>NC_064621.1:49887418-52387418 GCF_023898315.1 Schistocerca nitens
ACTGACGCGTTAAAGGAATACTCAGAGGTCCTCTTACTGCACCGGGGTTGAAGGGCATAATTCAGAAGTTGGGATTAACTGCTGATTAGGCAACTGCAGGGCTCTGCTCGTAAAGCTGTTTCATAAAGACAAGAGCAACTGTGCAGTCGCTCCTTGGAGTACTGACGCGTTAAAGGAATACTCAGAGGTCCTCTTACTGCACCGGGGTTGAAGGGCATAATTCAGAAGTTGGGATTAACTGCTGATTAGGCAACTGCAGGGCTCTGCTCGTAAAGCTGTTTCATAAAGACAAGAGCAACTGTGCTGTCGCTCCTTGGAGTACTGACACGTTAAAGGAATACTCAGAGGTCCTCTTACTGCACCGGGGTTGAAGGGCATAATTCAGAAGTTGGGATTAACTGCTGATTAGGCAACTGCAGGGCTCTGCTCGTAAAGCTGTTTCATAAAGACAAGAGCAACTGTGCTGTCGCTCCTTGGAGTACTGACGCGTTAAAGGAATACTCAGAGGTCCTCTTACTGCACCGGGGTTGAAGGGCATAATTCAGAAGTTGGGATTAACTGCTGATTAGGCAACTGCAGGGCTCTGCTCGTAAAGCTGTTTCATAAAGACAAGAGCAACTGTGCTGTCGCTCCTTGGAGTACTGACACGTTAAAGGAATACTCAGAGGTCCTCTTACTGCACCGGGGTTGAAGGGCATAATTCAGAAGTTGGGATTAACTGCTGATTAGGCAACTGCAGGGCTCTGCTCGTAAAGCTGTTTCATAAAGACAAGAGCAACTGTGCTGTCGCTCCTTGGAGTACTGACGCGTTAAAGGAATACTCAGAGGTCCTCTTACTGCACCGGGGTTGAAGGGCATAATTCAGAAGTTGGGATTAACTGCTGATTAGGCAACTGCAGGGCTCTGCTCGTAAAGCTGTTTCATAAAGACAAGAGCAACTGTGCTGTCGCTCCTTGGAGTACTGACGCGTTAAAGGAATACTCAGAGGTCCTCTTACTGCACCATGGTTGAAGGGCATAATTCAGAAGTTGGGATTAACTGCTGATTAGGCAACTGCAGGGCTCTGCTCGTAAAGCTGTTTCATAAAGACAAGAGCAACTGTGCTGTCGCTCCTTGGAGTACTGACGCGTTAAAGGAATACTCAGAGGTCCTCTTACTGCACCGGGGTTGAAGGGCATAATTCAGAAGTTGGGATTAACTGCTGATTAGGCAACTGCAGGGCTCTGCTCGTAAAGCTGTTTCATAAAGACAAGAGCAACTGTGCTGTCGCTCCTTGGAGTACTGACGCGTTAAAGGAATACTCAGAGGTCCTCTTACTGCACCGGGGTTGAAGGGCATAATTCAGAAGTTGGGATTAACTGCTGATTAGGCAACTGCAGGGCTCTGCTCGTAAAGCTGTTTCATAAAGACAAGGGCAACTGTGCTGTCGCTCCTTGGAGTACTGACGCGTTAAAGGAATACTCAGAGGTCCTCTTACTGCACCGGGGTTGAAGGGCATAATTCAGAAGTTGGGATTAACTGCTGATTAAGCAACTGCAGGGCTCTGCTCGTAAAGCTGTTTCATAAAGACAAGAGCAACTGTGCTGTCGCTCCTTGGAGTACTGACGCGTTAAAGGAATACTCAGAGGTCCTCTTACTGCACCGGGGTTGAAGGGCATAATTCAGAAGTTGGGATTAACTGCTGATTAGGCAACTGCAGGGCTCTGCTCGTAAAGCTGTTTCATAAAGACAAGAGCAACTGTGCTGTCGCTCCTTGGAGTACTGACGCGTGAATTAATACTCAGAGGTCCTCTTACTGCTCCGGGGTTGAAGGGCATAATTCAGAAGTTGGGATTAACTGCTGATTAGGCAACTGCAGGGCTCTGCTCGTAAAGCTGTTTCATAAAGACAAGAGCAACTGAGCTGTCGCTCCTTGGGGTACTGACGCGTTAAAGCAATACTCAGAGGTCCTCTTACTGCACCGGGGTTGAAGGGCATAATTCAGAAGTTGGGATTAACTGCTGATTAGGCAACTGCAGGGCTCTGCTCGTAAAGCTGTTTCATAAAGACAAGAGCAACTGTGCTGTCGCTCCTTGGAGTACTGACGCGTTAAAGGAATACTCAGAGGTCCTCTTACTGCACCGGGGTTGAAGGGCATAATTCAGAAGTTGGGATTAACTGCTTATTAGGCAACTGCAGGGCTCTGCTCGTAAAGCTGTTTCATAAAGACAAGAGCAACTGTGCTGTCGCTCCTTGGAGTACTGACGCGTTAAAGGAATACTCAGAGGTCCTCTTACTGCACCGGGGTTGAAGGGCATAATTCAGAAGTTGGGATTAACTGCTGATTAGGCAACTGCAGGGCTCTGCTCGTAAAGCTGTTTCATAAAGACAAGAGCAACTGTGCTGTCGCTCCTTGGAGTACTGACGCGTTAAAGGAATACTCAGAGGTCCTCTTACTGCACCGGGGTTGAAGGGCATAATTCAGAAGTTGGGATTAACTGCTGATTAGGCAACTGCAGGGCTCTGCTCGTAAAGCTGTTTCATAAAGACAAGAGCAACTGTGCTGTCGCTCCTTGGAGTACTGACGCGTTAAAGGAATACTCAGAGGTCCTCTTACTGCACCGGGGTTGAAGGGCATAATTCAGAAGTTGGGATTAACTGCTGATTAGGCAACTGCAGGGCTCTGCTCGTAAGGCTGTTTCATAAAGACAAGAGCAACTGTGCTGTCGCTCCTTGGAGTACTGACGCGTTAAAGGAATACTCAGAGGTCCTCTTACTGCACCGGGGTTGAAGGGCATAATTCAGAAGTTGGGATTAACTGCTGATTAGGCAACTGCAGGGCTCTGCTCGTAAAGCTGTTTCATAAAGACAAGAGCAACTGTGCTGTCGCTCCTTGGAGTACTGACGCGTTAAAGGAATACTCAGAGGTCCTCTTACTGCACCGGGGTTGAAGGGCATAATTCAGAAGTTGGGATTAACTGCTGATTAGGCAACTGCAGGGCTCTGCTCGTAGAGCTGTTTCATAAAGACAAGAGCAACTGTGCTGTCGCTCCTTGGAGTACTGACGCGTTAAAGGAATACTCAGAGGTCCTCTTACTGCACCGGGGTTGAAGGGCATAATTCAGAAGTTGGGATTAACTGCTGATTAGGCAACTGCAGGGCTCTGCTCGTAAAGCTGTTTCATAAAGACAAGAGCAACTGTGCTGTCGCTCCTTGGAGTACTGACGCGTTAAAGGAATACTCAGAGGTCCTCTTACTGCACCGGGGTTGAAGGGCATAATTCAGAAGTTGGGATTAACTGCTGATTTGGCAACTGCAGGGCTCTGCTCGTAAAGCTGTTTCATAAAGACAAGAGCAACTGTGCTGTCGCTCCTTGGAGTACTGACGCGTTAAAGGAATACTCAGAGGTCCTCTTACTGCACCGGGGTTGAAGGGCATAATTCAGAAGTTGGGATTAACTGCTGATTAGGTAACTGCTCCTCGGACAAGCTGATGGCTAACGCCACCTCAAAAGTTTTTGCTCCCGTGACTGAGAATGCTGGACGCAGAGTGCGAGCTTCAAGCAGCGCACGAACTGTGTCACGACAGCGGAACGTTCCGTGGTCCACTGTTCTGATACCCCTGCAAACAGTTTTGAAATTGTACGACGGCCGTTCAATAACTAATGCCCCGCATTTTTTAAAAGGCCATTAATATACATAGACAAACGTCCTTGTTGGTGCATCACATTTGATGTTTATTCTGAGCGCCTGTGAAGTTTCGAACCGTTCTGGCAAATGGCAGAGCCATAGTACAGCGTCAAAGTAGCGTCTACATACGACGTGCGTTACGAGCAGCGTGCAATTAATTTCTTGTGTGCAGAAAAAGAAACCGTGGTGATCGTCCATAAACGTTTGTGTGCAGTGTATGGCGATGCTACAGTTGATAGTAATGTAGTTGGGCGATGGTTAAATAAAGTTACAGCCTCTTGAAATGCAGAAACAAAGCTCCACGATCAGCCACACTCGGGATGACCTGTCACCCAACAGTCCAGACCTGGCACCTAGGACTTCCACCTCGTTGGGGCGCTTAAAGATTCTCTACGAGGAACACACTTTGAAGATGACGAGAGTGTCAGTCGTTCAGTGAAAATATGGCTACGCCTTCAGGACAAGAGCTTTAACCAGCAGGGAATACATGCTCTTCCACGACGTTGGCGTACGGCTATAGAACAACGGTAGTTCGTAATTGTAATGCCGACGTATTTAGTGGAATTTACGGCCTTTAGATTTGAGTGATTTATCGTGTAACCGAAATTTAACATATTCCTTTTAGCATTCATGTGGATGACCTCACACTTTCCGTTATTTAGGGTCAATTGCCAGTTTGCGCACCATACAGATATCTTTTCTAAATCGTTTTGCAATTTCTTTTGATCTTCTGATGACTGTACTAGACGATAAGCGACAGCATCACCTGCAAACAATCTAAGATGGCTACCAAAAAGCAAACGCAAATATTTAAACATGCCCAAATGAGTATTCGCAACACACACGGTTTGAGATTCTTCATCTAGTGGTATTTGAAGATGTACATCGCACAAATCAGTTTCTGAAAAGTAGCGACCAGCGCCTAATCCGTGCAGGAGATCCCCTGGTCCGGGCAATGGATGTATCAGTCAGTTTGTCGGTTGACTGTAGACTTAAACTCAACACAGACGCGAATGCAATGTGAAGGTTTGGGGAGCAAAACCAGTGGACTTGCCCATTGACGGACTTGTATGGGCGCAATAGCTCCGCTATATTGCAGCGACTTTGTCCTGTAATGCAATGGGAACAGTTCTGGCCCGGCAAAATTTCGGCTGAGCATTGCCTTTCGTAGGAATATGTGCGACAAAACTGTTAGGCTTGCCTAAACCTTCAGACAAGAGTTCAGGGAAGTCTTTCTGCAAGCTAGCTGCATTGCCTTTGGCATTGAATGCAGTCACTGACAACACATTATCCTGAATTTGAAAGCCAAACAAATCCAACGAATCAAGGCCAAAAATGTCCTTACAATCACGCGATTGTAGGGCACTGAAAGTCACAGTTCGCGTATGTAAGCGATACACGGCAGGCGAAGTACATTTTGTGAGAACGGGAATGTCTTGTCCATTATAGGCTGTCAGGTGTGCACTAGTTTCAGACAGATTTGGGGAGCCTAACAGTTCATGTGTGTTATGATTCAGCAATATAACAGAGGCACCTGTGTGCAACTGAAATTAAACATATTTTCCATTTAAGATGCAAATGAACAAAAAGTTTGTTGGACTGGCGTAGCACTGAAGAAACTGTTTGCTTGCTAGTTTTACTAATCCCTGCAACAGGCCTTGAATACACTGCATTGATTATATGGGCCTTGCAACTAGATTTATGTGAGTGGGCAGAATTCTTACGTTTGTTCCATTGCAAACATATGGACTGTACTGGACCTTTCTTGCCACAAGCGTAACGCTGTGCTTGTCTGGACGCATCCATCTTGGCGTTTGTGCCGTGAAGAGCACCGAGGGTATGACTTAATTCTATTCATTGATGTGGCCAAGTGTTAGAGAACTGTTTATGCGGCTTGGTGCACGCGTGCTGTTACTGCCTGCAGGGCTGGTCGTCACCAAGGGATGACTCAACCCGACAAATTGGTGGCTGCTCAAATGTATCGGCCGCTACGGCACCTTGAATCGTAGCGATCTAGGATTTGCACTACGTGATAATGGGGGGGGGGGGGGCGGCTCTACGAATGTAACGGTGGCTCAGATGGATACAGCGTCTGCCATGTAAGCAGGAGATCCCGAGTTCGAGTCCCCGTCGTGGTACACATTTTCATCTGTCCCCGTTGACGTATGTCAACGCCTGTAAGCAGCTAAGGGTGTTCGTTTCATTGCAGAGATGAAATAGTTTATTAAATATTTCTTTATGATAGCATTTTTAAAGCCGAATTTAGGAAAATTTGTATTTGGACTCTCGGTTAGAAATAGAAAAAAAACTGGTGATTCTCTATTGCTGGAAATTCAGCCCCTAAGGTTGTGAAATAGGGGACGAAAGTTTGTATGAAAATATTTCATTGTCTCGGTTAGAAATAAAGAAATCTGTGTTAGTGGCTGAAATTTTCCATGGAAATAGCGCAACAAGAACTCAAAAGGCAGGGTTATCGAAACTACTGTGACTGCAGCTACCAGAATCGCTTTGTGGTCAGTAGTTCCGGGTGATCAAAAAGTCAGTATGAATTTGAAAACTTAATAAACCACGGAATAATGTAGATAGAGAGGTAAAAATTGACACACATGCGTGGCGTGACATGGGGTTTTATTAGAACAAAAAAACAAAAAAAAAAAGAATTGCTAGACGCGTGAAAGATCTCTTGCGCGCGTCGTTTGGTGATGATCGTGTGCTCAGCCGCCACTTTCGTCATGCTTGGCCTCCCAGGTCCCCAGGCCTCAGTACGTGAGATTATTGGCTTTGGGGTTACCTGAAGTCGCAAGTGTATCGTGATCGACCGACATGTCTAGGGATGCTGAAAGACAACATCCGACGCCAATGCCTCACCATAACTCCGGACATGCTTTACAGTGCTGTTCACAACATTATTCCTCGACTAAAGCTATTGTTGAGGAGTTATGGTGGACATATTGAGCATTTCCTCTAAAGAACATCATCTTTGCTTTGTCTTACTTTGTTATGCTAATTATTGCTATTCTGATCTCTCTCTCTCTCTCACACACACACACACGGAAGTGACCCACCTGCAGCTGCTTGTCGGCGGCACTGTCCTGCAGGCTTCTCCAGGCGCTGTCAATTGTCACGCCACGCTTCTGCCGCCTCCTATATCAGCACACCGTGTGGCGACCACGTGTGGTTGGCGATTACAGGAAAACGGCCCGCTCGCTTTGTCGTGCTCTATCAGCGCCGTCGGCTGTCTGTGCGTCGCGTCGGCTGCGCGGTTGTGTAGCGTCGAGGCTAATTAGGACTGCTCCTGGCGGAACCGTAGACTTACTAGAGATAACTAGAGCGCCCAGTGACGCTGGGCTAGCGTCCGCACATTGAAGAGGAGGGGAGCCGCCATTTGCAGGGCAACAGCGTGTAAATACGGTTCGTTCTCGAGGTGCTTTCAATTGCAACAACAAGAATGGAAGCAAAAACTAAGACGGAAAGAAACTTACATTCCACAGGTTAGTCATTCCTCATCTTACTTTCAAATGGACAGCCCGGTTGGCTGACTAGTCGGATAAGGATATCATGTAGAACAAAGCGGGAATTATATCAAAATATTAGAAGTAGTCACAATCAAGCTACAGTAGCCCATTGCAAACAGTATTGTAAGGTGCTTAAAATGTTATTAGCAAGGCAAGAAGTATGTGGTATGTAAATAGAATAGCTAATTCACAGGATAAAATTAAAGCCATATGGTCAGCTGTGAAGGAAGTCTCTGGTCAGCAGCACAAGGTCGATGATATAAAGTCAGTTCGCAGTAATAATATTTCTTTTACTGATAAATCAGATATATATACAGAATTTAACAATCATTTTCTGAGCATTGCTGGTGAATTAAATAAAAATTTAGTTTCTACAGGAAATCATATAAGTTTCTTAGGAAATGCCTTTCCGAGATTGACGTCTAAAATACTCCTCTGTGATACAGACAAGAGGGAGATTTTGTCAATAATTAAATCACTGTAGACTAAGGACTCTCGTGGTTATGATGGAGTGTCTATCAGAATATTAAAGTACTGTGCTGCACATGTTAGCCCTGTATTAACCATATTTGTAATTTTTCCTTTAGGAATGGTCAGTTTCCTGAGCGATTAAAGTACTCAGTAGTAAAGCCGCTTTATGAAAAGGAAGAAAGGGATAATGTAGATAATTTTAGACCTATTTCTATGCCATCAGTGTTTGCAAAAGTTATCGAAAAGGCTGTGTGTGTAAGGTTAATTGATCATTTTATATCACACGATTTACTATCAAATGTACACTTCTATTCTCTTTTCTCTGTGAGGTACTGGATGGGCTGAACAAAAAGTTTCGAACGCTTGGCGTATTTTTTGATTTAACAAATGCATTTGACTGTGTTGATCTCGCAATATTGCTCCAGAAGTTGGACCATTACGGAATAAGGGGAGCAGCTCACAATTGGTTCACCTCTTACTTTAGCAACAGGCAGCAAAAGGTCATTATTCACAATGTTGATAACGTCTGTGATGTGGGATCTGTGTGGGGTACTGACAAGTGGGGGGTGCCCCAGGGATCAGTGTTGGGGCCGCTCCTGTTCCTTATTTATATAAACGATATGCCCTCTAGTATTATGGGTAACTCTAAAATGTTTCTGTTTGCTGATGACACTAGCTTGGCAGTAAAGGATGTTGTGTGCAACATTGACTTGGTTTCAAGTAGTGCAGTACATGACCTCAGTTCATGGCTTGTAGAAAAATAAACTAACGTTAAATCACAGTAAGACTCAGTTTTTACAGTTTCTAACACACAATTCAACAAAACCTGACGTTTTAATCTCACAGAACGGACATATGATTAGTGAAACTGAACAGTTCAAATTTCTAGGTGTTCAGATAGATAGTAATCTGTCGTGGAAAGCCCACGTTCAGGATCTTGTTCAAAGACTATTCGAACGGTATCAATAGTGAGTGATACTTCGACACGTAAATTAGTCTACTTTGCTTACTTTCATTCACTTATGTCGTATGGTGTTATGTTTTGGGGTAACTCTTCCCATTCTAGAAGGATATTTTTGGCTCAGAAACGGGCGGTTCCGGCAATAAGTGGTGTGAGTTCACGAACCTCTTGTCGACCTCTTGTCGACCTCTGTTCACGAGTCTGGGTATTTTAACATTGGCCTCTCAATATGTATATTCCTTATTGTCGTTTCTTGTTACCATTATTAGTTTATTTACAAGAATAAGCAGCTTTCACTCGGTTAATACTCGGCAGAAATCAAACCTCCATTTGGATCGGACTTCCTTAACTCTTGTGCAAAAAGGTGTGCAGTATACTGCTGCATCTATTTTCAATAAGCTGCCACTCGAATTCAAAAATCTTGGCAGTAATCCACGCGCTTTCAAATCGAAACTGAAGAGTTTCCTCATGGGTCACTCCTTCTATTCTGTCGAGGAGTTCCCTGAAAAATTACGGTGATTCTTATTGTATTGCTGATAGCGTTTACTTAAACTTACGGACTGACTTTTTTCAGGTTCATGAACATTTATTTTTATCTGTTATTACTTTTATGTTGTAAGTTCATGTACTGACACGTTCCATGACCTTGGAGATTTGCTCCTAAATGTGGTCCTAAGAAACTAGACTTGTAAATAAATAAATAAATATTACTTTTGCATAAAACTTTTCTGGAAGCTAATAATTGTGTCTTACACAGCTGATACGATATAAATGCTCGTTTTTGTGTTAGGTTCCCTCGTTTACGATTGTTCTAATCAAAAATGGACAGTTGCGACTCGCAGAGACAATTTTCGACACGTAGCAAATTTTTTCCTGAGCTCTGGTCATTCTGGTCATTATGCGAATAAAAGCCAACTAAACGACGACGCTATACCAACAATATTTGACTTTCCATCTCATTTGAATAAGTTACAGTATCACAATATTTGACTTTCCATCTCATTTGAATAAGTTGCAGTATCCCAGAAGTCAGGTAATATATGTGGTAATACGTATTGCGCTGTGGGAGTAATGTAATTAGTATATATAATTGTGTGCTTGTATCTTTTACAGGTTACTGAGGAAAGGAAACCACGAAAGCTGAGAACTCAAATCGAGACTGTTCAGAACTTCTGTGAAAATGAAATTCCTGCTTCCGTTTACACTCAATACCACAAATATTCATTTTCGTCAGCTCCAACAAAATTGACGGAAAAGTGCGATCGAATTGTTGAATGGAAGATGGGCATAATCGTACATTATGAGAATAAGTTAAAGACAGTGAGTGCCAAGTGCAAAAGACAGACACATAGAATATGTCATTTGGCAAATATTTTAGAAGAACTGAAAGCGAAAAATTTAGTTAATGATACAATAATCTCTCTGACTGACGTACTCGTAGTGAGTTTGTTGGAAATATGAGATCGTAGTAAAAAAAAAAAAGCGCAAAAGTTCTCTGAGAAGCTAAAAGCTTTTGCTATAACTTTAAATTTTCAAACTCCAGCTGCTTATGTGGACGTCCGCAGTACATTTAATTTATCATTGCCACATGGAAGTGCATTACGTAGATGGTACAACTGTATGGAAGCTTTGCAAGGGATTTACAGCAGAAAATTTCAAAATGATGGAAGCAACAGTTGCGAAATCATCCCCTGATGTATTTTGTGCATTTATGTTTCATGAAATTTCAATGAAGAAGTTTATTGAGTGGAATGGGAATGAATTTGTCGGCTACGTTCCTACTACATCAGGGATAGGGGGAGCTAAACGTAAAGAGGCTTTGGTTAATATAGCATTAGGACTGACGGATTTTTTTGCCTGGAGAAGGCAAAGTGTCACATTAAAGTGTCACATGATGTAAATGTGACTGTATTTGCTGTCACTTGTGACGGCCTTTCAACAAACATTGCAGTGGCAAAGGGGCTACGTGCGACTATTGCAATTGATAACGTGAAACCTTATTTTCACCCATCATCCTGTTTTGGGTAATAGTGTATACTATATCTGTGCCATACAATAAAGTTAATTACAAAATATGTTTCGTAATTTAAGAATTTAGTTGATAGAAGTGGAAGAAAAGTGTCTTGGGAATACAATAAAAAGCTTTATTCTATAAAAGAAACAGAGAGGCTCCGTCTTGCAAATAAACTCAAATTGCTACACTTTAATTTTGGTCAGCAGAAGATGCGGGTAAAGCTAGCTGTCTAGGTTTTAAGTGCTTCAGTTAACAGTGCCCTACAGTATTCATGCTGTGACTTGAAATTACAAGAGTTTCAGGTGGCTGATGGAATTGCAGACTTTTGTCTTATTTTTGACCAAATGTTTGATCTCTGTAACTCCAAAAATCTATTCGCTAAGGGATACACATCACCTACACATCATACCAATAAAAGTACACAGGGTCCTCTTCTTGAGTGAATAGCATGTTATTTAACATTTCTCAAGGATTCAAACGCCCTATTGGCCCAGAAGATATTGTAGAGAGCATACGCTTGTGGACTGTTTATGGGATTTTCCCGTTCTGGTTGTTATTCACAAAGAGTTTCAATTGAAGTAAAAGGAATGTTACGTGACGGATACTATCTTCATTGAGTTTCCTAACAAGTTTGCAAGTTATAACGTAATTTTACGACGATTTGGTCGAAACTGATTGTTCTCGTTGCTGTTCTTTAATACATGTGTTGTTACTGTTACGAAAAAAATCATCACACAACTTCTCTGTTATTCGGATCTGTTATTTATTTTTCGCATCAAAGCCACCAAGGGCGAATGGGGTACGACGCCCCTTCAAGGCTCTGACTGCACCTACATAAAGATTTCTGCAATATTGGGTGTGCTCAGCAAAAAAAGAGTTACAAAATCCGTATGAGGTGCCATATGTCGGACTCCTGTCATCGTTACCGCGAATAAGGCAATAGGCCATATTGACACACAGACCACATTGAGTATAGTTAACTTTGGAAAAGACACGTTCTGAGGGTAGATTAGTAAAAAACGTGTATTTTCATAGAACGGTTTATCATGAAACCCAGAGTGTATTCAAACAAAATAATTTATTTGCTAAGTAGATGAGGAATCCTTAGTAAAAGCGGTAAGCAGTGCTGTCTGTTAGTGAGTGAATTTGTGTATCTATTTGGGTGTTTTATTTTGGAAGGGATATATGTATATTTAGCGTTTGAACTTCTAGTTGTGCCAAATTAAATCCATGATGGGTAAAGTCGGTCAGACAAAGGCACCTGTATCGAACGAGCACCATTTGCTCGATATGGAGTAGAAATTTAACCGACAGGAAGAAGATGCTGTGATATGCAAATGATTAGCTTTTCAGAGCATTCACACAAGGTTGGCGCCGGTGGCGACACCTGCAACGTGCTCACATGAGGAAAGTTTCCAGCCGATTTCTCATACACAAACAGCAGTTGACCGGCGTTGCCTGGCGAAACGTTGTTGTGATGCATCGTGTAAGGAGGAGAAATGCGTACCATCACGTTTCCGACTTAAGGTCGGATTGTAGCCTATGGCGATAGCGGTTTATCGTATCACGACATTGCTGCTCGCGTTGGTCGAGATACAATGACTGTTATCAGAATATGGAATCGGTGGGTTAGGAGGGTAAGACGGAACCCCGTGCTGGATCCCAACGGCCTCGTATCACTAGCAGTCGAGATGACAGGCATCTTATCCGCATGGCTGTAACGGATCGTGCAGCCACATCTCGATCCTTGAGTCAACAGATGGGTACGTTTTCAAGATAACAACCGTCTTCACAAACAGTTCGATGACGTTTGCAGCAGCATGGACTATCAGCTCGGAGACCATGGCTGCGGTTACCCTTGACGCTGCATCACAGACAGGAGCACCTGCGATGGTGTACTCAACGACGATCCTGGGTGCACGAATGGCAAAACGTAATTTTTTCGGATGAATCCAGCTTGTGTTTACAGCTTCATGGTGGTCGCATCCATGTTTGGCGACATCGCGGTGAGCGCACATTGGAAGTGTGTATTCGTCATCGCCATACTGGCGTATCACCCGGCGTCATGGTACAGGGTGCCATTGGTTACACGTCTCGGTCACCTCTTGTTCGCATTGACGGCACTTTGAACAAAATGGTTCAAATGGCTCTGAGCACTATGGGACTTAACAGCTATGGTCATCAGTCCCCTAGAACTTAGAACTACTTAAACCTAACTAACCTAACGACATCACACAACACCCAGCCATCACGAGGCAGAGAAAATCCCTGACCCCGCCGGGAATCGAACCAGGGAACCCGGGCGTGGGAAGCGAGAACGCTACACTTTGAACAGTGGACGTTACATTTCACATATGTTACGACCCGAGGCTCTACCCTTCATTCGATCCTTGCGAAACCCTACATTTCAGGAGGATAATGCACGAGCGCATGTTGCAGGTCCTGTACGAGCCTTTCTGGATACAGAAAATGTTCGACTGCTGCCCTTGCCAGCACATTCTCCAGATCTCTCACCAATTGAAAACGTCTGGTCAATGGTGGCCGAGCAATTGGCTCGTCACTATACGCCATTCGGTACTCTTGATGAACTGTGGTATCGTGTTGAAGCTGCAAGGTCAGCTGTACCTGTACACGCCGTCCAAGCTCTGTTTGACTCAATGCACAGGCGTATCAAGGCCGTTATTACGGCCAGAGGTGGTTGTTCTGGGTACTGATTTCTCAAGATCTATGCACCCAAATTGCGTGAAAATGTAATCACATGTCAGTTCTAGTATAATAATATAATTGTCCAATGAATACCCATTTATCATCTGCATTTCCTCTTCGTGTAGCAATTTTAATGGCCAGTAGGGTATAAATTTTTAACACCCAGTACTCAGTAACATTTCTCCAGAAAAATGTGAACAAATTTATTTTCCGCTAGTATTTATGCACAGTTAATTTCAAACACAGCTAAGACGTTAAGGTTCTAGCACCTGTTGACTTGACATGGAATAACCCTATAAAATTTGTGGAACATACCTGGATACGCAGGGTTTCCCCAGTATTATGTATTCCAGTCATCCATCTGAAAGGAAAAAAAAAGTAACTGTTTTTAGTGTAATATCGATGAAATTTATTCCTGGCAACAGGATACAAATGATAAAACATAACTGAGTAGCTGGTATTGCCTGAGTGTGTATTTACAACAAACGTCTATGAGAAAAGAAAAAAATTGTAATTGTGGTGTAATATTAAAAAAATATCATATACGTGTGTTGTTGAAAAAAGCGTAGAAATTATAAAACATTCACACAAAAAATATTCATACACATGTACAACTTGGCCGGTACACTATCAAAATTAAAAAAAAAACCATAATCACGTAATTCAATACAATGTTGAGTTAACCCAAAACATGATTACACAGAATATTTTTAGTTTTATCTCTACAAGTTAGGATTACTAATTCCTGGATGAGGCCAGGCATGCCAAGCGACAGGAAGTTGTCTATGGAAGGAACATGGTGAAGTTAAATAGGCTCTGCAGTACTTCATGAATTGTCCTGTGACTTGTTAATCATAATCGAAAACGGAAGTCTCATTGGGAATTGCTTTCTTATGCAGTTAAATAGCAGATCTGTCAGTATAAGCTGTATTCGTGGGTTATAAACTATTTCTCTCCGTTTCCTGTTAAGGTGATTGGCTCAGCCTGAAAAGGAACTAAAACATGTTGTAATTTAATCTCAAAGATACAAGAAGAAAATTTGTTCGACTGTCATACCAAAGGAATACTCTAAAAAACTTTTTTTATCATTGAGAGACAAAGGACTAATTTCGAGATTCTTTTATTACTTCTAGTATTAACTACCTTTTTGTTCTGATGTGCTGGCGTAAAGACGTGCTGTATAGCTTCATGTCTATGTGTGTGTTAAATGAATGTGTTAAATGATGAAAAATGTGTTTTATAATTTCTGTCAAGATCAAGCCGAAATCCCATACCAATGGAGCACAAATTATTCTGTTAATTCGAGAAGGCGAATTTTAGACGGTGGGGACGATCTTTACGACGGCGCTGCTCAACAATAGAGGTACGTGATCGTGCTCACTACCTTCCTTTTGTGGCCGCTGAGATTAAATTCGATGTGTTTGTGCCGAGGCATTCAGAACCAGCAATCTTCCTTTTCGTATAAAAATAGGAGTCCGATAGAAAAAGAAATATTCTTAAATTTAAATAATTGCAATTCTTTTACCCAGGCCACGGGGAATGATAGAAAGTACGTGCCTCTACCCTGATTGTACGTTCGCAATCTCCGAGTGTGTTACGACGTAATTATTTTACACAAAAAGAGAAAAAAATATAGAAAGATCTTTCTCATCAGATCGCAACCACTCGTACGCGAATGTACGTACCCTCTGAATGTGTCTAGTCAGTCGTGCGCATTGTTCTAAAGCTTTTCTGTTAATATTCTGTGGATTGCATCTCCGCAATTAATTTTTGTTTATGTCGCAAATCGCACTTCACGCGAAGTATTTATTACGCAAGTTTCAGGCTCCATTTAAAGTCAAAAAAATTCTGAAGTACGGCTGACTAAGCAAACCGCTACAATAATTTCAATTCTCTACAACTACAGTAACAAAAAAATAACAAAAAAACAAAAACAATAACAGAGACGGTACGTTACAAGTCGCATTGCCCAGCATCTTCCTAACACAACCTTGTGCCGTGATCGAGGTTTCGTAGTAAAACAGTTAGTGACCCCTCTGTATGTGGAAGTCGATGTGGGGGTAAACCAGCAGTATCATGTGAGTTCACGATCTCTGGTGGGAAATTTACGGCCTCATCGGCATCTACCATGGTATCGTAGACCAGTATCCAATGACTGCACCTGGTAATACGGCAAGTATATGATTGTTGGTGTCGAGAACGTATTTTAACAGCAAGAATAACCCTGTCTCAGAATCGGTTGAAATTGTAGTGGTTTTGCGAAGTAGCAGGATAGACTGCGTCTGTTGACGCCTAGGGCAGATGAAGCTGCGGTGATTATATCAACGTTGTTTCTGATCAACACGATATCATAATGTACTATTTCCTGAGGTGAGGTGAAGATAGATATCATTTTAATGTGAGGCATCAACAGGTGAAGCAACCAATAAAAATGTTTCAGTGATGGATTTCTGCTCATACCGAAAGATGATTCGAGATAGTGAACAGACACACACATATTAAACTGCAGACAACTTTTTCACCAGTTCGTTGTTGATATGTATGCAGAAACAGTGTGTCTTTTTTATATTCGTCTCTATCAACGAGGGTTGAACAATATATTCACCAGAGACAAACTGTGACAAATGACGTAGAGATTGAAAACCTCGATGCTTTAATCAAACCGTCAGCTTCGTTGACAGACAGACCGCGACACATGCACCAACACACGCAAGAAGTTGTGACTTACGTTAGGACATATGGGAGACCAGGTTTACCTATTACTTTTACTTACAGTCCGATTTTGACAGAGATTAAAGAGACGCTTGCCAGTGGCCACGTAGCCTTTCAGCGCAACGACTTGATTGCGAAATTATTCAAACAGAAGCAGTAGAAACTAACTGTCTTTAAAACAAAGGGCCATGTGTTTAGAATGTCAAGCTGCTGGATGTACACGAATGAATGGAAAAAGTGAGGACAGACACAAGATTAATCTGTTTAACTGACTAAATCGCCCGACCAAAAGTGATAACATCATATCTGCGGAATTGCCTGACTCAACACAAGGTCTGGAACTTTAAGCATTAGTAAGACTTCAAGAAGAATATAATAATTCCAATCCCAAAGAAAGCAGGTGTTGACAGATTTGAAAATTACCGAATTATCAGTTTAATAAGTCACAGCTGCAAAATACTAACGCGAATTCTTTACAGACGAATGGAAAAACTGGTAGAAGCCGACCTCGAGGAAGATCAGTTTGGATTCCGTAGAAATATTGGAACACGTGAGGCAATACTGACCTTACAACTTACCTTAGAAGAAAGATTAAGGAAAGGCAAAAAAATGGTTCAAATGGCTCTGAGCACTATGGGGCTTAACATCTGTGGTCATTAGTCCCCTAGAACTTAGAACTACTTAAACCTAACTAACCGAAGGACATCACACACATCCATGCCCGAGGCAGGACTCGAACCTGCGACCGTAGCAGTCACGTGGTTCCAGACTGAGCGCCTAGAACCGCATGGCCACCGCGGCCGGCAAGGAAAGGCAAACCTACGTTTCTAGCATTTGTAGACATAGAGAAAGCTTTTGACAATGTTAACTGGAATACTCTATTTCAAATTCCAAAGGTGGCAGGGGTAAGATACAGGAAGCGAAAGGCTATTTACAATTTGTAGAGAAACCAGATGGCAGTTATAAGAGCCGAGGGGCATGAAAGGGAAGGAGTGGTTGGGAAGGGAGTGAGACAGGGTTGTAGCCTCTCCCCGATGTTATTCAATCTGTATATTGAGCAAGCAGTAAAGGAAACAAAAGAAAAATTCGGAGTAGGTATTAAAATCCATGGAGAAGAAATAAAAACTTTGAGGTTCGCCGATGACATTGTAATTCTGTCAGAGACAGTAAAGGACTTGGATGACAGTTGAACGGAATGGACAGTGTCTTGAAAGGAGGATATAAGATGAACATCAACAAAAGCAAAACGAGGATAATGGAATGTAGTCGAATTATGTCGGGTGATACTGAGGGGATTAGATTAGGCAATGAGACACTTAAAATAGTAAAGGAGTTTTGCTATTTAGGGAGTAAAATAACTGATGATGGTCGAAGTAGAGAAGATATAATACGTAGAGTGGCAACAGCAAGGAAAGCGTTTTTGAAGAAGAGAAATTTGTTAATATCGAGTATAGATTTAAGTGTCAGGAAGTCGTTTCTGGAAGTATTTGTATGGAGTGTAGCCATGTATGGAAGTGAAACATGAACGATAAATAGTTTGGACAAGAAGAGAATAGAAGCTTTCGAAGTGTGGTGCTACAGAAGAATGCTGAATATTAGATGGGTACATCACATAACTAATGAGGAGGTATTGAATAGAATTGGGGGCAAGAGGAGTTTGTGGCACAACTTGACTAGAAGAAGGAATCGGTTGGTAGGTCATGTTGTGAGGCATCAAGGGATCACCTATTTAGTACTGGGGGGCAGCGTAGAGGGTTATAATCGTAGAGGGAGACCAAGAGATGAATACACATAGCAGAATCGGAAGGATGTGGGTTGGAGTAAGTACTGGGAGATGAAGAAGCTTGCACAGGATAGGGTAGCATGGAGAGCATCAGACCAGTCTCTGGACTGAAGACCACAACAACAACAACAAGAACAACAACAACAACGATGATAACACACAGACCATGTGATCCGTGAAACGTGTCAGCACGATGCTTTCGCAAGAAGTTTGTTTTGTCCTGAGATTCCGTAACACAACACATGAGATGCAGCGAGGAAAGTTTTCTGAGAAGAAAAGCTAGGAAACCTGTCCCTGAACGTGATGCAGTCGCGAGTGGTGCTTTGCGTCCAGTGTTCGCAGTTCACTCCAGTAACCCCGAATGCTTAAGACGGTTCTATAGCCAGTTCGGGGACCACGATCATTTGCGGAGATAAGAGTATTAAACGGTAAAATATGGCAGACATTAAAAGTAGCCTGTCAGACATTGAGGTTACCTGAAAGAGACTGGCACTGGGATGACTCACTGCGAGAAGCCGAGCCCTTCCAGAGCAAATCAGGAACCTGAGTGCCATAACGCTGACTACATACACTCCATCGGTTCCGAACTTTCTGTGGTAAAAATAAAATAAAGTCGTAACTGAGGATTTACGGAAAAGCCGACGTTAGACATTACGTCTAGTAGGGACATTTTCAACAAGGCTTTCATTAGCGTTGAGAACAATAAAACATTACAGTAATTCTGTCTGCCTGCAACATTACAAGACCGACAAGACGTACTTAACATAGATTATAAACGAGAAATGGACTACAACGTCGAACAGTTGCATTCATACACTCCTGGAAATGGAAAAAAGAACACATTGACACCGGTGTGTCAGACCCACCATACTTGCTCCGGACACTGCGAGAGGGCTGTACAAGCAATGATCACACGCACGGCACAGCGGACACACCAGGAACCGCGGTGTTGGCCGTCGAATGGCGCTAGCTGTGCAGCATTTGTGCACCGCCGCCGTCAGTGTCAGCCAGTTTGCCGTGGCATACGGAGCTCCATCGCAGTCTTTAACACTGGTAGCATGCCGCGACAGCGTCGACGTGAACCGTATGTGCAGTTGACGGACTTTGAGCGAGGGCGTACAGTGGGCATGCGGGAGGCCGGGTGGACGTACCGCAAAATTGCTCAACACGTGGGGCGTGAGGTCTCCACAGTACATCGATGTTGTCGCCAGTGGTCGGCGGAAGGTGCACGTGCCCGTCGACCTGGGACCGGACCGCAGCGACGCGCGGATGCACGCCAAGATCGTAGGATCCTACGCAGTGCCGTAGGGGACCGCACCGCCACTTCCCAGCAAATTAGGGACACTGTTGCTCCTGGGGTATCGGCGAGGACCATTCGCAACCGTCTCCATGAAGCTGGGCTACGGTCCCGCACACCGTTATGCCGTCTTCCGCTCACGCCCCAACATCGTGCAGCCCGCCTCCAGTGGTGTCGCGACAGGCGTGAATGGAGGGACGAATGGAGACGTGTCGTCTTCAGCGATGAGAGTCGCTTCTGCCTTGGTGCCAATGATGGATGGTCGTATGCGTGTTTGGCGCCGTGCAGGTGAGCGCCACAATCAGGACTGCATACGACCGAGGCACACAGGGCCAACACCCGGCATCATGGTGTGGGGAGCGATCTCCTACACTGGCCGTACACCACTGGTGATCGTCGAGGGGACACTGAATAGTGCACGGTACATCCAAACCGTCATCGAACCCATCGTTCTACCATTCCTAGACCGGCAAGGGAACTTGCTGTTCCAACAGGACAATGCACGTCCGCATGTATCCCGTGCCACCCAACGTGCTCTAGAAGGTGTAAGTCAACTACCCTGGCCAGCAAGATCTCCGGATCTGTCCCCCATTGAGCATGTTTGGGACTGGATGAAGCGTCGTCTCACGCGGTCTGCACGTCCGGCACGAACGCTGGTCCAACTGAGGCGCCAGGTGGAAATGGCATGGCAAGCCGTTCCACAGGACTACATCCAGCATCTCTACGATCGTCTCCATGGGAGAATAGCAGCCTGCATTGCTGCGAAAGGTGGATATACACTGTACTAGTGCCGACATTGTGCATGCTCTGTTGCCTGTGCCTATGTGCCTGTGGTTCTGTCAGTGTGATCATGTGATGTATCTGACCCCAGGAATGTGTCAATAAAGTTTCCCCTTCCTGGGACAATGAATTCACGGTGTTCTTATTTCAATTTCCAGGAGTGTATATAGCAGACAAGAAGCCTAGAAAATAAAGACATGAAAGAAAAAGCATACGAATTTATCATGGTTTGACCATCGAAACAACAAGATGGCTGTAATTTTCTTGTTGCTCCTGGGGATACGGGGAATACATTTTTTAACAATTTAATTCTGTCTCAAAACAGGTCTCAGAGAAATTGCTCTTACCATTGCCCCTTAGAATACTGAGGTGACGTTAATGAAAGGAGAAAGGATGACTCGTGCTGTATTTAATTTGCCACTTGACATTGCCAAACACGAAAATCCTTCCTGCAGCATAAGCAAATAAATGTTTGAGCGCAGGTGCTCAAGGCCTGCAAATTAATCGAGTGTGTTGATTTCGGCATGGATTACAAGAAGGTTATCGAGGCTCTTGACGTCACTTTGAGATATCTGAGATGAAACAACGACCCTACGTAGTCTTCTGTGGAGGCTTAGTCACACTTTACCCCTCCTACCTGAACTGTGTGTTCCTCACAGTTCGATTCCTCTCCCTCTTAATGTCACTTGCAGCGTTAATTTCAGTTCCCGCCACGCGCCATCTTTTGTTTACTAGCCATTCCAAGGGGCGCTATGTGCTCTGCGCGGAGCGGTTCCTCGTTTCACGCGCAACAGAGGGTGACTGGAACGCTGGCAGCGTGAGCGGACGCGAGTGGTGCGGCCTTTGTTGATGCTCTATGCCTAGTGTGGTCGTGGCCTCGATAACGTTACTGGCGTCGGGAACAAACGTGCTTTCTCATTCAAGACGTTATGGAAACTCTATCAGTTCTGTTTCCTCTACGTTGCCGGCAGCTATTCGTGGGAGTGTGCATCAATCAAAGTACGACCTATCGTACACCTTTGTTTAGCAGTGGTTGACATTCACATTCCGCTAAAACGGTGTTTTAGTAACCCGATCATATTGCCAAAGTTACTCATCGTGACTACTGTTCCTATCAGACGCTCTTCCGTTTCTTCCGCTGTGTGCTGTTGGGTTCATTTCAGTGCTAATATTCAGCCCTGCGTATTACAAATGAATTCTTGTTGTCTTGTCGTTGAGTCCTGGGTTTGTTTGAATCGATAACCACTCACAACGCAAGTCAAGCAACCAAGATAAATGTGACTTAAATTTGCATTTGTGTAACTTGTTTATCTAGTTTTCTATGATATTTTAGTTAATTGTTTAAATAAGTATTTTATACTTTAAACTATCTAAAACTTGTTCCGCCCGTGAAATGGGGTTTTGACATGCAATGTCCTCTTTTTTGGGTTCTGGCCAAGACCACATTATGTCATCTTAATGGCCTGTTAAGTGCCTCACCGCTCGCAACAGTCATATGGGGTGTATCTAATTTATTACTTAGATTTATTACATACGTTCATTCCAGTCCTCTCATTTCTTGAGTGACTACTTCTATTTCCCACCCTTATTCTGGAATTATGAATGCCTGTAATCTGCAAAGATTTATTGGCGGAGCTCCTCCTGTATGCCGTTACATTTGCCGGGCTCCTGGTGGCTGTTACGATTTTATCGTGACCTGGTTGTTATTTAGCCAATCGCTTCAATAAATGAGTGTAGCACCTTGTGGAGGTCAATCTTACCCTTCTTTGTTTTCTTTCTGGGGCATTCTGTCGTTATTTTGCAAAGATTGCTAAATTGCACCGACAGTTCCCTCAATCTATACACCCCCAACCTGTTCTTTCTTTCTACAGACGCTACACTCAGTGGTAATTAACTACTTTACACTGATCACCTTTTCGCACCGAAAACTAAACATCGCAAAGTTGTCTACGGGTCATCAAATACATACGATACTTGCAGCGTCAAACCGATCTCCAATCACGGAATGTATCACTGAGTACTGCCTCGATCTAGTAAACATGCAATTCATATCCCCCACCATACCAAATCATCCCCTTTACATCAGCGAACCGAAGTCACTCTCTCAGAACTGATGTGGAAAGACAGGCTCCTTTCACCCCAGCACAAAAGCGTTACTCTTTCCGATTTCTTGATCGCATTTCTCCAGACATCTCCATACTTCCCTATTAAAAGAACAGCCATATTTTCACCATAATATTATACAATTTTCGCCGTACTTCTCGATATCAAGCACACACCAGTTGCCTCCCGGTCGCTAACACGACATAATGCACTAGATACAGACTGTAAATTATTCCTCCACAAACACCAAACTTCAGCGAGGTGTAGCATGCTGTAAACCATTGACCAACTAGAAACAAATAGAGTAAACTTATATTTGCACTCTCGAATACTGAAGTCGGTGATGTAATAGATTCCAGATGATCAATATTGTTTACAAATCAAGTACGGTCTTTCCCACGTCTAGAGAACAGGCAAAGTGTGGTCAAGACACACCATAGCCGATATTCCCTCAACTAAATAAAGGCACCAAATGTACAGAGGCAGTCGACTGAACAATTTACATGGGAGGGAAAAACGCTCCACTGCAAACGCACCATCTTCTCAAAGTTACACCTGATCACGAAAGCCGCCCAGCACATACTAAGTATTAGTTTGCTACTCGGTCGTCTAGAACATGGTCAAGTTAACTTTGATACATTCCCGCACTCCAACAGGCCTCTGCATTCGGAAGATTGCTACCGTTAACATGAGAACGCGAATCAATACCACCACGCACTTTGCATACACGAACACATTCTACAAAACCCATCACATATATCTCCTATCATTATAATTACAATGGAATCTTACGATCGCGGTCTCAACTGAACGGTATTCAGCAATGAGCAAAGTATTGTAAATACACTGTTGAACGCTGTGGCTCTGGAAATACCTGTACCTTCCTTACCACTAGACAAACTCTTCCCTTCACTATCATAGTACTCCAAGTCAAATCCATACCCTCCCTAAAACAGCCCATAGACATTTACTTTACACAAACAGATATACTTCATAAACCTGATGCTCAAATGCGAACTTATCACACACCCAGCACTAATACTAAGTATAATATTACCTCCTCAATAACTGGATGCACATGACACCAAATAATACTGACCGAAAATCAACGATAGGTGTGCATGTCTCTTACGTTCTTCCTGCGAGTCATACAACCGGGTCATAGACACAATCGAGCACATGTTAAAGAAAAAATCCCGGTCCCAACAACTACTGCATGTTACTCTGACAAGCGCTCGTCGTTCTACAGGTGCACCTAAATATCCATATTAATACCTATAACCGTTTTACGAATCGAGGTACGACATTACCTCTGAATGAGGTGTTTTTTTCCAGACAAATATTGTGATGGTGATCATAGAAATGTGTGTATTAAGAGCCAACGATACAACCTCGTGATAAACTCACGGAACTTTGAAAGTCATTGGGCTAAGGAACGTCATATGCAAGCGCTATTTGCGACTCCATCACACCGCAAGCAACAGCATAATTCATTAGTTTTCGCAATGCATTCTGTCTCGAGACCATATAAGACATTCCGCGATATTCCCGCTAAGTTATAGGCCATAGACAGTAGTAGTAGATGACGTGCTGATTTAGGTCCTAAGAAGTACAATATACCCTAACTTCTCAGATATCTACCATTACACTATATATTAGAAATTACGTCCATTCAAACACATACTTGCATAAGCTCACATCCCCAAGTCAATCATATTTCACGCATTCTCATATCTCTAAACGAGTCACCTTCCTCGAATCTGTCCACTACAGTAAAATTACAACTTCCTTTCAATCACAGTCAACACATCCTCCAGTCTCACCCATTTCTACAGCTCTCCCCAAGTGCTAGTTCCAATTTAAGTTGGAGAGAGACATATCCAACACCTTTTGCAACCCGTGTAGAAACAGATCGAGCTGAGATACTGAAACAGGACCATGTTTTGAGCATTCGGTGGAAATGCGCTCCAAGTGGTGTGTACCCACACTAGATACAAGTACTGCAGATCCCCAACATGCTATCTTCGTTATTCTATACCCACTTCAACATAGAAAAATCACGAACTATAGAAGCTCATCCTATTTACAAGTCACCTCAGCGTGGAAACGGGCGCAGTAACGTATAGCTATGGTGGCCCCCCAGCGCGAAGAAAGACATTTCACAATACTTCCCCAGAACAGAGCTGCGTGCAGCCACCCAGGCATTCCTAAAGGTTCACCAAGTCCGACAACTCAAACCGCAGCTGCCTATGAGGAGACATTCATGTTAAATATACAAACACCACATAGACCACTTTAAACTTTCATCATCTGTACTCTAAGCGAATTATCGTATGAGACGACCCCTGTGCTCCTGTTTCAAACATTGTTTTCTATCACGCTTTTGTTCATTGCCAAACATAACGTTTTCTGCCACGACTTCGAGGTCTGTGCCAGATTCTAAAGTGACATTAAGACGCTCCGATCCACGACCTCTCACAGAAAACTAGACATCACACGGTGTAATTCATATTCTTACGGCGGATAGCATAACACTGGATGATTTTTAAATAAAACACACTTGCAACATAAGGAAACTAGAAGAGTTTGGTAGCGTTGTGGAGAGTTTCCAAACTACCGTTCGAAAGTGATTCATGACCTCTACATTTAAACTCATGTCACCGTGACGGAATAGATGATGGCTCCGTGTTCCATTTCGAGATATTCTTAATTTTGCACTCATGTCCGCGATCGCTGTTTAGCTGCTATCAACCCCTAAGAAGTTGTCACCCATCCAAAAAACTTCTTCCCCAACGTCACTCATTCATTATGTGGTAAGCAACGTGCAGATGTGATGGAAAAGACAGCGTCGATGTACTGTAATATTAAGCATCAGACTTGATAGCGCGAAGAATTTTACACTAATTTCAGCACCGGCCAATGATGTGACAGCATCTTCCCCCAGTTTCAGTGTCATAGGTAAACCATGCCGTCTCCACGTTGCGAGTACTGTTGCGAATATCGATTGATGACTGAGCATTATGTCCACTAACTCTTAATTCTCGAACACATAAATCATCAAAGTATACGAGACAGTACTTTACATATTTCTCTCACCTCGAGCATAGTGTTTAATTTACGATCTATCTCTCAGCGTATGGGAGTCACAGAGCATTCTCGCGTCTTACGGTAAAAGACCATCCTCACACTGTCATTGACGAACCAGCACTGCAGCACAATTAGCGAATTAATCTGCAATCGACCAAAAGAAGACGTCTACCCCCCATGTGGGTCTGGGGGTTAGAATAGGCCTGAGGTATTCCTGCCTGTCGTAAGAGGCGACTAAAAGGAGTCCCTCCCCCCTCGAGGGGTAGTTTGCCTTCTTCTTCTTGCCTTCTTCTTCTTGCTTTCTTCTCCTTGCCTTCTTGTCCACGCTATGGTCTCCGCCTCGGCGTTTGAGACAGTCTATCCTTTCTCTCCTTCTCTCCCCTTTTTTCTCCTCTTCTTCTTTCGTCCCTGTGCGTGCCTGAAGGCCGACCCACGCGTTCGCACGCGTAGCTGGTGACGGGGTAACTCGTAATTCCCCGCCCTGGGTAGACGAGTAAGGCACGCATGTACCCCCTGGTAAAGGCCAGGCCCAGGGAGGGGTGATTGCCTGAGCTGCCACCTTCCGACCATACCGACTGGTCCCTCCGTCCGTTTCTCGGGAGGTGTGACCTGAGGTGTAAACATTCACCTAAGGCGGGAGCGGCCTATGAGAGGGTCCGCACAAGGAAGGGCACGCCATCTGAGACACTGGCAATCATGGGGTACTCCTCCCCAATGAATTTCACTTCTTCTTCTTCTCTCTCGACTTCTGCCCAAAAACGGAAACTTGACCAGCCACCAGTGACAAAAGTACTACCGCCTGCACCAAAGTTCCTCGTTGTTGCTAGATCTAAGGACGGGAAGGATTTTTCATCAGTCAACCCTTTCATTATTCAGGGCGTAGATGCCATAGCCGGACCTGTCAAGTCTTGTACCAGGATGAGTAACGGTACCTTCTTGTTGGAAACTGAGAGCGCATTTCAGGCACAAAAACTGCTTGAGGCCACACTCCTGTACACGTTCCCTGTCTGGGTGGAGGCTCACTGCTCTTTGAATTCGTCGCGTGGTGTGGTATATACTAGATCACTCGATGGATTGACTGACGAGGAGATTCAGTCTTTCCTCACTGAGCAGGGCGTGACGGCTGTCCATAGGGTCATGAAAAAGGTCAACAATGACCTTGTACCGACCCGGACACTTTTCCTGACCTTTGATAGTGCTCAGCTGCCGTCGCGCATCAAAGCGGGCTACGAGGTTATTTCTGTTCGCCCCTATGTCCCGACACCTACGCGCTGCTACCAGTGTCAGCGTTTTAATCACACCCGCCAGTCTTGTTCTAATGCGGCTAAATGCGTCACTTGTGGCAGGGACGCCCATGAGGGTGACTGTCCACCTCCGTCTCCTCGTTGCGTGAACTGTTAGGGTGACCATGCAGCGTCCTCCCGCGACTGTCCCATCTACAAGGATGAACGCTGTATACAGGAAATTCGGGTCAAAGAGAAAGTGTCCACCTCGGCTGCTCGCAAGCTATTTGCTAGTAGGAAGCCCACGCTGCTCCCCGCGGGGAAATACAGTACTGTCCTCGCCTCTCCTCGGCCTATCAGGGAGGTGTCGACGCAGACATGCGATCTGACCTTTAGCGCTACGGTCGTCCGTTCGGCCAGGGATAAGATCGCCCGGTCAACGTCTCCTCTTCCTCCCGTCACCCCTAAGACACAAGCACCTTCATCAGCTTCTGCCAAGACTAAGACCAAGAAGTCAGATGCACGGGCCTTCAAGAAGGAACCGTCCCGCGCAGACTTCCTACGTACCCCGAACTCCCAGCCATTGACCAGTACTTCGACTAAACGACCTTCCAAGAAGGCTCATAGGAAGAAAAGTTCTCCTTCTCCGCCACGGCGCGTTTCTTCTCCTGCGCCACCCAGCGGTTGCCGCCCCAGGCCGTCATCCGTTTCGCCTGGCCGCACCGCTGGTAGCCGAACATCTGGCCGTTCACTGGCGGAGGAAGCTCCCCCCTCCCGGCCATCTTAACATGGTGGCCGACGAACCTGTTGAAAAAATGGACGATGACACTCCGCCTATTGATAGCGGCAGCAGTGCTCGCTCGAAGCCAGGCCCTCAGCGGCCTTCGAGGTGACCCCTTCTTGCTTTTCCTCTTTCTTCTCACGATGACACTTCTTCATTGGAATATTCGCGGCATTCGCCCCAACCGAGAGGACTTGAAGTTGCTGCTGCGCTTGCACTGTCCGCTCGTAGCAGCTCTCCAGGAAACGAAGCTACGCCCATGCGATCGAATTGACTTGGCACACTATGCCTCTGTGCGTTTTGACCTACCCCCTGTGGCAGGTATTCCGGCTCATGGAAGGGTTATGTTTGCTGGTCCGGGATGATATCTACTACGATCCCATCACATTGCACACCGATCTGCAGGCAGTTGCCGTCCGAATTACTCTCCCCACTTTTACATTTTCCATTTGTACCGTTTACACTCCATCGTCGTCTGCCGTTACTAGAGCAGACATGACGCAAATTATTGCTCAGCCACCTGCACCATTTTTGTTGACTGGAGACTTCAATGCCCACCATCCCCTTTGGGCTCTCCAGCATCCTGCCCGAGGGGCTCCCTGTTAGCAGACCTTTTCAACCACCTCAATCTTGTCTGCCTCAATACTGGCGCCCCTATTTTTCTTTCGGACACAACTCACATCTATTCCCATTTAGACCTATCTATATGTACTACCCAACATGCACGCCGGTTTGAGTGGTACGCTCTTTCTGATACGTATTCGAGCGACCACTTCCCTTGTGTTATCCATCTCCTACATCATACCCCATCTCCATGCTCAACTACACTCCTGGAAATTGAAATAAGAACACCGTGAATTCACTGTCCCAGGAAGGGGAAACTTTATTGACACATTCCTGGGGTCAGATACATCACATGATCACACTGACAGAACCACAGGCACATAGACACAGGCAACAGAGCATGCACAATGTCGGCACTAGTACAGTGTATATCCACCTTTCGCAGCAATGCAGGCTGCTATTCTCCCATGGAGACGATCGTAGAGATGCTGGATGTAGTCCTGTGGAACGGCTTGCCATGCCATTTCCACCTGGCGCCTCAGTTGGACCAGCGTTCGTGCTGGACGTGCAGACCGCGTGAGACGACGCTTCATCCAGTCCCAAACATGCTCAATGGGGGACAGATCCGGAGATATTGCTGGCCAGGGTAGTTGACTTACACCTTCTAGAGCACGTTGGGTGGCACGGGATACATGCGGACGTGCATTGTCCTGTTGGAACAGCAAGTTCTCTTGCCGGTCTAGGAATGGTAGAACGATGGGTTCGATGACGGTTTGGATGTACCGTGCACTATTCAGTGTCCCCTCGACGATCACCAGTGGTGTACGGCCAGTGTAGGAGATCGCTCCCCACACCATGATGCCGGGTGTTGGCCCTGTGTGCCTCGGTCGTATGCAGTCCTGATTGTGGCGCTCACCTGCACGGCGCCAAACACGCATACGACCATCATTGGCACCAAGGCAGAAGCGACTCTCATCGCTGAAGACGACACGTCTCCATTCGTCCCTCCATTCACGCCTGTCGCGACACCACTGGAGGCGGGCTGCACGATGTTGGGGCGTGAGCGGAAGACGGCCTAACGGTGTGCGGGACCGTAGCCCAGCTTCATGGAGACGGTTGCGAATGGTCCTCGCCGATACCCCAGGAGCAACAGTGTCCCTAATTTGCTGGGAAGTGGCGGTGCGGTCCCCTACGGCACTGCGTAGGATCCTACGGTCTTGGCGTGCATCCGTGCGTCGCTGCGGTCCGGTCCCAGGTCGACGGGCACGTGCACCTTCCGCCGACCACTGGCGACAACATCGATGTACTGTGGAGACCTCACGCCCCACGTGTTGAGCAATTCGGCGGTACGTCCACCCGGCCTCCCGCATGCCCACTATACGCCCTCGCTCAAAGTCCGTCAACTGCACATACGGTTCACGTCCACGCTGTCGCGGCATGCTACCAGTGTTAAAGACTGCGATGGAGCTCCGTATGCCACGGCAAACTGGCTGACACTGACGGCGGCGGTGCACAAATGCTGCGCAGCTAGCGCCATTCGACGGCCAACACCGCGGTTCCTGGTGTGTCCGCTGTGCCGTGCGTGTGATCATTGCTTGTACAGCCCTCTCGCAGTGTCCGGAGCAAGTATGGTGGGTCTGACACACCGGTGTCAATGTGTTCTTTTTTCCATTTCCAGGAGTGTAGTTGGAACATCTTCAAAGCAGACTGGGGGCTCTTCTCTTCCAGGGCGACATTTCAGGGTCAAAACTTCGCAATCTGCGATAGTCAGGTCGCACACTTCACGGAAGTCGTTCTCACTGCTGCTGAATATTCCATCCCGCACACCACTTCTTCTCCACGTCGCGTACCGTTCCCCTGGTGGACCGCAGCATGTAGAGACGCTTTACGTGCTCGTCGACATGCTTTACGCACCTTTAAACGCCACCCGACGGTGGTGAATTGTATCAGTTATAAACGATTACGTGCGCAGTGTCCTCGTGTTATTAAAGAAAGCAAGAAAGCCAGCTGGCATGCTTTCACAAGCTCCTTCAACAGTTTTACTCCCTCTTCTGTTGTCTGGGGTAGCCTGTGCCGGCTATCTGGTACTAAGGTCCACTCACCAGTTTCTGGCTTGACGGTCGCGAATGACGTCCTTGCGGCCCCTGAGGATGTCTCCAATGTCTTCGGCCGATTTTTCGCAGAGGTTTCGAGCTCCGCTCATTACCACCCTGCCTTCCTCCCCCGAAAACAGACAGAGGAGGCAAGACCACCTAACTTCCGCTCCTCGAACCATGAAAGTTATAATGCCCCATTCACCGTGCGGGAACTCGAAAATGCACTTGCCCGGTCACGGTCCTCCGCTCCTGGGCCTGATTCTATTCATATTCATATGCTGAAGATCCTTTCTCCTGCGGGTAAAGGTTTTCTTCTTCGTACTTATAATCGCATCTGGATTGAGGGTCATGTTCCCAAATGCTGGCGCGAATCTATTGTTGTCCCAATTCCTAAGCCGGGGAAGGACAAGCACTTGCCTTCCAGTTATCGACCCATTTCCCTTACCAGCTGTGTCTGTAAGGTGATGGAACGAATGGTTAACTCTCGTTTGGTTTGGCTGCTCGAATCTCGACGCCTACTTTCCAATGTACAATGTGGATTTCGTAGGTGCCGCTCTGCTGTTGACCATCTGGTTACCTTGTCGACCTTCATTATGAATAACTTCTTGCGGAAGCGCCAGACAGTGGCTGTGTTCTTTGATTTGGAGAAAGCTTACGACACCTGTTGGAGGGCGGGCATTCTCCGCACCATGCATACATGGGGCCTTCGCGGTCACCTCCCTCTTTTTATTCGTGCATTTTTAATGGATCGACAGTTCAGGGTACGTGTGGGTTCTGTCCTGTCCGACGCCTTTTGCCAGGATAATGGGGTGCCACAGGGCTCAGTTTTGAGCGTCGCTCTCTTCGCCACAGCGATGTATGAGGCTCCCTTTTCGTGGACTATTTTACCATCTACTGCAGTGCGCAGCGTACATGTTTCCTGGAGCGCTGTCTTCAGCGTTGTCTTGACCGTTTTTACTCCTGGAGTGTCGCCAATGGCTTCCGTTTTTCAGCCGATAAGACGGTCTATATTAACTTCTGGCGCTCTAAAGAGTTTCTTCCACCGTTATTACATCTCGGTCCCGTTACTCTCCCATTCGTGAAGGCAACAAAATTTTTAGGTCATACATTTGACAGGAAACTTAGCTGGTCTCCACATGTGTCATATTTGGCTGCCCGTTGTACCTGTTCCCTAAATGTTCTCAGCGGTACGTCGTGGGGAGCGGATCAAACCGTCCTACTTCGCCTTTATCGGTCGATCGTCCGCTCAAAGCTGGATTATGGGAGCTTTGTATACTCCTCTGCACGGCCGTCCATCTTACGCCGCCTCAACTCTGTACAACATCGGGGGCTACGTCTTGCGATCGGAGCGTTCTCTACTAGTCCCGTCGAGAGTCTTCGTGCTGAAGCCGGTGAATTGCCACTAACCTACCGGCGTGATATATTGCTTTGTAGTATGCCTGTGGGCTGTTATCAATGCCCGACCACCCGTAATATCGTTCCTTTTTTGATGACTCTCTCGACTGTCAATACGGGTTGTATGTATCTGCCCTGCTACCCCCTGGAGTTCGCTTTCGTCGCCTCCTTCAGCATCTTGCTTTTTCAGTCCCTGCAACCTTTAGAGTGGGCGAGAGCCAAACGCCACCTTGGCTCCAGGCTCAGGTTCGCGTTCACCTTGACCTCAGCTCGCTCCCAAAGGAGGCTACCCCAGCTCCGGTATACCGCTCGCGGTTTGTCAACTTCGTTCGAAGTTCATTAATACGATATTCATTTAAACAGATGGCTCTAAGGCCAATGGCGGTGTCGGGTGTTCTTTTATTGTCGGGGCACACAATAACAAATACCGGCTCCATGACCATTGTTCGGTCTTCACAGCTGAGCAATTTGCCCTCTATCAGGCTGTCTTTTACATCCGCCGCCGCCGACATTCTGCTTATGTCATCTGCTCTGATTCCCTGAGCGCCATCCAGAGGCTCAGTGATCCGTATACGGTTCACCCTTTCGTGCACCGGATCCAACGCTCTCTTCAGCAGCTGGCGGACGACGGTTCTCCGGTTACCTTTATGTGGGTTCCTGGCCATGTCGGTATCCCTGGGAACGAAGCTGCAGATGCCGCGGCCAAGGCTGCGGTCCTCCAGCCTCGGACAGCTTCTTGTTGTGTGCCTTCATCTGATTGTAGCAGGGTCATTTGTCACGGCATTTTATCGCTGTGGCATGCCGATTGGTCTACACTTACTGAAAACAAGCTTCGGGCCTTGAAACCTCTCCCCACGGCTTGGACGACCTCTTCACGCCCTTGTCAGCGGGAGGAGGTCGTTTTGACCCGGTTACGGATTGGACACTGTCGGTTCAGCCATCGCCATCTGCTGACAGCTGCGCCGGCGCCGTTCTGCCCATGTGGGCAATGGCTGACGGTACGACACATTTTAACGTCCTGTCCGAATTTTAATACACTGCGCGTTGATCTTGGCCTGCCATGTACTCTGGATGACATTTTAGCGGATGACCGAGGAGCAGCTGCTCGCGTTCTTCGTTTTATCCACTTGATAAACCTGTCTAAGGACATTTGATTATGCTATTTTCTTTTAAGCCCTTGCCTGTTGATGTGCCTTTTATAGTGTTGTCCTTTATAGTTGCTGTTTTAACCTTGTGCTTCGCAGTGCATTCATAACTTAGTCTGGGCCCTAATGACCACTGTAGTTGTGCGCCCTAAAACCGCAAAAAAAGAAAAAAAGAAAAAAGGAAGACCTCTACACTCTACGTCTCGTGAATGAATTGAGCTTTCCGAGTCCTAACCCGTCCAAGTGCACGAGTTTTCCGAGATGCGACCATGTCGAGGAGCTTAGCACCCCTTACAGATTTCGAAGTACGGTCATATAATAACAGACAGTTAAGAACAACAACAAAGGATTGATTTTTATACGCGATGGAGCCCCAGACGGATGGAGCTCAACGCATTTTTACGTAAATCAACCAAGCTATCAACTCTAAAGTATTGTTCTAGAGTGTAGGATTCGCACCTGGAAGGTATTCCTAAGAGAGAGAACATAAACACTCTCACTCTTAAGACTACAACGCTCTGCACTTAAAAACTGGCTATGATGTTAGATCGCAAACGTTTCCGACCTATCAGACACACATCCTTCTTCCCCGTTTCTCTAATCTGAACTGTCTTACAGAATCGTAAAACATTGCGTTGCACGATACTAGCACAATATAGCTATGTGGAGACGTATAATGTCGACTGTTCACGTCCGATCACGGTTCAGAAATTATACTATGCCTGCATCAGGCCTATATATAAAATTATAGTTAGTAGCAGGGGATATATCATACAAGGAAACAGATAAACACATAGCAGCAGCGTCCGACATGTAAAAATTGCAAGTCATTCCGTCACTAACTCTGTAAACAGTACATCAGTCGGGCAATTGTGTGCACACGGATTGTAGCGCGTCACAAGCTCTTGCCGCTAAGTAAGGTATGACGCTGAAGTCTCGATTTTACACACACAAGATGCGACAGGGGATCGCATAACATCAAAATTCGTTCACAGGAATGTGTCAAGTTTCTTCACACATGAGATGTAAGTCCTCTGATCACATACAGGTTTACCATTAACGATCGCAAGTAGACAGTGCTTTAAAACACATACGGAACACGTAGCTGTATACGAGTAGAATGCGGGCTATGTCACGTGACTGATGCATCCGGACAGAACACTTGAAAAAAAAAAAGAAAGACCTCCATCAACTTATCATTCTCTGGAAAGAATCTGTCAGCCATTAAATCGTACCTCGTTACAGCTCTTTCTCAATCGATCACTCGGTCCACTCTCTGTTATCCTCTAACACAGATGCAAGTAAGTTTAGAGGTGAAACGATCTCTGCACTCCTCAAAAGCACGAAATACAGTGGTCAACTCGCGTGCATCACTCATACCTCAATAGACTGATAATACTGATTACCCTTCGTTTCGAAGTCAACGTTTTCTCGCATTCCTCTTGTTGGCGCATACTTGATCCCATGTACAAACTGTTCAACGCGAAGTACTCCCTCAATTTACCCGCATTGCGGTGTATATTCGATAAATTTATACCACTTCCCTAGACATTTTTCGCAATTCTATTTTAAGTTAGGTCTGTCCATGCGATCACGACGCAACCGCTCATTCTGGTCCTAAAATTGCCTGTAAATTTAACACAGCTGCCAACACCTAGTCCAAATGCACTAATCTGGAGGTGTAATATAGCACTGTACTCGAATGTATCCAGTCAGCTCGACATTCGGTGACTGTTTGCTCTGTTTTCTACATGTCTGTGTATATGTACGCCTGGCAGACGGTGACATATGAGTTTAAATGTAGAGGTCATGAATCACTTTCGGATGGTAGTTTGGAAACTCTCTACAACGTTACCAAACTCTTCTAGATTCCTTATGTTGTAAGTGTGTTTTATTTAAAAATCACCCATGTAATGCTATCCACTGTACGAATATGAATTACACCGCGTGATGTCTAGTTTTCTGTGAGAGGTCGTGGATCAGAGCGTCTTAATGTCACTTTAGAATCTGGCACAGACCTCGAAGTCGTGGCAGAAAACGTTATGTTTGGCAATGAACAAAAGCATGTTAGAAAACAGTGTTTGAAACAGGAGCAGAGTGAGCGTCTCATACGATAATTCGCTTAGAGTATAGGTGATGAAAGCTTAAAGAGGTCTATGCGGTGTTTGTATATTTAATATGAATGCCTTCTCATAGGCAGCTGCGGTTTGAGTTGTCGGACTTGGTGAACCTTTAGGAATGCCTGGGTGGCTGCACGCAGCGCTATTCTGGGGAAGTATTGTTAAATGTCTTTCTTCGCGCTGGAGGGCCACCATAGCTATACGTCATTGCTCCCGCATCCACGCCTAGGTGACTTGTAAATAGGATGAGCTTTTATAGTTCGTGATTTTTCTATGTTGAAGTGGCTATAGAATAACGAAGATAGCATGTTGGGGATCTGGAGTACTTGTATCTAGTGTGGGTACGCACCACTTTGAGCGCATTTCCACCGAATCCTCAAAACATGGTCCTGTTGCAGTATCTCTGCTCGATCTGTTTCTACACGGGTTGCAGAAGGTGTTGGATATGTCTCTCTCCAACTTAAATTGGAACTAGCACTTGGGGAGAGCTGTAGAAATGGGTGAGACTGGAGGATGTGTAGGGTGTGATTAAAAGGCAGTTGTAATTTTACTGTAGCAGACAGATTCGAGGAAGGTGACTCGTTTAGAGATATGAGAGTGCGTGAAATATGATTGACTTGTGGATGTGAGCCTATGCAAGTATGTGTTTGAATGGACGTAATTTCTAATATATAGTGTAATGCTTGGGATCTTAGAAGTTAGTGTATATTTTACTTCTTAGGACCTCAATCAGCACATCATTTACTATTACTGTCTGCCATCGCCTATAACTTGGCGGCTATATCGCGGAATGTCTGATATGGTCTCGAGACATAACGCGTTGCGAAAACTAATGAATTATGCTGTTGCATGCGGTGTGATGAAGTCACAAACAGCGCTTGCATATGACGCTCCTTAGCCGAATGACTTCAAAAGTTCATTGAGTTTATCGCGAGGTTGTATCGTTGGCTCTTTATACACACATTTCTATGATCACCGTCACAGTATTTGTCCGAAAAACACCACCTCATTCAGAGGTAATGTCGTACCTCGATTCGTAGAACGGTTATAAGTTTTAACATGGATATTTAGGTGCACATGTAGAACGACGAGCGCTTGTCAGAGTAATATGCAGTAATTGTTGGGATCGGAATTTTTTCTTTAACATGTGCTCGATTACGTCTATGATCCGGTTGTATGACTCGCAGGAAGAACGTAAGAGACATGCACACCCATCGTTGATTTTCGGTCAGTATTATTTGGTGTCGTATGCATCCAGTTATTGAGGAGGTAATATTAGTATTAGTGCTGGGGGTGTGATAAGTTCGCATTTGAGCATCAGGTTTATGAAGTATATCTGTTTGTGTAAAGTAAATGTCTATGGGCTGTTGTAGGGAGGGTATGGATTTGACTTGGAGTACTATGATAGTGAAGGGAAGAGTTTGTAAGGAAGGTACAGGTATTTCCAGAGCCACAGCATTCAACAGTATATTTACAATACTTTGCTCATTGCTGAATACCGTTCAGTTGAGACCGCGATCGTAAGATTTCGTTGTAAGTATAATGATAGGAGGTAAATGTGATGGGTTTTCTAGAATGTGTTCGCGTATGCAAAATCTGTCGTGGTATTGATTCGCGTTCCCATGTTAACGGTAGCAATCTTCCGAATGCACAGGCCTGTTGGAGTGTAGGAATGTATCAAAGTTAATTTTACCATATTCTAGAGGACCGAATAGTGAACTAATACTCAGTATGTGCTGAGTGGCTTTCGTGATCAGGTGTAACTTTGAGAAGATAGTACGTTTGCAGTGGAGCGTTATTCCCTCCCACGTAAATTGTTTGGTCGACTGCTTCTGTACATTTGGTGCCTTTATTTAGTTGAGGGAATATCGATTGTGGTGTGTGTTGAACACACTTTGCTTGTTCTCTAGACGTGGGGAAGACCGTACTTGGTTTGTAAATAATATTGATCGTCTGGAATCTGTTACATCACCGACTTCGGTATTCGAGAGTGCAAATATAAGTTTACTCTGTTTCTAGTTAGTCAGTGATTTACACCATGCTGCTCCTCGCTAAAGTTAGGTGTTTGTGGAGGAATAATTTACAGTCTATATCTAGTGCATTATGTCGTTGATATCGAGAAGTACGGCGAAAATTGTATAATATTATGGTGAAAATATGGCTGTTCTTTAATAGAGGAGTATGGAGATGTCTGTAGAAATGTGATTAAGAAAGCGGAAAGAGTAACGCGTTTGTGCTGGAATGAAACTAGCCTGTCTTTGCACATCAGTTCTGAGTGGGTGACTTCGGTTCGCTGATGTAAAGGGGATGATTTGGTATGATGGGGGATATGAATTGCATGTTTACTAGCTCGAGACAGTACTTAGTGATATATTCCCTGATTGGAGATCGGTGTGACGCTGCAATATTATTTAATGTATCGTATGTATTTGATGACCCGTAGACAACTTTGCGGTGTTTAGTTTTCGGTGCGAAGTGGTGATCAGTGTAAAAAGGTTTATTACCACCGAGTGTAGCGTCTGTACAAAGAAAGAACAGGTTGGGGGTGTATAGATTGAGGGAACTGTCAATGCAGTTTAGCAATCTTTGCAAAATAACGACAGAAAGCCGCAGAATGAACATGCTTGATTGACTGAGGTGGTATACAGGAGCGGTGAGAACAGTTGCTTAAGTTGAGAGCAGGCAGGCTATCACATTATGTACGGGAGGAAGACGGGATTTGGCGATATTTTGGTAAACATGTTCTGTTAGGGCAGAAATTTTGGTGCATACAAGCTGAGACGACAACAACAAAGCGAGTGTTAACTATTTCTGGGGCACTATAATATTACTGAGAGCTGGACTAGTCTGATATATTTTTTCACAAAGCAATGTGAGTAAGAATAACGATGAGAAAGTCTTAGATGGCGATGTGTCAGTCAAGCTGGTGCAGATCAATTGAACGTATGTGTCAACACGCTCTGTGGTATTCTGCCTTCAATGGTAAAGGCAAGTGGCACCTGGAGATGCCTCGAATATGAGACTGGCGTGAATGGACTTTGGAATGCTGTGACAGTATAACGGTGACTGTATAGAGGTGTGCAACTGTCGCCAGTGTTCGACGACGACAGCTCGGGGACTGTGTTGGCGCACGCAGGACCCGAGCTGCGGCTGCCTCACTTCGTGGGTGTTGTGGCGCGCGGGCCTAAATGGAGGTCTACATCTACATCTACATCTATACTCCGCGAGCCACCTTACGGTGTGTGGCGGAGGGTACTTATTGTACCACTATCTGATCCCCCCTTCCCTGTTCCATTCACGAATTGTGCGTGGGAAGAACGACTGCTTGTAAGTCTCCGTATTTGCTCTAATTTCTCGGATCTTTTCGTTGTGATCATTACGCGAGATATATGTGGGCGGTAGTAATATGTTGCCCATCTCTTCCCGGAATGTGCTCTCTCGTAATTTCGATAATAAACCTCTCCGTATTGCGTAACGCCTTTCTTGAAGTGTCCGCCACTGGAGCTTGTTCAGCATCTCCGTAACGCTCTCGCGCTGACTAAATGTCCCCATGACGAATCGCGCTGCTTTTCGCTGGATCATGTCTATCTCTTCTATTAATCCAACCTGGTAAGGTTCCCATACTGATGAGCAATACTCAAGAATCGGACGAACAAGCGTTTTGTAAGCTACTTCTTTCGTCGATGAGTCACATTTTCTTAGAATTCTTCCTATGAATCTCAACCTGGCGCCTGCTTTTCCCACTATTTGTTTTATGTGATCATTCCACTTCAGATCGCTCCGGATAGTAACTCCTAAGTATTTTACGGTCGTTACCGCTTCCAATGATTTACCACCTATGGCATAATCGTACTGGAATGGATTTCTGCCCCTATGTATGCGCATTATATTACATTTATCTACGTTTAGGGAAAGCTGCCAGCTGTCGCACCATTCATTAATCCTCTGCAGGTCTTCCTGGAGTACGTACGAGTCTTCTGATGTTGCTACTTTCTTGTAGACAACCGTGTCATCTGCAAATAGCCTCACGGAGCTACCGATGTTGTCAACTAAGTCATTTATGTATATTGTAAACAATAAAGGTCCTATCACGCTTCCTTGCGGTACTCCCGAAATTACCTCTACATCTGCAGATTTTGAACCGTTAAGAATGACATGTTGTGTTCTTTCTTCTAGGAAATCCTGAATCCAATCACAAACCTGGTCCGATATTCCGTAAGCTCGTATTTTTTTCACTAAACGTAAGTGCGGAACCGTATCAAATGCCTTCCTGAAGTCCAGGAATACGGCATCAATCTGCTCGCCAGTGTCTACGGCACTGTGAATTTCTTGGACAAATAGGGCGAGCTGAGTTTCACATGATCTCTGTTTGCGGATTCTGTGAGTGCTTTGACAGCTGACGGCTGCATCGACCTTACGTGTAATCAAGTCATCGTTGCTGTCTAGCGGATAGGAATTTCTTGGGTGTTACGTATGAAAGGTGGTGCCGCCACCTCATGCTTACGGAAGCCGAACAGGTGTTGTGCGCGGTTTGGCATCTGACTGATGCGTTACTTACCGCTACCTCCTGTGTACTCTACTGGACAGGGTGCGCGGACTGTGCTTGCACGCGTTGATTGCATGATTTCGCGAGCAGCACTGTAGGCCCTGGTATGCGCTATTTGGACAGTTTACAAGTACTGAGCATGTCTACATATGAGTGTGAAGAATTAATTAGGAGAAGTTTGCTATTGTGTACTAAAATTATGAGTTGGTTGCGTGTCCTTGGGCTGTGCAACATGACCCCAGGCACTTCAGGGTGGATGTTTTGTATCAGTGTGATAGATACACTCTATCATTAAATAAGTTGTTTGAAAATGGAGTGCACTCCATCCTTACTATCCCCAGCAGCCCAGAGCAGGCTAAGTCGTTTTCCCACCATTTCCCCCTCAGCATCTTGGTTTACGTCACGAAAAGGACGACAGCGTCCTCTGCTGGTGGTAATGAGTACTAGACCTCGTGGAGAACATACTGTTTGCCGCCATCAGGGATAACTGTACTTGCATCATCAGCTGGTGTCACGGAGGCGTCCTCTGGTGGCGACGGAGTGTACTAAGACAGTTGGGGTCTGTAGCTCGTGGTGAACGCACTAGGTGATGTCATCTCAGATTACGGTACTTTCGTCATTACCTGACGTCACTACAGCGTCCTCTAGTGGCATAGATATGAACTAAGTCAGTTGGGCACTGGAGTCAGTGGCGAATACACTGGGTGGTGGTGCTGTCTCTAATTCTTTAAATAAAGGCTGGTGTATGTTTTCTTCAGTTGACGATTAGGAAGCAGAGTCTTTTAGATGGATTATTATTATTATTATTAATTATTATTATTTAAGAGTTGTTTGGCTCTATGGTCGTAAATGTATTGCATTATTTACGAGTGGTTCGCATGTCTGTAGGCTGTGCAATGGGTTATTTTTTACTGTTTGCAATTAACAAGCGTGTATGTGTAGAGTCTTATATACGAGTTATGTAGGAGTAGTTTGCAGGTCTGTATGCTGTGGGACATGTCAGAGCGAGTGTTCTGTGATAAATATAGTCCATCCCAAAATAAATTGCTCCAAAATAAATCATGTACGCCGGCCGCAGTGGTCGAGCGGATCTAGGCGCTTCAGTCTGTAACCGCGCGACTGCTATGGTTGCAGGTTCGAATTCTGCCTCGGGCGTGGAAGTGTGTGATGTCCTTAGGTTAGTTAAGTTTAAGTAGTTCTAAGTTCTAGGGGACTGATGACCTCAGATGTTAAGTCCCATAGTGCTCAGAGACATTTTGAAATAATCCTTCCTCTCTCCATTGGCCCAATGCGGGCTAAGTCATTTTCCCACCAAGCCCTAGGATGAGGTGGCGGTCTGGCGACTTAGGTTAGTGGAGGTGAGCTTCGTTTGCAACAATTTTTGTTAGGTTGGTAGCGAAAACGCAAGTGACGTTTCTTTACTGCCAGAATTCAAACTCGGTGGATGTTTCTAGGAAGAGGTGGCGGTCTGGACCTTGAAAAGTAGTTGAAACTAGGTAGCTGGAAGTATAGTGAACACCTTTTCATACCTATAAGAAGTCGAATCACGTGGCCAATAGGAGTGCATCATTCTAGGTGTGGGGGATGGGGGTGCTAGGTCATGAATGAACACGCGCTGATAGTGGGAAAATGTGGAACTTCTCATTTGATCATTGAATATTGAAATTGTAAATTGAGTTATTGAATATGATTAAAATTTAAATGGAATTAAGTACTTAGGTAATTGATAGGTTAGATGCGCGATGAGGGTGTTGCTTTAGTTAGCATATTTACAGAAGACTATGTGCGGCGCGAGTATAAAGGTGCCGGCTTGAGGCTGTGGGGTCAAACGGTGATGTACAGTTACGCTGGAGCAGCAGGCAGGACTACGGCGCGCTATTGGCGCGGGCCCATGCGCTGGCTGCGGCGACCTGGCAGTTCCACGCGCTCGCGAACTGTCAGACGACGTGGCAGCTGCCAACAGCCCCAACACGGCGTGGCGTGTTCGAGATGTCAGAGCACTCTTGAATAACTGTCCTCGCGTGACAAGCTGACGTCACGACAGCGTACTCTGTGTACCAATCCACGTGGTGGATAAACTGGGTGCAGCCATCTTGAATAATGGTACTTGCGTCATGATCTGACGTTACAGTGGCTCCCTCTGGTGGCGACGATATGAACTAACTCGGAGTCCTCACCCAGTGGCGAACACACCTGCTTGAAATTGGTTAGATAATAAAGTCCATTTTCCCGCCATTTTCCTAGGTGTGACGCATTATGATGTTGGAATTTGAACTTCCGGCCATTTCTGGGGGGGGAAGGGGTGTTAGGTTAGTGGAGGTAGCCGAACTGACCTTCTTCCCACCAAAATTCAGACTTCCCCCCAAAAGCCGCCATCTTTATTGACGTCACTGGGGAGTGTCTGTGACGTCACGGCCGCCGTCTTGGATGACGTCACGGCCGCCATCTTGGATAATGGTACTTTGGAATGGTACCTAGGTTGTTCCAATACTCACCAAGACCGCGCACGTTCTATGGTCTGCCGAAGGTCTATAAGAGGGACACATCGTTGAGGCCGATAGTGACTACCATCGGATCGCCGACCTATAAACTTGCTAAACATCTGGCCAGGCTCCTCTCTACGCACGTTGGACACTGTGGACGCCACATAAAGAAGACGGCTGACTTCATCAATCGGATTAAAGGTCTGCAACTTGCTGAAGGAGATATTACGGTTAGCTTCGATGTACTCTCTTTATTCACCTGTATCCCCATCACAGACTGTTATTGACTTGCTGTCCCATCATCGGTTTATTTAAGCACACTCTGACATCATATTTCTTACATGATGGAGAATATTTTAACCAAACTGACGGTGTGGCGATGGGAAGTCCATTGGATGGCAGTTGAAGTGTAACACGTGTTAAGTTAGGGTCGCGAAATATACACTCCTGGAAATTGAAATAAGAACACCGTGAATTCATTGTCCCAGGAAGGCGAAACTTTATTGACACATTCCTGGGGTCAGATACATCACATGATCACACTGACAGAACCACAGGCACATAGACACAGGCAACAGAGCATGCACAATGTCGGCACTAGTACAGTGTATACCCACCTTTCGCAGCAATGCACGCTGCTATTCTCCCATGGAGACGATCGTAGAGATGCTGGATGTAGTCCTGTGGAACGGCTTGCCATGCCATTTCCACCTGGCGCCTCAGTTGGACCAGCGTTCGTGCTGGACGTGCAGACCGCGTGAGACGACGCTTCATCCAGTCCCAAACATGCTCAATGGGGGAAAGATCCGGAGATCATGCTGGCCAGGGTAGTTGACTTACACCTTCTAGAGCACGTTGGGTGGCACGGGATACATGCGGACGTGCATTGTCCTGTTGGAACAGCAAGTTCCCTTGCCGGTCTAGGAATGGTAGAACGATGGGTTCGATGACGGTTTGGATGTACCGTGCACTATTCAGTGTCCCCTCGACGATCACCAGTGGTGTACGGCCAGTGTAGGAGATCGCTCCCCACACCATGATGCCGGGTGTTGGCCCTGTGTGCCCCGGTCGTATGCAGTCCTGATTGTAGCGCTCACCTGCACGGCGCCAAACGCGCATACGACCATCATTGGCACCAAGGCAGAAGCGACTCTCATCGCTGAAGACGACACGTCTCCATTCGTCCCTCCATTCACGCCTGTCGCGACACCACTGGAGGCGGGCTGCACGATGTTGGGGCGTGAGCGGAAGACGGCCTAACGGTGTGCGGGACCGTAGCCCAGCTTCATGGAGACGGTTGCGAATGGTCCTCGCCGATACCCCAGGAGCAACAGTGTCCCTAATTTGCTGGGAAGTGGCGGTGCGGTCCCCTACGGCACTGCGTAGGATCCTACGGTCTTGGCGTGCATCCGTGCGTCGCTGCGGTCCGGTCCCAGGTCGACGGGCACGTGCACCTTCCGCCGACCACTGGCGACAACATCGATGTACTGTGGAGACCTCACGCCCCACGTGTTGAGCAATTCGGCGGTACGTCCACCCGGCCTCCCGCATGCCCACTATACGCCCTCGCTCAAAGTCCGTCAACTGCACATACGGTTCACGTCCACGCTGTCGCGGCATGCTACCAGTGTTAAAGACTGCGATGGAGCTCCGTATGCCACGGCAAACTGGCTGACACTGACGGCGGCGGTGCACAAATGCTGCGCAGCTAGCGCCATTCGACGGCCAACACCGCGGTTCCTGGTGTGTCCGCTGTGCCGTGCGTGTGATCATTGCTTGTACAGCCCTCTCGCAGTGTCCGGAGCAAGTATGGTGGGTCTGACACACCGGTGTCAATGTGTTCTTTTTTCCATTTCCAGGAGTGTATTTCTTACATGATGGAGAATATTTTAACCAAACAAACGGCGTGGCGATGGGAAGTGTAACACGTGTTAAGTTAGGGTCGCGAAATATGCTCTCGCAGGTGGTGTTGTCTAGTACGGTGGAAATTGTGTAAACAACAGTGTTCTGAGCAGTAGTGCTATTTTTTCTGCGCTCCACCAATATCTACGCTGGAGAAAATGGTAAACAGGAGAGTCAACAGCAGCGTTTCCAGCAGCGTGGAAGCAGCAGGTGCGGTGGACCTGCTATTCGCGGAAGGTGTGGCCGCGGCTCCCGGTATAACGGAGCTGGTCCGCTCTGAGGTAAACGCTGCGCTTCGCGGTAAAGACAGTCTCGATCTGATAGCAGGCACTATATCACACACAGTAACGGCAGCAGTGTTGGCCAAAATGCGTGAAATTGTTGAGGTCAATACTGCCGAAATTACAGCACTAAAAAAGTCTGTGTCTGAATACGAGAAAAGGGCACGAGAGTTGGAAGTAAAACTATCTGCCGCGACAGACGAGCTAGAACAGTACCAAAGGCGAAATAGTCTACGACTGTTTGCAGTAGCAGAAAATAAGGAAGAAGACCCAGACAAACTGCTTATACAGGTTGCACATGAAAAATTAGGCAGACATTGACAGGAACCATCGGGTGGGACGAAAACTACCAGGTGCTACCAAACCAAGTCCAATAATAGTTAAATTTGTCTCATACCGAAAAAGGGCAGAGATCTTTACCCAGAAGAAGAGGGTAGCAAGGACTGGGCTTACAATAAGGGAAGATGTGACACACGAAAGGCTAAAGATTTTAAACATTTCGGTCTTCAGAATGTGTGGAATCAGGATGGCAGAGTGATCATTAAGACAGCAGCTGGAAAGAAGACAGTCAAAAACATGACTGAACTGAATAGTATTAAATGAAACTACTCGAGCCAAAAGTGCAAACTTAACACCATTTGCAAATTGTAACATCCCTATACTCAGATATACTGTCTTGTAATTGTAATAACTTTTAAATTATCCCCATGTTTGTACCTTCAACTAATTGTTTTTGTAATTGTATTAACTTTGTATTATTTTTTGTACCTGTAGCTCTAACGTTTACTTAATTTTAGTTATTGCTAATACTATTTTTATTTTCTCAGTTTATTGTCTTCCCATCTGTAGTAGTACCATTGCAATTATTAGTCTCTTCTTTAGTTCATTAATCACCCATATCTTCGGTTTAAATTCTTCATAACAAAAATTACTATCAGTATCACTTTAGTAAATTTCAGTTTCATTCTAGCTTCCTACGCCAATCTGTTAGTTATTAAGCTTACTTCTCTCTGCTGGCAGCATCGGCCTTTTAAATCACTCCCCTTTCCCTTATTTCCACCCTAAGCTGTTTCAAATACACTAATTACATTTCACCTCTTATTACAGAGGACACACAGTGACACACAGCCATCACTGTTTTTGTCATACTCTCCTTGCACCGAATATCACTACTCCATTTACTATACCCCACTCCAGGCTGCCCAGTGGAACGCGTCAGAGCTTTTAGTAGAGCACTGCCACATCCAGTTTTTACCTGTTCATTACGAAGAACTTTGCCTCCTCTTCGACCAACTAAACTACCACCTAATTCCCCTATGCGAAACGTGGTTAAAACCACACATATCCTCTGCATCTGTTCATCTCCCAGGGTACACATTTATTAGGGAAGACCGATCACAAAAGCGAGGTGGTGGGGTCGGCGCGTATGTACGGACAGATCTCAATGCGAAAGTCTTATGAACGTCAAACCCTGCTGAAGAAAGAGGCTGAATTCATGTTCACTGAAATAAATATAAAAAGTCGGAATTTCTTGGCTGGTGTCGTGTACAAGCCGCCAAAAATAAGCTCAATGAGTTCCTTTCAGTCGGAATTACATTCACTTCAGTGTGAATACGAACATGACATCGTAATGGGTGACTTGAACCTAGACCTGCTAAGAGACACTCCCTCCGCAATAAACTTGTTTAGTTGCAATAGCATGAACATTCTTCCATTACAACCTACACACCATACGGCGCACAGTCATACTCTTATAGACGTTATCGCAACGAAACAGACTGACAAAGTAAGAGATAATGGTCAAACTTCGGCCCCAGGCCTCTCAGCATATGATGTAATATTCCTGGCCTACTCTGTGCAGCCCCCAAGGATCAAATCGTGTTGCATAACTTGTAGAAACATGAAACGTATTTCTGGAGCCGCAAGACCGCTACGGTCGCAGGTTCGAATCCTGCCTCGGGCATGGATGTTTGTGATGTCCTTAGGTTAGTTAGGTTTAACTAGTTCTAAGTTCTAGGGGACTAATGACCTCAGGAGTCCCATAGTGCTCAGAGCCATTTGAACCAAGCCATGAAACGTATTGACCTTGACGATCTAACAGCAGATTGCTCAGAAATCTCATGGCATCACATAATCAGAGAACCTACAATCGATGGCAAAATTAATGAACTTGGTGATAAACTCACTGCCCTCTATGACAAACATGCACCTGTACGCACAATCCGTGTAATAAAATCGCTTGCTCCATGGCTGACAGCTGAATTACGTCAAATGATGAATAACAGGGATGCTGCCCGCAGGCGTTTAAAGGCAGATCCGAAACCCGAGCGTTTCGAAGAATATAGAAAGCTACGGAACAGAGTGAAACAATGCATTCGCAATGTTAAAATCAGGCACGCTCGCTCCCTTGTATGCAGCGATCTGACGCCCACGACTCTATGGAAGAGTCCCCGTAGCTTGGGGGTCGGAAAGGCAAAATCGGAAACTGCTTTTCATGTCTCAGCTAATTAATTAAATGAATTCTTCTCTGCACCTCTGAATACCCACACGGCTGATAATTATCGTCCACAAGAATCCTCTAACTGGGTAACTAACAACGATACGTTCCATCTAAAACACGTAACAATAAATACGGCAAGAAAAGCAATAATGAGAATCCCTTCTGTTGTGATAGGAAATGACAGTATCAGTATAACCATGATTAACAATATTGCTGATATCATAGTACCTGTCTTAACTGACATATTTAATTTTTCCCTCGTGAACGGAATATACCCCGAGGCATGGAAAAGAAGCATAATCCGACCCATCCCTAAGATCGAAAACCCGCAAATGCCTAGTGATTACCGACCAATTAACATACTGCCTGCTGCTTCCAAAGCACTTGAATATATTGTTCATCATCAAATCACTGAACGCGTGCACGAATTCAGCTTATATGACAAATTTCAATCCGGTTTCCGAAAACATCACAGCACAAACACTGCTCTAATTAAAGTAACTGATCACCTGAAATATGCCATTGACAGCCTAAAGGCAACAATATTGACTCTACTAGACTTCAGCAAAGCTTTTGACACTGTTAACTTTGACATATTGCTCAGAAAAATACAACAGCTTAATTTCTCAGATAGTGCAGTGAGATGGTTTGAAAGCTGCTTAAAAGACAGACAGCAATGTGTTGTCTGCGTAAATGAAAAATCTTCCTGGAAGCATGTCTCCTTGGGAGTGTCAGAAGGATCAGTCTTAGGACCACTTTTGTTTTCTTTATATGTCAACGATATTTCGTCGGTTCTGTCCTGTAAATATCATTTCTATGCCGACGACCGGCAGTTCTACCTAAGCGTCAGATCTTAAGATACAAACACTGCAATCACTCAGATGAATGATGATCTGTCTTCAGTAGTGAGCCGGCCGAAGTGGCCGTGCGGTTAAAGGCGCTGCAGTCTGGAACCGCACGACCGCTACGGTCGCAGGTTCGAATCCTGCCTCGGGCATGGATGTTTGTTGTGGTGTCACCGCTAGACACCACACTTGCTAGGTGGTAACTTAAATCGGCCGCGGTCCTGTAGTACATGTCGGACCCGCGTGTCGCCACTGTGTAATCGCAAACCTAGCGCCACCACATGGCAGGTCACAAGACACGGACTAGACCTCGCCCCAGTTGTACGGACGACATAGCTTGCGACTAGACCTACCAAGTCTTCCTCTCATTTGCCGAGAGACAGACAGAATAGCCTTCAGCTTAGTCCATAGCTACTACCCAGCAAGGCGCCATTTGTATCCGTGCTAATAGCGTACTAATATTCAAGAGAGATGTATTCCAACAAGAGAATAAAGATAAGTATTAAACGCATCTACGTACTTTTCCTCTTATTCATTAATAAGTCTCATGTTCCAGAACTTCAAGCCCGTCTGCGTTAGTTTAGCGTGCACCTAGCTACCTCATTGTGTCTATGCTGTACGAAATAGACACAACATTTGTGATGTCCTTAGGTTAGTTAGGTTTAACTAGTTCTAAGTTCTAGGGGACTAATGACCTCAGCAGTTGAGTCCCATAGTGCTCAGAGCCATTTGAACCATTTTTTTCAGTAGTGACATGGGCGAAAAACCTGGGGCTTAAACTAAATGCAAAAAAGACAAGTAATCTTAATAGCCCGTCAGAAATTACTAACTTCAGATTTCCGCGAACGGCTGCCTCCTATTCTGCTCGACTATATTCCAATACCACACCAGAAAACAGTTAAGAACTTTGGATGAGCACCTCAACTGGGCGGAGAATAGAGTCGCAGTGTGCCGGAAGACGTCCACTTGTCACTACGCTCTCAAAAAGTTTAGGAACGTATTTCCACAGGACTTGAAACGCCAGCTCGTGCAAGCACTCATTCTACCGAACCTCCGCTGTTGTGATGTAATTCAACAAGGCATGAGTAGTGAAAACAAAAGACGGCTAGAACTAACCATGAATGCCTGTGTGCGTTACACCTGCAACATTCGCCGATATGATCATGTTAGTGCTTCATACTCCGAGCTAGGGTGGCTGCGGCCGGACAAATTGCGTGACTACCACACTATGTCTACTTCACCGACTCCTCGTAGCGCAAGCACCCCAGTACCTTGCTTCAGAGATTAAACACCTCTCATTCCATCATAATCGAAACACGAGGTCACTCTTATTTGGTATCCTAACTGTGCCCCCTCACAAAACAAAAACTTTTGCAAACTCCTCAGTTGCCGCTGTCCGCCTCTGGAACAAACTGCCCCTTACACTGGGCAAAATTCAATCCCCTGCTGCTTTTAAGAAGAAGTTGAAGCTTTTCCTACTATCATCCTCATAACGTTTTCCACAAAGTTAATGTACAAGGCCAATCCTATCCTCTGTCAAATAGCAAAACTAGTGTCTCCTGTCTTGCTCCTTTCTCTTCTTCCTCTTCATCTATCTCTATTAGCCACGCAATCTTCTTTTCCTTTATATTTCCTCAATTATGTATCATCATGTCTCTCTATTCTTCTCCTCCCTTCACCATGAGTCTCCCTCATACTCCCGGCTGCTAGCACTCCTATCTAAAATCTGTCTCTTTCATAATGTCTAATTATAACTGTACTTATCTACGAATATAAACTCTATATGTATGTATTTTTCTAAGTGTGCTTTTGCAATTGTTTATTTCACTTTTTGTACCAGATGTAGTTCGACATGCCTACTAAAACATATGAATGTAAAATAAGTAGAATGCCTGGTTAGATGTAAGAGAGGGCCTGATGGCCCTAATCTTGCCAGGTTAAATAAATAAATAAATAAATAAATTAGCTGCAGTGGTAGCCAAACTCTTTATCGAGCATTTCGAAGACATCGCCTTGGACACGGCTCCTGCGAAGCCGAGCTGTATTTATCGCTACGTCGACGATACCTTCGTCATTTGGCCACCTGGACAACAAAAGTTAGAAGAGTTCCTGAATCACCTCAGCAGCATTGACGACCACATCAACTTCACAATGGAAGTAGAGAAGGAGGGTTCCCTGCCGTTCTTGGACGTGCTTGTCCGTCGTAAACTCAGTGGGTCTCTAGGTCATAGCATTTACCGCAAGCCCACCCACACGGATCGGTATCTGCACGCCACCAGCTTCCATCACCCAGCACATAAACAGTCAGTTATGAGGACCTTAATACATCGAGCTGAAACCGTCTCAGACGCTGAAAACTTGCCGAGAGAATTGAGCCACTTACGCAAAGTTTTTAAGGAAAACGGTTACAACAACAAACAGATCTGACAAGCAGTGCTATCCAAGCCTCAAAGGAAGAAGACCTCTGAAGAAGACACCAAGCAGTTTGCATTCTTACCGTTTTGTGGTTCGACAACAGGGAAGATTAGTCGGCTCCTGAAGAGGCATATAATAGACACAATCTTTAGGTCTCCGGCAAAGATCCGGCAACTAATGAAATCTGTGAAAGACGATGTAGGCCTCAGAACTCCAGGAATTTACAAGATACCTTGTGGATGTGGGCAGTTTTGTCGGCCAGACTGTTCGCACTGTTGAACAGCGCCGCATAGAACATGAAAGGTGTTAGGTCTGCGCTATCCTGAAAAGTCAGCTGTAGCAGAACATGCTCTGGAAAACGGACACCGAATTGCATTCGATGAGACGTCTATTATTAAACGGTCTAATGGCTTCTGGGATAGCGTGATAAAAGAGGCCATAGACATTAGAATTTCTGACAACACCTTTAATAGAGACGGTGGATTTCAGCTGAGTACAGCGTGGAAGCCAGTGTTGAGGGAGTTGAAGCGGGCCCGGCAGTCGCGTGGTTAAAACATTACCATAAGTGGTGCGGGCTCGAGCACCACTGACGTCACGAACGACGGCGCGGCTATATAAGCACAGCAGTGACAACCACACGACAGTCGTCCACTTGAAAATGGCTGAGGAGATCTCTGCCGAAAGCTCGTGGGCAGTAAGCCACTTGACGCGGCTTGAAACCCGAGAATGTTTTATTAACGGATATCGCCGTGAAAGCATGCATTCGTACAGGGTGGAATTATCACAAAAAAAATGGTTCAAATGGCTCTGAGCACTATGGGACTTCACATCTGAGGTCATCAATCCCCTAGAACTTAGAACTACTTAAACCTAACTAACCTACGTACATCACACACATCCATGCCCGAGGCAGGATTCGAACCTGCGACCGTAGCAACAGCGCAGTTCCGGACTGCAGAGCCTAGAACCGCTCTGCCACCAGCGGCCGGCAATTATCACAGCAGGGGTATTTAATGTGAGCCAGTAGCTCAAAATATCATGTGAATATGGTGCCATTGGATCTACATATGTGTGTGCTTTTATTTTTCTGATTCTCCGTATCAGTCTGTCTGATTGCTGTGTCTGATCCATGCTCGTGACTAGAGTTCAGCCAGGTGTTCCTTGACTCGGTTTAAATTTCAATTGTGGCGGCAGATCATTTGTTCAGATTTGAGTGTTTTATGCGAAACTGTGGGAGCTGCCTTGCTGAGTGGAGAGCCATGTGTACCGTGAAACCGTTTTCAGATTTCATTTTTGGGAGGTTAGTTCTCTGACGCGTGACTCGCGATCATTTAATCTTGTCGCGATTTAGTCAACTGTCTGGTATTCTTGCTGTTTCTGTTTTCTTGAAAACGCTTCAATTCGTTTAAATCTGTATGGTAACTTACCACGTGGAGACATCGGCTCTTGGTTGTCTGGTGCAATTCGTTATGTTTTGATATTACTTCTGTAAACTATTGTAAATGGGTTATATTTCTTTGCGGGTTCGTGCATGTATTTAGTGGTTGTAAATTGCGTCTCTATCTGTTTTGTCGTGTGAGTATATGAGTGAATGTTACCCGCACTTTATCCTCTCGCTCCTTCACCCAAGTCAGAGCATGAAGCGCTTCACACTATTGTATCATCTTAATGGTGTTCAGGCGCCAGTTTAGAATGTTAGCTGAATATATATATATATATATATATATATATATATATATATATATATATATATATATATATATATATAAGCCATCCAGAAGGCGCCGCTGTCAATCACGTGACGTCCGCTGTGATCTCTGATATTGCCAACTTTCTCAATTGAAACTAATCGCTTGTCACGCTGTTGCTGCAATGTTGACATCCATATCTTACCCAGCTTAATGCCTTCATCTTTTCTATTAAAATTATTGCAGTGTTTGGCAATGTCAATGGCCTCTCTGTACATTCGCGCATAATAATGCGACGTCTTTGCTACGACGGTCGTCTCACTAAACTTTATTTCATTATCACCTTCCTGAAACACATGTTCCGCTACAGCCGATTTATCAATATGTCCGAGGCGGCAGTTCCTTTTATGTTCACCCAGACGGGTGTTGACGCTTCTTTTTGTTGTGCCTATATAGACCTTTCCACAACTGCACGGAATTTTATAGACGCCTGGTGTAGCTAGAGGATGTCGTTTATCTCTTGCGGATTTTAAACATTCTTTTATTTTCGTAGTGGGTCTGAAAGCAGTTTCCACATCGTACTTGCTTAAAGTTTTTCCAATACGATCAGCGACCTCACTGATGAATGGTAAGAACACTTTGCCCTTGGGTTGGTGTCGATCCTCGTCCGTCCTGGTTGTCAGTCTAGAGCGTAGGGCACGATCTCTCTCTCTGTTGGAATACCCATTCTCCTTGAAGGTCGCTCTAAGGTGTTCAATCTCATCATCTAAGTGAGCTGGTTCACATATTTTGTGCGCCCTGTCTATTAATGTTTTAACCACCCCTCTTTTATGTCTTGGGTGGTGGTTAGAATCTTTCTGCAGGTAACGATCAGTGTGTGTGTCTTTTCTGAAAACCTTAAGAACCAATGATCCGTCCTCTCGTTTGATTACAGTCACATCTAAGAAGTTCAGGTGACCATCGATTTCCTTTTCCATAGTGAATTGAATTCTTAGATTAATACTATTCAGATGTAACAGGAAGGCATCCAGTTCCTCTTCCCTATGGGTCCATATAACAAATGTATCGTCTACATAACGATACCATCTGGCTGGTCTTTTTCTAGCTGTTTGCAGCGCACGTTGTTCAAAGTTCTCCATGAACAAGTTAGCCACAGATGGACTAAGAGGACTTCCCATAGCCACACCGTCGATCTGTTCATAAAAAAAACATTATTATATTGAAAATAAGTTGTTGTAAGGCAATGTCTGAATAATGCCAAAATATCACTAGGAAAATGTCCGCTATACGTGTGATCGCTTCATTCACCGGGATCATGGTAAACAGCGACACCACGTCAAAACTGACCAGGATATCATTAGGGCCCACAATAATTTCCTTAATAATATCGATAAAGTGATATGAATTTTTAACATGACTGTCAGTTCCACCAACATGAGGTTCCAACAGCGAGGCAAGGTGTCCAGCTAATTCGTGGGTGGGAGACCCTATTGCTCTGACTATAGGTCTCAAAGGTACCAGCGGTTTATGTACCTTGGGTAAACCATAGAGTCTGCGCGAGTAAGCTTCTGATTTAAAGAGTTGCTACTTGTCGACTGAAGAGAGGGAAGACGCTTTCACCAATTGATTGGTCATTTTTAAAATCCTCGATGTCGGATCCATCTGAAGTTGTTTGTAATTGTTGGGATCTAAAATGTCCATGATTTTTTCATGATAATCTTTACTCTTCATTAGTAGCATTGCCTTTATCTGCCGAAAGCACGATAATGTTTTGATCTGCGTTGATGTTCCTCAGTGCCTTCCTTTGTTCCTGTGATAGATTACTATTAGGTGGCTTACAAGTGCGCAAGATTCTAGCTGTTTCCATTCTTATAATGTCAGCGGACTGCTGTGACAGCTGACGGATAGCTGCCTCAACATTAACCACAATAGCCCGCATCTCGTGGTCGTGCGGTAGCGTTCTCGCTTCCCACGCCCGGGTTCCCGGGTTCGATTCCCGGCGGGGTCAGGGATTTTCTCTGCCTCGTGATGGCTGGGTGTTGTGTGATGTCCTTAGGTTAGTTAGGTTTAAGTAGTTCTAAGTTCTAGGGGACTGATGACCATAGATGTTAAGTCCCATAGTGCTCAGAGCCATTTGAACCATTAACCACAATATCTTCCGTGGGAACCCTTCGGGGCGTCACTGCAAAATTTCCACCCATAGCAAGTACTGAAACTTCATCTACAGTCAAGACTTTGTCTGACAGGTTGATAACTGTCCGAGAATTATCCTCTCTTGTGCTCCCCGACGGGATCTTATGTAAGCTATCGAACTTCCTCTTTTGTCTAACCACTGATATTTCTGCAGTTACTTCCATAGTTCTAAATGTAAGGTTGTCAATCTTATTCCAATCATCATACTGCATGGTGTTACTAATGAGAATATTGTAGTGGACTGACAAGGCAGCCAGTCCACAGAGACGGGTAGCCGAAAGGGCACACGTACACACACGCCGACTGGCGCGAAGTCTGGGACAGGATTCGTAATGAATGTGATAAAGAAAAGAACGTAGCTACTAGAACACTTAACTTTTATATCGTCCTTTGGTATACAGCATTCTTGATGATACAAGTGAGACTATCTTGAGATACATGCAATGGTACAAATGGCGCCTTGCTAGGTCGTAGCCATTAACTTAGCTGAAGGCTATTCTAACTGTCTCTCGGCAAATGAGAGAAAGGCTTCGTCAGTGTAGTCGCTAGCAACGTCGTCGTACAACTGGGGCGAGTGCTAGTCCATCTCTCTAGACCTGCCGTGTGGTGGCGCTCGGTCTACGATCACACAGTGGCGACACGCGGGTCCGACATGTACTAATGGACCGCGGCCGATTTAAAGCTACCACCTAGCAAGTGTGGTGTCTAGCGGTGACACCACAAATATGAAGTTGAAATAGCTTACTGTTGGTTTCCGCCAGTGTTCGCCGAGTCTGGTGAATCCTCTCTCGTAACATTGCTGATTCCATACGGCTGTAAATTCGATGAGTTTGTGCCGAGCGGAACGTCCTCTTCACTCGCAGAAATTTCGGAACAGTTGACGTGTCCCTACAGCGTAACAGGAAAGTGAGCGAACACGTTGCAGTTCGCCGATTGTCCTCGGAGGATACCTTCCGAGGTCGAAGGCGAAACGTCAGGGGAGAGTCTCATGTATGGACCACGGCACCTCAGCCAGGAAATGTTAAGTGATGACAACTCCTGCCGTGAAAGCATTCACCCTATGATCAGTTTTATCACAGTTTTGTCTCTAATAGTGCCTTAACCACGGAAAAGTACGGGTGTTTATGAAGCTTACACGTAGTAACAAGCGGCAGACGTACAACTCACTGTCCAAAGCAGGGTCAAAATCCTAATAACAGCAAGGCGTGAGGTATTCACTAATGCGGCGTGCTATGCTAGACTGAACCGCGGCAGCTCCGTAACACGTGGCTGTCAGTGGGTCAGACCAGGTGTCTCGGCGGCGAAGGCGCGGCTGGAGGTTCCTGGTTGGCTCTTAACTGTAGCGTGTCCGCTCAGCTATCACGCCGGCCTGATGAGGGGATATTAAAGTAACATAGCCATGATCATTTTTATAACAGTATATGAAGAATCACAAAACCCCACAACAGTCAACAAAGAATCCTAACGTTTCACCATAAATCTTATTACTCCAAAATAATTCTCAATAGTCCTTGATACTTCACCTCATAACTATAACAAAATTTTACGAGCAAAGTACATTAATACTAATATCACCATAACTGAAGACAAAATATTCTCAGCATCATAATCTACACTGGTGGCCATTAAAATTGCTACCCCTCGAAGATGACGTGCTACAGACGCGAAATTTAACCGACAGTAAGAAGATACTGTGATATGCAAATGATTAGCTTTTCACAGCATTCACACAAGGTTGGCGCCGGAGGCGAAACCTACAACGTGCCGACATGAGGGAAGTTTCCAACTGATTTCTCATACACAAACAGCAGCTGACCGGCGTTGCCTGGTGAAACGTTGTTGTGATGCCTCGTGTAAGGAGTAGAAATGCCTATCATCACGTTTCCGACTTTAATAAAGGTCGGATTGTAGCCTATCACGATTGCGGTTTATCGTATCGCGACACTGCTGCTCGCGTTGGTCGAGATCCAATGACTGTTAGCAGAATATGGAATCTGTGGGTTCAGGCCTCGTATCAGTAGCAGTCGAGATGACAGGCATCTTATCCGCTTGGCTGTAACGGATCGTGCAGCCGCGTCTCGATCCCTGAGTCAACAGATGGGGACGTTTCCAAGACAGCAACCATCTGCACCAACAGTTCGGAGACGTTTGCAGCAGCATGGACTATCAGCTCGGAGACCATGGCTGCGGTTACCCTTAACGCTGCATCACACACAAGAGCGCCTGCGATGGTGTACTCAACGACGAACCGGGGTGCACGAATGGCAAAACGTCATTTTTTCAGATGAATCCAGTTTCGGTTTATAGCATCATGATGGTCGAATCGGTGTTTGGCGACATCGCGGTGAACGAACATTGGAGGCGTGTATTCGTCATCGCCATACTGTCGTATCACCCCGGCGTGATGGTATGGGATGCCATTGGTTACACGTCTCGGTCACCCTTTCTTCGCATTGACGGCTTTTTGGACAGTGGACGTTACATTTCAGATGTGTTACGACCCGTGGCTCTACCCTTCATTCGATCCCTGCTAAACCCTACATTCAGCAGGATAATGCAAGACTGCATGTTGCAAGTCCTGTACAGGCCTTTCTCGATACAGAAAATGTTCGACTGCTGCACTGGCCAGCACATTCTTCAGACCTCTCACCAATTGAAAAAGTCTGGTCAATGGTGGCCGAGCAACTGGCTCGTCACAATAAGCCAGTCACTACTCTTGATGAACTGTGGTATCGTGTTGAAGCTGCATGGGCAGCTATACCTGTACACGCCATCCAAGCTGTTTGACTCAATGCCCAGGCGTATCAAGGCCGTTATTACGGCCAGAGGTGGTTGTTCTGGGTACTGATTTCTCAGGATCTATGCACCCAAATTGCGTGAAAATGTAATCACATGTCAGTTATAGTATAATATATTTGTCCAATGGATACCCGTTTATCATCTGCATTTCTTCTTGATGTAGAAACTTTAAAGGCCAGTAGTGTATTCATTTTCAAAATTATTTCATCCTGCCTTTGACAAGAACATATTTTCCTTCCATCCTTCAAGATCTTCATTAAATTATTTGGTTTGACATAAAAAAGACAGTTACTTTAAAGTGTGAAAGGGGCGGATTTGCAGAGTGTGATATGTGACACTCTTTCACAATCTCTATCTCTAAAACAGTGCTCAATAACATTCCTATTCTGTCACAAGATTCGTAATTTTAATCAGTGACTGCATATATAACATGACTATAGAAATAATAATGTAGACTCCCTGTCTCTCATTAACTGATATGATATAATGACATTTTTTTCCAACACTGTGTAATATTTATACGAAGGTTCCAGTACGCCAAATCATAGGCGTAATTTGCTTCATCCCTTCCAAAATATTACTGCAAAGCAAATTATATGTCAACTGACCTATAAACATATCATTTATGTTCCAGAAATTGTAGAACTATTTCATAAGGTAAACCAAAACGTAATCACATCTCAAAAGAGTGAGCCCATAGTAACAATATAGAAATGACATATCATTATCACCATGTAACAACGTCAAAAATGACACAACGAGCTGGTTTAAATAGATTACCATTAAAGATAAAGAATGATGGAGCACAGAAAATGATAATGAAAAACATTCCTACGTGACTTGGAGACCCGTTCTCACCAAGCACATGACATACAAAACAGTGTATATCCTCCTCAGAGTTTATTACAATATTTTCCTAATACTGTACCAAAGTAAAATGACATGTAAGCACAAAAATAACACAAAATAGTCAGGCCAAACACTAACATATCGTGAAACACAGGGCAACAATCTTAGAACAACATCAGGCCTTTACAATATATATCGTGGATAATCAGTAAATCATCAAGTAGATAAAGCACAGAATACATCATGCCATAAACCACAACATAGTAAAATCCCTAGTTCATTTAACAACATAAAGAAAAGGCCTTTAAATTCTGTCTTGGACAAAAATTAGTAACATCCTGAGCTACCTTTTGTGTTATAATCTTATCACTATGCACAGTCCTATTTTTACATTTTACAGCTACTCTCTACGTTAATTTTTACATGCTTCTTTTACATATTTCATTGATGTATATCTACATCTGCATAATTTTTCTGCAATTTACAATAAGTGCCTGGCAAAGGTTACTTCGGACCTCCTTCAGGATACTTCTCTACCAATCCATTCTCGAACAGCGTGCGGTAAAAACGAACATTTAAATCTTTCTGTGCGTGCTCTGACTTCTCTTATTTTATTATAACGATAATTTCTGTCTATGTAGGTGAACGCCAACAAAATTTTTCACACTCTAAGGAGAAATTTGGCGATGGAAACGTGGTGAGACCATCCTGCATCAACAAAAAAACGATTTTGCCACCCCAATTTTTGTGTCATATTTGTGGCACACTATCTCCTATTTCGCGATAATACGAAATGGCTGCGCTTGTTTGAACCTTTTCGATGCTCTCCGTCAATCCTGTCTGATGCAGATCCCTCACCTTGCAGCAATACGCCAGAAGATGGCGGACAAGCGTAGTGTAAGCAGTCTCTTTAGCAGACATGTTACATTTTCTAAGCGTTCTGCCAATAAATCGAAGTCTTTGTTTTGCGTTCTCCACAACATTATCTATGTGATCGTTCCAAATTAAGTTATTTATAATTGTAATTCCTAAGTATTAAGTTGAGTTTACAGCCTTTAGGTTTGTGTGATCTATCGTGTAGCTGAATGCTGCCGTATTCTATTTAGTGCTCCTGTGGATGGCTTCACAATTTTCATGATTTAGAATCAATTGCTACTTTTTGAACCATACAGATATCTTGTCTAAAAGTTTTTGCAACTCCTTTTGATCATCTGATGACTTTACATGACAGTAAATGACAACATCATCTGCAGCCACTCTAAGCTCAGATTGTCTCCTAAATTGTTTATGGGCCTATAACACTTTATTGGGGATGCCAGATATTACTTCTGTTTTAGTCGATGACTTTCCGTCACGAACTGTGGCCTTTCTTACAGGAAATCACGAATTCAATCACACAACTGAGACGATACTCCATAAGCGTGCGATTTAATTAGAATTCGCTGGTGAGGAACGGTGCAAAAAGCCTTCTAGAAATCTGAAAATATGGAATCAATTTGACGTTCCCTGTCGATAGCACCCATTACTTTGTGAGGATAAAGAGCTACTTGTGTTCTACAAGAGCGGTATTTTCTGAATCCGTGTTGGCTATTTGTCAGTGAATGATTGATAAAGTTCAAGCACAATAGATGTTCCAAAATTCTACTGCAAAGCGTCGTTTGTTACATGGCTATGTAATTCACGTTAGTTATATGGTTATGTAATTCAGTGGATTATTCATATTTCCTTTCTTGGGTATTGGTGTGACTTGTCCAACTTTCCAGCTTTTAGGTACGGACCTTTCTGCGAGTGAGCGCTTGTATATGATTGCCAAGTATGGAGATACTGTATCAGCATACTCTGGAATGAACCTGATCGGTATGCAATCTGGACCGAAAGTCTTGCCTTTCTTAAGCTGCTTCGCTATACTGAGAATATCTGCTTGTAAGTTACTCATGTTGGTTCATGTTGGCAGTTGTCCTTGATTCGAATTCTGGAGTATTTACTTCGTCTTCTTTTATAAAGGAATTTCGCCAAACTATGTTTAGGTAACTCTAGTGGAACTGTCATGAATAACATCACCATTGTTATCGCGGAGTGAAGGTAATGGTTGCGTCTTGCCGCTGGTGTACTTTACATACGACCAGAATCTCTTTGGGTTTTCTGCAAGATTTCGAAGTACAGTTTCGTTGTAGAAACAATTGAAAGCAACTTCTATTGAAGTTCGCGCCAAATTTCGAGCATCTGTAACATTTCGCCAGTCTTGGAGGTTCAGCCTTCTTTAAATTTGGCATGCTTTTTACGTTGCTTCTGCAATAGTGTTCTGCCCTATTTTGTGTTCCACGGGGGATCAGTACCATCTCTTATTAAATCATTTTCTAACCACATCTGGTCTGTGCTTACATAGTCAGATTGGATGGACAGATGATTGTCTCTTAGGAAGGTGTCAAGCAAAGTTTTATCTGCTTTTTTTTAACAGATGTATTTTGTTTTATTTTTGGTGGGTTTGGATGTTAAGTAATCAGTCTGGCTACAACAACCTTGTAGTCACTAATCCCTGTATCTGTCTTGTTGCTTCCTATTTGGTCGGGATTATTTGTTGCTAAGATGTCAAGTATGATTTCGCAGCCATTTACACTTCGTTTGGGCTACTGCATTAATTGCTCAAAATAATTTTCGGAGGAGCCATTCAGCACGATTTCAGAAGACATTCAAAAGCTAACACCGACATTAAACACGTATTTTCACTAACATATCTAGGCACACTGAAGTCGCCTCCAGCTGCAGTTGTATGAGTGAGGAACCGATATGTAATGACATTTATGTGTTCTTTGAACTGTTCAGGAACTGTATCATCTGAGACAGGCGGTCGGTAAAAGAAACCAGTTATTACAGTTATTAATTTCTTTCGGTTGTCAAGTATAACGTCTACCCATACTACTTTCAGGAACTATCTACTTCAATTTTACTACTAGGTAAACTACTTCTGAGAGCAATAAATACTCCAGCCCAGCTGTATTTAATCCATAATTTCTAAACTCGGTTACGTCCTTTGTAAAAATTCTGATGAACTTATTAAAAACTGAAAATTTTCTCATTTGACTCATACAACCAGAACATATTGCTATAAATTACTATATGGCTACTAAGTTGTTTCGCATTATTTGAAAGGGTTTACAGCATTCTTTCAGATATTTCTTCCATCTCTCACGTTGTAATTCTTTACAAACGTAGGATAGTCTCAGTGATTAGAAGAATGTATTAATAATCGAGTTTGGATGAGAGAAAAGCACACACATCAGTGTTATTCAAACAACTTTTTCCGTCGTAAGGGGTGTGTAGTGGTTTAACCGAATTCCACTTTGGAAAATGACAAAATCAACTTATTGACACTTCACGAACACAACTGAAGATATCGAAACGCAAAAAAAAAGAGCTTTTGTAACTCTAAAAATACTACAACCCATAGGGAACGAAATTTGTTTTTTATGATGACAACATCATCGTGATTAGTTTCCGGTCAGAGATTAGAATAGGTGGCTATTTTACCTCAGAAATATTTTACCCATCAGGACGACATTACCGTTGAACCAAAAAGTAGTGCATCACCTCCTTGCGACGTATAACTTCTCTCTTACTCATTTTCTTCCAGATACTCGCGGTACCAACATTACAAAGGCAGTGTTGGCAATGTTACAAAGCAAGAGCAGTCAGTGATCCAGACTGTTGCCCCTGCAAGTACTGAACGGGCTACAGCCCTTCTTCAGGTACTATGTGGGCCTACACCACAGGTACACCTCCGACGTGGTCGCACCCATTTCTATCGTTGACGCACTGAAGACATGCCACAGCGACATCCACCATGTTTCGTGGTAACGCTGTAAATGCTTAGGATAACAATTTCTGAACGGATGACTGCTTATTACAGTAATAAAAAAGTATCGTATAATAACGGATGTATTTTTAGTGACAATAATTACTAGTTTTCGTGACATCCGTCATATTGTAAATATAAGACGTGTAATACATTTCGTATCCACGGTTAAGTATCTCGGCGATCTTGTACGGTAGTTATCTCATACCAGCTACTCCAGTCTATAGAGGGATGCAGCAACTACTAGGAAGCTGTAAGGAATTATCTATTACACTCACCGACCTTTACAGTGTAGCATGGAAACGAAATTTAGATGTTACACAGTAATCAGTCTGAAAACATCTCTAAATGACATGTAACGGCAGAGACCGGTAATCTCCAAGACTAAATAATAGATAATCAGTTACCGTATCGTTTGTTGTAATATAAAAATACCTGAATAGGAAAGAATTTCTCTTATGTGGACCGGACTCTACCTAAATTAACACAATGTTCATCTATACCTTCATACTTCCAATTCTTCACAAACGTGTGGATGGGAATTAAATATTTCTGATGGTGTAAAATAAACTGTGTATGTTACATTAAATTTTCTGTTTCATAGATTGTAGTATATAACCGTATATATATCATAGAACATTGTGTTGTTACAGGTCCGGTTGTCACCGTTTGCATCAAGCTGCACAAGAAGGATCGATCTATCAACTCATTTCTTCACAAAGTTTTGGCAGTAATCTGTGAATATACGTCATCTATATTCGGTGAATAGCTAGCATTATGGGCGACAGTTCTGCATTTCTGTAATGATAAACGTATTTTGAAATGTATGTTTCGCATCTATACATGAACAGATAATTAATTAAACAATGTTCATGAAAGCACTTTTTAAATTTAAGTTACAACTTCAATTTATTTTGAAGTTCATATCCACGTTTTAATTTTTTTTTTATTTTAAAGTTTACAAAACCATCCTTATAAGCATTTTCAAATTTCTGAACACCGCCGCAGACAGATTTGTAACGCTTCTCAACGCAGCTTAAGGCATACGTTCATTAACTGCGAATTTACAGCGACAAATAAAACAGAAATTTGTGTACATTACTGTCAAAGCGTTACTCGAGGATTCGAATACTATTGATCGCACTCGTGTCTGTCTTATGTAAAACTAGGAATCTCATCACCATACATGTTTCAGTAGTTAAAAGTTAATGTATATTATTTCTTACGTTACAGCTAATGCAACTTTTTTGTTCTGTATTGCCAGATATTACGAGAATAATGTATTTATCTGCCGGCCGGTGTGCCCGAGTGGTTCTAGGCTCTTCAGTCTGGAACCGCGCGACCGCTACGGTCGCAGGTTCGAATCCTGCCTCGGGCATGGATGGTTGTGATGTCCTTAGGTTAGTTAGGTTTAAGTAGTTCTAAGTTCTAGGGGACTGATGACCTCAGATGTTAAGTCCCATAGTGCTCAGAGCCATTTGAACCATTTTTTGTATTTATCTATTGTAACCGAATTTTACTTGGTCTATAGATTGGCCTTCATAATTCACACTGTGGTACTGAACTAGAAGCACAAGACAGAATTCTCGGGGAGAAGGAGGTAATATCACCGTGAAAGGCTGTTGAGTCTTGAGGAAGCTTAGAAAGCCTCATTTGTGACAGGATGCGGATCAATTCCGCAGTCTCCATCGCTCATCTAGTGAAAATACTGTACGGTCGAAATAAGAGATAGCTGTGCTCGTACACAGATAAACAAGCAAGCATTCCCCCCCCCCCCCTCCCCCCGCACACTGCAAATGCGAGTGTTCTACGAAAAGGAGTGACTGGCAGCGTTGCACAATACTTAATTAGCAAACTGAATTAACTGTTTTAATACAAACTGTATCTAGTAATACAAACTGTATCTAGTAATTTAACGGAACACGTATAACATGTTCAGTCTGAAACTAAATTAACGAATGTATGTGGTAAAATGTACGAATGATAAGTCAGATGTTATCTTGCTATATTTGTCAATAATTTTAATTTTTGATGGCTAAAAAGTGTGGATACTACAAGCTAGTAACCCACACGTATTACAGAAATGTATCTAGCTATGTACGTATGTGCCCGCGCGCGCGCGAGCGTGTGTGTGTGTGTGTGTGTGTGTGTGTGTGTGTGTGTGTGTGTGTGCCACATCTCCTCCTGCACCGATTTCAACCAAACTTGGTACACGTATCCCTTACTGTTAGGCAACAGTCGCTGTCAGGGTAAGACCTACCTACCTTTATATGACGTAATAAACACTGAAATGCGTGAAAAACGGTCGCATCATGCAAGACGTACAAATTTATAATGCTGCTAACTCTATTCATGCCAACGACTTGCCGCAGTGCTAACACCAGTTCCCGTCAGATCATCGAAGTTAAGCGCTGTCGGGCTGGGCTAGCACTTGGATCGGTGACCATCCGGTCTGCTGAGCGCTCTTGGCAGGCGGGGTTCACTCGGCTCTTGTGAGGCCAACTGAGGAGCTACTTGATTGAGAAGTAGCGGCTCCGGTCTCGTAAACTGACATACGGCCGGGAGAGCGGTGTGCTGACCACATGGCCCTCCACATCCGCATTCAGTGACGCCCGTGAGCCGAGGATGACACGGCGGCCGGTTGGTACTGTCGGGCCTTCCAAGGCCTGTTTGGACGGAATTTAACCCTATTCATAACAAATTTCGTAGACGGTCTCCACTTATGCTGAATGTACCTACACAAAAATATCATTGTATGGCACATAGATCAAGAGAAATGACGTCATAAACACTGATATGCGTGTGAAAAAATACCCCATAATGCAAAAAGTTTCTATAATTTATTCCTTACTACTAAGTCCTGCAGTCGAGCCAACTTAAGGAAATTCCTGACACCTGGCAGAACGTTTGACAGCTTTCACCTGTGAAGCGCAGACGGCTGTAAGTGAAAACAATCGCCGTCTATAGAGCTACGAAGAGGCGTTGCCATAGAGACGTTTACAAAATCGCGTTGTGGACAGAAGCTATCCAGAATCTTACACGACAAACATAGTTCATTCTTTTTCTCTCGTTTCTAATAGAAATTGGCAAAATGAATAACTGGACAACGCCGGACTTATCAGCCAGTAATTTAATAAATAAAATGTGGCTAACAATATCTTCGTGATTCACACTCTTCTCAAAGAGGAAGGTACATAGCATAATACTATTTGAAGAGTCAATCAGGCCAGAAAAACAATAGTTACGGTGTCGTACGAAAACTAAAGATGAGAAAGAGGCTTAAACAGTGGGGAAATACGACGTACAGAAACACTTTTGTTTGTGTGGCCATCCTCGCAGCAAGCATATAAATACTTCTTTTACTAGTTCTCTAGTTAATACAATGTTAACACTGCTATTTTCATTCCTATCTTCCCTTGTCAAAACACTTTCTGCTTGTATAATTAGATTTTCTAAGTAATCTTCATCTATTTCTGAATTTACGTTGTTTTTTAATCCTTTCTCCAACAGCTGTCTTTATTGCTTAACTGTGTGTCTGTAAGGTTCAATAATCTTGAGTATCAAGATTTACAGAAAGTTCATCAGAAGTTGCTTTTATTGTAATTGGGTTTTTAGGGGGTCGGAGTAGGCCTCAATTTTCAGTGGTAATTGTGTCGGAGACTGTACAGTTCCCGTACTGCAGGAATAAACATATGAAATAGTGAAGTCGGTGCTGTTACGTTTTCTACACGAAACAGCAATAGTTACTTTCCTTGATTACGATAACTATTCTGTCAGCAACAAAATAGCTAGCGTGGAGACCATTTCTGCGCATACTAACCAGTGTTAAAGCTCTGGGTCAGGATGACAAAGATCATTGGAGGAAGAGATCGCGTGGCATAGAATGTCATCAATCGTGTACGTTTCCTTCGTCTTAGAAGTAGCAGTATACGAGGGCTATTCCGAAAGTAAGGTCCGATAGGTCGCGAAATGGAAACCACGGTAAAAATCAAAAATGTTTTATTTGCAACAGTTAGATACACCTTGCAGCTACTTATCTCCATAGTCGCCGACCCGACTTAGACGTGTATCGTAGCGTTGTACCAACTTTCCCATACCCTCGCTATAGAAGGCAGCCGCCAGTGCTCTCCGCCAATTCTCTACGCTGGCCTACGGCTCGTTGTCTTGTGCCGAAATGTTGTCTTCATAACCAGCGGTTCATGTGACCTGAGCTGAAACTCAGAGGGAGACAATTACGGGCTGTATTGTGGGTAATCTCACATTTACATTTGAAAACGATGCAGGAGCATCTTCATTGCCCCTGCAGAATGCGGCTGAGAATTGTCTTGAAGACGAAACAGCACGACAGTTATGTAATGTTAGCTGCATAGCTTCAGGGGAAATTTCTCACCAGGCCCCCGTACTTGGCGGCAGACACTATTTTCTAGACATCTTTACGCACTCACTGCGAGCTCAGAAATGAGAAGAGCGACGTGATGCTAACTGGGGTTATACTAGAGACACTACCCAACACATCTGTGCAAAGCTTTATCGGATTTTCATAGTCGTTTCCATTTCGTGACCGATCGGACCTTACTTTCGGAATAGCCCTCGTAGTTTCTGTAGGACTTCACAGATAATCGTCAACGGGTGGGTGCTCGTATCGGTAAAAGTACGAAGGTCGAATCTTGATTTTCATACTGAGGATTGTGTAAAAATTACCATGGTAAAGCAAAGAAAGTATCTTGAATGAAAATAGGTACCTAGGAACAACACAAAAATCTATTTAAATAGATACATAAATGACCGAATACTGATAAATAAAAACTTAAGAAACGTTAGGTGAATTACTTGGGAATGGGGAGGAAGGAAAGGAAGAATCTGGAATTTGAGTAAAAACAGAGTGGGGCTTGCAAATAAGTCTAACTATTTCATAATATTTTGTGATCTGCATTGTAACTGAATCATACTAGTTAGCTATGTGGATTCGCTCTTTCAGTAAGAAGAGTGCAGGTTTGATTACACTTGTTTCACCAACTACCCAAGTGTAATGACCTCGATGCTGACGGAACTTCAGACTATGGCCTTTCTTTTCGCTGGAGGATTATCGTGAGTAAAACTATAAACTATGAAAAGTACACACGAGGAAAGAAGCACTGTAACAGACAAGAAGGTAAGAAACAAGCTATTCAGACAAAATATTGGTCAGCCTATTGAAAGAGTGAAGTGTTTGCTGTAGAGCGCAGTACATGGGGTAGCGCTGGTACCTACAGGTCATGACAAGCTCGTGTTTGGCGTGTCCACATCGCGACTGAAGCTGTCAGATTTGTCGGGGTATCAGTGCACCTGGTCCAACGTATCTACAAGTAATGGCACACCTCTCACAGCCTCGTAACACGATGCAACAACAGTGGTCGTAAAAAAGATACCGACCGACGGGTGGCGGAGACGAGTGTTATATTCCATGTCAATTACCATCACCTTCAAATAACACAGAATACGCTGCTATGAGCGCATGTCCATACTAACCAGTTTCCTAGAGAACGCTGCCAAGTGAGCTGCGTGCAACGGACAGCTCTAGTCTGGTACGGAGGGAAAGGTCATTGTTCACAGAGGCACAAAGATGCATATCTTCAAGGGGCAAAACAACGCTCACTGGAGTCGTTAGACGAGTCACTGTGTTGCCTCCTTTCTAACGACGCCAGGCATCGACTGCAGCGACGATTGAATGAGACCTTCAATCCGAAGTTTGTGAAGAGTAAACATAAGGTCTAAGGTAGCTCTCCGATGTTCCGTGATTTTTTTATTATATTATTATCATTTTTAGCATGACATGGGCCCTTTCATCCAGGTTACCGTGAAGATGAGACAGGATGTGTATTTTAACATTCTCGGTGATCACTCCGAATGTTATTGTTACTTCTCTATGTTCATAAAGAGTACGCTGTGGCCACTCTCGTATTCCAGGATGGTGACAGCCGCATTTACAGTGTTGCGTGCGTACGTTCCTGATTTGACGAAATCACATTGAATGGCCCGCTAAACAGCCTCATTTCTATCTCCAAGAAAATGTATTGGAGCATTTGGAACAGCGTGTGGAAGTTGACAATCAACATCCCTGCAATTTGGTAGCTCTGCGTGATCTAATAACCAGTGACTGGCTTCAACTGGCTATGGCGTACATGAAGAACGTTGTGCGCTCTGTTCCTCTCCGAAGAGTGGCCATCTTCTAGTCTAGAGCCAAGTATAAAATTGATGTCTCCTGGGGATGAACCGACATCTCTTCACTTCTGTTTTTAATGTCAAAAGGAGTAATCTACCCAATACTGAAAATCCTTTGTTGTATAAATACACTCCTGGAAATGGAAAAAAGAACACATTGACACCGGTGTGTCAGACCCACCATACTTGCTCCGGACACTGCGAGAGGGCTGTACAAGCAATGATCACACGCACGGCACAGCGGACACAACAGGAACCGCGGTGTTGGCCGTCGAATGGCGCTAGCTGCGCAGCATTTGTGCACCGCCGCCGTCAGTGTCAGCCAGTTTGCCGTGGCATACGGAGCTCAATCGCAGTCGTAGCATGCCGCGACAGCGTGGACGTGAACCGTATGTGCAGTTGACGGACTTTGAGCGAGGGCGTATAGTGGGCATGCGGGAGGCCGGGTGGACGTACCGCCGAATTGCTCAACACGTGGGGCGTGAGGTCTCCACAGTACATCAATGTTGTCGCCAGTGGTCGGCGGAAGGTGCACGTGCCCGTCGACCTGGGACCGGACCGCAGCGACGCACGCATGCACGCCAAGACCGTAGGATCCTACGCAGTGCCGCAGGGGACCGCACCGCCACTTCCCAGCAAATTAGGGACACTGTTGCTCCTGGGGTATCGGCGAGGACCATTCGCAACCGTCTCCATGAAGCTGGGCTACGGTCCCGCACACCGTTAGGCCGTCTTCCGCTCACGCCCCAACATCGTGCAGCCCGCCTCCAGTGGTGTCGCGACAGGCGTGAATGGAGGGACGAATGGAGACGTGTCGTCTTCAGCGATGACAGTCGCTTCTGCCTTGGTGCCAATGATGGTCGTATGCGTGTTTGGCGCCGTGCAGGTGAGCGCCACAATCAGGACTGCATACGACCGAGGCACACAGGGCCAACACCCGGCATCATGGTGTGGGGAGCGATCTCCTACACTGGCCGTACACCACTGGTGATCGTCGAGGGGACACTGAATAGTGCGCGGTACATCCAAACCGTCATCGAACCCATCGTTTTACCATTCCTAGACCGGCAAGGGAACTTGCTGTTCCAACAGGACAATGCACGTCCGCATGTATCCCGTGCCACCCAACGTGCTCTAGAAGGTGTAAGTCAACTACCCTGGCCAGCAAGATCTCCGGATCTGTCCCCCATTGAGCATGTTTGGGACTGGATGAAGCGTCGTCTCACGCGGTCTGCACGTCCAGCACGAACGCTGGTCCAACTGAGGCGCCAGGTGGAAATGGCATGGCAAGCCGTTCCACAGGACTACATCCAGCATCTCTACGATCGTCTCCATGGGAGAATAGCAGCCTGCATTGCTGCGAAAGGTGGATATACACTGTACTAGTGCCGACATTGTGCATGCTCTGTTGCCTGTGTCTATGTGCCTGTGGTTCTGTCAGTGTGATCATGTGATGTATCTGACCCCAGGAATGTGTCAATAAAGTTTCCCCTTCCTGGGACAATGAATTCACGGTGTTCTTATTTCAATTTCCAGGAGTGTACATTAGCGAATAAGTAGGTGAAGTATATGCAGCCGTCGGAAAGGAACCTCTGGATGTTGTATTACCTGGCAAATGAGCCCACATCAGGACAGCCATTATACAATGGTGAACATTCCACGCAGGCTGATGATTTTCTACTCGTTTCGGAAGAATCGTGTTACAACAGCAAATGAGAGTGTACATGAAGGAAGTTCTAAATCGGTTTCGTAATTCGCCGGTTAGCTGTAATTCATGGAGAAAAAGAAAGTATAACAGTTTTCAACAAACAGCACAAAGGAAAAGTGCAGCCCCTAACAAAATGAGGCACCATTTTCATCATAGCTGAAAGTTGTATTTGCTCAGCTGACCCTCAGACCGTATTGGAAATACACTGTCCTGTGCTAACAAGTACCACAATCCATTCAGATGGAACATAACCTAATTTCCAGTTGACATCACGAACAAATCACCTTTCATAACCTCTGAAACTCCGTTGTATCCCATTCTAGATACCTCCACATGAATAATTTTCAACATCAATTGCAAGCGATATATATCGAGCGTGCGACTGTTACGGCGGCAGATATCGATCTTGTTTACACCGTTGACAACGACGACTTTAACTTACCTTACTCGTCATCCAGGCCTTCAACATCGACAATTCCAATTCCGGGAGCGATCTTTTTTTTGCCGTAGCCAGGGTACACTGTAACTATATCTGTCAGGAAAACTGTGCGAGACTCGCAGGGAAGCATTTCGCCACGCAAGCGCAAACTGTGGAAGTACAGGAATTGAAAAATGTACAATTCGGCCTTCTCTTCTGGTAGAGCATTTCGGAGATTTCCGTAAGCGCTGATATTCAGTGTGAGAACTGGCGGTTTTTCGGCAGACACGAATTCCACTCAATGATTCGCACATTATTGCCAAATTCTTCTTTATTCAAACTATTTACGACATTTAGCCGTCGGTATAGGTCGCGCAAGATGTGATGGCCAATGCGCAGTGACCAGTTTTCGTCCAAAGCGCTGGGCGAGTTCATTCCTTTGTTTGGAGGGGGAAACCGATAAGTGTTTTCCACGTTTCGGCCGGTCAGCGTCGACAGAATCAAGGGGTGCATCATGAAACCTATTCCCGAACGATTTTACAGAAAATATTCGTCAAAAAAATTCATTTTTGCTTTACTTATAGCTTTATAAGTCAGGTTAATATCGATAATGGTCGTACTTATTGTGATATTCACCTGAAAGAAAGACACTGCGCAAAAGTCGGAAAAGTGTAGAATGAAAAACAGCGGTCGCTATGATTTTGCGTTTGGTGTGTATTACATAACATGTTGTTGTGTATGGAATTTAACTAACATATTGAATTTTTGTTTAGACTTGGGTAGAGATACCTAAGTGAAACCGAAAGCCATAATGCGGATTAGATCAGCATCTACTGGACATGATGGCATCACTATCCAGGTGGTGAAACTTATTATTGATCAACTACTGCCCTCTATAACAGATATTTTGAACGATTCATTAATCACAAGTGTTTTCCCTGAGGCCTGGAAACTGGGACAAATGAAGCCACTACCTAAAAAGGACATGGCCACAGCACCCTCTGACTACCGCCCCTTCTGCCTTCTTCCTGCACTATCAAAGGCCTTAGAATATATAGTCCATGACAAGCTCACCAAGTATCTAACTACTAACAACCTACTAGACGAATACCAATCACGTTTCGTAAACATCGAAGCACAACATCCGCTCTGATAAAGGTGACAGATGACCTCAAACTTGCCATGGACAGATAAGAAGCGACTTAGATTTCAGCAAAGCATTTGATACTGTCGACTTCGATATCTTACTAGCCAAACTTAGCTGTCTAAATTTCTCACCAAGTGCAATGCAATGGTTTCGCTCATACATGACGTCTCGTCAGCAACAAGTCCTGTTCGGGAGTATAAAATCACAATGGGGGCAGGTAGTGTCAGGCGTTCCCCAAGGCTCAGTATTAGGTCCTATACTCTTCTCTCTGTATGTCGGTTCTGACCTATTGCAAATATAGTATGTATGCTGACGACCTTCAGTTGTATTGATACGGAACTGTAGTTTCCGCTCTATAAGCAGCAAGTTTCGCTGCTCGCTCGCACCAGGAAATAGAAACAGAGGCGGCTCCGCAGCCGATTTTATTACATGATGCGGCCGGCCGCGGGTGCAACAGAACCCATGTGGACGGGTGGAAAGAAATGTGTCAGTCTTCATAATACGTATTTATATGTGTCGTGTATTATGCTTTTCTTGTACGTGGATGTGAATCTGCACATGAACTTTCCTAATTCTCCTCACACCTTTCCGTAAAGCGTGGCGAAATCTTTGTTGGGAAGTAGTTCTGTAGTATAGTAGTACCAACCTTACTCCTGGCTAGGGGATCAAAGAGACAGCACAGGCAGGTAAAAGTCAAAGACTTTCCAGTGTCACAAGATTTGGGGTGGTGAGGTTGGTCACGGCCAAGTGGTTAGACCACCCCCTCCACCGCGGCCCAGGAAGACCTCCTGGTGCCTGCCATATTCTACGAGTTAGAGGTGGGCCAAACGGTTATTCTGGAGTAACCGTTATCACAGTTCCAGTTATTCTTTGATAACCGTTATCGTTAACCGTTATTAATAACTGCCAAGTTATTTTTCGCTAGCGAATACCGAATACTCCGACAGTTAAATAACGACATAGTTGGAATCCATCAGTTTAGTTATCAGTATAACTGCGAGTAGTGTGAAATAGCAGGAATGTCGTATGAATCGTGTCATAACCTTAGCTTATTAACTCCGGGTACATTTTAGTTGATGTTAGAACGATTATTAGTGTTTTATATTATATGTTTGTAGGTTATCGGTCGCTATTAGAAATATTATCTTCGCAGCTGCGACAGAAAGTACGCGGAACTTCGCCAAAGCACTGTTTAAGTAAAATGTTAACAACGTGCGTTTTTAAGTATGAAGTAATATGTAAACTGAGTACTGTAGGTTAAATTCGAAGCTTAATTTCTTGTGCTGCTCACATAATAGAATAAAGTGTACAGCCTTGTAATACAACAAAAAATATACGTAATGTGACAGATTCGCTTACTCCTTTGCTGTAAAAGCTAGTCCTATTGGGGAAAGTGTGAGTACGCTAATCTAAGTTTTATGTCAGATTTGGAAACTGCTCGATTTATCCAGCGATAGCATGTTTATAACATATGAAGACATGCAGATCGAAAAGGTTGACAGTGTTACATTTCTGGGACTACAACTCGATAATAAATTCAGTTGGGAAGGACATACCACATTTTTTCATTCTATTATTTCATAAGGGAGCATATTCTGTGGTAGCTTATCAAACGTAGCAAAAGTTTTTCGCATGTAAAAGCGTGTAATAAAAATCGTTTGTGGTATCAATTCAAGAACATCATGTAGGAACCTGTTCAAGTAACTTTGTATTCTTACCACTGCTTCCTAGTATATTTATTCCTTAATGAAATTTGTTACAAGTATTTCCAACCAATAGCTTAATACATAATATCAGTACTAGAAATGGGAACAGCAATCTACATAAAGACCTAAAATTACTTACCTTGGTCCAAAAGGGGTCCAATATTCAGGAACATGCATTTTCAATAAACTGCCAGCAAGTCAGCAACCATTAAAAACTTGGTTTCAGATAAGGCACGGTTTACAGTGTGTTTGAAAGACTATTTGATACAGAAGTGTCTGATTCCACCCGTCGTCAATATGCCGGAAATGGCTATTTTAAGTGTGTCTATGACGTCACTACATACACATGGCAACAAGCACGAAGATACATATAAATAATACAATAACATTTCCCACCAAAAATACAATCAAACCAACGGGACATCTGCGGGAAGTTGGGGGTTTTAGGGTGAGGACAAGCTAGTAAAAAAAAAAAAAAAAACACACCATGATCCCAAAACACAAAATGAAGAACAAAAAGAAAAAAAATACAGCATTCTGCTACACCAACAAAAATCTGCAGGAATTGGACACTTCCCTTGAACAATATAGGTCAACTATAGGTGACCATACCAAAACACCAATACCCACAACTAAAAGTACGAAAATTGGAATCGGACATTTCCCTTGACCTACATAGGTCAACCTCAGATGACGATACTAAAACATCAACACACACAACTATGAAAATGGGAATCGGTCATTTCCGGTGACCTATATAGGTCCACCACAGCTACTGATGCCAAAAAACCAACACCTACAACTGCGAAAAATAAAACCACAATCCCAAAAGTCCACAAATTAATCATCCCTACATAAATTAAATCACATTCAATACATCATAAATACACAAAACATCACAGCTAGAAAAAAAAAAATTAATTACCACCAGCAAACTCCGGAACTGCAATCTAGATCGACAGCCTCCCCCCCCCCCCCCCCCACACACACACACACAAAAACCAACTCATAAACACCGTGCCATAATGACATTCACACACCACAACACCTTTACGTCGAAGCAGACGGGTGCAATCAGACGCTTTCATTGACCCCTCCTTCTACTGTGTAGATAAATATCGTAACAGACTGATAGACCAGCTTAGGTAAAAATTCTGCTATATTTCAGTTTTGACAGCACTTGGTTGCAACAGTCAAGATCGGGTATTCTGTGTACGATAAATTTATTAAAAGTACATAACTGTGTTTTATTCTGTCAGTGTACCAATTCTGTAAATATTAGCAGTTACTGTGATATATTCACATATTTTGACAATCTCCTGACAAATGATGAGGATAATAATTATTATATTCCACTGTATTATGTTATACTTTCTGACATGTTATTTGTCATTCGCGATGGCCAGCGGCTATTTCCGAAGAAGTACGTAAATATTTGTTCGCTCCAGTAACTATCGTCTCTGTAATATCACCGGGGTCTAAGACTGGAGTCACTGTATCAGGAACACGGACACACAGTTATTCCGTTACCAACTTCCAGGTTATTGTAATGGTAGTCCGATAACTGCCAGAGAGCGAGGTGAGCCAATAACGATAACTGCCATAGGAAAATACCGATCTCTGACAGTTATTTCCATAGTCGCTCGAATTCCTTATGGTACCTCTCTTTATACAACCCGTCCAAGCTAAATTGACATATGAGGCGGTGGCTCAAGGGAACGACCGTACTTGTTAATGCCTGTACTGCAGCTCCTATCAGCCACCGCTCGGGCATTAACCTTATTTAATTGTTTGTGCTAAAAGTAAAGAAGGCGCACGATATAGTACACAGTTCTTATCAACAGATGGCACGCAGTCTCACAGTTATTCCCATGGCCTATAGAACGCCTTCCAAATGGTCTACCCTCTCCTTAGTTCCTAGCCAGATGTCCGATGAGTTGACAGGAAAGCGTAGTACGATCTTCGGTCAACAGATGGCGCGAGGCACTGTTGTCATTAGACAGTTATTGAAATAACTGCCTGTATCAGAGGAACGGTTATCGCAGTAACCGTTACTTTTCAGTAACCGGTTATTTCTATCAGTTACGTTATTTTTTGCCACCTCTACTACGAGTGTTACAAAAGGGTAAGTGAGCAGACGTGCCCTCAGTGCCTCTGTCTCAATGTTCACGCATGGAAGAGAGGTATTTGAATATTTGTACTAATTCTTTTATTTACAGCTTCGGATTGTGTAAGGAAATGAATGATCTCGTTAATTTAGGAAATTTGACCCCCTGTGTTAATGTATCTGGTCCCCAGTTTGCCCGTTATCCTCCTCACATAGTAGATGTCCTATGTAAAATGTTGGGAGACATTGCTGATATACATTTGGCCAACGCAATTCCGTCTGACCTGTAGAAATGTGCGTGCAGATTAGTATAAAATATACCCGAGCTATAAGTTGAAAATTTGTAATATCTGTAAACTGAAACAATTCCTGCTATCGGTGTAAAGTCGTGTGATAATGCTTAAAATAAATAGGAAATCAACTGTCATCAATCTTTAACATGCCTTAAAAATCACAAAGAAGTCAAGGAAATTTATTTAAAATAAAAGCTATAGAATGCAAGGAAGCACACATCAGCGTGTGAGCCCTCCAGCCCCCTGCCTAGTATCGTACAGAAAGGTAGCGCTCTCTAGGGAGCGCTCTCAAGCTCCTCTCCCCAGTTATCCGTTGCGCAATTTTGATTCAGGGCTTGACCGCATCAACTTTCATCTGGCGTCCCTAGGGAAGGAGGTAAGACGGTAAACTTTCACCTGGCGAATCCTGCCAGGATAGATTATTTAATCGCTGAATCCTAGGCACTTCTGTAAGACAGCCAGATAAAATAATTATCCTTCTTGTTTCAGGAATTCGTGTAGATTAGCATAATTAATCATTTTATTTTCAGGAACTGTTCTATGTTGCTTTGTTGAAGATTGATCAGCGTTGTTTTGCTCGTACTCAGCGTTGTCCGAAACGAGATTTTCAATACTGTTGATTTTTATTTGTCAGTGATTTTGTGAAAGTTGTAGGGGAGATATTGTAGAGCAAATTTTGGTTGCTAATTTTGTGGTTGCTATAAGGTAATGAGCGTAATAACTAGGTCACGGGCAAAGAGTAACGCGAACATGGAGGCAGAAAATTTCGCCGGTCGTTGTCCTAACGCTGGCAGCGATCCGGTTTGTGCTGGGGAGGGTGGACAATGGCCTCATAGGGGTCGGTCGAGTTTACCGTTAGGCGAAGCCGCTGCCGAAGAGCGCGAGACAGGGGGACGCGCCTCGCCAGGCGCAGAAGCAACAAATCGTGATGTTCCAAGTGAGGCTCATGTCAGTGATGTGCCAGCTTGGATGAGCGTTCTTCTGAAAGAAATAGGACAGAGGTTTGAAGAGATAGATAAGAAGTCTACCCAGAGGTTTGAAGAAATAGGACAGAGGTTTGAAGAGATAGATAAGCGGTTTGACCAGAGATTTGAAGAAATAGGACAGAGGTTTGAAGAGATAGGCAAGCGGTTTGACGATTTGAGGGAAGAACGTAACAGGCAATTTCAGGATCAAAAAATTATAATAGATTCACTACAAGAGAGGGTCGAGGGGAATGAAAGGACAGTTAACGAAAGATTCGAGGCAGTGAACGTACGCCGGTCGCGGTGGTCTAGCGGTTCTAGGCGCTCAGTCCGGAACCGCGCGACTGCTACGGTCGCAGGTTCGAATCCTGCCTCGGGCATGGATGTGTGTGATGTCCTTAGGTTAGTTAGGTTTAAGTAGTTCTAAGTTCTAGGGGACTGATGACCACAGATGTTAAGTCCCATAGTGCTCAGAGCCATTTGAACCATTTAGTGAACGAACGCATAGAAGGCGTGATTGCAGACGGCATTGTAACGACGACTAGTGTCGAAAAGAAAATTAACGAATTTGGTAAGCGACTAGATGCGCTACAGGCGCATAATGTAGTAAAAGATAGTGAGGAAGTGCAGTCGTTAATGAGTTTCTGTCAGGCACAAGAAGATATCAATCGCCAGAACAGGGAGGCGATAGCGAAACTGTTGAGAGATGAGACGACACAGCGAAATGAAGAGGCAAATTCGATGAACGCCGATGATTCGTGATTCGATGGGCGCGCATAGGCGACGCCGCCCTGAATCGGAGGAGATAAAAGAATTGGAGGAGCGTCTTTGCGAAATAAGGGAGCCAGCAGCAGGCCCCACCGTGGGAGCCCGTTCACGAGAAGTCGACCAAGATGAGGAGGAATGCCGCAGGCACTTCGTGTCAGTACTAAAGTATTCGGTATATCCTGACTCGAATAATCCACAACACCCGCGTGTGTGCTTTGGGCAATTTCAAGATACGATGCCGACTTCGTGGGGTGATAAAATGAAGATACGCTTTGTATGCACTCACCTTCGTGACGAAGCAAGTGCCAAGATGCAATTAGCGATAAGAGACTGTGTGACGTATCAAGATTTTTGTAAAGCTTTTCTGAATGAGTTCTGGTCGAAGAGCATACAGGATCGGATAAAATTGAACATTTTAATGAAAGAAAATTGCCAGAACCATACTGAGAAGAATCCTGTACTGTACTTCCAGGAAATTGTCAAAGATAACCAACACCTGGATGTGCCGTATGGAGACGCGGAGTTGATCAGAATACGCCTGACGAAACTACCATATAGACTACGTAGGGAGATAACAATCGCGGGAAGGAGCATGCATGAGGTGGCTGCCTTCCAGCAATTGTTACAAGAATTAAGGGAAGAAAGTGTGCCGAACCAAGCGCAAGAAGTGAGGAGAAATGAGCACGAACGCCATGAGCATAACGGCTATCAGCAAAGGTACAAGAACGTACATTATGTGTCATACCCGCAAAATGGTAACGGACGTGGGAGAGGTTTTGGTCCTTCAAATAACCGGGGACGAAATCAACGGAGGCGGAACGATTATGGTAATGGAGCGAGCCATACTGGTTACTCGGACTCTCGTGATGTCGAAATAAGGCCAGCAGATCCACGACAGGATACTAGGGAGAACGATGCGGCAGTAGTGGCGAGCGAAACAATTTGACAGGCAAGCGCGGCTCCTGAGATGAGGGAAGTTCTTTTGGAAGAACCGGAGGAGTTTTCGGGATTTAAATTACCAATTGTCAGCGTGGATGTAAATAACGTAATAATTCCTTGTATCTTAGACTCAGGGAGTCAAGCGTCTGTTGTAAGGGAAGACGTATTTAATTGTTGTGGGGGAGATGTGAAGTGGCCGACGTTGCCACTACAGCGTACGAAGGTGCGACGTGCTGTGCCTGGGAAAAGCATCGAAGTGAAAAAGCATAGTCAAGTTGAGTGTGTGTACAAAGAGAAATCTATTAGTGTTGTGTTCTTGGTTGTAGAAAGAATGACGGTTGAGGCCATATTAGGGATTGATTTTCTCGGCCGGTACCAAGCCGCCTTGGATCTGCAACGTGGATTTGCCACCATAAAAATTGGTGACGAAGAAATTAGGATGGAATTCGATGACGCTATAAAAGTAGACGCGCATATAGTCGAGTCTCTTAGACTGTCAGTGGACACAGGATGTGTCCACTGCCGGTCTTGAAGAATAGAGCACCTCCGTATAGAATAAGAGAGCTGGTAAATTTTCCACCCACTGGTAAGGATAGGCATCGAGCGATTGTAAACGCTGCGTTCAGAATGATTTAAAGGGAAGCGCTGAGCCGCCAAAGGAGGCAGAAGGGGAATGTACGGCGTCTGACGTTGAAACCTGGTGACAAGGTTCTTGAAAAAGGACATCGATTGTCCAAGAACCACAAGTTTCTAGCTAGCAAATTCTTTAATGTTTATGTTGGACCATACCGCGTTAAGAGGAAGGTTCATGAGAACAGCTATGAGATAGAGACTCAGGTCTAGGAAGAGTCGCGGATTACACCATACATATGAATGTACATATTTAGAAACATTCTAAAACGAAAGCATGTGTTTTTTAACACAAACTTACGTTTTCTAAATGTACCTCCCATATTTTTTCTTCAGCAATCCATAGCATGACAAAGCACATACACAATGGCGTTGATTGCATCGCAATATTCCCATTACATCCCGAGATATTAAGACGCGAAGTTGATGCTTGAAACACCCGACATGCGCTGCTAGCGCACGTCCTGAGGCTCAGGCGTGAACCCCATGCTGCCCGTAATCGCGATGTGATTGACATGCGTAATCACACTTCCATACCTGTCAAGAGGTCCGAAACGAATAATACGGTCTGCTGCCATCCTGCATTAACGTCGTACATTCCAGCAGGTATTTATCCCATAGGCTAGGGGTGATGCGGTTCTGTAACATATCTGTATACCGCAACGTTAGTCACAAAGTTAACTTCGTTTATCGTTAATCCGTTACTAAAAAGGTAATGCCGTTCAACGTTAAAACTTTACTTTACTGTACATCTAGCGCAAGTGACAGTTAATCATTCACTCGTAATAGTAAAATTCATGTTGATAGTTTTAGTGAAACGAGCAAGTGGACTAAAAGTTTTACCGTTGTTTAGGTAAAAATGTTTTGATTTGGGAAGTTTAGGTAGGACGTAGAAGATGAATGTAAACATGTTTAACCAATTAGTTGTATTATCACATAATTATCAATGTTATGTTTATCTAATGCGTTAAATGACAAATTGTTGCAAACAAATGTTTCTTAACATCACTGGGTAAAATGGCCCTTTGTAGAAACTTCCACTGTGATAACAACACCACATACTAAACATAGCGTTCACATCTCACGCTCAAAGTGATGCCCATTTGCTTGCATACATAGTGTCACTCTGCGGATGAAGGATGCCCTACTTCGTGTTACTGTTTCCTCTTTGATGGCTGTACAAGCATCAATAATGCGTTGCTTCATGTCCTCTGGTGTTGTTGGTCCATGTTGGTTAACAGCATCGTTCACTGCTCCACAAAGAAAATAATCCAGCGGTGTAAGGTACGGAGATCGGGCAGGCCACCTAACTGGGCCACCTCGTCCAATCCACCTACCAGGGAACTTACGGTTCAGAAGTCGTCGTGCTCGTAAGGCGTTATGTGCAGGGCATCCGTCATGCTGATACCACATGACCATTCTCCGGTTCAGAGGTACGGTGTCCAAGAGAACAGGAAGATTGTATCGTATAAATCTGGAGTATCGTCTGCCATATTGGATGCCATTTATAAAGAAAGGTCCGATAATGGTATCTCCAATAATCCCACAGCAAACATTAACTTTCCACGGGCGTTGATGCTCTACCTGACGGAGCCATTTTGGATTGTCTGCGGACCAATAATGCATATTCCTCATATTGACAATTCCTTTGTTGGAGAATGATGCCTCGTCGGTAAAGAGAACATCTGCAAAAAAATTTGGATTAGTCAGAAGTTTTTGCTGAGCCCACCGACAAAATGTTACCCTATTGCGGAAGTAATTTCCATGAAGATCCTGGTGTAAATGAACATGGTAAGGATGAAATGTATGACGTTTAAGAATACGATGTGCACTTGATTTCGACACACCAACTTCACATTCAATTTGACGTGTGCTGATTTGAGGGTTCACAGCTATGGTAGCGAGCACAGCAACTTCAGCACGTTCATCTGTGCGTGTTCTAGGACGATGTCGAGGTCTTGGATTTAAGCTTCCCGTTTCACGTAGACGAGATGTGAGACGACCAAACATCCAGCGCGAAGGCGATGGCTTGCCAGGGAATCGTCTTCTGTACAGTCGTTCTGCCTGAACAGCATTTCGTCCACCTACAATAGGGTACAGTGCAGGTATGTAGAGAAGGGTAGAAAACAGACATATTAACTTAATAATCATAATGTTCGCTAACAGTACTATCAACAAACAAGCAATCTCGTAAGGTATTTCCCGTCAACGTACATTCTCCATAGATCAGCAGCATTTCTACCATATCTTCATGTGTGTACATTATACTGTAGAGTATAAGTTCCAGAACACAACGTTTATTCACAACGTGTACTACCTCCGTGCCGTCACTAGATTACTCTGATGCACGACTACACTGGCAAGCGGTGTACTGCACGCCAAAGCAACAACAAATGGGATGCTCGGAGGGTGGTGGAGTACAGAAGTTTGCATGGGTCGCATATCATAAACAAGGCGAAGTGGTAACTGTGGCAGTAGTGGGAACTACGTTGGACACTTGACTAGGTAGAGCCAGGCCCTGCGCGACAGGCACAATGAGTCATACAACACATTAGATAAACCTTATTAAGGGTGTGCAGGATAAATAAGACAACCTGACGGGTGTACACCGATCGGTACTGGTTCATATTGTGTACGTTGATACGTAAAACGTGCAAGAGGGAAACCACTATGTGCTTATGAAAGTTGATGGTAGCGGACCGTATTATTCGATTCGGACCTCTTGATAAGTATGGAGGTGTGATTACACATGTCAATCACATCGCGATTACGGGCAGCATGGGGTTCACGCCTGAGCCTCAGGACGTGCGCTAGCAGCGCATGTCGGGTGTTTCAAGCGTCAACTTCGCGTCTCAATATCTCGGGATGTAATGGGAATATTGCGATGCAATCAACGCCATTGTGTATGTGCTTTGTCATGCTATGGATTGCTGAAGAAAAAAATGTAGGAGGTCCATTTAAAAAAAACATAAGTTTGTGTTAAAAAACACATATGCTTTCGTTTTAGAATGTTTCCAAATATGTACATTCATGGGCCCCAGCCCTACATTGATACCGATGAAAGTCGTTTTCCAATAGCTGTTATTGTTCCAGAGATATTTTGGGTGGACAAGATAGCTGGGGCACCCTGTATATCTAATTTAAAACTTTTCCGTGAATAATTATCCCGGTGGAAGTAGCCCCTTTTTTTGATGGATGACGTACTGAATATGTTTGTGTTAAGAATTTTCATGTAGACAGTTTATGTAGTTGTTGACGGTAGGGATTGATCCTTTAGATGTGCGGGGACGAGACAAGGTCATACTCGAAGGTTTCTGGTTAATATGTACAAGAATGAAGTTAAGTTTGGTGTAGGAGTTAGCGCGAATATTGCGCATTTGTTCGTAATTTATGTCTAATAATTTGATGTGTTTCAGGAGATAAGGATGTGGCGCCAGAAAGAGCGCTGATTTGTGGGCCATGGGGGCCTGGGGTTTAATTCTTGAAGTTTCCAGAGTGAGAGAGAGTGAGTATCAGAGGTAGTACCCGCTAGGACTAGGAGAAGCCATGCATGCAAATGGCTGCGTGACTCAGTCGATGGAAAGCAGTGAGGAGGCTGCGGAGATTTGTACGTCATTCCAAGATGAGCAGGGAGTATTTAAGATGATGTTAGCTGTAATGTTTTATTAATATAGATTCTTTGGTGTGTCCTGAAATTTGAACTACCATGTGGTGTAAATGTTGATGTAAGTGAATTTCTTTTGTTACCAGGTTCTCACGTCATTTTGTAGGTGGTACCAATTTAGTACAAGTAAAGAGAGATTAAAGAATGACAACCGGACAATGTTTGGTAAGGTGGAAGGAAGTCGTGTTTGCAGATAGAATGGCAAGAAGCAGTGAAAGAATGATCTAGACGCAGTTAAAAAAAAAGGGCAAAGGAGAAGTATTTAATGACTGACAGTTGTGTTGCAAGTAGCAATGGATGTAATGTCGTACTATTTTGGTGTGTTGTGTTCTGAGGGGTTAGAAAAGATTTCTCATGTTTTGTAATTTGACTTCATTGGTAGAGGGTTACTCTTCTTGTAAATTTTGGTTGTAAGGACTGGAAGTAGTTAGTGGAATAATTTAACCAAGCAGCCTAATTTCTTTCATGATTGTAAACAAAATGTGGAAACGGTATCAATGTAGTGATTTGCGGTTGCGGTGTAGGATGAGGGACAAGCACAATCCCATTCCATTCCTATGAAACTTAAATACCTTCATCGGTTGATGACTCAGTCATCAACCCTGATCAGGCGAACGTGTGTTTAGAAAATAGGCCTAGATAACTTAAGTCTAACTGGCACCTCAATTTAATTGTAACAGCTGTGAGGTAAATCGGTGGATGTCAAATTGTTGTAAATAGGTTTATATTTAATATCTGTTTAGGCTCTAACTGGTACCTCAATTTTATTGTAAACTTATGAGGTGGTCCACAGGACTGCAATTGTAGTTTGTAACAGTTTGATTTTTTTTATCTGGATATTATTGTTTTTGTCACCTCCAATTCTATAAAATCAGGGTAGATATAATTTTTGTAATAGGAATATTTTTAGTTTTACTGTAAATAAAACCCTGTGGATAAGTTGTGATGAACAATGGGAAAGTTGTACTTTGTAAAATCTTATTTACAAAAATGTGTTTGTCCGTGTGCAAGTCGCTCCGAGTGGTGAAGCGGACGGAGAGTGGCTGGGGCTGCGTGGAGAGGGAGACATAACTGGACCACCTACCTGGAGCTGGCGCGTGTCTCGCTCCCTCCTGGCCCTGTCTCTGTCGCACTCTCCCACAACCTGGCGGGACGGAGACGACGAAGCGATCAGCTGAGGGCAGCTACGAGCGTGAAAGTTGCAGGGGGGAGCCTCTGCTGACGTCACTCACCCCAGCTGAGCCCAACGTCAGTCTCAGGGGCCACGCCGCGCTAGCCGACAGCTGCGTCATGAGACACGCCTCACAGCAGGCAACACAGTGTCAGCCGCTGCTGACGTCGCTCGCCCCAGATGAGCGGGCTGGCCACCTCCGCAGCCACGGCGCGCCAGTCAACAGCAGTGTCATCTGACACACCCCCACCCGCTCGCCTGAAGTTGGGTAACCCCTGAGGTGAAGCAGTGGACTATGGCGCTGAAGCACCTATATGCAGCGGCGAATGACGACCGGATGACCGTCACCCTGGTCTCCGGTAGCTCTAGCTGTCATCATTGTAGTTGTCGTCGAGACATTATGGGACTGATGAATGATACTGTGTTTCAAACTGCTCTGTCGTGAAGAAGGAGAGAAAGGAACTGTTTACGAGATATGATTGCTGCCACGACTAAGGTACCTACGAACAATTATTTACTCTGTGGATCGCTAAGTAGGCATAAAGTAAAGAAGGACTGAAGCAGGCGCCATTGTGAATGGCTCGACAAAGGAAGAAATGAACTCTCAGGCAATACGACTGTGATGACCAAGTGAAAAAGTAGAGCATGATCAACTCGCCTAGTTTATCGGTGATCCATAGCTCAGGTCACAGTAATATTGAAAGTTTAGTGACAAAGGTTAACTGAGGAGTTTTGTTCAGAGATAATCTGGTTGGTGGTAGGCACAGGTGGCGGAGCTGATGAACAGATGTAAGAGGACTGGGCCATGCTGTTACGTCGAGTTTCGCGAGGTACATGATCACATAAACAGACGGCATACGGAGTCACCGGCACTTGGGTGTGAAGTTAGGTTGTCCTCCAAGTATCTTTGGAAGAATGCCCTCCCCATCGCCCCTAGGCTGTGGTACATTGTCGACTGGCGTGTGACGATATGAAAGTAGGCAAAGTGCGTTTTGTGTTTGTTTATTTTCAGGTCCATCGATTTTTGTAACAACTTTTCTCTGTTCTAATGTTTGCCACTATTTTGTACGTTTGTTTTAGTGCTATGTGGCACAGTGTTGTGTTTGGATAATTTATCTTTATGATAGTTCACTTGAAGTTTTTTGTTGACGTTTTTTATCATGTTCATTTGGAATCTGTCATCAGGTTAGGTTAGTGGTTCTTTAATTTTATGATGTAGCTGAAGTATGTGTCTTTTGTTGTTGTTTCTGTACTATGCACAGTGTTTTTACCATTGCAGATAACTTTAGTGTTATTTTCTTTGTGTGTCTAGGTTATGAACTTAGTTGTGACGTGCACAGTGTGGGCGTTGTCCCGTATAGGTTAGAGGCTTTTGTCTTTGTGTAATAAGGTAACATTTAATTTTAGTATCAAATAACTTGGGTTCTTATAATTGTCATCGTTTCTTGATGTTACTTTATGTGAATTAGAATAATTCTATTGTAATTTGTTGATGTGTGTCTGCACACGCCCATGTTGGTAAGGATTTAATGAACATAACTTTATTGAAAGGTGTTCTTCTATTTCGTGATGTTCGTGATATTACCTGGAAAAAAACTTTCGTCTCCATTATAGAAGTACAATTTTCACGAATAACTTGATATTCCACATGAATTTTTTTAGTTTTGCACTTACATCATAGCTAGATAAGTAAAATTAGTTGTCTTTAAGGTGTGTTTGAGAAATCCTTTGATAATTGATTGCTAAGACACGGACGTCTTGATGTGGTATAGTATTGTGTCGTTCGATAACAATACTTTGTTTTGTTTTGCTCTTAGTGTAAAATGGGCGCGCACTGAATTTTATGCCGAATTTATTTGTTAATTTTGCACTTTTCACTCAGATTTTTAAGTGTATGTCAGCATCAATTGATTTTGCAAATGACATTTCTTTGGCTCATCTTAACGTAAATTCTTTCATTAATTATTTTAGCATTATTGGATTTGTTTGTTGATCTTGCACTTTTCACTTAGAATTTTACATGTGCTTGGCAGCACCATCTGATTTTCACAAATGACATTTCTGTGGTTCATTTTAACTTAAATGTTCATCACGAAATGAATGATTTTGAATGGTCATCACTTGTTTGCCTAGGAGGTTAATTTAGACATTTCCTAAGTTATTCACTTGCTATGTCGTTTGAATGACATCGCCTTATGCCAAGTGGCCGCATATTACAGAAGACGGGTAAGTGAGCAGACGTGCCCTCAGTGCGTCTGTCTCAATGTTCACGCATGGAAGAGAGGTATTTGAATATTTGTACTAATTCTTTTATTTCCAGCTTAGGATTGTGTAAGGAAATGAATGATCTCGTTAATTTAGGAAATTTGACCCCCTGTGTTAATGCATCCGGTCCCCATTTTGCCCGTTATCCTCCTTACGCCCGCATCTCGTGGTCGTGCGGTAGCGTTCTCGCTTCCCACGCCTGGGTTCCCGGGTTCGATTCCCGGCGGGGTCAGGGATTTTCTCTGCCTCGTGATGGCTGGGTGTTGTGTGCTGTCCTTAGGTTAGTTAGGTTTAAGTAGTTCTAAGTTCTAGGGGACTTATGACCACAGCAGTTGAGTCCCATAGTGCTCAGAGCCATCCTTCTTACATAGTCTGCTCACTTACCCGTCTTCTGTAACACTCGTAGAATATGGCGGGCACCCGGAGGTCTTCCTGGGCCCCGGTGAAGGGGGTGGTCGAACCACTTGGCCGTGACCAACCTCTCCATCCCAAATCTTGTGACACTGGAAAGTCTTTGACTTTTACCTGCCTGTGCTGTCTCTCTGATCCCCTAGCCAGGAGTAAGGTTGCCACTACTATACTACAGAACTACTTCCCAACAAAGATTTCGCCACGCTTTACGCAAAGGTGTGAGGAGGATTAGGAAAGTTCATGTGCAGATTCACATCCACGTACAAGAAATGCATAACACACGACACATATAAATACGTATTATGAAGACTGACACATTTCTTTCCACCCGTCCACATCGGTTCTGTTTCACCCGCGGCCGGCCGCGTCGTGTAATAAAATTGGCTGCGGAGCCGCCTCTGTTTCTATTTCCCGGTGCGAGCGAGCAGCGAAACCTGCTGCTTATAGAGCGGAAACTACTGTACCGTTTCAGTATCTAAGTGCGAAACCAAGCAATCTTAAGAAAGCTAGGACTTAAACTAAACCCGTCTAAAACCCAAGCGGTACTTGTTGGTCACTCTAAGCTCATTAGCCCAAAACATCGGGAATCCGTACCATCTCTTATCCTAAATGGAACAAATATTAACTTCTCTCCCTCAGCAAAGAGTTTGGGAGTAATAATAGATGAAAATATAAATTGGACAGAGCACGTAACTGCAGTGTGCAAAAAAGCGTCAGTATCCCTTCATGTCCTACAAAAATATAAAAAACTCATCCCTTTCGATCTGAAAAAGAAATTAGTACAAACGCTTATACTCCCAATAATTGACTACAGCGATATTATCCTACAAGGCCTCTCTCAGGAAAATTCGCGACGTCTGGAACTGGTCATGAATGCCTGCGTCCGATATATCTGTGATGTTCGACATTTTGATCACATTTCACCAGCAAATGCAAAATTGTCCTGGCTGCGCGCAGACAAACGCAGAGATTTCCATACACTCTGTCTCATCTACTGCCTTATAAATGTACACTGTCCCTCATATCTCTCCTCGTCCTTAACGCTTATGTCGGAACAACATGACAGAAAAACACGTTCCCATCATAATAAAATCCTCTCTGTTCCACTGCATCGCTCAGTCACCTTCTCCAATTCCTTTACAGTAGCGGGAACCAGACTCTGGAATAACCTCCCTTGTTATGTTAGAGAACTTGCAAACATGTCCGGCTTCAAAAAACAGTTAATGACGTATCTACTTATGCAACAGTAATGCCTTCCTCTGTACAAGAATGCGCTTCACCTCATTACTTCCCTCTTTCCCCCTCCTTAAATCTCCCTTTCCCCAAAACTCGCTATACTAGTAAAAATCTACTTTACACACCAAGATACTAATGTACATCTGCACAAATCTTCATTACTATTGCCAATTTTTCTCATTATTATCATTATTATTATTTGACTTTTTTTACTGTTATTATTATTGCTTTTATCGTAATTTGTATGTATAGCACCTGTTGTAAAAATGTTGCCAGCATTTACTTTATTAGGTCTTAGTTATTACTCTTTATTCATATTGTCTCTAGAGTAATCTAATTTTCTTATTTAAACTATTGTGATGATGTAACTCTGATGTGTGAAATGCTGCATGTGTGGAACACTGGTCCGATGTAAGAGATGGCCTGATGGGCGTAATCTGATCAGGTTAAATGAATAAATAAATAAAATATCAAGAAAAACTGATCTAATGTAGCACATTCATTTGCGATCGCGTCGCGCCAGCAATAAAGCCCGAAATACCCACAACATTCCTCATATTTCGTAAACGGTTTCGGATATCTGAATGAGATTTTGACAACTGATAACACACAAATAGGAGAGTATTTTATCACATCGTTATTCTGTAAAACTTCAGTATCTACCGTGTTGTTCCAATAACTACAGACTTTTTCGGCGAAAGATTGTAATTTTTAAGGGGTCCATCGACAGCTGGTGAAAGGCGAAATGTTATGGGTGTTGGAACATGACGTGTGAAGACATTATACTTTTTTTGTACCGAGAATGTGCTTTTTCTTAAGCTACTGACTTTACTGTTCCTCAGTTTCTCACTTAATCTCGCAAATGCGACTGCACAATATGTTAGTGAGGTGAGACTGTGTAAACTCCGCTGTCTTTTGGCAAAAGAATCAAATTTTGACATGACAGCCAGAGAAATGTGTAGGTTTTACTCAAAATTTGTCACCCTTGATTCTGATATCGAAGATACAAATGATTGAGAAACCAGGAGAAAATAAATCGCTGCATTTTCGACAAAATTGTCTTTAGATACTGACTAAAGCAGAGGTGACAGTAGATCTTTTGAATGGCCACCATGCAAGTGTGGGCGTGAAGGGGCCCCACTTAATATTTACAGAAAATGTGGGCGTAAGCTTTCAGCTTGGAACGGCACTTCCCCTCAAGCGCTTGACATTTGTCCTAGAGTGCTCTAACAAGGGAACCTCACCATCGCACCCCCCTCAGATTTAGTTATAAGTTGGCACAGTGGATAGGCCTTGAAAAACTGAACACAGATCAACTGAGAAAACAGGAAGAAGTTGTGTGGAACCATGAAAAAAAAAAAGCAAAATGTACAAACTGAGTAGTCCATGCGCAACATATGCAACATCAAGGAAATTGTGAGCTCAGCAGCACCGTAGTCCCGTGGTTAGCGTGAGCAGCTGTGTAACGGGAGGTCCTTGGTTCAAGTCTTCCGTCGAGTGAAAAGTTTACTTTAATTTTGGCAAAGCTATGATCTGTCCGCTCGTTCACTGACGTCTCTGTTCACTGTGAGAGGCACCCACATGCCTTGCTCATACTGTGGCATCAAGCAGTCAGGCCTGCAAGGTGAGTGGTCTACCAAGCGAGTGGATTCATTCTTATTTATCGAGTAACATGAACTCCCGTACTCACAATTAAGTTACAAATTATCCTCCTGTATGAATATTACGCAACGGAAACGCACATCTGACTATCAGTAATTTACAGAACTCTGACTGTTCACTACGCACTGGCAATACCACATTTTCTTTCTTATTTAACGGCTTTGATCAACACGTGGCCATCGCACTGAATATGAATGGCGCACACATTATAAATTCTGGATATCATGACAACATACAATTCGAAGGAAAAGGCCACCAATCTTTTTCTTTTCACTATCTTATTTATTCCGATAAATTCTATAACCTACAACAATAAAAAATGAGAAATTCCGCCCAGTGGGCATGGCTTTACATTGGTGATTCTCTATCTTATGGTCTCGTAATTATTTAACGCTACAGTGCACTTTCTGGATAGGATGGCGGATCTTTTTTTTATATCTCACACTTCGACTCTCACAACCATCATCACGAAACTTTCCTCCAGACCGAGCGGTACAAAAGGAACATGCATACCCACTACCTCTGAAACTACCTTGCTACTCTCCCTTGCAAACCACACATACTTAAATTACATGACATACAGCACACTGCAACATGGAATACAACACAAGGAATAGTCACAACATTATCACTTTCAGCTTTCCCACTTCAATTAGTATTTATCCCAGTTTCACACGACACTGCCCCACTTCGTAATTTTTCTTTCCTACTATGAACTCTGGAGGATATATGCTCGTCTTCCTGTGCAATGCAAGCCAAGTGGCGTTGCTGGATAGACGGCTGGCTCACCTTGCTTCTCTCTTAGAGTATTATAGTTTGAATCAAGCGTCACACGGAAACATAACGCGCAAAGTAATATTAAGAACATACTCATCACACACGCGAGTCCTCAATTGATACCATGGACGAGTACTTCTCTTTATCCTTTGTCTCATACACAGATTGAGACTCACACAGTACTCACCACGTGGAAGTACTCGTCTCAAAGATGATCATATATTCACATTCACTATCCGCGGTTAGCAGACGACCATACAGTCATTCATTTCACAGATCTCACCAAACTGGATGTAGGGATTTATTTTGTGGGAGTGCACATGTGATAAATTAAATAAATAAATTGTCATTCTTTCCCACACTGGTATCCGGCTTCGCTGTATTAATTGAAATGGAGTTATTTTTACAAAAAATGTGTTGTTCTGACAAGAATAATGAAGTATGTTGTACCTATTTTCAATGTCGGGCGGTACTGTACCCTTTCAACTGTACTAAGTTTAGTGTCTGTGTTTTGCGACCGCACCGCAAAACCGTGCGATTAGTAGACGAAAGGACGTGCCTCTCCAATGGGAACCGAAAACATTTGATCGCAAGGTCATAGGTCAACCGATTCCTCCACAAGAAAACACGTCTGATATATTCTATACGACACTGTGGACGTTCTGCCCTGACGTGCAACGTTCGCTCCGCTACGTAGGACCTGAGGTGACTGCGTGCGACGTCGGTATCCCGAGTACAATTAATTTGTACAAGAGACAGTCGTGCCAGATGCAATCGAATGCTCTGGACATGTCGAGGAACACTGCCCCAAGGTATTCCCTTGTATCCAGCGCTCTAGCGCTCCCATCGCCGGCTCTATCAGTCTCAGAAGCTGGCGAGAGGTGAAATGGCCGCTACGAAAACCAAACTGCTCGAGTGGAACAACAACTCCTGGGTGACGTGTTCCATCGGTCTTTCCGCGTACAGCCTCTCGAAAGGCTGGTGCATCGGTAGCTGGTGACCTGGCGCCGGTCTTCACCGGTCTTCGGGATGGCCTCAACTTCAGCGTGTTTCGACACTGCTGGGTAGGTGCCTGTGCGGAGTACCTCGTTGAACACGTCAGCTAAAAGCTGGTCTGCTCCTGGTGGGAGGTTCTTCAGCAGTTGGTTGTTTATTTCCTCGCTGTCTCCTACTTTTCTGCTGTTCACAAAACTGTTGCACGGCGACTTCTTCCTCTGTAATCGGCTCGATTATGTTTTCTTCATTCCTAGCTGCTAGGAAGACAGGGAGTTGCTCGTCGACCAGACAGCTGTGCGCCTGCTCCATGGCGTCGGCCACTGGCGTGAATTTAGCGCCAGATGCGTCGGCCGGCAGGCTGGCTTTTGCAGCTGGCTCACCGAAGTATTCACTGGTGACTTGTAGCGCTGGTACGCGCTGTCGGCGCCGCAGGAGGTTCTTCACGAATTTCCAGACGCTGCCGTCGTCTGGGTCGTGTCTGTTCCTATGTTCTCCGACGGATGCCTTTATCTCACGTCGCATGCGACTAACGCGGCGTTTTTGTGTCACGTTGGCGAGTGAACTGCTTATTTACGGAACAGTGGGTTCTTCTAGGTGACAGCTGGCAGGATGTGTGCCGGTAACTGCCGCGACAAGTCTCGTTGTTGCTGCGGTCGTCTCGGGATGGCTGCGTTTGCTGCTTGTAGTATCCATTGGTTGAAAAAAGCGAGAGCTGTGTCGACCCCGACTACTTCGTGGTTGGTCGCGCATTCTAGAGACTCTAGTATATCCGGTTGGAAACGCTTGGAATCTAAGTTTTTGTAACCTGGGCACTGGTCTGAATGGGAGGCGCCTATCACGCCCATCTCATAGATGTCTGGGACATGGTAGGATAATAGGACGTTCCGCATTTGGGCGTACGTGAATTGTCTGATACCTTCAGTAGTGCGAAGTCTATCACATCGGGTCGGCCTCGGGCGGGGAAATGCGTGGGATCAAACGGCTCCAGGCACACGTCGCCGTTTCGCTGAACAAGGCGGGAGAGTTGCAGCCCAGTGGCCTTGGTGAGCGAGAGTTCCATTCAGAATTTTTTTGCATTTAGTTCGCCCCAATGACAAGTTGTTCCTCCAGTGTCAGCAGAGGATTGAAGTTTGCCTCTTGTATCAATTTATCGAGCTGCTCATAAGCTGATGTGAAGAGAATCTTCCCAGCGGTGATGTTGACGGGCACACCCGTGGCTTCCAACATAGCGAGCTCCGGCAGGTGGACTCGATCATGTTGCAGTGACCTCTTGAGATAGAGCCGGCCGCGGCGGCCAAGCGGTTCTAGGCGCTTCAGTCCGGAACCGGGCGACTGCTACGGTCGCAGGTTCGAATCCTACCTCGGGCATGGATGTATGTGATGTCCTTAGGTTAGTTAGGTTTAACAAGGTCTAAGTTCTAGGGGACTGATGACCTCAGATGTTAAGTCCCACAGTGCTGAGAGTCATTTGAACCATTCTTTTCTTGACGTAGATGGCAGTGCCTTGTGGGTGGCTCTGTCGTCTTGGTAGCGACACCCGGGATTGAGGAATGTGTCCTGCACCAGACAGATGTCAACATCCTCGTCTCATAGGAATTGGCAAAATTCTCCCTGCTGGGGACGCAGTCCGTTCAACATTGAACGTGCATATCATCAAACCGTGGATATGGGCACTATCCATGATGTCCTTGTATTTTGACGGCGTTGGCCTGAGGGTCGCCGTTGCTGCTTGGACGAGTACTAGAATTTGGCGCATGAGCTGGCTCAGTGCCCGCAGGAGTGTACTGTGTTCGCTAGCGCCCGTTCCGGCAGTTACGATGTTCTTCGTCCGTGAGGTGCTGTCCGCTAGCTGCTGCGTGTGCGGCTCCCCGCGGGTGGGGCTTCGACGTAAGTACACGGCTGCGTAAGGACAAATGTGTGGTATCACGTGAGCATGTGACCGTGCGGACGTAACGTAAGAGTCCGCGGCCGCAGTGCCGTGTGCTGCGACTTACAGGGTGTTTCAAAAATGACCGGTATATTTGAAACGGCAATACAAACTAAACGAGCAGCGATAGAAATACACCGTTTGTTCCAATATGCTTGGGACAACAGTACATTTTCAGGCAGACAAACTTTCGAAATTACAGTAGTTACAATTGTCAACAACAGATGGCGCTGCGGTCTGGGAAACTCTATAGTACGATATTTTCCACATATCCACCATGCGTAGCAATAATATGGCGTAGTCTCTGAATGAAATTACCCGAAACCTTTGACAACGTGTCTGGCGGAATGGCTTCACATGCAGATGAGATGTACTGCTTCAGCTGTTCAATTGTTTCTGGATTCTGGCGGTACACCTGGTCTTTCAAGTGTCCCCACAGAAAGAAGTCACAGGGGTTCATGTCTGGCGAATAGGGAGGCCAATCCACGCCGCCTCCTGTATGTTTCGGATAGCCCAAAGCAATCACAAGATCATCGAAATATTCATTCAGGACATTAAAGACGTCGGCCGTGCGATGTGGCCGGGCACCATCTTGCATAAACCACGAGGTGTTCGCAGTGTCGTCTAAGGCAGTTTGTACCGCCACAAATTCACGAATAATGTCCAGATAGCGTGATGCAGTAATCGTTTCGGATCTGAAAAATGGGCCAATGATTCCTTTGGAAGAAATGGCGGCCCAGACCAGTACTTTTTGAGGATGCAGGGACGATGGGACTGCAACATGGGGCTTTTCGGTTCCCCATATGCGCCAGTTCTGTTTATTGACGAAGCCGTCCAGGTAAAAATAAGCTTCGTCAGTAAACCAAATGCTGCCCACATGCATATCGCCGTCATCAATCCTGTGCACTATATCGTTAGCGAATGTCTCTCGTGCAGCAATGGTAGCGGTGCTGAGGGGTTGCCGCGTTTGAATTTTGTATGGTTAGAGGTGTAAACTCTGGCGCATGAGACGATACGTGGACGTTGGCGTCATTTGGACCGCAGCTGCAACACGGCGAACGGAAACCCGAGGCCGCTGTTGGATCACCTGCTGCACTAGCTGCGCGTTGCCCTCTGTGGTTGCCGTACGCGGTCGCCCTACCTTTCCAGCACGTTGATCCGTCACGTTCCCAGTCCGTTGAAATTTTTCAAACAGATCCTTTATTGTATCGCTTTTCGGTCCTTTGGTTACATTAAACCTCCGTTGAGAACTTCGTCGTGTTGCAACAACACTGTGTTCTAGGCGGTGGAATTCCAACACCAGAAAAATCCTCTGTTCTAAGGAATAAACCATGTTGTCCACAGCACACTTGCACGTTGTGAACAGCACACGCTTACATCAGAAAGACGACGTACAGAATGGCGCACCCACAGACTGCATTGTCGTCTATATCTTTCACATCACTTGCAGCGCCATCTGTTGTTGAAAATTGTAACTACTGTAATTTCGAAAGTTTGTCCGCCTGAAAATGTACTGTTGTCCCAAGCATATTGCAACAAACGGTGTATTTTTTATCGCTGCTCGTTTAGTTTTTATTGCCGTTTCAAATATACCGGTCATTTTTGAAACACCCTGTACGTAGTGGCGAGACTGGCGCCCCAGAGGCTGTGGCGATTGTTTGAAGCTTGATTGTACACAGCAGCTTGTCTCTTCTCCCTATAAATAACAACCTAGATGAGGCAGGTGCCGAACCTGGCCTGCGAAACATATCACGTAAATATAGTGGCGGAAATATGCAGGGGGCAGCCCCACATATTCTACAGCAAGGCCGGCCACGGCGTGGCAATCTTCGCACGTGATGCGTGTGCGGGCTGCAGGCGCGTCGAGGCCCTGGCTCTGACAAATCGGCTTTGGTCGGCCCTTCTCGGAAGTGCCTCAAACAGGGAGACATTTCATTCAGCATTGCGGTGCGGCATTTTGCAATCGGCACAGTTCTCAGAGTTCAACGGAATCGTGGTGTCAGCACTGTTTACCCTTCGCTATTTGTTCGTGGTATGAAGGGAGCTTACAGGTTTAGTGGGTGTTTGCACAAAAAGAGTCAGCCTAGCGATCTGTCGTAACAATCCTTTAAAACAGACGGGAATGAAGGAAGAGAGGAATGAGAATTCTTAATTCACATAATTGACGTCCACTGATTATTTGCTATGAAATGACATAGTAGCATGCAGAAAGAATTGAAATTTTCAGATAACAATGAAAGCGTAAAACATTAAAACCATTGACAGGTGGGATTCATTCTTCCGTGCATCAAGAAGCTCTTTGCTCTAAATTTGCAGGCATGGAGCTCTTGAAGAAATTGATGGCACGAATAGGAAAATGTCTGAAGTGGCACCCATTATTCCGTTTTCAGTTGCAAAAGCCCTCAATGGGAATTAAAGAAGAGTATGGAGGCTTCATATATTCCTGCAACGTACGTTGGTTAAGTCAAGAGGCATGCCTGTTAGGATTTAAATCTGACTATTGTTCAAATTATGAAGGAAAATGGAGTGCAGTAACGAAAATTAGAACTGTGGGAATTGTCTGCAGACTTTCGATTTTAAGTGGACTTGACCTCACACTGTTCACAGTAACACAGTGCAAGGCAGCTTCTGTCTGATTTGATGGAGATACATTTAAGAATAAAATCTGACAAAGCCATTCCAGTTGCTTAAGCTCACTGGCGTTAAAGAAAGAGCGAGGTCTGAAGAATTCATTGTGGCCTTGCAATAATTACGACTATAGTTTTAAAAAGATTTTGAGGTCACTGTCAATCTGTTTTCGAGACTGTTTATTTCAGTTCATACAAACCTTTGCATGTGTTGTTGTGGGTGACTGACCTGTAAGATAATTCCAGTTTTAATTACAATTCTTTTTACTTTAAAACTGTCCAGGACGTCCACACTGAATTTCTCAGGTGGATTTTTAAAGGCTCCAAAGTGAGGTTTTCAAAGAGCTACAACAGTTCTATTGACATATTTGTATGAAAGAACTTTTTCTGATCGTGGAACTAAATAAGTCACCATTACGTGGCGACTTGAGTGCAAAACTCTGGAAATTGTGTGCATATGTCCAGATGCCGGCAGTTTGCATCAGATAAAAATTATATTGAGTCTGTAGCTCGCAAAAATAAGTAATTAATACTGAAAACTTATTTTGTTCGTTATCTATGTTGTTGAGAAATGTGGAACATAAAACCAAGTCGTATGCAATATGATTGTACTGCCATTTAAATGCGGCGCGTTCACTGTTTTCCCTCTTCCCTTCCCCACGCACAGACAGCTTGGCGAGTCGGTGGGGGAAATGTGAAGCGAGACTGACCACTTTGGCACTCCGGCCTGTACATAATCCATGAGCCGAAAGCTTGGCTACCCCTGCTCTAAAGCAATGTATAGTGTCGATGTGGAAATAAAAACAAGTTTTGTTCTGTGGTTGTCACTGTAGGTTACCAACCGGAAGTCTAGTCGAGTGTTGTTTGCAGATCGTCAGAATTGCATTGTAGGTTCAAAGTACTAGATGCCCAGTCAAACAATTACAAATGTATTGTATGTATACGAATAAGAAACTTTCGACTGACGCAACTCTTCTTGGATAGGTGTAGAGTTCGAGCAATCCTCACCACAGGAAGAGGTAGGGTACATGAAACCAAGCGGACGTCGTCCGCTGGAGGTGGTGACGGAAGCGGAGTAGGAGAAGGAGGAGGAGGAGGGTGAAGAAGATGGAGAAAGACAAGGACGTGGATGTGTAAATGCTGGACACGTCAGCGAAGAAGCAGACACTGAAACACCTGGAGCTGAACATAAGTAACACAGAGGAAGCGGAGTTTACCACGTGGCTTCGGGCTCGTTCGCTGGCTTCTGAATTGCTTCTGTGTTCGACTGTAGTAGAGGTGCTCCAAAACCTTTCGCACAGGTAAGTTACCAACCTGGGAACAGTTTACTACAGGTCTTGGATAATATTATCTTTGTGTATCATTATCAGAGTTTAAACGCAGAGTTTAGCAAACCCTGCGAGAATGATCTGGTTCTCAATGCGAATAGTTATAATTTAATCCATTACAGTCGTATGGATACCAACCACTCATTGAATATAAGTTTTATTAATAGCCTATTAATTCAGTTATACAGGGTGTTTCAAAAATGACCGGTATATTTGAAACGGCAATAAAAACTAAACGAGCAGCGATAGAAATACACCGTTTGTTGCAATATGCTTGGGACAACAGTACATTTTCAGGCGGACAAACTTTCGAAATTACAGTAGTTACAATTTTCAACAACAGATGGCGCTGCAAGTGATGTGAAAGATATAGAAGACAACGCAGTCTGTGGGTGCGCCATTCTGTACGTCGTCTTTCTGCTGTAAGCGTGTGCTGTTCACAACGTGCAAGTGTGCTGTAGACAACATGGTTTATTCCTTAGAACAGAGGATTTTTCTGGTGTTGGAATTCCACCGCCTAGAACACAGTGTTGTTGCAACAAGACGAAGTATTCAACGGAGGTTTAATGTAACCAAAGGACCGAAAAGCGATACAATAAAGGATCTGTTTGAAAAATTTCAACGGACTGGGAACGTGACGGATCAACGTGCTGGAAAGGTAGGGCGACCGCGTACGGCAACCACAGAGGGCAACGTGCAGCTAGTGCAGCAGGTGATCCAACAGCGGCCTCGGGTTTCCGTTCGCCGTGTTGCAGCTGCGGTCCAAATGACGCCAACGTCCACGTATCGTCTCATGCGCCAGAGTTTACACCTCTATCCATACAAAATTCAAACGCGGCAACCCCTCAGCGCCGCTACCATTGTTGCACGAGAGACATTCGCTAACGATATAGTGCACAGGATTGATGACGGCGATATGCATGTGGGCAGCATTTGGTTTACTGACGAAGCTTATTTTTACCTGGACGGCTTCGTCAATAAACAGAACTGGCGCATATGGGGAACCGAAAAGCCCCATGTTGCAGTCCCATCGTCCATGCATCCTCAAAAAGTACTGGTCTGGGCCGCCATTTCTTCCAAAGGAATCATTGGCCCATTTTTCAGATCCGAAACGATTACTGCATCACGCTATCTGGACATTCTTCGTGAATTTGTGGCGGTACAAACTGCCTTAGACGACACTGCGAACACCTCGTGGTTTATGCAAGATGGTGCCCGGCCACATCGCACGGCCGACGTCTTTAATGTCCTGAATGAATATTTCGATGATCGTGTGATTGCTTTGGGCTATCCGAAACATACAGGAGGCGGCGTGGATTGGCCTCCCTATTCGCCAGACATGAACCCCTGTGACTTCTTTCTGTGGGGACACTTGAAAGACCAGGTGTACCGCCAGAATCCAGAAACAATTCAACAGCTGAAGCAGTACATCTCATCTGCATGAGAAGCCATTCCGCCAGACACGTTGTCAAAGGTTTCGGGTAATTTCATTCAGAGACTACGCCATATTATTGCTACGCATGGTGGATATGTGGAAAATATCGTACTATAGTGTTTCCCAGACTGCAGCGCCATCTGTTGTTGACAATTGTAACTACTGTAATTTTGAAAGTTAGTCTGTCTGAAAATGTACTGTTGTCCCAAGCATATTGGAACAAACGGTGTATTTCTATCGCTGCTCGTTTAGTTTTTATTGCCGTTTCAAATATACCGGTCATTTTTGAAACACCCTGTATCTGCACTTCGTAGTCATCAATACCATAAGTAAATATTTCATAGTTGTTATTTTGCAGTCAGCTTGAACTACTAGTGTGTTAGTATACATGGCAGACTCTCAACAAAAAAATTTCCTTTTTTTCCAAAAATACAACTTAATGTACACCATTGCTACATTTAATTACTTATGGCCATAAACTACCATATAAAGTGGGAAATGTCCACAGTGTAGCAGTATACAACCTGTTCTAAAAACTTTTGTTCAGTAACCATAACATGCATCAATACTTCTAACGAAGCATTTTATTTTTGCCTTTTCAAATTTTTATCCTACTTTTCGTTTCCCATAAATTTATTTAATAGACAACACTTAAGTGACCATCAGAAATGTTTGACAGAGCTTGGACTGCTGAACTGCCAGAGAGAGTGTTTCGTCGTGGAGTAGATGCCCTCTCCGCTCTAGCACCTCACATTGGATGCCACTGATGTTTCATGTGCTGCTGAGACACAACGTAGCTGAGAATGTTGCTGATTTTTTTGAAGGGGTATTAATGAATGGTTACAGATACTGTTCGTAAGCTACGTTTGTAGGACAGGAGATGCTCAGTTTTTTGTCACCTCTTTCAGTAAGTGTCATACATTGCAGTTGCATGAATGATAGCAGGAAATAGGGCTAGGTTGTTACAAATCAGGATTCAGCTAGGAAGTCATAGTAATATGGAGCATGCACAGGATGTGAAGAGACACCAATCGCAGGATGAGATGGTGTAACTTCCCACAGAACAGGAAGCTATGAAGAGTAATGATAAGAACAATTCAGTGACTGGTCATGAGTCGTCACGCGGTATACTCAGTATGAGCAAGGAGGAAAACGTGGTTCAGGTCATCAGATAGGTTAAGGCTACCGTTCATAGCATGACCTGTACTGCCCTTACAGATCACTAGCGAACACAGATCTTGTGTCATGTCACCTCGAGGCGTAAAGAGGCCTGAAAAGACATCACGTACGCTCTTCCATATCAGAAAAGAAACAGAAATGAAACATGTGAAAGAGATACAGAAACGAGAACAAAACTTGAGAGCTCTGGTACGTAAGGCAAAGAACCAAATAAAAAACTCGACAGAGACCACAAATAAACGCCTGGACAACAATGACGTCCATGTAACGTGATGTGTCGGCAGAAGTGCCAACACCGTGTTATTTGAGGAAGCCGAAATGCACGCTATAAGCTCACGCAGGCTGGCGTGAGGTCTGAAACAGGATACGTAATGAATGCTATAAAGAAAAGTACGTAGCTTCTGGAATACTTAACTTTAATCCATAATTGGTGAACATTGGTCTTGTTACTGTACATGTTTCATTAGATACATAGCAAAGGAGAAATGGCGCCTTGCTAGGTCGTAGCAATTGACTAAGCTGAAGGCTATGCTAACTATCGTCTCGGCTAATGAGAGCGTAATTCTCAGTGAACCTTTCCTAGCAACGTCGGCTGTACAACTGGGGCGAGTGCTAGTCAGTCTCTCGAGACCTGCCGTGTGGTGGCGCTCGGTCTGCGATCACTGACAGTGGCGACACGCGGGTCCGACATGTACTAATGGACCGCGGCCGATTTAAAGCTACCACCTAGCAAGTGTGGTGTCTGGCGGTGACACCACATGACGGAAGTAGGATAAATTAGCACTGAAGCTAATCAAAAAGCTCTGAGGGCGAAGAAGAAGGTTGGCTTGACAAGACAAGAAGCGGCAGATGCTAGGAAATTAGCTAAGGCGGTAAACCATTGGGCCAGAGTATCCAGATGCACTGCTAACATTAACAGAAACAGAAGTGTCAGAAATTCTTCTCTGTGCATAACGGGCCTTACCGTGTAAGGCATAACGAGCCTTACCGTGTAAGGCATAACGGGCCTTACCGTGTAAGGAGGATTGCCCACCAAAATGCGTTTGAGCTGGAATCATTGAGGACCAAGAAATCAGTTGGTCTGCTCCGTGTTTCACATATTAAGATATTTGTGGATTAATTTTGACAGCGAGCTCATTAGCATTACGATCGTGATTTCTGCATCTGTGTGCGTATAATACAGAAGGATGGATACAATTGCATTTTCTAAGTCTGTTCGTTATAGTTTTACCACCTGCACCATGTTATCTTGCGCGATTTTAATGCCATTTATGGCAGTGTGGGAGGAAATATCAATGGGTTGTCTTCCATCCTCGACAAGCGACTTACAGTTGTGAGGAATCGTTGCCATTCATGCACGAGAAAGAGAAGCCGACAGGTATTGATGGCACTTCACTTTGGCCGAGTTTGTGTCATAGATGACGTTAGGGAGGAACTATCTTCTTCACGGGAGTATGGGCACGCCTTTGGTCGTATTACACCAGTTTCCGTGAAGTTTGATGCTAAAGTGGCCACCCAGCCTACACACGTCAGTGGAGCGTTGGGTTCATCCTCAAGGAAGTAACGACCTCCTCGCAATAATGGGCGTGTGCACACGAGAGAATCACGTTGAGCAGTCAGGGCAACAGGACTACGAGCAGCAGCTTCTTGACTTTAAGTCAGTTAAGAGTGGTGCATGTGCAGACCAGAGTGCAGCAGTAATTTAGACAAGTCCAGAAATGTTGAACGAGTAGAGAAGGATGCGAAGTCATTTATGTGTATGATTAGCAATTTGTACTCTTGCCTAAAAGCAGTACCTAAGTTTCAGTCTCCGTCCATTCAATAGTGAAGGAAAGAGCGAGAGCTGATAACCCAATCACAAGGTGTGGCCAAAACACTAACGACGCCTCAGGTCATCCCAGCTCGGCACAAAAGGAGTGAAAGTGGTGTAACTACGGTCTGTTTTCCCGTGTAGGTACATCCTGTATTTCTTCACTAGTTCCTCTTACATTGAACTCGAAGACTTCGATTATCTGTGCAGTCCTTCTTGTTCTGTCTTGTGTTTTGTTCCTAGGTGTTCACAGGAGAACGAGAGGGTATCTTTACAGATTGTGACGATTTTAAACTGGCACAATGTTTAGTAGTTATGTGGAGTTAAAGAATATGTTCAAATAAGTCATTTGACGGCGGATAGAATTAGGGAAGTTTTAGTAATTTAGCAACATGTTACGATAAGGACTTTTTCCCTAAGCATGTTGTTTTTCTTTCTTTAGGTTGTGGAATGTGTACTACAGTAATTATGATAAGCCAATACCGATCTAAGAAGAATGTAAATGTAGCTGGACCCAATAGGATTATGTCGTGCAACAGTAATGTTAGCATGTAGGATGGCCGACGTTTTGTAAATAGGTATGTTTCCTGTGTCCATTGGCTGGTTCAAATGGCTTTGAGCACTATGGGGCTTAACATCTGAGCTCATCAGTCCCCTAGAACTTAGACCTACTTAAACCTAACTAACCTAAGGACATCACACACATCCATGCCCGAGGCAGGATTCGAACATGCGACCGTAGCGGTCGTGCGGTTCCAGACTGAAGCGCCTAGAACCACTCGGCCACACCGGCCGGCTCCTGTGTCCATTAAATAAGAATTTCCATACATTATAATGGCAACATTACCATTCTTTGTACATTAGCGATAGATAATGTAATGTTAAGGATTTTATTATTGTTTTATTTCTCTGTCATGTATTTGTATAATTGTATTGTAAGAGTGTTGGAGGTGGAAAGGAGCAGGGTGCGGCAAAATAAATAGAAACCAGTTCCGACTGTCGTCGTCTACTAGCGGCGTCCATAAAAAGGGTGGGAGCCGGTCGGGAAGTTGGCAGAGCAGGGGAGTATCCAGTCCACATTCCGACGCGCATTATGAGCGTGTGGCCTGGCAAGGGTTGCCGAACGAGGCGGCAACTGCTGCATACCTAGTCACACGACAGCAGCGGGCAAGCATGTCCTGTTGGGGACAACAGGCCTGTTGACAAACACAGGCGAGGCAGACGGAGTGGAGTTTTGGGAGGCGCTGCCCCGCGGGGACGCCCCATCGCAGTGACAGAAGATGACGAACTGTAGAGGCCACTTATTGGTAAAATTGTCGTAGCTCTACAAGGACATTATCTCTAGTGTCACTCCAATGACGTGACCATTAACAAGTAAGCTTTTGGGTCAAAGCCACTGCAAGTCACGCGATTGGCCTGACTGGATGCGCAGTGCAGCCCGATGCTAAGTACTGGTGGACCACAGATTCGGCTCTATTTTCTCCTCTCCAAGAGAGGATTGGCCATGTTTAAACCGATAGCTCTCCACCATCAAGACTCCTGGGTGGTAATCACTTGTCACTGGTTATCATCCCATTCGTTTGGCTTTATTCTCTGCTCGTCCCTGAGTGAGGATATGATGCAAGGTCCAACTAGAGCCATACAGCTGTCGCCTGCTACTGCTCTACGGGGAGAGCCACCTAGTCTAGACATCTACATCTATCAATATGGAAGGATGTCTGGCGCTGCTCACCGCTGGACACTACAGTACCTTGTACTGAGGGACATTTGAGGGGTGGCCCTTGCCACTGCTTGCATCCTCTCCTGCTCACGCAGACACACCAATGCCAAGCCACTTCCCTGGACCACAGACTGGGATCGAGAAGTCCTGTGTGTTGAGTGCTTGGTGAAGTGTTCAGTGTAACCATGTGATGCTTCCCCCAATTATGGTACTACCATTGCTAGGTCATAGTCCTGGATGTGATCCACACATCAAAACATTTTGCTTGTTCCCCACTCAAAAACATCTTATCTACCGGTACATAATATGTTGGAATTGTCTTTTGTATTATGGTTCATATGTATCTGTGTGCTCATTTATGTAGAATAGATCACTTCTTACACAAAACGTTATATTGTTTGAAAAACCTCTACACAGCATTGCTCTGAAAACTGTTCCCTGATCACAAGTTACTACTGTCACTCAGCAAGTTACTATTAGTAGAAAATTTGTTCATTAATGAAGCCCTAACTAATTTATCGATGTAACATGAATCTCTGTTGTATTCGTATCCAGTCAGCTACTTAAAACTTCGTTCTTTAACGAAATCGTCGGAATATGAATGGAATTGATTGATTTTTCGTTAAAGAATAATAATAAATTTTATCTTTTGCTTTTAAGTTAATTTTCTTTCTTGCGAACTTTGTTGTAGAACCACTCTCTTATTTTCGTGTGGTAATAAAAAATTTTACTTTCTTAAGAATTACGTACATTTAAAGAAAAAAATATTTACGTGAACTCATATGAACTGGTTAAGAATATTTAGTTGAGAATTGAGTCCTTTAAATCATTCGGCCTTGGCATACACTTTCCAGATGCAGTGGGTTTTTTTGTTAAATATTTTTACTGAATTTTATCCCGGCACTAGCCATAGAACACAAGATTATCTCTATCAGCAGAAAATGTTTTAATTATTGCCAAGCCGATCTTTATCACTGATCAAACCTACTTTACTATGCATTTGAGCTATTTTAAAGAACCGAACTGTTTAAATTTCAATGTTAACTAACATTAACTATCCGCCTACGAATGCACAAACGTATAATTAATTCAAATTTTATCAGCCACGGGATCACTGAAAAGGAAAACAATTTCTTAATTCACTATTGATTTTTATGCATCTGTTCCCGATTTACGGGTTTGATAATTTTTTAAATGTGCCGCCTCTTCAGATCTGCGATTGTTGGTCGCGGCACAGCCCAGCAACACCGCTAAAAAATGCTGAAAAATTCTTAAAGAAATTTTATAGATGACGTGGGCAAGCTAATTTACATAAATAATTCACACTTCTGATAAATACTGATATATTTAGCTCAAACAACAATTCAACTCACATTAATTCGTAACGCATCGTCTAATGGCGGCTAAGTCCAGACAGAGACAAAAGAAGTCTACACATTCGTTAAAAGCTTCTTCACACTGTCCTACCTCGATAACTTCTGAACAGAGAAGACCAAAGAATACATAATGCTTAGTGCTTATATAGCGTTTGCCGACTATTAACATTTCTTTGTAAATTGACGATATTATTCTCTTCTGGCAAATTTTTATATCTCTGATACCGCAAATACTGACACATTTTACAATCACATAATAAATACAGAAAAATTCCTATCCTAAATACAGAGAAATATTACAACAAAAAATATAATGAGAATAACTAATGTATTTTATACCACATTCAGTAATATTTTTGTTCAATAATTACGATATATACAACTTGCCCAGAGCGGCGTATATGGTACAAATACACTCTTGTTGTTTAATAACGTGAAAATGCCAGGGAACGTTACATTGCCCCCTGGCAGCATTTGGCAAAGAGTTTTTACAGTTTGACACAATGGTGCCAGTAACGTTCTTTACACTTCTGTATGTTTTACGGAATGGCTCTTCTATTTAGTCCCAGGGTTATATAAGTTCATGGCTCCCCCATTTGGGCGTAGGCAAACAGGAAACCTGGGCAAAACTGTGCCGGAGCCCAGCCATCCCAGTTGGTTTATAGTCACTATTGTCTTTTTAACAGTTATTCATTTGAATTAAATTAGCAGTTTGTCACAAACGGGGTTATACAATTACACAATATCACAGTCACATACAGTTCAACGGAAGGTTTTTTGTGTGTGATACTATTATTCTTGTGATACACTACAAGGTCACTTGTCCTAGGATATATCACTCACGGACATACATAGTAAATGTTCAATGTTTATCGAAATGAATTCATTGACATGTTATTCAGTTTATGTGAACATTTCAAAAAAATCAATAATGTTGTATTTGGTGAGCGGTGCGGAGTGATTGTTGGGCGGCGCTCGGCGCGGCGCGCTGACTCCGTGTAGGTCACCGCCCCCGGCGTTGACAGCTACGGCGCGGAGGGGCGTGGCTGCTGGTCTGCTACGGGCTGCTGCGGTCGCTGCATAGCTGATGTAGCCGGATGCGCGTTGGATATCAGCTCGCCCGTGCGACGTCTTCTTGCAGTGCTCCAGGAAACATGCAACAAGTTCACAAACAGTGTACTATCCTTATAGGCATTTTTCCTGCTGTGGGAAAGAACGTACACAGTTAGTGGCAGTTATTACTCAGTAGGCCTTCACTAGTCTGGTTTGCACAATGTATCGTTGTCACAGTAACACGTTTTATGGGCACACAATATTCTTCACCATGTCATGACTTGTCATTAGTCACACGCAAGTTTTCACCTTAGGACAAAATCAAAATGTATTTCTGTAGTCAATGCGCTTTCCTAGCGTCCCTTGACACACAAAGAGTTAAAGTTTGACACTAAGTTGATCCACCGTCCGTTTTCGGCTCACTGTTCGTGTCGTACTAGTTCCTTGTCCACTTGCACACACGGCGATGATACAGTTTTTTATTACTTATACACAACTACTCCGTGACGTATTGCTGCAGGTTTAACAGTCACTGTCTGTCTCTGCCGCACATTACTGCACTTTTGTTAAAGTTCCTTTATTTTTATTTACAATGTCCGCTGCTCAATTTTGTTTGTAACAGCACATTTGTAACTCTTTACCAAGGTGTGAGATTTGCGTACATGGTAACAAATATTCAAAATTCGGTATTAGTTTGCCCAAAGTCATCTATATTCGTGTTCGATTAGATTTTATTTGTGCATTCCAGCCGGATTCAGGCATATTGTTCAATAACTCCTTTGTACTCATGTCACACTTTACTATCAACGTCCTACGTAACTACAGTGTAGTCTCTGTAGGCAAAAATTGACTTGGACTGTATCTGGCTAGCTCCTTTTAACTGATTGAATATGCACATGCTTCAATTGAAGCTTCTTTGTGCGTAACTTTGCGTTACATAAATTTGCAACAAGTTTGCCTCCCGTGGTGCCCTCGGGTCACTATTGGGTGCATTATTTTCTCTGATAATATTGGTGAGATAATAAAGTTCTCAGGGGCTCATATTACTGATATTATTCTGGGTTCGAGTCTGTCAATCTGACAGCTACACATATATACATACATACACATAATAGAAAAGATTGTGCCAAGAAATATTTCAAATTTGACACACATATTGGAAATTATGTAGTACACTAACTAATCCTTACTAAAATGTTCTTCTTGACTGAACTTTGTCACAGCTTAACACTACAAATAATTGCACTAATCAGATTATCTGTGCATGGTTTAGATAACACAAATTAAAAGAGTACATAACATAAATATCCATACACATGAGAAAATCAATCATATACTTATAACTAAACACTTCTACACTAGTACACACACTATTCATGTTCATTATTTACAAAAGAGTGGTGTCCACATAGGACTATTAGTCTTTTACTGTAGGAATGCTTTTACATCCTTACGCGGATACAGTCCCCGTACTCTCCCTGAGTGGGGATCTGCTAAGAGATAGCTACACTCATGTGGCACACTTACTACTCTAAAAGGTCCATTGTACACCAATTGCCACTTGCTATTCTGTTTCAAGGATGCCGAGGACTTAGGATGATTGCGTAAGAGTACCAAGTCCCCAACACTAAATTTTTGGTTATTCGTCACATGTCGATTATATTTTTCTTTCCTTTTCTGAGCGCACCTGGTAAGGTTGCACCCTGCTTTTCTTATCTTCTCTTCCTTAGGCTCAGGAATGACTGGGACCTTAGGCAAAGGTGCCAGCCACTCATTCAAAACTCTATTATTATTCATTAATATCTCGTTTGGTGGATACCCCGTAGAAGCATGCGGAGTTGCGTTGTGAATTTCTACAAACTTAGGTAACAGATCTGGCCATCTTGTGTGTTTATATGCAATGTATAACCTGAAAAATTTATTTAACTCTCCAAATGTTCTCTCCACTAAACTTGCTTGTGGGTGAAAGCGGGAAATTAGTATGTGCTTTATATCTTGTTCATGTAAATAGTTTTTCCAGGTATGGCCTGTAAAATAGGAAGCATTATCCGATATTATCGCTTCAGGCTTACCTACTTGTGTAAAATATTCTTTCCCTAACCATTTAACTATTCCACGAGCAGTGGCTGATTTAAGGCAGTATATTTTTAAATATTTAGAGAAAAGGTCATACACCGCTAAAATGTACTTCAATCCACCCCTGGCTCGTGGGTAGGGTCCTGCTATGTCTATAGATACTAACTGAAGTGGTCGATGAGGCACTATAGGATGCAGTTCAAACCTTGTGGACTTATTTTGAGACTTAGCTTTTTGGCACAGAGGACAAGTCCTGATAATGGTGCGAGTCTGCTGGCTTATCTCCTTAAAATAACAGAATCTGGATAAAATCCTTATTGTTTTGCCTATCCCAGGGTGACCCCATGCCAAATGCGTGTGCCACACTACAGCTGGGATAGCCTGTTGTGGTATACACACGACTCCATGGTCATTTGACACACCTGTTTTATAATATAGGATATTATCTACTATTTTGAAATTCTGAACACTTTTAAGATTGGTTCCTTCTTTAATTTTGTTAATGATATCTCGCCAAGTCGGATCAGTTTCCTGCAATATAGACATATTCTTACACATATGTAAAAAGTCCCTCCTATGTACCTTATCTTGTACTAAGAGTATTCGATATTCCTCCGATTGTTCCAAAATATTTGACATTGAGGATTGCCCTAGTGGAAGCCTCGACAAAGCGTCTGCTACAACATTATCTTGTCCTTTTAGGTACATGATTTTAATTTTATATTCCTGTAATGCTAACCTCCATCTTAGCAAGCGGGTATGGTATAATTTGCAAGTCATTAGATAGCTCAAAGCCTGGTGGTCACTGAATACTTTGACTTCTTTACCATAGATGTAATAGTTAAATTTCTTTACCGCCCAAACCACTGCAAGAGCCTCTAATTCGGTAGCAGAATATGCTCTCTCGCAGCTGTTTAGTGTGCGGCTGGCAAACCCGATTACATTGATTGTTGTGGGGTCGTTGCTCCTGTCCCACTGAAATAAACACGCGCCCAGACCGTATGAACACGAATCTGTCGCTATACAAAAATCTTTTGTCATGTCTGGGTGTCGCAGTATGTTTGCGTTCACCAAGGCATTTTTGAGTCTGGGTGTCGCAGTATGTTTGCGTTCACCAAGGCATTTTTGATAGCGTCAAATGCGCGCTGACATTCTTCTGTCCACACCCAGTGCGTATTTTTACGCAACAGGCTCAATAAAGATTCGTTATTCATTAATTGGTTTGGAACAAACCGTCTAAAAAAAGATGCTAGACCTATAAATGCTTTGAGTTGTTTCTTAGTTCTCGGACTAGGAAACCCACGAATTGCATCAAGTTTTTTGCTGTCAGGTTTGATGCCTTGTGGTGTTATTATGTGACCTAGAAATTTAATCTGATTACGTCCAAATTTGGATTTATCAAGATTCGCTGTTACTCCCGCTTGCTTAAATCTTTCTAAGACTTTACTCAGTAGTTCTACGTGCTCCTCCCAGGTGGCAGTGGCAATCACCAGATCGTCTACATACACTGTTATCCTTTGCAGCAAATCCGGACCCAAAACCGCGTCGAGGGCTGTTATGAAAACTCCTGCACTTACATTTAAGCCGAAAGGTAGTACCCTAAATTGGTAGCTCCTTCCCCCAAATATAAATGCAGTATATTTCCTCGACTCGGGTGTGAGCAGGATTTGCCAGAATGAACTTCTCATATCAATAGATGTCAAATATTGCACTCCATGGAATTTTTGAATTTGCTCATCAAGGTTTTCCGGATGAGTCCTGACAGGTACAATAATTTCATTTATGTCTCTTGCATCTAATACTAACCGTACCTGTCCGTCTGCTTTTGCTACCGCCACCAAAGGACTACTATAAGGGGACAAAGACGGTTCTATTATTCCCCACTCAATCAGTTTTCTGATTTCTTTTGCTACTATTTCCTTCTTGGACCAAGGAATGGAGTATGAGGCTCGACAGTAAGTTTTGTGAGGCTTTACCTCGATCTTGTACTGATATCCCTTAACAATTCCTGGTGGTTCTGAAAATACCTCTGCATAATTAAATAATAACTGTACCAAATCCTGCTGTTGCATAGAATTCAAATTTTCGGACTGTGATACTTTGTTTACTAATGCGTCCATATTTGCTTTTGATTGATCACATTGTACGTCAGGATAATAGAGATTCTGTCCTAGACAATGATTGTCTAAATGTAGTATCGACTGATTCCTACATTTTATGTTAATAGCGTTACAATTAGGTACAGGTACCTCTTCAGATCTGAGCATGGACAATTCTATTCTACCAGCATTCATCAAACTTAATTTTCCCCGAGAAAGGTCGATTATTGCGTCCCTTTCTCTCAAAAAATCTACCCCCAAAATGCAGGCTACCTTTAAACCCTTTACTACCAAGAATGAGCACGCTATGGCTTCTTCCCCTATATACATCTCTACCCGCACTTGGAGTTTAATTATTTGTCGCTGTGCACTTATGGCTCCAGTGACTCTACAATTATTCACGGGAAAAGTCAGCATACGCCTTTCCTTCCCCAGTACTTTGAATAAGTCCATACTCATAACACTGACAGTAGCACCTGTATCTATGACCGCTTGCACTTCAATATTGTTAATTTTGATCTCTATTATCGCTTGTACCTTGTCTTTGTGCTCCTTTATGCACGTGTATGGTTCAGTTATTAATTCATCTCCCATCTGTACCCCGTCATTATACCTAAGGATACAGATTTTGTTTGGTGTCTTGTTCTGTGTCGGGCTGCTCTCACTCCAAACCTCAGCCGACGATGGAGAGCGTATCTCGGCTGCATCTAGTTTGTTGAATTAGTGCTAGTGGATGGGTGTGGCTGCTCTGTGTCACTGACCTCCACTATGTGCACGTTGTGTTGCGTCGGCCGCCACGGTTGCGCAATTGGCGCATTTTGTGGTGGCGGTCGGTTATTGTCGTATCTTTCACTGTTTTGCCGGTCCGGACTGGGCCTCTGGTTCTGTGGCCAAGTTCGGTTTGCATCATTATAAGTATTAGTGTTGTACGGCCCCCTGGCATTTTTCCATCTATGATTGCTTGGTGGGCCTGTTTCATACCGGTCATCAAACCTCCTCTTCCGGTCATTATTCACCGGCGGACTATTGCCGTTCCGGTCTCTACCTCTATTTCCGTTTTGTGCATACTCTTGTCTCCTATTATTACCTCCGCCGTTTCCATTACTTGGTGGAGGCGTGTTATTTCTACCATTTCTATAACCATTTCCGTTACTTCTAGCCTGTTCAGAGGCTGCCTTAACGTCCTCCTGAATCAGGTCAATTGAGTCCAGAACAGACAAGAAATGTTCCATATCATTTTCAGGCACGTGTATAAGCTTTTCCTTTACATCTATCGGCAAGTGTGATTTCAAAAGTCTGATCAAATCCCGAGATGAAATCTGTTCGTCCCAGTAACGGGTCTTATTAATGTACTTCTCAAAATATTTTCGCAAATTGCCTAGTCGTGGAGAATACGGCTCTGGATTATATACCTCCTTCCGTAATCTCTCTTGAATACATGTTGACCAATATTTGGCCAAGAATGCCTTTTCGAATTGCTCATATGTATCACAACTGTCAGCTGCTTCGGTTGCCCATAATGCAGCATCTCCTTGTATGTAAGACATAACGAACTGTATTTTCTGGGTATGACTCCAAACGCTAGGCAAAATGTTTCTAAATCCCTTGATAAACACTACAGGGTGAACAGATTTCTTCTCCGTTGTAAAGATCTGAAACTGTCGGTTCCTAATCAGGCTTTCTTTAATCACTACTTTCGAATGACATTTATTTGTTTCGCTTACAGTGGTTGCCTGTTCTGTCTCGCAGTCGCAATTTTTTACTACTGTATTTATATGCCTATCATTGTTGGACTTGGCTGGCGTGACGTACGCCTGTGTCTCGTCCTGCCGCAGGCTAAGCTCCATCTCGGCAAGACGACGATCCACACTCCGCTGCCACAGCGGAATGTCTTTTTGCACAATCTTTTTAAGATTCTGTACTTCCGCTTGTCTCGTACTGCCGCAGGCTAAGCTCCATCTCGGCAAGACGACGATCCACACTCCGCTGCCACAGCGGAATGTCTTTTTGCACAATCTTTTTAAGATTCTGTACTTCCGCTTTTGAGTCCACATCTCTGGCCTCAATTGCGGCGTGCACTTTCTGATCTATTTCCTTTGTGAATTTACGTTCTACTTTGTGCACTTGTTCGATCACTTTGTCCTCAATTACTTGAGTTGTGTCCAGTTCTAGTTGTTCGACCCTATTAGTCAGGACACTGATTTCCTCTACGATATTGGCGTTAGCCACTTGAATACTATCTACCCTTTCGCTTAATTCTTGCACCGTTTTGGGTATGGTTTCATATTTTTGTTTGAAACTGACAATCTCACTTTGCATAACTTCTAAAGTTTGCATCAACTGTAAGTCCCTCTCATGCAGGCGTCGGTCACGCTCTGCTTGTTTAGCATCACGTTCTCTATCGCGCTCTGCTTGTTTGGCATCACGTTCTTTATCACGCTCTGCTTGCATACGTACGAATTCAACCTGGAAATTGAGCATGCGCTCGACCATAACTCTTAATGATTGCACTTCTGACACCTCACCACTCTCTGGTCCGTGTCCAGTGCTTGCGGGTGGCACAGAATTTTCGCTATCAACTGAATCACTGGGTGGCAGTGGCAACATTTCTTGCCCTTCTGCCCCCAGATTCTCACATTGTACTTCCTGAACTACGTCACTAACATTACTTTGTGTCCCACTTTCCAACTCGGTATCATTACTTACTGACTGTTGCTCATTATCCATGTTGATATCTTTCTGACTACGCAATCTAACCATAGTAAACAAAAGAAATAAAATCTGAACTAAATATCCTAACACTCAGGTTTCACTGACATAATCACACATGAAATGGACATTAACTAATACACACTTACTATATACTACAATGACTAACTACCTAAATGTCCTGTTATTTTAAAACAAAGTACTAACAACAAGCACACCACTAATGATCCGAGAACACTGCACTGAGGCTACTTTACTACCCACAGGACAACTACACTGTAGCTTTACCTTTTGGTGATCTATCTTGGGTGCAGCTGCCCCCTGATATTGTGGTAGGTAATTAATTTTTCGAAATATTGAGCTCTCTTCTTCAGCTTGCCTCTGGGTACATAGTGTTCTCATGCAAAAAATCGTACACAGGTATTACCACACAATATTGGTTATGAAATACATACAATACATAGAAAAATTATTAAATGTTCTGCAACAAAGTTCGACTATATTAATTCCCTAGTTATCTCACGGGTATTTAGTGGCCACTGCATATTCGAGCCCCACGTTGGGCGCCAATTTAACGAAATCGTCGGAATATGAATGGAATTGATTGATTTTTCGTTAAAGAATAATAATAAATTTTATCTTTTGCTTTTAAGTTAATTTTCTTTCTTGCGAACTTTGTTGTAGAACCACTCTCTTATTTTCGTGTGGTAATAAAAAATTTTACTTTCTTAAGAATTACGTACATTTAAAGAAAAAAATATTTACGTGAACTCATATGAACTGGTTAAGAATATTTAGTTGAGAATTGAGTCCTTTAAATCATTCGGCCTTGGCATACACTTTCCAGATGCAGTGGGTTTTTTTGTTAAATATTTTTACTGAATTTTATCCCGGCACTAGCCATAGAACACAAGATTATCTCTATCAGCAGAAAATGTTTTAATTATTGCCAAGCCGATCTTTATCACTGATCAAACCTACTTTACTATGCATTTGAGCTATTTTAAAGAACCGAACTGTTTAAATTTCAATGTTAACTAACATTAACTATCCGCCTACGAATGCACAAACGTATAATTAATTCAAATTTTATCAGCCACGGGATCACTGAAAAGGAAAACAATTTCTTAATTCACTATTGATTTTTATGCATCTGTTCCCGATTTACGGGTTTGATAATTTTTTAAATGTGCCGCCTCTTCAGATCTGCGATTGTTGGTCGCGGCACAGCCCAGCAACACCGCTAAAAATGCTGAAAAATTCTTAAAGAAATTTTATAGATGACGTGGGCAAGCTAATTTACATAAATAATTCACACTTCTGATAAATACTGATATATTTAGCTCAAACAACAATTCAACTCACATTAATTCGTAACGCATCGTCTAATGGCGGCTAAGTCCAGACAGAGACAAAAGAAGTCTACACATTCGTTAAAAGCTTCTTCACACTGTCCTACCTCGATAACTTCTGAACAGAGAAGACCAAAGAATACATAATGCTTAGTGCTTATATAGCGTTTGCCGACTATTAACATTTCTTTGTAAATTGACGATATTATTCTCTTCTGGCAAATTTTTATATCTCTGATACCGCAAATACTGACACATTTTACAATCACATAATAAATACAGAAAAATTCCTATCCTAAATACAGAGAAATATTACAACAAAAAATATAATGAGAATAACTAATGTATTTTATACCACATTCAGTAATATTTTTGTTCAATAATTACGATATATACAACTTGCCCAGAGCGGCGTATATGGTACAAATACACTCTTGTTGTTTAATAACGTGAAAATGCCAGGGAACGTTACAGTTCATTATTCAAATTTTGCTCACTTTCAAGAATACTGGCACCTGACACAGAAGTTTCGTAATTTTAAGAATTGTATTTGCTTTTGCCTGATGTTACATCAGCTTATTAACATACACTCATTTTTCATGCCAATGACAACACAGATGAAATTCGTTACATAAATTCTGAGATTGTTATTAACATACATATTGTCATTTTTGTAATGTGTTGCACAACTTCTATTACTTGGATATCACCATGTACAAAATCTTACACGGTTACGGAAACAGTGACAACATGTCATGTGCACGAATGCTGTTTACCTGTTGCAGTCAACATGTGTTACTTCTTGAATGGGAACCGAATGGACCATCTGTCGTCATTTCTCTAAGTAAATCTTTATTTTGATCAGGGATCGATGTGTGTGAGAGTCACCGATTAACTTGATTAACTTATGGAGAAAACCATTGTACTAAAGGTTTATTTTTTTAAGAGAGTGAATGTGTTTGTGTTGGACACCAGTCAATGGATTTTTAACTGTCTTAATAACGACTAAACAAGAAGGTCAAATTAACAGCAAATGCCACCACCGCCGTCTGCCTTTCGTCCAACTTTCGACTGAATGTGTTAGTAGCTCTGTGGGTGACTGTGTGATCCCTGAGTTCGTATCGGTGTCGGGTGAGATGTAGTTAGCGGGCATAATAGGTTGGTACCGTCGTAAGCGATCCTCCTACCTTTTCTTTATCATTTTTTCTCACTCTGGAATTTTTTTTTTTCATATCTAGGTATGTGTCTGTTCAGATTTTTTGTGTGAATTCCACACTGACTCTATTCGAAGTGAGTCAGTCACAATGCAAAGAATATTTATTCTAGGTGAGGGATTATGAAAGATGCCAAGCCCTTATTGCCTTATCCTCTTCCATTCACTTTCTCCCATTTTTATCGCCCACTCGAAATGTTCGTGGTGTGAGGGGACGACTAAGATCATGGAGTAAGATGTGATCGGGTGCTCAGATCTCTAACTTCGCTTGCTCTGACTAAATTGGCTGTTGGCTCTCGTCTCGTTTCTATATTTTTCTCCTGAATCTGTGTACGTGGCCGCTCTGCAAGCATCATACGTGGTTAGGCCAGAGAGTTCTCAGCAGACGGCCGGTCGGTGACAGTAGCGGGGTGCCAACGAACACGACACCTGGGGAACGGTCTGCGGTACACCTTTATGTCAGCTGGGACGTAGAGGTCACTGGCCCAGCAGAGGCTTGGAGCGACTGGCTGACACCTGGCAAAGTCGCTTTACCGCTTGCGTTCCACGTTCTGGTCGCCGTCTCGGCCTCGGGCACGTGCATTGTGACGGTGGTTTTCTCAGAGCGTGGTGTCTGACACCGTGGGCCGCCTGACAAATAGGCGCCACATGCGGACGCTGTTTCGCAGTTGTCGGGTGAAGTTTCTCACACCTCGGTCCTCCCACGCGCAGCAAAAAGGGGCGAGATGATTCGAGGACTGCAGATGGTTCATGCTGACGATTGGAACTGGATTTTTCGTGCTGTTTCAGAAGGTCTGTCCACGATATACGGTAAGGAAATGTTTGGCATATGATCTAAGCACAGCCACGATCAGATGTATAGGAGCATAGAGGGGCCGAGGCGCGCTTATTTTCCAGAGTTGGTATACAGAGCAGAGTTTCTCGGTGAGTCTCATTTGGACAGCCAGAGAGAGACGGGTCGTGGCGTATCCTCTGGACCGCTAGAGAGAGTGTTTCATAGTGAAGTAGCAGACCGAATTGTTGGTCGACATAGGAGTAATTTTATTTTCCAGAGTTGGTATACAGAGCAGAGTTTTTCGGTGAGTCTCATTTGGACAGCCAGAGAGAGACGGGTCGTGGCGTATCCTCTAGACCGCTAGAGAGAGTGTTTCATAGTGAAGTAGCAGACCGAATTTTTGGTCGACGTAGGAGTAATTTTATTTTCCAGAGTTGGTATACAGAGCAGAGTTTTTCGGTGAGTCTCATTTGGACAGCCAGAGAGAGACGGGTCGTGGCGTATCCTCTAGACCGCTAGAGAGAGTGTTTCATAGTGAAGTAGCAGACCGAATTTTTGGTCGACATAGGAGTAATTATTGTCACGGTAGCCCGGGCAGGTTTTCGCTGCTCCCATTCGTAACAGTAGATCGGAATAATTTATTTTGCGAATCCATAAATTGTTGGGGAATTATCCTCGGTTGGAGCTCGTAACGGAGGTCGGAAATCCTGTTGCAGCCTGCAGAGCAAGCCAGTGCTATTAGTTGTGTATACGACTCGACTTCACACTATGGATGAGTATTCGCAACACCGGCAAGGCCGGGACTTGTTTATTCGGCCTTCGCATTCTCACCACACCAGGGATTATTTGCATTCGTGAATCTATAGACGAGTAATGTTACTAGATCACTGTTTAGCTGAGTGGTCGAGTTCTGAGTCTGACAATTTTATTCCGCTCACAATAGAACGCAGAGAACCGTAGTTACATAATAAGTCCCCATTTCACTTTGCCAGCTGCTTGTTCTAACAAACCATTTTGCTGTCGATTCTAGGATAATAAATCGCATAGTGATATCCAATCTCATTATCATTTCAGTAGTTAAGTACGACAGTTAATATCCTCTCCCTGTACCATACGTTTTCGGGAGATGTTAATATGATCAATTAAGTGAGTTATGATGCAGGTTTCAATTCTTGAACTGTCCACTCGGGACCCACATAATTTCTTGTAGCATTAATTATTGTCCATTGCGTGATAGAAAAAGTGGTAGCTCAAGGGAGGGGGGGGGGGGAGGGAATAGTATGTACTTGCCTTTCAGGCACATACGAGGGTGAGTCAAATGAAAACCTTAAATTTGTAATAACAAATCGAAATTTCGCGCCGTTATCCTGTAAATTGGTAAGCATGCTACAAACAGCGTGCAGAATGGCCTGTAGGTGGCATCATAGTGCAGGTGCACACATACCGTCGCAGTATCAGTATGAAGATGACCGCCCTACTTGCGACTTGCACCAGGGAAGAACAGCGTTCTGTTATTCGGTTTCTGCGTAGTGAAGGTGTGAAACCAATTGAAATTCATTGACGAATGAAGGTTCAGTACGGTGATGCATGTTTATCGCAGCAGGAAGTCTACGAATGGAGTAGGAAGTTCGCAAATGGTGTGACTTCAGTGGAAGATGTTCCCCGTCCAGGTCAGGCACTACGAGTTGTGACTCCACAGAACATTGCACCAGGTGAAGCCATAGTGAAGGAAAACCGGCGAGTGACTCTGAATGACATTGCAGGATGTTTACAGATTAGTCATGGGTCAGCACACCACATTGTGCATGATGTGCTCCAGTTTCACAAAGTGTCTGCAAGATGGGTGCCACGGCAGCTCACTCCTAAGATGAGAGAACGACGTGTTGATGCTTGTGAAGAACTTCTTCAGCGCTTTGAACGAGAAGGTGATGGATTCCTTGCAAGAATCTTTACTGGGGACGAAACCTGGGTTCACTTCCACCAACCGGAAACGAAGAGGGCGAGCAAGAAATGGTGCCATTCCTCATCACCAAAACCAAAGAAGTTTCGAACAGAACCAGCAGCAGGGAAGGTTATGCTGACTCTCTTTTGGGACGAAAAAGGCGTCATTTTGGAGCATTACATGACTAGGGGGACCACTGTTACCCGTGCCAGATCCAAAACATCATCTGCGGCCTGCAATCAAATCAAAGCGACGTGGATTGCTGTCAGCAGGTATCGTTTTGAAACATGATAATGCAAGGTCTCACACTGCCCGTACAACAGTTGTACAATCACAGACCTGCATTTTGAGCGTCTTCCTCATCCACCATACTGTATTTCTCACGAACCCTAAATACGCTTTCCTTTCTCTCAGAGTAAATGATCCTTATCGGCGAAATCCCGCTGCTCGTTACTGGAAAGGTCGGAACATTTTCGTGTTCGATACTCGCAAAGTGAAGAATAATGAGACCACCGACGAACGCTCTTTAATAGGGAGCGAGCCCACTCCGGCCTCCGTCTATTTACAGCATATCTCACTGTCCTCAAAAACCCGTCCAGGATCCTGATGTCTCCACGCCCGTGCCAGCGCGGACACCTTTTCCGGCGAGTGCATCGTCTGCAAACCTGTCGCTCGAGACGCACGGCTAGCGACGATCAACCCGTTCGTCCAGCGCTTAACATAGCGCCCGTCAACCTTGCTTGTCGCGAACGGACAGCTTGACCCCCTCCGACCTTCTGCTTACGAGTCGGAAGGGCTTAACAGCAGCAGATTTAAAGCAGTCGGGGAGCAAACTAGCGTCATGTTGGATTCTAATGGATCTGTCGGAGCAGAAAACATATGCGCGCCCCGGATAGCCAGCAAATTGCCCGAGCACTGCCTTTCTCGGCCACCACCATTTGACGTGAATGTCGCATCGTTAAGGTCTGCACTGTCGCGCAATCAGCTTGACAGCTCATTTGCGTAATTTGTTCCCCAGGATAAAACTCTGATGAACCCAAACTCCACCGACAGAATTTCCAACTCTGTTAATGGATGTTGTTGTTGTGGTTTTGAGTCCAGAGACTGGTTTGATGCAGCTCTCCATGCCACTCTATCCAGTGCAAGCTTCTTCATCTCCCAGTACCTACTGCAACCTACATCCTTTTGCATCTGTTTGGTGTATTCATGCCTTGCTCTCCCTCTACAATTTTTACACTCCGCGCTTCCCTCAGATTTTAAATTGATGATCGCTTGATGCCTCAGAACGTGTCCTACAAACTGATCCCTTCTTCTAGTCAAGTTGTGTCACAAATTCCTCTTCACCCCAATTCCATTCAGTACCTCCTAATTAGTTATGTGATCTACCCATCGAATCTTCAGCATTTTTCTGTAGCACCGTATTTCGAAAGCTTCTATTCTCTTCTTCTCTAAAGTATTTATTGTACATGTTTCACTTCCATCCATGCCTACGCACTATACAAATATTGTCAGAAAAGAATTCCTGACACTTAAATCTATACTCGGTGTTAACAAATTTCTCTTCTTCAGAAACGCTTTCCTTGCCATTGCCAGTCTACATTTTATAGCCCCTCTACTTCGACCATCATCAGTTATTTTGCTCGCTAAATAGCAAAACTCTTCTCTACTTTAAGTGTCTCATTTCTAATCTAATTCCCTCAGCATCACCTGATTCAGTTCGACTACATTCCATTATCTTCGTTTTGCTTTAGTTGATGTTAATCATATATCCTCCTTTCAAGACACTGTCCATTGCATTCAAGTGCTCTTCCAGGTCCTTTGCTGTCTGTGACACAATTAGAATGTCTTCGGCAAACCTCAAAGTTTTTATTTCTTCTCCACAGATTTTAATTCTTACTCCAAATTTTTCTTCTGTTTCCTTTACTGCTTGCTCAATATAATGACTGAATGAAATCGGGGATAGGCTACAATCCTGTCTCCATACCTTCACAGCCACTGCTTAACTTCCGGGCCCCTCGACTATTATAACTGCCATCTGGTTTGCGTACAAATTGTAAATAGCCTTTCGCTCCCTGTATTTGACCCCTGCCAACTTGGAGAGTTTGAAAGACAGTATTCCAGAACTAGAAACATAGGTTTGCCTTCCCTTAATATATCTTCTAAGATAAGTCGTAGGGTCAGTATTGCCTCCCGTTTTCCAACATTTCTACGGAATCTAAACTGATCTTCCCCAGTATTTCCATTCGACTGTAAAGAGTTTGTGTTAGTATTATTAAACTGCTAGTTTGGTAATTTTCACACCTGTCAACACTTGCATTCTTTGGGACTGGAATTAATATATTCTTCTTGAAAAATGGCTCTGAGCACTATGGGACTCAACTTCTGCGGTCATTAGTCCCCTAGAACTTAGAACTAGTTAAACCTAACTAACCTAAGGACATCACACACATCCATGCCCTAGGCAGGATTCTAACCTGCGACCGTAGCGGTCTCGCGGTTCCAGACTGCATATTCTTCTTGAAGTCTGAGGGCATATCGCATGTTTCATACATCTTGCTCACCATATGGTAGAGTGTTGTCAGGGCTGGCTCTCTCAAGGTTATCGGTAGTCCTAATGGAATATTGTCTACTCTCAGGGCCTTGTTTCGACTTACGTCTTGCAGTGCTCTGTCAAGTTCTTCACACAGTATCGTATCTTCATCTACGTCCTCTTCTATTTCAATAATATTGCCCTCACGTACATCGCCCTTGTGTAGATACTCTATATACTCGATCCACCTTTCTGCCTTCATTTCTTTGGTTAGAACTGATTCTCTATCCGAGCTCATGATATTCATGCAAGTGGTTCTTTCTCCAAAGGTCTCTTTAATTTTCCTGTAGGCAGTATCTATCTTACCCCTAGTGATATGTGCCTCTAAATCCTTAGATTTTTCCTCTAGCCGTCTCTGCTTAGCCATTTTGCACTTTTTGTCGATCTCAGTTTTGATACGTTTGTATTCCTTTTTGCCTGCTTCATTTACTACATTTTTATATTTTCTCCTTTCATCAGTTAATTGCACTCTCTCTTCCGTTACCCAAGGATTTCTCTTAGCCCCCGTCTTTTTACCTGCTTGATCATCTGCTGCTCTAACGGTTTGGACGACTTAAAGTGTTGAAGTATGAATGCAAATTTCCACTTCTTTTACGAGAAGACTTACTTGAGATGTTGGGCCAAACTTCCCTACTGCCTGGCCTGCTGATGCAAACTCTCTTTCACTTCTTCTCCAAAGTATGTTACCAGGTACAGGAACTTCTTAAGTCTCTTTCTACTTATAAAAGTAAGTAGACATACCAAGTCTCATTTGCTTCAATTAACGAAGTATATTTTAACTTCTGAAATTTTACAAATTCCACACTTCACATAAATAAATACTGTTTCCTAAGCCTCTCATGTCTCCAAGCATTAGAAACAAAATAAGTTACATATGATAGAAAGTTGGCTTAAAAACCATGTCCATTCTCAACATGAAACAGAACACTCGTCTTCCCTTCACCAAGGCTAAGACAAAAGTTTTTAATGGTTCTTTTTCAACTGTTCACGTTCCTATAACCATGGTCAAAAGACAATTAGATCAGAGTAGCATAAACACTCCATGGTTCTGCTGTCCACTTTCACTAAACTTCCATTGATCAAACGACAAGTACTTGTCGATGCAGTTCGACCGCCGCGTCTACATTATGGTCGCGACTCATTTCCAACCTGCACACACAAACATGTGACGCGCACTTTCTCGCACTCGTATCTAAAATATCGTGTGTTCGAGACGCAGAAGGCCGAGTGGTTGTAGAATTTACGCAGAAATTCTCGAGTCACTAAATACGCCCCCCCCCTCCCCCCCCCCCCCCCCAGATCGACCACGTGATATTTTATACATAATGATTATGTACACACAATATCATACATGATAGCATTTTTCATTTTAGCAGTATACATTTGTTACATAGGTTTAAATATACATGTTCAACTTCAATAACAACCCTTTGTTTTCTCTAGAACAATCTTTAGATGAGCGTTTCTTTATTTTATTCTCACTTGACTTTGGTATCAAGACCTGAGTATTCATTCGTGCTTTAGTAAACTTTACTAGTATTTAGGAATCGTGAGACTTTTTCTTCATTTCCAATCGTAACTTCAGGTGTTCATGACACTTGAGTATTCTATTTTCTGTTCTCAGTCTTTGTACTAATTAGTAGCCCGTGGTTTGTTGTTTGGAGGACCTCTGGGCGCAATAAAAGTGTCCTTTTGACACTCATTTATTTATATGAAACATAATAATGCTAGTTGTGCATAGAATTCATACATTCCAGAATAACTCCTACAATCTTTTGTGACTTTTGTCACGATACTGTCCCCTTCTTTAGGATCAGTCCCTATACCTTGCCTGTGGGTTGACCTTATGATTGCACTTCCTCTTTCCATTTTGGTAGGTACGCCCCTTTATAAAACATTCCTATTTTTTAGGCCACAGGTCGTCCTATCTCCAAGTAGGTACGCCTGTCCTTTATTTAGTAAATGCCGGGTACGCCCTTCTTATCCTTTCTGAGTAGGCTTCACGGTTCATTACCCCGAATACGTTCCTATGTATACTATAATAAATTATTCCTGGTAAAGCTACAAATCTATTCTACACTTCGCATTCTCTTTTAGTACATCTTTTACTCCTAGAGCTCTCCTCTACTTCTCAAATTCTATACTCTGCATAGATAATATGTCTACATACACAATTCAAGTTCCACTATCCTACAATCCATCAATTCCTCAGAGTATTACTTACGCTGACTTTTCTTAACTGACTATCACGATTAATTCCACTCTAGCTTACGTACTCTTTCTTGTCCATCCCCTGCTCACTACTGCTTTAAAGTCATCCCACTAAATCACATGCTTTTGTCTCTCTTTGCGCATGAGTTGATCTACTGTATCCTTTCTTTATATACACGTCTTCGTACATATTCCATAAAAGAGAAACGACGTAGAACAGTCATAGTAATATATATAATCACATTCTTTCCCCTACAACTGGCGGTTCTCACATCGCAACAGGATTCTAGTCTGTAATTTCAATGTATGTGTTTAAGGGTATTCTTGTCTGTAAGCGGATGTGTGTTGATGTAGTCTGATTCTTCGGCCTTCTTATCTAAAGATAATATGTAAGTTATTAGGAACTACAGAAACCAGGAAGGACTTCAGTGGTAGAAGTTCGTGAATATGGAAAGAGGGAAAAAATAGATAGGTCCTCAAATGAGAAGTAAGAGAGGAAAAAAAATTAGATATAGTTGCTAAGATCTAATAAGAGTAAGAAGATAGCCCCACCCACCTTCACCCGGGATCCCTACCCCTCAGGTACTTGAGTGAGACGCCCGAGGAGGTTTAGTGTTAAATCTTCTCCTACAGAACGGAAATTCCCACCTTCACCCTTGAGGTCCCCGAAGGAAATCTTAGCAAACCTCTGGAAACGGCAAATCATGAAGAATCAGGCACACTTGTTTGCGAGGGTTGTCTGAAAGGTGTGATGTACGTTTCCTGTTAGCCATGATTTTTTGTTCTCGTAACCCATGGTTTTATCTACAATACCCACCCCTTTCAAAATTGATACAGACCGTTCCATCGACATCTCATCTCATAAAAGGTATAATTTACTCTCTACAATGTAGAAAATTATACACTATAGTATCACAGTCATTTAATTAGTCACTCAATATTACATTTTCTACTAACGTAATATTCCCTTCAGTTCACTAAAAAATATGTGTCAAGGAGTATGAATTGGAACTTTGGTCCGGTTATATATAGGGAGCCAGAGGTTGTTATCAGTCCAACTGAATGGAACATGAACCTAGGAATAAGTTTAGTTGATGTATAAGGTAGAATTTTACTTCAAGAAAAACTAATACAGGCCGTTTATATCAAGTATGATGCAGGTCATGATGCAGACTGGATGAAGAAATTACGCTTAAATTCAATGTTTGTGTATTGCACTTGGATGCAGGATTATTTGTGCAAACACCTCAGCGAGCTGCCGGTGGTATGAGATGCAGTAAAAAAAAATGTTTCATTGAACGAGCTGTGTCTACACAGGTCATACTGGCAAAAAATTGGCATCGAAAGGTGTGATGTCCATTGCAACCAGCGCTGCAGTTCAGATAAACTGTGAACTTGGCGGTATACACTGGACAGTAGAGATACCTCTCAGTTGTAAGATGATAATTTGATTTGATTTTTGTCACGACACGACAAACAGATCACGTTCATATGGAGCTCTAGTGGCTTCCTTGGACAAACAAATGTCTAATTACTTCAGTGCAGTTGCACCAGATGCTTCGAATAAAGAGCTGTAAAATGAAATAACAATCAATATCAGAAAATTTTTGCAAAAATACCAGCAAATGAGAGGGTGTCCTCCCCCAGCGAATATTCCTTTATCGTGATGGTGTGGGAGACTGGCAACTGCATTACGTTTTTGAACATGAGGTGGCCTTGTTGTAGCAGAGTCTGCAGAAAGTATATGGTTGGGCAGCTTTCAAGCTATCTGTAATCATAGTGACAGAAAGAATAAATACAAGGTTCTTCCTGAAACAAGGAAGTCCCAAACCAGGAAAAATTGTGGATGACGTAATCAGAAATCGTATCTGGTACGATTTTTTTTTTCATAGTATCTCAGAGCGTGGGATGATAGAATAGTTTAAGATTTTAAAGGAAGAAACACAGAAAACAACTCGGGATCAGGCAGTCGTCACTCCGCGCCATAACTCTGAACGTTAATGTCCTTGGGGGTCAGTAGACAGAATGGTTTAACATTTTAAAGGAATCCGGTGCCGGAAAAATATTTTCGAAGAAACACCGAAAACAGCTCGGGATCCGGGGGTCGTCACTCCCCCGTTAATTTAGAATGTTAACGTCCATGGGGGATTAACAATTTCACGTCGTTTACATTGTACGTCCCTTTCTCTGATCCAGTTGTAGGATCTACTAAAAATAAGGGCTTAGGATGGATCACTGTTTGTACCCGCTATGGTCCTTCTTATTTCTGGAAAAATTTATGACTCTCCTTCTTTAGCGTCGAGCGTTGAACATGTTGTTTTATGAGAACCAGGTCATAGACTTGGTATTGAGGTTCTACAGCCTTTTCATTATGCTTACTTAATATTTGTTGCGCTTTTTAAATTAAATTTTTAAAAACTATTTCCTGATTCACTTCGTAATTGACACTCGGTTGTTCAAGCCAATTAAAACATTTAATTAGAGGTTCTCCTCTAAATAGTTTACCTACAACTTCTAACGGTGTCAATCCCGTCGATAAATGTGGTAATTCATTGAGGATAAGTTCAAAGTCTCTAATTTTTGTTGCCCGTAAAATATGTTTTCATAACAGTAGGTATGGCATATCTTTCCAATTTCTTTCATTAGCCTTTCACATGAGTTTGATGATGGGTTATAATTAGATATTACAACTTGCCGAATACTGTCCCAATCTAGGAATTCATTACTCACAAATTGTGGTCCATTATCCGTAAGAAACCGTTTTGGTTTACCTCATTCCATAATGTATTGTTGTAAACAGCGTATAACTTTCTGCGTATTTGCTCTTTTGGTAGGGTATAGTTTAATATACACTCCTGGAAATTGAAATAAGAACACCGTGAATTCATTGTCCCAGGAAGGGGAAACTTTATTGACACATTCCTGGGGTCAGATACATCACATGATCACACTGACAGAACCACAGGCACATAGACACAGGCAACAGAGCATGCACAATGTCGGCACTAGTACAGTGTATATCCACCTTTCGCAGCAATGCAGGCTGCTATTCTCCCATGGAGACGATCGTAGAGATGCTGGATGTAGTCCTGTGGAACGGCTTGCCATGCCATTTCCACCTGGCGCCTCAGTTGGACCAGCGTTCGTGCTGGACGTGCAGACCGCGTGAGACGACGCTTCATCCAGTCCCAAACATGCTCAATGGGGGACAGATCCGGAGATCTTGCTGGCCAGGGTAGTTGACTTACACCTTCTAGAGCACGTTGGGTGGCACGGGATACATGCGGACGTGCATTGTCCTGTTGGAACAGCAAGTTCCCTTGCCGGTCTAGGAATGGTAGAACGATGGGTTCGATGACGGTTTGGATGTACCGTGCACTATTCAGTGTCCCCTCGACGATCACCAGTGGTGTACGGCCAGTGTAGGAGATCGCTCCCCACACCATGATGCCGAGTGTTGGCCCTGTGTGCCTCGGTCGTATGCAGTCCTGATTGTGGCGCTCACCTGCACGGCGCCAAACACGCATACGACCATCATTGGCACCAAGGCAGAAGCGACTCTCATCGCTGAAGACGGCACGTCTCCATTCGTCCCTCCATTCACGCCTGTCGCGACACCACTGGAGGCGGGCTGCACGATGTTGGGGCGTGAGCGGAAGACGGCCTAACGGTGTGCGGGACCGTAGCCCAGCTTCATGGAGACGGTTGCGAATGGTCCTCGCCGATACCCCAGGAGCAACAGTGTCCCTAATTTGCTGGGAAGTGGCGGTGCGGTCCTCTACGGCACTGCGTAGGATCCTACGGTCTTGGCGTGCATCCGTGCGTCGCTGCGGTCCGGTCCCAGGTCGACGGGCACGTGCACCTTCCGCCGACCACTGGCGACAACATCGATGTACTGTGGAGACCTCACGCCCCACGTGTTGAGCAATTCGGCGGTACGTCTACCCGGCCTCCCGCATGCCCACTATACGCCCTCGCTCAAATTCCGTCAACTGCACATACGGTTCACGTCCACGCTGTCGCGGCATGCTACCAGTGTTAAAGACTGCGATGGAGCTCCGTATGCCACGGCAAACTGGCTGACACTGACGGCGACGGTGCACAAATGCTGCGCAGCTAGCGCCATTCGACGGCCAACACCGCGGTTCCTGGTGTGTCCGCTGTGCCGTGCGTGTGATCATTGCTTGTACAGCCCTCTCGCAGTGTCCGGAGCAAGTATGGTGGGTCTGACACACCGGTGTCAATGTGTTCTTTTTTCCATTTCCAGGAGTGTATTTCGACCAGCACTCTATGATGACCAAACTGTATGATTCTCCTCCCTTTCCTTTTGGAATTGGTCCAAAAACATCTGCTGCTGTGAGATCGTGTCACGACTTGCGAATAATAGGGTACATTTTGTATTTCACATGAGTATTAGTCTCTTTCACGTTCTGATAGATTTAACAGGTTCTAATGAAAGATGCTATTTTATGCCCTAGCTTCTTAAAGTAATAAATCTTATTCATATGAGCTATACACTTTTTGATTCCGAAGTGCCCATATCCGGTATGAACATACCACACAAGTGCCTCTTCCATTACCTTCGGAATGCATAAGCGCCAACGTTGTGATGTTACGCTGTCTCTCCAAAACAAATTATGATCTATAATTTTCCCGGGTTCGATTCCCGGCGGGGTCAGGGATTTTCTCTGCCTCGTGATGGCTGGGTGTTGTGTGCTGTCCTTAGGTTAGTTAGGTTTAAGTAGTTCTATGTTCTAGGGGACTGATGACCATAGCTGTTAAGTCCCATAGTGCTCAGAGACATTTTATAATTTTCCATTTTCCTACTTGATTAGGAGGTCAGGAGTTCTGGATAAAATAGAGAATATTTCTGTAAAATGGGGATCATGATGGATATTTTCTGTTATTCTTTGAGCCATCTCTTTAGCCTGATGTTCGGATATTCTGCTGACATAAAATTAATTGCAAAAATAACGCCGGGTCCTTCTGTACGTTTTAATTCTTCCATTCCTATGGGTAGCCTAGACAAAGCATTAGGTACAATATTCTCGGAACCTTTTACATATTGTATCCTAATATTATATTCCTGTAGGAAAAGCCTCCATCACATTAACCTACTGTGTAATAATCGACTACTCGGTACTTGATCATCGGTATAAACATGGATTTCTGATCCCCATACTAGTGTTTGAAATTTTTGAATACTCCATATAATTGTCAATAGTTCTTTTTCACTAGCTGTATAATCTAGTTCATGCTCATTTAGGCTACGACTTGCAAAGGCTATGGCCTGGTGTTTTACATTATTTGGATCCCATTCCATAATCAGATGCATCTGTCGAAATTTTAAACGGTTCGACCAAACGGGATGATGTAATATTGGTGATTGAACAAGCGCTCTTTTAACGTTTTCAAATGCATCATTTGCATCTTGATCCCAAATTCACGGTCCTCCCTTTCTTAGTAAACGTAAAATGTTTGGGTCATTCAGTTCTTGCCCTCGTACGTACCGACAATAGTATCCGGCAATATCTATAAATTTTTTCAGCTGCCTTACATTTCTAGGGTGTGGACATTCCTTAATAGCTTTTATGCGATCTGGGTCTTGTCTAATTCCCTCTACCCCTAGAATATGACCTAAGAATTTAAGTTCTTGGCGCGCAAAATACGATTTAGAAAGCTTTATTGTAATGCCTTTTTCTTTAAATCTTCTCAAAGTCTTGTACAATGTTTGCCAATGTTCTTCCCAAGTAGATAATATTATTAGGATATCGTCTACATAAGTATATTATCAAATTCTTCAACAAATCTCTCCCTAGCGCTTCTCTAGCGCATGGATAAAGACAGAGACTGAGATATTAAGTGCGAATGGTAATACATTGAAATGATTTGATTTACCATCAAACAAAAACGCTGTATATTTTTTGGATTCTGTGTGTAATTTTATTTGCCAATATCCTGCAGTCAAATTCATCGTGCTAAAGAATCTTGCCTTTCTAAATTTGGATAACAATTCGTCAATATTAATTGGTCGGTCTCTCTGTGTCTCTATATGCCTATTCAATGTACAAGCATCTTCACTATCTGAATAATTTCTTTTATCTCATCATACATTTCTTCAATCTTTTCGTCATATAAACTTGTACTACTCTGGTAGGCGTGGGCTTCGTGTCTATCTTGACTACAATAAAGCATTTACTATGCTGTTCGTAATAGCTTACCCACGCTTCTATGCTTTATTCATTATTAAACCTTCTCCTGCATTATCCTGATGTGATTTTGTGTTTATAGCCCTGTATACACCTGACCAGAAGTCTTGTTTCTCCTGCCACCTAACTTCACTAATTCCCATTATATCTAGCTTTAACGTATCCATTTCCCTTTTTAAATTTTCAAACCTACCTGCTCAATTAAGTGATCTGACATTCCACGCTCCGATCCGTAGAATGCCAGTTTTCTTTCTCCTGATAACGACATACTCCTGAGTAGTCCCTGCCAAGAGATCTGATCCCCCATGGTACACAAAACACGTCAGAAGACAATAGGGAATGAATAAATGGGTTTGTGAATGTTTGAAAAGAAGATCGACGTACTCTATATTAATTTACTCTCTAAAAACATTAGTTAATGAAGTGTAGCGGGACAATGTTCAAAACGTAACTGAAAACACGTTCACTAAATAGAGATAAGGACATCTATGATTGACGTGTCATCTAAAGTCGACTTACAATTTTAAAATGTTAGAAATAAGGAAATGAAATAATACAGAATGCTACGCTTGTAACGTATATTGTTGTTCTACATTGTTTAGCTCTGGTATGTACAGGGTCACGGAGAAAACATCCTAGGTGTTGGAGCGAAAAGCCGTAATTGTAATGATCTGCACTACAACAGAAACAAGAAGTACAACTTAAGGAAAAATAATGTAAGCTCACAATCGATTTTGAAGCAGATATTTCCTGTGACTTAGTATGGGCAGAGGTTATATTCGACAACCGGAATAAATTAATAACTGGCTCCTTTTACCGACCCACTGTCTCACATGAAACACTTGCTGAACAGTTCAAAGAAAGGAAAACTAGAGTCTCATCACAAATAGGTACCCTACTCATACAATTATAGTTGACAGTTACTTCAATCTACCTTCCGCATGTTGACAAAAATACAAAATGGCTCTGAGCACTATGGGACTTAACATCTATGGTTATCAGTCCCCTAGAACTTACAACTACTTAAATCTAACTAACCTAAGGATATCACACAACACCCAGTCATCACGAAGCAGAGAAAATCCCTGACCCCGCCGGGAATCGAACCCGGGAACCCGGGCGCGGGAAGCGAGAACGCTACCGCACGACCACGAGCTGCTGACCGACAGAAACACATTTTCATACCCTATTGTAAACAGAAAACAACTTCCGTAATTGTTCTAAATGCTTTTTTTAAAATTATTTTTAACAATTAGTTGACGAGGCCATTCAAATTGTAAATGGTTACGCCGGCAGCGGTGGTCTCGCGGTTCTAGGCGCTCAGTCCGGAACCGCGCGACTGCTACGGTCGCAGGTTCGAATCCTGCCTTGAGCATGGATGTGTGTGATGTCCTTAGGTTAGTTAGGTTTAAGTAGTTCTACGTTCTAGGGGACTGATGACCACAGATGTTAAGTCCCATAGTGCTCAGAGCCATTTGAACCATTTGTAAATGGTTACGAAAACACACTTGAACTCTTAGCCACAAATAATCCTGAGCATCGCGACGGATACAGGCATTAGTGAATTCGCAGTCGTAGCGAGGCTCACTTCCGTAACAAAAAAATTCACCAAAACTAAACGCGAAATATATATATTTATAAAAGCAGCTAAACATTCGGGTGACGTCTTTCCAAGAGGTAGTCTCCAATCCTTCCAAACTATATAAATGAAGACCATGTGTGGCTTAAGTTCAAAGAAATAGTATCAACAGCACTCGAGATATTCATACCAAATAAATTAATAAGAGACGGAACTGATCCCCCATGGTACATAAAACACGTCAGAAAGCTGTTGCAGGAGCACCGCAAAAGGCACGTATAATTTAGACGAACGCAAAATCTCCAAGATTGGCAAAGTTTTACTGAGGCTCGAAATTTGGTGCGGAATTCAATGCGAGATGCATTTAATAGCTTCCACAACGAAACTCGCTCTAGAAATGTGGCGGAAAATCCAAAGAGGTACTGGTCCCATGTTAAGTAAACCAGCGGAAAAGATCAGTAAGTACCTTTACTGCGCGACAGCGATGGTAATGTTACTGTAGATAGTGCCACTAAAGTGGAGTTAGTAAATGCATTTTCCGAAATTCCTTCACCAAAGAAGACGAAGTAAATATTCCAGAATTCGAAATGAGAACAGCTGGAAACATAATTTAGGAGTAGATATCCATGGTGATGCAAAGCAACTGAAATTACACTGTCAGTGACAGAGGAAATGATCAAATATCTTTTCAAAAAGTCTGTAATCTATAAGAAAAGTAGGTCTAATGCATTTGAATCTGATGTTCTTTAGTAACAATTAATTTTCAGTAATAAGCTCCTTACTTTTCTGACCTGTTTAAAGATAATCAACAATTTAGTAAGAAATTTTAATTTTTAAAGAACTATATTTAAATGTACTTAAGTAGATTTACATCTACTATAAATGTTTGCAGCTAAACTTAACTAAAAAATATTTGAGGTGCCAAAATTGTCAACTTTAGGATCAGATCAGTTTTGGGATGTCAATTTTAGGTGCAATTCAAAGGTTAAGTTCCCCTTTTCTTTCACAAAAGCGTATACTATCAGTTTAACAAACCATGATATTTTAGATGATAGTTGCGATTCTGAAGCTTCAAAAAATTATTTTAGAACTCACAATTATTTAATAGTATGGCCATAATATTGGAAGGTAGAAAAAAGTTATCTTAACGTGACAACAATAGGGATACTTTTTTGAGGCTTGAAACACTTTTTAATTTTTACATTAAAGGCTGATTCGCATCACACTTTGCACAGGCTTTGGACCGTGAAAATGATAAATGACCATCTACCATTCTGGCGTGTGTAAAATCAGCCTAAACACGCTGAACTAATGTACACTCTATTTAGAACTTAATATTAGCTCCGATAATGCTGCTTCAATGTTTTATCTTAGTAATCTGCGAGGACTCAGTGGTCTTCATAGCTTTTAATACATTTTTAACGTATTTTAGTCCAGTTTCTGAATATGGGCAATGGCTTTCAAGCAAGGCCTAATGTTGCCAGTCTCTTCATAATTCTTTACGATTCTCTCTATCCTGTCGTCCAGCTCCAAGTACTTCTTCTTCCTCTTCTTACCTTCAAGATTCATTTCCAATTTCATGTACATGCAGTTTGTGAGCTCTGCTTCCTTTTTCAAGCACTCCACCAAATAGTTGATTCTAGGGTGAGGGTTTCCAATAATACTATTTATTTTGTTTTGCCACCCTTCAACAGCATTCGTCGTTCGGTGGCTTTTCCGTAATAGTCCCACATTTCTATTGCGATATTCTCATTCTCTAGCCAGTTATCCACAAAGTAGTCAAGAAAATGAGAGAACCTTCCGTTATCAGGAGCTTCTGCATGAATCTCAATCCATCCATTGCTTACTTCCTCCGGTTTTACAACTGCCAGCGCTGCACACACGCTGACGTGAAGTCTTACATCCTCGTTCTAGCGGTACTCCTCAGTTAGACCGAGAACTTTAATTCTTCTCCATAAACTCTTCTTCATATGGAAATAGAATCCATATATTTCAGTTGTGGGAAAAACTTGAAGAATGGTCGATATCGCAGCTGCCTCAAAGTCCACCTTTACTTGTTTAGGACACCACTCAGACACTGCCTGTTTTATCAGACGAAACAGACGAACATATGTGTCTTTCTTCTTATTAGGGAGCAGTGCAAATACAATAGGAAGAATGTTTGTTTCTTTAATTGGGCCTCCTAAGTCTACGTGTATGGTGAAGGTCTGTACAAACTGCTTGCTGCATCTCTTAAATGTTCCATCCATAAGAAAATGGGCACATGTTTTCAAAATTTCTTTTCCTTTGCTTCCACTAAAAATCATCATTCTCACCTCTAATAGATCGTCTTTCAGAAGAAAACTACTGCCATCTCCCATTTTTAATAGATCTTCATGAAGATCAATTTCATAAGAGTTCTTAGGCTGTTGTTGGTTCTCCCGCTCTTGACTCCGTCGACGACGCATGGTTGTCTTCATAGATTCTGAATTAGGCATCACTGTAACAAAGTCACAAACTGTATTATGTATATTTCCCATTTCATCCGCGTATATCTCCGATAACTGTGTAGTTTCTTCGCGAGACCTTCTCTCCGCCCTTTCCACTTGCTTTCTCACTTTCAGAGCTGCATCGTCAGGTGGTCCACAGAGATGTTCTAATAGGCTCAACACTTCTGCGTTCCTCGAAAGCAGCTTTCCCTTGCAATGATCCGCTTTTCAGGGTAAACACATCTATGTAACAACACCTTCTTTAGATTCCCTCTGTTTAAGATACGCGTAATCTTTATAATGAGCAGGGAGCCTGCCCTTGTTTCTTGTAATATCTTCCATACTGATGTCACGTTCGGAACTTCGAAAGCAAACTGGGCGGCCGGGTGAGGAGAAGGAGGAGGAGGGGGGGGGGGGGGGGGGACAAGGGACCCGACCCTTCGGAGCAGGTAAAACCGTGGCAAATGTCCGGTGTTGCAAATGTCCGGACACCCTACATACAGTACCCGCCGGGGTGGCCGAGCGGTTCTAGACGCTACAGTCTGGAACCGCGCGACCGCTACGGTCGCAGGTTCGAATACTGCCTCGGGAATGGGTGTGTGTGATGTCCTTAGGTTAGTTAGGTTTAAATAGGTCTAAGTTCTAGGGGACTGATGACCTCAGACGTTAATTCCCATAGTGCTCAGAGCCATTTGAACCATTTTTTTACTACATACAACGAGTATGAAACTCTTATTTTCTCTTTCTAGTAATGGCAAAATTATTGACTGTGGCCCCATTAGCATGTATATTCTATTATTTAAGATTTTCTGTTAGACAATTTATAGCCTGGCATCATCCTGTCCGTTTTCAGATCTGTACACTTTTCAATAGTATGTAAACGCAACAACCACAAGAGCTTTCAGTTTAGTAAACATATTTTTTGCGTCACTGTCGGAAATAGTGTATCACGCTTTTCTCTTGCAGATATTAAATACTAAGGAAACGCTATAAGTCCAGGTACTTGACACATTACTACGCATGATGATACAGAAGCTAGACGATTAATAGCCTCATTTGCAACAATCTGAAGGAGCACTTAAACACCGTAATCTGCAGAAGCTCTCCGCGTGCGTGCTGTTTCCTGTAGCTGCTGTTAGGCCCTCAGTGCCTTTGCTGATGTTCTGAAGTGTCTTATTCAGATAAAGATTCTGCCCTTAGCATACACTGTGACAGCCTCTTGAGAAATAGCTGGAAACTTCGCAAATAAAAGTTTCGTCAGATTTCTGATCACATTGGCGTCTTTTCATAGACTGCTGCCACAAAAATTTAAAAATAGCACATCTAACTGCTTAACAGCTTCAGACCACTTATCTGAATGTGCCACTAAGCCACGAAGAGAGAGTTTCTCAATCCACCCAGAACTCGTAGATTCTTCTGACAGTACCAATATCTTGTCTCTAGAATGACCAAGTAGTTTGTCTACTGAGACGCATGTGGAGTAATATATCCAGCGACATAGCGGAGACATTCTAGAGAACACTATGCAGCTTCTGTCAACCGTGAAGCAGTTAAATCATGTAGTGAAATATCTCTCATTTGATGCTCATCTTCTATCATTGACAACGCTTCCTCAATTTCCTGTAAACAACTTAGAAGTCAGATAGTTTGTATAAGTTTCCTCTGCGACTGGCAAAGAATTACGTAACTGTACGTCGGCAATACTTTCATTCACAATTAAAATAAGCAAACGGCTTTTGAACTTCACTGGTACGGGATGATCATAGGCCCCGCCAATCGTTCTTATCTGGGAAAATAAGTTTTACAGGCAGTCTTGGTTGAACCTTGAGATCAAAACATACTTCAAATCGTAGCAATGATTCAACAATGAAACAACCCAATAGTGACCGTATCGAGATAAGTAATCCCTTTTGGAAAGGAAGTAAAATTTTATGGTTTCCGTTGTGATTGACAATTGGCAATTTGTCACAAACACAATTTTTATTGATGTAAGTTCACAATGTTGATGACTGAACAACAAACTAAAGGTAACAATAACGAAGAAAGTCTCCTAATTGAGGCAAACAAAAGTTCACTTCTAATTTTCCACAAACGTTCGTGGTAACACACACACACACACACAAACACTAGTAACAGAGACGAAGACGTGATCTTCAACAGTCGCAGTACATGAGGTCGGCATCCGGCGTGAACTGAACTTCGGGGCTGGTTCTAGCCCCTAAATAGCTGTCTCCAGCCAATCAGGTTTTGGCGTAGTGATACTTCCTGCAGGCAGTGGCTCGACCTCCCCCTGCAGGAAGTAGTGCTCCGAATGTCTGTTTCCATTATCCTGTATGTACAGGGTGTTTCAAAAATGACCGGTATATTTGAAACGGCAATAAAAACTAAACGAGCAGCGATAGAAATACACCGTTTGTTGCAATATGCTTGGGACAACAGTACATTTTCAGGCGGACAAACTTTCGAAATTACAGTAGTTACAATTTTCAACAACAGATGGCGCTGCAAGTGATGTGAAAGATATAGAAGACAACGCAGTCTGTGGGTGCCCCATTCTGTACGTCGTCTTTCTACTGTAAGCGTGTGCTGTCCACAACGTGCAAGTGTGCTGTAGACAACATGGTTTATTCCTTAGAACAGAGGATTTTTCTGGTGTTGGAATTCCACCGCCTAGAACACAGTGTTGTTGCAACAAGACGAAGTTTTCAACGGAGGTTTAATGTAACCAAAGGACCGAAAAGCGATACAATAAAGGATCTGTTTGAAAAATATCAGCGGACTGGGAACGTGACGGATGAACGTGCTGGAAAGGTAGGGCTACCGCGTACGGCAACCACAGAGGGCAACGCGCAGCTAGTACAGCAGGTGATCCAACAGCGGCCTCGGGTTTCCGTTCGCCGTGTTGCAGCTGCGGTCCAAATGACGCCAACGTCCACGTATCGTCTCATGCGCCAGAGTTTACACCTCTATCCATACAAAATTCAAACGCGGCAGCCCCTCAGCGCCGCTACCATTGCTGCACGAGAGACATTCGCTAACGATATAGTGCACAGGATTGATGACGGCGATATGCATGTGGGCAGCATTTGGTTTACTGACGAAGCTTATTTTTACCTGGACGGCTTCGTCAATAAACAGAACTGGCGCATATGGGGAACCGAAAAGTCCCATGTTGCAGTCCCATCGTCTCTGCATCCTCAAAAAGTACTGGTCTGGGCCGCCATTTCTTCCAAAGGAATCATTGGCCCATTTTTCAGATTCGAAACGATTACTGCATCACGCTATCTGGACATTCTTCGTGAATTTGTGGCGGTACAAACTGCCTTAGACGACACTGCGAACACCTCGTGGTTTATGCAAGATGGTGCCCGGCCACATCGCACGGCCGACGTCTTTAATTTCCTGAATGAATATTTCGATGATCGTGTGATTGCTTTGGGCTATCCGAAACATACAGGAGGCGGCGTGGATTGGCCTCCCTATTCGCCAGACATGAACCCCTGTGACTTCTTTCTGTGGGGACACTTGAAAGACCAGGTGTACCGCCAGAATCCAGAAAAAATTGAACAGCTGAAGCAGTACATCTCATCTGCATGTGAAGCCATTCCGCCAAACACGTTGTCAAAGGTTTCGGGTAATTTCATTCAGAGACTACGCCATATTATTGCTACGCATGGTGGATATGTGGAAAATATCGTACTATAGTGTTTCCCAGACCGCAGCGCCATCTGTTGTTGAAAATTGTAACTACTGTAATTTCGAAAGTTTGTCTGCCTGAAAATGTACTGTTGTCCCAAGCATATTGCAACAAACGGTGTATTTCTATCGCTGCTCGTTTAGTTTTTATTGCCGTTTCAAATATAACGGTCATTTTTGAAACACCCGGTAAATAGCCGATGTTTACCATGGTGCTTTTGGTACGCCTAAGGCACAGACAACCTCGTCCTCTGTGGTGTAATATGGGTTGCCGGCCCTCAGGGGCTACCTTGGCTCCGGTCTAACAGTTTCCTACTCTCATTTTTTCACATATGGAGTTGAATATGCGTAGAGCTTCCTCTTGTGTCTCTATACACAATCCAAAAGCACTTGAAATTGGTCGCTTGCCAACAGGTACCGTCGAATTCCTGACGTCAAACATATCGTTTAGCAACTTTAAAAAATTTTCAGTTATTTTTCTCTTCAGGCCTTACGAAAGCAATTGCATCTGACACAGTGCTGGAAAAGAGCTGGCAGGCAAGATGAACACGCTTTCAGATGATAAGCAGTAAGTTTGAGGCACAATTTTAACTCGTCATTATCTTTCAACAACAGCTGCTCAATTAACAGTTTTGTTACTGTTTTTGCATCGTTTAACGAAAAACCATAATCCAAAAAGAGATTTCCCAAACGTTTCACCATATGTGGTACATCAGCAAATATCCAAACAGGTTTCGTTTCATCGTTAGAGTTGATGAAGGATGTGTTTGGTTAGTCGATAGACTCTTGCACACTTTCCCTTTTTACTTCCCAAATCACATACAACACCAACTGCAACGAATCCCACTTTCTGCGTTTCTTTGATGATACTGACCAGCCAATCCCGCTTCATCGCAGTATCAAAATTATAATACACAGCCTGCTTCCAGGTTCCGCATAAACGACGTACCATTACCACCCGTACCCGGCTTTGTGGCCCTATATGGTGCCGGTTTATTGGTCGTAGCATATGCGACTGACCACAATCATTTCGTGAAAACCCAACACCCGCAGCGTCTCTGCTTCACTTGTTGCTTACTCATTAAGTGCAACACATCCGTCAAAATGCCAGGTATAGAGTGAAAGGAATTAGAAATGCATCTTTTTAAAGTAGAAAATCTGATTAATGTTACACGCACTACGTTTCTCAAATAAATGTATTTCAGGACAGAGAGAACAGAAGCTTATATCTTCCTCACTCCAAAATGCACTCTTCTTGGATTTCATGAGACATTTAGTTTGTGTGTCCTCGAATACTTTTTGTAAAACTTGATGTACTTTAGTTTATGCTTTAGCACTTTGTCGACACTGAAGGCTTTGGCAGTGCTGCTTCTGTCTGCTTAATGCGTAAGACATTAATCTGTTTTTCGTCCTCGACGAGTAGTTTTCAGCTATTAAACGTTGTTTTCTTTTTCTCTCAGTAGTGACAAGTCCTTTTCCGTTACTGTGCTTTGATCTACATTATTTTTCATCGGTGACAAAGAAGCTAGCGTTAAGTGCACATTTACGTCTTTCACGATCTTTTCTTCGGTCACTTCTTTGTTGGACAGAGGATGAAGTAGCAACAGAAGTGGCTTTGGTAACATGCAATGTAGGAACTGCAATCGGCTTTAAGATATTCTTTGGCTGAAGTTTCGCTAATTCGGCATCGAGATCACGTAAATAATAGTCTTCTATAACATGTATAATACAGATAGTTGCATTTTTAATGTTAATACTATCACTTCTTCTACAGAGCTGAACCCACGGAGCACATATTTCAGGATCTTTGAGGAACTTGTGATAGGCTACACTGCTACCATTACTCTTCTGATTGCACATTTCACACACATCCACAGCAGAGTTCGGTACTGTTACGTCAAACAGAAAGAATAAACACGATAGAATACTAAAATAAACGACGACAACGCAAAACTTACTGGTTTCATCACGTAAGAGCGCACGCGAACTGAGCGGAGTTTCTGGACTTTGACGTATTGAGCAGGTCGGTGAAAAAATCTCTGTTCAAGGCACGCAGAATGGGGCACCACCTGCCAACCGGTCATGCTCAGCTGGCTAATGCGCGAGTTGCGTAAAAACAGTGCCCGTTAATTGCGCAGGCGCAGTCACAGCACGCCGCGATCTATCAACGACAGCCACGTCACCTCGACATCCGGCACTGCAACGCCAGCAGTACTGGGTTCGTGTGATCATATTTTCCTTCGCTGAGCACCCTGTCCCCGATATTACTCAATCTCTGCACAGCGCAGGCAATGAGGGAAATGAAAGAGAAGTTAGGAAACAGAGATAAAGCTAAAATGAAAAGCAAAAAGAATATGAAGTTCGTCGATGACATTGTAATTCTTTCAGAGACGGTAGAAAGCTTGGAAGAGCAATTTAAAGGAAAGATTAGAGCCTGTAAAAGATGTCCTAACAGACCCATCAAAGAAAGTAAAACATGGATGATTGATTTTAGCAGAGTTAAATTAGGCGATGTTGAATGATTAGGGAATGGTAAACAATAAGTTACAGAGGAGAGTTTGTTGTTTGGGAAGACATATAAATGATGATGGCCGAAGTAAAGGTAAATTCTGTCCACATGCTCCGTTGGAGTCGCTGGTGCCGACCGACAACTATGTGATTCTCTGCCAATGGTTCATTGGATGTAGTGTGGAGGGACATGGGTTCAGCACAACGTTCTACCGGTCGTTGTCAGTTTTTCTGCTATAGAACTTCTACGAGTCGGTCAACAGGCTCATCAATTGGCATGATGTAGCTGAGTGCACCCCTTTCCTATCCACCCACGAAGGATAAATCCGTGGCAGCGCCGTGAATCGAATCCGTGTCCTACACATTGCATTCGGCTACACCGATCACTCAGCCACGAAGGAAGACGACGATCGGAGTACCGCAGATATAAAACGCAGACTGGATTTAGCAAGGAAACAGTGTCTGAAACATAGAATTTTTTAACATAGAATATAATTTTAAGTGTCAGTATTTTCTAAACGCATTTGTCTGGAGTGTAGCCATGTGTGGAAGTGAAATGAGGATGATAAGCAAAACAAGCCACAAGAGAATATGGGCTTCTGAATGAGGTGTTGCAAGAGCAATACTGGATATCAAATCGAAATGGAGAAGAAAGAAATATATGGCACAGCTCGAGTGACGGAAGGTCTTGGTTGGTAGGACATATCCTTTCAGTTTGAGAATGGTGGCAGGTGTGGTGGCAGAACAAGGATTGAATATGGTAAGCAGGTTCAAAAAGATCTGGGCTGTGGTAGTTGTTATGCGGAGATGAAAAGTCCAGCAGAAGATTGACCAGCATGGAGAGCTACATCAAACAACTCTTCAGACTGAAGAGCACGATAGCAAGAACAACAACAACAACAACAACAGCAACATGTACAACCATATTCCATTTTCATTGCTGGCGCTACTATAAATGGAAGACATTTCATCCACTCTATCTACTGTATAAGCTGCAATCGTCATGTTTTCAGTAGTCACGCATGTTATGCAACAAAGACTACTTTTAAATGAAATTAAGTACGACAAAAAGAAGTGACAATCTGCTACAACCTTTCTGTAAGAAACTCGAGGTCGAACTACTATGGTGCTTAACTCTGTAAGTGAAGGCAGTAATTTTGTCAATGAGGGTGAAAGATTCTAAAATTGTCACTTTTTACGTAAATGAGTTGGTTAGTTTCGAGAAATGTTATTCGATAAAAATTAAATTTTACAGGTGACAAAAAATCTTAATTATTGCCCAGAGAACTGATAGTTATCCACTCAGTAGATGAACATTCCATTGGGGGGGCTAGTGCCCCCTCTATTACGTCTTGCTGGCACCTATAAGCCTAGGTAATTATTGTGATACAAAGTTCCATATTTCTGTAGTATATGACAGCGAAGATTATTGTGCCCGATATGACTGCAGCATGTATACTCCAGCAGTGTCAATGGTCAAAGCAGTAACATAAAGTTCATCGCTGATATCAGCAATGCCTTTCAGGAAACGCAGTAACCAGAGACCAAATGCGCCACTTCTGTGTGAGTCACGGTCTTTTTAGGACTCAACCGTAGCTTCTCTCTACTGTAAGAAATATTTATGACTGTAACTGTAGCATGGGGAAATATTCAGAATTTGATCCTATAAAAGTAATAACTGCATGATTCACTAATAATAAGTATACTTTCATCAACTTGACCTAGTCATTTTCTGATTCCAAACCACATAATCTGTCGGATACATCGGAAATTAATAATTATAGTTACCGACTCAGGTGTAGGCGTACGAGAAAGAGGCGCATTTTGAACACGGTTTGTGACATTTGTCACAAGAATTCATACAGGGCCAGAACTGGGACAGTGGTGAGGTGGATGGCGGAGGGATGGGAAGAGCACTCATGTTATACTTTGCGCGTCTTAAATGGGCTGTAGACAGTCAATATTGTGTTCAGTGATATTATGTAATGTTACTGATATCCTCTCTAGAATGCTCAATAAAAATGTGAAATGATATTGTGCAATATTTAGTCTGGTTCGAAATTTAGGACGATTAAGACGCTGCTGCCGTGGCAATTCCTGTACTTTCTCGCAAGCAGAAAAAAAGGAAAGTAGACGAAATAATGATCGTCTAAAATTGATGGACTTAGTTTTAAAGAGGTAAATAATAAAAAGATCTTCTCTCTTAGCTGCAATGCATTGCTGTCTGTGTTTAGTGAGCATCGACTCTAAAAAATCGGTCTTAATTTTTCAATTGTGATACGATGCTTCTCGTTTCGACTGATTTTAGTGCATAAACACAACTGCGCACACAAAACATTCCAGAGACGTGAGCGACTGGCAACGATATTGTCAATACTCCTCACAGGCAGCACAAGCTAGCGCAGTATACTTCAAAAGTTTTTGATCTGCTCTGTATCGCTGTGCAACTTCTCAACGTAACGCACACGTGCTCAGTATTACAACAGGTCCGGAAATATTGACCACCTAGGGACCACTTAAGGTTAACTGTAAAAATTATATGAATGCATGGTGTCTGTTCTTTCGGACACTACGCATTCACATAATTGATATGCCTAGCTGGGCAATGGATCAACTTTCTTCAGTGCGGATGCACAAATACGTCCGAACTCCTGTGGAAATCTCAGAACACCGAACAGTGAGTAAAGCGGATACGCACTGCGAATGGGCTACACTCGCTGGGAGTGTGGACTGGGTGTGAGGCGTACCGAGATAGTCCGTGCTGTTGCGCTAACGCTGTGTCCCGGATGGCGCAATGGTTAACGCATCTACCTAGTAACCATGAGATCCCGCGTTCGAATCCCAGTCTGGAACACATTTTTGCTCGATGCCACAGGTCCCGGGTAATGTCCCGCTGCAACTGACAGAACTTTCGGCCTTCAACTTACATATAACCGTAAAAACAAAAGCCCGTTCATCGACTGTAATCACAAAAGACAAACGCCCGTTCAGTGGAATTCCTACTGCACTCTTAATGTCACCACCATTGCTGTTAATTTCGCCGAATGCTGTCCTGACTTTTCTATATTCTGAGTCAGTCCTTCCGACATTCATTTGTTTTTCGGTTTCATCAATTTTTCATGCAACCATTTCGCCTTAGCTTACCTGCACTTACTGTTTATTTCATAGCCTTGTATTTCTGTAGTCCTGAATGTTCAAATTTCCGTCTTTTATCGATCAGCTGAAGTATTTCTTCTACTACCAGTAGTTTCTTTGCATTTACTTTCGTTGTACCTACGGTTTTCTTTGCAACCTCTGTGATTGCCCGTTTTAGAGATGTTAGTTCTTCTTCAACTGAATTGCCTATTGAAGTGTTTCTTAGCGCAGTACCTATAACCTCACAGAAGTTCAAGCATATTTCTTCATTCATTATCACTTCCCTATCCGACTTCTTTCCACATTGATTCTTCCTGACAAGTCTATTGAACTTCAGTTTAAGGCTCTTCATCGTTTCTAAATTGCGATCTGAGTCTATATCTGCTCCTGGCTACGCATTTCAAACCGGCATATGAAGCTGACTGCCGAACGATTTTACTGCCGCCACCGTACGTAAGTGCTTAAGGACCACACGAGAAATCAGGAATCTTACGGAGACATATAGACAGTCGTTTCCCCCTCGTTGTATTTGCGAGTGAAACTGGAAAAAGAAAAATGACGAGTAGTGGTAGAGGTTACTCTCCGCCATTGTGATGTTACAAAATAAAAGTGATGTTGTTATTCAATGGAAAGTTGGAAATTGAAATTTAGCTTACTGTTTTATCAATCACAATTGGCGTAAGAATCATGGATTGACCATTGTCATAAAATATTGCATTATGAGATGTGATTAGTTTTTACTTGCAGTTTCGCGTGGCTTGAGGCAGTCACGACTAGCGTGCTATTGATTAAGAAATCGCATTATCGTCTTTCTAATTACTTTATGATTGTAGATACGATCATACACGGTTGTGAAGTTATTGCTATGACAAAACAATTTCCTAAGGGACCAGAAAGTTCTTAAGGGCGCAAAAACAACTGTAACATCACACAAAAGGGAAATTCAATATTAAAGCTGATGCAAGAAGACGATAAAATAGTTTTCTTTTTATCAATGTAACACGCACATTCGACTGCTGATCTTGGTGTCTGTAATATTAGCAAAATGCATAATTAAAATGAAAATAATACTGAGGAGATGATAGGAATGAGCACTGCTAAATGATTCAGTATTCCCAGAACAAATATTTATTATAAGTAAAACATATATCGTACCTTAAGCTTAGTACTACAATGACGGTAGATTTTTATGTCCGTATCATGTCCATTGAGCGCTCTTTTATATAGCCATTGTCTTCTTTGAGTCGCTCGTGCGTCGTCACGGTAAGTTATAACAGTTATTTACACTTCACTCAAACTTAGACATAACACGTTTTTATACGTTTAGTAAAAAATTAGATCAGACCGCCACAAATCTGCGTCCGTATTACTCAAGAAAAACAGTAGAAGTCTTTTTAGCGCTCTAGGCTTCATTTGTTCTCCAGCGAACAAAATAGTGAAGGATCGCATATCTATCCGTATTTTTCTGTTTATATTGCCGCCCAAAGACGACAAATTACATTATTTAGAAAATTCCACCGTCGCCATGCGACGCCTCATTATACATTAATCATTATTTACAAGGAAGTATTTGCCTTCTGGCTGAAAGTATTAACTACTCGTATTTGCTGTTTTAATTAAGTCAAAAATAGCGAATATCACATTGCCTCCCATGAGGAGAGAGGGAATGCCGAAGGATTACCTCGATCCTCATGTCCTCATGAGATATTCGTGATTTTTGGTGTGACATTTACATCATGTTACTGGCGTACTATGTACATAAATTGAAATTACATTTATAAACATATATCAGATATTTATCATTTTTCAAAATAAAGTTTTTCATTCTTTGTTCATCAGTCACTTCATTCCATAATACCAAGATTAGCATTTATGAGCATATTTAAGTTTGGTCCATATTTGCTTATAACAATAAGTGAACGTTCGTTTCGCTCTTCAGGGGATAGAATTCAGAAATTACTTTCTCTTGAGCTTAACAACTAATACATGAGTACAGTGAGTGCTTATTTTCACTAAACTAGAGTGGACAATGTTCGAGCATCTGTTGACTCATTGTGGTTCAATTACAGTTTTATAACGTAGCACTACATTTCGTGATGCTTTCACTTTCTGTGTTAGCTTCTACGGCGTTCATCATGCAGTACATCTGTCCTTTCCACTGTGGTGCCAGGAATTCAAGTGGCTTCCCGGGTTTTTATTTACAATATGAAACAGAAGAAGTGGAAAATTATTAGTATAACTTACAACTTATTGGATACATTTGTTAAGGATCGGGACTGGTCTGGAGTTTAGGGTCTTCCTATAGTGCACATTCATTTTCTTTGTCCATCAAGAGACAGGATTATAATTCATTTTAGCAGTGTTCAGGAGTGCCGGTATTAATGGCTTTAAGGCCTGAGTAATCTAACAATCTACTTCTCACTCATCTTAACTTCAACTCAAGAAAATGGCTTAATTTACGTATGTAAATGTAGTCACACAAGTGTACAAATGTCTTTCCTCCAGTATGTACGATGGAAGTCATGGCGGTTAGCAGTTTAAAGTTTGGATTGTTTCGTCACCCACACGTCAGCCACTCACAGCGGCTGCACAGTGTTGCGTGAGCTCCAATACTCAGTATCCGTTCGCGCTCAGGCTGTAACAGAGCTGCTGGTCGTCGATTGCTCCTTCTTTTTTTTTTTTTTTTTTTTTTTTTTTGTGAACTTCGTATCACACGAGTGCATCGCTACAAACACCTCGCGCGCGTTTTCCATCGGAGGAGCCGGACACTGAAGCTGCCTCCATACTTCTCTGTCAACTGCCTCCCATGAGGCTCACAGGTAAGTGACGACGAATGTTTTAGCTGTCGCTGCACTTAGAACAACACTGAACTTTGCGTTGCACCTATTGTCGTAGCCTTGACTTCTTTTTACACTTGCAGTACAACACTACCACTAATATACAGTGAACAGTCATTTTTATTATGCACGTCGCACTTTAGTGTGCATCTTCACACAGCATTCGTGCTTAGTTCCTTCGCCGATAGAGTTCATTTACAAAACAATCAATTTTGCAGGTTTCCTCCATTGGTACAGAAAGACTTATATTCCACTATTTACAAAAGATCACTTACGAGCTAATATTTACAATTAATGGTCACTCCTTTTGTTAAGTCCAGTGAACAACTGCTTTATGAATGGACTCTTTATATCTCAAGGTTTACTTTCGCTAGTGAACCTAAAAATATTGTTTCAAACTTTCTTTTAAGGGCTCATCTCCTCATTATGAAAACTACAGGTTTCGCAACACTCGTTGCATTTATTCTTTAGTGCACCCAAGATCATTTTCTACTGCCACGCAGCATATCTACTACTTAACGAGTACGCATTTAACGCTGAATCTTTTTTTTTGTGCTTTCCTTTGTGCTTGCCAAATTTTTTTTTAATATATTTGAGGGCAGACTGGATAACAATAGGTCTCCCTCTTCGCTTCATGTACTCAGCAATCGTTCTCTGTTGAAAAAAAAAAATAGGTTAACGCGTGTCTACTATTTTTCGCATGAATGGAATTACCGACAGTTCACTGGGTTTTCGCAACCGGTCCATAACAAACATTACCAAAGCTAGCGAAGTTCATCACGCTACGTGTCTCATTTCTCATAAGCACTGCTTTGCCTCGAAGCACACGTGCCTTTTACAAGTCGACCCTTGGTCTGGGTTAATGAACCAGGATCAAAAGGAACGGGCACAAGGAAAATGGATTTCATAAGAGGAGTGTCTTAGGAGACATTTTTGCAATGAAATCTGCATGTAAATAAAATTATCATAAGAAACATAGGCACATATATAAGTTTCTACCTCTTTCATTACAGCATGCTTTGCTACTTCTACGTCTTACTCTTGTTATAGTCAGTATTAAGTTTAAATATCACTGCATTGCTTGTTCTTTAGATTAGCCTTCAATTAGGGTATTGAATGGTCGCTAGATTACACTACAAATCTTCTGAAGATCTTTACTTGGACTTATTTATGATACAGGTGGCTTGCTGTGTGGTTATTTAGTACCTTGATTCTACTGAAATCAATTCGTCAGCTAACATTCCTCATATACTCTTTACATTGAGCTCAGATCACAGGGAAATAGTTTACTTTCATAGCAATTAATGGCCTCGTGGAGTACTTACGCTACATTATTTTGTACTGTATTTCACCTAACTTAGTTTACTACAGCTTATTGTCTCCTTGCGTGAACACATGTGGGTTACCACTTGTTTTTCCATTTAACAGCACGCTTTAACTGAACTTTAAGCTATTTCTTCTATTCCTGTCCACTGTCTGGAGTGCTTGAACATGTACTTTTTTTTTTTAGGCAGGTAATTTGGGCTTTTACAACAGAACTTCAAGTACTTACATTACTAAAAATAAATCTATAAATCTTCTTGTACCTTGAGAGAAGTGCTTATTTACGCATCCTCCTCCATTTCTCACCTTTACATATTTATATAGCTCCGGGCAATCACCTCGCATGCACATTTTTTTATACTAACTTAAAGCTAAATTGAAATTCTTTCTGCAATCTTAATTTCCTGCTTCAGCTTGTTGAAGAAATATCAGTTCATGTCCATCACTATAAACAATTTTTCCATACATAGCATTTAATACTTAAAGTTTACATGTAGTAGCCGTTACCATGTAGTCAGTGCGCTGTTCAACACAATACTTATCATTAACAGTTCACACAAGGAAATTTCCAGTAAGCAAGAGGCAAGAAACCAAAACAGATTCTATCTGCAGTTGAGGCTGTGTCTGTAAACTAACTCTCTGTTTCAATAGACCAATTACTCCCGATATGGAGCAACCCTGAATCGGCAATGATAAAACTTTTGAAACAGAAGACACCTGTCCGAAGAGACATGATGACATCACATTGATGTTTGTTCATGTATCAACAATGGCTGTGACAGGAATGTTGGAAATAGAAATCTTAATCGAAGCCTGGACCTGTTCATCTTAAATGTCATTAATGTCTTGAGCTTCTAGGTCAGGTGCAAGGTCATCTCGTAAGTCGGTCTCATGGTCGTACCGTATCGCATTAACATACTCAGAATCAGAGTATTCGTTAGTACCCCCACTGGAACCGGCAGCGACCTCTAGGAGGCTGAAAGGCGCTGCCTCTAATTTTCCGCAGGATGCTTAGTCTGTTTGTCATTCATGGCCTTAAGTGTTTGTTCCGTTTCATATTGGTGCTGGTTATGTGGTACAAATGCCGGTGTAAAGGGGTAAAATCCACTGGGTGCATTCACTTGTGAATAAAATACTTGAGACGGCTGCTGTCGCCCAATCTTTTGGTTGCCGGCAGAACCATTTCCTTGTGAAGGAAAGTTCGCATTTGGTACCGTTTGAAAATTGTTCCGCGGTCCTCTATTCTGTGAAAAGTTGTTCTGATGTGCTGGGTGGCCTCCGCCTTGCCCATGCCACTTGCTATTTTTCGACCTATAACTTTGATTGTACACTGGCCCATTTGAAAAATTACCACTAGTTTGTGGAGAATTTCCATGCTGCTCAGGCGCAGAATTAAAGGGTGGGTTTCCGTACTGATGTTGTACCTGGTGGTTGTAAATTGGGTGGTATCTCTGCTGATTACTGTAATTGGTTTTCTGCTTTCGTTTAAATTTATTGCCGTTTGCGTTTTCATAACGGCTGGCATGTTGGTAACAGCGGTCGCAGTAGCTCGCTCTCTCCTTCGGCGCATTGTTGTCCGCGTGCGATGCATTCTGCTGGCTGCCAGGGAAGAATTTGCCGCTGCCAACCTTGGAGCGCACATCCTCGCTAATTAAATCTAAGGAATCCAGCACAGGAAGGAATGCATCCGTGTCTTCTTCGGACACATTTACTAGTTTCTCTCTAATAGACGCAGGGAGTTTGCTTTTGAGATTCATAATTACGTCCTTGGAAGAAATCGGAGAATCCCAGAATTTAATTTTTGCTAGATACTTCTCGAAGTATCGCCGGAGACTTCCATGCTTCTCATTGAAAATTTCCGCACCATACACCTCCTTCCTTAATCTTTGCTGTACCCCATTACTCCAAAATATTGCCAAGAACATTTTCTCAAACTCTTCATAATTCCTACACGTGTCTACCATTTCCGTTCCCCATAATGCTGCATCACCAGAAATAAAGCCAGTGACGAACTGAATACGCTGCCTGTCTGTCCAGCTCCTGGGAAATATGCCGGAAAAATTCTTTAGGAACACGATGGGGTGTATTTCTCGCTTCTGCGGATGAAAAACAGGAAAAGTGCGATGCTTAATAACACTTTCCTCTTGCATTAAACTCACGATTGTGGGCGGATCATTTATTTTCCCTACTCGGGGCTCAACAGGACTGTTGTTTTGAATGTAATCAGGCGGTGAATGATAAGGAGTTGACTGACATTCGTCACCGTCTGTAGAGTTGTTCCCTATAGTTTGCGTATGCGTGTGCGGATTTTCTACCCAGTTTCTCAGCATTCTGACTTCGTCCACTACTTGCTGCTTCCACTCGGGAAGATCCCGTTTAAGTGTTCTCCGAATCTGTCCCAATTCAGAAACCACTGTGTCTCCCGACTTACCAGGAGCAGCTAAGATTTCATAAGTTACATCCTTGACAGTCTCCCTAAGCTCCTCCCTGACCTTCTTTTCGATAAAAATATCTTTACCCTTTATCCATTCACCGTAGTGTTCCGACAATGCCTCCGCGTGTGCTTTCATGGTGCTCTTAACCTGTTCTTCAATATTGATTGAGTCTATCTGCCTCGACAGATCCTCCACTACACCTTCAGTGTCAGATACTGCATTTGTAACTGAGTTTGTTTCTTTGGTAGCTGCCTGAATTTTTGTGTTTAATGTTCCAGATACTTCAGCTATTTCACTTTTCACCTGTTTCTGCATTTTCTGAACTTGATCACTGATCTTAGTTTGCACCTCACCCAAATGGGTATTTAATTCAGCCGTAATTTCTTTATGCAGATCTGTTTTGATTGTGCCTAGCTGTGTTTTTAATGATTCGCTTACAGCATCTAATCGGGCGTTAACAGTCTCATTTTGTGTTTTTACTGATTCGCTTGCAGCATCTAATCGGGCGTTAACAGTCTCATATTGTGTTTTTACTGATTCGCTTACAGCATCTAATCGGGCGTTAACAGTCTCATTTTGTGTTTTTATAGTCTCATTTACTGCGTCAAACATTTCAATTAACGCACCGAGGTCATTTGTAGCTGCAGCGGGACGAATTTGGACTTTAGGGTCACTTTCCCCTGTTACAGACGTGGTTAGTTCAGTTTCCACACGGGAACCTACCGTTCGCGATCGTAAAGGGTATGGAATACTATTAACGTCTTCACTCCCGTCTCCTGTTGTCACCTGTCTGTGTTTACTATCTGCCATTTTCGTCAGTAAACCACGTGCTACGCAAGGCTTTCGTCGATTGTCAGTGACGTGGTGAGTCCGCTAAGAGCAACGCTCTCGCGTGAGCAACAAATGAAATTCTATCTAGCGAGAAGACAAGATGGAACCTAAACGTTTCAGACAAATGAATGAAGATGCTCTTCACTGCAAATTGCACACACTATCCACCATGTTGAAAATGTAATACAGCTATACTAACAATGGGGGCGAAAGAATTTCTATCATCAGACTACGAAGAATTTTACTTTGAAAGATAAAATAAAGCAGATTTTCTATAGCGGGAAGGAGATAGAAAGGATATGGATCGACTTGGAAAAGCAACGTAGCTACTGAAGCACTACACTGCGTATGCAAAATTCTGACTTACTTTTTGATGGCTTGGTTTGCACTATGTTGTCTCAGCAAATTAGCGTCTCTTTTCTTTTCCTCGATAATTAAACTGCATTCTTGACCAGCATATTTTCCGTCATTCTCACAGAGAGATGATGTGTACATGAAACGAAGGAACATTTATTAACACAAGCACATAGAAAATTTTCCAAGTATATGAACTAATTTTTGGTCACGTCCCTGTTCGGGCGCCAAGTGTGATGTTACAAAATAAAAGTGATGTTGTTATTCAATGGAAAGTTGGAAATTGAAATTTAGCTTACTGTTTTATCAATCACAATTGGCGTAAGAATCATGGATTGACCATTGTCATAAAATATTGCATTATGAGATGTGATTAGTTTTTACTTGCAGTTTCGCGTGGCTTGAGGCAGTCACAACTAGCGTGCTATTGATTAAGAAATCGCATTATCGTCTTTCTAATTACTTCATGATTGTAGATACGATCATACACGGTTGTGAAGTTATTGCTATGACAAAACAATTTCCTAAGGGACCAGAAAGTTCTTAAGGGCGCAAAAACAACTGTAACATCACACAAAAGGGAAATTCAATATTAAAGCTGATGCAAGAAGACGATAAAACAGTTTTCTTTTTATCAATGTAACACGCACATTCGACTGCTGATCTTGGTGTCTGTAATATTAGCAAAATGCATAATTAAAATGAAAATAATACTGAGGAGATGATAGGAATGAGCACTGCTAAATGATTCAGTATTCCCAGAACAAATATTTATTATAATTAAAACATATATCGTACCTTAAGCTTAGTACTACAATGACGGTAGATTTTTATGTCCGTATCATGTCCATTGAGCGCTCTTTTATATAGCCATTGTCTTCTTTGAGTCGCTCGTGCGTCGTCACGGTAAGTTATAACAGTTATTTACACTTCACTCAAACTTAGACATAACACGTTTTTATACGTTTAGTAAAAAATTAGATCAGACCGCCACAAATCTGCGTCCGTATTACTCAAGAAAAACAGTAGAAGTCTTTTTAGCGCTCTAGGCTTCATTTGTTCTCCAGCGAACAAAATAGTGAAGGATCGCATATCTATCCGTATTTTTCTGTTTATATTGCCGCCCAAAGACGACAAATTACATTATTTAGAAAATTCCACCGTCGCCATGCGACGCCTCATTATACGTTAATCATTGTTTACAAGCAAGTATTTGCCTTCTGGCTGAAAGTATTAACTACTCGTATTTGCTGTTTTAATTAAGTCAAAAATAGCGAATATCACAGTTTCGTTGTACCTACGGTTTTCTTTGCAACCTCTGTGATTGCCCCGTTTTAGAGATGTTAGTTCTTCTTCAACTGAATTGCCTATTGAAGTGTTTCTTAGCGCAGTACCTATAACCTCACAGAAGTTCAAGCATATTTCTTCATTCATTATCACTTCCCTATCCGACTTCTTTCCACATTGATTCTTCCTGACAAGTCTATTGAACTTCAGTTTAAGGCTCTTCATCGTTTCTAAATTGCGATCTGAGTCTATATCTGCTCCTGGCTACGCATTTCAAACCGGCATATGAAGCTGACTGCCGAACGATTTTACTGCCGCCACCGTACGTAAGTGCTTAAGGACCACACGAGAAATCAGGAATCTTACGGAGACATATAGACAGTCGTTTCCCCCTCGTTGTATTTGCGAGTGGAACTGGAAAAAGAAAAATGACGAGTAGTGGTAGAGGTTACTCTCCGCCATGCACCGTACGGTGGCTTGCGGCGTCTCTATCGAGGACGTAGATGTAGTGGGTGATTTCGGAATCTCTGCCTAACCACATTGTAATATAACTGTAATCTTCCCGTATCCCCCGTTTTTTTCCAAGTATACGTCCTCCTCTTGTGACTCTTGAACAGAGTATTCGCTATTGATAGCTGAAATTTATTGCAGAATTCAGTTACCCGTTCTCTTCTCTCATTCCTACCACCAATCTCATATTCTCCCGTAGCCGTTTCTTTCACTCCTTCGCTGACAATTGCACTGCGATCTCACATGACTATTAAATTTTCCTTTCCCATTACATATTAAATTAGATCCTAATATACTTTCTCCATCTCATCTTCTGCTTGGGTCGTCAGCAGATATGCCTGTATTATAATTGTTGCTGTTGGTTTGCTGTCGAATCTGATTGGAACAATCCTGTCACTGAACTACTCCCAGTAACTCGCTCTCTGCCTTACCTACGTACTCATGACGAATCCTGCCCCCGTTACTCCATTTTCTGCAGCTGTGATATTACTCTATGTTTGTCCGATTGGCAATCCTTGTTTCCTGTCCATTTCACTTTACTGACCCCTCTATATGTAGATTTAGCATTGCCCTACTCACAGTTTCTAGCTTCCCTACTACGCTGAATTTCGTTTCGTCCCACGCCCCGACTGGTGGAACGTTAGCCTTTTGCTGGTTGTTCAGTCTTGTTCTGACTACCACCTCACCACCTCAGTCTTAGAGCCCTCTCCCACATATCCGACTGGTGGAACGTTAGCCTTTTGTTGGTTATTCAGTCTTGTTCTCACTACCACCTCGGTCTTAGAGCCCTCTCCCACATATCCGAATGGGGACTATTAGGGAATCTTTCGACAATGGAGAGATATCATGACACTTTTTTAATTACAGACCACATGTCCATTGGATATACGTTATGTGACTTTAACGCAGTGGTTAACAATGCCTGCTGCATCCATGCCGTTGATCATTGCTGAGTCTTTCGCCTTGTTGGACCACTCTCCCACTCCAAGGGCAAGGGAGTGCCCTAAGCCCCTATCCCATCGTCCGCCCTCTTTGACGCAGCCTTTGCAGAACGGGTTTGACTTCTTGTGCCGGAAGTTTTCGGCCACCGAGAGAAATAAAGGCGCGGAAGCAACGAGAAACAGACTGTCCGCAATTAATTCCAAAAGTTTTTAGCGAATTGTAATAGTCCCTACTGAATCAACATATTGCAGAAATAACGTCAGATATTTTGTGTCGAGTGCATTACGTGCGGGAAAGAAAGAAGAAACAGGGCACAGATCAACTGTCCGCTCTTGGTAAGGCGAGAAAACCAGAATACTACGTATCAGCAAAATGTTACGCGTTTGGGAAAAGTGCCATGTTGTCGAAGGTGCATGCGTTATTTCTTTAGAATTCAAGCTCCTAAAACAAAGAAAAACCGTTTACTGTTTCATGTTTATTACAAGGTATGCAAAATGGAATTTCATGTTACACTGTTTGCCTGCTGTTCACGTACACAGGGCATTTGACGTTTTATTGTTCAGCTGTTACATTGACGTACGTTAATGCTGCAGCCGTAAGCTAATACCATTCACACCGGAGCGAATGCAAACGAACACATGCTAGTTCGCATTATCAGGCAAATCGCCCGTATTCACTGCCGTTCTGTTGTATCTGTGAACAAGCTTTTACACTAAACGGAACAGAAGACGAGATAACGAACATAGCTTAAGAAGGCCGCGGATTTTTTTTCTTTTTTTTTGCGCTAATAATCAGCACACAGGATACAAGTCTATACTGTTAAAGCCTGCGATTCAAAACTTCGATATTAACGAGCATATTTAAAAGCACCCATTCGGATCTCCGGGCGGGGTCTACTCAGGAGGACGTCGTTATCAGGAGAAAGAAAACTGGCGTTCTACGGATCGGAGCGTGGAATGTCAGATCGCTTAATCGGGCAGGTAGGTTAGAAAATTTAAAAAGGAAAATAGATAGGTTAAAGGTAGATATAGTGGGAATTAGTGAAGTTCGGTGGCAGGAGGAACAAGACTTTTGGTCGGGTGATTACAGGGTTATAAATACAAAATCAAATAGGGGTAATGCAGGAGTAGGTTTAATAATGAATTAAAAAAATAGGAGTGCGGGTTAGCTACTACAAACAGCATAGTGAACTCATTATTGTGGCCAAGATAGACACAAAGACCATGCCTACTACAGTAGTACAAGTTTATATGCCAACTAGCTCTGCAGATGATGAAGAAATAGATGAAATGTATGACGAGATAAAAGAAATTATTCAGGTAGTGAAGGGAGACGAAAATTTAATAGTCATGGGTGACTGGAATTCGTCAGTAGGAAAAGGGAGAGAAGGAAACATAGTAGGTGAATATGGATTGGGGGGAAGGAATGAGAGAGGAAGCCGCCTTGTAGAATTTTGCACAGAGCATAACTTAATCATAGCTAACACTTGGTTCAAGAATCATAAAAGAAGGTTGTATACCTGGAAGAGTCCTGGAGATACTAAAAGGTATCAGATAGATTATATAATGGTAAGACAGAGATTTAGGAACCAGGTTTTAAATTGTAAGACATTTCCAGGGGCAGATGTGGATTCTGACCACAATCTATTGGTTATGAACTGCAGATTGAAACTGAAGAAACTGCAAAAGGGTGGGAATTTAAGCAGGTGGGACCTGGATAAACTGAAAGAACCAGAGGTTGTGGAGAGTTTCAGGGAGATAATAAGGGAACAATTGACAGGAATGGGGGAAAGAAATACAGTAGAAGAAGAATGGGTAGCTCGGAGGGATGAAGTAGTGAAGGCAGCAGACGATAAAGTAGGTAAGAAGACGAAGGCTAATAGAAATCCTTGGGTAACAGAAGAAATATTGAATTTAAGTGATGAAAGGAGAAAATATAAAAATGCAGTAAATGAAGCAGGCAAAAAGGAATACAAACGTCTCAAAAATGAGATCGACAGGAAGTGCAAAATGGTTAAGCAGGGATGGCTAGAGGACAAATGTAAGGATGTAGAAGCTTGTCTCACTAGGGGTAAGATAGATACTGCCTACAGGAAAATTAAAGAGACCTTTGGAGAGAAGAGAACCACTTGTATGAATATCAAGAGCTCAGATGGCAACCCAGTTCTAAGCAAAGAAGGGAAGGTAGAAAGGTGGAAGGAGTATATAGAGGGTTTATACAAGGGCGATGTACTTGAGGACAATATTATGGAAATGGAAGAGGATGTAGATGAAGACGAAATGGGAGATAAGATACTGGGTGAAGAGTTTGACAGAGCACTGAAAGACCTGAGTCGAAACAAGGCCCCGGGAGTAGACAACATTCCATTAGAACTACTGATGGCCTCGGGAGAGCCAGTCATGACAAAACTCTACCATCTGGTGAGCACGATGTATGAGACAGGCGAAATACCCTCAGACTTCAAGAAGAATATAATAATTCCAATCCCAAAGAAAGCAGGTGTTGAGAGATGTGTAAATTACCGAACTATCAGTTTAATAAGTCACAGCTGCAAAATACTAACGCGAATTCTTTACAGACGAATGGAAAAACTGGTAGAAGCCGACCTCAGGGAAGATCAGTTTGGATTCCGTAGAAATGTTGGAACACGTGAGGCAATACTAACCTTACGACTTATCTTAGAAGAAAGATTAAGAAAAGGCAAACCTACGTTTCTAGCATTTGTAGACTTAGAGAAAGCTTTTGACAATGTTAACTGGAATACTCTCTTTCAAATTCTGAAGGTGGCAGGGGTAAAATACAGGGAGCGAAATGCTATTTACAATTTGTACAGAAACCAGATGGCAGGTATAAGAGTCGAGGGAGTCGAGGGACATGAAAGGGAAGCAGTGGTTGGGAAGGGAGAGAGACACGGTTGTAGCCTATGTTATTCAATCTGTATATTGAGCAAGCATTGAAGGAAACAAAAGAAAAATTCGGAGTAGGTATTAAAATCCATGGGGAAGAAATAAAAAGTTTGAGGTTCGCCGATGACATTGTAATTCTGTCAGAGACAGCAAAGGTCTTGTAAGAGCAGTTGAACGGAATGGAGAGTCACTTGAAAGGAGGATATAAGATGAACATCAACAAAAGCAAAACGAGGATAATAGAATGTAGTCGAATTAAGTCGGGTGATGCTCAGGGAATTAGATTAGGAAATGAGACACATAAAGTAGTAAAGGAGTTTTGCTATTTGGGGAGCAAAATAACTGATGATGGTCGAAGTAGAGAGGATATGAAATGTAGACTGGCAATGGCAATGAAGAAGAGAAATTTGTTAACATATAGTATAGATTTAAGTGTCAGGAAGTCGTTTCTGAAAGTATTTGTATGGAGTGTAGCCATGTATGGAAGTGAAACATGGTCGATAAATAGTTTGGAGAAGAAGAGAATAGAAGCTTTGGAAATGTGGTGCTACAGATGAATGCTGAAGATTAGATGGGTAGATCATATAACGAATGAGGAGGTATTGAATAGGATTGGGGAGAAGAGAAGTTTGTGGCACAACTTGACTAGAAGAAGGGATTGGTTGGTAGGACATGTTCTGAGGCATCAAGGGATCACCAATTTAGTATTGGAGGGCAGCGTGGAGGGTAAAAATCGTATAGGGCGACCAAGAGATGAATACACTAAGCAGATTCAGAATGGTGTAGGTTGCAGTAGGTACTGGGAGATGAAGAAGCTTGCACAGGATAGAGTAGCATGGAGAGCTGCATCAAACCAGTCTCAGGACTGAAGACCACAACAACAACAACATTTAAAAGCAAAAGATTAATTACCGGCGACCAGCTTCACCTGATGAAAGGCTGTATTTACACTCTGGGTATTAGAAACTGCAGGCATTTCCATTAGTAATGGTTCAGCATTTCGATATCTGCTGTATATCAAATACTTTCTCATGTCTACAGTGACATGCGAAGCATTTTAAGAGTTTTACTAAAGTACTTATTAGGAAGGTAATGTCAATAAAATATGATTAGTGAAACGTAATTATGCTTTTACATAATAATTGACAAAATCTGCTATATACATTGTTAGAGGATAGGTAGAACGATCGCGGGTAAATCTTCTTCAGTGATCATCAAAAATCTCTAATATGTCTGTGACACAGGATGGTGGACAATAATTTGGTAACACCAAAACAATAAATCATTACCATGCCTAAAACTGCAGGAAATTCTCTGGAATTCAAATCAGCTTCCAGTCGTCTCGGAATGGACAAATACAGGTCCTGTATTATTTTCAAACGAATTCTTCCTGCAAAGTATTGGCAAGTAACGTTGATTGAAGGGAATAATAAGTACGCAACTTTCACTCCAAAGTAGGACACATAGGCTCAATAACAATGAGATTGGCTACTGTTGCGTCCAAGGGAGATGCAACATGTCGTCCTAGTGCTCAGTCCTCGACGAAGCGAGCTATGTGAACAACGTTGTACCATTGGATGGATGTCATCAGCCATAATGGTCACATAATCCACTGCAGTGACGTGACCATGGAATGTGATGATATCGCTGCAAAAATCATTACAGAAAGCCCAGCCATGCTTCATTGGGACGTAAAATCGGCCAGAGTGAAATAAGACTCATCCATCCAGTGACTTTCTTCCGTTGCTCCGTAGTCCAGGTTTCATGTCTTCGGCACCACGTTGTCCTGTCACGGGCGTTTCCATCACTGATGCGTGGGTTTTGAATTCCAGCTCGCCCTGAAATGTTCCGGTTCTGGAGCTCTCGTCTCGTTGTTTTGGTGATGATAAGTTTCACGAGTACGAAATTCCGTTGTGCAATGATATTTGCAGCTGTCGCCCCTTCATTTTTCATCACAACCCTTTCAGCGATAAAATAAACCAAAGAAAAATTTGGAGTAGGAATTAAAGCTCAGGGAGAAGAATTAAATTAAAAACTTTGAGATTTGCCGATGATACTGTAATTCTGTCAGAGACAGGAAAGAGCTTGGAAAAGCAGTTGAACGGAATCGCCAGTGTCTTGAAAGGAAAATAAAACATGAACATCAACAAAAGCAAAACAAGAATAATGGAATGTAGCCGAATTATATCAGATGGTACTAAGGGAATTAGCTTAGGAAACGAGACACTTAAAGTAGTAGATAGGTGCTGCTATTTCGGCAGCAAAATAACTGATGATGGCCGAAGTAGAGAAGATGAAAGATGTAGACTAGCAATGGCAAAAAAAAACATCTCTGAAGAGAAATTTGGAAACAACGAATATAGATTTAAGTGTTAGGAGGTCTTTCTGAAGGTACTCGTCTGGCGTGTAGCTATGTACGATGAACAGTTTGGATAAAACAGAAGCTTTTGGAATGTGGTGCTACAGAAGAATACTGAAGATTAGATGGGTTGATCACGTGACTAATGAGGAGGTACTGAACAGAATTGGGGAGACCAGTAAGTTGTGGCACAGCTTCACCAAAAGAAGGGATCGGCTGACAGGACACATTCTGAGACATCAATGATCAGTTTAGTACTGGAAGGGCGGCCGATGATGACCTGGGGGGGGGGGGGGGTAAAAAAATCGTAGAGGGAGACCAAGAGATGAATACAGTAAGCAGATTCAGAAAGACTGCCACTGTTTTATGGCGTAAAGAAGACAGGCTGTTATATGACGCATAGTTGCGCCATCGTTTCATAAACAACAAATTAGCAGGTGTATGAGTGGGCTGTTGCTCCAAATAACGTAGCGTGTCTCTGCGTGGCACCAGCTCTGTTTTGTCGCTTTCAGGCAAAGATGAAAGTTGCAGTAGTTATTCGGATATGAAGAGGTTCGCACAAGATAGAGTAGCATGGAAAGCTTCATCAATCCAGTCTTAGGACTGAAGACCACGACAACAACAACAATATTCTTGGTTTGTAGTCTGTTGTAGTTATTTCATTGTCACTGCCCTTCCACGCATGTCTGTGGGTCCTGTTGTGCTATCTTTTATGGTGGTTGTGTCCACCGTGTTGTGACCATCTGTCATGGCGACTATTTAAGGAGTCTTCTTCTGAATTTGATATTGTATTCCTTTTCAAAACGATTATAATCAGGGTGCAAATAATTTGATTACAAGTAATGTGTAGAATGACCTTTTAAAAACATATTTGTTGATGTTTGTAATTTAATTGTGCCCAGTGTTTGAAATATTACTGCCTTTTACGTGTTGCGGCTTGGTCCTCCCAAACAACAGTTAATTATGCTGACGCCAAAATGGCATAACACGCCGTTGGCTCCAGAGCGAGAAATTTTACACATCTCTGCGTTTGTGAGATTTTGAAAATGGGATATTTCTCACAAAAAACAGATAATTCTGAGTTCATGTACTTGTAACAAAAATGAACAAGATTCTCTCAAAAGCACCGTTGTTGCATTAAGATCTTCATTTTTAATAGAAGAAATTTTGTAGGTTGGATCATTTCATCAAACATTTAAGTTGTTATTCAAACTCTGATACAAAAGCTTTTTTTTATATTTTTCTGCTGGAATAGGTCATTAGTAGCTCTATAATTACAGTACTATTAAACACTAACTCACGTATTTATTACAAGCCATTTTTTCTGTCAGCACAGTACCGTCCTTTTAGTCTATCATAATATACACTCCTGGAAATTGAAATAAGAACACCGTGAATTCATTGTCCCAGGAAGGGGAAACTTTATTGACACATTCCTGGGGTCAGATACATCACATGATCACACTGACAGAACCACAGGCACATAGACACAGGCAACAGAGCATGCACAATGTCGGCACTAGTACAGTGTATATCCACCTTTCGCAGCAATGCAGGCTGCTATTCTCCCATGGAGACGATCGTAGAGATGCTGGATGTAGTCCTGTGGAACGGCTTGCCATGCCATTTCCACCTGGCGCCTCAGTTGGACCAGCGTTCGTGCTGGACGTGCAGACCGCGTGAGACGACGCTTCATCCAGTCCCAAACATGCTCAATGGGGGACAGATCCGGAGATCTTGCTGGCCAGGGTAGTTGACTTACACCTTCTAGAGCACGTTGGGTGGCACGGGATACATGCGGACGTGCATTGTCCTGTTGGAACAGCAAGTTCCCTTGCCGGTCTAGGAATGGTAGAACGATGGGTTCGATGACGGTTTGGATGTACCGTGCACTATTCAGTGTCCCCTCGACGATCACCAGTGGTGTACGGCCAGTGTAGGAGATCGCTCCCCACACCATGATGCCGGGTGTTGGCCCTGTGTGCCTCGGTCGTATGCAGTCCTGATTGTGGCGCTCACCTGCACGGCGCCAAACACGCATACGACCATCATTAACACCAAGGCAGAAGCGACTCTCATCGCTGAAGACGACACGTCTCCATTCGTCCCTCCATTCACGCCTGTCGCGACACCACTGGAGGCGGGCTGCACGATGTTGGGGCGTGAGCGGAATACGGCCTAACGGTGTGCGGGACCGTAGCCCAGCTTCATGGAGACGGTTGCGAATGGTCCTCGCCGATACTCCAGGAGCAACAGTGTCCCTAATTTGCTGGGAAGTGGCGGTGCGGTCCCCTACGGCACTGCGTAGGATCCTACGGTCTTGGCGTGCATCCGTGCGTCGCTGCGGTCCGGTCCCAGGTCGACGGGCACGTGCACCTTCCGCCGACCACTGGCGACAACATCGATGTACTGTGGAGACCTCACGCCCCACGTGTTGAGCAATTCGGCGGTACGTCCACCCGGCCTCCCGCATGCCCACTATACGCCCTCGCTCAAAGTCCGTCAACTGCACATACGGTTCACGTCCACGCTGTCGCGGCATGCTACCAGTGTTAAAGACTGCGATGGAGCTCCGTATGCCACGGCAAACTGGCTGACACTGACGGCGGCGGTGCACAAATGCTGCGCAGCTAGCGCCATTCGACGGCCAACACCGCGGTTCGTGGTGTGTCCGCTGTGCCGTGCGTGTGATCATTGCTTGTACAGCCCTCTCGCAGTGTCCGGAGCAAGTATGTTGGGTCTGACACACCGGTGTCAATGTGTTCTTTTTTCCATTTCCAGGAGTGTATTTTGTCACTTTAGTGGTCTCTTTTTTGTGACATACTACACAACAGATTGTTAAACAATCTCTCATCAGTACAATGCTGTCGTTTTAACATTATCAGAAAATATTTTCGTCGTTTCGAATCACACTTCAAACAGTACACTTACAGACAGAGAGTATTGAAAGAGATTAAAACATGACAGTAACATAACGTCTGTAGCAGTATCCAAAGAAATAAAATTTGTGTGTTTCATCAGAACATTAGAGGACTGAAAAATAAGATAGATGAGCTTCTTGTATGCCTAGAAAATGGTGTAAATTCTGAAGGTAATGATGTTTTCTGTTTCTCTGTACACCATGTAACCGCAGGGATGGAGAAGTTAAATTTAAGGGATTACAGATTAGCATATTATTCATGTAGAGTCAACATGGAAAAAGGAGGAGTTGCTACTTATATAAAAACTGGACACAGTCAAAAATATTGAAGCAAATAGCTTTTGTGTAGATCAGATCGTTGGTTGCTTTCCTGAAACGTTATCCAAAAAAGCCATTACAAAGTCAAGTAAGAAATGGATTACTAAGGGAATTAAGATATTGTGCAAGAGGAAGAGGGACAGGCCAGAATAAGTCAGGATCAGAAATTACGTCCTTACTACAAAAGATACTGTAATATTTTAAGGAAAGTCATTAAGATGTCGAGAAGCTTGTGTGTTCTGACAGAAATTAATAACGCGGATAATAAGATTAAAACTATATGGAATATTGCCAAACAAGAGATGGGGCAGCCCGACAGTGCACAGCATACCATAGTAATGAAGCTAAACGATGATGTTTTGAGTGATAATTCACAAGTTTGAAGTATTTTTAACAATTACTTTCTCAATGTATCAGCAAAAATAGGGTTAAAGAGTTCAGTTGATGAAGCAAAAAAATATGTTAAAAATGTCGTTCCCCAGGACTTCAGGCCTTTATAAATAGCACGAACGTCCCCCACTGAAATTAAGGGAATTATAAATATACTGAAAAACAAGAGCTCATGTGGTGTTGATGGAGTCTCTAAAAGAATTTTGAGGTGTTGTTCTAATTTAATAAGTGGAGTCCTTAGCGATATAAGTGATGCTTCGCTGGCACAGGGAATTTTGCCAGACAGATTGAAATACGCAATTGTTAAACCTCTTCATAAGAAAGGGAACAAGAGTGACTTAAATAATTATAGACCAATCTCATTGCTGACCTCATTTTCTAAAATATTCGATAAAGTTATGTATTCAAGAGTAGTCCCACATTTAAGTGAAAATAATTTACCCAGTATGTCATGGTTCGGATTCCAGAAGGGTTACTCGACTGAGAGTGCTACCTACACATTTACCCATCAAATAGTAGAAGCCCTAAATAACGAATTATCGCCAGTTGGTATTTTTTGTGCTCTCCCCAAGGCGTTTGGCTGTGTGGATGGTGCCACACTCTTAGAAAAACTCAGGTTTTATGGAACTGAAGGCTATACTCACAGCTGGTTTGAATCATACTTAATGAACAGAAAGCAAAAAGTTGTGCTGAATAGCACAAATAATGTTGGGAAGGTGATACATTCTAGTGAATGGGGAGTTATCACAAAGGGAGTCCCAACGGGGTTCAATTTTAGGTCCTCTGCTGTTCCTTATTCATGTGAATCACCTCCCACTTAACGTTCAGCAAGCAGAACTAGTATTTTTTGCAGATGACACAAGTGTTATAATAAATCCCATTCCAGAAAAAGTAGTTGAAGATATTGTTAAGGATGTCTTTCAAAGAACTATTAAGTGGTTCTCAGAAAATGGACTCCCCTTTTATTTTGAAAAAACTCACTATACCCAGTTCTGTACACCGAATAGAGTCAAAACAACTGATGTAGCATATGAACAGGGCTCAGTTAACAGGGTAGATTTCTCCAAATTTTTGGGTGTTCACATTGATGACAACTTAAACTGGAAGAAGCATATTACTGAGCTACTCAAACAACTAAGTTCTGCTTCTTTCTCTCTTTGTATAATCGCTAGTCTTGGTAATAAACAGATCGGCCTCCTAACGTACTTTGCATATTTCCACTCAATAATGTCTTATGGAATAGTTTTCTGGGGTAACTCACCACTTAGACATAAAGTATTGATTGCACTAAAGAGAGCAGTGAGAATGTGGTATTCACCCAAGGACGTCATGTAGGCACCTTTCCAAGGAGTTAAGTAATTTAACTGCACCATCAGAGTACATATATTCGCTAATGAAATTCGTTACAAATAATCCATCTCAGTTCTCGAAGAACAGTGATGTTCTTACGTACAACGCTAGAGGGAAAAATGACCTTTCCTATCTGTTATCGAAGCTGTCAGTTGCTCAAAAAGTAGTACATTATTCAGCAACAAAAATCTTTGATCGTTTGCCAACAACATAATGTGTCTGACAGGTAGCAGATCAAATTTTAAATCTAGCTTAAAATAATTTCTTTTGGACAACTCCTTCTACTCCATGGACGAGTTTCTGTTTCAGAAATGGTAAAAAAAATTATACCTCTAAATGAAGTTTCATGTGTAGAACTGAAAATTTCAGTAATATTAATATTAGCACTATTCGTGTGTGTGTACATATATTGTAATCTGACTTGTTAAACATCATACCGATAAAATAATCGGGAATCGGGAAAATGATCTAAGGAACATATCATAACTAAAAACTAAACTAAACTACGGAGTATTAAAAATTTTGCACACGTTTCGTGAACCTTCTTTTTCAATGAGATTTTACACATAATCACTTTTCGTGTACGACTAAATGGATTTCCTTAATTCACACAGCAAATAGGAACTGGCGTGCACAGACTTTAGACGCCGGCATCTGGACGTGAACCCCGTCACCTGCAACGTGACGTAGCACTGCTTCACGTCCGTCTTATGAGGCTGCTGTCATATTGGTCATTCTGAATGCCTCTTCACGTCCCCAGTGTCAGGACAGAACTCTTACACACTAATATGAAATACATCATTCAGTTTCAATTAATTACTTAGTTCGTATAAAAAAATATAAAGCGGAAATAAATCACAAAAATTCTGATAATACATTTCTTAACTAACTTCACCATTATCCAGTGGCATATACCAATATAACGTCTTTCAACTATTTGTTTTTGCAATCTGAATTTGCAGTGTATATGTTTGTTGCATTCTCGTGGGTAGTGCACGTAGCTTGGTCTGAGTCGGTATGTTAGCTGACAGCTGACGCTAATGGAACCGACCTCTCATGAGTTACGATCACGTAAGGTTTAAACTCGTCTCACCGGCCTGCTTCCGTCTTCTTGCCTCACATCACGCAGCGTGTCTCGGCTGCCCCATATCTAAACTCAATGTTAATGTATATTTTTGGTTACACTAATCTTGATTCACTTTTACGTGGTTTCTTATATCTAGACGACGCATTTTTATTAACAGTGTGAGTTTCTCTAATGAGTTATTTAGTTTTATAAATGCGATTCATAATTATTCTGAACTTAAAAATGAGTGTCCACAATTTTCACTAAGCTATGAGCATAATTTTTTCTTGTTTTCACTTCATGGATAGAGGTTTCTTCCTTATGTTATCTTTATCTGTAGTCTATAGTTATTCTCCTAGCTCTATTATGCATTCATGGGCTTACCTTACCATGAAATTTATGAAACAGTGTTTATAAAATATGGATTTCTCTCTCTGTCTCTCTGTATGTGTGTGTGTGTGTGTGTGTGTATGTGTGTGTGTGTGTTTGTGTGTTTGTGTGTTTGTGTGTGTATACACATGGCCCGACTATTTAAAATTACTTCGCCTCATTGTATTATCGTCTTAGTGGAAACAAAAGCTTTCCGTTTGTTTGTATGATCTCCTCATGAGGCTAGGGGAAATGTTTGGTACAAAATTAATACCTGTACGTACACTAAGGAGCCAAAACATTACGACCAAGTGCTTAGTAGCTTGTTTGTCCGTGTTTGGAACATAATCCATCACTGATTCTGCGTATCTGGGATCCGACACTTTGTTTGTAGCTATGTGGTTGTATGTGGCATGAGATGTCTACGCACAGGTCAGGGCTACTGATTTGCTTACGCGATGATGGCGCCCTATAGCGATTCAGATGGGTTCCATAGTGTGTACGTCAGACGAATTTGGTCTCTGAGACATCAGTGAAAGTTCATTATAATGCTTCTCAAACCAGTGTACAACGGATCTGACTCCGTAACACAGGCAACTATCTGCTGAAAGATGACATGCATCAAGCATGAAGGGAGGCAGGTGATTTGCAGCTGTCGGTATGTCTTCGATTAGTAGCACAGGTCCGATGCAAGCGCAGGAGAAATGTCTCCCATAGTATAATACTGCTGCCACCAGCCCGCGCCCGTGGCGCGCTGCGCGTTTCTAGGTTCGACGACGGCTCTTGTGGAGACGACTAGCGACCTAGTGTAGCAAAAATATGATTCACCCAACGAGCAGACACGTTTCCATTGATCGAGCGTTGAACCCCGGTGGTCCGACGCCCATTGTAAACGTAGCTGACGATGTCGTCGAGTCGACATGTAAGCACGTAGGGATGCTCTGCTGCGTAGATCCATGTTCAACAATGCACGATGAACGGTATGCACCGAAATCTGTGTGCACCAGAATTGTGCTCTTTCGGTAGAGATGCCACAGATCACCGTCTATTCCTACTTTATAGAGCAGACAAGCCTCCGAATCGCACATTCTGTGAATTTAGTGCTTAGTGATAGTTTCACTATCCTTCTACCTCTTTCCGAAATGCTAATGACAGTACCACATGAACAGTCGATCAGCTTCGCTGTTTTCGAGATACTTGTTCACAGGCTCTGCCTAATAACAATCTGCCCTTTGTCAAAGGCGCTTTGCTCGCGGGTTTTCCCGGTTTGCAGCCCGTATCTTCTCTCGGGAGTTTCTCGTCCGTGTCTGTTCCGTTTACATACTGCTGTTACCGCGTCACATTCCCGCAACACCACCAGAGAGCATCCAGTGTCGCAGTGGGCAGTGGCCATAATGTTTCGGCTGATCTGTATATATCACATGCAGTGGCGTGTTAGTATCTTACATGTTATACCTAATCTTATTCGTGGCCTTTATATTGCTAACTGTGTAACTTGTTTTTACACAGATGTGTCTACCTGCTCCCTAACACCTCGTTAAACATTGTCTGAAACCACATCGCCAAACATGTTAAGCCTGCTCTCTAACATCTCAGGTCGGCCGCTGTGGCCGAGCGTTTCTAGCCGCTTCAGTCTGGAACCCTGCTGCTACTACGGTCCCAGATTCGAATCCTGCCTCGGGCATGGATGTATATGATGTTCATAGGTATAGTTAGGTGTAACTACTTCTAAGTCTAGGGGACTCATGACCTCAGATGTTAAGTCCCATAGTGCTTAGAGCCATTTGAACCATCTAACACCTCATTAAGAACTGGCGGAAACAACATCTCCTTAAATCTCCTAATACTTCCGTCATTCACACATAATAGGGCGGCTTACACGTTACTTTAAACAAAAGCTCCCCTCACATAACTACATTTGGCCGTCGTACCTGTCGCCTTATTAATCTTCCTAAAATACCATAAGCTTCATCGGTGGGACAAGTTCTCGGTTATATAAATATCCAGAATAGTCAATTCTGACGAAAGCGCACTTCGTCTATTTAACTTTTTTTATGGAGCATACCATTGTTTTTGCGCAATTCCGGCATCATATTATTATGAATGCGCACTATCCTTACCAGTTTCTGTTACCACCTGAAAATTAAAATTGTTATCCTATTGTGATCACTTACCTTGTTTCGCTTAATCCAGTTCTGAAGTGACGACCTTATACATTATACGATACAGTGTTTTCCTTGTCATTCTTTTATAAAGTACCATCATGATTACAAAATTAGTTTACTATCTCAAATACATTCACTTGTAAAGCGTTTTCATTAACCTTATTACACAACTGCATTCATAATGTTCAGTACTAATAAGCAAAAGATAGTTCCACAATAAATTTCATAAAGTATTAATTTCAGCCTCGTTTCCATCAGACAGCCAATGTTTACTGCTGATGTCAAGCGGTAAAGTGTTCTCTTTAAGCAGTACCTTCTTTTTCCTATTATTATCTACAGTTACTTGTAGCTAAGCTACATATATTGTCTAAAATTTTAAGTATATGTTTTCATTGTCTATCACTGTCACATTTTGGTATATCATCATGTATCAATATTCTTATTTCATATTCACATAACAGCTTCCAGTTAAGTGATGCACGAAAGTGGATGACTACAAGATCCTTTCTGTTGACACAGAGCAGCCTCTGGTTACAGTGATGCAACATGCTGTATCACTTTCATTAGTGCTCATTAATGTTCTGGGAAATTGAGAAGTACAGAAGTAAAAGGTACAGGAGCAGTGATGTAAATAGAAAGGAAAGGGAAGCTAAGAGAAAATGATTAAATGAAAAATGTGAAGAAGAGCTTGTGGGAATAACTGACTGAGCATATAGAAAAGCTAAAACAAACGTAGGGGAAATTAAAAGCAAGGGCGGTAACATTAAGAGTGCAGTGGAAATTCCACTGTTAAGTGCAGAGGACAGAGAGGACAGGTTGAAAGTCCTCGAATAAGAAACAGGAGTCGACAGGAAAGAGATAGGGGATCCAATATCAGAGGCAGAATTAAAAAAAAAAAGCTCTGGATGCTTAGGATGAAATAGGGCAAAAGGCATAGGTAACATTCCGTCAAAATTTCTAAAATCATTGGGGAATTGGCAGCCAAACGACTATCCAAGTTGATGTGTAGAATATATGAACTGGCGACGTGCCATCAGATTTTCGGAAAAATATCATTCACACAGTTCCGAACATAGCAAGGGCAGAAAAGACGGGAATTATCGCACAATCAGCAGCGCAGCTCATGCATTCAAGCCGCTGACAAGAACAATACACAGAAGAATTGAAGAGAACTTTGAGTAACTGTTAAATGACGATCAGTGTAGCTTTAGGAAAGGTGAAGACACCGGAGAGACAGTTCTGACGTTGCGGTTGACAATGGAAGCAACACTGAGGAAAACTCAAGACACGTTTATAGGATTTGTTGACCTAGAAAAAGAGTTTGACAATAGAGCAAGATGTTCGAAAGTCTGAGAAAAATAGTTGGAAGCTATAGGGAAAGACCGATAGTATACAACAAGAGGGAACAGTAAGGCTGAAGCACCAAGAACGAAGTGCTCGGATAAAAAAGGGTGTAAGACAGAGATGTAGTCTTATGCCCCTAATGTTCAGTCTATTCATCGAAGAAGAAATTATGAAAGTGAAAGGAAAGTTCAAGAGTGGGATCAAAATTCGAGGTGAAATGATATCAATAACATGATTCGCTGATGACATGCTATCCTCAGTGAAAGAGAAGAAGAATTACAGGCTCTGTTGAATGGAATGAGTAATTTAAAAACTATAGACTATGAATTGAGAGCAAAGTGAAGAAAGACAAAATTAGTAATAAGTGGCTGAAATGAGAACAGCGAGAATCTTATAATAGGAACTGTGGATCACAAGGTAGACGAAATTTAAGAAATTATGCTCACTGCGCTGCAAAATGACCCTTGACAGACGGAGCATCGAGAACATAAAAAGTAGACTAGCACAGACAAAAAGGACGTTTCTGGCCAATATAAATCTAATAGTATCAAACACACGCCCAAATTTGAGGAAGAAATTTCTGAGACTGTACATTTGGAGCACAGCATTTATGGTACTGAAACATGGGCTGTGGGGAAACCGGAACAGAAGAGAATCGAAGCAATGGAGATGTGTTACACAAGAACACTGAAAGCTAAATGGACTAATAAGGTAACAAATGAGGAGATTCTCTACGAATTCGACAAGGAGTATATGGACAGCACTGACAAGAATAAAGTACGGGCTGATAGAACAGCTGTTAAGACTTCTGGGAATGACTGCTGAAGAGAGTACAAACTGTAGAGGAAGACAGAGATTGGAATACATACAGCAAATAATTGAGGAAGTATGTTGCAAGTGCTACTCTCAGATGAAAATGTTGGCAGAGCATAGGAATTTTTGGTGGTCCACATCAAACCATTCAGAAAGCCAATAGCTTTTCTATTTACGACACACTAAGCAGATAAACAGTTCGGATTAGAAACGTTCACAATTCTTTCAGTTTTTCTCTGCTTTGCGTGTAGAGTCGAGTTATTTGAGTACTAAATTGTGGCGTGCGTCCGAGTTCTTACTGTGCAAACGGTAACGCGATCCGTACCTTTCCACTACTTGCTCCAGACTAGACAACCCGAATCACTTCGCTTCGGAGTGCACTATTTGGGCACATACTCGTAGTTCTTCGTCTGGCCATCGTTATTCTAATGTTAATGAGAATCCTTATAAAATTATATCTGAAACAAGCGGCTTGAATTCCGCTATTGAGAATGTACTCAGCACGATAAACAATAAAATCTGTATAATCCTTAATAGAATATTAATAAATGAATGTAACAAATTTGGCACGGCCAGTCAGATTATCCTCCTACTAAACTGGCACAGTTTCTCACGGAACTGGTACTTACTGCACCGTTTGTTGTCTTCCTCTCAGCCTGTCTATTACGTCATGCCTCATCTAATGTAATCTCAGCCAACCTATGGAGTGAATATTGGGAAGGAATCTAATTGCTCCAAAGCCAGAAATATCACAGATTTCCTTTATATCATCTGACGGTGGCAGCAAGAAAAAACAAATATCAGAATTAGAGCTCGCTATATACATTGGTCTGGGAAAATCTATCTGTCAGAAATATATAAATGCTGGAAGTGACAGATTGATAGTAAATCATAAAGAGAGAGAAAACTTTCACGGTTGTTAGTATAATATCTTATTCTGAGGGTAATTTTATTCATCTTAAAGCAAGATTAGTAATTATACTACAGATTCTCATTGTTTTACCTCAACTCTGTAGAGTTTACTTGTCGTCGTCTCCTTATACGCTGCATACTTCACTTTTTTTCGTGTTTAGTTTCGGTCGGTGTGGTTCGCGGACGTCTTTTTCCTTCTGAATATTGTTTCTTGGAGACGAGATGTTGCTTACAGAAGACTGCTTAAGAGACACGATTAGTTTATCACATGATCATTGCTACACTTACATTTAAACTTAGAGAAATATACCTCCTTCTACACTTAGGCTCCAAACATTTTATTTGTATGTGTCTTATCTTCTTTACGCTGGAAAGAACCGCGCGGGGTAGCCGTGCGGTTTGGGGCGCCTTGCCACGGTTCGCGCGGCTTCACCCGTAGGAGGTTAGAGTCCTCGCTTGGGCATGCGTGTGTGTGTTGTCCTTAGTGTAAGTTAGTTTAAGTTAGATTAAGTAGTGTGTAAGCCTTGGGACCGATGACCTCAGCAGTTTGATCCCATGGAACGTACCACAAATTTTCATTTTACGCTGGAAAGAACCCAGCTTGCATCATAAATATCCCTGCTGATTCCCAGGTCTGAAAGAAAACACACAAAAGTATCTCTCACATTATAAAAACCAACCGTCAATGACCGGCATCAGCAATTGTAGCTCGTCAGAGAAAAGTATTTAGACAACACAGAATAAAAATAAGAAACACAAATTGAATAAACACAACAAAGGAACACACAACACACTAAAAACGCACTGCAAGCGTCTTCAGATAACCCAATGAAAACAAAAGCTCACTTTATCTCAGCCAAGAAAGAAATAACTTACGATGATTGCAACTACGAAAAACGTCAAAAACCCCTTAGAGACAAGCAAAGCACATAGTCTATGCCCGATCTTCGTGTACTATTCTATGGAAAACTGCTTAATGAATGGCTTTCCGATCTGCACTACACGAATGAAATGATGTACGCCACGAGTGGAGGAGGCAAACATAAATACCACTAATCTGACAAAAGATAATGCAAGATAGACAGCTCACTACAACAATAAAATTACACTCTTCGCTCTTGTCTGTTTTAAGCAAATTACTAATACAGAATCACACATCAGACATTACTACACTGATTAAACATACTTGGGTTCATTATTGATTACATCTACATATACACTCCTGGAAATGGAAAAAAGAACACATTGACACCGGTGTGTCAGACCCACCATACTTGCTCCGGACACTGCGAGAGGGCTGTACAAGCAATGATCACACGCACGGCACAGCGGACACACCAGGAACCGCGGTGTTGGCCGTCGAATGGCGCTAGCTGCGCAGCATTTGTGCACCGCCGCCGTCAGTGTCAGCCAGTTTGCCGTGGCATACGGAGCTCCATCGCAGTCTTTAACACTGGTAGCATGCCGCGACAGCGTGGACGTGAACCGTATGTGCAGTTGACGGACTTTGAGCGAGGGCGTATAGTGGGCATGCGGGAGGCCGGGTGGACGTACCGCCGAATTGCTCAACACGTGGGGCGTGAGGTCTCCACAGTACATCGATGTTGTCGCCAGTGGTCGGCGGAAGGTGCACGTGCCCGTCGACCTGGGACCGGACCGCAGCGACGCACGGATGCACGCCAAGACCGTAGGATCCTACGCAGTGCCGTAGGGGACCGCACCGCCACTTCCCAGCAAATTAGGGACACTGTTGCTCCTGGGGTATCGGCGAGGACCATTCGCAACCGTCTCCATGAAGCTGGGCTACGGTTCCGCACACCGTTAGGCCGTCTTCCGCTCACGCCCCAACATCGTGCAGCCCACCTCCAGTGGTGTCGCGACAGGCGTGAATGGAGGGACGAATGGAGACGTGTCGTCTTCAGCGATGAGAGTCGCTTCTGCCTTGGTGCCAATGATGGTCGTATGCGTGTTTGGCGCCGTGCAGGTGAGCGCCACAATCAGGACTGCATACGACCGAGGCACACAGGGCCAACACCCGGCATCGTGGTGTGGGGAGCGATCTCCTACACTGGCCGTACACCACTGGTGATCGTCGAGGGGACACTGAATAGTGCACGGTACATCCAAACCGTCATCGAACCCATCGTTCTACCATTCCTAGACCGGCAAGGGAACTTGATGTTCCAACAGGACAATGCACGTCCGCATGTATCCCGTGCCACCCAACGTGCTCTAGAAGGTGTAAGTCAACTACCGTGGCCAGCAAGATCTCCGGATCTGTCCCCCATTGAGCATGTTTGGGACTGGATGAAGCGTCGTCTCACGTGGTCTACACGTCCAGCACGAACGCTGGTCCAACTGAGGCGCCAGGTGGAAATGGCATGGCAAGCCGTTCCACAGGACTACATCCAGCATCTCTACGATCGTCTCCATGGGAGAATAGGAGCCTGCATTGCTGCGAAAGGTGGATATACACTGTACTAGTGCCGACATTGTGCATGCTCTGTTGCCTGTGTCTATGTGCCTGTGGTTCTGTCAGTGTGATCATGTGATGTATCTGACCCCAGGAATGTGTCAATAAAGTTTCCCCTTCCTGGGACAATGAATTCACGGTGTTCTTATTTCAATTTCCAGGAGTGTATATCTGTGGTCTTTACACGCAATGTATGCTGGCGGCAGCGGAATAGAATCGTTTGGCAGTCAGCTTCAAATGACGGTACTCTAAATCTTCTCAATAGTGTTTCTCGAAAATAACGTTGCCTTCCATCCAGGATTTCCATTTGAGTTCCCGACGCGTCTCCGTAGCACTTCCGTGTTGTTCGAATCTGCCGTTAACAAATCTAGCAACCCGCACCTGAATTGCTTCGATGTCTTCCTTCAATCCGACCTAGTACGGATTCCAAACACCCTATCAGTACTCAGGAGTAGATCGCATCGCTCGTATATGTAGTTTCCTTTACATGTGAACCAATCTTTCCTAAAATACTCCCAATAAACCGAAATCGCCCATTTGCCTTCCCTACCACAACCCTCACATGCCCGTTCCATTTCTTATCTCCTTCCAAACGTTGCGCCCAGACATTTAAACGGCCTGACTGTGTCAAGCAAGACGCTAGTAATACTGTATCTGGACATTACAGGTTTCTTCTTCCTACTCATCCGCATTAAGTCACATTTTCCACATTTAGAGCTATCTGCCGTTCATGACGCAACTGCAAATTTTGTCTAAGTCGTCTTGTATCTTCCTACAGTCATTCAGCTTCGACAACTTCGCGTACACCACTGAGTCATCGGCAAACAACCGCACATTGCTGCCCATCCTGTCCGCCAAATCATTCATATATAGAGAACAACAGCATTCGCATCATACTTCCCTGGACCACTCATGACGACACTCTTGTCTCTGATCAACACTAGCCGTCGAGGACAACATACTCGATTCCATTACTTCAGAAGTCTTCGAGCCACACACATATCTGCGAACATGTTTCATACATACCGTGTCAAATATTTCCCAGAAATTGAGAATTTGTTCGCAGTGTATCACGTGAAAAAAGCGCAAGCTGAGTTTCGCACAAGCGATGCTTTCTAAAACCAAGCATATTCGTTTACGTAAGCTTCTCACTCTCAAGAATGTTTATTATATTCGAACTGAGAATGTGTTCAAGGATTCTGCAGCAAACTGAAGTTAGAGATATTGGTCTGTAATTTTGTGAGTCCCTTCTTTTACCCCTCTTATACACTGGAGTCATCTGCGCTTTTTTTTTCGAATCACTTGGACTTTGTGCTGAGCGAGAGATTCACTATAAATACAGACTACGAAAGCGGCCAATGCCGTAGAGTACTCTTTTTAAAAGCGAGCTGGGACTCCATCCGGACCTGGTGATTTATTTCAATTCAAATTTTTAATGCCCAAATGTTACTGCTGTGACGATGGGAAGTCATATTGCTCCACGGGTTTGGCAAACGTAATACGACTACTTCGGCTGGTTGCCTGATCCCTGGTCTAAGACACAGTCTTTCTCCGGTTGTTGTTCTGTTTACCAAAGTTTTTGTGGCATGGTCAGAAATGACCTCTACCCTGTGGACAGAATCTATCGTTACAGTAGTCATTGTGATACCACTGAGGACTGAAATGTCCCCTCTCTGGCTCCAATGGCCTGCTTCTCATACCCTTTTCTTCTCTGGCTGATTTCAGTTCTTGAAGCAGCCCTTTCAATCACACAATGTCATCTTTGCTGCAACCAGCAAGAACCTGTTTATAGTTTACCAAGAACTTCATACAACACCAGTGTATAATTTCTGTGTGACTAAATGGAATTCTGAGAATTGCTTCTTCCATGGCATAGATTCAAAGAACTTCGTGGGATTCTGGAAGTTCGCGTCATTTAAATTTCTGCTTCTTCTTCTTCTTTTCGAAGAATGTGTGTGAAATCTTATGGGACTTAACTGCTAAGGTCATCAGTCCCTTAGCTTACACACTACTTAACCTAAATTATCCTAAGGACAAATACACACATCCATGCCCGAGGGAGGATTCGAACCTCCACCGGGACCAGCCGCACAGTCCATGACAGCAGCGCCCTAGACCGCTCGGCTAATCCCGCGCGGAAAATTTCTGCTCATCATGATATTATGCTTAATTCAATCCTGTGTTACACTTGAGCTATAATTCACCTTTAAATCTGTGATAAGATTCACACTGCAGCGCCACTGGTCGAATTCGCATTCCTAAATGATTCAGACAAATTCTACTCTAGAACTTTGGAGTCGTGTGGGAGGCATAACTAAGTGATCGAATTGCTCAATCCACACATGAGGCTGCGATGTGTTCTGCTTATATATCTGAACACTTTCAGTTCACACGCAGTGAAAAAATGCTGAATGGTCTCCATATTAGCCCCTTAATAATGTTTAAATAAATTTAAGTCATTTCACGTGTCCTTTAGCGTCTTATACTTCCGGTGCAATCAATAAACATCCGGAGAGAAATAATCGGCAGCTGAGCATGCGTCAGTAAGCCACAACTACATGCATTCGTTGAGTTCATATTTATCTATATCTAGTTTACATTCATGGAATGATTTATTACGCATCTGTGCTTCCTATACCTTCCCAACAGTTAATTGCAACGTATTTATATCGACTGCTACCCTTCTTTCCGATTCCTACCATCTTAGAATGACAGAGTGAATTTTCATAATCTCTGTTGGCGGGTAAACTTCTTGTCTGTATATAAATAATTAGTTACTTTGGTGAGAGAGAGAGAGAGTGTGACGTTAACATCATAATCAATGGCGCATGTCGAAAGATTTTTTTTTTTTTTTTTCACAAACACCATGCGAGGCATGACGTTAGGTACTTCTTTCAGATTTCTGCAACATGAAGCAGGAATAAGTAACTTTGAAAGTTTTCTTCCTACTAATGATAGTTACCTATTCTCTCTCGTATTACGTCAATGTCGATGACGATGCAACGGTTGTGTTCTTGAAGATTATTCCGATGCATCCGAAGATTTGGCCTAGAGGTTCATGATCCGCATAGAGGGGAACAGGTGTACTTGAATCTCGTAGGAAAAAAAGTTGTTTTCTTACTCGTGCTATCCACTTTTTATATATTAGGCACATATACAAAAAGATACGTCCGTACACCGCTGCGGTCTACAAAAGAAGAGCTATACTATATGACCAAAAGTATCCGGACACCTGGCTGAAAATGCTTACAGGTTCGTGGCGCCCTCCATCGGTAATGTTCAATCAGGTGCTGGAAGGTTTCTTGGGGAACTAATTATTTATATACAGACAATAAGTTTACCCGCCAACAGAAATTATGAAAATTCACTCTGTCATTCCTCATGGAGAGCTGCACTGAGGAGAGGTATCTATGTCGGTCGGTGAGGATTGGCACAAAGTCGGCCTTCCAAAACATCCCAACGGTGAAACTTCCTGGCAGATTAAAACTGTGTGCCGGACCGAGACTCGAACTCGGGACCTTTTCCTTTCACCGGCAAGTGCTCTACCATTCTGAATCCCAAAGGTGTTCTACAGGATTCAGGTCAGGACGCTGTGCAGGCCAGTCGATTACAGGGATGTTATTGTCGTGTAACCACTCCGCCACAGGCCGTGCATTATGATCGTGCTGAAAGATGCAATCGCCATACCCGAATTGCTCTTGTAACCTCCCCACAAAATAAAATAAATGCGTATGAATATGATTCTAATTTAGTGTAACCTCAAAACAAAATGCTTTCTCATTTGTAACCTCCCTACAAAATTCTTTTCACATTAACCTCCACACAAAATTCTTTCTGATTTAGTCTAAGCTCAAAATTCATTCACATATAGCATAATCTCAAAACAGAAAAATTCCTAAACCTCTCAACAGTAAAAATTATAATTATGTCGTTCACATTCAGTGTAACGTCCCAATAAAAAAATAAATTCAGTAACCTGGTAATAAAAACAATGTAACTAACCTCTCAATTAAATTGTCGCTCACTTATGACTTTTCAATAATTCACTGTGAATTTTACCTGGTAAATTTTGGACGACAGCAGTGCTGCGTCATGGTCCTGAAACATCATTCTGAATAAAAAAAAAAGGAAAATTCTTACCTCAATGAAGTCGCCGGCTATATCTGCTCTTACAATAAATTTTTCCGGCACAGCTCTGTGCAATGCTGGCCGACCTATCTGTCATTTATGAAAGGAAGCCACTGATTTTTCTATTGCAATAATCGGGATGATCATGGATGGGAGAAAATAGTAAATTCTTTAAATTGAAATGAATGGTTGTTAAAAGTTACTTTTTATGGGGAAGATTATTATTACGAGAGTTTTAAAACATTTACATGCGACTTGAGATAACATTACTACATATGCGCGAGGCTGCTCTTTACCTTATACAATACATCGCTGCACCGCGACCGGGCCAGCCAACACGATACACCAGACCAGACCAGAGCAGACTCCCGACTAGCAACAACTTACTGCTACAGCTACACAGTTCCTACTGCAGTCAACACTGCTCTCTGGTCAGAGATTCTCTTATACCTTGCCTATTGCAGGCAGCAAATGAGCAATACATCGAAATTACATCTGCTCAGACCTCTTACACTCTTCAACAGTGGGAAGCAAGAAGGTGCTTAAAACATCTGTGCAGGCCTGTGCTGTGATAGTGCCACGCAAAACAACTAGGGGTGCAAGCCCCCTCCATGAAAAACAAGACCACACCATAACACCACCGCCTCAGAATTTTACTGTTGGCACTACACACCCTCGCAGATGACACTCACCGGGAATTCGCCATACCCACACCCTGCCATCGGATCGCCAGGTTGTGTGCCGTGATTCGTCACTCCAATCTCCAATGTTTACGCTCCTTACACCAAGCGAGGCGTCGTTTGGAATTTACCGGCGCGATGTGTGGCTTATCAGCAACCGCTCGACCATGAAATCCAAGTTTTCTCACCTCCCGCCTAGCTGTCATAGTACATGCAATGGATCCTGATGTAGTTTAGAATTCCTGTATGGTGGTCTGGACAGATGTCTGCCTATTACACATTACGACCCTCTTCAACTTTCGGCGGTCTCTGTCAGTCAGCAGACAAAGTCGGCCAGTACGCTATTGAGCTGTACATGTTCACGTTTCCATTTCGCAATCACATCGGAAACAATAGACCTAGGGATGTTTAGGAGTGTGGAAATGTCATGTACAGACGTATGACACAAGTGACACCCAGTCACCTGACCACGTTCGAAGTCCGTGAGTTCCTCGGAGCACCGCATTCTGCTCTCTCACGATGTCTAATGACTACTGAGGTCGCTGATACGGAGTACATGGCAGTAGGTGGCAGCACAATGCACCTAATGTGAAAAACGTGTTGTTTTGGGGATTTCCGGATACTTTTGATCACATAGTGTATGTTACAAGGATTAAAAGAAGAGAGGTGGTATTAAAAAATTTGAAGGTACACGTACAGTATTTTTAATTTTTCCGCTGCCGTCTCAGATTACATTAATGCGGAATGATAGGAATTAATGTATCTCTGGCACATTCAGCTGACGCCTTTATAAAGTAATACTTCACGTTTTTCTATACAGATAAATATTATAGGTACGTACACAACTGCCTCCCTACTGTATACTGACGTGTTCCGCCATCACTGAACGACAGAATACAGTGGCGTTGTAATTCAACATCTTTAATTTTCTATCCTTAAATATTTTAAATTATGATTCTTGTCATGTATGGGTACGAAAGACCTTTATTGGCTGCTTTACCCCGGATGTTTCAGCGTTATAATGTGTACATTTATGTTTCCAATTTTCAATACGCGCATCTGGAAGCCAAACTTTTTAGTCCCCTTGTTGGAGTGAAAACGTTGCCTGCTACTAGCATGGTTAAGCACATGCATGTCACGTGGTGTACGCTACGCGTGTACTTTGTGAGTTCATGGGTACTGCAGCTACAAGTAGGTTGTCTGTGTTTGTAACACCATTTCACTTTTTATCACAAAGTTTCGCAGCTAAGTGTGCATCAAGTTGCTTCACAATAGTATTCTGCGACGAGTAGGCTCCTCATTTAGGGTCCGGAGCAGTGGATCCCCGTCGTAATTCACGTATTTCACTGATGACACCCAACTCGTGAGTTCAGCACACGTCGACACTTGATCGAAGTCAAGGTAAATTTGCTAATGTTTACACCTTTACTCCAAACCCTCGTTTGTAAAATTTCTCTCGTGCCGCAACTCTATCGAGGTTCGACATGTTTTCCGTTTGGTAAGCATTCGCTCCTGTTTTGCACATTGACACAAAGGTATACTACTTTGCTGCATTTGTTAAGCGTTCATATAATTTCAGAGGCCTGTTTCGAAATTCGGTCTTTCAACGTAGTCCTGCTCTTACAATGATATACATGAAAATGGACCGAGCGAGCTATGGTTAGCACACTCGACTCGCATTCAGGAAGACGACGGTTCAAAACCTCATCCGGCCATCCTGATCTAGGTTTTCCGTGATTTCCCTAAACCGCTTCAGGCAAGTTCCAGGATGGTTCCTTCGAAAGCGCATGGCCAATTTCCTTTCCCATATTTCCCTAATCCGATGAGACCGATGACCTCGTTGTTTGTGTTGTGGATTGGCAGGAGAGCCAACCCACGAATTTTAGAGGACGCCGAAAGGCACGCGTTTAAGCTCACGTAGGCTGGCGTGAGGTCTGGAACAGGACAAGGAATTTAGACTTCAGAAAAAAAGGAGGTAACTGATGGAATACTTAACTTTAATCCATTAATGTTGAACGTAGCTCTTATCTGTACATTATTTACAATATCAAAAGTAACTGAACATGGCGCCTTGCTAGGTCGTAGCAAATAACGTAGCTGAAGGCTATGCTAACTATCGTCCCGGCAAATGAGAGCGTATTTTGTCAGTGAACCATCGCTAGCTAAGTCGATTGTACAACTGGGCAAGTGCTAGGAAGTCTCTCTAGACCTGCCGTGTGACGGCGCTCGGTCTGCAATCACTGATAGTGATGACACGCGGGTCCGACGTATACTAACGGACCGCGGCCGATTTAAAGGCTACCACCTAGCAAGTGTGGTGTCTGGCGGTGACACCACATTCCTCCCCCGCAAATCGGCGTACGGTTGTGTTATAAGGCTTCCGCCCGCCGTGGGGAGGACCCCATGTTGACGTATGCTACGAGGTGGGGAGCATAACAACAGGCGAGGCTGTGCCACCCGCACCCTGCCATTCGGACCGCGGGGAGCTAGGAAACGCCTGAAAACCTGCTCCAGGGTGCACGCCAACATGCGGTGTATGCGCCCGTAGAGAGACAGGAGGGGCCGAAGGGTCGACCTACATCGGGCCGGGGCACCCGACGGGCGAAGACGACATATGGTCCGGAGCGGGCAAGAGTTCCATGTCGGAGGACAATTGGTCACGGGAAGCGATCGGCGGCGCGTGACCCAGGGAGGCGCCCGGCGGTTGCAGCGACACGTCCACTGTGGGCGTCGCCGGCGGGAGAACAGGCGGCGCCGGCGCGTCGCCATGGGGCAAAATGGAAGGCAGCGTCGGTAACACCTGGGGCTGAGGCGAGCCAGTAGATGGGTCCCCAGGGCGCTGACCGGACGGCACCGTCGCTGAAAGCAGACAGGGAGCGGCAGATCCCGTGCGACGACAGAGGCGCAGCTGATTAAGATGCCGACGCACCTCACCAGAGGCCCCCAAAACCAGATACATAGCGCGGCCGAGGCAGCGAAGAATGCGCCCTTCGAGCCAACGCCGTGAATCTCGATAGTGACGATAGTAGACAACGTCGCCTGGAGCAAAAGCAGGTGTCTGCCGCTGCACAGGAACCTGATGCGGCGGATGTAGCAAAGACATCAAGGTGCGATGACGTCGACCGTGAAGCAACTCAGCCGGCGAGCGACCATCTCGGTAGAGATGGGTCGAACTCGTTCATTGCCGTGAACTACTTCATTCATTTCACTCTCTGCCGTGAAGCGTTCAAATGAAGTAGTTCATTCATGAAGTACGGTAGCCTAGCGAAGTTCCTCCGTTCGCCGCTCAGCCGCGGCTTCGCTCGCTTCGCCTCGCTCGTACAATAAAACTTTGTAATACTTCATAATTTTACCAACAGATGTCCGAACTATGTAGTAACGTGCACGCAACGTTTTACGCTCTTACAGCGTCTGAGTTAACTTAAATACAGCATGGTCGAAGGGGACAAAGGAAAGATAAACAGATAAGCCTGTCACATATAAAGAAGGTATTACATTTAATCTTGCTACACATTTCCTCATGAAAGTCTTTATCTGCCAAATGAAACGTTATTTGTTGTATTCATGGACTGCCGGCCAGAGTTGCCGTGCGGTTCTAGGTGCTACAGTCTGGAGCCGAGCGACCGCTACGGTCGCAGGTTCGAATCCTGCCTTGGGCATGGATGTGTGTCATGTCCTTAGGTTAGTTAGGTTTAATTAGTTCTAACTTCTAGGCGACTGATGACCTCAGAAGTTAAAGTCTCATATTGCTCAGAGCTAGGGCTACCAACGAAATGCAGTCCAATTTTAAGTTCCTTTTAAAATTTAATCCAAAATAGAATGAGTATGTTTACCACTGTCACAAAGTCTATATACCTATGTTAAGTAATTTTTCAGAAGTTTTCCTGTAGATTTTATTTTTGTTGAGAATAATAACCCCCTAGATTCAAAACGTAAACAGTCACCTGTAGTCATTGGTACGACTTCAGGTAAAATCCCTCTTTCAGTGTTATTAACAAACCTTTTATTTTCATGCTGGCTGTTCGTGCTCACACAGCCAACCTCTTCGTTTGTATCTTTAATATTCATTTGTCTGCAAGCGCTGCCAACGGCAGGCTACCCGTAGACGCGAAGTTTAACTGCACAAATAGTCACGGGTAAAGTTGTCAGCACTGCGGGAAGCAGCTGGCGCTGCCTTCTCCTCGCCCCTCACCTCCCCAACCCCTCGTAAACCTATCGTTCCCCACAAACACCGCGCGATTCGTCGACAGGCAGTAGAGGGAGGACTGAAGCGATGGGAGGGTGAGTGACGTAGCGCCGATGCAGTGGGAGAGGGAGAGGGAGAGGGAGAGGGGAAGAGAGTGAGTGAACGAACTAGAAAAAAGTGTGGAGTGTGCTATCTGCGAAGAGTTTGAAGTACCAGTTCATTGAAACTGAGCGGTTAGTTAACACTTCAGTGGAGTGAAGCGTTCATTTGAACGACTCATTCATGAGCTCCCCATCACTACATCTCGGGGCTGAGAGCGATACGAGGAAAAAAAGAGCAATAACACGTCCTCCCGAGAATGCGACTCTTTCAACTTCAACATCTGTGACTTGAAAGTCCTGACCAATCGTTCAGCGGCACCGTTTGACTGTGGCGAAAACGGCGCGGACGTCAGATGTTGAATACCATTGGCCTTGCAGAATGACTGATATTCTGCAGACATGAATTGTGGGCCATGGTCGGAAACAATAGTCTGCGGAAGACCTTCAATGCAAAAGATAGCAGATAACGCTTGGATGGTGGCAGATGACGTCGTGGAAGACATCTGGACAACAAAAGGAAAATTACTGAATAAATCTACCACAACCAACCATCGAGCATTCCCGAATGGACCAGCAAAATCGATGTGTAAGCGTTGCCAAGGGGAAGTGGCTGTTGGCCATGCAAAGAATTTCCGCGTTGGTGCGGATTGTTGTTCGGCACACGCCATGGAAGAAGAGCACATATTCCTAATCGCAGCATCGATTCCGAACCAAGTACAGTGCTGACGAGCAAGTTGTTTCGTCACTATACCCCAAAGTCCTTGGTGGAGAAGCTGTAAGACAGAGGACTGTAACGAACGTGGGACCACGACCCTGGACTGATCATTATCAGAACGCAACAGCAAAACACCACGTCGTACAAAAAGTCTCTCCTTGTGAGCAAAAAATCGGCGAAAAAACGGATCCTCGATCCGTGACTTTGACGAGGGCCACTGCGTGGCAACAAAACGCAGAACAGTAGCAAGGACAGGGTCAGCAGCTGTGGCTGTAGCTACACGACGAAAATCAATCGGAAACGATTCGACCACGTCATCGGTTTCCGCATCAATGAACATGCAAGCAAGTTCGGAAGAATCGAATGCTCTATCCTCAGCAACAGGCAAACGGGACAACGCATCGGCGTTTCCGTGCTTAGCAGTGGACCGATACAAGATATCGAAGCGGTACTGCGAGAGGAAAATAGACCAGCGAATGAATTTCTGCACTGTATGAGGAGGTACAGGCTTGTTCGGATGAAAAAGCGATGTCAAAGGTTTGTGGTCTGTGATTATGGTAAAGTGACGACCATACAAGAAATCATGAAACTTGGTAACACCAAATACGAGAGCCAATGCTTCTTTCTCGATCTGTGAATAATGTCTTTGCGCAGATGAGAGCAATTTGGACGCAAAGGCAATAGGGCGATCATGCGATCCATCTTTGTGCGCAAGCACAGCACCGATCCCGAAATCCGATGCATCCACTATCAACAAAAGGGATTTCTGGGGATCGAATGGCGTAAGGCAAGTATTGGAAAGCAACACCGATTTCAACTGGCGAAAGGCGCGTTCGCATTCCGTCGTCCAGACGAACGAAACACCTTTACGGGGTAAGCGGTGAATCGGAGCTGAAACGGCAGAGGCATGGGGAACATAGCGATGATAATAATTAATTTTTCCCATCACACTCTGTAGCTGCTTCAAATTCTGCGGCGAAGGCAAGTCTTGTATGGCACGGAGGTGCTCGCGACTGGGATGTATGCCGTGGGCATTGAGTACATGTCCCAGGTAGGGTAAGTCACGAGCAAAAAACACACATTTGTCCTTCCTCAAGCGAAGACCATTTTGTCGAAAGACCTGAAATAATGTTCTGAGATTGGCTAAATGTTCTTCTTCCGTCTTTCCGGAGATCACAGTATCGTCCAGATAGTTTGCTGCCGAAGCACAAACAGTTTGTACATATTGCTGAAACAATGTAGAGGCGGATGCACACCCGAATGGCAGTCGTTTGAATCGATACAAACGAAGATGCGTGTTAACCACCAAAACGCGCTGGGATTCTTCGTCCACCGGTATTTGCAAGTATGCATCTGCTAGGTCCAACTTCGAAAAATATTTACCCGGGCACAGTTTGTCAAAAAGATCTTCCGGGCTGGGTAAAGGAAAAGTTGCAATCACTAGTTGTGGATTCACTGTTGCCTTGAAGTCCACACAAAGTCTCAATTTTCCAGAAGGTTTTGGCAAAATTACTAAGGGTGATGCCCAGAGAGAAGCCTGCACACGTTCAATCACACCTTGTGATTCCAAATCGTGTAATGTTTTTGCGACCTCATCAAGCAATGTGTGGGGAACATTGCGCGCTCTGAAAAATTTCGGTTGCGCATTTACTTGCAGTCCCAAATGTGCTTTACAGTTCTTAGCGCAACCAAGGCCTGGTGCAAAAATGTCTGCAAATTCATCACATAGATGAGAAACACTGTCTGAAGGCACATTCTGGGTCGCTGATAGGACCTGATTTACTGTAGACAAGTTAAACAACTGAAATAAATCGAAACCAAACAAGTTCACTGCAGAAGAAGAACGAAGGACTTAAAATGACACAAGTTTTGTTTGTCCCTTGTATGTTGCAAGAAGGCTGCACTGTCCTAACACAGGGAGCCCGTGACCTGAATATGCAGTTAGCTTAACATTTGCGGCACGGAACGGAGGTGTGCCCAGCTGTTTGTACGTGTCTTGATTGATCAGTGAAACTGCAGCTCCGGTATCGAGCTGGAATGGTATCACTTTGCCGTTAATGTCCAAGTCTACAAAAAGTTTATTGTCCTGCTGACGACAAGAGCGACTGTCTCGTGCAACATGAACTGACACTGGTACAAAATCACTTGCGACTTGACGGGATTTCTGGCGATGTCGACGCACACTATATGTGGGACGAACAGAGTCATTGTTAGAGAGAGTGGCACTGGGCGGAGTGGAATGAACTACATGAATTTCCATGGGCGAAGTTTCACGAGCCGGAGTATCCTTGGTTCGATTCCGATTCCGGCGCGAATTAAAGGGCCTGGAATGGTTGTGAGTGTCTGATCTGAGCTTTTTCTGGCAAACACTCTGAACATGTCCTTTTTTGTGACAGAAAAAGCCAATAGCCTGGCGTGACGGGCAATTCTCACGCAAATGTCTAGTAGCACACTGCGGGCATGATTTTAGCACTGTATTTATTGCCTGCGTGGCACACGTGGCTGAGAGCCTGGTGGCAGCTGCGTGGCCGGGCGCGAGGGCTGTTTACTGCACCATGCAGCTCGCCCGGCGGGCCGGTTAACCTGACACACGGGTGGCGAAGTTTCAAATGAATCCTGAGCAAAGTCAAGTGTGTTCTGCCGATCCAATATGTCCATCACTTGTTGAAGGGAGGGATTGACTAGTTTCAAAATCTGTTCCCTTATACGAACATCAGAAACGTTCTGTGCAATTGCATCACGTACCATAGTATCTGAATAAGGGAGTCCACATTGACACTCAAAAGCACAATCCCTAGTAAGGCCTTGTAAGGTTGCAACCCACTCCCGATTAGTTTGACCTGCCGTACGTTTTGTACGAAAGAAGGTATACATTTTTGCAACTACATTGACTGATTCTTTGAAATGTGCATCTAATGCAGACAAAATTTCGTCGTAGGACAGAGTTGCGACGTCGCGTCGGGGAAATAATTTGACTATCACACGGTACGTGTGCACCCTGACAGAGGACAACAAAAATGGCTGCCACTCGTTACCTTGAATTCTATAGGCGGCGAGATCGAATCCAAATTGGCCTGACCACTCCGTCCAGCTTTCCAGCGCAGCATCGAAAGGTCGAAAAGTTGGTGCTACTGCGTGTTGTGGCTGCGTTAGCGGTGGAGCGGCCACTGCTGCATCGTTTTGCATCGCACATTGACCCTGGACGAGCTGTCCAAGGGCATCCAGTAAGGCCTGTGTCTGCTGATTCTGCAAGCGATAAAATTCGGACAGTACATCTGGAGATGGTGGCGATGCCGTTACACAAGTAAATCAGGGCAGTATAGTTAAGAACGCTGTTTTGCCTCGTCGCCAACATTTTGTGGATTGGCAGGAGAGCCAACCCACGAATTTTAGAGGAGGCCGAAAGGCACGCGTTTAAGCTCACGCGGGCTGGCATGAGGTCTGGAACAGGACAAGGAATTTAGACTTCAGAAAAAAAGGAGGTAACTGGTGGTATACTTAACTTTAATCCATTAATGTTGAACGTAGCCCTTGTCTGTACATTATTTACAATATCAATAGTAGCTGAACGTGGCGTCTTGCTAGGTCGTAGCAAATGAAGTAGCTGAAGGCTATGCTAACTATCGTCTCGGCAAATGAGAGCGTATTTTGTCAGTGAACCATCGCTAGCAAAGGCGGTTGTACAACTGGGCAAGTGGTAGGAAGTCTCTCTAGACCTGCCGTGTGGCGGCGCTTGGTCTGCAATCACTGATAGTGGCGACACGCGGGTCCGACGTATACTAACGGACCGCGGCCGATTTAAAGGCTACCACCTAGCAAGTGTGGTGTCTGGCGGTGACACCACAGTTTGTTCCCTCCCGCAAATCAACCAACCAGGCATAGAAATTAATTGTACCATGCATCATTTTTGTCTATCTAAGGATTTACATTTTTAGTATCACTGACACGCCAAGTTTATTCACTGCTTATTCTTCGGTGTACACACACACACACACACACACACACACACACACACACACACACACACACACATGCACACACACACTCGCGTATCTATTGCCATATGAGCACCACGCAAAACTATTAGCACTAATACATTATCTTATATCCTCTTTGTCCCATGAACATCTTCAGCATTACATTACGATTTTATAATATTTTACTACCTTTGCTTTAGATCAGACGTTAGTCAATCCAATTTAAGTTTCACCTTTAAATATTAGCAGTACATGTGTACATAAGTTTCATAGTGATGTGCAGAAACCTCCGTTCATACGAGTACATCGTATCTGACGCGAGCGTCTGATGTCCCAGATGCTGAAGATAAGGAAACTTCATGGCATGTAAATTGCGATAAGTCAATATAGCTACACTTAGCTAGGCCCCTTGAAAGTGTACTAGAGGGTGTCTATTACTCTACAGCACTGGTTATGTGGAAAGTAAGAAACACTGACTTCATTCTATTACGTGGTCTTGGGTAGCGTTGGCGAGAAGTAGCTGGTACGTCCTCGGTCGTGGCTGAAGGCTTCCAGTATGAGAAGCCACCCTCATTCCGCCAATGGCCTTTTCAACAAGGGCGGAGGTGTGGACAGAGGTTCAGGACACGCTCTTGTCTTTGGAGTGGGAAACTGCCCGCTAAAGGCATAAGAGTCAGCAATGGTCAACGGAACAAGATTGCACAAGGCAATTTAAATCACTGCACTGAAGACACACAATGTTCATTCACAGGACATGTGGCCTGTAAATGAAAAAAGTGTCATGATGATCTCTCCATTCGCCAAAGATGCCATTCGGATTTCTGAGAGAGGACTGACCATGAGAAAAAGACTGAATAATCAACGAAAGTATAACATTCTACGAGTCAGGGCGTGGATTGTCAAAAGCTTGAACGTGGTGGGGAAGCTAGAAAATCTGAAAAGGGAAATGCAAAGGCTCCATCTACTTGTAGTAGGGGTCAGTGAAGTGAAATGGAAAGAAGACGAGGTTTTCTGGTCAGATGAGTATAGGGTAATATACACAGCAACAGAAAATGGTAAAAGAGGAGTAAGATTTGTTATGAGAAGGAATGTAGGGCAGAGAGTGAGTTACTGTTGTAGTGGGTGATGCCATGATGTGTAGAGGGTGTAGGTAGAACGTGCCGTATGAAAACTCGGCGAGAATTTTCCAAATGATTTATTTGTTTCCACTACAGTGACCCATTAACCTCGGTCTGCGTCACAGGGTCCCACAATGCTGAGGCCACCGACCCTGCGACCCAGTGCAACGCGCTGCTCTATGTCGGCCTTGTAGGACCGAGTAGTGAATGCCGGGCATTTGCAACGCCGGGCATTTGCCACACTTGTTCCTTCACCAGGTAGCGATCCCTCAGGTAAGGGACGCCCTTCCTCGTACTTCTTCTGTCCACTTTCAAACCGCCGTCTACACATCTTACTCGATACAACCAGTAAGTAAGGGACCTTCTTCTTCGACATCTTGGCGAAATACAGAGCTTCTTTTCCGAAATCGAAATATTTATGTCTTTTGGGAAACGAAAGCAATTCCGATGATTGTGTCAGTATGTAGTTAGTTCAGCCAAGTATAAATATAGATCCCTCTGTCTGTACAGTAGCTTCCTTTCACGCTTACTGATTGTGATAGAAACAGTCCATCGCCATGGGAGCAACAAGAAAGGAACGATGTAAAGAGAATGTGAATGTACGCTAATCATTTCTTTTTGATCGCTGCATTTCTGCCTATTTTAATTACTACAACTGCATGCCCAAGCCGGCCGGAGTGGCCGAGGGGTTCTAGGCGCTTCTGTCTGGAACCGCGCGACCGCTACGGTCGCAGGTTCGAATCCTGCCTCGGGCATGGATGTGTGTGATGTCCTTAGGTTAGTTAGGTTTAAGTAGTTCTAAGTCCTAGGGGACTGATGACCTCAGAAGATGAGTCGCATAGTGCTCAGAGCCATTTGAACAATTTTTGCATGCCCAAAAAACAATAAGGAAAGAAGAAATGGGTATGTGAATGTTCGAAAAGAAGAACTCCATATTAATTTACTCTCTAAAATCCGATATCCCTTGCGGCGAAACATTAGTTCAAAAATGGTTCAAATGGCTCTGAGCATTATAGGACTTAACATCTGTGGTCACCAGTCCCCTAGAACTTAGAACTACTTAAACCTAACTAACCTAAGGACATCACACACATCCATGCCCGAGGCAGGATTCGAACCTGCTACTGTAGCAAACATTAGTTAATCAAGTGTAGCGGGACAATGTTCAAAACATGACTGAAAGTACGTTCATAAACAGAGATAAGAACATCTATGATTGACATGTCATGTAAAGTCGACGTACAATTTTAAAATGTTAGAAATAAGGAAAGCAATACAGAATGCTATGCTTGTACCATACGTTCTTGTTCTACGTTGTTTAGCTCTGGTATTTACAGGGTCACAGACTGAGCGTCCTAGGTTTTGGAGGGAAAAGCCGTAATTTTAATTATCTCCACTACAACAGAAACAAGAAGCACAACTTAAGGACAAATAATGTAATGTGTGTTCCAGCTCAGAAGCGACATTGAAGCAGGTAGTTTCTGTGACTTAGTATGGACAGAGGTTACATTCGACAACCGGAATAAATTAATAACTGGCTCCTTTTACCACCCCCCGGTCTCAGATGAAACAGTTGCTGAACATTTCAAAGAAAACTCAAGTCTCATCGCAAATAGGCACTCTACTCATACAATTATAGTTGGCAGTGACTTGAATGTACCTACCGTATGTTCACAAAAATACATTTTCAGACCCTACTGTAGATAAAAAACAACTTCCATAATTGTTCTAAATGATTTTTATAAAATTATTTTGAACAATTAGTTCATGAAGCCATTCAAATTCTAAATGCTTACAAAAACACACCTGACCTCTTAGCCACAAATAATCCTGAGCATCACGACAGGTACAGGAATTAGTGAACACACAGTCGTAGCGAGTCTCAATTCCATAACAAAGAAATTCACCAAAACTAAACGCGAAATATACATATTTATAAAAGCAACTAAAAATTCGGTTGATGTCTTTCTAAGAGACAGTCTCCAATCCTTCCAAACTATGTAAGTGAAGACCATATGTGGCTTACGTTCAAAGAAATAGTATCAACAGCACTCTAAAGATTCATACCAAATAAATTAATATCAAACGGAACTGATCCCCCATGGTTCACAAAACACGACAGAAAGCTGCTGCAGGAGCACCGAAAAAGGCACGTATAATTTAGACGAGCGCAAAATCTCCAAGATTGGAAAAGTTTTATTGTGGCTCGAAATTTGGTGCGGATTTCAATGCGAGATGCATTTAATAGTTTCCACAACGAAACTCTCTCTAGAAATGGGGCGGAAAATCCATAGAGATTCTGGTCCTGTGTTAAGAAAACCAGCGGAAAGGCTCAGTAAGTACCTTTACTGCGGGTCGGGCGGCGAGTGAGGAGGAGGAGGAGGAGCAGGAGGAGGGGTAGACAAGGGAGCCGAGCCTTCAGATCAGGTAAAATCGTGGCAAATGTGGTTATGGACCCTGTGGTGTCGCCGCCAGACACTACACTTGCTAGGTGGTAGCCTTTAAATCGGTCGCGGTCCGTTAGTATACGTCGGACCCGCGTGTCGCCACTATCAGTGATTGCAGACCGAGCGCCGCCACACGGCAGGTCTAGGCTAGAGAGACTCCCTAGCACTCGCCCCAGTTGTACAGCCGACTTTGCTAGCGATGGTTCACAGTCTACATACGTTATCATTTGCAGAGACGACAGTTTAGCATAGCCTTCAGCTACGTCATTTGCTACGACCTAGCAAGGCGCCATATTCAGTTACTATTCTGAACAGATAATATTGTGAATCATGTACCGCCAGAGCGACGTTCATCATTAATGGATTACAGTATCAAACTAATTCCTTGTCATGTTCGAGACCTCACGTCAGTAGCAAATAGGAAACAAACTTCTGTGAAATTAGAAGCAAGGGTGGTAACATTTAGAGTGCAGCTGGAATTTCACTGTTAAATGCAGAGGAGTGATCGGATAGGTGTAAAGAGTACATTGAAGGCCTCTATGAGGGGGAATATTTGTCTCATGTGATACAAGAAGACATAACAATCGATTTAGAAGAGATGGGAGATCCAGTATTATAATCGGAATTTAAGAGAGCTGAGGAGGTCTTAAGATCAAATAAGGCAGAAGGGATAGATAGCATCTCATCAGCATTTCGGGAATGATTGGAGGGAGTGGCAACAAAACGACTATTAACGTTGGTGTGGTGTAGTATGTAAAATTCTGGCGAGATACCATCTGACTTTCCGAAAAATATCATCCACACAATCCCGAAAACTGCAATAGCTGACAAGTGCGAGAATTACCGCACAATGAGCTTAACAACTCACACATCAGAGTTGTTTACAAGAATAATATACAGAAGAATGGAAGAGGAAATTGAGAATGGGTTAGATGATGATCATTTTGGGTGTAGTAAGGATAAAGGCACCAGAGTGGCAGTTCTGACTTTGCGGTTGATAATGCAAGCAAGACTGAACAAGAATCATGACACGTTCATAGGATTTGTCGACCTAGACAAAGCGTTCGACAGTGTAAAGTGGTGCAAGATGTTCGAAATTCTGCAAAAAATAGGACTAAGCTACAGTGAGAGACGGGTAATAAACAATATGTATAAGAGCCAAGAAGGAATAATAAGAGTCCACGACCAACAACGAAGTGCTCGGATTAAAAAGGGCGTAAGACACGGTTTTAATTTCACCCCCACTGTTCCATCGGTACATGGAAGACCCAATGATGGAAATAAAAGAATGGTTCAGGACTGGACTTAAAATTCAAGGTGAAAGAATTTCAGTAATACGATTCGCTGATGACATTGCTATCCTGAGTGAAAGTGAAGAAGAATTACATGACTTTCCGAATGAAATTAACAATGTACTGAGTGTAGAGTGTAGAATATGGAATAAGACTAAATCGAAGAAAGACTAAAGTAATGAGGAATAGCAGAAATGAGGACAGCGAGAAACTTAACATCAGGATTCGTAGTCATAAAATATATTTCAGCGACGGTGGCCGCGCGAGGGCAAGATCAGCAGCACGGTGGACGGATGCGAGGAGTGGAGTGGAGTGGGGCGGAAGCGGTAGCGGCAGTTGGCACGCGGCCGCCGGAACGCTTTTAGAACGTGACGCGCACAGGTGTTTGCGTTCGGTTGAAGGGCATCATATTCCATCCCAGTCGTTTTCCACCACTTACAAGGGAACCTCCCATCGCACCCCCCTCAGATTTAGTTATAAGTTGGCACAGTGGATAGGCCTTGAAAGACTGAACACAGATCAATCGAGAACACAGGAAGGAGTTGTGTGGAACTATCAAAAAAATAAGCAAAATATACAAACTGAGTAGTCCATGCGCAAGATAGGCAACATCAAGGATTATGAGAATTCAGGAGCGTCGTGGTCCCGTGGTTAGCGTGAGCAGCTGTGGTATGAGAGGTCCTTGGTTCAAGTCTTCGCTCGAGTGAAGAATTTAATTTTTTATTTTCGTCACTTTTTTGGGAGTGATTATCACACCCACAAGAAAACCTAAATCGGGCAAGGTAGAAGAATCTTCTTACCCATTCACCAAGTGTACTAGTTAGGTGGGTCGACAACATATTCCTGTCATGTGACGGACATGCCGTCACCAGTGTCATATAGAATATATCAGACGTGTTTTCCTGTGGAGGAATCGGTTGACCTATGACCTTGCGATCAAATGTTTTCGGTTCCCATTTGAGAGGCACGTCCTTTCGTCTACTAATCGCACGGTTTTGCGGTGCGGTCGCAAAACACAGACACTAAACTTATTACAGTGAACAGAGACATCAATGAACGAACAGACAGATCATAACTTTGCGAAAATAAAGAAAGTTAACTTTTCACTCGAGGGACGACTTGAACCAAGGACCTCTCGTTCCGCAGCTGCTAACGCTAACCACGGGACCACGGCGCTCCTGAGCTCACATTCTCCTTGATGTTGCCTATCTTGCACGTGGACTACTCAGTTTGTATATTTTGCTTATTTTTTTCATAGTTCCATACAACTTCTTCCTGTTTTCTCGACTGATCTGTGTTCAGTTTTTCAAGGCTTATCCACTATGCCAAGTTATAACTAAATCTGAGGTGGGTGCGATGGGGAGGTTCCCTTGTTAGTGATCTTTAACTTCTGGTACTCGCTGAAGTGGTTGTAGTGCTGCGAGCCTGGACTCGAAATTTGGTCCTGTTATAAAACTCTGACTGATGCGTTAGTTGATTTCCCGAAAGAATGAGCCTGGGTAGTGTCACCTTGATGGCAGTCGTTTCATGTTTATTCAGGTAACCTAAATGCCCACCGCGTGTTCTTTTATAGATATTTCCTGACATCTTCGAGGTAGTGGGTGTGCATCATTAAACTCCACCCTTGAACTGGGCACGTTGCTGTCGTCTCCGAAGTTGACCTAAGCAGGGGGGCGGGGGGGGGGGGGGGCGGGGGCGGTGTTTCGATTTAATCTCTACGTCTGTCTGCCACCTCATGAGTCCGGGGTTCCTTTTGAGCACCTGGTATTTCGGTGCTTTTATAGCGACTGTAGTTTCACAAAGACACTGTACTATTTCACACTGGACATATTATTAATTTATTATTAAAACTGCCTGTCGACACGTGGTACGAAAGCAACTTTTAACACACACTTTAGTCTGTTCTCTCCGCCCCGATAACTAAGTGCTCAGCGCTCAGCGCGATGGTCTGAAACGCCAAGGGGTCCGGGTTCGATTCACGGCCTGGTCGGAGATTGTCTCCGCTCATGGACTGGGTGTTGTGTTGCCCTTATTATCACTTCATCATTACGAGTGGAAGGTAACGGAAAACCACGACTGGAATCACTTCCCTAAACGCTCATGCGGTGGACCTCTGACGAGACTTCCCCTGTGACAAGACCTGCCTAAGGCAGAACACAAAGTTTTTTAGTGTGTTCTAGGTTTGCCTGCGTGAGGGCCACGCCTTGCAGAAGACAAGGCCGCTCTGACAGGGTGGAAGGACGCTCGGGCCAGCAACAACCGAGGATGATGGCTCTATAAACGGCTCACTGAATCATGAGCCAGGTAAGGCAATTTATGCACATTTGCAAAATTGTCTTTCAAAGAGTATTTTTTTTTTTTGTAAATGATTAATACATTAAGAATTTTTCTACTTGTTTATTTAAAGGGATCGTAAGGTTTTATTAAGTGTGGTGGAATCACGGAGACATTGATATCTGGAAGCAGTTATACATAACTGGCAGGTTTTCTTAAATGTTTTTGTTAAATTGTTAATACCTATTAGTAAAAAATGTGCTGGCGTATGCCTTCACCAGCACACCGGTCGGTTGTAGGAAACATTGTGTAGCAGGCGCAGGAACAGGCTCGCGTGTGAAAAAAGCAGACCAAGACACGTCCCCAGGCTTTGAGCCGATAAAGCCCCCGGGGCAGCGTGCATATAGGTCGCCGCCGCCCACCGAGCTGTGTCAATCTCTCAATCTCTGTACCTCAGTACGTCGCATCGGGACTAAGTTCGCATTGCATCCCAAAACGTCGCTCTGTGCTTTACTCTCCGACAGTGACAGTCGTCGCCTCGCACCTTAGCTGGCTGTGAGGGAACGTTAGTCATTATATATACACTCCTGGATATTGAAATAAGAACACCGTGAATTCATTGTCCCAGGAAGGGGAAACTTTATTGACACATTCCTGGGGTCAGATACATCACATGATCACACTGACAGAACCACAGGCACATAGACACAGGCAACAGAGCATGCACAATGTCGGCACTAGTACAGTGTATATCCACCTTTCGCAGCAATGCAGGCTGCTATTCTCCCGTGGAGACGATCGTAGAGATGCTGGATGTAGTCCTGTGGAACGGCTTGCCATGCCATTTCCACCTGGCGCCTCAGTTGGACCAGCGTTCGTGCTGGACGTGCAGACCGCGTGAGACGACGCTTCATCCAGTCCCAAACATGCTCAATGGGGGACAGATCCGGAGATCTTGCTGGCCAGGGTAGTTGACTTACACCTTCTAGAGCACGTTGGGTGGCACGGGATACATGCGGACGTGCATTGTCCTGTTGGAACAGCAAGTTCCCTTGCCGGTCTAGGAATGGTAGAACGATGGGTTCGATGACGGTTTGGATGTACCGTGCACTATTCAGTGTCCCCTCGACGATCACCAGTGGTGTACGGCCAGTGTAGGAGATCGCTCCCCACACCATGATGCCGGGTGTTGGCCCTGTGTGCCTCGGTCGTATGCAGTCCTGATTGTGGCGCTCACCTGCACGGCGCCAAACACGCATACGACCATCATTGGCACCAAGGCAGAAGCGACTCTCATCGCTGAAGACGACACGTCTCCATTCGTCCCTCCATTCACGCCTGTCGCGACACCACTGGAGGCGGGCTGCACGATGTTGGGGCGTGAGCGGAAGACGGCCTAACGGTGTGCGGGACCGTAACCCAGCTTCATGGAGACGGTTGCGAGTGGTCCTCGCCGATACCCCAGGAGCAACAGTGTCCCTAATTTGCTGGTAAGTGGCGGTGCGGTCCCCTACGGCACTGCGTAGGATCCTACGGTCTTGGCGTGCATCCGTGCGTCGCTGCGGTCCGGTCCCAGATCGACGGGCACGTGCACCTTCCGCCGACCACTGGCGACAACATCGATGTACTGTGGAGACCTCACGCCCCACGTGTTGAGCAATTCGGCGGTACGTCCACCCGGCCTCCCGCATGCCCACTATACGCCCTCGCTCAAAGTCCGTCAACTGCACATACGGTTCACGTCCACGCTGTCGCGGCATGCTACCAGTGTTAAAGACTGCGATGGAGTTCCGTATGCCACGGCAAACTGGCTGACACTCACGGCGGCGGTGCACAAATGCTGCGCAGCTAGCGCCATTCGACGGCCAACACCGCGGTTCCTGGTGTGTCCGCTGTGCCGTGCGTGTGATCATTGCTTGTACAGCCCTCTCGCAGTGTCCGGAGCAAGTATGGTGGGTCTGACACACCGGTGTCAATGTGTTCTTTTTTCCATTTCCAGGAGTGTACTTGTGATATGGACACAGATATCATTCAAGAATTGGTACATGTTATTTCATGGCTGTTAGCCATTGGAAATTATTGAAGTTAAGTACTAAGTTGGTTGCTGTAATAAAGTGTATTTTAACCAAGGGTGCATTTTGTGAGAGGAAACTGGCCACCCACCTCTCCTCATCCAGCCAGGAATGACAAAACATTACAAGAGGGCACAGCAGTAGTAGGGCACAGAGAGCGTCTCCCACTCTGCATTGTTCCCAAATTTATTCAAGATGGCCGATCCAAGATGGCGGCGGTAGATACGGCATCGTCGCAATGACTCCATGGCCGGAAGTTCAAATTCTGGTGGGAAAACAGGTCGATTTGGCTACCTCCACTAACCTAAGAAGATGGCGGGAAAATTTAGTAGAGGAAATATATCAGTTGGGCTAGCTCCACTAACCTAAGTTATCTTACCACCACCTCTTCCTTGGAACTGGCAGGAAAAGAACTCAGCCTGTGCTGGGCTGCTGGATAGGATGACAAAAGTATTTATTTTGCATGCAGTGTTTATTTAAACAACTTGAGTTGTTATAGGCAGTAGCTCCATCCAGTGTGTTCATCATGAGGTCCAGAGTCCTATTGACCTAGTACACAGTAATGCCGCCAGAGGGTGCTGTCGTCCCATGGTGGTCTGGGTAAAAATGGCGGGAAAAGGACTCTGTGTCCAGCTGCTGGGAAGAGGAAGGAGTGTACTTCTTCTATTTTCTAACAGTTTATTTAGGGACAAATTTCACATAGTTCATTTATTACACTGATCAGAACACTCACCCCAGCATGCTTGGGGTCACAGTAAACAGCTGCAAACTACTGGTAAATCACCAAAAAATGCAGTTCGCTGATGTACAGACATGCAAACAACTCGTAAATTGTCAAAATAATGCTTGTAAAACGCTATGCAATCACGCTCACTATTTATCAACTGTCAAAATAATGCATTGCACAGCCCACAGACGTGTTCACAAAATGATGCAATAGACACGTTCACTACACGTAAAATTCTCGAAATAATGCGTCAGGAATGCTCTGCAAACATGCTCATAACGCTTAAACAGCAGAAATAATGCAGTGCACAAACTCTCATTGCATGTAAGAACGGTTTCGAACTATCATTAAGAAATTCAACAGCGACGTATCAGCGAAGTGTTCTGTACAGAGGCCCCAAGGCGCAAAAGCCGGGGCAGTGCGAACACATTGGTCCAGACTCCGAGATGCCTCCAGCCATGCATGTGTTTACCTAACCACCGCTGCTCGCACAGTGATGCACCGATATTTGCCTAGCGTTTCATCATCTCTAGTGCAGCCAAAAGTTTGCTAGGGTTACACTGTCGTCACATGTCTATGTAAATATGAGCAAAGTCTCCCTCTGCATGCACCATAGAAATCTTTTGCAATGCTTTCAGAAACTGTTTATGAAAATGGCCCAGAATAACACAGGTTGCATTCTTCCTAGCGATGCTAATGGTGCTGGCAGTACATATTAGCCTATACCCAGAAATCGTAATTATCGCAGAAGTAGTCAACGGTCGCTTTTGTTGTTGTTGTTGTTGTTGTAGGAGCTTTAGAGATGTCGCAGCCTGTCAGCAACAAACACCACCGAAACTCTTCATACTGTCTTTATACTACCTTGTGTTGCAGAAGCAGGCTTCGTTTGGCGCTGACCGTACACATCGTGCACTGTTGGCGTAGCTATGAGAACATGTTCCCATTTTTATGGAATGGTCAAAACACGATCCTGTTGCACTAACTCAGCTTAGCCTGTTTCTACACAGGCTGCAGAATGTGGGAGATACATCCCTCTCCGACTTCTGCTCATTTTCGACTTAAATTGGAACAATCACATATGCAAGGCTGCAGGGATGGCAGTGTAGAGTATGAGGTGCGGTTGCAAGGCGCATAGGGGCTACCTAAAACCACTTTGGAATAGGCACTGACGCACCGAAGAAACTGGTATAGGCATGGGTATTCAAACACAGAGATATATAAACAGGCTGAATACGGCGCTGCGGTCGGCAACGCATATATACAACGTTTGATCGGTTACTGCTGCTACGATGGCAGGTTATCAAGATTTAAGTGAGTCTGAACGTGGTGTTATAGTTGGCGCACGAGCGATGGAACACAGCATCTCTGAGACAGCGATGGAGATTTTCCCGTACGACCATTTTACATGTGTACCATGAATATCGGGAATCCGGTAAAACATCAAAGCTCCGATTTCGCTGCGGCTGGAAAAAGATCCTGCAAGAACGGGACCAACGATGACTGAAGAAAATCGCTCAGCATGGCAGAAGTGCAACCATTCCACAAAGTGCTGCAGATTTGAATGCTGGACTATCAAGGGAACATCATCGATATGGGCTTTCGCAGCTGAAGTCCCATTCGAGTACCCTTGATAATTGCGTGACACAAAGCTTTACACCTCGCCTAGGCCTGTCAACACCGACAATGGACTGTTGATGACTGGAACCATGCTGCCTGGTCGGACGAGCCTTGTTTCAAATTGTATCGAGCAGATGGACGTGTGCAGGTATGGAGGCCTGCACGAAGACAAAGAATGAAGCACCAGATAAGGCGGTGAGATGACGCCAGACAACAGCCCGCTGACTTAGACCACACGACGGCAGGAGCGGCCCCTAGCCGAAGAGTATGTAAGCACTGCTTCTGCTAGTCTCGGCCGAACTGTGTTCGCACCATATCCATTGCTTAGATAGGCGTTATACATAGTAAAGGACTTATTTGCATGTCGCCCACCGCTTGCGACACGTTCTTATCAATACAAAGTTAAGTATTGTAAATCTTCTTTATTGCAATAAAAACTATTAATGTGATTTGCTTGAATTGTTGCATAACTATCCAAGGGAAATACAGAAGCGTCCGATCTTACCCGTCGGCTTTGACCCATGACGTCACAAATGTAGCGGAAACGACTATAAACGACAATTCCAATATGGCGGATATAAAAACATCGCATACGTATTATCCAATATGGCGGATATAAAAACATGGCATACGTATTATAAACACTGAAATACACAAGTTTCACAAAAAGCCTAATGACTCTAACGGGACAAGCGTGGGAAATTGGGGGTTTTTGGGTGGGGACAAACTAAATATACACAAATGTAGCCACCGACCGCCATACAAAACCACGCAAAACAACGAAATAAATCAACATCACAAAACTGACCAAATACCAAAAAACACATTCCTATCCAGAATCGGACACTTCCCTTGACCTATGTAGCTCAACAGAACCTACCGATCACATCCTCCAATACAAAAAAAAAAACGAACACTTCCCTTACACCTACATACATCTACAACAGCTCCCAATCACATAAATTACGATCGAACACTTCCGTTGACCTATATAGCTCAACAGAACCTACCGATCACATCCCCCAACACCAACCTAAAAAACCAACACTTCCCTTACACCTACATACATCTACAACAGCTCCCAATCGCATAAATTACGATCGAACAAAGATAATAATAAACAAGTGGTACTCGAGGCCAGGCAGGGGGGGGGGCTGCGCCCCCCCCCCCTGACCCCCCCCCCCGCCAAAAAAAAACCTCCCAACCTAACCTCGTATTCAGGGCTACGCTACAGATCAATGTGTAGGTATCTACAACAGCTCCCAATCACATAAATTACGATCGAACACTTCCGTTGACCTATATAGCTCAACAGAACCTACCGATCACATCCCCCAACACCAACCTAAAAAACCAACACTTCCCTTACACCTACATACATCTACAACAGCTCCCAATCACATAAATTACGATCGAACAAAGATAATAATAAACAAGTGGTACTCGAGGCCAGGCAGGGGGGGGCTGCGCCCCCCCCCCCTGACCCCCCCCCCCCGCAAAAAAAAACATCCCAACCTAACCTCGTATTCAGGGCTACGCTACAGATCAATGTGTAGGTCCCTAACGTCACGGGTCAAAGCCGACGCGTGAGATCGGATGTTTCTGTTGACACAAAACATACATCAAAAACAAAAAAAAACGGAACTTACCTCAAAAAAGTTCCAGCCCCACAAACTAGATTGGCCACCACAATCACACACAAATGCACCCTAACTAACCACTTTCGGCCTATACATTTTACCCACAGCCCTTAAAAAAACCCGAAAAATGCAATAGGCCTCTGGGACACTCTTCCGCCAACAGTACTCATTTAATGAGACTGAAGGTTGGAACAGCGCCTCTTCCCCCTCCCAAGAACTGACTTAACCGCCCCCCACATCCCCTCAATTGTGTTAGTGCAAGCCCCAGTATCATAATTCTTAAATTCTAGACTGTGGTTCACTACTAAATGATTAAATCCCCTGTCACCCAACCCCCTATAAGAAGAAAAAGCATCAGAAACTATTGTGGACCCGGGCTCTACATACTCCTCAATTAACTCCACTAATTCAGCCTTCGACCTCCCCTCCACAACCCTAAAAACACATTCAGTACCCCCACCCCCGTGAACAACAGCCCCCCACACCCAAAGACCAGCCACAGACTTCCCCCTCCCATACTTCCTTTTACCAAACTGCGACTCGTCCACCTCCACAAGCACCCCATGCCCACCCAACTTACCCCTGTACTTAATAAATTCCGAACACACTTCACGACAAAAGGAATACCAGTCTAAAACAGTCCTCTCACTCACACCAGTCTCAAACGCGCAAAAACTCTGTGGGCATCTATAACAAAAATAATATGTAATAAGCACAATCTCACGCATGCCCAATCTAGACTTCTCGAACCAGGTACCACGCCTTATAGAACGCCATACGCCATCTTTCCGGCAACACCACATGTATCCGTCGCTGGTCCGAGAGGCCGGAACTTTAACCAATTTTATCGCCTCAAGGCAAAGAGAACACTTAACAACTTCGGCGATTAAACCGAATAGTTGTAAGAACTTGATAAGTTCTAACGCTGTCTCGCCCATCATCGCCCTCAACCGAACACTATTAAGGCGGTCTTTCATATCCATTCCTAAACAAAAAACCACAACCAAATACACTCAATAACAAACTCACCCGACATACAGCAATGAGCATTAAATTAAAACAAACGAAAACCATGAACACACCACCAGAGAGCACCACAAACAAAAACAAGACTAAACTCCGCGCCGCAATGACGTCACACACCACAACACGCTTACGTCACGGGTCAAAGCAGACGAGTAAGATCGGAGGTTTCTGTTGACCCTATCCAAGAAAGAAGCATCCTTTAGGCACCGTATAAGCAATGAGTGGGAAGGACCACACACAGACAATCTCATGAATCCATGGACCCTGCAGTGGACTGTTCAAGCCGTTGGAGGCCCTGTGATCGTGTGGGGCGTGTGCAGTTGGACTGATATGGGACCCCTGATACGCCTAGGTACGACTCTGACAGGTGACACGTGCGTAAGCATCCCGTCTCATCACCTGCATCCATTCATGTCCACTGTGCATTCCGATGGACAATTCCAGCAGGACACCCCACACGTCTAAATTCCTACAGAGTGGCTCCAGGAAAACTCTTCTGGGTTTAAAGACTTCCTCTGCCCACCAAACTCCTCGGACATAAACATTATTGAGCAAACCTGGGATACCTTGCAACATGCAGTTTAGATCTCCACGCCCTTGTACTCTTACGGATTTATGGACATCCCTGCAAGTTTCATGGTGTCAATTTCCTCCAGCAGTGCTTGAGACATTATTCGTCGTGTTGTGGCAGTTCTGCGTGCTACACGATATTATTCAGGTGTACCAGTTCCTTTGGCTCTTCAGTGTATTTAAGTGTTGCGAAGTATTTTTTGATGGTACTCATTTGGAGTGCAGCTTTGTATGGAAGCGACTGGGAAAAGAAGAGAATAGAAGGTTTTGGAATTTGGAGCTACCAAGAATACTAAATATTAGCTCGGTAGATCGGGTAACTAATTAGGAGGTATTGATCAGAATTGAGGAGAAAAGGAATTTGTGGCCCAACTTCACTAAAAGATGGGGTCAGTTGACAGTACACACTCCGAGGTATAAAGGAATCGTCTGATTGGAAGTGCAAGTGAACTGTGGGCATAAAAATAGCAGGGTCAAGCCGTGAGACGAGTACAGGAAGGAGATTCAAATGGATGTGGGTTGCAGTATTTTTTCGGAGACTGAGAAGCTTGCACAGGTTAGAGTGGCGTGGAGAGATGCATCAAACGAACTTTCAGACTGAATATCACAGCAGCGACTAATGTTATAGGAAAAGTCAATTATAACTATGTTGGTGCTGGTATGTTACTATGATGAAGTCCTTTATTAGTGTGTTTCTTTTGATAAGCGTTTCACTAAAAGTTCAGCGTTATTTTGGGTTTATGTTACCTCTACATTTTAAACCGGATCTGCTTTGTCGGGCATGGAGGAAAAAAAAAAAAAAGGAAAAATTTTCACAGTTAGACTTTGAGAGATGTCATTCTCCCCGAAAAAGAAATACGGCAAGGAAACAAATAGAAAAAAAGTAGCAAATCACATGCCTGGAAACCGAAAGGTTAGGGTTCGGAACATGAATTTTTCAAGCTGTCTTTAACGTAGCCCTCACCTCTCAATGACTGAAAATTCACCAAGGAACATCATGAGGTCCGGATTTCACGTTAAACTTTAGGTCCCTTTTCCCTGAGAGGGACAGAAAAGTCTCCAAAGTGGAGTCCAATTGAAAATGTGGTACTAGGCTGTCGAGCTGCACGAAATTATTATTAGTATTGTTATTATTACTAACACAACTGCAAGGCAAGGTCTGGACCAATCGTTAGCTACGTCCCTTTCACCTAATGATTGTAGATTACTAAGTAGAATGTATATTATGGTCAAAAGTTTAAATGAAGAATTAACTATGGAAAAGTTTTGTGCATGATAATTACAGCATTTTTGAGGATCTGAACAAAAAACGTGAAAACCGATTTCTCACCAGAGTTGGGGTCTTTTTAAAACGTTTTTTGTGATGATGTTGTGTGGTGATGTTTTACCGTTCATTTGATGTGGATTATCCGCGTCATACCAGAAAATAAACAGCAGCCTTTTTTAATGCCCAGAGAAAAAGCCAAAAAGGACTTCGAATACTGCCAAAGATATGGCGTAATATTTGATTTGATGTATAAGGGGCGTTCAAAATGAAACGAGCCGGAGGCATAATTACAAAAACCAGTACCTGTATGTTAGAAGTACTGACCCTGGCCGTTGAGACAATTGTCCCCCTGTGACACAAGCCGGTGAATGGCTGTCTCATAAAATTTCTGGGGCTGAGATGTTAACCAGTTCCGCATGTACAGCTGGACGTCGTCGTCCGAGATGAACCGTTTGCCCCTCAGAGCCTTTTTAAGGGGACCAAAAATGGTGTAATCACAGGGAGAAAGGTCCAGACTGTATGGAGGGTGGCCGAGAACCTCCCATTTGAATTTCTGCAGGAGTGCTGTGACTGTGTTAGCCGTATGCGGCTTTGCATTCTCGTGGAGCAGAATGACCCCAAAAGTGAGATTGCCTGGTCGTTGTGAATTGATCGCTTGGCGAAGGATGGTCAAGGTTTGCGAGTAACGTTGGGCACTCACTGTTGTACTGTGCTGCAGGAAGTGAATCAGAAGGGGGCCGTCGTGTTCAAAGAAGAACGTCAGCAAAACTATGCGACTGGCAGCATTGGACGATCGAAGCACGTTTCTGCTGGTAGCACAGTATAGTCACGTTGTAACGTTGTTGCTTTAATTTGCTATGAAAGCGGTGCTGACAGACAATAAAAGCGGGTTAAAAGCTGTGAGCCGTCTGGGGAAGTTAACCTTGCATTACTGAGCAACTGTTTCACCAGGTATCCAGTCTAGCTTACCAAATTCCCAACCAGACTAACATTAATTATAATCTTTTAATCGTCATACGACAACCGGTGATATATATATATATATATATATATATATATATATATATATATATATATATATATATATATATACGAGGGTGGTTCAGAAAGTAACCTCCGATCGGTCACAGTGCGGGTTGTGGGGGGAGTAGCGACGCCATCTGTGCGTTCACGCACTCAACAGGTCAGTCGGCATCAAGCCGTGGTCGAGTGAACGTCGTACCTGCGCTAGTTTAGTTTTTGTGGCAGTTTGAAATGTGTGTTGCAATAGAAAACCTCGCCAAATGTGAAGTGCGTGCTGTCATAAGGTTTTTTACAGCCAAAGGATATTCTGCAGCAGCTATTCATTGTGAGCTTTGTGCCGTGTACGGACCAAGAGTTATGAGTGAAGGAGTTGTCCGTGAATGGGTACGTTTATTTAAAAGTGGACGAGAAAACGTTCATGATGAAGAGAGGAGTGGTAGACCATCACTGGTGACTGACGAACTCGTTCAGACAGTTGATGCAAAAGTTCGTGAAAATCGACGTTCCTCAATGTCGGAGTTGTCTACTGGTTTTCCACAGATTTCTAAGACTCTCTTGTACGAGATAGTGACAGCAAGATTGGGTTACCGTAAGTTCTGTGCACGATGGGTGCCCAAAATTCTTACCGACCACCACAAAACTCAAAGAATGGCCTCTGCATTAGACTTTCTGTCACGTTATGAGGACGAAGGAGAACCATTGTTAAACAGAATCGTGACCGGTGACGAAACCTGGATTAAGTACGTGAACCCTGAGACAAAAGAACAATCAAAGATGTGGGCACATTCAAATTCGCCTACCAAACCAAGAAAAGCCTCGCAAGATTTTTCTGCCAGAAAACTGATGGCAACGGTGTTTTGGGATGCCAAAAGGGTGTTGTTGGTTGAATTCATGGAACGTGGTACGACCATTAATCAAGACGTGTACTGTGAAACAATAAAAAAGTTACGACGGGCTATACAGAACAAACGCCGTGCTATGCTGACTTCCGGTATCGTTTTTTTGCACGATAACGCCCGTCCTCACTCTGCTCGCAGAACAACGGCCCTTCTTGACTCCTTCAAGTGGGACGTTATCAACCATCCACCTTACAGCCCAGACCTGGCGCCAAGTGATTATCACCTCTTCATGCATTTGAAGAAATTGCTCGGGTCACAGCGGTTTGATGACGACGAAGAGCTCAAAGATGCGGTCACAGGCTGGCTCCAGGCACAAGCGGGTGATTTTAATGCAGAAGGAATTTCAAAGCTTGTGAGGAGATACGATAAGTGCCTCAATCGCTATGGAGACTATGTAGAAAAATAGTGCAAAGATGTAGTTGTAAGATGTATATATTAAAATATTTTTATTTAACTTGGTGTATATATATATATATATATATATATATATATATATATATATATATATAAAGAGAATTTAAATAAAAAGAAATAAATCAATTTATATTTGGAAATTTATTTTAACATTGATCATTGAAATTTCAGCATATTAAACTTGATTCATAACTAAACTGGTGCCTCATTTAGGATTGTGAAAATGTGAGTTTGTAATTCTACGGAACACATCAAATAGAGAGGATTGGGAGACTGCATACAACACTGCATTCAGAAAATAACACATGAAGAACGTTGAAACATATGCAAGAGGAAATTAACCACAACCAACCGATTCAATTTTCACCCAAAGAAGTTACGTTCGTAGCGCAATCCTGTCCGTCATGTAATTACCACACACTGGTATACTAAATTCATACTAACTCTCTGTGAGATCTTCCCAAAAAGAATAGCTGAGGGCTACTTTTATGATTACACCACATGCTACACGTGTTCAACTTGGTTTACACAAAGAGTGTAACTCCACAATAATTTTGATAATTAAAATAAATTACATCGAAAAGCAATTTACAAAAGAAAAACCTCGAACTGGTTACTATCGTCTTACTATTAACCTGATGGGTCAAACAATTGTATAAGCACGTGGTACTGGTCTCACAAAGTACAGCCCACGTGGGTTGAACATAAAGAAAAGTTGCTATATTGAAAAATATTGTCAAGACGAGACGTTATAATCTCACGCACATTCGCATTTAAGATTGATGATCTTAGTTAGAGATACTGATCAACACGTGGTTCCACTTTACTCACAAAGTAGTGACTGGAAGATATTCTGAACTTCACACTCGAAACACACTGCGTTGCAATTTAAGATAACATTAGATATTTTAGAGCTAAACCTGAAATAAAGGTGATTAAATTTTCAGTTTGGCTGAACTTAAGAAATCCATTGTCCTACGGACTTAGCAGACACGCGCTTAGCCGGAGATCTTACCACTTCAGACGCTCGCCGCGGACAGACTGACCTGGGCTCCTACCAAGGGTGCTTCCGTATACAAAACGGAAGTGACCAGAAAGGCAGCTTCCTATACCAACATGACAAGGGACGGACAGGACCATACTAAGGATAGAAACCTCTTTGCTTTTAGAAAGCGTAGCTACCTGTTCCGACGTTGGTCCTACTGTTCTCTAGCAGACACGCTTGTCTGCTACCATCCAGCATGCAACTAGAAATACGAGTACATTTGCTCATTCATTCTTTCACACACAAGGGAAGGGGGATGACAGTATCTTTATCATATACAGTATATAAAAGAAAGCGGATGGAGGTTCCGTGTGAGACTGTGTGACATGAATTACATATAAACTGTGTTTTAAAGTGTAGTAGTGTGACAGATCGTTCTTGTTTATGTGTAAAAGTAACACGTTTCACTGCTCAGTCACCTCCCAGATAGTCAGAAACACCACAGTAAAATTAGAAGAGGAATTTATGCCGTAAATGACAACAGATTTAAGAAATTAACATGAAAGGAATCGAACAGAGACCTTTCAACGTGACGTGCAAGGATGCCCTCTAGTGACGGGCTGTGAACTTCCACGCTGTGGTCGAAACCACACCTCGTTACACGCGCCACGATATGACCCTCTTGTCCTCGATTTGCACATCTCAGACTCTGGCTCGTTTCTCTTATAAAAGAGATTTCCCTGAACTAAAAATTATTGCAGTAGATGCATTTATTCCAAACAAGAAAAACAATATTGATTTGTTTCAATAACCTCGTCTCCTACCTTCGTAACTTCACAGAAGCTCTCCTGCGAAACTTGCAGAAATAGTGCTCTTGGAAGAAAGGTTACGCGGAGACATGGCTTAGCCACAGCCTAGGGGATGTTTCCAGAAAGGCAAAGGTCCCAGCACACAGTTTTAACCTGCCAGGAAGTTTCATATGAGCGCACACTCCGTTGCAGAGTGAAAATTCCATTCTGGAAACAAATGCGTTCAAATGTGTGTGAAATCTTATGGGACTTAACTGCTAAGGTCATCAGTCCCTAAGCTTAGACACTACTTAACCTAAATTATCCTAAGGACAAACACACATACTCATGCAAGAGGGAGGACTCGAACCTCCACCGGGACCAGCCGCACACTCCATGACTGCAGTGCCTGAGACCGCTCGGCTAATCCCGCGCGGCATCTGGAAACAACAGCTTGTTTAAAGTGGGCAACAAACCGCAAGTTTCTTATATAAAGAAGATATTGGCTCACCAAAGCTTGAGGTAGAATCAAATTTATGTGGTACATAAACTTACCGAAAATATTGCGCACCACAAGATCTTCTTCTCGTCCCTTCAAGGATAACGTGATTTCAACTGTTATGGTCAGCAAGGTGTAGCCATCACTTCCATGGTCTTTCCCTTCGTCTTGTTCCTTTGGTTTTTTAAGTCAAGATTTTAGTTTGGAAGTCCATTTACATGCATACTGCCTTCATGTCCCTATTACTTGTTTCTGCTTCGAGCTATTTTCTTATGCATTGATTTAACATGTAATTCATTTCTAATGTTTTCAGGAATATAGATCTCTTCATTCATGTAGTGATCACCTCTGGCGCCACACTTAAAACTACGAAGAAATTTCACTTCCGCTTCCTGGATCCTGCTCATATCCTTTTGCGTGGGACCTGGTTTCAGGTAAATAGCGCGTAGTAGGTACTGCCATCACTTTGTGAAAAACTTCACCTCTGTCTCTTTCGTGTTTTTTTTTTTTTTCGTCGTTCTCACAGTTCCATAGGTTGTATTAAATTTTAAGATCTTATCAGTTTCAGTATCGAAATTTCGTTTTGTATCACAGCCGAGATACTGCAGGTGGGTTACCTGTCACAGTATAACATCACTTATTATTATTTTGGTTGTTATAGTCGATTTTTCCAAAGGCCTGACGCAGTGGGTACGTCGATTCTCGTCAGATCACCGAAGTTAAGCCCTCTCGGGCTTGGCTAGCACTTGGATGGGTGACCGCCTGTGTCTATCGAGCACTGTTGGCGAGCGACATGCACTCAACCCTTGTGACGCCAATTGAGAAGCTACTTGACTGATAAGTAGCGGCTCTGGTCTCGAAAACTGACAACGCCTGGGAGAGCACTATAGGTGATGGCATTACAGGAACTGTGTCTATCGTTATTTGTAAGTACAATTTGTTGAAACCTGTTATATTTTTCTAAAAAAGCTGTGTGTTTTTGTTTGCCAACGAATATGCAATGCGTAATGTATGTTTGCCTTACGCAAATTTGCTGTGTGATGTGCTTTTGAGCAAATGGCGTGCTTAATCAGTTTTACTGTAAACCAACAAATGCCTATAATAAAATCAATCCCTCTGAAATTTACTCAGTCTCGTGAGTACCGAGTTCTACGGCCCTGTGCAATAAACAGATAAAATTCCCTATGCAAATAAACAATGAAATAAATTTTTCTTAGCTCTTGAGCCGAAACGGATGTAATCTTGGTATTCTGGTCTCTCCACAGTAGGCATAGAAAATATTCAATCTTGACACGGCAAAGTGCAATTCTGGCCGTAAAATTACTTCATACAAATGATATCAATAGATTGGTTGATGAATGAATAATCTTGCAAATGTTCAGTGAAAATACTGCATATTAGCTCAGCGCTGTGCAATGCGGCCCGCATTGAAGCTGTAAAAACACTTTTCTGACTGTGGCACATTAATATTTTTTTGACTCTGATTGAAAAATGATTTCTTTAAAAAAATATTCATTGGGTTCAAATAAACACGACATGGAAGAGGATGAGATACTGCTAAGACGATAGCCTAAGACCAAATGCTTCGGTTTGAAAATTTGTACTCAAAATAAAGTTTCTCCATCACAAAATCTGATATGAAACATTTTACAATTAACTTCAAAATCAGTGAACCTCATAACTGTTCTAAAATACTCACTTACTGTCGTAATTAAAAACACTTGAATTGTTACAAGGTAAAAAGTCTGAGATCGATTGACAAAATAGATTCTCTGTATCAGGACTACAAAACACACAAAATATTACAAATTGGGTATACCTAATCAACCTATACATTAAAACTGATGGCAAATACTTGGTTCCTAAATTCAAGGGTCAGTAGTGTAAAAATTACCGAAAGCTACATTGCTTTGCTACATACTACATACTAAATATACAAAATTTGATTACCTTACAAATTTGTTCCAGTTGCTTTACTTTTGAGTTACAGTATAATTCATCACTTCATTTTATAAAACCTGTGTTATGCTGCGTGTAAAGACCAACAACTAAATTCTCGCAGCTAGCCACTAGCTTTAAGTCTTACATCCTATCTATAACAGAGTGCAACGGCAACTACTACTGCGCTTTGCGCACCCCTACTTACATCGATTCTGCCACTCAGGCAACAACTTTGGTTCAGTGGTGTCAAAAGTACAATCTCTTCTACATATGACAATCGTTTCAGGTCATTTTTTATGAATTATATTACAAAACCGTGCTCTACCTACCCCTCACATAACCTCTAACGTTCTCACGACTTAAAGTGTGAGTGTGGGTGTGGATTATACTGATTTATTTCCCCAAACCACATTCCACTTTTTTACGAGGTGGTATTTTGCAGCCCCTCGTCTTTACGGTATAGTCGGTTGCTGGAAAATCTCTTGACTTCTTCTCCATCGAATAGCGCTAGGTACAGGAACTTTCAAGCCTCTTTCTACTTATAAAATGAGTAGACATACAAATTTTCCTTTTCGTCAGTTAACGATGTATTTGACTTTCATGCACAATAAAATTCACACTTTCAACATACATATGTAACTTTCTGTAAGTACCTCGTACCGTCGAACATAAGAAACAAAATGAGTTACAGTTAAAAGAAAATTGGCTTGACTACCATGACTTTCTTAAAATGAATCAAAAAATACGTCTTGCCTCTACCAAGGCTGAGTCAAAAGTCTACAAGAGTACTTTTTCAACTGTTCTTGTTTCACGTAACAATAGTCAGTGACACAATAAGCATAAAGCTGCAAATAGATTCCATGGTTCTTCCATACACACTCACTGTCACATTTATGGATTGCCCTACAGGTACTTGTCGGTGCCGTTCGACCGCCGTGTCTACTTTCTTCCTGCGACTGATTTTAAACCTGCTCACACAAACATGTGATGCGCAGTAGGTAGGATTTTACCATCCCACACCCGTATCTAGAATATCGTGTGTTCGAGACGCTAGAAAGCTGAGTGGTTCTAGAAATTTACACAGAAATTCTAGAATCACTACAAACCCTCCAGCGGGGTTTGTTAAATTTACCATTCCGTTTGGATGTGCAATGGACACCAAATGTAGGGCAAATTTTTACACAAGTATTTACAATATGAATAACGGTTATTACATAATCATCACAATATAATCCTAAAGACAGTATAAATCATAGAGCTGTAGAGCAAACTGGTGCTCTGGTGCATAAGTAGTAAATTTAAAGCCTGGTCATGTCATATACAAAATGTTCTAAATTCATGTTGCTAGAAGATGCATAATACGAGGGCTGTTCAATAAGTAATGCAACACATTTTTTTTTCTGAAACAGGGGTTGTTTTATTCAGCATTGAAATACACCAGGTTATTCCCCAATCTTTTAGCTACACAACACTATTTTTCAACGTAATCTCCATTCAATGCTACGGCCTTACGCCACCTTGAAATGAGGGCCTGTATGCCTGCACGGTACCATTCCACTGGTCGATGTCGGAGCCAACGTCGTACTGCATCAATAACTTCTTCATCATCCGCGTAGTGCGTCCCACGGATTGCGTCCTTCATTGGGCCAAACATATGGAAATCCGACGGTGCGAGATCGGGGCTGTAGGGTGCATGAGGAAGAACAGTCCACTGAAGTTTTGTGAGCTCCTCTCGGGTGCAAAGACTTGTGTGAGGTCTTGCGTTGTCATGAAGAACGAGAAGTTCGTTCTGACTTTTGTGCCTACGAACACGCTGAAGTCGTTTCTTCAATTTCTGAAGAGTAGCACAATACACTTCAGAGTTGATCGTTTGACCATGGGGAAGGACATCGAACAGAATAACCCCTTCAGCGTCCCAGAAGACTGTAACCATGACTTTACCGGCTGAGGGTATGGCTTTAAACTTTTTCTTGGTAGGAGAGTGGGTGTGGCGCCACTCCATTGATTGCCGTTTTGTTTCAGGTTCGAAGTGATGAACCCATGTTTCATCGCCTGTAACAATCTTTGACAAGAAATTGTCACCCTCAGCCACATGACGAGCAAGCAATTCCGCACAGATGGTTCTCCTTTGCTCTTTATGGTGTTCGGTTAGATAACGAGGGACCCAGCGGGAACAAACCTTTGAATATCCCAACTGGTGAACAATTGTGACAGCACTACCAACAGAGATGTCAAGTTCAGCACTGAGTTGTTTGATGGTGATCCGTCGATCATCTCGAACGAGTGTGTTCGCACGCTCCGCCATTGCAGGAGTCACAGCTGTGCACGGCCGGCCCACACGCGGGAGATCAGACAGTCTTGCTTGACCTTGCGGCGATGATGACACACGCTTTGCCCAACGACTCACCGTGCTTTTGTCCACTGCCAGATCACCATAGACATTCTGCAAGCGCCTATGAATATCTGAGATGCCCTGGTTTTCCGCCAAAAGAAACTCGATCACTGCCCGTTGTTTGCAATGCACATCCGTTACAGACGCCATTTTAACAGCTCCGTACAGGGCTGCCATCTGTCGGAAGTCAATGAAACTATACGAGACGAAGTGGGAATGTTTGAAAATATTCCACAAGAAATTTCCGGTTTTTTCAACCAAAATTGGCCGAGAAAAAAAATGTGTTGCATTACTTATTGAACTGCCCTCGTATTAGTGAAATCAAGAGTAAAGTATATCTCTATTTGTCAAGAAAATCATGGGAAAATGATAAAGGAAAAGTTGGTGCATGGCTGAAGATTATAACAACCCTGCATTTTAAAGTCCAATTCTTTGCAGTCTCACATCTGAGCATTAGCCATAGTACGTTGGTCCAGCGCCCAAGAACAGCTAAACAAATCACCATAGTCGCATTCCAGTACAAAGTTACAGGTGGTACCTTGCACCATATTTAGCAACACCCAAAGATGGTTGCTCTCAGTAGATCAGTATTGTGATGATGATCATCACCACTACATTTTAAATTGAAGATTCTTCATCGATCCATATTGTTCATAGCCACATTGAAGTATGAATGCTGATATCCTGTAACTCCAGTGCCTTGAGTGAAGGGAGGAAAATGGATGGTGGAAGGTGGGAAGCAGTAAGACAGGTAAGGTAGCGGAACATATCCTAATAAATGTAGCAAAATGTCTAAGTTAGCTCTAAATCAGCCTTTACTGAGTGTTGCAACATGGCAAAAATGGCTCTGAGCACTATGCGACTTAACTTCTGAGGTCATCAGTCGCCTAGAACTTAGAACTAATTAAACCTAACTAACCTAAGGACATCACACACATCCATGCCCGAGGCAGAATTCGAACCTGCGACTGTAGCGGCCACGCGGTTCCAGACTGCAACATGACAACTTCTAGTAAATGTGGGACGACTGAACAGTAAAGCTACAATATCCTGACATGTGGAATAATCGGGTCTACTGCCGGATGTTTGTGTCGCTCTGGCACAATATTTCGGCCGCGTAACTCGTTGCCTTCTTCAGGTGCTACCTGAGTCTCAGGTAGCACCTGAAGAAGGCAACGAGTTACGCGGCCGAAATATTGTGCCAGAGCGACACAAACATCCGGCAGTAGACCCGATTATTCCACATGTCAAGATCTCACAGGGAAAGCCTGAAGAGTTCTACAATATCCTAATAAACCCATGAACTGGACTAAGCTATAGTGCTGTACATAATGGCAAGTCAATTCTGTACAACATAATGAGAAGCATGGCAACTGTCTGCCGGTAAGTATAATAATTATCATGAAATGTGGCATCAGTCCGTATGTTAGTACGTCTCTACTTGCAAACATGCTAAATATAGAAGATATAAAGGTTTAAGCAAACAAGGCAAGATAAAATTATTTGCAATGGATAATCCTACATAGTGTCCTACAATGACCTATATACCTAATGCATATAGCAATGGTTAGACGTATTAGAAAAATAGTGAGATGACAACAAGTTCATTTTACATAGTACACAACTTGACAAAATATGTAATAAGGTATTAGGAAATACTCATGGTATGGCTCCATGTGACCATTATATAAAGTATACTTATTGATGGGAAGTCATAGGTTGGCTACAAGTGTACGTTATAGAGTATGCTTGAGTATTTAACTACATAAAATTGTAGTGTAAATTTCAATTTTCTGGCTCTCAATGGTCGTTTGACATAAATGCCTACACAAACTCCTCATAAAATATCATAAAAATTAGAATGCTGGCTCTCAGTAGCCATTTGAGATAAATACTTACTCAAACTCCTCATAAAACGTCATGAAAATTAGAATACTTACTCTCTGTGGCCTCGTTTATTCAATATTTGGATAGAATTACTTAAGTAAACCTAACAGTAAGATCAAGAATAGAATGGCTCCAAGTGGTCTTCTAGTTGGAATACAAACACATCTTAATATCTAAAACAATTGCATAGAAAATATCAATCAGAGGCTCAAAGTGGCCTTCCTACATACATGAATGCTGGTCTTAGTAGCTATAAAATGATTGGGGCTCCATGTGGCCTAGTACATGAAATACATGCAAATCTTAATATCTATAACAATTGGTATAACAATTGGTTGACGCACGCAGGAGAACATGCCGGAACAATCTTTAGCTTTTTTTCCTTTCGTTGGCAACACTTCGTTTAAAATAGCGAGAATCCTCCGAAAATTTCAGGTAAAAGTGGTTTTCCGCCCACCATCGAAGATTGCAGACCTTGTGGGATCAGTTAAGGACAATCTGTTACTACGAAAGGCCGGAATTTACAAGATACCGTGCCAATGTGGTATGGCTTACATAGGTCAAACCACACGCACCGTGAAAGAACGCTCCACTGAACATCAACGTTACACCCGCCTTTTGCAGCCAAGCAAGTCCGCTATTGCTGAACATTGTATTTCTACTGGACATTCAATGGAGTATGAGAAAACAATGATTTTGTCTACAGCAACGTCTTTCTGGGACTCCATTATTAAAGAATCCGTAGAAATACGACTGGCGGAAAATCTGTTAAACCGTGACAGCGGCTACCAGCTGGACGGTGCATGGAATCCCATCATCTCCACGATTTGCTCAAATGGAAGACGACAGAGTGCGTCGACGGCCGTGGCAAACAGCAACGCAGAGGGCGACTGAGTTCTGCTATTCCACCAGCGAGGGCGCTGCCGGCGGGCAGTGTTGGTTCAACTATCAAGTTTTCGACGCATGCGCAGAATAGTTACAGTACGCTATATATTGCGGAGCGGAGAACTTTATCGCCAGTCTGCGACGGCTCACCCGAAGATAACTGGCAGGTGCCCAGTTGAAATATCGTGCGAAGTATTGAACGACGACCGGCTGCAACCCCGAAATTTGTTTGAACAGTCAATTCGCCGGGAAAATTTTAAAATTCACATATTGCTACTGTATTGTTCTCTGACGAACTGACCTTCATGAACGATGATACGATTAATGCACGCCACATGCATTATTGGAATTAGGAAAACCCACACAGATTACTCCATGTTGAACACCAGCTTTCGTGGGACGTGAATATTTGGTGTGGAATTAAAAAAAATGGTTCAAATGGTTCTGAACACTAAGGGACTTAACGTCTGAGGTCATCAGTCCCCTAGAACTTAGAACTACTTAATCCTAACCAACCTAAGGACATCACACACATACATGCCCGACGCAGGATTCGAACCTGCCACCGTAGCGGTCACGTGGTTCTTGACTGAAGCGCCTAGAACCGCTGGGCCACACCGGCCGGCGGTGTCGAATAATTTGTGACAAACTCACTGGTCCGTTCTTTATCGATGGATCCTTAAATAGTGATAAATATGGAATATTCTGGGAGGACTATCTTCCAATATTGCTTACGCATCCTCCCTTGGACTTGTGACAAACAATGTGGAGTCCACCATGGTGGTTGTCCAACACATTGTTCCGCAGCAGCAAGGGAAATTTTAGTTCGGTGTAGCCGGCCGAAGTGGCCGTGCGGTTAAAGGCGCTGCAGTCTGGAACCGCAAGACCGCTACGGTCGCAGGTTCGAATCCTGCCTCGGGCATGGATGTTTGTGATGTCCTTAGGTTAGTTAGGTTTAACTAGTTCTAAGTTCTAGGGGACTAATGACCTCAGAAGTTGAGTCCCATAGTGCTCAGAGCCATTTGAGCCAGCCAGTTCGGTGTATGCATGGATCGGAAAAGATAGGCCAGTGTCTGGACCTGTCGGAAATACTTCTCACTTGTGTCAAATCATTCAATACGCGGAAAAAAATTCGTGGAAGTGGGCGGTGACATTTTTGAGCACTTATTGTGAAATAATTCTCACAAACAAGCACCCATTTGGTGAAGGGTGAAAACACACACCTCAAACTTTTTTCACTATTCACTACCACATCCTGTTTAGATAATATTGTTTTGGAGCTCATTTGTGTGATTTGTTGGTGGGGAGTGAGGTCAACATTTTTATCGCCGATTAGCATTTTTAAAAATACTGAACACATAATTTTCCGTTTTCTAATCTGATGTGTACTTTTTGAGATATTTCGTTGTCTCAAGAAAAAAAAATTCATCTTATATACCAAAGCACAAGTAATAAAACAGATGTATGTATACTTCACCATAAATTATTTTTACTGTGTGCGCTCATGTGCACAAAAAATCACGTATATTTCTGCAAATGATGGCACATAAAAATTGTTAAGAAATAGACTAATTTATGAAATGAGATTTCCACATCCACATGGAGTTCAAAATTTCATAATATTAGCGATCAATATAAAACTTTACAACTGATATTCAGTGATAAAGTATTCAAACCTCTAACAGTGTTATTTTTAATGCGTCGTCAGTGTCGTAATTCCGTTGCATTGGTGTCAAAACAAATTTTTTCATTGTTAAGGCCTGCAGGCGAGCCCCTGTGAAAGAAAATTATAAAACATGGAACACTTTATCATTTACCGATCAGTTCCAAATTACCACAGGTTCGAATTTTTTTAATCAGCTCACCACGTGAGCTAGCTTCTTCCAGTAGCACGGTAAAAACGAATTTAAGTAAGATTCACTGGTATGAGGCTATTTTCACTGGCCATTCTGAATACTCGTAATTATCGGACGAAACTGTGAAATTCATCTACGCCCTTACTGATTTTCGTCACACATCACTGAATGTTCTCTTAGCAAGATATTCATATTGTTTATTACTGCAACCTATCTATTCTGAAATCTTTAAAATCTCAAGTACCGTCGCAACTGTTCTTGCTTATTTTAACTATTTACAGGTTTAGACTTCCTAATGAATGTGGAGTCCGTCAGTGATTCCACAATGTTCATGAAACTTAAGTAGGTTATATCGCTCATCCACTTGTTCAAGACTTAGAATATTACTTGTTGCATGACATTGAGATGCATCATGTTACCCATTCTCACTTTGCAAAGAACATTAGTTCAAGATGAAATAGTGTTCACCCCTAACTCAAATTTTCCTTTGTCATGTGCAGATTGGCTCTCTTTCACTGCGTTCTTAGTTCATTGATCACAAATGTCGTAATCAAGTGGACGGTACAGGCGAAAATGAGTTCATAGAGTTACATGGGCAACACATAACAGTAATGCCGCCGCGCACACCTCACGAAAACATCGTCATCTCGTACATCACCTTTGCCGAAACAGGTCCATCACGCTTGTTGTCGGTGTCGGGCAGTCAGCTAATTGACTGATCGTGTCATAAGGATGGCAGGATTCCAAGACGGCTACCTGCTGTGTCGGCTTATGGTAACCGGCAAATGGACGGGCGGCACGTGGCCATGTAGACAGTGCTCACATTCTGTTACTCCCCGGCCTATCAGATTTGGTCACGTAAGTGCAAAATGGTGTCGTGTCCCACGAGACTTCGGCATCACGCCACATACACTCCAGGTACGGCGACAGTCAGCGTCTCCGCACGGCTGTGGTGTGCCAGACGCCTCATTCCCCATCTTGGCTATCTCGTCCTAGCTGTCTCTCAATCTCGTGCTCTTCTCAGTGCGTAACTTGTGTAGCCTAGAGCAGTGTTACCAAAATATATTACCAAAAGATAATAAAGTACGAAGTTACATTCCTTCATCACAGCGTACTTCTTCGTACAATGAATCTATGAAAATCAAAAGACATCATTTTAGTAAGGAATTTCACTCTAAGCTTATCTGCATTAAAATAGTTTCGCATAATTATTTCTTGCTCTCAGACACATTTCCATTTTACTACATTTACATACAAATCAACTCCAAAGAATGTGGTGGAAGTTTCTTTCTTAACATTGACTCCCTATTCATTAAACTCGCATCAGTTCTTATACTTATTACTGTAAAGTGCTAAATGGGTTTGTCAGGTCTGGATAGCTAATGGATTATTTTACATATGGTTACTCATTCATTCATGCACTACGTTAATACACCTGAGATGTGCGCTACGGTCGCAGGTTCGGATCCTGCCTCGGGCATGGATGTGTGTGATGTCCTTAGGTTAGTTAGGTTTAATTAGTTCTAAATTTTAGGGGACTGATGACCTCAGAAGTTAAGTCCCATAGTGCTCAGAGCCATTGGAACCATTTTGAACTGCTGTCCACATCTTGTTATCAGCTACGGTGCCAGTGCATCTGATGTTCCCACTTTACTCGCACTGCCAACACCACCATTTCAATCGTCTCCTTGACAGTCGCTTCACAGCTACATTTCAATTTTTGTTTGCGGTTAAGTTGACACTTCTCTTCCTAATTCCGTATAGCTTTTACCGTTGGTCTGACACTTCATACTTACAGATTTTTCCTGCAGCGAACCAATCATACAAGTAATATTGTAGCCCTTGAACGGTAAAAATATCTCACAACGTAGTTGTTTTATCTTACAGATTATTTTATTATATTGCATCATCCTTACCTCCTTACCTTGCTTTGGCCCTACAACTACTTACGTATCCTGGAGTTTCGTCTGTCGAATGGTCCAACTATCTATCATTACCGTAGTTCTCTCTTCGTTTCGTATGTAAAAATACTATCTTCTGTAAAATATCTCTTTTTCACTTATTTTGGTATGGTTTTCTCCAGTAGACCTTTGTACAAACTCTTGAAAATCTCACACACGAAGTTACCACAGGTTCGAATTTTTTTGACCTGCTAATAATAATGGCGTGTGACGAGGGCCTCCCGTCGGGTAGACCGCTCGCCTGGTGCAAGCCTTTCGATTTGACGCCACTTCGGCGACTTGCGCGTCGATGGGGATGAAATGATGACGATTAGGACAACACAACAGCCAGTTCCTGAGCGGAGAAAATCTCCGACCCAGCCGGGAATCGAAGCCGGGCCCTTAGGATTGACAGTATGTCGCGCTGACCATTTGACCTGCTCACCACGTGAGATAGTCTTGTTATCAAACTCTAAACTTGCAGAAGTTCACATGAATGATCAACGCTTAGACGACATAGCCGACACTGAAGCCGATGCGACTGCGGAATTGTATGACGTCCGAAAGAAGGGCTGTTGTGACAGTTTCACATGACTGTATGAACGTTCTGTGCGTTGAACTCGTATGAGGGCTGATTATTTAGAACGCCTGAAGCATTAAAACCACAATCTGAACTCTCTATTTTTATTAATCTAGTCAGCAGTTACAGTGAAAAACGTGTAACACGAAACTGAAAAGACAAATACCTTTTCGTATTGAAAGACTGTCGTGTTAAACAACGCAAACGAAAAAAATGTGTTTTCGATCTCAACGAATTAAGTACGGTAGAACACTACGATTTTCTACTTCATTTACTCTTTTAACTACTACTGTACACTGACAGTCTGTACAAGGTGTCTCAGAACGGATAGTAAATATCTTAGGAGATTCCAATAAATCATTACGTATAACATGCGACCAGTGTTTATTGGCTACAGAGATGCAGCTATTAGAAAGCAGTCCAAACCAATACTCACAGAACGTATTTAGCAAATACAAATGATTAAGATTAAAGTTGGTTTTGATAAATTACGCCTCCGACTCGAATGCACTCTCGAATTATCTTGACTACATCACGTGTAGCACCTCGCCTTGGCCGTGTTATATGAGGGCACCATCATTCATAATCCGAACTACACTCCTGGAAATGGAAAAAAGAACACATTGACACCGGTGTGTCAGACCCACCATACTTGCTCCGGACACTGCGAGAGGGCTGTACAAGCAATGATCACACGCACGGCACAGCGGACAAACCAGGAACCGCGGTGTTGGCCGTCGAATGGCGCTAGTTGCGCAGCATTTGTCCACCGCCGCCGTCAGTGTCAGCCAGTTTGCCGTGGCATACGGAGCTCCATCGCAGTCTTTAACACTGGTAGCATGCCGCGACAGCGTGGACGTGAACCGTATGTGCAGTTGACGGACTTTGAGCGAGGGCGTATAGTGGGCATGCGGGAGGCCGGGTGGACGTACCGCCGAATTGCTCAACACGTGGGGCGTGAGGTCTCCACAGTACATCGATGTTGTCGCCAGTGGTCGGCGGAAGGTGCACGTGCCCGTCGACCTGGGACCGGACCGCAGCGACGCACGGATGCACGCCAAGACCGTAGGATCCTACGCAGTGCCGTAGGGGACCGCACCGCCACTTCCCAGCAAATTAGGGACACTGTTGCTCCTGGGGTATCGGCGAGGACCATTCGCAACCGTCTCCATGAAGCTGGGCTACGGTCCCGCACACCGTTAGGCCGTCTTCCGCTCACGCCCCAACATCGTGCAGCCCGCCTCCAGTGGTGTCGCGACAGGCGTAAATGGAGGGACGAATGGAGACGTGTCGTCTTCACCGATGAGAGTCGCTTCTGCCTTGGTGCCAATGATGGTCGTATGCGTGTTTGGCGCCGTGCAGGTGAGCGCCACAATCAGGACTGCATACGACCGAGGCACACAGGGCCAACACCCGGCATCATGGTGTGAGGAGCGATCTCCTACACTGGCCGTACACCACTGGTGATCGTCGAGGGGACACTGAATAGTGCATGGTACATCCAAACCGTCATCGAACCCATCGTTCTACCATTCCTAGACCGGCAAGGGAACTTGCTGTTCCAACAGGACAATGCACGTCCGCATGTATCCCGTGCCACCCAACGTGCTCTAGAAGGTGTAAGTCAACTACCCTGGCCAGCAAGATCTCCGGATCTGTCCCCCATTGAGCATGTTTTGGACTGGATGAAGCGTCGTCTTACGCGGTCTGCACGTCCAGCACGAACGCTGGTCCAACTGAGGCGACAGGTGGAAATGGCATGGCAAGCCGTTCCACAGGACTACATCCAGCATCTCTACGATCGTCTCCATGGGAGAATAGCAGCCTGCATTGCTGCGAAAGGTGGATATACACTGTACTAGTGCCGACATTGTGCATGCTCTGTTGCCTGTGTCTATGTGCCTGTGGTTCTGTCAGTGTGATCATGTGATGTATCTGACCCCAGGAATGTGTCAATAAAGTTTCCCCTTCCTGGGACAATGAATTCACGGTGTTCTTATTTCAATTTCCAGGAGTGTATTACGTCGTCTCTTGTTTGCTTTTTCTTTGTAGTCTTCACCTTTCAACAACCCAAAGAGGTAAGATCAAGGGCCTATGTACCGCTTTTTTATTTCTTCAACAGTTGTTTATTGAGCATAATGAGAATTACACATACGAAAGAACGGTGTTTAGATAAAACACCCTATTTTTTCCGCGTAATCTCCATCCCGTTGTATGGCCTTCCTCCAGCGCGACATAAGGGCGCGTACCAATCCTTGTCCTGATGGCGGAGCCAGTGCTTCACTTTATGAATCGCCTACTCATTGTCCTCAGAATATCTCCCACGAATGGCATCCTTTAATGGATCAAACAAGTGAAAATCCGAGGGAGCTATGTCAGGGCTGTAGGGTAGATGGGGTAACACTGTCCATCCCTGTTTTACGATGTGATCACCAGTCCTCAAACTTGTGTGAGGCCGAGCGTGACCATGTTGCAGCAAAACATCTCCTGGGTTGCTGTGACGCCGAAGTCGCTGGAAGAGCATCTTGAATTTTGTTAATGTGTTGACATATGGTTCGCAATTAGTGGTACCGCCTCTTGGCATCACATCAATGAGAATCGCACCTCCACAGTCCCAGACCACTGTGGTCATGACCTTACTGGCGGAAGCAGTTGCTTTAAAATTTTTCTTCTGTGGGGAGTGGGAATGGCGTCATTCCATCGACTGTCTTGTGTGTCGGGCTCAAAATGTTGAACACAGGTTTCATCACCTGTCACTGTCCGGGACAAGAAGGCCTTCCCCACAACTTCAAAGCGTTGCAACAAATCAAGAAAAACGTTTTTTGTGATTCACCGTCTGACACCGGGAGATCCAGTATTCAACAATAGGACGCAATAGCGTTCCTTTTGCGCTCTCCTTTAAAGTTGAACCACGATCTCCTAAAATTCTCCCAATGAACCGATGTCCACCATTCGCCGTTCCCTACCACAATCCTCAGATACTCGTTCCATTTCAAATCGCTTTGCAACGTTACGCCCAGATATTTAAACGACATGACTGCGTCCGGCAGTAGCCTACTAATGCTGTATCCGAACGTCACAGGTTCATTTTTCCTATTCATCCGCGTCTAATTAAGCTTTCTGTTCTCGGCTGTCTTGGCAACTACATATAAACAAGTTATTGGTACATTTACACAATGAAATTTCTACCTCAACTCGCCATCCTGCGCTACAGAGCCAAAGAAACTGATACTCCTGCTAAATGTCGTGTAGGGCCCCCGCGAGCACACAGAAGTGCCACAACACGACGTGGCATGGTCTTGACTAATGTCTGAAGTACGGCTCGAGGAAACTGACACCACGAATCCTGCAGGGCTGTCCACAAATCCGTAAGAGTACGAGGGGTAGAGATCTCTTCTGAGCAGCGCGCTGCAAGGCATTCCAGATATGCTCAATAATGTTCATGTCTGGGGAACCTGGTAGCCAGCGGAAGTGTTTCAGAAGAGTGTTCATGGAGCCACTCTGTAGCAATTCTGGACGCGTGGGATGTCGCATCCTCCTGCTGAAATTACCCAAGTCCATCGGAATGCACAATGGACTTGAGTGAATGCAGGTCATCAGACAGGACGCTTACTTACATGTCACCTGTCAGAGTCGTATCTAGATATATCAGGAGTCCTATATCTCTACAACTGCACATGCCCCAAACCATTACAGAGCCTCCACTAGCTTGAAGAGCCCCTGCTGACATGCAGTGTCCAAGGATTCATGAGGTTGTCTCAATACCCGTACAAGTCCATCTGCTCAATACAATTTGAAAGAAGACTCGACCGACCAGGCAGCATGATTCCAGTCATCAAGAGTCCTATGTCAGTGTTGACGGGCCCAGGCGAGGCGTAAAGCGTTGTGTCGTGCAATCATCGAAGAGCGTGGGCCTTCGGCTCCGAAAGCCCGTATTGATGATGTTGAATGGTTCGCACGCTGACACTCGTTGATGGCCCAATATTGAAATCTGCAGCAATTTGCGGAAGGGTTGCACTGCTGTCACGTTGAATGATTCAATTCAGTCGTCGTTGGTCTCGTTCTTGCAGGATCTTTTACGGCCGCAGTGATGTCGGAGATCTGATGTTTTACCGGATTCCTTATATTCACGGTACACTCGTGAAATGGTTGTGTGGGAAAGTCCGTACTTCATCACTATCTTGGAGATGCTGTTTCTCATCGCTCGTGCGCCGACTATAACACCACGTTGAACCTAACGTAAATCTTGATAACCTCCCATTGTAGCAGCAGTATCCGATCCGGCAACTGCGCCGGACACGTGTCGTCTTACATATGCTTTGTTGACCGCAGCGCCGTATTCTGCCTGTTTACATAATCTCTGTATTTGAACACGCGTGCCTATCTCTAGTTTCTTTGGCGCTTGAGTGTAATTACCTCAGCATCATCTGATTTAATTCGATACATTCCATTATCCTTGCTTTGCTTCTTTTTGTGTTCATCTTATACTGTCTTTTCAAGACATTGAACGTTACGTTCAACTGCTCTTACAAGTCCTTCGCTATCTCTGACAGAATTAAAATCCCATGTCAAACCTCATAGCGTTTATTTCTTCGTCCTGTACTTTAATTCCTACTCCTTATTTCTTCTTTTGTTTCCTTTACTGCTTGCTCATTATACAGATTAATTTATATCGGCGATAGACATTCACTCTCTTCTCAACCACTGCTTCCTTTCCATGCCCCTTGATTCTTATAACGTAGTCTGGTTTCCACACAAGTTGTAAACAACCTTTCACTCCCTGTATTTTACCCCTGCTAATTTCAGAATCTGAAAGAGTGTTCCAGTCAATATTGTCAAAAGCTTCTTCTAAGTCTACAAATGCTGTCAACATATGTTTGCCTTACCTGAATCTACCATCTGATATAAGTCGTAGGGTTGATATTGCCTCGCGTTTTCCTATATTTCTCCATAATCCACACTGATCTTCCCCGTGGTCCTTCTGTACCAGTTTTTGCATTCTTCTGTAAATAAATCGTGTTAGCATTTTGCAACCATGGCTTCTTAATAAGCATTCATATCTGCTGGCACCTACTTCCTTTGGAATCGAAATTATTACATAGTTTTTGAAGTATGGGGGTATTTCGAATGTCTCGTACACCTTTCACAAAAGATGGACGAGTTTTGTGATGGCCGGCTGCACCAAGCCTGTCCATAGTTCTGGCGGGACTTGCCTTGTTTCGACTTAGATGTTTCAGTGCTCTGTCAAATTCTTCTCGCAGTATCATATCTCCCATCTCATCTTCATCTAACACCTCTTCATTTTCTATGATACTACCTAGAAGTTAATCTCAATTGTATAGACCCTCTATCCACTCCTTCCACCTTTTAGTTTTCTCTTCTTTGCTTAGCATTGGTTTTCTGTCTGAAGTCTTGATAATCATACAGCTGCTTCTCTTCTCTCCAAAGACCTCTTTCATTTTCCTGTAGGCGGTATCGACCTTTCTCCTAGTGAAATAAGCTTCTAAATCGTTGCATTTGTCCTCTAGCCTTTTGTGCTTGGCCATTTTACGCTTCCTGTCAATCTTGGTTTTTAGATGATTGTGTTCCCCTTCGGCTGCTTCATTTGGTGCCTTTTTATATATTCTACTGTCATGAATTAAATTCAGTATCTTAGTACTTATGTTACAGATCTTAAATACTCAGTACTGAAAAATTAATAACGTACATAAATATGGAAAAATTACATCGTGATAGCTGAATTAATTTACTGAAAAACTGAGCAACTGTGTTTGGGTTATAACGTTCAGTGATTGAGCTTTTTGGTCCGCATTACTCTGAAGGCAGAAAAACAAAAACTGGTACAAAAATTACTGAAGAGGTGAGCCACACAAATAATTCTCCGTTCGCTTTATTTCTCATGTTTGTCATGCAATTGGTGTTCTGGATATTACTTGTATGTTCTCTACCCCAGTCGTAGTTACAGAAAAGGGAATAAAACTCGTTATTCTACTCTTTAGGTAACTTGGGGTCTAGGGGCAGCGCCTTTGATTCATAATCAAAACGTCTTCAGTCCCGGGTTAGAACCCTGCCGCTGCTTAAATTTTGGTTAATAATCAGTACTGGCGGCCGAAGACTTCCGGCATAAGAAGTCACCCTCTTTCTGCCAACGACCTTGTCGAAGAGAGCGGAGGAGCGAACAGACGTTTGGGGCACTCTCTTGTCCTAAGGGTGGGAAACTGACCCTAAAGGCGGAAGAATCAGGAATGATCAGCGGCATGAGGATGCAGAAGGCAATGGAAGCCACTGCATTAAAGACACATAACGTGTCATAATGTGACAGTAATTGGAGAAGTGTCATGGTGACCTCTCCATTGGCAAAAGATTCCGGAATAGTCCCCCATTCGGATCTCCGGGAGGGGATTGCCAATGGGGAGGTTACTATGAGAGAAAGATTGAATAATCAACAAAAGGTTAACGTTCTACGAATCGGGCGTGGAATGGCACAAGCTTGAACGTGGTAGGGAAACTAGAAAATCTGAGAAGGGAAATGAGAAGGCTCAATCTAGGTATAGTAGCGGTCAGTAAAGTGAAGTGGAAAGACAATGATTTATGGTCAGATGAGTATAGGGTAATATCAACAGCAGCAGAAAATGGTATAATGGGAGTAGGATTCGTTATGAATAGGAAGGTAGGGCAGAGAGTGTGTTACTCTGAACAGTTCACTGACAGGATTGTTCTTATCAGAATCGACAGCAAACCAACACCTACAACGATAGTTCAGGTATACACGCCGATGTCGCAAGCTGAAGATGAAGAGATAGAGAAAGTGTATGAGGATGTTGAAAAGGTAATACAGTATGTAAAAGCCTACCGGGACCATCCTACCGCCGTGTCATCCTCAAGGAGGATGCGGATAGCAGGGGCGTGGGGTCAGCACACTTCTCTCCCGGCCGTTATGATGATATTCTTGACCGAAGCCGCTACTATTCGGTCGAGTAGCTCCTCAATTGGCATCACGATGCTGAGTGCACCCAGAAAATTGGCAACAGCGCATGGCGGCTGGATGGTCACCCATCCAAGTGCCGACCACGCCCGACAGCGCTTGTCAATACAGTATGTAAAGGGGGATGAAAATCTAAGTAATGGGGGACGGGAATTCAGTTGTAGGGGAAGGATTAGAAGAAAAGGTTACAGGAGAATATAGGCTTGGGACAAGGAATGAAAGAGGAGAAAGACTACTTGAGTTCTATAACAAGTGTCAGCTCGTAATAGCGAATATAGTGTTCAAGAATCATAAGAGGAAAAGGCCGGGTGATATGGGAAGAGTTCAGTTACATCTATATGTACATGGATACTCTGCAAAACACATTTAAGTGCCTGGCAGAGGGTTCATCGAACCACCTTCACAGTTCTCTATTATTCCAATCTCGTATAGCGCGAGGAAAGAATGAACACCTATATATTTCCGTACGAGCTCTGATTTCCCTTATTTTATCGTGGTGATCGTTCCTTCCTATGTAGTTCGGTGTCAAAAATATATTTTCGCATTCGGAGGAGAAAGTTGGTGATTGGAATTTCGAGAGAAGATTCCGTCGGAACGAAAAAAGCGTTTCTTTTAATGATGTCCAGCCCAAATCCTGTATCATTTCTGTGACACTCTCTCCCATATTTCGCGATAATACAAAACGTGCTCCCTTTCTTTGAACTTTTTCGATGTACTCCGTAAGTCCTGTCTGGTAAGGATCCCACACCGCGCAGCAGTGTTCTAAAAGAGGACGGACAAGCGTAGTGTAGGCAGTCTCCTTAGTAGGTGTGTTACATTTTCTAAGTGTCCTGCCAATAAAACGCAGTCTTCGGTTAGCCATCCGCACAACATTTTCTATGTGTTACTTCCAATTTACGTTGTTCGTAATTGTAATACCTAGGTATTTAATTAAATTTACGGCTTTTAGATTAGACTGATTTATCGTGTAACCGAAGTTTAACGCGTTCCTTTTAACACTCATGTGGATGGCCGCACACTTTTCGTTATTTAGGGTCTACTGCCACTTTTCGCACCATTCTGATATCTTTTCTAAATCGTTTTGCAGTTTGGTTTGCTCTTATGATGACTTTATTAGTCGATAAACGACAGCGTCATCTGCAAACAAACGAAGACGGCTCCTGAGATTGTCTCCGAAATCGTTTATATACACTCCTGGAAATGGAAAAAAGAACACATTGACACCGGTGTGTCAGACCCACCATACTTGCTCCGGACACTGCGAGAGGGCTGTGCAAGCAATGATCACACGCACGGCACAGCGGACACACCAGGAACCGCGGTGTTGGCCGTCGAATGGCGCTAGCTGCGCAGCATTTGTGCACCGCCGCCGTCAGTGTCAAAAAAATGGCTCTGAGCACTATGGGACTCAACTGCTGAGGTTATTAGTCCCCTAGAACTTAGAACTAGTTAAACCTAACTAACCTAAGGACATCACAAACATCCATGCCCGAGGCAGGATTCGAACCTGCGACCGTAGCGGTCTTGCGGTTCCAGACTGCAGCGCCTTTAACCGCACGGCCACTTCGGCCGGCCGTCAGTGTCAGCCAGTTTGCCGTGGCATACGGAGCTCCATCGCAGTCTTTAACACTGGTAGCATGCCGCGACAGCGCGGACGTGAACCGTATGTGCAGTTGACGGACTTTGAGCGAGGGCGTATAGTGGGCATGCGGGAGGCCGGGTGGACGTACCGCCGAATTGCTCAACACGTGGGGCGTGAGGTCTCCACAGTACATCGATGTTGTCGCCAGTGGTCGGCGGAAGGTGCACGTGCCCGTCGACCTGGACCGGACCGCAGCGACGCACGGATGCACGCCAAGACCGTAGGATCCTACGCAGTGCCGTAGGGGACCGCACCGCCACTTCCCAGCAAATTAGGGACACTGTTGCTCCTGGGGTATCGGCGAGGACCATTCGCAACAGTCTCCATGAAGCTGGGCTACGGTCCCGCACACCGTTAGGCCGTCTTCCGCTCACGCCTCAACATCGTGCAGCCCGCCTCCCGTGGTGTCGCGACAGGCGTGAATGGAGGGACGAATGGAGACGTGTCGTCTTCAGCGATGAGAGTCGCTTCTGCCTTGGTGCCAATGATGGTCGTATGCGTGTTTGGCGCCGTGCAGGTGAGCGCCACAATCAGGACTGCATACGACCGAGGCACACAGGGCCAACACCCGGCATCATGGTGTGAGGAGCGATCTCCTACACTGGCCGTACACCACTGGTGATCGTCGAGGGGACACTGAATAGTGCACGGTACATCCAAACCGTATTCGAACCCATCGTTCTACCATTCCTAGACCGGCAAGGGAACTTGCTGTTCCAACAGGACAATGCACGTCCGCATGTATCCCGTGCCACCCAACGTGCTCTAGAAGGTGTAAGTCAACTACCCTGGCCAGCACGATCTCCGGATCTGTCCCCCATTGAGCATGTTTGGGACTGGATGAAGCGTCGTCTCACGCGGTCTGCACGTCCAGCACGGACGCTGGTCCAACTGAGGCGCCAGGTGGAAATGGCATGGCAAGCCGTTCCACAGGACTACATCCAGCATCTCTACGATCGTCTCCATGGGAGAATAGCAGCCTGCATTGCTGCGAAAGGTGGATATACACTGTACTAGTGCCGACATTGTGCATGCTCTGTTGCCTGTGTCTATGTGCCTGTGGTTCTGTCAGTGTGATCATGTGATGTATCTGACGCAGGAATGTGTCAATAAAGTTTCCCCTTCCTGGGACAATGAATTCACGGTGTTCTTATTTCAATTTGTAGATGTGTAGATAAGGAACAGCAAAGGGCCTATAACATTACCTTGGGGAACGCCAGAAATCACTTCCGTTTTACTCGATGACTTTCCGTCAATTACTACGAACTGTGACCTCTCTGACAGGAAATCACAAATTCAGTCACATAAATGAGACGATACTCCATAAGCACGCAATTTCGCTACGGGCAGCTTGTGTGGGACCGTGTCATAAGCCTTCCGGAAATCCATAAATAGGGAATCAATCTGAAATCACTTGCCAACAGCACGGTCAGACAGAATCCGAAATCAGATACTGGATTGTAAGGCGTACCCAACAGCAGATATAGACTCCGATCATAATGTAGTACTGATGAAGAGTAGGCTGAAGTTTAAGACATTAATCAGGAAGAATGAATACGCTAAGAAGTGGGATACGGAAGTACTGTGGAATGACGAGATACGCTTGAAGTTCTCTAAGGCTATAGATACAGCAATAAGGAATAGCTCAGTAGCCAGTACAGCTGAAGAGGAATGAACATCTCTAAAAAGGGCCATCATATGAGTTGGGAAGGAAAACATTGTTGCAAGGAAAGTAACAGCAAATAAAGCATGGGTAACAGACGAAATACTTCAATTGGTCGGTGAAAGGAGGAAGCACAAAAATGTTCCGGGAAACTCAGGAATACAGAAATACAAGTCGGCGAGGAATGAAATAAATAGGATGTGCAGGGAAGCTATGACGAAATGGCTGCAGGAAAAATGTGGAAACATCGAAAAAGAAATAATTGTCGGAAGGACATACTGAGCATACAGGAAAGTCAAAACAACCTTCGTGACATTAAAAGCAAGGGTGATAATATTAAGAGAGCAACGGGAATTCCACTGTTAAATGCAGAGGAGAGAGAGGATAGGTGGAAAGAATACATTAAAATCCTCTATAGGGCGGAAGATTTGTCTGATGTGATAGAAGAAACAGGAGTCCATTTAGAAGAGATAGGGGATCCAGTATGCGAATCAGAATTTAAAACCATAGTGCTCAGAGCCATTTGAGCCTCAGAGAAATTAAAAGAGCTTTGGAGAACTTAAGATCAAATAAGGCAGAAGGGATAGATATCATTCCATCAGAATATCTAAAATCGTTGGGGGAAGCGGCAACAAAACGACTATTCAGGTAGGTGTGTAGAATGTATGAGTCTGGCGACATACCATCTGACTTTCGGAAAAGCATCTTTCACACAATTCCGAAGAGGACAAGAGCCTTAGATGTGCGAGAATTATCACACAAAAGATCATGCATCGAAGCTGCTTACAAGAATAAAATTCAGAAGAATGGAAAAGAAAATTGAGGATGCGCTTGATGACGATCAGTTTGGCTTTAGGAAAGGTAAAGGCACGAGAGAGGCAATTCTAGGCGCTACAGTCTGGAACCGCGCGACCGCTACGGTCGCAGGTTCGAAACCACTAACCTTCATGCCCATTGCAGCGTGTATTTAAAGTGAACCTGATTGGCATCCTAGAGTGCGAATACGGATCTATGCCTGTAGCTGACTATTATGCGTGGTATGTATTTCTTCCTCCTTCGTGTCCTTGTCTTCAGAGCACGGAGGGCACCCAGGTGCTAGCCGGGCGGAGGGATTCCCAAGTGGGATTACTTGGGCAGGTATTCCTAGTTCTTGCATTCCTCTGATATCCAAGCCAAACCTCCTAAAAAGCCATTAATTTGAAATATTATAATGTTGATAAATGAGTAATCCATTCTGAGACTCTTGAACTACACTACTGGCCATTAAAATTGCTACACCACGAAGATGACGTGCTACAGACGCGAAATTTAACCGACAGGAAGAAGATGCTGTGATATGCAAGTGATTAGCTTTCCAGAGCATTCACACAAGGCTGGCGCCGGTGGCGACACCTACAACGTGCTGACATGAGGAAAGTTTCCAACCGATTTCTCATACACAAACAGCGTTGCCTGGTGAAACGTTGTTGTGATGCCTCGTGTAAGGAGGAGACATGCGTACCATCAAGTTTCCGACTTTGATTAAGGTCGGATTGTAGCCTATCGCGATTGCGGTTTATCGTATCGCGACATTGCTGCTCGCGTTGGTCGAGATCCAATGAGTGTTAGCAGAATATGTAATCGGTGGGTTCAGGAGGGTAATACCGCACGCCGTGCTGGATCCCATCGGCCTCGTATCGCTAGCAGTCGAGATGCCAGGCATCTTAACCGCATGGCTGTATCGGATCGTGCAGCCACTTCTCGATCTCTGAGTCAACAGATGGGGACGTTTCCAAGACGACAACCATCTGCACGAACAGTTCGACGACGTTTGCAGTAGCATGGACTATCAGCTCGGAGACCATGGCTGCAGTTACCCTTGACGCTGCATCACAGACAGGTGCGCCTGCGATGGTGTACTCAACGACGAACCTGAGTGCACGAATGGCGAAACGTCATTTTTTCCGATGAATCCAGGTTCTGTTTACAGCATCATGATGGTCGCATCCGTGTTTGGCGACATCGCGGTGAACGCACATTGGAAGCGTGTATTCGTCATCGCCATACTGGCGTATTACCTGGCGTGATGGTATGGGGTCCCATTGGTTACACGTCTCGGTCACCTAATGTTCGCATTGACGACGCTTTGAACAATGGACGTTACATTTCAGATGTGTTACGACCCGTGGCTCTACCCTTCATTCGATCACTGCGAAACCCTACATTTCAGCAGGATAATGCACGACCGCATGTTGCAGTTCCTGTACTGGCCCTTCTGGATACTGAAAATGTTCTTCTGCTGCCCTGGCCAGCACATTCTCCAGATCTTTCACCAACTGAAAACGTCTGGACAATGGTGGCCGAGCAACTGGCTCGTCACAATACGCCAGTCACTACTCTTGATGAACTGTGGTATCGTGTTGAAGATCCATGGGCAGCTGTACCTGTACACGCCATCCAAGCTCGGTTTGACTCAATGCCCAGGTGTATCAAGGCCGTTATTACGGCGAGAGGTGGTTGTTCTGGTTACTGACTTCTCAGGATCTATACACCCAAATTGCGTGAAAATGTAAGCACATGTCAGTTATAGCATAATAGCAATGAATACCGGTTTATCATCTGCATTTCTTCTTGGTGTATCAATTTTAATGGCCAGTAGTGTAGCTTCAGTGAAACAATACCTACCCACTTAATGTTTGTCGTTGGAAGAGTAAAGGTTAAAAGTAACGAAATTAATTGACGAGGGTATAGCTTTGAAATAAACATGTGATTTTGCGCTTGTGCATGTGTGTGTGTGTGAGGAAGGGTGGGGTGGGGGGGGGGGCGGGAGAGTCGGAGGCGGGGCTTATGTAATTTTTGAAAAATGTTCTAATACTGTTGAACATGGCACCCATTACTGATGAAGAAGCTTGTGGAAATTTCGATTTCAGACTTACGACTATGGCACAAAAATGAAAAAATATCGTGTAGATGTGTGGGTGTGTAACATATATATTCATTTTTTGGATACAGAATTCAGTCACTAATAGCGAGACACGCGAACTTAGAAAGACGAGATGAAATTTTTTAATCTCTGGATTCGAAAATGGGGCGTATTATTTTCTGGCTACGAATTAACGTTACATATCGGTTCCTTTCACTAGTTGTAATATGTACTAGAAATAACGTGACGGAATGTTCTTTGCTGACTGAGATTTGATCCCTACACATCGTTGCTGTTCACTACACTCGAAGCGAAGTTAACCAACGATTACTTTTTACCAGTAGCTAAGAATGCCAGTTTTGAACCTGAAATTACGTGACTACATGTTTTGTGTCTGACTGGGCGTCGAAACCGGAACATGTCGCTATTGCTGACAACAAACGAAGAGATGCTAGAAATCAAAATCGCTTTTTGCCAGTAGTTGGGTTGTGCATACCAGAGTGTGAAATGACATGATGAAGATCTTTTGGCCAGGTCATCATTCGAATCCACGGACAAAAGTTTCATGGAAACCTTGAGGGGTTTTGGATCTTGGGAAAACAACGAAGTGATGGAACTCTGCCATCCCGAAAACGAGTCTGTAACGTCTAGTAAGAAACAAAAACAACATATTATGTAGTAATTAGAAAATTAGATGTATCATATTGTGTCATTGTGTAAAATTATGTATTTTTTTTATTATTTATTTAGTAATCTTGCTGTGCTCCGTTCTGATCTGGCAAATTTTATAGTGATAACGTAATTTTTTTTATGAGAGTCTCATGTTCTTGGGCTAGTCGTGGTATGAAATAGTATTTCACCAAGAAATAAAATCCACTGCGAACTTGTGTTTTTGAACGATCATACGAACTGTAACATCAGTGTTCATTAAAAGTAATTTCAACTTTTAATAACTATGAAGTAGGGAAGTTATATTGATCCTTAGCATGAGTTGCAGTTAAGAAAAATCGTTCTTTAAATTGTAGGCCAGATACAGAAAATTAAGACTTCCATAGATACATTTTATTTTGCAAAAAGGTAACGATGATAAAGAAATTCAAAGCACAGCATTGTTAAAAGTATTTCACGTAACTCTTTCCATATATGCGTTGTTACGCCAATAATCAAAAAATAAATAAATAAACCAAAGAGCAACAATTTAAAACAATTCGAGAGAGTAGTGACGTGAAACTGGCGCCCAACGTGGGGCACGAATTTGCAGTGGCCACAAATATAAAATTTTATGTATTTTTCTTTCAGTGTTGATTGTTATGTATGTGTATATATATGTATTTAGTGATAAATGTATGTATGTATATCATGATCAATGCTATGTATTAATGAATGTGCAAACACTCTTTCATGACAAAACGTACTACTGCAAGCGAGTCTGAGAAGACGATCCTGATAGTACTGAGAAGCTCTAACGACTACGTAATCCGGGGGCAGCCGAACCCCGAGATAAGATAAACTAAAGGTAAGACTACAGTGTAGTTGTCCTGTTTGTAGAAGTTGAGCTCCAGTGAAGTGATCTCATTTCGCTAGTGGTGTGCATATTGTGCGTAGTTTGATGTTAGTGTTTGTGACAGGACAAAGTTGATGGTAGATAGTAATTTTTAGTGTGTAGTGTAGTGTAGCTAAATTAACGTGTTTTGTGTGCAAGGGGCAAAACTGTCAGATTTTGTGTTTTAGTAAGCAATTTAGGAATATGGTTAAGTTGCGTAGTCAGCGTCCGAGCAATATGGATACTGAGGAACAACAATTAGTGCAGGAAATGTAGAACCGGGTACTTTAAGCAGTTCAAGTACTCTCTTTGAGGATATAACATGCGAAAATGTGGGGGCAGGGGCACAGGAGGTGGTGCCACCGCCCACTAGTGCTCAAAGAGATGAAGATAAAGAAATTGTACCACCACCAGAAAAGCAGGAACCAGAGAGTGGTAATCTGCCTGGTGGGTATTCACTTCAGGCTATATTAGAGCGTGTGTTAGATTACCAGGCAAAATTTGCGCAACAACAAGCTGAAAAGGACGAAAAAATTGAAATCTTTATTGCCCAGCAAGCCGAGCGAGATCGCCAGCAAGCTGAGCGAGATCGCCAATTAACAGAAAATTTACTTGCCCAGCAAGCTGAGCGAGATCGCCAATTAACAGAAAATTTACTTGCCCAGCAAGCCGAGCGAGATCGCCAGCAAGCTGAGCGTGACCAGCAACTTGTGCAGTCGTTAGAAAATATGAAAAAAGAGATTGCAGATATGAAACAGAATTATGAGTCGATACCTAAGGCCGTGCAGGAGCTGACTGAACAGGTCAACAACCTGCAAGTAGCAAACACTAACAGGGTAGACGAAATAGGTGTATTAGCCAACCGGGTAGAAAGGCTAGAAATAGATTCCACACAGCTTGTAGAGCAGAAGTGGAACGAACAAGCAACTAAAATTGAAACAGAATTCAACTCATGGCTAGAAGTGAAGGAGAGTGAGATTGACAAAAATATTAATTCTAAAGTACAAGCAGCCATAGCAAATAGAGATTCCGAATCGTTCAGTACCGCAGTAAATAGTCAGGTACAGAACGACGTGCAAACCATCAAACAAATACTCAGTGAGGATATTCCGCAGTGGCAAGTGAATATGAACAAACGGATATCCGACCTGGAGAAGGGTTTAGCACAAAGCAGAAAACATCTGGAACAGGAACCTATGTCGCCAACAGCCCATGGTTTTGGCAACGCACAAATTTATACGCGATACAACAATGGGGAATCTGTAGTCGATAATGCGAAGAGCTGTAGCTTCGGTTCGGAGCACACAGCATATGTCCCAGGAGCAAACCCATGTAGTTCAAAAATATTAGTGGAAGAAAGTTTAATCAAAAATAGGCAATTTCAAACGTTTACTACTGAACGGAAATCAGTACACCCAGTAGTATTCATAAAAAGCTTTAAAAATATCTTGCCCAGTGTCTGGAATGAAACACAGAAAATTCAATACGTAATGTCATACATACAAGGTGACGCAGCGTTGTGGGCTACAGAGGTAGCAGACAGCTGCAGGACATACGAACAGTTCGAAAGGGCATTTCTGTCGAAATATTGGTCGCCTTGTATACAAGAGCGGCTAAGAAAAGAAGTATATAATCCCGAACCGTACTCACCCCGTCTTGGGAATTTGAGGCGGTATTTTGAAAAGTATATAAACAAAACACGCTACTGGGACGAGCCTATATCACCAAGAGACATAATAAGACTACTAAAATCACATTTACCCATTCATATCAAAGAGAAATTAATACATGTACCAGAAAGCGACATGGAAAACTTCCTGTCTGTTCTAGATTCTATAGACTTGATACAGGAAGACGTAAAATCAGCGTGTGATCACTCGCGGAATAATGGGTCAGGATGTAAACATGACAGAAATAGTAGTGTACAAAACCACAACCATGGAAATGGTGGGGGTGGTAACAAGCGGCAAGAACATTCGCAAAATGGTAGTAATGGTAGAGGCCAGAACGGGTATGGACAACCAACTTATAACAAAAAGCGTCGATTTGACGACCGGTACGAATCCGGAATGTCAGGGACCAACCGCTGGAAAAATGCGCGAGGTCAGTGGCAGAGCAATTATAGTGATAGTAATCGAAATTGGCAGCAGAATCAGCGAAGAAGCCCAGAGCGACAGGGGAATGACCGGTATGACAACAATAGACCACCACCGCAAAACGCGCCTATTGCGCAGCCGTGGCGGCCTACAAATCAGAGTGTACATATAGTGGAGGTCGCGGACAATAGCCGTCCAAGTACCTCACAAGTAAACAATCCAACAAACTAGAATCGGCCTCGATATGCTCTCCATCGCTGGCCGAGGGGTGGAGTGAGAGCAACACGAGTCATAATAATATACCTGGGATACGTATGCTGCGATACAACGACGGTGTCAGTATGGATAAAGATCTGCTGAACGAACCGCACGAATGTAAGAACGATAATAACGAAAATGTGCAAGCTATTATCGAAGCGAAAATCAATGATGTTGCAGTGAATATAATCATCGACACAGGTGCCTCAATAAGTGTAATGAGTATGGAGTTATTTAAAGCACTGGGAAAAGGACATAGCATTCCGACTTTCCCGGTTAATAATTGTAAGGTGTCTGGAGCCATTAGTGCACAGAGCCAATCAGTTAAGTACCAGGTGCAGGTGGAGATTTGTAAGGAGGGCGAAGCCATAGTGAGCTCGTTCCTCGTTGTTAAAGGATCTTGGGAAAACAACGAAGTGATGGAACTCTGCCATCCCGAAAACGAGTCGTATCTCGCAAAAGGGATTACACAGGTTCTAATTCAAGCCCAGAAAAATTTGAATATCTCGATAACAAATGAAATAAAGACTAAGTACTCAGTGAACTGAAATGAAGACTCTTTCACAAATTAAAACTATGTTTTTTATGTAAGTTGTCTTACAGATAAGTGTTTCTGCTTGCGACAATTTCTGCACCTTTCATACCGAACTAAAACTGACTCTGCTCCAGGCGGTACCGAGGGAACATCATGTTTAATTGGATTTGGACCAGCGTGATACCAAGTACTTTTCACTTTTCTTTACAAGAGATGGAGAAGGTGTGTCTGTTTGTGTAAAAGAAATTCGCCTCAGTTGGGAATGGAATCCAGATCTTGAGAATACCAAGGTAGTATCAATCGAACAGAACAAATACCTCGAAATGTTTTGGGCCGATGATTTCGTTGTAACAGAATATGTGACATAGGATGAAAACTCTGGCAACATGGCCTGGACGGCAACGTAGCACTGCCAAGAGCTAAATCATCGCGTTTTGTATATGACTCTGGCGCATCGTACTGCATCTGCAGCAGCAACCTGAGCAGCAGTTGGCATCACACATACTACACAACAAGCTGGTACAAATACGTTACTTCAAGGACAGCTCAGAGCCAGACGTCCTGTAGCGTGCATTCCACTGGCACCGCACCATAGCCGTCGGCGACTTCAGTGGTGTAAAGCGAAGGTGGAGGTCTATTTTGTTTTCTGATGAACGCTCGTTCAGCCTCTGTGCCAGTGATGGCCATGTGTTGGTTAGAAGGAGACCAGTAGAGGGCCTGGAAGAGACTTGTCTGCATGCTAGTCTCACTGGACCTACATCTGGAGTTATAGTCTAGAGTGTAATTTCGTATCACACGCACCATGACTGCAAATTTGTACGTCAGCCTGGTAATTCGACCTGCTGTGCTGTAATTGAGGAACAGAATTCCAGGGGTTTCCAATAGTATAATGCTCGTCGACATATTGTCGTTGTAACCCAATAATCTCGACGGAGCGTCGACATGTTGCCTTGGCGTGATCGTTCACTAGATCTGTCTCCAGTCGAGCGCGTATGGGACATCACCGGACAGCAACTGCAGGGTCATCCACATACCAGCATCAACCGTCACTGTATTGACCGACCAGGTGCAACAGGCATGGAATTACATCCCACAAACTGACACTCGGTACCTATGCAACACAAGGCATGCACGTTTGCATGCTTGCATGCAACATTCTTCCGGTTATACGAGCTATTAACGCACCAGCATTTCGCATGTGCAATGGATTATCGGGCACCTGAGATCTTGCACTGTTAATCAGTTAACTATGTTAACTAGACAAATGTATTCCCGAAATTTCAGTGCTCTACATTAATTAATTTTTGGTGTTGTGATATATATTATCCATCAATCCCTTTTGTTCTTTGGTGGTGACAGGTGTAAGGGCGAAGATTATGGGACGTGATAAAGAGTACTGTTACATTTGTAGAACTGAAAGAAACGGTAGACTTATCGTATTAAGAGGGACTTCTATAAGTGAGTAGTTAGTACCTGTTCGTTGTATACTGTAGAGTGTCCAGGTGGCTCATGATCAGGCAAAAGAAGTAGGTTGATGGTACCGGAAGCCGTGGAGCGTAATGTGTGAGTTACTGGTACATTATTATTTCTGCATTGTTGTGAAAATGAGTAACAGTGAGGCAATGGCAAAATTGGAGACACTGGGTGTCACCAGTGAGGAGGCTATAAAGTCACTGGTGAACCACATACCTCAGTAAACGGCAGATTAAATGTTTTCAGATACTAAACAAGCGGCGAAAATTAGAGGTGTTAAATTCACGGTCTCTTGGAGAGCATGTTGCTGATGCCAACGTTTTTTTCTCCCTGTTGTGGTAGGTCGTCTTCAAACGTGTTACCGTGCGTGGAGGATCTCAGGTTATTGCCTGACATAGGGGCTGGTCAAAAAGGGAACTATTACCGATAGGATAGGAAAACTGAATGTACACACTTGTGAGTTAACGCAAAGTGAGGAGTTAAGCAAAGTGTTACTACATGACGCTGTGTAACGTGGTCTCAATTCTTTTCTCAGATGTTTCGCACCAAAGATGTCTATGAGCGTGCGTGAAGATCTCCATGAAGCCGTTAGATTAGCATCTGAGGTGTGAGGAAATCGATTTGGCAATAGCTGTAAGGGATTGAAGGTACGTGTTTGTTTTCGAATACAAAGCTTTTTTTAATTTCAGACGTCCATGGAATCTGCAGAGGCCATACTACAAGCCATAGAGCGGTATTAGGGAAAGTACAGACTTCCGAAAATTTGATAGAAATAGTAGAGGGGGTCGTGCAAACGATCATCAGGTATGTATGAGTAGTGGGAGACGTAATCTTGGTGGCTAGAAGCTTACGTAAAACAAAAGAGGAAACCTCAGAGGAGACGAAATGAATTCCTGGTAAAGATAAATTCAGTAAAAACGAAAACAAAGGTGTAACGTGCCATAGTGGCTATGATGGGTGGAAGGGAATATAAATTTTTAGTGGACACAGGGCACATGTTTCAGTGGTGTCAAGGGAGTTACTACACAGGAGGCTTTGAACTCACCATGTTACAAGTTGCGTGGAGTAGGGGGATAAAAATGTATGACCATAGGTATCAGTGATGCTGAATCTTACGTTTCAGACGACAAATTTCAGGCAATGTGTATAAGTGCCGTGTCATGTAAGTGAGGGCTACAGCATGATCATAGGATTAGACTTCCTCCTTCACATCATGCAATAACTGACCTTAGCCAACATATAGTGGAGTTTGGTGGGAAGACATTCAGGTTACAGGAAGATGTCAATGTTGATTTGTCATGAGGAACATCTAATGTACAGAACAATCCAGTTATACCGCGAAAGTAGTATGTCGAAGAGAGGTCTAGGACAATTAGCATTTCCAAGTCAAATTTCCAGGATGCCAACCAAGAACCCAATTTCTTAGTTGACCCCAAAAAAACTCATTTCCCTATATCAGAAAATTAAATTCTACAATGGAAGCAAAAGTGACCAACAAAGCGGAGCTATTTAAAAATTTCAGAAAATAATAACAAAGGAAATTTTAATTTAATTAAAAGAAAATTAAATTTTTTTAAAAATTTATTCAAACACAGTAACATGAATTGCACGATCTTTGTATACTTTTTACCTCGCCAAACAAAATGTAAATTTACAAGTTTATCGTATTTATCATCATCATTTTTAAAGATTTTAGCATATCGATCTGGAAGAGTAATTTTATAGTGGTCATATAAAAGTAGTACAATTTTGCCTCCAAATTTATTAGGTAAAAGTTCAGCTTTGAAATTACATAAGATTTATGTTCTGACAATTTAGTAAACACTTCTGAACAACCATTACCAAGTTCAGTTAATAGATTTTCAGTGCTTCCATTCATGGGCATTTTGCTTTATAAAGAGAAAAAGATGAAAAAATTAAATTGTTTGCTTTAGCATATCTTTTAATACGTTGAGAAATTCCACCTCAAATTTCTTTCCAAAGAAATAAAATCATATCGTAATTATGTAATAAATCAAATTGAACTTAAGTCATTTTTAATATACCATCCCAAGGTAATCCTGGAACTTAAAATAGCTAGATGGATCACTTTTATGCGATTTAATACATGCGTCTCTAAAATTTTCGAAAATATCTGCTAAAATTAAAACATCAGATTTATTATATAATTTTGCACATTCATGTAAATTTTTACTATTGAATTTTTCCAAACTGTTTCGGCTCTTCATCAGAAATATTATGTTTATTAAATATTGAATAAAAACATTCTTTTTCAGGTAATTTGATTTCTTTTAATTTTCCTTCTGGATCCATATTTTCATACAACTCCTTTCTTGATTATTAAATCTAATTGTTCACCTTCAAAATATTTTGCTGTTTCTCTAACTTGTTCTTTTGGAAGATTGGAAGATAACTTATCAATACTTGAAGCCATAAATTTAAATGTATCTAAAACTCTTAATGTTAATCCATTTTCAACTTGTTTACTGTAGGAAATATATTTTTCTTCATTATTTGGAACTGCATCAATATCTTTATTACCAACTACTAATTCTTTGATGAACAGATGGACATTGTAATTTGTTAAATTATGAATATAAATTGGAATAAATTTAGTATTTTTATATTTAAGGGCAAAGATAAAGTTACAGAATTGCTCCATAACATGTTGATGGCCAACTTCATTCAGATCACAGACGACATAAGCAGGTCGAAAACGATAACGCAAACCAACAGCGTATTGCAGGGGGTCCCACTAAGGCCTTTACTTTTCAATATTACCACATATCAAGTTGTACAAATGATAAGAAACAGAGAACATCAAAAACTACATATAAACAGACAACATGGTCATTTGATCGAACTCCAGACTCAACCTGCAACTCGAGAATTGGATGCAGGAGAACAAAATGGAAATTAACATGGGAAAAACTGCAAATATGACATTCCAGAATATAGGTCGAGAGGCTGAAAAAGACAGAATATATCTTGGATGGAACCTCTTATGTCAGTCAATACCTTCAAATATCTCGGACCAACTCTGCAATCCATTGCCAGATCATTCCCAATACATGTACAATCTCGAGCAGCAGCTGCCACAAAAGCCATGTTTCACATCAAGGCAACATCCAGACTGTCACCAAAAACACACACAGCCTTGTTTGCTGCAAAAATACTTCCCATCGCAACCTATGGAAGAGATTTGATTTGGGAAAAGCTGAGTCTGGAAGCAGCTAAATCACCCTTCTTCAAAGCCGCCCTAGGGGTTTCAAAAGACACAAAGTCGAGGCCAGTATACGAATTCTCCAGGGAACCCTATTTCATTGAGGAACTATGTATGAGGCTCCCATCCACCAACAACTCGAATTAATTCCTACATGAGAGAGCGAAGAAGAGAAGGGAATTTCTACAACAGAAGCCATGACAAACAGATTCTGGATTAACACAAATCAAGAACTCCAACACTTGGTGAACTCAATAGCAGTGCATGAATGCCACCACAAAATATGCAAGAACAAGTGTTTCCACAAACCCGGCAGAAACTCTGTGTGTGTGTGTGTGTGTGTGTGTGTGTGTGTGTGTGTGTGTGTGTGTGTGTGTGAATTGTGCAACCGACACTGTGACTGTTACCATGGGACCAGCTGTAAAAATCGAGTAAAATCACTGGTAGAACTCTCTAAATAATAAACAATGTGTACACTGAAATGTGACAAACGATGTGTGATACCACAAAGCTATTTAATTTATGTAACTTATGCATAACTTGTGCACATTTGTTCTAATAATAATATTTAAGGTTGCAATCTCACATGTGCAGCTCCTTGATATTTTCCTGTTAAATTACAGTTACTTTCTTTCCTCCAAATTCATATTCTTTTTCGCAAATATGACAAATTTCTGAATTTTTAAAATTAATCACATGTTCTTTAGTCAGTTTCATTAGAACATTTCTACTATATATTCTAGTAATTTCTCTTGATTCTTCTTTAAACTTTTCAACAAATTTTTGTGCTGCATCTTTACCTGTATAAGTAACTGGATTTTTATAGTTGCCATTAGAATATTTAACATCATAACTGAATGAAATTCCTAAATGGTTTTGATATTTGTTAATATAAGATTTTACAGGATTTGGTTGACAAGTTTCAGTATTTTATAGTAAACATTCAAAATCCTAATAAATTACAAAATGAACTCATAATGAATGATTATATTTATCAAATACAATTTTTTGACCATTGAAAGGCATATCTATTTCTACTTCTTTATGTTCTTTACAATCGATTTCATGCATATCTAATTTTTCTTGTGAATGAAAATACCTTAAACATCACTCACAAAGATAAACTTATCAATTGTGTTTGCTTGTTTGTTTACTAATTAAGCTAGAAAAATCTATAATCCAACAATATTGTGATTTATTTTCACTTTGAATTAAAGGAAGATTAACAAGTTTTCCTTGTTAATTTTGTGTATTGTAAAGAGGATATATAATTTTATCTTCTTCAGTGCCTTCATCCACATAAACATTAATCGAAATATTTGATTTCTTTTAAAATTTTTGAATATCTGTTAACTGAACCACAAAATGAATTTTCTCTTTTTCAAATATTTCATCTAATTCTAAGACAATATTTTATAATTATTGACTCTTTCTAAATGAGCGTTTGCTGTATATTAAGCTGATTTTATTAAATAAGGAAAACATTTTTGATCGTTATTTTTTGTTAACTACAGTTTTTTTACCTTTAATTACTTTTGGTGAATCGATATAAGAACAACCAAAAATTGAATTGTGTCTATTAACATTTAATTTTAAATTATCTGTATAAAATGAATACCAACCAGATTCTTTCCTTTGGATTTCTTCCATTTCCACTAAAGTTTATTTCTAGATTTTCGATAATCTTCTAAATCGGTTGTTCTTAATCAAACTTTATTAAATTCTAGTATTTCTTCTTGTCTTCTAAGATTACAATAAAATTTCATGTACCCTTAATTGCTATTCTTTAATATAATGATTATTTCTTCGTTCATTTTTTAAAAAAGTTCTTGTGGTTCCACAATTTTATCACTGTTATTAATTTCGTAAGTTATTAGTCTTGATGCAAAAAGTGAAGTTTTTCTATAAATTCGTTTAGTTGATTTGAAAAAAAATCGTGATCCAGAAAATTGAAATCTGATAAATTTTCCTGATAACTTTTTTGTTTACTTCCTTGTTATTTAGCTACTAGCACGTTTTGAAAAGGATTCTCATTATCTTTATTAATAATTTAGCTGCAGAAATAGAGATAAGATGGACTAATTTTTGTTTCTTAAGATTAGAAAAATTTTTTTACTTTTTTGTTTTACAGATTTGATGATGTTTTTTTTAAGATTTTTTACTCAAATCATTATCGTTATTAATTTTAACTTCAGTTCCTTTGGCAACGTCAATTAATTGACTTTTTCTGAATTTAGAATAATTTTATATCTCTTGCTTTAAAGATTTGATAAAGTTCTTTTAAAGAGGTTTTATTCGATTCACTATTGCTATTGTTGTTATCAAATTGTCAACAGGACTGTGTCTATCAACATTTAATTTTAAATTATATGTATAAAATAAAGACCAAACAGACTTTTTCCTTTGGATTTTTTCCATTTAGATTAAATTTTATTTCTAGCATCAGTTAACTGACTTTTTTGAAGTTTATAAATGTTCTTCAATTTTTCTGTTTTAGTAACTGATCAAAGTGCTTTTAATGTTTTAAATTTTAGTTCTGTCTTCTTTGTTTCTTTATTCATTTCTTTCCTATGAAAATAATCAATAAATTCCCACAGATATTCTGTAGCAACATTTCAGTAATCACTTACCAAAGAATATTTTTTGTTTTGTTTTAAACTCAATCCATTATTTCCTTTACAATAATTTTCTAAGTTCTTAAAGAGCTGAGTTTCGTTCATCATTTCTTTTTCCATCGTATTTATAGAGGAGGAAATTTGATTTTTTAATTTTATAAGAGTCCAGGGGCATGAAAGGGAAGCAGTGGTTGGGAAAGGAGTGAGACAGGGTTGTAGCCTCTCCCCGATGTTATTCAATCTGTATATTGAGCAAGCAGTAAAGGAAACAAAAGAAAAATTCGGAGTAGGTATTAAAATTCATGGAGAAGAAGTAAAAACTTTAAGGTTCGCCGATGACATTGTAATTCTGTCAGAGACAGCAAAGGACTTGGAAGAGCAGTTGAACGGAATGGACAGTGTCTTGAAAGGAGGATGTAAGATGAACATCAACAAAAGCAAAACGAGGATAATGGAATGTAGTCAAATTAAATCGGGTGATGCTGAGGGGATTAGATTAGGAAATGAGACACTAAAAGTAGTAAAGGAGTTTTGCTATTTAGGGAGTAAAATAACTGATGATGGTCGAAGTAGAGAGGATATAAAATGTAGACTGGCAATGGCAAGGAAATCGTTTCTGAAGAAGAGAAATTTGTTAACATCGAGTATAGATTTAAGTGTCAGGAAGTCGTTTCTGAAAGTATTTGTATGGAGTGTAGCCATGTATGGAAGTGAAACATGGACGATAACCGGTTTGGACAAGAAGAGAATAGAAGCTTTCGAAATGTGGTGCTACAGAAGAATGCTGAAGATAAGGTGGGTAGATCACGTAACTAATGAGGAGGTATTGAATAGGATTGGGGAGAAGAGAAGTTTGTGGCACAACTTGACTAGAAGAAGGGATCGGTTGGTAGGACATGTTTTGAGGCATCAAGGGATCACAAATTTAGCATTGGAGGGCAGCGTGGAGGGTAAAAATCGTAGAGGGAGACCAAGAGATGAATACACTAAGCAGATTCAGAAGGATGTAGGTTGCAGTAGGTACTGGGAGATGAAGAAGCTTGCACAGGATAGAGTAGCATGGAGAGCTGCACCAAACCAGTCTCAGGACTGAAGACCACAACAACAACAACAATTTTATTAAAATGTTTTGTGTTACAATACACCTTTGAGACTTTAGGTTAGGAGGTTCTTATTTATAAAGGATAAAATTTATAAGATTTAAAATTTTTCAAATGGGCTAAAGAGATTATTGGTTCTTATTTATAAAGAATAAAATGTATTAGCTTTCAACATTTTAAAATGAGAGTATGAGAATTTTATTTTTCCTGTAAATGCATATGAGGTTCGATGGTTCTTATTTATAAAGAACAAACTTTCTTAGATTTCAAATTTTTTTATTAGAAAACTGAAATTTGTTTTTCGATGTAGGCAAATGAAATTTTCAAAAATTTTAATTTTTCCCTTTAATTAAGATTTCCTTTGATATAACTTTCTAAGTTTTTCAAATCGCTCAGCTTTTTTTGTAATTTTTGTTTCCATTGTATTTAGGTAGAATTGAATTTTTTCATACAGGGAAAAGAAATTTTTTGATTGTGGGGGTGGGGGGTGGAATAGATATTGGGTTATTGGTCGTCATCCTGAAAATTAGACTGAGAAATGCTCTTTGTCCTAGAACTCTCTTAGACAAACTGCTTGTGAACAATAACACTAAGGCTTAATTCTCAAGATTGTGTTTTGACTGACACTTAAAAATCGCTGTGACTGAATGTGGTGCCTGACTTACCAAGTGCTATGTTGTGTATAGTGGAACTGATGGAGGATAGTTTGGTACCAGATGCTGAATGTTGTTTGGTGTGACGTAGTATTGTATGAAAACGAGATAGGGACCGAATGTATCACACAAATGCTTACACAGTTCTCGAAAAAGGGTGTTAAGTTTCGGTGTTCGCGGAACGTCAGGGAGCGTTTATGGAATTGAAAAAAGTGTTCACACTGAGCCCAGTGATGGTGTTTCCAGACTTTCAGAAGCAGTTTATATCGTCGTGTGATGCTTCAAACTACGCTCTAGAGTGTGTTTTGGGCTAAGAGGTAGATGTTCAAAAACTTCATATTGCCTTAGCATCAAGATTGCTGAGTGCAGCAGAGAAGAATTATTCTACAACAGAGAGAGAAATGATTAGTTTTGTTTATGGTGTAACATACCTGGGGCGTTACCTTTATGGACGGAATTCAGGGTACTAATGAACCACGTTATTTTGAAGCGTCTACTAGGTTTGAAGTACCCACCCAGTGGACTGATGATGTGGGCATTAAAACTCAATGAATGTGAGTAAGAAATAATCCACAATTAAGAGTAGAAGCACGGAAATGTGGATATGTTAAGCAGAAAATTAGCAATAGTACAAACACTGGGCCAGGAACATGTGTAACAGCAAACAATGTAGACCAGGGCCGGCCAAACGCTGCACAGTGTGCAGACGTGCGGAAGTGCTGCACATCTGTGCACGTGTGCGACAGCGACATCTGTTATTAGACATGTGTCCTAAATGAACGGCGGTGGTTCAACTTCCCTGTTTATGTACTACAAGCAAGAGCACAACATACCCAGTCTCGTTTACCCCTGGTGACCGTAACCTTAACAGAGAAGTACTGAGAAATGGCAGGTATTGTGAAAAAGCAAAGGACGGGAGATCTATGTTCTCAGTCGTTTGAAAATGACTGGGAACTGCAATTCTTTTCTGTAGCCGTTGGCGAAAACTCACAGTGCGCCGCCGAATAATAGGCGGCCAGCATAAGTTTTCAATTGAAAGACACCACAATACATATCACAAAGACGAGTGTAGCGTACTCAACAGTGGAGAACAGCAAGCAAACTTAAATGTACTTAAGAAAATTGATGAGACACATCAACTCGATTTTACTGTACGCCAAAGTAACTGATACTTCTTGAACTCTTAGTTTCTTGTGTTACATTTATGTCTATTTTACTGTATGCTGTACAGTGTACTGTTTTCAATTTTCCAGAATGACAACCACACTAAATCTTCAGTGCGAGCAAGTTTCAAAATCGCATTAAGAATTGCACAATCTGGGAAACCCTTTTACGAAGGGAAGTTTGTGAAAGGGTGTCTGATTGATGCTGCAGAACTTGGTTGTCCCACGAACATTAACAGGTTTCAAGAAATCAGTCTATCCAAACAAACAGTGACAAGACGTATCAGTGCTATGGCCGGCGATCTGCACAGGCAGCTAATAAATAAGGCTAAATACTTTGTTGCTTTCTCTGTTGCGCTCGATGAAGCAACAGATCTTACAGATACAGCCCAGGTTGTGATATACATACGAGGTGTCGATAACGCACTTTGTGTAACAGAGGACGTTTTGGACTTAGTACCTCTGAAAGGGACTACTACAGGTGCGGACTTACTCCAAGCTGTCGAGCAAGCGATTGATGGTGTCGGTATGGACTGGAATCGGTTAGTCTCAGTGACCACAGATGGAGCACCATCAATGCAAGGCCATCAGAGAGGACTCATAGCACGGATGCGCAAAAAGCTAGGGCGCACAGACGAGACGTTGCATGGAATGCACTGCATTCTGCATCGAGAGGCGCTTTGTGCAAAATCAGTATCGTTAGCAAACGTTATGCAAATTGTTGTGCGTACTGTAAACTATCTGAAGACACATGGGCTTACGCATCGCCAGTTTCGGCGTTTCTTGGAGGAATTAGTGTCTGGCTCAGTCGAGGTAAAATGCTGAAAATATTTTTTGATTTACGTTTGGTCATAGTAACATCCTTACATGACAAGGGAAAAAGTGAAGCTATGTTGGAAGACCCTTGTTGGATATCAGACCTTGCATTTCTCGTGGACATTACGTCTCACATGAACAGCCTGAACGTCGGTTTGCAAGGTGAAAATAATTTAATTTCTGACATGTTGGAAAAAGTAAATGCCTCTGAAAGGAAGCTTGCGCTTTGGGAGAGTCAGCTATTGACAGAAAACACTGCACATTTCCCGGCTCTTGGACTGGTCCACGAAAGTGCTAGATTTCAAGAATACATGTCAATAATTGTAAAAATTAAGGAACAATTTCGAGCACGATTTGCAGATGTTACGAGTTTGTCTCCTGTCATTCGCCTCTTTGCTCGACAGTCCTCGTCGTCAGTTGAAGATGCTTCGAATGATCTACAGATGGAACTGATCGGCCTACAGTGCAATACAAGACTGAAGGACAAGTTCTTTGCAGTGCGAAGTACAAAAGAATTCTACGAAAATTTTTCACAAGAATTTCCACGCCTGCACTGAGAAACCGCGAGAGTTACGTCCCTGCTCGGGTCGACATATGTTTGTGAAAGATTTTTCTCGGTGATGGAAATGAATAAATCAAGGTTTCGATCAAGCATAAGTGATGAAAATCTTCGCAACTGCTTGCGTTTGTCAATGAGCCGTGCTTTTGTGCCCGATATTAACTATATCATTTCTCCTGACCAGTGATAAACGTGTTTGGATTTATTCCTTTCATTATAAAAAATTATTGTTTACTAACTGTGCATTATTACCTTATTCTGCTCCATGTAACATTATTATCAGGAAAATTAAACCGATTGTTCCAATGTATACTTACATTTAGGGTTTTTTTTAATGAGTGAAGGGCTACGCTCAGCTGAAGTCGACAAAACATAACATTCATCTAATTGTCGGTTATTATGCAGATTTCAGGCGGAACTGATGAAAGATATAGCAATAATGTATTGAAATAACAGGTGATCATCGAGAGGTCTGCGGTTATCATTCTGTTCAGAGGTCAGTGAGACAGAAATTATGTGGGTGTAACTGAGAGCACCGAGAATTAGTTATAGGAAACCTTGCATTACTTTAATGTTATTTGTAATCATGAATAAGGTTCGTTGAAAGTCGCTAAGTGCTCTCTTTCTTAAATACTAGATCAAAAACATTACGCGTATTTACGTGCCCTCAGTCAAGCTGCCTTAATAAAAACCGACGGTTGTTAACTGTATTACTTGTCTTACTGGGTTAAATAATCTCTTAACATAAAAGTACACGTCTCAATGAGTAGACTGTGACAGTATTTTAAATGTTTAATACGCTAAATACTTTCCCATGGTTGGCTTGCAAGCTGTGGAAAGAGCACTAGAATGCGCCGGTACAGAGTATCCCAGCAAGTGGATAAAGCGGCATCTGCGCGTAGAAACATGCACTACATGAACGCTGACGGCTGCGGCGTGCACGCTGTGACCCGGAAGTTTCACATGAGCAGGAGCACCGCACGCGTGCAGAATTTCTGGCCGGCCCTGATATAGACCCCTAACAATGAGTGAAATCGGTATAACGAGCAACAGCCATTTAACACGCATGGTGGATTATTGTCAAGGGAAACGAAATTAAGACCATGTGTAGTTGTCCCAGCAGAATTGAAGCAACAGGTACTACATGAACTGCATGATGACGTCCTATCGGGCCATGGGGGATGAAGGACTGCGAATAGAAGAGTTACAGAGAAGTACCAGTGGAAATGAAAGATGATGATGTCGATCAGCATTCGTCAGAAATTGTGAGAAATGTGTACAGCGTGACGATTTGAATAGGAAGCAGGTAATATTCCAAGAGTTGCCAGAAGCAACGGAACCGTTTAGTTCCATTGCCGTGAATGCCTTATGACCGCTCAGCTGAACACCAGCAGGTAATCGTTTCGTGCTGGCCATAATAGACCACTTTTGCCAATACATCGAGGTGGTGCTGATGCCGGACCAATAGGGACGCACAGTCGTTCAAACGTTGGTAAATATGTGCAACTGAACTTCAGAATGCTGGGGACAATATTTATGTACCACGGGACAAGCTTCATGTCTCAACTAATGAAAGCGCTGTGTCACTGTCTGAATGCAAAAAAGTTAAGAACTAGTCCACTTCATGCGCAAGCTAATGGAAGGACGGAACGAGTTTATCAGGCAGTTCAAAATGGTTCAAATGGCTCTGAGCACTATGGGACATAACTTCTATGGTCATCAGTCCCTAGAACTTAGAACTACTTAAACCTAACTAACCTAAGGACATCACACACATCCATGCGAGGCAGGATTCGACCCTGCAACCGTAGCGGTCGCGCGGTTCCAGACTGTAGCGCCTAGAACCGCTCGGCCAGCCCGTCCGGCTATCAGGCTGTTGGAAAGACGCTTAGTTAGCACGCGATTGCACACCATTCGGATTGGGACACGTATTTACTCATTGTAGTTAGTGCGTACTACTGGAAAGGGCACCCTACCGCAGGATTCTCGTCATTCGAGGGGGTGTTTGGGAAGATGACGCCATCGCCATTCGAGTCGGCCTGGGAATTTGCAAGAACAACGAGGAAAGCGTGCAGAAAAGTCTAGCGAGCAAATACTAAGGTGCTGAAGAGGCAGGAAGAGACAGAAAAACGAGGGAACCGTTACGTGAATATAAAATTGACCAATGGGACAATTTAACAAGTCCATAGACTCCAAAGGGAGAAACGAAGGAGTTTGCAACACAGTATCAGAGCCCGTAGAAAGTAATGCAAACCACGTAACCAGTCAATATGAAGCTCCAGTTACCAACAACGTCGAAGCTGTGCATGTTGTGTGTCTACGACAATTCGAGGGACACCAGAAACAATTTCATGGGTGGTGGGAATGAAAGTGAGGAAAGAGGCAAGGGAGAACAAGCTGAAGGGTGAGCAACAGGAGAAGGAGAGATAGATGTCTCAAGCTGGGTATAGAGTTGGGCCAAGAAAATAATTGCCTCTATTGTGTTTTGTGATTTCTGCATATATTTTTCCTTAGTGTATAGTTCACGGCATTAAAGTTGTTTCAGGTAAGGTTGTATTTTCAGGGTAGGATTTATCGTTGGTATGTTCGGACATGCTGTTCGGAGAAAGCAGGAATTTGAGGGGAGGGGAGGTAATACTAATACCTGTACTTACGTTTTCGTACCGTAGAAGGGACAGAAAAAAGAATGTCAGTTTTGGCAGTGCTGTACCTTTCCTCCGGAGGTGGTGTGGCGGCACTGCAACGTCATTACTCGGACATACGAGTTCTACTTTTCAAGAAACCAGACGTAGTGTAATTCAGTCACAGATGATCCTCGAGTTTATTTTTTAATGTGTGGGGCTAGCAGAACGAAATAAAGAGTATGGAGGAGGTGTTTCCAGAGATACAACAGTTTAGAAGTAGTAACGGAATGCTTAGATATGTCTTAGCGGAGGCGAATAAGGAAGCTATGGAGTCACATTTCAAGCAGATTGTGAACTTGGAGAGCGGCTTGTTGATCAACTTGCACTATGTGATTAAAGGTATTTGGATACCTGGCTCAAAATGACTTGCCGGCCGGTGTGGCCGTGCGGTTAAAGGCGCTTCAGTCTGGAACCGCGTGACCGCTACGGTCGCAGGTTCAAATCCTGCCTCGGGCATGGATGTGTGTGATGTCCTTAGGTTAGTTAGGTTTAATTAGTTCTAAGTTCTAGGCGACTGATGACCTCAGAAGTTGAGTCGCATAGTGCTCAGAGCCATTTTTCAAAATGACTTACAAGTTCGTGGCACCCTCCATCGGTAATACTGGAATTCAATATGGTGTTGGCCCACTCTTTGCCATGACGACAGCTATCCACTCTCGAAGACATACGTTCAGTCAGGTGCTGAAAGGTTTCTTGGGGAATAGCAGCCCATTCTTCACAGAGTGCTGCACTGAGGAGAGGTGTCGATGTCGGCGTTCCAAAACATCCCAAAGGTGTTCTATAGTATTTAGGTCAGGACTCTGTGCAGGCCAGTCCATTACAGGGATGTTATTGTCGCGTGACCACTTCGCCACAGGCCGTGCTTTATGAACAGGTGCTCGACCGTGCTGAAAGGTGCCATCGGCATCCCCGAATTGCTCTTAGACAGTGGGAAGCAAGAAGATGCTTAAAACATCGGTGTAGGCCTGTGCTATGATAGTGCCACGCAAAACAACAACGGTTGCAAGCCCCCTCCGAGAAAAACATGACCACACCATAACACCACAGCTTCCGAACTTTACTGTTGGCACTACACACGCTGGCAGATGACGTTAACCGGGCATTCGCCATACCCACACCCTGCCATCGGATCGCCACATTATGTACCGTGATTGATCACTCCACACAACGTTTTTGCACTGTTCAATCTTCCAATGTTTACGCTCCTCACACTAACGGAGGCGTTGTTTGGCTTTAACCGGCGTGATGTGTGGCTTATGAGCAGCCGCTCGACCATGAAATCCAACTTTTCTCACCTCCCGCCTTACTGTCATAGTACTTACAGTGTATCCTGATGCAGTTTGTAATTCCTGTGTGATGGTCTCGATAGGTGTCTGCCTATTACACATTACGACCCTCTTCAACTGTGAGCAGTCTCTGTCAATCAACAGACGAGATCGGCCTGAACGCTTTTGTGCTGTACGTGTCCTTCCACGTTTCCGCTTCACAGTCACATCGGAAACAGTGGACCTAGGGATGTTTAGGAGTGTGGAAATGTCGTGTGCAGACGTATGACACAAGTGACACCCAGTCACGTGACCACGTTTGAAGTCCGTGAGATCTGCGGGGCGCCCGATTCTGCTCCCTCACGATGTATAATGACTACTGAGGTCGCTGATATGGAGTACTGGCAGCAGGTGGCAGCACAATGCACCTAATATGAAAAACGTATGTTTTCGGGCGTGTCCGGATACATTTGATCACATAGTGTATGCACGCTTCGACAGTGAATTCCTGAGAGACCAAACTGCTGAGGCCATCGGTCCCTAGATTTACACGCTGCTTAAAATAACTTATGCTACGCACAACACACTCACCCATAACCGAAAGAGGACTCGAACCACCAGCGGGACGGGCTGCGTAATCCGCGACATGGCGCCTGAAATGGCGCGGACACTCCTGGCGGCAGGTTACTGAGGATGTTCCTGATTATAGCAGAACCTCGGGTACCACTCTGAGTGTGGATTTAGGAACCACGCCTTAAGCCGTCGGCACACGGACCGTGCATCCGAACGTTGAGCGTGCCTAGTTTCTGACGTCATGGCGTGGAATAGGACGGTCGGGAGTCTTTCCGAACGTGCAGAGCAATATCGGGCATGTCAGATATTCTGAGCGTGCGTCTGAGCGTTGACCAATGAGATGGTCAAACGCCACCTACGTCACACGCACGGCGTCACTCTTCAGTACAGAGATGTGAGGCGCCATATTGGCATTCATTTCAACCCTGTATGTATATATATGCCGTTTCTGAGCACCAGCAAATTGAGAATCACTGGAAAACTCGTTGTTACTTGTGTGATTCCTTCCAATAAAATAATGTGAAACATCATATTCGTGACAAAAGAATTATTGTAACTTGTGTATAATGAGAGTAGGCTACTTGAACGCAGCGACACACTGAAGATCCACCCAAAACGCATTGCTCTTGGTACAGTTTGTTATAATTAAATTTCAATTAGTAACATAATTATCTACGATTAACGTTTTTAGCAAAGGATAACGCAATATGTTTACGTCCGAGGAGCTTAATGTTGGTTTAGCGTATAACCGCCGGCACGGTAGCTCAGCATGTTCGGTCAGAGGCTTGCCCTCTGTAATAAAAAAAAAAAAAAAAACTGAGTTAATCGATCAACAACGAACTTAAACGGATGTCTTACGACGTCCGCCTCGAGCAGATGCAACGAACAAAATCGAACAAAATGAGATTAAAACAAAAGCGTAATGAGTAGCGTTCCTGTCTGGTAATGAGTCTCCATTTGGGCGGTGGTTCGCGTGTTAACACTTCCAATGATTTTTTTCCTTACATTTGCGTATTTATTAGGTTCTGATACTTTATTATTAGTTTAATATAAGTATATGATATAATATTTGATGTTATGGAAATATAAGTTCACCTTTTTTGACTTTGTTCGATTGGCGTAATCTACAGGACAGCTTGCGCTACTGGTATAAAGATATTTTGCTCCTTTTTCTTTTACACTTCCTAATTCACATGTTACAATGATTCTGCTGCTGGGTAGGAACACTGATCAAGTAAGACTGACCTTGGGGTTTTACTAAATTGTGGGAGTGATGAAATAATGTTTATCTTATGCGGAGAAGTATTCCAAATTTGTACCGCACTGTTTGTAATGGAACTTTTATAAGCCTGTTTGTTTATTGTTTGGACATGGTACTTTCCTTTCCGTGGACGATGGAGGAAATGTGCGTTTTAACAGAGCTAACGTGGGAATTTTACGCGCGCCCGTTGAGTAAACAGTGTGATTTACGAACTAGAAACGTCCGTCAACTGTCTCTGGAGCGCGTTGCGATCGCGTATACCACGTTGGGGCCCACGTACCGTATGCACAAGTCGCATCGTTCTGAGCGTTCAGCAGCACGTTGAACTTGGCACGCTCAACGTTAACTTTCGACAGCACGGTCCGTGTGCCGACGGCTTTAGTGTGTTCTAGTTTTGCAGGCGTGAGGGCCACACCTTGTAGAAGACAACGCTGGTCCGACAGGGCGGGAGAACTCCCGCGCCTGCGACAATCGAGGGACGGCGGCCGGGCAGCCGGCTCACCGAATCAAAAGTTACCTAAAGCACTTTGTACATAGTTAAATTTTGCCTTGGTATACCTTGGCTGGGGCTCTCAAATTTGCTTTCCTGCATTTCTCAGATCGTTAAGATTATTTGTTTTCTTGTTGTTTAACTGAAAGAAATAGTAAGATTTTGTTAAGCATGGTAGCAATCTTACATAATTAAAGCTTGCCTTGAATTTATATGTGGTTGGTTCCTAAAATGGTTCTTTTCGCTTAAATGGTCGATATCTTTTGTTTTTTCTAAAAAAAATGGTCACTTTCAAACTGCAGAAAGGTGTAAATTTGATGGTTGACATATCTCTTAAGAATTGGGTAATAATAAACCTTCCCCAAGATCTTGAGGTGGGTGTGTGGCTTAGGTTGTCTGTTTTTATTGAAATTATAATTCTCAAAACCTCATCGATTTTTAATTGAAAAATCTTAGCTTATTTAAATAAAATGTTACTAAAATGTGAAAGATGTTTTCCCTGAACTTTGCCTAGCCGTTCCACATCCCATCGGCCTTGTTTTTTAAAATTGCTATTATGTTTTGTTAGGTCATGTCAGAGTTGCGACAGATGGGATTACAAGCATCATGCCGTTGTTCAGAGGTAAACAGAGGGATGTCCATGCCAAAATGGGTGATCAAATAAATATTATTTTATTGAGTGGCTTCACAATGGATATACTCTCATACAACCACGTAATGGTAGTAGCTAGTTGCTAAGACCTGAGATGTTTAGAATCATGAGGCAGTGAATTATTAATCAATGGGACAAAGTATGGTATTATGGGATGCACGATTTATTTACTGCCTACTATGATAGGAGTTATTCTGTTGAATGTAACACAGCTTCAGCTATACTGGCAGAAACCAACCACTACAGATGTGGTCCATTCAAAACGTCACCTTTCTTGATGACACTTTAAATCAAACCTCGATGATTCACTTGGTCAGATGATATCAGTGCAGAAGGGCACACGACAGCAGTGCATTTCTAGCAGCATGTTGAACAGTAATGATAATTATTACAGAGCAATTACCCCCTGCAGGTCTGGGGGTTAGAATAGGCCCGAGGTATTCCTGCCTGTCGTAAGAGGCGACTAAAATGAGTCTCACAAATTTCGGCCTTTATGTGATGGTCCCTGTCGGGTTTGACCTCCATCTTTCCAAATTTTCCCGAAGAGCAAGCCAATTGGAGAAGGGCACCTAGCATGGTGCATCGTGTCCATCGTGCACTGAGATCATTAACCCCCTTTCTCGTCATAGCATTGCAGTCCCGCTCATTCTCCATCTCTTGGGCGAGGACACCTTCCTGGGTGTGTTTTCCACCATGCGCTATGCAGTCTCGCTTTCTGTGCCGACGATGACTATGGACTTCCTAACATCTCCTATCCAGTACGGTAGCCAGTCCGTTGTGGTGGGGCTGCCATGTGTAAGTAGGCTGTTTAGTTTTTTTTTTTTTTTGGTAACGCCACCTCTGTATGAAAATCACTGGCTGTGCTGTGTGCAGTCTGTGGCTGCTTTGCATTGTTGTAATACTCGCCATTGTAGTGTTAGGCAGCTGGCTGGGAACAGCGCGTAGCGTTGCGCAGTTGGAGGTGAGCGCCAGCAGTGGTGGATGTGGGGAGAGAGATGGTGGAGTTTTGAAATTTGTCATGAACTGCTCTATATATATATATATATATATATATATATATATATATATATATATGTATGTATGTATATGATGATATCAAGGTAAATACATTGTTTGTTCTCTATTAATATCTTTCATTTGCTAACTATCCCTATCAGTAGTTAGTGCCTTCCATAGTTTGAACCTTTTATTTAGCTGGCAGTAGTGGCGCTTGCTGTATTGCAGTAGTGCGAGTAACGAAGATTTTTGGTGAGGTAAGTGATTTGTGAAAGGTATAGGTTAATGTTAGTCAGGGCCATTCTTTTGTAGGGAGTTTTGAAAGTCAGATTGCGTTGCGCTAAAAATATTGTGTGTCAGGTTAAGCACAGTCGTGTACAATTATTGAAAGGGGACGTTTCATATGGCGACCCTGCCAGGATACCTCACTGGAATCTTCTGATTTTTTTCTTGTAGTTTGTGTAATTAGTGTAGCTTTTGTTTATTGCCAGCGCATAATTATAGAGAGAATTTCCTTTGTAGTTGCAGTCTTTCATTGTTGTACAGTAAAACAGTTGTGGCATGCATGTAGATTTGCACCAAGTATTTCGCAGCTGCAATTAACTAGATATTATTTTCAGTGTTATGTTAATGTGTTCTCTTATTTTTTCTCTTCAAATTGTGCTTTTCTGTGTTATCGTGAAATATTGTGACAATAATGGCGTGTGAAAAACGTAATACTAGGCTCCAAACTAAATTGAGAAATGACAGTGAAGACGAAAGCAGTGTGTTAGCGCCGCAGAGTAATGAATTAACTAATGTTCAAAGTAGTAATTTGGTAATTGCGCATAGGGAAATGGAGCAGGTGCAAACAATGGTGTAGACAGTGAAACAATTAGAGAACAGGGAAGCATTATCGATCGATCGGTCGGCAACAGCTTGCCTCAGGAATCTGAAATGACAGGAAACAATCTCGCAAATATTGTAGACTCAGGTTTTGGGTCCTCACCGTTTTCTCAAATGAGTCAAGACACATTTTCTGCCTGTCAAAATGTGAATGTTGCCGGTGCAACTTCACTGCCGAATAGCACTGAGGAACATGTTTCAGACACCAGTGCACTGTTATTACAATTAATGCAACAAATGGGACAAAAGCTTCAAAAGTTAGACATAATGGAACAAAATCTTCAAAAGTTAGACACAGTGGAACAAAATCTTAAAAAGTTAGACACAACGCTTGAACAAAATCAGAAACAAATGGAACAAAATCAGAGTCAAACACAGCAAAAGCTACAAAAGTTAGACACAATGGAACAACACCAGAGACAAACACAGCAACAGTTAGACGCAATGGAACAAAAGCTTCAAAAGTTAGACTCAGTGGAAAATAAGCTTGAACAAACACGTGAAAATTTAACTACCGAGTTACATAATATTGAATCGAAATGTCAAAAAGTCTGTAACGATGTAAAAACACAAATTTGTGAGCATTTTCAACCTATTTTTTCGCGGCATGAAAATGCATTACAGAATCACGAAGTAGCCATAAAAGAACTGCAAACTATTATTCATGAAAATCATGAGACCTTGCAAGCTAAATTTGACTCAGTTGCATCTACCGATTCGGTTACGCAACTTGCAAAATCTCAGGAAAACTTAAAGGACACAGTAGATACTCTGTAACTTGGTTCAGAAAAATACACTGAGGAAATAAGCCGAAAGTAGCCGAACTTTCGGATCAGTTCACTAATTTATCTACGAAGGTAGATGATAATCTGAACGACACAAAACCGGTAGTCTTTAATGACACAGAAGAGTGCGAACAAATTAGGAAACTGAAACAAGATCTGAATCAACACCAAAGAGAAATCCGGGAAGTACAAGATCAGCTGACACAGGTAATACAAGAATTACGTATTTCAGAGGACACTCGCGCTCCAACACGGGAAGAGGGAAATAGAAATACGGAACAACCACAAAATAATAACACAGGGCACTTCGGAAATTATGAAAGAAATTGGCAATGTGCACCGAATTTTGAGATGGAACCGCCGACACGACGTAACAATGACCGATATGCTACTCGCCGACACGATGATTTTGACTATAAGCTGTTCATTACTACACGTAAATTCAAAACGTTTAAGAATTCTGCCAACGACATTCATCCACAAGCGTGGCTTCATCAATTCTCTCATTGTTTTCCTCCCAACTGGTCGTTAGAACACAGATTAGAATTTATGTGTGGCTATTTAGAGAATGAACCAGCTGTAAGAATGCGTTCGGTCATTCACGATTGTCATAGTGAAGGAGAATTTTACCATGCCTTCCTCTCAGCATATTGGTCTCAAGCCACACAAGACAGAGTAAAACATGGCATCATAATGATGAAACATTTCGAACAATCTGAATTCTCTAGTCTTGTGAAATATTTTGAAGACATGTTGCACAAGAATCAGTACCTGTCAAACCCATACAGCCCCTCAGAACTCATCCGCATTTGCTTAATCAAACTGCCTGAACATTTACGACATATTATTTTGGCAGGACGTTGCAAAGACGACATTGAAGCATTTCAAGGACTCTTACAAGAACTGGAAATTGACACTGACAATCGCGGAACGCACGAGCACAACAATTACAGATCACATCCGTCGCAATTCCGCGATGAAAGAAATAACTGGACGCGACAAGGCTATTCTCACAACACAAATCGTGACCGAAACAGACTCCACCCATATGACAACCGTTGGCAGAATAATAGGTACAGAGAAAGATCGCACTTCCATAGTAGTGAATATGATAGAGATTACCATGGAAACAGACAATATGGGAACCAAAACAATTATTATCAAGGGAGACAGAATAACTTCAGACGCAACAGTTCGGCGCACAGCTACGATTCAGAGAGAAATTCTCCACCACGTGACGGACAAGGAAGAAACTACGGAACCTACCGACATGACGACAGACGATATATTCGTAACGACAGACCTGCATTGCATCAGAACTGGCGGGATTTAAACAGGGCAGGGCCCTCTCGGCAAGGCGAATTTGTAGAAGTTAGGTCTCCAAATCCCAGTAACGACGCGCGCCAACAATGAGACAGCCTTTTTCGTGGCACAACAATACGTCATAGCACAGTACTTTCTTCATCACAACAATAAGCGTAATAACTAAGATATCTATACGCAAAGCATTTTACTTTTGTTTATCATGAGGTAAGTACATTGACTTTTGCAGAACTTAGCTTTCGGAGGACGATAACTACGAGACTTCCACAGAGACTATCTTACAACATGACGCACAGTTTAGCGCTACAGGACACGTATTTGACTGATTAATTTTGTACTTAAAACATTTATTTTTAAAGATTTTTATATTGCAAAGAAAGTTTTCCGTGATACATTTCATTCCATTGCTGTAATCTGTAACACCTGAGGGTATAATTACATTGATCCTCAGGGGGGTACACACTTACTTTGTGTACCATGTGTTTGGCACGCACAAGGAGCCGTAGCTAATATGGTATTTGCTTACACAACTTTACACATCGGTACCATATTTCTCTAACACATAATTACACAGCTATCTGATTATTTGACAGAGATAAACATTTTTTTTACTACATCAGTGACACATGTTTACGCAATTACACAGTTGGGTAACTTCACACTTATGAAATTGTATTTTGTCTGTACTTTGTGAACTGTTCATATTAGTGCGGACCCATTGTGATATTATGAGAGCTTTGAATGATATATTTGGTATGGGATCATAATTTTTAAAGTACGTTTGAGGTAGATAACACTTTTGACATGAGCAGAGAATTTTTTTTAAGTTTTGATGTTATTGGAGGAAGCTACGACGATTTTGAGAGTTGACTGAGGTGTTATGATGTTATTTTTACGACGACGATGTGTATTATGCTGTTGAGGTATGTTTATGATCAATAAGCTGATGCTATATAAGGAATGTGATTACGTGTTTATATGTATATGAATAATCAATAGAAGTCAGGGACTCTGGTTGGAAACCGAGAATCGTACTTTAAGAGTTATGAAATGTGTGTAAATGCGTGAATGTATCACAATGCCGACGAAAATTTTTTTGGACGCTGTTATATTTATAGGATTTTGTTTCTACAGATTTGTAACCCAAATTCTTGACCTGTGAAATATTTTTATATGAGACTGTCACTGTAGCGGAAACTGGTGTCGTAAATATTTCGGTAAGAAAGTTCAGTGACCACCTGCACGCAATGCGTCGTGGGCACCCAGGTGAGCGGCCAGGTGTGTCAGACGCCTGGAGAAAAAGCCATTATTGCGAGCAGCGGCACAGGTATAAAAAAAAAAGGGAGGCCATTATCCTCGCTATTGACGTTCCTTTGTAGAAAGCATCGCAAATACGACACGCTAATAATAACTTAGAAACATTTTTACATCTGCACATCTGATTCTGACAAGCGTCTTTCTACGAGAGTTGTGAGAATTTCTACTAACCTATGAAATGTCACATGACTATTGAATGATATTTTATGCTTTGCCTTTCATAGTTGCTTATTTCATTTGATATCTAGTTTCCAGCTGTGTTGCAGCATGGGTTTTATAAAAAAAATTATAATAATTTGCTAATGTGAACACTTTCTGTCAACAGATCTATTAAATAATTATTTTATGACCCACATTCTTCGAAAAAGGAGCTCTTGGAATGGAAAGAACAATAAGAAGGGACTAATAACAGGAACTGCATACATAATTTTCTTTTCATCTACTTGGTAATTTTTTTTCGTAGAATAAGTTTTTGTGATGCATCACTCTAGTGTTAAGATGTGACGTAAGTTTTAAACATGGCCATTTTTACTGTAATATTTTTTCTGCTTGAGCTATGTCATGTTTAGGTATAAGTTGCTGCTGTTTGCCAGGCATAGTGTTATTGAATTTGACTTTGTATTATTCTGTTAAGCCAGTTTTACTAATGATTTATTTTTATTGTTTGCTGCACATTGCCTTAGATTAGTTGTAGTATTACAATTGCTTTGCTAATTTCTTAATGCTGCTTGCTTCGCAAATCTGCGTTTTTTTCATTGCTGTTTATATTAATTGTTTTATGTGATGCTGCATTGCCTCGTCCCTTGGTATATATATCTGAGCTCAGTAGATTTAAGTTAGCTTAAGAGGGGGTAGACTATATAAGAACCTAACTATGGAGAATAGGGAAAGAATGCTTTGGAGGTTATATGAAACAGATTTGGCAAAAATGAGTATTGTGCACTGAGAAATAATTATTTTGAAAGAAATATGAATCGAATACAGAAAGCAGGTATAGATAGGACTTTTTGGGAATAATGATGAACGAAGGGAGATCTCCAAGAACAAAACAGGTTTTGTTCGCAAAATACTGCAGTACCAAAAGTTACACTGAAAACGAACCCTGTCCTTTCCATTGTGTTATCCCCCTATGTGTTTGTGTACCCTTGTGTATTTGTTTTCTTCCTGTCTCTGTGTAGTTTCATAGAATTTTTTTTCTAATACTATTCACTATGATGAGGAATACTGTTATCCTCAAATATAATTGGTTTTAATAATATGTTATTTAACTTGTAAATATGCTTAGACATTATTTATTTTGTTTTATTTTAATGCTCATGTGTGAAGTTGATGTTTCGAAAGTTATTCTGATATTTTATGTATGTTCTCATGTCATAATTCCTGTAACACTGACGTATATGTCTATTTCTATTCTTTTGTAAAGCCCCTATTACTACAAATGTTCTCTGTATTGTTATGTTCTTTAATGATGTATTTTGTACCTTTGTAATTGTATTCTCATGTTATAAAATTGTAATTGTCACCAGTTCATCATATTATTAACTTGTAAGTATCATTTCACTGCACACGTTTTTGTTGGTCATAGTATATGGACAATATGTGAGAAGTAGGGACTGATAGTGTTTGCACGTGTGTTAATAATTCAGCAAGGGACTGGATAACAGCATTGCTGGTTCTAAGGACAATTCCAAAAACTTTGTGAGTGCACGAGTGGTGGTTTATGGACTTGCTATATTGTCCGCAAGACTCTTCGATGGTGATTGTGCACCTGCACAGTTGCAACAGATGGCTGCTGGCCGTCTCTACAAGGACTACAGTGGGTCTGCATCTTTGATGACCCACCAATACCATTATTTCTACAAGGACTACAGTGGGTCTACATCTTTGATGATCCATCAATACCATTATGTCTACATGGACTGCAGTGGGTCTGCACCTCTGGTGGCCCACCAATACCGTAATCTCTACCAGGACTACAGTGGGTCTGCTCTGTGATGACCTACCCACCAATACTCTTCAAAACTTCGACTGACTCCGCTGTGGGTTTGCTCTGTTGTGGCCCATTACCTGTCAGCATGTCAAGAGTCAGCACTGTCTTTCCGTTGGAAGAACAACACTACTTCTTCAAGACTGCATGGAAATCCACTACTTTCGTGTGCATTTTCTTCTACTGCTCAGACTTTGAGAAAAACACTGAAATGTTATTGTGATGAATGATCAGGACTGTCTTTATGGACTGTGAGAAAATTTTAGCTTTTGACCAACATTGTATCAATAAGTGTGTGCATTTGATTTCTTTGTTATTGTAATTGTGAAAAAATTTTTAACAAATATGTATTGGCCAGTGCCCAAAAAAAATTTGTAAAACTTTTGTGGGGAGCATGGGGGCTATGTAAGTAGGCTGTTTAGGTTTTTTTTTTTTTTGGTAACGCCACCTCTGTATGAAAATCACTGGCTGTGCTGTGTGCAGTCTGTGGCTGCTTTGCATTGTTGTAATACTCGCCATTGTAGTGTTAGGCAGCTGGCTGGGAACAGCGCGTAGCGTTGCGCAGTTGGAGGTGAGCCGCCAGCAGTGGTGGATGTGGGGAGAGAGATGGCGGAGTTTTGAAATTTGTCATGAACTGCTCTATATATATATATGTATATGATGATATCAAGGTAAATACATTGTTTGTTCTCTATTAATATCTTTCATTTGCTAACTATCCCTATCAGTAGTTAGTGCCTTCCATAGTTTGAACCTTTTATTTAGCTGGCAGTAGTGGCGCTTGCTGTATTGCAGTAGTGCGAGTAACGAAGATTTTTGGTGAGGTAAGTGATTTGTGAAAGGTATAGGTTAATGTTAGTCAGGGCCATTCTTTTGTAGGGAGTTTTGAAAGTCAGATTGCGTTGCGCTAAAAATATTGTGTGTCAGGTTAAGCACAGTCGTGTACAATTATTGAAAGGGGACGTTTCATATGGCGACCCTGCCAGGATACCTCACTGGAATCTTCTGATTTTTTTCTTGTAGTTTGTGTAATTAGTGTAGCTTTTGTTTATTGCCAGCGCGTAATTATAGAGAGAATTTCCTTTGTAGTTGCAGTCTTTCATTGTTGTACAGTAAAACAGTTGTGGCATGCATGTAGATTTGCACCAAGTATTTCGCAGCTGCAATTAACTAGATATTATTTTCAGTGTTATGTTAATGTGTTCTCTTATTTTTTCTCTTCAAATTGTGCTTTTCTGTGTTATCGTGAAATATTGTGACATGTACCCTGTTGATTGTAGCCCCCTGACAATGCAGGGATTGCTCTGCTGATGTCTGCGCCGCTAGCTCCCCATGTATGCCATAGAGTAGATGGCCACCTCCCTGGGGCATTGAGACTCCTAACAATTACCATCCTGCCAGGTGGCCATTTCTGAGGCTGAGTGGTCCCTGTGGGGAGGGCCCCTGGTCGGTGTGGGTGCATCAGGGCGGATGACACGCCATGAAGCGTACGTAGTACGCCATCTCTTGCTGGTGGTCCGCCGCCAGCAGTATCCAAGCGAGCAAAGTCTAACTTGAATACTAAGAAATATGACCCCAAATCGTTCCCCTCCCTGCCCACACGATGGGAGGAACGCCAGGCTAAGGCTGGCAGTGAAGCTTATTCGCCCGAGTACCTCGTATGTACGTGAGTTGATGGAGAATCTTTCGTGTCCATGAAGCCTCAGTTTTTTGTGGAGCATTTAGAGGAAAAGTTTGGGGAGGCGAAGGGCTTGTCCAAAATGCTAAAAACAGCATCCTCTTCCCAGTCACAGGCAAGACTCGTCTGTGACAAGTTGGGGGATGTTTGTGTTACCATAACACCCCATAAGAGCTTAAATATGTTCCAGGGATCTTCTTTTGCAGTCTGACGACGAGCTGTGTGCCATTTTAGAGAGGCGAGGTATTTATTTCGTCCGTCGCATCCATCGAGGTCTGAGAGATAATCAGTTTGCCACTAGTGCCTTCACCTTGGCCTTCGAGGGTGACTGACACATTGCTGGAGAAGGTCAATATGATGGTCTACCACTGTGACATCAAGCCATCTATCCCTCCCTTGATGTGGTGTTTAAGTGCTGGAAGTTTGGCCATATGTCTTCCCACTGTACTTCCAGGGTCACATGTCGAGATTGTGGATGTCCATCACATCCCAATACTCCATGTGCCCCACCTCCCATCTGTGTCAACTGCGAAGAGCATCATTCACCTTGCTTGATAGACTGCAGGATTTTACAGAAAAAGAGGAAAATCATGGAATATAAGATCTTGGACCGACTGACCTTCACTGAGGCTAAGAGAAAATTAAGTGCCTTCGTCCTGTGGCTAGGACCTCTTTCACCAGTGCTACGAGAACAGTTGTCGCCCCATCAGTTCCTCGCATTCCTGTCGCCTCTGAACGAGAAGACTATACCTTTCCCCTTGATGGTGGGGGGCACTTCCCACCCTGTCGCTCCCACACCACCTACTTTGGGAGCAACACCCGTCCCCCAACCATCGGGGATATTAGTCCCCACTTCTGAGCTGGAGAAGCGTAAGTCTTCTTCAGCTCCTCTCACTTGGAAGGGGTCCCGTGGGTCATTCCTTTCCCAGGTTTCTGCTAGTGGGAAAGATGACACCCATCAGTGGCTGTAGAGCCCAAAAGCAGCTGGTCATAGGACTTCATGCTCATCCTCAATCCTGGAGACTGAATGCATGAAGTCCTCCCAGCCAGAGAAACCCAAGGAGCAGCGAGAGAAATCCAAAAAAGAAGGTCCTCAAGACCAAGGGAGTTGCGGTGAGACCCACACCACCGCTACCTACAAGCTCTGCGTCTGCAGATCAGGTGGAGATTCTGGAGTCTGCTGAGGACCTGGATCTCGCCGGACCCTCAGACACAATGGATATAGACTTCTCAGGCAAAACGTTGGTGGCAGCAGGTGACCCTGAAGTGTAAACTGCCTCATTGGATGATTGAATGTTCCATGCCTTCCCAGTCACACGATGACGTCATCCTCCAGTGGAATTGCTGCGGTTTTTTCCACCATCTGGCTTAGCTACAGCAATTGTTACGCTTTACACCTACTTTCTTCATTGCCATCCAGGAAACCTGGTTCCCAGCAATGCGGACCCTTGCCCTCAGTGGCTGTAAAGGATACTACAGGAACCATAGCGACTATAAACGAGCGTCAGGTGGAGTTTGCGTTTATGTCATAAACGCAGTCTGTAGTGAACCTGTGCCCCTTCAAACCCTCTTAAAGCTGTGGCTGTTAGAATTAGTCGACGCATATCTTCCTCCAGATGGTGCAGTCCCCCTGAATGTATTAACTGCACTGGTTGACCAATTCCCTAAACTTTTCCTAATTTTGGGAGATTTTAACGCCCATAACCCCTGTGGGGTGGCACCATGCTTACTGGCCGAGGCAGAGATGTCGGAACTTTACTGTCTCAGTTAGACCTCTGCCTCTTAAAGACTGGAGCCGCCAGACATTTCAATGTGGCTCATGGTAGTTTCTCGGCAAATGATTTATCAATTTGCAGCCCAGTACTTGTCCCATCTTTTAACTGGTGACCACATGACGACCTGTGTGGTAGTGACCACTTCCTGTCACTGCCCCGGCGTCAGGACCACAGACGCCTGTGCAGATGGGCTGTAACAAGTCGGACTGGGAAACTTTCACCTCTACTGTCACCATTTATTCTCCCCCACATGGCATCATCGACGTGATGGTTAAGCAGGTGACTACAACAATCGTTTCTGTGGCAGAAAACACGATCCCTCGCTCTTTGGGGTTCCCACGGCGAAAGGCAGTCCCTTGGTAGTCGCCGGAAGTCGCTGATGCAATTAAGGAGCGTCGGCGAGCTCTACGGCGGCATAAGCGGCACACTTCCCTGGAGCACCTCATAGCCTTTAAACCGCTCCATGCCCACGTTCGCCAACTTATCAAACGACGGAAGCCGGAGTAATGGGAGTGATATGTCTCGACCACTGGGTGCCATACGCCACCTTCCCAAGACTGGACAATGATCAAATGTGCTTTCGGGTACCAGACTCTAACAGGTGTTCCTGGTTTTAACATATATTGGGTGTTGTCTACCGACGCAAACGCGATTTTCGAGCACTTTGCTGAGCACTATGCTCCAGCCTCTGAGTCGCAGAATTACCGCCCAGCCTTTCGCACTCTCAAACGGCGGCTGGAAGGGAAAGTCCTCTCGTTCACTACACGCCACAGTGAACCCTATAACGCCCCATTTACAGAGTGGGAGCTCCTCAGTGCCCTTGCACATTGCCCCAACACAGCTCCTGGGCCAGATTGGATCCATAGTCAGAAGATTAAACATCTCTCATCTGACTACAACCGACGTCATCTCATCATCTTCAACCGGATCTGGTGCGATGGCGTCTTTCCATCGCAATGGTGGGAGAGCACCATCATTCCAGTGCTCAAACCTCGTTAAAACCCGCTTAATGTAGATAGCTATCGGCCCATCAGCCTCACCAACGTTCTTTGTAAGCTGCTGGAACGTATGGTGTGTCGGCGGTTGGACTGGGTCCTGGAGTCACGTGGCCTACTGGCTCCATGTCAGGTCGGCTTCCGCCAGGGTCACTCTACCACTGATAATCCTGTGTCCCTCGAGTCTGCCATCTGAACAGCATTTCCCAGACGCCAACACCTGGTTGCCGTCTTTTTTGATTTACGAAACGCATATGACTCGACCTGCTGACATCATATTCTTGCCACATTGTACGAGTGGGGTCTCCAAGTCCCGCTCCCGATTTTCATCCAAAATTTCCTGTCGCTTCGTACTTTCCATGTCCAAGTTGGTGCCTCCCATAGTCCCCCCCCCCCCCACATCCAGGAAAATAGGGCCCCACATGGCTCTGTATTGAGAATCTCTCTATTTTTAGTGGCCATTAATGGTCTAGCAGCAACTGTAGCATCGTTCGTCTCACCTTGTCTGTATGCAGACGAATTCTGCATTTCGTACTGCTCCACCAGTACTGGTGTTGCTCAGCGGCGCCTGCAGGAAGCGATCCACAAGGCGCAGTTTTCGGCCGCAAAGTCGTGTGTTATGCACTTCTGTCGGTGTCGTACTGTTCATCCAGAATCAGAACTTTACCTGAATGACGATCCACGCACCGTAGTGGAGACATATCGATTCTTAGGACTTGTTTTGTCTTGGATTTCTCACCTTCTTCAGCTTAAGCGGAAGTGCTGGCAGCACCTCAATTGCCTCCGCTGCCCGAGCAGCACCAACAGGGCTGCAAATCGCTCCAAGCTTCTGCAGCTCTACAGAGACCTTGTTCAATCCCACCTTGACTATGGGAATCTGGTTTATGGTTCGGCGGCACCCTTAGCGCTGCGTTTACTCGACCCAATGCACCACTGGGGCATTCGACTAGCGACGGGAGCTTTTAGACCGAGTCCAGTGACCAGCATCCTTGTGCAGGCCAGAGGCCCTCCATTGCAGGTTAGGCGAGGACAACTGCTGGCCAGTTACGTTGCACACTTTTGCAGTTCTCCTGCACATCTGTATCACCATCTCCTTTTCCCACCCATAGCGGTTCATCTCTCACATCAGTGGCCTAGGTCAGGGCTTCCAATTGCTGTTCCTGTCCGATCCCTTTTTTCTGAATTGAAGTCCTTACCTTTACCTCCTATACTTGAGGTCCATTCACGTACACCTCCATGGCGTACACCTAGGCTGCGGCTTCGCCTGGACCTTCCACGTTGCCCTAAGGACTCAGTTAACCCCATTGCTCTCCGCTGCCACTTCCTCTTGATTCTTGACATGTACCAAGGCCACGAAGTGGTTTACACCGACGGCTCGATGGCTGATGGTCACGTCGGCTTCCCGTACGTCCATGGAGGACATACCGAGCAGTATTCCTTGCCCGATGGCTGCAGTGTTTTCACTGACGAGCTGGTGGCTATATCCCGTGCTCTTGAGCACATCCGGTCATGCTGCGAGGAGTCATTTCTTCTGTTTACTGACTCCTTGAGCAGCCTACAAGCTATCGACCTTCGGTAGCGTTCATCCAGGAGCCCACCTATGCCCTGGAACAGTCCGGTCGTTTAGTGGTGTTTGTGTGGACCCCAGGTCACGTCGGTATCCCAGGCAACAAACTTGTCGACAGGCTGGCCAAACACACTAAGCGGAAACCGCTCATGGAGATCAGCTTCTCTGCAACTGACCTGGGTTCAGTACCACGCCGCAAGGTTTTGTGGCTTTTGGAGACGAAATGGCATAACCTCAGCACGCACAACAAACTGCGAGCCATTAAGGAGACTACGAATGTGTGCCAATCCTCGACACGGGCCTCTCGCAGGGACTCTGGTTCTCTGCCGGTTCCGCATTAGCCACTCTTGGGTGACACACGGCTGCCTCCTGTGCCGTGAAGACCCACCTCAGTGTCGGTGCGACGCCCGGTTGACAGTGGCTCAAATTCTGGTGCACTGTCCTTCTCTGGTTGCCCTCTGATGGAGTCATTAGTTATTGGACTTGTTGCCATTAATTTTAGCTGACAACAGCTCACTGGCTAATTTAGTTTTGCGTTTTATATGTGCCGTTGGGTTTTATCATTCTACATAAGTTTTACCGCATGTCCTTTGTCCCTTTGTGTTCTCCACTTTAATGCTTTTAGTGTGGATGTTTTAATGTGTCGCAGAGTGACTAGCTTTCCCTTTTTATTCTCGTGGTCGGCCAGCCACGGACACCTGCACTCTTGTTTTTACCCCTTCTATCTGTTTCTTGCTTCCCTCTGTGGATTTGTTCTCATGTTACTGTGCTGTACGTCTTCTTTCATTTCTTCTTTCCCTTGTGTAATTATTTTAGTGGGAACAAGGGACCGATGACCTTGCAGTTTGGTCCCTTCTCTCTCCCCCCCCCCCCTCTTATTATAAACCAACCAACCAACCAATAGAGCAATTCTTGCCTAATTTTCAACAGTAATGAGATGGTTAACGCCAGGTAACCGTGATCCTGACTGTCGCAATTTCTAACGCCAAGTATCTCCGATTTTGCTCTGCCTGGCTCTTACGATTTGAAATGGTGGGGTACGTGGAAACGCGATCCAGAGGTAGTTCTAATTCCCATAGACAGGATTTCCTGAGCAAGAGATGAAAATTAGATTTACGATCTTAAAGGTCAGTCTAGTACTTGTGTAATAGAATGTACTCGGCTTACTGATTGAGGGTAAAGGTAACGGCAGTAGAGAACAGGGTTGAAACAAGACCAGAGGGCCTGAGTCTTGTCCATTGTGGTGGGCAGTGTAGTGCAGCTATCCACTCCTTTAGCAAAATAGGAATCAGTAAGGCAAAATAGGAATTAGTAAGAAAGCCAATGTGAAGTAGTACATTAGTTTCAGTGTGGCGATATGTGTGTCAGAATATCATATACATACGAGGACAGCGAGATGGGGATAGCGGCGATCAGTGGAAAACTGCACCTCGCACTGCTGATGACCTCAGCAGGCAGGTCTGTGTCACCACACCAGGGCAAGTCTCTTGCTATGGACGACATGGCTAGATACTGGGTTTTAGTGAACAAAATGCTCTTTGGAGCGATACAAATATGCCTTAATTTTGAGGCAGAAGTGTTCTTGACACTGTAGTCCAGCAGCATTGCCATTCGGGGGACAGTGAGACGACCGGGCGCCGCCACAGAAGCCATGGACTTCTGACCAGGCTGCCAGCACTAAGAGCCTCTCAGGGCTTTGTGCCGCAGCACCGCTAACGCGCCGCTCGCACCTGCGGCCCCAGCGCTGAATTCCCTCGCTGTAGGTCACAAGGAGAGGTCGCGAGTGGTTGGGATCGACTTTTTGAAACCATGCATACGGTTACGTAGATTAAGACCCCAGGTATCACCCTCGTGGGCCTCATTTGCGAATAATTAACGAAAAAATGACACGGAATTTCGTGTCATGTTCAATAGATTGTGTTACATAGGCTGGTGGTGTGGTGTAATGGATAGAAAAAGACCTTATCATATAGGAGTTGTGGGTTCGAATCTTGTCAGGTGCACCAATTCTCTTTCAGTTTTAAATGTTTATCGAAATGACGTTGATTATTGTTTTTATTCAGTTAATTAGTTTAAACGCAGTTTTTTTATTTTCATTCCTTTTTCACACCATTTTAATCATGTCAGGCTCTTCATTTTTCTTCCTTTCATTCTTTTTCCACTTGGAATCTTGTTCATGTGTTTTTAATTGCTTTAATGTATTAATTTTAATTTAATTTCTTTTGTTCAGTCATCCTGTTTTTCGTCCATGTTATAGCATTCATAATATCTACTCCTCATTTTGCATGAATTTTGTTTTACTTATAAGCCCGTCTTTGGTTCAAATCTTCATGTGTATTATTTTGCCCATTGTACAATAGGCTATGTTTTAAATGTTTGTGTGACGATTACCTTGCGAAAAACCTGCACATCTTTTAAGGGAAAATACATTTTTCACACCATTGCACAGTCATTATAAACATATTATTTTCTTTTTTGTTTTTCACTGATACATCGCAAGTTTCAAACAATTGAAAATTAAATTGAAAAAATCGTTAAGTTCACATTCATAAAAATTCCGAGTGGAAAAAGAATGATATGAAGAAAAAACGAAACAAATGAAAAAGTTCATACAGTGATTAAAATTGTTTGATAAAGGAATAGAAATAAAAATTACATTTAAACTAATTAACTGAATGAAAGTAATGATCAGTCTTATCGATAAATATTTAAAAATAAAAAGAATTATTACACCTGAAAGACTTGAACCCACGATCTCCCGCATGAGATCGCAACGATTGTATGTAATGTAGTTATTTTAATGCTAATGAGTGTCACGAAAAATACTGAACGTTTGTTTTCGTCAATCACTCACAACTGAGGGCCCACTAGGGTGAGTGACTGCGGGGTGTGATACCTGGGGTCTTAGCCTACATTACCGTATAATCGGTTTCAAAACGTCGATCCCACCGCTGGGGACCTCTCCTTGTTAGTCCCACTGCTATAGCCGCTGTCAGACTCCCACAAGGGAGCAGTGACTCGAGTTCCGTGCACAAGTCTCTACCCACCGCCCCCGCCCCCCCCCCTCTCCCAGTGGCAGCGTTCGGAGCCGAGGGGCCACCCATGCACCATAGCCGATAGAGCAGAAGCGCACCACTGACGTAGGACTACGGCCTGCAGAACCCACCAACAGTCCCTGGGTCTGCTGTCGGCATCGCAGGACTCCTACGCTGCACCCTCTCACCAGGTATAAGGTTCGCAAATAATGGGCTTCTTTCCCACTCAGCCTCACTACTTCCATGAACAAATCTTCCATGGTCTGGTGTGGGAAAACTACTACTGTTGATTTGGACACTTTTTTGGAAAGCAGGCAGTCAGAATACCTCAGTTTTGCTAACTAGTTCAACTTAGAACATGATTCAGTTGCTATTAATGAATTACAATGGCGACAAAATTACATCAATTACTCTTGTAATAATTTCAGTGTAAAAATCCAATTTCAGTTTCGTAATCTTCTGATCGAACGCAATCGTTTGATATACGTTACAGATCGGAATGTTCGATTTTTATTTTGGAATATTTCTTCGGATTTTATTATTTGTATATTTTTAGCCGATGCACCGCCTTTTTCATTACCGGGATATTTATAAAAGAATGGTGCAGTTTTCCAGATTAATAATAAATCGATGTGTTTTTTATATGGGCAAATCTTACAGCATAAACAGCCAGAAGTGTCGTTTTTGATGCATTAATCTCAATCTTTCAGGACGTCTGCCCTTGGTCATACTCCGCACATCTTCACAGTAATCAAATTATTTCCATTCTTGGTGTAGCGTATCCTCTGTGACGGTCTGCAATGCATGCTTCATCCGATCACACACTTCCTCAAGGGACACAGGTACGTAGAAGTCTTTCACAAACCCCACGGAAGGAAATCGCAGGGTGTTAAATCAGACGAATCAGGTGACCAAGAGAGGGGGGTAGTTGTCTGCTGTTGCAACACGTCTAGTCCAGCATTGGGGAGGAACACTATTAAGAAGCTTTCGTGCTCTCCTGTGAAAATGGAGAGGAGCACTATCCAGTTGCGAAAATCATCATACGAGGGCGGTTCAGAAAGTAACCTCCGATTGGTCACAGTGCGGGTTGTGGGGGGAGTAGCGACGCCACCTGTGCGTTCACGCACTCAACAGGTCAGTCGGCATCAAGCCGTGGTCGAGTGAACGTCGTACCTGCGCTAGTTTAGTTTTTGTGGCAGTTTGAAATGTGTGCTGCAATAGAAAACCCCGCCAAATGTGAAGTGCGTGCTGTCATAAGGTTTTTTACAGCCAAAGGATATTCTGCAGCAGCTATTCATCATGAGCTTTGTGCCGTGTACGGACCAAGAGTTATGAGTGAAGGAGTTGTCCGTGAATGGGTACGTTTATTTAAAAGTGGACGAGAAAACGTTCATGATGAAGAGAGGAGTGGTAGACCATCATTGGTGACTGACGAACTCGTTCAGACAGTTGATGCAAAAGTTCGTGAAAATCGACGTTTCTCAATGTCGGAGTTGTCTACTGGTTTTCCACAGATTTCTAAGACTCTCTTGTACGAGATAGTGACAGCAAGATTGGGTTACCGTAAGTTCTGTGCACGATGGGTGCCCAAAATTCTTACCGACCACCACAAAACTCAAAGAATGGCCTCTGCATTAGACTTTCTGTCACGTTATGAGGACGAAGGAGAACCATTGTTAAACAGAATCGTGACCGGTGATGAAACCTGGATTAAGTACGTGAACCCTGAGACAAAAGAACAATCAAAGATGTGGGCACATTCAAATTCGCCTACCAAACCAAGAAAAGCCTCGCAAGATTTTTCTGCCAGAAAACTGATGGCAACGGTGTTTTGGGATGCCAAAGGGGTGTTGTTGGTTGAATTCATGGAACGTGGTACGACCATTAATCAAGACGTGTACTGTGAAACAATAAAAAAGTTGCGACGGGCTATACAGAACAAACGCCGTGGTATGCTGACTTCCGGTATCGTTTTTTTGCACGATAACGCCCGTCCTCACTCTGCTCGCAGAACAACGGCCCTTCTTGAGTCCTTCAAGTGGGACGTTATCAACCATCCACCTTACAGCCCAGACCTGGCGCCAAGTGATTATCACCTCTTCATGCATTTGAAGAAATGGCTCGGGTCACAGCGGTTTGATTACGACGAAGAGCTCAAAGATGCGGTCACAGGCTGGCTCCAGGCACAAGCGGGTGATTTTTGTGCAGAAGGAATTTCAAAGCTTGTGAAGAGATACGATAAGTGCTTCAATCGCTATGGAGACTATGTAGAAAAATAGTGCAAAGATGTAGTTGTAAGATGTATATATTAAAATATTTTTATTTAACTTGGTGTATTTTTTTAAATCAACCGGAGGTTACTTTCTGAACGGCCCTCGTAACTGGTGTTCAGCGGGATAACAACCAGGTTTCCAACATGTCTCGAATTGAGTTACACGTCACCGTTTGTTTTTCGAAGAAAAATGGACCGTGCAATGTCTCACTACTGGAGAGTGACGCTGATGCTCTGTCAGCAAACATGGTCTCACTCTTCCCCAAATACAGACACTTTGTGTGTTCACTTCGCCATTTACATGCAAAGTGGCTTCGTCGCAGAAGGACAGTCTTTATATAAAACCAGTGCCCTCCACTTTTAATGTGGTTCCAAGATGGTTCAAATGGCTCTGAGCACTATGGGACTTAACTTCTAAGGTCATCAGTCCCCTAGAACTTAGAACTACTTAAACCTAAATAACCTAAGGACCCGCCCCCAAGAACCATGGACCTTGCCGTTGGTGGGGAGGCTTGGGTGCCTCAGCGATGCAGATAGCCGTACCGTAGGTGCAACCACAACAGAGGGGTATCTCTTGAGAGGCCAGACAAACGTGTGGTTCCTCAAGAGGGGCAGCAGCCTTTTCAGTAGTTGCAGGGGCAACAGTCTGGGTGATTGCCTGATCTGGCCTTGTAACATTAGCCAAAACGGGCTTGCTGTGCTGGTACTACGAACGGCTGAAAGCAAGGGGAAACTACAGTCGTAATTTTTCCCGAGGGCATGCAGCTTTACTGTATGGTTTAATGATGATGGCGTCCTCTTGGATAAAATATTCCGGAGATAAAATAGTCCCCCAATCGGATCTCCGGGCGGGGACTACTAAGGAGGCCGTCGTTATCAGGAGAAGGAAAACTGGTGTTGTATGGATCGGAGCGTGGAATGTCAGATCCCTTGATCGAGCAGGTAGATTAGAAAATTTAAAAAGGGAAATTGATAGGTTAAAGTTAGATATAGTAGGAATTAGTGAAGTTCGCTGGCAGGAGGAACAAGACTTTTGGTCAGGCGAATACAGCCTTATAAATACAAAATCAAAAAGGGGTAATGCAGAAGTCGGTTTAATAATGAATAAAAAAAATAGGAGTGCGGGTAAGCTACTACAAACAGCATAGTGAACGTATAATTGTGGCCAAGATAGACACGAAGCCCACGCCTACTACAGTTTATATGCCAACTAGCTCTGCAGATGACGAAGAAATTGAAGAAATGTATGATGAAATAAAAAGAAATTATTCAGATAGTGAAGGGAGATGAAAATTTAATAGTCATGGGTGACTGGAATTCGGTAGTAGGGAAAGGGAGAGAAGGAAACGTAGTAGGTGAATATGGATTGGGGCTAAGAAATGAAAGAGGAAGCCGCGCTGGTAGGATTCTGCAGAGAGCACAACTTAATCATAGCTAACACTTGGTTAAAGAATCATAAAAGAAGGTTGTATACATGGAAGAATCCTGAAGATACTGGCAGGTTTCAGATAGATTATATGATGGTAAGACAGAGATTTAGGAACCAGGTTTTAAATTGTAAGACATTTCCGGGGGCAGATGTGGACGCTAACCAAAATCTATTGGTTATGAACTGTACATTAAAACTGAAGAAAGTGCAAAAAGGTGGGAATTTAAGGAGAAGGGACCTGGATAAACTGACTAAACCAGAGGTTGTACAGAGTTTCAGGGAGAGCATAAGGGAATAATTGACAAGAATGGGGGAAAGAAATACAGTAGAATAAGAATGGGTAGCTTTGAGGGATGAAGTAGTGAAGGCAGCAGAGGATCAAGTAGGTAAAAAGACGAGGGCTAGTAGAAATCCTTGGGTAACAGCAGAAATATTGAATTTAATTGATGAAAGGAGAAAATATAAAAATGCAGTAAATGAAGCAGGCAAAAAGGATACAAACGTCTCAAAAATGAGATCGACAGGAAGTGCAAAATGGCTAAGCGCGATGACTAGAGGACAAATGTAAGGATGTAGAGGCTTATCTCACTAGGGGTAAGATAGATACTGCCTACAGGAAAATTAAAGACACCTTTGGAGAAAAGAGAACCACTTGTATGAATATCAAGAGCGCAGATTGAAACCCAGTTCTAAGCAAAGAAGGGAAAGCAGAAAGGTGGAAGGAGTATATAGAGGGTCTATACAAGGGTGATGTACTTGAGGACAATATTATGGAAATGGAAGAGGATGTAGATGAAGATGAAGAGTTTGACAGAGGGCAATAGTGACCCTACGACTTATCTTAGAAACTAGATTAAGGAAAGGCAAACCTACTTTTCTAGCATTTGTAGACGTAGAGAAAGCTTTTGACAATGTTGACTGGAATACTCTCTTTCAAATTCTGAAGGTGGCAGGGGTAAAATACAGGGAGTGCAAGGCTATTTACAATTTGTACAGAAACCAGATGGCAGTTATAAGAGTCGAGGGAGTCGAGGGACATGAAAGGGAAGCAGTTGTTGGGAAGGGAGAGAGACACGGTTGTAGCCTATGTTATTCAATCTGTATATTGAGCAAGCATTGAAGGAAACAAAAGAAAAATTCGGAGTAGGTATTAAAATCCATGGGGAAGAAATAAAAACTTTGAGGTTCGCCGATGACATTGTAATTCTGTCAGAGACAGCAAAGGTCTTGTAAGAGCAGTTGAACGGAATGGAGAGTCACTTGAAAGGAGGATATAAGATGAACATCAACAAAAGCAAAACGAGGATAATGGGATGTAGTCGAATTGAGTCGGGTGATGCTCAGGGAATTAGATTAGGAAATGAGACACTTAAAGTAGTAAAGGAGTTTTGGTATTTGGGGAGCAAAATAACTGATGACGGTCGAAGTAGAGAGGATATAAAATGTAGACTGGCAATTGCAAGGAAAGCGTTTCTGAAGAAGAGAAATTTGTTAACATCGAGTATAGATTTAAGTGTCAGGAAGTCGTTTCTGAAAGTATTTGTATGGAGTGTAGCCATGTATGGAAGTGAAACATGGACGATAAATAGTTTGGACAAGAAGAGAATAGAAGCTTTCGAAATGTGGTGCTACAGAAGAATGCTGAAGATTAGATGGGTAGATCATATAACGAATGAGGAGGTATTGAATAGGATTGGGGAGAAGTTTGTGCCACAACTTGACTAGAAGAAGGGATTGGTTGGTAGGACATGTTCTGAGGCATCAAGGGATCACCAATTTAGTATTGGAGGGCAGCGTGGAGGGTAAAAATCGTAGAGGGAGACCAAGAGATGAATACACTAAGCAGATTCAGAATGGTGTAGGTTGCAGTACGTACTGGGAGATGAAGAAGCTTGCACAGGATAGAGTACCATGGAGAGCTGCATCAAAATAGTCTCAGGACTGAAGACCACAACAACCTAAGGACATCACACACATCCATGCCCGAAGCAGGATTCGAACCTGCGACTGTAGCGGTCGCGCGGTTCCAGACTGTACCGCGTAGAACTGCTCGGCCACTCCGGGCGGCTTTTAATGCGGCTCTTTACAAAAATTACGACTTTTTACCATGTCTGCTGGCATAAGGCATTTTCCTATGGCGACGCCATCGTGGAAACGCGCTACGCCTGCACAGGAAGCTTGACAAGCAAACAGCGTGTAGTGCATCAAAAACTTGGACAGTTGCTGCTGTTTACACTGTAAGGTTTTCCCATATAAACCAATAAATCGAATTACTATTAATTTTTAAACATGCATCACTCATTTACAAACACTGCGTATTACAAACGTGATTTTTATGAGAATAGAAAAAGAAGTTTCTGGGGGGGAATCCAAATTTCATTTACAGGTATTGGGTTATCCGCGTAGCTGGATATCAGATAGTTTAAAAGTGTATGAATGTTAATTAGATTCATAGGGCATGTCGTAACTGTGATCTAAGGCTCGTTTGAAGCCACAGAAACGACAGTAGAAGCGACCAAGTAAAAGAACCAGCCTCATCAGAAGGTGGGTAGTTGTGTGGAAAGTTTTTGGAGAGTGTTGAGTTAGTTGTGATGTTGACTCTGATTTTTCAAACTCATTAAATAATATGGTCGCAACATGTTTTGGACGTTTTGGTGAAGAGCAACACACAACCATTATTCTGAGTTTTTTGTTTATAAAGCCATAGCTATGTCAGTTTCAAAATAGATCCGTGTACCTTCAATGCTGGGCCATTGATGACCATAAGATAAGGGTATATTCGCGGGTGTTATTGAGTTTAGAATCTGCTGATGGAGGCTTACATTTTGTAACTAAACGAACTATAGTTAGATCTCGTTACACAACTTCTACTGCGAGGTTTTCGAAGCATAATATCACTCCATATGGTACACAGGGTGCGATGGACATAGGGCGGTTATTTTACGACATTTTGTGAGGCTTTTCTTTTCTCTTTGTTGCTACTAGGCAGAGTCCTAACAGAAGAGCGACTCTTGTTCAACGCGTGTCTCACAAACTGGCGATATCGAGTTCCCTATTGGACATCGACCGAGTCTTAAAGAAGCGAACGGCGAGAGGAAAAGAAGCGCAGTGGATTTCCGCAACGAGTCTGCAAGGAGCCCAAAACGAAGTAGAACGTCCCGGACGGCGGCTGGGAACCGGTTCGCTGCCGGCGCCGCTTGCTGGCCACCTGCCACTGGCCAGCAAGCACAGCAAGAGCCCGCCTCTGTACTTCTTCCGCCAGTTCAGGCTCCGCCGGCCAACCTCTTTACTACCGGTTCTGCAAGTGTAAATGGCGTCGAAACGTCAGCGGAGTGTTCTATCGCTGCGGAAACATACTTCCTCTGACGCCGAGAACTCTCTGGCAGAATGAGACTCGTTTTCTGTGCACGCTCTCTGTGTCTATACACAGACGCAGCTCACCCCTCGATACTACGAAATCACGTATTGTCCACATCTACATCTACATGATTACTTTGCAATTCACATTTAGGTGCTTGGCAGAGGGTTCATCGAACCACAATCATACTATCTCTCTACCATTCCACTCCCGAACAGCGCGCAGGAAAAACGAACACCTACACCTTTCTGTTCGAACTCTGATTTCTCTTATTTTATTTTGACGATCATTCCTACCTATGTAGGTTGGGCTCAACAAAATATTTTCGCATTCGGAAGAGAAAGTTGGTGACTGAAATTTCGTAAATAGATCTCGCCGCGACGAAAAACGTCTTTGCTTTAATGACTTCCATCCCAACTCGCGTATCATATCTGCCACACTCTCTCCCCTATTACGTGATAATACAAAACGAGCTGCCCTTTTTTGCACCCTTTCGATGTCCTCCGTCAATTCCACCTGGTAAGGATCCCACACCGCGCAGCAATATTCTAACAGAGGACGAACGAGTGTAGTGTAAGCTGTCTCTTTAGTGGACTTGTTGCATCTTCTAAGTGTCGTGCCAATGAAACGCAACCTTTGGCTCGCCTTCCCCACAATATTATCTATCTGGTCTTTCCAACTGAAGTTGTTCGTAATTTTAACACCCAGGTACTTAGTTGAATTGACAGCCTTGAGAATTGTACTATTTATCGAGTAATCGAATTCCAACGGATTTCTTTTGCAACTCATCTGTGTCACCTCAGACTTTTCGTTATTTAGCGTCAACTGCCACCTGCCACACCATACAGAAATCTTTTCTAAATCGCTTTACAACTGATACTGGTCTTCGGATGACCTTACTCGACGGTACATTACAGCATCATCTGCGAACAACCTAAGAGAACTGCTCAGATTGTCACCCAGGTCATTTATATAGATCAGGAACAGTAGAGGTCCCAGGACGCTTCCCTGGGGAACACCTGATATCACTTCAGTTTTACTCGATGATTTGCCGTATATTCCTTTTACTATAATACATGAAGAGTTTTAAATTTCTAAAGTTAGCTTTCGTTCAGCTTTTTGATGAGGGAGTATTTCACGAAAAATGGTCGAAAGAATAAACGTTTCATATGGAAGATCAAAGATGTTCGCTTTTCAAAATTGTTATTGATTAAGTTATTTGTCATTCGTTTGCTATTTTCCTGTGCTTAATAGGCATCAGTGAACTGACTGGTTAAATTTATAATCAGCATATATTAGGCTTATACCTTGCTTCAGATGTCGTGTTACTATGAAACGGTTATAATGTCGCACTATATGTTTACTTTGGACGGCACTGTTGCCCTGTACCAAGTTTTAGAAATACGTGGCACATAAGTGGCGAAATAGTGATGTGACGTAAGGCGGAGGTTACTGCTTTTACCAGAACGCTTAAATAGAACGATTTCTGTACTCTTATCAACTGTTTCAACGTATAACTGCGCTAGTACAAATGCGGACTCCGTGTCACCAACCAGTTTAGATTTGAAATGTTCTGTATAGGTCTGTCTCCTCAAGAAGTCACAATGAGCGTAATTGAGAAGTGTAACAGGAAAAATCCAGCAACGATGCAAGTTGACCCTGAAAACCTGCAGCAATTTATCTACCTAAAATGGAGTGCCTTATGTAACTAGTACAGCTGAGAAGAAAGAATATTTTACACCTATAACATCTCGCATACACCTGCAAGGAGGTGTTTAAAACCAAAGAAAGAGTACGATAGCTATAGTTAATAATGAACAACACACATTGAACGTGGAAGAACAGTGATACAAGAGATTTACTGCAGTTTTCATCTTCTGGACATTAAAATATATAATCCGTCTGTATATGCAACTTTGGATGTCTGTAGGTAGAGCGCGCTTTCCGTCGGTTCCTTGCCATATTTTGCAACTTTATTACTTCTCCATCTTTCTTCACTCTGAATACGAAAACATCCTGTATACGTTGTCTCCAAGTATAATATAATGTTTTGTACAGGGGGTTCCATCTAACTATATTAACGTTCCGGCGAGGAAAAGAATGTTAACGACCAGATAATGTACAGTGTTAGACAAAAAAACTGACCGCCGGCTGGCCGCCGCCACATAGATTAAGTCCGAGTCATTCACTGAAGGTGGCCAATAAAACTGACCGCCCCTGACAACTCTACGTCCGGCCATTTGCACAATCTGGCAACACTGTAAGATGCGGAAGTGTTAGGAGGAAGTGTTGTCTAGTTCCGAGACAATATGGTTGGAGTGAGCCCGTGGTCTTACGGTAATCGTAGTGCATTCTGAACTTAGAGCAGCGTGTTCGTGTCCAACTGATTTTTTTTTAACCACATTTCGGTGTAAACTTATGAGTCTGATTGTACATCGAAGACAACATTCTACCCACCCGCAATAACAAGTATTCCAGAAACAATTCCGCAGGACAGCTCGTGGCTGCGTCGCGATCATAACAGCTTACGCTCGAGCGTTTCCTCGCGCTGCAGCGGCTACCGGCCACCGGCCAGACGCCACCCGCCGCCTGAAATCCGGCGCCGCCCATGCGAAAACGGCGCCACGCTGTCAGTGTATGTATCAACTGCCATTTTAGAATTTGAAGTTCTAGTTAGTATCTTGCAGTTAAGCATCGGATTTTGCATACCTGAAAATCATGAACTACAGTTAAGCATTGTAAAATTGAGTCGCAAGTGGGAAAAGGTGCAACATCTGCAACACAATATTTACTTTGGTATAACAGAGGAGTGAATGTAGAGGAGGCAGCTAGAAAGATTTGAACTGTGTTTGGAGCCAGTGCTTTTGGGAAAAATACGCCAGAAAAAGATATTCTTGTTTCAACAAAGATCGTTCTGGCACGAATGATTTTCCACATTAAAGAAGTCTCGACTACTGATATATGTGACAGATTACCATATTACCATCATGTGACATTTGCATTCAACAGGCAAAGTTCAGAAGTCTGGTGTAGGAGTACTGCATGCGCTAATTCGAAACAACAAAAATCAACTGAGTGACTATTATTGAACGTCATCAGGTTGGTCATTGAGCATTCCTTTGCAGTACTGTTACTGGTGACGTGTTATGATGCCTTAATCGATAACTTCCTACGAAGAAATTAAAGGCTGAGCCCCACCAAAAGACGTAGACTAGAGCAAAGAGTAGTGTGAACATAATATTTTACATTTGATAGCTCCAAAAGTGTGTTCTGGACTACAAATTCTGCCCCAAGGGGTGTGTGCAACACAGCTGGAATTTGTTGTCAACAACTGAGACACCTTTCGGTTGCAGTGTAAGAAAGTCGAGCAACAAAACTACATCACCTTTGCTACTGCATGATAACTCACTCTGTTAATTTGAGAAACAAAACTATCCAGGTGATTGATAGGAAAGTCGTCTCTCAGACACTTGTATTGTTAGGGGAGTCCTCTCTCAAGCACTTGTCCCTCTCGTCATATATTCGTAAAGTATTATCTTTCCCGCTCTTGATCGATCAACCGTCAAGACAATTCATACCTAGACGAAAATACTCTTAAAACTACTATGGTTTAACGACCTCGTTAAAACAAGTAGGTTTCTACGGGCGTAGAATTTGTAAACAACTGCAGCATTGTCAGTTTCCTTTAGATATCTTTTAGATATGATTACTGTTTCGTTTAGAAGACTAATGGAAAATGCAAATAAAATATTCATTTTACTAATACAAATTAAATTCAGCTTACTACAGAAACATCACGGCAGCAGTCTATCTTAATAAAGCATTAAGTTCAAAAATGGTTCAAAGGGCTCTGAGCACTATGGGACTTAACTTCTGAGGTCATCAGTCCCCTAGAACTTAGAACTAGTAAAACCTAACTAACCTAAAGACATCAGACACATCCATACCCGAGGCAGGATTCGAACCTGCAACCGTAGTGGTCGCGCAGTTCCAGACTGTAGCGATGCATTAAGTGTCTGTAAGACGATTGATCCTATTTTAACACGAATTAGTAGGATATTACCGACTTTTGACTTCGAAAAGATCTGTATTTACTTCATTTCCTGTATCATTCGCAAGTCTGATGAAAATGTGGCATTTCATGGATAAAATTATGTATTAACAACAACAAAAAATATGTCGGCAGAAAACAAAAGTGGCATTATGAAATTGGCAGTACCGTAGGGTTTTCACTCTGACACTAAGGGTTACTGTAAGTAGCAAGACGAATTTTGCTCGAACGTTATCTTACGATTCCCTTATTGAGTTTGTATCTGCCTGCTTGTAGCTCTAATACAAAAGAATTAAAAATCTGGCTTTCAGCGAGTCTAGAGAGGCGAACGACAACAGCTTGCACCTGGTAGCCAAGCATGTTACCTGAGAAATGGTGGGAAGACATTCTTTTGTGGTTGAATTGTTGGCAAATATCAGTCAGATGTGTGCCGTTGGTCTAAGCGTTTCGGTGTGTTGAATTTGTACCAATGATTTTTCTACAGGGTTTTTCTGTCCCAAATAGAGAGTAGAAGTCTCCCATTAGTATTTTCACGTCATCTTGGTGAATTTTGCTCATAGTATTTTCGAGTGTGTTCCTGAATTTTCCGACATTTTTGGTGTTTTTCTTATTTTCGAAGTTGGTGGGGCCATGTGCATTGATGAGTGTATATTTTTTGCTGGGACTCTGAATGAGCATAGTCCTAAGTCGATTGTTGATGGCTGTGATTTCTTGGACAGAGTTGATGATAGATCTGTGTTCGAGAAAAGCAGTGCCGAAGATTGGTACGCCTTTCACTACCTTTTTTTGTATTTGGCTCTTTAAGATGAAATGTTTCCGTAATTCAAGGTTTTATTGTCAGTTAGTTGCGGTTCTTGAACAGCTATGATGAGAATTTTTTGTCGGTCATCAGTCCCTAAGCTTACACACTACTTAACCTAAATTATCCTAAGGACAAACACACACACACCCATGCCCGAGGGAGGACTCGAACCTCCGCCGGGAGTAGCCGAACAGTACATGACTGCTGCGCCCAAGACCGTTCGGCTAATCCCGCGCGGCGTGTAGTTTTCAAATGCATGTTTTCTGCTTGTAGGGAAATTGACAGGAGATCTTCAATATTCTCTGCCGTGCTAACCTGGCTCCGCAGAATTCGAAATTCCAACTACCGCCTGTCAGCAGCCGGGTTGTGTACCACCTGGGGTAAAGTTGACTTCGCTTGCGCAGTTCATGTTTACTTGTGTTTCATTGGTTTGGCCTGGGTGATTCCAGGACCGGACAGGACCAGAGGGTGTTGAAGCCTTTGGAAGCAAATATTTTCAGACGAGCTCATGGAGCTAACAGACGGTGACCAGAGTAGAGGTGGTTTTCACTCAGACGTGTCTGGATTTTGAGTTCAACGGATTGAGTAGCTGTTCAGGATTGTGTTAGTATTTGGTTCATCCCAAGTATTTGATTTCCTCGGTACCACCCATATGGGGGAGGGTTTCCCCTATCGGCCCCACGGGATGTTTATTATTATTATTATTATTGTCATTATGTCATCAGCAAATCCGATATGGTGCATCTTCCCACCACTGAAATGGATGTGCATTGTTCGATTCAGTATTTCCGTCACATAAATATGGGTTATAATTACATGACATTGCTGCTAGTAGACATATTTCTCACTTTTCCTTACGCAGTTCCTACCTGTTACTCCATCATTTCATTTCGATACCAGATCGTTCTAATCGAATGCAGCCAGTCAGGCTTAATTTGGATATCCGTATACGACTCTCATCATTTGATAGACTGGGTAAACCACAGTCTTAATCGGACGGTTGAATCTAGATCACTTATTTCTGACAGGGCCTGAATTCTTAAACACTATGGAAAATAATAATACAATGTGCTTATTACTAATATGTTATTTAAATTTAAATATATGAACGAACGAGATAACAGTTTATTTACAGGAGCAGAGCCCCATCCATCATAGCAGAGCAGTGCGAGATTGGTTTCAGGGCCAAGAGAGGATAAAGCTGTTGCCGTTTGTTCCACGACCACCGAACATCAACCAGATAGAGAATATGTGGGTAGAGGTAACAAGGTCATTGCCATGTGGACCTACAAATGCAAGCGACCTTTGGACGAATATAGAAAAGGTATGGTGGGAAGTAAACCATCACGCTACACTGTCAACGTCTTGATGAAATCAATGCCCCTACGCCTTCGAGAAATCTCACATAATGATCGTGGGTGGGTTGGTTACTAAAAGTATACTCGTCCACAAAACCCACGTGGACAATTATCTGATAGTCGGTCAAGCTTTGCTTTGTCGCAGTTCTTTAGATGCAAGTCCATTTGCTCTCAGTCTCCTCCTTACAATTCTTGCAATGCAAGGTAAATGAAAAATCTCACCCACCCGATGCCAACTGAGGAATTGACTGGTGCATGTGTTGTTCAACACACAGTAGTTGTCGCCCGCACTGAAATCAATGACTGTGTGTGTGTGTGTGTGTGTGTGTGTGTGTGTGTGTGTATGTATGTGTGTGTGTGTGTGTTTTCGTGTTCACGCACAATCTGAATCAATACTATTAACATTAGAGAGACAACCAACAACAAATATTGCATCAAATATGACTCTAAAGTATTTTCATGCGATGGGAAGTGACAAACTGAATTTTTACCCAATCCACGACCTGCATATTACGTTAAGTAAGATGTTTTAACTCCATAGTATCGTTAGCAGAGACAGTGCGCTCGTGTTTCGAGGCTCGCGACAAGTGCAGCGCTTAGCAGTGCCAACTGCCGCCGCGATTTGTTTATGTTTGTTGAGCGTGGACACTGCAGCAGACGCTTCGCCATAAACAGAAAGAAATCACCTTGGCTCTGACTGCAGTGAGCGGATATCACTGCCTGCGTGTTCTTATAGTAACCAACGTGAGACTCTACTCACAGGTGCCATGGAGCAATTGCAACGGGTATCATGTCATTAGTCATCAGAATATTAACCAGTGATGAAATGTACACTCTATTTGAATCCCAAGAAAATAGGAACCTTCTCACAAAGGAATGTGAGGTGTTATCAAAATTTATCCAACATACAAAAATTAACTGCAGGGCTTTAATGTATGCAGTAGTAGCACACAAGGAAATATTATGTCTTGGAAGCGTATATTTCATTTCCTCTTCTCATATTAACGCCCTTGTTTTAGTTTGAAGTGAGAAAATAAACACGAAACACTAAAGTTCCTGAGAAGCGTTTCAGTCATTTCCTCTTCTCATATCATAACTTTTATTTTAGTATGAAGTAAATAATAAACAGTTTAAGGTTGTGAAGCATAACATGACACCAGATTCTTATCGTAGGCGCTATCGGAAACGCAAAAAGCAGGGAGCTGTTCATTCTTTTGTCCAACAGTCTGTCTCCTTTTATGAATTACTCCCGCTAGGAGATTCTTATTTAAGGACTTGTGGGCATCAAACTCTTCAGCAGAACAAGCCTTATGTTATTGTGCTAATAACGGTATGAAAAAAATGCAACAAAGAAGAGTTCCGCTAGAGCAGTGAGGATATTTGCAAATGTCTGTATTCAGCAACGACTGCCAGCTGCCACAACACTTCACAGAATCCATGGGGCAGGCAACACAACTGTGCATGCACTTCAGACTTCATTCAGTAAGACGTCAGGAGATGGATGGAAACGTGAAATTAACGTCGCTTTCCGAGTCGTATTCAATCCAGAATGAGGTGTTATTAAGGTAGTTGAGCGTTCTAGCAATTGGCTCTGAGCACTATGGGACTTAACATCTATGGTCATCAGTCCCCTAGAACTTAGAACTACTTAAACCTAACTAACCTAAGGACAGCACACAACACCCAGCCATCACGAGGCAGAGAAAATCCCTGACCCCGCCGGGAATCGAACCCGGGAACCCGGGCGTGGGAAGGGAGAACGCTACCGCACGACCACGAGATGCGGACGTTCTAGCAATTACACTTTTGTAATTCTCATATGAGTATTCCGATAGCCAAAAGAACCCGTTAGTGTGAAACTATCGGGAACTGCATTAATATCAAACTGCAAGAACTTGAGACAATACGTGGACTCTTCTCTTCGCTGGGTGACCTATTACTGTTATTTAGGATTCTCTCCGTCCTAGACGTAACGCTAATGGAACTTCAGAGGCGCTTTCCGCTATTCTTGACAAACATCAGCAACTTGTAATGACTGCGAGTTACAACTGCGTGATGATATGGCTCAGGTTGTCAGTACTTGTGGTGGTGTTATGCTGTCAAACTGCTTATAATAACGTTAATGGTGGCCCACATAACTTAGCGCTGACTACCTACTTAAGTAAAGGTAATGTTGTGGCGTCGTCGCTTCTCTTTATTTGGCCTCAGCTTGAGTAATCCGATTTAACGAACATAGTACTCCATTCGCCGTCTGCTAATGATACAGTATGACTACAGAGATCATCGTGCTTCTATAACATTAATTCTGCAGTGAATTGCTTAACAAATATTACCCTCAGCTATGCAGCTGGAATGACTCATTACACAGGTACTCTATGTTTCACTTGGTTAAGGGATCAGTTCACTGCAATCCTGCTTCTACTGTTCGTAAATACTTGTATACTTCATAAATGGCTCTGAGCACTATGCGACTTAACTTCTGAGGTCATCAGTCGCCTACAACTTAGAACTAATTAAACCTAACTAACCTAAGGATATCACACACATCCATGCCCGAGGCAGGATTTGAACCTGCGACCGTAGCGGTCGCTCGGCTCCAGATTGTAGCGCCTAGAACCGCACGGCCACTCCGGCCGGCACTTCATAAATGGTTCAAATGGCTCTGAGCACTATGGGACTTAACTTCTGAGGTCACCAGTCCACTATAACTTAGAACTACTTAAACCTAGCTAAGCTAATGACATTCGACACATCCATGCCCGAGACACGATTCGAACCTGCGACCGTAGCGGTCGCGCGGTTCCAGACTGTAGCGCCTAGAACCGCTCGGCCACCAACCCCGGCCGGCATATTTGTTTACTGACCATTCGTTATTTGACTAGATATGAGCTACAATCTGATTCGCATATATATATGACATGGGTTAGCGCCGGCACAAAGCAATGACTAAGGGTTGGATGCCGTTGAAGTCCCGTTACACTGATGGCAAGACAAATGTTCGCAAATCACCTCTATTGCCTCAAAAACAATTGCATCTTAAATATCGAAGGACCGACGTCCACACTGTCACAGCGCGTTGAAATACATCTAAGACGGCAGATGAATATTTGTGACCGACTGGGCTTCGAACCTGGACGTCCTGCTTACTAGAGACATGCTGATCACTGCACTATTATTTTTTTTAAAAAAGACTTTCAGCACCAGGTAGGCGGAGGCAAAGAGGGCAGGGGTCGAAGATCCGAGGCCTGGCCTCAATGCCTCCCCCATACCTGTCACTGAGCAGCTGCATTATTCCCATGTATTCCCTGTTTGCACCCATATATACCTTTAAATTGTGGAACAAAATTGAAGTAGTAATTAAGGTAAAATAAATTACAGATTGCCGCCTCCAATGGCGTGCGTTTCTTGTAGAACATAACTTATAACAGTGAAAAGGATGACGGAAAAATACGTCACAAACATTCATTCAGAAATATATTCACAATTTAAGTTATTATGCCATTAACCACAATCCGAGTTGGAGACTCCCTTCAGTTACAGCTAACCAGTGCGCACCTATTGCACTATTGTAAGAACCGAGATGCAGTATTTTGGATTTAAATTTTGTAAATTCGTTGTAAGAGCTTATGAGATCAAGCTGCTTAGGTCATCGGTCCCTAAGCTTACACACTACTTAATCTAACTTAAACTAAGTTACGCTATGGGCAGGACACACGCCCATGCCGGAGGGAGGACTCGAACCTCCGACGGTGGACGCTGTCCGGATACAGCAGCCAACCTGTCTTCAGCACCTGTCTACACACACTCTTCGTCAGATGCGAATTCCCATCTTTGCCGCATACCACATACGCGGTACCCCCAGCCCCTCCCCCTCCCCACCGCGGCCATCATTCCACTCGCTCGCGGCCACACTGTATTCCCGCTAGGGTTCGGACGATGTTGTGAGTCTAGCACTCAAAACTTTCGATGACCCGTCGACACCCAAATAATTATACAGGATGTTGGAGGAGGAATAGTAAATATTATAGGAGGTGGTGGTATAGACAAATTGCAGACAATATGCCATATAACCTACTGTATATGGATGTATGTGTGATGTCTGTTCTTTCGGGAATGTCCGAAAGAAAAGACACTACGAATCCGGGTTCGAACCTGGTCAGGCACAAATTTTCATCTGTGCCGTTGTTCTATTTTAATGCGCATGACAGCCTGGACATCTGTCCTTCAATCTTTAATTGATTAACAAGGCTGTCTATTTAGATTCGTAGAGTCTGTTCTTTCGGAAATGTCCGAAAGAACAGACACACACACAAACACACACACAAACATTTTTATCTTAAGTGCTATTCGGAAAATGTTTGGCAACTCAGTGATAGTGCAAGATTGGATCTGCATCAACCTACTCATTTCACAAGATATAGTTGTAATTTTCTGAACAATTCCTGTTTAATAAGTGATAGCAACAGTGTCTCTCATCGTTTACTTTGTCGGAAACCTGATTCTGTCTGCCATAGCCTATACTATAGCAATGAGTGATTGCTCATAATCTTGATACCTCACTGGACGTGCTACTGCAACTGTAGCCAAAGATTCAAATCCCGCTGGAAAAGTATGTTTCAAGTTTGATGGTTCTGCTCCTCGCGTTCTGTCATTGAAAACGATCACAACGAAATTAAGTATAGGTATCCCATGAAACCCTTGAGTTCATACTGTGGTGCTGTGAAGATGAAAAAAGTAGTTTTTCGCAATTATCAGATGACAGTTGGAATTTGTCAGACTCCACTAATTATGATTGCATTATTAACTGTTGATTCACAGCCGCTTTTCTGCCGCTTATTGTAACTGTTGTTTGAATGTTAGAATAGAAACATCAAATTTTCGCCATATGGAATATTCGAATTCACTCTAAGTCTTCACGTTTCGAACAAAGGCAGAATATCCGTCAGAAAAGCTGACAACAATAAGCCAGGCCATGCCTGTCTTCTGGTGGATGTACCAATGACAGTTATCTCAATAACAATATTGTACAGCAAATATACATTGCTAACTCAACCACTGGAGAAGCTCCAAAACTGTGAATCGCGTCTGGTGAATACGCTTTCAATGTTTCGGCGCGATTAAGTCAGTAAAACACAAATCATTGCCACAGTTATTAATTTATGACATTTGGTTTACATTCAGTTCATAGATGTATTACAAGTAATTGCACTCTAGCCCATAAACCTAGTTACAGAAATGCGAATAAGACTCATTGACAATATAATGAGGATCTTGCGGCCCTCGACACCCGCAAATTTGAAACGAAGCTGTAGTCACTTCCGAGGTCACTCACAGAACACATCAGCTGGTATCCTTCCTGGCAGTATAACTGATACTTGGCAACAGCGCAGAATATGTTTGGCAACTCTGTGTCCGACGAGTTACTTCCTTGATGGCACATTATCGTGTCATTTCAGTTTAATACTGAGTGATTTTCGCTTGAGATGTGACATAAGGATATCAGTTAATCCTTTTGAGTCCACGAAAGTCGTTCCACATGGGAAATACAACTACTGTCGCCTCTTATGTTGCGGTTTATCTGCCATAGCGCCTACTGGGTCAGTATGTAAGTGGAAGACACCGCGCCTATTCGCTAGCTCCTAGGTACGTGCTTGCCCGTCAGGTGCATGCTGCCTCTGTTCGCCTTTCGAGCTTCTCCGAAAGCCAGATTTTTAATTGTTTTGCAGCAGAGCTACAAGCAGGCAGACACAAATTCAGTGAGGGAATCGTAAGACAACGCTCTAGCAAATTTCGTCTTGCTTCTTTTAGTAACCCTTAGTGTCAAAGCGAAAACCTTGAGGTACTGTCAAATTCATAATGCCACGTTTTTGTTTTCTGCCGACATACTTTTTGTTGTTGTGAATACATAATTTTATCTATGAACTGCAACATTTTTCATAATACTTGCGAAGCAAATCATGTGAAGTAACACTTCACCAACTTGTTGGGAAGGTGGAAAAAGCACTACCCTTTCTGGATGCTCTCTGTATCTTCCTGGATGTCGAGTAATACGACCTTCGAGTAAATGGTTAGAGATGAAGAACCTAGTGGTGAATGAACTCATAGATGAGCTGAATGCGGAAGAATACTCTTGAAAAGAATAAGTAGACGATCTATTCACAGCAAAACTTAGAAAATTTGCTAGTCCTGTTAAACCTATGTGCACTGAACATTGTGAAAAAGTATTTAAAGACGAGCCCCACGAAAATTGGTGTAGTATTATTTATGGGGAAGCATGTCCAGCACACATACTGAAAAATTATGTTTCTCGATGAAACTTTAGAGAGGGTTTTAGCGTCTCTAGAGGTAGCCCTGGATGGAAAACTATTATGAACACCTCACATAAAGAATATTTTCCACTGCCAAAGATAATCTTATAAGCACTAGAAGCTGCTGTAGGGTAAACTGGGGTCTAAACCCAGTACGCACTGGATATACATCCCTGAAAAAAGACCAATGATAATTTATTGGCCTATAATACCAACAAAGTCGAACAAAAGGTGGCTGCCAGGGAGTCTGGCAAAGTGCAGAGACTGGCCGGCTTTCGCAAACAGATGGAATTAGCAGGACATCCACTCTTGGAATGGATATTATGCTAGACATGCCCGCCTTACACCTGTGGCTTAAAATGGAGGCAGCGGCAGGGACATAAAAGCTAAAAATTGGAAATAACTGGATATAGTTATAATATACGGAATCTCAAATCAGTAAGGCGATGGCTGGGGAAATGCCGACTAACTACACAATAACTTCTAGCTGTTTCAATAAACTTTGCCACGTAACAGTTGGAAGCTGGGAGCAGTGGAAAAACGAACCACAACACCGTGCAGGAGACATAATATAGTGGTTTACTGACAGGTCGAAAACAGATGAAAGTACCAGGTCTGGTGTACTGCCTAGAATCTCTTTAGGGATGATGGCCACAGTATTACACGTTTTTTTTCTGTCAGCATGTGCACGGAGGAAAATTAGAATAGACCCTACAAACATCGTAGATTCTACTTTTATTCAGACAGCCAAGCAGCTCTGAAATCTGTATCAGCCTCTGCAACTAGATCGAAGGTCGTTGCAGAATGCCATGAAGCATTTTCTTTCGGACATGTCCGAAAGAACAGACACCAGACATATATCCATATACAGGGTGTTTCAGGGGGAGTAGTAGATATTTTAGCAGGTGTTAGTACAGACGAAAAAAATTCCATATAATTGCGTCCACTTTTTATTGAGTACAGAGATACAACTGTTAGTACGTAACCCAAACAAACTGAAAGCAAAGGCAAATGAGGACATTCAAATTTGTTTTTCAAAAATTCACCCACCAACTTCAATGCACATTTGACTTATCTTGATAACACCATTTGTAGCACTACTGAGGTCGTCTTTGCGTTCTTTTATGAGGGCTGAACTGTTCATAATCCGAACGATCTGATCGGCACTTGCGTTTACTTTTTCTTTGTACACTTCGCCTTTAACCATCCCCGCAGGCAAAAATCCAGAGAGATAATGTCCAGAGACCTTGAAGGCCAAGAAAAGTGCCCATATCTAATGATTCACCTTCCGGGAAATGTTAGGTTTGGATAATGAGTCACCTGACGACTAGAATGTGCAGGAGCCCCGTCATGCTGGAGAAACATACGCATTCTTATAGCCAAATGAACCTGATTCACGGTTCTTACAATAGAGCAACAGGTGCGCACTGATTAGATGTAACTGAAGAGAGACTCCACGCGGCTTGAGGTTAAGGGCGAATCCCAAGCGCATGCCCACAAACAATTGGGAGCGGAAACTTAATGTCATCGGAACCTTGTTGAAGGACCACGACATGAGATTGTTAGACCGACTGCAGAAAGTTCACTTTATAAATACATGCATACTTGGCAAAATATATCATCTCGCAGCAGTCTTACCTATACTGCAGGTCACTGCACATAAAATATTAGCTGTAGCCTCTTGGTATGTGTGGAAACAAAATATACTTGCAGAGGCAAAACGGAGGACTTAGAATTAAATACGTGCTTTTAAACTAATACATGCAACTAAGACAGGCATCACGAAACTTCTGTTCCTCTCGTTAGATCCTGGGGATAGGAACGCTCCTGTTAATGTAGCATGCCAGCCTAGATTGCGTCCGAAAGTACTATGGCGATTGGAGCTGTATAAGACTTCCACCAGCACAAACCAACACTAGAACCGTCTATGATTATATTACCAAAAATCGTCTTCACAAACCAATTCCGGTAACTTAACCTACAAAAAACTGGTGGAACGTCTGGAAAAATATCAACAATAAAATTCTACCAACTAGAGACAGTGCCGTATGGTGCGACGTTGTAAACGAAACCATACCCTCAGCGGAACGATTATGGAAAATCAAATTGAGACCATCTCCATACTGCGACAAATGTCTGCTTGTAGAAACTGTAGCGCACATCTTCTTATGTGAAAATAGAATCAGAATTTGGAACTGTACTAGGAAGAAATTAGCACTATCAACAGAACCTCAGAACTGTCATATACCGATAACTGAAGCTTTACAACCCGACTGGAAATGTTACCCGTCCACAAAGAATAACAGTTATTCGTGGCTTCTGGGACAGTTTGTGTTTTACGTCGTAACAAACTGAAGTTAGAAGAGTACATGCTTTATATTGCAGAAGAACATTTTACGCTGAAGAAGAATAACAAATATAAGGAATAGTTTAAAATTTTTTTATCTATTGTTTTATGTGGGCTACGAAGAGGTGGACAGTTTTTTTTTATTACAAGCAGAATACTATTCTTTCACTTTTTTTTATTCCTGGAATATTCTTTTACGTTGGTTCTAAAATCAGAACTGTTCTAATTTGGCAAAACTCCTCCGGCTCCGAAATTGTTTTCATTTGTTGAAAAATATATGGCTTCCTTACAGACCTCATATCCATCCAGCGAAAATAAATTAAATTGTGAATATATTTCTGAATGAATGTTTGTTATGTATTTGTCCGTCACCCTTTTCACTGTTATAAGTTGTGTTCTACAAGGAACGCACGCCATTGGAGGCGGCAATCTGTAATTTATTTTACCTTAATTACTGTGGTGTCACCGGCAGACACCACACTTGCTAGGTGGTAGCCTTTAAATCGGCCGCGGTCCGTTAGTAAACCTCGGACCCGTGTGTCGCCACTATCAGTGATTGCAGACCGAGCGCCGCCACACGGCAGGTCTAGAGAGACTTCCTGGCACTCGCCCCAGTTGTACAGCCGACTTTGCTAGCGATGGTTCACTGACAAATTACGCTCTCATTTGCCGAGACGATAGTTAGCATAGCCTTCAGCTACGTCATTTGCTACGACCTAGCAAGGCACCATTACCAGTCCCTATTGATGCTGTAAAACATGTACCGTCAAGAGCGATGTTCACCAATTATGGATTAAAGTTAAGTATTCCAGCAGCTACGTACGTTTTTGGCTATTCTCATTTCCGTGTCCTGTTCCAGACCTCACGCCAGACTGCGTGAGCTTAAACGCATGCCTTTTGGCTTCCCCCTAGTGGATTGGCTGTCTTGCCAATCCACAACAAGTGGCGACGAGGCCACTTCGCGTTAGTAACTATACTGCCCTGATTTACTTGTGTAATGGCTTCGCCACAATCTCCAGATGTACTGTCCGAATTTTATCGCTTACAGAATCATCAGATGCAGGCCTTACTGGATGCCCTTGGACAGCTCGTCCAGGGTCAACGTGCAATGCAAAACGATGCGGCAGGCGCCGCTCCACTGCTCACGCAGCCACAACACGCAGTTGCACCACCTTTTCGTCCTTTTTATGCGGCACTGGAAAGCTGGACGGAATGGTCACGCCAATTTGGATTCCAACTCGCCGCCTACAGAATTCAAGGTAATGAGCGGCAGCCTTATCTCCTTTCGCCCGTCGGCGCCCACACGTACCATGTGATAGTCAAATTATTTCCCCGACACGACGTAGCAACTCTGTCCTACGACGAAATTTTGTCGGCCTTAGATGCATATTTCAAAGAATCAGTCAATGTAGTTGCAAAAAGGTATACCTTCTTTCGTACAAAACATATGGCAGGTCAGACTAATCGGGAGTGGGTTGCAACCATGCAAGGCCTTACTAGGTAGGGATTGTGCTTTTGAGTGTCAATGTGGACTCCCTTATTCAGATACTATGGTATGTGATGCAATTGCACAGAACCTTTCTGATGTTCGTATAAGGGAACAGATTTTGAAACTAGTCAATCCCTCCCTCCAACAAGTGATGGACATATTGGATCGGCAGGACACACTTGACTTTGCTCAGGATTCATTTAAAACTTCGCCACCCGTGTGTCAGGTTAACGAGCCCTCCAGGCGAGCTGCACGGGACAGTAAATAGTCCTAGTGCCCGGCAGCGCCAAACCCGCCTGGCTCTCAGCCACGTGTACCGCGCCAGCAAGCAAATGCAGTGAAATCATGCCCGCGGTGTGCTACTAGACATTCGCGTGAGAATTGCCCGTCCCGCCAGGCTATTTGTTCTGTAATAAAAAAGGACATGTTCAAAGTGTTTGCCAGAAAAAGCTCTGATCGGACACTCACAACCATTCCAGGCCCTTTGCTTCGCGCCGGTATCGAACCAAGGATCCTCCGGATCGTGAACCTTCGCCCATGGAAATTCATGTAGTTCATTCCACTCCGCCCAGTGCCACTCTCTCTAACAGTAATTGTGTTCGTCCCACAAAAAGTGTGCGTCGACATCGCCAGAAATCCCGTCAAGTCGCAAGTGATTCTGTACCAGTGTCAGTTCACGTTGCACGAGACAGTCGATCTTGTCATCGACAGGACAATAAACTTTTTTTAGACTTGGACATTAACAGCAAAGTGATACCCTTCCAGCTCGATACCGAAGCTGCAGTTTCACTGATCAATCAAGACACGTACAAACAGCTGGGCACACCTCCGTTGCGTGCCGCAAATGTTAAGCTAACTGCATATTCAGGTCACGGGCTCCCTGTGTTAGGACAGTGCAGCCTTCTTGCAACATACAAGGGACAAACAAAACTTGTGTCATTTTAAGTCCTTCGTTCTTCTTCTGCAGTGAACTTGTTTGGTTTTGATTTATTTCAGTTGTTTAACTTGTCTATAGTAAATCAGGTCCTATCAGTGAACCAGACTGTGCCTTTAGCCAGTGTTTCTCGTCTGTGTGAGGAATTTGCAGACATTTTTGCACCGGGCCTCGGTTGCACTAAGAACTATACAGCACATTTGGAACTGAAAGTAAACGCGCAAACGAAATTTATCAGAGCGCGCAATGTTCCCCATGAATTGCGTGATGAGGTCACAAAAACATTACACGATTTGGAATCACAAGGTGTAATTGAACGTGTGCAGGCTTCTCTCTGGGCATCACCCTTAGTAATTTTGCCAAAACCTTCTGGAAAATTGAGACTTTGTGTGGACTTCAAGGCAACAGTGAATCCACAACTAGTGAGTACAACTTTTCCTTTACCCTGCCAGGAAGATCTTTTTGACAAACTGTGCCCGGGTAAATATTTTCGAAGTTGGACCTAGCAGATGCGTACTTGCAAATACCAGTGGACGAAGAACCCCAGCGCGTTTTGGTGGTTAACACGCATCTTGGTTTGTATCGATTCAAACGACTGCCATTCGGGTGTGCATCCGCCTCTAAATTGTTTCAGCAATATGTACAAACTGTTTGTGCGTCGGCAGCAAACTATCTGGACGATATTGTGATCTCCGGAAAGACGGAAGAAGAACAATTAGGCAATCTCAGAACATTATTTCAGGTCTTGCGACAAACCGATCTTCGCTTGCGGAAGGACAAATGTGTGTTTTTTGCTCGTGACTTACCATATCTGGGACATGTACTCAATGCCCAAGGCATACATCCCAGTCCAGAGCACCTCCGTGCCATACAAGAGTTGCCTTTGCCGCAGAATTTGAAGCAGCTACAGAATGTGCTGGGAAAAATTAATTATTATCATCGTTATGTGCGCCACGCCTCTTCCATTTCAGCTCCGCTTCATCGCTTACGCCGTAAAGGTGTTCCGTTCGTCTGGACGACGGAATGCGAACGCACCTCTCGCCAGTTGAACTCGGCGTTGCTTTCCAATACTTGCCTTACGCCATTCGATCCCCAGAAACCCCTTTTGTTGATGGTGGATGCATCGGATTTCGGGATCGGTGCTGTGCTTGTGCACAAAGATGGAACGCACCATCGCCCTATTGCCTTTGCGTCCAAATTGCTCTCGCCTGGCAAAGAAATTATTCACAGATCGAGAAAGAAGCATTGGCTCTCGTATTTGGTGTTACAAAGTTTCATGATTTCTTGTATGGTCGTCACTTTACCATCATCACAGACCACAAACCTTTGACATCGCTTTTTCATCCGACCAAGCCTGTACCTCCACGTACAGCGCAGAAATTCATTCGCTGGTCTATTTTCCTCTCACAGTACCGCTACGATATCTTGTATCGGTCCACTGCTAAGCACGGAAACGCCGATGCGTTCTCCCGTTTGCCTGTTGCTGAGGATAGAGTATTCGATTCCTCCGAAATTGCTTGCATGTTCATTGATGCGGAAACCGATGACGTGTTCGAATCGTTTCCGATTGATTTTAGTCGTGTAGCTACAGCCGCAGCTGCTGACCCTGTCCTTGCTACCGTTCTGCGTTTTGTTGCCACAAATGGCCCTTGTCAAAGTCACGGCTCGGGGATCCGTTGGTTCGCCGATTTTTTGCTCCCAAAGAGAGACTTTTTGTACGACGTTGTGTTTTGCTGTTGCGTTCTGATAATGATCAGTCCACGGACGTGGTCCCACGTTCGTTACAGTCCTCTGTCTTACGGCTTCTCCACCAAGGACATTAGGGTATAGTGTGAACGAAACAACTTGCTCGTCAGCACTGTACTTGGTTCGGAATCGAGGCTGCGATTACACAAATGTGCTCTTCTTGCATGGTGTGTGCCGAACAACAATCAGCACCACTGCGGCAATTCTTTGCATGGCCAAAAGCCGCTTCCCCTTGGCAACGCTTACACATCGATTTTTCTGGTCCATTCGGGAATTCTCGATGGTTGGTTGTGGTAGATTCATTCAGTAATTTTCCTTTTGTTGTCCGGATGTCTTCCACGACGTCTTCTGCCACCATCCAAGCGTTATCTGCTATCTTTTGCATTGAAGGTCTTCCGCAGACTATTGTTTCCGACAATGGCCCACAATTCATGTCCGCAGAATTTCAGTCATTCTGCAAGGCCAATGGTATTCAACATCTGACGTTCGCGCCGTTTTCGCCACAGTAAAACGGTGCCGCTGAACGATTGGTCAGGACTTTCAAGTCACAGATGTTGAAGTTGAAAGACTCGCATTCTCAGGAGGACGCGGTATTGCCCTTTTTGTCCTCGTATCGCTCTCAGCCCCGTGATGGTCGCTCGCCGCCTGAGTTGCTTCACAGTCGCCCTCAACGAACCTTGATGTCTTTGCTACATCCGCCACATCAGGTTCCTGTGCCGCGGCAGACACCTGCTTTTGCCCCAGGCGACGTTGTCTACTACCGCAACTATCGAGGTTCACGGCGTTGGCCTCAAGGGCGCATTCTTCGATGCCTCGGCCGAGCCATGTATCTGGTTTTGGGGGCCTCTGGTGAGGTGCGTCGGCATCTCAATCAGCTGCGCCTCTGTCGTCGCACGGGATCTGCCGCTCTGCTTTCAGCGAAGGTGCCGTCCGATCAGCACCCTGGGGACCCATCTACTGGCTCGCCTCAGCCCCAGGTGTTACCGACGCTGCCTTCCATTTTGCCCCATGGCGACTCGCCGCCGCCGCCGCCGCCACCTGTTTTCTCGCCGGCGTAGCCCGCAGTGGACGCGTCGCTGCAACCGCCAGGCGCCTCCCTGGTTCACGCACCGCCGATCGCTTCCCGTGACCAGTTGTCCTCCGCCATGGAACTCTTGCCCGCTCCGGACCAAATGTCGTCTTCGCCCGACGGGTGCCCCGGCCCGATGGAGGTCGACCCTTCGGCCCCTCCTGTCTCTCTATGGGCGCATGCATCGCATGTTGGCGTGCACCCTGGAGTAGGTTTTCAGGCGTTTCCTAGCTCCCCTCGGACCGAATGGCAGGGTGCGGGTGGCAAAGCCTCGCCTGTTGTTAGGCTCCCCACCTCGTCGCATACGTCAACATGGGGTCCTCCCCACGGCGGGCGGAAGCATTATCCCACAACCGTCCGCCGATTTGCGGGGGAGGAATGTGGTGTCACCGCCAGACACCACACTTGCTAGGTGGTAGCCTTTAAATCGGCCGCGGTCCGTTAGTATACGTCGTACCCGCGTGTCGCCACTATCAGTGATTGCAGACCGAGCGCCGCCACACGGCAGGTCTATAGAGACTTCCTAGCACTCGCCCCAGTTGTACAGCCGAATTTGCTAGCGATGGTTCACTGACGAATTACGCTCTCATTTGCCGAGACGATAGTTAGCATAGCCTTCAGCTACGACATTTGCTACGACCTAGCAAGGCGCCATTACCAATCCCTATTGATGCTGTAAAACATGTACCGTCAAGAGCGATGTTCACCAATTATGGATTAAAGTTAAGTATTCCAGCAGCTACGTACGTTTTTGGCTATTCTCATTTCCGTGTCGTGCTCCAGACCTCAAGCCAGCCTGCGTGAGCTTAAACGCGTACCTTTCGGCTTCCTCTTAGTGGATTGGCTGTCTTGCCAATCCACAACAATTACTACCTCAATTTTGTTCCACAATTTAAAGGTATATATGGGTGCAAACAGGGAATACATGGGAATAATGCAGCTGCTCGGTGACAGGTATGGGGGAAGCATTGAGGCCAGGCCTCGGATCTACGACCCCTGCCCTCATTGCCTCCGCCTACCTGGTGCTGAAAGTCTTTTTAAAAAAAAATAATAGTGCAGTGATCAGCATGTCTCTAGTAAGCAGGAGGTCCAGGTTCGAAGCCCAGTCGGTCACAAATATTCATCTGCCGTCTTAGATGTATTTCAACGCGCTGTGACAGTGTGGATGTCGGTCCTTCGATATTTAAGATGCAATTGTTTTTGAGGCGAATCAGATTGTAGCTCATATCTAGTCAAATAACGAATGGTCAGTAAACAAGTATGCCGGCCGGGATGGGTGGCCGAGCGGTTTTAGGCGCTACAGTCTGGATCCGCGCGACCGCTATGGTCGCAGGTTCGAATCCTATCTCGGGCATGGATGTGTCTGATGTCATTAGCTTAGCTAGGTTTAAGTAGTTCTAAGATATAGTGGACTGGTGACCTCAGAAGTTAAGTCCCATAGTGCTCAGAGCCATTTGAACCATTTATGAAGTATACAAGTATTTACGAACAGTAGAAGCAGGATTGCAGAGAACTGACCCCTTAACCAAGTGAAACATAGAGTACCTGTGTAATGAGTCATTCCAGCTGCATAGCTGAGGGTAATATTTGTTAATCAATTCACTGCAGAATTAATGTAATAGCCGCACGATGATCTCTGTAGTCATATTGTATCATTAGCAGCCCGCGAATGGAGTACTATGTTCGTTAAATCGGATTACTCAAGCTTAGGCCAAATAAAGAGAAGCGACGACGCCACAACATTATCTTTACTTAAGTAGGTAGTCAGCGCTAAATTATGTGGGCCACCATTAACGTTATTATAAGCAGTTTGACAGCTTAACACCACCACAAGTACTGACAACCTGAGCCATATCATCACGCAGTTGTAACTCGCAGTCATTACAAGTTGCTGATGTTTGTCAAGAATAGCGGAAAGCGCCTCTGAAGTTCCATTAGCGTTACGTCTAGGACGGAGAGAATCCTAAATAACAGAAATAGGTCACCCAGCGAAGAGAAGAGTCCACGTATTGTCTCAAGTTCTTGCAGTTTGATATTAATGCAGTTCCCGATAGTTTCACACTAACGGGTTCTTTTGGCTATCGGAATACTCATATGAGAATTACAAAAGTGTAATTGCTAGAACGTCCGCATCTCGTGGTCGTGCGGTAGCGTTCTCCCTTCCCACGCCCGGGTTCCCGGGTTCGATTCCCGGCGGGGTCAGGGATTTTCTCTGCCTCGTGATGGCTGGGTGTTGTGTGCTGTCCTTAGGTTAGTTAGGTTTAAGTAGTTCTAAGTTCTAGGGGACTTATGACCACAGCAGTTGAGTCCCATAGTGCTCAGAGCCATTTGAACCATCTTTGTTGCATTTTTTCCATACCGTTATTAGCACAATAACATAAGGCTTGTGCTGCTGAAGAACTTGATGCCCACAAGTCATTAAATAAGAATCTGCTAGCGGGACTATTGGACAAAAGAATGGACAGCTCCCTGCTTTTTGCGTTTCCGATAGCGCCTACGATAAGAATCTGGTGTCATATTATGCTTCACAACCTTAAACTGTTTCTTTTTACTTCATACTAAAATAAAAGTTATGATATGAGAAGAGGAAATGACTGATATGCTTCTCAGGAACTTCAATGTTTCATGTTTAGTTTCTCACTTCTAACTAAAACAAGGGCGTTAATATGAGAAGAGGAAATGAAATATACGCTTCCAAGACATAATATTTCCTTGTGTGCTACTACTGCATACATTAAAGCCCTGCAGTTAATTTTTGTATGTTGGATAAATTTTGATAACACCTCACATTCCTTTGTGAGAAGGTTCCTATTTTCTTGGGATTCAAATAGAGTGTACATTTCATCACTGGTTAATATTCTGATGACTAATGACATGATACCCGTTGCAATTGCTCCATGGCACCTGTGAGTAGAGTCTCACGTTGGTTACTATAAGAACACGCAGGCAGTGATATCCGCTCACTGCAGTCAGAGCCAAGGTGATTTCTTTCTGTTTATGGCGAAGCGTCTGCTGCAGTGTCCACGCTCAACAAACATAAACAAATCGCGGCGGCAGTTGGCACTGCTAAGCGCTGCACTTGTCGCGAGCCTCGAAACACGAGCGCACTGTCTCTGCTAACGATACTATGGAGTTAAAACATCTTACTTAACGTAATATGCAGGTCGTGGATTGGGTAAAAATTCAGTTTGTCACTTCCCATCGCATGAAAATACTTTAGAGTCATATTTGATGCAATATTTGTTGTTGGTTGTCTCTCTAATGTTAATAGTATTGATTCAGATTGTGCGTGAACACGAAAACACACACACACACACATACATACACACACACACACACACACACACACACACACACACACACACACACACACACACACACACAGTCATTGATTTCAGTGCGGGCGACAACTACTGTGTGTTGAACAACACATGCACCAGTCAATTCCTCAGTTGGCATCGGGTGGGTGAGATTTTTCATTTACCTTGCATTGCAAGAATTGTAAGGAGGAGACTGAGAGCAAATGGACTTGCATCTAAAGAACTGCGACAAAGCAAAGCTTGACCGACTATCAGATAATTGTCCACGTGGGTTTTGTGGACGAGTATACTTTTAGTAACCAACCCACCCACGATCATTATGTGAGATTTCTCGAAGGCGTAGGGGCATTGATTTCATCAAGACGTTGACAGTGTAGCGTGATGGTTTACTTCCCACCATACCTTTTCTATATTCGTCCAAAGGTCGCTTGCATTTGTAGGTCCACATGGCAATGACCTTGTTACCTCTACCCACATATTCTCTATCTGGTTGATGTTCGGTGGTCGTGGAACAAACGGCAACAGCTTTATCCTCTCTTGGCCCTGAAACCAATCTCGCACTGCTCTGCTATGATGGATGGGGCTCTGCTCCTGTAAATAAACTGTTATCTCGTTCGTTCATATATTTAAATTTAAATAACATATTAGTAATAAGCACATTGTATTATTATTTTCCATAGTGTTTAAGAATTCAGGCCCTGTCAGAAATAAGTGATCTAGATTCAACCGTCCGATTAAGACTGTGGTTTACCCAGTCTATCAAATGATGAGAGTCGTATACGGATATCCAAATTAAGCCTGACTGGCTGCATTCGATTAGAACGATCTGGTATCGAAATGAAATGATGGAGTAACAGGTAGGAACTGCGTAAGGAAAAGTGAGAAATATGTCTACTAGCAGCAATGTCATGTAATTATAACCCATATTTATGTGACGGAAATACTGAATCGAACAATGCACATCCATTTCAGTGGTGGGAAGATGCACCATATCGGATTTGCTGATGACATAATGACAATAATAATAATAATAATAAACATCCCGTGGGGCCGATAGGGGAAACCCTCCCCCATATGGGTGGTACCGAGGAAATCAAATACTTGGGATGAACCAAATACTAACACAATCCTGAACAGCTACTCAATCCGTTGAACTCAAAATCCAGACACGTCTGAGTGAAAACCACCTCTACTCTGGTCACCGTCTGTTAGCTCCATTAGCTCGTCTGAAAATATTTGCTTCCAAAGGCTTCAACACCCTCTGGTCCTGTCCGGTCCTGGAATCACCCAGGCGATACCAATGAAACACAAGTAAACATGAACTGCGCTAGATCTCCTGTCAATTTCCCTACAAGCAGAAAACATGCATTTGAAAGCTACACGCCGCGCGGGGTTAGCCGAGCGGTCTAGGGCGCAGCAGTCTTGTACTGTTCGACTGGTCCCGGCGGAGGTACGAGTCCTCCCTCGGGCATGGGTGTGTGTGTGTGTTTGTCCTTAGGATAAATTAGGTTAAGTAGTGTGTAAGCTTAGGGACTGATGACCTTCGGAGTTAAGTCCCATAAAATTTCACACACATAAAAATTTTTGTTTTATAACTAAACATCGATACATTGATCCAAATACGAAAACTAAATAATCTCACATAATAAATCGACCGACAAAAAATTCTCATCATTGCTCTTCAAGAACCACAACTAACTGACAATGAAACCTTGCCTTACGGAAACCATTTCATCTTAAAGAGCAAAATACAACAAAAGGTAGTGAAAGGCGTACCAATCTTCGGCACTGCTTTTCTCGAACACAGATCTATCATCAACTCTGTCCAAGAAATCACAGCCATCAACAATCGATTTAGGACTATGCTCATTCAGAGCCCCAGTAAAAATATACACTCATCAATGCACATGGCCCCACCAACTTCGAAAATAAGAAAAACACCAAAAATGTCGGATAATTCTGGAACACATCGATAATACTATGAGCAAAATTCACCAAGATGACGTGAAAATACTAATGGGAGCCTTCTACTCTCTATTTGGGACAGAAAAACCCTGTAGAAAAATCATTGGTACAAATTCAACACACCGAAACGCTTAGACCAACGGCACACATCTGACTGATATTTGCCAACAATTCAACCACAAAAGAATGTCTTCCCACCATTTCTCAGGTAACATGCTTGGCTACCAGGTGCAAGCTGATGTCGTTCGTCTTTCTAGACTCGCTGAAAGCCAGATTTTTAATTCTTTTGTATTAGAGCTACAAGCAGGCAGATACAAACTCAATAAGGGAATCGTAAGATAACGTTCGAGCAAAATTCGTCTTGCTACTTACAGTAACCCTTAGTGTCAGAGTGAAAACCTTACGGTACTGCCAATTTCATAATGCCACTTTTGTTTTCTGCCGACATATTTTTTGTTGTTAATACATAATTCTATCCATGAAATGCAACATTTTCATCAGACTTGCGAATGATACAGGAAATGAAGTAAATACAGATCGGTTCGAAGTCAAAATTCGGTAATGTCCTACTAATTCGTGTTAAAATAGGATCAATCGTCTTACAGACACTTAGTGCATCGCTACAGTCTGGAACTGCGCGACCACTACGGTTGCAGGTTCGAATCCTGCCTCGGGCATGGATGTGTGTGATGTCTTTAGGTTAGTTAGGTTTTACTAGTTCTAAGTTCTAAGGGACTGATGACCTCAGAAGTTAAGTCCCATAGTGCTCAGAGCCCTTTGAACCATTTTTGAACTTAATGCTTTATTAAGATAGACTGCTGTCGTGATGTTTCTGTAGTAAGGTGAATTTAATTTGTATTAGTAAAATGAATATTTTATTTGCATTTTCCATTAGTCTTCTAAACGAAACAGTAATCATATCTAAAAGATATCTAAAGGAAACTGACAATGCTGCAGTTGTTTACAAATTCTACGCCCGTAGAAACCTACTTGTTTTAACGAGGTCGTTAAACCATAGTAGTTTTAAGAGTATTTTCGTCTAGGTATGAATTGTCTTGACGGTTGATCGATCAAGAGCGGGAAAGATAATACTTTACGAATATATGACGAGAGGGACAAGTGCTTGAGAGAGGACTCCCCTAACAATACAAGTGTCTGAGAGACGACTTTCCTATCAATCACCTCGATAGTTTTGTTTCTCAAATTAACAGAGTGAGTTATCATGCAGTAGCAAAGGTGATGTAGTTTTGTTGCTCGACTTTCTTACACTGCAACCGAAAGGTGTCTCAGTTGTTGACAACAAATTCCAGCTGTGTTGCACACACCCCTTGGGGCAGAATTTGTAGTCCAGAACACACTTTTGGAGCTATCAAATGTAAAATATTATGTTCACACTACTCTTTGCTCTAGTCTACGTCTTTTGGTGGGGCTCAGCCTTTCATTTCTTCTTAGGAAGTTAACGATAAAGGCATCATAACACGTCACCAGTAACAGGAATGCTCAATGAGCAACCTGATGACGTTCAATAATAGTCACTCAGTTGATATTTGTTGTTTCGAATTAGCGCATGCAGTACTCCTACACCAGATTTCTGAACTTTGCCTGTTGAATGCAAATGTCACATGATGGTAAAATGGTAATCTGTCACATTTATCAGTAGTCGAAACTTCCTTAATGTGGAAAATCATTCGTGCCAGAACGATCTTTGTTGAAACAAGAATATCTTTTTCTGGCGTATTTAATTCAGAACAAGTTTTCTACATGCATGTAATCAATAAACCGCATGTGCATTTTCAGACTGTTATAGATAACATCAGAGAATTCGCATAAATCGTTGATGATTAATTTCTCTCTCATGTTTTCTATTGTTTTAACAACATTAAAGGAAACCTTATGAAAATTGTGAACTGTATTATAAAAAGTTAAATAAAACTACTCACAATAACCTTACGACGAAAGACTGTTTTAATAAAACTGAGTATCTGTACACAAACCTGCCTCTATCGTCACGAATTAGTAAAATGCTACTCACTTAGATTAAGATTGGGTCTGTGTTTAATTGGTATGCTGTGTCATACTCAAGAGGTATGTGTTGTGGATTGGCTAGACAGCCAACCCACTATGAGAGGAAGCCGAAAGGCACGCGTTTTACCTCACGCAGGCTGGCTTGAGGTCTGGAGCACGACACGGAAATGAGAATAGCCAAAAACGTACGTAGCTGCTGGAATACTTAACTTTAATCCATAATTGGTGAACATCGCTCTTGACGGTACATGTTTTACAGCATCAATAGGGATTGGTAATGGCGTTTTTCTAGGTCGTAGCAAATGTCGTAGCTGAAGGCTATGCTAACTATCGTCTCGGCAAATGAGAGCGTAATTCGTCAGTGAACCATCGCTAGCAAATTCGGCTGTACAACTGGGGCGAGTGCTAGGAAGTCTCTATAGACCTGCCGTGTGGCGGCGCTCGGTCTGCAATCACTGATAGTGGCGACACGCGGGTACGACGTATACTAACGGACCGCGGCCGATTTAAAGGCTACCACCTAGCAAGTGTGGTGTTTGGCGGTGACACCACATTCCTCCCCCGCAAATCGGCGGACGGTTGTGTTATAAGGTTTCCGCCCGCCGTGGGGAGGTACCCATGTTGACGTATGCAACAAGGTGGGGAGCCTAACAGGCGAGGCTGTGCAACCCGCACCCTGCCATTCGGTCTGAGGGGAGCTAGGAAACACCTGAAAACCTACTCCAGGGTGCACGCCAACATGCGGTGTATGCGCCCGTAGAGAGACAGGAGGGGCCGAAGGGTCGACCTCCATCGGGCCGGGGCACCTGACGGGCGTAGACGACATATGGTCCGGAGCGGGCAAGAGGTCCATGTAGGAGGACAACTGGTCACGGGAAGCGATCGGCGGCGCGTGACCCAGGGAGGCGCCCGGCGGTTGCAGCGACGCGTCCACTGCGGGCTACGCCGGCGGGAAAACAGGCGGCGGCGGTGGCGGCGCGTCGCCATGGGGCAAAATGGAAGGCAGCGTCGGTAACACCTGGGGCTGAGGCGAGCCAGTAGATGGGTCCCCAGGGCGCTGACCGGACGGCACCGTCGCTGAAAGCAGACAGGGAGCGGCAGATCCCGTGCGACGACAGAGGCGCAGCTGATTGAGATGCCGACGCACCTCACCAGAGGCCCCCAAAACCAGATACATAGCGCGGCCGAGGCAGCGAAGAATGCGCCCTTGAGGCCAACGCCGTGAACCTCGTTAGTTGCGGTAGTAGACAACGTCGCCTGGGGCAAAAGCAGGTGTCTGCCGCTGCACAGGAACCGGATGTGGCGGATGTGGCGGATGTAGCAAAGACATCAAGGTTCGATGAGGGCGACCGTGAAGCAACTCAGGCGGCGAGCGACCATCACGGGGCTGAGAGCGATACGAGGACAAAAAGGGCAATACCGCGTCCTCCTGAGAATGCGAGTCTTTCAACTTCAACATCTGTGACTTAAAGTCCGGACCAATCGTTCGGCGGCACCGTTTTACTGTGGCGAAAACGGCGCGAACGTCAGATGTTGAATACCATTGGCCTTGCAGAATGACTGAAATTCTGCGGACATGAATTGTGGGCCATTGTCGGAAACAATAGTCTGCGGAAGACCTTCAATGCAAAAGATAGCAGATAACGCTTGGATGGTGGCAGAAGACGTCGTGGAAGACATCCGGACAACAAAAGGAGAATTACTGAATGAATCTACCACAACCAACCATCGAGCATTCCCGAATGGACCAGCAAAATCGACGTGTAGGCGTTTCCAAGGGGAAGCGGCTTTTGGCTATGCAAAGAACTGCCGCAGTGGTGCTGATTGTTGTTCAGCACACACCATGCAAGAAGAGCACATTTGTGTAATCGCAGCCTCGATTCCGAACCAAGTACAGTGCTGACGAGCAAGTTGTTTCGTTCACACTATACCCTAATGTCCTTGGTGGAGAAGCCGTAAGACAGAGGACTGTAACGAACGTGGGACCACGTCCGTGGACTGTTCATTATCAGAACGCAACAGAAAAACACCACGTCGTACAAAAAGTCTCTCCTTGTGAGCAAAAAATTGGCGAACCAACGGATCCCCGAGCTGTGACTTTGACAAGGGGAATTGCGTGGCAACAAAACGCAGAACGGTAGCAATGACAGGGTCAGCAGCTGTGGCTGTAGCTACACGACGAAAATCAATCGGAAACGATTCGAACACGTCATCGGTTTCCCCATCAAAGAACATGCAAGCAAGTTCGGAGGAATCGAATGCTCTGTCCTCAGCAACAGGCCAACGGAACAACACATCAGCGTTTCCGTGCTTAGCAGTGGACCGATACAAGATATCGTAGCGGTACTGCGAGAGGAAAATAGACCAGCGAATGATTTTCTGTGCTGTACGCGGAGGTACAGGCTTGGTCGGATGAAAAAGCGATGTCAAAGGTTTGTGGTCTGTGATGATGGTAAAGTGACGACCATACAAGAAATCATGAAACTTTGTAACACCAAATACGAGAGCCAATGCTTCTTTCTCGATCTGTGAATAATTTCTTTGCCAGGCGAGAGCAATTTGGACGCAAAGGCAATAGGGCGATGGTGCGTTCCATCTTTGTGCGCAAGCACAGCACCGATCCCGAAATCCGATGCATCCACCATCAACAAAAGGGGTTTCTGGGGATCGAATGGCGTAAGGCAAGTATTGGAAAGCAACGCCGAGTTCAACTGGCGAGAGGTGCGTTCGCATTCCGTCGTCCAGACGAACGGAACACCTTTACGGCGTAAGCGATGAAGTGGAGCTGAAATGGAAGAGGCGTGGCGCACATAACGATGATAATAATTAATTTTTCCCAGCACATTCTGTAGCTGCTTCAAATTCTGCGGCAAAGGCAACTCTTGGATGGCACGGAGGTGCTCTGGACTGGGATGTATGCCTTGGGCATTGAGTACATGTCCCAGATATGGTAAGTCACGAGCAAAAAACACACATTTGTCCTTCCGCAAGCGAAGATCGTTTTGTCGCAAGACCTGAAATAATGTTCTGAGATTGCCTAATTGTTCTTCTTCCGTCTTTCCGGAGATCACAATATCGTCCAGATAGTTTGCTGCCGACGCACAAACAGTTTGTACATATTGCTGAAACAATTTAGAGGCGGATGCACACCCGAATGGCAGTCGTTTGAATCGATACAAACCAAGATGCATATTAACCACCAAAACTCGCTGGGATTCTTCGTCCACCGGTATTTGCAAGTACACATCCGCTAGGTCCAACTTCGAAAAATATTTACCCGGGCACAGTTTGTCAAAAAGATCTTCCGGGCGGGGTAAAGGAAAAGTTGCAGTCCTTAGTTGTGGATTCACTGTTGCCTTGAAGTCCACACAAAGTCTCAATTTTCTGGAAGGTTTTGGCAAAATTACTAAGGGTGATGCCCAGAGAGAAGCCTGCACACGTTCAATTACACCTTGTGATTCCAAATCGTGTAATGTTTTTGCGACCTCATCACGCAATCCGTGGGGAACATTGCGCACTCTGAAAAATTTCGGTTGCGCGTTGACTTTCAGTTCCAAATGTGCTTTATAGTTCTTAGCGCAACCATGGCCCGGTGCAAAAATATCTGCAAATTCCTCACAGAGACGAGAAACACTGTCTGAAGGCACAGTCTGATTCACTGATAGGACCTGATTTACTATAGACAAGTTAAACAACTGAAATAAATCAAAACCAAACAAGTTCACTGCAGAAGAAGAATGAAGGACGTACAATGACTGTCTCGTGCAACGGGAACTGACACTGGTACAAAATCACGTGCGACATGACGGGTTTTCCGTCGATGTAGACGCACACTTTTTGTGGGACGAACACAGTCACTGTTAGAGAGAGTGGCACTGGGCGGAGTGGCATGAACTATATGAATTTCCATGGGCGAAGTGTCGCGAGCCTGAGTATCCTTGGTTCGATTTCGGCGCGAAGCAAAGGGCCTGGAATGGTTGTGGGCTTCCGAGTGGAGCTTTTTCTGGCAAACACTGAACATGTCCTTCTTTATTACAGAAAAAGCATATAGCTTGGCGTGACAGGCAATTCCCACGCGAATGTCTAGTAGCACACCGCGGCATGATTTCACTGCATTTGCTTGCCGGCGCGGGACACGTGACTGAGACCCTGATGGCAGCTGCGCGGACGGGCGCGAGGGCTGTTTACTGTTCCGTGCAGCGCGCCCGGTGGGCCGGTTAATGTGACACAGTGCTGGTGAAGTTTCAAATGATTTCTGAGCAAAGTCTGGTGTGTCCTGCCGATCCAATATGTCCACTTGTTGAAGGGAGGGATTGACTAGTTTCAAAATCTGTTCCCTTATGCGAACATCACAAACGTTCTGTGCAATTGCATCACGTACCATATTATCTGAATAAGGGAGTCCATATTGACACTCAAAAGCATAATCCCTAGTAAGGCCTTGCAAGGTTGCAACCCACTGCCGATTAGTTTGACCTGCCATATGTTTTGTACGAAAGAAGGTATACCGTTTGGCAACTACATTGACTGAGTCTTTGAAATATGCATCTAATGCAGACAAAATTTCTTCGTAGGACAGAGTTGCTATGTCGCGTCGGGGAAATAATTTCACTATCACACGGTACGTTTGGACGCCTACAGAGGAAAGGAGAAAAGAGTGCCACTCATTACCTTGAATTCTGTAGGCGGCGAGATTGAATCCAAATTGGCGTGACCACTCCGTCCAGCTTTCCAGTGCCGCATCAAAAGGACGAAAAGTTGGTGCAACTGCGTGTGGTGGCTGCGTGAGCGGTGGAGCGGCGGCCGCCGCATAGTTTTGCATTGCACGTTGACCCTGGACGAGCTGTCCAAGGGCATCCAGCAAGGCCTGCGTCTGCTGGTTCTGTAAGCGATAAAATTGGGACAGTACATCTGGAGATTGTGGCGAAGCCATTACACAAGGAAATCAGGGCAGTATAGTTACGAACGCGAAGTGGCCTCGTCGCCAAAGGTTGTGGATTGGAAAGACAGCTAACCCACTATGAGAGGAAGCCGAAAGGCACGCGTTTTACCTCACGCAGTCTGGCGTGAGGTCTGGATCAGTTCAAGGAAAAGAGACTAACAAGAAACGTACGTAGCTGCTGGAATACTTAACTTTAATCCATAATTGGTGAATATCGCTCTTGACGGTACATGTTTTACAGCATCAATTGTAACTGGTAATGGCGCCCTCCTAGGTTGTAGCAAATGACGTAGCTGAAGGCTATGCTAGCTATCGTCTCGGCAAATGAGAGCGTAATTTGTCAGTGAACCGTCGCTAGCAAAGTCGGCTGTACAACTGGGGCGAGTGCTAGGAAGTGTCTCTAGACCTGCCGTGTGGCGGCGCTCGGTCTGTAATCACTGATAGTGGCGACACGCGGGTCCGACGTATACTAACGGACCGCGGCCGATTTAAAGGCTACCACCTAGCAAGTGTGGTGTCTGGCGGTGACACCGAAGTATGCAAACGGGACATTTCATAAATAAAGTTATGTATTCCTAGAAACCCAAAATATGCTTGTCAGCAGCGGGAAGAGGCTTTACCTGTTGTGCAGCATTGTAAGTTTTTCAACATTGCACTATGAGCCGAAAGTATTTTCTTCGGCTTTCCTTATCGATGTTTGATCTGAGTGTTTGTAGCGCTTTCACAGAAGGGATAAAAACGCTACACTCAGTGAAACTGGAACTGCGAAACATAACATACGGTTTTTCACAGATCAGCACGTTACCACAGAGCTGGCGAAGAAGCATGTGTCTTAGCTTCCTCTTACGAGAGCAATAGTGGCTAGAACTCGTAAATCGCTATTTGAAGGACGAGATTAGTTGAGATTTCCACGTGCTAAAAACCGTAAATTTACAATCTTTTGTTACACCTCAAGCGATAATAATTCAGATTGGTCAATGGAAATGACAGGTAAAATCAAGTAAACTTTGAGGCTTAATTCCGTGCACACCAGGAAGTAACTCGTCGATCACAGAGTTGCCAAACATACATTGCCTTGTTGCCAAATCTCAGTTACAATACCAGCAGGAAGAAGACGAACCGATGTGATCCTACAGCGGGCTGGGAAGTGACCATAGCTGGTGTCTCCAAGTCTCCAAGTCTACGTAATGCCTCTGATTCGCATTTCTGTAACTACGTTTAGGGACTGGAGCGTATTTACTAATAATAGAACTGACTGCAAACTAAGCATCATAAATCAGTAACTCTCATAGTTGTTTTTATATTTCTTTCGTAAATGTACTCAAAACTAAGAAACTCATTCAGACGTTTTCGTGCCTCGCCGATAGTCGAGCACAAGAAACAAATAAAAATAAAAAAAGAATTGTGTGTGTGTGTGTGTGTGTGTGTGTGTGTGTGTGTGTGTGTGTGACAGAGAGAGAGAGAGAGAGATAAAAATCAAGAAGAATGAGAGAGAGAGAGAGTAAAAAATTATAAAATAATTGAATCATGGTATGTAAAGAAATACTTCATTAAAATCACACGTTCCACAGCATTACGAAATATCGTATTCATGATCTATGAAACAAGAATTAATCAATTGTAATCTAATCTAATCATATCGTATTGATGACTAGCCATGAAGAGTCATGAATTACCGAAATTTTTGCCAATAGCAGTAACCAAATCTAAACTTGAAAATAAAAGTCGACAATTTTTGTAATAAACTGGGACTTCTGTCAAGACCCTTTCGTCCCTGTTAATTAACCACGAAAGATGTCTGATATACCTCTATTCTGAAGTAACAAAGCGTGCATATATTTAAAGATGAAGTGCATGATATGAAGTTCTGTGACGGAGATACGAACCCAACACAGTTCTTTCCCTGTATACGGAATTCTTTTCATGTTAATATCAAACATCAGCAATTACTCATAGATTACATTAAAACTAAAGTAACTGAAGAAGACGTTACTTGATAACAAAAACGCGCTGCCTTTCTTGATTTTCTTGCGCCTAGAAAAAGACAAGAGATCTTACTGCCTTCCGATACACGTCGCTGTCAGTTCTTCCACATGATTTGGTGGACACGACCTGTTTCAGGTTGTGTACGACAGACAATGGTTTAGAAAATCAATTGTTTTCCTTTGCAATAAACAGATTTTCATTCTAAGCTATCCAAGTACAAAATTTTCGCAATATTCGTTCAAATTTAATATTCGCTTCTATAATGTAGGAAAGTATTTCACAATTGCAAAACTCGCATCTGACTCATTGACCTTACAGTTAGTCGCTGACCATAAATTCTAGCTCAGATTGACACCAGATTAAGTAACCTAATGTAGCGAAGACTGTTTGCCAGCGCTCTTTCTCACCGGAAAATACGCATTTCACTCATTTGGCTCCATAAGTACACTGTAACAGTAATTTCTGTGTGTATGCAATGCATACGGATTGTAGAATTCAGTGGTGCTCTCTCTTCCACTTCTGTACACAATATGCCTGACCTAAACGGGCCCTTTATCATTACAGGCCCTGGGAAGTGCAACATCATACTGACAACATTAATGTGCTTATACTGACAACCTGAATGTTCGTTTCACCTGATTTTGTAATCATTTAAATAAAACAGCATGACCTTCCAGTGGGAGACATTTCGGCTCTCTTTTCCTTCTGTGAGATTTGTCAGTAAGCTTTTTGCCTTCCAGCTAGCGAAATGCGGCAGAGTACGGCCGGTAAACGATCACTAACCACGATTTAGTGCCGTTAAGAAGATTTCTTTAAACATTGTCGTAGCTGGAGGAATTTAGTTTCGTCTTAAATCGTCTCAAGCAGCAACGTTCATAGACATCTCAAATAGGAAAAAGCTCATTATCCAGGTACGAAGGTTGGAAAACAAACTTCCCACAGTTTGTGTCAGGTTGGGCTTTTCGTCTGATAGCACTGCGTAAGTATTTTGTCTGAGGTATCACAAGTAGTCTTCCTGTAGCTGTGGGAATCATTGGTTGAAAACGAGTTTAACACCAATGACTACAGTACTGCCAAATATTCAAAATTATTATCATCCTAAGTCTGAGTTCATCCGAAAACTGAGGCGAATTTATAATATTGAAGCTAGACTGTGTATCTTTGTCTTCCTTGAGTGTGCATTAGAAGGCGTATACACACACGTATACAATACTATGAACACTTCGAACGCTATAGTTAACATTGCTCTCATAAACTACTTTTTTTTAAATTCTTTTTGGTCTTCAGCGTGCAATATGTGTTGTAGATACAGTCTTAGAGCAAAAACATTGACCACCGAGTCGTTCACGTAAGGTGGGCAATACAGTCTTGCTCCTCTCAGAATGCTATGTCCGGCAATATGCTCGATCTGGCAACATTGTAGACTGCGGCACTTCCCAGAGGAAGTCTTGGCTTCAGTCTTAGTACATTACTCGTGACTACGACCGTAGTCTTGAGGTAAAACGCGAGACTAGCTAATACGACGTCTAGTAACTAAAAGCACACGTCGACAAAGTTTTTTCGCGCCTTTCCTCTCAGTGCTGAAGCTATGAGTGTAATTCAAGCTAATCTACAATAGCTTTCGCTTTCTGACACACTGGTAATAACAGTTTGGTCCAACAATGTTTTAGCGAAAGATTTCTTTGCCGACCATCTGCCTCTGAACACCGCATGCGTCTGAGTTCTCTGGGACCCGTTTACTGCCTACCGGCGGGGGCTGAGGGACTGCATTGTCTCGCCTTCTGCCGACAACGTCTGCTCCACTCCGCACTCTCGACCGTGTAAAATGCTTTAATGTTGTTGAGTGGTGACCCATAAAATCTGTCTACTATTTGTGTTTCACTCTTGATAGGAAAGGAGGCACAAAACCGTTTTTATTTAATGATTATTTTATTACACTAGGATGCAATACATCAATGTGGCACAGAATTAATTTCATTGTTTCTGATCCAGTGCACTACAATTAAAGCGTCACATTCTGTTTTTTTTTTTTCCTTTCACGGGAGGTTCTTCAAATAATTTATTATATTCGTGGATTCATATGTGTTAGTCAAGGCACAGAGGGTAAATGCAATGTAATGTCTTTGGTTTCTTTCTTTGATTCTCTATGGCAAATGGATGCAAAAGATTGTGTCAACACCTATCAGAACCTGCTCTATAGCTACTCAGGCAAATTGCTTGTTTTGAGGTCTATACCTTAATTAATGGAGAAGTGAACGCTGTTCACAAGTGATATTTAAAATATTCAATTCGATTTAAGGCGACAAAATTGCCCATATTTGAAGATACCAAGAAAAAAGTAAGTTGCTGGAGCCGCTGTTAGCAAATGTCTGCAGGGAGTTCCTAATTGCTACTGTGGAAATTTAGCATAGAGGCCCTATAGTAATCAAGAGGTTCATTTCCTTCATACTTATCACCCTCGCATGTGAGTCTTAAGTGAAGAACAATATTGAAATTCGTATCGCTGATGGTCGATTCGAATTTCTTCAGAGACGCTGGTATTGCGAAAGCAGCTTGGCAGTCAGAAAGCCAAGGTCTATGACCATTAACACAACTGACCGAGTCGAGCTACCAAGACTATTTGATGTGTAAAGGCTTTCTTCCGATTTCGATATAGAATTTTTTCTGGAAATTCGCAGCTCCTTAAAATATATCAGAAAAAAAGGTCGCACACGCTCGCCCCTTCACGGTTAGAACTGACGACTGATTGAGCCGTTCTGACCCGAGACACGGGCTGTACCACGGGGCTACGGACACACTGCTGCCTGTACGCCACTCTCATCATGGTATTGGTCGCTCAGCCTCATAACACATCGTGAAAGATAATTAAAGTTGTCACTTATGTGAAGAATGGCATTTCTTTAGGCAAAAAATTGAATTTTCTGTCTCAGTGTCTTAGTTTACATGAGGATTATATAGCACGAGTCATTCAAATGAAAAGGGAATATCAAGTGAATTTAGCGAGTCAATTCAGTACCATACGCAGAAGTGATTGCACTGTCACAGTGTAGCCTAATGTTTGTGACGATGTTGCCAATTCTCAGCTGTGCTAGGAACATCTCTCTAGTGGTATGCCAGGAGAATCCCGTGCTCGTGTCACAGGAGGATATTGAGAGGAGGCGCGGGGTTTGGTTAATATGCACCGTTTTCTCCTACCAGTTGTGTCAAACATTCAAGTGTATAATCTTCCATCACGATTACAGTTTCCTACAAAATATATACGAATAAAACACTTCCCTTGTTACTTTGTGACAAAAGATTATTTCAGTACAATAAAAAGTCTTTGGAAATCACTTATGCCCACCTGTCACAAAAGTAAGATAACAAACACTTTGCACCTCGAAATCGATTGTACCTATGTGCAGTCTTGTGACGTTTAAATAAATCGTCTTAACGGCACTAAATCGTGGTTTGTGAATCATTTACCGGCCGTACTCTACCGCATTTCACTGGTTGGAAGGCAAAAAGCTTACTGACAAATTTCACAGAACGAAAAGGGGGACGAAATGTCTCCCACTGGAAGGTCATGTTGTTTTATTTAAATGATTAAAAAATCAGGTAAAACGAACAGTCAGGTTGTCAGTAAAAGCACATTACTGTTGTCAGTATGATGTTGCACTACGCAGGGCCTGTAATGATAAAGGGCCCGTTTAGGTCAGGCATATTGTATGCATAGCATACACACAGAAATTACTGTTACAGTGTACTTATGGAGCCCAAAGAGTGAATTGCGTATTTTCCGGTGAGAAAGAGCACTGGCAAACAGTCTTCGCTACATTAGGTTACTTAATCTGGTGTCACTCTGAGCTAGAATTTATGGTCAGTGACTAAGTGTAAGGTCAATGAGTCGGATGCGAGTTTTGCAACTGTGAATTATTTTCCCACATTATAGAAGCGAATATTAAATTTGAACTAATATTGCGAAAATTATGTACTTGGATACTTAGAATGAAAATCTGTTTATTGCAAAGGAAAACAATTGATTTTCTAAAACATTGTCTGTCATACACAACTTGAAACAGGTAATGTCGATCAAATCATATGGAAGAAGTGACAGCGACGCATATCGGAAGGCAGTAAGATCCCCTGCCTTTTGCTTTGGCAGTACTCGATAGCCATTTCTAGGCGCAAGTAAACGAAGGAAGACAGCGCGTTTTTGTTATCAAATAACGTCTTCATCAATTGCTTTAGTTTTAATGTAATCTACGAGTAATTACTGATGTTTGATATTAACATGAAAAGGTGGTGGTGGTGGTGGTTAGTGTTTAACGTCCCGTCGACAACGAGGTCATTAGAGACGGAGCGCAAGCTCGGGTTAGGGAAGGATTGGGAAGGAAATCGGCCGTGCCCTTTCAAAGGAACCATCCCGGCATTTGCCTGAAACGATTTAGGGAAATCACGGAAAACCTAAATCAGAATGGCCGGAGACGGGATTGAACCGTCGTCCTCCCGAATGCGAGTCCAGTGAACATGAAAAGGATTCCGTAGACAGGGAAAGAACCTGTTCTTGGGAAACTACTTCTATAGTGACCAAAAGGCATCAAATGATCTTCAAGTACAGTGTTCCAGCAGCGGTATGAAGAAAATGATAGTAATAATGACGGTAATAATCGAATTATCCGGTAACTTCACACTTCACAGTGGATTTTCTCGAACTAAGAAATTTGCTGAATTTGTGAAAATTTCAAAATGGCTTCACGTCGAGCCTATGATGCCTAGAAGAGTCTTTACATCCTGCTGACATGAGAATAGCATAATCTCCGCTTCGGAAGCTAGCTTCAGCTTAACCATTTAATAGACTCGCGTTTTTTCCACCGTGATTAATTTTGTAAACTAAGCACATCATCCGTTACAGCACACTCCAGGGGCTGGGAAATGTGGCCACAATGGTCTCGCGGAACGAACTATCACAGGTGCAATGCGTGGGTTCAGGCATTGACTTTTAATAGGCACAAACAGATTTACTTTACCCCTGGTAACATCAAGAGAAAGACGTTTTAATCCAGAATCCGGATTAAACGTCACGTTCCTTCATTACCAACAGAAATACTCAATACAGTCGCCAGTAAACTTACATTAGAAAATTTTATTTTATTTGATGAACCTATAGCCATTTAATGGAAAAGGGCTCTTACTTTACTTGTACTTGAGACGCTGACAAATTTGGTGCTGGACTGTGATTCGAATTCGTATCTCCTCTTTCGAGGGTCAGAATCTCTCGGAACAGTATAGTTCAATCATTTCGTACCTTTTCTCAAGACTGCAATCTTCTCTAGGTCTCCTCCAAAGGTAAGTATGCGGGTTCGAATCATGATACAGTACAAAAATATTCATAATTTCATTTCAAGCCCTATCACGTGCACACCGGCCTGATAGTGAAAATTAACGTGCATTTTTAATTTCTGTTCATGTGTTGCCAACAGCCACAATAGGTGCCGTTTATTCTGGTCAAACACGCACACATCTTACTATTGGAGAGTAAAAAACTGATACTTAAGCTATATTCGTGGATGCACGGTAGGTGTGCAGTTCGATTGTCGCTTAGGCACAAAAGTTTGTATCCTTATTTTCGAACACCGAGCGAGGTGGCGCAGTGGTTAGACACTGGACTCGCATTCGGGAGGACGACGGTTCAATCCCGCGTCTGGCCATCCTGATTTAGGTTTTCCGTGATTTCCCTAAATCGCTCCAGGCAAATGCCGGGATGGTTCCTCTCAAAGGGCACGGCCGACTTCCTTCCCCATCCTTCCCTAATCCGATGAGACCGATGACCTCGCTGTCTGGTCTCCTTCCCCAAACCAACCAACCAACCAACCTTATTTTAGATTCAAACACCTACCAGATGGTAAGAAAAACCGATACGTAACATTTGATTTTACTTAGTTAACAATCCGATTACGTGTTGGGTTCCTATCTCCGTCACATACCTTCACATCATGCACTTCATCTTTAAATGCATGCACACTTTGTTACTTCAGAATAGAGGTATATCAGACATCTTTCGTGGTTAATTAACAGGGACGAAAGGGTCTTGACAGAAGTCCCAGTTTATTACAAAAATTGTCGACTTTTATTTTCAAGTTTAGATTTGGTTACTGGTATTGGCAAAAATTTCGGTAATTCATGACTCTTCATGGCTAGTCATCAATACGATATGATTAGATTAGATTACAATAGATTAATTCTTGTTTCATAGATCATGAATACGATATTTCGTAATGCTGTGGAACGTGTGATTTTAATGAAGTATTTCTTTACATACCATGATTCAATTACTTTATAATTTTTTACTCTCTCTCTCTCTCTCTCTCTCTCTCTCTCTCTCTCTCTCTCTCTCTCTCTCTCTCTGTCACACACACACACACACACACACACACACACACACACACACACACACACACAATTCTTTTTTTATTTTTATTTGTTTCTTGCGCTCGACTATCGGCGAGGCACGAAAACGTCTGTGAATGAGTTTCTTAGTTTTGAGTACATTTACGAAAGAAATATAAAAACAACTATGAGAGTTACTGATTTATGATGCTTAGCTTGCAGTCGGTTCTGAGTATTATTAGTAAGTACGCTCCAGTCCCTAAACGTAGTTACAGAAATGCGAATCAGGGGCATTACGTAGCAGCCGCGACTTGGAGACACCAGCTATGGTCACTTCCCAGCCCGCTGTAGGATCACATCGGTTCGTCTTCTTCCTGCTGGTATTGTAACTGAGATTTGGCAACAAGGAAATATATGTTTGGCAACTCTGTGATCGACGAGTTACTTCCTGGTGTGCACGGAATTAAGCCTCAAAGTGTACTTGATTTTACCTGTCATTTCCATTGACCAATCTGAGTTATTATCGCTTGAGGTGTAACAAAAGATTGTAAATTTACGGTTTTTAGCACGTGGAAATCTCAACTAATCTCGTCCTTCAAATAGCGATTTACGAGTTCTAGCCACTATTGCTCTCGTAAGAGGAAGCTAAGACACATGCTTCTTCGCCAGCTCTGTGGTAACGTGCTGATCTGTGAAAAACCGTATGTTATGTTTCGCAGTTCCAGTTTCACTGAGTGTAGCGTTTTTATCCCTTCTGTGAAAGCGCTACAAACACTCAGATCAAACATCGATAAGGAAAGCCGAAGAAAATACTTTCGGCTCATAGTGCAATTGTCAAAAACTTACAATGCTGCACAACAGGTAAAGCCTCTTTCCGCTGCTGACAAGCATATTTTGGGTTTCTAGGAATACATAACTTTATATATGAAATGCCACATTTGCATACCTCTTGAGTATGACACAGCATACCAATTAAACACAGACCCAATCTAAATCTGAGTAGCATTTTACTAATTCGTGACGATAGAGGCAGCCTTGTGTACAGATACTCAGTTTTATTAAAACAGACTTTCGTCGTAAGGTTATTGTGGGTAGTTTTATTTAACTTTTTATAATACAGTTCACAATTTTCATAATGTTTCCTTTAATGTTGTTAAAACAATAGTAAACAGGAGAGAGAATCATCTACTCTCTGGCTGTCTATAAAACCTGAAATGAACAAAATGTCTCAGAAGTTAGCCCTTTCCCCACATGCGACTATTTTGGGTTGAGAAGTGAAGGGAATTATGATAAAAGTTCCATTAGATTGATAACTTTAGCAGACAGCAGAACTGCATTTTAAAAAATATAGCACTGAATGTACTCGAACTCGCGACCTCTTATCTACCATGCGCGATACTTCACATTACGCTACTTTTTTTTCCCTAATCATTTAGATTTCGACTTTTTTTTGCTCTATCAATCTTTTTTTTATGACAGAAAAAATTTATAACTGAATAATTCTTTATAATTTCGCACACCTTACACTGTTTGTTGATATTCTTTGACATAAAATTGTAAAATGCGCTCGATTTTGAAAATAAAAAGAAAAGTACACCAGCAGGATTCGAACACGGTACCTCCAACGAGGTACCTGTGAATCCTTACCGCTGCGCTATTATTTTTTTTGACGTACCTTGCCTGTCTTCCTTTTTTCTTTTTTTTCCCAGTTTTTTTTTTCCCCCTAGACCTCTTCCACTTCAGGCGTTGGCCCCTATCACCCAAATCACCCCCAAAATCCTATCTAACATAAAAAAAAGCAATCTGTTGCCACCGCCACTTTCACCCTAACTTAACCTACTCTCTCTTTCTTTTTCTTCTTAAATAATATAGAAAGAAACTGAATAAATCTTCTTTCCGCGACAAACTGTCCAATACCCGTAAAACAGAAGAACACGAAATCAAGCAAGCACTTCTGATTTGTATTATGTTACAGCTTCTGGCAAAATTAGTTTTCCTGAGACACTTTGAGTGCCGTACTACAAAAATAAATAAATAAATAAATGCCAGCTTAATTATAATGAAGCAAAATTAGTATCGACTCGCTGTAGTGTTCTGCAACCAAAATTGCCGCTTCATTATGGCAAAGTGTGAAGTAAGAAATTTTGAAACAAAGCTTTGTATTTTCGACTCGGTTTAAGGTTGTGGTGCTCTTCCATTATATGCTGTATGTACTCGTCTATACTCGCATGCGTATTCGTAACTGCAAAATATGCAAACTGGCCGATAATCCAAGTGTAGCTATTGTGCTTTGTTGCAGGAAAGAAATGCCATTCTGGTTGAAGTACATCTTTAAGTGTTATAGCAGAGTCTGTAGTTCTAGTAATTATTGCGAGTTTTTTTCTAGTCCAGTTCCATATGTGGTATTGGTCTCGGCAGATGAGAATGTGTGCCAAGGTATCTACAGCATGGCAATCATCGCAGTATGGACTCTGCTTCATTTTGATATTGTGCAGCTTTTCACCTGTGGGGACCTTCTCGTTTATAATGTCATACCATGTGGACACTACTTTGGAGTGGAGGATGGGATTGTTAATGTTTTTCCAGACGTTACTCCAATTGACCGCTGGATATTTCGCTTCGATTGGGTTTTGCCTATGGTGTCTCGTGAAGTGGTAATATGTCCTTCTGGTGTTAAGCAGCTGTGAAGTATCTTGAATATAGCTCATTTCCAGGTAGTAAGTCCGGACGTGATCGAGTTGAGCGCTGATGCAAAAAAATGGTTCAAATGGCTCTGAGCACTGTGGGACTTAACATCTATGGTCATCAGTCCCCTAGAACTTAGAACTACTTAAACGGAACTAACCTAAGGACATCACACAACACCCAGTCATCACGAGGCAGAGAAAATCCCTGACCCCGCCGAGAATCGAACCCGGGAACCCGGGCGCGGGAAGCGAGAACGCTACCGCACGACAGCGCTGATGCGACCAACATCGACTGGGGCCTTATTGCTCTTTGGGGCTAACCTGTTGAATAACGTTTTCGTAATTGTCGGATGGGGTGTCTGCAGTATTTTGCGGATTCGGTCCATATATATGGCAGTGAATTAGTTCTTAATGTGAAACTTCCTGGCAGATTAAAACTGTGTGCCCGACCGAGACTCGAACTCGGGACCTTTGCCTTTCGCGGGCAAGTGCTCTACCAACTGAGCTACCGAAGCACGACTCACGCCCGGTACTCACAGCTTTACTTCTGCCAGTACCTCGTCTCGGTCGGGCACACAGTTTTAATCTGCCAGGAAGTTTCATATCGGCGCACACTCCGCTGCAGAGTGAAAATCTCATTCTGAAACATCCCCCAGGCTGTGGCTAAGCCATGTCTCCGCAATATCCTTTCTTTCAGGAGTGCTAGTTCTGCAAGGTTCGCAGGAGAGCTTCTGTAAAGTTTGGAAGGTAGGAGACGAGGTACTGACAGAAGTAAAGCTGTGAGTACCGGGCGTGAGTCGTGCTTCGGTAGCTCAGTTGGTAGAGCACTTGCCCGCGAAAGGCAAAGGTCCCGAGTTCGAGTCTCGGTCGGGCACACAGTTTTAATCTGCCAGGAAGTTTCATATCAGCGCACACTCCGCTGCAGAGTGAAAATCTCATTCTAGTTCTTAATGTCTTTGACGCCCTAACCACCAGCGGCGCGGGTTAACACTATGGTTGGCATGGTGAATTTAAAGATGTTTCCGCTCCATATGAACCAATACGCTGCAGCTAAAAGCTTTTGCGCTGTATCATGGGGTACTGGTAACACTGCTGCGATGTGATATATTTTGCTCAGCGCATAGCTGTTAATCAAGAGAGCTCTCTGTATCCGATTGAGCGTTCTGGTTTTGAGTTCACGGAGAGTAGCCCTGAATACATTTAGTTTATGGTCCCAGTTGGCTACTGTCATCTCTCTTGGGTTGGCCATTAGAATCATACCTAAGTGGTTCATCTTCTCTGTCCTTTGTAGCCATGTTCTTTGAATTGTCTCCATATGGGGTCCGACAGGTAAAATTTTCGATTTGTGTTCATGAGTTTAGCTCCGGAAGAAGTGGCGTAAGCGTGGATTGTTTGTTGAACGACTTCCATTTCTGAGTGCGTGTTAACTACTACACTGATGTCATCAGCATAAGCGTGACACACGGTTTTTGTACCCAACACCTGTAGACCTTGTAACCTGTGATGCAGGTTCTACGGCGATTGCGTAGAGTGCCATAGAAAGGGGGCAGCCTTGTCTCACTGATTGTTTGATGGGGACTGGTGAACTTAGCTGAGCATTAATTTTGATTCGAGAGTAAGTTCCGACTATACATTTGCGTTGATCTGAATAAGATGAGCACTGAATCCCATCCGTTGCATTACAGTTAGTAGAAAGTGGTGGCTGATGCGGTCAAAAGCCTTATCGAAGTCTAAAAACATGAGACCAACATTGCATTTACATTTCTCAGCACCACCAGAGAAAAAACCCTTGGCTCAATATGAGGTGTGAATGACAGTGACTAATGGTCCACAGTTAGTATTGTTTAATGTGTGAAAGTATAGAGGTTTGCACAGCAGTCGTAATATTTTCTTTATTTAGAAGTGTATTTTCTCTCATAATTTTAAGAGTTTGTCGAAAATATTTAAACATCCGTTTCATTCAGTGTAGTAAGATTGTGTAACTAATAGTTTGTAATATGATGACACGAAATCGTACAAAGTCAGAGTCAGCACCACAAGCGGTTTCTACTGATGAAGCTATTCAGATCTTAGTTAATCAGATAGCAGAGCTTAAAAATGATAATAATATATTATTTAAACAGTTGAGTGAGGTTAGGCAAACCAGTTCAATCCCTCCCACCCTAGATTCCTCAGCAGCAGCCTTGGTAACTCCTTTTTCAGGTAAACCTGGCGAGGACATAACAGCCTTTTTTGATGATTTAGTAGCAGCTGCAAAATTAGGATCATGGTCAGATGAACAGCTCTTACAAATGACAAAGTTGAGATTGATAGGAGAGGCTAAAGCACACGTCTTATACCATGAAGAATTACGGAATGCTCCAACATTTGAGGAATTGAAGAAAGGATTGCTTAAACGTTTTCAAAAACAGAACAGCTGTAGATTTTATAGGGAAAAATTAAACACTATCACTCAGAGGCAAAACGAGTCGTTAGAAAGCTTTGTAGATAGGATTAGAAAAGTTAATATTAACACCTATCAGTTGACAACTAGTGATGAAGCAAATAAAGTTATTTTACAAGAGGCAGAGGATAGAGCTCTGGATACATTTTTACGTGGGTTACCTCCTGAAACTTCCCGTCGTGTCAGGGCAGATTTTCCTAAAAATTTAGCAGAAGCTTTCGAAGAAATAGACATTGCCACCAGATACAAGGAGAAGCGAAATGTATTTTCAGCAGGAGTACGATGTTTTAGGTGCGATCGACAGGGACATATAGCAAAAAACTGCAGACAACCTCAATGCACTAATTGTCAAAGAATAGGTCACACATTCAAGGAATGCAGGTCTAAGAAAGTTTTTGGAAATAGAAATCAGTTAAACTCAAACGGGAATGTCGGAGCCGCCGCCGGGCGTTACCAATAAAATTTCATGCCATTAAGGCGAATGTGAAGGCGGAATGCTGGTTATCTGCTACCATACAGGATAAAGAGGCAAGGATACTAGTGGATACAGGCGCAAACGTATCAATAGTAAGTAATGAATGTATTGGAGAAAAGATATATGACCCTCCAAGGTATAGACTGAGTGGAGTAGGAGGAGGTACAGTGAAGTTATTAGGATGTACATCACTGATTTTCTATATTCACGGTGTACAATTTCAGGAAGATGTAGAAGTGGTAACAAAGGTAACTGACGGGTACGACGCGATCCTAGGACTGGATTTCCTGAATAAACATGACGCTAAAATCGACATCAGACAGCAAACTGTAGAACTTAGCGGAATAGTGTTTCAGCTAGGTGACACCGCTGCAAAGGGCCCACTGCCGCAAGATTTCCCCAACCGGAAGGCGAAATCAACTACACTGCGTGCAACGTCCTTGAAGGTTGATTCGCGGGATCAGATACCGTCTGGCTCAGGAAAACTTTTCTGGATGACCGTTGACCCCGAAGTACCTACAGATACAGTGTGTCTAATAGAGCCTTTAGAGGAAAATGAGGAATTAGATGTATCACATTGTTTTGTACGTAGGAGTGTTGTACGGGTTCAAGACATTGAGGGAGAAAGAAAAGTACCGGTACATATTGACAATTTCGGAGTGGAGGACAAAGAGTTGCATAAGGGAATATTAGTAGCTACAGTCAGTACTTTTGAAGAAGATTTCATTTGGTCAGATATTAACGATGGTCAGAAACCAGACGCCTATAAAACCGCATTACGCCAGAAGATTGAGCATTTGAAAGGAAATGATAGAGACACGATAGAAGCAGTTTTAGTTGAGTTTCAAGATTTATTTAATGCAGAAGGTCCACTGCCAGCAACAGATATCACACAGCATAGGATCCCAACAGTAAATAGCCTCCCAGTTTATAGGAAGCCTTATAGAGTTGCGCATCACTTACAGCCAGTACTGGATGAATTTATAGAACAGCATCTAAAAGATGGAATTATAGAATATTCTGATTCGCCTTATAATTCAAATATCGTAATTATTCCAAACAAGTCTCCCGACGGTACGAAACGATATAGATTTTGTTGTGACTACAGACACCTTAACAAACAAACTATCTCAGATGTTTATCCTCTTCCAAACATTACAGATATCACTGACAGTTTGGGTAACAGTAAATACTTTTCAACAATCGATCTACGTAGCGGATATCATCAATTGGAAGTTGCTCCTGAAGATAGGCATAAAACAGCATTTTCTACCCCTGGAGGCCATTGGCAATTTAAAAGAATGCCTTTCGGTTTGAAAAATGCACCAGCAACTTTTCAAAGACTACTCGATGGACTATTGCGAGGACTCAAAACTCAACAATGTTGTGTATATCTAGACGATATTATTGTATTCTCCAAAGACATTAATGAACATGCTGTGCGTCTGCGTAATGTTTTTCAGAGACTTAGAAAAGCTAAATTAACATTAAATATGGAAAAATGTACTTTTGCATTGACAGAGGTTACATTTGGTCCCTATACTCACATAATGCAGTCGACATTGATCTCCCTGGGACAGCACTCATTTAATAAGGGCCAAGTACTTTCGGCAGTACCGTCTTCAGTCTACAGTTGATGAGGCGGGTGAAGATTTTATAGTCGGAATTGAACAGTGTTAGTGGTCGAAAATCCTTCAGCGTAGTGCTACGTGGTTTTTTGGGAATCAGGACAATCAGTCCTTCGGTAAACTGAGATGGAATATGCACGTCTCCCAATAATTCATTGCAGATTTTAGTGAATTCTGGTCCTATGATGTGCCAAAAACAAGCATAAAATTCTATGGGTAGGCCATCTAAACCAGCAGATTTCTTTGTAGACGAATCTTTGATTATGGCACATACTTCTTCTCCAGTTATGTGGGCTACAATGTCGCCGTTGTCAGTTGGATGGACCGTGGATTGAATGTTGGATAAAAGCGGCTCACTTGCCGTCGCATCAGTCGCCGACGCGGCGTAAAAATCTGTATAATGTTGCAACACGTAGTTTTTTACTGTGACTTGTTGATCGTATTTGTTCCCCTGTTCATCACTGAGAGCGTGGATTAATTTTTGTTTACCTCTCTTGGTTTCCCGTATCAGTTGATATACGGACGTATTCTCCTGCGTCAGTTCAATCGGAGGACGTGATCGAACTTTTTTCCCCTCTAGTGATTGTCGTACCAACGCCGTTATTCTTGCTTTAGTGCGTTTTATTCTAGAGCTGTTTGCTACTAATCCCATGGGGTCATCATACAGTTCGCGGAGGCAAAGAAAGTGATACTCCAAGGTGCGTTTTCGCTAGTACGCTTTCATGCGACCATATCGTGCGATACATTTTGTTCTCTGTGGTTTCGCAGACTGTAGCCACCACATGATGCGTGTTGGATATCTGGATTGCGTCCGAAGACAACGCTGCCATGTATCATGGATCTCCTGCTTCAGTACTGCGTCCTCCAAAAGTGACACGTTTAGCTGCCATACGTCCCTTCCCAGGAATGTTTTTTGTTTAGTGTGCTGCGCGGTTATATGAAATGCGCAGTGATCCGAGAAGTTAAAGAGGCCAAATTTCGCAGTCAGTTACATTATGGATAAAACCTTTCGTTACATACAGCCTGTCTAGTCTGCTTGCCGATGTACTGGATACGTACGTGTATCCTCGGGTGTGCGGGCGAAGGTAGCACCAAGCATCTATCATGTCTAGTCCGTTAATTAACATCAACAGCTCCTCACAAAAGTTGAAGTTGGGGACTTGATCTTCTGGACGCAATACGCAGTTAAAATCTCCACCCAAAATTATGTGCAGTCGAGGATCCGTTATTAATGGGACAATTTCGTCCCGGAACAGGTTGCCCCTTGCTCGTTTTCCGCTGGATCCAGAGGGAGCATATATATTAACAAGAAGCAGATCATATATTTGTGCAGTGATGCCTCGTCCAGATTCAAGTGTTGCTTTTGCTGTACATGGTATGCCGTGTTTGAACAATATTCCCGTTCCACATTCATTGCCTATGTTTAAGATCGCCTCATATCCGTACACATACGCTATTTTGTTCGTAACTACCTCTTGTAACATCGCTATGTCAATGTCGGCGGCATATAAGTAGTCCTTGACAGATTGTAACTTTACTTCCGAAACTATTCTGTTTATATTGAGCGTGGCGATTTTATACGCCTGCGTCATTCGGTAGTCCAACTAAGCACATTCAGTGTCGTCGGACCATGCTGTCCCCGTATCAGGTACACAGCGGTCAACAGTGTCCATTGGTTCTTCAATTGGAGGGGCGAGGTTCATCTGTACGTCCTCATTCGGGTTGGGGATGTCTGGTTTTCGAATGTCTGCCACGCCTCGCTTTCCGCTTCGATCTGTTTTAAGAATTTTTTTGGTACGGGAGAGTTTTTTCTCCAGTTCTTGAATCTCTTCAGGGCTCTGTTTTCGTGTTTGCCGTTTAGGTTTCACTGGCTGCTGTCTGACGTTGTCTTCCTCAGCATTCTTCAAATCTTCTAAGCGGGTGGTGTTTCGAGCCAAATTGTCGACCGTGCTCCTGGTGGATGATGGTGTCGATAGAGAAATTGGTTCGATATGAGATTGCTCATTCCGGGATGGTTCTTGCATGTCATTCTCAACGGCGGAGGATTCGGATAATTTGCTGTGGCTCCCAATATCTTTCGGTGTCTGTTGTGTGGAAACGGTTACAGCTGTCACGATTTCCTTAGGTTCAGGTGGTCTAGCTTCTGTTGTGTCAGTAGTGGCAATCTGGGCTTCTTCTCGGGGTGGATGGTTCTCCATGTTCACATCAGGGCTTGGGGTCAGGACTTGGCCGCGGGCAGCCGTAGCGTAAGTCGCTGGGAGCGCAGTCATAGCCGGCGGTCGCGGCGCCTCGCCAGCCGGCAGCTGCGCCACTCGCCGCTGTAAACAGCGCGGATGTGGCCGGGAGAGTTGCACGCCGCGCACGTCCTCGGCTGCCCGCCGTATATAACGATACCTCGGTATCCACAGACGCTGATGTATGACGGTACATGCTTGTGCAAGTCGACCTTTAATTGTCTCACTCCGTTGAGAACTTGGAATTTGCGCGCGTTGGACCACCGTTCAGCAACATTACTGAGAACTTTACCGTACGGCTCTATCACTGCGTTTATTTGTTCCGCCGGTACTTCGAATGGTAGTTCGAATATCCTGATCGTTCGTATTCCAAACCCTGCATGTGTTACGGTGACTTCGCCTACGTTTCCATCACAATGGCTTCAAATGGTTCAAATGGCTCTGAGCACCATGGGACTCAACGTCTGTGGTCATAAGTCCCCTAGAACTTAGAACTACTTAAACCTAACTAACCTAAGGACATCACACACACCCATGCCCGAAGCAGGATTCGAACCTGCGACCGTAGCAGTCGTGCGTTTCCTGACTGAGCGCCTAGAACCGCTAGACCACCGCGGCCGGCCCACCACAATGTTTAAACTTCATAATTCCTCCACAAGACTCAACTATTTTGTCACATAAGTTAGCATTCCTCAATTTCACAAATACAACGCTGTTCACTATCGAAAGATGCATTCCAATGACATCCTCTGAATCAACTTTCACTTCGTATTCCAACCAATTTCGTGTAGTTTGGGTCGGGCGTAATTACGATCAAACGAGAATTTCAAGGTATCTTGTCTGTTCAAGTGGGCCATCACTAATTCATATTTCAAATTTCAATATGCGTAGAAGTTCTGCAACGATGCAAGAAGCACTTCGACTTACCACGCCGAAGCACAGCAGACCGCGGCGCACGAAACTCAGCACACGTCCGAACAGCCCGGCTGACGCGGCGAGACGTACTAGCTGACACATAGCTACAACAGCTCCAGAAGTCAACAACAATTCCTCCAGAAGTTCTGCATTCCACAGCGCTATGGGATAATGCATATGGCCAGGTGAATACTTATGAGAGACAGTTATACCTTTTCTTTTGCACTGCACGACGTTTTCAACAAGCAGATAGCGCAATAGAGTAGCTCAACTGGAAAGGAACACTTCCTATTTAAATTTCTGCATCTTACACTGTTGGCAGTTCTGTGTTGGTGGCAGTTACGTGATTTTATTTTGGTGATTACAAAATAAAGTTGAATGTATGCACTGGGTAGCCGAGGCAGGTAGTTCATGGTGATTCGGTCAACCAAGTAAATGAATTTACTGAACATGCTGCAAATCGATACAGGGAGCCTGTGTGTCAGAATTCTACGCCAGTGTGGTACAAAGGCGTTAGATAGAAAAATAAGCCACTGGGAAGAGGGTTTAGTGGTCTGTTGGGCTGATGATATGTTCATATATCTATGGTCTGGGTTCGATTCCAGCTTCGGTCTATGATTTTAGATAGCGAGAAGAGATTCCATTCTCTTCTGGCTGCACCAAGTGAAGAAGATATAATGGCATTGTGGTCTGAAATTCACATTAAAAATGATATTCCTTCTCTACCAAGTAGACGTTAGGTTGAACCACAATGAAGTCTGGAGTGGCGACACGTAGAAACTCTATCAACAGTAACCTTTCTTATAGTAGTTATTTATTTCTAGTGACGGAACAAACGCTAAGTAGGCTCACAGAACACTTATTCCGTCTTTTATCTGAGCTTCTGTATGTCGATAAAATTGGTTCTGAACTGGGAATGCAACTCAGACCGCCCTTAACGCGGAATTTGTTCCCTTCGTGACAATACAGCTCGGCTACAATTTGTTGTTTGTTCAAAACTTCAGATTCCTCAACATCTCCACATATTGCGCGTGAATGGGTTCGAATCCTGGCCCGGCACTAAAGATTTCATTATGTATTATCAAGCTCTAGCATGAGAAAACCTATCTGCCAGTCAATAATAATTTCGATTTTTAATGTAGTTTCATTCGTTGTCAACACTAACGATATTTGACGTTTTTGACTCCCAGTAAGACACAGAACTATTTGCGAGATCACTGTAAGTTCAAGGTGTTATTCCGAGCTGCTAGTGGAGAAAAATTCGGTAGCTGACGTCTCTTTGTGTGTAGTCAACAACGATATGTGTGGGGCTCTATTCCCAGTCAGCACTGAACTCTTCGTCATATTATTTCTAGTTCAAACATGCTCATATGTCGCTGATGGTGCAACAAACCCATATTTAACGTTTGTATTCTCTAGAATATAACAGCGATAGGTGCCGGGTTGGAGTCCTGGGAAGGAAAAAATTAATGTTTCGTCTCGTAGTATTAAAACATCTAGCTACTGCCGAGAAAATCCGATATGTCACAGTTGATTGTGCTTCGATATCTATCCGATTAGGTTCTGGGTTCGAATCCCTGTCCAACACGAAGCTTTACCTCACGGCATTTCAAGTAAGTTACTTGTTAAGAAGCAATATTTAACATCTCTCGTAGTTCGTTAACAGGGGCAATAGGTGCTGGGTAGGAATTTGCGTCCGTTAAAAATATTTACGTTATGTAATTTAAAGTTGATATTTGCTAACTGATACTGTCTAAAATCGAGGTATAGCACTCTCTGTATGCCTAATCAGGAATGACTGTTAGTTTCCGTCAGTCACGAAGTCTTTGCTTAGTCTGCATGACCTGGGTTTGAATCCATATGCAGAACGAGACGGTTCGTCGTGTCATTTGAAGTTCATACATATTCTCAACTAGCTGCTCGTGAATAACTTAAATTTTTAATGTCATTTTGTGTTAAATAATAAGTACGGTATGTTACTTAGAAGAGGAAATTATGAATACAACGAACGTATCACGTGCATTACCTTTCTGACGTGATAATGAAAGTGGTAACATTTCAGGTACGTCATTTATTGTAATAAATGTGAGCTTACAAGCCTTAAGGACAGTCTTACCTGTGTTAAGGTGTTCCCTGATATTTGTAGAATGGTAGTATTAGTTTACATCTTGAGTTATTGCGAAACAGAGCGGTGTTTTGTAGCGGTGACTTGTTGGAACCATTTTCAATAGTCAAACGACTGTACCAAGGAGTGATTAGAGGACCTGCTAGACAGCTGCGTTATGAGGGTTGCATGCGAATCAGGCGAAATGCAATTTAGGTCGTTCGGATACTTTTGAGCATGACTGTACTTTTCGTGATAACGTGTACTTCCTTTCCAATGAAAATACGAAATATACCTATGGTCTATCCCCTACTCAATCAGCTGCATTAAGAAGACAGTTTGTGGATAAGATTTCGGAGAGAGCGATGGGGGGGGGGGGGGGGGTTGACACATTAGCCACAACGACGTTTTTGAGAGCTAAACCACACCGCGCATTCAGAAACTTTCGCTGTTAACTTATATATATTAGAAACGTAAAGAAAATTTGAGGCGATTTTGCCGGCAAGGTGTGTAGGTATCGTATCGGGAGCTGGCTTTGACACTGGCCATCGAGAGATCAGAGGTACCAATCGTCTAACGCTATTTTTAGATTTTGCGTCACTTCTCTAAATCAATTAAGGCGAATTTCAGGGCGGCTCCTCAAATAGGTCGAAGTCTCCGCCTCTCTTATAAAATGTCCCTAAGGTCGAGAAATGTAGGTCTTTGTAACAGGAGATGTGAGCGGAACAGAAAACTGACCACATGTGGAAAAGAACAAACACCATTTTGATATTGCAGCTACTATGAATCAAGATACAAGGGAATTGAAGAGAACACCCACCAATAGGCACTGATTTATATCATCTGGACGAGTTCACAATTTGTGCCGGACCGGGATACAAACCGGGATCTCCCGCTAAAGAGGCAGATGCGCTGACCACTACGTCATCCGGGCCCAGTGGCCGCCCACAGCTGGACAGATCAGCCTAGCACGCTCCACGTCAGGCCCAAATCCTCAGCTTGCATCACACACTACAGATGTAGTGCCCCTGTTCTTTAGCCTCATATCCGAAAGAACAGACAACCAAATAAACAGACACTTCATATAAAATTAAGGCGACGATGGCAGATGATCCCTTCAGTGCAGGTGCACATCAAGCTCAAACTTTTACGAGAATCGGCGATATGCCGCAAGTAATGGGGCTGCTGAGCAGGGGTACTACAACAACATACTTGATTAACATCGCTAGAGATGGGGCGCTATTTCGTGTGTGCACAGAGGTTAGTGAAGAGTCGACAAATAAAACGAGGAAGCATGACACATTATTCATCTTCAGTGTTAAAGAATGAGTGATTGATCGCATAGAAATAATAATTCATGTATCGTGGTAACTGAAAATTTGTGCCAGGCCAGTATTCGAAGCCAGATTTCCTGCCTATCCCGAGCAGCAGTGTTATTTGAACACGCTCCGTAATCTGAATCCACTTTTCATTGTCATAGATGCCCTACCCACGATTTTCGAGGTTCACCATTCAGCGAACGGAACTGGTTCACATGCGACACGTGTTAATCTCTGACAGCCAAAATATTGCGTCCACTGCCCATCGTTAGTTTGAGTGCCGGCGGCAGGCACTGACGGTACTTTACACGACAGGGGAAGTACAGGTGGGGAGGAGGTACGAATTGGGAATCATTCTAGCAACTATACGGGATATACAGTGGCATACCCGACTTTAATGAAGGGTAGGTTGACATGGTCATGCGCTATCAAACTGACACCTCGGAAACGGCGAAGCAGATCGGCTGTTTGCATGGTACTAACTTGAGCGTCCAGGTTGTGAATAGCCTCCTTTAATCCTGAAATGAAGCGCCTTCTGCCTGCTTAGCATGTTATTGGCTCAAATGGTTCAAAGGGCTCTGAGCACTATGGGACTTAATACCTGAGCTCATCAGTCCCCTAGAAATTACAAGGGAACCTCCCCATCGCACCCCCCTCAGATTTAGTTATAACTTGACACAGTGGATAGGCCTTGAAAAACTGAACACAGATCAATCGAGAAAACAGGAAGAAGTTGTGTGGAACTATGAAAAAATAAGAAAATTATACAAACTGAGTAGTCCAAGTGTAAGATATGCAACATCAAGGAGTGTGTAAGCTGAGGAGCACCGTGGTCCCGTGGTTAGAGTGAGTAACTGTGGAACGGGAGGTCCTTGGTTCGAGTCCTCCCTCGAGTAAGAATTTTACTTACTTTATTTTCGCAAAGTTACGATCTGACCGTTCATTCATTGACGTCTCTGTTCACTGTAATAAGTTGCGACCGCACCGCAAAACCGTGCGATTAGTAGACGAAAGGACGTGCCTCTCCAATAGGAACCGAAAACATTTGATCGCAAATTCATAGGTCAACCGATTCCTCCACAGGAAAACACGTCTGAAATATTCTATACGACACTGGTGACGGCATGTGCTTCACATTACAGGAATATGTTGTCGACCCACCTAACTTGCACACTTGGCGAATGGGTAAAAAGTTTCTTCTACCTTGCCCGATTTAGGTTTTCTTGTGGATGTGATAATTACTCCCAAAAAAGTGATGAAAACATAAGTGTTTGTCACATAAACGGCAACAAATGAATGCAAGTTTCACAGTCGCACAGTTTTCCCTGTGCTCTGTCAAAACATACGTTTTTAACGTTTTCAAGTTTTTCCGTGTGTAGACCGTCAAATCCTGCATGTGTCCAAGCAAATCTGAACATGTCCTGGAATTTTGGAGAGCGAAGTTGATCATGTCTGAGTGCATAAAGTTTGATAATTGTCTGAAAATAAAAAATTAAAACTTTTCACTTGAGGGAGGATTGAACCAGGGACCTTCCATTCCGTAGCTGCTGTCGGGAAACCACGGGACCACGGTGCTCATCAGTGTACATGTACCTTGATGTTGCTTATCTTGGACACGGACTACTCAGTTTGTATATTTTGCTTATTTTTTTCATAGTTCCATACAACTTCTTCCTGTTTTCTCGATTGATCTGTGTTCAGTTTTTCAAGGCCTATCCACTGTGCCAACTTATAACTAAATCTGAGGGGGGTGCGATGGGGAGGTTCCCTTGTTAGAAATACTTTAAATAACCTAAGGGGATCACACACATCCATGCCCGCGCGGTCGAGCGGTTCCAGACTGAAGCACCTAGAATCGCTCGGCCACACCGGCCAGCTAGCATGTTATTTTCAGCTACATGTGTGTTACACCGTGCTAAAACAATTTAGACTTGGAAACATCAGCGTGGAACTTAATTTGTTGCACTCGTCAACTGCGCCTCCCATTTTCTGACAGTTATAAAACAGCAATTCTGACTATCTGTATGTGTCAACTACCACTGCTTGCCTGCTTGGCGTAGTATTTTAGTCAACGTGTGTTCTGCACAATAATACGTCTGGTCAAGTTCATTTCTATACATACCCTCATTGAGGCCTAATAATAATAATGGCGTGTGACGAGGGCCTCCCGTCGGGTAGACCGCTCGCCTGGTGCAAGTCTTTCGATTTGACGCCACTTCGGTGACTTGCGCGTCGATGGGGATGAAATGATGATGATTAGGACAACACAACAGCCAGTCCCTGACGGAGAATATCTCCGACCCAGCCGGGAATCGAACCCGGGCTCTTAGGATTGACAGTCTGTCGCGCTGACCACTCAGCTAGCGGGGGCGGACATCAAGACCTAATATGAAATGCCAACTACGCGATTAGCATCTTATTTTTAGCTACATGTGTTTTGTACTGTTAGATGAGGAAATAACTTTGTGGCACTTAATCTGAGTGATCAGAATCATGTTTTAGACGTAAATTTTGACGGATATTTTAGAAATGGAAATAAAATTGTAAAACACTTGACATGGACAGTTTGTGTGTGTGTGTGTGTGTGCGTGCGTGTGCGTAGTGTTTGCGTGCGTGTGTGCTTGTGCGCTTGCGTGCGTGCGTGCGCGCGCGCGCGCGCGCGCGCGTGTGTGTGTGTGTGTGTGTGTGTGTGTGTGTGTGTGTTCGCTCTCTTATGTATTTTTGATAAATAGTACACATAATTGGATGTGGAAATATTTATTTCGGGAGCGGAGACCCTTCACTATGCCTTACTCGAAGTGTGCTACAATATTCCATTTATACTTGTTAATAAGTGCTGCTCAGCTTGTAAATTAGGTTACTAGTGCCAAATTATACTACTATTGTCAATATCTTTATGTATTTTTGATAAATAATCAGGTGCTTTTGAACATAGTGCAAAATCTAGATTGCACAGATAATTTTGGACGTGGCCGAGATGGTGGCTACATACCGATCATCGCTATTAAAATATCAGTGTGAGATTCGCTGTTTCAGTTTAATGGCTAGTATTTCAAATTTCCTACCCACGACGTCATAGAAAGGGGGACGAGGCTCATGACAGCATATTGGTGACATCATAAAAAAGGGGGTGTGGGTTGTGACATCATGGATATGGTACTGGCCTGCGCAAGAAACGTCATTTGCTCAAGGTCAATGACCACAGGTGCATTCGCCAAGGATCAAGGACGATCAAACTGGCCTAAAATTGCTGCAATGATTCTACTAACAGGAATTCAGAATCAAAACACAAAGGAGAAAGCAGTACATGGAATGAGTCTACTGAATACCTCTACAATGGGAATTTGTCTGATGACTCACAGAACAATAAATGGGAGTCCAGATGGAAGACATAGGAGAACCAGTATTAGTCAGTGTTGGAAAAAGTGCTTAGGAATGCTTTTAAGTGAAGCAGAAGAGATAGATAACATCCCTTCGGAATTTCTAAAATCGCTGGAGGAAGCGGCAACCCAACGACGACTGACGTTTGTGTTTATAACCTATGGGACTGGAGATATAACAACGCACTTTTGGAAATTTTCACCCACACATTTCCGGAAACAGCAGGTCAAATATGTGTGAGAACTATCGCAGAATCACCTTAACGGATAATTCGTTCTAGCTGCTGACAAGAATACCATATAGAAAAATGGAAAAGAAAATCAGAGATCTGTTAGATGATGACCAGTTTGGCTTTCGTAAAGGTAAAGGCACCAAGTTGCAATCCTGACGTTGGGGTTGATAATGGAAGCAAGGCTAAAGAAAAATCAATATGCCTTTATAGGATTTATCGACCTGGAAAAGGCGTTCGACTATGTCAAATGGTGCACGATATTTGAAATTTTGAGGATGACAGGTGTAAGCTGTAGGGAAAGACAGTTTATACAGAAAATGTACAAGGAACAAGAGGGAACTATATGAAACAAAGACCAGGAACCAAGTGCTGTGATTAAAAATACGATAAGACAGGGATGCAGTCTTCAGCTGCTACAGATCAGTCAATAGATCGAAGAAGAAATAACGAAAATAAAAAGTGATTCAGAAGTGGTGCTAAAATTCAGGGTGAAAGGATATCAATTACAAGATTCACTGAAGACTTTGCTAAACCCAGTAAAATTGAAGAAGAATTACAGGAGCTGTTGAACGGAATGAAAAGTCTAACGAGTACAGAATATGGATTAAAACTATAACGAAGAAGGGCGAAAGTGATGAGGAGTAGCAAAAATGAGACTGTCGATGAACTTAATACCAAAATTGGTGACCACGTAGTACATGAGATGGAGGAATTCTGCTTCCTTTTAAGCACAATAATACATTCCAGATGAAAAATAAGATCATAAAAAGCAGACTGTCACAGTCAAAGTGGGCACTCCTTGCAAAATAAATAAATAAATAAATAAATAAATAAAATAAAAAAATCGACATTGATTAGAGGTAGAAAAATTGTATGATAATGAATCATGGACAGTGAAGACACCGGAAAAGAAGATAATATAAGGATCTGAGATACAGTGTTGTAGAAGGATATTGAAAGTTAGGTGGACTGATAAGATAAGGAATGACGAGATCCTCTGAAGAATCAATGAAGAATGGAACGGAAGTGAGACATTGAAAAGAAGACGAGACAGAACGACTGGACATATGTTCAGTCACCATGAAAAAATTTCGGTGTTACTAGAGGGAGCTGTTGAGAGTAAAAAACGTAGTGTTTGGGGAACATCCAACAAATAATTGATAACGGTTTATGCAAGTGCTGCTATGTGATGAAGAGTTTGCCATACGAGAGAAATTCGTGGTGAGCCATATCAGACTTGTCAGGAGGCTGGTGACTGAAAAACAAAATTTAAAAAAGATAACTGGGTAAGACAGAGATGCGCTGAATGCTGTGACAGACTGTTCTCTTCAGTTTATATGTATACCCAGGATAATTGTGAGACTTAATACACTTTTTTGCTACAGGGTGGCTGAAACCGATGAAGGATAACAGGAAATTCTTTCCGAAAATATTTGTTTATCGGCTTTCGAGAAGATATAATGATCACCTGTGACTACATATCGCTTACTTTCAGGCCAGAATCGATATTTTGGGGATGGCGCATAAATACAACTAGATGTAATAAGAAAATAAATAGTTACAAGAATTCAACGGAAATAATGTCATCGATATACAGGGAGAAAATCAATGGAATAGGGCTGGACTCTGCGAAACTTGATTCAACATAATTTTTATGATGATTTCTTCGTTTCACAGACGAGTCATTGACTTATTTTTCCCAACTTGTTGTAGGAGAACTTGAGTTCACTCATCGATAAAGTAAGATATCCAAATGAACCGTTCATGACGCCTTGGTAAAGTCATGTACCATTTACTGCTAAACATACATTCAAAAGGTGTTGGGGTTATTGATCATTCTGTTTATAAAATTCCCATATCATGATGTTTTCAGTTCCTAAACTATGTTCATTGTACGAAAAATAACGTTATAGGTCGGGCAACCATAGCTAAAGAACGCGTACATAATGTGAAGGACAATCAAACATCCCATAGTGCTCTGAGCCATTTTGACAATCAAACAATTAAAATCAAAGATGGTAAAACAGTCTACATTAAACTGAGTGACGTCCAAATCCGCAACAGCTGTTCATTGTGTTTTTTCTTGTATGGCGACCGGTTTCATTTCCTGGAGGTATATTTTCGGGTCATACAAAACTAATACTATTTGCGCCACGACTTCCAAGGTGCAAGTGCTTGTAAAAATATCACTCCTCGGTAAAATCATGGATGAAATGGCAGATGGTCCTCCGATCCGAACCGTGCATGATGAATAAAACATCTCTAAAAATCTGTCGTAAGACGAGCCAGCACAGCATATGAAAACCCATCTCTGCTACAATAAAATCATCATGAAAATCCGCGGAGAAACAAAGAATAAAAGACACACAATTCTTGGAGTCGTCAACATACCAAAATACATTGGCATGCTTCTTTGAGCGCGTGGCTAGCCACTTTGAAGCCAGTCAATTAATGGATTTTAGAAAAAAAATTATTTCCTTCAGGATCAATGTAGTTTGTCCAGCAGTGTCTCACCTCTGAGAATTAACTGCAGATGAGTCATAAAATATTTCCGACCTTAATGTTTTTTACTGGATTAAAATGTTTTAAAGCGACAAACTCGTTTTTTCGAATGATCTTAGTCGGAGAGCTAAAATCTGCTGGATGGGACAGGTATTACAACCATTCATACAACAGCTTTTGTGTATTGGTGGACAAAGCACTATTGCGAGAGGTCGTCTGCTTGGGTTTTTCTTTTGCAGTTAAAGTCTGTTATTAAGTATTTTTATGAATAGCAGAATATTTTGCTTCACCCATATGAAATAAACACACACACGATAAAAAATTGTAAAATCAGTACTAACAATAATATTCTACAAATCACACTAACACTTCAGTGACGTAAGTGATCAGTGTGTACAAGTACAACTGGGAGAGAAGTTTGATGATACTAACATAATTTCTGTGTGGGGATGAGAATTTTTTAAGTTGCTATGTGTAATAACAATCTGTCCGAGTTTCATTTGCATGTGGACTGGTTTATTTAACTGGAAAGAGCACCTGTCGCTCAAAGACAAATATTAACCTTAATGTTCTCTAAAATAAATGATGTTTCACAGTATATTATTTTAGGAAACTCAATCCACATTAGTTTAGTATGAATTAAACCACCAATTTAATATAGATTAGGAAAAAAAGAAACAAACGTTTAACTGCCTAAGAGCAATGTGCAGTCATCTAATCTTTTCAACATACTTCCTAATGAACTCACATTGCCAGATGATTTGGCATGTTTGTTCATACTGTTGATTCAGCGTTTTGCACCCAAGATGGTTCAAATGGCTCTGAGTACTATGGGACTCAACTGCTGAGGTCATTAGTCCCCTAGAACTTAGAACTAGTTAAACCTAACTAACCTAAGGACATCACAAACATCCATGCCCGAGGCAGGATTCGAACCTGCGACCGTAGCGGTCTTGCGGTTCCAGACTGCAGCGCCTTTAACCGCACGGCCACTTCGGCCGGCTTTGCACCCAAGAATTGACTTTACATTCATCAAGGTGACGAAAACAATTCATAGTAGTATTAGCACTAAGTATGTTTTGGCACAAGTGGTCCTCTGATCTCCTTATGTAAACAAACCTGCAACATTGCCTGTGAACCTTGTGTAAACAAACCATACACTTGTGCTCTTATGTTTATGTATGTCTAATGTATGAACCAATAACCTTGATGGGCATAATTTGTTACACAAGATGGCCACCTTCCCCTAGCCGACTTTCTCCTACTCCTCTAGTCCAAATGTGTGATGTGCAGTGGCAGAGTAGAATCATTTGTTTTAATTACAGTAACTTGTGGTCCACAAATTGGTCATGGCATACATTTAGTTAGCATAAATTCTTAGACACTACAACGACATGGCAGCCCAAGACTTTTTCCCACACTCCAAGCAATATATACAGATGTTTATACAAACATACTGTAGCGCTGCTCTAAAAGATTTTTAACAGTTTGTGTTTGCATTATCTTAAGCAGTATAATGTAGGATGTACTGAGACATCACTGTCAAAACACGTTTGCTTTGCAGGAGTTTGACATTATGATGGACTTGCAGAAAACAGCGGGAAATTAAAGAAATTGACGTTGGAACATTTCTACACGCTTGTATACATGTTAATAAACACACGTTGCTTGATACGTACAAGATATTGCTAAATCACACCAATACGCCATGTATAAATAGTTTGTTACACTTTTGACTGAGATAGGAGAGGAGGTATGTCTTTATTGTAAGAAAACCTACGAGGGGGAGCCTCGCATATCATCACCTCCGAGGTTGTACAAACGTTTCTCCTGATGGCAACCACAGGATTCACCACTGTCACGGCTGTGCTGCACTCCATTGTGTTGTAGTCTTGATGACTATTACCTCGTGTAGAAGGAGAAGGTGCAGCTTTGGCCAAAGGTCACTCATATTCATCACAAGCAGCAGCCACTCCTAAAATAACAAAATTATACCTCCTTCATGCACAGCAGCAGCGGGTGGCAGTGAACATACTGACAGTCGATTCATTGCATAGCAGGTGGCTATTTGTTTAAGCAGCAAGCAGTCCGCAGAGATGGTCATATGTGCACGGATCGACTCCCCACGCACTATATGTAGGAGACATTCACAGGTCTGAAGAACATACAAAATTTTTATAACTCGCTTGTTAGTTGTGGGAATATTTTCAACAATGCGGCATTTTTAACATTCCTTGACCTTGATATACTCTTCCATAGAATGACCTGCGTAGTAAACATTTATATATCTGTTGTATTATATAATCGAACTTGCAATTTGCCGACACCAGACGGATCACACCTGTGTTACTGTGTACATCTTCATAAAAAAGATGTCTACACTATATTAAACACAGTATGTTCTATTGTATTTGATGCATATGCTTTGATTTCACAACTACTGTTCCCATCTCGTTTTTTAATGCACAGATTCATGCAGATAATTTTGACTGTGATAGGATTTTTATATCTACTCGAAATGCTTCCCACTGTTGTTATTGTTACCACATTGTCTTCGTCATGCGTGAGATACAGTACTGTTACCTTGGCGCCATGTTACACACAAACGACATGGACATCTGAGCCATGGCTGGCTCGCGTCATGCCTTGTTTTTGTTTTTTATCATTGGTTGCAATCCAGTGGTCTCTTATTTCTTCTTCGCTTATCGCCATAACGTTGCTGTCTTCTCTCCGTGAGTGGCAGCAGCAGCGTCTATCGATACTAGTACTTCTGTACTATCTTTAGTGTGGTGGGTATATTTTCCGCTTGTGCGGTGTGTGGCAGTCGGTCGCTTAGGGCAGAGCAGCGAGGAAGTCTCCGTGACGCACAGTCAGGCCAGAGCCGTTGGCGGCGTGAACGCGCGGCTGGAGTTGTGAGGCGCATCTTGTCAGGGTTACGAAATTCGTCGCCCACCAATCCTGGGCACTAAAGTTGAGTGCTCACTTAACCTACTATCAAGCCTCAACTGCTATCACATCTCTTCGTTTGATCAAAGTTGTCCACTTTTGAGACACGTGTGTGCATTGAAGTCGGCTAGAATGTCAGCTGTCTTCCTGTGGTGTTTAACTTAATTTAATTCATTCCTTCATTAATGAAGTGTACCAGCGGGACCTTCTGCCTTGTGTGGCTGTTGACGTTCCGGTGACCTGCCCTGGTCGTTGACGTAGTTTTTGGCAGTGTATTTTCCTTGTTGTATTGATGCTGTCCAGCACGGCGTGTAGCTCGTCAGCTGAGGTGTTGTTGTCCGCAGCTCGTGGTCGTGCGGTAGCGTTCTCGCTTCCCGCGCGCTTGTTCCCGGGTTCGATTCCCGGCGGGGTCAGGGATTTTCTCTGCCTCGTGATGACTGGGTGTTGTGTGATGTCCTTAGGTTAGTTAGGTTTAAGTAGTTCTAAGTTCTAGGGGACTGATGACCATAGATGTTAAGTCCCATAGTGCTCAGAGCCATTTGAACCATTTTTTGAGGTGTTGTTGGTAGTTTCGGGCGTTTATTCTGACTTGGCTGGATCGGGCAACAGTATCCAGAACGTTGTGCTATTGACATCTTGTTGTCGTTTTGCTGGTCGGGTGGAGCAGAACTGATTTTGTTGGTTGGTTCGTCGGCTGGCTTTCGGTTGGGTTGCCTTCAGATTAAGAGGTTGTCGGTCTGGCTGCCTGTCTCACCTAAACGTGTGTTAGTGTTATCTTCCCAGGCCGATCCTTAGAATCTTCTGAGCGCCGCTCTTTGTGTTTTACATAGTGACTTCCTTTTTAGTCTTAAGTACCCTGTGTGGCCTTCAGCCGAGTTTTAGCTGATTAAAATTGCAGTGCTTTTCTTCTTAGGCCTTAAGCCGTAAAAAAATTGTTTCTTGTTTGGTATGTGGCCTTCAAGCGAGTTTCAGCCTTTCAAAATTAAAATTGAAAATTCTTTGTGCCTAGGCCTTAAGTCGTAAATTGGTTTCAAGTTGGTATGTGGCCTTCAGCCGAGTTTTTAGCCTTTTCAAATGAAAAGTTGAAAAATTTTGTGTAGGCCTTAAGCCATAAGAAATATTTTCTAGTTTTTTATAAGGCCATCAGCCGAGTTTTCCGCCTTAAATTAAAAACTGGAAATTTCTTTGTCTGGACTTTAAGCGGTGAGATTGTTTGGGTTTTGTATGTGGCCTTCAGCCGAGAGTTATGTGAAGAATTTTAGGATAAAGCCTTTAGCCTATTTTAGTCGAAATTTAGAAGCTCTTCCCTTTAGGACTTAAGCCGCAAAATTGTTTTCTGCTTGGTGTGTGGCCTTCAGCCGAGTTTTAATCTCTCTTAAATTCAAAATTCAAATTCCTTATCTTGCCCTTAAGTCATAAGATTGTTATTCTTCAGTATGAGGCCTTCAGCCGGGTTTTACAAGGAATATTTTAAGATAAGTTCTTCAGCCTTTTCAAATTGAAAGATTTTCTTCCTAGGCCTTAAGCCGCTAAATTGTTTTGTTGATATGTGGCCTTCAGCCGAGTTTTCAGACTATTTAGATTAAACTTTGAAAATCTTTGTCTCGGCCTAAAGCCGTAACACTATTCTTGATTAATTTGAGGCTTTCAGCCGAGTTCTATGGGAAAAATTTAAGCCAAGGTTTTTTCTAAAGAAGTGAAACCTCCAGAAGAACTCATGTACCTCAATTCCTTGCTTTGGCCTTGTGCCTTGGATTTTCGATGTGGCCTTCAGCCGATCTAAATTAATTCAAAGGAGGTCATTCGTTAATACCTTGACAGTTTTGATTCTTGCTTGTGTGATTGTGTGTTTTAAGAAATAAAGTTTATATGTTGAGTGCAAGTGACAGTTTGGCCCCTTTCCACAAATTTAACCGCATCCGTTCTGTCCTGCTAGCCCAGGAATTTCAACATCGAACTCACTTTCCCTAACTGCACTTTACTGTAGGAACTAACTTTCCAATACTGCAAATGGCTTTCCTCATTTAAGTTCTATAATGCTACTTACTTTGAAACAGAAACAGTGGTTGACCCTCCTCTATTCGTTAGGTGTGTTTTCTCTGGTGTTTTCATAGATATTAGCAATTTAGTTTTTGCTATTTATAGCCGGAGTCATTCCAAAGAAACACTCATTGCATGTTTCACGTGACGCCCATTTCCGAAGGATGACATTGATATGTATCACGCCGGCCGCGGTGGTCTCGCGGTTCTAGGCGCGCAGTCCGGAACCGTGCGACTGCTACGGTCGCAGGTTCGACTCCTGCCTCGGGCATGGATGTGTGTGATGTCCTTAGGTTAGTTAGGTTTAAGTAGTTCTAAGTTCTAGGGGACTGATAACCACAGCAGTTGAGTCCCATAGTGCTCAGAGCCATTTTTTTGATATGTATCACATTAAGAACAATACGATTTCAAAGCGGAATTGAAGTGGTTATGCGACAGAGTGGTCGAAATTTAGTTTAGTGCGTTATTCGTTTAATCGATATGTATTAACAGGGGCATTAAAACGGGAATAATAGCCAGTACTCCAGCAAAACAAAACGCAACACACATGTTTATTTATTACCACTTCAAACCTCTAACCTATCGAAGTCAGCAAATTAGCAAATCTATATGGATGTGTAGTAGAGACATTATCAAGCCAATTTAACAATATATGTTCTGATCTTTTGTGCATTGTACAATAATTTAAGTTAGTGCATTTCTGTGTGGTACTGCTTTTCCCTACATTACTTGTGCTGTCGTCTGAAAAACGAGGCGCAAGGCAAGGTTGGCATCTCATGATAAAACATAGGTAAGTATAGTAGCTGCCAGACGCAACGACAAATGAGAGACGCCGGCTTAGACACGCCACAACTCCACGCTTCCTTATATCAGAGCAGAGTGCTGCACAGTCGTACTGTGTAATTATCTCTGAATATGACAGCATCGTCTACATACTGAGGCAGCAGTGTGGGAGCTGTTTTAGATAGAACTGCAGCAAAGTCAGTTCTACTTTCAGAGAAGAGGCTATTGGTAGTGAGACAAAGATAGAATGAGCCAACATTGACCCTGAACTAGAGGTAATTCTGAGAATCCCGATGTCACAATCAGCACTTTCTTGTTTGTGGTGACAAACTATAGTTGAGACAATTGTGCATGTTATATTTTGCTGACAGCAGTGTCACCACGTCCTTGTCTCAAAGACCACACTGGGAATCATGACATCCAACCACATGACAATCTCAAGAAAGAGAGGGGAAAGGAGATCAAGACTCATTCATTTCAGCATCAGCGCTTCGTTACTTTTAAGGCTGTTCCATGGCAACAGCACATACAAACAACTTGACAAGGGTATTTAGGGGGAGGGGATGGGGAGGCCCCCACGCCCCAAGTTTTCCCATGCCCTGCTTGACAGCCAAATAAGATAAATTGCTTAAAATTTTGTCGACTATATTTCAATTACTAACTTCCACAGATTCGTTTAAGGCTTGCCCCATAATTCACATTAGCAATATTTTTTTATTGCAATTTCATTCCCCAGCCCCATATGGGCAGTGGAGGGCTTTCAGCACCACAGTGCGCCGCTCTTCAGCCGAGTGACAGTACAAATAAAAAGATGAAATTCTACGCATAAAAGACGATAAAATGGGGACATAAGAACAGAAGTAAGGGGAGACAATGAGGGTTAAAATATACACTTACTCGGAGATGTTCATTGTAGGACAGTTATAAAAAAGGTCCACATAAAGACAAAAAACACAGTGAGCGGTATGCATATCACATAAAAATACACTGAAGTCACATGCACAAGTTAACAGGCGGCCACAGTTAAAACACACCAGAACGACGACAGTTTCAAAACCACTGCACGAGATGGAGCACACACAACAGAGTAAAAACTACCAGGAGGGACCTGCCGAGATAGGGTGGGCCTGAAAGGAGGGAAAAGAGCAGTGAGGAGGGAGTAGCAGGGGAGGTGGCTGGAGGGTGTGGGATAAGAAGAAAGGGGGTCAGGTGGCGCACCAAGGGGCAGGAGATGGGCAGGAAGAGAGATGGAGAGGGGTGGCAAGTCAGGAGGGAGCGCAGAGGTGTAGAAGGGATGCACTAGGAGGAGGAGCGGAAAATCCTCTCAGGGGAGGGTAAGGGGAGGAGCAGCCCTGAGGGAGGGGAAAGGTGGGGTTAGTTGCTAGGAGGGGCAGGCATCAGGGTGAAGCTTATCATCTGAGAGGGGTAGGTGTGGGAAGTTGCATTGGGAAAGGAGGTGGAGGGTGTGGGGATGGAGAGAGGGCAGACAATGTACAGGGTGCACATATGTTCGAGGAAAAGGAGAAGATGTGGGAAGTGGATGTGGTGAAGAGGGAGTAATCAAAATCCATATCGTCAGGAATGGAGAAGATCTCAGAGAGGTGGAAAGCAAAATCGTTAGCCTTACTAAGGTTGTCAGGGAGCGGGCGGTTGTCATGGAGAAGAGTGGAGAAGGGGGGATGTGCAGTGGAATGGCTACTAGTAAGGTAGTAGAAGGCAGACTAGCACATTGAGGAGTTGACAGGGAGGGCAGAGTTGAGGCGCCAGTCCATGCATTTCTTTGCTGTTAGCAGGTTTTGGATGTGTCATTGCAATTACTGTTGGCAGAGGAGTGTGTCCTGGTCACAGGTGTGAAGGAAGGAGAAGTAGTGCCTGTGGGATTGGAGGAGGAGGAGGACAGCGTATGGAGGAAGAGTAGAGTGGTGAGGGTGGATAAGTTTGGTAGGCATATGGGCCTCCATGGCGTCAGTGTTGGTCTTCTGGAGGAAGAAAGAAGCATGGGTGACATCAGCAAAATGTTGAAAGGTAAGGTTGTGGCTTATGACCTGTAAGGCAATGGACTCGTGGTAGGCATCCAAGTCAGCACAGTGGTAGTCATGGACAGACTTCAGAGAGGCAGCAGGGTGGGGACATGAGGGGGGCGTTGGGCTGAGGAGATGAAAACTGGGATGTGGTCGCTACCAATGGGGTCGAGTACATCCACAGTGATATTCCCAGGAGAATGGGGGAAGTGAGGACGACATCCGGGGTGGAGTTAGTTCAGGACAGGTGTGTTGTGGGAGGGGAACAAGGTCACAGTGGAGGGTGGAGAGGAACTGGATAACACAGCATAGATATGTCCATCTGTGTGCGTCGCCAGAGTTGGTCCACAGCCTCAGGCGGATAGCACTCTCGCCGTATTATAAGCGCAGATCGCCGAGCTCATCACGCAAGTCTTAAGAGCTCAGAGTGCCAGCCGCCAATCCCAGGGCCACCGTTCAGTGAGAAAGCGCAGCTGCTCGCCTCCGTCAGCCAGAGTGTGCTTTTATAACCGACTGTTCGCCTCTGAGGTGTAGAAGTGCAGTCGACTGTGCGAGAAGGGAAATTCAACTGGATATCAGTGAAGATGATCACAGGCTTTCCGGATGGCAGCCGTCGACTGTTCCTGACCCAGCGTAATAGAAAGCTGCAGTTCTTTGTAGACACTGGTGCTGACATGGCAGTTTATCCATCTGCATATCAGCTGTGCCACGTTTTCAGCAGCCATGGTTCCACAATCTGAACCTATGACTGATCCACGTTAACATTAAACATAGGCTTGCAACGCAAATACGACTCGCAATTCGTGATAGCGGACATAACCCATCCCATGCTCAGAGTGGGCTTCCTATCGATCTATGGTCTCCTGCCCGACCTCTGTTGTTGGTGCCTCCTTCATAGCACCACCAACCTGTTAAGTCAGGGACGAATACGTGATGCGATGACACTGCAGTGGGAATGATAAACTGTGGCTCTCAGTTAATAGAGCTCCTCAAGAGTTCCTGGAGATCACACCCAAGATGCCAACACTAGCGAAGCAGGAATTCTCGTTCATACTCACACAGGAGGTGTTCCGCCCATTGAGCATTAGTTGGTCATCTCCACTGCAAGTGGCCACATAGAAGAACAACGGATAGCGCTCACGTGAGATTACAGGCAGCCCAAGGCCAGAACCTTCCCCAGCTGGTATCCGATACTGTGTTTCAAATATTTTGCTTTCAATGTCCTTAGTAAATGCATTTTTACTAAGTTGGATTTAGTGCATATTTTCTTCCAAATACCTGTGCTAACAGGTTACATTGATAACACTGCCCTCTGCACACATTTCAGTTCACTTAAAATGCCTTTTGGCATTAATAATGTTACCTAAACGTTTAAACAATTAATGGACGAGGTTACATATGACCTAGATTTCTGCTGTGTGCACAATGACGACGTTTTGGTCGTGTCAAGCTCTGAAGCACAAGGCCTGCCGCATTTACAGCGGATTTTCACTCATCTTTGTCCACACAGTCTGCTTATCAACCCGTCAAAGTGAATCTTTGGAGCAGCTGACATTCAGTTCCTAGGCCACACTATTAATATACAAGATATTCGGCTGCCACAGAGGAAAGTCGAAGCTAATTTTCCCAAGCCTATGACAGAGAATTACGACGATTCCTTGGCGTCACCAATTTCTGTCATTTTTTCATTCGAAACTATGCCGTCCTGGATGCACCATTGAATGAATTTTCGCGTGGTGCACCGAGGCCAAAGAACAAACTCTCCTGCAATAGCTAGGCACAGTTGTCATTCAATAAGCCAATGACTGCCATCACAGAAGCTTCTCTGTTAGCTTACCCAATTTCACATGCGCCTATGTCCCTAACGATCGATACACCTGTCACTGCAATCAGTGTTACACTCCCACAGTACGTAGGCGAACACCAACCGCCCTCGTCCTTTTTCTGTCAGAAGTTCTTCTCGTCACAGCAGAACTGGTCGACATACGACCATGAACTGTATGCCGCATTCGACTCCATTAACAAGTTTTACCGTGTGTTAGAAGCACGGCAGTTCAAAATAGTCATAGCCAACAGGCCACTGACATACGCTTATCGCTAGCGTACAGAGAACGCATCACCACATGAGCTGCGCCATCTAAAATATTTCAGACATTTCACCACCCAGTCAGTCCACGTCGGAGGAGTCCAGAGTCTGCCAGTGAACACTCTCCTGGGCTAAAGTGATCACTGAGGCAGTAGATTCTGAAGCTCTCACTGCAGCACAACAAGCAGACAGTGCCAGTGAGCCTGTCAGACTTCTTGATGCAACCATCAGGTCTACGTCTCCATCGTATTACAGTAGCATCATGAAACGCACTGATGTATTGTGATGTCACAACTACCAAACCACAACAATTTGTGACTGTTGACTTTTGCAGCTGGCAATCATCTACTTACATGACCTGTCGCACTCTACGAAATGATAAAGCGAGATTTTGTGTGTACAAACGCGGACAAAGATTGTAAACAATATGCACACCATTGTCAGTCCTGCCAACGGAACAAATTTAGCTGTCATGTTAGAGCATCTCTTAGCATGTTCGTTACACTGAACCACAGATCTGAGCATGTGTGTCTGGACATTGTCAGACCACTCCTACAACTGGAAGGGTGTACCCATTGCCTTACAACTATTTACCATTTTACACTCTGACTGGAGGTATTCCATGTGGTCGACAGTATCGCTACAACAGTCATGACCATGTTCATCTCGGGATGGATCGCTGTTTCGGTGTATCGCTATGTCAGACCAAGGATGGCAATTCGAGTCATACTTGTTCAAAGCACTCGCTTTCCTACTGGGTATGAAGAGCATTAGAACCACAGCTTACCACCTGGCAGCGAATGGCTTAGGCGAGTGAATGTATTGACAATTGCAAGTGTTTCTTTGGTGCCATGAATCACAGCAGTGAACAGAGATATTGACCACCGTTCTCCTGGGTCTCCTAGTATCAGTGAAAGAACTGAAAGATATACTGCAGAACTTGTATATAGCCAGTTGACACGACTGCCTACCAGTAGTGGGATGATGGCGGTGATGGTGCACTTTTGATATCAAATTGATATGCAAATTAATGAAATTGATCACTTAATCACCTTGCCACCCCCACGCCCACGTCGGCCCTGGATGATGTCATGTGTTTCCCCAGCTGGTAATGAGTTCCCACCCTGTCCTCTGCTGAACCCCTCTCGATCCCCACCTATAACTACCCTATTGGCGGGAATTTCGAATTTTGGCGGGAATTTCGAATTTTGACGGGAATTTTGAATTTTGTCTGGAACTCCAAAACTGGCGGGAATTGCTTTATCGCAGGGCTGTGCTGACGTCCCATCCCAACCGTCTCTCGCAGAAACTGGCGGAAAATTCACATTTTGGTTGGAATTCTTTTTTTATATGCTCATGTGACGTGAATAGGTGGGGAGGTTCAGTTTATTCTGAGCTCTCGTCTTGGAAGCATTACGAGGTGTTCGATCAACGAGATGATTGTAAAGGATAAGACAGCTCTCAATAGCTGTATTACATGTACGCATTCAAGGGAGGACTGCAGTCACAGTTCACAGTTCACAGGATAAGGTAGCTCTCAATAGCTGTATTACATGTACGCATTCAAGGAGGACTGCAGCCACAGTTCACTACATGAGACATGGAACATTATAGTAATGGAAATGTGTAGGAGAAAGAAGCAGAAGAATTCAGTTCAGCATATTGTGACAATGCAGAGAGATGGAGCCAAGATGCATGTCACAACTGATACATGCTCTTGTGCATGCACAAACTGCTGAGATATTCCACATGAAGCATTCAGTCTTCCAAAACAGAGGATATGGGCAGTTGCTGCTAATTCGCTTCAGTGGAAGCATATTTGTATACGTGATGTATACTGTTGAAGAGCTTCAACTGCTGATCGCCATCCACTTCCTCCTCGACCAACCGATCCTCTCAGCCCATCGTCACTCGTTTGCCAACCTTGCTCCTGTGCAGAATGTGTTCCATGTAAGGGAATTTAACACCCATAATTCCTGTAAGCATACTGCCAAGGACTGCACTCACAGCCTCCTACCTGCAGAATGGCAAGGAGTTGTATTGGATGAGTACCTGAAAAAGAAGAGGAATACTGTCCAGCTGATAATGGATATGCAGAAGAATGGTATCAAGATGCATTCTGAACGTCATGCGGACTGATGCTGTGGCTATAATTGCTTGCCATTTTTGAAATTTACAGTCACTTTTTCACCTCACCAGAGATATCTGTGCCCAATTCAGAGGGACAAGCAAGTCGTCTAGTTCACAAGTATGCCACTAGGGATGACTACGATTGGCAGTAGCCAACTGAATGTAGCATCCGATATAAGGCGCGCTCTGCAGCTCTGTAGCCTCAGTTGCAGTCAGCATGAAGTGCCAGCCGAGATCGTCTGGCACTGCCCAGCTGCTGCAGCAACAGAATAGGAAGATGGTGCAGAAGAATAAAGTCCCCTTGCTTAATGTCTGTGTTTACAGTAGTGTGAGGAAGATGAAGTCTTGGTGCTGCTATTACTATCGCCTCTAACGGTTTTTCTTCTTTTCTCATTAGTGGATGGGACTTCTTCCAGCCTGTCGTGGTCTGCAGCAACAGCGACGTGTCCCAGCCTGTCTGGACCTGCAGCAGCTGCAGCACCCTGGGATCCTGTTGCTCAACTGGTCAGCTTGCTGGAGCAGAACAATGAGTTGTTCTTGTCAGTTCAAGGCACCCAGCCAGCCCCTGATTTGCAGAAGGGCAGTGGAGGTCCTCATCAGGAATATGCAGGTCGGTACTGGACCTCATCATATGCACCATCACAGAATATTCCAGTGATACTGCTAGGACAAAGTGAGGATATAATGGATGAGAAGATACCAATGAAGCCCTGTGCACCACTATTATTCACTTCGGTGCATAATTTAACCGCTAGTGGTTCGAAGCGTTTACGTATTGGTATACAGCCATCTGCAGACAGAAACTGGCGAGTTATGATAGAGATTGAGAATATAGCTAAAAGTGTTAAAGGATGTGGGATGGAATGAACTGTGTCATGCAAAAGCCTACTTCAAGCAGCAGTTGACTGCCAAGTATGATTCAAGCCGTCCTCCTCCGGACATTTGCTATGCAGCTCTAACTCTATTCATTACAACAGTGTACGATGACTCTGCACTCTGTGCGAAATCAGGTTACACATCCATTTATCAACAGCACTCCGCCGTTACAACCTTATTTGGTCTGCAGAAGGTGCTAACTATTATACTGTAAAGACTGAACAGATATCTGCCTTGTGTTAAAGCTGTGTATAGGAGCATCGCAGAGTAAGGGCATATAGACGACTTCGAACAGTCGGTAAATATGGTGCCAACGTAAATTAATGTACCGCCAATTAGTTTGAGAGAAATTCTGTGCTTACAAGAAGGCTTTATGTTCTATATTCTGTACTGGTGTTAAGCTAAAGAAAGAACATGTTGATGTAGTGCATCCCGAATATGATGACGGAATAAAAATGTGTGTAACCATGTGTGTGTTTTATTTCGTAGCTCTCATTATATCGCAAGTACTAATGCTATTGCTTCCAGTAGTTTCACTGCAAACTTGCTACAGTAGAAAACTATCTCATTTAACTAAATTCTCTGTAAAAGCTCATTGTACGCCAGTACATGACATAGTCAGTATCATGGTAGGACATAGTTTTCATTATTTTCTATAATAACCCACTGCACGCCATTACTTGGCGTAGTAGATATCATGGCTGGGTGGGTGAAACATCAAGACTTTGTTGTAAGCGACTGAAGCTGTGATGGCATGCAAGAAGACTGGAAGAAGAATGGCGTACTCCTTTCCAACGACATAAATGCAATAATTGTTGGTCCATCCAGCTGCAGCAAACAAATGTTCTCATGTCGCTGCTCATACATCGGAATGGAGGCCGCTATAAGCATGTATATGTATTTTGAAAAACACTATTTCAGCCCAAATATCAACTATTACAGGAGATATTGCAGGTGTAGATGGTATGACATACACAACATTCAGTGAGAGCAGTGCTATCCCTTAACTGGAAAAAGTGAAGCCAACAGTGTTCATATTTGAAGATGTTGCTTTGGAAAACCAAGATAAAACTCGACGATATGTCTGTATTGGTCGCCATACGGCTGTTGATGTATTTTATCTGACACAGACATATTCAAGCACCCCAAAACAGCTCTTGAAGCATAATGCAACCCTCGTTGTAGCATGTAAACTGTAAAATCTGAATATAAAACACATCTACCAGGCTCATGTACGAACCAATATGTCGTTAAATGATTTTGTAAACATGTGTGCACATTGCTGGAATCACTGACAGTAAGAGTTTATTGTTACTGATAAAACAAGAAAACTGATTGCTGGCAGGTATAAACGGAACTTCCAGGCGTTCCTATATAGAATGGGTGTGCTTAGGCAAAACTTTCGCTTGTACATGGAATCGAAAACTGAAACTCTTGAACGTAAAGATTGAGGCGTGTGCAAGGAACTAGAGACGTATTGTCTTACCCTTCTGAGATCGAACAGTACATTGAATGACGGCTTAATGCGACTGAAAAGAAAGTAAACGACTCAACTGAAGGGGAAATAGCAGTTATTCAGAAAGGGACATTGTATGAACAGGTTAGTGCAATTGAAAAGAAAGTAAGCGACTTGACTGAAGGTAAAATAACTGTTACCGATAAGGGGGAGCAGCATAAGAAGAAGAAGAAGAGTGGATACATAAAACCTCATGCTGCATGGAACTACGATTAGCATACGATGAGATGTAGACTAAGCATAGAGTCATTGAGGCACGGAAGGCCATTCAAAAAAAAAAAAATGGTTCAAATGGCTCTGAGCACTATGGGACTCAACTGCTGTGGTCATAAGTCCCCTAGAACTTAGAACTACTTAAACCTAACTAACCTAAGTACAGCACACAACACCCAGCCATCACGAGGCAGAGAAAATCCCTGACCCCGCCGGGAATCGAACCCGCGAACCCGGGCGTGGGAAGCGAGAACGCTACCGCACGACCACGAGATGCGGGCACGGAAGGCCATTCAAGAGAAGCTACGGTTGCTTAGGTTATAGCATTTGAAGTGGGAGCAGACACTGTAAGAATCCTTTAAACCAGTTGCTGAATCTCTCGATGAACTCTCCGCGAAATTCCACAGCGACGATGATGACGGTATTGCCGATTTCATTATCCGTCACAGCTACGATAGGATAGACAAAACATTCTGTGTTAGTGGTGAAAAACCATGCATTTCGAGCACACAGCCCATTACTTTAAATGAAAAAACAATGCAGATTGGAGGTGACAGTTTCGAAGCACACTTGGTCTATTGAAGCTTATTTTCCTAAGACCCACAGAAACAGTAAATTACTCTCCTAATGATCTTGAAATGTATCGCGAAAATTTCATTTGGCTAATATGCATAATAATGCAAAAATTTGAAGCGATGTGAAATATAATCCATCATATAACTTGAATTGGATGGTGAATAAAATAGCAGTTGTGATGGTATTGGCATTTAGCATAAAAGAGTGAGCAATCGACTCCTGCGGTATATATATTACGACGACATTTAGCATAAAAGAGTGAGCAATCGACTTCTGCGGTATATATATTACGACGACCCCAAAGATTTAATAGATCGGCTACGACTACTCATGACATCAGCTGCTGCTGATAATACAGCTCATTCAAATGAGTGTTTCAGTAATATCTGAGCTTAGAGAGAGAGGTATCATCAAACAAGTATGGAGAATGTAGTTTGAGAACTGCACAAACCAGAGCGCAAAACGTGCGACATTAGGGAATACTCACGTGTGAATAACGGCTTCAAATATATTTTAATGGTCATTGATTCTAAATTCGTCTGGGCATTAACCGTGTAAACGAAAATAGAGAAGGATGTCGTGAATGTGTTTGTGCGATTGCTGCAGACGCGGACAAATCGAAGCGCAGACAACTTTCAGCAGGCGGCGAGTTTTACAACAGATATTTCAGAACTGTGATGGAACGGTATGGAATGCATCACTGTTGTTGTTGTCTTCAGTCCTGAGACTGGTTTGATGCAGCTCTCCATGCTACTCTATCCTGTGCAAGTTCTTCATCTAAAAGTACCTACTACAACCTACATCCTTCTGAATCTGCTTAGTGTATTGATCTCTTGGTCTCCCTCTACGATTTTTACCCTCCACGCTCCCCTCCAATGCTAAATTTGTGATATTCTGATGCCTCACAACATGTCCTACCAACGGTCCCTTCTGCTTGTCAAGTTGTGCCACAAGCTCCTCTTCTCCCCAATTCTATTCAATACCGACTCAGTAGTTATGTGATCTATCCATCTAATCTTCAGCATTCTTCTGTAGCACCACATTTTGAAAGCTTCTATTCTCTTCTAGTCCAAACTATTTATCGTCCATGTTTCACTTCCATACATGGCTACACTCCATACAAATACTTTCAGAAACGACATCCTGACACTTAAATCTATACTCGATGTTAACAAATTTCTCTTCTTCAGAAATGCTTTCCTTGCCATTGCCAGTCTACATTTTATATCCTCTCTACTTCGACCCTCATCAGTTATTTTGCTCCCCGAATAGCAGAACTCCTTTACTACTTTAAGTGTCTCATTTCCTAATCTAATTCCCTTAGCATCACCCGACTTAATTCGACTACATTCCATTACTCTCGTTTTGCTTTTGTTGATGTTCATCTTATATCCTCCTTTCAAGACACTGTCCATTCCGTTCAAATGCTCTTCCAAGTCCTTTGCTGTCTCTGACAGAATTACAATGTCATCGGCGAACCTCGAAGTTTTTACTTCTTCTCCATGAATTTTAATACCTACTCCGAATTTTTCTTTTGTTTCCTTTACTGCATGCTCAATATACAGATTGAATAACATCGGGGAGAGGCTACAACCCTGTCTCACTCCTTTCCCAATCGCTGCTTCCCTTTCATGCCACTCGACTCTAATAACTGTCATCTGGTTTCTGTACAAATTGTAAATAGCCTTTCGCTCCCTGTATTTTACCCCTGCCACCTTTAGAATTTGAAAGAGAGTATTCCAGTCAACAATGTCAAAAGCTTTCTCTAAGTCTACAAATTCTAGAAATGTAGGTTTGCCTTTCCTTAATCTATTTCCTGAGATAAGTCGTAGGGTCAGTATTGCCTCACGTGTTCCAACATTTCTACGGAATCCAAACTGATCTTCGCCGAGGTCGGCTTCTACAAGTTTTTCCATTCGTCTGTAATGAATTCGCGTTGGTATTTTGCAGCCGTGTCTTATTAAACTGATAGTTCGGTAATTTTCACACCTGTCAACACCTGCTTTCTTTGGGTTTGGAATTATTATATTCTTGTTGAATTCTGAGGGTATTTCGCCTGTCTCATACATCTTGCTCACCAGATGGTAGAGTTTTGTCAGGACTGGCTCTCCCAAGGCCGTCAGTAGTTCCAATGGAATGTTGTCTACTCCCGGGGCCTTGTATCGACTCAGGTCTTTCAGTGCTCTGTCAAACTCTTCACGCAGTATCTTATCTCCCATTTCATCTTCATCTACATCCTCTTCCATTTCCATAATATTGTCCTCAAGTACATCGCCCTGGTATAGACCCTCTATATACTCCTACCATCTTTCTGCTTTCCCTTCTTTGCTTAGAACTGGGTTTCCATCTGAGCTCTTGATATTCATGCAAGTGGTTCTCTTTCCTCCAAAGGTCTCCTTAATTTTCCTGTAGGAAGTGTCTCTTACCCCTAGTGAGATATGCCTCTACATCCTTACATTTGTCCTCTAGCCATCCCTGCTTAGCCATTTTGCACTTCCTGTCGATCTCATTTTTGAGACGTTTGTATTCATTTTTGCCTGCTTCATTTACTGCGTTTTTATATTTTCTCATTTCATCAATTAAATTCAATATTTCTTCTGTTAGCCAAGGATTTCTACTAGCCCACGTCTTTTTACCTACTTGATCCTCTGCTGCCTTCACTACTTAATCCCTCGGAGCTACCCATTCTTCTTCTACTGTATTTCTTTCCCCCATTCCTGTCATTTGTTTCCTTATGCTCTCCCTGAAACTCTGTACAACCTCTGGTTTAGTCAGTTTATCCAGGTCCCATGTCCTTAAATTCCCACCTTTTTGCAGTTTCTTCAGTTTTAATCTACAGTTCATAACCAATAGATTGTGGTCAGAGTCCACATCTGCCCCTGAATATGTCTTACAGTTTAAAACCTGGTTCCTAAATCTCTGTCTTACCATTATATAATCTATCTGGTACCTTCTAGTATCTCCAGGATTATTCCATGTATACAACCTTCTTTTATGATTCTTGAACCAAGTTATGCTCTGTGCAAAATTCTACCAGACGGCTTCATCGATCATTTCTCTCCCTCAATCCATATTCACCCACTCTGTTTCCTTCTCTCCCTTTTCCTACTCTCGAATTCCATTCAATCATGACTATTAAATTTTCGTCTCCCTTCACTACCTGAATAATTTCTTTTATCTCATCATACATTTCATCAATTTCATCATCATCTGAAGAGCTAGTAGGCATATAAACTTGTACTACTGTAGTAGGCATGGGCTTCGTGTCTATCAGTATTGGAACAAGGCCGGTCCCATTCCATTGCCGGTACCATTCCAAAGTACCGTTATCCATGATGGCGGCCATGGCGTCAGGGACACCCCCCCTCCCCCGCCTACATACACGCGCTAGGCATGAAATGTTGTCATAACACCGCCACCATTCCAAAGCAATGTAATTCGACAACAACAAGGTCGCACCCAGTGTATCCACCACGTGGTGCGTGTCTAGTCGCTATTGCCGTGGCGCGGTGCGAGAGAGAGAGAGAGATACCGTGATCTCTCTATGTCACAACCCCGCGCCTACATACACGCGCTACGCAGGAATTATATAAATCAGTGCACGGTCCACCTCACTCTCACACTGCTCGTATACTTCGTTCTTCCAGTACTTGTCACATCTTCGTAATTAAACGTGTAAAAATGAAGCGTTTACGATCCGCCACTGGCAGCAGCAGCAAACGTGCTCATGTGGACGAAGTTCCCTCGTGGTTCTCGCCTGCTGTCCCGCTCGTCGTCAGCTGGCCAGTCACCGCCACAAACTGTAACTGCACTCACTAAGGATACGATATTTTATACATGATTACTTATTGCCTAAGCCACTTCCTCTTACGTCATCACGTACAATACATTACAATTGTTTTACAGAAATACATTTCTTAAACAAATATTCAAAACAAAATAGCTCTGAGCACTATGGGACTTAACATCTATTGTCATCAGTCCCCTAGAACTTAGAACTACTTAAACCTAACTAACCTAAGTACAGCACACAACACCCAGCCATCACGAGGCAGAGAAAATCCCTGACCCCGCCGGGAATCGAACCCGCGAACCCGGGCGTGGGAAGCGAGAACGCTACCGCACGACCACGAGATGCGGGCACGGAAGGCCATTCAAGAGAAGCTACGGTTGCTTAGGTTATAGCATTTGAAGTGGGAGCAGACACTGTAAGAATCCTTTAAACCAGTTGCTGAATCTCTCGATGAACTCTCCGCGAAATTCCACAGCGACGATGATGACGGTATTGCCGATTTCATTATCCGTCACAGCTACGATAGGATAGACAAAACATTCTGTGTTAGTGGTGAAAAACCATGCATTTCGAGCACACAGCCCATTACTTTAAATGAAAAAACAATGCAGATTGGAGGTGACAGTTTCGAAGCACACTTGGTCTATTGAAGCTTATTTTCCTAAGACCCACAGAAACAGTAAATTACTCTCCTAATGATCTTGAAATGTATCGCGAAAATTTCATTTGGCTAATATGCATAATAATGCAAAAATTTGAAGCGATGTGAAATATAATCCATCATATAACTTGAATTGGATGGTGAATAAAATAGCAGTTGTGATGGTATTGGCATTTAGCATAAAAGAGTGAGCAATCGACTCCTGCGGTATATATATTACGACGACATTTAGCATAAAAGAGTGAGCAATCGACTTCTGCGGTATATATATTACGACGACCCCAAAGATTTAATAGATCGGCTACGACTACTCATGACATCAGCTGCTGCTGATAATACAGCTCATTCAAATGAGTGTTTCAGTAATATCTGAGCTTAGAGAGAGAGGTATCATCAAACAAGTATGGAGAATGTAGTTTGAGAACTGCACAAACCAGAGCGCAAAACGTGCGACATTAGGGAATACTCACGTGTGAATAACGGCTTCAAATATATTTTAATGGTCATTGATTCTAAATTCGTCTGGGCATTAACCGTGTAAACGAAAATAGAGAAGGATGTCGTGAATGTGTTTGTGCGATTGCTGCAGACGCGGACAAATCGAAGCGCAGACAACTTTCAGCAGGCGGCGAGTTTTACAACAGATATTTCAGAACTGTGATGGAACGGTATGGAATGCATCACTGTTGTTGTTGTCTTCAGTCCTGAGACTGGTTTGATGCAGCTCTCCATGCTACTCTATCCTGTGCAAGTTCTTCATCTAAAAGTACCTACTACAACCTACATCCTTCTGAATCTGCTTAGTGTATTGATCTCTTGGTCTCCCTCTACGATTTTTACCCTCCACGCTCCCCTCCAATGCTAAATTTGTGATATTCTGATGCCTCACAACATGTCCTACCAACGGTCCCTTCTGCTTGTCAAGTTGTGCCACAAGCTCCTCTTCTCCCCAATTCTATTCAATACCGACTCAGTAGTTATGTGATCTATCCATCTAATCTTCAGCATTCTTCTGTAGCACCACATTTTGAAAGCTTCTATTCTCTTCTAGTCCAAACTATTTATCGTCCATGTTTCACTTCCATACATGGCTACACTCCATACAAATACTTTCAGAAACGACATCCTGACACTTAAATCTATACTCGATGTTAACAAATTTCTCTTCTTCAGAAATGCTTTCCTTGCCATTGCCAGTCTACATTTTATATCCTCTCTACTTCGACCCTCATCAGTTATTTTGCTCCCCAAATAGCAGAACTCCTTTACTACACTCCTGGAAATGGAAAAAAGAACACATTGACACCGGTGTGTCAGACCCGCCATACTTGCTCCGGACACTGCGAGAGGGCTGTACAAGCAATGATCACACGCACGGCACAGCGGACACACCAGGAACCGCGGTGTTGGCCGTCGAATGGCGCTAGCTGCGCAGCATTTGTGCACCGCCGCCGTCAGTGTCAGCCAGTTTGCCGTGGCATACAGAGCTCCATCGCAGTCCTTAACACTGGTAGCATGCCGCGACAGCGTGGACGTGAACCGTATGTGCAGTTGACGGACTTTGAGCGAGGGCGTATAGTGGGCATGCGGGAGGCCGGGTGGACGTACCGCCGAATTGCTCAACACGTGGGGCGTGAGGTCTCCACAGTACATCGATGTTGTCGCCAGTGGTCGGCGGAAGGTGCACGTGCCCGTCGACCTGGGACCGGACCGCAGCGACGCACGGATGCACGCCAAGACCGTAGGATCCTACGCAGTGCCGTAGGGGACCGCACCGCCACTTCCCAGCAAATTAGGGACACTGTTGCTCCTGGGGTATCGGCGAGGACCATTCGCAACCGTCTCCATGAAGCTGGGCTACGGTCCCGCACACCGTTAGGCCGTCTTCCGCTCACGCCCCAACATCGTGCAGCCCGCCTCCAGTGGTGTCACGACAGGCGTGAATGGAGGGACGAATGGAGACGTGTCGTCTTCAGCGATGAGAGTCGCTTCTGCCTTGGTGCCAATGATGGTCGTATGCGTGTTTGGCGCCGTGCAGGTGAGCGCCACAATCAGGACTGCATACGACCGAGGCACACAGGGCCAACACCCGGCATCATGGTGTGGGGAGCGATCTCCTACACTGGCCGTATACCACTGGTGATCGTCGAGGGGACACTGAATAGTGCACGGTACATCCAAACCGTCATCGAACCCATCGTTCTACCATTCCTAGACCGGCAAGGGAACTTGCTGTTCCAACAGGACAATGCACGTCCGCATGTATCCCGTGCCACCCAACGTGCTCTAGAAGGTCTAAGTCAACTACCCTGGCCAGCAAGATCTCCGGATCTGTCCCCCATTGAGCATGTTTGGGACTGGATGAAGCGTCGTCTCACGCGGTCTGCACGTCCAGCACGAACGCTGGTCCAACTGAGGCGCCAGGTGGAAATGGCATGGCAAGCCGTTCCACAGGACTACATCCAGCATCTCTACGATCGTCTCCATGGGAGAATAGCAGCCTGCATTGCTGCGAAAGGTGGATATACACTGTACTAGTGCTGACATTGTGCATGCTCTGTTGCCTGTGTCTATGTGCCTGTGGTTCTGTCAGTGTGATCATGTGATGTATCTGACCCCAGGAATGCGTCAATAAAGTTTCCCCTTCCTGGGACAATGAATTCACGGTGTTCTTATTTCAATTTCCAGGAGTGTACTTTAAGTGTCTCATTTCCTAATCTAATTCCCTTAGCATCACCCGACTTAATTCGACTACATTCCATTACTCTCGTTTTGCTTTTGTTGATGTTCATCTTATATCCTCCTTTCAAGACACTGTCCATTCCGTTCAAATGCTCTTCCAAGTCCTTTGCTGTCTCTGACAGAATTACAATGTCATCGGCGAACCTCGAAGTTTTTACTTCTTCTCCATGAATTTTAATACCTACTCCGAATTTTTCTTTTGTTTCCTTTACTGCATGCTCAATATACAGATTGAATAACATCGGGGAGAGGCTACAACCCTGTCTCACTCCTTTCCCAATCGCTGCTTCCCTTTCATGCCACTCGACTCTAATAACTGTCATCTGGTTTCTGTACAAATTGTAAATAGCCTTTCGCTCCCTGTATTTTACCCCTGCCACCTTTAGAATTTGAAAGAGAGTATTCCAGTCAACAATGTCAAAAGCTTTCTCTAAGTCTACAAATTCTAGAAATGTAGGTTTGCCTTTCCTTAATCTATTTCCTGAGATAAGTCGTAGGGTCAGTATTGCCTCACGTGTTCCAACATTTCTACGGAATCCAAACTGATCTTCGCCGAGGTCGGCTTCTACAAGTTTTTCCATTCGTCTGTAATGAATTCGCGTTGGTATTTTGCAGCCGTGTCTTATTAAACTGATAGTTCGGTAATTTTCACACCTGTCAACACCTGCTTTCTTTGGGTTTGGAATTATTATATTCTTGTTGAATTCTGAGGGTATTTCGCCTGTCTCATACATCTTGCTCACCAGATGGTAGAGTTTTGTCAGGACTGGCTCTCCCAAGGCCGTCAGTAGTTCCAATGGAATGTTGTCTACTCCCGGGGCCTTGTATCGACTCAGGTCTTTCAGTGCTCTGTCAAACTCTTCACGCAGTATCTTATCTCCCATTTCATCTTCATCTACATCCTCTTCCATTTCCATAATATTGTCCTCAAGTACATCGCCCTGGTATAGACCCTCTATATACTCCTACCATCTTTCTGCTTTCCCTTCTTTGCTTAGAACTGGGTTTCCATCTGAGCTCTTGATATTCATGCAAGTGGTTCTCTTTCCTCCAAAGGTCTCCTTAATTTTCCTGTAGGAAGTGTCTCTTACCCCTAGTGAGATATGCCTCTACATCCTTACATTTGTCCTCTAGCCATCCCTGCTTAGCCATTTTGCACTTCCTGTCGATCTCATTTTTGAGACGTTTGTATTCATTTTTGCCTGCTTCATTTACTGCGTTTTTATATTTTCTCATTTCATCAATTAAATTCAATATTTCTTCTGTTAGCCAAGGATTTCTACTAGCCCACGTCTTTTTACCTACTTGATCCTCTGCTGCCTTCACTACTTAATCCCTCGGAGCTACCCATTCTTCTTCTACTGTATTTCTTTCCCCCATTCCTGTCATTTGTTTCCTTATGCTCTCCCTGAAACTCTGTACAACCTCTGGTTTAGTCAGTTTATCCAGGTCCCATGTCCTTAAATTCCCACCTTTTTGCAGTTTCTTCAGTTTTAATCTACAGTTCATAACCAATAGATTGTGGTCAGAGTCCACATCTGCCCCTGAATATGTCTTACAGTTTAAAACCTGGTTCCTAAATCTCTGTCTTACCATTATATAATCTATCTGGTACCTTCTAGTATCTCCAGGATTATTCCATGTATACAACCTTCTTTTATGATTCTTGAACCAAGTTATGCTCTGTGCAAAATTCTACCAGACGGCTTCATCGATCATTTCTCTCCCTCAATCCATATTCACCCACTCTGTTTCCTTCTCTCCCTTTTCCTACTCTCGAATTCCATTCAATCATGACTATTAAATTTTCGTCTCCCTTCACTACCTGAATAATTTCTTTTATCTCATCATACATTTCATCAATTTCATCATCATCTGAAGAGCTAGTAGGCATATAAACTTGTACTACTGTAGTAGGCATGGGCTTCGTGTCTATCAGTATTGGAACAAGGCCGGTCCCATTCCATTGCCGGTACCATTCCAAAGTACCGTTATCCATGATGGCGGCCATGGCGTCAGGGACACCCCCCCTCCCCCGCCTACATACACGCGCTAGGCATGAAATGTTGTCATAACACCGCCACCATTCCAAAGCAATGTAATTCGACAACAACAAGGTCGCACCCAGTGTATCCACCACGTGGTGCGTGTCTAGTCGCTATTGCCGTGGCGCGGTGCGAGAGAGAGAGAGAGATACCGTGATCTCTCTATGTCACAACCCCGCGCCTACATACACGCGCTACGCAGGAATTATATAAATCAGTGCACGGTCCACCTCACTCTCACACTGCTCGTATACTTCGTTCTTCCAGTACTTGTCACATCTTCGTAATTAAACGTGTAAAAATGAAGCGTTTACGATCCGCCACTGGCAGCAGCAGCAAACGTGCTCATGTGGACGAAGTTCCCTCGTGGTTCTCGCCTGCTGTCCCGCTCGTCGTCAGCTGGCCAGTCACCGCCACAAACTGTAACTGCACTCACTAAGGATACGATATTTTATACATGATTACTTATTGCCTAAGCCACTTCCTCTTACGTCATCACGTACAATACATTACAATTGTTTTACAGAAATACATTTCTTAAACAAATATTCAAAACAAAATAGCTCTGAGCACTATGGGACTTAACATCTATTGTCATCAGTCCCCTAGAACTTAGAACTACTTAAACCTAACTAATCTAAGGACAGCACACAACACCCAGCCATCACGAGGCAGAGAAAATACCTGATCCCGCCGGGAATCGAACCCGGGAACCCGCGCGTGGGAAGCGAGAACGCTACCGCACGACCACGGGATGCGGGCTTCAAAACAAAATTATAAAAACAATCATGATGGTCTGTTCCTGTGGATAAAATAAACGTTTATTAATTTAGTCATCCCATCACCACATGGTCTCTAACTACTAATTTTTCTATTTCTACTTTCTACAGTTGACGTCAACATGCTACTACTACATACCATGACCTTTTATAGTAAACTCCTTTCCCTGGCGTCGCTCAGTTGCTGCTATTATCTGTGAACAATTAAAATCATTTGTTGCACATTATTGTAGGTTACTGTAAATCCGAATTTCTCCGATACCCCTTTGATGTTGTGCTTGTTTGACTGGTTATGGAATTGGTCTTCCGCTCCTAGTGTGCTTCTGTCTGTAACGGTAGGCTCAATTCAACGTCACGCTTATCTGTTGAACAAAACAAGTTAGTTTTGCACGTTACAGCAAGTAAAAATCAGTGATAGTGGTCAAGGTTCATGGCTGGATTTGAGAGCATCTATCTTTTGTGGTGACCTTCATTATCATCCCTTAAACTGACTGGCGTGTTGTTTTAGCGTCTCTGCTTAACTCAAATAGTTAAGCCCAGACTTGGCTAGCGTCGCTAATACGTCTCTACAACACTACTACGGCCCAAATCATCAATAAGCTCTGTCGATCACGCTATTGCGTGCGACCAGCCACCTGATTTACGTCTTTCTATGGCTGCTCAAAACTCGCCTTTTCACACAACATCCTCATCGCACCCATTACGAATTATCCATGTTTGGTGCGTCCCTATCGCCTAATTTCGATTGACTGGCCACCGGATAATCGTTTTGATCACCGTACTCACACTATCAACACAATTGAGATAACAGGTGCGTCTCCAACACTACTGCGTCGGACAGACCACCTCATAATTATCACCCGAAACACCCACAATCGCCATACGCCGATAACGCAACGGGTGGTTCCTGAACATCATACCCTGCACTCGTCTCAAGAAACGCAACACATTCGGTGGGACGCAATATCCACCTACCACATCACAACACGCTCAACACACCCCAAATCCATCCACCACAGATCCAGATTTTGTCCTGAAAGTTCTCCTGTCCAATAGCCTTTCCCTAAAATTTTGTATAGGAAGTTATCTACATAAGATAACCCCTTCTATAATTAATCTAATACTTCTAAATATTGTTTGTGTCATAGCTGAAGCAAATTTTCTATACTAAGCGACCCAGTGGTCCCCATACAACAAAATTTAATATCAAACACACAATATATACACACAATCCATACCAAAATAAGACAAGCACATGAAAAATAGGAAAATACATACACACAACATAAAACAAATAATCACAAAACACAAATAAAACACTGCCTATACTAATACAAATAAATGTCTCCAACAAATCACAAAATCTAATCTAATTATACACTATTTTGTTCCCGGCCGCGTTCTTCCGCTGCCGAGTGTGCCGCCATAGTCATTCTTGTCTGTTTTGTGCAGTTTGCGTACGGCCAGGGTTCGCCGGACGTATTTCGATTATTTATGCAGGTTCTGGATTGCGGTCTTCACTCGCTCTCCAGTTCTGCACTGGTTGATCCCTTCGATTTTGATTGGCTGGGTTCCAGTTATTATTACCCTGGTTCCACCTACGTTCCTGTGGCGGAAAATTTTTGTCCTCTATTATCGCGCCACTGTGGGTTGTTTCCCCTATTGTTACTGTTACCGGCATAGTTATTCCTCATCTGGTTTCTGTTTCTCTCTATATTCGCGTCTTGGCCTTCCTCATGCGGTTCCCTTTGCTTCTTCTTCTCACGCACCTGCTGCTCGTTATAGGCAAACTCCAGTTCCCTAAGAATGCCCTTAAATGCTTCTACTTCATTTCCGCATCAGCCAGCTAGCGTCTGCTGATATGTAAGTGGCAACTTCATATAGCATACGCGTATAATCTCCCCAGGGCTGCACGGTTCGTGCAGATACTGATTCTTTTTCAGCATGTTCTATAAAAATTCAACAACACTTCGGAAACCTGAGCTCTCGAAGTCGCGTGTCATAAGGATTTCTTGTTTAATTCTGTTTTGGGTCTCCTTTGACCAATATCTGCTCATAAATGCATCGCGGAACTCTTGGTATGTTCTGCAACCTTTATCAACACTATGCACACTTTCCGCTGATGCACCTTCGAAGTGCCCACACACAAAGTCAAGTTTCTACATTAACGGCCACTGTGGTGGTAACGTTAGATCAAACTGTCCAATGAACGTTTTTGGATGTAACGTATTATTATCATCCTTACAGTGCTGGTACTTGTGTATCGGCAGAAAGTGTTTATAATCAAACTGCCTAGTTTCATCTTTCTGCGGTGGCGTTTCGATGTTTTCATAAACTACCTCCGTGTGCGCCTCCTGGATATCCTGTGGCTCTTGCAAGTGCGAGGTGGATCGCCTAAGCGGGTAGCAATTGCTTGCGCCAGTTGTTCTGCTACTGAACTCCGCCTCTGGCAAATCACTTACTACACGCGGTACCTCCGTACGTGTGACTCGCGGTTCATAGCTGCCCTGACGTTCTAACGGTCTGGTTTCCAGCATGCGTGCTTCATTATCACGTCGGTTCACAACTCCTGTGACAGATACTGTGTCCCGTTGCCGTACTTACGAGGTTACCTCTTCCGTGGATACCGTCTGAATATCGGCTCCAGTTTGTCCTGTATTTGTAGAAGTTCTGTCGACTGACAGTGCCTTTACCCTGCTCTCGATTTGTCGTTTAAATTCGGCAAATTCTGCCATCAGTGGTGCCTCTCCGGCTTCCTCCTTCCTGCTCGACACGGTTTCTTCAATCTTTTTCACTCGTGTCTGCATCTTATTTATAACAGTTTGGCCGACCTTGGTCTTGTTCTCTGTGACCTCCTTCATTTCTCTGGCTATTCTCTTGGCTCTCTGCGCAATTAATTTCGCCTCATTGGCGGTTCTTTTCGCTTCGGCTATCTCTCGCTCTAACTTCTCGCGCAACGCTTTTACTTCATCCTTCACACCGCATGTTTCACGCTTTATGATGGCAAGCTGCGCCCGGGTTTCCTTTCTAAACTCCTGTATGATGCTTTGTGTTTATTCGCTGATTCTTTCCAGACTAGCTTGCCTCTCCTTTCTACACTTTAAATTCTTTCCTGCATCACTTTCGTACTAGCATCTATCTTCTGCATCATACGCTCCAAGAATCCAGCGATACCTGAACCGTCTACCACCAAGTTTCCCCTTTCCGCATGATAACTACTGTCATGACTTGCAGGTGATCCCCTGCTCATTCTTCCGTCTCCTGTCGAGTAAGGTCCAAACCCTGCTCGGTACGACAGTGTAGGACTATTTCGTTCCGATCCTCCTGTACATAACCCATTCATGCTTCTCGTGGGCGACGTTTCCCCCGCGGTGACACACTGCCGAACTCGCGCGTGAGTATCACCAGTTCAATGGGGCTGATTGCACCTCTTGGACTCGCCAATGGCCCACCAATCCCTGCATCATGCTCCATATTGTCCGGTGACGTCATGCGCTCTGTTCGTTCCCGAAAATAGCTGTTTCCTCTTTCGAATTCCGCTGCCGCTAATTCGTGTAAGCTGTCGCTGCTTCCTCTCATGACTGCCATTCGGTCAACCCCTGTTGCGCCCTGAACTGTCTCTATTAAGCGCGCCTTAGCCCTCGTAATCATCTATGTTTCCTTACCCACTAACGTTGTACACTAACAAAACTTTACACACTATAATCATTAACTCCCAATATTCACGAACAGGTTACCCAACAAATCCCACAAATCTTCCCGATCTCTGCGGATCCTATTCCTAACCAATTACTCTCATTATTTCCCTAATCCAACATATTTATTCAATCTGTGACAAAACACAGAACACGAAACAACACATTTGTAACGTCCCCTTAGAAAAATTAATGAATTACTGTGCTGATAAACCTCTTACATTATTTGCTTTTCAAACAACTGAGCAAAACTGAACGTACTTAGACATTTACTAAAGTGGCACACAATATTTTTAGCGCAACGCAATCTGACTTTCAGTAATCCCTACAAAAGAATGGCCCTGACTAACATTAACCTATACCTTTCACAAATCACTTACCTCACATAAATCTTCGTTACTCGAACTACTGCAATACAGCGAGCGCCACTACTGCTAGCTAAATAATTCAAACTCCTGAAGACACTAACTACTGATAGGCATAGTTAGCAAACGAAAGATTTTGATGGAGAACAAACAATGTATTAACCTTAGCAGTGTTCAAAAGTCATAATATGTATTGCAGTTCATGACATCCAGTCTTACAAATTTACTGTCTCTGATGGACGCATGTCCAGATCATCCGCACTCAAAACTCTGCCATTTCTCTCCCCACATCCACCACTGCTGGCGGCTCACCTCCAACTGCGCAACGCTACGCGCTGTTAACAACCAGCTGCCCAACACTACAGTAGCAAACAACAATGCAAACAAGCCACAGACTGCACACAGCACAGTCAGTGATTTTCATACAGAGCGCTACGTGGCGTTACCAATAAAAAAACCTAAACAGCCTACTTACACAGTAATCCCAACAACAACAAATTAACGACGCGCCAGCAATACATACAAACAATGAAACAAATACACAACATAAATACACAAACACAAATGTAAAGAATTTACCGCGCACAAATAACTGCCGCCGTGATTACTGATCAGAAGATTACAGGTCTACACATCCCAGGCAGGGTCAGCCACGTAGAAGGGGTTTCTTTCAATAAAATGCTGATTAGGAACCCGAGGCAGGTCAGCCAAATGTCGGTGGTTTTAACAAGGATGATTTTACTTGTTCACTTACTTCGGCCGCGCGTGGCTGGCGGCGTCCGGCTGGCCGGTCGGCTCAGCGGCGAACAACAGGAGGCTCCGGGTTGGAGTCCCGGCGCTGTCGGCACGAGAGGCGCTCTCGTAGTGCGGAGTGTACTCTATCCCACCCCGTCTTCTTCCCTGCTCCTCCTGGTGGCTCGTCCGCGGTGGACGGGCGGAACGGGCCGCAGTCCCCCAGCGTTGTCGGCTCACCCGTTTGTGACAGCGGATGCACAGGGCCTAGGCCCCGCACGATCTCGACGACGGCTCACTGATGTGGTCAGCATTGGCGGCGAGCGAGTCTGCCGCGATGTCTGCTAATCCTGGGTCGATGACTGACAGCGGCAGCAGAGAGGACCAGTGCTGGTACTGTCCCCTCACGTCTGCTGCTGGAAGGGCCGCCCTTACTGCAACATCTCCTTAATAAGGATTAACATGTCGATCACCGAACTGAGCGCTACGCAGCGACCCAGTACACATCTAACTGCAAGTCTAACTGTCTAACTGCGAGTGCCTTGTTGCTGTCAAAGCTGGCGTATTTAAAGGAAGCACGAGCGACGTCCTGACGTCATACTCGTTTGTAATGACTGCATTCGTTCCACTTATACTGCTGATTCATCTGTCAGACTCGCCCCTCAGGTGTTCTTGCGACAGAGTAACGTGTTGTTACGGCAGACTTAGGCGAAGTTGTGAAATGCAGTACAGCTGACGCTATACCTCTGTCTTGCACTCTACGAAAGTCTCCTGAAATAGGTAGCTGCGAATAAAGTACTTTTGTACAGTTATGCGGCTTCTGGAAACATGTTAATTTGAATGGTTGAGTGTTGAATGTTTGTTTGTTATTCATAATGTCTCTGAGCTGTGTTTGTATTTCTTCTTTGGCAGCCATATGAAATTCAGTATCTTTTATTTGAGCCAGATATAATGGAAGATGCAGGAGGAGTTGGTCAGGGATAATACGAACCTTAAATCACTTCCAAACTGCAAATTGTATTAGAAACTTTTACGCAGCACATCCGTGATCCGCCATTATAATCCAGGAATTTATGACGATGTTTGGGGGGTGCTGGAATTACCCACAATAAGGATTTCTGATAATTGACAAAATAAGGAAAGTGAATGATGGCTGATACACGCTGAACTTCTCAGAGTTTCTATTTATAATACATTGTATTTATATGTAGCTGCGTCAGAATATTGTTCGCAATGGATAAGATCACAGGAAAGTCATGCACTCTTTCTGAGGGTGTTATACACAGGCCGAACCTCCAACTGTACGTCGATACAGAAACTGAGAAAGTTAATGGAAGCCTTTATTGAAATATCACCGAAGCTCTAAGACATCGTACTGCGGCAATGCAAGTATTGGAGGTGCCCTTAAAGCGGTAAATGCAAACGTCCATGAAATAGAAGAAACCTTATACAATATAAACAAATCCTCTTGTAAACAACGAGGAAAGAAATGCATGGAAAGTAAACCCTAGTACCATTCAGAGGTTAATAAGTGTAGTAAAAGCACAGCTTGACGACACTGAACGAGTTTCAGTTATGGAGAAGGGAAACCCCTCACATTACCATATATATAAGTTGTGCACTAGCTCAAAGTCAATTTATAATGCGACAGCATGTCAATAAAACGCAAAGTCATTGAGGTGTGTAAGGCCATTCATCAAGGATTACGATTGTTAAAATTAAGACAGTTAAAGAGAGTTCATTGTCTGTTAGCTACGTTTATACCAATAACTGAAAGTTTTAACAGCTCTCATACAGGTCGGATGGAGGCAGCAGAGTAGGGATACACTGTTACTGATTGCTTTACTGTCACAGAACTAGGAAAATACGTAGATACGACATATGGAATCACCAGGAATAAACAGTATTTACTGGGAAAGCATCCTACACAGTAAATCAGGCAGGTAATGCACAATGTAAAGAAGGAGTTTGAGCGAACACCTGGCTTAATCGATCTGATATTCTTCAAATCTGCTGAAACTATCACATACTTCTCAAAAGAGATATGAGGGTGAAAAATTCCATATGATTAACGCACACAGGCTAAACAACACCCCAGATGGATGAATGAGAAGCCTGCACTGCAAGATATACATGAATATTACTGTTGTTGTTGTTGTGGTCTTCAGTCCTGACTCGGTTTGATGCAGCTCTCCATGCTACTCTATCCTGTGCAAGCTTCTTCATCTCCCAGTACCTACTGCAACCTACATCATTCTGAATCTGCTTAGTGTATTGCCCTCCAATGCTAAATTTGTGATCCCTTGATGCCTCAAAACATGTCCTACCAACCGATCCCTTCTGCTTGTCAAGTTGTGCCACAAACTTCTCTTCTCCCCAATCCTGTTCAATACCTTCTCATTACTTACGTGATCTACCCACCTTATCTTCAGCATTCTTCTGTAGCACCACATTTCGAAACCTTCTATTCTCTTCTTGTCCAAACTGGTTATCGTTCATGTTTCACTTCCATACATGGCTACACTCCATACAAACACTTTCAGAAACGACTTCCTGACACTTAAATCTGTACTCGATGTTAACAAATTTCTCTTCTTCAGAACCGCATTCCTTGCCATTGCCAGTCTACATTTTATATCCTCTGTACTTCGACCCTCATCAGTTATTTTGCTCCCCAAATAGCAGAACTCCTTTACTACTTTAAGTGTCTCATTTCCTAATCTAATTCCCTTAGCATCACCCGACTTAATTCGACTACATTCCATTATCCTCGTTTTGCTTTTGTTGATGTTCATCTTATATCCTCCTTTCAAAACACTGTCCATTCCGTTCAACTGCTCTTCCAAGTCCTTTGCCGTCTCTGACAGAATTACAATGTCATCGGCGAACCTCAAAGTTCTTATTTCTTCTCTATGGACTTAATTCCTACTCCGAATTTTTCCTTTGTGTCCTTTACTGCTTGCTTAGTATACAGATTGAATAAAATCGAGGAGAGGCTACAACCCTGTCTAACTTCCTTCCTAACCACTGCTTCCCTTTCGTGCGCCTCGACTCTTTATAACTGCCATCTGGTTTCTGTACAAATTGTAAATAGCCTTTCGCTCCCTGTATTTAACCCCTGCCACCTTTAGAATATGAAAGAGTATTCCAATCAACATTGTCAAAAGCTTTCTCTAAGTCTACAAATGCTAGAAACGTAGGTTTGCCTTTCCTTAATCTTTCTTCTAAGATAAGTCGTAAGTTCAGCATTGCCTCACGTGTTCCAACATTTCTACGGAATCCAAACTGATCTTCCCCGAGGTTGGCTTCTACCAGTTTTTCCATTCGTCTGTAATGAATTCGCTCTGGTATTTTGCAGCTGTGACTTATTAAACTGATAGTTCGGTAATTTTCACATCTGTCAACACCCGCTTTCTTTGGGATTGGAATTATTATATTCTTCTTGAAGTTTGACGGTATTTCGCCTGTCTCATACATCTTGCTCACCAGATGGTAGAGTTTTGTGGACCGGCTCTCCCAAGGCCGTCAATAGTTCTAATGGAATGTTGTCTACTCTCGGGGCCTTGTATCGACTCAGGTCTTTCAGTGCTCTGTCAAACTCTTCACGCAGTATCGTATCTCCCATTTCATCTTCATCTACATCCTCTTCCATTTCCATAATATTGTCCTCAAGTACCCCGCCCTTGTACAGACCCTCTACATACTCCTTCCACCTTTCTGCTTTCCTTGCTTTGCTTAGAATTGGGTTTCCATCTGAGCTCCTGATATTCATACAAGTGGCTCTCTTTTCTCCAAAGGTATCTTTAATTTTCCTGTTGGTAGTATCTATCTTGCCCCTAGTGAGATAAGCCTCTACATCCTTACATTTGTCCTCTAGCCATTCCTGCTTAGCCATTTTGCACTTCCTGTCGTTCTCATTTTTGAGACGTTTGTATTCCTTTTTGCCTGCTTCATTTACTGCAGAGTTTCTATTTATAATACATTGTATTTAATTGATGAAAGGAGAAAATATAATTCATCAATTAAATTCAATATTTCTTCTGTTAGCCAAGGATTTCTACTAGCCCTCTTCTTTTTACCTACTTGATCTTCTGCCGCCTTCACTACTTAATCCCTCAGAGCTACCCATTCTTCTTCTACTGTATTTCTTTCCCCCATTCCTGGCAATTGTTCCCTTAGGCTCTCCCTGAAACTCTGTACAACATCTGGTTTAGTCAGTTTATCCAGGCCCCATCTACTTAAATTCCCACCTTTTTGCACTTTCTTCAGTTTTAATCTACAATTCATACCCAATAGATTGTGGCCAGAGTCCACATTTGCTCCTGGAAATGTCTTACAGTTTAAAACCTGGTTCCTAAATCTTTGTCTTACCATTATATAATCTATCTGATACCTTCTAGTATCTCCAGGATTCTTCCATGTATACAACCTTCTTTTAAGCTTCTTGAACCAAGTGTTAGCTATGATTAAGTTACGCTCTGTGCAAAATTTTTACCAGACGGCTTCCTCTTTCATTTCTTATCCCCAATCCATATTCACCTACTATGTTTCCTTCCTTTTCCTACTCTCGAATTCCAGTCACCCATGACTATTAAATTTTCGTCTCCCTTCACTACCAGAATAATTTCTTTTACCTCATCATACATTTCATCTATTTCTTCATCATCTGCAGAGCTAGTTGGCATATAAACTTGTACTACTGTAGTAGGCATGGATTTCGTGTCTATCTTGGCCACAATAATTCGTTCACTATGCTGTTTGTAGTATCTTACCTGCACTCCTATTTTTTTATTCATTTTTAAACCTACTCCTGCATTACCCCTATTTGATTTTGTATTTATAACCCTGTATTCACCTGGCCAAAAGTCTTGTTCCTCCTGCCACCGAACTTCACTAATTCCCACTATATCTAACTTTAACCTATCCATTTCCCATTTCAAATTTTCTAACTGACCTTCCCGATTAAGGGATCTGCCATTCCAAGCTCCGATCCGTAGAACGCCAGTTTTCTCTCTCCCGATAACGACGTTCTCTAGTGTAGTCCCCGCCCAGAGATCTGAATGGGGGACTATCTTACCTCCGGAATATTTTACCCAAGAGGACGCCATCATCATTTAACCATACAGCAAAGCTACATGCCCTCGGGAAAATTTACGGCTGTAGTTTCCCCTAGGTTTCAGCCGTTCGCATTACCAGCACAGCAAGGCCGTTTTGGTTAGTGTTACAAGTCCAGATCAGTCAATCATCCAGACTGTTTCCCCTGCAACTACTGAAAAGGTTGCTGCCCCTCTTCAGGAACCACACGTTTGTTTGCCCTCTCAACAGATACACCTCCGTTGTAGTTGCACCTACAGTACGGCCATCTGTATCGCTGAGGCACGCAAGCTCATCACTAACGGCAAGGTCCCTGGTTCATGGGGGGGGGGGGGGGGGGGGAATGGTTCCCAAATAGCTGTAGAATTAGATCCATAGCCAAGGATTCTCATTCTCAGTCAGTTGTATTGCAGTGACTTTTGATGGATGATGATATTATTTTTTTGCTAACACTGATTTCGTTGTAGGTACCACTTGCTATGATGGAATTTGGACATGGTTGTAGTTTTAACTTTAAGTTCCAATGGTAATTCATATTAACAGAACGTGATGCACTGCCTGGACTATCACTAAATTTTTAAGTGAGTAAGCAGATTTGTATTCACCACTGGCCCATAGCATTCTGGCTTCCTAGCCATCAAGAATAAATCGGAGCTGCATGCAGAACTGTATCTCCACAATACACACAATTATTTCTAGTCTTTGAGCTACCACCATCTCCAACTCCTACAGCGCTAGCGTCACGTAGCACATCAATGAGCGTTGTGTTACTCTCCACAACGTTAAATGTGTTGTTATAGGCTTTTCATCAGACTGAGAGTTGAACATGTTGATAATTTATCAAACTCAAAGATATGCTGATATGAAAGCACTACTATCAGATTAGGATTAATATGAATTGTGCCATAATTCAGCATGAATAACTACAGAGTACAACCCTCAAATACTGATAGCATAGCCAGCCACTGTGACCCAGCGGTTCTAGGCGTTTCAGTCCGGAACCGCGAAGCTGCTACGGTCGCAGTTTCGAATCCTGCCTCGGGCATGGGTGTGTGTGATCTCCTTAGGTTAGTTAGGTTTAAGTAGTTCTAAGTCTAGGGGACTGATGACCTCGGATGTTAAGTCCCACAGTGCTTGGAGCCATTTGAACCATTTTGAATTGATAGCATAACTGTATTATGCTGTGCAAGATAGGGGTACAATGACAGTCAGTTTCTATTCAATCAATGTGTGAGAGTGGTTTGAGGGGACAATATATAATATTGGTAAGATATACCGTCTGCCATACACTATAGAGCGGTTTGCAGGCTATATCTTTAGATGAAGGATGTTCATTGGCGATGACGTTTTCTATGTGAAGCAGGTAGTTCACTGGACGGAGCCCTTATTATAAATAAATCCAATTTGTACACATAAATAGCATAAGAAATTCTATACACTGTAGCCAGAGAGACTGTGGAGCTGGCACATGTCTGGCCCAGATGCACCCACAGGAATCTTAAGTAATGGACAAGCTCCAGTTTGACCTTCCTGATATAAGACGCAGTGGCACTAGTGGAAGCTAGCACTCTAATGTATGGAATGCTCGTCTGCTGGTGAGAGGGCTGAGATGGCTGAGAGTGATGATCTTGAGGGAAACTATAGTTTTGTGAACATTTAATCAAACTTGGGGGGGGCCTATTTTGTTGGACATTTTGGCACAGTTTGGGAGCATTTTGATACAATTTTTTTTCTGTGACATGTATTGGTGAAATGTAATGTAGTCTCAACTGATCATCTTCCTGTTTCATATAAATTCCTCAAAGTCCAAACTTTATCTGAAATACTTCAGCTTTATCAGAACACATTTTGGAAGGGTAACAGTATTTCTGTGACTTCACAGTACAGGTTTAAATTTAGAAACTAAGGTGATGATCCCTGCCATCAGTAATGAATTCAGAATCCGAGATGGCTGACCTGGGGATATGGGCACAGTACAAAATATTGTACCAATCTCCAAGGCACTGCAGTGATCTACCACAAGCACCCATCCTCAACGTCCTTGCTTACTAGCCATCAAACAGAACTACCACTTGTGCGCTGCTTTAAACAGTTAAAGTGTGATCTTTACCATAAGGCATCGTCAGAGACCTACCACCACCAGGATGAAATGACTGACTCGCACACATGACTGTAAGTGTTAAGCTGTTCCTCTCTCTCAATCTTTATTACTAATTATTTGTGTAACTATATGTATGTACTTGCAGGGTTTCCTTCTATTTTTCCTTAGTTCAACAGCTCCCCGTCATATCTAATGTAATGCCTGATACACCTGAGCACTAGCAGCAACTGTAGCAGCAGGTACCAGCCAGCATGTAGACATATTCACTGATGTAGCTCCTGAAACGTTTGAGTTGACGTGAAATTAGCATCCTGAGCTATTTTCATTGTATCCATCACCCACACCACTAAGTCACCACACAGACAAGTTATCAGATGCAGCCCCTAATACATCAGAACAAGACCCTGAATTGTTTCCAGAGTTCGAGTTTCTACTCTGTCCAATGCCTGTACCTCTCTTTAAGCCCCAGCTACATCATTTCAGAATACTGTTGTTCAACATCACATTTCAAGCGACTGCCAATGGATCGATGCATGTTAATATCAGTTTAGCACCTGACATAGAATTCGAAGTTACAGGGGACATAGACAGTGTTTGGTGGAGTGCAATGGTACAGCTCAGTGATATGGATTGGGATAACCTGTATAGCAAGTTGAACTACATAGACTGCATGACAACCGAGTACATTCCATGCCTTCTAGAGATTTTCTTCTGCAGGAACAGTGGATCTAACGTAAACATGTTTAGGGATGATACACTGAAATTAACATCTGGAGACCTAACACAGTATGTGCATTTAAAGCCTCAAAGTGTCAAGAATCCGCTTGTCTGGTACTGTGTGAAACGTGCATCGCCATCGTGAGTCTCAGTCTCTTGTGGAGGTATGTCAAACCGCTGTATGATGATATTGCCATATATATATATATATATATATATATATATATATATATATATATATATATATATATATATATATATCCGAGCCTCAGGTACAGGGCGGGTCACAGGTGGCGGATAGCGAACGATCCATCAGATATGGTGGACAGCTGCGAATAAGGGGAAACCCAAATAAGCAGTCCCGGACCGAGGCGGCAGCATCACGAGGGTGTGGGAGTGTGACTTTTGGCAAGGGTCACACTCATTCAAAAACCACAGAACCCGAAGACGTTGCTGTGTCATGGCGAATAAGTGCCGCCATTACAATAAGCACCGTCAACACCCAAATCCAGGACGCGTCTGAAGTGGGAACCATCGGCATCCTGGTCAGCGTCTGTTCACACAATGTGCGGCTGGTCATAATGCTCGAGGAACTAACAATCCCTGGTTCTAAACACCCAGTGGAAACACTGGACCAACTTGATTACAAGCAAGTATGACTCGTGCAAGTAATAACAACATTACCCCAGGTGGTAACCAATCCACCCATCAACAGATGGCAACCAGGAATTCGGATTCTGGGGAACCTGGACTTACACGATTACATCAGAGAAAGTCGGAGCTCTCTGGCAAACTTCCACTTAAAACACCTACATACATTGGAACCTTTAACATAAATACATTAATCCAACCAGGAAAACTTCTAAACCTTACAACAGAACTTGAAAAGCAAAAGATAGTAATACTAGCTTTACAGGAGACACGTTTTACAGATGAAGAAACATCAGATTATGGCAACTATCGCATCTTTAAGAGCAAGACGGATAAACGAATCGGAAGAGGAGCCCCCCATCTCGGGATGGCATTTATCATACACAAGAGCGTGCTCAGCTCCATCAAGGAAGTTACTCCCGTAAATAATAGGATAATGACGATGCGCTGACAATGTGCCAACAAAACATACACAATGGTTAATGTTCATGCTCCCACAAACGGAGACAACAAGAAAAACCCCATAGAAACAGAAAAGTTCTGGGAAAATTTGGAGAATATAATGGCCAAGATTCCAAAAGATGATACAAAAGTTCTACTCGGCGATTTTAATGCCCAAATTGGTAGAGAGAAAATCCACCAAAAAACCGTAGGCAAATATCCTGCACATAAATTTACCAATAAAAATGGTACAAGGCTCGTCGAACTATGTAAGCAGAATAACCTGAAGATAATGTCAACATCTCTAAGAAAATGTCCAAGAAAACAAAAGACATGGAGATCTCCTATACAACAAATTGGCGAGTTTCAAATAGATCATGTGGCGATTTCATACCCAGTACAAAAAGAAATTTACGACGTCCAAGTACGCAGAGGAGCAAACATTGATTCAGACCATTACCTAACTAGAATTAAAATCAAGTTTACAGCACGAAGAAGTCATCAGAAGATAACAGAAATACAGAAATATGACACCAAGAAGATTAAAGAATCTAAAGTAAAAGAAGAATGGGAGAAGGAAAAGGCAAACACATGGGAAGAATTTCATTCTAAAATCACGCGAATAGCTAAGGAAACCATTCCCTTGAAAAAGATATTCAGACACCCTTGGTGGGATTCAGACTGTGAAAATGCATTGGAAAGGAGAAAAAAGGCATTTCAAGAATATAACAGTAAAAAATCACAAGAAAGTCTACATTTATTTAACGAGGTTAGAAAACAGGTTTCAAAATCTATTAGGCAAGCAAAAAGGAAGTACACAAAGGCACAACTGGATGCCATAGAAGAAAATTTCCAAAACTATAATACAAGAGACTTCTACAGAACTTTCGCAGATAAAATACGAGGATATATCCCTCAAAATTTATGTTTCAGAAAACCAGGAAAACTGTCAAGCATTGGCTCAATATTTTTCTAACCTACTAAATTGCCCAGAACCTAGTTTAAGGTTTCCCAAAGAAATATGTGCCAACGCTCAACCGGATTCATTACCACCAACACAGGAAGAAATCAAATGTCACATTAAAAACTTAAAAAATAATAGAACATCTGGCGAAGATGGCATTGTTGCAGAGCTATTAAAAAACCTAGGACCAAAGACGTTGCAAGAGCTCACAAAAATAATAACAAAAATATGGGAAACAAAAAAATTACCAGAGGAGTGGAAATGTGCCCTTATTCACCCGTTACATAAAAAAGGAGACAGAACAAATGTCAATAACTACAGGGGAATCTCACTTTTACAAGTCACCTACAAAATTCTCTCAACATGCCTGCTGAAAAGAACACAAGAGCAGCTGGAATGCCAAATTGGTGATTATCAAGCAGGCTTCCGCCCCGGTCGCTCATGCATAGAACAAATATTTAATTTAAAGACAATATTAAAACACAAAGCAATTAGAAATGCCCCCATAATTTGTACATTTGTAGATTTTAAGAAAGCCTATGACTCAATTGACCGGCAATCTTTGTTTAACATTTTAGAGGAACTTGGACTTGACTCCAAAACACTAAGGCTTATCAAAGAATCACTGACAGACACTGTATCTAAAATTAAATTCAGGGGAGAAATCTCTGAACCTTTTCTCATAAAAACTGGAGTACGTCAAGGTGACGGGCTATCTCCACTTTTGTTTAATATAGTCCTGGATAAAGTCATTAAGGAATGGGAAAAAGAATTAAAAAATCAATCCTACTGGAAACCAATCCATCTTGGTAGAACCAAAGACAACGTGGAGATATCTTGTTTAGCATTCGCGGACGACTTGGCCATACTTGCAGATGATGAAGAAATCGCCACCAAACAAATAGAGATCCTTAAGGAATGCGTGGATAAAGTAGGCTTACAAATTTCGTTTCAAAAGACAGAATTTTTCTGTACGAAATTCCATATACACAGTTTGAACACAAAATATGGAAAAATAAATAGAGTAAAACATTTTAAATGCCTAGGTGAAATTTTGGAGCCAACCGGAGGAGAGAAAGTTGCACAGAAGATCAGACAACAGAAAATGAAGAGAGCATATGGTATGACACATGAAATATACAATAAAAAATGCATCTCCTCGAACACAAAAATCAGACACTACTGCGCAGTAATTAAGCCAGCAGCACTATATGCTAGTGAAACGCTCACACTCCACACAAAATGTGATTTAGAAAAAATACTAAAAGAAGAACGAAAAATTATGAGAAAGATTTTAGGTCCAAAATTAACAGAAGAAGGATACCGCATACAATCAAGAAGAACCACAGAAACTATATCAAACCTGGCAGCAGACATAAGAAGGCGAAGATTAAAATTTTATGGACATGTCACTAGACTTCCCCCCACACGACTCACCAACAGAATTCTCACTTACATAGAAAAAGTCAAATCAAGAACACCATGGATTAGCCAAGTAAAATTAGATTTACAAAAAGCAAATATTGAACTTAAAGATGTCAAAGATAGAAAAACTTTTAGAAATAAGGTGGAAAAGTGGAATGTATTGTCGGAGAAGGAAGCACTGATGAGACCAGGAACAAAATGGACAGAAGAAAGAAAAAGAAAACATGGAGAACGAATGAAAGAAGTATGGAAGAAACGACGTCAGAAAGCTTTGCGTGATCCTTCTGGGTCCATTCGCGATAAGTATATATATATATATATATATATATATATATATATATATATATATATATATATATATAGTGCATCGTGATGTGGAATGTGTGTATGGCTTTTTGTACATGTGCTGTGCATAAATCTGCTCGTATTACTCCCATAAACAGAAACTCCATTCAAGTGGAGTTTACAGATAACATTCCTAAGTCCATTACTGCTCCAATTGCTTTGCATGGAATACATGATTAATGAAAATAATGCTTAATGTAAAGCAAATACAAACAGTTATTGGGAAAGTTCTGCTGAGTGATGAAAAGGGCGATGTAGAAAAAAGAGAACGACAGTGTTTTTTAATGATGGTGATTTATTTTCCACAGTTCACTAAATAAAAAATGCGTATTACAGCGTATAAAAGTTTTCTCAAAATATATAATAATTAGTATTTTTCACAGCTTGTCATACATTTTATTTCATCACACACATATACCTTGAGACTTAACAGTTCAGACGTTGGAGAGAGGCCACACATGTGCAATGCAATGTCAGAGGGTCTTTACTGTCAGTTATTCCTATTCCAAAGTGACATAGAACATTTTATGATCTTGACAGTCACAGAGTGTTCTGATGACAATACGCCTGATGCTATACGACTAAAACTCTTACAAATTCCTCAACTTTAATGTTAACTGGATTCATTGCTATAATTAAGTAATGTGTCTTTGTTCTGACAATCAATATCTATAAAAAACATTTTTATGAAATTTATTCAATATATGACCTCTACAGCTTTCATCTAGTACAGATGAAAAATATTTGCACAGGTCTTCCAAATGTCTGTGGAAGCAACTGTAATCACAGGGCGCATGCTGTCATGGACCAATACATACAGCACTCTAGGCTAAATCCAATGCAACTGAGTGACTCACATTCACCTGCAAACTAAACTTCCTTCTTATTCTTCCTCCTCTCATTACTGTTAGATAAACAAAATGTGTATTCATGGTACATTGCTTCTTACATATACTCGAAAATGCCGGATGATAACACCTTCTGTACAGATGATCAGTCTTATATAAATCCATCTGACGTATGCCCTGACACCACGTGATACTATGAATCACAATCATGTATAATCGGAATTCTATGTACTGAACAGGTTGAAATTAAAGTAGGAGCAGGTGAACCACACTAGAGGTCCGTGGAAAGGATGGAGACTGAACCTTGTGAGCGTCATCCAATTCTGGACAGAATAATTCCACAGTCTCTTTTGGCAATAATGCTAGAATTTACCATCTGGCTAATGTGCAGCACTGCTACACCCGAAACTGACGTTGCACTGTACTATCCTATCTGAAACCACTTTCGTGTTCTGTGCTACATTATACAGTCACCCTATTGCACTGTGCTATGCATGTTCGAAATCATGTCTGATTACAGCGCCATGCTAAAGAGGCTATTGAATTCTTGTGTCCTCCCTCCTTCTCTGCCAACCTTCTTGTCTACTCTCTCTCTCTCTCTCCCTCACTCCCAAAAGCACCTAGTGTGGTTCACTAGTTCATACATTAAATCCAATCTTTTCGATAGATATAATTCCAATTATGTATGACTGTGATTCATTCCATCACATGGTATAAGGCCATACATGAGATGGATGTACATAGTACTGACTACCTGCCTCAGGAGGTGTTGTCAGCTAGCATTTGGAAATATATGTAAGAAGCCTTACACCATGAATACACATCTAGCATCGTCTAATAGTAATAATAATAACATAATAAGCCTTAACTGTGGCTACACATTTAGCTTTTGTTAACAATAATAGTAAAAAGACAAAAAAATGCAGTTTGAAGAAGAATGTGAGTCAGTTCACACATTAATTGCATGGCACTTCGCCTGTTGTGCTGCCAGTATTGGTCCATGGGAACAGATGGCCCAAGATGATAATCGCTTCCATTGATGTGTTGAAGGCATGTGCAAAATTTTGTCACCTGTACAGGATGAATGCTATAAAAGTCATGTATGGGGTAAGCTTCATGAAAATTTTTTTATAGCTACGGTATGTCAGAACAAAGACACATTAATTAGTTACAGCAAAGGATGCCACTAACATTAAAGTTCAGGAATATTTAAGAGTTCCTAGCCCCAGAGTGTCTAGTGTATTGTCATCTGAACAGTATGTTATTCTGGAACGGAAAAATGTGCTAAGTGTCTTTGATATAGCAGCAGCTGAACTATAAAGTCTCTCTGAGATTGCAAATGTCTACACTACATAGACTATCCCTCCAATATCAGTACCGTTTAGTCTCATGGTGTAAATGTATGTTAAAATAAAACATATTACAAGTTGTAAAAATAATATTTATTATTATACATTATGAACCAACGCTTACACGTCGTTAATGTGCATTATATGCTTAGCGAACTGTGCAATTAAACCAACATCATGAATAAAGTGTCATTCTCATATTTCTACATCAATCCTATTCTTTATTTTTATTTTTACAATTACTCAAGTGTTGTATAAATACTCGTTGTTGATCTTATTATCTATAGTCTTCATTATTTTACTTTTGATCACAAAATATCGAATACTTCTGTGCAGGATTTTAAGTAGTTCACATATACGAACACTTAGAGAACTGAATTTTACTTTCGTATACTATTACTGTAACAAATAATTTTTCACATAAAACTACATTCTCAGGTTTAAACTTGCACACAAAAATTGCCCTTGTTTGGTAGAAAAAGAAAGTCAGCAATATAGACATTCCGTGCTGGGATCTACATTTTTCATTATCACCACCCAGAACACATTTAATTTGAACTAACACTAAGTATTTTATAGTAGAAGCCGAAAGTTTCTCACCACAATTGTCTTGAAGGTCTTCGTCTGATTCTCCCTCTGGTGGCAAAACTGTGATCACTTGCTATTGCAAAATCGTCGACTTTCTCGTCTGTTTGTTAAACTACACTGCTGGCCACCGTAAATGCAACACCAAGAAAGACAAGAGGTAGCACAACAAAATTTATTTTGTAGATAACATGTTGACCAAGTATCAAATGATTACGTTTACAGACGTCTGTGACATGTGGTTCCTGCCAGAATCAGTAGCCAGAGTAGCCGCCATTGTTGGAGATCACCGCTGCCACACGTCTCGGCATTGAGTCAAAGAGACGTTGGATGTGTTCCTGGGGTACAGCAGCCCAAGCAGCTTCCACACGTTGCCAAAGATCATCTGGTGTGGCAGCTGGGGATGTAATCTGGGTCACTCGTTGAGCAACCATGGACCACATGTTTTCTATCGGCGAAAGATCCGGAGAGCGAGTCGGCCAGGGAAGCAATTCAATCTGGTTATTGACGAAGAACCTTTGGACAATGCGTGCCACGTGTGGTCGCGCATTATCCTGTTGAAATATGGCTGTGGCCGAGCCCTGAAGGTAAGGAAGGACAACTGGCTCCAGCACCTCGGATATGTAGCGCCGGCTATTTAAAGTACCGGCAATGCGTACTACAGGCGTGCGAGAGTAATATCCAATACCGCCCCATACCATAATACCCGGTGCAAGACCAGTGTGGCGGTGCATAATGCAGCTGACCAGCATCCTCTCTCCACGGTGTCTCCACACACGAATCCGACCATCGTCGTGCTGCAGACAGAAGCGTGCCTCGTCAGTAAAGACAACGTCATTCCATTCTGCCGTCCACATCCGTCTGTCATCACACCATTGGCGACGGAGACATCTGTGGTTCTGCGTCAATGGTAGACGAAGCAATGGACGTCTTGCGGACAGACCACTCTGCTGTAAACGGCGTCGAATGGTACGCGCAGACACTGGATGATGCGTTACAGACGCAATGTGCTGTGCTATGGTTCGGGATGTCACTGAGCGATCCGTCACTGTTATGCGCACAATTTGCCTATCAGCACGTGCAGTGGTGCACCGAGGTGAATGCGATCGACCACGTCGGTCCGTCGTACCCTCCTGCATCCAACGGTCACATATCCGCATTACAGTTGTTTGGTTTCGTCCAACACGACTAGCGATTTCTCTGTATGATAATCCTCAATCTCGGTAAGCCACTATCCTTCCTCTGTCGAACTCGGATACTTGATCAAAAGATGTTCGCTGTTGTCTACGAGGCATAACTGATCGTCTTGTGAAACAACCACAAGGTAAACACACGTGCCGAACGTACACTCGTCGAAATCGCCAAGCCTTAAATGGCGCTATGAGGTGGCGCCACAGGCGCGCATGACGTGCGTCTGTGCTGAAATTCTAATCAGTTGCATATCTCATCGCTGCAAACCCATGGTGTAAATTTCACTTGATTCGGATGCTTCTATCATTACACGTAGTCGGTAACCTATTACAATCTGAATTTGTCGCTAAACATACTGAATTTACTAGTAGTACTACCAATACTACAATGAATGCTATTATGGTACTATACCAACTGAGCAACAGCGACCTACACGTCTCAATAAACTGTTGTAGCACATTTCCTTTACATGGATCCTTAGAGTTCAACAGAAATGATTTAGAAATGCCATGGAAACATTTCACGTATGCGTCAATTGTTTATGTGCAATGAGATGGAGTATACTGGCTGTTCAAATTAAAAGGGATACTCTGACAGGAGACGGGGACGGAAGACAGATTTCCTGGAATCGTTAACAAGCCGTTGTATCAATAACACTAGTATTCGTCACAACGAATGTAGAACTCTCAGTTCCCTAGTTGTTGCGATTTTACGCCTTTAGCAGGGATGGGGAACGCATAACACGGTAATTCAGTGGATAGTACTGCCACTCATTAGAACTACACCTACTAATTTCCACCTGTTCTTCTACCTGTGTTGTGCCCCAGTAAACACATTTCACTGCTGATCTGCTCTCTGGGATTTCGGAGTTGCTGTACCAAGTGTCATGGAGTTGACGCAGACAACGGAAGGTCTATATTGCTTTCACAGTCGCCTGTTCAGTTTTGGAACACGTTTTCACCATTTTTGGAGACATAATAACAATATTTATTCATAAACATTGATTGTGTGGAATTCAGCTCGTTCCGATTGTTCATAAAGCGTAGAAGGTGAGAGGCAGTACTAATCTATTGATTTTACGTTAACATATGGATCTAAGGACTCATGCATGATGTTAAATCATCATTATTAAGTTCGCACCCAGAAGACAGTACAGTAAGAAATCTACTGCATTTGTTGAATACTCTACGTACAACGTCAAACATAGTTTTGGTGAGGTTCTGTCAGCTCTGTGCTTACGTTTCTCTAACGTTTGCCTGGCGGTTATTGTGAGATAGAGAGTGGGAGAGAGATTGTGGGATCTAATGTTCTGATCTATTCTAGTTTTCGACGTTGGTGTATTAAATTGTTTAAATTTGGACATCAGTCGCTGCGTTCTACAAAAGTCTGTTTCTGTCGAGAAGTTTGCTTGATTCCATTTGTTTTACAATTCTGTATAGCAGCTAACGTAAGTCGGTCTTTGACTTTTTAAATTATAGCAGAAGTGAATAGAAACTTACATTTGCTAGAAGGGTTCGTCATGTACTGTAAAGGCAAAAACTGAATCACCGGCCTGTGTCATTTTGTTTTTGACTCTCTAGTGGCTTCCAAATGGTTCAAATGGCTCTGAGCACTATGGGACTTAACATCTATGGTCATCAGTCCCCTAGAACTTAGAACTACTTAAACCTAACTAGCCTAAGGACATCACACAACACCCAGTCATCACGAGGTAGTGGCTTCCACTACAGTACTGTGACACGGGGATTTAATGCGTGTGAACTTACAAACAAAAGAATACTTAGATGACTTCATTTTTTCTAGGTCATAGCTAAAATTTCGATTACCCTTCGTTTATCACATTCACACCAAGTTTACTCACAGATTACCCACTTCGATTCGTGATCTCGTTATATATTTCCCATTATCTGCAGTAACGAAAAACATCGCAACACCAAAAAATAATTAATGTAGAGTAATGGATTTTTGGGAATACTTTCGTCTAGGTAACATATTTAAGAGATTCACATTCAAGATCACAGGTTAATGTAAGCGCGAGATAAGTCGTTGCAAATGTGAAATGCCGGTACATTAACAACCGGTGTCACCACTAGAATATTGAGTGCAAGCGTGCAAACGTGCATGCATTGTACTGTACAGGTGCTGCATGTCAGCTTGTGAAATGGAGTTCCATGCCCATTGCACTTAGTCGGACAATACAGGGGTGGTTAATGCAGTTTGTGGATAGCGCTAGAGTCGTGGTCAGGTGGCGTCCCGTTTGCGGTCGACAGAGACAGATCTGGCGATCGAGCAGGCGAAGGCAATATGTCGATCTCTGTGGAGCATGTTGGGTTACGACAGCGGTATGTCAACGAGATTATCCTGTTGGAAAGTACCCTTTGGGATGCTGTTCATGAATGGTAGCACAACACGTCGAATCACCAGACTGACATGCAAATTGTCAGTCACATTGAGTGGGAAAACTACGAGAGTTCTCCTTCGTTATACGAAATCACTCCACACCATAACTCAAGGTATATGTCCAATATGTCTAGAATGCAAACAGGTTGGTGCAGGCCCACATCTGGCCTCCCCCTAACCAACACACCGCCATCACTGGCACCGAGACACAACCGGCTTTCATCAGAAAAAAAACAAAACAATGAACCTCCACCCTGCCCTCCAAAGAGCTCTCGCTTGACACTAATGAAGTCATAATGGCGGTGGTTTGGGGTCAGACGAATGCACTCTACAGGCCCTCTGGTTCGTTGCTATCCTTGAAGTAACCGATTTGCAACAGTTCGTTGTGTCACTGTGGTGGCAACTGGTGTTGCAGATGCAGTGCGACGCGCCACAGCCACACGCGAAACACGATGGTCTTCTCTCTCGGTAGTGCCACGTGGCTGTACAGAGGCGGGCCTTCTTGCGACCGTAGATTCCAGTGACCACCGCTACCAGCTGCCATGTATGGCGACTGCATGCCTGTGAAATTTTTCTGCAGTATCATAGAATGAATATCCAGCTTCGCTCCACGAATATTCGAAAAGATGTATAACACCGTGGTGCTTCACATTGTTCAATTTTGTACGTTGTACAACAGCCGTCGATGATGGTTCAGAACCGAAACCGGTGGTAAAATAAAGTAACATTATTACAGACAGCAGAGTGTTTTGCATTATGTAAAATTTGTACATGCTGTTGTCCATCGTCTAAGCAAGATCTTCACGAGTATTCAGTAGCGATATCTTTCTATCTCAGAGACAACCTTTACACAGAAAATGGAAGTGAATTTGATGAGTCAGTGAAGTACGAGAGGTGGAGTTGAAGAATCAAACCCAATTCAGTCAAATATTAGAGAAAGTGTTTCCATAACTTAAGACCTGTTGTTATGAGAAAGACAAGGGAAATCATCAAGAAGTTAATCTACTTTTTTACGTTTGAATCTTGGCTTTCGCTCGTAATAATGTAATTTAAAATGCCTTCTGTTTCGTAAATGATGCAGATAGTGTTTTCTCTCTCACTCTCTCTCTCTCTCTCTCTCTCTTTTCCGCTTCAGACGTAATGAGAATCGCTTCAGACGTAATGGGTAGTCGGTGCTTAAGTCTCTTACGAAGCAGACCTGCGCCTGTTATTGCCATCGCTAGATACTTTTTGTTATTAATACTTGTTTGGCCACATTTTTGCACACGTTGGCAAGAGCTAAATTTATTTATTTACGAAATAGTCACGTATTATGTGCACGGTGCTTCATAATGTTAATGAGTTGACATCCAGGTAACCAATACTGCTGAAACAGTGACCCTGCTGACATTCGACGCTCGACTGCGAAACTGAGAATAATGATTAGTATTATCAACTACGGTGGAGATGGAAACCTTTGTACTTATGGAGTTAGCCAGACATATTTCGGTATGTGCGTAAATTCCTGTTGGAAATCGTCAGTCCTTGGTCCTTGACGGTCCACTATGGAGGTTGTTCATAATACTGAAGAGGTGTAGTTTCCTCTCAGTCCTGGTGGTAATGTCAAGGGCTCTCTGTTGTATTAAACTGAAAGAGGAGGGGGGATGGGAGAAAGAGATGGAAAGGGTCGGGAATAGTAATATCAGCTGAATCAAGACTTCGTGCAGCATCAGTGACAACGAGTTAGAAACTCGTGTCGGACCGGCATTTGAATCCAGGATCTCCTGCTTGGTAGTGTAACACTCCGATTTTATGTATCCCGCTCGATCGGGATTTGAATAGCAGCCCAAATCAATATTAATTAATGTGACCGTGTACCTAATGGGGCTGGCAATCGGATTTGACTGCTACGGAGTTGTTACATTCCATTTTGCCCTTCTCAAATGCTGTAATAATGAAATGTCTGGTGACAAGAAGAACGCCAACACAGCTTCATTAATCGAGAACCTATATTCGTCTCTAAAACACAAGAAAAAGGAGACAGCCACTGCCTTCGTCATACATGTTTAATTACGGCTAATCTCAGCACAGGCCTCTTCATTATTCATAATCGTCACACACTAAATACAATCACTGCAATCCAACACTGCAATCCAACACTGCAATCCAAATGATGCCGGCGCGGTAGACGCGAAACCACAAATATCGTCACAAAAATATCACTGAGCACTCTCGTAATTAAACTTCTTCACTTTCCCGTATTATTCTAACACAAGGGGGTTAAACCGCGGCGATGGCCACTCCCTTCGTCGGTAAAGCTTTGCATTACATCGACAGGCCTCCACACGGCACGGCCCGCAACCCGGAAACTGACTCAACTCTACACTCGCTCTCGCAACCCGACACTTTCGATTGTTTGCCCTGTCGACCTGTGCCGAGTGCAAACTTATAGTAAGGGCCTACGGACCCCTTACAGTAGGCAGTTGCGTTAACCAGTGCGCCCCCCAGACAGTGTTCATGGTAACTGCGCGGACTGTCTCACCACGCCTCTCGGCCAAACCACACTCCCAGCCATCGCCACCTATCTGCAGTCCCTGTGCATTCCTATGAGGAAAGCAACAACGTATTACACTAGGAGCTGAGTCTGAAGGTCAGCGCTAAGCAGCGCGTAAGTGAGGCTAACACTTTTAACAGACTTCGTTCTGTCCACTGCGACTCGAACCCGGCGTATGTAACGTGAATATCACTGACACCGTAGAACAAAATTCCCAACTTTGTAGAAAACAGACAGCGTCTCACTTTTAAAGTGGCACACACGCCCTGTAAATAGTGAAGCAATGCCGCCCACGAATCTAAGAACACACCGCACAACGTGTGAGCGAGAGGCGTACGTTTTCATTGTTCTTGTTCAAATTGGTTCAAATGGCTCTGACCACTATGCGACTTAACTTCTGAGGTAATAAGTCGCCTAGAACTTAGAACTACTTAAACCTAACTAACCTAAGGACATCACACACATCCATGCCCGAGGCAGGATTCGAACCTGCGACCGGAGCGGTCGCTCGGCTCCAGATTATACAGCCTAGAACCGCACGGCCCTTGTTCTTGTGCAAGCACCCCTCCGATACTGAAAATACGAGAATACTCGTAGAAGCAACTGTCTGGACCATAAACAACAAATTGAAATCAAGTATTCCCAGTACCAGAACATTACCTACGGCATGTTTTAAATAATCAAAGGTCACTTGCTGACTCTTACCCCATTCGAACTTTTTTCCTTCCATCTCAGCTGATTGACAGTAGCCGCTAGCCCAACAGACACAAGACCCCGAAAAAAATTCATCATCTTAATAAGACGAGCGACGTCTTTCTGTATCGGGGTTTTGGGAATTTAAGGATGGTGCCGGTTCATGACTGGTCACTATTAACTCTTTTTGTCGACAAAATGTGTCCTGAAAACGATATTCCACTCAGCCAATTTGACGTTGCTTGACTTGACTGTCAGACCCGCTTCTCTGAGTCGATTCAAGACATGCATCAGATGTTCCAAATGCTGTTGTAAATTGTCACTATAGACGGATACACAAATTCTTTACAGAAGAACGGATAAATAGAAGCCGACCTCGGCGAAGATCAGTTTGGATTTCTGAGAAATTCAGGGACAAGAAAAGCGATACCTGACCCTATCCATTACTTTAGAGTACAGGTTAACGAAAGGCAAACCTACGTTTATAGCATTTGACAGAAAGCTTTTAACAATGTTGACAGGAATACCCTCTTTGAAATTCTGGAAGTAGCAGGGGTTAAATACTTGGAGCGAAAGATTATTTACACCCTGTACGGAAACCAGACTCCAATTACAGGATTCGAGGGGCGTGAAATGGAAGCAGTGGTTGAGGAGGGAGAGAGTCCGGGTTGTAGCCAATCCCCGATGTTATTCGATCTGTACACTGAGTAAGCAATAAAGGAAACCAAAGAAAAATTTGAATTAGGAATTAAAGTTCACAGAGAAGAAATGAAAACTTTGAGGTTTTCCGATGACATTGTAATTCTGTCAGAGACTTGGAAGGGCAATTAAACGGAATGGACAGTGTCTTGAAAGGAGGATAAAAGATGGACACCAACAAAACCAAAACAAGAATAACGGAATGTAGTCGAATTAAGTCAGGTGAAGCTGAGGAAATTCCATTAGGAAATGAGACACTTAATTAGTAGATGTTTTACTATTTGGGCACCAAAATAAGTGACTGTGGCCGAAGTAGAGAAGATGTAAAATATGGATAGGCAATGGCAACAAAAGTGTTTCTGAAGAAGAGAAATTTGTTAATATCGAATATGGAATTAAGTGTGGGTACGTCTTTTTTGAAAATATTTGTCTTGGGTGCCGCCGTATATGGAAGTCAAACGTGTAAGACACACAGTTTAGACAAGAAGAGAATATAGGCTTTCGAAATGTGCTGCTACAGAAGAATCCTGAAGATCAGGTGGGTGGATCACGTAACTAATGATGAGGAACAATAGAATTGATGAGAAAATAAATTTGTGGACCAAGCTGACTAGAAGAAGATTCTGTTGATAGGAAACATGCTGAGACATCAAGCGTTCACAAACTTAGTATTGGAGGGAAATGGGGGACGGGGGACGGGGAGGGGGAGGGGGGGGGGATCGAAGATGGAGACCAAGAGATGATTACAGTAAGCAGATTGAGAAAGCTGTAGGTTGCAGTAGTTATTTGGAGAGGAAGATGATTGCGCATGGTACAGTAGCATGGAGAGCCGCATCAACCAGTGTTCGGACTGAAGACCACAACAGACGACCACGTAATCTACGTTATTGTACACACGTTTAAATTTTAATTCAAGCACATCTGCTCCCCTATAGCAAGCCCAAACAGCACCCTATTGAGTTCGTACAAGTTATAATCAGTAGAAAAGTGGGTTAGTGGCCTGAAGTCCTCCGCTAATTGCCGGCCGGGGTGGCCGAGCGGCTCTAGGTGCTACAGTCTGGAACCGCGCGACCGCTAGGGTCGCAGGTTCGAATCCTTCCTCGGACATAGATGTGTGTGGTGTCCTTAGGTTAGTTAGATTGAAGTAGTTCTAGGGGACTGATGACCTCAGAAGTTAAGTCCCATAGTGCTCAGAGCCATTTGAACCATTTTTTCCTCCGTTAATTATATTTGTTAGTTAGCCTTATTCAAGCCTAGTATGGTGAAATCACGTGTCCAAGTAAACCAAGTTAATCAATTATGTTAATCGGGAAGTGGCACGTATTCTAAAACAACATTCTGCTTGAGAAGCGGTGGTCCATCACCGGTCTCTATCCGGCATTGTTATTTTTCGTTACCAGGAATATCAAAGATGAATATGAAATATGTGCCTGTCCAGATACCAAAGGCTGTCACCAAGTATAAATTTTGAAAACAGGGCCCACTCCTTCTGAAGAAGATAGTTTGAGAAATATCGAAATCTAGGTCAAAGGCTAAGAAACGATTGGTTTGCTTTTTCAACTTCCTCTGAATATGAGGAGGCCGATGGCCTAATCACACCATCCAGCAGTAATTTGCTCCAGATCTTGCGTAGTTCCTTCATTTTGGGAGCCGACAGGATAACTTGCTCACTGAAATTTGGTCGGGGCATCTAATTTGTTCCTTTATTTTATGGGTGACCCTTAACTTCTGTGGGTATTGACACAGTAATTCCACAGCTGCTTCACCTGAGATTGCGGCCAGTGCCCGTCACCGAATCCAGATCCTTCACCTTCTACCTGCCACAAAACACCCAATATCCGATGATTAAAGGCTTCAAACCTTTCGCTAGGACAAAATTAAAAATATAACTCCTTCTGACCATAATCAAGCATACAGCGAGTATGCACAAAAAATTGCACCCCTGTATCACTGTCACAGTCAGATGCCTAAGATCCTCCATGGCCACGTTAACTTGCCTATTCTAAGTTCGCAGCGAACCTGTTGGACGAGCTCCAAGGCTTTGTTCGAGATTTACTGACAATCCTCTTTAATTCATTGTAGTTGCGGCAAACCTGCAACATTTCTATTGACATTGTATCACTCACGATCGACCACGGGTACACTGTATCCTGAATGAAGCAGTCCGCACACTGATTATGAACCCAAGGCGGCAAAACTTGTTTGCACGTTATGCAAACCTACATAATTTGCAGCAGCCGCGTGGTGTTGGCATCCCTTCCTCGCTCTGTCTTCTTGCGTCAGCATTCGCGCTCCGTTGCCCCTTTTCCTTACAGTCACTCCCACATCGAAAACACACTGGCCGCACTCCCCTGCGCTCCCTCGATTCTACATCATCTTGCTTTGATCTCGCTCCGTTTCTCGTCCCCATGCTTAACATTCTCTGCACCGATTAACATGTAATCTAACTCCGAAAATGAACATAGCTTTTCAGTAAACATCGCCCGCGATCGGTCTTGTGGATGCATGCCCTCTAAAATGCTAAGCACGACCTTACTTTCCAGGATATCCAAACAAAGGGGAACTATGGCCGTCGATGCCCTGTCCACATAATCAGCCAATGTTTAATCACCAGCCGGCACGTTATAAAAATAGTCATCCGTCTGATCCTTCCCCATACGCGTCCCCAAACACTCTCCTAGAATCCTTTCGTGGAGGACTATAAGTCATCCATCACCTAGCAACACTTCGGCTATTAACCTGCTCAGTGTATCCTCTGCTAAGGGGAAAATGGTTTGACATATTTAACCATCCGGAACCGGAACGACTTGGGCTTGGCCTTGCTATCTGGCTAAGAACCGTAACCAAATCAACCCTTACACATGACTGATATCTGTAATGGACTGAAAGCTGTCACTCTGAATCACCTAAAGCAAGGGCTTAGGTAGTTTAGTGAACAGATCCCGTGGATCGACTTGTCTATTCCTACCTGCATGCTCCCCCAAACCTTCAGACTCCCCCACTACACTCTTTTGCCATTTAAGAAAGGAAAGGTGCCTCTGCACCAAAATAATTTCATCCTTGAGGAATTGAAAATCTGATACGTACTTTGAGTCCTTGTAAAGTAACTGTATGTCACTAACCCGGTTGGCAACATAGTCCACCGGAGCGTGCAGACGCAATATCTGTGCCCGGGAAGGGGAGATTTCTTCTTACAAATCAATACCCTCTCGAAGTAAGACAGTACAGGTAGCGCATGTGGTCCTCACCTCCCTCACAGCTTGTGTCGTGATGGTCAACGCCTTGTCCAGTACTCCCCACAGCCGCTGCCACATCTCGGCCACGCGGCCCTCGCCTGTTTTCCCTCTAATACACGATTCAAATTGATATTAGGAAGAATTCCGCTGCCAAGTGTTAGAGAAATTCTTCCTAACATCATGGCTTTCAGCAGTTGCGGATGCCTGAAATATAAAATGGTTTCTGACAATTCATATTGCAGATCGTCTTTTTTGAGGTACTTCAAAACCAACACGGTTCTAGTTCCCATGGCAAAAACACCGCAAACACGCAGAAAGATCTAGATTGAAATTTTCACTCTGCAGGAGAGTGCTGATATGAAACTTCCTGACAGATTCAAAGAGTGTACCGGACAGAGACTCGAACTCGAGACCTCAGCCTTTCGCAGGTAAGTTCTCTACCGACTGACCTAACCATGCGTGACTCCGAACCTGTCCTTACAGATTTACTTGCAGCAGTACCTCATCTCCTACCTTCTAAACTTCACAGAAGCTCCCTTGCGAAACTTGCAGAACTAGCTTCCTTCCAGGAGTGCTCGTTCTGCAAGTTTCGCAGGAGAGCATCTGTGATGTTTGAAAGCTAGGAGACGAGGTACTGCCGGAATCAAAGCTGTGAACATGGGGCGGGAGTTGTGCTTGGATAGCTTAGTCCGTAGAGCACTTGCCCGCGAAAGGCAAAGGTCCCGAGCTTGAGTTTCGATTACGCACAAGGATTTAATCTGCCTGGAGGTTTCACACAGAAAGATATTTCAACATCACCGAATAACAAATTGTTAGAAACTAGTAATCTATCCTAATTGTTCAGTACGAACGAATGCATCCACCCAGCACAACCATGCTCGCTGCTAGTATTTGAAACTGATGGTTGTGGATTAACCATAAGGTATTTTTGCTTCGATGCAAAGATCTACATCTTCATCTACATCTTAGGTGCCTGGCAGAGGGTTCATCGAACCATTTTCATACCACTTCCCTACCATTCCACTCTCGAATGGTGCATTCCGTTCGAGCTCTGATTTCTCTTATTTTATTATGATGATCATTTCTCCCTACGTAGGTGGGTGTCAACAAAACATTTTCGCATTCAGAAGAGAAAGTTGCTGATTGAAATTTCGTAAATAGATCTCGCCGCAAAGAAAACCTTTGTTTCAGTGACTGCCGCCCCAACTCGCGCATCATACAGTGACACTTTCACGCCTATTACGCGATAACACGAAACGAGCTGCCCTTCTTTGCACTTTTTCGATGTCCTCCGACAGTCTTACCTGGTAAGGATCCCACACCGCGCAGCAACATTCCAGCAGAGGACGGATAAGTGTAATGTAGGCTGTCTCCTTAGTGGGTTTGACGCATCTTCTAAGTCTTGTGCCAAGAAAGCGCAGTCTTTGTTTCGCCTTTCCCACAATATTATCTGTGTGGTCTTTCCAATTTAAGATGCTCGTAATTGTAATTCCTAGGAATTTAGTCGAATTGACAGCCCTTAGATTTGTGGAATTTATCGTATGCCCAAAATTTATCGGATTTCTTTTAGTACCCACGTGGATGAATTCACACTATTCTTTGTTTAGTGCAAATTGCTACTTTTCGCGCCATACAGGAATTCTCTCTAGATCATTTCGTAATTGAGATTGATCGTCTGATGCTTTTACTGGACGCTAAATTACAGCGTCATCTGCAGACAATCTAAGGGGACTGCTGAGGTTATCACTTAGATCATTTATGTAAATCAGGAACAGCAGAGGGCCTATGACACTACCTTGCGGAACACCAGATATCACTTCTGCTCTACACGATGATTACCGTCTATCACTAGGAACTGTGACCTCTCGGAGAGGAAATCAGGAATCCAGTCACACAACTGAGACGATACTCCATATGCACGCAATTTGATTAATAGTCTCTTGTGGGGATGGGTATCAAAAGCCTTCTGGAAATCTAGGAATATGGAATCGTTCTGAGATCCCTTGTCGACAGCAGTCATTACTTCATGGGAACAAAGAGCTAGCTGCGTTGCACAAGAACGGTATTTTCTGAATCCGTGTTGTTTGTGTATCAATAAGTCATTTTTTTCAAGGCGATTCATAATGGGCCGGCCGAAGTGGCCGTGCGGTTAAAGGCGCTGCAGTCTGGAACCGCAAGACCGCTACGGTCGCAGGTTCGAATCCTGCCTTGGGCATGGATGTTTGTGATGTCCTTAGGTTAGTTAGGTTTAACTAGTTCTAAGTTCTAGGGGACTAATAACCTCAGCAGTTGAGTCCCATAGTGCTCAGAGCCATTTGAACCATTTGATTCATAATGATCATCAAGTGGAGAACTGCTGAACTTCTATATAATAAAAATAAAGTTAGACTTTTATTGACATGGCAGCTATTACGGCACAAATCTTTTCATTCATTGGTACTTGAAGAGACCCATTGCTCGCGATGTCTTCAATCACTACACAGTTAAAAGAAAAAACACAAACGTCATCAATCGGTGTTTGGATGCATCCTTTAACTCTTATCACCGAGAAATAGCAGCCCCAGCCATTTGCGGCAATAACTCCCTCGGCCAAGGCGGTGGTAAAGATTGATGTTAGACTGGTTGCTGAGAGTGGACTTAACATCGCCGCTAATTCGTAACGAATCATTTGGTGTCACAGTGACTACCGTATGTGCCACCTTGGCCCTGAAGCCGTGCGAGTTCTAAAATGATTCAAATGGCTCTGAGTACTATCGGACTTAACATCTGAGATCATCAGTCCCCTACATCTTAAAACTTTTTTTTTTTTTTGTCATCAGTCTACTGACTGGTTTGATGCGGCCCGCCACGAATTCCTTTCCTGTGCTAACCTCTTCATCTCAGAGTAGCACTTGCAACCTACGTCCTCAATTATTTGCTTGACGTATTCCAATCTCTGTCTTCCTCTACAGTTTTTGCCCTCTACAGCTCCCTCTAGTACCATGGAAGTCATTCCCTCATGTCTTAGCAGATGTCCTATCATCCTGTCCCTTCTCCTTATCAGTGTTTTCCACATATTCCTTTCGTCTCCGATTCTGCGTAGAATCTCCTCATTCCTTACCTTATCAGTCCACCTAATTTTCAACATTCGTCTATAGCACCACATCTCAAATGCTTCGATTCTCTTCTGTTCCGGTTTTCCCACAGTCCATGTTTCACTACCATACAATGCTATACTCCAGACGTACATCCTCAGAAATTTCTTCCTCATATTAAGGCCGGTATTTGATATTAGTAGACTTCTCTTGGCCAGAAATGCCTTTTTAGCCATAGCGAGTCTGCTTTTGATGTCCTCCTTACTCCGTCCGTCATTGGTTATTTTACTGCCTAGGTAGCAGAATTCCTTAACTTCATTGACTTCGTGACCATCAATCCTGATGTTAAGTTTCTCGCTGTTCTCATTTCTACTACTTCTCATTACCTTCGTCTTCCTCCGATTTACTCTCAAACCATACTGTGTACTCATTAGACTGTTCATTCCGTTCAGCAGATCATTTAATTCTTCTTCACTTTCACTCAGGATAGCAATGTCATCAGCGAATCGTATCATTGATATCCTTTCACCTTGTATTTTAATTCCACTCCTGAACCTTTCTTTTATTTCCATCATTGCTTCCTCGATGTACAGATTGAAGAGTAGGGGCGAAAGGCTACAGCCTTGTCTTACACCCTTCTTAATACAAGCACTTCGTTCCTGATCGTCCACTCTTATTATTCCCTCTTGGTTGTTGTACATATTGTATATGACCCGTCTCTCCCTATAGCTTACCCCAACTTTTTTCAGGATCTCGAACAGCTTGCACCATTTTATATTGTCGAACGCTTTTTCCAGGTCGACAAATCCTATGAAAGTGTCTTGATTTTTCTTTAGCCTTGATTCCATTATTAGCTGTAACGTCAGAATTGCCTCTCTCGTCCCTTTACTTTTCCTAAAGCCAAACTGATCGTCACCTAGCGCATTCTCAATTTTCTTTTCCATTCTTCTGTATATTATTCTTGTAAGCAGTATCGATGCATGAGCTGTCTGTGCGATAATTCTCGCAGTTGTCAGGTCTTGCCGTCTTCTACTTAAACCTAACTAACCTAAGGACTTCACGCACACTCACGTCCGAGGAAGGATTCGAACCTGCGACCGTAGCAGCAGCGCGGTTGCGGACTGAAGCGCCTAGGACCACTCGGTTACAGCGGCCGGCCGTGCGAGTTGTGCCTGAACAGTCTCACGTACTGCAAATGGAAAGCGTGAAAGGCTGGCAGACTTTAGGCCATGTAGAATGCTTCAGAGACATGAGAGCCGTAAAACTACAGTATGTGCATCCAGGAGCGTTGGTTCAAAAAGCTCCATGTAAGATGTGCAAAGGGCGTCAAGACCTGAAAAAGGTGCTATGGCTGGCATTAAATTATCTTGGACTTCTAGTGGGAACCAAAAACTGTAAGGTCGTCTAAACTGAGAATATTACCAGCAGCAGAGGAGTGCAACACTAAGAAGGTTGATAGGCGTTCATCATTTTTGTGCTCGGTTGGCAGCGACTGTTCTCCGAGTAGAGGAATGGGCCCGCGGCACTAAGACGGGACCCTGCGCCAGGCCGGTCCCAGTGGAGATGACCCGAGACGTGTCTTCGATGACTAAAGACACGGCAGCTCACGTGTCCACCGCGAATTCCACGAACTGGTCGAACGACATCGAGTCCGGCGTGAACTTTCATCGTGGACAGGAAACCGCCTCGCCTGCTCCGCAGCCGGGCGTGTGTGGGCCGCCACGTTGTTCTCGTTCAGCGTAATAACAAGTGGCCGGCGCGTCCCTTGTTGACAGATAACGGCGGCGTATCCGCTTATGCCGGAAGCCCGGCAGTCCGCTGCAGGATGCGGGCGGGTAGCTGCTGCTACCGCAGTCAGCGCAGGACTCAAGTTTCGTCGGTGTGAGCGGCTTAAGGCAGGCCGTGAAGGGAGGACGTTTCTGACATGCTCAGTCAAACATTACAAAAAAGGTGACCCGACACTGAGGAGGGAGCAGAATAATCGACTATGTTAAGTCCCTCACGAGACGCCAGTCACGCAGAACGACCGTGAACTCGGGTGAGACTGACAGGAAGAATTAGAGAATGATGAGTCGGAATCATCAGGTAACTGCTGCGTAATCCATTAACTTACTAATATTTTTTCCAATGGTCAACCCTGTATTTACCACCTACATTTTAAAAAATCAGCATATTTCGTCTTATATTCTTCTTTCAAAATTATATAACTTTTCGATAGTAATTCTTTATAAATCTATCCTTACTATTTATTGAAGTGATGAAGAGTGAAGATAAAACTGTTTCAAAAGGGTTGATATAGGCAAAAAAAAAAAAAAATACACAGATGTATGACACCACTAGACATTTATCACACTTATACTGTGTATCAGTTTTCTTCTTCCTTGCTTTGCACACTACACAATTTCTAGAGAGTGTTTTCTTGATGCTATTCCGGGGAATAAATCTAAAAAAACCCTAGAATGATTGCTTGTAACTTCCAAAATATTGTAAAAATCTAATGTGTTATGCACCAATAAAAAGATCGATATCTCAGGTTTCCAGTGTTGTATAACATGTCATGTCATATATTAACAAAAAAGAAGAAAGCCTTAGAAGAAGCTATAGTTGCTCGGCCAGCCCCACAGCCGGCAGTGTAACAACGGGACGGACTGAAAACCTGCGGCCGGCTGTATAAGTTAACGGATTAATATGCCGGCCAACACTTTGGCAAACTTGGGAAATTCATTTGTACGAGCATGCTGAGCTGCCGAAGTAATCTCAAAAATTTATCAAATTTAAGCACGCCAAGGCCTTTGCACCAGCCTTCTTGTCAGGGGCAAGACGCAAAATCGCATCTCGAAGCAATAATTCCCCATATGAAACTTTACAGTTATGGCACACGAAAGTGCACTTGCGAGCGAGACCCTACAAGTCAGCAGGCCATGCTGGGCACGACTGTCCATGTTGTTTATGACAGTAAACTGAATCATAGCCGCGACCAAGTCCATCTTTTGACCACAGTAGTCAGTTAAAAGAGCACAGAGGTCATTGCAAGACAATACACTGGAGTACTACAGTGGTTACAAATTTCTGCACCACTTAGTATAAGCGACCACTGGAAGGCAAGAGTAAATCATACCTCGGGCATGGATGTGTGTGATGTCCTTTGGTTAGTTAGGTTTAATTAGTTCTAAGTTATAGGCAACTGATGACCTCAGAAGTTAAGTCGCATAGTGCTCAGAGACATTTGAACCATTTGAGTAAATCATAACTCCGCTCACGAGAAATGTTATAACCACAACAGTGCAGTTCGTAACATCGGAGGTAGGTTTCGCAGATCTCTGAAGACTGTGGTCTGTGTGTAGTAGAGACCGTCGACCGACAGTGTTGTGCTGAGAGATAAGCTGCAGGACAGTGGCATGTTGTCGCTGGTGCCGTTCCCCTTGAGGCACAACGTGACGATGCCCTAATAACAGCTAGGCGAGATTCGCTAGAGCTCATGTGGTGCACTACGCAAGACTGGACCGAAGCTGCTCGAGTAGATCTCATCTGCTGATGCCGACGCTTCACACCAGCTGCGCCTCTTTTGGCGCCTTGACAGACACCACAGATGGCTCTGGGGCCTCTGCTTCGTTTTCGGTCGCATCTGCTGCCGGGAATATTAAAACAGGCAGCACGACTTTGTGTCACTACTGTGAATCATGCTAAAACATGTTCAACTGTGTGCTCTAATTTGTTATGCTTACGTAAATATAATTGACACGGGCATTCATACGTAGTAAATAAAACCGATATGAAAATAAATACAGTAAAGTATAACAAGGAGGACGCGAAGTTGGTACACTTGTATTCTTAAGTTCACACCACCTTCAGTATCTCAAGGCGTCGAACAAATCCTGTGTTCATTTCGAACGAGACCGCTTTTGTTCCCAAGATAAATTCCACGAAATTAATCGATTGGCTGCAAATTGTTTTTTTGCAAATTTTACGCCCTCGTGTTCTGTCATAATTGTGTTTCAGTAACCCGTGGTAAATCGATGCACTTCGCGCTCTTGACCAGCTAAATCCGAGAGAGAACACGTCTACCAATTATGAAATTATCCACTAGTTTCCAAGCTACCAACTTACAAGTGACACTAATCCTCTGTAAATCATATGTACTATATATGGCGTATAGTACGACACCCTACGATTTTCTTCTGTGTGCAACTGAGTATGAGAACATTAAGCCAGAAAAAGGCAGCACAGAAAATCGCACCTGGTGCTGCGTAAACAAACGTCATACAAATTATGGTACAGAGACGCCGCCGACATGTCTAATAATGAAAGATCCGACATCTTCTGAAAGGCCTTTCAATATTTCTGCCACTGTACCGTCTTGCCAGATCCAAACTGAAGGGATGCCAACAGTACATAATCATGTTGCTCAATATCCTTCAAAAATTACATCTATGGCTAATATTAATGGCATTAAGATAAAATTCCTGAGGGATGGATGTAAGATTAACAATCGAGTGCTTTGTTTCATAATTACTGCTTTGAGCAATGCGTGTAAGTGAGCCAATCGGACTGCATTGTATTATTTGTTTCGTAACATGATTGTCACAGAGATTTATTTGCATTGCCAGCGACACCGACACGAGTATTACACAGTAGTTCTAGAAGAGTCACTTTTCAAATTATGACCGAATATTTCGAAAAAATCTTTTGCGGAATCTCGCTTTTTTCACACCTAACAGTAGAAACAGGGGAATAGCTAGATTACGTCGTCCTATATTCCAAAAGGCGTTTGACACAGTAACAAAGTAGACTGTTAACAATTATAAATTATACGGATCGTCTTCTAAGATGCGTGATTGGCACAAATGGTTCAAATGGCTCTGAGCACTATGGGACTTCTGAGGTCATCAATCCCCTACAACTCAGAACTACTTAAACCTAACTAACCTAAGGACATCACACAACATCCATGCCCGAGGCAGGATTCTAACCTGCGACCGTAGCGGTCGCCCGGTTCCACACTGTAGATTGGCACAAATAATATTTTACTGTGAAATGCAGTACTTGATGGAGGATGTTTAGCAAAAACGAAAGAAAGATCCAATGTGCCTTTATTAAGCGTAACTGGATTGGTAATGTTGACAAAATACATAAATGATTTATTACACGGAATCAGTAACAGTCGTAGATTTATCAGTGACGATACTGTTGCCATCTGCAAGGTATCGCCGCTGGGTGACTGCAAGAAGATGCAGCACAACGTCGTACTCACACTTGGTAGATGCGTACACTGCCGACCGTTAAAACTGCAAAACCATGACATACAACAGACAGCAGATTGGCTTGAAGTGTACTACAGGAGTGGGTGTGGAAGTGATCAACATGCCAGCGTAACAGCTTGACTCGATTAAGAGTAATGCCATCTACATTATGTACATAAAGGAAGATTACGCAGCGAGTTTATTGTTGGTTGAGAATAGATCGTATTATGCCGCTGCTAAGATGGAGAGACGTCTTCTAGTTTGCGTCAGCACGAGCATCTTTGCCTACTGCGGCTGCTGTTTATGGTCCAAAACTGCCATGCCAATGTGGAATCGATGAGTTCAGAAGGGTCATGTAGTGGACTGACAAGGCAGCCAGTCCACAGTGAAGTAGCCGAAAGGGCACGCGTCAACTCACGCCGTCTGGCGTTAAGTCTGGAACAGGATACGTGATGAATGTGGTAAAGAAAAGAACGTAGCTACTAGAATACTTAACTTTTATATTGTCCTTTGGTATACAGCATTCTGGATGATACAAGTGAGACTCTATCTTGAGGTACATGCAGTGGTACAAATGGCGCCTTGCTAGGTCGTAGCCATTAACTTAGCTGAAGGCTATTCTAACTGTCTCTCGGCAAATGAGAGAAAGGCTTCGATCAGTGTAGTCGCTAGCAACGTCGTCGTACAACTGGGCCGAGTGCTAGTACGTCTCTCGAGACCTGCCTGCTGGTGGCGCTCGGTCTGCGATCCTGACAGTGGCGACACGCGGGTCCGACATGTACTAATGGACCGCGACCGATTTAAGCTACCACCTAGCAAGTGTGGTGTCTAGCGGTGACACCACATTCCTCCCCCGCAAATCGGCGAACGGTCGTGTGATAAGGCTTCCGCCCGCCGTGGGGAGGACCCCATGTTGACGTATGCGATGAGGTGGGGAGCCCAACAACACGCGAGGCTGTGCCACCCGCACCCGGCCACTCGGTCCGAGGGGAGCTAGGAAACGCCTAGTCCAGGGTGCACGTCAACATGCGGTGTATGCGCCCGTAATGAGACAGGAGGGGCCGAAGGGTCGACCTCCATGTGGTTGGGGCACCCGACGGGCGAAGACGACATCTGGTCCGGAGCGGGCAAGAGTTCCATGGCTGAGTACAGCTGGTCACGTGAAGCGATCGGCGGCGCGCGACCCAGGGAGGCGCTGGGCGGCTGCAGCGAAGCGTCCACTGCGGGCGGCGCCGGCGGCGGCGGCAGCGGCTGCGGCGGCTGCGGCGGCGGCGCGACGCCATGAGGCAAAATGGAAGGCATCGTCGGCAACACCTGGGGATGAGGCGAGCCAGTAGATGGGTCCCCAGGGCGCTGACCGGACGGCACCGTCGCTGAAAGCAGACGGGGAGCGGCAGAACCCGTGCGACGACAGAGGCGCAGCTGATTGAGATGCCGAAGCACCTCACCAGAGGCCCCCAAAACCAAATACATCGCGCGGCCGAGGCAGCGAAGAATGCGCCCTTCGAGCCAACGCCGTGAACCTCGATAGGTGCGATAGAATACAACGTCGCCTTGAGCAAAAGCAGGAGTCTGCCGCGGCACAGGAACCTGATGCGGCGGATGCAGCAAAGACATCAAGGTTCGATGAGGACGACCGTGGAGCAACTCAGCTGGCGAGCGACCATCGCGGGGCTGAGAGCGATATGAAGACAAAAAGAGCAATAACGCGTCCTCCCGAGAATGCGACCCTTTCAACTTCAACATCTGTGACTTGAAAGTCCGGACCAATCGTTCAGTGGCACCGTTTGACTGAGGCGAAAACGGCGCGGATGTCAGATGTTGAATACCATTGGCCTTGCAGAATGACTGAATTTTGCGGACATGAATTGTGGGCCATTGTCGGAAACAATAGTCTGCGGAAGACCTTCAATGCAAAAAATAGCGGATAACGCTTGGACGGTGGCAGAAGACGTCGTGGAAGACATCCGGACAACAAATGGAAAATTACTGAAGGAATCGACAACAACCAACCATCGCGCATTCCAGAATGGACCAGCAAAATCAATGTGCAAGCGTTGCCAAGGGGAAGTGGCTTTCGGCCAGGCAAAGAATTTCCGCGGTGGGGCGGATTGTTGTTCGGCACACGCCATGCAAGAAGAGCACATATTCGTAATCGCAGCATCGATGCTGAACCAAGTACATTGCTGACGAGCAAGTTGTTTCGTTTGCACTATACCCCAATGTCCTTGGTGAAGAAGCCGTAAGACAGAGGACTGTAACGAACGTGGGACCACGACTCGACTGATCATTTTCAGAACGCAACAACAAAACACCACGTCGTACAAAAAGTCTCTCCTTGTGAGCAAAAAATCGGCGAACCAACGGATCCTCGATCCGCGACTTTGACAAGGGCCATTGCGTAGCAACAAAACGCAAAACAGTAGCAAGGACAGGGTCAGCAGCTGTGGCTGTAGCTACACGACGAACATCAATCGGAAACGATTCGACCACATCATCAGTTTCCGAATCAATGAACATGCAAGCAAGTTCGGAAGAATCGAATGCTTTATCCTCAGCAACAGGCAAACGGGACAACGCATCAGCGTTTCCGTGCTTAGCAGTGGACCGATACAAGATATCGTAGCGGTACTGCGAGAGGAAAATCGACCAGCGAATGAATTTCTGCGCTGTACGTGGAGGTACAGGCTTGTGCGGATGAAAAAGCGATGTCAAAGGTTTGTGGTCTGTGATGATGGTAAAGTGACGACAATACAAGAAATCATGAAACTTTGTAACACCAAACACGAGAGCCAAAGCTTCTTTCTCTATTTGTGAATAATTCCGTTGCGCTGACGAGAGCAATTTGGACGCAAAGGCAATAGGGCGATCATGTGAACCATCTCTGTGCGCAAGCACAGCACCGATCCCGAAATCCGATGCATCGACCATCAACAAAAGTGGTTTCTGGGGATCGAATGGCGGAAGGCAAGTATTAGAAAGCAACGCCGATTTCAACTGGCGAAAGGCGCGTTCGCACTCCGTCGTCCAGACAAACGGAACACCATTACGGCGTAAGCGATGAAGCGGAGCTGAAATGGAAGAGGCATGGGGAACATATTTATGGGAGTAATTAATTTTTCCCAACACATTCTGTAGCTGCTTCACATTCTGTGGCGAAGGCAACTCCTGTATGGCACGGAGGTGCTCTGGACTGGGATGTATGCCTTGGGCATTGATGACATGTCCCAAATATGGTAAGTCACGAGCAAAAAACACACATTTGTCCTTCCTCAAGCGAGGACCATTTTGTCGCAAGACCTGAAATAATGTGCGGAGGTTGGCTAAATGTTCGGCTTCAGTCTTTCCGGAGATCACTATATCGTCCAGATAGTTTGCAGCAGTAGGGACCGACGCACAAACAGTTTGTAAATATTGCTGAAACAATGCAGGGGCGGATGCACACCCGAATAGCAGTCTTTTGAGTCGGTACAATCCAAGATGCGTGTTAACCACCAAGACGCGCTGGGATTCTTCGTCCACCAGTATTTGCAAGTACGCATCTGCTAGGTCCAACTTTGAAAAATACGTTCCCGGGCACAGTTTGTCAAAAAGATCTTCCGGGCGGGGCAAAGGAAAAGTAGCAGTCACAAGTTGTGGATTCACAGTTGTCTTGAAGTCCACACAAAATCTCAATTTTCCGGAAGGTTTTTGCAAAATAACTAAGGGTGATGCCCAGAGAGAAGCCTGCACACGTTCAATGACACCTTGTGATTCTAAATCGTTTAATGTTCTGGCGACCTCATCACGCAATGCGTGTGGAACATTGCGCGCTCTGAAAAATTTCGGTTGTGCGTTCACTTTGAGTTCCAAATGTGCTGCATAGTTCTTAGCGCAACCAAGGCCCGGTGCAAAAATGTCAGCAAATTCTTCACAGAGACTAGAAACACTGGCTGAAGGCACAGTCTGATTCACTGATAGGACCTGATTAACTATAGACAAGTTAAACAACTGAAATAAATCTAAACCAAACAAGTTCACTGCCGAAGAAGAACGAAGAACATAAAACGACACAAGTTTTGTTTGTCCCTTGTATGTTGCAAGAAGAGTGCACTGTCCTAACACAGGCATCTTTTGTACTGAGTAACTCGTGAGCTGAACATTTGCGGCACGCAACGGAGGAGCGCCCAGTTGTTTGTACGTGGCGTGATTGAGCAATGAAACTGCAGCTCCGGTATCGAGCTGGAATGGTATCACTTGTCCGGCAAAGTCCAAATCTACAAAAAGTTTATTGTCCTGCTGACGACAAGAGCGACTGTTTTGTGCAACTTGAACAGACACTGGTACAGAATCACGTGCGACGTGACGGGAGTTGCGTCGACGGCGATGCACACTTTTTGTGGGACGAACACAGTCACTGTTAGCGAGAGGAACACTGGGCGGAGTGGCAGTAACTACATGAATGTCCATGGGCGAAGGTTCCCGAGCCTGATTGTCCTTGGTTCGATTCCGGCGCGAAGCAAAGGGCCTGGAATAGTTGTGAGTGTCCGATCCAAGCTTTTTCTGGCAAACACTTTGAACATGTCCTTTCATGTTACAGAAAAAGCAAATAGCTTGGCGTGACGGGCAATTCTCACGCGAATGTCTAGTTGCACACCTCGGGCATGATTTCACTGCAGTTGCTTGCTTGCGCGGGACACGCGGCTGCGCGGACGGGCGCGAGGGCAGGTTAGCGTTCTGTGCAGCGGGCCCGGCGGGCCAGTTAATGTGACACACGGCTGGCGAAGTTGCAAATGATTCCTGAGCAAAGTCAAGTGTGTCTTGCCTATCCAAGATGTCTATCACTTGTTGAAGGGAGGGATTTACTAGTTTCAAAATCTGTTCCCGTATGCGAACATCAGAAACGTTCTTTGCTATTGCATCACGCACCATAGTATCTGAATAAGGGCGTCCACAGTCACATTCAAATGCACACTCCCTAGTAAGTCCTTGCAAAGTTGCAACCCACTCCCTATTAGTCTGACTGGCCGTACGTCTTGTACGAAAGAACGTATACCGTTTTGCAACGACATTGACAGTTTCCTTGAAATAGGCATCTAATGCAGACAAAATTTCTTCGTATGACAGAGTTGCTACGTCGCGTCGGGGAAACAATTTCACTATCACATGGTAGGTGGACACACCTACACACGAAAGCAAAAACGGCTGCCGCTCATTACCTTGAATTCTGTAGGCGGCGAGATGAAATCCAAATTGTCGGGACCATTCTGTCCAAGATTCGTTGGCTGTATCAAAACTACGGAAGGACGGCGCAACGGCGTGTTGTGGCTGCGGTAGCGATGAAGCGGCGGCGGCCGCATCGCTTTGCAGCGCACATTAACCCTGGACGAGCTGTCCAAGGGCATCCAATAAGGCGTGCGTCTGCTGATTCTGCAAGCGATAAAATTCGGACAGTACATCTGGAGAACGTGGCGAAGCCATGACACAAGTAAATGGAAGCAATGAGAAAGAACAAGATCCTGAATAATCCGCGTCGCCAATGTAGTGGACTGACAAGGCAGCCAGTCCACAGTGAAGTAGCCGAAAGGGCACGCGTCAACTCACGCCGTCTGGCGTTAAGTCTGGAACAGGATACGTGATGAATGTGATAAAGAAAAGAACGTAGCTACTAGAACACTTAACTTTTATATTGTCCTTTGGTATACAGCATTCTGGATGATACAAGTGAGACTCTATCTTGAGGTACATGCAATGGTACAAATGGCGCCTTGCTAGGTCGTAGCCATTAACTTAGCTGAAGGCTATTCTAACTGTCTCTCGGCAAATGAGAGAAAGGCTTCGATCAATGTAGTCGCTAGCAACGTCGTCGTACAACTGGGCCGAGTGCTAGTACGTCTCTCGAGACCTGCCTGGTGGTGGCGCTCGGTCTGCGATCCTGACAGTGGCGACACGCGGGTCCGACATGTACTAATGGACCGCGGCCGATTTAAGCTACCACCTAGCAAGTGTGGTGTCTAGCGGTGACACCACAGGTCATATGCAAAACCTTGCAGGATCTCAACGGTCTGCCGACCGCTGTGGCCGAGCGTTTCTGGCACTTCTGTCCGGAACCGCATTGCTGCTACGGTCGCAGGTTCGAATCCTGTCTCGTTCATGGATGTGTGAGACGTCCTTAGGTTAGTTAGTTTTAAGTAGTTCTAAGTCTAGTGGACTCATGACCTCAGATATTAATTCCCATAGTGCTTAGAGCCATTTGAACCTTATTTCTCAACGGTCTTGCGTGACTAGGGCTATAGAGGACAGACATTTTTTCGGAACGGATGTGCGTGATCATTTACCCATATCACATATCCTGAACCGAGAAATGAATTTCAAACTTTCAGCTAGATTAAAACTGTGTACCTGACCAAGACTCGAACCCCGGACCTTTGCTTTTCGCGGGCAAGTGATCTTCCAACATTATTTTTCTTTTTTTTAACAGTCTTTTTTATTAGGAAGGTAGGAGAAATGGAAACCTTTATTATTCACAAAACCATAGTACATCCTTATAACATTATAACTCATGGAAGGAACCTTGCTGCTATCCTACCCTGCAGCAGGGAATAACAACAAAGTCAGAGTGGGGCTACCTCCGGCACCCTTTAATATACGAGGGCGGTTCAGAAAGTAACCTCCGATTGGTCACAGTGCGGGTTGTGGGGGGTGTAGCGACGCCATCTGTGCGTTCAAGCACTCAACAGGTCAGTCGGCATCAAGCCGTGGTCGAGTGAACGTCGTACCTGCGCTAGTTTAGTTTTTGTGGCAGTTTGAAATGTGTGCTGCAATAGAAAACCCCGCCAAATGTGAAATGCGTGCTGTCATAAGGTTTTTTACAGCCAAAGGATATTCTGCAGCAGCTATTCATCGTGAGCTTTGTGCCGTGTACGGACCAAGAGTTATGAGTGAAGGAGTTGTCCGTGAATGGGTACGTTTATTTAAAAGTGGACGAGAAAACGTTCATGATGAAGAGAGGAGTGGTAGACCATCATTGGTGACTGACGAATTCGTTTAGACAGTTGATGCAAAAGTTCGTGAAAATCGACGTTTCTCAATGTCGGAGTTGACTACTGGTTTTCCACAGATTTCTAAGACTCTCTTGTACGAGATAGTGACAGCAAGATTGGGTTACCGTAAGTTCTGTGCACGATGGGTGCCCAAAATTCTTACCGACCACCACAAAACTCAAAGAATGGCCTCTGCATTAGACTTTCTGTCACGTTATGAGGACGAAGGAGAACCATTGTTAAACAGAATCGTGACCGGTGACGAAACCTGGATTAAGTACGTGAACCCTGAGACAAAAGAACAATCAAAGGTGTGGGCACATTCAAATTCGCCTACCAAACCAAGAAAAGCCTCGCAAGATTTTTCTGCCAGAAAACTGATGGCAACGGTGTTTTGGGATGCCAAAGGGGTGTTGTTGGTTGAATTCATGGAACGTGGTACGACCATTAATCAAGACGTGTACTGTGAAACAATAAAAAAGTTACGACGGGCTATATAGAACAAACGCCGTGGTATGCTGACTTCCGGTATCGTTTTTTTGCACGATAACGCCCGTCCTCACTCTGCTCGCAGAACAACGGCCCTTCTTGAGTCCTTCAAGTGGGACGTTATCAACCATCCACCTTACAGCCCAGACCTGGCGCCAAGTGATTATCACCTCTTCATGCATTTGAAGAAATGGCTCGGGTCACAGCGGTTTGATGACGACGAAGAGCTCAAAGATGCGGTCACAGGCTGGCTCCAGGCACAAGCGGGTGATTTTTATGCAGAAGGAATTTCAAAGCTTGTGAAGAGATACGATAAGTGCCTCAATCGCTATGGAGACTATGTAGAAAAATAGTGCAAAGATGTAGTTGTAAGATGTATATATTAAAATATTTTTATTTAACTTGGTGTATTTTTTTAAATCAACCGGAGGTTACTTTCTGAACGGCCCTCGTATATTAAAACAAAATTAAAAGAAACATTCCATTGATAGCCGTGCATCTGTATATTTCTTCCTGAGGCTCACACTCGCAGAGTTTTCCTTAGCTGATCACTTTATTTGGACGTTTCCACAAACAACAGCACCGTCGCTCATGTTTGCACACCCGGCACGCCCCAATTATCTGGCGAGGCCGCAAAAACTGTTCCTAGGAAATTTGCATACCAGTTCTTGTACTTTCATAGCAGCAACAGTTGCCCGCATCTCGTGGTCGTGCGGTAGCGTTCTCGCTTACCACGCCCGGGTTCGATTCCCGGCTGGGTCAGGGATTTTCTCTGCCTCGTGATGGCTGGGTGTTGTGTGCTGTCCTTAGGTTAGGTTTAAGTAGTTCTAAGTTCTAGGGGACTTATGACCACAGCAGTTGAGTCCCATAGTGCTCAGAGCCATTTGAACCATTTGAACCAGTAACAGTTTTGTGTGTCCGTCTTGCAAGAATTGTCAATAATCCAGTAGCGTTACTATGTGCATCTCTATATATGTAATGGACCGTCATACATGCGATCCACGCCACTACATTTCCTCTGGAAAAAATACGATGTCGGAAGATATTGGTATAACTATAGTGCGCCGCATGAACGCTATCATCTTCCTTCCCAGAGTCCAGACAGCCGACGCCTCGCCGCAGACCAGCCAGTGGGCCGGCCGGAGTGGTCGATCGGTTCTAGGCGCTACAGTCTGGAACCACGCGACCGCTACGGTCGCAGGTTCGAATCCTGCCTCGGGCATGGATGTGTGTGATTTCCTTAGGTTAGTTAGGTTTAAGTAGTTCTAAGTTCTAGGGGACTGATGACCTCAGAAGTTAAGTCCCATAGTGCTCGGAGCCATTTTTGAACCAGCCAGTGGTCGTCCGTACCAGCAAGCCGCATTGCTGACACATGGGAGAATCCGCCAAATGTACAGCGTACCTTTTGGGTATTTCCGTTTCACTACAATATGCCATGTTAACCTGACTGTTGTAGGTACGAGGGGGTGGCGTACCGTGCGCTACACCACTTGCCAATTAAAGGCAGTTCCACCCTGTTCCGAAAGATCTGTTGAAGAAGCAGATGATACACGTCCTTCGATGTCGACTGTCGGGACGTCGGTAAACGCGCTCGAACGTAACTGTGTTCAACGATGAACGTGCGCACATACGTTAACGGGGAAGATATATTGTCGACTCAGACACGGGGAAAATGCGATAATGGTACTATTTCTTCGATGATCGTCCCCGTAAGGGAGTGTCCCTGTTGCGCCACCCTTCTAAAATGGTATTAAAATACATGGCACGTGCTTTCTCGTTGACTAAATCAACACGCGTTCTCGCGCTGGGAGCGTAAGTTTGTTGTCCTTCAAGGGCTGTTCCAAGCTTACACAGTACCCAAAAGCCACCTGAATCCTCACAGCCAATCGCGTGCCTCAAGGTGAGAAGGTGTGTCAGGTGGCACATCATGGGGGCGAGATAAAGATTGACGAGCGACACTCGCTGCAGCATATCCGTCGACCGTAGGGCATTTAGTGGTACTGACGTGGGAACTCCGAGCAACAGCCGTCGGTAGCTGCCCGCAGCCGTTCCTGCCGTCTCCTTATGAAAGGCGATACCCAAACATGGGAGTGTTTGCACCACAGCTAAGGGTCCTTCCGTTCCAACTCAGCTACCCAAGGATGACTCACGACGCGTCCTTCAGCTTTACTTCCCGCATCGTCTCGACTCCTGTTTTCCGAACTCCACAGAAACTCTTCTGTGAACCTTTCAGAACTAACATTTCTGGAAGGAAGGAGATTCCGGAGACATCGCTTAGCCAAAGCTTGGGGAATGTTTCAAGAATTACATTTTCACTCTGTAGCGGAGTGCTCACTGGTATGAAACATTCTGGCATGCATTGCTATCGATGACACCTTGAATACATCAGTATTTAATGAGAGTTGTCATTCAGTATACCTTTCGAAAGCACGACGTACTGCATGTTCTTGCTGTCATTTAGTGAAGAAGTCTTGCTGATGGCATCAGTATCGCGTGACCAATTTAATTCTGTTACTGATCCTATCTAAAAAATCATTTATGTATACTGATAACATTACCAGTCCTGTTATACTAAACTGATACAGATTCGATCTCGCTTTCGCTTTTTGCTGAACATCCTCCATCAGTTCTTACATACTGTATGTCACAGTAAAAAATTGTTTGTGACAGACATCTTAGAAGATGGCCCGTGTTATTTCTAATTGTTATCAGTCTACTTTTTCAGGTTGTTAGACGCCTTTTTGAATCTATGACGATGCAGTCTAGTTATTCCCCTTTTTCTGCTCTTATGTGCGTAAAAAGCGAGATACTTTACATGACTGTCATTTTCTGGATCCCTGCTGATTCCCTGAGTGATGGGTCATTTTTTCCGATGTTTCAGTGATGTAGCTTAGATTATGCTACAGGATGCTAAAAGAGACACATGTCACAGATGGTTTTCTTACCCTGTGTATCGTTTCTCTTAGCCCACTTACGAACGACTTGAGCTTATCCAGTTAAACGGTTAGGGAAGAGCCTAAAATCATGGCTTATATTAATTGCATTCCCGTTGGGATGTGTCGCGTTGTTCAATAAGTGTAGTTGTGACGAGAGACCTTAATTCAATGTTACTGATTTTTTATTTTTTTATTTTCGCCAAACGGGTAGCACGGTAGTAGGCCCTTCACGCGTGCATTCTGTTTTAAATGTAGAATTTAATATTTCTGATTTCCGATGTTTGTCATTAGTTTCACTAGTAGACATATCTACGAGGATCGACACAAGGTTTCAGTCTGCTCATTACAATTCTGATATGACGCCACCATCTGACCGGCAGTTGTTGGAGGATTCACTGAGAAAGATCTTACTGGTGTCCTACGTGCTGTTAAGTTTCATCCGTGAGGTTTCCTCTATTCTTAGCTGAAGAAGAAATCTAAAAGTGTCTGTTTTAACAACGTTTCCGAATGGTGACATTCAATCAACAGGGACGTTTTTCGACTTTTCGTACCTTTAATTGTTAATTTTTTTTATTCCAGTCTTTGATCACAATATAAATTCCCTAAAATTGTTGTGTCCTTGGTCTGCTGACCACGACATTTGTGGAACTCCCGTCCTCATGTTTTCTCGTTACGCTCATCGACTTTTTAATGAAGAAAGTCTCGAAACGAAATGAGGACAGACTCTACTTTGTACAAGGGAAGAAGAGGACAAGCAATTTCTAATGATTGTACTGAAGGTGACAGAAATAAAAATAAATTTCTCACTGCCCAGGAACATGTCCATTATTCAGGATAATACATTTTCAGTGACATTCTACAAGCCATAAGAAATTAACTACTAACAAAATTTAGTTTACGAAGAGCCTAAAGGATTTCTTGGTGGCCAACGCCTTCTACGCCACCTCGTATTTTTTAGCAGAACAAATTGATGTTTACGTGCTGTTAATAATATCAAATAATGTGATTATTACGTACAAATTGACTTCTGCACAATTTCAGTGCAATATTGCCATGAATGTAAATGTTGTTGTGGTCTTTAGTCCTGAGACTGGTTTGATGCAGCTCTCCATGTGACTGCGCCGGCCGCGGTGGTCTAGCGGTTCTAGGCGCGCAGTCCAGAACCGCGCGACCTCTACGGTCGCAGGTTCGCATCCTGCCTCGGGCATGGATGTGTGTGATGTCCTTAGGTTAGTTAGGTTTAAGTAGTTCTAAGTTCTAGGGGACTGATGACCACAGATGTTAAGTCCCATAGTGCTCAGAGCCATTTTTTTCTCCATGCGACTCTATCCTGTGCAAACTACTTCATCTCCCAGTACCTACTGCATCCTACATCCTTCTGAATCTGCTTAGTGTATTTATCTCTTGGTCTACCTCTACGATTTTTACCCTCCACGCTGCCCTCCAATACTAAATTGGTGATCCCTTGATGCCCGAGAACATGTCCTACCAACCGATCCCTTCTTCTAGTCAAGTTGTGCCACAAACTCCTCCCCAATCCTGTTCAATACCTCCTGATTAGTTATATGATCTACCCATCTAATCTTCAGCATTCTTCCGTAGCATCACATTTCGAAAGCTTCTATTCTCTTCATCTACATCTACATCTACAATTATACTCCGCAAGCCACCCAACGGTGTGTGGCGGAGGGCACTTTACGTGCCACTGTCATTACCTCCCTTTCCTGTTCCAGTCGCGTATGGTTCGCGGGAAGAACGACTGTCTGAAAGCCTCCGTGCGCGCTCTAATCTCTCTAATTTTACATTCGTGATCTCCTCGGGAGGTATAAGTAGGGGGAAGCAATATATTCGATACCTCATCCAGAAACGCACCCTCTCGAAACCTGGCGAACAAGCTACACCGCGATGCAGAGCGCCTCTCTTGCAGAGTCTGCCACTTGAGTGTATGAGTGTATTAAACATCTCCGTAACGCTATCACGGTTACCAAATAACACTGTGACGAAACGCGCCGCTCTTCTTTGGATCTTCTCTATCTCCTCCGTCAACCTGATCTGGTACGGATCCCACACTGATGAGCAATACTCAAGTATAGGTCGAACGAGTGTTTTGTAAGCCACCTCCTTTGTTGATGGACTACATTTTCTAAGCACTCTCCCAATGAATCTCAACCTGGTACCCGCCTTACCAACAATTAATTTTATATGATCATTCCACTTCAAATAGTTCCGCACGCATACTCCCAGATATTTTACAGAAGTAACTGCTACCAGTGTTTGTTCCGCTATCATATAATCATACAATAAAGGATCCTTCTTTCTATGTATTCGCAATACATTACTTTTGTCTATGTTAAGGGACAGTTGCCACTCCCTGCACCAAGTGCCTATCCGCTGCAGATCTTCCTGCATTTCGCTACAATTTTCTAATGCTGCAACTTCTCTGTATACTACAGCATCATCCGCGAAAAGCCGCATGGAACTTCCGACACTATCTACTAGGTCATTTATATATATTGTGAAAAGCAATGGTCCCATAACACTCCCCTGTGTCACGCCAGAGGTTACTTTAACGTTTGTAGACGTCTCTCAATTGATAACAACATGCTGTGTTCTGTTTGCTAAAAACTCTTCAATCCAGCCACACAGCTGGTCTGATATTCCGTAGGCTCTTACTTTGTTTATCAGGCGACAGTGCGGAACTGTATCGAACGCCTTCCGGAAGTCAAGAAAAATAGCATCTACCTGGGAGCCGGTATCTAATATTTTCTGGGTCTCGTGAACAAATAAAGCGAGTTGGGTCTCACACGATCGCTGTTTACGGAATGCATGTTGATACCTACAGAGTAGATTCTGGGTTTCCAAAAACGACATGATACTCGAGCAAAAAACATGTTCTAAAATTCTACAACAGATAGACGTCAGAGATATAGGTCTATAGTTTTGCGCATCTGCTCGACGACCCTTCTTGAAGACTGGGACTACCTGTGCTCTTTTCCAATCATTTGGAACCCTCCGTTCCTCTCGAGACTTGCGGTACACGGGTGTTAGAAGGGGGGCAAGTTCTTTCGCGTACTCTGTGTAGAGTCGAATTGGTATCCCGTCAGGTCCAGTGGACTTTCCTCTGTTGAGTGATTCCAGTTGCTTTTCTATTCCTTGGACACTTATTTCGATGTCAGCCATTTTTTCGTTTGTGCGAGGATTTAGAGAAGGAACTGTAGTGCGGTCTTCCTCTGTGAAACAGCTTTGGAAAAAGGTGTTTAGTATTTCAATGTAAATGGGCGTTGTAAAATGATTTATACATCTGATGTGTGGCTAAAACAGCATAATAATCATAGTATGCGCCTATGTTAGTCATCATTTACAAGTTTTGTGGATAGTTTCTATTACCTTTTAAATGAACATATGCTACAGATTTTTTAAGTTATTTCACATACATGAGGAGAATTTCAATTGGGAGTTATGGAATGTACATTTTCTTTGTAAATATTTATTAAATATTCTCATTTTATGGCATCTGCTACATCCTGGAAGATTTCCTCACTTTGGATCTGCTGGAACGAAACTGCCTGCATCTGATGTAATGTAATGACTTAAAAACTATTTTAAGCTGTACATAACAACACCAATACGTGTAGTGATAGAGGAAGGTGAGTGTAAGTCACTCATGGCTTACTGAGTAATAGGAGAAGACAAGTAAAACGCTATGGCTCTCCATCGCGATAGACATCGATCATTGCAGTGAGTTCTCATGACAGCCGCTCTTTGGTACAGAAATTTGTTCCTTGAACTTCTTAACAGTTGACGCTGTCCCTGTATTCTGCATACTCTGAGTGATGAATGCATATTCATATCCTCTGCGACTAAAAAAGTAATGGATTTTAGGCCAGTTTGAGAAACTTGTAAGTTGGGAGAAAGCTATAGCCTCATGCGCCCACTTACAACGTTAGTGAGTGATTTGTTGCTGTTCAATAGGCAGCTAAGGTTTCTTCAGTACTAGGGATGGCTATTGCTGGATGGGCTGTGGTACACCTTCACTTTGGAGCCATAATTTCGCCATTCTTTCTTATCATATCACTATTTTTCGTTGTTGCTGATGTTTGCGGATACTGGTTGTCTGTCTGACACAAGCGAACCTCGCAGTAACCCAAGGCCAAGCGGAAACTCGGACTCGCTTCGTCCTGCGGACACAGCGATAGTCTGGCTAATGTTAGAACAGCCAGAATCTGTCAAGAAGATACCGCCTGTCACATCCCGGCGTCGTGCTCGGTCAGGTAATTGAGCGAGCAGCCAGCTGCGTCTGTAAGAGAATGCGGACACGATATTTTATTTAAATGAAGTTTGAAGCAGTCTCACCTCTCAGATACCTAAGCGCTATGAATCTGCTTTAATAGAGTCAGTACCATATAAACTGTGCGATATTATGTGATGTAAAAGTATGTATGTCGTTCGAACCCGAAGTGATTGTAACTGATGTTCACGTTGTATATAAATGATTTGTCTGGTAGTGTAGTAAGCTGCTTGACGCTATCGGCAAACGATGCTGTTGCACGCAACACCAGAAGACCGTAGTGAAACGCAGGGAGAGCGTCTGTAGAGAGTGACGGCTCAGAACACGGGTTGTCAATATAAAAACACGTAACGTGTGGAATGGTACCACCGTTCCCCTTCCTCTTTCATTCACTTTAGATAGACCAGCTGGTCGTGACTTGTGCACATAATTTCACTGTATTTCGGTACAGTGGAACCAATTTTATTTTTCAATGCACACCTTTCACTAATCCACAAGTTTCCTCAGTGTCTCAGTGGCTAAGTTAACGTGATTCGTTTTTGTTTTCTTCTAGTTATTGATTTGGCTGTTGAATGACGTGGAATGTGTCTTTTGCTCACATGTTAGAGGAAGCTTTCATAGTGCTGCCTGTGCACTCCCAAGCTGCTGCAAACTTGAATTTTCTTCCACGGATAGCAAAGCAGGAAGGAGGGGCCAAAGATGTGTACCGCTCTTCAATCGTGGCAGGCCTTGGTTGGTAGAAAATCCTTCTCCATATTACTTGCCCGAAGCAGGACTGGTCGCTGGTGTCATAATTTTTGGCATTCGGACGCTGGCGCTGGGATGACGGTGGACTTTAGAATGTGCTCCGCTAATTTTGCTGACGACGGGCGTATTGTATATGAAATACTTAGGCTGAATTACACACTAATCCATTTCGCTTTAGGATTGCGAGTAAACGAAAAGGTAATATTTTGTAATTTACTTGCATCGGAAAATTGAATAGTAACGACTTAATTAACCAGGCGTCCTTGTCTTATACAAAGGACACGCTTGCTAATGATTTCTGCATGTACTGGACTTGAGGCTACATGCGAGGGAAGGGTAGAAATAAGTTGCCACAGAAGGAGTGTACAAGCACGAATATTGGGTGAGTACAGTGAAATACCATTGTCTGCAGAGGACTCCGTGCTCGCTGGCTACACAGGTGAGGCTTGAGTGTGTATAAGTTGAGGTTATTTGCGTGCGGGGTCCAAAGTTTAACTGAGTTTATTCGTCTCGTGTGTAATCATTTGTCCGGACGAGCTCGTATATGTGACCAGTACACTGAATTCTCATCGTCTGTGGTGACCTCGTGGCCGCTGGGTACTCTGACTATAATTATGGGGAAATATGTTACGGAACTGCTTATTTTAATTTTACTTAGACTAGAACGGGGTATGTTCGTCTGAAACAAATTGTCTTGTTTGGGACTGTGGCAAAGTAGTGATATTTTCACGGTTTGAGTAATGGGCTGCGTGAACCGCCAAGTTTGAGGATAGCATGCTTGAATATTCTGAGTACCCACAGTCCTGTTCTGCTATTCCTTTCTGTCTTAAACTCTCAGGGATGTAGAGGACCTTCTTTTCCTTTCTTTTTTGAGACATCAGTCTTCTGACCGGTTTGAAGCAGCCCGACCGAATTATTCTCCTGTTCCTGTTCCAACCTTTTCATCTCAGAGCTGCATTCGCATCCTACGTCCTCAATTATTTACAGGATGTATTCCACTCTCTGGTTTCCTCTACAGTTTTTAAACTCTAGAGCTCCCTCCAGTGCCATAGAAATTATTCCTTCTTCTTGTCGGTGTTTTCCACATATTACTTTCCTTGCCAATACTGTGGAGAACCTCCTCATTCATAAACTTATCAGTCCATCCAATTTGCAACATTATTCTGTAGCACCACATCTTAAATTCTTCTTTTCCGGTTTTATCACTGGTTTCACTGCCCTATAGTGCCGTGCTCAAAATGTACATTCAGAAATTTCTTCCTCAAATTAAGGCCTACTTTCGATACTAGTATATTTCTCTTGGTCAGAAATGGGCTTTCTGCCAGTTCTAGTCGGCTTTTTGTATTCTCCTTCCTTCGTCCATCATGGGTTATTTTGTTCCCTGGGTAGCAGAATTTCTTAACTTCATCTGCGTCGTGATCATCTATCCTGGTGTTACGTTCCTCGCTGTTCTCATTTCTGCTATTTCTCACTACTACTTTCGTCTTTTTGCGATTATCATATCAGTCCATATCCTGCACTCATTAGACTGTTCAAACCATTCTGTAGATCCTGTAATTCTTCATCACTTTCTTTAAGGATGACAATGTCATCAGCGACTCTTATCATTGATATCCTTTCATTCTGAATTCTCTTGAGCCTTTCTTTTACTTCTATTATTACTTCTTCGATGTACAGATTAAACAGTAGTGGTGAAAGACTGCACCCCTGTCTTAAATCTTTTTTAATCGGTGCAATTCGTTCTTGGTCTTCCACTTATATTCTCTCCTCTTAGCTCTTGTACATTTGTATATTACCCGTCTTTCCCTACACCTTCCCCAGTTTTTATCAGAATTTCGAACATCTTGCCATATTCTACATTGTCGAACGCTTTTTCCAGGTCGACGAATCCTGTAAAAGTGTCTTGATTTTTCTTTAGGCTTGCTTCCAATATCAGTCGCAACTTTAGAATTGCCTCCCTGGTGCCTTTACTTTCCTAAAGCTAAACTGATCGTCATCTAACACATCCTTAATTTTCTTTCAAATGTTCAAATGTGTGTGAAATCTTATGGGACTCAACTGCTAAGGTCATCAGTCCCTAAGCTTACACACTACTTAACCTAAATTATCCTAAGGACAAACACATACACCCATGCCCGAGGGAGGACTCGAACCTCCGCCGGGACCAGCCGTACAGTCCATGACTGCAGCGCCTAAGACCGCTCGGCTAATCCTGCGCGGCTTAATTTTCTTTCCCATCCTTCTATATTGTTCTTGTCAGCAACTTGGGTGCGTGAGTTGTTAAGCTGATTGTGCGATAATTCACGCACTTTTCAAGTCTTCCAGTTTTCTGAATCGTGTGGATGATATTTTTCCGAAAGTCACACGGTACGTCGCCAGACTCATACATTCTACACACCAACGCGAACAGTCGTTTTGTTGCCACTTCCCCCAAGAATTTCAGAAATTTTGATGGAATGTTATCTATCCCATCTGCCTTATTTGATCTAGAGGGAGACAGTATTTGAGTATGTGCAAATATTTGAGAATCCATCCTTTTCCCTTTTCTAACGCAGAAAAACATCGCGTTATAGATTAATTGTTTTATTTGTTTTGTTATAAATCCATTGTTTTCCTCAAAGAGTAGCATTTCGTGAAATAATTGTCAATAATGTTCGATACACGTAGGAGACGAGTAGTTTTAGTAGACGAAAAATGAGAAAATTATCTGTTTGCCACCAGCGGTTGCGTCTCTGAGTAAATTAATGTTGAAAGTGTACAAGGGACATGGAGGGACGCCCTGTTTGATTTGGAAACCATTCCTTGTATCCCACTCCAGCCATTTTGCACCATGATCACCATTATCAGCATGGCAAGGTCAGTACGCGTCTTGGTCGTGGAGTAAGAGGGATGTGAAGACTGCAATTATACACTGAGTGGTTCACTTTGCGTAGCTTTCATTGATGTTTTAAATTAACGTACGCGTTATCCGTTTTCAGAGTGGCTTTTGAACATCAGTAGTATGTGGTACTGAATTCTCCTAGGGCCGGTATTCGTACTAGTTTCAAATTCCATGATGGGTACTTAATAGTGGGCGGAACTCAACATGCGATGTGGTTCCTGACAAATCTGCGAACCATTATAAATTTGTCCACATCTCCTATCTGAGGCACGCCTTAGGTACACAAAGAGAAGTGGATCGCTGTTGAGGGTAGTGATAACACTTTGTCTTGTTAAATCACAGTCCCCGAATAAGTGAAAGCTTTCCACCTCTTGCGTTCAAATAGGCCTAAAGACTCATTATTGTCTGATTACGGTAATGAGCGATTAGTCACTAGAAACAGTAAGAAACCTAAATATCTACGAGTTTCCTCCGGAGGGAGCTTAAGTGGGACGACTGTATACAGGGTGAGTCACAAACTATTGCCACCTAGAATAACTCCGAAAGTATGATAGTAGCTGAAAAGTTGTGGGACAAATGTTACATGGGACAACGGGGGCCATAATATGACATTGGTTTTTTGTTGCTAGCTGGGGTCGCTTCAGAGATATGAAGGTCAACTTTGTTTTTTGAAATGGGACGCTATGGTTCGGTACTTATTTTCTGATAGCGGCTATCGAAACGAATCCCATGATGTGTGACAGCAAGATGTTTGAAGCTCAACGAAGATCACAAAGGTGGCATGAACGTCCATTTACAGAAGGTGTCCGAAGTGATGACCATTGGTATCAATGCAGTGCTGCAATCTTCTTATCGTGGATTGAGTGGTATTCCTTAGCACTTCGGAACTTATCGAAGCACATGCTCTGACAGTTCTCTCTCGTATATCGTGCAAATAGTAAATATTGGCCGAATATGTCGTATCCATGTAACGTTCCGTTGACATATAAACACCATTACAACACTAACAGGAAAGGTAAGACAAGTATAGGCGAATCAAACGAATGTGAATGATGTATTCCTTCGAAGAATAAGTTGATATGCTTCTCATTTACAGAGAATGCCAACGAAATTCAGTGAGAGCTAGAGACTAATACGCTGAAATATCCTCAACTTACTCACCCTAGACGTCGTACATTTATATATGTGGGTGATAAATTGAAAACAACTGGATCTTTAACGCATCGGAAACATATCCTCCAAAGGAAAGTCATAAGTGAGGAAACGGAAATTGTGACTCTTGCCACTGTGGTTCGAGATCCTTGTGTTAGTTCGCGTTAAATCGCATGGGAATCTAGCATGACTCAAAGTAGTGTTGTTCGTGTTCTGCATCGCCATAAACATCATCCTTACCATATCAGTCTCCACCAAGAATTAACTGGTACGGATTGTATGCGTCGCATTGAATTTTGCCGATGGGCTCAGCATCAGATTCAGAGGGATGACACATTTATTAATTTGATTTCATTTACTGACGAGCCTACATTCACGAACCATGGAAATGTTAATTTGCATAACATGCATTATTGCACAACTGATACTCCATGTTGGCTGCGGCAAGTGGCACACCAAAAACCATGGTCGGTGAATGTATGGTGTGGGATTCTGGAGGACAGAATTATAGGTTCCTATTTCATCGAAGGAAATCTTAACGATAGGAAGTACACCACATTCCCGCAAGAAAAATTACGTCTGTTATTGGAAAAAATACCTTTAGGAACAAGGAACAGAATGTGGTGTCTACACGATGGGTGTCCGGCACATTTTTCGCTGATGGCTGGAAGATTCAGAGACAGTTCCCAAATCGCTGGATTGGACGCTGGAGAGATGTGTCATGGCCGGCTCGTTCACCAGACTTGACGCCTCTGGTTTTTTTCATGTGGGGATTCGTAAAAGACATTGTTTATAACGACTTTCCAACTACACGTGAAGATATGCGAGCGAGATTTGACAGAGCATGTGCTTTAATAAGTGCCGATGTGATAAGTAATACCACTGAATCCACTATAAGAAGATTGCAGCACTGCATTGATACCAGTGGTCATCACTTCGAACACCTTCTTTAACTGGACGTTCATGCCACCTCTGTGACCTTCGCTGACCTTCAAAGACACTACTGTTACACATCAATGGATTCGTCTCTATAGCCGCTATCAGAAAATAAGTACTAAACTATAGCATACCATTTTAAAAAAACAAAGTTGATATTCATATCTCTGAAGCGACCCCACCTAGCAACAAAAAACCAACGTCATATTATGGCCCCCGCTGTCCCATGCAACATTTGTCCCACAAACTTTGCAGCTCCTATGTTACTTTCGGAGTTATTCTAGGTGGCAACAGTTAGTGACTCACCCTGTATAACTGTCTGTAATACAGTCAAACGGCAGCCGGATATTGATTGGAAGATTCCCAAGGAAAAGTGATTAATCACTGATATAAATAGATTAGAAAACTGGAATCGTTATTTTCTGGTACTCTTAATAGGTACTATTTTGCATGGCTCTGTTTCATAGCGAAAGAAATTCATAGAAATGTTAAAAAGCACACTGTGTCTGACGCTGTAGAGAGCGGACGTGCGTCATGAAGATGTTTGCTTTTGAAATTCTAAGAGCGTACCTTGCAAGAAGAGTCGGACGACATATTATTTCCTTCCATATTTGCTCTTTTTCTCCATACTTTTCTGTCGAGCGGTGTCTTCTCCCCCTTAAATAGTAATAAACTGCTGTACTCCCGATTGCACTATATGTCAATAACGCAAAGCATGAAACGTCGCCGGCCGCTGTGGCCGAGCGGTTCTAGGAGCTTCAGTCCGGAACCGCGCTGCTGCAGCGGTCGCAGGTTCGAATCCTGCCTCGGGCATGGATGTGTGTGATGTCCTTAGGTTAGTTAGGTTTAATTAGTTCTAAGTCTATGGGACTGATGACCTCAGATGTTAAGTCCCATAGTGATTAGAGCCATCTGAACCATGAAACGTCAAATAGTAAATAAGCTGCTGTTACAAACAACTGAAGTCTTGTGTGAAACACTGAATTAGCTTCTCACTTATGCACGTTAAGGTTCATACATTTAGTCTTTTACAACGTTTTCCGGGGTAATGAATCATCTTTCGGAGGAGATTCAATGCCTTATGAAATTTGTCCCTTATCTGAGTTCATGAAGCTAACCATCTTCAATTTATACAGTAACTTTATGAATATTGCTTTTGCGTCATGCTAGCAACTCATTACACGGACCTTTGTCTGTAACGTAATCAAAGTACAGTATATAGAATCTGTATTCTATCTTTTTAAAATTATCTGCTCCGTTTACACTTCAAGAATTAAAATTTCTTCCTCATATCTGTAAGTTATTGCATAATTGCGTTTCATTTCAACACATACGCACAGACGAAAGCAGTGCTGACAAGAGTCTACTGTAGTGGCAGCCGAGTGTCTGAAATTGGCAGGAAACATAGCATTTCTTCCCTGTCCAGGCAGACAAGACACGAAATATACAGCGGGTGCTACACGGAGGCTTCTTTGTAGTGTTTGCCACTAAAGATGAATGAGTCCTGCTCTCCTTCGGTCTTCTTTTATTTCCTCTGTCGATAAGAGCGCCAGACTGAGGTGAAATATACAAGTAATGGTGGAACGAGCGGTTTGCAAACTAAATCCTACGAAGGTTGACAACACATGCTGACGATGTTCACAGTGAACCTCGGTCTCTCATCTGCCTTTACTACAATTACTTTCATGTTGTCGTTCTAATTTAAATCTGACCGTACGCATTCTTCCAGATATTTGACGGACGTGTTTCAAGCGACTGCTCGGGAGTCATGTAATCAATAATATATCTTCTCGCCTTTTCATCCGCCTTCCTTTTGTTCCACAGACCTTACTCATCACGATATTTGTCTGGGAGAGGTGAACTTTGACAGTAGTCTTTTTAAATTGGTAAGATTATAACTGTGGATATTTGCCGTATGTCTGGGCAACGTGGCCGAGGCGTCAAGCACTCTAACAGCTTGTGCAGTAACGGTGAAAACAGTCTGGTAATCGCTAACGGGATCACATGTCACTCCGACTACTGGACAATCTGTTATGGCTGACAGTCTGACAGGTTGGTTATTGATTGACTTCACGATACCAGAGGCTCAAGAGCAAATAAAGTGCTACTGTGTTTGCTATAACTAACGCGGGCTAATGGTTCCAGTTTCACATTCTTAATCAGTCAAGATAGTTTCAAATACATGAGGTAAAGTGAAGGTGTTACATCACCAATACCTTGATCGATTGCTGTCGAACTGGTTTCCAGGCGTGTGGGACATGCTGACTAACAGTTCATGCTTTTGCGAGCTGGTTTTCAGTAATTTCACTTTAAGAAAAAGCCATTCCTAAAGGTGTCTGTTGTAATTCACGTGCCTGTTGTAATTCAAACCTAACAGGTGGACACCACAACGCGGAATGTCCAGAGGACGTTCACGCACATACTGGACCAATCTTTCTGACTTTAAGAAATGGCGAGTCGTTGGTGTGAGTGATATAGTAGGCTCATACTGGCAGATCGTATAACATTTGGCTGTAGTGCTGTGACCACAGAAGGAGTGAAAACGAAATGGAATTAGGGTAACTGAATGGCACTGGTGTCGAACTGACAGCGGAGGTTCAGGCGATCGTCGGAGTCGATCTCATTGCTCCAAGACACACAGTGATCAGCCAAAATTTTATGACCACTGCCCAGCGCGACGTTGGATTCCACCTGGTGGTGTTGCGGGCATGGAACGCGGCAACCGAGGTATGTAAGCGAAGCAGACACGGACGAGGGATCACCCGAGCTCCAAATGGGGAAATCCATGGAGATAAACGACTTTGACAAAGGGCAGATTATTATTATGCAGATACTGTGTTTGTATGGAGTGTGGCCATGTATGGAAGTGAAACGTGGACGATAAATAGTTTGGACAAGAAGAAAATAGAAGTTTTCGAAATGTGGTGCTACAGAAGAATGCTGAAGATGAGATGGGTAGATCACATAACTAATGAGGAGGTATTGAATAGAATTGGAGAGAAGAGAAATTTGTGGCACAACTTGACTAGAAGAAGGGATCGGTTGGTAGGCCATGTTCTGAGGCATCAAGGGATCACCAATTTAGTATTGGATGGCGGCGTGGTGGGTAAAAATCGTAGAGGGAGACCAAGAGATTAGTACACTAAGCAGATTCAGAAGGATGTAGGTTGCAGTAGGTACTTTTAGATGAAGAAGCTTGCACAGGACAGTAGCATGGAGAGCTGCATCAAACCAGTTTCAGGACTGAAGACCACAACAGCAACAACTGTGAAAGAGCAAAGCTGATCGAATGTTCACGCTCTACTGTCGTCAGCATCTACGAAAAGAGGTAGAAGGGCAGTGAAACTACCCCTAGGCGCTAAATGGTTGGACGTCCACGACTCTTCGGAGGCTTGTCTGCTCTGTGGCGTCTCTGCCGAAAGACCACAATGCTGGTGTACGCACAAGTGTTTCGAAACACACTGTCCATCGTACATTGTTGAATGTGGAGCTCCGTAGCAGACCACCCGTACGTGTTCATATGTTGATTGCGATTGTAGTGGGCACGGGAACATGGGAATTCGAACGGCGGCTCGAAAAGAGCAGCGCGCCAAGGACATAGGCTGGTGGGAGCAGTATTATGCTGTTCTCCTGCGCTTGCATGGGACCTGTTGTAGTAAACGAAGACACACTGACAGGCGCGTACGACCTGCTTCCTTTCATGCTTGTTGCCTTCCCCGACGGTGACGTCATCTTTCACCAGCATAGCTACCCGCGTTCCATAGCCAGAACCGTGCTACAATTGTTTGAGGAGCATTACAGTGAACTCACGGTGATGTCTCTGCAAATGCTATGGAACCCATCTGGGTCACTATCAGGCGCTATCACCGCGTACGCAAATCAGCGGCTCGTTCTTTACGCGAATTACATGACCTGTGCGTAGACATTTATTGCCACTTACCTCCACAAACCTACCAACAAACTGTAGGATCTCTGATACGCAGAATGGGCGACGTATTTCGTCACAAAAACAGAGAAATAAGCTACTAAGCAGGTGATCATAATGTTTTGGTTCATCAGTGTAAACCCATACATAGGAATCGTACCTCGTTAAGTTTGTGATGTACACGTTTAGTGGCGTTGTGGTATAGAAAACACCTATGAACCGTGAAATTACTTTCAAAACTTTTTCTTAAGAATTTACTTTATTTACTAGCGATTCATCAAGAACATTAACATATTTAATCACACTATGTGAACATGGAAGTAGTTGCCACGGAGTAAATGATGAAATCATAATGAAATTGCTTTTAACAAATGTGAATATTATTCCTAAAAGCTTTTTTTTTTCAACAGATTTAAAATTATAAGCAGGAAGCACCCTCTAAATATCAGGTTACAATTTATTCAGCGGCAGAAAGAAACAAATTTTTGAGTGTATGAGCTTTCGGGCTGAGAACCTTGCCGCTCCCCTTTGACACGGCCGTAGTCACGACCACTCACAACAACCGCTGAAAGAATACACAGGTGCAAATCTGCAACACCCAAGATTACCTTAAAGTAAAAGTTTTTACAATTCACACAAGCACACAAACTATGCACCCCGTAGGAGGAATGGAAATGGTACAAAACACTAACAATTAAAATATTACCCTTGCCACCGAAGGTGCAACTTGATTTTAACTTCTAAGAAAAGTCTTACGGTGGAATGGTGGCAACTTTATATACTAAAATGACCAGTTAAATAAACGCCCATAAAATGTAATCTTACATAAAATTATACAAGGTTGGCCAAACATGCTCTACAGTACACATATACCGCCTCTCAAGATGATAGGCAAGATAAAAACATATTTCAGGAATTAGGCCGTTACCCTGCAAGCAATAAATTCGTTAACACGCCGAGTCCGACAAACATGACAGAGGCAGCTATTAACGTACGGCAGACTGATAGGGAGATTACCGAACAACCCGAACCGCAGGTAGCTCTAATCCGCCCCTACTCCACAAGGGAAAAGCGGACCACCCAATTAATAAATAACCACCTTCCCGCGGGTGGGCAAACGGAGAATGGTGGGACGGCCCCAAAAAAAAAAAAAAAAAAAAAAAAAGCGGCTGGTGAGCTCACCAAGAGAACAAGTACAATTTAACAAGTAAATGAAACAACATATACCAATCACTTAACTTCTAATAAATTACGATTTCTGGTGAAGACCTGGCGCAGCATCACCAAAACGCTCTCCCGAACCGTCCGCTGCCAGCCGCTTCAACGGACGCAGGAAGGCGCGCCGATCTCCCGTCTCACGGCGTCGCAGCTCGCACCGGCCACACCGATGTCGTGGGTTGACTCCTGTTACTCTCGTGTCGGCCGCGAAGCCACTACCCCTCGCTATACGGCGCGGCCCACTAGACTCACGTGGCGTCCTCACATGCGCCGACGCTCAAGGCAGACAAGTCATCTTGTGTCTCAGTGCGCGACCGACCAACCGATCGATCCAACCGCCAATGACCATTGCCTGAGTAACTCGAGCAGACTGGCGGCCTAAAGCGCAGACTCAGTTGCAGGAACTAAGCCCCGGACCGGGCGACCACTCGTTGAGTTCTCTCACTGCGCTACAAATTCGGACGAGAAACAGACTAGCAACTGGGGACGAGAGACTGACCACAGACTGACTCTAGACTCACGCACTGACCAACTCACAGCGCCCCTTAAATGCACGTGAACAGGCTACCTTTTCCCTTTCCCACCAGAGGGAGACACCAAAGCTGCGATTGCCACAGCGGCGCCACCGCCAGAAACGGAGGGCGACTGCTTCACACTACTGCGGCAGCAATTTTTACCACGGCTCAACCTATAATCGGTGACCCAGAGGATGAGGCTCTTGTAGATGATCAAGGGAGTGTGGGAGTCAGCACCCACCCAATTTACAGCTCGTTAGTTACAGATCTCACAGCTTTAGTGTTGTTTTCTGTTTTCCTGAGTACACGAGATACGTGATCGACCCATGCCAAGTGCATGTCAAATACCGCACCTAAAAATTTCGCTTTTCATCAGCCTGGAGAGGCCTCCTGATAAAATTCCTGAGCCGATCGATAGTATCTTTCTGCTGCTGAAGTAAACTAGAGAAGATTTTTGCCTTGAAACAGCTTGGTCGTTGGCTTCCAGCCAGCATGTTAATGCCTTAAGTTAGGCAAAGCGATTCAAGATTCTGATGTGTAGAAAAAATGCAAATGCAATTGAAAATCATCCGCATACTGGAGAGCTTTATCGCCCAGAGAAATCATGTTGGTAATATCTCGTGTGTATATAAATAACAGAAGAGGGACGAGAATTGAACATAGAGGCAGTCCTCTTGACACTATACGAAAACCGAATAATTTATTTTGGAATCCTACTTGTGTAGTTCCGTCCCCTAGGAAGGTTTCACTGCCAAACACAAAATCTTTTGGAGTGCACATACCGTTTAAATTTTAAAGTATAATCGGGATTTGAACATTACCGCATACTATCTTAATGTAAATACGTGTTGCAGTAACATGTTGCCTCTTACTGAATGCCCAAGGAATTTCAGAGACGACAATATAAAGACTTTCTACTGTTTCACTACCTTTTATAAATTCAGACTAGTTTTCTGAAAGTAAATTTTCTGTTTGCAACCACTATTCTAAACCATCCTTATCAGTCTTTCAAGCATTCTTTCGACACTCGAAGACAACGCAAGAGATGAGCCTGTATGACGCTGAGCTTCCACGCGTTGCTTTAGGTATCAGAAGTGGAACAGTTATTAGAGTTGTCCAATGAACTTAGCGTAGCCAGGACAAGAGGGGACTTAATTTTCTCAGTTATAAGTTTGTATGGTATTCCACACGTGTTCTGTTGTAAATGTGTTGTGACGTAGCTTTCGCAATGCTCTTGTCTAGCCATGATAAGTACGGTTTTGAATGTAGTTTTTGCGTCCATGTATTCTTGTTGTGGAATCTGTCTGACCCGAGTGGTAATTGCCTCCTGGTAGAGCCTTCTCTTGCGTCCCATATCCTGTCTTAGTCTCAATAGCTCCGTGCTCCAAGCAGCATGTGTCCTACGCTGGTTGGTGAAAATCGGTATGTATATTCGCTGGGCGGTTTGTAATATTTGCTGAAATCTATATGCCCCTGGGCCTACACTTCCATCTACGTTTTCCATCTCTTATATGACTTTGAACCCCCTCCCAATTAGCCGTGCTGAACATACGAGGTGTGGCTAGAAAAAAACCGGACTAGTACTGGTGAAACAATAAAACGAATGCAATAAGGCTGAAAGTCGCGTGGCCTGTCACGTGACTCTCGCTCCGCCTACTGCTCGAGTTTCATCTGCCTCCTGCACTCAGTCTGCCCGTGGCGTCTGTCTTAAGTAGTTGACGTTTTGTCTGTGCGTCGGAAAATGTTGAGTGTACAGAAAGAACAGCGTGTTAACATCAAATTTTGTTTCAAACTAGGAAAATCTGCAAGTGAAACGTTTGTAATGTTACAACAAGTGTACGGCGATGATTGTTTATCGCGAACACAAGTGTTTGAGTGGTTTAAACGATTTAAAGATGGCCGCGAAGACACCAGTGATGACACTCGCACTAGCAGACCATTGTCAGCAAAAACTGATGCAAACATTGAAAAAATCGGTAAACTTGTTCGACACTTTCCTTGTCAACTCCTGTTAACTCAGACACTGCTCTGATTGTTAAACGGCGATCTTGTCGAACAAGTTTACCCATTTTTTCAATGTTTGCATCAGTTTTTGCTGACAATGGTCTGCCAGTGCGAGTGTCATCACTGGTGTCTTCGCGGCCATCTTTAAATCGTTTAAACCACTCAAACACTTGTGTTCGCGATAAACAATCATCGCCGTACACTTGTTGTAACATTACAAACGTTTCACTTGCAGATTTTCCTAGTTTGAAATAAAATTTGATGTTAACACGCTGTTCTTTCTGTACACTCAACATTTTCCGACGCACAGACAAAACGTCAACTACTTAAAACAGACGCCACGGGCAGACTGAGTGCAGGAGGCAGATGAAACTCGAGCAGTAGGCGGAGCGAGAGTCACGTGACAGGCCACGCGACTTTCAGCCTTATTGCATTCGTTTTATTGTTTCACCAGTACTAGTCCGGTTTTTTTCTAGCCACACCTCGTATATTTGTTTGATGGTGTATGGTGTGCTCTACTCTTTGTGTCAGTGATGACTGTATTACGATCTCTTGCCGTTACATTCAGATACACACGCGAATCTCTTTCAATATTTACAGCTATATGGTTATCAATAGTTACGTCTACAATGCTACTGCCCCCAACATGTCCTACACATGTAGCTCGTTCTCCTCCTTTGCCAGTAATGTACAGGTTGTTCGCACCAGGATGTCGTTGATGATCTGACCTCAGTCATCAATCCGATCACAGTGCCGCAAGGTGGATATGTTACTGATGACGGCCGCAAAGATCATCTTCTTCCACCTTGAGTAAAGTGCTATCTATTGAGTCATGTCCTTGTATGGCTGAATTGTATGGGAATACTGGGGATATAAAGACGCCGGTACCCATGTTTCTGTACACTTGATTACTACTACTACTACTACAACAGGTCTGTTGCACGGCTGTGTGATTTTTGTAGTCTGGCACTTGGTGTCCATTATCACTACAGCAGCCATAGCCTCTCTATCTCCTGTTATCTGAGTTGTTTCGATTGGAGGGCAAAGATATTAATTTCCCATTTCTACTGTATGGTTCTTGGCTGCACATGACATCAACGTTAAACTCTTGGAACAGCGTGGGGAGTTCCACACTTACAATTCTACTCCTCGTAACACTAAGCTGCAAGATCTTCACACTGCCTTGTACACACGTAGAACTTCACACCCATTTGCTCTGTGTCAAAGTACACTCCCACGTAAGCCCTGACAAAGTCTTTGTACATTTTATTAATGTCAAACTTCCGAACTCCGTCCACAGACGTGTCTCAGAACATCGGCAAGGCCATTCCCACTGAGCAAGTTTTCAGTCCGAAGCACTGTTCTATCCGTCTGCTCAGTTGTAGGGCAGCAAATGAAATAACCCCTGTCATGTGTTAATCGTATAACTAATCTTTGTGCAGTTTGCCGGATATCCCTTTTCTCGAGTTTACTGAGTTTTAAGTTCAGTTCAAGCGCACTGTAGTTTGCTTGTTCTAGTTTATGTATTTGTTCATCCTGTCTGTTTTTCAGTTCAGTCTTAATGTAATTAGTTACTTCCTGCTTATGATTAAATAGTTGTTCGTCCTTTATGTTGTTCACCACTTATCTGCACACCTCCACCCGTGTATCTTTTGTACATTCATTCTTATGAGTGTTACCTTTCTTCCCTCACTTTATTTTTATGGCTTTATATTTTGTTATAAACTTGTGTGCCTTGCTTATCTTGTCACTGCCTAGATGGCTTTGGACTTTTTCTCCTGATTTATGTTTTCATCATTAGCAGTTGATGCGGTTGTTAGTACTTCATCACACGCCATGTAAATAGGGATCATTAGGGTTGTTCTTACATTATCACGCGGCACATCTTAGCGAATTAGCGGTGGTACCCCACATCTTCGGGAATTGGTGGTGGGACAGCCGCCGTGGCCGAGCGGTTCTAGGCGCTTCAGTTCGGAATCGCCATGCTGCTATGATCGCAGGTTCGAATCCTGCCTCGGGCATGGATGTGTGTGATGTCCTTAGGTTAGTTAGGTTTAAATATTTCTAAGTCTAGGGGACTGATGACCTCATATGTTAAGTCCCATAGTGCACAGAGACATCTGAACCATTTGAATTGGTTGTGGTATTACTTCTTCGTTACGTGACCCATTTCTGGGAATTGGCAGAGATTTTACTCCTTCTTCACATGTCTCATTGTTTGGAATTAAACGTGGTATCCCTAAAAAATCACTCGCTACAACATTTTTACTTTCTTTGTACGATACACTGTTAGTATCACTCTTTTTCGTGGGCCTTAATATAGGTCGATGCGATGGCCTCTCAATGATGGCAGAAAGGTTTCCCCCTGGCTTGTAGTATCCTCCTGAGATAAACTTAACAGGTCTTATGTACTGTGTACATTTGATTGCGCCATATCTATCTGCATGTTCGGGATTTATCTGAGATGTAATTGATTTTTTATTTTGTGTTGTGTTAGTGAACTGCTTGTGTGTGTGGGATGTTTTGAGTCCCTCGTTCAGTTTTTTCGTGTTCCAATGCTTTCACCCTTAAAATTAATGCAGTCTGAAACACAGTCCATTGCGAAAGTTCATGCTTTAGCACATGTGCAACTATTGGATCTACCTTACCCACATTACGGGTTTTGTCAACACTAAGTGGTTCCGCCTTTGGTGTAAGTCTCGCCTGATTTCTTACACGGGATTCATCCTATTTTATACTCTGGTCGTGGGCATTCCGCTTTCTTGTGTCCTTCTACATCACGCGGTCTAAAAACAATTTGAGGGGCTCTGCAATCCTTCACAGTATGTCCCAGATCGCAACAATTACAAAATTTTGCGACTACACTGTAATCTTTGACGCCTACAGATTGGAAACCTACAAATTGTTTAGGCTCAATAACTGGTTGCTCTCGGATTTGCCTCTTCAACGTTATTTCAAAACCTTTTTCTCGTGGACCAGTTTTAAATCTCAGTTTCACTTCATTTGTAAATTCCTCTCTGAATATGTGTTCCGATAATTTTAACTCATATAGTTCGTTCAGGAACTCGTCATCTTCATAAGCTGTTGGAACTAGTGGTCTTCTCTTTTTTATGGTCGCACATTTAATTTCTGAAATGTTTCGACTTTTCTCCAAAACTCTTTCACAATCCTCTTGCGTCTGTGTTTCCTGATTGTTCTTATCCTCAGCTTTTCTTTTTTTCGCTTCTATACATGTCGTCAGTGCCTTTGTTCTCTCACGATTTAATGAAGAGAATGGTATTCTGTTTTGCTTTGGCCTCTTTTACTTTACTGTTAAAGTCTGCCTTCCCTGTTTGAATGGTCACCACTACAGCGTAAGCTTCTTTTTGATTTCATTTTATAATCTCAACCTAATGTTCTCTTCTTGCACTTTCTCTGCCTTTTCCCTCCCTTTGGGGATGTTATTAACCTCTAGAACTGTGATCCGGTCATCCAGTTTGTTCTCTCTTTTTAGGATGTCAGTCTGTCCCTCTGGACGTGCTCGTCTTAGTGCATCCAAGGACTCAACCTCCTGTTGGGCTCTGGCCCCAACCTGCACTTCTAAACTTGCACGCATTCTGGCGTTCTCATTTTTTAGTGCCTGGACTTTCCCTTCCAGTTGTGACAAGTCTTTATCATCTATGGCAGATAGTTTCACCTCTGGTGTAGCAAATTCAGTTCTCAGAAGCTGCTCCTCCTCCATTTCTTGAGCACCTTCTGCGATGCAGATCGTGTAAATCTAGCTACTTTCTCAAGTTGTTGTGCTGATGGTATTTCCGCCACGAAAGAGATGCCGCTTGATATGCCCCGGAATGGAGGTGAAGACACAGGCCCCTCCGGCTGGGGCTGCGTTTGTTGTTCCAGAACTGCCAAGTAGGCGCGAGAGTGGAGTAGGTCATGCACAGAAGTCCTAGTGAGCGTCCTGGTGACTTCGTTAATGGAAGCAACAGGAACTCATGCAGACTTAAAGGCCTAACTGTGGCTAGTCCACAATAAGCTGTTCGGTTGGTTGGTTGATTTGGGGGAAGGGACCTAACAGCGAGGTCATCAGCCCCATCGGATTAGGAAGGATGGTGAAGGAAGTCGGCCGTACACTTTGTGAGACGTGGGACACACGCCCAACTCACTAATGACAAGGCAATAATTACCAATCAAACACAAACTCTGGCTTGCAATTTCCAATAGATTTTATTTACGAATTGCATGACAGCAACAAACTGGTGTTACCCCAGAATAATATACAAATTGCGCTAGAATCTGAAGCATTACTAAAGAGACAAAATGTCTACGGGCGCCAAAGCCCACCCCAAACAGTAAATAATTTTAAAACCCTCATTACATAAATCTTAAGAACTATACGAACAATGAATGGTTTACTGAGAAAAGCTTCCACAGAACTAGGACACATTTTAAGATATAACAGCAGCAACAACTCACAATTTCTCTTTCCGAATAAGATATTAAAAACGCAGTAGAATTAAAGGCATCTTTGAAATAACACAAAGTTTCAGTGACAAGTAATGGCACATCAGAGGTGCGCGGAAACTACAACTCAGATCGAGCCTGAAGGGAAGCTGAATGGAACGGTGAAAAGGTGTGACGGAGTCCTCGGCGTGACCAGGAATAAATAATAAAATGCTCAACTTAAATTCGCAGAGGAACTGAAGTCCACTGATAAACACAGCGAATGCACTATCTTTACCATTCAAACTGGCCGCCGTCAAGGCGTCGTCCCCCAGTTAAACGACCAGCTATAACGGACGACGCGCACCGCTGATTATGCCACTGAAACAGCAACATAAAACCACACAGCAACTGGGCAGTATATAGACTAACACAATCCTTAAAACACTAGAAAAATTTCAAAACAGGAATACAGTCACTCGGGACCTAAAAGCTTACTCATTTCTCAACTTATGTGAGACGCAAGACATTATCACCAACTCCATACCATCACCTGCTCATCCTGCACCTTCCTCATGTTCTCATGTTCTCAACATACTCAATGGAAAGAACTTCCACTTGTTCCAAATTTGATGTCGGCGTGGCGCATGTAGTCAATCTCCAGTCCTCTGCAAGTCCACCATTCCACACACGCAAACCACTGTTCAATAAGCTGTGCACCAGTGGTCAATACGAAACAGATAACATAGACGTCCAAACACGGGAGAACCGTTAACCGCAAACAGCACGAAAGTCAATATACATATACAGTATACACCAGGACCTTAAGAACCTGAATAATTACCACCGTTTGATTCTGTAGCATATCCAATTGCAGGTTGATACATCTCAAAGCCACTTCCACATGTTTAGCAGCACAGACGAGACCATCGCCCTCTCACTAGACGCAGTACACACTCTCCAGACCGCACGCACGTCTCCGTCCACAGCCCCGCTGCCCACGTGACAAGAGGAGGCAGAGCATGCGCGAAGAGCGACCGCCGACGACCAGACTCAGCACCGGAGGGCCAACCAACCAACCGACCAAGACCAGCCCTCTACCCACAGCGTCGTGCGCTTAAATAGGCGAAAACGACCAAAGACGAAAACCGCGGCCACGCGATACAGAGTCGATCGCAGAAATCTTAAATGAATATAGAGAAACGACTGGCGCCAATGGCGCCACGTATCACTTTCAAAGAAATCATCCCGGCATTTGCCTGAGAAAATGAAAATGAACGTTTGGCGTCATTGGCCGGGAGGCCTCTTGCTGGGCAGGTCCGGCCGCCTTGGTGCACGTGTAAGGTGTCAGGCAAATCCAACACCTTCCATGAAAACCCTGACGTGATAAGCAAATCCAGTAGTATGTCACATAGGTCCGAATAAATCGTGACATTAAATTAACCAAAGTAATACGAGTAACGAGTGAGCAAATGGAATACCACAGACTAACACAAGAATGCCTAAATGCATGTCATACCTTCCCACCGTGAGACAGACGCAGTTCCGAGGGGAGAAACGAGAACAGAAGCCGAGAGCAGAACCGTGTTAAGCTGGAAGGCCCTACGATAAGGGACGGACGGACACCCACGTCGACAGCTAACCGCTAGGACGACACCACCCGCAAGTTTTTAGCGTGAGACTTTTTCGCGTCTCTGTTACATCTACATCTACATCTACATCTATACTCCGCGAGCCACCTTACTGTGTGTGGCGGAGGGTACTTATTGTACCACTATCTGATCCCCCCTTCCCTGTTCCATTCACGAATTGTGCGTGGGAAGAACGACTGCTTGTAAGTCTCCGTATTTGCTCTAATTTCTCGGATCTTTTCGTTGTGATCATTACGCGAGATATATGTGGGCGGTAGTAATATGTTGCCCATCTCTTCCCGGAATGTGCTCTCTCGTAATTTCGATAATAAACCTCTCCGTATTGCGTAACGCCTTTCTTGAAGTGTCCGCCACTGGAGCTTGATCAGCATCTCCGTAACGCTCTCGCGCTGACTAAATGTCCCCATGACGAATCGCGCTGCTTTTCGCTGGATCATGTCTATCTCTTCTATTAATCCAACCTGGTAAGGGTCCCATACTGATGAGCAATACTCAAGAATCGGACGAACAAGCGTTTTGTAAGCTACTTCTTTCGTCGATGAGTCACATTTTCTTAGAATTCTTCCTATGAATCTCAACCTGGCGCCTGCTTTTCCCACTATTTGTTTTATGTGATCATTCCACTTCAGATCGCTCCGGATAGTAACTCCTAAGTATTTTACGGTCGTTACCGCTTCCAATGATTTACCACCTATGGCATAATCGTACTGGAATGGATTTCTGCCCCTATGTATGCGCATTATATTACATTTATCTACGTTTAGGGAAAGCTGCCAGCTGTCGCACCATTCATTAATCCTCTGCAGGTCTTCCTGGAGTACGTACGAGTCTTCTGATGTTGCTACTTTCTTGTAGACAACCGTGTCATCTGCAAATAGCCTCACGGAGCTACCGATGTTGTCAACTAAGTCATTTATGTATATTGTAAACAATAAAGGTTACGTCAAGACCACCCCCCCCCCCCCAGCCAATGTTAAAAGCTAGAGCCCTCCAGAAGAACAGTATAGATCTTATGATAACACAAAAAGGGCTATACCACCCGCAAGGTTTTAGCGTGAGACTTTTTCGCGTCTCTGTTACGTTGCAAACTTTAAAAAAACATTGCCACACCACGAAAAGTATAACGTTTCTCATTGGATAGACAGAATTTTTGTAGGCGGAGCTTAAGGTTAACATTGAGACCCTGATTGGTCAGATGAAAACACAGCCAGATAGATTTTTTAAACCAACTTCGGTAAACTGTAGTAAGGAGAAGTTAAGAGAGAGTTGCTTCGGAGACGGCGAGGTGAGCGGAGCTGTGCTGCCCGCCGCCACCTGACCAACACCGACAAGGTAATGAACGCACGCGATGCCGCATTTTTGAGCGCATAAGGCTTCACTCAGAACTGCAGAAGTCTCATCTGTTACATCCCCTTTACGTAATACTAGTGTCGATCGTCAATTAAAGGTCATGGTGTTCACATTTGCCACTTGAAGTAAAAATCTGAAACGCGATGATTTTTCTGTTATATAGTTATTGAGAAGCCACATCAGCCACTGTAATTTACGACAAGTTAGATAAGTAATTAAAGATAATTGAGGGTCACTGTAGACCATTTTGATAATTTGATTTTTTGTGAAACTTAATTTAAACCTAGATTATAGATGTGATATGGCATAGGTCATCCTTCGATCCATTGTAGAACTTGGAAACCCATTCAGGGAATATTCGTTCACATTTTTATTGAACGCAATTGGTTTTTACCATCCTGTATTAAAACATTTCCTTTTATCAATAGTGCAATTTATAAACGATGTTTTGTGAGTAGAATAAAATTTCCAATGGTAAACTTAACTGCTTTTTCGACGTTAATTTACCAGCTAACTAAAATAGGAAAGCCTTGAACCCCTTCCACTAAATTTAGTTAGTATTAAGATTCTTTTACAGGGAGTGCAGTGGAGCTGACACTGAAATCATTAAGTACTTGGTTATATCATCGCTAGTCTCACTGAACTCTTCTGAATTCTACATGTCATGTGTGGTCTGGCGCCTCCTTACCAGCAACAGGTCCCAGGTTCAAACTAGTCAATTCCCTAAAAAACACGCTCAGAGCGTCGTTGCGCGAAAGTGGCAGGGAGACACGATATAGAACAAACAGACACCACGCAGAATGATTAGACAGGTCCTATTACATTCGACGTCACATTGGGCGACCTGCGCGCCGGATGGGGATGAAATGATGACGAAGACAGCACAACACCCAGTCCCCGAACGGAGGAAATCTCCGACCCAGCCGGGAATCGAACCCGGGCCCGTAGGACGGCAAGTCGTCACGCTGACCACTCAGCTATCGGGGCGGACATTTGTCTAAATACATTTAGGGCAACCACGGGAAACGTAAATCAGGATAGCCAGACGCGGGTCTGAATCGTCGTTCTCCCGAATGCGAGTCCAACAAGCTGTTTGTTGTCGATGTTTATACGAGGGTCACTCCAAAAGAAATGCACACTATTTTTGTAAAAATACAGTTTTCATTCTGCATGTGTGAATGTTTTACAGTGTATAGATACAACCTTCCCGCTCGTTTTTAAACTTAGTTGACCTGTTCCCGTGAGTGGCGGCGTCACAGCATGTCTTCAAGATGGCTGCTACACTTGACGTTCGTCAGAAGCAATGTGCTGTCATAGAATTCCTGTGCTGTGAAAACAAGACAGTGGGAAACATCAACAAGAGATTGAAAAAGGTGTATGGAGATGCTGCTGTCGATCGCAGTACACTCAGTCGGTGGGCAAGCAGGTTACGTTATGAAAGAGGGCAAGGCAATATTGAAGATTGTCCTCGCAGCGGCAGGCCTCGTACTGCAAACACTCCAGACAATGTGCAGAGAGTTAACGAACTGGCGACAGCTGACAGACGTATCATAGTGAACGAATTGTCACGCTACATTGGGACAGGGGAAGGAAGTGTTTGCAGAATACTGAAAGTGTTGGCGTTAAAAAAGGTTTGTGCCAGGTGGGTTCCAAGGATGTTGACAGTGGCTCACAAAGAAACAAGAAAAACGGTATGCTGCGAACTTTTGGAACAGTACGAGAATGGTGGAGATGAATTTCTTGGAAGAATTGTGACAGGTGATGAAACATGGCTCCATCATTTTTCACCACAGACGAAGAGGCAATCAATGGAGTGGCATCATGCAAATTCACCCAAGAAAAAAAAATTCAAAACCACACCTCCTGCTGGAAAAGTTATGGCTACAGTGTTTTTCCATTCCGAGGAATTCTTGCTTGTGGACATCATGCCAAGTGGAACCACCATAAATTCTGATGCATATGTGACGACATTGAAGAAACTTCAAGCTCGACTGAGTCGTGTTCGGCCACATCGGCAAATGCAGGATGTTTTGCTGTTTCACGACAATGCACTGCCACATGTCAGTCAAAAAACCATGGAAGCGATCACAAAACTCGGATGGACAACGCTGAAACTCTCGCCTTACAGTCTTGACCTGGCACCATGTGACTATAATCTCTTTGGGAAACTGAAAGACACTCTTCGTGCAACAAGGCTTGAAGATGATGACTCCCTTGTGCACGCTGCCAAACAGGTTAGTCCAGAATTTTACCGTGCGGGTATACAGGCGCTGGTTCCAAGATGGCGTAAGGCAGTTGAGAGGGATAGAAATTATGTGGAGAAAAGAAAATATTGTTCCTAAAGAATGTATCTACACACTGTAAAACTTTCAAACATGTAGAATATAGGATGGATTTAAAAAACTAGTGTGCATTTCTTTTGGAGTGACCCTCGTACTACGAACAATCTTCTATTTGTGCAACGCAAAAGGTTATGTCGCTATCCTTGTTCGTTGTCTGTGCCACAAAGTACCTTCTCTGTACCACAATCGAAGTACGTTCTCTGTACCTCAATCGAACTTCGTTCTATGAACAACATTTTAGCGCGAACACAATCACAATCACAGCCTTCAATTACTGTACAGAAAATCTCAAAGAATTCGCTACAACTATGAATTACATCTGCCTGTTCTCACTTACCTCTGGAAACACTTTTATGCAGAAAAGTCATCGAGTACAGAAGAAGAAGAGGAGATTGCAGGTTATGATGACCACTACACTCGCGAAATCGAAAGTACGCCAAGTGCAATCGATATACAGAGTGTTTTCTGATTTTCGCGAAAACTATTACAAAATACACTATTTCAGAACATTGTTCATTGTATCACTGTCATAACCCCAACAATACTCGACTAAAGGCGGAGCTGACACGAACGAACGACTGCCAGCGCCGCCATCTTGCTCCAGTTTCTGATCTGAAGGGAATTGTGGTGTGCGTACTGTAAGACCTTCGGTACACACACCATCAGATTATTTGACTTGTCGCTCTAGCGAAGTAGGCGAGTGTCAGCAATATGTCTCGTGGTCTTATTGTGGCGTGTTTATCTTCTGCTGTTAGGTCAGACGATAGAAATGCCACTTGCACGCTTAGAGTAGCAGATTGACGGTGACCAACTTTAAACAGAACTTGATTAATTTTCACACACATTTATTAAAATAATAACAAGCATAGAAATTACTTAACTTGATTCTGGATGCTATTTACAATTGACAATCTGATGTTCCTTTGGTCTTGTTATGTTAATCTTATTCTCACATATCTCTGATACTTGACGAAGTGTCTATACATTTCTCTTCATGGCTATGTACAGGAATATGATAATCTTATTAAGCGCAGACTGAAACTTGACTATAGGCTAATGCAGACTAATGCAGACAAATGCAGACTGACTAATCGGAGGTCTGTACACTCGTTATAATACCTCGCGCGTTCAGGTATCACTGCGCGAGTGTGATCCGCGAGGAGAAAAGGTTCTACGTTGGCAGCAATCTCATTGGCTGCGTTACATATTAATACACCGATCGGCGGAAGCAGAATTTGGTCCGTCTCTATGACAGCGCCATCTCGTAGTGCGGAGATGGACGAGCGCTGCGCCTGCGCTGTTGTGCTTACCGGGGCGCGCTCTAGTGGGAAAGTTGTGTACGCGCTGACTACGCGGAACTATGTACACGACATTAGTAATCTAGGGCAAATGGTGCGAATGGCTCCGCTACTCCACGAAAACAAGTGTTCCGAAAGAGGGCTCGCCTCAAACTAGTGCTGTGCAACTAGGAACCTGCACAGATTTACGCAGTAGCACGCAGTTTCTTCCTCGCAGTGGATACAAAGTTTACGGAGGATGCATCAAATTTCGATACAGCAACTGTACAAATTATTCGCACTCACGTCGTGCGGCACATGAATGTTGTGTGAAAGACGATCATTACCGCAAAAATGAATGAGTACCATTACTCAGTTGTTAAAAAAATTGTTGTGACAGCTTAGGGAACATGTGTGAAGTTATTAAACACTTTTATCTTCTTTTCCTCCCAGTATTTTTCGGTTCGATCCCTGTGGTCCTTTTTTTCGTTCTCCTGTCCGTTCTGATTTTTGTCGGATAGGCGTGTCATCTAATTTTCTGTCTGGAATAGTTGTTTCATGAATGACAATTTCTCTGAGGTCTTCATTAACATTTGTCAACCAGTTGTGGTTTCGCATCAATAATGGTAACGTTAGATTTTCTTCGTTAGCCTGTTGCTTTCCAGTCTAATTCGGTGACCGTAAAAGTTCAATTATCTTTTCATCGTGGTATCTGTGACTGTTAGACGCTCTGTGATCCCGTTTTTATCAAAACATCTTTTTTCAATAGAGATCTGCCACCAATTATCGTGGTTTAAGATGCGCAAAGAGCTTCTGTTTAAAACACCCGTGGTATAATGTCATAGTTTCCTCTTTTGTGTTGTATGTTTTTTGGTCTTTCTGTTCCAGTTTCTATGTTCTTTCTAGTTCTGCATGTTTTTCTTTCTTGGTTTCACGGTTTAGCTCCAACGGTTCAATAGCTTCAACTAGATACTTCAGTTTGTCTTCTTTGGAGAGTTTGCTCAGTTTGGCGAGTATAGAATAACTGTTTGAATCTTAGTCTGGTCTGCCTTTCCATATGAAATTTGAAAATCAGTTTCTGCTGCTCTTTCATGGAGTTTCTCTACAGAATAGATTGTTTCTGGTCTGTTATTGCAGACGACTGCAGCACCTTTATTAAATCCTATGGCTAGGAGGTGTAGGCGAAATTTACTTTAAAGACGTCTGCCATTATTAAAAGCAGGTGATCATATATTCATTTTTATGCGGTTAACAACATCTGTGTAATCTGAATTGACGTCCGAACCAGTGGGTAGGTAAGGCACGAATGCAGTAGGACCAACTTGCTCGCTATGTTACAATTATATTACATGATTGTTACACAACTCATCTTCATCTCTTCTACACATTTATTTTACATACATAAAACATAGCTGTTTTAACTTTCTGTGATGGATGGATGAAATTGCATAACAAAATATCGAGAAAAATAATTAGAACGTTATACCCTCTGCATAGAATCTACGCTGGTTGTATGCTTTGCCGTTGTGACTGTCTTGTTTCAGGAGCTACGACCACTCTCGTTTGTAGCAAAACTTTTTATATATCCAGTATTCGCCATAACGCAGAAATGATAACAAAGGCAGCAGGGATGAGTATTGTACCTTGGAACACTTTTCAGACTTTCACCTTTAACCAGCTCTGTAATAGATGATAAGTTAATTTATAATTCCATTTCGAAGAGATAGCATTCACGTTATGCATGCTACAGTCTTTCTCTGAAAACACAAAAACTACTACGGAAATGTACGGTTTTCTTTTGTTTTTTGTTTTTTTCAAAACGTGGAAAACAGTTCCAAGGATGCCTTATAACAAAATTTCTTTGAAATTTAAAGCTGTTGCAATTTAGAATATGCTGTATTTCGTAGTTTCGTGTTACAAAACTACTCGACTACACACCAACAGTAATCAGTAAATGAAACTAAATTAAGAAGAAGTACAGTAAAAAACAGTTGCTAGTTAAAAACATTTTGAAACAGCATCTATCGGGAGCTACCACAGATTCCAATTTTTAAGACAGGGAAAGTTTATAAGGCAGTAATGAAACTCAGTTCATTTGCAAACATTATACATTCCATGTAGAAGTCGGAGCACGACCGACGAATTGTGACTTAACCATCGACACCTTATACAGTTAGTTTTAAAAGTACACATAATTTTCCATACCGGAAGCCTTTGTGACTGAAGAATTAATATTGTCCTCCAAATAATCATTATATATTACACAGTACTTAAATATGTAGAACTCGAAATATTTGCAAATTCTTCATGAAGGAGAATCTCGTGTCTCAGAACAATGAAAACAGTAGAAAACGACGCAAACCGCTTAAGCTCGTTTTTGGTTCGCTTTTTAAGTTAAGTCCTTTATGTGATTCTGAATTGAAATATCTTCCACGAAACATCATGTGTGTCCTCCATGAGCAACTCCCTCCCCTAATCTCAATGTTATGAATCAGGGAAAACATTCGATCTACTTAACAGCAGTGAAGAAGCTAATAATATCAAATCACCAAAACGTAGTAACGGAAAGGATCCGTTTATTCGAGAGCGCTTATGTACAGTCGTGCTCAAAAGTATCCGAACGACTTGAATTGCATTTCGCCTGATTCGAATGCAACCCACATAGCGCAGCTGTCTAGCAGGTCCTCTAATCGCCCCTCGGTACAGTCGTTTGACTACTGAAAATAGTTCCAACAAGTCACCACTAGAAAACACTGCTCTGTATCGCAATAACTCAAGATGTAAAGTAATACCAAGGTACTACAAATATCAGGGAACATCTTATCACAGATAAGACGGTTCTTCAGGCTTGTAAGCTCACATTTATTACAATAAATGACATACATGAAATGTTACCACTCTCATTATTACGTCAGATAGGTAATTCACGTAGTAAGTTCGCCGTATACATGATTTCCTCTTCAAAATAACATACCGTACTTATTATTTAACATAAAATGACATTAAAAATTTAAGTTATTCGCGAGCAGCTACTTGAAAATATGTATGAACTTCAAATGATACGACGAACCGTCTCGTTCTGCATATCGATTCAAACCCAGGTCAGGTAGACTAAGCAAAGACTTCGTGACTGACGGAAACTAACAGTCATTCCTGACTAGGCATACAGAGAGTGATATACCTCGGTTTTAGACAGTATCAGTTAGCAAATATCAACTTTAAATTACATAACGTAAACATTGTTAACGGACGCGAATTCCTACCCAGCATCTATTGTCCTCGTTAACGAACTACGAGAGATGTTAAATATTGCTTCTTCACAAGCAACTTACTTGAAATGCCGTGAGGTAAAGCTTTGTGTTGGACAGGGATTCGAACCCAGAAACTAATTGGATTGTCATCGAAGCACAATCAACTGTGACATATCGGATTGTTGACTCCACACAAAGAGACGTCAGCTACCGAATTTTTCTCCACCAGCAGCTCGGAATAACATCCTTGAATTTACAATGATTTCGCAAACAGTTCTGTGTCTCACTGGGACTCAAAAGCGTCAGATACCGTTAGTGTTGCCAACGAATGAAAATACATTAAAAATCAAAATATATTACCCACCAGCAGATAGGTGTTCTCATGCTAGACCTTGATAATACATAATGAAAGCTTTAGTGCCGGGCCAGGATTCGAACCCTTTCACGCGCAATATATGGAGATGATGAGGAATCTGCCGTTTTGAACAAACAACAAATTGCAGTCGAGCTGTACTGTCACGAAGGGATCAAATTCCGCGTTAAGGGCGGTCTGAGTTGCATTCCCAGATCAGAACCAATTTTATCGACATACAGAAGCTCAAATAAAAGATGGAATAAGTGTCCTGTGACCCTACATAGCTGTTTCGTCACTAGAAATAAATAACTAGTATAATAAAGGTTACTGTTGATAGAGTTTCTATGTGTCGCGACTCCTGACTTTACTGTGGTTCAATCTAACGTCTACTTGGTAGAGAAGGAATATCATGTTTAACATTAATGTCAGACCACAATGGCGTTATACCTTCTTCACTTGGCATAGCCAGAAGTGAACAGAATCTGTCTCTCCTTATCAAAAATCATCAGCAGAAGTTGGGATCGAACCCAGACCATAAGTATATGAACTTAGCATCAAGCCAAGAGACCACCAAATTCTCTTCTGTATCACTCATTTTTCTATCATAACAATGTTGCGCCACACTGGATGAGAATTCTGACACACACACACACACTCCCTGTCGTGGTTTGCAGCAAGTTCAGTACATTCATTTACTTGGTTGACCGAATCGCCATGAACTAGCTGCCTCGGCTACCCAGTGCATACATTCGACTCTATTTTGTAATCACCGAAATAAAATCACGTAACTGACACCTACACAGAACTGCCAACAGTGTAGGATGCAGAACTTGAAACAGGAATTGTTCCTTTCGACTTGAGCTACTCTATTGCGCTATCTGTTTGTTAAAAACGTCGTGCAGTGCAAAAGGTAAGCTGTAACTGTCTGTCTCTCAGAAGTCTAGATCCGGCCATATGCATTATCTCACAGCACTGCGCAATGCGCAAGTTCTGGAGGAATTGTAGCTGAGTTCTGGAGGTGTTGTAGCTATGTGTCAGGTAGTAGCGTAACGGTAAGCGTCGCGCACTGTTCATCAGACGTCGCGAGTTTGGGTACATTCACTGCTACATTTTTTAAAACGCCATACTGCTGTCTGCTGAAGTTATCGATCTAATGGAACTTTGAACATAATTCCCTTCACTTATCAACCCAAAATAGTCGCATGTGGAAAAATGGGCTAACTTCTGCGACATTTTGTTCTTTTCAGGTTTAATAGATGGCCAGGCTGCAGATGCATCTCGAAACTTTTGTATTATGTATGGGGAGAGCGCATCGTGCCAAAATACGTCAGATACGTATTTTCTACATTAGCTGTCGTGTGGCAGTGGCATTTTATTCTTTAACCCAGAACAAGTTTTCGACATGCATGTAATCAATAAACTGCATGTGCATTGTCAGACAGATATAGATAACATCAGAGAATTCGCATTTATCGTTGATGATTAATTTATCTCTCATGTTAACTAATGTTTTAACAACACTAAAAGAAGATGTACGAAAATTGTGCACTGTATTATAAGAAATGAAATAAAACTACCCACGATAACCTTACGATGAAAGTCTGTTTCAATAAAACTGAGTATCTGTACACAAGCGCGATTCTATCGGCACGAATTAGTAAAATACTAATCACTTAGATTTCGATTGGGTCTGTATTTGATTGGTATGCTGTGTCCTACTCAAGTGGTATGAAAATGTGGCATTTCATAAATAAAGTTATGTATTCCTAGAAACCCAAAATTTGTTTGTCAGCAGCGGAAAGAGGCGTTACCTGTTGTGCAACATTGTAACTTTTTCACCATTGCACTATGAGCCGAAAGTATTTTCTTGCCATTTCCTTATCGATGTGTGATCTGACTGCTTGTAGCTCTTTCACAGAAGGGATAGAAACGTTACAGTCAGCAGTACTGGAACCGCCAACCATAACAGACGCTTTCTCTCAGGTTAGCACGTTTCCACAGAGGTAGGGGAAAGGCATGTGGCTAGAGCTCCTCTTACGAGACCAGTAGTGGCTAGAATTCGTAAACCGCTATTTAAAGAACGAGATTATATGCGATTTTCACGTGCAACGACTTTCCTGGGCTGAAAACCGTAAATTTACAATCTTTTGTTACAGCTCAAGTGTTAATAATAACTCAATTATTCAGTGGAAATGACAGGAAAAATCAAGTGAACTTTGAGGCTTAATTCCGTGCACACCAGGAAGTAACTCGTCGATCACAGAGTTGCCAAATATACCTTGCCTTGTTGCCAAATCTCAGTTACATTACCAGCAGGAAGAAGACGAACCGATGTGATCCTACAGTGGGCTGGGAAGTGACCATAGCTGACGTCTCAAAGACGCGGCTGCTACGGCCTGGAATACGTAATGCGTCTGATTCACATTTCTGTAACTGGGTTTAGGGACTGGAGCGTAGTTACTAATAATACTCAGAACCGACTGCTAACTAAGCTTCATAAATCAGTAACTCTCATATCTGTTTTTATATATCTTTCGTAAGTGTACTCGAAACTAAGAAAATCATTGACGAACGTTTTCGTTCCTCGCCGATAGTCGAGCACAACAAACAAATAAAAATAAAACAAGACTGTGTGCGTGTGTGTGTGTGTGTGAGAGAGAGAGAGAGAGAGAGAGCGAAGCGAAGAGAGAGAGAGTGAGGGAGAGAGATAAAAATAAAAAAAGAATGAGAGAGAGAGAGTAAAAAATTGTTGCAAAGAAACTGAATCATGGTATGTAAAGAAATCTTTCATTAAAATGACACATTCTACATCATTACGAAATGTCGTATTCATGATCTATGGAACAAGTATTAATCTAATCTAATCTAATCATATCATATTGCTGACTAGTCATGAAGAGGCACGAATTACAGAAATTTTCGCCAATATCAGTAACCAAATCTAAACTTGAAAAAAAAGACGACAGTTTTTGTAATAAACCGGGACTCCTTTAAAGACCCTTTCGTCCCTGTAAACTAACCACGAAAGATGTGTGATATACCTCCATTCAGAAGGAACAAAGTGTTCATGCATTTAAAGATGAAGCGCATGATGTGAAGTTCTGTGACGGAGATACGAACCCAGCTGCTAGATGTCTGAATCTAAAATAAGGAGACAAATTTTTGTGCCTGAGCGACAATCGAACGGCACACCTACCATCCTTCTTCATCAACCACGGACATAGCTTAAGTAACACGTGCTTACAATTGTCAATTGTCGTCTCATTGTATTTTGATTATAATTCGTTAGCCTTCTTGCGACCTCGTTCTAATACCTCGTGGGAGCAGGAGTAATTTATTGCTTTTTGAAGACCGAGCGGTAATACACAAAGATAGTAGATGGAAGGATACAAAGAAACAATCAGACTCATGGGTGTGGATCCACTTCATCATTAGAAGACTAAACAAGAGGGAAACATTATGAAAGCAATGCATACGCTGATTTGTATACATTATTTGTATAGATCGGAAGATGGAAAAGTACAGATCTGCATAGTGCCCGCATCTGCCCTTTAGTTTCTGTCCACACCCATGAGTCTGATTGTTTCTATGTATCCTCTCATCTACTAAAATTAGATTTGAGGGCAACGATAGCTACAGCGTTCGAAGTATTCATAGTATGGTACACGTGTGTGTAAATGTCTTCCAGTGCGCACTCGAGGAAGACAAGAATACACAGTCTAGCTACCGTATTATAAAAACGCCTCAGTTTGTGGATGAACTCAGACAGGTTGATAATCATTTTGAATATTAGGCAGTACTGTACCGATTGGTGTTAAACTCGTTTTCAACCAATGATTCCCACAGCTACAGGAACACTACTTGTGATACCTCTTAGACAAAATACTTATGCAGTGCTACCAGACGAAAAGATCAACCTGATACAAACTGTGGGAAGTTTGTCTCACAACCTTCGTACCCTGATAAAGAGCTTTTCCTATTTGAGATATCTGTGCACGTTGCTGCATAAGACGATTTAAGAAGAAACTAAATTCCTTCAGCTACGACAATGTTTAAAGAAATCGTCTTAACGGCACTAAATCGTGTTATGTGAATCGTTTACTGGCTGTACTCTGCAGCATTTCGCTTGTTGGAAGGCAAAAAGGTTACTGACAAATTTCACACAAGGAAAAGGGGGACGAAATGTCTCCCACTGGAAGGTCATGTTGTTCTATTTAAATGATTACAAAATCAGCTAAAACGAACAGTGAGGCTGTCAGTATAGCACATTACTGTTGTCAGAATGATGTTGCACTGCCCAGGGCCTGTAATGATAAAGGGCCCGTTTAGGTCAGGCATATTGTATACAGAAGTGGAAGAGAGAGCACCACTAAATTCCACAATCCACATGCATTGTATACACACAGAAATTACTGTTACACTGTACTATTGGAGCCCAATGAGTGAATTGCATATTTTCCGGTGAAAAAGAGCACTGGCTAACAGTCTTCGCTACATTAGGTTAATTAAACTGGTGTCACTCTGAGCTAGAATCTATGGTCAACGACTAAGTATAACGTCAATGAGTCGGATGCGGTTTTGCAACCGTGAAATACGTTCCTACATTATAGAAGTGAATGTTAAATCTGAACAAATAATGCGAAAATTTTGAACTTGGATAGCTTACTATGAAAATCTTTCTGTTTATTGCAAAGGAAAACAATTGATTTTCTAAAACATTCTCTGCCATACACAACTTGAAACAGGTCACGTCGACCAAATCTTGTGGAAGAACTGACAGCGACATATAACGGAAGGCAGTAAGATCCCTTGCCTTTTGGTTTGGCAGTATTCGACAGCCATTTCTAGGCGCAAGTAAATTAAGAAAGGCAGCGCCTTTTTGTTATCAAGTACCGTCTTCATCAATTACTTTAGTTTTAATGTAATCTGCGAGTAATTGCTGATGTTTGATATTAACATGGAAAGGACTCCGTAGACAGGGAAAGAACCTCTTCTTGGGCAACTACTTCTATAATGACCAAAAGGCATTAAATGATCTTCAAGCACATGTGTTCCAGCAACGGTATGAAGAAAATGATAGTAACAATGACGGTAATAATCGAATTATCCGGTAACTTCACACTTCACAGAGGATTTTCTCGAACTAAGAAATTTGCTGAATTAGTGAATATTTCAAAATGGCTTTACAACGAGGCTATGATGTCTGGAAGAGTTTTTACATCCTGCTGACATGAGAATAGCATAATCTCCACGTCATAAGATTGCTTCTACTTAACCATTTAATAAACTCGCATTTTTTCCACCGTGACTATTTTTGTAAGCTAAGCACATCATCCGTTACAGCCCACTCCTGGGGCTGGGAAATGTGGCCACAATGGTCTGGTGGAACGAACTATCACAGGTGCAATGTGTGGGTTCAGGCATTTACTTTTAAGAGGCACAAACAGATTTACTTTACCTCTGGTAACCTCAAGAGAAAGACGTTATAATCCACAATCCGCATTAAACATCACGTTCCTTCATTACCAATTGGGCAGAGCCGGTTTACGTTGGGAAATGACATAGGCTGAAGTGATGGTAAACAGAAATACTGTCTCCAGTAAACTTACATACATTAGAAAATTTTATTTTATTTGATGAAACGATAGCCATTTAAAGGAACAGGGCTCTTATTTTCCTTGTACTTGATTGAACTAGAGACGTTGAAAAATTTGGTGCTGGACTGTGAATCGAATTCGTATCTCATCTTTCGAGGATTTGAATCTCTCGGAACAGTATAGTTCAATCATTTCGTTCCTTTTCCCAACACTGCAATCTTCTCTAGGTCTCCTCCAAAGGTAAGTATGTGGGTCCGAATCCTGATCCAGTACAAAAATATTCATATTTTCATTTCAAGCCCTATCACGTGCATACCAGTCTGATAGTGAAAATTTATGTGCATTTTTAATGTCTGTTCATGAGTTGCCAACAATCGCAATAGGTGTAGTTATTTCTGGTCAAACACACACACATCTTACTGTTGGTGAGTAAGCACGTGTTACTTAAGCTATGTTCGTGGATGATGAAGAAAGATGGTAGGTGTGCGGTTCGACTGTCGCTCAGGCACAAAAATTTGTATCCTTATTTTAGATTCAGACATCAGCTGGGTTCGTATCTCCGTCACAGAACTTCACATCATGCGCTTCATCTTTAAATGCATGAACACTTTGTTCCTTCTGAATGGAGGTATATCACACATCTTTCGTGGTTAGTTAACAGGGACGAAAGGGTCTTTAAAGGAGTCCCGGTTGATGAAGAAGGATGGTAGGTGTGCGGTTCGATTGTCGCTCAGGCACAAAAATTTGTATCCTTATTTTAGATTCAGACATCTAGCAGCTGGGTTCGTATCTCCGTCACAGAACTTCACATCATGCGCTTCATCTTTAAATGCATGAACACTTTGTTCCTTCTGAATGGAGGTATATCACACATCTTTCGTGGTTAGTTTACAGGGACGAAAGGGTCTTTAAAGGAGTCCCGGTTTATTACAAAAACTGTCGTCTTTTTTTTCAAGTTTAGATTTGGTTACTGATATTGGCGAAAATTTCTGTAATTCGTGCCTCTTCATGACTAGTCAGCAATATGATATGATTAGATTAGATTAGATTAATACTTGTTCCATAGATCATGAATACGACATTTCGTAATGATGTAGAATGTGTCATTTTAATGAAAGATTTCTTTACATACCATGATTCAGTTTCTTTGCAACAATTTTTTACTCTCTCTCTCTCATTCTTTTTTTATTTTTATCTCTCTCCCTCACTCTCTCTCTCTTCGCTTCGCTCTCTCTCTCTCTCTCTCTCACACACACACACACACGCACACAGTCTTGTTTTATTTTTATTTGTTTGTTGTGCTCGACTATCGGCGAGGAACGAAAACGTTCGTCAATGATTTTCTTAGTTTCGAGTACACTTACGAAAGATATATAAAAACAGATATGAGAGTTACTGATTTATGAAGCTTAGTTAGCAGTCGGTTCTGAGTATTATTAGTAACTACGCTCCAGTCCCTAAACCCAGTTACAGAAATGTGAATCAGACGCATTACGTATTCCAGGCCGTAGCAGCCGCGTCTTTGAGACGTCAGCTATGGTCACTTCCCAGCCCACTGTAGGATCACATCGGTTCGTCTTCTTCCTGCTGGTAATGTAACTGAGATTTGGCAACAAGGCAAGGTATATTTGGCAACTCTGTGATCGACGAGTTACTTCCTGGTGTGCACGGAATTAAGCCTCAAAGTTCACTTGATTTTTCCTGTCATTTCCACTGAATAATTGAGTTATTATTAACACTTGAGCTGTAACAAAAGATTGTAAATTTACGGTTTTCAGCCCAGGAAAGTCGTTGCACGTGAAAATCGCATATAACCTCGTTCTTTAAATAGCGGTTTACGAATTCTAGCCACTACTGGTCTCGTAAGAGGAGCTCTAGCCACATGCCTTTCCCCTACCTCTGTGGAAACGTGCTAACCTGAGAGAAAGCGTCTGTTATGGTTGGCGGTTCCAGTACTGCTGACTGTAACGTTTCTATCCCTTCTGTGAAAGAGCTACAAGCAGTCAGATCACACATCGATAAGGAAATGGCAAGAAAATACTTTCGGCTCATAGTGCAATGGTGAAAAAGTTACAATGTTGCACAACAGGTAACGCCTCTTTCCGCTGCTGACAAACAAATTTTGGGTTTCTAGGAATACATAACTTTATTTATGAAATGCCACATTTTCATACCACTTGAGTAGGACACAGCATACCAATCAAATACAGACCCAATCGAAATCTAAGTGATTAGTATTTTACTAATTCGTGCCGATAGAATCGCGCTTGTGTACAGATACTCAGTTTTATTAAAACAGACTTTCATCGTAAGGTTATCGTGGGTAGTTTTATTTCATTTCTTATAATACAGTGCACAATTTTCGTACATCTTCTTTTAGTGTTGTTAAAACATTAGTTAACATGAGAGATAAATTAATCATCAACGATAAATGCGAATTCTCTGATGTTATCTATATCTGTCTGACAATGCACATGCAGTTTATTGATTACATGCATGTCGAAAACTTGTTCTGGGTTAAAGAATAAAATGCCACTGCCACACGACAGCTAATGTAGAAAATACGTATCTGACGTATTTTGGCACGATGCGCTCTCCCCATACATAATACAAAAGTTTCGAGATGCATCTGCAGCCTGGCCATCTATTAAACCTGAAAAGAACAAAATGTCGCAGAAGTTAGCCCATTTTTCCACATGCGACTATTTTGGGTTGATAAGTGAAGGGAATTATGTTCAAAGTTCCATTAGATCGATAACTTCAGCAGACAGCAGTATGGCGTTTTAAAAAATGTAGCAGTGAATGTACCCAAACTCGCGACGTCTGATGAACAGTGCGCGACGCTTACCGTTACGCTACTACCTGACACATAGCTACAACACCTCCAGAACTCAGCTACAATTCCTCCAGAACTTGCGCATTGCGCAGTGCTGTGAGATAATGCATATGGCCGGATCTAGACTTCTGAGAGACAGACAGTTACAGCTTACCTTTTGCACTGCACGACGTTTTTAACAAACAGATAGCGCAATAGAGTAGCTCAAGTCGAAAGGAACAATTCCTGTTTCAAGTTCTGCATCCTACACTGTTGGCAGTTCTGTGTAGGTGTCAGTTACGTGATTTTATTTCGGTGATTACAAAATAGAGTCGAATGTATGCACTGGGTAGCCGAGGCAGCTAGTTCATGGCGATTCGGTCAACCAAGTAAATGAATGTACTGAACTTGCTGCAAACCACGACAGGGAGTGTGTGTGTGTGTGTCAGAATTCTCATCCAGTGTGGCGCAACATTGTTATGATAGAAAAATGAGTGATACAGAAGAGAATTTGGTGGTCTCTTGGCTTGATGCTAAGTTCATATACTTATGGTCTGGGTTCGATCCCAACTTCTGCTGATGATTTTTGATAAGGAGAGACAGATTCTGTTCACTTCTGGCTATGCCAAGTGAAGAAGGTATAACGCCATTGTGGTCTGACATTAATGTTAAACATGATATTCCTTCTCTACCAAGTAGACGTTAGATTGAACCACAGTAAAGTCAGGAGTCGCGACACATAGAAACTCTATCAACAGTAACCTTTATTATACTAGTTATTTATTTCTAGTGACGAAACAGCTATGTAGGGTCACAGGACACTTATTCCATCTTTTATTTGAGCTTCTGTATGTCGATAAAATTGGTTCTGATCTGGGAATGCAACTCAGACCGCCCTTAACGCGGAATTTGATCCCTTCGTGACAGTACAGCTCGACTGCAATTTGTTGTTTGTTCAAAACGGCAGATTCCTCATCATCTCCATATATTGCGCGTGAAAGGGTTCGAATCCTGGCCCGGCACTAAAGCTTTCATTATGTATTATCAAGGTCTAGCATGAGAATACCTATCTGCTGGTGGGTAATATATTTTGATTTTTAATGTATTTTCATTCGTTGGCAACACTAACGGTATCTGACGCTTTTGAGTCCCAGTGAGACACAGAACTGTTTGCGAAATCATTGTAAATTCAAGGATGTTATTCCGAGCTGCTGGTGGAGAAAAATTCGGTAGCTGACGTCTCTTTGTGTGGAGTCAACAATCCGATATGTCACAGTTGATTGTGCTTCGATGACAATCCAATTAGTTTCTGGGTTCGAATCCCTGTCCAACACAAAGCTTTACCTCACGGCATTTCAAGTAAGTTGCTTGTGAAGAAGCAATATTTAACATCTCTCGTAGTTCGTTAACGAGGACAATAGATGCTGGGTAGGAATTCGCGTCCGTTAACAATGTTTACGTTATGTAATTTAAAGTTGATATTTGCTAACTGATACTGTCTAAAACCGAGGTATATCACTCTCTGTATGCCTAGTCAGGAATGACTGTTAGTTTCCGTCAGTCACGAAGTCTTTGCTTAGTCTACCTGACCTGGGTTTGAATCGATATGCAGAACGAGACGGTTCGTCGTATCATTTGAAGTTCATACATATTTTCAAGTAGCTGCTCGCGAATAACTTAAATTTTTAATGTCATTTTATGTTAAATAATAAGTACGGTATGTTATTTTGAAGAGGAAATCATGTATACGGCGAACTTACTACGTGAATTACCTATCTGACGTAATAATGAGAGTGGTAACATTTCATGTATGTCATTTATTGTAATAAATGTGAGCTTACAAGCCTGAAGAACCGTCTTATCTGTGATAAGATGTTCCCTGATATTTGTAGTACCTTGGTATTACTTTACATCTTGAGTTATTGCGATACAGAGCAGTGTTTTCTAGTGGTGACTTGTTGGAACTATTTTCAGTAGTCAAACGACTGTACCGAGGGGCGATTAGAGGACCTGCTAGACAGCTGCGCTATGTGGGTTGCATTCGAATCAGGCGAAATGCAATTCAAGTCGTTCGGATACTTTTGAGCACGACTGTACATAAGCGCTCTCGAATAAACGGATCCTTTCCGTTACTACGTTTTGGTGATTTGATATTATTAGCTTCTTCACTGCTGTTAAGTAGATCGAATGTTTTCCCTGATTCATAACATTGAGATTAGGGGAGGGAGTTGCTCATGGAGGACACACATGATGTTTCGTGGAAGATATTTCAATTCAGAATCACATAAAGGACTTAACTTAAAAAGCGAACCAAAAACGAGCTTAAGCGGTTTGCGTCGTTTTCTACTGTTTTCATTGTTCTGAGACACGAGATTCTCCTTCATGAAGAATTTCCAAATATTTCGAGTTCTACATATTTAAGTACTGTGTAATATATAATGATTATTTGGAGGACAATATTAATTCTTCAGTCACAAAGGCTTCCGGTATGGAAAATTATGTGTACTTTTAAAACTAACTGTATAAGGTGTCGATGGTTAAGTCACAATTCGTCGGTCGTGCTCCGACTTCTACATGGAATGTATAATGTTTGCAAATGAACTGAGTTTCATTACTGCCTTATAAACTTTCCCTGTCTTAAAAATTGGAATCTGTGGTAGCTCCCGATAGATGCTGTTTCAAAATGTTTTTAACTAGCAACTGTTTTTTACTGTACTTCTTCTTAATTTAGTTTCATTTACTGATTACTGTTGGTGTGTAGTCGAGTAGTTTTGTAACACGAAACTACGAAATACAGCATATTCTAAATTGCAACAGCTTTAAATTTCAAAGAAATTTTGTTATAAGGCATCCTTGGAACTGTTTTCCACGTTTTGAAAAAAACAAAAAACAAAAGAAAACCGTACATTTCCGTAGTAGTTTTTGTGTTTTCAGAGAAAGACTGTAGCATGCATAACGTGAATGCTATCTCTTCGAAATGGAATTATAAATTAACTTATCATCTATTACAGAGCTGGTTAAAGGTGAAAGTCTGAAAAGTGTTCCAAGGTACAATACTCATCCCTGCTGCCTTTGTTATCATTTCTGCGTTATGGCGAATACTGGATATATAAAAAGTTTTGCTACAAACGAGAGTGGTCGTAGCTCCTGAAACAAGACAGTCACAACGGCAAAGCATACAACCAGCGTAGATTCTATGCAGAGGGTATAACGTTCTAATTATTTTTCTCGATATTTTGTTATGCAATTTCATCCATCCATCACAGAAAGTTAAAACAGCTATGTTTTATGTATGTAAAATAAATGTGTAGAAGAGATGAAGATAAGTTGTGTAACAATCATGTAATATAATTGTAACATAGCGAGCAAGTTGGTCCTACTGCATTCGTGCCTTACCTACCAACTGGTTCGGACGTCAATTCAGATTACACAGATGTTGTTAACCGCATAAAAATGATTATATGATCACCTGCTTTTAATAATGGCAGACGTCTTTAAAGTAAATTTCGCCTACACTGCCTAGCCATAGGATTTAATAAAGGTGCTGCAGTCGTCTCCAATAACAGACCAGAAACAATCTATTCTGTAGAGAAACTGCATGAAAGAGCAGCAGAAACTGATTTTCAAATTTCATATGGAAAGGCAGACCAGACTAAGATTCAAACAGTTATTCTATACTCGCCAAACTGAGCAAACTCTCCAAAGAAGACAAACTGAAGTATCTAGTTGAAGCTATTGAACCGTTGGAGCTAAACCGTGAAACCAAGAAAGAAAAACATGCAGAACTAGAAAGAACATAGAAACTGGAACAGAAAGAGCCAAAAACATACAACACAAAAGAGGAAACTATGACATTATACCACGGGTGTTTAAACAGAAGCTCTTTGCGCATCTTAAACCACGATAATTGGTGGCAGATCTCTATTGAAAAAAGATGTTTTGATAAAAACGGGATCACAGAGCGTCTAACAGTCACAGATACCACGATGAAAAGATAATTGAACTTTTACGGTCACCGAGTTAGACTGGAAAGCAACAGGCTAACGAAGCAAATATAACCTTACCATTATTGATGCGAAACCACAACTGGTTGACGAATGTTAATGAAGACCTCAGAGAAATTGTCATTCATGAAACAACTATTCCAGACAGAAAATTAGATGACACGCCTATCCGACAAAAATCAGAACGGACAGGAGAACGAAAAAAAGGACCACAGGGAACGAATCGAAAAATACTGGGAGGAAAAGAAGATAAAAGTGTTTAATAACTTCACACATGTTCCCTAAGCTGTCACAACAATTTTTTTAACAACTGAGTAATGGTACTCATTCATTTTTGCGGTATGTCATGTATGTCATTTATTGTAATAAATGTGAGCTTACAAGTCTGAAGAACCGTCTTATCCGTGATAAGATGTTCCCTGATATTTGTAGTACCTTGGTATTACTTTACATCTTGAGTTATTGCGATACAGAGCTATGTTTTCTAGTGGTGACTTGTTGGAACTATTTTCAGTAGTCAAACGACTGTACCGAGGGGCGATTAGAGGACCTGCTAGACAGCTGCGCTATGTGGGTTGCATTCGAATCAGGCGAAATGCAATTCAGGTCGTTCGGATACTTTTGAGCACGACTGTACATATGTAAAACTACTATGATGTGCTTTCAGCGTCTGCTGGAACAGTTGAACACAGTGTCGACCTGCCGCGGTGGAACCTCAACGAGGTGCATATCGGGCGATTCTTCACCCATACTGATGCGGGTCACGGTTAGCGTATAATTAACACTGCCTGGAAAACAGAGCCGAGCAATACTGAATGGAGCCCTGTGAGAATCCCCTGCCTAATGCCACAGGTGAAACTCCATAACCCAAGCATGTCTGTGTGGTAACCGCCTGTATTCTGGGCAGCACCTGCTGGCTGTCTGAGCTCGGCTGTGACTGAATTTTCTGGAATCCGAAACTCCTGTGAAAATTATGTGAGATCGTTCGGTACTTCACTACCTACACCTCAGCCCAAATGAACAATCATAACAGTACAACGGGAGAGATTCCACTTCCCTGTGTCCCAGTCAATAAGACCTAATCATCATATTCCACGGTATCGGGCACGTCATGAACAGAAGGCTCAGAGCCTCCCAGAAACCCTCAAGACTAAGAGAACATTGCACATGCAACACTCAACACGCACACAGAAATTGAATTAGGTAAAATCAAACAAATCACGGAAACCATGGTAACTTCAATACCAAAATACTGGCAATACAGGAAACACGATTCTAAAATGAGAACCTCGTTGACTAGAGAAACCACAGAAACAGAACGGAAAACGAGCCGTAAGCTTCACATAAAGAAACCTCAAACTCTTCGGAACAAGATATGTAGAACAAAAATCGATAGTGGACACTGTAACAGATATCAGTCCAACATCAGAAAAATACGAACAGTTACGACACGATCTGGAAAGAATTCCTCTACAACAATCAACAATTATTCCTACACAAACAGCTACAACAGCCTTCAGATGATCCAAGAATTCCGGAAATATCTGAAATAAACCAACAACAAAATCTCCTCGAAGGACGTAAAAATCTTAGTAGGAGATTTTAATGTGCATTTAGGTAGGAAAACAAAATTCAGAGACACAACAGAAAAACACACGTCAACCAAGAGAACAATCAAGAAGGGAGAAAACCTGGCAAACTTATGAAGCAATTTATCTGGTACCGCGCACCGCGGAATTTGAATCCCCGCCAGACATCATGGACGTCGAAGACCCATGGAGGTGGTGGTGGTGGTGGTTAGTGTTTAACGTCCCGTCGACAACGAGGTCATTAGAGACGGAGTGCAAGCTCGGGTTAGGGAAGGATTGGGAAGGAAATCGGTCGTGCCCTTTCAAAGGAACCATCCCAGCATTTGCCTGAAACGATTTAGGGAAATCATGGAAAACCTAAATCAGGAAGGCTGTAGACGGGATTGAACCGTCGTCCTCCCGAATGCGAGTCCAGTGAGACCCATAGAGGTCTCTGTACCATCGCGCCGTGAGCTGTGGCGGTGCGCGCCTACTGGCCCGCATTTAGAGGGAGGGCGCCACAGTGGAACACGTGGTCCGAGCGGCCAATAGCGGCGTCCCCGATATAGTACTTAAGCGCCTGTCTGTTGCTCAGCCGCTGCTCATTCCGCCTGGATCTCCGTCCCTCCTACCTTTTACAAATTCCTTCAAATCCTAGAACGCCGTGCGCTCCGCCTCGCCTATCGCATCCGTCTCCCCTCCACCACACGGATCCTGTATGACCTTATTCCGTTCCCACACCTCCTCCTTTTCCTGGAATGGATGCGGATCCTTTACACCTCCTGCAAACTTGATCCCCCTCACCCGCTTGTCTTTCCCATCCTCTCCCACCCCCGTCTGCTGCCGCGCCTGCATTCCCACATCCCACCTGGTCTCCATCTCTCCATTCTCCATACCCTCGCCCAAGATGGCTTCCACCAACTCCCCCTCCCTGATGATGCCCTCATCCCCTCCATCTACCCCAACTTTGAACCTCATCTACCACACCCTGTGTTTTTTCCCGAGGGCACCATCTCTCCCTTCTCTCCCTCCTCCCTTCCTGCCTCTCTCCTCCCCCAGGCTTCTCCAACCCCCCTACCTTCTTTCCTCCCCCTCCCATCTCCTCTGCCACTGGCATCTACACGCTCCCAGTGAGCCAGAGATCATCGCCTAGTGTTTGTGTGTGTCGTCGTGTTCGTGTTCAAGTGTTCCAGTGTTACTCGTTTGTGCTCGAACGTTCGCGTGTGCCATTTGTCATCTCTGTGCATGTCCACATGTCTGCACATTGTTATTTTGGATTCTGCGCCCGTGAAGGGCTCCGTGTATTTTAATTTTGTATGTCTACGTTTGTATATCCACCCTGTCTGTTCTGCGATTGTCTTCTTTTGTCTCATTAGTTTTATCTGTGGCCGAAGAGCCGCGTAATGTGCCGCTGCTGGCCTACCTGTATCGGGTGTGAAATTAACCTCACGTGCGTCTCAGGACATATCGCCTCAGACAGCGTATTGACTTTCGTGTTTCTATACGAGTGGACGTGGTTGTTAGGTTTTCTTGTGATTCCGTTGTTCGAACTTGTTCGTTCTGTCCTCCGTTGGTCGTGTCCGTCCTCTCCCGTTGTGTTGTTGTTCGCGGGCCGCTCCGCGGGTCCCGCCTGTTTCCGTCACTACAACCCCGCGACCGTTCCGGTCGCCGTTGCAACAATTTACACCTCAAAATCTTGTCAACGCAATTCCAGAAATCGCACAAGAAACTGTGGACTAGAAAGTTCATCAACAACGCCCTAGCAAAAATGCCATAGCACTTACTAATGAAAGAAAGGAAATTTTCGAATCCGATGATCATTTAGCCCAAATGAAAGCAAAGTTTATACCCAACGGACAAATCAGGAAAACCTACAGAATTTTCCAAACAGGATCCGTAGTACTTAGAGTTAAACAAAGAAGAAATAATAGAAAAAGTTAAAAATTTCAGAGGAATCTTTATCAGAATTGTCAAAAAATGAAAGAACTGATAAAACTTCGGCAACCATCGAAGAAAAGGTTACAAGTAGGGAATAAATTTACAGGCCATCGAACATCGGAAAAATGGGAAGAATTCAACGAGATACAGAAGACCTTTTCGAAAATAATCCGCATAGAAAAAAGACGTTACAGAAACAATATACTGTAGGAGATAGAAGAAGACTTCAACAAACACAGTACGCGAAATGTTTGCACAACATACAGAGAAAGTGTGACAGGATATCAGTCACGGAATTAATGCTTCAAAAGAGAACACGGAACACTGGAGACAAACAGTTGTAACAGACTGGAACTTTACTTTGGTACACGACTTAAACTGACAGAGGAAGTCAGATCCCCAATAGAGCACTTGCAGAAGATGGAATGACTTCGGAAATCTGGAAATTAGACCAGGAAAACATTAAACACAGTATCGGTACACACAATCATTGAAAACATCTGCGAAAGAGAAAAGTACCAGAAGAATGAAAATCAGTCCCAATACACCCACTGAGAACAGTATTAAGAACGAGGAAGTTCAGGAACATCACAGTAAGTTTCGTCTATTTGAAGAAGTCCTACGACTAAATAGATAGTGAAATATTCTTCAACGCACAAGAAGAACCGAAGGTGGACCACAAGACCAGATAGATAAATAACATTCAAAGGGATATTCATAGAGGAGATCTCGGAACCTTTCGAAATCAAAATGAGGAAGGGAGATGGCCTGTCTCCCATTCTATTTAGAGAAAAAGTGCCAGCTGATTGAGTCTTTCAGTTAGTGAGTTCGTACAAACAGCTGGTAGTGACGATGTGTGAAGATGTCAGATGTAGTGATCACATGGGATCAGTTGTACTTAAAACAAATGAAAAACTTCTGAGTATTGGTGGGGTGAAGAAAACCGATGGTGACTGCCTTTCGAACTAACTTGCAAAACACTTACTCGGCCTTTCTGAAATACTGCTAAATATGAGGTATACATACTACAGCGTAAAAGCAGTACGCATCCAGAGTGTACAAAGGAAGCAGGCGCAAATAAATCCAGTCTTGTAGCTGGCGGATGAGTGAAAAAAAATGCTGTAAAATCTTAATAGGCAAACACTTGCTTAAAATCTCTCCGTGTGTCTCAAAACCCTAGCTATAAATCCCAAAAACCGGTTTTATATAGTATAATTTACAAAAATATTGCAGCCCTGTGCATGCAGATCCCGTAGAAGCAGCGAAGACAAAACTGGGCTAAAAAAAAGCAACCGCGGAAAGCAGACATTCTCGTCACGCTTCATGCATGAATGGAAGAATTATCTTCAGTATCTTCGTCATCGTTAACGGTATATCATAATCTGCTGGATGGAGGTCTCTTCCAGACCACTATATGTGACATTACTGGCCATTAAAATTGCTACACCAAGAAGAAATGCAGATAATAAATGGGTATTCACTGGACAAATATATTATACCAGAACTGACATGTGATTACATTTTTCCGCGCAATTTGGGGTGCATAGATCCTGAGAAATCAGTACCCAGAAAAACCACCTCTGGCCGTAATAACGGCCTTGATACGCCTGGGCATTGAGTCAAACAGAGCTTGGATGGCGTGTACAGGTACAGCTGACCATGCAGCTTCAACACGATACCACAGTTCATCAAGAATAGTGACTGGCATATTGTGACGAGCCAGTTGCTCGGCCACCATTGACCAGACATTTTCAGTTGGTGAGAGATCTAGAGAATGTGCTGGCCAGGGTAACAGTCGAACATTTTCTGTATCCAGAAAGGACGGTACAGGACGTGCAACATGCTGTCAGGCATTATCCTACTGAAATGTAGAGTTTCGCAGGGATCGAATGAAGGGTAGAGCCACGGGTCGTAACACATCTGAAATGTAACGTCCACTGTCCAAAGTGCCGTCAGTGCGAACAAGAGGTGACCGAGACGTGTAACCAATGGCACTCCATACCATCACGCCGGGTGATACGCCAGTATGGCTATGACGAATACACGCTACCAATGTGCGTTCACCGCGATGTCGCCAAACACGGATGCGACTATCATGATGCCCAAAACAGAACCTGGATTCATTCGAAAAAATGACGCTTTGCCATTCGTGCACCCAGGTTCGTCGTTGAGTAAATCATCGCAGGCACTCCTGTCTGTGATGCAGCGTCAAGGGTAACCGCAGCCATGGTCTCCGAGCTGATAGTCAATGCTGCTGCAAACGTCGTCGAACTGTTCGTGCAGATAGTTGTTGACTTGCAAACGTCCCCATCTGTTGAGTCAGGGATCGAGACGTGGCTGCACGATCCGTTACTGCCATGCGGATAAGATGCCTGTCATCTCGACTGCTAGTGATACGAGGCCGTTGGGATCCACCATGGCGTTCCGTATTACCCTCCTGAAGCCAGCGATTCCATATTCTGCCAACAGTCATTGGATCTCGACCAACGCGAGCAGCAATGTAGCGACACGATAAACCGCAATCGCGATAGGCTACAACCCGACCTTTATCAAAGTCGGGAACGTGATGGTACGCACTTCTCCCCCTTACACGAGGTATCACAACAACGTTTCACCAGGCAACGCCGGTCAACTGCTGTCTGTGTGTGAGAAATCGTTTGGAAACTTTCCTCATGTCAGCACGTTGTAGGCGTCGCCACCGGCGCCAACCTTGTGTTAATGCTCTGAAAAGCTAATCATTTGCATATCTCAGCATCTTCTTCCTGTCAGTTAAATCTCGCGTCTGTAGCACGTCATCGTCATGGTGTAGCAATTTTAATGGCCAGTAGTGTACCATGTTCAGCTCTCTTTATTTGCCCTACTTGTTTCTCACGAATCACTGTTGCAGCCTGAACTCAACTGCTTTTTTTTCTTGCACATTTGATTGTTTTTCTGTCCCTTCTTGTTAAGCCCAGCAAGTATCTTATTATTGTACGTTGGACAACCACCTTTTTTTTAATGTTTGCGAATTTGAAAGAAGAATTGAAGGGAAGGTTATGCGATGCAGAGCTTGTGCCGCACACTTTCTGATGAGTCGCAGAGTACTGATGTACGTAGAGCATGTGTGACCCACACACTAATGTTGTCAGGATTGCAGTACCACTAGTGGCTCCTCACATTGATACTGTATGTCTTATTCTAGTTAGTAAAATCGCAGAAATATAATTTTTAAAACCGCACGCCGTTGTCTTCTGTGTGTTAACTCCACTTCTCGCCCACGAAATTCACCGTCAGTTTCGTATTAGTGCATCGGCTGCTGAGGGCAATGACCGATTACCGCCTTTGCAGCGGCAGCCACTCTGTTCGCGAGGCTGGCCCTCACAGACGCGGAACTGGTTACCGACACTTCTCCACCAACGCTCATTAGAGACCAAATTATATGCATCACAAAAACATTAAAATACGCATGCCAATATGAATGAAAAATTCTTAAACAATGCATGAAAAGTGGCAAAATATGCAAGACCAAATAATTTAAAAAGAGGGTGGTAGTTACTGCATGAATTATATCTCAAAGTCGAGCCTGTGCATATCAGTTACGAGGATGAGCGCCGGTCACGCGAAAAATCGGTACATTTATAACGCTGATATCATTTTCTGAATACTTTCTGGTAGAGGTTAGGAAGGGGGCCTTATTGGGATTATTTTCTAATAATCTGTAAAATAGTGACGCATATCGTGTTTCAACAACTGTTCCTTCTTTGCTGTTGTTGTCGGTAACAAGAGGATGCGATGAGAGTGAGTCACAGCGAAACAATCGATACGTACAGGACCAACGCACGCAGAGGGGCACCCTCAAAAACTCCGTAATATTTTATTTACAAAACAACATACAATCATGAATATTTTTAATTAATACTATTGGACCAAAGCATAATTTACAATTTATTTCACGTTTTTCTACTGTTGTAAAGATAAACGACCAAGTACTGTTCCAAATGTGTAAGACTGTGTCTTCGATCACTCAAAACACTTATAAGCAGAAAATAACCATTCCACATCAACGGAAGTAACTGGGCTGTGTTTGAATTTGGGTGCTTACTTGGTGCTTACTCTTTCTGGTAAAAGTTCACCTGTCCCATTAATAAAACTATCACTTTGGCACAAGTGTTCAAAGCCTGGGTTATTGTTTAAAATGTTCTCAAACATTTCTTTAAGTTTTCTTAGGAATACCTCCGGCATTGAGGAATTCACTAGAATAATTTTATTCATTAACTGAATAGATTCAATCAACGCCAGACCTTGAGTTTCAAGCTTTTTAATACTTGAAGGTATATGGGAAAAATAAGTGCTTATCACAGCAATGTCTTTCTTAGTACCTGAATCATTAAAAGTTTCCTTGCACTGGCAAACAGCCAAAGCCTCTGCAGTCCCGAAGTCCTTTCCTAGCCCTCTAATGGCCTCAAAATGTTCGTTGTAAAACAACACAGCTTCGACCCACGTACCCCAACGAGCTACCACTGGTTCCGGAGGTAAAAGCACATTTGGTGGTTTTTCTGTGTATGTCTTGATGCGACAAGGAGCCTTTAAAAATATTCTCTTTCTGGATGACGTCAGTTTATTTGCATTCACAAACGTGGAACGTACTACTTCAGCAAGGCGATGTACTCCATTAGCAAAGCACGTCACACGAATCAAGTCAGAATAAAATACTCGGAGGGCTTTTCCTCCTTTGATCGTATAGGGAGTAGCATCTGAAATAAACACAGACAACCTTTCATCTGTAGAAGATTCTGGAAATATTTTTGTAACACTCTCATTCACAAACCTGGCGATCGTAAAATGATTTACTTTTTCAAGTTCTTTGCAGACCGGTAAATAGGAAGACGAAGGCTCCTTTCTTTTAAGCACCAACAGTTAAATTTTCAATGTAACGGCCACAAGTGTCTGTAGTTTCGTCAATTGAATTCCAGATAATGTTGTCCTCGAGTTCAGTGCGTATTTCTTCTAAAACATTTACGCATATTGTCGGTGTGTAGTTTTTACGCAATGTTGATTCATCTGGTATATTTTGCTTTAAGTAATATTTGCGCATGAAGCCTTTGAGGATAAGGTTTGTAAGTTTGGGGAGAGGAATATTGCTTGCAATGAATGCTTTACATAAATCCATTTGAAATCGACTTTTTTGGTTACCTTTGGACAAATCTCTGCTACTGCAACTTGCTGTTGTCAGAAGTTGTCGTGATCCTCTCTTCTGCATTCCTGCGGTATGGAGGCTTATCTTGACATGCTGGTCTGTTTGAAACTTTTTTTTTGCCCGAAAGGTTTTTCTCGCAAACTCTACAATATAAAACAATTCCGTCATATGTAAATGGTGCAGGGTGGTCAGCTATCCACGAAACGTTTCCATTTTCGGGTGGCACGGCGCACAACACGTTACACACTACACGTCGTAAACACTTTCAAATGTGTACAAGTAAACAGAAAGCTAAACTGAAACAATGAACGTGCGACCAAAAGCTTGCGTAGTTTAATTGTAGCCGACGCATATGATATGACAGCGGAGGGATTAACGGGGGCACGGGCGCAGGAGCATTGACTGTGTCTGCCTCATACACTATGTGATTAAAAGTATCCGGACACCTGGCTGAAAACGACTTACAACTTCGTGGCGCCCTCCATCGGTAATACTGGAATTCAGTATGGTGTTGGCCCACCCTTGTCCCTAGTGACAGCTTCCATTCTCGCAGACATACGTTCAATCAGGTACTGGAAGTTTTCTTGGGGAATGGCAGCCCATTCTTCACGGAGTGCTGCGCTGAGGAGAGGTATTGATGTCAGTCGGTGAGTCTTGGCACGAAGTCGGCGTTCCAAAACATTCCAAAGGTGTTCGATACGATTCAGGTCAGGAATCTGTGCAGGCCAGTTCATTACCACGTAACCACTCCGCCAGAGGCCGTGTTTTATGAACAAGTGCTCGATCGTGTTGAAAGATGCACTCACCATTCCAGAATTGCTCTTCAACAGTGGGAAGCAAGAAGGTGCTTAAAACATCAATGTAGGCCTGTGCTGTGGTAGTGCGACGCAAAACGACAAGGGATGCAAACCCCCTCCATGAAAAACGCGATCACACCATAACACCACCGCCTCCGAACTTTACTGCTGGCACTACGCACGCTGGCAGATGACGTTAACCGGGCATTCGCCATACCCACACCCTGCCATCGGATCGCCCCACTGTGTACCGTGATTCGTCACTCCACACAACCCTTTTCCACTGTTCAATCGTCCAATGTTTACGCTTCTTACACCAAACGAGGCGTCGTGTGGCATTAACCTCCCGCCTAACTGTCATAGTACTTGCAGTGGAACCTGATGCAGTTTGGAATACGTGTGTGATGGTCTGGATAGATGTCTCCCAGTTACACATTACGACCCTGTTCAACCTTCGGCGGTTTCTGTCAGTCAACAGACGACGTTGGCCTGTACGCTTTTGTGCTGTACGAGTCCCTTCACGTTTCCAGTTCACTATCGCATCGGAAACAGTGGAGATGTTTAGGAGTGTAGAATTCTCGCGTACAGACGTATGACACAAGTGACACCCAATCACCTGTCCACATTCGAAGTACTTGTGTTCCGCGGAGCGCCCCATTCTGCTCTTTCACGATGTCTAATGACTACTGAGGTCGCCGATATGGTGCACGTGGCAGTAGGTGCCAGCACAATGCACCTAATATGAAAATCGTATGTTTTGGGGGGTGTCCGGATTTCGCTGGGCAGTGACCTCTCGGTTAGCGATTGCACACAGTGCTAGGTTGGGGTCGATATGTGAGACATCAAAACTAGATCGAGCTAGAGACCGTCCGTCAAAATTTTTAAAATATTGTGAATATAGAGCGAAAATATGCATCGCCACTAGTTTCTAGTTAAAATATGCAGTAACCGATGAAAAAGGGCCAAATATGCAAATGCATTTTCATCCCGCAAATGCTTATAATCCGGTCTCTACTCATTAGTCTTGCGCCAAACGCAACGAAGTACAGCGTGCTCTGGCAATGTGCAGCTCGAAATCCGCCATTGGCTGCCAGTCCTTGCATCCACGTCCAACGCACATTCCTTTTTTCCCGCCTTCTTTACCGTTGTTTTTTTCGCAGTTTGTCGGAATTTACTTCACCTTCTAGTACTTGATTACGCATTAGCGGATTGGCCGGTATGTCTGCGGTGGGCGGCGCTTGCTCGGTGCAAAAAGCCGGTCGCTGGCGAGCAGGTTTGTGTCGCGCAAAGTGAGGGAAATAAAATATGCGACTGCGCGACGTAGAGGCGGCGGCCTGTACTGGTCCGAATGCAGTCTTCCCGGTTAAAAAAATGTATTAATAGCAAACCCCCTGTAGGCAGTACATGATTAATACATGTTCGATATCCAGCGCATTTAGTAGCTACAGACTAGTCTCGTTTGACGAACCAGTTGCGTTCGATTTTCTTCTAGAATATTAGAAAGTAAAAAAGGAAAGATAACAACCTGCAGAAGTAATGTTTCCAGTAACTCAAATATAGTGTTTCATAAGCCCTTAAGTACTACTACGGATAGCAGTTGGATCGGCCCATACTGAATGGGCTTCAGTCCAGTTCAGTAATTGTCGAGTAAAGTGAAAAACAGTGTAATTGTCTTATAATGTCCAATAACATTTTTTTTAAAAAAAAGAGGCTGACATTGTAGCTAACAATATGCTTAATATTATTTCGTAACATCATTTAACACTCAAACGTTATTCTACTATGAGAGATGAATGAAGTCTGCGATCTGAGGGCCCCGTGAAACTGACTGGGACCGATTTATTTAACTCATGTTCTTAAGTGCATAAGTAGTGAATAGCACCTTCTCATTTGAGGCGTAGCTGCTTGCAGTAGAATTTTTCAAAGAATGAGATCTGTTTTCTGTGACTCTGGAAGAAGCTGTCTAGAATAGTTTATTAAGGAGATGAAAACTCATCTATAATACCTTATTGTCCTTTATATTGTTGGAGGAGGTTTTGAGAAATTTTAATGCTATGTTTATAGTTTCTTTGCAGTCAGAAAATGTTGGAATAGTTAGAGCCTTCTGATGTTCTGCAGTCTTTTTGTCATAACCAGAGCTTGATTTCTTAAAAACGATTTTCTTTAAAGTAAAACCCACCTCCGTGATTCAAAGTAACGCTATAAATTTTTGTAGTATGTCCATTGCACCTAACGCCACCCGAAGTTACAGATTGTTTCTGACAAACATAGTTAGAGTAGATTATTTATATTTAGCTGATTTGTATTTGCTTTCGAGAACGTCAATACTTCAGACACAGAAAACGGCGTGCTGAGCTAGAGGTAAATCACTTTCATTTCAGGGCAGATCTCATCGTGCATTCTTGTGCAAACAGTGTGTAGTCGGGGTTGTCAGGTGCCATGCGATTCCGCAGATTAACTTTCAGAGAACAGTATTGGTAATTTCAAAGAGTTATTTTCTTCCGTGTAGTGCACTAATTTATTTTTGTAGATATTCCAAGTATAACTTATTCTTCATATCAAACACTGAACATAATATACCTCAGTACTAAATTTTAGTTATTTCGTTTTCACTGAGCACACAATTAGTTTGTTTTGACAGTTAATTAGATTCATTTTCTTTATCTCAAAATTTGCATTTCATGAGCTTTAAAGTTTTATTTCATGACATTGTTTACATGCGCAACACAGGGCCAACCAATCGTCAGTTTTGCTCAGCAATTGTATTCGATAGCTAAAATACACGTTACAAGAGGAGAAAGGTTTTGAAATCAGTGCATGAAATTTTTTCGCATCCGGGTAATATATTTTACAGAAAGCTTACAAGGTGACTTCAATCTCTGCCCAACCACTAAGAAATTTTCATCATTACGGAAGTGCTGTATGTTAAATGGAACAAAGCTGTTCAACACTTCTCTCAATCACAGGCTGGCCGGTGCCTTGAAGGCGATAAATCGACCAGGCAAGCTGCAGGTTTGTTCACTTTTGCGATTTGATAGTTCGACACAGAAATGTACTAACAACTGACGTACTGTGACAATGGTGCTGATCTTAGAAGCTTAGTCACAGAGAAAGACGTCTCGTAGAGCACAGGGAGCCGAAAATCATGTCCTGAGTGCACCAGCATGACTTTGGGGAGAATGGAAGCAAAGCAGTGCATAGACAAGTTCCGAGAAAGATCAGTACTGTACGCAGGTGTGGATCTTCATATTTACTGACAACACTATAAATGAATACAGTTACTCGACAGATTTCAAAGAAGCTTAAAACGCAACTGAGGAAAGAAACTGGCCAAAATGTCGACGTTCAGTTCTACCACTATAATAAATATAAAACACAAGTCACGTACAGTGGCCATTTGGATAAGGTTACTGTAGTATCCCACAATATACGTATCTCAGTCATACTGAAAATTTATAGGTAACTACGGAGGGAAGAATAGGAAAAAGGACGGGTGAATAACTCAATATACAGCCTCAGCCGACTGAAGAACTAATTGAAACACTCAAAACTTCAACAAATGATATAACGAGAAAGGGGGTACAAAAAAAGAAGTTAGATCATAATATTATAAGCATATCTACTTCAATAAGGCAGCATTTCATTTGTTATTACCAGTGATATTAATGTCAAGGCAGTTCATGTCGTCTTGTTAAATCATATTTTGCTTTGGATATTTCTTTATTTTTCAATCATAATTTTTGAGTTACATGTGTGTCATAGCTACAGAAGTGTTATAAAAATCATAAAAAAGCCTGGTTTTATATAGACGAATGTGGGAATTTTTATGGAAGCTTCATCACAACAGGAGAGATTTGACATTAAATTGAGACTATGTGCAATAGCATTATCAAGCGCCTTATTCCGAGTGTTTAGCGATAAGAATGCGTCGAAGCTTGGGTATGAATAACAATCTGGCACTGAATAGTTTCTAACCGCGGCAGTAAAAAACTTGAGCCATTGAATTTTAATTTGATTTATTCCAACAGGGTTGAAGACCTCGAATGACACGTCTAGACTTCGTAATCTAAAAAGTATTAAACGTGTAATTACTGGAGATGATTTGATGCTAATACGCGATTTAACTTCAAATTTCACTCTTACGAACTAAAATCGTAGTTAATAACGCAAATAACTGTTTTGTTTGGACAACGAGCGTTCTGAAGAGCCAATTTTTAAAATTGATTCACGCTAATTTGACAACATATTTCACTCTGGGAGCTAAACGTATTTACCATGAAACAGTCGTGGGATTAGCCAGGTGCTTGCATCACGCGAATGAATGGACCATGTTCATTATTTTGCCCTTTCTGGATGAATTAATCTCTCGCATAGTTACCACAATAGCCGGATCGTACTGCCTGTAAAAGAGCGCCGCTTGTTGCAGATACGGATGTTCTGTGAGAAACAGATGCATAAAGTGCGAAGTGGTGTAGATATCCAATGGCTCCTTCTTGCTCTTCGTCATTTTCGGAATGCGACCACGATAAAATATAAAGTAATATCATTTCTGCAGAAAGAATGTTTTCATGGTACAAAACATTTACAGACGAATAACTTGTTCTTCCGTGAACAATCGATAAACACTTCTCTAAAGAGTTAAGCATTCTGTTTGTCGTGTCATAGTACGCAGAGAAGGGCCCAAATAAGAAAGGTTTACACTCAAGCTCTTACAGGGGAAGTATGATGAAATATCAAAGCATTTATTTGGTAAGCTGAACTTGAGTAAAACCGCAAACAGCTATTAACTGATGATTTATACATGACTGGTTTCGCTGCGTTATGTCAGCTTCTTCGGGTGGTTCCACATAGAAGGGAGAGCGCCCTTGTAAACTACATATTAAAAAAACAATTAGTCATAGCCAGTAAAAGTAAATAGTACTAAATACAAGTACTCAAAGCAGTGTCACAATGATTAGCATATGGAGACGCTCCCAACTTTCACAGTCACGTAATCCAACCCGATGAAGAGGGGAAGCAATCAATAAATAATAACCGGTAAAGCATGGAGCGAATAGTGCAGGAGGTGAGATACTATGGGAAAAAGAACCGCATTATTGTAATGCGCATAATTGAAATGTAACACAAGAAGCAAAAATATACCACCAGTGGAGCGGCTGTCTGAGAAACGTAACCGATTAAGCAGCCCCGTTTCAGGATAAAAACCGCTGAAGGGATAAAGTTATGGAAGATTAAAAATCGGAAGCGAGAAGTTAGTTAAGCTGCTGAGCCTACATATACAAGCATATGCAAATTGACTGCAGATGAAGGATTAAATGTATTAATACCGTTATAAAGTTATAAATCTTATTTAAGGTACTTACCAATAACAAACTAGCCAGAACGGATAATGCATTTCAGATAAGAGGGGCCCCCATTTTAGATTTACTTTTATTGGCGGTCCTTCATTAATGTTTTAGATATATAGATTACAAAGATGCTTTCATAACTATGTAACACACCCTGAAGTTGCTATTTTAACGCTGCCAAACCGGTGATGAATATATCATCAGTCAACAGCTATTTTATTCGTATTCAGTTCATCACGAATTTCAAAGGCTGCGCCTGCCAATATTCTAAAGTTGTATGGACCCAGCATTTCTTTACGCACTTTAAGGAAGACACGGGAAACATACCTCTTGAGACAGTAAATTCAACGCTGGCTCGTCCGAATGCCAGGCCGGCGTCGTATCACAGAGCCATTTCGCTCGATAGCGGCAAAAATCATTCGACAAAGCCAACTGTGGACCAAGCTAACTGGTAGCATCATCATCGTGTTGACGCCAGAGAGGGGGAGAGGGAGAGAGGAACAGAGGTAGCAATAGTGGACGCACAGGCAGTTTTCCAAGTGGAGACATGTTGCACACTGAACTGAAACGATACTCAGATGGTAGAGCACTTGCCCGCGAAAGGCAAAGGTCCCGAGTTCGAGTCTCGGTCCGGCCCAGAGTTTTAATCTGCCAGGAAGTTTCATATCGGCGCACACTCCGCTGCAGAGTGAAAATCTCATTCTGGAAACAACCTCTCACGCTGTGACTAAACCATGTCACCGCAGTATCCTTGCTTCCAGGAGTGCTAGTTCTGCAAAGTTCGCAGGAGAGCTTCTGTGAAGTTGAGAAAGTAGGAGGCGAGGTACTGGCGAAAGTAAAACTGTGAGGATGGGACGTGAGTCGTGCTTGGGTAGCTCAGATGGTAGAGCACTTGCCCGTGAAAGGCAAGGGTCCCCAGTTCGAGTCTCGGTCCGGCACACAGTTTTAATCTGCCAGGAAGTTTCAACTCAAACCATAATCAGAATATTTGTTTCATAATACTGCTCGCTCAGTATAACATTGGCAACGTTTAGACATACTGTAAGGTCTGTTAATTTACATCTCTGCTAAATAAATCACCGGATTTCTTTTTCAGAAAAATCTGATGTCCCATTCTCAACAATTCCTTATTCGTCGAGTATAAAAATACCATTTAAAGTTGAGTCTCATTGATGGATTAGTTTTCGGTTATCATCTTTGCATTGAAGTCCACTGTGCAGTAGAGAAGTCACAAATGTCTTGTAGAGCAGATTGTCCTAGTATCGCAAAATTTCTTTACTAAAAGCAATTTAGGCATTGCTTATTGTTATTGGGTTGCTTCTTCATCTTTGAAATAGGTTCCCCATGTTGGCGCTCCTCTGGTTCAAGTCGGTCTAGCGACAATTTTCCTACCACTGTCTATACTTCGAAAATCTGGAACGAACCCTTATTTCGTGTGTCCATCGGCAGCAAGAATTCTTTGTCTATGCAAGCTTTGCCACACAGATCTGAAAATTTAAAGAGAGTCATATTCGCCAATGTGGCAAAACATTATTTCCTACCAATTTCGTTCATATCATCATCAGGTATCCCGTATAACAAAAGAAAAACACAAAAATATGTGCCCAACAAATTACGAAAATAAACGGAGTGCGACTCATCTACGTAAGAGTATGAAAAACTGAATACATGAATAAGATATAAGGGTAACATGGTTCATGTAATACTATTTCGTCAGTAATAAAATATAATGTGTGGGTATTCATAACAGCTTCAGAAAAAGGAGAGAAATAAAAATAAAATGAACAGGTTATGAAAAAGTGACCTACCATATTTTTTCCTAATGCTCTCAAATATATATTTAGATAAAGACAGTAATCTGCATTTCAAACGATTAAAATATGTACCAATCATAAAAAAAGGTTTTACACCGCACTAGGGTATTTTAAATATAAATCGTTCTAATCATTGTGTGTGTAATTAGAATATTTGAAAATATCAGTAATTTCTGAATTACAATCAATACACACTGGGCAAGAAATGAAACACGCAAAGACGTATTACAGCCATTTATGATGACATCACTGATATTTACTTAACGATCATGTATTAATTGTAAAGAATCTTAACTGCCATAGATATTACACGATACTTTTTGATTTCCTGAAACGTTAGCTTCACAGCAGACGGTGCTTGTATTTACGACATATATCGTACACATTTCCACAAACCCACTTGAAAGACCAAGTGGTGCAATTGATATGATACTGATGTGGTGACAGTCAGAAGGATAAACAACGGAGACATTTAACAGGGCATCCATTACTAAAACCAGGAATAATGATTTTTGTGCTTGATAAACATCTATGGATCGAGACGAGTATTATATAAAATGTTTATGCTACCTTCTGCTTATCTAGGTGAATGTGATGCTCTGTACACAATAACATCTCCCGTCCTTTTCAGTGTCAATGAATTTAACTTCAAGAACACAGACAAGAATGCATTGCTCACAGTTCATTACGAATTTAAATTTGTTGTTTATATTCTTGTTTTACACATTCATTTGCCGTAGCTCCAAAGCCTGCTTTTAAATTTAACGAGTTTAACAGCAGGCCGTAGTAACCATCCTCCACGAAAACTTTTCGAGATGACTTGTCACGCTTGCATTGAAAGACAACAACGGTAACTAGCTCGAATTGGAATGTGGCTGTAGGTAACCACCTGAACAAGCAAGGTATTCGCTTCACCCAGGACTACTGCTGGGCTTGCAAGTGTTACGAGACCGCGCTAATCTAAATAAATAAAAATCAATTGATGCTTGTATGAAAGATCGTAACTTGAGAATGGCTCGACCGATTTGGCTGATTTTCTTTGTTGTGTTCGTAATCGTCAGGAGAATGTACGAAAGAAAATTTTTCGAAAATCCATTCGAATATTAGAAAACTTGGATCGTGTTTCAGTATGAAAATCTCAACGAAACAAATGTGACGGTCGGTTTGACAGCTGTTAGCGTCCGCAGATGGAGATTTCAGTCGTCAATTTTACCGGAGGACCAGGAATTTAAAGGACTACATAGTGGCTGAGATCCATTCGGATTGAAATGAATGACAATATATGTAGAGAAGTACTTATTATTGACAACAATCACACGCAAAGGAAATATTCGCCCTTCAGCACACGAGGTGCGCGGGAGCCGACCTACAGCAGCCACCCAACCGACTGTCCATTCACAACTGTCCTCCCTCGTGGTGTGGCATGCCGCATTAGCCGCCCTTGGAGGGGTGGCGTCGTGGTCATTGTCCCTCAGGTGCAAATAACTCGAGAGAGGGCAGAACTCTCCAGTGACTCGGGCGAGTGTAGCGACCGTACATAGCGGCTGCCAAATAAACATAAATTTCTTTCCAAATTGTACTGCTAAAGCGTAAAGGATAACATGTGGAAATGCATATATCATTGCATCTTTGACCAGTTTTTCTGTTACTACAATTTGTAACTAGCGACTGAGAAACACAATCACATAAACAAGGCAGTGAACACATGGTGTGTCTTGGGACGATCACTCTGTTTTTAAAATAGATGAAAAGCCACGATCGCTTCAATCGTTTGTTAGATGACCGGTTTCAGCACTCTGAAGGTGCCATCATCAGATCTGTGAAGGCATAACATAACAGGTTTGAGGGAGGGCTTAAATAACTATATACATTACAATTACTACAGAACCACATACCTGAAACGTGGATTAACATTTATAAAACCATATGGACATCATGGCATTTGAGGCAGACCATCTGATAAAATCATTGTCACAACCAATAAAAAATAATAAAAAACCTGCTCTCATGGCCGTAGTTTCCATAAAATATAAAACTGAAGTCACCAGATAAAACTACCACTGCTCGCCCAACACCGGTTTTTTTTTTCCTTTATTGAATTTCAATTCCCCCCGAAGGGGACGGGCTGGCAGCAGCTTAGTATGCCGCTCTTCATCCTACAGACTTTGTTCGAAAGATGAAGAGAATAAATAATAAAAACAGGCGATAAAATTGGAGACTTAAAGAGTAACATGGCGAAAAGAAATCGCGGAACTTAAAACAAAGAACAGAGGGATGATGACGCTAAGAAAATACATACAAAGCAGACAGGTAAAACAATAGACAGAGAATTAAAAAAAAACACAGCGACATTCTGGTTTCTGTTCGCAAAAGACATAAAATTCACACCCAGCGACAGCATGGTTTCTGTTCGCAACACGAGAAAGACGAACAACACTGAACAGTCACTGGAACACTGCACTAAAAAGTTGTCAAATGTGACAGACCACAGCCGAGAGCAGGTGGGGGGAAACTGGAGAGATGATGGGAAAATAAAAAAGGGGGGGGGGAGCCGGGAACCCAACACCGGTCGGCACCATCACAGCCCTATTCCGCGCAAGCTCACGTGCTGTGATCCTAGCGGTTCACAACCGGCCACCAGATGGCGCTGTCCAAGCAGCGCACACACAGTCCCACCACTAAAACACAACTTTACTATAACTGCCTGTCACATACCCATGCAAAGCCCACATTTGCGCATACATTTCCTGTACATACTACAAGCACTATGAAGTACGTCAATTACAAAGTAAAAGCATCTGAGGCACAGAAATTATCCATTAGCGCCTTACAAAACCACATATTATAATTTACCTTTATTCATATAAGGACGTCAGGAATATGCACACAGAAAGCTGTTCATAACACGACTTAGGTACAATGTGACGAGCGATTAAAACCTGTATGCTGGGCTTTACTTGTCTAGGCACTATGGTCTTAGGTATTGTAAGCGCAAAAAAAGAAGATATTCACTTACTATAAAGTCTCTCGAGGTAAAGACAGTTTTTTTAGCGCAGCTTCACGTGTTTTGGGGCTCGGTAGTTTGCAGTGGTGTAGATCTATCACTCCTCCACAATATTCTTTGGTAAGCGCGACTTCATCCGTTACCAGAACTTGTCGATACCTCTTCTCCATGTCTGTTCTGAAGGCAATACGACATATGCGGAAGCGTAATATTATTCCGCACAAATCCTGTTGGGCGGTTGTACCTGTCATTAGCAAACTGTTTAATGACAAATTCGTGTTCATTTTGCTGGTTAACTGATTGTACACAGATACAACAGCCACAGGCCTTCTCCGAAGCACAACACAATCCGTGAAGTTGTATGCTGACAAGTATCCATCTTCCAATGACACTACGATCAACACGAATGTTGTCTGTCATGCGAATTTCGCTATATAGTGTGTGCCGCAAGTAGTGCAACTCTGGAGGGAAGGATCGTCCCACGTTAACTTATGCTGCCACAGACGTTGAAAAAAATATTCTGAATGTGATCACGGATCATGGATCAAAAATAGGTGACGTGACAGACATTTTGCATTTTGTGACGCTGCAGATATTACGTACTGGTTTGACATTGTTCACTATTTGAAACTGATCAGCAGCTGGATGCCAGACTAAACCTAAATATTTTTGAGTGGTAATTAAGTAAATAAATCAGTGAATCAAAGTGAACTAGAAATTAGGATATAAATGAAAAACTTGGTTTAGTTTAGAGAGTTACATACTGGCATTCAGCGGGCAAAACAGCAGAACAGAAAAGACAATGACCATGAAGTCAGCAAGTTCCACATAAGCGGGCGCTGTCGATTCAGCCGTCAGGGCATCGCCCGACCGGCTCACGTGTTTCTCAGTTGTCGTATGTGAGCAAAGGCCCTCGCCTACATCCCAAGAGCCAATGACCGACGTTAAGAAGATTCTTCGAGAAGCTTTTCAACGTGACAGAAGAGGCAATGACCGGCTCACGTGTTTCTCAGTCGTCACATGTGATCAAAGGCCCTCACCTACATTCCAAGAGCCAACGACCGACGTTAAGAAGATTCTTCGAGAAGCTTTTCAACGTGACAGACGAGGCAATGACCGTGAAGTCGTTCACCTCCAGTAAACTGAAGTGAATAAATACGCGAGACGCAGTGAGCCAAAGAAGGAGATGAAGACGAAGACGGAGACGGGGACGGAGACGGAGACGGGGACGGAGACGAAGACGAGAGACGAAGGAAAAAAAAAAGAGTAGCAGTAGTTTTCAGTCAGTTTCGGTGCTGAAGACCGTCACGCAAGAAGAGTCTGCATCATGCACAGACGCACCAAGTCCGCCGCTGTAGTGGAATAGCAAGCAGCAGCCGCGGCGCCAGAAGACAGAAGTTAAAAGGTATTTGAAGTCTGATTTTTACGTACCCGGGTGACTCGTGAGGACGGGAAGGAGACGGCCTCACATCAGCAGTCACCTGTGAGCTGGGATGAAGACCTGACAGCCGAAGACTGGCAAGCGGGAGTCCGTGGTTCGAGTCCGGGACACTGGCCTTCCCCCGCCGCGCCGCTCCGCTGGTCGACGCACAACACACGCGGCCGCATAGAGAAGAGAAACACTGGGACGCCACACCCAAGGTATCATCCGACGCACGACTTCGCTCGCAATAATTAAACCGGCCACCTCGCGCTGCGCGTCTCCCGTCAGCTGGGCGAGACTGCGACACGAGATACACACCGCTACGCGTAATCAGACGCCGCCGCCGCCGCCGCCGCTGCCGCTGCCGCAGCAGAAGACTTCACAAACGACACAGCGGCCGCTCTCCGAACCAGAACATCCCGTAAGATACAGTTGTACAAATCTTCAATAAAAGTTATCTTATGTAAAAATGATGTTTCATTCGACTTCATACCCGAGCCAAGGAAGAACCCACCCTGCCCACATGTTGTTAAGAGAGAAAAGTTAAATTATTTAATATTTTCACCCTGACAGAATGCTTTAGAATGCTCATCCTGACAATTGACAGCATCAAAAGAGAAAACCCAGTTACATTTAGTGACAGAAGTGTCACGTTTAGTAACACAACTGTTACATTTGGTATCAGAAGCCGTTTTAGTTGTTACAATATTAACAATGTAGTCGTTATCAAGCGGTAAAGGTAGTTGTGTTTCTCGAAAATTTGAGAGGGTATTTTCGAGTAGTTCCGCACTGTTGCTGCACCATTTCCGTTCTGAGAATCGCCTTTCTTCAGTAGTGTCCTGAGATCTTGCTGGACCTTGACTGCAGACAACCGTCCACACAGAAACGATTAGCAAGAATGTTTGCCGCCTCGTTCCACTAACCCTCTTCACGAAGTAATTGTAACAGACACTGTACCGCAATAAAGGGGTGCTCAAGCCATTCCAAACGCGACGTCTTTGCTGGAATTCCTGCTGTGGTGTAGATCTATCACTCCTCCACAATATTCTTTGGTAAGCGCGATCTTCATCCGTTACCAGAACTTGTCGATACCTCTTCTCCATGTCTGTTCTGAAGGCAATACGACATATGCGGAGGCGTAATATAATTCCGCACAAGTCCTGTTGGGCGGTTGTACCTGTCATTAGCAAACTGTTTAATGACAAATTCGTGTTCATTTTGGCGGAAGAGTCAAACACTATTCTTTGTCGGGCTGGCTTCTTTAGGAACAGCATGTAATATGAAATGGCAGCTATCATGGCTGCCGGTTCCATATGTCCTAAGTCTTCGTACTCCCTCATAAACTCTGCTTCGCTTTCTTTAAGCTTCGGTTGTCTCGCTAATATCTGTTGAGTCTGAGAGAAGCGTTTTGCTGCAGTGTGGAAAGAATCGCTTACTTGGCTCTTCACGAAACGGGAGACGAACAACGAATTTTCCTGTGGAATCTTGTGTGTTCCACAAAGTATGCCTCGTTTTGCTCGTCTTCTGTCGCCATCACAACACGATTTAATTCTTCTGTCTCCCAGAATTTCTTCAAGAATGTTTGAACGTCATTGCCGCTTCTTACAAAGCACTACACGACCGACGGCCTTGACGAAATGTGGCGCTCTACCATTTGATACTGCCCTGAGATAATCCAACATAGCCGCGCGGGGTAGCCGTACGGTTTGAGGCGTGTTGTCACGGTTCGCGCGGCTCCCCCCGTCGGAGGTTCGACTCCTCCCTCGGGCATGGGTGTGTGTGTTGTGATTAGCGTAAGTTAGTTTAAGTTAGTGTGTAAACTTAGGAACCGATGACCTCAGCAGTTTGGTCCCATAGGATCTTACCACAAATTTCCAAATTTAACCCAACCTAGTTCTGTCCCTGAAGCACAGGGTGTCAGTTGCTACGGAGATAGTCCATTCCTTCTGAATGTATGGGAAAACTTCTGCTCTCAGCAACACGTCGATCTTGCTACGTTACCAAAATTCTGGATCAACGAGTTGTACAGGCTGATTATAATTAATGGTCAGAATGACGTCAACTGCAACGGAATATTATCGCAGAAGAAGGAAAACGTATGGCATAAGAAAAATAAATAGTTACAAAATGTAGCAGCAGATGGCGCTGTAAGCATCATGATTTAATAGTGGTGGACTACAAATGACAACTGAATCATACAACAGTGCCTAAGGTGTACGTTTGACGTTAAAGAAACCGTAATACTCAGCGTGCATTGGTGTATAGTTCTCATACTGTTAGTTACGTAAGCCCATCCACCACGGCAAGGTTATATCACATCGGATGGGAAAAATCAGTTTTCAATTGTCCTGAAGCCAAAAACCCTATAAAAAGCATCACTCACATCGGTTTTTAATTGTTCTGAAGCCAAAAACTGCTTAAAAAGCATCAATCCAAATCAAATTGGATTATTAATATCCGTGTGGCTGGCCCAAAACATGTTCAATATGCTGTCCACAGTTTTCTACAACAAGTTGAAATCGAGAAACAGCATGTTCTATAACTGATCGATGTGTTTCCAGTGTCACGTTCAGAATGTGTTGCGCAATGCGTGCCTTCAGTGCAGCTACGTTTGCAGTCGGAACACTGAACACAACATCTTTCAGACAGCCCCACAGCCAGAAGTCACACGGATTGAGATCAGGTGATCGGGACGGCCAGACTGTAGGGAAATGGCGGCTGATGATTGTAGCATTTCCGAAATGGTGCTTCAGCAGCTGCTTAGCTGGATTTTCCATGTCCGGAGGTGCACCATCTTGCTTAAAAATGATCCCATCCACACATCCACGCTGTTGGAGAGCTTAAAGGACGTGGTGGCGCAAAAGACGCTCATAGCGCTTACCTGTGAAGGTACAGGTAACAGGACCGGGAGCATCTGTCTCTTCGAAATAACATGGCCCTAAAATAAATCATGCCGTAAACCCTCGCCACATAGTCACCGTTTCAGGACGAAGTGGTACTGTTTGATTTGTGTGTGGATTTCCCGTTACCCATATTCAACAGTTCTGTGTATTGACATATCCTGCCAGATGGAAGTGCGTTTCGTCTGTCCACAAAATTTTCCACGGCAAATCATTGTCCATTTCCGTGCCAGCAAGAAATTGTAAAGCAAAGGTCTCTCTTGGTGACAGGTCAAGAGGCAGCAACTCATGCACATGGGTAATTTCGAATGGATAGCCAAGAAGGATGCTTCGCAGGATCACGGGTATGTCCAATGTTCGGGCAACTCTCCGTGCTCTACACGTTTACACACCACCACTCGTCTCCTCCTGCATTGCTATGGCCACTGCTTCCACTGACGTAGAATCAATTCGTTTCCTCCCTCTACCAGGTTTCACACCAAAAGAATCCGTCTTTTCGAATATCCGTATCATTTCCTCCGGACCCACCGTAGTCATCCGACCAACGCCTTTTTTCAAACCCTTCAGTGTCCGGAACTTCTGCAGAGCGACGTGTGCAGTCATCGTTCTTGTAATACAGCTTTACAAGCAGAGCGCGATCCTGCATTGAGACAGTCATGTTGAATGTCGCAGACGTGAAGGGAGGAATAGCCGTGTACCCGGCGTGTTTATACCAACTTCAGTGGGTCGTGCGCTTTACAAGTGTTTTCACTTACGTATTCTGACACATACAGGGCCATCTATTGATCAATTTTCACGCTATTTTTTCTTCTACCATACGTTTTCCCCCTTCTCCGATATTATTCCGTTGCAATTTGACATCATTCTGACCAGTGGTGTTATTTCTATAACGTTTTTTAAAGTTTAATTATAATCACCTTGTACACTCCGCAGATCCCACGTGCTGGGTTCAGTTGTTTGTTCCGGCGAGACGTCAGTTATCTTCGGCAAAACTAAACATTCGACAGATAGCATGAAGTTGTTTACACGGGGGCCGACTGGACAAGAGATGCGGTGTTTTGTTTCCGGCAGGCTTGCGCCTATTCCTTGAATCGGTACTCTGCTGCGCGTGCTTCCGATATAAACCATGACTACGATCCAGATTCTAAGAGAGCACGATAAGTTTGCCTTTGTCACTACTATCTTGCAACTCCATTGTCGCTGTCGCAAACAGCACTCGTTAGCCAGGACTGACTTTCAATGAGCAATAACTCGATGTATTTGATGAATGTATGTCGTTGCGCTTGTGTTGCATGTCACTTGGGCAATCGTTCATTGATCCATCTTGGTTGTGTTGTATTTCTGCGTGTAGCAACGTGTGGTGCAGTTTCCGACAAGCATGAGCACAAACAGATTTGCAGTTAGAAGCTCTATGATCACCCTTCAGACAATTGTAGCGCAAATTTTCGCGCATCACAATAGCTTTGTGCTCGCTAAATGCGGCCTGCCTGAATTTGCATGAGGTAGGTTGCACATGACACATGCATTAGTAGTAGCGAGCTACGGTTGTCTCGAATGCCCAAAGTACTTGGCGCTAGAGGCGTTCTGTTGTTTGTTCTCAGATGTGCCGTGCCGTGGAAACACTGTAGCCTTGACGATTTCCAATGATTTTCATTTATTTTCGAGAAAAGCACACGTCTCTTTGAATGTCGGAAAGCTATTGGAACTCCAACTGGCTTCAGATTCAGTTATCAGAGACATGAACGTTTTCTATAAGGATCTGTGACGTAATTATGTCTTGCAAGTATACGTCTAGTTGTAATGCCATCAGAACATGCATATTCCTTGAAGCCTCGTTAAGTAGTGCACGAGGTTCGCTTCCACATGCCCTTGTCATTGACGGCAGTGTTAATAGTTTCTTCAGATGTGCTGACACAATCAATCGAGAGTTACTGTATCTGTTGCAAACCATATCAAAATCTATCTTAAAATTAGTGCTAGTCACCGGAAAATGAGCAATTATATTGTGAGGTTCGCCTGTTAATGAACTAAACAAATGATATTTTGCAATGTCCTCTAATTCCTCATAATGTACCACGAGACTTACAAATATGTCATAAAAGTGCTTGAATTGCGTTACATCACCATTGGAAGATGTCAGTTTTACAGTGGGCAAGTTGATGCTGTCTTTTATGCACTCATGGCATATCCAGCATATGACGTAACCTGGTCAGCTGCGTTGGCGTGATTCATCTGCACTGCACTCAGTTTTTTCCAAACCTCAAAGATCAAATTTTCGAAGATTTCCCTCTCATTAGCATGTACGTCCACGTCTTCAAGTAGTTCGAGCTTTGACTGTTCATCTTCATACCACTCCACGATCTTTCATAACTGTTCTAGCCTGACATTAATACCCAAAGTGTCCGATTCCCCTGTTATTCAAATTCGTTTGCAAACTTTAACAACTGCGTGAAGCTTCATTTTGCTGCCGAGCATGTATGAACAAGCTTCTTTCTTGACATTTAATCCATCATGAAAGGTTAACGGTGGCATGGGAGAGAAGAAGCAGCAGTTAGGATGAATGAGAATTTACATGAAGCAGGGCAACCAGACCAGTTACTTAGCTTATACACACATTAAATAAAGTTTTGCATCACCTCGGTTCCGAGAATTCCGGAACCTGCACAGAAAATTGGAACCGAGATCAATATTAACCTCATTTCCGCCCTTCTTATTGATTATGAAAACCACACATTGCATTTGTACCACTATACAGCGAGACCTTCAGAGGTGGTGGCCCAAATTGCTGTACACACCGGTACCTCTAATACCCAGTAGACCGTCCTCTTGCATTGATGCATACCTGTATTCGTCAAGGCATACTATCCACAAGTTCATAAAGGCACTCTTGGTCCAGATTGTCCCTCTCCTCAACGGCTGTTTGGCGCAGATAGCTGATAGTGATTGACAGGTCACTTCCTCCCTATTCAATCTATTCCAGGCATGTTCGATATGCTTCATGTCTGGAGAACATGCTGGCCACTCTGGTCGAGCTATGTCGTTGTTCTGCAGGAAGTCATTCACAAGATGAGCACAATGGGGGTGCGAATTGTCGTCCATGAAGACGAATACCTCGCCAATATGCTGACAATATGGTTGCACTATCGGTCGGAGGATGGGATTCACGTATCGTACAGTCGTTACGGCGCCTTCCGTAATCACCACCGGCGTACGTCGGCCCCTCATGATGCCCAAAACAGCAGGGAACCTCCACCTTGCTGCACTCGCTGGACAGTGTGTCTAAGGCGCTCAGCCTGAGGGGGTTGCCTTCAAACACTCCAGACGTCGGAGGCGATTGTCTGGTTGAAGACATATGCGACACTCATCGGTGAAAAGAACGTGCCGAGCCATAATCGGTAGGCAGCAGTCGTCCACTGCAGTAGTAGCCCTCGGGAAGCCTGAGCGAGGCATGTCGTCGACAGTTCCTGTCTGTCGCCTCCATGTACGAACAATATCGCTTTGGTTCACTCCGAGACGCATCTTTATTGAGAGCCCTTCCTGACAGAACATAACAAAGCAGACGGGATCGAACCGCGGTATTGACCGTCTATACATGGTCGAACTACAGACAACAAGAGCCGTGTACCTCCTTCCCGGTGGAATGACTGGAACTGATCGGCTGTCGGACCCCCTCCGTCTAATAGACGCTGCTCATGCATGGTTGTTTACATCTTTGGGCGGTTTTAGTGACATCTCTGAACAGTCAAAGGGACTGTGATACAATATCCACAGACAAGGTCTATCTTGAGGAGTTCTGGGAACCGGGGTGATGCAAAACTTTTTTTGATGTGTGTAATTCCTCCATGTCAAAGCCGCTGGCTGTACCCCCGTGCTGCTCCATTGAAATTCACCGCTGCGCGCTTCTTCGTCGAATGCATCAGGGGACCAAAAGTTTAGCTTCCACAGACTCAAATTTGAATAGTCAATTTTACCAGAGGACCACATATTTGAAGGACTGTATAATGGTTCCGATCCATTAGGATTGCAATGAATGACCACATATGTAGAGAAGCACTTGTTATTGCAACAATCACACACAAAGAGAATTACATATCCGCCCTTCAGCACAGGAGGTGGGCGGCCTTGACCTAAGACAGCCGCCCGCCCGAGTATTCATTCAGAACTGTCCTCCCTCTCGCCGTGGCGAATTCGTTAGCCGCCCCTGGAGGGCTGTCGTCCTGGACATTGCCCTCAGGTATAAAGTAACTCGACACAGGGCAGAATTCTCCAGTGGCTCTGGTGTGTGTAGTGACCGAAACACTTCTGCTGTCTCATGATTTCATAAAAAATTTAAAACAAAGTGACGTTCAGTGTGACACTTCTGTTTATATACAAACAACAAATTCTGTATTGAATATTGATATTTTTCAGAAAAGAATACAACTGAAGCGATACTTCAGCGTGTTTTCGGCGGTGATTATGTCTTTGGTGTGTTGCAAAGACTGATGTCAGTTCGTGGTAATTTGGTGTGTTGTAAACATTCATTTTATTTTATTTCGTGGTTTATTTTTTGGGAAATAAACGCCACCAGTTAGGTGTCGAAGTATCGGTCGGCATACGCACAACGGAGGCCAGCTACATGATCGTCGAGTCAATGAGACAGCCGAAAAACGCAAACAGCGTTAGGGAACAAATCTAATAAGAATTTCTCAAGCGCGGTCCGTCACAATTGCGGTTCAATGAATTCTGATTCATTTCCTTTTATTAAATTCATGATCTCCCAGAAATTGTTTTTTTTTTCAATTCACACAAATTAAAGGAAAGTGGCGGATAAATCCCTTCTCGACCAGCTGACAGGTTGACAGGGTGACTGAACAGACAACGCACAGTCTAAACCACTGGAGATATGCAGTAGACATGTTATACAATAAGCACTTCACGTTAAACAGAATGCGAGAAAGAATATGATAAGTTGTGCTGTGAAAATGTGTAGCTTTGTTTTCCTTTTCACAGTCGTTTTCAACAATCCTACCTGTTTGTAGATGAAAATCATGCGAAATACTGTCATTAAATCTACCATCCTCACAAATTCCGCGGCTGGAAGCGTCTCTCTCATACCCCTTGTAGTGGAGGTTCGAGCATATTCACCCATTCATTTTGACTTCTGTTCCCAATCAAGTTTCAGTTTGCACCAACAACAAATAACGTCAGAAAGAGGGGGGAGAACGACGAGATGGAGAAGGGCGTGTCGGAGGAGGAGAGGCGTAGAGAGATGGGGGTGTGGGGAGAGGGACATCGGGCGTATCCGAATCCCACGCATATTTAGCAATCGTGAAGCACTGCCGGGTTCGCTAATTATTACATAAAAACTTCGAAACTTTTAAAACATGATACAAAATGTATGATCCTTACCTTGCTGCGGCTATGAACACATTAAACGACACCACCTTCGACAGTGCCTTCGCTGCATTCCAGCAAACGTTCCATATACTTGATTTGGTTCAAATTTTACGATCATTATCAACAGACTGAATGGTAGACTTATATTTCTACTATCGAGACGATAATGAAACATCTCCAGCACATTAATTAGTACAAACTACACTACTGGCCATTAAAATTGCTACACCACGAAGATGTGCTACAGACGCGAAATTTAACCGACACATAGAAGATGCTGTGATATGCAAATGATTAGCTTTTCAGAGCATTCACACAAGATTGGCGCCGATGGCGACACCTACAACGTGCTGACATGAGGAAAGTTTCTAAACGATTTCTCATACACACAGTTGACCGGCATTGCCAGGTGAAACGTTGTTGTGATACCTCGTGTAAGGAGGAGCAATGCGTACCATCATGTTCCCGACTTTGATAACGGTCGGATTGTAGCCTATCGCGACTGCGGTTCATCGTATCGCGACACTGCTGCTCGCGTTGGTCGAGATCCAATGCCTGTTAGCAAAATATGGAATTGGTGGGTTCAGGAGGGTAATACGGAACGCCATGGTGGATCCCAACGGCCTCGTATCACTAGCAGTCGAGATGACAGGCATCTTATCCGCATGGCTGTAACGGATCGTGCAGCCACGTCTCGATCCCTGAGTCAACAGATGGGGACGTGTGCAAGACAACAACCATCTGCACGAACAGTTCGACGACGTTTGCAGCAGCATGGACTATCAGCTCGGAGACCATGGCTGCGGTTACCCTTGACGCTGCATCACAGACAGGAGCACCTGCGATGGTGTACTCAGCGACGAACCTGGGTGCACGAGTGGGAAACGTCATTTTTTCGGATGAATCCAGGTTCTGTTTACAGCAGCATGATGGTCGCATCCGTGTTTGGCGACATCGCGGTGAACGCACATTGGAAGCGTGTATTCGTCATTGTATTCGTCATCGCCATACAGGCGTATCACCCGGCATGATGGCATGGGGTGCCATTGGTTACACGTCTCTGTCACCTCTTGTTCGCATTGACGGCACTTTGAACAGTGGACGTTACATTTCAGATGTGTTACGACCCGTGGCTCTACCCTTCATTCGATCCCTGCGAAACCCTACATTTCAGCATGATAATGCCCGACCGCGCGTTGCAGGTCCTGTACGGGCCTTTCTGGATACAGAATATGTTCGACTGCTGCCCTGGCCAGCACGTTCTCCAGATCTCTCACCAACTGAAAACGTCTGGTCAATGGTGGCCGAGCAACTAGCTCGTCACAATACGCCAGTCACTACTCTTGATGAACTGCGGTATTGTGTTGAAGCTGCATGGGCAGCTGTACCTGTACACGCCATCCAAGCTCTGTTTGACTCAATGCCCAGGCGTATCAAGGCCGTTATTACGGCCAGAGGTGGTTTTTTATGGATACTGATTTCTCAGGATCTATGCACCCAAATTGTGTAAAATGTAATCACATGTCAGTTATAGTATAATATATTTGTCCAATGAATACCCGTTTGTCATTTGCATTTCTTCTTGGTGCAGCAATTTCAATGACCAGTAATATACATTAAGGATCAAGAATGCTTTTTCGTGGCTGCTTCCGAAGCACATAGACGAATTTGTATTTATAATCTTGGAGCATACTGCAGACGTTTCACATCTTTCGCATCAAATACATATCACCCGGATAAATAATAAGCAACGTATTTCATTCCCTTAATCCTATTAATCAATGGCTCTGAGCACTATGGGACTTAACATCTTATGTCATCAGTCCCCTAGAACTTAGAACTACTTAAACCTAACTAACCTAAGGACATCACACACATCCATGTTCTGAATCCGTGTTGGTTATGTATCAATAAGTCATTTTCTTCAAGGTGATCCATAATGTTCGAGTACAGTATATGCCCCAAAATCCTACTGAAAATTGAGGTCAGTGATATGGGTCTGTAATTCAGTGGGTTACTCCTATTTCCTTTCTTGAATATTGGTGTGACCTGTGCTACTTTCCAGTCTTTAGGAACAGATCTTCCGTCAAGTGAGCAGTTTTATATGATTGCTAAGAAAGGCACTATTGTGTCTGTTGTGGATTGGCAGGAGAGCCAACCCGTATGAATGGAGGAAGCCGAAAGGCACGCGTTTTAGCTCACGCAGGCTGGTGTGAGGTCTGGAACAGGACAAGGAATTTAGACTAGAAAAAAAAAGATGTAGCTGGTGGAATACTTAACTTTAATCCATTAATGTTGAACGCAGCTCTTGTCTGTACATTCTTTACAATATCAATAGCAACTGATAATGGCGCCTTGCTAGGTCGTAGCAAATGACGTAGCTGAAGGCTATGCTAACTATCGTCTCGGCAAATGAGAACGTATTTTTGTCAGTGAACCATCGCTAGCAAAGTCGGTTGTACAACTGGGGCGAGTGCTAGGAAGTCTCTCTAGACCTGCCGTGTGGCGGCGCTCGGTCTGCAATCACCAGGCCCTCACAACCGCACTAGTGGTCGACTGTGAAGAGCGGACAAATTGAATAGCTGGGCGGGGGCCATTAGAGTGGTAAACTGACGCGCGGAGTTCGAATGTTTATACATCGCTTTTGGTTATAAAATGCCTTCCCTTGAGTTAGGTCACAAACATAATGCCTCATTTAAATACGTTACTACAATATACTTTTTAATTTATGAACAAACAGCAACTAGTCACTGTTTATGAATTTATCTTACGTACTACATGGAATCTGCCGTAGCTAAAAGTTACGTACTGGACCCCTAGCATTTTTCGTAGTTCATTTACGATGGATGTACGCAAAATGCATCAAAATACTCGAAGATTTGCCCGCTATATTAATAGATATTTTCTGACTCTACCTTGCTTTAGATTTTATGACGAGAAGTGCGTTATATATGGCATAGTGCTTTGGCAACTCACGACCAAATTATCAAGTTTCAACCTAACCTAGACCATGAAAACACTACAGGTCACCCAACTTTCTTCAAAATGATCAGAACACATAAAATGGTATTCTGTCGGTCGGAAATGTTGCCTCCTGACAGCATGTAACCATTTTTGTAACAGCTATGGTTTTGAGAAAGGAAACCTGCAAATAGATGCACAGACATTATGCTAATACCATGTTACAAAAACATTTATTAAGCAAGTGCACTGACATACAAAACAACTTAAAATATTCACTTACCTGTGAAATGTAATATTCGTTCCTTTCTCGAATTTACTTGTACAATTAATCGCTGCACGACTCTTCACCATTGTACTTCTTTTGATTGGAACGTACAGACAGTAGAATTACGAGTAACAAATACCGTATGTACGTCCCAACAAATATACAACGTTGAATCAGGGTCTTCATAAACAACAGTACTACACAACACATCAGATTACAACCACTATAATGGCGTCCAGCCGAAGGTTCAAATTATCCCGCGCCATCAGTGAGTCTAGTTATTTTTTACAAGGTCTTTGGCAATCACTGATAGTGGCGACACGCGCGTCCGACGTATACTAACGGACCGCGGCCGATTTAAAGGCTACCACCTAGCAAGTGTGGTGGCTGGCGGTGACACCACAGTGTCTGCATACTCTGAAAGGAACCTGACTGGTATACCATCCGGACCGGAAGACTTGCCTTTCGTAAGTGATTTGAGTTGTTTCGCAACACCTAAGATATCTACTTTTATGACACTCATGCTAACAGCTGTTCTGGTTTCGAATTCTGGAATATTTACTTCGTCTTCTTTCGTGAAGGAATTACGGAAAACTGTATTTAGTAACTCCCCTTTAGTGGCACCATCATCGTTAACATTCCCATCGCTATCGCGCAGTGACGGTATTGACTGGTTTTTGCCACTGGTGTACGTTACATACGACCAGAATCTCTTTGGGTTTTCTACCATATTTCCATTGTGGAACCTATTAAAAGCACCTCGCATTGACGTCCACACTAAATTTCGGGCTTCCGTGAATCTTAGCCAATCTTGGGGATTTTGCGGCCTTCTGAATTTGGCACGCTTTTTTCGTTGCTTCTGCAATGGTGTTCTGATGTGTTTTGTGTACCATGGTGGATCAGTCCCGTCTCTTTATTAACTTTTGCGGTAGGAATCTATATATTGCTGTCGATACCGTATCTTTGAATTTGGGCCATATCTGGTCTACACTTACATAGTTAGCTTGGAAGGAACGGAGACTCTCTCTTAGGAAGGCATCAAGCGAATTTTTATCTACTGTTTTAAATAGATGTATTTTGCGTTTATTTATAATGTTTTTGGTTGATATGGTTTTGAGCCTTGCTACAGTGACCTTGTGTTCACTAATCCCTGTATGCGTCATGACGGTCTCTATTAGATCAGGATTATTTGTGGCTAAGAGGTCAAGTGTGTTTTCGGGACCATTTACAATTCGTGTGGGCTCATGAACTAATTTTTCAAAGTAATTCTCAGAGAAAGCATTTAGTACAATTTCGGAATAGGTTTTCTGTCCACCGGCTTTGAACATGTATTTTCGCCAACAAATCGAGGGTAGGTTGAAGTCTCCACCAATTATAACTGTATGAATGCGGTACTTGTTTGTAATGAGATTCAAGTGTGCTTAAGCTTTTGCCGATCCGTACTGTTTCGACCACAACTTTTAAAGGAGGGAGCTCACATGTGAAGATTGATTTTGAATGTGACGTATCAAGATATGTAAAGGAGCCTGTGCCCACTGAAGACAGTGTCACAGGTTACTCCAAATTCATAACACAATACATACCATATTAATACAAATAATCCACCTGATGACGGAAGTTTTAACTTTCGATACGCGTTTTGGAGGTAAACAGTGACGTAACAGTAAACTTGTGCTTTTCATTCGGGATCAGCAACTGTCAGGGTAAAGCCCACCAAAAATATTTGCATTTTAGCAAATTATACGTTGGGCATAGATTGTAAGTTCAAAAATGGTTCAAATGGCTCTGAGCACTATGGGACTTAACTGCTGAGGTCATCAGTCCCCTAGAACGTAGAACTACTAAAACCTAACTAACCTAAGGACATCACACACATCCATGCCCGAGACAGGATTCGAACCTGCGACCGTAGCAGTCGCGCGGTTCTAGACTGTTGCGCCTAGAACCGCTCGGCCACAACGGCCGAACATAGATTTTAAGTTATTAAATAGTTAAATGAACATTATTTCAGTAACTTTTCTTTTCATATACATGCAATAGAACGTCACATAATGAGCAAAAGGTACTCGAAATGAGCAGCACTATCAAATTAAAGAATGGGAATGATGGCAGAAGAAAACAAATAATGTATCTTACCTATTCCTGGGCGCCGAAAAACATGCCCCTACTTCTTCCAAAGGTTCTTTTTGTAGGTTTATCTTTTTACTTAGTTTTTAACACAGCCGGACGGTGTTGCCGAGCGGTTCTAGGCACTACAGTCTGGAACCGCGCGACCGCTACGGTCGCAGGTTTGAATCCTGCCTCAGGTATGGATGTGCGTGATGTCCTTAGGTTAGTTAGGTTTAAGTAGTTCTAAGTTCTAGGGGACTGATGACCTCAGCAATTAAGTCCCATAGTGCTCAGAGTCATTTGAACCATTTTTTTTAACATCTCTCAATTGCACCATATTTGACATGCTTCCTATATCATCTTCTTTGGATTTCAGATGGGAAAATTTTCCTGTGCTCCAAATGTATACTTGCATGAAGTTTTTCCTTATTTCAAGAGGACTGTCGTTGTAGATGGAAAACACCCTTTCACTTCTTCCATTAATGTGTTGTAACCGATTTTGACTCTAAGACAGTGGTTTTCCTCCTTTCTACTGCTCTTCGTCGTCTGTCCAGTCCGTTCTGAAGGTTTCAGTCTTTCATTTGGCCGGAAAGGCACAGCTCTCAAAAAGCATGACCTACGTACTACGTCTATAATGCTTCAATGAACAATACATAACAGAGCAAATGTCTCCCATCCAGGTACGTTAAGTACTATCCTGCCTGCGCTTTTCCAATTCTATTCCCTCCCAGTAGTACTTCGTTCTAGTGCGTCATTCGATACACTTCAAGAACAATAGACAGTACCTGTATTAGTCAGCCGTTTTCATGCGCACTTAATGAAATGTTCACATCGTTGAGCGTGCTGTCGTTTAGATGGGTCAGGCGAGCCATTTGATGCCGCATATTCCTCTCAGCACCAATCACCTGTAAGGCGCCTAGTGACATGATCTTCCAAGTGCCTGAATATCATGGACTTGGCCATACACGGAGACGCGACGGAACCGCTGAATCGTGCCCTAAGTGCGAATCTGGCGGGGCTCTCCCTAACTCCGCCATATTCGGCAGCAGACTGCGTCGACAACATCGCAGCCGGCGCCACTTCAAGATGTTCATTCCCAGAAACCGACCGACTCATATCTGGAGCACAGTACTCTTGCTATGAGCCAGCCGGGGTAGCCGAGCGGTCGGAGGTTCGAATCTCGCCTTGGGCATGGATGTGTGTGATGTCCTTAGGTTAGGTTTAAGTAGTTCTAAGTTCTTGGGGACTGATGACCTCAGATCTTAAGTCCCATCGTGCTAAGAGCCATTTTTGTCTTGCTATGAACCGCATCTCTCACTAATCACTCTAAATTAGAATAATTACGATAATATTGTAACCAGAAACATATATATCTAATGCGTGGATTGAGGATGCTTCGACCTACGGAGGAGGTCGCTGACATTTGTAACTGATTACATTACACAAGTCAGTGTCTTGGTCACATATTAGTTCATGAAAATTCATGACCAATACTGGCTTTGCAGCTACCATTAGCAGCTCAGTGTAGGTAAATTTCTACCTACCTTTACACATAGGGGCGTAGCCAGTGATGTATTAAGTAAGCGTCTATGTGCAGCCGCTGTACTCATAGGATCTAATGTAGGCTACAAAGTCGAACTACTCATCGAGTTTAAGGGGAGGCTTACTATCTTTGGCACGAAAAAAGCATGTTCTTTGAGAATTTTTTTTTGGGATGTGTTACAGATATCAATGTCAAATTTGGTCAAAGTGTTTATTGATATGACCACTACAAACTGGAATTTTGTCCACCGGAAATGTCGAAGAGCAAAGGCGGAAGTGCCGTCGGAACGAAACAAAATTTCAATATAGACCTCCACGCGCCGGCTCCTCTCAAATCAAAATTGAGTTGACTTTAGCGAAGTACATAAGATTCTTTAGGACTTGTACCTCACTTAAGTTATATGGAGCAAAGGAAACAAAATGGCGGCCATTTGAAAAAAATAGGGCTTTTTTCATCGATTTTTCGACTTCGTCGGCCAAGTAAAAATATTTATAGTTGATGGATCGGAATAAAAGTGGTAAAACTCCTAGACAATTTAGTTAGCTTCATCGGAAACAAAGAATCACGCCAATCGGTTCAGTAAATTTGAAGTTACCATACCGTGCGATAAAAAAAAGTCACTTCGAGAAAAACGTGTTTGAAGTTTTGACTACATATAAATGCAATATTATGCAACGTACGTTCAATCAGCTATTCCGGGTCCATAAACTAGTCCTTCCTCTTCCTCATAGAGGGCGGTCTGCTAGATCTGGGCCATCCTGCGCTGCTCCAGAGCCGCTCGTACGGCCGGTGACAAGCGGTTTTCGGCCGCTTGAATCCGGTGGTCGTCCGAATGCTTGGCGAAATGCGTCGAATAGAGTCACAGGGTGACGTCCATCGTTGTCATGGCCTTCAGAATTGCTGAATACCCTTCGGTGAAGCTACTCACTGCCAGGAAAGTCGCAATCTCCACAGTCTTCGCACTAGAATGCAAATGCTTGGGGGCTAACTTCCAAACACATGCGTTCAAACTTTCATTTGAATTTTGCGTGTTTCCTCCCAAGCACCGGTACAATAACTCGTCACCCGAAAGAAAAAGCTGGTGCGTGAAAAAGATCGATTTCAGGTAGGTGCATTTTTTTGTTCAACCGTGAATAACAAACAATTCCGTTCCGTATTCGGAAAAACCGTGTCAAGGGTGGATTCTAAACACTTTTACGGATCCAAAAATGCAATTAAAAAAAACAAGATTTTGTTGACCCAAAAGATAGTAAACCTCCCCTTAACAAACTACTTCGTGATCGAGACATTGATTTCTATAATTAAGTATTTATTTATTGTCTGGGTGACGGAGAAACAATGCTTAGGTTGTGAGAAGCACTCTTTAATATGCTATTTAGCTAAAGGGACATTTTTTTACAGAATAATGCATTAAACATTACGTTGTCCGTGTGTCTGTCGTCCTTTCATAAATTATTTATGCCTCACATGAAACACCAATGCAACAAATCGGTCTACAAGCTGTTTAACAAAATTATTTGCTCTCTGTTGCTACTTCATGAAATACGATGGTTTCGACTTGCCACTGTTTCATTGATTAGTTATAATTTTTGCGATCTAGTTTTCCGTTTGTTTGTCAACTGCCTAGCATTGTTGATAAAGACATTATTCAGAATTCTGCTTCAAAAAGTAAAAAAGAAGCAAAGAATATATAAACACCAAAGTGATTAGTTTTTAAAACTAAGCGGAGCAATTAATACAGTCAAATCGTAGAAATCTTGTATTATAAATGCGAAGGAAACTCTGTCTTTTACGCTTTCACGACTAAACTGCTCAACTGATTTTGATGACATTTGTTATGGAGATAGCTTGAACGCTGAGGACGGACATAGGCTACTTTATAAAATGTGTAACACAATATATCTGTCAATTTGAAGAAATATCGAGCTATCATTACTCTTTGAATAGGCTGCTTACTCTTTGACTTTTGAACCTTACCATATTTGTGAAAATGCTTTATTGTTCAACATGTCCTACATAATACGATTCACCGTAATGGATACAGTGCTTATACAGCAGTGACCGTGTTTAATCTGTACTTCGATACTAATATCAGTCACAAAGCCGTCGCGTTGTACTCACTGAGCATCGTGAGTCTCTTACAGCGTCTCAGATGCTTGAATAATCAGAATGACGGCGACATTTAAGTGCTGCGCGACAAACTGAGAGATGTCGTGCCTTTATATCTAGAACGAGGAAAGCTTTTAGTGAGGCTGCATTTCATTATGATACACGAGAACAGAAATGGGTAACTGGAGGACACGGGTTCACTGCACCCATAGTGTAGTATTTCTACGACTATTATGTAACTGTGGCCGATTTCAAGGTAAAGCTGGTCTAATGTGGAGTGTCTTTTCCTATAGCATCCGGCTGCCGTGGCGTTCATTATGATGTCACTGAACTGGGTGGTCTTCCTGCATACTTTGAGCCACACTCTGTGCACTGGCGTTATAAACTTCAAATTTTTATTGATTTAAAACTTCTGTGCTGAGAGGCCGTGCTCGATGTGTAAAACTGTTTACATTGCTTTTTTTTATTTTTTAAATAAGAATGTTTCGTCTCCAACTACAGGAGACATTTTCCGAGGAGACAGGGATACTGAAAGTAACAAAGTCTTGATGGTGTCTCACATTTATACAGAGAATATAGGCCATCACCAAACGTCACCTGGTCCGACTGTGTGATTATCTCTAGATGGTATCACCTATCTCGACTAAAAAATAATCGATTGTCATTCCGTTGGCGCAAAGTTGACATCCATATTTTATCTAACTTCTAACCTTCTTTTCTATTAAAATTATTGCCCCTCCCTACATGCGGGCATGATAACTCGATGTTCTTGTTAAAACGCTCCTCTCACTAAATTTAATATCGTGGTTCCCTTCTCGGAAAACACGTTGTGATACAGCCCATACTTCGGTATGTCCCAGACGACAGATCCTTTTGTGTCCAGCTATGCAGATGTTGACATTTCTTTTCGTTGTTGCAATATACACTTTTCAACAGCTGCACGGAATTTTGTATACCCCATATGTTTCTAGAGGTGCTGAACATCTTTTTCCGTTCTTAAATATCCATTAATCTTTTTGGTGGTTCTAAAGATCATTTCGACCCCATACATGACCAAAACCTTCCCGATGCGATAGGTAATTTAATTAATGAGGGGCAGAGAAACTTATCTAGATGGCGGCCGTGATTGCTCAGTACTACTGGCATCTTTTCTGTTTGATGGAGTCTCTTTACTAGCACATTCATTTTTATTGAAGGCCGACCGCGAGTGTTTCAGTTCATTCCGTAAATAAACGGGCTCGCAGATTTTATTGGCTCTGTCCATTAAGGTTTCAATGCCGCCTCATTTTTGTATAGATACACTCCTGGAAATTGAAATAAGAACACCGTGAATTCATTGTCCCAGAAGGGGAAACTTTATTGACACATTCCTGGGGTCAGATACATCACATGATCACACTGACAGAACCACAGGCACATAGACACAGGCAACAGAGCATGCACAATGTCGGCACTAGTACAGTGTATATCCACCTTTCGCAGCAATGCAGGCTGCTATTCTCCCATGGAGACGATCGTAGAGATGCTGGATGTAGTCCTGTGGAACGGCTTGCCATGCCATTTCCACCTGGCGCCTCAGTTGGACCAGCGTTCGTGCCGGACGTGCAGACCGCGTGAGACGACGCTTCATCCAGTCCCAAACATGCTCAATGGGGGACAGATCCGGTGATCTTGCTGGCCAGGGTAGTTGACTTACACCTTCTAGAGCACGTTGGGTGGCACGGGATACATGCGGACGTGCATTGTCCCGTTGGAACAGCAAGTTCCCTTGCCGGTCTAGGAATGGTAGAACGATGGGTTCGATGACGGTTTGGATGTACCGTGCACTATTCAGTGTCCCCTCGACGATCACCAGTGGTGTACGGCCAGTGTAGGAGATCGCTCCCCACACCATGATGCCGGGTGTTGGCCCTGTGTGCCTCGGTCGTATGCAGTCCTGATTGTGGCGCTCACCTGCACGGCGCCAAACACGCATACGACCATCATTGGCAACAAGGCAGAAGCGACTCTCATCGCTGAAGACGACACGTCTCCATTCGTCCCTCCATTCACGCCTGTCGCGACACCACTGGAGGGGGGCTGCACGATGTTGGGACGTGAGCGGAAGACGGCCTAACGGTGTGCGGGACCGTAGCCCAGCTTCATGGAGACGGTTGCGAATGGTCCTCGCCGATACCCCAGGAGCAACATTGTCCCTAATTTGCTGGGAAGTGGCGGTGCGGTCCCCTACGGCACTGCGTAGGATCCTACGGTCTTGGCGTGCATCCGTGCGTCGCTGCGGTCCGGTCCCAGGTCGACGGGCACGTGCACCTTCCGCCGACCACTGGCGACAACATCGATGTACTGTGGAGACCTCACGCCCCACGTGTTGAGCAATTCGGCGGTACGTCCACCTGGCCTCCCGCATGCCCACTATACGCCCTCGCTCAAAGTCCGTCAACTGCACATACGGTTCGCGTCCACGCTGTTGCGGCATACTTCCAGTGTTAAAGACTGCGATGGAGCTCCGTATGCCACGGCAAACTGGCTGACACTGACAGCGGCGGTGCACAAATGCTGCGCAGCTAGCGCCATTCGACGGCCAACACCGCGGTTCCTGGTGTGTCCGCTGTGCCGTGCGTGTGATCATTGCTTGTACAGCCCTCTCGCAGTGTCCGGAGCAAGTATGGTGGGTCTGTCACACCGGTGTCAATGTGTTCTTTTTTCCATTTCCAGGAGTGTAGTTTTATTCCTTGTGGAGATATTGATCATTGTGTGGCCTTTCTGTATACGTAATGGTCCATAGTCCTATCGACCCGTTTAATTATTGATACATCCAGAAAATTACGTTGGCCGTTGGTCTCTTCGTCCATAGTAAACTTTGGGTTAATGCCACTGAGATGCACCAAGAAGACCTCCAGCTCCTCTCCATCCTGAGCACATACTAAGCAGCTATCGTCCACTTAGCAGTACCAAGTAGCTGGCCTTTTTACTGCCAATCTGCAACGGCCGCTGTTCGAAAACTCGATAAATAAATTGGCAACAGCTGGGCGTTGTTTGATGTGCAAGAACGCGGGCTCAATTCCTGGTCGCTGATTTTTTATGAAATAGAGAGGTCCGCTTCATGGTCCACTCGGCCCTCGTGAGGCCAAATGAGGAGGTGCTTGACTAAAGACGCAGCGGCGTCATCGTCATCATCACCCATAGATTACTGCTGATACCGGGTGCAGGGACTGACGACACGCCGGTCACACGCCCCACGGTCATAGACCGCTCCTCGTACCGCCATGTAGGCAGCAGTCGTCCAGTCGGAACATGTCCGACGCCGAATTCGTGACTTTTGTTTACGTCTTACTTGTCTCGTAAAAGTATGGCCATACTGTCACATAAATTTACCTTACGGCGTTATACGCTCATTGCACTGTGTCTCAATATTAAAGCAACGCAGAAAGCGCTCTTACTGGTATGGTAACCATAATTAGACCTTTCTGGTACGAAATGTAACTTTTCCTCTGACTAACTCTGATGTGCGTCCACATAAGCACAACTGAGCACTGTCTTTCTCATTAATTAATAAACGTGTGAAAACAGGTCAATTTTAACTAAGTCTTTGGATGCTGGAGAGCCTAGAACATCATGTAAGGAAGAGTCGGAGATTCCTAGTACTTCTTCAAAGATAAGACCCAAGAAAAAACAACTACTGGGGACTCTGAACATCAAAACACTTATGAAAGTTGGAAAACTAAAATACCTAACAGACGCTCTCAATCAACGCAACATATTTATATTAGCACTTCAATAAACAAGGTATCTGGATGAAAATGCATTTGAGTCAGGTGCATACAGAATCTACAAAGGAAAATCAGCCATTAAAAATTCCAATAACACGTACGGAATCAATAACTAATTTTAGCTCCCCATCAGAACGAATTTCATTTCTGACGTTAAAGTCAGGCAATAAACGTTACACTATTATAAATGTACATGCACCTATCAACCAACATAACAGAACAAATGTGGAAGATTTTCGGGAAATGCTAGAACACGAACCATCCATATTACCAAAAGATCATATAAAAATTTTTGTCGGTGACTTTAACGCACAAGTTGTAAAAGTTTAAATCAGTAGTTGGAGATTATCCAGCACATGCAAGAACCCACAGAAATGGGGAAAGACTCACAGATTTTTCTAGACAATTTGAACTCAAACTAATGTCGACATGTTTCAGGAAACTTGCAAGAAAGAAAAAAACGTGGGTATCACCCAATCAAAATCAAGGTGAATATTAGTTGGACCATGTGATAATAACGACTCGCAACTAAAAGGAAATCTTGGATGTCAGAGTGTGGCAGGGCCTAAACATAGACTCAGACCATTATTTGACTGAAACAAAGACCATGTTCCAGCCGAACAAACCTAAACCAAAACCAAGAAGATTTCCAAGAGTAAACACTACATTTCTCATGAAAATCAGGACAAATTCTGTGATATACTAAACGCAAGAAAAATAGATGATTGGGAAGAAATTAAATAAACAGTGCTAGAGTCAGTCATGGGACAACCACGAAGAATAGCAAGACACAGATGGTGGAACGAGCTGTGTGATGAAGCAATTGACAAACAACTAAAGGTATGGAATAAATGGAACAGTAATAAGCACCATGAATACTGGATATGACAAAGACAGATCTACATCTACATATACATCCATACTCCGCAACCCACCTGACTGTGTGTGGCGGAGAGTACCTGGAGTACCTCTGTCGGTTCTCTCTTCTATTCCAGTCTCGTATTGTTCGTGGAAAGAAGGATTGTCGGTATGCCTCTGTGTGGGCTCTAATCTCTCTGATTTTATCCTCATGGTCTCTTCGCGAGGTATACGTAGGAGGGAGCAATATACTGCTTGACTCCTCGGTGAAGGTATGTTCTCGAAACTTCTACAAAAGCCCGTACCGAGCTACTGAGCGTCTCTCCTGCAGAGTCTTCCACTGGAGTTTATCTATCATCTCTGTAACGCTTTCGCGATTACTAAATGATCCTGTAACGAAGCGCGCTGCTCTCCGTTGGATCTTCTCTATCTCTTCTATCAACCCTATGTGGTACGGATCCCACACTGCTGAGCAGTACTCAAGCAGTGGGCGAACAAACGTACTGTAACCTACTTCCTTTGTTTTCGGATTGCATTTCCTTAGGATTTTTCAAAAATGGCTCTGAGCACTATGGGACTTAACATCTATGGTCATCAGTCCCCTAGAACTTAGAACTACTTAAACCTAACTAACCTAAGGACATCACTCAACACCCAGCCATCACGAGGCAGAGAAAATCCCTGACCCCGCCGGGAATCGATCCCGGGAACCCGGGTGTGGGAAGCGAGAACGCTACCGCACGACCACGAGATGCGGGCTAGGATTCTTCCAATCAATCTCAGTCTGACATATGCTTTACCCAAGATTAATTTTATATGGTCATTCCATTTTAAATCACTCCTAATGCGTACTCCCAGATAATTGATGGAATTAACTGCTTCCAGTTGCTGTCCTGCTATATTGTAGCTAAATGATAAAGGACCTTTCTTTCTATGTATTCGCAGCACGTTACACTTGTCTACATTTAGGTTCAATTGCCATTCTCTGCACCATGCGTCAATTCGTTGCAGATCCTCCTGCATTTCAGTACAATTTTCCATTGTTACAACCATCGATGTACCACAGCATCATCCGCAAAAAGCCTCAGTGAACTTCCGATACCATCCACAAGGTCATTTATGTATATTGTGAATACCAACGGTCCTACGACACTCCCCTGCGGCACACCTGAAATCACTCTTACTTCGGAAGAATTCTCTCCATTGAGAATAACATGCTGCGTTCTGTTATCTAGGAACTCTTCAAACCAATCACACAATTGGTCTGATAGTCCATATGCTCTTATTTTGTTCTTTAAACGACTGTGGGGAACTGTATCGAACGCCTTGTGGAAGTCAAGAAACACGGCATCTACTTGGGAACCCGTGTCTATGGCCCTCTGAGTCTCGTGGACGAATAGCGTGAGCTAGGTTTCACACGATCGTCTTTTTCGAAACCCATGCTGATTCCTACAGAGTAGATTTCTGTTTCCAAAATTCTACAACTAATAGTTAGAGATATAGGTCTATAGTTCTGCACATCTGTTCGACGTCCCTTCTTGAAAACGGGGATGACCTGTGCTCTTTTCCAATCCTTTCGAACGCTACGCTCTTCTAGAGACCTACGGTACACCGCTGCAAGAAGGGAGCAAGTTCCTTCGCGTACTCTGTGTAAAATCGAACTGGTATCCCCTCAGGTCCAGCGGCCTTTCCTAATTTGAGCGATTTAAATTGTTTCTCTGTCCCTCTGTCGTCTATTTCGATATCTATCATTTTGTCATCTGTGCGACAGTCTAGAGAAGGAACTACAGTGCAGTCTTCCAAACAGCTTTGGAAAAAGACATTTAGTATTTCGGCCTTTAGTCTGTAATCCTCTGTTTCAGTACCATTTTGGTCACAGAGTGTCTGGACATTTTGTTTTGATCCACCTACCGCTTTGACATAAGACTAAATTTTCTTAGGATTTTCGGCCAAGTCAGTACATAGAACTTTACTTTCGAATTCATTGAACGCCTCTCGCATAGCCCTCCTCACACTACATTTCGCGTAATTTTTGTTTGTCTGCAAGGCTTTGGCTATGTTTATGTTTGCTGTGAAGTTCCCTTTGATTCCGCAGCAGTTTTCTAACTCGGTTGTTGTACCACCGTGGCTCTTTTTCATCTTGCGATCTTGCTTGGCACATAATCTAACACATATTGTACGATGGTTTTGAACATTGTCCACTGATCCTCAATACTATCTGTACTTGAGACAAAACTTTTGTGTTGATCCATCAGGTACTCTGAAATCTGCTTTTTGTGACTTTTGCTAAACAGAAAAATCTTCCTACCTTTTTTAATATTTCTATTTACGGCGATTAGAAGAAATGGATTCAGACTTTAAAAGGAACAACACTAGAGACTTCTATAAGACTTTGTAAGTAGGCTGTTTAGGTTTTTTTATTGGTAACGCCACCTCAGTATGAAAATCACCGGCTGTGCCGTGTGCAGTCTGTGGCTGCTTTGCATTGTTGTAATACTCAACCATTGTAGTGTTAGGCAGCTGGCTGTGAACAGCGCGTAGCGCTGGGCAGTTGGAGGTGAGCCGCCAGCAGTGGTGGATGTGGGGAGAGAGATGGCGGAGTTTTGTAATTTGTCATGATATCAAGGTAAATACATTGTTTGTTCTCTATTAATATCTTTCATTTGCTAACTATGCCTATCAGTAGTTAGTGCCTTCCATAGTTTGAATCTTTTATTTAGCTGGCAGTAGTGGCGCTCGCTGTATTGCAGTAGCTTGAGCAGCGAAGATTTTTGTGAGGTAAGTGATTTGTGAAAGGTATAGTTTAATGTTAGTCAGGGCCATTCTCTTGTAGAGAATTTTGAAAGTCAGATTGCGTTGCGCTAACAAAACATTGTGTGTTGAAAGTCAGATTGCGTTGCGCTAAAAAATATTGTGCGTCAGTTTAAGCACAGTCCTGTGTATAATTGTCAAAAGGGGACGTTTCATATGTCGACCCTTAGCCGAGGATACCTCACTGGAATCTTCTGATTTTTTCCTTGTAGTTTGTGTAGTTAGTGTAGATTTTGTTTATTGCTAGCGCGTAATTATAGAGAGAATTTCCTTTGTAGTTGTAGTTTTTCATTGTTGTATAGTAAAATAGTTGTGGCATGCATGTAGATTTGCACCAAGTATTTCGCAGCTGCGCTTGCAATTAACTATATATTATTTTCAGTGTTATGTTAATGTGTTCTCTTATTTTTGCTCTTCAAATTGTGTTTTTCTGTGTTGTCGTATGAAATACTGTGACAATAATGGCGTGTGAAAAACGTAACACTAGGCTCCAAAGCAAACTGAGAAATAATAGTGACGACGAGCGTAGCTTGCCAGCACCACTGTGTAATGAATTAACAGATGTTCAAAGTAGTAATTTGGTAATTGCGCATAGGGAAATGGAGCGGGTTTCAAACAATGGCGTGGACAGTGAAACAATTAGTGAAGAGGGAAGCATTATCGATCGATCGGTCGGCAATAGCTCGCCACAGGAAGCCGAAATGACACGACACGATCTCGCAAATACTGTAGATTCAGGTTCTGGGTCATCACCGTTTTTTCAAATGAGTCAAGACACATTTTCTGCTGGTCAAAATGTGAATGTTGCCGGTGAAAATGCACTGCTAAAAAGCATAGAGAAACAGATTCCAGACACTAATACATTATTATTGCAATTAATGCAACAAATGGAACAAAATCAGAGACATATGGAACAAAATCAGAGACAAATTGAACAAAACCAGAGACAAACACAGCAAAAGCTTGAAAAATTAGACACAGTGGAACAAAAGCTACAAAAGTTAGACACCACACTTGAACAAACACGTGAGGATTTAACTAATGAGTTACATCACATTGAATCGAAATGTCAAAAAGTCTGTAACGACGTAAAAACACAAATTTGTGAGCATTTCCAACCTATTTTTTCGCGTCATGAAAATGTACTACAGAATCACGAAGCAGCCATAAAAGAACTGCAAATTACTGTTCATGAAAATCATGAGACCTTTCAAGCTAAATTTGACTCAGTTGCATCTACCGATTCGGTTACGCAACTTGCAAAAACTCAGGAAAACTTAAAGGACACAGTAGATACTCTGAAACTTGGTTCAGAAAAACACACTGAGGAAATAAGTACACTATCGGATAAAGTAGCCGAACTTTCAGATCAGTTCACTAACTTATCTACAAAGGTAGATGATGATCTGAATGACACAACACCTGTAGCCTTCACTGACACTGAAGAGTATGAACAAATTAGAAAATTCAAACAAAATCAAAATCAAATCAATACACAGTACAAAAGAGAAATCCGGGAAGTGCAAGATCAGTTGGCACAAGTAGTAAAAGAATTACGTATTTCAGAGGACACTCGCGCCCCAATACGGGAAGAGGGACTTAGAAATATGGAACAGCCACAAAATAATAACACAGGACACTTCGGAAATTATGACAGAAATTGGCAAGGCACACCGAATTTTGAGATGGAACCGCCGACACGACGTAACAATGACCGATATGCTACTCGCCGACACGATGATTTTGACTATAAGCTGTTCATTACTACACGTAAATTCAAAACGTTTAAGAATTCTGCCAACGACATTCATCCACAAGCGTGGCTCCATCAATTCTCTCATTGTTTTCCTCCCAACTGGTCATTGGAGCACAGGTTAGAATTTATGTGTGGCTACTTAGAGAATGAACCAGCTGTAAGAATGCGTTCGGTCATTCACGATTGTCATAGTGAAGGAGAATTTTACCATGCCTTCCTCTCAGCATATTGGTCTCAAGCCACACAAGACCGAGTAAAACATGGCATCATAATGATGAAACATTTCGAACAATCAGAATTCTCCAGTCTTGTGAAATATTTTGAAGACATGTTGCACAAGAATCAGTACCTGTCAAACCCATACAGCCCCTCAGAACTCATCCGCATTTGCTTAATTAAACTGCCTGAACATTTGCGACATATTATTTTGGCAGGACGTTGCAAAGACGACATTGAAGCTTTTCAGGGACTGTTACAAGAACTGGAAATTGACACTGACAATCGCGGAACGCAGGAGCACAACAATTACAGATTACATCCGTCGCAATTCCGCGATGAAAGAAATAATAACTGGACGCGACAAGGCTATTCTCACAACACAAATCGTGACCGAAACAGACACCACCCGTATAACAACCGTTGGCAGAGTAGTAATAATTACAGGGAAAGATCACCTCTCCGCGGTAATGACTATCACAGAGACAATCAGAGAAACAGACAATATGGGAACCAAAACAATTATTATTACGAGGGACAGAATAACTTCAGACGCAACAGTTCGGCGCACAGTTACGATTCAGGGAGAAATTCTCCACCACGTGACGGACAAGGAAGAAACTACGGAACCTACCGACATGACGACAGACGATATATTCGTAACGACAGACCTGAATTGCATCAGAACTGGCGGGATTTAAACACGGCAGGGCCCTCTCGAGGAGGTGAATTTGTAGAAGTTAGGTCTCCGAATCCCAATAACAACGCGCTCCAACAAAGAAACAGACACTGACCCACACCGCAGGCAGACACCTGCGCCGGCTGGCTCCGATAAAAATAACATAGCGCTAACCTTGAAAAAAAATTTTAACATTCCTCACCGACGTATACCACTTGATAATTGGGTTAAAGTTGAAACTCGGCGTACTAGGAAGAGCAAAGGTTTACACCACATTTCACACGTAAAACCGTTTATTGAGAGATAATGTGCTTTTTTAACTTGAGATTTTAATGAAACATTTTGATTTACTTGAAAATACATTCTGGATTTAAAGTACTTTCAGTGAGATACCAGACGACACAGTGGTTAGTTTATGTGACAACTACACGGTTTTATCACGACGCTACTAATGTGTGACACAATTCACCTTGTTGCTTTTGCGGTGCATCTGTTTTATATCTGCACAGTTTTTCTGAATTCTTCTGGAAAGTAAAACATGTTTTAGTAGTAACTTTTGTAGTATAGCAATAATGAGGCAGCCTTTTTCGTGGCACAACAATACGTTACAGGACAGTACTTTCATCATCACGGCAATAAGCGTAATAACTAAGATATCTATACGCAAAGCATTTCACTTTTGTGTATCATGAGGTAAGTACATTGACTTCTGCAGAACTGAGCTTTCGGAGGACGATAACTACGAGACTTCCACAGAGATTATCTTACAACATGACGCACAGTTTAGCGCTACAGGACACGTATTTGAGTGATTAATTTTGTACTTAAAACATTTATTTTTAAAGATTTTTGAATTACAAAGAAAGTTTTCCGAGATACATTTCATTCCATTGCTGTAATCTGTAACACCTGAGGGTATAATTACATTTATCCTCAGGGGGGTACACGCTTACTTTGTGTACCATGTGTGTGGCAACCACAAGGAACCCTAGCTAATATGGTATTTGCTTATACAACTTTACACATCGGTACCATATTTCTCCAACACAGTATTACACAGCTATCAGATCATTTAACTGAAAGAGACAAGCATTTTTTTTACTACGTCAGTGACAGATGTTTACGCAATTACACAGTTGGATACCTTCACACTTATGAAATTGTATTTTGTCTGTACTTTGTAAACTGTTCATATTTTTTCGCTACCATTGTGATACTATGAGAGCTTTGAATGATGTATTTGGTATGGGATCATGATTTTTAAGGTACGTTTGAGGTAGATAACACTTTTGAAATGAGCAGAGAATTTTTTTTAGGTTTTAAAATATTCAGGAAGCTACGACGATTTTGTGATTTGGCTGAGGTTTTATGATGTTATGACGACAATGTGTATTATGCTGCTGAGGTATGTTTATGGTCAAGGAGCTGATGCTATATGAGTTATTTGATTATGTTATGTATTTATTAACAGGAAATATTAAAGAAGCGTCGACGAATATATATATGTATAATAAGGTAAGGAGTAATGAGTAACGGTTAGGAACTCTGCCTTGTGAAGACGTATGTTGGAAACAAAGAATCGTATTTTAGAATTATGAAATGTGTGTAAATGCGTGAATGTATCACAATGCCGACGAAAATTTTTTGGACACTGTTATATTCATAGGATTTTGCTTTTACAGATTTGCAACGCTAATTCTTGACCTGTGAAACATTTTTATATAAGACTGCCATTGTAGCGGAAACTGCTGTCGTAAATATTTCCGTACGAAAGTTAAGTGACCACCTGCACGTAATACGTCGTGGGCACACAGCTGTGTCAGACACCTGGGCGACAGCCGCCCGAACAAAAAAAAAAGCCATTAGCCTTCCAGCGGCACAGGTAGAAGAAAAAAGAGGCCATTATAATCGCTATTGACGTTTCTTTGTAGAAAGCATCGCAACATTTCATGGCTATTGTCATGCTAGTTGAGAGAAATGCCATATGGCGACAGAAATGCCTAATGAAATGACGAGAAATATTTTTACATCTGCACACCTGATTACGACAAGCGTCTTTCTACGAGAGTTAACTTATGAAATGTCACATGACTATTGAATGATATTTTTATGCTTTGCCTTTCATAGTTGCTTATTTCATTTGATATTTAGTTTCCAGCTGTTTTGCAGCATGGGTTATATATATATATATATATATATATATATATATATATATATATATATATATATATATATATATATAAAAAATTCATTTGCTAATGTGAACACTTTCTGTCAACAGATCTATTAAATAATTATTTTATGACCCATATTCTTCGAAATAGGAGCTCTTGGAATGGAAAGAACAATAAGAAGGGACTAATAACAGGAACTGCATACATAATTTTCTTTTCTAGTACTTAGGAATCTTTTGTAGAATTAGTTTTTGTGGTGCACCACTTTAATTACTTAGACATTAAGATGTGATTATACATTTCCCTTATCTGCATTGTTATCTTTAGTGTACTATTTTTTCTGCTTGAGCTATGTCATATTTAGGTATAAGTTGCTGCTGTTTGCCAGGCATAGTGTTATTGAATTTGATTTTGTATTATTCTGTTAAGCCAGTTTTACTAATGATTTATTTTTATATTTTTATTGTTTGCTGCACATTGCCTTAGATTAGTTGTAATATTACAATTGCTTTGCTAATTTCTTAATACTGCTTGCTTCGCAAATCTGCGTTTTTTTTATTGCTGTTTATATTAATTGTTTTATGTGATGCTGCATTGTCTCGTCCCTTAGTTTAGCATCTGAGCTCAGTAGATATAAGTTAGCTTAAGGGGGGTTAGCCTATAAGATAATGAGTAGCGATTAATTGGAAAAAATGCATTGAGAAGCTATACGAGTAAAGTACAGAAAGCAGGTATAGATAGGACTTTTGGAAATAATGAGGAATGAAGGGAGATCTCCGAGAAGTAAAGAAAGTTTTTGTTTGCAACATACTGCAGTAAAAGAAACCCTGTCCTTTCCTTGTGTTATCCCACTATGTATTTGTGTTCCCTTGTGTATTTATGTTTTTCCTGTATTTATATGTATATCTGATAATACTTATGTTGTAGAATTTTTCTAATACTAAGCTACATTCACTATGATGAGGAATACTGTGATCCTCAAATATAATTTGCATTGATAATATGTTATTTACTTTGTAAAGATGTTTAGACATTTATCTGTTCTGTTTTAATGCTCATGTGTGATGTTGATGTTTCAAAAGTTGTTCTGATCTTTATGTATGTACTTATGTCATTATTTTTGTAACACTGATGTATATATTTTTATTCTTTTGTAAAGCCCCTATTACTACGAATGTTATCTCTACTATTATGTTTTTAATGATGTATTTTGTACCTTTGTAATTGTGTTCTTATGTTATAAAATGGTAATTGACACCAGGTCATCAAATTAAGTAACTTGTAAGTTACATTTCACTGCACACGTTTCTATTGGTCATAGTATATGGACAATATGTGAGAAGTAGGGACTGTTAGTGTTTGCACGTGTGTTAATAATTCAGCAAGGGACTGGATAACAGCATTGCTGGTTCTGAGGACAGTTCCAAAAACTTTGTGAGTGCACAAGTGGTGGTTATGGACTTGCTACATTATCCGCAAGACTCTTCGATGGTGATTGTGCACCTGCACAGTCGCAACAGATGGCTGCTGGCCGTCTCTACGAGGACTACAGTGGGTCTGCGTCTTTGCTGACTCACCAGTACCATCATCTCTACAAGGACTACAGTGGGTCTGCACCTTTGATGACTCACCAATACCATTATTTCTACAAGGACTGCAGTGGGTCTGGTGGCCCACCAATACCGTAATCTCTACCAGGACTACAGTGGGTCTGCTCTGTGATGACCTACCCACCAATACTCTTCAAAACTTCGATTGACTCCGCTGTGGGTTTGCTCTGTTGTGGCCCATTACCTGTCAACATGTCAAGAGTCAACACTGTCTTTCCGTTGGAAGGACAACGATACTTCTTCAAGACTGCATGGAAATCCACTACTTCCGTGTGCATTTTCTTTTACTGCTCAGACTTTGAGAAAAACACTGCAATGTGATGAATGATCAGGACTGTCTTTATGGACTGTGAGAAAATTTTAGCTTTTGACCAACATTGTATCGATAAGTGTGTGCATTTGATTTCTTTGTTATTGTAATTGTGAAAACAAATTTTAACAAATATGTATTGGCCAGTGCCCAACAAAATTTGTAAAATTTTTTTGTGGGGAGCATGGGGGCTATGTAAGTAGGCTGTTTAGGTTTTTTTATTGGTAACGCCACCTCAGTATGAAAATCACCGGCTGTGCCGTGTGCAGTCTGTGGCTGCTTTGCATTGTTGTAATACTCAACCATTGTAGTGTTAGGCAGCTGGCTGTGAACAGCGCGTAGCGCTGGGCAGTTGGAGGTGAGCCGCCAGCAGTGGTGGATGTGGGGAGAGAGATGGCGGAGTTTTGTAATTTGTCATGATATCAAGGTAAATACATTGTTTGTTCTCTATTAATATCTTTCATTTGCTAACTATGCCTATCAGTAGTTAGTGCCTTCCATAGTTTGAATCTTTTATTTAGCTGGCAGTAGTGGCGCTCGCTGTATTGCAGTAGCTTGAGCAGCGAAGATTTTTGTGAGGTAAGTGATTTGTGAAAGGTATAGTTTAATGTTAGTCAGGGCCATTCTCTTGTAGAGAATTTTGAAAGTCAGATTGCGTTGCGCTAACAAAACATTGTGTGTTGAAAGTCAGATTGCGTTGCGCTAAAAAATATTGTGCGTCAGTTTAAGCACAGTCCTGTGTATAATTGTCAAAAGGGGACGTTTCAACTTTCAGAGCAGTTTTAACAGGATTACAGTCATCAAGTTTACATTTTAAAGATAAAAATGGAAAAATGGTTTAAGCAATAAAGAGAACTGCCAAATGTTAGCTGAATACTTTGAAAATCTATTAAATTGTGAAGAACCTAATGACAGATTACAATTTAAAAAGCCACAACATGAAAATCCACCATCGGAACCACCGACAATAGAAAAAATTGAAAAGATTATTATCAAATCATTGAAGAATAACGAAGCACCAGGAGAGGATGGGATATAGCAGAAATGTGGAAACTAGGAGGCTTATCCGCATGGCAGAATATTCACAAATAATTAAAGACATTTGGACAAAAGAAATCATACCCAGTAACTGGAAACAAGCATTGATCCATCCTCTCCATAAAAAAGGAGACAAAACAGACACCAACAAGTACAGGAGCATATCCTTGTTGCCAGTGACACACAAAATACTTTCTAAAGCACTTTTACATAGGATAGAGGAACAAGCAGGACCTAATATAGGAGATTATCAAGCAGGATTTACAAAAGATAGATCATGTGCAGAACAGATCCTTAATTTAAAATCAATTTTGAGAGTGAGAGCCGGCCCGATTGGCCGAGCGGTTCTAGGCGCTACAGTCTGGAACCGCGCGACCGTTACGGTCGCAGGTTCGAATCCTGCCTCGGGCATGGATGTGTGTGATGTCCTTACGTTAGTTAGGTTTAAGTAGTTCTAAGTTCTAGGGGACTGATGACCTCAGAAGTTAAGTCCCATAGTGCTCAGAGACATTTGAACTTTTTTTTTTTTTTGAGAGTGAGAGCTATACAAAATGAAAATACAGTAGTTACTTTCGCAGACTTCAAGAAGGCCTACGACTCAGTGGACAGACAAACACTATTCCAGATATTTATGAATCTGGGATAGACGAAAACACCAGAAGACTTGTTGAACAATCGCTCACAAATACAACATCAAGAATTAAGTTTCAAGGCGAAATTTCCGAACCATTTAAAATCAAAACAGGCGTTCGACAAGGAGAGAGACTGTCCCAATTCTGTTTAACTTGGTTTTAGATAAAATAGTAAAAACATGGGAAAGCACATTAAAAAAGAAAGTCAAAAAGGGTATAAACATGGGCCAAGGAAAGAACAAATTTGAAGTGAAATGTTTAGCCTTTGCGGATGATATGGCATTGATAACTGAGAACCGAACAGACGCAACAGTTATGCTTGATCTGTTGCACGAGATTTCTGAAAAGACTGGGCTAAAAATATCCTATGAAACAACCGATTATATAGAACACAAACATAATACAGAAAATTTTATGAAAACAAAGTATGGAAAAATTAAAAGAATTGATAGATTCAAATACCTCGGGGAGTGGATCCAAACCAATGGACTGGATAACACGACAAATAAAGAAAGAATAAAAAAGTTACAATTTGCATATAAATTAATACAAAACTACTACAATAACAAATTAACATCCATACAAGCGAAGATTAGACATTATAATTCAGTTATTAGCACACAATCTGCGTTTGAATCACAGTACCTAACATTGAATAAGGAACGCGAATTAAGAGAACTAGAAAAAAGAGACAGAAAAATACTAAGAAAAATTCTAGGTCCTGAGAAAAACAAGGAAAATAGGTGGATTAAAAGGAAAAATGAAGACTTCTACAAAAATACTGAAAAGATCACAGATACAATGAGAAAGAGACAGCTAAAATTTTATAGACATTTAAAAAGTGTGGAAGAAACACAAATTACAAAGAAAAATTTTAATTACGTTAGTAAGCTGAATAAAACTGTAGGATGGATAGAAGCAGTAAAGAAAGAAGCCAACAAAATAGGTGTTACAGAAGAAGTAATACGTGACGGGAATCACTTCAGGTTACTGATAGAAAACGCAAACTATGAAGAAGATGAGCCAAAACCTCGACCAAAGAGAGTGTGGACAGATGAACAGCGACGAGAAGTTGGAGAGAAAATGAAGAAGTACTGGGAAGAACGGAAGAAAAAGAAAACACCATAAGTCTTAAGTTGTATGCGGTTCATAGCTGGCCAAATTCATAAATAAAAAAATTAACGTTTATATCTAGGTGCAAACACTGCGTTATACCAACGTCACGTGACAGTTTGGGTTTGATGTTGGTGGCGTGCGCAGCAACACTACAGGCGCATTACGTGGTCACTACATTTTTGTCACGCTGGTCTTATAGGTACCCGTATGTAGCTACGTTTGTGTTACTAATTGAAAGCAGAGAATTTCCATAGGGAAAAGTGATTGTGCGAAGCATAATTTGATAATTTTTATGTACGTTCGATCTTTTATATCTCCTTCATCTGTGAAACTGAAAACTTCGTGACCTGAGGTTTTGTATTTAAAATATCACGTAAAATCACATCACTCGTAATATAGCGTATTCTGTTGGTAATAGACAATGTGCAATGTCAAATAATATACGAGATAAGGAGATTAAAAGTTAGATTTTATTGTGAATAATTTAATCAACAGATACTGCAGTAGAGTGAGTGCTCAGTTCTTGTTTTAAGCGTCATTAATTAAGTGTTTACGTTGTACCATACAACTAAAGCGCTAACCTGTAGCCAAATTTTTTGGGCTCGAAATTAAGGAATATTCGTGTAGTGGTGAGTGTGTTCAGTGATTTAATTCTATTTTTAAGCACTAAACGAGTGAAGCAGTTGGCGTGGATGTTACCATAGAGTAGTCAGACAAGGAATGGTGTGTGTGTGCATTTTTGGTTTGAATTGCATTGGGGCGACTGTAGTGGCGAACTGAATGGGGAACTCAGTGAAGCTCCCCATGGAATTGTAGCCTCTGCAAAAAAGAGAAGAGAATCGTTGAACAGTGGAGCTGCGATATGTCCCCTTCAGCCTGAATTACGTTATGCGAAATTTGAAGAGGGAAAACTTCATGGGAACTAGGTAAATGTAACAAGGAATGAGGGAAAGGGATACACCTCTTCTACTTCTTGATCTACTTTTGAGTTTAAAGTACCCAATAAGTTTTACTTCTTTCCCGGCGTAGGAGGGAAAAAGCTGTACGTTACAGCAGGGTACAGAAGACTTCTAGTAAACAATAATGTGTTGGTCAATACCAAAAGGGAGTAGTAAGAAAAAAACATTGCCTCTTGGGAGTAACTATGTCAGGAGTGTAGACCAGATATCACAGGACACTTTAGCAACAGTTTACCAAGCCACAAGTATTGTAAAACCAAGTGCTAGCCTTAGCCAGCTGACAGAGGGAATTCGTGTAAAGATTTTGACAACGATAATCAAGTTGTCACAGTAGCGGAACGGGGGACATTACGACTAAAGAAATACATTGCAGCATTAGGGGCGACTTCGATGAAATAAGAGTAGCAACTGCACACGCACACAAGTGTGTCTTTTGTGGAGGTCCTACAGTGTCATGACCAGTCCTGGCTTAACACTAATGTGAGCCGTGTAAACAATGAATTATGCACACTGCTACTGACTAAAATGAAATCTCATACCAGTGCACTGCCTGTTGCCGCAATTGGGAGGTGGGGATAAATTAAACATGGTCTACACCTGAAAAATAGAGGGAAAGGTAGACTGGTTGAGCTCCTTGCAGAAGATGCATGGTTTGGGAGGGGAGACGAAGGCACCACTATGCAAGGCAAGAACCCTCCGTTACTGGTGTCAGGTTTAGATTAGAATCAGGATTCCGGTATTATGTTATGAAAGAAGCTGAAATACAAAAGAACGCCACATAATGTTTAATGATGTACAGAATCCCAAGGTTAGGCGATTGAGTAATAAGGTAGAAGAGCCTTTTGCCTGTTTGGCAAATTTAGAGACCTCTGAAAAGATAGACCTTATCTTAGTACTACATAAACAAAGGCTTGGAGAAGCTAAATATAATACATTACCAATTAGGATCTTACTCGCGTAGAACTAATATGGAAAAAGGAGGTGTTGTTGGATATGTTGAGATAGAACACAAGTTCAAAAGCATTGAGACAAGTAGATATAAGTGTGTGCTTGCGAGTTAATACTGAAAAATAGTTCATTTTCATGAAACTTCCTGGGAGATTAAAATTGTCTAGTGGATCGAGACTCGAACTTGGGACTTTTGTCATACATGGGCAAGTGCTCTATCACTTTTTTCCCTATTTTGTTCGTTATTGTTTGTTGCATTTGGTCCGAGCGGACGTAACTTGATACCAGTTCAAGTTCATCGCTGATTCCTTTATTCAGTTTCTTATTACAAACGGCAGCTGACAGCCTGACCAAACACCCTGAACCACCGCGCCGGCAACGAACTGAGGGACCCAAGGATGATTCACGACCCTTCTTCACAACTGTACCTCCACCAGTACCTCGTCTCCCATCTTCCAAGACTCACAGAACTTCTCCTGTGAGTATCGTTGCACACTCCGCTGCAGAGTGATAATTTAATACTGGAAAAATCTCCCAGGCTGTGGCTAAACCGTGTCTCCTCATTCCATTTTTTCCAGAAGTGCGAGTCCAGCAAGTTTCACAGAACTTCTGTGAAGCTTGGAAAGTAGGGAACGACGTACTGGCGTAAGTAAAATTCTCGGGACCTGACGTCAGTCGTGGTTGGGGAGATGTCTTGGTACAACACTTGCCCGCGCGAGGTAAAAGTCCCGAGCTCGAGTCTTGGTCCGACGTACAGTTTTAATTTTTCATGAAGTGACATACCTGCGCACACTTCGCTGCAGAGTGAAAATTTCATTCCAAAAGTCAATAAAATTACCTAAATAATTTTTGTGTCTGAGATCGATTTGTTCATTATGGAATTTAGTTTGGAAGATTTTTGAGTGGGAATGTATTTCTAAGTCTTCTAGGATGTCCATGATATGTCTCTTTGGTATTCTGTGTAGAGCTTGTAATGTACTTTCGATATATTCTGCTTTGTGGTTTCGGTTCTTGAGATGCTGGTGAAAGATTGATTGATGTCGCCATTTCTTTGAATCCAACGACATTTTGAGCAGTCATTTCATGAAATTTTGTATACACCTGTGTCGGGAAAGATTTTCCATATCGAATTTCCGTTTTTAGATTGTTGTTTGCTCGGAAAGCTAGAGTTTCATGCTTGTTTTGTTAAGATTTGATTAAGATTTGTTTAAGATTTCATTTATTTTACACAATATTTCTCACAAGTTTATCGTCGGAACGTAATTTGCTTCTTGTTTAGTTTTATTTTCACTTATTAGCGTTACGTCTTTGCGAATGGTTTGGATTTTAGGTTTCGTGTGTTTCTCGTGTAGTTGGCGGCCTATATTCGGGTCGAAATTATTTTGTTGGGCTATATATTGGAGTCTTGTAAGCTCATTTTGTACTGATTGGTATTGGAGTGGTAGACTGATTATTGCAACGAGCATTCAGTTGAAGTAGGCATATTTTCATGATTTTGGGTGACAAGAACTTCCATTGATTATGCTGTCTATAGTAATTGGTTTTCTGTAAATTTGAAATAAATGATGATTGTTATTGTTGCTGATTTTAGGTCAAAAAAGTTTATGGATTTGTTTGTCCCTGTTTCGAACGAAAATGTTATTTTTGAATGCAATTTTTCGAGTTGTTGGTGAATTATCTGGTCGTCTTCATCGTTTCCATCTACTAGTACCAACATGTCATCTACGTATATGTGATGATATAATTTTCTTGATAGTGGAAATCTGGAGTTGGAAAAATTTTCTTTCAGTGTGTTGAAAAATATGTCTGCGATTCAGTCGGCGTTATAGTTTCCCATTGCCAACGGCACGTGTGTAACACTTTTCGCTGAAATCAAAATAATTATGGTTGAGTGTTGGTTTTAGGTGATCTATGATTTCATATGTTCCTACCTAGAAGTTTCTCTATATCTGAGAATTCCTATAATTTCGATTGTTTTCTGTACTGGTAGGTTTGTGTTGAGGTTTGTAACATCAAAGGAAATAAATTTGGCGTTTTCTGCTATTTCTGTACCTTTTACCGTATGTGCAAACGTTCTTGATTACTTTATTGTGTATTTCTTGTTGTACATGTGTAGGTTGCTTGGTAATGTGTTAAGTTTTTAAATTACAAAATAATCGGATGAATTGAAGTTAACTGTTTATGTGCCTTTGATGGCGTATGTAGTGTTGATGTACGCGGGTGCATGATGATGGAAACTTTCTTTACTTGGTCTGTTATATTAAATTATAATTTTTAATGCATTTCTTTACTTGTGTGACGTACTTGTTAGTTGAGTTGAGTGGCAACTCTGTCATGTTGCTGTCTTTGATAAATGTTCTTACTTTTTTAACATATTTTTTGTGATTTATAATAACTAAACTGCTACTTTTATTGGATTTTACTGCTATTACGTTTTGTGCTTGTAATTTCCAATTTATGTCATTGAGAGTATTGCTTTCAGATTCTGTTAGTTTGGTGTATGTTTTTTTGTTTATGTAATTCCCTTTCAGTACTTCTTGTAACTTTTACTGTTAGTTCATTTTGTTTTTTTACTAGAAGTTTTTGTTGTAACTGCAAGCTGTTTAATGCGAAGTTTTGGTTCAATGTTGTGCTTGAAGCCTTTGTTACTTAGGTTCATTTCTTCATCTGTAAGTTCGACTTTTGTTCGGTATTGTTATGCGTTTATAGAATTGGAATGGTGAAAGAACTTCTTTAGGTTGCTCCTCTCTGTGGTATTTGGCGTGCATTAGCTTATTACATTTCTTTAAGTTATTTTTATATTATTTTATTTATTTATTTATTTTCATTTATTTCTTCTTCTTCTTCTTCTTCGCGGATGGATCAATTAGGACCACGCGTAATCAATGTTTGTTGGCCTTCCTTTTCGCCCAATATTACTTCATACACAAAGAATGGTCTAGTTTTCGCTGCACAGACCACGTATTTATTTATTTATTATAAATTATTTTATATTATTCTTTAAATTATTAAATTGCTTTTCATGTGTTCTATGAATATGTTGACTGGTATGCCATATATATCTGTCTATAAATTTAGCGGTTACTTAGCCGTAAGTGTGTTACATACAGTTATTGGTTTAATTCTTCTTCATTATGTAACTTGTTCTTGATTTCTTGTTTCATCCTCATTATAGCTCCAATACTCTTGATTTGTGTCACTAAATTGGATCTACCTTTTACCTTGATGCGGACATATGATGGAATAATTTTGTGCTTTAGGCACTGTTTGTCGTAGCATATGTTTTCTACTAGTTTAGTCATTTTAATTTTCAAACTTAAGTAATGTAAAATGTTCCCCCTGGCTTCATATTACGTTAGAATCAATATCTACTTTTCAGCTAGAATCGCAGCACAGACTGCGTCATAATATTACATTTTGTAGTGCATAATTCCAGGAAAGCTGGAAACAGTTTAATTAGTAATCCTCCTTCTTTTTACTATAGCTTGTTTCGACTATAGTGCCATTCTTAAGTAACCCTGTAGCTCTTACATTTGATGAGTATAATTACCTTCATAAAAGTTTTACAGAAAGGTCAATTTGCCTACATATTTACACCTACAACTCTCTGGCGGACTAAAACCGTGTTCCGGACGAAGACTCAAAGTCGGGGCCTTGCGTTTCGCGGGCAAGTGGTCCACCAACTGAGCTACCCAAGCACGACTCAGGACCCGTTCTCACATCTCTAAATTTTGCCAGTACCTCGTCTCCTACCTTGTTATATTTACATCTAGTTAGAATAGATGCCCGTACTGCAACAGTGGTTAAGCTATGGACTGTCTATTTGTAGCTAGGTCGCTATAATCGCGTAAGTTTTGTTTGTATATAATATTTTTGCGAAATCCTTTCGACACTTGGAATGACAGTTTATTTTCGTTGATGTTTAATGTTTACAGTGCAGTCTTTGCTACTCTGTGGTGCGTTGCATTGCTATTATAATTTTGTTATCGTTTGTATCTACGACTATCTTTGGTTTTCTGTGGTTTTTATCTGTTGTCTTTTACCAAACTGTCGATTTATTAAATAGTAATCCTCCTTCTTTTTACTATAGCTTGTTTCGGCTATAGCGCCATTCTTAAGTAGCCCTGTAGCTCTTACATTTGATGATTATAATTACCTTCATAAAAGTTGTACAGAAAGGTCAATTTGCCTACAATTTACATCTACAACTCTCTGGCATGTCTATTAAAAGCGGTTCATTGTCTGTTTTAAGTTATTTTCAATGGGAATTGTGGAAAGGTAGCTCAACAAATAAATTTAGTGAACAGGCGACAATTATTTAATTCAATCTCTCTGTCACCAACTCCGAATAAGGCAACAAATTTTACCAAATTTGGTTCTTGACTGACAGTGAGCCATGACTTTTCCCTTATTCGTAAGGGATGAGTATGATTTAATTTTAAGCGGTTCCATAAGCTAAAAGGGTCTACTAGAACAAACTAGGCCCCACAAAGAAAAACAAAGACCCATACCGGTAACGTCGATTTGCACTAGGTCTTTGCAACATAAACTGTGTTTGAGCATTATGAGCATCTGGAAGTAAACGATTTATTGATAAACAGCCAACACGGATCAAAAAATATCGTTATTGTGAAACACAACTCATTATTTATTCTCACGAAGTAATGAGTGCTTTTGACAGGGAATGTCAAATTGATTCCATATATTTAGATTTGCAGAGGCTTTTGACGCCGTTCTCACAAGCCACTTCTAATCAAGATGTGTCTCAGTTGCGCGACTGGATTCGTGATTTCCTTTCAGAAAGATCTCAGTTCATGGTAATTGACGGAAAGTCTTTGAGTAAAACATAAGTAATATCAGGCGTTACCGAAGGAAGTGTTATTGTATCTCTGCTGTAACCGATCTACATAAATGGTTTAGGGGACAATTTTAGTAGCACCTTTAGGATGTTTGCAGATGATGCTCTCAGTTAGCGCTTTATAAAATCACCTTATGATCAAAACAAAATATAAAACTATTTAGATAAGGTATCTGTATGGTGTGAAAAGTGGCAACTGAATCTAAATAACGAATAGTGTGAAGACTTCCACTTGAGTACCAAAAGGAATCCGCTAAATTTCGGTTACACTAATCTAAAGCCTGTAAATTCAATTAAATACTTAGCGATTACAGTTACAAACAACTTAAGTGCGAAGGATCACATAGATAATGTAGTGGGTAAAGCAAATCAAAGACTAAGATGTACTGGCAGAACATAGGAAATGCAACACCTCAACTAAAGAGCCTTCCTACACTACGTTTGTACATCCTATTCTGATCTATTACTGCGTGGGGTGGGATCCGCATCAGATAGGATCGACCGAGAACAACGAGAAAGAAGGGTAACTCGGTTTGTATTATGACGAAAACAGGGGACAGAGCGCCACAGACATGATATGTGAACTTCGTGGGAGTCCTTAAAGAAAGGCGTTTTTCGTTACAGCAGGATCTCTTCATGAAATTCTAAACACCAACTTTCTCTACAGAGTGCCAAAGTATGTTGTTGGTACCCACGTACATAAGTAGGAGCTCGCACAAAAAGATTTCGTTTTTGCCGCGCTCTTCCAGTGTGGAACGGTAGAGATGTTGATGGAAGGTGGTTCGACGAACCCTCTGCGAGGCAGTTATTTGTGAATTGCGGAGTGATCATGTAGATGTAGATGTGAAGGTGATGGATTCTAGAATAGGATCCACTTGAGCAGCAACAGAATACACAATAAATCACAGTTCGGATTTCAGAAGCGTTGCTCTACTGAGAATGCAATTTACCCTTTCACTCAACGAATTTTGCAAGCATCAAAAAACAAAGTAGCACTGGTTGTTATTTCCTACAGGATTTCTAATGCTTTGTGAATCACAATATTCTTCTAGATAAACTAAGTTTTTATCCATTAGTCAACTAATGGGGTAGTTTATGGATTAGCGTGCAGTAAAATTTTGCTTCCCATATTTGGCCGCAACTTTTAAGAATCACGGTATTTCCTTTTACCTCCACACAGGCTCTCTAAAACAGCCTTCCATTGCCAGCTATAGTGGTGAATATGCGTCTAATTGTTTCCTTTCCCCCTGCCTCTGCCCCCCCCCCCCCCGCCCTCCCCCGTCGAACATAATTAGTTAATTAGTTTCCGAGTGTCACGTGGCTGGTTGCTATGGTTCCGTTAGCTACATTCGTGGTGACAGTTGTCTTCGTTTTGACTGTAGTTAACGCATCCGCGTGTTATCTCTTGCGCAATTTAAATGTGGTATTTATGACAATGTTACTAAACTGAGTGTATTTTGAATTCACGTCCCTCTGAGAATTCAAAACTGAAAACTATATCTGCTGTACGCAGGAAAAACTAGATTCTGCGTAATAATCTTTGGTTGCAATCAGTAAATTTCATTCGTTTAATGTATTGAACTTATTTTATTTTTTAAGAAGGACAGTCGTCGAGTTACATAACGACCAGTTTACGAGTAACGTCGGCATTAAGGTTGTAACTTCAACTGAAAATGTCAGACTTGCCCTACAGTTGAGTTATGACATCAGTCTGAAAATAAAATATTTCAAAAAATAGTGTGTACATGTTGGAGGATGTGTGTTTAAGAGTTATCAACGGATATGAATAGTTACTGGCTATGTGACAAAAAATACTGACCGCCAGTTTAGCTGACAGGTTTGGTAAGTATCTCCGACTACGTAAGAGAAATTTGCATATATCTCTACGATGGCTGTTTGGAAAGGAGTAGAGTATATTTTTTCTTGTGCCGCTCTCTAAAGCATTTGGGAATGGTGTAATAAAGGGTTCTATTACATTGGTAGTTAAGACCGTAGCGTTTTGTTTTATATGTTGGTATTTCGATTATTTATCGTTAGTCATTTTTTATTTGTAGATCACTGTTGTTATTTGAGTTTACATGTTGTCGTTCTTTCGTGTGGAGATAATGAGTGGAGCTGTGGACACTAGAGAATGTTGTGCCGTAGTGCCTAGGGGAGAAACCGAACATTTCCAACGTATTCTTCTGTTTGAGTTCAATAGAGGCGTGACATCAGCGAAGGCAGCCAGCAAAATTTGCGCCGTGTGCGGGGGTAATATCATTGGACAGAGCAGGCAAGAAAACGCTTTTCTCATTTTAAGGAGGATCGTGTTAACATTAGTGACTCTCCACGTTCAGGGAGAGCTTCAGAGTTTGATGAAGAACGTTTAGAGGTTTAATCAACAACGATCCACGTCAGTGCATGCGAGAACTGGAATATGTGATGAAGTGTGAACATTCCACCATTGTGCGACATTTTCAGGCAATGGGGAAGAATCAGAAGTATGTTCTAAGCCAATATCACAAAAAGCAGTGGCTGGTCATATGTCCATTTCTGTTTGCTCATCTGCAGCTGGGTCCTGAACAACTCCGCCCATTCCCAACATGTATCATTACTGGTGACGATAAATGGTGTGTTTATGCTAACATAAAGAAAATAAAGGAAAGGATGAGCCGAACGAAGCAGCGACCCCCCGTACAAAGACGTGCCCGCATCCACAAAAGGTACTGATGCATCTGGTGGAACAGCGGCGGATTGGTGAACTACGAATTACTTCCCCGAGGTGTAACGATCACTGCTGACATTTATTGCCAACAATGGAGACCTCCTGGAAATGCAGTCCAGGAACTACTGCCAGGAAGACTGCGTGAATTGATGCTACTCAACGATAACTCCCGTCCGCATTTTGCTAGACTGACAAAAAACAGCATACAGGAGTTAGGTTGTGATATCATTCCAAACCCACCCGATCTTGCGTCCTAGGATTTTCGCCTTTTCCGCTCTCTCTTGAACAAATTCCAAGGAACGTCCTTTCAGTATGACAATGCGCCCCAAACATGGCTCGAGGAGTTCTTCGCCTCAAAACGTCATCTCTACAATCGGGGAACTGAAAAGTTACCCCAGTGTTGGTAGACTGTTGTGAATAGTGAAGGAGAAATTGATGAATAAATTCTCTGTTATGTGTATCCGTTGTGTTTATTAATCTCAAGGAAAAAGGCTACGAACTTAAAAAAAATTTTAACATATTTTTAGCGCCTCGTCCAAATGGCCCATGCACCCAATGCTCCAACTAATATTGAAATGTTGCACTGTGAGGTAAAAGGAACAAGGCTAGATATTCTAGAGGAGATGCAAATTTTTAAATACTTGCTACCCGATAAAGAAAACCTGGACGATCAGCTGCTGCTGAGAAATAAAAACTTTTTCGAAGGTTTCCAATCTTTGTTACGTTTGGTTTAATTAATCCCTGTTACATCGACTACCATATTTCTCTCTTGGTCGCCGTATACCATGTTCAGACAGCAGGCCTCGCGCTTCCCTTTAAATTTAAGTTTGGCCCACTGCTCTTTCACGAGAGTTTGGACGCCATTATAGTTTAATTTAACAATTATGCAGCACAGTAAAGTAAAACTTAGCAGCTTTAAATACTTCCCCTTTCAATGATAGCGTTAACGTTACACGCGTTTCGCGTTACTTACAATGTTACCTGTGGAAGATTATTCCCGTCAAAGGTACTTTGTAGATTATATGTTAGTACACTTGACCTATGTCGGTCAGTAGATGTTCAGATGTGTGTGAAATCTTATAGGACGTAACTGCTAAGGTCATAAGTCCCTAAGCTTACATACTACTTAACCTAAATTATCCTAAGGACAAACACACACACCCATGCCCGAGGGAGGACTCGAACCTCCGCCGGGACCAGCCGCACAGTCCATGACTGCATCGGTCAGTAACTCATAAGCGTGATGACGGAGATGTTGTACCCTCTGCCACACTTTAATTAATATGCTTCACCTATGTCGGTCAATAGCATAGATGAATTTAACAGTTACGCAGAAAAGTAAAGCTGAACTTACCGGCTCTAAATATTTCCCCTTTTAATGATAACAATAACGGTACAAGTGTATCGCGCTACTTAAAATGTTACATATAGAAAATACTTCCCGTTTAACGTACATCGTAGACTATATTTTAGTATACTTGACCTATGTCGGTCAATAGCACGCAAGCGTGACGACGGAGACGTTTTACCGTCCGCTACACTTTAATTAATATGCTTAACCTGTGTCGGTCAGTAGTAGTTAAGTGTGATGACAGGGGCGTTGTACGCCCAGTTACAACCTAATTAAATTATAGATAATGATTAAGGTTTTAAATAAGTGAGACAAGTAAGGTGCTCGCTATTAGTCATGTTCGGTGGGGATATTTTACACGATGACCGTATGTGCATAAAATTGTAAAAGTAATCCTTAAACTTTATACAGGGTGTTACAAATAGGTACGGCCAAACTTTCAGGAAACATTCCTCACGCACAAATAAAGAAAAGATGTTATGTGGACATGTGTCCGGAAACGCTTAATTTCCATGTTAGAGCTCATTTCAGTTTCGTCAGTATGTACTGTACTACCTCGATTCACCGCCATGATTTCATACGGGATACTCTACCTGTGCTGCTGGAACATGTGCCTTTACAAGTACGACACAACATGTGGTTCATGCACGATGGAGCTCCTGCACATTTCAGTCGAAGTGTTCGTACGCTTCTCAACAACAGATTCGGTGACCGATGGATTGGTAGAGGCGGACCAATTCCATGGCCTCCACGCTTTCCTGACCTCAACCCTCTTGACTTTCATTTATGCGTGCATTTGAAAGCTCTTGTCTACGTAACCCCGGTAGCAAATGTAGAGACTCTTCGTGCTCGTATTGTGGACGGCTATGATACAATACGCCATTCTCCAGGGCTGCATCAGCGCATCAGGGATTCCATACGACGGAGGGTGGATGCATGTATCCTCGCTAACGGAGGACATTTTGAACATTTCCTGTAACAAAGTGTTTGAAGTCACGCTCGTACGTTATGTTGCTGTGTGTTTCCATTCCATGATTAATATGATTGGAAGAGAAGTAATAAAATAAACTCTAACATATAAAGTAAGCGTTTCCGGGCACATGTCCACATAACATATTATCTTTCTTTGTGTGTGAGGAATGTTTCCTGAAAGTTTGGCCGCACCTTTTTGTAACACCCTGTATACCCAACCAAGTAAATTTCCTACTTTTTAATACAATTTTCGTATAGTTAATACACATAGGGGCTTCATCTACATAATGCTTAGTTTGCTTACAATTACGGTTATCAGCTCGCAACACGTGATATGCAGACAGCCAATGATATACAGCTTTGACTCTCCGTATGCGCACTTGCACGAGTTGCTATGTGCTCAGCGCAATTCCGCGTGCAACAGTCAGTGCCAACGCATTTGTCACTGCCAACCGACCGCGTGGTGAAGTGATGCCGGGGCTGGATTTCAGTTAAGTAGTTTTAATTCGACACGGTACCACGGTACCGTAGGTTTTAATTCTTAATGTTGACTGTGCCTTGCTCTGGCATGTTATAGTAATTTTTGCTTCTGAAGAAGGCTAGATTATTCTAAGCGAAACCTGGGTAAAGACCAGAAAATTTTCGCAACTGAGGCGGATTTTTCAATATATTTTCTACGAGCTTATGTACCAACCTAATGATATTGATACCACTTGTCGTGGAATTCAGAACTTAGTAGATTCTGTTCCAGCATGTGTACCAGTACTTTTATGTACAAATATTTTCTTTAATTGCGTAGTAGATGAGTACATAAAGTCTGTGGCGCGGGGCCTGTAATCTGTGACGGGACTAGTGGCTTGGCTGTAAGAAGAGTGCAGCCGCTGCACTAGGAAAGGGACGGTGGCGGCGGACCCGTCGCCTCGGTCGCCTCGGTCGCCTCTTACCCTTGAGAAACATCCCCGCAACTGAGTGGAACTGGGGCCATACGAGAGGTAATGAATCGAGACAACATCTCCGCCAGTATGCGCGACTGAACCCAGTACCTGCAAGGCCGAAATTTAGAACTCTACCGATTACACCACCATGGCCACCGACGGTAGCGGTATCGACAGACACAGGAAAACAGTATGGCTTTATCGTCTTATACACAGCACTATTTTTCGCACGAGGTTTTTTGGAAAATTCACTTCAAATGTGCTTGCCAGATCATAAGAAGTAAGACGGGAAAATGATTTAAGAGCAACAGATGAGATTAAACATATTCCAATGACATTGTAAGCGATTGTGTTTCAACTGTTTACATAAATTTCTACAAAGGTTGTTGAACAATATGAGATTTACTTTTAATAACAAGTAAATCAAGGAAGAAAGCTTGAGCTTTGATAGATGCAACGGTTTCTGTACTCGATTTCACTGTAGAAACAAGAACAGGAATTGAATTCTGAATTTTGTTTGTAAATATTTTACTACTTTACGAGACGAAGAAATTGCGTAACTAGCACGGAAGAGTAACGATTTACAAAACGATGAAATATCATGAACTTACAGTGTAAAGCGTAAATAATGAAATATTTTGTGCAGAGTTAATCAGGTTCAAGATTACAGCGTAACACAGAATGTTTACATTTTGGATAGTATCTGTGTGTATGCTGAAGACGAATATGTCAAAAAGAAATTCATATTTCAAAATTATTTTAGGATTTAAATGATCAGATTATTTATTTCCTTAGTGTGCGAGACAATTTCATAGTTTCATCGTTATTCGTGCCAACTTCACATAAGGTTTCTTTTTCCGTTTAAGAGTGCTGGTAAATGTGTAGATAGACATTTCTCACTTCTCGATGAAGCTCAGAATGAATATTCTATGAGCTCTCGTGACTGATTGTCGTGTTCCTTGTGTTTAATGAAAGTGACCCGTTGATCTTTACATAAAACTCAGGTTGAGAACTCTCTGCTCCAATTAAAGTTATTTTGTCTTTAAGGATACGATCATCAATACGGGAACAATTTAAATCCATAATGAAGCCATTTGGGTTTCAGAAACTCATACAACAGAATACACAACACTCGTTTCATTTTTATAAGTATTTCGCATTTGCGTCCATACCTATCTTTCGTTAACTAGTCTGTAAATTATCGCTGGTGGACCACGGGTGTGGAACCACCCTCCTACAACAAAAACATCTGGATAACCATGAATTTTATACCGGCTGTATGCTCTGGAAGAGGGCGGAAAACCTGTGAGGCTACGTTACAAAGATGGCCACTACTTTGGAAACCTGCATCTGAGATGCAGCTCGTAATTTTCAAATAGAAACTTTCAGGTAGAAATTAGTGTCATAACTGAACATTACGTTATAGACAAAACTATAGTTTTCGTTCGCCTTGCGTATCATCTATTCTGAAAACCGAAGCCGACGATCTGATTTTTCCTCGGTGAGGTGTTGTAACTTTTGCATTGTAGACCTGTGGTTCTAGGGGTACCATCTGGACCAGTAATCAAGACGTCTCTGGCCCTGTGCTCTAACCTAGCCATTGCTTAAATATTGAACAAAAATCATCAACAACGGTGGCATAAGACTTTCAACTAATGGTTGTTGTGTACTACTGAGCTAGTGAGCTTCTGGCTCCAGTTTCCATCGATCGTCATTTTGATCTTTGAGTCGACTTCGATGCTTATTTGTGTTCTGCTCATCTTTGGCGGCGCAGATTTAACGGCAGCGCGTGCGCTCTGCCGGGGAGGTGTGTCGGGATCGGCGATGAGCGAGAGTCACGTGGGACTGTGTACGTAGGCAGGACGGCGAGAGGACGAGTCGGGCAACGAAGGAGCGGAGGCAGCGGCTACGGCGTTTTCAGTCGTGAGGGCAGATCCACCGCCCGTGGTGATTTGGTTTTCCTAGAGGTCGGAAGGACAAGCTCCTTCGAGTCTGTTATAAGCTAAGCCGGCCGATTGAATTGGAGTCGCCCAGTTGCTTCGGTGGGTTGCGTGTGGCTTAATTGAATATGCCAGTGTACTAAAAATCCTTTGGAATTGTTTTAGTTGTTTATCACTTACCTCGGTGTCGTGACTATCTTGACGGCGGTTGAGGAAGTGTGGTTACGCCCAACCAACCGACGTGAAGCGTGGTTAAAGACGTAGCTAGAAGTGCAACGAGTAGTAAATCCGGCTCTGGCGTTTCAAGACACGCCGAGATACGTCCTCTATTCTACCTTGTAGTTAATTTGGTAGTTTGGCGTGTAAATGTGCACCGAGATAATTCTTGTCATCTTAACTTCAGGGCATGATTTTAGCGAACTTATTCATCAAAGTTTAAGGCCTGGCACTGGCGAAGTAACTCACGGAGGCTAATTTGTTTCTCTTCAGTTGTATTAATCACCTTTCTCTAGATAAGGTTGTGTAGTTTATGTCTCAGAATATTGTCTGCCGTTGATGTGTGTTGTGTTACAGATAACTGGCAGCGGTCGACGCGAGCATACTGGGAGCAGAGCATCACGGGGGCAGAGAGATATTTAAGGCCCTGTCCTCTCCTTTACATCTTGGGTTATGTTGTCACTGTTGCGTGATTCCATCTTTCCGGTGGAGAATTATAGCATCTGAAGTTCAATTGCAGTGCAAAGTTGAGTACATTTCTACGTCATTTCCTGTCTCGTGGATCTCTCGTATTGATTTGAATCCTTGGTCTGCTCGCGTCTATCGCTAATTTACAAGCAATATTTTAGGGGTATTGTCATATGGTCATGTTCTAGTTGTAATCATTCTAAGAATGTTGTTGATTAATCAACTGAGTAAGTAAATTTGAAGATTGGTTTGGTAAAAATTAAAGCACCTCCTTAACTGATTTAGTCATTTGTGTATAGTTTTGTTTAGGAAAGTTGGCTAGCCAAACCTTAAAAGATCAGTGTTCTTACCCTTAATCTGTTCCTCAGCTGATTGGAAGCAATGAGAGTTCTGATGGGAATTGTATGAACATATTTACTATTTAAGTAAAGCTTTACTTGAGTATATTTACCTACTCATATTCAAATTTCAAGTTTTATGGGTCTTGTTCCGGTTAAAGAAATTTATTTGTTATTTGTCCAAGTGATCTGGCCTTGTAAGGCAGTGTCCTGTGTTACTGTGATCGTGATTTTGTAATGCTCTTGATTGTAATAACATATGTAGCAACTACAACGGATTACTACTGTGATTTTGGCGTGTCACTACCATTACACATTACATTCATACACAATGGTAAGGAGAGATGGGCTACAGACCGCTACAGCAACTGTCATGGTGGGAAAGCCGGACTGAGACAGATTAGCGAACAAGTAAAAACAGTAAACAGAAGTTATACTAAACTACTGCCTCTCCAAGCATACTAAGACTCTTTACAAATGAAAGTCCAGCTTATACAATAGCAATACGAGCATCACAGTGTTAACTAATGCACGAGCGGCAGTCAAGGACGTGAATGGGCTGCGTCTCGGTGACGACTCTGTTGCGACTGAGGCGCGAATGGGCCGTGTGGCTGCCTCCGACTATCCTATGTTGCGACGTCAGAGGGCACACATGGATTGTGCAAGGAAGAGGATGCTGGTAGACCTCCTTAATTCATATAATCTTATGCAAACCGTATTCTTTCCAACGAGAGTGCAAGGGAACAGTAGAACAACCATAGACAACATTTTTGTTCATTCCTCATTACTAGAAGGGCATTCTGTTAGCAAAAAGGTGAATGGCCTTTCAGTTCATGATGCACAAATTTTAACTCTAAAAGATTTTTGTGCTGCGTGTTAAATATAGTCATCAGCTGTTTAGCAAAGCTGATGCAGTTGCTGTAGAGACCTTTGTAAACCTTATCAAGGAACAAGAGTGGCAAGTTGTTTATAGTGCTGATACAGTAGACGATAAATATAATGCTTTTTCTCAAGACTTTTCTCGTGCTCTTTGAATGTTGCTTTCCGTTAGAACGTTCAAAACAGGGTACTAGCACAAACAGGCAGCCTGGGTGGCTGATTAGAGGGATAAGAATATCTTGTAGAACAAAGTGCCAATTATATCAATACGTGAGAGACAGTCAGAATCTAAATGCAGCAGCCCATTACAAACAGTATTGTAAGGTGCTTAAAAATGTTATTAGGAAGGCAAAAAGTATGTGGTATACAGATAGAATAGCTAAGTCTCAGGATAAAATTAAAACCATATAGTCAGTCGTAAAGGAAGTGGCTGGTCTGCAGAGACAGGTCGAGGATATAGAATCAATGCGTAGTGGGAATGTCCGTGTTACTGATAAGTCGCATATATGTACAGTATTTAATAATCACTTTCTGAATATAGCAGGTGAACTAAATAGAAACCTAGTCCCAACAGGGAATCATACAGCGCTCTTAGAAAAAAGTGTTCCGAGACTGTTACCTGAAATGCTCCTCCATGATACTGACAAGAGGGAGATTGAGTTAGTAATTAAATCACTAAAGTCCAAGAACTCTCATGGATATGACGGGGTATCTAGCAGAATACTGAAGTATTGTTCTATGTATGTTAGCCCAGTACTTAGCCATATCTGTAACTTTTCCTTTAGGAGTGTTCCGTTTCCTGACCGATTAAAGTACTCGGTAGTGAAGCCACTTTATGAAAAGGGAGACAGGGATAATATTGACAATTATAGACCTATTTCTATGCCATCAGTGTTTGCTAAAGTTATCGAGAAGGTTGTATATACAAGGTTACTGGAGCATTTAAATTCACATAATTTGCTGTCAAATGTTCAGTCTGGTTTTAGAAATGGTTTAACAACTGAAAATGCTACATTCTCTTTTCTCTGTGAGGTTTTGGACGGATTAAATAAAAGGTTGCGAACGCTAGGAGTTTTCTTTGATTTAACGAAGGCTTTTGACTGTGTTGACCACAATATTACTGCAGAAGTTGGACCATTATGGAGTAAGGGGAGTAGCTTACAATTGGTTCGCCTCTTACTTTAAGAACAGAAAGCAGAGGGTAATTCTCCGCAATATTGAGAGTGGTAGTGATGTTCAGTCCCAATGGGGCACTGTTAAGTGGGGCATTCCCCAAGGGTCGGTGCCGGGGCCACTGCTGTTTCTTATTTACATAAACGATATGCCTTCTAGTATTAGATGTGATTCAAAAATATTTCTGTTTGCTGATGACACCAGCTGAGTAGTGAAGGATCTTGAGTGTAATATTGGAACAGTATCAAGTAATGTAGTTCATGAAATAAGTTTGTGGCTTGTGGAAAATAATTTGATGTTAAATCACAGTAAGACTCAGTTTTTACAGTTTCTAACTCAAAATTCAACAAGAGCCGATATTTTAATCAGACAGAATGGGCATGTTATAAGCGAGAAGGAACAGTTCAAGTTCCTAGGCGTTCGCATAGATAGTAAGCTGTTGTGGAAAGCCCATGTCCAGGATCTTGTTCAGAAACTAAATGCTGCTTTATTTACCATTAGAACAGTATCTGAAATAAGTGACACTTCAACACGAAAAGTAGTCTACTTCGCATATTTTCATATGCTTATGTCGTATGGTATTATTTTTTGGGGTAATTCTTCTGATTCAAAAAGGGTATTTTTGGCTCAAAAACGGGCTGTTCGGGCTATATGTGGTGTAAGTTCGAGAACGTCCTGTCGACCCCTATTCAATAGTCTGGGAATTCTGACATTGCCCTCACAGCATATATTTTCTTTAATGTCGTTTGTTGTTTGCAATATTAGCCTATTCCCAAGAGTTAGCAGCTTTCACTCAGTTAATACTAGGCAGAAATCCAATCTGCATGTGGAATGCACTTCCTTGACTCTTGTGCAAAAAGTAGTGCTGTATTCTGCTGCATCCATTTTCAATAAACTACCACAAGAACTCAAAAATCTTAGCAGTAGCCCAAACTCTTTTAAGTCTAAACTGAAGACTTTCCTCATGGCTCACTCCTTCTATTCTGTCGAGGAGCTCCTGGAAGATCTAAATAATTAAACAAATTCCAGTGTTACATTGTTGATTTTCTTTATTCAAACTTACTTGTCACCTGAATATGTTTTTTATATTTCATTTTATCTGTTTGTAATATCGTGTTATAATTTCATGTATTGACTTGTTCCATAACCATGGAGACTTCTCCTTAATTTGGTCCCACGGAACAATAAATAAATAAATAAAATTAAAATAAATATGGAGCAACGGTAGGCGTGGCTCAGTGGGCGCGCTCCATTGGGTCCGCCAGATCCCGCACGATCGTTGTCAGCGTCTGACGGAAACTTTGGCAGCTGTTACCAGCTGTGTAACTCCAGCAGTGAGGTACTGCTATATGATACCGTAATAGTAACACACATTATTATGTATCATGTCACCGTATTATTCAGAACTAAATAGCAACAACTTTCTCTAGCGTAAGTTATGACATGATGTGTCTCTGCCAAGTAACATAACTCCATGAAACTTGAACTGTACCTACATACACAGAGCTGCTACAGTATAGAGGAGAAATAACGGAAATAAATACTCAAAAAGACGAACAGGACTGGCCCTTTTATTGAAGGACGATAATTACACGTAAGTCACCACAATTCATTACGATCCCCTGAACATTACAAAAGGCAGGACATGGTTCTTATTAGGGTGTATAGCTGTGCATGCTCCCCAATGCTCATCCATCCTGGCCACGAGGTTACTGAAGAGTTCTTGTGATAGGGCATCCCACTCCTCAACCAGCGTGGTTGATAACCCGTGGGTGGTCATTGCCGCATGTGGAAGTGGTGCAGTACTTCTCTATAGAGCATCCTGCACATGTCTGATGAGATTTAAGTCAAAGGAATGGACAGGCCAGTCCATTCAGCGAACACCAACTGATTCCAAGAGCCCCTCCACCTGTGCTGTTCGATGCGATCTTTAGAAATGAAGCCAGAACGGAATTCACACTTGAAAAAATACACTTGAGGTAGGTGCACAGTGCCACAATACCGTTGAGCAGTGGACATTATGCCTCCCCACGCCATAACAGCTTGACCATCAAAACGATCATCTTCAGCAATGTTCCCATCTGTCGCCATATGACGGTATGTCCAGAAGCACTACTCAGACAATCTACTATCGTCCAAGCAGGGTACACGACCCTACTCCTATCCTACTCTTCGTTCGTCCACTCCCTATGCTATTGGCACCACCACCAACTTTATCGCCGCGGTGTGGCTGTCAACAAAACAGAACGCACTCGTCATCGGGTAAAGACACGACACCCACGCAGTCTCGGTGCCACTGTGCAGCGTAGGACTGCGTACCTAGCATTTCTGGAGTTGCGCCCACTGTTTTATGTGGGTCTCTCCTCGACTGTTGCACAAACTGGCGGTCATCTACTGCTGTAATTCACCGCGGTCAACCATCTCCTCTCTTTCGGGCAGCAGTGCCTGCGTGTCGGAACACGCACGCATGTGAAACAATGCTGTGAGCATTACCAAATGCCTGAGCTACACTCGCCACTCGTCGCCCTTTTTCCACTCCTGACAATTCTCCACTGCGTGATGTCATCCAGATGCTGTAATAAAGAAGAACACAGTGTAGTGCACCTTAACTGCTCGCTGACTGACCATCTTCCCGTTCTTCCAACTGCCAAGTGCCGCGCTACCAGCCTCGTTTGGCGTTATTGTCACGCTGACCTCACGCCATGTGCCGTCCATCTTTCTATGGAGGACTGGGAGTCCTCTGGCAACTTGCTCCAGTACTTTGTCATTACCACCCAGTAGTTATTACTATTTTATGTTACTTTATGTAGCTAGTCTATAAGTTTTTCAGAACTATGTACTGTGTACTTTAGTTTGGTGCAGTTTTCTTGCCTCGGTTCACAACGCATAAGAGAATAGCAGTCAGTAGCAGGCAGTAGTAGTTGCACGATGGTGCTATATAGACAAGGGCTCGTGTGAACAATAAGCAATTAATTTTTGTGCAGCGAGATATTGCACATGTTGAATGGAAGTGTTGGTTGGTGCTTTCATATTAGTAAACCGACGCAAAATGTAGTTGACTCTCATGCAAGAATTAACGAGGCAAAAGTCTGTGTTGAAGCTGCCTGCAAGACAAGCCCGGCAAGTACAGTAGTCAAGAAATGCAATATGGTTAGCAGTGGTTACATCTTCACACGTGAGACGTGAAGATGCTGTACCCTGCTTACAAATTTGAACTGCAGTTAAATAGCAAGTGCGTAGTTTTTTTTTTTTCATTAGAACTGCAAAAGGGAAGTAAGTTATGTCACGGAAAATTGTTGTTTTTTAGTTTCGAACAATATAAGGACATGATATACAATATTGTTTTATAGTAATACTTGAATGCATATCGTTTACTTTCTCAAATGTCATCTTCCATAGTTACCTTCGTCCTTAACTTTTGCACACCAGTGTAACCCTCTACTTCAATCACTAAAGAAAATGTTCAAAAAATTTATAGAAACTCATTCCCGCAGGAAGAAATGAGTTATCTACAAACATTAATGACAAAATTAACTTGATGTAGAACATTGTTTGAATTAGGCATAATACCAGTACATCTTGAATAGTTGTCAAAAGATAATCCTTGGTTTCATAGTATAGGTCTAAAAAGATAATCTAAATTAAATTATAATCTTTATTAGATTGTAATGGCAAAAAAACGACATAATAAGCAAAATGTAGCGTAGTTATGTTACAGCCTATTCTAGTAGTACCCGAAGGTCGGTTTCAGGGAAGTCGGTAAGGCGATGCGATAACACAACAGGCCCTATCATCCAATTGTCTATCACGCCATACGACATATTTGCAGAAAATAGTTCGTGAAAGGTTTCTCCCCCACTGCGTGACGGTTTCGTCGGCATTTGTTAGTGACGTCACCCGGCTGCATTCCCCATAAGTATTTAAACATTGTATACGCCGGGAGAAACTCAGGTCTCACATAAATAACGTCTTCTGCTTCATGCAAAATTCATTCATTTGCACGTTAACATTAAATATTTACACTGGGTGCTGAATCAGTCTCAGCGAAAGCGTGAGTAAACGCTTCGATAACGACAGAAGCTGCATACTCGGCAGATGTACTATGCAGTACATCATCCTGGTATTGTGGCTTGAACTCAAATCTCAACCCACTTTGCCCTTCTTAAATCGCCAGTATTGCTGAGGCTCTCCGACATCGGGATTGCACCCTACCTTTCCACGTAATGAGTAAACCCTGCCAGTACATCAGAAGGGAGGGCATTGGACCACGATAGTCTGCGCAGATTTTGGACCATAGTGTGTAGTGGTGTAGTGGGCATCACATCTGCCTAGTCCACGCTTGTCCGAGCTATTCTGGAGTATTGCTGTGCGGTATGAGATCCGCATCAGATGCCACTGTCGGATGACATCTAAAAAGTACAAAAAAGGGCAGCTCGTTTTGTATTATCGCGAAGCAGGGGAGATAGTGCCACAGACATGATACGTGAATTGGAGTGGCAATCATTTAAAACAAAGGCGTTTTTCGTTGCGACTGGATCTTCTCATGAAATTTCAATCACTAGTTTTCTCCTCGATTGCGAAAACATTATGTTGGCATCCACCTACATAGGGAGAAATGATCATCACGAAAAAATAAGAGAAATCAGGGCTCACACAGAAAAATTTAAGTGCTCGTTTTTCCCGCGCGCCGTTCGAGAATGGAACAGTAGAGAGACATCTTGAAGGTGGTTCATTGAACCCTCTGCCAGGCACTTTATCGTGAATAGCAGAGTAATCACGTAGATGTGGATGTAAATGTAATCAGGAACGAGGGCTCAAGTCCTTAGCTTCGCATAAATTTTAATTCATTACTTCAGCTTCTATCGTCAAAGATAAAGTTGAGATTCAGTACGTCTAAAGGAAAATGTAATAACGAGTAAACACCGTTGGATTTGGTACTATAGGGTTAGGAAACTGTCTACCATATCTATAAGCAGTAGTAGCCATTTCACCACAGGCCCCTTACACAGATACCATATAAACGTACCCAGTGTTCGTAAATACCTGCGGCACACTTAAACGGTACCGTCGAATTGGTCAACAAATCACAATCTTACCTGAATAATTCAATCATGTAAACTCAGGCACAGTTTCACAACTTGTACGTGTTAAATGAAAACTTGTCACGGTAACGAACTGCATGTAACAACAAAACCTGCACGCATATGAAAAATTTTAACTGAATCGGTCTGCACTACCGCCTCACTATTTACTGCTGCTCCTGTAACACGCTGTACTGGTTTCACTGACCGACGGGGTGCCTTTATGTGGTGGGAATCTATCCAGCTGTGAGAGATCTCGCAGGCGATACCCGGTCTGATGGGAGAGAGAGAGTCCACAATCTGCCGCGCCGGTTATAGACAGGCCTGGTGTGCTTGTTCGGCGTCTTTGGGCAAATGTCTTGGTGCTGGGTTCCAGGGCATGGTTGATCTTGTTCGTGGTGGCGATGAATATCCCCGCCCCTCTCTCCAGATCCGTGAAATAGCATTACGGGCGACACACAATTTCCGTCTTTGAGCAGAAGCTGCCAGGCCACTAATGTCCCAGTAACCTGCCCCTGAATTCCTTTATCCAGACGCGACTGCTATGCATTTCGAACACCTTTCGTCGAGCACGCAGAAGACGCAGTCAGTCACCATCGCGAGCCCTGCAGACACACGAATTTATTATTTTTCAATGTGAAATATAATTTTCTCCAGTGACGTACACCTTTCCCTTTACTCGGCAGTTGGGACATCTGTGCTTTTCTTCGTCCTTTATTAATATCATTCTCCGTATTCAGGCAGCTCGATTGAGACATTTATTCAGCCGGCAGCATAACATTCCGAACATCACGAAGAGAGTAGATAGGAAGAAACGTAGATGAAATTTTGTTCTGTCAACTGGAAATAACGCAGATGGACGCATGCCAGATTCTGTTAACCATTTCCGCCATATTTTAAGCCCCTGAATGTGTTATTGTTATACTAGGGCGTACTGGGCAAATGGAAACCAAATGATTTCGGTCTATTTAGGTAGTTCTTCTTTCATGTATATAATTACATTTATTCTTCTGCATTCGTTGCTCTTCTACCTGTTGCTGATTAGGAAGTCTCCAGCAACAACGCTCCCTTACCAGGAAGGAAAGTTACGCATGTAAAACTCCGACTGCAAAAATCGTATTTAAGTGTTGACTACACAGTTTAGCGTGTAGAATGCCACATTGATGCAATTTTTTGATGGTGTCGAAGACACTGTCTCACAAGAGTGTATTTGTTATAAAGGAAAGTAAGAGTCTGACATCTCGTCTATGTAATAGACACTAGTCTAGCACAGATGAACAATGTTAGAGAATGAAGTCGGTCCTCAAACAAAAGTAAGGCCGAGGAAAGTTTAGGAGTTGGAAGTGGCTGGGGGTTGAGAGAGCGTTAATACTTAATTTTAATGACGCAATACTTAAATCATAGTGCCAAACATAGAAAATAACTTGCGCTCAAATTCTGCTAACACCACTTGCCAGAAATCATAAACCACGTATTGTTTTACAAATGGAGACTGGCTATGGCGAGAATTTTATAAATACAGTGAACGTATCCTAACACTAAAATGTGTACACGGAATAAATCAGTAACCATATAACTAATTAATGTACAACTCTAAAGAACAGTAATAAATTGAGGCGGCTATGTCTAAGCTCAGGAATGCTATTTCTGAACTAAACTTCTATGTTACAGAAATGCCCCAAATGCTAAGTTCTGTAGTTCAAATTTACCTTAGGAAAAATAATAATCTCATGTAGTGCAGACAACGCTCCAAGCCTACTATAAATGCAGAAACACTCGATTGCAGACATAATATAAAAAGTGCAGCTACCTAACATAAGCTTAGCAGTGATGTAATAACCCACCCAAGGCAGATGCCTCAACACACATCATTCCAGACATAAAGTGCGTTTCGAAACAGCACGAATTGAAACTGCAATGGAACTGCCCCTAAGACAACCGTACACATAACAACACCGAAAGATACACTTTCTGGGACATCCTTAAAGAGGACCACCGCCCAAATACACAACAGATGTCGTTGTGGAACACCAGTGGGATATGGTTCCCTCCGTGTGCTGCCGTGCAGGGACCCACACCGCAGATACAATTTAGTTGTCTACAGCCAGTCCAGTTTTCACACAGACTACAGCGTCTTCCATCTCTGGCTCGGGAGCAGATCTCAACGTGTTGACAAGTAATCGCGGCTAGCTGCTGGATGACGCCCTAGCTCTACGACAAGCTGCCCCACTCCTGGCTACGCAACGTGCAGCTCCATCCCTACTGTGCAACCGCCGTAACTGCTTTCCATGGTCACTTCCTTATTCACCGGCTCACCACTGACCAACGTCCTCCAGCTGCTCCTCTACTATTTGACTGGGCCTCCTTACGGGATACGCAGCACCACGGACAGCTCCTTCTGTCCGCAATATACACTCCTGGAAATTGAAATAAGAACACCGTGAATTCATTGTCCCAGGAAGGGGAAACTTTATTGACACATTCCTGGGGTCAGATACATCACATGATCACACTGACAGAACCACAGGCACATAGACACAGGCAACAGAGCATGCACAATGTCGGCACTAGTACAGTGTATATCCACCTTTCGCAGCAATGCAGGCTGCTATTCTCCCATGGAGACGATCGTAGAGATGCTGGATGTAGTCCTGTGGAACGGCTTGCCATGCCATTTCCACCTGGCGCCTCAGTTGGACCAGCGTTCGTGCTGGACGTGCAGACCGCGTGAGACGACGCTTCATCCAGTCCCAAACATGCTCAATGGGGGACAGATCCGGAGATCTTGCTGGCCAGGGTAGTTGACTTACACCTTCTAGAGCACGTTGGGTGGCACGGGATACATGCGGACGTGCATTGTCCTGTTGGAACAGCAAGTTCCCTTGCCGGTCTAGGAATGGTACAACGATGGGTTCGATGACGGTTTGGATGTACCGTGCACTATTCAGTGTCCCCTCGACGATCACCAGTGGTGTACGGCCAGTGTAGGAGATCGCTCCCCACACCATGATGCCGGGTGTTGGCCCTGTGTGCCTCGGTCGTATGCAGTCCTGATTGTGGCGCTCACCTGCACGGCGCCAAACACGCATACGACCATCATTGGCACCAAGGCAGAAGCGACTCTCATCGCTGAAGACGACACGTCTCCATTCGTCCCTCCATTCACGCCTGTCGCGACACCACTGGAGGCGGGCTGTACGATGTTGGGGCGTGAGCGGAAGACGGCCTAACGGTGTGCGGGACCGTAGCCCAGCTTCATGGAGACGGTTGCGAATGGTCCTCGCCGATACCCCAGGAGCAACAGTGTCCCTAATTTGCTGGGAAGTGGCGGTGCGGTCCCCTACGGCACTGCGTAGGATCCTACGGTCTTGGCGTGCATCCGTGCGTCGCTGCGGTCCGGTCCCAGGTCGACGGGCACGTGCACCTTCCGCCGACCACTGGCGACAACATCGATGTACTGTGGAGACCTCACGCCCCACGTGTTGAGCAATTCGGCGGTACGTCCACCCGGCCTCCCGCATGCCCACTATACGCCCTCGCTCAAAGTCCGTCAACTGCACATACGGTTCACGTCCACGCTGTCGCGGCATGCTACCAGTGTTAAAGACTGCGATGGAGCTCCGTATTCCACGGCAAACTGGCTGACACTGACGGCGGCGGTGCACAAATGCTGCGCAGCTAGCGCCATTCGACGGCCAACACCGCGGTTCCTGGTGTGTCCGCTGTGCCGTGCGTGTGATCATTGCTTGTACAGCCCTCTCGCAGTGTCCGGAGCAAGTATGGTGGGTCTGACACACCGGTGTCAATGTGTTCTTTTTTCCATTTCCAGGAGTGTAACTCCGAGCAGTTGCGCCTTGCCGCCACTGGAATGAAATCCAACAGAAGTCCCTGCTCGTCATTCGAGGCCCCATCCAGCTCGCCTGCTGGACAGTCCAGCTGGTTAGCCCAAGAAGTGCCCAGCTAGACCCCAGGTGGCACTGTCAGCAGGCCCCAACGCTCTCGCAGCACCCTCTACGTGACCCCAGAGCCATATATCTTTTGGCACGACCAGCAAGAGTACAGGAATTTGAAAGTGCCTCAGTTCATGGCACAAAGCCGTTCAGATAATTGACTGCACAACTCTGCTTATTCAAGATTAGTGCTGTAGCCACACATTAAAAAAATTCTACAGCTCTCACTTCCTCAATATGCTAAGACAGTTAGCCTTGAGGACTACGGATTCTCTGGGAAAAGAAAATGTTATTACAACATGCTGGAGCTGGTGAAATCAAGAAATGTGTGTAATGTGTAATGTGCTCTACATTATTTATATGACACCGATTAAGAGTCGTCTCCATGTGAACGATTTTGATTACTACATGTTCTGTACACAACTTGTACCTTTACTATGTGATATATACATATATCACAGATTTTATTTGCTACCTGAAGTGTTTAAAAGGGATCACCTCATTTCTAAATATGAGGCCTGGTTTAAGCACTGTGGCGGGAATGCACGATGCCAGAGTGATCGAACACCATCAATTAAGATGTATTGTAATGAGTGTATAGCTGAAAAAATCAGTAATAATAATAATAATAATAAACCTGACATCATACTCACCAATAAAAAGAAGAAATTAACACAACTAATCGAAATATCCATACCCAATACAACAAATATACAGAAGAAAACAGGAGAAAAAATTGAAAAATACATCCAACTGACTGAGGAAGTCAAGGACATGTGGCATCAGGATAAAGTTGACATTATAACAATTATACTATCAACTACAGGAGTCATACCACACAATATCCACCAGTACATCAACGCAATACAGCTACATCCAAACGTATATATACAACTACAGAAATCTGTAATTATTGATACATGTTCAATTACGCGAAAGGTCCTAAATGCAATGTAACATATACCATACAGTTAAAAGGAAGTCACGCTTGATCAAGGTCCGCGTCACTTTCCATTTTTAACCAGACATAACGTCTGAGAAAGCAAACAATTAATAATAATGACTGTTCTGTAGTCAAGTAAGGTGCTATCAATTTTTTTAATGAGCTACTTCTTTACTTCATGGTTTCTATGATAATGAGCGTAGATAGTTCACATTTAAGATACGGCATACACGGATGTTGTTGGTTCAACTGAGACATTCCCAGCAGGCAATGAATCGCTGAAGATTTTCAAGAATGTGAAGTGTGCTACAACATGGAAAAGTGCGAAGTACTTAACACATTTCTATCATGGGATTCACTGGGATGAACCTGGTACATCCTATAAACATATGGTGACGTCGCTTCGATTATTCGACCAACGTCCAGTCGAGGGGAAGGAGAAGATCTCATGGTTGCTTCGAATCTTCAAGTTTTCTGCTGTTGAAGACGTGAAATTCCGCTGGTATCCTGCTCGCCATCGACTCAAGCGGAAGGAGGAGAAGAAGAAGAAGAAGAAGAAGAAGAAGAATATGTGTGAAAATAGTCTTTCTGTTGTATCTGCTAACGAAAATGTGAAATTACTTTGAGAAATAAATGAATTTTTACCTTACAGTATGTGTACGATTCCTCTTCACCCTGTTACCACTTTCATAGCATGCAGTTTTGTCAAGATAATTTGTCTGTGATAATTTTTGTGACTTTTTGGTATATGTCTTTGGAGGCTTACGCGGTCGTGTGTCTGTTGCTCCTATAAGCCATTTCGTGCTGCATGATCGACGTAATTCAGTGCAACCATGTTTTGCAGTCTATCATCTTAAATTTCACCTCCTTAATAACATCTCCAGAAAAACTAATGACATTTGTATCATATACATCCGTTCTATACACATACATAATGCAACAGGGAATAGATTTTTGTAATGAACAACAACAAAGACGTATGGTATCGAATTTTTCGTTTATTCAGTTCCTGAGTTTGCAGTTCAGGTCTTGATATCACAATTTAGGTCCTGAGGTACTATTCCGTTCTTGAGGTACTGTTCACTTCTGGAGGTACAATATAGTTCTTGAGGTGCTATTTGACTTTGCTATTGAAATGCAGAGATACAACAGTAACAGTGGTTAAAAATATTCTCTTGCATTTTTCTCCAGTAGAACTGGATGAGAATGTCTTCAATTTTCATAGACCCAATAACAAAGACTTTTAAACTGATTCTGCTAGGCTGTAAGCTACATTGTTGGTACTTACACTTTAAAGGCAGGCTGACCTGTATGTCTAGCAGCAAATGAAAATTTAAAGGCTATTCTATTTACTAGACACACCTAATGCATATATATGCATGTAGTAAATAGAATAATTTATATATTTTCGCCTTGTAATAATATTTGGTTTCGGATGCTCTGTAAATAAAATATTTGTCATAAAAGAACAGCCATCGAACTGTAGTTGGTTAAATGTTACGCATCACACCGCAAATGTTAGGAAAAGAAATATTTTTGTAATGTATATTTCCACAAAGACGCGAGTACAGCATTAACTGCTTCAAATAAACACTATGAACCGCCGAGCGCAGCTAAGCAAATAATTGGCGCAGCGCTGGATCCTAATAAGATACGAAACATATGTGTGGTGTCTCCGCCAGACACCACACTTGCTAGGTGGTAGCTTTAAATCGGCCGCGGTCCATTAGTATACGTCGGACCCGCGTGTCGCTACTGTCAGTGATTGCAGACCGAGCGCCGCCACACGGCAGGTCTAGAGAGACGTCCTGGCACTCGCCCCAGTTGTACAACCGACTTTGCTAGCGATGGTTCACTGACAAAAATACTTTCTCATTTGCCGAGACGATAGTTAGCATAGCCTTCAGCTACGTCATTTGCTACGACCTAGCAAGGCGCCATTACCAGTTTATATTGAGATGGAAATTATGTACAGTCAAGAGAGATGTTCACCAATTATGGATTAAAGTATTCCAAGATCTTCGTACTTTATTGCAATTCTCAAGACATTGTCCTGTTCCAGACCTCACGCCAGTCTGCGTGTAATTAAACGCGTGCATTTCGGCCTCCTCTAGCAACACGGTGTTGGCTCTTCTGCCAACACAGCAATATCTATCATAAACATTTTGTCTTTTGTTATGAATAGTTCTACAGACTAGGTTACCTTTTACTGTTTTCGATGATGACGTGTTAAGAAGTGCAGTGTAGCATAGCTACAAGTTTTATGTAATATTTGTCGACCAGTAACGTAAATTTTCGAACGAACGCTTCGGTAAACAGAGCGACGCCATGAAATATTCACGCGCACTCAAGGAGAAATAATTTTCAGAAAATATTGGACATACAAGAAAGGACATTGTCGTAGCACAGAACGTGCGTAAGAAATGCAAAATGTAAGTTTTATATTCCATGGTTATTTGTTCATGCTTAGTGGTAAGGATTAAATCAGAATATACTGATGTGTTATAATGAAATCCTTTTTTTTATTCTTTTCTTTGAGTAACCTCAGTGTTTCTCCGTTGTATGAAAACTACGTTACAGGGCAGCTCTTTACACCGGTATCTCGGTTGTTTTCGGGAGACTAATAATATATTCAGTCGCAGCTTTCATAACAATTACCGTAACCAACTTTCCTTCATCCATTACCTTTTTAATATTCAGTTAGGTCCCTTAGACATTTGTATCGAAAAATCAGATTGCGTGAAGGCAATCCGGGTTAAATGTCAGGTTCAAACCACCTTCGCGAAATCAAACACTATTCCTCCTGGACACAACCGAGAACCGATGCAACGCAGTTCACAAAATCTGCTCTCTCTCTCTCTCCAGCCTGCACCAGAATCGGTAAAGAAATTACCGTGAGTGCAAGATCTAATATAATTATTATCGTCATACCACATTACATACAACTTATAAAATATATTCATTATACTACACATTGAAATAAGAACACCGTGAATTCATTGTCCCAGTAAGGGGAAACTTTATTGACACATTCCTGGGGTCAGATACATCACATGATCACACTGACAGAACCACAGGCACATAGACACAGGCAACAGAGCATGCACAATGTCGGCACTAGTACAGTGTATATCCACCTTTCGCAGCAATGCAGGCTGCTATTCTCCCATGGAGACGATCGTAGAGATGCTGGATGTAGTCCTGTGGAACGGCTTGCCATGCCATTTCCACCTGGCGCCTCAGTTGGACCAGCGTTCATGCTGGACGTGCAGACCGCGTGAGACGACGCTTCATCCAGTCCCAAACATGCTCAATGGGGGACAGATCCGGAGATCTTGCTGGCCAGGGTAGTTGACTTACACCTTCTAGAGCACGTTGGGTGGCACGGGATACATGCGGACGTGCATTGTCCTGTTGGAACAGCAAGTTCCCTTGCCGGTCTAGGAATGGTACAACGATGGGTTCGATGACGGTTTGGATGTACCGTGCACTATTCAGTGTCCCCTCGACGATCACCAGTGGTGTACGGCCAGTGTAAGAGATCGCTCCCCACACCATGATGCCGGGTGTTGGCCCTGTGTGCCTCGGTCGTATGCAGTCCTGATTGTGGCGCTCACCTGCACGGCGCCAAACACGCATACGACCATCATTGGCACCAAGGCAGAAGCGACTCTCATCGCTGAAGACGACACGTCTCCATTCGTCCCTCCATTCACGCCTGTCGCGACACCACTGGAGGCGGGCTGCACGATGTTGGGGCGTGAGCGGAAGACGGCCTAACGGTGTGCGGGACCGTAGCCCAGCTTCATGGAGACGGTTGCGAATGGTCCTCGCCGATACCCCAGGAGCAACAGTGTCCCTAATTTGCTGGGAAGTGGCGGTGCGGTCCCCTACGGCACTGCGTAGGATCCTACGGTCTTGGCGTGCATCCGTGCGTCGCTGCGGTCCGGTCCCAGGTCGACGGGCACGTGCACCTTCCGCCGACCACTGGCGACAACATCGATGTACTGTGGAGACCTCACGCCCCACGAGCAATTCGACGGTACGTCCACCCGGCCTCCCGCATGCCCACTATACGCCCTCGCTCAAAGTCCGTCAACTGCACATACGGTTCACGTCCACGCTGTCGCGGCATGCTACCAGTGTTAAAGACTGCGATGGAGCTCCGTATGCCACGGCAAACTGGCTGACACTGACGGCGGCGGTGCACAAATGCTGCGCAGCTAGGGCCATTCGACGGCCAACACCGCGGTTCCTGGTATGTCCGCTGTGCCGTGCGTGTGATCATTGCTTGCACAGCCCTCTCGCAGTGTCCGGAGCAAGTATGGTGGGTCTGACACACCGGTGTCAATGTGTTCTTTTTTCCATTTCCAGGAGTGTAGATATGGCGCCCGAATGAAAATTAATCTGTTTTCTTTTTGTGTTTCATGCAACCATCTGGTGGAGATTTGGTAGCACATCCGAGAAAAAAAACAGCAAAAAAAGACGTATTTACGGAAAAAGCAGTTCAAATCCACGTCTGAAGGCAATAGCAGCGTTCAAGACAGTGGATGTGAGTACGACTTTCAAATACGTATGATGTCTTGCGTATCGAGTACTGACTCGGCTACCGGGAATTCGCTCTCTACGCTTCAGTTCTACTCCTATCGCAATCTTATTCCAAAAAAACCGGATTCTTTTGTATTTAGAAAAGCATTTCTATCATTATTTCGATTCAATAGTACAATTGTACTGCTGAGTTTGTCATTGTTGTTATCTTTAGGAAAGAAAAATGAATGCTATCCGTGTCAATTTCAGTGCTGTTTAAGTAACCTTCATTTATTTTATTCATCCGGTTTCCATATTTGCATTTAGGCTGTCAGCATTTCAACTGCTAAATACGTGTGGTCAACATCTGACAATCAGGACGCGAAAGCATTGGCGCGCCTAATAAATGACCATCGTAAGTCTAAAATATCTTCTTTGGCCCGTGTCGTTTTAATTACGCTTAACATAAGATCGCGAACGGTGTTAATAGACCCGAATCCCGAGCTGAAGGATTACGTGATGACGAAATGATGCGGGATGTATCGGCACAACAGTCCGCTTCACAGTCGCGAGAATATCTGATGTAATGCAAATGTTCGCCGGTATGAAAACTACTCTCGAAACAAAAATTGATACCCTGTCATGTGATCTCGGAACTCAGATAGGTAATCTGGCAAGTAAAGGTGACAATCTTGAAACTCACATGGGTAATCTAGCAAATAAAAGTGACAATCTTGAAACCAAAATTGGTACCTTGAAACATACCCTCGGAAGCCAGATAAATAATGTTGCCACGAACATGACAAATCTTGAAACTGGTATCTGTGAGATAGAACAAAGATTAGACTCTCACATAAATACCATTACAGTCAGCGTGAGTGATTTGCAAATCCAGGTAGCTGATGTGGATGCCAAGTTACAAGAACAAAATAGTACAGCTGGCAGTAAACTGAACAGTCTTGAATCGCGAGTGGAGGATACTCAAGTGTGTATGGGTAATATAAACTCTGCTACCAGTGATATACAAAGCCAAATTAAAAATGCAAATGATAACATGGTAGAAAAAAATCAAACTGTTGCCACTGAGTACCGTTGGCAAGAAGTTCTCAGACATGCAAGCACAGGTCGAAGTATGTAAATCTACCTCGAACGACTCCTTGCAACATTATAGTGAAGTGTCAAGGAAACTAAACCAACTGACAGAAGGCGTAAATAATATAGAGGAACGAGTTGAAAATATTGCCCAAAGTCTGTCAGATGTCCATACAAAATGATAAATGAAGTCACTGCAGGTATACGTTCCACAATTAATAGAGAATTTTAGGAATGGATTGACTCAAAAGAACACTACATAGAGAACAAAGTACAATCTGAACTTAAAGACACCGTTAAATCTGCCACAGTTGAGATTTTAACCTCTCTTGGAACATAAGGTGACAATCTGTCTAGCGAACTTGAAGAAATTAGGAGAACCTTTAGTCATGATCTTCCTGACTGGAAGCAAAATTAACTAACGATATTGATCAGTTAAGGGGCTCCGGAAAGGCTCAAAATCATGAAAAGTTCAATTTTTACTTTTTTGTGTTTTCTGAATCTGGAGACTATTACCTTTTAATAGATATATAATTTATTCAATTCCGAAGACTACAACTATTTTTAATTTTTTTTTTTGAAATGTGTTCTACATGGGCGTGACCCACTGTCGCGCTGTTACACTGCTGTCAAATGGTGTTATTATTAACGTCCGTGTTCATCAGGTACATTTTAGTGATGTGAGATAAAGTATGTGTTGTGGCTAACCTGTGATGGTTCAATATATATCGCTGGTGTGATTGTCGATTGTTTCATGTTTATTTACTCTGTCGTTACCTCGAAAATATTCGTAATTAATTCTGTTTCTTGAGTCTCTGTTTTGTTGAAGTATAATAATGAGTAAAAGTAAAGTTATTAGAAATCCTCTGAAGGCTTTTAAGAAAAGGAGAAATGTTGGAAAGCCAAAGGTATGTGTTATTACTGTAAACAATAAAGACGATGAAAATCCCCAACATAGCTTGTGTCCCAAAGAAGAACACAGTTGGTTTAAATATAACAAAGGATTGCTAACTGGTGAAGTGTACACTCATAAGCATAGTCTGCCTCATTCAATAATGGAGGTGATAAAACCTATTTTCAGAGACTTAGCAGCACCTGGACTGTTGAAAAAGTGTATTCACGGAAAAACTCAAAACCCCAATGAAAGTGTAAATAGTGTTATATGGTCGAGACTCCCCAAGACTGTATTTGTTGGAATAGAAACACTTCACTTTGGTGTGTATGATGCTGTTGCGACTTTCAATGATGGCAACATTGTAAGGTGCAAGGTATTTAGAAATATGGGAATGAAGATAGGTTCTAACATGGTACGAGCGATGCTTGCTTTAGACAAGGAACGCCTTCGGGCTGCAGACAGGGCTGTAAAGAGTCTAGAAATACAAGCAAGAGTAAACAGGGGGAGGAACAAGAGGAAGCTGGAGGAGGAGTTTGCAGAGGATGAAGATAATCCATCCTATGGACCTGGAATGCACTAAAAAGTTAATCCAATCTTTGTCGCTCGATTCCCAAAACTTTTATTTTCTCATACTAATTACATGTTTTCTAAGGATCTTCCAAACATATTTGTTTCAAACTTTCAATAAATGTTACACAGTACCTTCTGCATAATTTAACACAGCCTTTTTCCAAAAAACTGTATATTTTTGAATAAATAAATAAAAAATTGCAAAAAAATGTTGTGAATTTTCATTACAAATGAAAAAAAAATCATATTTAATAACTGAACTAAAATTTTGTAAAATCCCTGTGTTAAGTTGTAGCCCATATTCCAATAAATAATCTGTAAAAAGTTCAACTTCCTACCTCAAATACTTTGTGAGGAAAGATGTAATTTATAAGGGTTATTTTAACATTGCAAGTATAGGGCGTTCCGGAGCCCCTTAAAGGGACAAGTAAATGAATTGCAGACCGATAATCAAGGTGACTATTCGCATTCCTTACAGCCTGAACAAGATTATCGGTAATATCCAGACTATCAGATACAACAGTCCCCACCAGCAAATAGTACACATAACAAAATTGTAACATCACGTGGTCACACTGATCAGATGTCGTTAGTCGAATTAATGAGGGAGGAAATTGTTTTAAAACATCGAGTTTTCCGGCCGTTCATACCGGAAAAGTGAAACATTCACCTCATGGTTTTTCTGAAGTCGTTCCTGAGACTTGGAATGACAAACAACGTATTCCGTTCACGTTAGGATATGTCCAAGGAGAAGGGTCAATCTGGATAAATGCCACTTTCTGCATAAGTTTTGGAGCTCTGTTATCCAGCAAAGGCTCCGAAAAGAGGTGTATAATTCCGAACCCTTTAACACCAAAGGAGGAGGTCTTAGACGTTACTTTGAAAACTATTTAGGCAAAATTCAATTTTGGTATATGCCCATCTCCACGAAAGATGTCATTAGGATTTTAAAATCTAAACTTCCCGTGTCAATCAGAGAAAAACTGGTTAATGTAAATGAGGACGACCAAGAGGTTTTTCTTTCAGTGCTTGATAACCTAGACATCATACATGAGGACGTGCGTGCGAGTGCGCGGAACAATTATTATAATGGACCCCTCGCTCCGCAACAGCACGCTGCAGACGGTAGCAATGGAATGTCATACCAATTTAACATCAGTCAGTCTAACGTGCAGTTGTGTAATAATAACAACAACTTTAATCGCTGTAACGGGAAGCCACGGAATAAATATCAGAACTAAAACAGATATAATCCCATTTACCAGACAATGCAGCAAAAGTATGGTAATTCACCATTAAATTATAACGGTAATTACCAGTACAACAATAACAGAAAGCGTAATGGAAATCACAATGGGGGAACGCGAGGAAATCACTACAACGGACAACAACAGTATAAACAGTAATATAACTTTCCTCCATCACCACAAATGAATTCTTTTGTTCAACCACCGAATACGACACTTCCTCAGCAATCACATCAACAGTTCAGAAACAATGCGCAAAACAATCCACCTAATTCTTTTCAGAACACAGCAAGCCAGAATAATCCGAGAAACCCAACTATCTTTTACACGCAGGCAAATCAAGTACCAAACATCGTGTCAAATGAAACGCCTTTAAATGAATCGCAATTTGTGTGAAATACTAACGCCAATTTTCAACCCAATATGCCACAGAATCCTGCTCAGGTGAAAGTAAATGAAAGTTCACCTGCACCTAACACGGAAAAGAAGTAACAGCTTCTTCATGCCTCCTCGGGGAAGCTGTGGAACAAACGGGGGCAACTTTATTAAGCGACACATCATTGTAATTAGGTACGAAGACGACTGTGACTTACGAGACGACCTGTTGAACGAAGACGACACACGTAACAACGAAGACCTGTGGGGAAACCAAGTCCAGGCATCAACTGTTATTCACATTTCCGACATATCTATTATTACTATTATTGATGCAGGTGCGAACATAAATGCTTTATCTATGTGCGTATGTAAGAAAGTGTGTTCTGTTACTAAAATTCCTTCACGCCCCGTTCAAGGCTGTACTGTATCCGGAGCTGTGGGCTCCCTGGTACAGAAAGTCAGCATACAAATACAAGCACAGATACAACTCGAATCAGACAGTATACAGTGTAAATTCTTAGTGGTTAAGAACTTGTGCGTTCCATGTTTGTTGGGAATGGAGTTTCTAAGTAAAAACCGTGTCATTATCGATGTCGATGACGGTAAGTGTACATTCAGTGATCGAAATTTAGTCATACATCTGATGAGGACAAAGGTCAGGATATCCAGCCTTGAACGCAAAGTAAAGGCACGCAGGCTATCTTACAGGCAACAGTATTACAGTAGGTTTGTCGAGTCAGGTGACGTCGACAATGACCATGACTTGTTGCCAGCTGCAGATGAATTACGTATGAAAGCCTCTGAAACAGACGGACTAAACGACCGACAAAACCATGAACTTCATAACTTGTTAGCAAAATTTGTCAATATATTTTCCAGGAAACCAGGCATCATAGCTAACTATGAATTCGACATGAAGGTGAAGCTCCACGATACCTTTTGTAAAACGATCTATCCTGTTATTCAGGTCCATAAGGGAGCAGTTAAACAAGAAATACGTAAGGTGGAAAATCATAGAACCTTCCTACTCTCCTATCCTATTTTCAAGCTGGATGGAAGCGTTAGACTTGTGCTAGACGTAAGAAACATCAATAAGATCATCATACCAGTTTGTACACGACCTGGAGCACTAGACGAACAATTACAAAAATTCCATGGTGTGAAATTCCTGGCTTCAATTGATCTCCAAAGCAGCTGTTGGCAGGTACAACTGTCATCATCATCCAAGATGTACACAGCATTCATCTTTGCTGGTCGCTCTTATCATTTTCGAGTAGTACCGTTTGGTCTTAACATTAGTTCTTGTGTTTTTATTGCCGCACTTGATCATGTGCTAGGTCCGGAGTTACTTGATTAAATAACCGTCTACGTTGATGACTTACTTATAGCAACAGTTTCCTGAGAGAAACATTTGCCCTAATAGGAAAGATTTTTCAAAGATTTTCTTACTTCGGGGTTACAGCTAACACAAAAGTCTAAATTCGCAAAAAAAGTAAAGTTTTTAGGACATTTAATTTCTTCTGAAGGCATCTCTCCTGATCCCAGCATGTTAACAAATATAAGAAATTTTCCTGTACCTTGCAGTAAAAGGCAATTAAAAAGTGTCATCGGTAAATGAACAGTCCAGCGTTGTTGAATTTACTCAAGAAAAACGTCCATTGGATGTGGAATTCAGAATGTCAGAATGCCTTTAAAGAAGCTCTTGTAACGAGAAACATCTTAACTCATCCGAACATGAGTTTAGACTTCTGTATTTCTTGCGATGCATCATTTCAGGGATTAGGTTCCTGTTTGTTTCAAATAGACAAAACCGGTGACAAAGATGAAATCAAACTAATCAGTTTTGCCAGTCGAGTCCTAACCGAGTGTGAGAGATCATACTCGGTAACTGAATTAGAATGATTAGTGGTTGTGTGGGCTTTTCGCCCATTTAATTACCATATTACTGGGCATAAAATCAAATTATACTCAGATCATCAAGCGCTGAGCTTTTTAGTCTCCTGCAAACTTTATCATCCTACGCTTACCCGATGGTGCCAGTTTTTACAAGAGTACGATTTTTAAATTATTTACATAAAGGGCAAGAATAACATTATTGCTGATGCATTGTCAGGTATGGCGGATGATTTCCGGAGCCCACTTCTCATGAAAGATCATCTGCATCGGAGTTACTTTCTTCATCTTTGCTGTCAAATGAACACCCTACAAGACACCGACTGCAGTTGTTTAAAAATAAGCAACTTCTTCAAAACAATCCTGATCACTCATTGTCAAAATTCTATAAACTACACAATGAAGTTTTGTTTCACCGAACTTCTCTTTTAACAGGGAGATGGTGTGTCTGTATTCCTGAAGATTATGTTGAACATCTCATCTGGTATACTCATCTCTCCTGGGGTCACTATGGTCCGCAGAAATGTAAATGTAAAATTTCAGCTTATTGTTACGTACCCAATCTTCACAAGAAAGTTCACAAACTCTTCAGAAATTGTTTCATTTGCCAGAAGGCGAAACCTTTCAACCTACCAATGCCTTACCCTTAAACCAAATAGGTACTGAAAGACCACACCAAATCGTCAGTTTAGATTATGCAGGGAAGAGGAGGTGTGAAGAATCTGGTCGCTTTGATAGATCTTTTTACCAAGCATGTAAGACTCTACGCTATGAAGTCATCTAACGTACTTCCACTGATCAGACGAATTGAAAAGGACTATTTTCCTCGCTTTGCAAAGCCTGAAGCCATGTTATCTGACGTTGTTGTTGTTGTGGTCTTCAGTCCAGAGATTGTTTTGATGCAGCTCTCCATGCTACTCCATCCCGTGCAAGCTTCTTCATCTCCCAGTACCTACTGCAACCTACATCCTTCTGAATCTGTTTAGTGTATTCATCTCTTGGTCTCCCTCTACGATTTTTACCCTCCACACTGCCCTCCAATACTAAATTGGGGATCCCTTGATGCCTCAGAATATGCCCTACCAACCGATCCCTTCTTCTAGGCAAGTTGTGCCGCAAATTTCTCTTTTCTCCAGTTCTGTTCAATACCTCCTCATTAGTTATGTGATCTACCCATCTAATCTTCAGCATTCTTCTGTAGCACCACATTTCGAAAACTTCTATTCTCTTCTTGTCTAAACTATTTATCGTCCACGTTTCACTTCCATACAAATACTTTCAGAAACGACTTCCTGACACTTAAATCTATACTCGATGTTAACAAATTTCTCTTCTTCAGAAACGCTTTCGTTGCCATTGCCAGTCTAAATTTTATATCCTCTCTACTTTGACCATCATCAGTTATTTTGCTCCCCAAATAGCAAAATTCCTTTACTACTTTAAGCGTTTCATTTCCTAATCTAATTCCCGCAGCATCATCTGACTTAATTCGACTACATTCCATTATCCCCGTCTTGCTTTTCTTAATGTTCATCCTATATCCTCCGTTCAAGACACTGTCCATTCCTTCCAGCTGCCCTTCCAGGCCCTTTGCTGTCTCTGACAGAATTTCAATGTCATCGGCGAACCTCAAAGCTTTTATTTCTTCTCCATGGATTTTAATTCCTAGTCCGAATTTTTCTTTTGTTTCCTTTACTGCTTGCTCAATATACAGATTGAATAACATCGGGGATAGGCTACAACCCTGCCTCACTCCCTTCCCAATCACTGCTTCTCTTTCATGCCCCACGACTCTTATAACTGCCATCTGGTTTCTGTACAAATTGTAAATAGCCTTTCGCTCACTGTATTTTACCCCTGCCACCTTCAGAATTTGAAAGAGAGTATTCCAGTCAACATTGTCAAAAGCTTTCTCTAAGTCTACAAATGCTAGATACGTAGGTTTGCCTTTCCTTAATCTATTTTCTAAGATAAGTCGTAGGGTCAGTACTGCCACAGGTGTTTCAACATTTCTACAGAATCCAAACTGATCTTCCCCGAGGTCCGCTTCTACCAGTTTTTCCATTCGTCTGTAAAGAATTCGTGTTAGTATTTTGCAGCCATGGCTTATTAAAAGTGATAGTTCGGTAATTTTCACATCTGTCAACACCTGCTTTCTTTGGGATTGGGATTATTATATTCTTCTTGAAGTCTGAGGGTATTTCACCTGCCTCATACATCTTGCTCACTAGTAGGTAGAGTTTTGTTAGGCCTGGCTCTCCCAAGGCTGTCAGTATTTCTAATGGAAAGTTGTCTACTCCCGGGGCCTTGTTTCGGCTTAGGTCTATCAGTGCTCTGTCAAACTCCTCAGGCAGTATCATATCTCCTATTTCATCTTCGTCTACACTCTCTTCCATTTCTATAATACTGTCCTCAAGAACATCGCCCTGTATAGACCCTCTATATACTCCTTCCACCTTTCTGCTTTCCCTTCTTAGCTTAGAACTGGGCTTCCATCTGAGCTCCTGATATTTATGCAAGTGGTTCTCTTTTCTCCAAAGGTCTCTTTAATGTTCCTGTAGGCAGTACCTGTCTTACCCCTAGTGATATGCGCCTCTACATCCTTACATTTGTCCTCTAGCCATCCCTGCTTAGCTATTTTGCACTTCCTGGCGATCTTATTTTTGAGACGTTTGTATTCCTTTTTGTGTGCTTCATTTAGTCCTTTCTCCTTTAATCAATTACATTCAATATCTCTTCTGTTACCCAAGGATTTCTATCGTCTTTTTACCTACTAGATCCCCTACTACCTTCACTATTTCATCTCTCAAAGCTACACTATCTTCTTCTACTGTATTTCTTTCCCCCATTCTTGTCAATCGTTCCCTAAGGCTCTTCCTGAAGCTCTCTACAACATCTGCTTCTTTCAGTTTATCCAGGTCCCATCTCCTCAAATTCCCGCCTTTTTGCAGTTTCTTCAGTTTTAATCTACAGTTCATAACCAATAGATTGTGGTCAGAGTCCACATCTGCCCCTGGAAAAGTCTTACAGTTTAAAACCTGGTTCCTAAATCTCTGTCTTACTATTATATAATCTATCTGATACCTTCTAGTATCTCCAAGATTCTTCCATGTACACAACCGTCTTTTAAGATTCTTGAACCAAGTGTTAGTTATGATTAAGTAATGCTCTGTGCAGAATTCCTCCAGGCGGTTTCCTCTTTCATTCCTTAGCCCCATTCCATATTCACCTACTACGTTTCCTTCTCTTCCTTTTCCTACTATCGAGTTCCAGTCACCCTTGACTATTACATTTTCGTCTCCCTTCACTATCTGAATAATTTCTTTTATCTCATTATACATTTCATCAATCTCTTCGTCATCTGCGGAGCTAGTTGGCATATAAACTTGTACTACTGTGGTAGGCGTGGGCTTCGTATCTATCTTGGCCACAATAATGCGTTCACTATGCTGTTTGTAATAGCTTACCCGCACTCCTATTTTTTTTTTTTTTTGTTCATTATTAAACCCACTCCGGCATTACCCCTATTTGATTTTGTATTTATAGCCCTGTATTCACCTGACCAAAGGTCTTGTTCCTCCTGCCACCGAACTTCACTAATTCCTACTATATCTAACTTAAAACTATCCATTTCCCTTTTTAAATTTTCTAACCTACCTGCGCGATTAAGGGATCTGACATTCCATGCTCCAATCCGTAGAACGCCAGTTTTCTTTCTCCTGACAACAACGTCCTCCTGACAAGTGAACCTCCCCATCGCACCCGCCTCAGATTTAGTTTTAAGTTGGCACAGTGGATAGGCCTTGACAAACTGAACACACATCAATCAAGAAAACAGGAAGAAGTTGTGTGGAACTATGAAAAAAATAAGCAAAATATACAAACTGAGTAGTCCATGTGTAAGATACGCCACATCAAGGACAATGTGAGCTCAGAAGAGCCGTGGACCCGTGGTTAGCGTGAGCAGCTGAGGGACGAGAGGTTCTTGGTTCAAGTCTTCCCTCGAGTGAAAAATTTAATTTTTTTATTTTCAGACAATTATTATCTGTCCGTCCGTCCGCTCGATGCGAGGTAACTGCTCCGTAATATGGGGACGCTACACCGAAACAAACATCGAAACACACTTTTTTGGGAGTGATTATCACATCCACAAGAAAACCTAAATCAGGCAAGGTAGATGAATCTTTTTACCCATACGCCAAGTGTAGAAGTTAGGTGGGTCGACAACATATTCCTGTCATGTGACCCACATGCCGCCACCAGTGTCGTATAGAATATATCAGACGTGTTTGTAAGTAGACTGTTTAGGTTTTATATTGGTAACACCATGTAGCGCTCTGTATGAAAATCACTGGCTGTGCAGTGTGCAGTCTGTGGCTGGGTGGCATTGTTGGAATTTGCCATTACAGTGTTGGGCAGCGGCAGCTGGATGTGAATAGCGCGTAGCGTTGCACAGTTGGAGGTGAGCCGCCAGCAGTGGTGGATGTGGGGAGCGAAATGGCAGAGTTTTGAAATTTGTAAGACTGGATGGCATGAACTGCTATATATATTATGACTATTGAGGTAAATACATTCTTTGTTCTCTATTAAAATCTTTCATTTGCTAACTATGCCTATCAGTAGTTAGTGCCTTCAGTAGTTTGAATCTTTTAGTTAGCTGGTAGTAGTGGCGCTCGCTGTGTTGCAGTAATTCGAGTAACGAAGATTTTTGCGGGGTAAGTGATTTGTGAAATGTATAGGTTAATGTTAGTCAGGGCCATTTTTTGTAGGGATTTTTGAAAGTCAGATTGCGTTGCGCTAAAAATATTGTGTGTCAGTTTAAACACAGTCATGTATAATTTTTCTAAGGGAACGTTTCATATGTCGACCCTTAGCCGAGGATACCTCACTGGAATCTTCTGATTTTTTCTTGTAGTTTGTGTAATTAGTGCAGCCTTGTTTATTGCTAGCGCGTAATTGTAGAGAGAATTTCCTTTGTAGTTGTAGTTTTTAATTCTTGTACAGTAAAACAGGTGTGGCAGGCATGTAGATTTGCACCAAGTATTTCGCAGCTGCGCTTGCAATTAACTAGACATTATTTTCAGTGCTATGTTAGTGTGTTCTCTTATTTTTGCTCTTCAAATTGTGTTTTTCTGTGTTGTCGTGTGAAATATTGTGACAATAATGGCGTGTGAAAAACGTAATACTAGGCTTCAAAGTAAACTGAGAAATGACAGTGAAGACGAAAGCAGTGTGTTAGCGCCACCATGTAACGAATTAACTAATGTTGAAAGTAGTAATTTGGTAACTGTGCATAGGGAAATGGAGCGGGCTGCAAATAATGGTGTAGGCAGTGAATCAATTAGTGAACAGGGAAGCATTATCGATTGATCGGTCGGCAACAGCTCGTCTCAGGATTCTGAAATGACAGGACATAATCTTGCAAATATTGTAGATTCAGGTTTTGCGTCCTCACCGTTTTCTCAAATAAATCAAGACACATTTTCTGCTTTTCAAAATGCGAATATTGCCGGTTCAAATGCACTGCCGAATAGCACTGAGGAACATATTTCAGACACCAGTGCACTGTTATTACAGTTAATGCAACAAATGGGACAAAGGTTACAAAAGTTAGGCACAACGCTTGAACAAAATCAGAAACAAATGGGACAAAATCTTCAAAAGTTAGACACAATGGAACAAAATCTTCGGAAGTTAGAAAACCACACTTGAACAAACACGTGAAGATTTAACTACTGAGTTACATAACATTGAATCGAAATGTCAAAAAGTCTGTAATGACGTAAAAACACAAATTTGTGAGCATTTCCAACCTATTTTTTCGCGTCATGAAAATGCATTGCAGAATCACGAAGCAGCCATAAAAGAACTGCAAACTATCGTTCATGAAAATCACGACACCTTGCAAGCTAAAATTGACTCATTTGCATCTACCGATTCGGTTACGCAACTTGCAAAAACTCAGGAAAACTTAAAGGACACAGTAGATACGATTTCAACACAAATGGACACTGAAACTTGGTTCAGAAAAACACACAGAGGAAATAATTTCACTATCGGATAAAGTAGCCGAACTTTCAAATTAGTTCACTAACTTATCTATAAAGGTAGATGATGATCTGAATGACACAAGACCTGTAGCCTTCACGGACACTGAAGAGTATGAACAAATTAGAAAATTCGAACAAAATCAAAATCAAATCAATACACAGTACAAAAGAGAAATCCGGGAAGTACAAGATCAGTTGGCACAAGTAATACAAGAATTACATATTTCAGAGGACACTCGCGCTCCAGTACGGGAAGAGGGACATAGAAATACGGAGCAACCACAAAATAATAACACAGGAAACTTCGGAAATTATGAAAGAAATTGGCAAGGTGCACCGAATTTTGAGGTGGAACCGCCGAAACGAAGTAACAATGAGCGATGTGCGACTCGCCGACACGATGATTTTGACTATAAGCTGTTCATTACTACACGTACATTCAAAACATTTAATAATTCTGGCAACGACATTCATCCGCTGCATGGCTTCACCAATTCTCTCATTGTTTTCCTCCCAACTGGTCATTGCAGCACAGATTAGAATTTATGTGTGGCTACTTAGAGAATGAACCAGCTGTAAGAATGCGATCGGTCATTCACGATTGTCACAGTAAAGGAGAATTTTATCATGCCTTCCTCTCAGCATACTGGTCTCAAGCTACACAAGACCGAGTAAAACATAGCATCATAATGATGAAACATTTCGAACAATCTAAATTATCCAGTCTTGTGAAATATTTTGAAGAGATGTTGCACAAGAATCAGTACCTGTCAAACCCATACAGCCCCTCAGAACTCAACCGCATTTGCTTAATCAAATTACCTGAACATTTACGACATATTATTTTGGCAGGACGTTGCAAAGACGACATTGAAGCTTTTCAGGGACTCTTACAAGAATTAGAAATTGACACTGACAATAGCGGAACGCGAAAACAGGAACACAACAATTACAGGTTACATCTGTCGCAATTCCGCTATGAAAGAAATAATAACTGGACACGGCAAGGCTATTCTTACAACGTAAATCGTGACCAAAAGAGACACCACCCGTATTACAACCACTGCCAGAGTAATAGTTACAGAGAAAGATCGCATTTCCGTAGTAATGAATATAACAGAGACAATCATAGAAAAAGACAATATGGCAACCAGAACTATTATTATCACGGGAGACAGAATAACTTCAGACGCAACGGTCCACCGTGCAGTGATAATTCAGGGAGAAATTCTCCACGACTTAACCGACTAGAAAGAAACTACAGGAACCACCGACATGACGATAGACGATATGATCGTAACGACAGACCTGAATTTCATCAGATCTGGCGGGATTCAAACAGAGCAGGGCACTCTCGACAAGGTGAATTTGTAGAAGTTAGGTCTCCAAACCCCAATAACGACGCGCGCCAACAAAGACACAATAGGCAATGACTCATACCGCTGACAACCACAAAACGTACTTATGAAACTGACGACGCAGCTGCCGTAGCTGGTAATTACGTAAAAATGGAAGACATTGGGGACATCTTACTCCAGGAACACGACGTAAAACATAACATTGCATATCCTGTGGTTCACATTACTGTAAATGACGTAACATTTACGGCAGTACTTGACTCTGGCAGTCCCATTTCAGTAATTAGTGAAACAGCTTTTAGCAAATGCAACAAATCGAACGATTGCCCCACACTTCCGTTACGTAAGATTAAATTACAAGGTGCAATCTTTGGAAAAAGTGTAGATGTACGCCAACAAACCAACTTAGAATTCTTTTGTCAAAGCCACAGCTTCTCTATGAACTTTCTTATTGTTCCATCACTGTCGACGGAAATTATTCTGGGAGTAGACTTTTTGAATGAATATAAAGCAATCTTAAACTTTCTCGATGCTGAAATAAGTTTAGAGAAAGAAGGTAAGTCAATAGCTTTGCAATTTGAAGATTGGCTCTCAAACCATGACGAGGAAATTAATCGGCTTTACCTTCTGTTAGACAACAGTTCGGAATTTTCTACGGAACTAGACACTAACAATCACTCTGCAAGTACTGACAGGGATGACATCGACGGCATATTTGATACTAATGAGTTAATTCAGAATAAAATTCAAACAATTGAGAATTGTAATGACACTGATAGGCAAGACCTTTTTGAGATTTTACAAGCACATTCCACAGTTTTTACTCACAAATCAGGAACAATCAAGGGATTTCAATACCAATTTCGTGTTCGTGAGCATACTAAATTTTCTGTTAGACCATATGTAATTCCAGCACATTATAGGGACCGTGTTAGAACAGAAATACAATCTATGCTTCACGAGGGCATTATTGAGCCTGCAGTAAGCACATACAACAATCCATTACATGTTGTTGAGAAGAAAAATGGATCGATCAGGCTTGTCTTAGATTCGAGACAAATCAATACTATCACCATTCCTGAAACAGACAGGCCGCAAACGTTAGAAGAACTTCTTCAAAATTTTAATGGTGTAAAAGTGTTGTCTTCTATTGATCTCAGATCCAGCTTCTATCAGATCGAACTTCACCCAGAATGTAGAAAATACACGGCTTTCCTTTGTTTCGGCGTTTGTTATCAGTTTCGGAAACTTCCTTTTGGTTTGAACACTTCTTCGGCAGCATTCATTTGCGGGTTAAATTCCATATTACCTGAGTTCCTAAAACGTCACATCACCTTATATGTGAACGATATTCTGATAGCAGAAGCCTCATGGGAACAACACAATCGCATCCTCAACAGATTCTTGCAGAATCTGGAATTACAGTTAACTTGAAAAGTCTGAATTCGGCAGGACAAAGGTGAAGTTTTTGGGACATATTATTTCTTCTGAAGGCATTCAGCCGGATCCTGAAAAGTTGGAAGCAATCAGAGACATTCCAGTTCCATCCACAAAAAAAACAAGTCCGCAGTTTTCTAGGTCTCGTAATTTTTACCGTCGTTTTCTGAATATGCAAATTCTAGTTACACCAAAACTTTGTTCTCTCACTGGAAAAAATACTATTTGGAACTGGGACGAGCAAGCACAGTTGGAATTCAATTCTTTGAAAGAATCGCTACTTAACGCGCCAATACTAGCTCATCAAGATCTGTCACAAGATTTCTGCCTTAGCACAGATTCTTCTAATGTCGGTCTTGGTGCCCATTTATTTCAAGAAAACATAGAAAATGACACTACTGTTCAGAAAACCATTGCTTTTGCTAGCCGAGTGCTAACAAAATCTAAAAAAAATTATTCCGTTACTGAATTAGAAGCTTTAGCTATCGTTTGGGCATTTAACAAATTCCGTTTCTTTCTTTCTGGTAAGCACGTAAAAGTATACAGTGATCATCGTGCATTACAATTTCTTATGTCTTCAAAATTAAATCATGACAGGTTAAAGCGTTGGGCACTGTTTCTGCAAGAATTCCACTTCACAATAGTCTACGTTCCCGGCAAGGAGAACATTGTTGCGGACGCACTGTCACGCGCACCGGCTGGGCTTGAGAAAAGTAACACAGAAGGCAACCTCGAGAAAAATTTCAGTATTCTTTACATTCAGAAAGTCGCCTTTGAGAACTTCATCACCACATCTTTAAAGGACATTGCTCATGAACAACATAAAGATCCGATTTGGAAAGACATCAAGAGCAAATGGCATGAAAAGACTCACACACAGATTCGGCATTATTATCTGGTTAGAAGCAACATACTGTTCAAACGCTGCACTGTTGATGACAAGCTATGGGTACTTTGCATTCCTGACGATTTTGTTAATAAGCTCATTTGGTACATTCATTTCAGCTATGCACATTGTAGTGGACTGACAAGGCAGCCAGTCCACAGAGACGGGTAGCTGAAAGGGCACACGTACACACACGCCGACTGGCGCGAAATCTGGAACAGGATACGTGATGAATGTGATAAAGAAAAGAATGTAGCTACTAGAACACTTAACTTTTATATCGTCCTTTGGTATACAGCATTCTTGATGATACAAGTGAGACTCTTTAGATTCATGAAGTAACTAAGGGCGCCTTGCTAGGTCGTAGCCATGGACTTAGCTGAAGGCTATTCTAACTGTCTCTCGGCAAATGAGAGAAAGGCTTCGTCAGTGTAGTCGCTAGCAACGTCGTCGTACAACTGGGGCGAGTGCTAGTACGTCTCTCGAGACCTGCCTTGAGGTGGCGCTCGGTCTGCGATCCTGACAGTGGCGACACGCGGGTCCGACATGTACTAATGGACCGCGGCCGATTTAAGCTACCACCTAGCAAGTGTGGTGTCCGGCGGTGACACCACACACATTTTGGCCCACGAAAATGTTATCATATTCTTCGAACGACTTGTTATTTTAACAATATGGAAAAGAGAATTCGAAGAGTCTTGTCTATTTGCAAACTTTGTCAAAAGGCGAAACCATCTCCCATCGTGCTCCGCTGTTTCCTATCATTCCTTCTAAATTAAAAGAATTTGCTGCTGTTGATCTCTTGGGACCGCTTGTCAGAACATCTAATGGATTTTCGTACGTTCTAGTCGCTGTTGAACTTACTTCAAAATTTGTTTCTTTCACGTCGTTACGTAAAGCCACTGGACGGTCTGTATCCAACGCCTTTGTTAAAAATTTCTTACGTGAAGTTGGACACGTTAGTAAAGTCATTTCAGATAACGGACCGCAATTCAGATCTGCTGTTTGGTCACGCATGCTTCGGAATCATAAAATCAAACCTGTTTTTATTTCATTGTACTCACCACATTGTAACCCCTCCGAACGGATTATGAAAGAAATCAATAAGCTTTGCAGACTTTATTGTCACAGAAAGCATCAGCATTGGGACAGATATTTCCACTTATTTCAAAACGTGCTGAATGAAATGCCTCATGACTCCACTGCTTTACCACCTACTCTTGTACTGAATAATGAAGAACCACTGAACAGAATCAGAGAGCTTGTACCTTTCCCGAATATACGTAAACTTCGACACAAAGACACAACTGATTTGGCTATTATAAATATAAAATCTGCAGCAGACAAAAGGAGAAAACTACACGGTAAAGCAAATGCAAAGAAATTATATATTGGTCAGAAAGTTCTCATTAAAGCTTATTCATTGTCACATAAGATGAAACACTTGAGTCACAAATTATTTCTAGTTTACAATGGACCTTACAGAATCCGACGTATACCACATGATAATTGCGTTGAAGTTGAAACTCTGCGTACTAGGAAGAGTAAAGGTTTACACCACATTTCACATTTATTGAAAGATAATCTGCTTTTTAACTTTGTCTTTGCCATATAACTTTTCACTTTAAATTGCTAGTATGCTTTGTCAGACTTAGAATCAGTTAACGTGCAACAATGTTTGAAGTTAAATATCCAGTCAAGAACCAAGAGAACTTATTTAAACAGAAATTATGAATGCATTGTTATTGTGAACAGACGACACAGTATTATTGTGTGTGTACATTCTTGCTTGTTAGTTGCACGATTACGTAACGACTATAAGGCTCACACACTTAGAACATTTACCAGTACTGCAAATGAGTTTTTAATGCAACATTTTGGTTTACTTGAAAATACATTCTGGATTTAAAGTACTTTCTGTGAGATACCAGATGACACAGTGGTTAGTTTATGTGACAGCTACACGATTTTATCACGACGCTACTAATGAGTGACAATTTACAATGTTGCTTTTGCGGTGTATCTGTTTTATATCTGCACAGTTTTTCTGAATTCTTCTGAAAAGTAAAACATGTTTTAGTAGTAACTTTAGTGGTATAGCTACAAGGAGACAGCCTTTTCTGTAGCACAACACTACGTTACAGCACAGTACTTTCTTCATCACAGCAATAAGCGTAATAACTAAGATATCTATACGCAAAGCATTTCACTTTGATTTATCATGAGGTAAGTACATTGACTTCTGCAGAACTTAGCTTTTGGAGGACGATAACTACGACACTTCCACAGAGATTATCTTACAACAAGACGCACAGTTTAGCGCTACAGTACACGTATTTGAGTGATTAATTTTGTACTTAAAACATTTATTTTTAAAAATATTTGAAGTACAATGATACAAAGGTTTTCCGTGATACATTTCATTCAATTGCTGTAATCTGTAACACCTGAGGGCATAATTACATTAATCCTCAAGGGGGTACACACCTACTTTGTGTACCATGTGTTTGGCAAGCACAAGGAGCCCTAGCTAATATGGTATTTGCTTATACAACTTAACACATCGGTACCATATTTCTCTAACACATAAATTACACAGCTATCTGATCATTTAACTGAGAGAGACAAACATGTCTTTTTTACTACGTCAGTGACACATGTTTACGCAGTTACACAGTTGGATAATTTCACACTTATGAAATTGTATTTTGTCTGCACTTTGTGAACTGTTCATATTTTTTCAGAACCATTGTGATACTATGAGAGCTTTGAATGTCGTATTTAGTAAGGGAGCATGAGTTTGAAGTACAATTGAGGCAGATGACACTATTGAAATGAGCAGAGAATTTTCTTTTAGGTTTTGAAATTATTGCAGAAAGCTACGACGTTTTTGAGATGTGATTGAGGTGTTATGATGTTATTATTACGATGACAATGTGTATTATGCTGTTGAGGTGTGTTTATTATCAATAAGCTGATACTATATGAGGAATTTGATTATGCTACGTATTTATTATGATGAAATATTGAAGAAGTGTCGACAAATATGTATATGTATAATAAGGTAAGGAATAATGAGTAGTGGTTAGGGACTCTGATTTGTGGAAAAGGATGTTGGAAACCAAGAATTGTACTTTAAGAATTATGAAATGTGTGTACATGCGTGAATGTCTCACAATGCCGCCGAAAATTTTTTGGGCTCTGTTATATTGATAGGATTTTGTTCCTACACATTTGTAACGCAAATTCTCGACCTGTGAAATTTTTATATGAGACTGTTACTGCTGTCGTAAATATTTCGGTAAGAAAGTTAAGTGACCACCTTCACGTAATGTGTCATGGGCACCCAGCTGCACGACAATCGCCTGGAAAAAATTCATTAGTGTGTGCCTTTCAGAGGCACAGGTGGAGAAAAAAAAGAGACCATTAACCTCGCTATTGACATTCCTTTGTAGAAAGTATCGCAAATATGACACGCTCATTACTTGAAAACATATGATTACTCATACTTTGTGCTACTTACTGAAATGCTAATGAATTGATGGGAAATATTCGTACATCTGCACACCTGATTATGACAAGTGTCTTTCTACGAGAATTGAGAGAATTTCTACTAACTTATGAAATGCCTCATGACTACTGAATGATTATTTTATGCTTTACTTTGTACATAGTTGCTTATTTTATTTGATATCTGTTTTCCAGGTGTGTTGCATCATTGCTTTTATAAAATAAAATTAAATGCATTTGCTAATGTGAACACTTTCTGTCAACAGATCTGTTAGATGATTATTTTATGAACCACATTCTTCGAAAAAGGAGCTCTTGGAATGGAAAGAACAATAAGAAGGGACTAATAACAGTAACTGCATATATAATTTACTTTTCATTTACTTGGTAATTTTTTATGGTAGATTAAGTTGTGGTGCACCACTTTAATTACATAGACATTAAGATGTGAATAGACATTTCTGTACAGGATGGTGGGTATGAGCAGGCGGTGGGCGTTATGGAATAATAGGGTATTTTTTAGAGAAAGGCCATTTATTGGCTAAAGCATGTTGAAAGGGGATACATACGCCTAGGGAGGTGAGGGTGAGCCAGAGCTTACAATTTGGCGAACATTGTTTGCGAAGCTACCGAAAGTTGTTGTCTGCCAAAACTAAGTCCACAGTGCCGCAGCACCGGGAGAAGCAGATGTTCAATGCTACAGGGCGCGCATCCGACTCGCGCGTGAGCAAGAATACAAGAGAGCGAGCCCGGCGACGGGCGGCCGGGTATATTCGACGCACCACGCGGCTTCCTCCGCCCTGATTGGTCAGGACCGAGAAAAACTTGCGGGCGGCATGGAACTTTGCAGAGCGTTGCCTGCTAAGCGACGCCTGGGGCGGCGTTACCTCGTAAGCACATGAGAGGCGCGTGATCAAGGTGCCCTTCGTCGGTGCTGACTTCCTGTTACTAGACCGTGGGACAAAAGAATTTACAGGCAGCTAACACTGCCGGCGGTGGCTTGTCCGCAATGGAAAAATGAAGTTACCGTTTGGGTGCTCATATAATAAAGTAAAATCCCTTATTGTCTGGCTCCTCCTTTACATTCCTCCCCCTTCCGTGGGAGGGGAGAACGTACATGAATTCGCTCAATGTAATTATTATTTGAATGTAAACAAATTTATCTTGAAAAAGAAAGTGAACATCACTTGATTAAGAATGGCCCTCACGGAAGACGGCAGGGGTCTTAATCTATGGGAGGGTGTAGAGACTCTAAAGACCTCCTAGGGGTCGCAAAGGGACTTACAGCAATAATATTGTGTGTATACAAGAATCATCATAAAACATCAGAACATCATAAAACATCAAAACATCATAAAATCATCACAAAATTAGAACAAAACATACAGTGTGAGTTAGGTAAACATGTCAAGTGTTCTTGTTGTTAAGATGGAGTAAAAATGTCTTTTTTGAAAAAATAAGTTGAAAATGTAAACATATCACCACTGATGAGTCACGGCGAGGGCGACAAACGCGAGGCGGCGTGGTGTGTTGTCCTCAGCGGGCAGAGCGCAGGCTGCCGGCGGGAAGGAGGCGTGGCCGTGGCCAGGTCTGTGCACTGGAACTCAGCTCGGGGGTGTATGAGGGGAGGATCACACGTTTCAAAACACAGTTGAAAAGGGATTTATCACTAAGGGAACACTTCAGTACACTACACTAGTTTTTCCACATTAGGTGATATTAGAATTGCACTCTTAAAACTAAGGGAGGGCACATGCCTGATAGGTTCTTGTTTTCTCTTTATTGTTTAGTTTGTGGCTGTTTACCATTCATTTAAGTGTACCAACAGGCGAACATAAGAAATTTGTCCTTTTTTAGCAAGTCATCAATTGACAATAGGAGGTGATTATTTGATTTCTTAGATAAAGCAGGGAATCACGAAAAAGCTCCCAGGTATAAAAAACATAATTAAAGGGGCGCGAATACTACGTGAGTAAGCCGTAGTGGCATGAAAGGTTATAAGTGGTGTTCCAACAGGAACCGTTTGCTAAAGACCTGCGCGGAGGCTACGTCAGAGTGGCAGCTGACTTCAAGGCCTAATCTCGGGCTGCGTCAGGAACGCGCGCGGCAGATAATTTCCAAGGCCAGCGCGGCGTCAGGGCTGCATGCGGCAGCTGACAAGGGAACCTCCCCATCGCACCCCCCTCAGATTTAGTTATAAATTGACACAGTGGCCTTGAAAAACTGAACACAGATCAATCGAGAAAACAGGAAGAAGTTGTGTGGAACTATGAAAAAATAAGCAAAATATACAAACTGAGTAGTCCATGTGCAAGATAGGCAACATAAAGGAGAATATTAGCCGATGAGCGCCATGGTCTCGTGGTTAGAGTGAGCAACTGCGGAACGAAAGGTCCTTGGTTCGAGTCCTCCCTCGAGTGAAAATTTTATTTTCGCAAAGTTACGATCTGTCCGTTCACTCATTGACGTCTCTGTTCACTGTAATAAGTTTAGTGTCTGTGTTTTGCGACCGCACCGCAAAACCGTGAGATTAGTAGACGAAAGGACGTTCCTCTCCAATAGGAACCGAAAACATTTGATCGCAAGGTCATAGGTCAACCGATTCCTCCACAGGAAAACACGTCTGATATATTCTTTACGACACTGGTGACGGCATGTGCGTCACATGACAGGAATATGTTGTCGACCCACCTAACTTGCATACTTGGCGAATGGATAAAAAGATTCTTCTACCTTGCCCGATTTAGGTTTTCTTGTGGATGTGATAATCATTCCAAAAAAAGTGATGAAAACATAAGAGTTTTTCACATAAACTGCATCAAATGAATGCAACAGTTTCAGAGTCGCACAGTTTTCCCTGTGCTCTGTCAAAACATATGTTTTTTACGTTTTCAAATGTTTCCGTGCGTAGACCGTCAAATTCTGTATATGTCCAAGCATCTCTGAACATGTCCTGGAATTTTGGAGAGCGAAGTTGATTATGTGTGAGTGCCTGAACTTTGATAATTATCTGAAAATAAAAAATTAAAATTTTCACCCGAGAGAAGATTTGAACCAATGACCTGTCGTTCCACAGCTGCTCACGCTAACCACGGGACCACGCCGCTCGTAAGCCAACGCTCTCCTTGATGTTGCCTACCTTGCACATGGACTACTCAGTTTGTATATTTTGCTTATTTTTTTTCATAGTTCCACACAACTTCTTCCTGTTTTCTCGATTGATCTGTGTTCAGTTTTTCAAGGCCTATCCCTGTGCCAAGTTATAAATCTGAGGGGGGGTGCGATGGGGAGGTTCCCTTGTGAGAAGCGAAGCCGAGGCGGCTATGACTGTTAAATGTCGCACGCAGCGAGCACGTGCGCGGCGCAGGAAGGGTCAGGTTTAAGAGCGAGAGAGAGATGAAGCTTACCGACGCTGTTCACTGCGCTGTCTGTATTTTACACTCTCTCCAAAGGGAAATAGATATGCGTAATCGATATGGTTTATTCACCGATGACAAACAAAATAGAAGTGGGATTACGCGTGACATCATGTTAGATGCATTGTTACAGCGGCTACTGTTTAAAATTACTTTATGCATTAGTAAATTGGTTCATAACAAAGTTCCTATGAAATCCATTTGAGCTCAAACATAATTGTTACATAAACATGGAAATATAAAAATGAGGTACACAAATATCATATTAAATTTACTGCATATTCCATATCACTAAACAAAGAAAGTTAAGTGCCTCTTTGGGCTGACCCTCTACATGTAATAACGCTCACATTGTGAGAGGAAGTTTCTCATGCATCAACTTTTTTGCCGTACATATCAAGTGAAATTGACAAAGAAAAGTGACACCAGTTTTGTGCAGGTGGGGCGTAGATTGTGGCGTTGGATGTCAACGCTGTTGCTAATGAGGCGAGAAGAACAAAACTCGACGAGAATCTAGAGATTTCCAGAATGGAAAAAGAAAGTGTAAACAGAAAGCGTAAGGAATTGGATTAGAAAAGACTAAGTTGAGCGTAATTTCTGAAGGACTTTCCCTTTATGAAGGTATAGTGCGCGGCGCATCGTTGGCACGACGGTATCGCCTACTTAACTGTGTAAATGACAATTCTGCGACTCCAAGATAGCTGCTCCATACTTCTTCCTCAAATACGACACCTCTTCACAAAAACCTTCGTTGTGCGACCAAATTCGCCATCTTTATTCTCTGAACATCTTGCGACTAACTTTACTGTGCGACCAAATTCGCCGTCTTTATCCTCTCAACATCTTGCGACTATACTCGCCGTCTCTATAACTCCGTGGTGCTAGTGGCCTCATTGGGCCCAGCTGGTTGCTTGAAACTCCATCTATCATTGGTTATCTCGCAGTGTCATTGGACACGTCACACAGTTAAATGCTACTACTTCAACAGTCGGTATTCCTTCGGAAAATACAATGGGAAAACAAAGAAGGCTCAAGGTTTTGAACAGAGATTTCCGCTTACTGGCGTTTAGCTGCGGGCTAGACGTGATTCGCGTCTGACGTTGCCTGATCAGCTGTCGTCAGAGAGCACGGAACACTTCTTCGAGATGGAAGATCAAAGTCTGGGCTGAATAGTTTTGTGTTAGGATACGCCCGGGTATTAGACTGCAAAAGGCGTTGTTCGGTTGAAAGTTGTCAGATGAAAGTGGATAGGACGGACTATGTCGCGAAATGGAAAAGTGAAGAAACGACACAGACAGCTAAGGGTCCGCGCGGGAGCCAACCGCGTCACGTAAGGTACGTGCCCTTGCGGGTGGTGTATGACTCTTCATGTGTTGTTCTGTTGATAGTAGAAAGTGGTTAGGATGGGCTATGCCGCGAAGATGAAAAGTGAAGAAACGACACAGACAGCTAAGGGTCCGCGCGGGAGCCAACCGCGTCACGTCAGGTACGTGCCCCTGCGGGTGGTTCTCTTGTTCAGCCAACAGACTAGGTATATAGCCAAAGCTTGCTCGTTCTGTGGGCGTGATTCACTCTGTTTACCTTATCTATCACAGGGGTAGGCATGTGGTATGTCCTTCCAGATGAAAATTCAAATACAAATGAAAATAAAGCATGGTTACATTATAAATTACCCTTCCAAAACAATTTATTACCTAAGACATCATTATTATTAAACAAATAATTGGCAGTACTCGGGAACTTACTCTAGCATACTTGAAATCCTACAAAATGATTATCCTCATCAATATAGTAACACAGTGACACATGGAAACACTAGGTTGATACAAATACTAAATTACTGGTGCTGGCAAAACTTTAGCAAAAACTCTCTAAACATTTGATAATAGCATAAATGAGACATGGACAAAATGAACAATAGTAAAAATAATACATCGACATAAGTAGTTAGACATAACTAATTGGATGTAAGTAATTGGACATAAGTAATTGGACATAATCAATTAGACACAAGCAATTTGACATAAGTAATTGGCAACTTATCATAGTGATTCAAGCGGTTGCAAAACCGCAACAAAATCAAAAGTTCAAAATAATATTTCCTTCAAACAAAACTTCCTTATCCTCCAGTTGCATTTTGTAGCAAAATGAATGTAAGCATCTCTTTGTACTCCTTTATGCTCTCGTTTGTGTTTCCATACCAACTAATAGTCTTTGGTACTACTACCTATAAGAAAACTGTCATTAAGCAATGGCAATGTTGTGTGTAATGCTGTGGAATAGTGTAATGTCACGTTAATACTTCCTTTAACAAGACTCTGATGAAAAGTGGTTTTGTGTCGCCTTCAATGAACAGACCAATAATTATTAAACATGTGATATGCTGTTTGCTGTGTTGATTTGTTTTTGCAAATATTTGTGATTATCAGTCACCCAGTCAATCGTTCAAGGATATGATTGTTGTTCCTTTTGTTAATTCTCTCACCTACCTGTTTCCATATAATCAATATTGGCGGCTCGACGAAGCTAGTTGCATCTCGGAAGACGTCGATATGACTTACCTGTCGGTGCTTTGGCTTTTTATAAAATTAGAGTTCATTTGTCATATAAAAACTGTGTATGGAGCAAAGTAAGTTCCTGAATATTGAAAATGTGCATAAAGTTATTCATAGGGTTCGTTATATAATAGTTAAGATTTTCTTTGTTGTGATTCAGTGCAGCTTGAGGTGCTAAGGTGCGACACGCGTCGCGCTCGTGAGATTGTAAGTTGCTGACAGCACAGCTGACAGTACGGCTGCGTCCGGTTTCACTGGCTCGGCGGCAGAACTGGCGTTCACGCTGGGTCCGTCCTCTTGCTACGCATGGAGTATATCTCTCGGTACAGTCACAAAATTTCCTTCCAGAGTTATCTTATGTTGTTCACGACAGGTATGCATGGAGGATGTTCTTTTCTAAGTGACTCTAATAACTTCAATCGCTAGAGGTCACAAAACTATCGGGTTCCAATTATTTTACTTAAACACTCTGTTCTTCTAAAATTTAGGTAACTGGCAGGTGTCAGGCTTCTAGATAAACTGTATTTTGCGATGGCATTCCAAACCCAACTCCTTGGCTAACTCGTTTCCCACACAGCGGTCGTTTACAGGACAGATATAGCGACAAGTGCCGGCTTCCTTGACGCCATATAGATCCGTTTATTAACCGTGCTGGTGATACAACATAGCCGGAGATCGATCTGAAATTCCAACGTTTGCTAAGCCTGATGGTTTAGACAATACGTACCAGGAAAAAGTTCTCTCTCACGGTTTTGTTCCTTACTGAAAATTCAAATAGACAATACACATAGATTCCCATCTTTAGATAAGACTAATAAAATCTGTAGGGCAATATAAAGCTGGTGAGTTTATTTCATTAACTGCCACTTTAGGTTTGCTGTTTAAGCTGCAACGTATGAATGTACGAAGGTGTAGCGTGGCTGACGCACGTGGCGTGCAGGGCGTAGGGTTGGCGGAGAGGAGGGGTGAGGGGAAAGGTGCAGATACTGTACGCGCCAAAGACAGAGGCGGAGGGTGGGGAAGGGGGAACTGCAATGGCCGCTCTCTCGGCAGGCCGGTGAGAGGGAAGGGAAGGGGGCCGCGTCGCCAGCTGACAGGGAGGGGCGGGACTCGCCGCATGTGAACAGCTGTAGACAACAGCGGCGGTATTTACGCGACTCCTTCCGTGGCATTTAATATACAGAAATACGTGGTACCAAGAAATCTTACCTTGTTATCTGTTCAACATCGCATCATGAAAACAATAAAATAGCACTTGAGGAAGACTCCTTTTACTTTAGAGTAGCCTATTTGTTGTTTAACTTGGACGTATTTATTCTTGTTATTATCGTTGTGTGATCATTTAGCAAAACATACATGTAATAGGGCGTATTTCAAAGGACAGGTAGACGGCTGCATGTAGTCACTGATCTACTGGCAGTTACGAAGGCGTATTACTATCATGTTTTTATGGTCAAGCTTTAATACCTGTGTTCGTGCACTATCCACTAAATTAACATATACAAGAGTAACTGATTCATTCTCTACGTGTTCTTTTGACAAGGACAACTTTCCCCTTAATTCCATGATTAAAGAATGTTTGTGTTTTTAATTCTCGGCTGCTACGATAACGTTACTGGAGACGTTAAATGACAAGACAAAATGATTACATCACTTCAATCACTTCCATTAGCATGTGACATAAATTCTATTACCAGTTACCAATGGTTGCCAATTCTTATGTCTACTTATAACTAACATGCACAATTTAATTAAAGGTATAGTACCGTCAATTGATTCTCTTGCTGCATGCAGGACTTTTCCAACTGTTTGCATACCATTTCAGACCTACTTACTGGAACGCAAATCATAGGGGTTTGACCTTAGAGCATATCTACGTTGCTGTCTAGGCGGCTGTATTACCTTCTTTCTTGCTTTTTTAGGTGGAACTACTGGCGCAATAGGCCCGGTTTCACTGTTAGGTGGGGGTGGCTCGGGTCCTTTATACAGTTTCAATCTGTCAAAATGAACGATCACTGTGCGTTCCGCTAACTGAATTTCCGCATTTACTGGTGAAGTAAGCCGGATGATACGGTACGGTCCTTCATAAGTAGGTGTAAACTTTTTGGTTCTTCCCTTTTTTACTACTGGATTGCTCAACACAACTAGGTCTCCTACCTTGTAATCAGGCATTTTTGCTTTTTGATTACTTCTCTTTAACTGTTGGGCGGTGGCTCGGTCAGTCGGCGATGGCGGCGGCCCCTGGCGCGTCGGCGACAGCGGCGGTCGACGGCGGCTGGCGCGGCGGCGTGACGGCGGAACGGCCGGACTCGCAGCGCAGGCCCCTCGAACTCAGGCAGCGTGCAGCGCGGCGGCGTCCGGCTTACGTGGCTGACTAGCGTGGGCTGCCTCGCTGCAGCGCGCGCCCTGTGCGTGTTCACTGGCGCAGCCACGGCCCACGTGCAGCAAACGTGGCGGCCGGTTGGCGCATTCCATGCGCGAAGTGTACGGCGTTTTGCCGGGAAAAAATTAGTGTAGCGACGCCAGTTGTACAGGATGGCGGGCATGGGCAGGCGGTGGGCGTTATGGAATAATGCTAATGAATTGATGGGAAATATTCGTACATCTGCACACCTGATTATGACAAGTGTCTTTCTACGAGAATTGAGAGAATTTCTACTAACTTATGAAATGCCTCATTACTACTGAATGATTATTTTATGCTTTACTTTGTACATGGTTGCTTATTTTATTTGATATCTGTTTTCCAGGTGCGTTGCATCATTGCTTTTATAAAATAAAATTAAATGCGTTTGCTAATATGAACACTTTCTGTCAACAGATCTGTTAGATAATTATTTTATGATCCACATTCTTCGAAAAAGGAGCTCTTGGAATGGAAAGAACAATAAGAAGGGACTAATAACAGTAACTGCATATATACTTTACTTTTCATGTACTTGGTAATTTTTTATGGTAGATTAAGTTGTGGTGCACCACTTTAATTACATAGACATTAAGATGTGAATAGACATTTCTGTACAGGATGGCGGGTATGAGCAGGCGGTGGGCGTTATGGAATAATAGGGTAATTTTTAGAGAAAGGCCATTTATTGGCTAAAGCATGTTGAAAGGGGATACATACGCCTAGGGAGGTGAGGGTGAGCCAGAGCTTACAATTTGGCGAACATTGTTTGCGAAGCTACCGAAAGTTGTTGTCTGCCAAAACTAAGTCCTCAGTGCCGCAGCACCAGGAGAAGCGGGAGATGTTCAATGCTACAGGGCGCGCATCCGACTCGCGCGTGAGCAAGAATACAAGAGAGGGGGCCCGGCGACGGGCGGCCGGGTATATTCGACGCACCACGCGGCTTCCTACGCCCTGATTGGTCAGGACCGAGAAAACCTTGCGGGCGGCATGGAACTTCCCAGAGCGTTGCCTGCTAAGCGACGCCTGGGGCGGCGTTACCTCGTAAGCACATGAGAGAGGCGCGTGATCAAGGTGCCCTTCCTCGGTGCTGACTTCCTGTTACTAGACCGTGGGACGAAAGAATTTACAGGCAGCTAACACTGCCGGCGGTGGCTTGGCTGCAATGGAAAAATGAAGTTACCGTTTGGGTGCTCATATAATAAAGTAAAATCCCCTATTGTCTGGCTCATCCTTTACATTTCCCTTATCTGCATTGTTGTCTTTAGTGTACTATTTTTTCTGCTTGAGCTTTGTCATGTTTAGGTATAAGTTATTTCATTTGCTGCTGCTAGTTGCCAGGCATAGTGTTACTGAACTTGACTTTGTATTACTCTGTTAAGCCAGTTTTACTACTGATTTATTTTTATTGTTTGCTGCACATTGCCTTATATTAGTTGTAATATTGCAATTGCTCTGCTAATTTATTTTACTGCTGCTTGCTTTGCCAATTTGAATTTTTGTCATTGCTGTTTGTGTTAATTTGTTATGTGCTGCTGCATTGCCTCGTCCGTTGGTATATATATCTGAGCTCAGTAGATTTAAGTTAGCTTAAGAGGGGGTGGTCTATATAAGAAACTAACTATGATGAATTGGAAGAAATGCATTGAGAAACTATAAGAAAATGGTTTGGCCAAAAAAAGTAGTGTACAGTGGAGAAAAACTATTTTTGAAAGAGGATGTGAACAGAATACAGAAAGCAGGCTTAGATAGGACTTTTAGGGAATAATGATGAACGAAGGGAGATCTCCATGCAAAATACTGCAGTAAAACAAACCCTGTCCTTTCCTTTTGTGTCATCCCTCTATGTGTTTGTGTACCCTTGTGTATTTGTGTTTTTCCTGTCTTTATGTGTTTAGCTGATGAGAGCTATGTTGTAGAATTTTTCTAATACTATGTTATTTACTTTGTAAAGATGTTTAGACATTATTTATTCTGTTTTGATGCTCATATGTGAAGGTCATGTTTCAAAAGTTATTCTGATCTTTATGTATGTACTTATGTCATTATTCTTGTAACACTGATGTATGTGTTTATTTCTATTCTTTTGTAAAGCCTGTGTTACTAGAAATGTTATCTGTATTGTTATGTTCTTTAATGGTGTATTTTGTACCTTTGTTATTGTATTTTTATGTTATCAAATTGTAATTGTTACCAGTTCTTCAAATTTAGTTCCATTTCACTGCACACGTTTCTGTTGGTCATAATATATGCACAGTATGTGAGAAGTAGGGCCTGTTAGTGCTTGCACGTGTGTTGATAATTTAGCAAGGGACTGGATAACAGCATTGCTGGTTCTAAGGACATTTCAAAAAAAATTTTTTGTGAGTGCACAAGTGGTGGTTTATGGACTTGCTATATTGTCCGCAAGACTCTTCGATGGTAATTGTGCACCTGCACAGTCCCAACAGATGGTTGCTGACCGTCTCTACAAGGACTACAGTGGGTCTGCATCTTTGATGGCCCACCAATACCATAATATCTACCAGGACTGCAGTGGGTCTGCTCTGTGATGACCTACCTACCAATATTCTTCAAAACTTCGACTGACTCTGCTGTGGGTTTGCTCTGGTGTGGACCATGATCTGTCTGCATGTCAAGAGTCAGCAATGTCTTTCTGTTGGAAGGACAACACTACTTCTTCAAGACTGCCTTCAGTAGTTTGAATCTTTTAGTTAGCTGGCAGTAGTGGCGCTCGCTGTATTGCAGTAGTAATTCGAGTAACGAAGATTTTTGTGAGGTAAGTGATTTGTGAAATGTATAGTCAGGGCCATTTTTGTAGGGATTTTTGAAAGTCAGATTGCGTTGCGCTAAAAAAATATTGTGTGTCAGTTTAAACACAGTCATGTATAATTTTTCTAAGGGGAAGTTTCATTTTTTCCTGTGGAAGAATCGGTTGACCTATTGCGATTAAATGTTTTTGGTTCCCATTGGAGAGGCACGTCCTTTCGTCTACTAATCGCACGGTTTTGCGGTGCGGCCGCAAAACACAGACACTAAACTTATTACAGTGAACAGAGACGTCAATGAACGAACGGACAGATCATAACTTTGCGAAAATAAAAAAAGTAAACTTCTCACTCGAGGGAAGACTTGAGCCAAGGAACTCTCGTTCCGCAGTTGCTCACGCTAACCACGGGACCACGGCGCTCCTGAGCTCACAATCTCCTTGATCCAGAATGAGATTTTCACTCTGCAGCGGAGTGTGCGCTGATATGAAACTTCCTGGCAGATTAAAACTGTGTGCCCGACCGAGACTCGAACTCGGGACCTTTGCCTTTCGCGGGCAATTGCTCTACCACTGAGCTACCGAAGGACGACTCACGCCCGGTACTCACAGCTTTACTGGCAGAAGTCAAGCTGTGAGTACCGGGCGTGAGTCGTGCTTCGGTAGCTCAGTTGGTAGAGCACTTGCCCGCGAAAGGCAAAGGTCCCGAGTTCGAGTCTCGTTCGGGCACACAGTTTTAATCTGCCAGGAAGTTTCAATCTCCTTGATGTTGCCTATCTTGCGCATGGACTACACAGTTTGTATATTTTGCTTATTTTTTCATAGTTCCACACAACTTCTTCCTCTTTTCTCGATTGATCTGTGTTCAGTATTTCAAGGCCTGTCCACTGTGCCAACTTATAACTAAATCTGAGGGGGGTGTTGCGATGGGGAGGTTCCCTTGTGAGTAGTCTCCGCCCGGAGATCCGAATGGGGGACTATTTTACCTGTGGAATATTTTACCCAAGAGCACGTCATCATCATTTAACCATACTGTAAAGCTGCATGCCTTCGGGAAAAATTATGGCTGTAGTTTCCCATTGCTTTCAGCCTTTTGCAGTACCAGCACAGCAAGGCCGTTTTGGTTAGCGTTACAAGGCCAGATCAGTCAATCATGCAGACTCTTGCCCCAGCAACTACTGAAAAGGCTGCTGCCCCTCTTCAGGAACCACACGTTTGTCTGGCCTCTCAACAGATAACCCCTTCATTGTATTTGCACCCACAGTACGGCTATCTGTATCGCTGAGGCATGCAAGCCTCCCCACCAATGGCAAGGTCCATGGTTCATGGGGGGGGGGGGGGGGGAGGGGGGGTCAATGGATCTGAAGACGCATCAAATTCTCTAGGGAGGCAGTGGAGAAATTTTCTTACCGCCAACAAAATCAGACAAATTTTGATATCACGATGCAGGCCACAGAGTAATCCAACAAAGGGAATTTTTAAAGTGTTCAGTTATTTTATCCGAACTTATATTCCAAATCAGCAGACCCACTGGATTGATTTCATCACACCCTTTGTAGAGATTGTTAATAACCTACCTCACACATCCACAGTTTTCACACCATTCGAACTGGTTTCTAAACGACTAGAGAGAAACGAGTGGGTAGATCCTATTCCTAAAATACAACCCCCAGAAGTAACACTAGACAACAACTTGAGGCAAGCTCTCATATCTTTAACCACCCATGCAAACTAAAGAAAATAGGCACGACAAGCACATTAGTAAAGTTTTATAGTATCGTGTAAATGAGCGAGTGCTATTAAAGACCTACTTCAAACCATCTTTGATTCATCATAAGAACTGAAAGTGGCAGCACTTATATGAGGGACCATTTATGATTTTAAGAAAGCCGCACATTGGTTGTAATCTGTTAGCCGATCCTGTATCCAGACGTATAAAATGTTTGTATCACCATGCAGACTTGAAGAAATACCGAGTAAATATATTTAGAAGCTTAACATAGCAGATATCTTCAATGACTTACTCGGTATTTCTTCATATATACAGGGTGTTACAAAAAGGTACGGTCAAACTTTCAGGAAACATTCCTCACACACAAAGAAAGAAAATATGTTATGTGGACATGTGTCCGGAAACGCTTACTTTCCATGTTAGAGCTCATTTTATTACTTCTCTTCAAATCATATTAATCATGGAATGGAAACACACAGCAAAAGAACGTACCGGCGAGACTTCAAACACTTTGTTACAGGAAATGTTCAAAATGTCCTCCGTTAGCGAGGATACTTGCATCCACCCTCCGTGGCATGGAATCCCTGATGCGTTGATGCAGCCCTGGAGAATGGCGTATTGTATCACAACCGTCCACAATACGAGCACAAAGAGTCTCTACATTTGGTACCGGGGTTGCGTAGACAAGAGCTTTCAAATGCCCCCATAAATGAAAGTTAAGAGGGTTGAGGTCAGGAGAGCGTGGAGGCCATGGAATTGTTCCGCCTCTACCAATCCATCGGTTACCGAATCTGTTGTTGAGAAGCGTACGAACACTTCGACTGAAATGTGCAGGAGCTCCATCATGCATGAACCACATGTTGTGTCGTACTTATAAAGGCACATGTTCTAGCAGCACAGGTAGAGTATCCCGTATGAAATCATGATAACGTGCTCCATTGAGCATAGGTGGAAGAATATGGGGCCCAATCAAGACATCACCAACAATGCCTGCCCAAACGTTCACAGAAAATCTGTGTTGATGAAGTGATTGCACAATTGCGTGCGGATTCTAGTCAGCCCACACATGTTGATTGTGAAAATTTACAATTTGATCACCTTGGAATGACGAAACTAAAATGAGCTCTAACATGACGCGGTAACGTATATATAAATTGTCATATTATCTGCAAAGTACAAGCATACACAAGATGATACACAGGATTAGTACGCTGTCGACAGGTGCATCAACGAAAAAATTAAATCGTGTGAGCATCTGAAATGAAATGCATTTATCAGTTGGAGAGCAAGGTTTGTCTTAGATGTAAGTTAGTTTTAAGTTGATCGAGCCATAAACGACCGCAGCCAAAGAGCAGCCAAAATAAGTAATATAGTAGGGACATGCTAAGTGCCACCTGATACAACTGGTAAGAATAGCAAAGCTCTCTCCTCAAAAATCGAATAAATTAAACTGATCATTCGGACCAGAGTGACCGCTCATATATGAAAATTGGTTATAGTTGCCTACTTTGACGAGGTTAATGTTATTTTATGAGTAGGACGTGTTTGATAACAATTTCTACAAGAGCGCCTGTGAAACGCAGCAAGTAACGTCAGCAGCTTAGCAAGTAAGTTTCAAGTAAGCCAATAACAATCCAGGTAACAGGAAAAAACTGCTCAACTTAATTAGGTGGTATTCGACGACTTTTTGTCACCTCAGTGTAAATGCGGCAAAAGTAAGTTAATCGAAATGTGATGAAAAAATTTAATGTTCGAATGAAGTATTAGAGGTGTGATGCTTGACACAGTCATGTCGAATAAATAACTGGATGTAACATTGCATAGTGATATGAAATTGAACGAACATGTGGGATCGGTTGTAAGGTAGGTGAATGATCGACTTCTAGATCTACATCTACATCTATATGATTACTTTGCAATTCACATTTAAGTGCTTGGCAGAGGATTCATCGAACCACAATCATACTATCTCTCTACCATTCCACTCCCGAACAGCGCGCGGGAAAAACGAACACCTAAACCTTTCTGTTCGAGCTCTGATTTCTCTTATTTTATTTTGATGATCATTCCGACCTATGTTGGTTGGGCTCAAAAAAATATTTTCGCATTCGGAAGAGAACGTTGGTGACTGAAATTTCGTAAATAGATCTCGCCGCGACGAAAAATGTCTCTGCTTTAATGACTTCCACCCCAACTCGCGTATCATATCTGCCACACTCTCTCCCCTGTTACGTGATAATACAAAACGAGCTGCCCTTTTTTGCACCCTTTCGATGTCCTCCGTCAATCCCACCTGGTAAGAATCCCACACCGCGCAGCCATATTCTAACACAGGACGAACGAGTGTAGTGTAAGCTGTCTCTTTAGTGGACTTGTTGCATCTTCTAAGTGTCGTGCCAATGAAACGCAACCTTTGGCTCGCCTTCCCCACAATATTATCTATGTGGTCTTTCCAACTGAAGTTGTTCGTAATTTTAACACCCAGGTACTTAGTTGAATTGACAGCCTTGAGAATTGTGCTATTTATCGAGTAATCGAATTCCAACGGATTTCTTTTGGAACTCATGCGGATCACCTCACACTTTTTGTTATTTAGCGTGAACTGCCACCTGCCACACCGTACAGCAATCTTTTCTAAATCGCTTTGCAACTGATACTGGTCTTCGGATGACCTTACTAGACGGTAAATTACAGCATCATCTGCGAACAACCTAAGAGAACTGCTCAGATTGTCACCCAGGCCATTTATATAGATCAGGAACAGCAGAGGACCCAGGACGCTCCCATGGGAACACCTGATATCACTCAGTTTTACTCGATGATTTGCCGTCTATTACTACGAACTGCGACCTTCCTGACAGGAAATCACGAATCCAGTCGCACAACTGAGACGATACCCCGTAGGCCCGCAGCTTGATTAGAAGTCGCTTGTGAGGAACGGTGTCAAAAGCTTTCCGGAAATCTAGAAATACGGAATCAACTTGAGATACCCTGTCGATAGCGGCCATTACTTCGTGCGAATAAAGAGCTAGCTGCGTTGCACAAGAACGATGTTTTCTGAAACCATGCTGATTACGTATCAATAGATCGTACCCTTCGACGTGATTCATAATGTTTGAATACAGTATATGCTCCAAAATCCTACTGCAAACCGACGTCAATGATATAGGTCTGTAGTTCGATGGATTACTCTTACTACCCTTCTTAAACACTGGTGCAACCTGCGCAATTTTCCAATCTGTAGGTACAGATCTATTGGTGAGCGAGCGGTTGTATATGATTGCTAAGTAGGGAGCTATTGTATCAGCGTAGTCTGAAAGGAACCTTATCGGTATACAATCTGGACCTGAAGACTTGCCCGTATCAAGCGATTTGAGTTGCTTCGCAACCCCTAAGGTATCTACTCATGCTAGCAGCTGTACGTGTTTCAAATTCTGGAATATTCCATTCGTCTTCCCTGGTGAAGGAATTTCGGAAAACTGCGTTGAATAACTCCGCTTTAGCGGCACAGTCGTCGGCAACAGTACCATCGGCACTGCACAGCGAAGGTATTGACTGCCGCTTGTGTACTTTACATACGACCAGAATTTCTTCGGATTTTCTACCAAATTTCGAGACAATGTTTCGTTGTGGAACCTATTAAAGGCATCTCGCATTGAAGTCCGTGCCAAATTTCGCGCGTCTGTAAATTTTAGCCAATCTTCGGGATTTCGCGTTCTTCTGAACTTCGCATGCTTTTTCCGTTGCCTCTGCAACAGCGTTCGGACCTGTTTTGTGTACCATGGGGGATCAGTTCCATCTCTTACCAATTTATGAGGTATGAATCCCTCAATTGCTGTTGCTACTATATCTTTGAATTTGAGCCACATCTCGTCTACATTTGCATAGTTCGGAAGGAATGGAGATTGTCTCTTAGGAAAGCTTCTAGTGGCACTTTATCCGCTTTTTTAAATGAAATTATTTTGTGTTTGTTTCTGGTGGATTTGGAAGAAACGGTATTGAGCCTAGCTACAACGACCTTGTGATCACTAATCCCTGTATCAGTCATGATGCTCTCTATTAGCTCTGGATTGTTTGTGGCTAAGAGGTCAAGTGTGTTTTCGCAACTGTTTACAATTCGCGTGGGTTTCCTGGACTAACTGCTGGAAATAGTTTTCGGAGAAAGCATTTAGGACAATCTCGGAAGATGTTTTCTGCCTACCACCGGTTTTGAACAAGTATTTTTGCCAACATATCGAGGAAATGTTGAAGTCCCCACCAACTATAAACCTATGAGTGGGGTATTTATTTGTTACGAGACTCAAATTTTCTCTGAACTTCGCTCTATTGGGAGAATTCTAGGAGAGTGTAGCTCATCTAAAGAAAGCCAGCATACAGAACACTTGTGCGATCCATTATTAATTGGCCGGCCGAAGTGGCCGTGCGGTTAAAGGCGCTGCAGTCTGGAACCGCGAGACCGCTACGGTCGCAGGTTCGAATCCTGCCTCGGGCATGGATGTTTGTGATGTCCTTAGGTTAGTTAGGTTTAACTTGTTCTAAGTTCTAGGGGACTAATGACCTCAGCAGTTTAGTCCCATAGTGCTCAGAGCCATTTGAAGCCATTATTAATTGAGCGGTTGGATCCCTACCAGGTAGGCGTACTGCAAAGGAAGATATGGAAGCAATGTAAAGGTGTACAGCTTGTTACTTTTATTACCAGGACTTTCGACCAACGCCCGAGTGTTACGGAAATCCCCAAGGGAAGAAGGCGTCCTTTTCGCTAAACTATATTAAGAAATAACCGGCGTTTGTGACACTGCAGAACGATTGTACTGTCATTTACATAGATCTCGCGTAAGGATCTCGAAGATAGGACAAATCGGGACTCTCACGGAAGCATGTAGACAGTCGTTTCTCCCTCGGTCCATTTGAGAATGGATCACGAAAGGGACTGACTAGGAGTGGCATAAAGTATCCTCTGCGATGCCGTGTGTGGAGTACGTGTGTAGATGTCGTAGTAGAAGAAGTTATGGAATGGAAACTCGAGTTTGGGAATGTAAGTCGGCCCAGAGTTGACGCCGTACACACGACACGCGTCCACGACTGAGGCTCTGCCAGGCTGTTGGCAGGACGGAGAGGCGAGGCTATCGCCAGGATCCACGGCCGGCCGTCGCCCGACCGCGCCGCCCTCCACACACATCGTGTGGCGGCGCCTCTGCTGCGTCTGGGCGGGGAGTGTGCTGCGGTAGCGCGCAGCCACCACGCGCCCCTCCTCTCGACACGCGTGTTACGAGTTCACTCACCTCCACCGCCACGTTTCCTCCCGTGTTAGAGAGAAAGACAAAAGGAATAAACCTCTCCTGCTCTTTCGCATTTTACACATCTCTCGCATCGTAGCTCGGGCCACGTGTTCTGCGCAAAGAATGCACACTCTGTGGTGTCACCGCCAGACACCACACTTGCTAGGTGGTAGCTTTAAATCGGCCGCGGTCCATTAGTACATGTCGGACCCGCGTGTCGCCACTGTGTGATCGCAGACCGAGCGCCACCACATGGCAGGTCTAGAGAGACGTACGAGCACTCGCCCCAGTTGTACGGACGACATTGCTAGCGACTACACGTACGGAGCCTTTCTCTCAATTGCCGAGAGACAGAATAGCCTTCAGCTAAGTCCATAGCTACGACCTAGCAAGGCGCAGTTAACCATATCTGGAGAGAGTCTCACTTGTATTATCAACAGCGATGTACCGCAGAAGTGAATAAAAGTTAAGTATACGAGAAGCTCCGTTCTTTTCTTTATAGCATTCATAGAGTATCCTGTTTCAGACTTAACGCAAGACGGCGTGAGTTGACGCGTGCCCTTTCGGCTACTTCAGTGTGGCGTAGCTAGCTTGTTACGCCACAACACACTCAAATGGTTGCAAAAGCTTTCGAGGCTAAGAACTTTGTATCCCTTGTTTTTTATGTTCGCGCCTGTCATTTTGCTTCACTTTTCTGTGAAAGCTATTCCGAAACGGAAAAATACACTAATGGCCATTAAAATTGCTCCACCAAGAAGAAGTGCAGATGATAAACGGGCATTCATTGGACAAATATACTAGAACTGACATGCGATTACATTTTCACACAGTTTGGTTGCAAAGATCCTGAGAAATCAGTACCCAGAACAACTACCTCTGGCCGTAATAACGGCCTTGATACTCCTGGGCACTGAGTCAAACAGAGCATGGATGGAGTGTACAGGTACAGCTGCCTCTGTAGCCTCAACACGATACCACAGTTCATCAAGAGTAGTGACTGCCGTATTGTGACGAGCCAGTTGCTGGGCCACCATTGACCAGACGTTTTCAATTGGTGATAGATCTGGAGAATGTGCTGGCCAGGGCAGCAGCCGAACCTTTTCTGTATCCAGAAAAGCCCGTACTGGACCTGCAACATGCGATCGTCCATTATCCTGCTGAAATGGAAGGTTTCGCAGGGATCGAATAAAGGACAGAGCCACGGGTCGTAACACATCTGAAATGTAACGTCCACTGTTCAAAGTGCTGTCAATGCGAACAGGAGGTGACCGAGACGTGTAACCAATGGAACCCCGCACCATCGCGTCGGGTGATACGCCAGTATGGCGATGGCGAATACACGCTTCCAATGTGCGTTCACCGCGATGTCGCAAAACACGGATGCGACCATCACGATGCTGTAAACAGGGATTCATCCGAAAAAATGACGTTTTGCCATTCGTGCTCCCAGGTTAGTCGTTGAGTACACCATCGCAGGCGCTTCTGTCTGTCATGCAGCTTCAAGGGTAACCGCAGCCCTGGTCTCCGAACTGATAGTCCATGTGTTGCAAACTTCATTGAACTGTTCGTACAGATGCTTGTTGTCTTGCATACGTCCCCATCTGTTGACTCAGGGATCGAGACGTGGCTGCACGATCCGTTACACCCATGCGGATAAGATGCCTGTCATCTCGACTGCTAGTTATACGAGACCGTTCGGGTCTACCACGGCGTTCCGTATTACCCTCCTGAACCCACCGATTCCATATTCTGCTAACAGTCATTGGATCTCGACCAACGCGATGAGCAATGTCGCGATACGATAAACCGCAACCGCGAAAGGCTACAGTCCGACCCTTATCAAAGTCGGAAACGTGATGGTACGCATTTCTCCTCCTTACACGAGGCATCACAACAACGTTTCACCAGTCAACGCCGTTCAACTGCTGTTTGTGCATGAGAAATCGGTTGGAAACTTTCCTCATGTCAGCACGTTGTAGGTGTCGCTACCGGCGCCTACCTTGTGTGAATGCTCTGACAGGCTAATCATTTGCATATCACAGCATCTTCTTCCTGTCGGTTAAATTTCGCGTCTTTAGCACGTCATCTTAGTGGTGTAGCAATTTTAATCTCCAGTAGTGTATGCAAATTCCAAAGGCAACACGGTTATGTTACCTTTATTCTTTAATACTTGTAGCTAATGTCTAGAACCAACATTTGTCGGTCTGGAGACTGACAGCAATAGTAACTCAACCTGAAGCAAACCTACTTGATTACTTTACAGTGGTTGGCAGGTGATTCGTATGACCACTTTAAGACAATTTTGCTACCTTTCCGCGCTCGTACTGCATGTTGCGTAAGTCAGCACCTAACTAATTTCGAGAGAGAGCTCTGATTTCTCTAACGAGGGTCATTTCCCTCTTTTAGAAGGGAGTCAACAAAATATTTGGGCATTCGAACGAGGAGGTTGGTGATTTCCTCGTAAAGACAAAGCCTTTGTTTTAATTGTTGTCAGCCCATTCTCTTCCCCATTTCTCGATAGTACAGAAAGGAACTATAATTCTTTGAACTATCTCGAGGTACTGTCTAACTTATTTGGTGAGGACCCCCTACCAAGCAGCAGTACACCAGTTAAATCGATAATCTTTAAATTTGTCTGATTTAAAGGGAGAAGTATTCAGTGCAATGAGAAAGATTTGTTTGATATGACATCATACATTCACAATTTCGTTAATGTAAGGTAACCTATTGCCTAAGTGGTAGGTGCGTACTTCTGGACATTAAAGAGAGAACACTATAAAACGATACGAAGAAGCTCTGGAAATTTGAGTGGAGTCTCGGGGTTAAAGCACTAGTTACGAGTAAATGGTCTTCACCTTTACCTCTGAAACGCAAAATTGAAAACATCGAGGAATGAGTAGAAGAAGAGACTCATGCCTTAACGACGTCTTAATCAAAGTGGCTTTGGAAAGATGGGACAATGTTTTGTGCTGCCAAAGCCAGTGTCCTTAAGGACTGATTTCCCGTGAAATACTTCCTTCGATTTCTGCTCCACAAATTTTGAAATATGATGGCTTGCTTATGGTCTTCAGTCAGAAGAGTGGGTTGTTGCAGCCCTCCACAGTGTTATGTACTCTGCAAGCCTCTTCAAATGGTTCAAATGGCTCTGAGCACTATGGGACTTAACATCTGAGATCATCAGTCCCCTAGAACTTAGAACTACTTAAACCTAACTAACCTAAGGACATCACACACATCCATGCCCGAGGCAGGATTCGAACCTGCGACCGTAGAGGTCGCGCAGTTGCAGACAGAAGCGCCTAGAACCGCTCGGTCACAACGGCCGGCTAAGCCTCTTCATCTCTGCATAACTGCTGCAGTTGAACGAGCTTAGTGTAGTCAAGTCTTCGTCTCCCTCTACTACCCACACTTAGTTCATTACCAAACTGACCATTCGTGAATGTTTCAGGATGTGCCCTGTGAATAGACCTCTTGTTTTAACAATGTTGCGTCGTAAAATTCTTCTTCTTTCTGCAAGTTTTCTAAACCATGGAGAGTCTCTCGCATCCAAATTTCCATCTCGTTCAGTTTTACCAGTCCATTTCTTGCATGCCTCTGTCCTGCATCTCACACCTCACTCCATCGTTCCAGTGTAGCCGGGGTGCTCCTCTTTTTCTGTGTCGTGAACGTGTCCAGTGCCATATTTTCGAAGGTCGCATTCCCTTAGGTAGTCTTCTAAGATTTCCATTCCGTGTCAGGCGTTTGTTTCAGTTGTGTCTACAATATCCTTGGCAACTCACACCTTTCCTCGTAGCATTTACTTCTCACTTTGTCTCATCTCGTTACTTGATAGCTTCGTCTCCAAAACTACTTTTCCACTGCTATTTATTTCTTCTTATTGAGCCGGCCGGAGTGGCCGTGCGGTTCTAGGCGCTACAGTCTGGAACCGAGCGACCACTACGGTCGCAGGTTCGAATCCTGCTTCGGGCATGGATGTGTGTGATGTCCTTAGGTTAGTTAGGTTTAATTAGTTCTAAGTTCTAGGCGACTGATGACCTCAGAAGTTAAGTCGCATAGTGCTCAGAGCCATTTGACCCAATCTTCTTATTGACTCTGGTGCCTTCCCTCATTTCCGCACCATACTGCGCGCAATGGTCTCAACTACAGTATATCATCCTTTCCAAAATTTTTGACTTAATTTTCATTTCAGGTAATGAAGCGTAGCTGCTCATTTTCCTCCTTTTCCTTTCCTATTCTGTGCGCTATTTACTCATTCCAACCATCCTTATCCGAAATTACTCCCCCAAAATATTTATATGATCCACTACACCACAAATCCATCTCCCATAAAGGGATCCCGTCCAGTATCTCCGACAAACAAGTATTCAGTCATTATGATTTTTTTTCCAGTCTCCAATGCTAATATTCTTATTTAAGCTTTCTTGACACGTAATATAATTCTTCTTCTTCCTTCCTGAAAGTGACCTGTTGTTGTTGTGGTCTTCAGTCCTGAGACTGGTTTGATGCAGCTCTCCATGCTACTCTATCCTGTGCAAGCTTCTTCATCTCCCAGTACCTACTGCAACCTACATCCTTCTGAATCTGCTTACTGTATTCATCTCTTGGTCTCCCCCTACGATTTTTACCCTCCACGATGCCCTCCAATACTAAATTGGTGATCCCTTGATGCCTCAGAACATGTCCTACCAACCAATCCCTTCTTCTGGTCAAGTTGTGCCACAAACTCCTCTTCTCCCCAATCCTATTCAGTACCTCCTCATTAGTTATGTGATCTACCCATCTAACCTTCAGCATTCTTCTGTAGCACCACATTTCGAAAGCTTCTATTCTCTTCTTGTCCAAACTATTTACCGTCCATGTTTCACTTCCATACATGGCTACAATCCATACAAACACTTTCAGAAATGACTTCCTGACACTTAAATCTATACTCGATGTTAACAAATTTCTCTTCTTCAGAAACGCTTTCCTTGCCATTGCCAGTCTACATTTTATATCCTCTCTACTTCGACCATCATCGGTTATTTTGCTCCCCAAATAGCAAAACTCCTGATCATCAGTTATATTTATGGAGAGCAGGATGTCATCACCTATTCTACTTTCCATCCTTTGCACTTCGTTTAGCAAATTTTCAGTGGTTCGTTGAAAAATATTTTAAAGAGCAACACTCATCTCTCAGTCCTTTGCTAACTTTAAATTTCTGTTACAGTAACTACCCGTCTTTAACATAACAAATATTATCTGAAGACAGTTTCCTAGTGAGTTGCACATAACACTTACAATGTCGTGTTAATTCATTGCTTCCAAAATCCTAAAATTTTGTGCACAGTCATAGGCCTTATGCAAGTTTATAAAAGCTATGTGTGGTAGCAAGTTATGCGCCATTCTCTTGTTAGTCACCTGCCTAATTCTGAAAATACTATCAACACGAAACCTTTTGAATGTTGGGCGCCATAAGGCTCCCTTGCTGTGCAGCGACCGTGGAATATAAAACTATAAAGAATGTAGGAACCAGTAGCGGAAACATAATTTATCTATCTTGTTTCAAATCGGTTTCGACTGATATCAGTCATCATCTGTGCATTTTTGCTAACCGATACATGCCATCAGTAGAAGTACTGTACTTGGCAGACTTCTATTTTGAAGACTTCATAACAAAAATCTGCCAAGGACAGTACTTCTACTTATGGCATGTCTCGGTTAGAAAAATGCTCCGGTGATGACTGATATCAGTCGAAATCGATTTGCAACAAGATAAATAAATTATGTTTCTGCGACTGGTTGCTACATTCTTTATAATTTTATAACACGAGAACTGTCTTCTCGGAAGCCACTCTGTTGTCCTACTTTATTTCAACTCCAGTTTTAAGGACCTTACAACAGAGTCTTGATATACAAGGTATCTAGAAATTCCCATTACAAACTTCTAGGGCTTGTAAATGGGAGAGAGTACATAAAATTTTTTGATATGATCCCATATGCGGAACGTTTTACGTATTCTCTCTACTTTGACCATCGCCATTTATTTTGCTGCCTAAATAGCATAACAGGTCTCTTTATTTCCGTGTGTCAGTTCCTAATATAATTCCTTCAGCGTGCTTTAGTTCCACCACATTCCATTAACCTCGTTTTATTTATGTTAACATTCATGTTATAGTCTCTTTTCAAGACACTATGCATCCCGATCAACTGCTGTTCTAAGTTCTTTGCCGTCTCTGACAGTGTCACAATGACATCAGTAAACCTCAAAGTTTTTATTATGTCGCCCTAACCTTTCCTGTCTTTCTGTTCATCTCATCAGCATTCTTTACTTCTTCCCCAGTGTACAAATTCTGACTTACCAGTTAAAAAACAATTCACTCCACGGAAGTTGAAGTTATTGGAGTTATGTAACAGTTGTTCCAACTACTTAATAAAATATATATCCTTGAGCCGTGAGTAGTCTGACACCTTCATCTTTTTTTCTTGAAAGTCGTTGGTCTTACTACTGGTCTGCACGCTAGAGGCTGCCAAGTTCGCTAATGACCATTGCATTACGAAGGGAGGGGGGCAGTACTTTTCCCCAGCTACTATCACGTCCACGATTCGTAAGGAGGGGGGCTGATGATGACAGGATGGAGGGAGTCAGCAGAATGTCTGCTAACCGCCCTACTTCCTGATGATAAAACAGACACAACTTAGAAGAGAACTAGAAAACGATTACGACAGTCAGACGTTGGTGGTACCATTAGCTTAAGAAGAACTTTTATGTCGCAATTTCTAAGCTCAAACCTGCGGTCTACTCCGAGGTCGTGCGAATAGCAGGTCCACAGGTAGTGCCATGTTTGACAGCATTACTAAACGAGGCGTTGCGAATAAGTAGGATCCAGGCGGTATGGAAAACTGCTAGAGCGGTAGCGATTGAAACGGGAAAGGATAAAGACCCGGAATCACTGAAAAGCGATACACTTATTTGCTTATTAAACCTCTTGGTCACAGTTCAGGTACGTCTGCTCTGTGAACAGAAGTCTTCAGATTGTAGACAATTCAAAAACCAAGTATCAAGTAACGGTCATGACTACACCGCGGGCAGATTCGACAATCTTTGCTGCCGTGCGGTGTTCGCACGTCTTCGACATATCAGGGTCCCCAAATGTCTATATAAGTGGACATAACGTCCAGTGACTTGTGGACAGAGCACGGTGATCAGAAAGGTTACCAAGGGCTGTCCTCAAGGATCCATAAGTGGTCCACTGTTCTGGGAGCTTAGTACTGAACCTCTATTACATCTGACATTAGATGGGGCAGATTCAGCGTAAAGACACTTCGACTGTTACAATTTTATCAGTAAAATGTCTCACATGCAAATGACAACCTAGTAGTAGTGTCTGCAGTCTCCAAGGCGAGACTTGAGGAAAAGGCGAATGATGTGCTTGCTCAGATGCTGCTATGGTGCAAGAGCAACAAAGGAAATATAGCTGTTCATGAAACCACATACATATTTCTGAATGGATTACTTTCTCTTACCAGAGCTTCCTCCCTGAGGCTTGACGGAAAAGCAGCACTGTCTGTAGTTATTTAGGAATTTTTGTAGACAAGAAAAGAAACTTTCTAGAACACGTAAAATCTGTTACTCAAAGAGCAAGACTGCCCGTGCTGGCACTGCTGACTACAAAGTACCATTGTGTGGGTGCAGACAGTGGCGGATACAGAAAAACCTCGAGGAGGGGTGCTAAAGATATCTTGAGCTACCTTTTCTTTTACCGCAATAAAAAATAATCAAGCCACATGCAAAGTTTAAGGAAGTATTATTTAAACTGGTTATACACATGTGCAAGACAATGACATCTTATGATATAAAAAAGTTACAGTGGTGGTTCTCTTCCTTAAATGACGAATTCTATGGGCCTGTTCTTCCTGGCAAGTTGGTTATTTTCATCGTCAATAGGGCAAGCAATGTCAGGGCGAGTGTTCAACAGAGTTAAGCCATTAAGTCGATCCTCCTTCATTGTCGATCTCAGCCATGTCTTTCTACGCCGCAGTGTTGAAAAAGTTCTTTCTACTGTAGCAATAAATGCAGGTAAATAAGCAAATATTTTGTACAGCGTGTGCAAAGTAGGATAGTCAAATCAAGGACAAACAGCCAACGCTTGCATAATAGAATCGCGATCATTAAGCGCGTTTATGCTCGTTTCTTGTATTGAAGAATCTCTCCCATTAGTCTCTTTTTAATCACAAAGAGTGATTTTTCTTCAAATAACGGTAGTTCAATTAAGCACTGATTCAATTTATGTCCCATATCATTACCGTCATTTCTCAGAAGTTGTGAGCGCAAAAGTATGTTTAATTTTAAATGATAAATATTTTCTTCAGCAAAGTGTTCTCTTGTCAGTCGTAACATGGTCCAATGCTGGAATAAAAACAGTTCTTTTCTAATATGTTATTGTATCATCATTATGATCGCATTTTCCCCGTGTCTTTGTCTGCCTGCAAGATGAGGAACGCTCATCTCCACGTCCAACTTTTCCATAACTGCCTTGGCTTCATCAACAATACGAGAAAAGTGGTTATCAGCATTAGCTGTTATACCGTTGTACACCTGATTTTGCTTTTGCCATCGCGACGCTCAAGCTAGGGTCTTGTAAGATTTTGCTGATCGGATTTGTTACGCTCATAATGTCACTCAGTGTAAACGAGCGTGCTACTTAGGAAAGTACTACTCGATAGCTCGATTCAGTCGAGTCGACTGTCGAAAGAAAAGAGCGAATAGCGTGCTGGCTGACTGGCGGGGGCGGCGCGGTTGGCAATGCTCGTGGAGCCGCAGGTGGGGGAGGGGGGGGGATCAATAAACTGAAGTCGACCATTCGCCTTCTCTATTCCAGTTCCACCTCTTACGCTTTGGAACGATACGCTCAGATATTTAAATTACTTGACTGTGTGAAGCAGGACACTGCATCCGAACATTACCGGTCGAAGCAATTCAGAGGCGGGCTGCGAAATTTGTTCCCAGTAGGTTCGAACAGCACATAAGTGTTATGGAGATGCTTCGGGAACTCAAATGGGAATCCCTGGAGGGAAAGCGACGTTCTTTTCGTTAAAACGCTTGTGAGAAAATTTAGAGGAATGACATTTGATGCTAAGTTCCAAACGATTCTATTGCCGCCAACATACATTGCGCGTAGGAACCGTGGAGATGAGATACGAGAAATTAGGGCTCATAGGGAGGCATATAGACACTCGTTTTTCCCTCTCCTCGCTCTACTTGGGAGTGGAACAGGAAAGGAAATGACAACGAGCGGTGATACAGGATACCGTCCGCCACGCGGAGTACGGTGGCTTGTGGACCACCTGCGTAGATGTAGATGTAGAACCTCTGCTTAGTTACGACGATTAATTTCAATTAATTAAACCTTCCTCTGCAAAACTAGACTTCACGCCGGCATTTTGATACCCCCATTTATCCACTTTCGACTGTTCGTCTGATTACGAAAATTCGGACAACAATCCTTTTTATTTTTCAATCAAATAAATAATTAAATTTTTATTAATTGCCGCGATTACTTTCAAGTAAATAATCGATTTTTTGTAAAACTAAAACTCGGGCTGGTCGATGTCATACCACATTTGTCCATTTTCCACTCTTCGTTTGCTATGAAAATTAGCTCAAACAACTGACCAAGAAGCTATCGTCTGTAAGTACATATTAGCAACGTTACTATCTTTAAAAGTGATAGAAAAGTAGCTTATCCGTTGTTTTTCATTGTTCTGAATACGTGGTACTATAGGTATCACGTTCTACTTGGTGGTGCCATAAATTGTCGCTCTTGACGTTCTGACACTACGCTACACACAATGCAAGACCCAAAAGCAAAAGTTTCGTTTCAGTTTCTTTCCACATGATATCCCGTTTCACTTCTAATCAGTTTTCGTAACGTCTGTCTAAAGTCTTCAACCCCTCTCCACCGACGTTCTGCACCTGAGAGTTAAACCAGTTCACAAAGGCGGTCTTGAGTTCCTCGTTGCCCTCAAACCTTTGCGCCTCAAGCCATGGTTTCAAGTGCTAGAAAAGTTAATAGTCGCTCCGTGTGAAATCAAAACTGTGGGTTGGACGGCAGCAAATCTCCCAACGGAAGTGCTGAATCTTCTACTTGGTATGCGCAGCGAGTGTGGATGCACTGTCGTGAAGACTGACTATCCCGAACTTCGATTCAGCATGACACTTGTCAGTCTGATGAACGCTTTGCACTACATGCACACGTCGCTGTAAATGCTGACCCACGTTCCATGAAATCATCCAAAAGAACTGAAATTTTCGGTCCAGAACAGGGTAGCCATTATTTTCGTCTAGAGTAATAAAATCGCATGAATTTTTTCAATTTTGACGAATTTGCATGGTGCCACTGCACTGATTATTCTTCGAATTTGCATTATGTACAATATCCAGTCCTCGTATCCCGATGCAACTGAGAAACAAATTATTTCTATCTTGTAGATACCGGTAGTAAAACGGTGGTTCACTTGACTTTTTTGCTATTTATGTTGGAGATTAAGAACGTACGGTAGCCCACCTGAACACAGTTTGCGATATCAGAGCTTTTACGAGATGGTTGTATAAATAACTGTGTGTCTAACATAAATTTTTTCATCAGCCAAGGCACCAATCGTCACACATCGACAAGATCAAATGTTTTACTCCACCTGTTGCATAATAAACATCTGTATGTCCACTCGTTGACTCAGCATAGACTAGAAAACTAGGTAGAACTCCGGATAAATATAATCACCATTGGATCCTGTTAGTACTAAAATTCGAATTACGTTAGAGAACGTACGAGGTGCATTCAAGTTCTAAGGCCTCCGAATTTTTTTCTCCGGACTGGAAAGAGATAGAAACATGCACATTGTTTTAAAATGAGGCCGCGTTCATTGTCAATACGTCCCAGAGATGGCAGCACTGTACGGCACATGGAATTTTACCGCCAGCGGCGAGAATGAGAACTGTTTTAAATACTTAAAATGGCGACGTTTTCCTTACTTGAACGGCGCGCAGTCATTCGTTTTCTGAAGTTGCGTGGTGTGAAACCAATTGAAATTCATCGACAGTTGAAGGAGACATGTGGTGGTGCAGTTATGGATGTGTCGAAAGTGCGTTCGTGGGTGCGACAGTTTAATGAAGGCAGAACATCATGTGACAACAAACCGAAACAACCTCAGGCTCACACAAGCTGGCCTGACGACATGATCGAGAAAGTGGAGAGAATTGTTTTGGGGGATCGCAGAATGACTGTTGAACAGATCGCCTCCAGAGTTGGCATTTCTGTGGGTTCTGTGCACACAATCCTGCATGACGACCTGAAAATGCGAAAAGTGTCATCCAGGTGGGTGCCACGAATGCTGACGGACGACCACATGGCTGCCCGTGTGACATGTTGCCAAGCAATGTTGACGTGCAACGACAGCATGAATCGGACTTTCTTTTCGTCGGTTGTGACAATGGATGAGACGTGGATGCCATTTTTCAATCCAGAAACAAAGCGCCAGTCAGCTCAATGGAAGAACACAGATTCACCGCAACCAAAAAAATTTCGGGTAACCGCCGGTGCTGAAAAAAAGATGGTGTCCATGTTCTGGGACAGCGAGGACGTAATCCTTACCCACTGCGTTCCAAAGGGCACTACGGTAACAGGTGCATCCTACAAAAATGTTTTGAAGAACAAATTCTTTCCTGCACTGCAACAAAAACGTCCGGGAAGGGCTGCGCGTATGCTGTTTCACCAAGACAACGCACCCGCACATCGAGCTAACGTTACGCAACAGTTTCTTCGTGATAACGACTTTGATATGATTCCTCATGCTCCCTACTCACCTGACCTGGCTCCTAGTGACTTTTGGCTTTTTCCAACAATGAAAGACACTCTCCGTGGCCGCACATTCACCAGCCGTGCTGCTATTGCCTCAGCGATTTTCCAGTGGTCAAAACAGCGTCAGCGTTGTGAAAAATGTGTACGTCTGCAGGGCGATTACGTCGAGAAGTAACGCCAGTTTCGTCGATTTCGGGTGAGTAGTTAATTAGAAAAAAAATCGGAGGCCTTAGAACTTGAATGCACCTTGTACTTCGAAACTGCCACGAGCAAAACTGTTTGAATGTATATTTATTTTCTTTAAACCACAATAAAACGACTAGTGAATGAAAACAGTGGAATGAAAACAAAATAGTTCTGTGGCTTCAACCATAAACAATCAATAAGTGGCACTGCGATTGTGCAACTTCGTTTTGAACCGCAATATACGCAAACGACATTCGTTTTGAACCGCAATATACGCAAACGACTTTTTCTTCTAATGCGACTGGTATGTAGGACGTTTGCAGTTACCGTTGTAGGATCTGCTAAAGCGAAACTCGTTCACGTACACTACAATCTGCCTCTCGCACTACAAGAGACGGTGTTCAACTATACATCGCAGTGTTATGTGGGGAGTGGGAGATTTTGGGAGAGGGGGGGCGAGAGGGGGGGGGGGCAGGTGGTTCTTGCGCAACGGAAGACCCAGACAACATAAGCACACGTAGCGCAAGTGCAGCAATCAGCATAATTTCTCGAAGCGTCGATGCTGAGAGATCCACAATGGTTGGTTGAAATGGTCCAGTGTCGAACCAACACTGTCGTCGAAGCCATTGATTCCAGTATAGGTTTTCTTCGCGAGGTCGGAGTCCCCCCCCCCCCCCCTCAGCTGTGGTCATTTTGCACGATCCAGCGCCCTTTCGTCGCTGCATATGGCAGTCATGTATTCATAGCAGCACAAACATCTCACTGTCAAAGCATCATACCCCGTACTGCCCGAAACGTAAAGACAGAACACCAATCATTCTCTGCCATTGTACATTGATTCGAGACTTGTGAAGTCGACGAGACATACCGGTTCGTGCTATCACGTACTAATTCTTTTTGAGGGGTGTTCACTGAAAGAGCTCAGCCTAATTCTGCCTACACAACAGTGAGTGATGCTGGCCCGATACAGCTCTTCATATTACATTACGTCTCAATTCGGATTACCAATACGAGCGACTGATCCTACCGATGTTACCTTATTCTCCATGCTAGAATTTTTAATTAGCAGTACAGCAGGACGAAACCTAACCTTACACTATGTGATCAAAAGTATCCAGATGCCTGGCTGAAAATGGCTTACAAGTTCCTGGCGCCCTCCATCAGTAATGCTGGAATTCAATATGGTGTTGGCCCACCCTCTGCCTTGATGACAGCTTCCGCTCTCGCAGGCATACGTTCAGTCATGCGCTGGAGGGTTTCTTGGAGAATGGCAGCTCACTCTTTACCTAGTGCTGCACTGAGGAGACGTATCGATATCGGTCGGTGGGGCCTGACATGAAGTAGGCGTTCCAAAACATCCCAAAGGTGTTCCATAGGATTCAGGTCAGGACACTGTGCAGGTCAGTCCATTACAGGGATGTTGTGTGTAACCACTCCGCCACAGGCTGTGCCGTATGAGCCCGCATCTCGTGGTCGTGCGGTAGCGTTCTCGCTTCCCACGCCCGGGTTCCCGGGTTCGATTCCCGGCGGGGTCAGGGATTTTCTCTGCCTCGTGATGGCTGGGTGTTGTGTGATGTCCTTAGGTTAGTTAGGTTTAAGTAGTTCTAGGGGACTAATGACCATAGATGTTAAGTTCCATAGTGCTCAGAGCCATTTGAACCATTTTGTGCCGTATGAACAGGTGGTCGGTCGTGTTGAAAGATGCAATCGCCATCACCGAATTGCTCTTCAGCAGTGGAAAGCAAGAAAGTGCTTAAAACATCAATGTTGCTATGATAGTGCCACGCAAAACAACAAGCTGTGCAAGCCCCCTCCATGCCCCCGAATTTTACTGTAGGCACTACAAATGCTGGCAGATGACGTTCACAGGGCATTCACCATACCCACACCCTGCCACAAGTGACCCTCAATCAACTGATCACGCTCTAAGCCCGCGAGAGAAATAACTCATCCGTAATGTTGCCATACTATTTTAAGTGGTGAAAACGGACTGAATTCACGAACCAGAGGTTGAAAATACCGCTACACATGTAATGTTCTTTTCTTTAGAACACGATCGGTTTTGGGCTGTTATATACCCATCATCAGGCATTATAGCTTCGTGCTGAGACCCCGAGTGAAGCGGTGGACGAGAACAGGACGCAGCTAGCGCAGAGCACACAGAAAAATCCTTCAGGCTAAAATACACACATCAAAAAAAGTTTTGCATCACCTTGGTTCCGAGAGTTCCGGAACCTGTGCAGAAAATTGGAATAGAGATCAACATAAACATCATTTCCGCCCTTTTATTGCTCATGAAAAGAACACATTGCATGATGTACCATCATACAGCGAGACCTTCATAGGTGGTGGTCCAGATTGCTGTACACACTGGTTCCTGTAATACCCAGTAGCACGTCCTCTTCTTGCATTGCTGCATGCCTGCATTCGTCTCGGCATACCATCCACAAGACACAGTTGGTCCAGATTGTCCCACTCGTCAACGGCGATTCGCCGTAGATCCCTCAGAGTGGTTGGTGGGTCACGTCGTCCATAAACAGACCTTTTCAATCTATCCCGGGCATGTTCGATACGGTTCATGTCTGGAGAACATGCTGGCCACTCGAGCGTGTCGTTATCCTGATGGAAGTCATTGATAAGATGTGTACGATGAGGGCACGACTTGTCATCCATGAAGACGGATGCCTCGCCAATATGCTGCCGATATGGTTGATCGGTCGGAGGATGGAATTCACGTATCGCACAGCTGCGTACATCGGCTCCACAAAATGCCACCCTAAACCCTGTTGCCTCCAGACACGTTGAAACGCCCCGCTGAACCCGCAGGTCAGGACAGGTAGTTGGAATTGCGGAAAGGGGCCAAAATGAGCGGCTGTCAGTTACACGCGAACATATATAACTTTATTTATTTGACCAAACATTAACAGTACAAATTCTTAGTTATCAGCTGAATGTTGTTGTTGTTGTGGTCTTCAGTCCTGAGACTGGTTTGATGCAGCTCTCCATGCTACTCTATCCTGTGCAAGCTTCTTCATCTCCCAGTACCTACTGCAACCTGCATCCTTCTGAATCTGCTTAGTGTATTCATCTCTTGGTCTCCCCCTACGATTTTTACCCTCCACGATGCCCTCCAATACTAAATTGGTGATCCCTTGATGCCTCAGAACATGTCCTACCAATCGATCCCTTCTTCTGGTCAAGTTGTGCCACAAACTCCTCTTCTCCCCAGTCCTATTCAGTACCTCCTCATTAGTTATGTGATCTACCCATCTAATCTTCAGCATTCTTCTGTAGCACCACATTTCGAAAGCTTCTATTCTCTTCTTGTCCAAACTATTTACCGTCCATGTTTCACTTCCATACATGGCTACACTCCATACAAATACTTTCAGAAATGACTTCCTGGCACTTAAATCTATACTCGATGTTAACAAATTTCTCTTCTTCAGAAACGCTTTCCTTCACATTGCCAGTCTACATTTTATTTCCTCTCTACTTCGACCATCATCGGTTATTTTGCTCCCCAAATAGCAAAACTCTTTTACTACTTTAAGTGTCTCATTTCCTAATCTAATACCCTCAACATCACCCGACTTAATTCGACTACATTCCATTATCCTCGTTTTGCTTTTGTTGATGTTCATCTTATATCCTCCCTTCAAGACACCATCCATTCCGTTCAACTGCTCTTCCAAGTCCTTTGCTGTCTCTGACAGAATTACAATGTCATCGGCGAACCTCAAAGTTTTTATTTCTTCTCCATGGATTTTAATACCTACTCCGAATTTTTCTTTTGTTTCCTTTACTGCTTGCTCAATATACAGATTGAATAACATCGGGGAGAGGCTACAACCCTGTCTTACTCCCTTCCCAACCGCTGCTTCCCTTTCATGTCCCTCGACTCTTATAACTGCCATCTGGTTTCTGTACAAAACGTAAATACCCTTTCGCTCCCTGTATTTTACCCCTGCCACCTTCAGAATTTGAAAGAGAGTATTCCAGTCAACATTGTCAAAAGCTTTCTCTAAATCTACAAATGCTAGAAACGTAGGTTTGCCTTTCCTTAATCTTTCTTCTAAGATAAGTCGTAAGGTCAGTATTGCCTCACGTGTTCCAGTATTTCTACTGAATCCAAACTGATCTTCCCCGAGGCCGGCTTCTACTAGTTTTTCCATTCGTCTGTAAAGAATTCGTGTTAGTATTTTGCAGCTGTGACTTATTAAACTGATAGTTCGGTAATTTTCACATCTGTCAACACCTGCTTTCTTTGGGATTGGAATTATTATATTCTTCTTGAAGTCTGAGGGTATTTCACCTGTTTCATACATCTTGCTCACCAGATGGTAGAGTTTTGTCAGGACTGGCTCTCCCAAGGCCGTCAGTAGTTCCAATGGAATGTTGTCTACTCCGGGGGCCTTGTTTCGACTCAGGCCTTTCAGTGCTCTGTCAAACTCTTCACGCAGTATCGTATCTCCCATTTCATCTTCATCTACATCCTCTTCCATTTCCATAATATTGTCCTCAAGTACATCGCCCTTGTATAGACCCTCTATATACTCCTTCCACCTTTCTGCTTTCCCTTCTTTGCTTAGAACTGGGTTTCCATCTGAGCTCTTGATGTTCATACAAGTGGTTCTCTTATCTCCAAAGGTCTCTTTAATTTTCCTGTAGGCAGTATCTATCTTACCCCTAGTGAGAAAAGCATCTACATCCTTACATTTGTCCTCTAGCCATCCCTGCTTATCCATTTTGCACTTCCTGTCGATCTCATTTTTGAGACGTTTGTATTCCTTTTTGCCTGCTTCATTTACTGCATTTTTATATTTTCTCCTTTCATCAATTAAATTCAATATTTCTTCTGTTACCCAAGGATTTCTACTAGCCCTCGTCTTTTTACCTATTTGATCCTCTGCTGCCTTCACTACTTCATCCCTCAAAGCTACCCATTCCTCTTCTACTGTATTTCTTTCCCCCATTCCTGTCAATTGTTCCCTTATGCTCTCCCTGAAACTCTGTACAACTTCTGGTTCTTTCAGTTTATCCAGGTCCCATCTCCTTAAATTCCCACCTTTTTGCAGTTTCTTCAGTTTTAATCTACAGGTCATAACCAATAGATTGTGGTCAGAGTCCACATCTGCCCCTGGAAATGTCTTACAATTTAAAACCTGGTTCCTAAATCTCTGTCTTACCATTATATAATCTATCTGATACCTTTTAGTATCTCCAGGGTTATACAACCTTCTATCATGATTCTTAAACCAAGTGTTAGCTATGATTAAGTTGTGCTCTGTGCAAAATTCTACCAGACGGCTTCCTCTTTCATTTCTTAGCCCCAAACCATATTCACCTACTACGTTTCCTTCTCTCCCTTTTCCTACACTCGAATTCCAGTCACCCATGACTATTAAATTTTCGTCTCCCTTCACTATCTGAATAATTTCTTTTATTTCATCATACATTTCTTCAATTTCTTCGTCATCTGCAGAGCTAGTTGGCATATAAACTTGTACTGCTGTAGTAGGTGTGGGCTTCGTATCTATCTTGGCCACAATAATGCGTTCACTATGCTGTTTGTAGTAGCTTACCCGCATTCCTATTTTCCTATTCATTATTAAACCTACTCTGCATTACCCCTATTTGACTTTGTGTTGATAACCCTGTAGTCACCTGACCAGAAGTCTTGTTCCTCCTGCCACCGAACTTCACTAATTCCCACTATATCTAACTTTAACCTATCGATTTCCCTTTTTAAATTTTCTAACCTACCTGCCCGATTAAGGGATCTGACATTCGACGCTCCGATCCGTAGAATGCCAGTTTTCTTTCTCCTGATAACGACATCCTCTTGAGTAGTCCCCGCCCGGAGATCCGATTGGGGGACTATTTTACCTCCGGAATATTTTACCCAAGAGGACGCCATCATCATTTAATCATACAGTAAAGCTTCATGCCCTCGGGAAAAATTACGGCCGTAGTTTCCCCTTGCTTTCAGCCGTTCGCAGTACCAGCACAGCAAGGCCGTTTTGGTTATTGTTACAAGGCCGGATCAGTCAATCATCCAGACTGTTGCCCCTGCAACTACTGAAAAGGCTGCTGCCCCTCTTCAGGAACCACACGTTTGTCTGGCCTCTCAACAGATACCCCTCCGTTGTGGTTGTACCTACGGTACGGCTATCTGTATCGCTGAGGCACGCAAGCCTCCCCACCAACGGCAAGGTCCATGGTTCATGGGGGGCATCAGCTGAATACGCCACACTATATTTTTCCTTAAGGGCACAACCACTTTAATTTAAAAAAAAACGGCTAAAAGCCATTAACTCACAATTCAGAAGCCAAAAGAATATTTAGAAGACAGAAGGCCTCACGTTAAGTAAGTTCTATAATTTGGCTGAAGGCCCAAAAATCTAACACTTGAAAAGCAACAACCTTAATTTAAAGACGGCTGAAGGCCGATGATTTAAGACTCAAGGTAAAATTAAATAAAAAACACAAGGCAGAATGCCTTATCTTCAATTAGGCTGAAAGCCCCAAAAAGTCTGATGTTCGAAAGACAAAGATCCTTAATTTAAAAAAGGCTGAAGACCCCATGACTTAAAACTCAAGGTAAAATAAATTTAAACAACAAAGCCTTATCTTAAATTAGGCTAAAGGCCCCAAACAATCTAACACTTAACAAGCAAGGAATTTTAATTGTGAAACGGCTGAAGGCCCATGAGTTAAAACACCACTAAAAACAATCCAACTTTAATTCAAAACCATTGGCTATGAGCCATACAGTGCACCCAACAGAAAATAAGAGAAAGGCAGTGCAGCTAACGGCGCTCAGAAATTTCGGGGGGTCGGCCAGCACATGAAATACTAACGATCGCTTAGGTGAGACAGGCAGTCGGCGCAACCATTCTCGATCCGACGACAACCCAACCAACACACAGTCAACGGACCCACCGACAACGTAACTTGCGCTCCACTCTACCAGCAAACAAACGGGAGTTCAATGCAAACGTAAAAGGCATGGACGCCCACAACCAAGCACACCGTAAGCTGTCGAAGTACACACCATGCTGGACAGCGACAACACGGTGATTAAAGGACACTTCATAAATTTACGTCAACGGCCAGGGCAGTTAACTGCAACGTTAACGGCCACAAGGCAGAAAATTCCGCTGGTGCACTTCAATTGCAAATAACCAAATACAGTTAGACTCCACCGGACAGTGGCTACACATTCGCCAACTCGAACACACACGTTGTTGCTCGTGGGAATGTCCCAACAGCCGACAACGAGAACCAAACGGTACAATGTGAACAGTCTTGACGTGCTGGTAAATCAAATCTAAACTCAACTTTCGTGTCCAGGGTCGGTGAGCCACGGACCTCGTAGCAATGGGAACAGCCCCACACACTCCGACACTGCTTAGAGACCACCAGCGGACCCGGCCAAACTATGCCCCGAGGAGATTTCCTCGCTGCCCCACACCGGCCGGTCGCGTTGGTCTCGTGGTTCTAGGCGCGCAGTCCGGAACCGTGCGACTGCTACGGTCGCAGGTTCGAATCCTGCCTCGGGCATGGAAGTGTGTGATGTCCTTAGGTTAGCTAGGTTTAAGTAGTTCTAAGTTCTAGGGGACTAATGACCACAGCAGTTGAGTCCCATAGTGCTCAGAGCCATTTGAACCATTTTTTGCCCCACGCCAACCGACCGACTCCCACACATCAGCACGGAGACAGCACTAAACTGAGCAGTCGACATCATAAGCTACACACAGTTTCACGAACACTTGCATGAAGGGCTAGACAATACTAACGGCAGCGACTGTGCAATAAAAATGACGAATCACGAGTCGGCACGCGCAGGCAACCCATAAGCGATCGCCGGCCAACATACACGTCATCCGACAAGAGGACTGACGACCAAACTAAGTGGTCCGCACTCAAGTGATATGTATCGGCAACCGTTGGGCGAGTCATGGCTGGCAGGATCTCACTGCTGCCACACCCTGACTTAACTTCTGCCATGTCCTAAGTCAAACACTGCCAGGTCCGAACTGCACAGCTAGCGCCTCCCAACTCACTGGCAGATCCGAACTAACTCCGAACACACTTCAACCGGGAAATAGTAGCAGTCAGCAAAGTTAATACGCCAGGGTTTATACCGATAAGCGCCGCTGCTGCCGCTCACGGGCAGGCAAGGCGGCAACACAGTGACACCAGTCATTGAAATTAACACAACGAGGTGGCAGTATGGTAAAAAAAAAGAAAATAATAGGATATAAATAAGAGATGGCGCGAACACGAGCCACGCACGGCTCACATGTCTCCAACGAATGTCTGGTTAAAGACATATGCAACACTCATCGGCGAAGAGAAAGTGATGCCAATCCTGTGCGGTCCATTCGGCATGTTGTTAGGCCCATTTTACCGCGCTGCATGGTGTCGTGGTTGACAAGATGGACCTTGACATGGACGTCGGTAGTGAAGTTGAGCAGCGTCGGGCAGTTGGATGTGAACAGCGCATAGCGTTGGGCAGTTGGAGGTGAGCCGCCAGCAGTGGTGGATGTGGAGGGAGAGATGCCAGAGTTTTGAGAGGTCACTATAAGCGGACGATCTGGACGTGTGTGCCCCAGAAAAAAAAAATTGTAAAGATGGATGTCATGAATTGATAGATATATATATGATGACTTTTGAACATTATTAAGGTAAATACATTGTTTGTTCTCTATCAAAATCTTTCGTTTGCTAACTATGCCTATCAGTAGTTAGTGCCTTCAGTAGTTAGAATCTTTTATTTAGCTGGCAGTGTTGGCGCTCGCTGTACTGCAGTAGTCGAGTAATGAAGATTTTTGTGAGGTAAGTGATTCATGAAAGGTATAGGTTATTGCTGGTCAGGGCCATTCTTTTGATGATCAGAATAAGTAAAGAGAAAACTGTTTGAGTACGTTGCGTTTTGCTCAGCTGTTTGAAAATCAAATGACGTAGAAGTTTCCAGCACAGTAATTATAATTTTCCAAAGGGGACGTTCCAAGTTCCTTGTGCAGCTTTTTCTAGTAATTTTTTATTAACACATCTGAGTATGTAAACATTTATTTTTTTAAGATCAGTGTCTCTGTTGTAGTTTTTTTTTAATTACATGATTCTATCATGTTATGTAATGGCATCTTGGTTTGGCATTAGTGCTAAAGTGTTATCTAGTCACCCTTTACCTGTAAGCGTTTCATTATTTTGAGGGAAGTCCTGTATGGAAGTTTGAAGTTCTCAAGTTTGTTAGTAACTTACTTTTCTTAATTTGGAATTGTTTGTTAGATTACTGAGTACGTTGGGTTTCTAACTGTATTTGCAAAGTGTTGTCTAGTGACACAATTTGCAAATTTCAGATTATTTTTAAAAGCGTAATGCCAAGAAAGTGTCTTAATTATATAGTGTGACTGCCAACCATGATTCCATCCCGCTTCATCTTTTATGGTATTTAAGATATGCTGTGCAAGTGTGGTACGACTAAGGAATCACGTACCAGTTGGTAGCAGAGACAGAAGGGAGGGGGTTTTGCTTTTCCTATCCTCTCCTCTGGTTGGTAGTCGTGGCTTAGCAAGTTGTAAAATTGTCATTGTTGTGTTTTGAGACTTGTCTGCCTGTTTCAGGAAGTTACGTAACACGAGACTCCGCGCTTGCCCCGGAATAACATACTTTTGGAAAGAGCAGTTGATGTATGAACTCCGTGTACGCGGGCTGCCGGTAGACGGAAATGTGTCTGGTTTGGTGGCCAGGCTTCGTGCAGCGCTTGACATTCCCGTCGCCCTACCGACAGACATCGTTAGCGAGGTAGGTGACTTGTTGTCGAATGTCGAAACAGCCTAAGTGATGTACGTCGGACGATTGAATTTCTGGCGTCTACTCAACCGACGCACAAACAAACTTGTCGCGTGCAGGCGCATTTAGCCCATTACTGTAACTGTTTATCGGATATCGCTTCAATCGATCTCAATGATGCAGTGGCTGCTCTCTGTCATAAATTGCTTGTTGTTGCCGGCGGTTTGCAGTCACGCTCCGTGGCGCTTGCTTTAAGTGTGGGAGGCTTAAGCACTGATTCTGAGCCTGAAAATGTGAGTGAGATCACACGCGTTAAGTGTAACGAAGAATATTTGAGTTTATTTTCTAAATTACCTAATCCAATTACGAACGTTTTGAAAGATATATCTATCTTGTATATCGAAAATTTGAGCCAGATTGAATCTTTTCTGTGGTTGTTAGCCTGTCTCCAGATTCACGCTGACGCGTTGCATGTTCCACAGTCTGTCGTAATAGCATTATTACATCCGATGGCTAAGGGTGTGCTTAGTAGCATGATAGCCGAGGGACTGGAACAACAGGGTTCCTCAGTTCAGCTCCGTCAGCGTGTTAGTAGTAGAATGCTCTCGGCACGCATGCGTGTCGAATTAGAGCGGGAATGTTATTGGAAGGTCCAAGCTTGTAACGAACCCTTAGCGCAGTGTTTTGAGAGGGTTGAGTGGCGTTGGATATGCGTTTTGAGTGGCGTTGGATATGCATGTGTCCGATCTTGATTGTACCGAACATACGTGGGAAGGCATGCGGGTACAGGATCGCGCCAGGTTGAACCTTGTACAGCGCCCTTGCTCCATGACACAGCTTCAACATTTGGTTGATTCTAATGGCTCTGAGCACTATGGGACTAAACTTCTGAGGTCATCAGTCCCCTAGAACTTAGAACTACTTAAACCTAACTAACCTAAGGACAACACACACATCCATTCCCAAGGCAGGATTCGAACCTGCGACCATAGCGGTCTCGCGGCTCCAGATTGTAGCGCCTAGAACCGCACGGCCACTCCGGCCGGCGGTTGATTCTATTCACGCTATTTCTTGGGCGGATGAAGACCGTTTCGCCGCACAGGGGAAAGTAATATCTGAGGCACCAAAGTGTAGTAACTCTATTATTGGGACTTAAAAATTCAGTAGTTCGACGTTGCTACCGTTGCCATGTGGTCGACCATTTAGTACGGGATTATCCGGTCCTTGGGAGCCTTCGTTCAAGTAGCTGACGCCAGAGCATGGGAAAAGGGGGTGAGTTTACTAACTGGCCAGTGAATTGTAAAGCCATTCAGGCGACGCATGTTCCGGCGTTCCCTTTTGTCTGTGCTAGGGTAGAACAGGAACCAGTGTGTGCATTGTTGGATTCGGGTAGTTCCGTACCTTTAGTTGATTATGACTGGTACATAGAATACAGACGTTTGTGCAGGTTTTCGTCTCCGCAGTCTCCGCTTCAGGTATGTCGGGTCGCCGATGGGCGAGAGCTACCTCTAGCAGGGGAGGTGCGGGGGTGGTTGCACGTCGATAAATTCTCATGGCCTCATGGATTTTTCATAGCTGAGAATTTGAGGGACCCTTTGTTGCTCGGGTGTGATTTCATTCAGCATGACGGTTTGGTATTCGATTATGCCGGGAATGTCTTTTGTATTAAGTTTGCACCTCACTGCCTTCTCTCTTTGTGTTCGTGCCAGCGGTCTTGTGCAGGGAATGTGAGCTATGTGTGCAACGCGCAAGTTGACATGGGTTGTCTTGCGACGCGTCAAGTGCAGGCTCTCAACCAGGTCTTGGAGCGCTATCCTCAGGTCTTATCAGATAAGTTGGGAGAGCCAGAGATCCTTAAGTATGGCATACAATTAAATGGTAATGTTCCCGTCCGTCAGGCCCCTTATGGGCCGTCTCCACCGAAGATGAAGATTTTGAGAGCTAAAATAGATGCTACAAGAGGGGGTGATTAGACCATCAACTTCGCCCTATACTTCGCCTACATTTCTAGTGCCAAAAGACCAGGGTAGCAATTTTCTTATGGTAGTTGATTACGGAGGCTTAACAAAAAGTTGGTGTTGTAGTCGGTTACCTTGCCCGATTTGCACAGTTGTTTTACCTGGTTTGCTGGTGCTAATGTGTTCACCATCTTAGATCTCAATCAGGCACATTACCAGATCCCCCTTGCCGAGTCATCCAAGCCTGTGACTGCGTTTTGCACAGATTTGAATTTTTTTGAGTTCAGCAGGGTCCCTTTTGATTTGGCCACTGGTGCGGCTGTGTTGTGCCGTTTGTTGGATGTGGTCTTAGGGGACCTGCAGTTCGTCTGTGTCTAAAAGTATTTAGATGACGTAGTTATCTACAGTGCACCTTTGAGGAACACCTTGTTCACCTGGAGCAGTTTTCCCTAAGGTTGCATTCGGCTGGCCTCAGCATCAAACCATCTAAGATCACCTTGTGTAAACAACAGATTTCTTTCTTATGCCATGTGGTATCTGCAAAAGGCGTAAGCATCGACCACGATAGAACCAAGGCCTTACGGGATTTTCCCCCTCCCCAGATTATTGTCGCTCGCTTCATTGGCATGGCAAATTTCTTCAGTAAATTCATTGCCAATTTCTCCCATCTTGCAGCCCCCCTTAATGATCTTCGGAAGACTAGCGATTTCATATCGGTAGAAAATGAGCAGTGAGCCTTCGCACAGATTAAGACTCCAATTACTCATCCCCCGATGGTGGCTGTGCCATAGTAGTACGAAAAAAAATGGTTCAAATGGCTCTGAGACCTATGGGACTTAACTTCTGAGGTCATCAGTCCCCTAGAACTGAGAACTACTTAAACCTAACTAACCTAAGGACATCACACACATCCATGCCCGAGGCAGGATTCGAACCTGCGACCGTAGCGGTCACGCGGTTCCAAACTGAAGCGCTTAGAACCGCACGGCCACACCGGCCGACTTTAGTAGTACGTTTATGGTACAGACCGACGACTGTCATACCGGGGTAGAGGCAGTTTTACTTCAAGAACATGAAGGGGAGAGGAGACCGATAGCATATGCATCACGGCGACTGCTCCTGAATCTAACTATTATGTATATTAATTAGAGGCTCTGATCGTTGTTTTTGCCTTGGAATACTTTTGTTTCCATTTGGAGCATAACGAATTTCTATTAGAGACAACCAAGCATGAAGCTGGGTCTTGGCTAGACCGAGGAGGACTGGCTGAACTGCACATTGGGCAGTTCGTTTTCAAGTCAGACATTAAAGGCTCGGATAGTGCAATTGCCGATAGTCTGAGTTGTTTGAGTTGTATGTTTACACCCGACTCTCAGGAAGGTCAGGAGCAAAGCGAACAGGACATTTGTGTTGGGGCGATTTTGTCGAACATTCCTGACCTGTTTGGTGGGCTTAAGGAAAAGCAAGCGCAGGTCTCGTGTTGTGGTCCGATTCGAGAAAAGGTCAGGCTGAGGTTTCGGTGCCGGGTTATTGCCTCCAACAAGGGGCACTGTGCAGGGTAGTGGCAATCGACAATGGAGGGTGTGTTTGCCAACTGAATTAGTACCGATGGTTTTCCGGTATTATCACGATTCTGTTCTTGGCGATCATTTGGGCATGTATAAGACCTTGGGCACGATCCGCGAACATTTTGTGTGGCCCTCTCTTTATCGCGACATTAGGCGACTGGTTGGGCAGTGTGATCCCTGCAAAAGGGCTAAGCCTGATTCCGGGGCGTCTCGTGATCTTCTACACTCGCAGCGGGAGCAGTATCCTCTCGATAAAGTTTTTATCGACTATATTGGACCGTTGCCCCGCACAAAAAAGGGCAACCGTTACATCTTGGTTGTCGTGGGTACTTTCTCCCGGTTTACATGGCTGCTTCTTACTCGGGGGGCACCACCCAGCGATTGTCGAAGGTTATATCCTGATTCGGACCGCCGAAATCATTGGTAAGAGACAATGCACCCGCCTTTTTGTCTCGTGTGTTTAAGGCCAACTGCTTCAATAAGGGTATTAGACATATTACCACCACGCATTATTATCCTAAAGCGTCATTTTCCGAAAGATTTACTCGAAATTTAAAAACAGCCCTAACCATCTACCATGCCCGGTCACTTGGTACATGGGATATCATCTTGCCCTAGCTCAGGCGTTTAATACGGTCAAACATGAGGTAACCCGGATGACACCCGCTGCGTTAATGTTTGCCTATACCATTAATTCTCCACTATCAATCTTGTGGAGTATAAGCGAACTCTTATCAGCTTCCATCACCCCTCAGAGCCTCCGTGAGAATTGGCAAAGGGCCAGACGGAATATCCGGACAGCCCACCAGCGACAACAGCTTCGATATAACAAGGGTCGTAGACCATTTTCGGGAAGGATTGGGGACCTGGTTTTTATCCGTAACTTGGCGGCTCCGTCTAGTCAAGATACTAAGGGTAAATTAAAACTGAGATATAGGGGACCTTGTCGCATCTGTAAAATCTTGAGCCCGGTTAACTTGGAGGTAAGGGAGATCGCGTCGGGCAAGCTGTTTAGGGTACATCTCAGCCAGGTCACGCTGGGATGAGTAGGGAGCGTCTGTTCCACACCTGGGCGGTGTACTCTCGCTTAGGAGGGCAAGGTTCAGCTGTGGCGAGCTGACGCCAGTCTTATTTTGTTCATCCATCGTAGAGATCGATTATGGTTGAGGTAAGCTATCTTTGCGTTTCGCGTGCCTTATCTTGTGGCTTCGCAGCCGAAGCGAATGGGTTGTTAGCCTTCGACGGGAACCCTCGAGATCTCTTGTCTTTGGCGGGAGAGACGAGTGTCAACGGCTGCCGAACGAATGTGATGACCGTTACACGTTGTGGTATGAAATTGGTTGGGCGTTTTGCCGAAATGGGCAGCTTGGAGATACAAGTTCTGTGACTTCGCTGGGAACAAAATTTGAAGGGAAGCTCTGAAGATGTGGAACCCGCTCCCTAGTATTGTGTACCTGATATGGAGTGATAAGTCTGTTCACCGACGCACTCTGAGATTTTAAACTTTATTATTATTATGGGAGACTTTCTTGGCCTAGTTAAATGGTGGCCATTATTTGAAAATTTTCTCGGACGTTTTCTTTTATGTCTCTTGCAATCACATGATTTATGTTGCTGTTTTTTTAAAGCCTGCTCTCTATTAATCCAGTCGTCCATGTGTAAGTGAGTCAAAGGTTCTACCCAGTGTTTCTATGTTTCAGAGATATTGGAATGTCTTTGTGATTCGGACAGAGACTTTTAATTGTTCCACCACCTTGGCGGGGAGTGAAATGTTATCCGAGTTCTAGACCTGGCAGTGTTTAAGAACCTCGCCACTACCGTAGTTGGTGACATATCCCATTCCAAAGTTTAGTATTGATCTTCCTTCCGTCAAGGCGGGTTAAGCTGCTAGATATACACTCGTGGAAATGGAAAAAAGAACACATTGACACCGGTGTGTCAGACCCACCATACTTGCTCCGGACACTGCGAGAGGGCTGTACAAGCAATGATCACACGCACGGCACAGCGGACACACCAGGAACCGTGGTGTTGGCCGTCGAATGGCGCTAGCTGCGCAGCATTTGTGCACCGCCGCCGTCAGTGTCAGCCAGTTTGCCGTGGCATAGGGAGCTCCATCGCAGTCTTTAACACTGGTAGCATGCCGCGACAGCGCGGACGTGAACCGTATGTGCAGTTGACGGACTTTGAGCGAGGGCGTATAGTGGGCATGCGGGAGGCCGGGTGGACGTACCGCCGAATTGCTCAACACGTGGGGCGTGAGGTCTCCACAGTACATCGATGTTGTCGCCAGTGGTCGGCGGAAGGTGCACGTGCCCGTCGACCTGGGACCGGACCGCAGCGACGCACGGATGCACGCCAAGACCGTAGGATCCTACGCAGTGCCGTAGGGGACCGCACCGCCACTTCCCAACAAATTAGGGACACTGTTGCTCCTGGGGTATCGGCGAGGACCATTCGCAACCGTCTCCATGAAGCTGGGCTACGGTCCCGCACACCGTTAGGCCGTCTTCCGCTCACGCCCCAACATCGTGCAGCCCGCCTCCAGTGGTGTCGCGACAGGCGTGAATGGAGGGACGAATGGAGACGTGTCGTCTTCAGCGATGAGAGTCGCTTCTGCCTTGGTGCCAATGATGGTCGTATGCGTGTTTGGCGCCGTGCAGGTGAGCGCCACAATCAGGACTGCATACAACCGAGGCACACAGGGCCAACACCCGGCATCATGGTGTGGGGAGCGGTCTCCTACACTGGCCGTACACCACTGGTGATCGTCGAGGGGACACTAAATAGTGCACGGTACATCCAAACCGTCATCGAACCCATCGTTCTACCATTCCTAGACCGGCAAGGGAACTTTCTGTTCCAACAGGACAATGCACGTCCGCATGTATCCCGTGCCACCCAACGTGCTCTAGAAGGTGTAAGTCAACTACCCTGGCCAGCAAGATCTCCGGATCTGTCCCCCATTGAGCATGTTTGTGACTGGATGAAGCGTCGTCTCACGCGGTCTGCACGTCCAGCACGAACGCTGGTCCAACTGAGGCGCCAGGTGGAAATGGCATGGCAAGCCGTTCCACAGGACTACATCCAGCATCTCTACGATCGTCTCCATGGGAGAATAGCAGCCTGCATTGCTGCGAAAGGTGGATATACACTGTACTAGTGCCGACATTGTGCATGCTCTGTTGCCTGTGTCTATGTGCCTGTGGTTCTGTCAGTGTGATCATGTGATGTATCTGACCCCAGGAATGTGTCAATAAAGTTTCCCCTTCCTGGGACACTGAATTCACGGTGTTCTTATTTCAATTTCCAGGAGTGTATATTTTGTATGTAACCTGTTTGTATATGAAGTTGTCTTCTTAAATATTACGGACCGGCAACTGGCTGAACCTTAAACTTCATAGCATCCGCTGAGTTCCTTGTGCAGCGTTCTCTGTTGTTGTTGTTGTGGTCTTCAGTCCTGAGACTGGTTTGATGCAGCTCTCCATGCTACTCTATCCTGTGCAAGCTTCTTCATCTCCCAGTACCTACTGCAGCCTACATCCTTCTGAATCTGCTTAGTGTATTCATCTCTTGGTCGCCCTCTACGATTTTTACCCTCCACGCTGCCCTCCAATACTAAATTGGTGATCCCTCGATGTCTCAGAACATGTCCTACCAACCGATCCCTTCTTCTAGTCAAGTTGTGCCACAAGCTCCTCTTCTCCCCAATTCTATTCAATACCTCCTCATTAGTTATGTGATCTACCCATCTAATCTTCAGCATTCTTCTGTAGCACCTGTAATATTATTGGGATTTCCGTAGTATTAAAGCTGTGCGTACCCTTGGAAAGGCATTCACCTATCTGTTATTAAATGATCAACTTATGAGATGAGACCTATTCTTTGAAAGACATTTGGTTTATATAATTTACGTAACTGTAAAGATGCGCATCTAGCGCGGACGCTAATACATCGATTGCGCAGTCAAAGAAACATTTTAGTTAACAGAAGCTGAATTGACGTTCCGCTTCGATCTAAATAAAAGATGACAGTAAAAAACTTTGGTAGATCTTCAGATTTTTTAATGTACTTCGGCTTGTAATGTGAAAACGTAGAAGAAGGTCGACTTTAAGCTAAAAAAGTGGGCGGTCTTGCCAGCGTGCAGACAACATTATTAATTAATAACATTCAAGTAATTTATGTTCGAAACTGTAAATCAGCAAGTTATTGTTATCGGAGGTGTTGAACAGTGCAAGAATTGTCTTTAACGAAGGAGAAAAGTAATGACTGTAATTTGTGACAAAAACGTGAACATAGGAGCTAGTACAGGACAGGCTGAAATCTGATCGCACCATAGAGTTAGAAAATTACTTATGTAAGTTATGCTGTTTATAAAGTAGCTCTAATTGCTTGTGAGAATTATTAGAATATATTTAGTGTTTACAGATTTCTTATTCTATTCTTTTCCTTTATACATTTTTAATCTCCATGACATATTATTTTTAGAAATGTCAAACAGCCTTTACTACAGCAGAAAATACTGCGGCATCCTGGTCGTGTACAGAAGGCCGCTCCTTGTCTTCTATACAACTCATAGCTGCCCCATTTATTAATGATTTCATTTGCAAATGCAATTTTTTTTACTGTTCATTGTTAAAGGTCCCTTAGGTAATTATAAAATTCATACTGATTACGTAAAGAAATCCGGGTTGTTCTTTTCCAAATAATAGAAGTCTTTGCGTAATCAAAAACTAGCCTCCTTCTGACAACGATCAGGAGCCGACCAGAAGACGGACGTCTTCGACCGCTTCCGTGTCTCCTGTGGCAAAGCTATGCCAAACTGGGAACACGACATTCTAGCATGAAACACAGATTTAAATTGATAGAATTGAAATATATTTAACCTAATAATAATTTTTTTTATCATACTAGATGTGGCGCCCGAACAGGGACCTGAAAATTTTTTTGTAATCTGTTCTGTTATTGTTTCATGACATCATCCGGTGGACATCGGGAAGCCGTAAAGGAAGTACTGAACGAAACCGAGGAAGTATTTAAAAAAAAATCGAAAAATAACAGCAGTGCGCAAAACGACTGATGTAAGTACGGTTTTCATTACGCATAAAATCTGGCGTCTTGTATAAAAAAAAAAAAACTGATTTCCGGAATTTCTTTCCGTACTGCTTCATTTTATCCTATCGCTGTTATTTCCTTGCAGAGTTGCTTATTTACGTAGTTAGAATTCATTTCTGATCATCTCTTCATTCAAATTTTATTTGTTAGCGTTATTAGCATCTTCATTGTTCCTACGGATAAGAACACAAGATGGATGGCATAATAGCAGGATTAAGTGTCTAGTAGGTGTTTGTCACTTATTTTCAAAGTTGGGTTATCTTGTCTTATACCCGGTATAGCTCTGCAATTGTCAGCTACCGCGGTGTGACGTTTGACTATCAGCGCGCGCATCTGAGAGTTGACGATCGGCGTGCCGCGAAATATTTCTTTGAGCAGTTACGTCACAAACTTGAGAATAAACATGGCAGATGACAAAGGAAAGCCAACAAACAGTGTGGATGACGGTGATGACATAGTTGTCAAGTCATACCCACTACGTTCGCGAACGGGAACAGGCAGACCCGATTCGCGAATGGAGAGAACGGCAGACGATGATAGTGTGCGTGACGTATCGTCACAGCAAGCGGGAGAAAATTCGATGGTTGAAATGATGAGAATTTTTTTTTCAAGAAAGAGAACAGGAGAAACGGGAAAGGGAAGCTTATAAATTACAAAAACAACGAGATAGACAAGAAAGGGAACAAAAAGAAAGGGAAAAGGAACAGGAGACAGAGCGAAAATGGTTTCATTTAAATACCACCATTGGTACAATGAAAAATCGGTTAGATAATATAGATGCCAACTTAGAGGCAAGAATAAGGACAGTCGCGGTGGAATATATCGCGGAATTAAGTACTAAAGTTAATGAAAGGATAGAAGGTATTCTGCAGAAGGTAGATGCATGTGAGAGCACAGTAGGTAACGTGCACAAAGACATTCAGGGACAAATCGAAAGTTGCCAGGCAGTTACAACGGAAGTTGTAAAGAAGTCCGCTGAGGTCGGAACTAAAGTAAACAAGCTTGCAGATAATGTCGTCACTCTGCAAGGCCAGGTCAATGACCTGACACAGGCGCTATCCGAAATTAGCATTGAAAAAAGGGTGAATGATGCTGCAGCAAACGTACGTTCCACGATAGGAAAAGAATTTGTAGAATGGGTCGAGACTAAGGAACAGTACATAGAAAACAAGGTTCAACACGACTTAAAAGAAGCCGTTAAGTCAGCCGCAGTTGAAGTTTTAGCTGCTCCAGGTACATCAGGAGATACGATTCTCACTGAATTAGGAGAGATTCGTAGAGTTTTTCACCGAGATCTTCCCGAGTGGAAACGACACCTCACTGAGGAAATCGAGCAGTTGAAACAACAAGTCAATGATTTTCCTAATGACAATAGAAGTGAGTATTCACACTTCCTTTCTTCAGAACATGAATACAATAATAATCCCGTGTCTCGTGTAAAATTCTCTCCACTTGTACATGGTCACAGCAGTAAGAATCCGTTAGTACGCAACCAGAATGATCAAGTAACTCTTGTCGAGCTCATGAAAGAAGAAAGCGTTCTCAAGCACCGCGTATTCCAGCCTTTCCTGCCAGAGAAACGCAACATACACCCAATGATTTTTCTGAAGTCATTTAATGGTGTTTTTCCTGAGAGCTGGGATGACAAGCAACGTATGCGCTTTATAGTAGGTTACATTCAAGGACAGGGTTCTGTCTGGGGAACAGAAGTAATTGACAGATGTAATAATTACGCTGACTTCGAAAAGCAATTTCTGAACAAATTCTGGAGTTCAGGCACACAACAACGCCTTAGAAAGGAAGTATATAATGCTGAACCGTTTAATACGAGAAGTGCTGGTCTCCATAGGTACTTTGAGAAATACCTGCGAAAAATACAATATTGGGACACGCCCATTTCCACGAAAGACGTAATTATGATCCTTAAGTCAAAGCTACCGGTATCAATCAGGGAGAAGTTAGTAAAGTCAGTGACGACGACACGGAAGCTATTCTGTCAGTACTTGTCAACCTTGACATGAGTCAAGAAGACGTGCGTGCTAGTACGCGGAGTAATTGTAATCTTGGCCCGCACACGTTCCGTGTGATAATAACAACTACTATCGCCGTAACGGGGAGCAGAAACATAAATTCCAGACAACACAACAGCAATACGGTAATTCACCAGTTAATTACAATGATCGCTATCACTACAATAACGATCGCCAAAATAATAATAATTTCAATGGAAAAGGACGTTGGATTAACACCAACAGTCAACAGCAGTATTGTAACCAGCCTAGATTCCAGCACTGTTCTCAAGGGAGAAATGCTCCAGATCCTTCCAAGCAATACAAACAACTGTATGCTCCAAACTTTAGGAATAGTCCTCCACCTTTTACTAACTATCAAAGTCAAAATCATGAACCTCAAAATTTTCGCATCTATTATGCCCGAGCAAACCCGCCAACACACTCCATCTCGACTGAAATTCCGGCAAATAGCTCGCAACTTAGGTGGAATACGGAAGCAAACTTCGTACCGAGCGTACCGCCCGGTACTTTAAAAGTAATTGTGAGCGAAATTCAATCTAATGAACATGCGGAAAACTAAAAACACACTTCGACCGGTTTCACACCTTCAGAATTAATCTCCAGGCAAAAGGAAAGCAATGAATGGACTGATCCTATCCCCAAGATACAAGGTCCAGAAGTCAACCTAGATAATAAGTTAAGACAAGCCCTGATCTCTCTCACAACTCACTTCAATTTAAGAAAAAATGTATTTGACAAGCATGTCAATAAAGTTCTGTCGTATCGCCTGAACGAGCGTGTTCTGAGGACACACTTCAAACCATCTCTCATCTTAAGTAAAAATCGTAAGTGGCATCACCTATACGAAGGACCGTTTATTATAGTCAGGAAGCCACATGTTGGTTGTTACGTGTTGGCAGATCCAGTTAGTGGACGAATAAAAGGACTTTACCACCATGTAGACCTAAAGAAGTACCATGACAAAACATTTAAAAAATATCATTTATTATGTTGAAACAAGAGTGTGATCTGTTTAGAAAGTATGTGAGTCAACAGCATGTACATGTATTCTACAGGTGACGTAATCATTTGAGTGAGGTGGACACAAAGTAATGATGGAGCTTGAAAGATATGAAGTGATTGAAGAAGGTACTCTACGTATTTGGAAAATAAGATTTGCTTTAGTTTTAAGGTAGTTTTAAGTTTCTTGAGCAATAGAAGACTGCAGTCGTTGAATTGAGTAAGGGATGTGCCAAAGTGCCACCTGCTGCTTTAGTTTTAAGTTATGGCAAATCTCCTTTTTACCAAGTAGTAAAGGTTTTCTTTAAATCCCTCATTCAGACCCGAATGTCCGTATATGTGAAGTAATAACCTAAGTTAAACGTTCAAAGGATTGATACTTTAAGTCGCTAGAACCGTGTACGATGCAAAACTGATACATTGTAATCTGTAGATTACACCGAGTATAAGCAGCAACATATAGTTAATGTACAAAGAAATGAATAATGGTACTCGCAACTGGAGAGCAACTTTAATTTATTTATTACTATGAGTCAACCAGTTAAGAAATTTGCATTTATAATTAGAATTAGGTCCTGTATTGGAGAAACTTAGAGAGACTATTTCTATGTCACGAGTATTATACAGAACCCTTCGATATTAAGACACCTAGTTGAGGACTGAGATAATCTGTATTCTTCTGCTATGTCCGCATGCCGTGATTTTGAGATATATTTGAAGATGCTTTGGAAGCGGATTTGTGCGACATTTTAATACTGAAGTCAAGTTATGCCACGTGGATGACATTAAAAACGGTGGAGACGAAGAATGAATTTTCTCAACTTATTATTTCACCTATTATCTATCTTCGTATCTTTCATTTCCTTGCACTATCCTATTGTAGTTTTCTTCTTTAGCATTCTTACCTTTCTACCCTACCCGGTAGGGGAAGAAATTTGGAAATTGGTTCAAAAGACTTGACGTGTGTATATTGTGTGTATTGACGATCGTGGCTCGTTGGTTAATGCGTATCTGCAGTTACTTATCGAAACGTGATGGAAATCTGATTTGCTGTGAGCAAAAGCATCCTAGGAAATATGAATAATTTTCCCGATTTCTGTTAGATGAAGTTTTGAACGTGAACTGTTCGGCACGCCAAAGTGGGTATATTTTACTGATTATTGATGTAACCGAGGAAATAAAAAAAAGAAAAGAAACAAAAAAAGGCTGTTATAGAACAATAAGAAAAGGAAAAGAATCAGATTTAAGATACATATAAAAGCTAACATGCTTCAGAAGCACCATTCAGAATAGCAAACACGTTTTTCGTTAGGTCTTGGACAGTAACAAAAAAAAAACCATGTATATTTTGTAAATGATCCTTTCATGATAAGTAATTTTAGCATTACTTGTACTACTCTGTAGTATAAAGACACGTAAATGGACACGTATGGATTGATGCGTGTGACTCAGTGACAAAATGATGGACACGTGTGTAAAGTCGTAATTTGACACATGTACGGGCACAAAAAACTAGTTATCTCTTGTGTGAATCAAAACTGTAATAAACTTATGGACACGAGTGATGTTCCGCGTGTGAAGTAGCATTACAAGTATTCTCACGTTGCAACGACGATACAGAGACTATCAGTCAAAGCATAGACAAACTATTGTACTCACTGCAATAGGTGACAGTCATTTTCATCGATGGCTGTTCTTCGCCGCTGGTGCAGTCAATTTACCGTCCAGGTTGACCATGTCGCCATGCTCCAGTACTCACGATTCAACAAAATGCACAAGTTTAAAAAAAAAAATTGTTGGTAGCCACTGAACTATCTGCCTCGTGCAGGACGCGGACTGACAACGCTGTCAAACCGCCAGTTCGTTACCACGTGACTGTGAAGCACTTTGGCAACATTCAATGACTGCTCGCCGGCCCGTACTCAACAATAAGCATTCCTCTCCATAACGGGCGCGAGCGTGCTCCAGATTGGAGATGAAAATGGACATAAAAATAATAAAACGTTGATAAACTACGCACGATTTTACTATATTTACATTAAAAGGACACTAATGATTACTTTTCCTTAACTATGAAAATTGCTACGGCAATATTGATTAATACATTGCTTAAGAAAGACCTGTACAAGACGAAACGTGTTTTGCTAATATTTGCTATCGAAAGAATATAAAACCTAGACACAAAATATGAATAATATATAATGTATATGTACATAGTCTATGTAGTAATTTTTATTGTCTTAAATTCTTACTCTATATTCCCTTAGATTAAAATGCTAGTTAATGAGCAAGTCCTAATACAGATTTTTTTCTGTATTTTCATGTGCTGAAACATGAATTGGAATGAGATTAAGACAGCCACCAAACTGACTCATTCGTCATTGAACCAGTCATCAACTTTCCTGATTGCCGACATGACCCGATGGATCGTCGAGACAAGAAATATCACTTCCCCCTTCACATAGTGAAATTCCCAGTGTTTTCCACCAGAATGTGAAAAGGTGATCCCCAGTTTTAGTGCAGTGAAAAGTGAAAGGTGATGAAAGAATTCCCCTGTGAAAATCACCCGAGTTCATGAGAAATACTCCCAGCTACAAAGTGAAGAGTGCCGCCGCTACGAGAAAGACTGATAAAAGTTTTATGTTCTGTTCAAAATTGGCGGAAATGCACCAATACTTCAAACGAATTCCTGTAATCGAATTTCTTTTCTTCTTGTCAACATTTATGTATATATGTATGTGTATGTGTATTTGATTTGTATGTGTATCTATGTTAGTATTTAAATGTTTCAATTGATTGAATGAGAGTAATTCTTGAGAACACGCAAAAAAAATAAAATAAAATAAAATAAAAGCCTATGTTAAATCCTTGAACACTTATGATGGCATCATGCTACAACCAAGTTTGTTAATGATCAAGCAACTGTGATTAGCTTTGACGACTTAGTGTGAAACGTATATAATTCTATATGCCTTATGTTGTGTTTGTTTTGCTCCTACAAGGAGAGATCCTGAAATACTTCATTCACTAAGTACGTGAATCCAATAATATTACGACTGCGCGTGAGTCGTAACGATCTTTCAGAATCATTACTCCTCACGCTGGAAGCGATGTAATATTATTGGGATTTCCGTAGTATGAAAGCTGTGAGTACCCTTGGAAAGGCATTCACCTATCTGTTATTAAATGATCAACTTATGAGATGAGACCTATTCTTTGAAAGACATTTGTTTTATATAATTTACGTAACTGTAAAGATGCGCATCTAGCGCGGACGCTAATACATCGATTGCGCAGTCAAAGAAACATTTTAACACAAGCTGAACTGACGTTCCGCTTCGATCTAAATAAAAGATGACAGTAAAAAACTTTGGTAGATCTTCAGATTTTTTAATGTACTTCGGCTTGTAATGTGAAAATGTAGAAGGTCGACTTTAAGCTAAAAAAGTGAGCGGTCTTGCCAGCGTGCAGACAACATTATTAATTAATAACATTCAAGTAATTTATGTTCGAAACTGTAAATCAGCAAGTTATTGTTATCGGAGGTGTTGAACAGTGCAAGAATTGTCTTTAACGAAGGAGAAAAGTAATGACTGTAATTTGCGACAAAAACGTGAACATAGGAGCTAGTACAGAACAGACTGAAACCTGATCGCACCACAGAGTAATAAAATTACTTATGTAAGTTATGCTGTTTATAAAGTAGCTCTAATTGCTTGTGAGAATTATTAGAATATATTTAGTGTTTACAGATTTCTTATTCTATTCTTTTCCTTTATACTTTTTTAATCTCTATGCCATATTATTTTTAGAAATGTCAAACAGCTTGTACTACAGCAGAAAATACTGCGGCATCCTGGTCGTGTACAGAAGGTCGCCCCTTGTCTTCTATACAACTCATAGCTGCCTCATTTATTAATGATTTCATTCGCAAATGCAATTTTTTTTACTGTTCATTGTTAGAGGTCCCTTAGGTGATTATAAAATTCATACTGATTACGTAAAGAAATCCGGGTTGTACTTTTCCAAATAACAGAGGTCTTTGCGTAATCAAAAACTAGCCTCCTTCTGACAACGATCAGGAGCCGACCAGAAGACGGACGTCTTCGACCGCTTCCGTGTCTGCTGTGGCAAAGCTGTGCCAGACTGGGAACACGTCATTCTAGTATGAAACACAGATTTAAATTGATAGAATTGAAATATATTTAACCTAATAATAATAATTTTTTTATCATACTAGACACCACATTTCGAAAGGTTCTATTCTCTTCTTGTCTAAACTATTTATCGTCCACATTTCACTTCCATACATGGCTACACTCCATACAAATACTTTCAGAAACGACTTCCTGACATTTAAATCTATACTCGATGTTAACAAATTTTTCTTCTTCAGAAACGCTTTCCTTCACATTGCCAGTCTACATTTTATATCCTCTCTACTTCGATCATCATCAGTTATTTTGCTCCCCAAATAGCAAAACTCATTTACTACTTTAAGTGTCTCATTTCCTAATCTAATTTCCTCAGCATCACCCGACTTAATTCGATTACATTCCATTATCCTCGTTTTGCTTTTGTTGATGTTCATCTTATACCCTCTTTTCAAGACACTGTCCATTCCGTTCAACTGCTCTTCCAAGTCCTTTGCTGTCTCTGACAGAATTACAATGTCATCGGCGAACCTCAAAGTTTTTATTTCTTCTCCATGGATTTTAATACCTACTCCGAACTTTTATTTTGTTTCCTTTATTGCTTGCTCAATATACAGATAGAATAACATCGGGGAGAGGCTACAACCCTGTCTCACTCCCTTCCCAACGACTGCTTGCCTTTCATACCCCTCGACTCTTATAACTGCCATCTGCATTCTGTACAAATTGTAAATAGCCTTTCGCTCCCTGTATTTTACCCCTGCCACCTACAGAATTTGAAAGAAAGTATTCCAATCAACGTTCTCAAAAGCTTTCTCTAAGTCTACAAATGCTAGAAACGTAGGTTTGTCTTTCCTTATTCTTTCTTCTAACATAAGTCGTAAGGTCAGTATTCCCTCACGTGTTCCAACATTTCTACGGAATCAAAACTGATCTTCCCCGAGGTTGGCTTCTATCAGTTTTTCCATTCGTCTGTAAAGAATTCGCGTTGGTATTTTGCAGCTGTGACTTATTAAACTGATAGTTAGGTAATTTTCACATGTCAACACCTGCTTTCTTTGGGATTGGAATTATTATATTCTTCTTGAAGCCTGAGGGTATTTCGCCTGTCTCATACATCTTGCTCACCAGATGGTAGAGTTTTGTCAGGACTGGCTCTCCCAAGGCTGTCAGTAGTTCTAATGGAATGTTGTCTACTCCGGGGACTTGTTTCGACTCAGGTCTTTCAGTGCTCTGTCTAACTCTTCACGCAGTATCATATCTCCCATTTCATCTTCATCTACATCCTCTTCCATTTCCATAATATTGTCCTCCAGTACATCACCCTTGTATATACTCTCTATATACTCCTTCCACCTTTCTGCTTTCCCTTCTTTGCTTAGAACTGGGTTTCCATCAAAGCTCTTCATATTCATGCAAGTGGTTCTCCTTTCTCCAAAGGTCTCTTTAATTTTCCTGTGGGCAGTGTCTCTTACCCCTAGTGAGATATGCCTCTACATCCTTACATTTGTCCTCTAGCCATGCCTGCTTAGCCATTTTGCACTTCCTGTCGATCTCATTTTTGAGACGTTTGTATTCCTTTTTGCCTGCTTCATTTACTGCATTTTTATATTTTCTCCTTTCATCAATTAAATTCAATATTTCTTCTGTGACCCAAGAGTTTCTACCAGCCCTCGTCTTTTTACCTATTTGATCCTGCGCTGCCTTCACTATTTCATCCCTCAATGCTACCCATTTCTCTTCTACTGTATTTCTTTCCCCCATTCTTGTCAATTGTTCCCTTATGCTCTCCCTGAAACTCTGTACATCCTCTGGTTCTTTCCGTTTATCCTGGTCCCATCTCCTTAAATTCCCACCCTTTTGTAGTTTCTTCAGTTTTAATCTACAGTTCATACCCAATAGATTGTGATCAGAGTCCACATCTGCCCCTGGAAATGTCTTACAATTTAAAACCTGGTTCCTAAATCTCTGTCTTACCATTATATAATCAATCTGATACCTTTTAGTATCTCCAGGGTTGTTCCATGTATACAACCTTCTTTCATGATTCTTAAACCAAGTGTTAGCTATGATTAAGTTATGCTCTGCACAAAATTCTACCAGGCGGCTTCCTCTTTCATTTCTCTCCCCCAATCCATATTCACCTACTATGTTTCCTTCTCTCCCTTTTTCTACTCTCGAATTCCAGTCACCCATGACTATTAAATTTTCGTCCCCCTTCACTATCTGAATAATTTCTTTTATTTCATCATACATTTCTTCAATTTCTTCGTCATATGCAGAGCTAGTTGGCATATAAACTTGAACTACTGTAGTAGGCGTGGGCTTCGTGTCCGTCTTGGCCACAATAATGCGTTCACTATGCTGTTTGTAGTAGCTTACCCGTACTCCTATTTTTTTTTGTTCATTATTAAACCTACTCCTGCATTACCCCTATTTTATTTTGTATTTATAACCCTGTATTCACCTGACCAAAAGTCTTGTTCCTCCTGCCACCGAATTTCACTAATTCCCACTATATCTAACTTTAACCTATCCATTTCCCTTTTTAAATTTTCTAACCTACCTGCCCGATTAAGGGATCTGACATTCCACGCTCCGAACCGTAGAACACCAGTTTTCTTTCTCCTGATAGACCGAGCGAGGTGGCGCAGTGGTTAGACACTGGACTCGCATTCGGGAGGACGACGGTTCAATCCCGCGTCCGGCCATCCTGATTTAGGTTTTCCGTGATTTCCCTAAATCGTTCCACGCACATGCCGGGATGGTTCCTTTGAAAGGGCACGGCCGACTTCCTTCCCCGTCCTTCCCTAATCCGATGAGACCGATGACCTCGCTGTCTGGTCTCCTTCCCCAAACCAACCAACCAACCAACCATCTCCTGATAACGACGTCCTCTTGAGTAGTCCCCGCCCGGAGATCAGAATGGGGGACTATTTTACCTCCGGAATATTTTACCCAAGAGGACGCCATCATCATTTAATCATACAGTAAAGCTGCATGCCCTCGGGAAAAATTACGACTGTAGTTTCCCCTTGCTTTCAGCCGTTCGCAGTACCGGAACAGCAAGGCCGCCTTGGTTAGTGCTACAAGGCCAGAGCAGTCAATCATCCAGTTTGTTGCCCCTGCAACTACTGAAAAGGCTGCTGCCCCTCTTCAGGAACCACACGTTTGTCTGGCCTCTCAACAGATACCCCTCCGTTGTGGTTGCACCTACGGTACGGCCATCTGTATCGTTGAGGCACGCAAGCCTCCTCACCAACGGCAAGGTCCATGGTTCATGGGGGGAGGCAGCTTTCTCTAGTAATTTTTTATTAACACGTCTGAATACTAAACATTTATTTTTTTAAGATCAGTGTCTCTGTTGTAGTTTTTTTTTTAATTACATGGTTCTATCATGTTAAGTAATGGCACCTTAGTTTGGCATTAGTGCTCAAGTGTTATCTAGTCACCCTTTACCTGTAATTGTTTCATTATATCTATTTTGAGGGAATTCCTATTTGTGAGTCTGAAGTTCTCAAGTTAGTCACTAACCCCATTTTACTAATTTGGAATTGTTTGTTAGTGTTGAGTACGTTGGATTTCTAATTGTATTTTCAAAGTTTTATCTAGTGGCTCGTCCACTATTTGAAATTTTTAAATTATTTTTTAAAGGCGTAACGCCAATAAAGTGTCTTAACTATAAAGTGTGACTACCAACCATGATTCCTTCCCTCTTCCTGTTTTATGGTATTTAAGATATACTGTGCAAGTGTGGTATGACTAAGGAATCACGTGTCAGTTATTTATAATAAATATTATGAATTAACACTTTAGACATAGAAAATTATTGGTTTTTAGTCGCTACAACAGAATCATCATCCTACTTCGCCATTTACGTTGTGAATTCTCTTTGTTAGACAGCATTGGGACAACAAGGGAGCCCTGTTTGACACAGCTGTCTGCAAGCTTTGCGGTAAGGTGTTTGCTGTTCAGACCAAAGAGTTTGTTAGTTTACGGTTCTAATTTCGCCAGAGACAAAATTTTTACCTCTTCTGTGAAGGAACTACCAACAGACAGACGGACAATCAGTGAAGATAAATTCTTCCCCTTAAGTTTTGTCGCTATCTTGGTTCTGCATCCTTTAGATTTAAAGGTGAATATCTAACCTGCACACTTTTTAGTGAGCTATTTTCCTGCTTCTGTCTATTCTATTGACCTAATTGTGACATTGAATAATTTGGTAACTGTATTTTGTCATGTATCTACCCACAACTGTTACAATTACCTATTTTCGTGATAGTCCCGTAACGCTACTTCAGTATGACTGTGGACACAACATAGACCCAGACCGTTTAGAAGCCGAAAGTGCGTATTTATCTGCTAATTTGTGCATTTTGGGATACTTTGTTTTTTTTAATGATAAGTTGTAATTAATTTGTATTAGTCAGTCTATACCAAATAACGTTTTACGTTACATTATTGGATACGCCACATAAAAGTAGAGATAGATAAATCGGCAGTAATATGGTCTCCTACATTATCTAAAACAGTCTAACAAATGTTCGGATAGTTTTTCGACTACACGCCTGTAGACACTATATTGGTAGAACTTGGTCGCCTTCATAACGATGAGGCGTGGGGTCTCACGTATTGTGTCACAGACTGTACGTGATAGCCATGAACCTAGAATGCGATGTACGCTGGTTTTAGGAATGCCAGTGCGTGTTCAATCTGTCCTCTGATCATGTGTGGAGCCATTGCGACAGAAGCCGGAACAATAACTTCAGTGACTCCGTCTGCGCTTGTTCTCCGTCAGTTGCCTTGCCTTAAGCTGAAATTCCCGTTTCTTGAAGCGTGACGACCAGACGAGAAAACATCTATCACGAAAACGGGCTATTTTTCAGGATATTGCTTTGCGGAGAGTTCCTCTGACTGAGTCGCATTATTGCTTCCTTTAATAATAAAAGAAAAAAAAATTATGCGGTTTTTACTTAAGGGCTGCCTCTTCTGCTCGCCACATATGGTAACAAAGTACTGCAGTACTGTTCTACTTGTATCCGTATTGTAAATAAGAAGACATTAGTGCAGTTACTGTTCTGCTAGCTTACAATCTCCGAAGAATAGTAACATTTCTACCGTCTCTCCACTGGTTACATTGTACTCACCACTACCTTGAAATGAATACGGTTGACTGAAGGATCGATGCGCAGTTTCCTTGGTTTCCATTTGTTTACATTTGTTTACTGTCAACTGCTGTAAATGAATAGCTAGGTTACTCCTGCTATCGCCTCTGTATGCTAGTACAACGTGATGCTTACGTTAATGATACAGTGTAGTACGTTTTCGAACAGCTTTTGAGGAAAGAAAGTGGATTATCGCATAAAAACTAGAGAGTGCTATTTAAATAGACGCACTGCTGCTCGCATCTTTGTAACGAACAAAGTCAAAAGCAATGCAATCATCCTAGTTAATGCCTCCTTGCCTGGTAGCTAAACAACAGTTGTTTCATACATCTTTTTATTTTGCTTCTGAAGAATAAATTATTTTGAGTGGTCGTGATAAATGTGACATTTTGTATACTCGAATATGCATAGGATTTCGGTGCTGTTAAGACAACTTTATTTACGTAATACTGTATTTGCGTCTTTAATAAGGAGATGATGTGAAGGTAAAAACAAATTATAATTTTCTAATATTCATAGACTATTAAGGTGTACAGCAAAAATACACAAGCTAATAAGTAACAAACATGTCGGGCAGGAAATCACAAGTGAAGACAAAAAAATTTTCTTATTAAAACACTGAATGTGCAACAGGAAACCATACAAGTTTTCTTACTAGACAACGGGGGTTGAACGTACAAAGATGAATGGGTTGTTATCTGATAAATAGTCGTGGAGAAACAGCAAAAGATGTTGGAGATGGCAAGAAGGGATATTAGAAGAAAAATTTCAAATAGTTAAAGGCACTAATTAAAGAAAAGGCGAGAGTCGCGAGCAAACGATAATACGAATGTAAAAAAATACAATTAAGTAAAAATATTCAGAATTGAATTCGACAGTATGTGAGGATGTATAATGAAAGCTTAAAAAATTTAAGATAATAATTTTGTCAGAATTGGTTCAGCTGTTTCTTCAAAATGTCCACTCCTCCACTTTTTATAATGAAATTTTGTATTTAGAAATATTGTTACGTTTCACAAGTATCTGAACTAAGGGCACCCTCCTCACCGTTTTATCAATTTGTTGAGATACTGATACCGTTTCTTTCATGTAGAACGAAGTTTGATTCCATTCCACTACTGTAGTATACGATATGGTCACATTTCGTCATCTGAATTCTGAGTTATGGAAACAACAATTTTGTATTTTTAACAATCAGTAGGTAACTTACTGTCACTTTATTTAGTAATTAAACTCATTTCATTAATACTCATCTGTTTGCTAATTCGCAATGTGACTGCGGCACTGCCTGGCGATAATTTGTTATCTCAGTTAGCACTTATCAGCATATTATATGGCGCATTGTGACAAACTACGTTGTATTTCCGTCTTTTGTGTTTCTTCATTATGGTACGTATGCGTTTTCTTAGGTTGCCATGTTGTAAACAGGCTAATACATTGTACTATTTTCTTTCGATGTCTTCCTTACAAGCGCTCCTCGTGTATCATTATAGAACAACCTGTTCTTTCCCCACGTAGTATGGCCACTGAAAATGTTTCAGAATCGTTTCAAGATATGCGTTATTTTTATAAGCAGCAGTACACTGAAAAAACAGTTTTAATGGATGTACGCAGTTTTAGAGGCACTTGTACCCCAGTGTGCGTTTATATACCACATGTCGGTGTTCGTAGAGAGACTGTTAACCGGGATGAAGGAGTAACGTGCAAACCGATAGGCTGAAGTCCTCAACTCGGTCACATAGTCTCTCAGACTGCCAAAACTCTGTGCCTGTAGTGTCGATTCTTAGAATATCATCATTTCTGAAAAATATAATTTCCAGCTTTTTCCATTTGTTAAAAATAGGTGCACCCTGTACATTTCCATAATTGGTAGTAATCCACCACGGCTTTCTGCAAAAGTACAGAAGCATCGAAACAAGAACAGGAAGTTTTGCCTCTAACAGGCACTTTTAGATGATGTTAATCTATGGAAACTGGAGACAATACCCGATTCTGACAACCCGATAAGGTTTATACAACCCTGCCGCCAAGTAGGAGCATTTGAAGCAGGACCTATACTACCCAACGCATCATCCCGTGAGGTGGGGAAAACAGGTGTATTATTAACATAGAGATGTGTGTTTCTCAATGGATGACAAGTATTTAGCTTGTCATATTAAGATACAGAGATAGTGTTAATATAAATGCGAATTTTCTGTGTTGAAATAAGATGCACATAACTAGCTGTATCTATTTTGGTTAGTTATAGACACTGTGGTTATGTCAAATAATTATCTGTGCTAAACTTCTACCAGTCGCATTTACACTTATTTAAAGTTCAATTTAACTCCAAGCGATTCGAGCATGTTCTGCTCATCTTCAGGTTTTTATACATACAGATATAAACGGTATTAAAAGACAAAATGTCTTAACTAATACATATTAGCACAGAAATAATACAGAAAGACACTCCATCAGCAAAACAGTGCGCAAAATTGTAACTTTAGTATTTCCATGTTACTTAAATCAGTTACCATATTTTATCATTCAACTACGTTTATGTCCATATGCATGCACGCCAAAAGATGAGTAGAACGTGTTCGAAACGCGCAGCTTTATTTTAAGTTAAGCAAAAAATAAATGTGAATGTGCCTTATCAAGTGTTGGATTGATCTACAAAGTATTCTTTTATACACTTTTCTAAAGTATGTTTCATTCAAATGTGTAAAGTTAAATATTGCGAAGTAGTAAGATAAATTTTCTGTGAACGATTCATTGCCAAAAAATGGCTGTGGTTTATAAGGAATTGTTACTTTACTTTCAACAGCTACGAAAGCGGCGGCTCAGTTCGACATTTGCGATTCACATGAAAAATACCATAAAACTGCAAATACAAATAACAGGAAAATTTGCGTTAGAGCAACGGAATATCAACGATCAATGGTATACAAAAAAACTGATGCCTTATGCGTGTTATGTGTTATGGGTGATGATTACTTATGATGTCTATTTAATAGGACGACTCCTGCGTTTTTCGAGCATATGTAGGCCCTACTATTTTCAGAGTTCGGTATGTCAGTCGATAAGAATGTAAAACCATATAGAGTTGCCCTGTTGTTTTTCTGTCCGCTTGACTGTCTGACTGTTGTGAGCCCTTTGTCTCAGGAAAGAGTAGTTGAAATACAACGGCCTGTGGTGCCTGGGTGGTGTAAGGCATTTGAGCTCCTGAGTCAATGCAATCAAAAGATACGAACATGTTCCTCACATATTTTACACACTCAGACACACTCATTAAAATCAGTATGTGCATTCCAGTCGACTTGCAGTCCCGAAATTTAACGAGAAGCGAAGTGTAAAAGTAAACCTAAAGGAAAAAATCTGAAATTACTATCTAAAATTACTGGTTTGTAATTATATCACACGAAAAATAAGTTTTCCATGTTATCCGAATGTCTGCCTGTCTGTCTGTTAATACCACTTTGTGCTGCGAAGCGGTGGACGTATCAAGTTCAGGTTCACGTTACAGTCTAATGTTTACAGTACCCTCACACTGTAAGAAATTTAAGCTTCTACTATAATGCAGTCAAAAGATACGGCCATTTATGTAACATATTTTGACGTCTTGCTAGTATCGAGATCGATAACAGCATGCAAAATTTTTCGAAAATCTCCGTTGCCGGGATGGGTGAACCATCTACACTGTATACGTGACTAAGTTTGTACAGAAGCCGCGGAGCGCGAGTCCTACTCTCAGTTTCCCGAATTTTTATTTTATGAGAAACTGTGTGTCGCTCGGACTGATGTTTTTAACCGTCAGTATAAAAATACTCTTGACAGACCAAGTGAGCATGCATCTTTTTCTGGTGTTTCTGCGAAGAACTTCCAAGCAGATTTTATCCAAACGTGGCTGCAAATGACCAGTGAAGGGGTATTAACCTATAAGTGTACAATTACAAACATGAGTGAATTCCCCCCTCGCCGCCGTCGACCGAAAAAGTGTCATTTCTACCAGATCAAAAATGTTACATGAGTTTTACTCAGCGTTTCGTAACCGAGTCCCCATCTTCAATATATCTCCTTTCCGCTTCTCCGCAATTGCAAAAAGTTTTGCCATCATCACGAAGACACCGCTGTAAATGCGACTACGAAAACACATCAACGTTACAGTTTAATACACCTCCAATAAAACTTGGTTGCAAAATATTAACAATTAGGAAACGCGAAGGTACGACTTCAGTTCGAAAATCATGAATTCAAATTTCATACTAAAGGGGAGCGTCGGTTACGTTACACATCTCTTACAAAGGTTAGCGTAAGCTGCGTATGCCGCGTTCCGGGTAAATGGGCTGTGCAATGGACGGCAGGTATCGTTAGTAATTATAGACGTGGTTATACTAGTTTTGTCAGTAAACGACTGTCACAGGTTTTTCTGGTGCAAGCGTTGAACAAGGTCCACTCTTTCTCCTGAAGCAAGTTGGTGACAACCTACTAATGTAGCACTCTCGTTTCACATGCAGACGTCTCGTGAATCAAAACTCTAGAGTGAGAAGCAAAACGTCGTCAAGCGTGTAAATACTTGTTCAGTGCATTGCGTTGCCGTCTGTGAAGAAGTATGAGGCCTGTCTCAAGAGAAGGCACTTTTGCAATGTCTAGGGATGACGTTTATAAATCTAAAAAGAAAAACAGTAGCATAATAATGTGCTTAAAGACCAAACTGTGGCCTATCATTTATTACTGGCCTTAAGCCAATGACACAAAGGTCATCTATTCTTACTTCGTAGATTAAGGGCAATTATGTGACAAACAGGCGCCACTAGTGCTGAACGTTCTTATCCTCTTGTACGTTTTAGATCTGAGGTATATTACTGTTATTTATTTTAAACTGTTTTCCAAACTATGGACCTCAAGAAGCAACTTATTGCTTGACGTAGGAACTAGTCCCCACAATGAACCGTCAGTATTCAAGCCAAGATATTTCCGTTTAACACGGAAACTTCACTTTATCAACCGTGAGAAATCTGTAGTGCTTTCGAAAATAATAAAGGAAATGGTATGACACACGAACTCATCTAGGGTAGCGAATAAAAAAAGGAAAACGTATAACCTTTATTTGGGGCAATACAAACTATCGTTGGAACACTTTAGCCGCTTGTATGTATGTTGGTTGTAGACATAGTAGTCCACTGTCTAAACACACCGGGTTTCAATCAGATACAGAGTAATCTTTAATACTCACATTTATAAAGTGCTTCAAGATGCCATTAGTCACTTCGAGAGCTCTCATTCCCATGATGTACGGAGACTCGCTGATTGGAGCCACAATTTGGTCACCTGTAACAGTTACCTTTATGTTCCGCCGAGATGGCACTGCTACATGTGGTTAAGGATATGGTTCATTGGTGGTATCTTGCTCACAGCGATGAATTGTTACCTATCGTCTTAGACGAGAGGGTGGTAAGTGCTGATTAGAGTAAAATTGTTAGTGAATTTTGAATTTTCTAGTTACTGCTACAGGTCACCGTGGTCCGGTGATAGCGGTATTTATCACTATGCAACATTCGACTTCAGTCAAATGCTGACGTTATGAATGAAAATCATCAGCAATGGTGACCGGTACAGGGAGTCACCCTTATTCTGACAATATCGATAGAAAAACGGCGTAGGAGTGGACAGTGGATAGGGTACCCTCTTGACCTTCAGATGGGGAAGTACCCTCGAATAACCAAAATGATCAGCGGCAGGGTGAGGCATTAAAGACAAGTGATCTATGAGTTGGTAAAAATTTCCCTATTCCGATATCCGCGCTGGGGCTGCCAACGGAGTGTAACCATGAGAGAATGACTGAATAACAAAGAAAAGGTTAACGTTCTACGGGTCGGGGCGTAGAATCACAGAAGTTTGAATATGGTAGGGAAACTAGAAAATCTGGAAAATTTAGTAGAGGTCAGTGAAGCGAAATGGAAATAAGATCAGGGTTTCTGGAGACACGAATACACGACAATATCAACAAAATCACAGAGTGTATAACGAAAGTTGTATTCGTTATGAATCAGAAAGTAGTGCATTTATGAATAGTAAGGTAGTGAAGAAAGTGAGTTACTGCGAACATTTCGGTGACTGCATTATCGTCATCAGAATGCGGCACATGATAACTTACATGAATTGTACGAAAGATAATGATAGAAAGGCACACCCGGATGAATTTACAGAGAAGAAACTGCCGCAATAGAACACCACTTGATCTCGCATAACGGAAGTCTCAACACTTCAGTTGCGAAGTCTCTAACTCAGAATCTTGTCCTACTTCATCGACAAAAATAAAGCTAATAAGGGAGTAAAGAATCAGATTTAGCCACTTCTTAAACCACTGCAATTCCTTTTAGCCGATCATTCGACATAGACGTTCCGAGGGAACGTCTGGTTGCTTACGCGTCTTTTGGAACAGTGCCCAAGAGGGCAGATCCAGAGGACATTTCCCTGCCAACAGAAGTAGTGAGGGAAACCGAACCGGTTCCCATGATCAACCCCTGCGTAGCCAGCTGTTAGCATTGAACTCATTTTTGGCTTGACCACCCTGTTCTCGTTATATGCAGTACGGAGACTGAAAGAAATTTGGTACAAGACTATGATTCCCTCTGCGTCTGCTGCCACATTCAGAACAATTCATGCTTGACCATACAAGGTAGGGAAAGATAGAGAGAGGAAGAAAGGACACAGGACGCACTCAAAAGGAAATAAAAGGAACATACTGAATCACATTTGTTCCACAGGCATGTTGGTGTAACTCCCACAATGAACTGATGGGGTTGAAATGCCAGGTCACAAACAGTTAACCATCCACAAAAATTAATTTACCGTAACAGCAACGAGAAAATCTCCGTAAACAGCAGAAACAGGTTCTAGAACGCCGTTTTGAGGTGTGGAATGGCACCGATTGTGTCGTTTCAACTTGAACTATTATTGGCGTTCGTTTGCTGTCGATTCGACGAATCTTTTTTGAACTATTAAAAACCTGCAATTGTTTCCCTCCCTTGTTTCTATCTCCGTTTCATGGGACAGAACACGTAAACGGGAACTATAGACAAATTAGTGATCCATTTAAAGCGCTTCCCTCTTGTTTGTTGCCTTAGCTATCTATCTTTTCAACCTAGTTGTTTCCAGTTAAAGGTCTCGGCCTTGTTCCCACTTCGTAATGCATGTGTGTGAACTTTTTTGAGTCCGATCACACAGCTCACATGCTGTCCACAACCTTCTACCCCTTTTCCCACAGTTTCGTCCGAAACTGTGGATGTAAGCCGCCAGAAACCTCTGATTGTTCATTATGTAATTTGTCTTTTTCTAAGTTAAACAAATTGCTTTGTCTTTTAAAATCAGATCCGTTTGTTTCTTATATTCATTCCAATCTCAAAATGCCCGAAATAACTACCAAAAAATCCAAAGAATAGAGATCACTAGTTTATGCGAGCACGAGAACGTTCATTACGTGGGTAGTGTCCAAGACCAAATGCCAAGTACTCATTCAATTAAATTATCATGTCTCTTTCTCTTATGACTCCACTACCCTTTTGCATTATCCATTGCGTGTTTAAAATATCAGTCAGCAACTTCTGGTACTAACTATTAAATTCAGTCGTTGACTACTGTATTTATATCCGCGGGTCGATTTTTTCACTGAGATTATATGGGGGTACCAGGTCAGAGAATGGTGCGTCTGTTATAGCGAATGATGCCTACGGTCTCTCCATGGCAGGCCAAATAATATATGAAAGAGAATTAAAATAACAGTAACACAACCAAGTAACCTTCCACCATATTTCAATGAGTAATCGGAGTGTTACGCAGTATAAGTGCCGACGTCACAAGCGGAAGATGTAGACAGAAAAAAATGAAAACATAGAGCTGGTAAAACAGTATGTAAACGAGGGTAAAAGTGTAATAATCGTGAGGGAGTGGAACGTTGTCGTAGGGAAAGGAGCAGAAGATAGAGATAAATGAGAATACGGGTTCAATACTGGGAAAAAGGTGGTACGAAAGCTAGTTGGAGTTTTGCTGACAATTTCAGCTACTAATAGCGATTACAATGCCTAAAATTACAAGATAAGTAGGTATACCTGGAAAAAGGCCTGGGGACAAGCAAATCTTCCAGTTGTATTGAATTATGTTTTAAAAAACGTCCCGAAATGAAACATTGAATTTTTAGGTGTACTCAGGATCAGTTTCTGAGAATCGTTCCCAATGATCAGGGTGGAAGAAACAGGGGTGCTGAAGTACTGAGGAAATTTATAATCAGGTCACTGTTTTATTCGCGACCATGTCCCAGCTTGTGAAACTAATGCCATGTCTGGCTTACGACAGAGTCAAAAGGCTCTGTAAAATGACATTAGGTCATGTTTTTATAAAACAGATCTGAAGATGGTCATCGTAAACCGAAACCTGTAGTGTGAAGACAAACAATTTTTGACCGTAGACGTACAGTAAAGGAAATTTATAACTGTGAGCGTTTGGTGTTCTCTAAGGCTGTAGATACTGCGATAACGAATACCACGGTACACAGTTCTGTTGATGACGAATGGACATCTCAAAAATGGACGTCGTTAGCAGCAGGACAGAGGAAGTAAAAAAAAATAACAAAATGACCGGAATACAGTAATATGTGTCTCTTAGGAAGAAAATAAATAAGTATTGCAGGGACGATAAAGCGGAAGAAGTGTAGCAAAAACATGGACACATCGAAAAATACATGGTCGTCGGCAGGACCGATTCAGCATATACACAAAGCAGTCATGGTAATGTGACTATCACCTAGTTCGACGTCAAAGTGCAATTACCACCCATAGACGGTAGGCAGCACCACTAGCATGGGAGGTTATATAAAACTCGTCGGGGGAACGCGGTAAACAGTGCATTCGTTGTTTTTTAATGCGCAAATGGAGCTATTCATCTGACTTCCAAAAGAGGATGATCATTGGCTTTCGGAACAAGAGTGCAAGCATTTGCGAAACTTCTAAGTTTGCAATTTGTTCGCTTGGCGCCGTTATTAAAGTATACCGTGCTTGGAAAAATGCCTCTACCCAAAAGTGTCACCGAAGTGTCTGTGTTACACCAAGGGCGGTAAATGACAGGGCAGAGTGACGGCTGCGGAGCTGTGTACGGCCCAACAGACGTGCAACTGTTCAGCAACAGCTGACCGCCAAGATGAACTAAGCGGCTGCCAACAGTGTGTCCTCCACGACCATTCAGCGAACGCTGCTGCGTGTGGGATCTTGTCAGCAGACGCCTGCTTCGAGCACCCACGCTGCTGACGAAAGTTGGAGTTTTCTCGCCTGTGCCGCAAATTGACGTCCACTGAGTGGCGACAGGTGGCATTTTCAGATGAATCACGCTTTATGCTCCATCGGACAGACGGGCGATGGCGCGTACGGCGTTAAACGTTTGAAAGCAAACACTCTGCAACTATAATCGGAAGTGTCCACGCCGGAGAAGGAAGAGTTATTTTCTGTGGAATGTTATCATGGAATTCCCTGTCCGCCCCCGCCCCCGGTAGCTGCGTGGTCACCGCGACAGACTGTCAATCCTAAGGGCCCGGGTTCGATTCCCGGCTGAGCCGGAGATTTTCTCCACTCAGGGACTGGGTGTTGTGTTGTCCTAATCATCATCATTTCATCCCCATCGCCGCGCAAGTCGCCGAAATGGCGTCAAATCGAAAGACTTGCACCAGGCGAGCGGTCTACCCGACGGGAGGCCCTCGTCACACGCATTTTTTTAAATGGAATTCCCTGGGTTTCGTCGTCATTTTCGAAGGCACAGTGGATCAACTTAAGCATGAACCTGTCCTTGGGGACCATGCAGCTAGTTCTTCCTCGGTACCATGGCATTTACCAGCAGGACAACGCAACGTGTCACGCAGCTCGCACTGTACGTGCATGTTTCGAAGAGGACAAGGATGAGATTACGCTATTCCCCTGGCCACCAAACTCCCCGGATTTAAATCCAGTCGAGTATCTGTCCAGTCACGTCGATCGGGCTGTGGGCACCATGGATCCCCAATCGAGGAACCTAGCGCAGCTCGCCACTGCTCTGGAGTCGACAAGGCCGTCGCGGCCTTCCAGAGACTCAGTGACTCTCTTCCGGCACGTCTTGCAGCGGTCCGCTCGGCAAAAAATCGTTACTCTTGCTTTTGGCAGGAGATCACATTTACGTTACTGGTCAGCATAGGAAGTCAAACCAACCTTCGAATTTAAAAGTAAAAGCGCTACCGTTAAGGGTGCAGATGAAAGGGCCGATAGATGGAAAGAGTGTACCGGAGATCTCTATGACAGAGATAAACTGTCTGATGATGCGATAAAAGAAGCAATGACAGTCGATTTGGAGGATCAGAAGGTGCGATATTAGATCAGCCTTTTGGAAGGCGTGTTATCAAATAAGGCATAAAATATCGGAATTTGTAAAATATGCGAGAAGTATCGCACAGTCAGCTTAACAGGCCATGAATCCAAGTTGCTGACAAGAATAATATATAGTGGCTTGAACAGAAAGTTGAGGAACTGTTAGCTGACAATCAGTTAAGCTTTAGAAAAGGTAAAGGTTCGAGAGATGCAGTTCTGACTTGGCGCTTGGTAATGGAAGCAAGACAGAAGGGAAATTTAAACTCGATCATATGATTTATTGGCCAAGAGAAAACGCTCGAAAAAGTGAGATGGTGCAGAATGTTCGATATTATCAGAAAAAATTGGTGTAAGCTATAGGGTCCGCAGCTCGTGGTCGTGCGGTAGCCTTCTCGCTTTCCGCGCCCGCGTTGCCGGGTTCGATTCCCGGCGGGGTCAGGGATTTTCTCTGCCTCGTGATGACTGGGTGTTGTGTGATGTCCTTAGGTTAGTTAGGTTTAAGTAGTTCTAAGTTCTACTGGACTGATGACCATAGATGTTAAGTCCCATAGTGCTCAGAGCCATTTGAACCATTTTGTAAGCTATAGGAAAAGAGACACTATACAATATGTACAAGAATCAAGAAGGAACAATAAGGACGGATAACCAAAAACGAAGAACTCGGATGAAAAACGGTTGAAGACAAGGGCGCAGTTTGGTAGTATGAGGAAGAAATTTATGAGAATGTTCGTTTGGAGCAGAGCACTGTGTGGAAGTGAATCATGGACAGTGAGAAAATCGGGAAAGATGAGAATCGAAGCGTTTGAGAATTGCTGTTTCTGATGTTGGACAGTAAGTCGACCGATAAGATAAAAAGCGAGCAAGTTCTCTGCAGAATCAGCGAAGAGAGGTGCACGTGGAAAGCACAGTAATGATGAGGAAAAGACAAAGTTGTAGAGCGTAAAAACTGAATACATTCAAGAAATGTCCAACCAACTTTCGGGAATGCAGCCGGATGACGTCTTCAGCATCTGTCGACATTCTGATACATGCACATCCCGTAATTTTCAAGGCACAAATGTAACGACAGAGTTCTATGCAAGGAAATTTCAAACCTCGGTATGTGGGGCTACGCCGACCAGGAACCGCAATACGGCATATGCAGAAAGACATGGCGTGCACACACACACACACACACATTCATACATACCGTATACAACTAGAGCCACAACAAAACCAGAAGTTATCAATGTTGTTGTTTAGTCTTCAGTCCAGAGACTAGTTTAATGCAACTCTCCATGCTGCTCTATCCTGTGCAAGCTTCACCTCCGAGTAACTACTGCAACCTACATCCTTCTGAATCTGTTTGCTGTATTCATCCCTTGGTCTCCCTCTACGATTTTTACTCTCCATCCTTCCCTCCAATACTAAAATGGTGATCCCTTGATGCCTCAGAATGTGTCGATCCCTTCTTTTAGTCAGGTTCTGCCACAAATTATTCTTCCCCCCGAATTCTATTCCGTACCTCCTCATTAGCTACGTGATGTACCCCTTTAATCTTCTGAAGCACCACATTTGAAAAGCTTCTATTCTCTTCTTGTCTAAACTATTTATCGTCCATGTTTCACTTCCATACATGGCTACTCTCTACATAGATACTTTCAGAAAAGACTTCCTGACACTTAGGTCTATACACGATGTTAACAAATTTCTCTTCTTCAGAAACGCTTTCCTTGCCGTAGCCAGTCTACTTTTTATATCCTCTCTACTTCGACCGTCATCAGTTATTTTGATCCCCAAATAGCAATACTGATTTACTACTTTGTTTCATTTATTATCTGATTCCCTTAGCATCACCTGATTTAATTAGACTACATTCCATTATCCTCGTTTTGCTTTTGTTGATGTTCATCTTATATCCTCCTTTCAAGACAATGTCCATTCCTTTCAGCTGCTCTTCCAGGTCCTTTTCTGTCGCTGACGGAATTACAATGTCATCGGCAAACCTCAAGGTTTCTATTTCTTCTCCATGGATTTTAATTCCTACTCCAAATTTTTCATTTGTTTTCTTTACTGCTTCCTCAATATACAGGTCGAACAACATCGGGGATAGGCTACAACCCTGTCTTACTCCCTTCTCAACCATTGCTTGCCTTTCATGCCGCTCGACTCTTATAAGTGTCATCTGGTTTTTGTATAAATTGTAAATAGCCTTTCTCTCCCTGTATTTGACCCCTGCCACCTTCAGTATTTGAGAGAGATTATTCCAGTCGACATTGTCAAAAGCTTTCCCTAAGTCTACAAATGCTAGATCTATCTTTTAAGATCTTAATCTGTCTTCTAAGATAAGTCGTAGGGTCAGTATTGCCTCGCGTGTTCCAACATATCTACGGAATCCAAACTTAGCTTTGACGAGGTCGGCTTCTTCCAGTTTTTCTATTCATCGGTAAAGAATTCGTGTTAGTATTTTGCAACTGTGAGTTATTAAACTGATAGTTATGTAATTTTCACACCTGTCAACACCTGCTTTCTTTGGGATTGTAATTATTATTTTCTTCTTGAAGTCTGAGGGTATTTCGCCTGTTTCATACATCTTGCTCACCAGATGGTAGAGTTTTGTCAGGAATGGCTCTCCCAAGGCTGTCAGTAGTTCTAATGGAATGTTGTCTACTCCCGGGGCCTTGTTTCGACTTGGGTCTTTCAATGCTCTGTCAAATTCTTCGCGCGGTATCATATTCTCCCATTTCATCTTCATCTACGTCCTCTTCCGGTTTCATAATATTGTCGTAAGGTACATCGCCCTTGTAAAGAACCTCTACGTATTCCTTGCATCTTTCTGCTTTCCCTTCTTTGCTTAGGACTGGTTATCGATAGTGAATGTTAATTACCGACGCGTGACCAGTTAATACACAGTAAGACAATAAGCAAAAAAAGAAACGACACACCACGAAGAAATTATCCTACTGGTACGGAACTCGGTACATTTAATGTGCATGTACAGGCAGACAAATGATTACAGTTTCAGGGAAACTGGATGATTTATTCAGGAGAAAGACTTTCACAAACTGAGCAGGTCAGTTACGCGTTGGTTACTCTCGCCCTTACGCAAGCCGTTTTTCTGCTTGGGATTGATTGATGAAGTTGATGGATGACCCGAGATGTATCTTAGACGTCATCGCTGATGATCGGGCTCAGTTCGAAGCGGGACTCATTACTGAAGACAACTGTGCTCCCATCAATGAGTTTCCAGACCGAAGACGTCCCAGAGAGTAGTTAAGTACGAATCCGACAATCGCCTGCTATAACGTCCGACATACGGGAAAGACGGGGTACCATTTCTTTCATAGCAGGAGCCCACTGGATGTCATCAGCGGCACCCTTACAGCATAGCGGTTCATAGGCGATATTCTACGCCCCGTTTTGTTGCTCTTCATGACCATCCTGGACCTATATTTCAGCAAGACAATGCCCGCCCACACACGTTGAGAGTTTTTACTGTTTGCCTTCGTGCTTGCGAAACCCTACCTTGGCAACAAGGTCGCCGGATCTCTTCACAACTGAGCACGTCTGGAGCACTATGGACAGATCCTTCCAACCAGCTCTGGATTTTGAAGATCTAATACGCCAGTTGGACAGAATTTGCCACGATATTCCTCAGGAGGGCATCCAATAATTCTGTCAATCGAGGCCAAACGGAATAACAGCTTACATAAGGGACAGAGGTAGACCTACGCGTTATTGACTTTCTCATTTTGTGAAGTTCTTTCTCTGAAATTTTCTGTCTGCCTTCCTCTTCATTTCCACGTTTGAGTTACATCCAACGTCATTCATGATCTGTTGCATGTATGATATCCTTGGTCACCCCCGCCGATTCCTTCCCTCAATAGCTCCTTCCGCTATTGTTCCACTGATGTTGTTGAGTCGTAGGATGTGCCCCACAAGTTCTTCTCTTCTTGTTTGCATGTGCCTCCACAGGGATCTGGTTTCCTGTACTCTTCTAAGCACCTCTTCATTTGTTACTTTCTCTTTCGAGCTGATCTTCATCATCCTTCTATAGCACCACATCTCCAGGGCCTCTAGCCGTGTTCTCTCTTCTCTTCCAACTGTCCAAGTTTCACATCCGTATAGGACCACACTCCAAACGAAACCTTTCATGATACGTTTCCTTATTTTCAGACTGACGTTGTTGCTGGTGAGTAAGTTCCTTCTCCGATTAAATGCAATTTTGGCCTTTTGTATTCTGGTCGCAATTTCTTTCCGGCTTCTACCATCCCTTGTGATTTTGTTTCCCAGGTAAGTTAATTCCACTATCACTTCCAGCTCCTCTCTTACAATTCTCATTCTCAGAGGTTCACATTCTGCTCCTGTACTGCATACCATCACTTTAGTCTTTTTCTTGTTTATTCTCATTCGATACTGAATGCATATAATTTTTTCCATTGTTCTGAGGACTTCCTCTAGATCTTCTTTTGTCTCCGTGACATATCATGTGCATAACGTAAGATGTCTATATTCTGCCCATTAATTTTGATCCCCACCGTAGTAGTTTCTCGAACTTGCTCTATAGCTTCGTGGATATAAGAGGAGAGAGAGCACATCCTTGCCTTACCCCTTTTATAATATTTGCTTCTTGTTCCTGGTGACAATTCCCAATCACTGCCACCTCATTCTTATAGAAACTGAGTATCACACGGATGTCTTTGTACCTTATTCCACTTTTCCTCAGCACTCTTGCCAGATAGCGTTATGAAATGCCTTTTCCGTGTCTACTAAGGCAATATAAGTTAGTTTATTTTTCTGTAATTGGTTTTCTATAAAGAGTCTCAGTGCAAGAATCGCCTTTCTTATTCCCAATCCCCTTCTGAAACCAAATTGATCTTGACTCAGCATATCCTCCATCTTCTCTTCAATTCTCTTCAGAACTATTTTTATGAGAAGTTTTGAAGCATGTAATATTAGGCTTCGAGTTCGGTACTGTTCACATTTTGTAGCTGCTGCCTTCTTTGGTATAGGATAATTACGAGATGTGCACGTGTCAGAATATCGGCGGAGGTTGAACACGTCATCGGGCTGCATTCCGTAAGCTGTTTCAACATTTCTTGGATGTATTCCTATCTCTGTCTTCCCCCTGCTTTTTTCTTCTTATCGAGATTCGAAGCGTAATGCAGCTACATCAAACGCTCGTTTTCACTGTAGAGAGGCTGCGTTCCGAATTCCGTATGATCATCTTGCGCGACACGCGTCTTTGGTTCCACATACAAGATTCCAGTCGAACGCATGGATGGCGAATGAGACCAGGAATCGTCGAGCTTTTGTCGGTCCAGAACAGGTTCCAGCTGCCTGCCTCTGGGACAGGCTTGTAGATAAATACAAGCTTACAAATGAATCTTTATCTCCGGCCTCGTTCGTTTTTCTGTTATCGAGGATTATTTTCATTATTGACACGGTAAAAACTGTAGGAGGTACGGCAGTGATTTGTAAATGTAACAGATAAAACTCCTCGACGACCCAGTTGCGCCGTGCCTCACAAGTTGGGTGCGTATTGCAAGAACCTGACACAGCCAGTCAACGGACAATATATAGTGCTTGCCAGGGGCCTGGCCTGGAACAGAATATGGTTGTCCCCCTGTATGGGTTTGACACCCCAGGAAGCGTCGTCTCCTCAAGGGAGTGTTTCACTGCCTCCGCTGTGACGTTCGTTTTTTTGTTTAATTTCGGATTATGAAATAGATACTTATATCGATCATATTGTGTAACGTACATAAAAATGTTCTCCATTCAGTAACTCAACAGTATATATTGTCTCTGCTTCTATTCAAGTTCGCATCTCTTCACTAGTTTAGAAATTACTTTTAAAATAGTGTTGCACCTTCGTCTCTCTTTTATTTCTTTACTTTTAATCAACACGAGAGAGAATAGGTGGCAGGAGAAATAGTACAGATGGCGATAGTCATTAATTTCTTCCACTTATAATGCCACCAATTAACTCAAATATGTACCTCTAATCGACACATAGTGTATGCATGTAAAAACATCCAAAAATTAACAGTAATATAATCATTTCCTCTCCTGAAATATGATCAAACTCTTGATGGTATTGAGACAGCAACCAGCCACAAATTTATTTTAAGTTCCTTGATTCAAAAAGTACCGTTACTGCTTTCGAACCATTACAATTCATCTTCGGACGGCTTTCATGCTTTCATCAGAACATGTGGTGCATTTTTTACTGATTAGTTGTCCTGAAATATAAATAATACATAATTATAAGCACGTCACACACATGGTTGCGTTACAGATTTGTATTGGGATGTGAGTCACGTGAAATGCCGGTTTGGAGTACTTGTTTGTATTGTTTTCATCCAGCAGACGGCATTCGTAGTCTTCCCTATATTCCCATCACTGCACACATAAACTAGTATAACTGAGCGCTTCAGATTTGTCACTGAAGACATTTCCACCATATTCCCACCGTTGCACACGTAAATTTGTATCACTGAGCACTTCATATTAGTCACAGTATAGGCGAATAACATGCACCGCATGTTTTGATAGATACAGAGTGTTTACAAACATATGACTGCCAAAGAATCTTCTAAAATATGTTAAAGTAATTCAACTTTTCAGCCCTCATGCACAGTGCTTTAGTCCGAGTGCTAATTTCATGTATATACTTAGATAAGGTCTTATTTTCAACCTGTACCTGAGGACAGTAACTCTAAGCAAATTCAAAGATGTGTCTTTTGAGAAGATGTCCCAAACAAATTATATATCAACTGTCTGGCCGACACTTATCGTCGCTTTATTTAACAAATCTTAAGTAGTAGGGAGATGGCGGTGCTGGTGTAATTTTGGTACGAAATTTATTTACAAATTAATTAAATTGATCAATTAATTACCCACCCCAACACCTACACCTCCACCCATCCCCTCTACACGCCCCTGATGATGTCATGTGTTTCTCCACCCCCTCCCACCTACCCTACTGGCACGAATTTCGACATGAATGTCGAATATACGCTGTACAATTCAGTTGTCAGTTTAGAGGTCGTAATATTAATGGAAACTATTAATGGAAATCGTTTATAAAACTGAAATAGGTGGTAGAAATGGAAAGAAATTCAGAGCATGGGAAATCAGGGCACTACCCTCCGTAGGGGACATAATATGCATTTCGTAGCACAGGGATATTCTTGTTTAACATCTGATCACTTTGTATACTGTGATCACCAAGTCATTAAGACGCTCCACGGGGCACTGCTGGGTACGAGTGCACTAGTGGTGTGTCTGACTCGATCCCTTCATCGCTTGAGCCTGAAGCTACCTTGCATAATCTTTGAGGCTCGGTCTGTCCCCAAATGGACCATATTCATGATGGCTGCTGCAGCGTGGTGTTACTGGACCTGCCTGCCCCCACATCCTGCTCTGCTCCAGCAGCTTGAGAGGGAAGGGGGGTGAACAGCTCATGCCACATGGACTTGTAACTCTCTGGCAGCCTGACATGACACATCCTGCACCACGCCCATGACTTGGCTTTGTGTCCAGCTGTCTGCAAGGTGACCACCCGCACTTGGCTGCCTCCCCCACCCACACCAGCAGCCCCCCAGCACCCGGCTTCCACGCCACTGCTGCCAGCAGCTAAAGAGAGAAATTATCATATGGTTGTAATGCACAATACCATTCCCAAGGCGCGCAGCGGTGGGCATCTACAACGAACGTTAGATTTGTTTTTGAAGGTTAGCATCTACCTCCCACACCTGTACCCTAACGAAAACAATGACATATATTTCTAGGGATGCAGCTGGCCCTGGGAGTGCCAGGCTATGTGTTTCCCCCATAATGAACATACGATGTTTTTATAAAGATAGTAGGTGCGTCCAGTTATTCATCCACTTGCCCGCATGTTTTCAGAAGGGGCCTCTCTCTGTTTCTCAGATTTTTTTCCTCACTGACAGCTGTGTTCTGTTTCCCTAACACCTGCACTATGTCTGCTGGAAGAAAAAGAAGGCAAGTTATAACCGGCTAGTATGGCACCACAACAGCTTGCTGTGGCACGTGCAGCTGGAGCAGTGGTTGTGAGGGCAGGTATCAAACATGCACCCAAGTGACATGCACCACCATGCAAACCACTGCTCGTTGCTATGGAAGAAATGGCCAGAGCAGTCGTGGCTGTTGCAGTGCTGGCCACCGCACCATCGCATACCCTCTGGCGTCCTTAGTCAGTTCAGTCAGAGAAACGATCTCCCATCACGCAGTATGGTGATGGTGAAGGCTCCAACATGCAGCAGCATCAACGAGCACCCTCTCCACAGCCTGGGTGCTCTCATAGGACCTCACCGCCGCCACCTCTCCTGCTGTGGCTCTGGTTCTTCGCCTTCACCAGCAGCGAAAAGTATCTGTGCCTCGGCGCATACCCCTCTCCCCTGCAGGCGCTTCCTCCACAAGACCACCTTCCACCAGGTGGACACAGTCATCTCCTAGTTGTATTGTTAATGATAAGGTAATCTGTGACTAGTGGTAGTGCTCTGCCCCATCCTGATAGCGAAGGACATCAGATTAGCTGCGTCATGACCATTCTAGAATACTCAGCTGTTGCTCGTGCCTCGTGTGCTAGAATTGAGAATCTGGCTGGGAGGATAGCGACCCAGTCATGTTTCTAGAAGCAAACCTCCCAGTGCTGGTGGCAGAGCTCGTCAAAGGCCTGAGATATAATGTCATTAAATGTTACGTAGTACTCTGCTGCAAGTTGACTCACCATCCAAACAGCAGTGTGCTGCCGAGGAGAGAAGCCTGCACTCGCCGAGTGATATCACTAATCCACCACGGATGTTATACTGGCCCAGTTTTCTGAGTTGGAATTAAGTCAGCTATTCAGCCAGATACCACATCTCGATATCCATATTCATGTCTATGAACCGTTCAAAGGAGTGTCCAGTTATATCAAACACCCTAAGGATGTGGTTGATAACAAGGAATGTAGCAAAGTCCAAAATCAAAAGGATGACGCTTGTTCTGGATGGTCAGTCCTGGCTTGTGAAAGAAAAATTAAACAGGATTCAGAGCGCACATCTCGATACAGATTAGTCTTAACATTTGTGGTTGTTACATTTGTGGTTGTTATAGCTTTGATGGTATCGAGTTCCCCATAAAAATTCGGGACGCAGCAAGATTTCAGGTGGAAACTCCCGAATTATCGGTTCACGTTTATGCCCTGAAGAAGAAGCAGAAAAGCAAGCCAGATGAGCAGGACAAGCATACTATAGTTTTACTACCCCATTTTTAGAAACATGCAGATAAGTGTGATCTCCATGTAAAGCTGCTGCTCTTCTCTGTAAGTGATAATCTTTATTACGTATGGATCAAAGATATGGCTCAAAGACATGTCACACCTTCTTTATAGCCAATTTATGAAACATGAACATCACAAACACATTCTTTTCAGATGTCTAAATACCTTTTCAGGAGAAAACTGTTTAAAATACATCTGGACGACTGTGAATCCAAGGAACCTTTACTTGATTTGTGCCTGCAGAAGAAAAAAAGTTCATTAAATTCAAGAACGCTCATCATCAGGAACAACGTCCATTCGTTGTACACGCAGACTTCGAATGTCCATCACCCAAAGTGAAGGGAATCCTGAGCCTCACATACGACCTTCACGCAAGAACATGTATCGTATGTGGCAGCGTAACAATTTGCATGCTCATATGATTCAAGTGTTAACTGCTATGAATCTTATGTCGTGGATAATCCTGCAGTTTGGTTGCTCACTGAGCTTGAAAAACTCTCATGGGATGTTGACAGACTTTACAGCACAAACATCTCTATGACTGAATCAAAAAAATGTTCAAATGTGTGTGAAATCTTTTGGGACTTAACTGCTAAGGTCATCAGTCCCTAAGCTTACACACTACTTAACCTAAATTATCCTAAGGACAAACACACACACCCATGCCCGAGGGAGGACTCGAACCTCCACCGGGACCAGCTGCACAGCCCATGACTGCAGCGCGTCAGACCGCTCGGCTAATCGCGCGCGGCGATGACTGAATCGGAGGAGGATAAAATATTACACAACGGTGCGGTTAACTGTCATATTTGTGGGCTGCCGTTAGATGGAAAAGCTGAAACTTCCTGTAGAGACCACCACACATTCAATTTGAAGTATAATTTACCACGGCACATACCCGTTTTTTTCCATAATTCAAGTGGGCATGACGCTCACTTTCTAGTTGAGCAATTGACTAATTCTGGTTAGGAGAAAAATCAGATCAGTGTCCTGCTGAGAATGTTGAGAAGTACATTTCATTCTGGAAACGAATGACATCAAGAATTACGAAAATGGCTCTGAGCACTATAGGACTTAACATCTGAGGTCATCAGTCCCCCAGAACTTAGAACTAATTAAACCCAACTAACCTAAGGACATCACACACATCCATGACAGAGGCAGGATTCGAACCTGCGACCGTAGCTGTCACGTGGTTCCAGACTGAAGCGCCTAGTACCGCTCGGCCACAACGGCCGTCCAAGAACTACGTTCCGCTTCTTTGACACAGTAAGTCTTATGCAAGTACCACTCTAGAAACTCATTGAAACTCTACCTCAGGGGGTATGTGTATCACCCGATCTGCATATCCTGAAGAGGAAAAGTTGCAGCTTGTGACTAGGAAAAGAGTTTGAGTATCTGGATAGAAAGGCGAATCTCGACAAAACCAGGCTACCCAACATGTCTACATTTACCAGTATTCTCAAGGGCAGTAGCATACTTAGTGCAGATTATGAGCATGCCATGAATGTCTGCCGGAAATTCAACATTTCCTGTTCGGGCGAATACTGAAGTGCGCTTACTTGCGAATGTTTTTGGGAAGTTCCGGAGTGTATACGTGGCTACATACTCCTTGGACCCCGCCTTTTATCACAGGACATCTGTGTAGCCCTGGGACACAGTGCTCAAGAATATGAGGCACAGAAACGAACTTTTGACTGATGTTGACAGGCTCCTTTTCTTTGAGTGTGGGGTCCATGGGGGACTTTGACAGTGTGTCCATAGACACACCAAGGCAAATAATCCATGTATGAGTCCAGGGTTCAACGCACCCCTCGATTCAAGCTACAGTCTATATTTACATGTAAATAACTTATATGGACTCGCCTTGATGCAGCCATTGCTGGTTGGTGGGTCACTATGGGTGCCTGAAAACGATTTAGAGGGTCTAAAAATATTGGATCTGGCGGCTGATTCTGCTGTAGCGTATGTGGTGGAGGCAGGCCTTATTTACCCTGTTAGTATGCATGAAATGACAAGCGACTTGCCGTTATGTCCAGAGCAACAAGTTCCGCGAGGAAGCACTATCCCTAAACTGATGACCACTGTCGGGTGCAAGCAGAGGTATGTAATTCATCATTGTAATCTCCATCAGTACCTCAGTTAGGTAGAATCACCCAGACTATCTCCTTCAACCGTTCCCCCAGCTGAACGAGTATAATGAATTAAATACCGAAACGAGGACGGGCGGGACTAGTGAGTTCGAAAAAGATTTTATAAATTAATTAATAATTTCATTTTTGGTAAAACCATTCAGGGTGTAAGTAATGAATGCGATATTTTGATTCGGACCAAATAGGATGGACCATGGGGCGTAAGAAAGAACATAGCTAGACCAAATTTAAAGTCGGTCACTATTTTCAATGAGAACTTTGTTGCTGTGGAGATCTCGGAGGTTTCGGTAGAGTTTATGAAACCAATCTATTCGGGGAATATGTGTACTGCACATCTCCAAATTCCACATGTGTTGCTTCCACTGTAAGTTTGCTAAAACTCTATTAATGGAACCAAAGTTACTTTAAATGAATACAGATAGCTTCATCTATTGGATGAAGAGCTGCAATCCATAAGAATTAATTAGATGGCACAGTAATGAGTTCGACATGCAGCCGATAGTCCTTACGATATTGTTGCTCAGAACAGGATCGGCTTAATGAAACATGAGACGAATGGTTTGCCGATTGTGGAGTTTGTGGGTCTACGATCCAAAATGTATGCATACTGTACAATAGAAGGAACCACCCAGAGGTGGGCTAAGGATGTGTGACGTGCAGCATCACATGTCCTCATCGTCGAAGACTACTTGCAGTGCCTGTAGAGCGGTGTTCAGCCAACCTCCATATTTGGAACAGCAAACTAGTATTCTATCGCGAGGTCATGAGGTGTACACTGTGCAGCAATCTAAAGTCGGATTATCACATTCTGACGATAAAAGAGCCATCTGTGGTGATGGGATACGACGGTAGTTTGAAAAGTTCTCGGAACGGAATAGAAAAAAAGTACTGACATCACAGCTACCATTTTTCAATGTAGTCTCCTTGTAGATTAATGCACTTAGTCCAACGATGTTCCAGTTCCTTGATCGTATCTCGAAAATGAGTTTCCTCCAGGCCTGCAAAATAGTTGTCAACTCCGGCTATCAAGTCTTCGTTTGCAGTAAATCTTCGTCCACCAAGAAAAATTTTCAGTTTTGGGAAGAGATGGAAGTCTGACGGAGCCATATCAGCTGTATAAGCCTAGTGTAGCAACAATTCATACCTTAGTTCGCGTAGTTTTGCCATGGCGACGGCACATGTGTGCGGGCGTGCATTGTCTTGATGGAAGATGACTTTCTTCCTTACTAAACCTGGCCTTTTTTCGCGTATCTTTTGTTTCAATTTGTCCAGGAGGTTAGCATAGTATTCTCCAATATATTGCCCAGTGGGGAGATAATCTAGAAACAGGTTCCCCAGAACACCGATGCTATGACCTTTCCCACCGCAGGAATTGTCTTTGATTTCTTTGTTGGTGGAGAATTAGCATGTTTCCACAGCTTTGACTGTTCTTTTGTCTATGGGCTACAGTAGTACACTCAAGTTTCATCTGTTGTCACAAACCGGTACAAGAAATCTCATTCGTTTCTCTAAAACGAACCGAACATTCTTCCGATATGTCCATTTTCATGCGTTTTTGATCCAACGTCATGAGTCGCGCCACCCATGTTGCAGATAATATTTTCATTTCTAATTCTTCAGTTAAAATGTGATATACCCTTTCAGATGACATCTGGCAAGCGTGAGCAATTTCACGTACTTTCAATCGGCGATTCTCCATGACCATTTTGTGCACTTTTGCAATGATTTCTGGAGTAGTGACACATCTTGGCCGACCACAGCGCGGGTCATCATCTAAGCTCTCCCGACCAAATTTAAATTCATTTATCAACTTGGTAACAGTTGAATATGGAGGAGGAGACTCCCCCAGTGGATTCTGGAAATCGGGATGAATGTCCTTTGCTTTCATACCTTTATGTACGAAGTACTTAGTCACTACTCGAATCTCGATTTCTTCCATTTTCGCAAATCAGTACGTGGGAACAATAACAATGTCACGTCACCACCACAGCTCTCTTAGAAGAGCACTGACGGGGAACTTGTTTACAGGCAACAGTCCAATGAATATCACGTGAACAACTCGTTGCGGTAGTGCTGACGTCTCGTGGTGATTCCGAGAACTTTCCAAACCACCCTTGTAGAAACCCTCCCATACTCATTATATTTACTCAAAGCACGAGAGGGGGTGTGGGGACTCTGGCGAGGGAATGAAAGAGAGTGTGAGTGACTGGCTGAATGAAAACTTCTGGCCAGTAGTATGGCTCTTTTACCATAGTGTCAGTATGTGTGTGGTATACAGTGTGCCTGCATGTGTGAGTGCTTATGTGTCCGTGTGCATGCTTGTGGGTGTGTTTGAGTTCGGATGCCTGTGTAAATATGAATGCCTACGTGTAAATAAGTTCTGTACACTATGTATGCACATATATAAAAGCACCATATGCTGGAAAAAATTATAAAATACTAGTTTTAAGTTTGAGTTCCATGCCGTTCATTTTAGTGCAGCACGCAGTTTGGTTAGAAGACGCTTGTGAGGAACGGTGTCGAAAAGCCTTCTGGAAATCTAAAAATATGGAATCAATTTGACATTTTCTGTCGATAGCACTCTTTACTTCATGAGTATAAAGAGCTAATAATATATATATATATATATATATATATATATATATATATATATATATATATATATATATATATATATATAAATTAAAAATTGGACTAAAAGCATAAAAAAGTTAAAAAATTGTAAAGGAAGGAAAAAAATATTTTCTCATGTTTCTCTGTTTTGCACTTCCTCTTTTTGATTATGTGATTGCATTTGTAAATAGATTAGTATCTAAGTTTCACCTACTGCGAGGTGTCCTGGTCATACTAGTTTTAAGTCTGAGTTCCATGCGGTTCATTTTAGTGCAGCTGTTTGGGATGAACATTTTAAATTATTTCAGCTTCTTTAGGTGCAAAAAGTTTAGGGTTACCCGTCTCAAACGTATAAATCAAGTCTTCTGTTGGGTGGAATTTCACTAGTAAAAGTAATAGTATTAGTGTTAGAGAGACTGTACATCTGCAATAGGTGTGATGAGTACTGCAATGTAAAGTAAAAGTAGCAGTACTTTTATTCGTAAAACCGAAGCTGCGAACGAAAAAAAAAAAAAGAAACACTACAAAGAACTGAATTTAAAAGCAGTATGGCTTCACGTATTATATAAAAAGGGAGAGATATTTGAGGATGTAAAGCTGTGTTACTACAGTGAATATTTTTGCCTGAATAAAAAATTGTTATTCGCTATTATTAAATGTCTTTGTTGCTGAAACTTCCTGGCAGATTAAAACTGTGTGCCCGACCGAGACTCGAACTCGGGACCTTTGCCTATCGCGGGCAAGTGCTCTACCAACTGAGCTACCGAAGCACGACTCACGCCCGGTACTCACAGCTTTACTTCTGCCAGTACCTCGTCTCCTACCTTCCAAACTTTACAGAAGCTCTCCTGCGAACCTTGCAGAACTAGCACTCCTGAAAGAAAGGATATTGCGGAGACATGGCTTAGCCACAGCCTGGAGGATGTTTCCAGAATGAGATTTTCACTCTGCAGCGGAGTGTGCGCTGATATGAAACTTCCTGGCAGATTAAAACTGTGTGCCCGACCGAGACTCGAACTCGGGACCTTTGCCTTTCGCGGGCAAGTGCTCTACCAACTGAGCTACCGAAGCACGACTCACGCCCGGTACTCACAGCTTTACTTCTGCCAGTACCTCGTCTCCTACCTTCCAAACTTTACAGAAGCTCTCCTGCGAACCTTTCTTTCAGGAGTGCTAGTTCTGCAAGGTTCGCAGGAGAGCTTCTGTAAAGTTTGGAAGGTAGGAGACGAGGTACTGGCAGAAGTAAAGCTGTGAGTACCGGGCGTGAGTCGTGCTTCGGTAGCTCAGTTGGTAGAGCACTTGCCCGCGAAAGGCAAAGGTCCCGAGTTCGAGTCTCGGTCGGGCACACAGTTTTAATCTGCCAGGAAGTTTCATATCAGCGCACACTCCGCTGCAGAGTGAAAATCTCATTCTGGAAACATCCTCCAGGCTGTGGCTAAGCCATGTCTCCGCAATATCCTTTCTTTCAGGAGTGCTAGTTCTGCAAGGTTCGCAGGAGAGCTTCTGTAAAGTTTGGAAGGTAGGAGACGAGGTACTGGCAGAAGTAAAGCTGTGAGTACCGGGCGTGAGTCGTGCTTCGGTAGCTCAGTTGGTAGAGCACTTGCCCGCGAAAGGCAAAGGTCCCGAGTTCGAGTCTCGGTCGGGCACACAGTTTTAATCTGCCAGGAAGTTTCATATCAGCGCACACTCCGCTGCAGAGTGAAAATCTCATTCTGTCTTTGTTGCTATTTCACAAATCCCTAGCCCTACAAATGTGTATAAAGACTGTGCAAGCACGAGGCAGGTGGAGTTTAAGATGAAGGAAATAAAATATATGTAACCTACATCAACATGATTACTCTGCAGTTCACAGTAAAGTGCGTGGCAGAGGGTTCAGTGAACCACCTTCAAGCTGTCTCTCCACCGTTCCAGTCTCGAACGGCATGGGGGGAAAACGAGCATTTAAATTTTTCTGTACGAGCCCTGATTTCTCTTATTTTATCATAATGATCATTTCTCCCTATGTATGAGGGTGCAAAAATAATGTTTTCGCTATCGTCGGAGAAAACTGGTGATTGAAATTTCTTGAGAAGATCCGGTCGCAGCGAACAATACCTTTGTTTTAATGACTGCCACTCCAATCCACGTATCATGTCCGTGGCACTACCTGCCCTACTTAGCGATAATACAAAACGAGCTGCCCTTATTTGCACTTTTTCGATGTCATCCGTCAGTCCCATCTGATGCTTATGCCACACTACACAGCAATACTTCAGAATAAGGCGGACAAGCGTGGTGTAAGCAGTCTCTTTAGTAGACCTGTTGCACCTTCTAAGCGTTCTGCCAATGAATGGCAGTCTTTGGTTTGCTCTACCCACAAAATTATCTATGTGATCGTTCCAATTTAGGGTCTTTGTAATAGTAATCTCAAAGTATTTAGTTGAATTTACAACCTTCAGATTTGTGTTATTTATCGTGTAATCGAAATTTAACTGATTTCGTTTAGTACTCGTGTGAATAACTTAACACTTTTCTTTATTCAGGGTCAATTGCCACTTTTCGCACCATACAGATATCTTATCTAAATCATTTTGCAATTCATTTTGGTCATCTGATGACTGTTTCAAGACGGTAAATGACAGCATCATCTGCAAACAATCTAAGACGGGTACTGAGATTGTCTCCTATGTCGTTAATATAGATCAGGAACAATAGAGGGCCTATAACACTTCCTTGGGGAACGCCGCATATCATTTCTGCTTTACTCGATGACTTTCCGTCTATTACTACCAAATGTGACCTTTCTGACAGGAAATCACGAATTCAGTCGCACAACTGAGGCGATATTCCATAGGCACGCAGTTTGGTTAGAAGACGCTTGTGAGGTACGGTGTCGAAAAGCCTTCTGGAAATCTAAAAATATGGAATCAATTTGACATTCTCTGTCGATAGTACTCTTTACTTCATGAGTATAAAGAGCTAGTTGAGTTTCGCAAGAACGATATTTTCTGAATCCGTGCTGAGTACGTGTCACTAAATCGTTTCCTTCGAGGTACTTCATAACGTTCGAGTACAGTATATGTTCCAAAACCCTACTGCAAATCGACGTTAGTGATATGGGCCTGTAATTACTCCTACTTCCCTTTTTGGGTGTTGGTGTGGCTTGACCAATTTTCCAGTTTTTAGGTACGTATCTTTCTGTGAGTGAGCGGTTGTATATAATTGCTAAATATGGAGCTATTGTGTCAGCAAATTCTGAGAGGAACCTGACTGGTATACTATCTGGACCGGAAGCCTTGCTTTTATAAAGTGTTTTAAGCTGCTTTGCGACACCGAGGATATCTATTTCTATGTTTCCCATCTTCACAGTTGTTCTTGATTGGAATTCAGGAGTATTTGCTTCGTCTTTTTGATGAAGGAGTTTAGGAAAGTCGTGTTTAATAACTCTACTTTAGTGGCACTGTCATCAATGACTTCACCGTTGTTATTGCGCTGTGAAGGTGCTGATTGCATCTTGCCACTGGTGTGTCTTATGTATGACCAGAATCTCTTTTGGTTTTCTGCGAGATTTCGAGACAGAGTTTCGTTTTGGAAATTATTAAAAGCATCTCGCATTGGAGAACGCGCTGTATTTAGAACTTCTGCAAAACTTAGCCAGTCTTGGGTATTTTCCGTTGTTTTAAATTTGGCGTGATTTTTTCGCTGCTCCTGCAACAGCGATCTGACCCGTTCTGTGCACCATGGGGAATCAGTATCATCAAGTATTAATTTATGTGATATATGTCTCTCAATTTCTATCGATACTATCTCTTTGAAATGATTCCACAAGTTTTCTACGCTTACATCATCAGATCGCAAGGAGTGGAGACTGTCTCTTAAAAAGGCGTTAAAAGCACTTTTATCAGCGTTTTTAAACAGATATACTTTGGGTTTCTTTTTGGTGGTTGCAGGAGTTACGGTATTCAGCCTAGCAGCTACTGCCTTGTGGTCGCTATTCCCTGTATTGGCCACGATACTCACTATTTGTCCAGTATTATTTGTTGCTACGAGGTCAAATTTGCTTTCGCAACCATTTACGCTTCGAGTGGGCTCATGAACTAATTGTTCAAAATCATTTTCTGAGAAAGCATTCAGTACCATTTCGGATGACGTTTTCGCCTGCCGCCGGCTTTAAACGTATAATTTTTCCAGCGTATCGAGGGTAAATTAAAGTCACCACCAATTGTATGAGTGGGGTACCTATTTGAAATGAGACTGAAGTTTCCTTTGAATTATTCAGTCAAGTCAACCTCTAGCCATACTATTTCTCAGAAAATATCTACTTCAATTTCACTACAAGGCAAATTACTTCTGGCAGCAGTAAATACTCCACCACTAATTGTATTTAATCTAGCCTTTCTGAACACTGTTAGATCGATAGAAAAAAATTCTGCTGAACTTATTTCCGCGTTTAGCCAGCTTTCTGTATCTATAACTATTTGAGCTTCAGCGCTTTCTATTAGGGCTTGGAGCTCTGGTTCTTTCCCAACACAGCTACGACAATTTACAACTACAATAGTGATCGTTTCTACAACTAACTTACTGTGTTTTACCTGCCCCCTTTTAGACAGACGCCCTTTCTGTAGTTCCCTGAAGCCCTCTAACCTAAAAGACCGCCAGTCTCTTCCACACAGCCCCCGCCACCCGTGTAGCCGCATTCTGTGTGTAGTGGACTCCTGAACTATTAAGTGGAGCCCAGTAACCCACCACCCGATGGCACAAGTCAAGGAATCTGCAGCCTACACCGTCACAGAACCGCCTGAGCCTCTGATTCACACCCTCATATCGGCTCTGCACCAAAGGACCACAGTCGGTTCTATCGACGATGCTGCAGATGGTGAGCTTCGCCTTACTCTCGCAAGCAAGACTTGTGGTCTACCATTTCCACTAGCCGCCCAAAACCAGAGAGAATATCCTCTGATCCAAAGCGTCATACGTCATTGGTATCGACATGAGCCACCACCTGCAGTTGGCTGCACCCTGTACTCTTCATGGCGTCCGGAAGCAGCTTTTCCACATTCAGAATGACTCCACTCGCCATGCACACGGAGTGCACACTGGCTTCCATCCCCTTCTTGGTAGCCATGTTCCTAAGCGGTCCCATTACGCTCCTAACGTTGGGGCTCCCAACCAGAAAACCCACCTCCTGTGAACGACCTGACCTTGAGGACCGAGAAGCAGTGTGGAAGACTGTATCCAGCTCAGAGGCATCATCAGCCACAGATAACGCCCGAAACCTGTTCGTCAAACGAACGGGGCAGGCCATATGATCGGCCCCTTGGAAAGCTTTTCGCTGCCTGCCAGACTTTGGAATGATCTCCCACTTGACCACTGGTGAGGGGTCAACCTCAGTGCAGGCAGTACCTGGGGCAGCCACATCAGTGGACCGAATGAGGGACACAAGGGATGTGCTCAATGTTTCTCATGTCCCTGCATCCGACACCCAAAGCAATGCCCCTTGGCAGCAGCCTCAAGCTGTGTGATGGAAGCCAACACAGCCTGGAGCTGTGAGCGAAGGGTCGCCAGCTGAGCTCGCATCTGTACTCAGAAATCACAGTTCCTATCCATGACTTCAGTCACTCCCGTTTGAAGCTCGTAGCCGGCCGCTGTGGCCGAGCGGTTCTAGGCGCTTCAGTCCGGAACCGCTATGTTTACAGGTTCGAATCCTGCCTTGGGCGTGGATGTGTGTGATGTCCTTAGATTAGTTAAGTTTAAGTAGCTCTAAGTCTAGGAAACTGATGACCTCATATGTTAAGTCCTGCAGTGCTTAGAGCCATTTGAACCATTTCTTTGAAGCTCATAAAAATATACTACAAAAGAACGGTGTACTCGCCTTCTTAGCAGCAGGAATACGAGGTGCTCTGTCACTGACAGTCTATCCGACACTGAGCTACACTAATGAAACCAAACAAGAGCCTGTACGATGCGAGGGTCGACAGCAACGGCGGTACTGTACGCTACACCGTTATTAAAATAAAAGCTTGTGCGTAGTAAGCACACGAACACGCAAGAAATTACAAAAATAATCTAGTAACTGCACAGGTATGTGTAAATAAATAAGTCGCTCCTGCAGGAATCACGTAAAAATATACAACAAACGAACGACTCGCCCTCTTAGCAGCAGGAACATGAAGTGCTCTGTCATGCGCTTTCGCCTATCGTGCTGCACATAGGTTTTTGGGAACAGGCGGCACGTGGTCCTGCCCGCTTCCAAAGACATAAAGAACACATGTGTGAAATTATATTTCCTGTGCTTTAACAAAGCCACAGACAAAGGATGTGGGCAAAGTTACATATTATCTAAGTAGGAGCTAAGTAAAAGAAAAAAACACAGAATGTGAGGTAAAAAATCCATTTTTTCATTAATCCCACTTAAAAGTAATTTTACATTTTCATAAGCACACACAACACTATTTCCACACATCTTCTTCTTCTTGAGCTCATGGATATCGGGGCACCTATAGAATAGATGCAAACTTGAAAATTCGCTGCATCCATATGATCTTCTCCTCGCCTTTGACGTAGGTGATGGTCTCAGTATCATCGAATATCCGAATTGATATTATCATTTCTTTATAAGGTGTACCAGGATCGTCCCAGTGGAGTCCGTGAACGAAACGTGTTAATCACTTTTTTTAGCACAATTCACATCCCTGAAAGGCCTCTGTGCTGCAGTTCTTGCTGAGAATGTCTGTATTACACCAGCATCTTCTGTGTATACTAAGAATGCAATATCTTTAAATATGAATTGTCTACCCATCATCATAGAAACCTTGAATGTCGGCAACTACGATCACATTGTAAATAGTCACTGTATACGACACAGCACTTGGCCATCTATACAGCACGCTGCACAACACTAGTAAGTGGGCAATAAATAATCAGACGGACATATAGAACTAAAGCAAACGCTGCAGTGCTGAAACACCTGGTTAATTCCGCAGGACAGAACAGCTAGTTGGAATTGTGGAAAGGTGCCAAAAAGGGGGCTGTCAGTTACACTCCTGCACATATAACTTTATTTAGTTGCCCAAACATTAGAGCGCAAATTTGCGATCTTAACTTTGACTGAATGTGTCACACAATCTTATGGCTCAAGGGAACAACCTCTTTAATTTTTAAAACAGCTGAAGGACCATGATTGGAAAACACAGCTACAATAAATTTCCAAAAGGCAGAAGGCCCAAGGCTTTATAAAAAAAAATTATTTTAAATAAGGCTGAAGGCCCAAACAATGCAAGACTTGACAAGTAAGGAAGTTTCAATTTTAAAGCGGCTGACGGCCCATAATTTAAAAACCAACTAAAAGCATACAATTCAAACCATCGGCTATGAGCCATTAAAATACACAATCAAACATCAATAAGAAAAGGCAGTACAGCCAGCGGCGCTGAGAAGTTTCCGGGGGTCGGTCTGCACGTGAAATATTAGCGTTCGCTTAGGGGAGACAGGTAGTCGACTCAACTGCATCCGATCCGCCGGCAACCCAACCAAGAGACAGTCAACGGACCCACCGACAAGAGGACTTGCTTTCTACCCGACCAGTACACAAGAAACTCCAAGGAAAAAATGTAAAAGGGTTAGCCGCCCACAACCAAGTATGCATAAGCTGTCAAAACTACACACAGCGACAACACAGTGAGGAAAGGACACTGCCTGAGTTTTACGTCAGGGGCCCGGGCAGGTAACCGGAACGCTAACGGCCAAAAGGCAGAAAATTCCGCTGGTGCACTAGGACTTCAAATAACCAAAATACAGTTAAACTGCACCGGATGGTGACCAGACTTTCGCCAACTCGATCACTCGCTGTTGCTCACGGGAATGCCCCCAACAGCCAAACATGAAAACCAACGGTACAATGTGAGCAGACTGGTTTCGGTAATTAAATCACCACTCAACTTTGATGTCCTGGGTCGGTGAGCCACGAGCCTCGCAGCTACCACACACTCTGACACTGCGCAGAGACCACCAGCGGGCCCGCCCCACTTCGCCGTGCGGAGTTTTCCTGGCGGATCCACACCAACTGACAGACTGCCACACATCAGCGCGGAGACAGCACTAAAATAACTGAGCAGTCGACATCACAAGCTACACACAGTTTCACGAACTCTTGCACGAAGGACTAGACAATACTAACGGCAGTGGCTGTACAATAACAAGAACGAATCACGAGTCGGCACACGCAGGCAACCCATAAGCGATCGCCGGCCAACATGCACGTCGTCCGACAAGACGACCGACCGACGACCAACCGAGGTGGTCCGCACTCAAGTGATATGTATCGGCGACCGTCGGGCGAGTCATGGCTGTCCGGACTTCACTGTAGCCGCGCCCCGAATGAACTTCTGCCGCGTCCTAAGTCAAACACTGCCAGGTCCGAACTGCTCTGCTAGCGCCTCCTAACTCACTGGCAGACCCGAACTAACTCCGAACTCACGACAACCGGGAAGTAATAGCAGTCAGCAAAGTTAATACGCCAGGGCTTATATCGATAAGCGGCACTGCTGCCGCTCACGGGGAGGCAAAGCAGCAACTCTGTGACAACAGAAATTGAAACTAACATAACGAAGTGGCGGTATGGTAAAAAAAAAAAGGATGTAAAATAAGAGACGGCGCGAACACGAGCGACGCACGGCTCAAGTATGTTGTGGGAACTTTGATGATGATTCAAATTAGATTCATACACCTATTGGTCCTGATTTAAGTATCTCATTCTGCTTAGAAAAGTATATTACGATGACTGCTGCCAGCTCCTCGAATTTCCGTGGACTGAGTAGTAATCCTTCCTCTTTAACACCTTCATAGTAAGTAGCATGAACTGTATAAATTCTGGTCCACTGTAGCAGTAAACTATTATACGGATAGAGTTGTGAATTCAAGTAGACTTTGGCATTAGTGTAACTACAGTTGTTAAATACGGTGAACTCATATGTTAAATTCTGTCGTCTATTGGTCTGAAATGCAAGTGTGATGAACTTCGGTGTTTCCAGCTGCACGAAGGTTTTAATAGCCCATGTTTGTCTGCTCCCTGTCAGTAGCACCAGATACTCAAAAACCTCCACTGAATAGGAAGTTAAAGGTAGATACGAGGGCTATCCATAAAGTACATTACGTTTTGGAATTAAAAATAATTAAAGTATTGGAAAATTTTTTTATTATATACAGATGAAAGCCACACTTATATACTACTTTTCTACATAGTTGCCATTTAAAATTAAGGCACTTATCGTAGCGATGGACGAGCTTGGAAATTCCTTCGTCGTAAAATTCGGCCGCCTGCGCCTTCAACCACGTGGTTACCTCTCCTTTTGGGACAGAAAAGGTGTGATTTTTGTGGATTTCCTGGAAAGAGGCACTACAATAAACTCTCAAAGGTATTGCCAAACTCTGCACAACCTCAGAAGAGCAATACAAAACAAGCGCAGGGGAAAGTTGGGCTCAAAGATCTTGCTGATTCACGACAACGCCCGGGCCCACACGGCAAATGCCACTCGTGAAGTTCTCGAATCTTTTAAGTGGGAGTTGTTTCCTCATCCGACGTACAGTCCCGACCTGGCACCGAGCGACTTCCACTTATTCCCAGCAATGAAGAAGTGGTTGGCTATGCAGCGTTTTGATGACGACGCACAGCTTCAAGAAGAGGTAACCACGTGGTTGAAGGCGCAGGCGGCCGAATTTTACGACGAAGGAATTTCCAAGCTCGTCCATCGCTACGATAAGTGCCTTAATTTAAATGGAAAATATGTAGAAAAGTAGTATTTAAGTGTGGATTTCATCTGTATATAATAAAAAAATGTCCAATACTTTATTTATTTTTAATTCCAAAACGTAATGTACTTTGTGGATAGCCCTCGTATCTATGGGCATTCAGAACTTTTAAAAGCTTCAGACGCTCCGGTCTAACACAGTGATGTGTGGCATTTTCAATATAATTTTATTGATGACGATCGGATTCTCCTCCTGAACTCCTTGAATGTATGGGTTGCTATCTGTTGCACTCCGTCCCAGAATGAGTTCCTGTTTAGCATTCATAATAATTCGCTGCATCTACCCCATAAGCATTTTTAGAGGTATGCATGCAGTAAATCGGCGGTACTCTACTGCCGTTCTGCCCACAGGCTCGTCTATGAACCGTCCTACATTTTGAAAACCATTCAGATCCAAGGGCAATGATGAGACACACGATTTAAGGGTTGATGCTATGCCAACATTACGTGTACAATCAGTCTCTACCCTATTAAGTTCTTATCGTATTTCCTGCAACAGGAATGCCAAAGCATTATGTGTAAGCTTTGATCACACTCTATGACTGCCATCATTTTTCTTAAATGATTCATCCAAATGTATGAAACTCCTGCATAGAAGAGTTAATACATCTTGGTGCGGGATGACAATCATAATTTCATTGTTCTTGTTAAATGTCGTTGGTTCAAACGGTGTAAATGGCCCTGAGCACTATGGGACTTAACTTCTGAGGTCATCAGCCCCCTAGAACTTAGAACTACTTAAACGTAACTAACCTAAGGACATCACACACATTCATGCCCGAGGCAGGATTCGACCCTGCGACCGTAGCGGTCACGAAGTTCCAGACTGTAGCGCCTAGAACCGCTCAGCCACCCCGGCCAGCAAATGTCGTTGAAGTATAAGGTTTATGCGAGAAGTATTCCTGGTGTATGATTCACTCATCATATTCCACTGGGTGAGATATATCGAGCAATGACATCACTGCGAGGTTTCAATTCTACTGATATAAGAAACGCATAGTTCGCACTTGTTATCACCTTGCGATTCTGCTGCGAAGTGCTGTGCTGTGTGCTGCGAACGCTGGTTTTTGTTGTGTCGATTCCCTAAGGGACTCGACACAATGAGTGGCTAGGTGCACGCGAAACTAACGCAGACGGGCGTAAATTCTGAAACAGGAGACTGGATGAAAAACTATAAAGAAAAGAACGTATTGGGTAGATTACTTAACTTTTAATGATGTTCTTCTTGTTGAAATACATCTCTTGCATAGTAGTAAGCGATTAGCACAGATACACATGGCGCCTTGCTAGGTAGAAGCGATGGACTAGCTGAAGGCTATTTAATCTGTCTCTCGGCAAATGAGAGGAATACTTGGTAGGTCTAGTCGCAAGCTATGTCGTCCGTACAACTGGGGCGAGGTCAAGTCCGTGTCTTGTGACCTGCCATGTGGTGGCGCTAGGATTGCGAGTACACAGTGGCGACACGCGGGTCCGACATGTACTACAGGACCGCGGCCGATTTAAGTTACCACCTAGCAAGTGTGGTGTCTAGCGGTGACACCACAGTTTTTATACATTATGTCCATCCTGTCTTAAATGTAGTCTGTGTGGCCGTGCGGTTCTAGGCGCTTCAGTCTGGAACCGCGTGGCCGCTACGGTGGCAGGTTCGAATCCTGCCTCGGGCATGGATGTGTGTCAGATCCTTAGGTTAGTTAGGTTTAAGTAGTTCTAAGTTCAAGGGGCTGATGACGTAAGAAGTTAAGTCCCATAGTGCTCTTTTTTTTTAAAAAAATGTAGTCTTACAATGATTTCCTCACCACGAAAGTCATCAAGATGGTTTTTCTGGTCCACAATACGCAGCCTCATATAGTCCAATGTTTGAAATGTCATTGGAATGTATATAGCGTTGGTAGGAGTCTCAGTAATCTTATATCCTGTCCGAACTGATGGGAAAAATCCGTAAACCGAAAGAACCAATCTATCGTTGAGATATGAGTTCGTTGTAATGTTACACTCAACATCGATTGTGCTGACAGGGAGAATATCAACTATCTGATCAGATTTGTAAAATTTACTGGGATCCGTCTTCAAAACCTGTCCTTTTGTGACACCCAGTGTGGGCCAATTGAACCTTTCTGCTTGAAGTCAATCGGTGCATTAAGCGTCCTTCTTTCAGATTTAAGTGTACTGATGTTTGCGCGGAGTTCATTCCCTTTTCCAGACTGTTTTAAAACTTCGTTTGAATCGTCACTATCGTATGCACCAGGTTCTGTTTTCACAATTTCGTTTCTACCATTAATTTCCAGATGTAGTTTATTGTCATACTCTATGATATTTGAGATGATGGTGTATGTCTCCAGTCCAACCAGCGCGATATCCCGACCTCCAATGCTTAAATCGAGTGATGGGAAGTAATTCGCACGTAATACAAACGATCGTTCTTTTAAAGTCAGAGTGTATGACATTGTATCTAAATGTCAACTGGTGAATGGATGCTTACCATCCGTATTTATATATCATTCGTAAACGACAGGAAAAACATGATGCATAGATGACCACATAGGAATGTATTAAAGTTTTGGTAGCGTCGAAAACTGTAAACACGTCTTCTGCCTATGAACTATCGCTGTAATTCTTCTCGAGGCTGTAGGTCGCCGAATGAGTCGAAATAGTACATGTTACTTGTATTTCTTTTTTTAACCCAGTGCGTGTGAGGTCCTCCTTCTGTATCCAGATTCACAGTTCCGTATTCTCCTGATTTCCACACAATCTTCAGTAACGTATTTTGCGTAAGCACTCCTCGGAATCTAGGAATGTTGAATTTCTTCTTAACAAACTTAAGCATATCGTTATTTGTAAGCACCCTGTGTGGTAGGAGTGCTAAAGGATCTTTTCTTTTCTTTCGTTTATGAAGATAACTGGTCCTTTCTTTTATGGTTTCAAGTAGAGCCGTTTTCTGATGGCTGCTGCCTCCGTCATTCGGTGATGTCTTCGTGCCTCTTGCAGTTGCTCCTGGGAGTTTTGTGCATTCTTGACCGTCCTGGCAATAGTCACAGCACCCCCAGACAGTGAACCCGCCGATAAGAGAAAGGGGATAGTTCCACCCGACGTCTTGGGTATTGATAGAACCTTCGGTGGTTTAAGCGATCCTTTTTTTCTCGCCTCTTTCTGCTTCACGGCGTTTTTAGCTACTTGATATAGTTTTTCATGCACCCTTTGGTTTTCATCTTCTTCCTTAGGTACCTACGTGTAGCGCTAGTAACTTGGCTGAACTCCTTCACACTTAACTTTACCACGCATCGTTTTTCAACTGCAAATGATTGCAGTGCCTTGACCTACACAAATATCTCTTGTTGGACATATTGTCTTAGCTCTTATCAGCTAAAATTTGATCAGTGGTGTGACGATCATTATTTGCGTCGTATGCGATGTCGTGTTCCATACACGCTTCGTCGTGCAGATTTGTCCGCTTATCACGGCGTGCCAGTCGATTTTGAAGTTTTTTTTTTCCAGGTCCACAATAGTTATATCCGGAAATTTGTAATTCGACTGGTAGTTTGTTGAGAATACCGCTTCCTCCTCTAATGCGCATCTTATCATGCATGTTATGCTACTGAGATCGTTGTGGTCTGCACACCCTGCTATATAGCAGCAAATCGTCAGCGTATATCGAGCTGTTCTGTGATGCGGAAAAACGAAAGCATTTAACTGACGCTCTAGCCCCACGACGCTGTTTGACCGCTCTACGAGATACACATCCGATTCCAAGCTCTTCTGTAACTTTTATGTCTAAAATCATCCTGCAATTTCAGTACCACTGCTATCTTTTGAGAGGTAGGTTCTAGAATTTGTTCTTTGTAGTTTGGAAACTGTGAATATCTAGATTGATCAGTTAGGGATGTACGACTTCTCAAATGCTGTCTTGTGTTTTGAAATACATACTGGATCACATACATTAAATTGCTGTTTTCGTGTATCTAGCATTTTTACACGGTTGTATACTGTACCTAGAAGTTTATTATCACAAACATCGATTGGTTTAATTTTTATTGTGAGATGTTTGGTTCGATTATACTATGAAATTGTTTGTGGGAGGATATCAGTCCAATTTTGTGAGCCACGTAGATTGAATCTCATCCACATCTGTGCTTTCACTGTTCTGTTGACGCAATCCACTATGCTTGTTTCAGGTGAGTGCATGTCGAGTAGTGATGTATTCCACTCCGCTCTATCACAGTATTGAAATACCTATTGTAAAACTCGCCCCCGTGATCTGTCTGAAGGTTGTCTGCGTTTCTATTCGTCCCCATTTGCAGTAGTCGCTCAAAGACGTGCACAAGATCCTTCTCTGGTTTTCGCTTTCACAGGTAATGCCCAAGTATTAATGATCATTTCAGTATATCTGAATCCGTTATTCACACATGAATACTCGATCATGTCAACAAGATCTGCATGCCACAGGTCGTCCCAAACTTAAGTCATAACATGTCTTCTATAGAATGTTTTGCGTGCTGATTTGTACAGTTCTCGAACTAGTCTCCATAGTTATTCGATAATGCCTCTCTCTAAGCTCAGAAATTATCAAAACAACTTCATGCTAATGAGCTGTATTACAAGCGGCAGCTGATGCCGTGTGCAGTCGTAGCCGATCTATTAGGTCATTGGGGTCGTTGTAATATACATATTGCGGGAGTAGATTGCTCACTCTTTTATGCTGAATGTCAGTACCATCACCACTGCTTTTTTTTTTTTTCACCATCCAGTATAGGTTTTACAATGGAGCTGTATTTCACATTGCTTTGGCTTTTTGCGTTCTTAAACAGATCAGTCAAAATAAATATTTCATGATACATTTCCAGATCTTAAGGCGAATAATTTACAGTTTTTGTGGGCCTTAGGAAACTAAGGTTCAGTAGACTGGGTGTTCTTTGAAACTGTCTATTGCTGATCTGTATTTTTTTTTCATTTAAAGTTACAGGCTGAGTGCCCAACATGTATGGTTTTTCACCACTGACACCAGATGTTTTATCTATCGAAGCATCGCTGTTATGGTTGATGCAATCGACAATAGCGTCACTGTCGTCGTTGTGAAATTTTGCTAAGAGTTCGTTGAGAGACCCAGTAACTGGTTTAAAGGTTCCTCGCAATGTCTTCTCCTATTTCAAATGCCCTAACCTGAGCAACCATAACTTCTCTCGAAAGCCTTCTATGTCTCGAAAACCTTATGTTTAATCTACATAGTGTTCTGGACTAATCGAAATTCTGTGTAGTGTTAGGTTTCATACGTCCGCTCTTCTTCTTATTATGCTGCTCCCCCTTCTCGGTAACAGCTATTTTCTGTTCAGTTAGGTAGCCTACTTTCATTTCAATTTCATTAACCCGATCATTCAGTGTATTGTTCAGAATATGACAATATGTCTCTAGTTCCTTGCGCGCGCCTCTAACTTTATGTTCGCGTCTCATAAAAGCGAATGTTTTGTCTACGCACACCCATCGTATCAGACTGAGCACCTGGCATGCGAGCGAATTTATCCATGGTGATGCGTATACCGATGTATTCACCTCTTCCATGGCTATATAGGAACTCCTGGAAGTTCCGTCTATACCGGCCATCATTCAGTTTTCTTGTTTTATCAATAACGAGAAAGCCATACTGTGAGTGATTCCAGCAATCTGCACATATCCTCACAAAATTGTTGAACGAGATATCGGTTCCTACATGAGCCTGGTATATGTTTTAAATTCGGACTGTGCTGTTTGGATACCATGATTAGGTTTGCAATATCCCTCACCAGTTGTTTTGGGATTCTGGAATACGTCTGACTCAGATAAAATACATCAACAGCCATATGGCGACCCAAACGGAAATATCGTCGAATTTGATCTTAGTTTTCCACGGCAACATCGTCAAATCTAACACTGTGTTTTGCTTTACTTTTCTGGTAGAGGGATACCACTACTCTCACTGAATGTCTTGTATGTCGTACCATCAACACCCTGCAGTATCTCTTATAATAGTTGGTATTTCGGCTGAAACAGGTTTTTCAAAATACACATACGTGCTCAAAGCAGATTCCATCTGGATGTGTTAGCAGGGACATGAGAACATTTGTCTTGCGCAGTTGGATGTACTTACAATTATTACACGTATGTTGTTGGGAAGCAGTACGCTATTCTTCTTCCAGTCTCCTTGCACGCTACCACAGCTCCAGTCGTTTACAAAAAAGTTTTAATGCTTCACCCACCTTGCTATGATACCTACTATCTCAGGTACTGGCGTGCAACGGATTTTTACGGAGAATTTAGTTAAATGACATAACTTTCTGCTGTTTCATGTTTTCAGTGAAAATATTTGTAGCAATAGTTTTAGTACTTGCAGTATAATGAGAGGTAAGGAATAAACACATACATGTTTGTATGCAATCTCATTCAGTAGTTAGACACAGGATGCACTACACCAAGAGCTTCTTTCTTTATATTAACAGACACAGGATGCACTACACCAAAACAAAACCTTCTAGTAAGCACAGAATTCAGCATGTACTTCTCTCAAACTTGGCAGTGCGTTAGTTTCCGTTGGAACCATATTGACACACTGTTCAGAATCGTCTACAGGCACACTCTTCATGTGGGGATACTCTGCAATGTTCCTATACACAGCTGTAACACAAGGCAACCATCTTTTCAGTCTTTCCAACACAATGGATAGCAACATCTGTTGACGAAACAAGTTTGTAATGGTGGAGTGCTGTAGATAAATGGACGTGTCACCTGATTTCAGATGGGGTGAACAGCGATAATAGAAGCACAAAGACTACATCTTCCTCACGTGACAGTAAACACAGACACTAACAAGGGATACTTACTCTTCTGTGGCTACTTCCTGTTCTCCTGCTGTTGCTGCAGCTGGGCAGCATTGGACGATCTCGGCTTCACTTCATGCCGATTACAACAGACGCTGCAGAGCCGCTGGGCTCACCTTATATCGCCGATGTGATCGGATGCTGTATTACTATTGGGTACTGACAATTCCAGACGCGTCTGGCGGCATAGTTGTGAACTAGACCAGTTGCTTGGCCCTCTGGAACAGAGGTAGACGTCTCTTGTGAGGTGGAAGAGTGACTGTGAATTTCAAAAATGACAGACAGTTAAAACAGCATTGGTCTGCCTGACTTGCAGATTGCATCTTGATATCATTGTTCTGCGTAGCTATTATCTGCTGGGCAGCATTCCTCTTCTTCTTCAGACACCTATGCGTTCTAACTCCTGCATGTAGGACGCAGTCTCATGTAATCCGTGCTGGCTTACGCCCTAAATAATACTCAGAGGCCGGCCGGTGTGGCCGTGCGGTTCTAGGCACTTCAGTCTGGAGCCGCGTGACCGCTACGGTCGCAGGTTCGAATCCTGCCTCGGGCATGGATGTGTGTGATGTCCTTAGGTTAGTTAGGTTTAATCAGTTCTAAGTTCTAGGCGACTGATGACCTTGGAAGTTAAGTCGCATAGTGCTCAGAGCCATTTGAACCATTTGAATACTCAGAGGGGGCAACGTCTCAGATAACTGTCTTGTAAATAATAAATAGCAAATGAATGCGTGTGCGGCTCGTGATGTTCTAGGACAATTAATGATTGTGCTCATGAGCGAGGGCGGTATGAAGGAAGATTGTTATGAAGTTAAATTTAAATAAATTGCTTTAAACTGAGTGACTACATTCGAGTAGTGCAAATATAGCGAAGTGAAAACCGTGGTTTAAAGAAGTTTCTTCGCATTGTGTAGGAAAAGTTGTTCCGGACTTGCAACGGTGACCAGTAAAAGTATCTAATGGCAGCATGGCCCATACAAAGAAACATTAAGCTGTGTTAATTACCGGGATCTAATAGTAAGGAAGGGACTCCGACTGTACCAAGAATCTTCCTGCTCTTCTCTGGATGCGGTGGAGCCTGGTGCACGTAAAACCACGTTGAAAGAAAGCACCCGGAAAGCCACGCTCGTTACACACTTACGGTTAAAAGGTATACCGCACTGCTGAGCTGTGATGGATGAGAAGACTACTTGACGCGCTGTGCTACCGTACTGCGTATGCAGTCGTGTACGCGCGAACGTTCTTACCGCCAAATGGACGCAAGCACAAGGTAAATTTGAAAATAGGAAGCGAAATTCACGAAGACAGTTACGCAAGTGCGTATTGAGGAAATATATGTATATATATACACTCCTGGAAATGGAAAAAAGAGCACATTGACACCGGTGTGTCAGACCCACCATACTTGCTCCGGACACTGCGAGAGGGCTGTACAAGCAATGATCACACGCACGGCACAGCGGACACACCAGGACCCGCGGTGTTGGCCGTCGAATGGCGCTAGCTGCGCAGCATTTGTGCACCGCCGCCGTCAGTGTCAGCCAGTTTGCCGTGGCATACGGAGCTCCATCGCAGTCTTTAACACTGGTAGCATGCCGCGACAGCGTGGACGTGAACCGTATGTGCAGTTGACGGACTTTGAGCGAGGGCGTATAGTGGGCATGCGGGAGGCCGGGTGGACGTACCGCCGAATTGCTCAACACGTGGGGCGTGAGGTCTCCACAGTACATCGATGTTGTCGCCAGTGGTCGGCGGAAGGTGCACGTGCCCGTCGACCTGGGACCGGACCGCAGCGACGCACGGATGCACGCCAAGACCGTAGGATCCTACGCAGTGCCGTAGGGGACCGCACCGCCACTTCCCAGCAAATTAGGGACACTGTTGCTCCTGGGGTATCGGCGAGGACCATTCGCAACCGTCTCCATGAAGCTGGGCTACGGTCCCGCACACCGTTAGGCCGTCTTCCGCTCACGCCCCAACATCGTGCAGCCCGCCTCCAGTGGTGTCGCGACAGGCGTGAATGGAGGGACGAATGGAGACGTGTCGTCTTCAGCGATGAGAGTCGCTTCTGCCTTGGTGCCAATGATGGTCGTATGCGTGTTTGGCGCCGTGCAGGTGAGCGCCACAATCAGGACTGCATACGACCGAGGCACACAGGGCCAACACCCGGCATCATGGTGTAGGGAGCGATCTCCTACACTGGCCGTACACCACTGGTGATTCTCGAGGGGACACTGAATAGTGCACGGTACATCCAAACCGTCATCGAACCCATCGTTCTACCATTCCTAGACCGGCAAGGGAACTTGCTGTTCCAACAGGACAATGCACGTCCGCATGTATCCCGTGCCACCCAACGTGCTCTAGAAGGTGTAAGTCAACTACCCTGGCCAGCAAGATCTCCGGATCTGTCCCCCATTGAGCATGTTTGGGACTGGATGAAGCGTCGTCTCACGCGGTCTGCACGTCCGGCACGAACGCTGGTCCAACTGAGGCGCCAGGTGGAAATGGCATGGCAAGCCGTTCCACAGGACTACATCCAGCATCTCTACGATCGTCTCCATGGGAGAATAGCAGCCTGCATCGCTGCGAAAGGTGGATATACACTGTACTAGTGCCGACATTGTGCATGCTCTGTTGCCTGTGTCTATGTGCCTGTGGTTCTGTCAGTGTGATCATGTGATGTATCTGACCCCAGGAATGTGTCAATAAAGTTTCCCCTTCCTGGGACAATGAATTCACGGTGTTCTTATTTCAATTTCCAGGAGTGTATATTGTTCCGGCGTAGCGACGATCAAGGACGGCAGAGCAGAGACGGCTGTGAGACGACAACGACGACAGCCAATATTCAATGACGAACCCCTCTCTAGGACGACACCAAGACAGGAGTGGCCTCTACACGAAGCGAATGTAAGCGCCGCGCCACCTAGGCGCGCCGGAGCCATCATACAAACTTACAGCAGTGACTTACGAACTGTTTCGTTTTGCTTGCAATAAAATTGCATATACCGAAGGGCTGTGATTTTTTTGCATGTCGCCATTTGCTTTCGACACACCTTTGTGAACACACAAAGTTAAGTATTGTCAATTTAACTTACTGTAATAAACTCCATTAATACGATTTGCTTGAATTGTTGCCTAGCGATCCGTGAAAAGAGTTCACGTGAAACAAATTAGATAACATCTTATACTACATAATATATATTTATCTAATTTGTTTCATGTGAACTATCATCTGAGAAAGGTGAACGTTCCTCAAAAGAATCGGGTACCTTGCGGGGTCTAGGGTTCCAAAAACGCTACGCACTAATGACTTTGTCGCAGATGGATCAAACGGCAGTCTTGTTACCCAACCCATTCATGAGTCATCCTACGACTTTAACATCCAAGAAGTCATCAGAAGAGAACATACATCTACGTACTAATCTTTTTTTTTTTTTTCGTTTGTGTTTCAGGTGCGAGGATTTAACTGTTTTATTGAAAGAAACGTTAGTGTTACTGAATTATTGAAATACGTATATATAAAATACTTACCAAGATGAAATCACGCTGTAACGAAGCTAATGTGGTAGGAAATAAGTTATGTGATGTAATTAGATGAGTTAGAATGATTTTTTTGTGTAAAGACAATATTTTGTACGTGATAGTGAAAGAACAGAACGAAAGGCCCAATTCATATTACTGTAAAAACCGGTATATGAAAGCCCATGTACGAGGTCACTGAACCTCAAGGCAAAATAGGCAATGAATATTAAAGTTTTAAAATACCCGAGATTACTATGGCACAAGTGTAAGACTGTATGTAACAAACTTCTTGTGAAGTGAATCATTGGACTCAGTCGTGTGAGTGAGAATGCGCTGTCAAGGGGGCAGTGAAGAGTTACAGTAAGTAATTTCGGTGCCAGATGGAATTTTATGATCTCTGGAAACACAGTAGGTATGTTGACGTTGATGTTTTGTCACGTTCTGGTATCTTTTTTTTTTTTTTTAGCGTTGAACAGAGTCTGGGCAGATGGGAATATGTTCGTTCAGTATTTAATAACATCATTCAAGTGAAGAAATCGGTGTACGCAAATTTGTTATTGTCCTGTGGCACCTTTTACTGTAGACAAGACGAAGCAGTTTAGCTTTTTTTCGAGGCTGTAAAACGAGGTAAGTTAAAACGGATTCATTCCTGGCTGGTTTGGACTGTGTGAATATAGCCACTTGCGCTCTAGGTAAAAATTAAGCGAGTATAATTCTCAACTTTTTCAAGAGCTTGCACACCTTAACTTTCCGGTTCGTGTGAAACCTTCCCGTCTCCTCTATATCTCTTTTGTTACGCAACCTTCCCTTCTACAATAACATATGAAATCTTCACTTAAGATTTCTCTCTTGCTTAATAATAACAAATGAAATCTTCCTTTTGAAATTAATTCTCTTTCTCAATAATAATAAGTGCAATCTTCGCATACAAATTTAAATGCTGCTTATTAAAAGTGATTTGCTGATTATTTCGACGAAACATAGAATGTGTCGTCGTCGTGGCCCTCAGTCGTTACCTGCAATTACCCAAAACTTTCCTTACCTTTTTTACTGTTACTGGATCGCCATCTGACTGCTTCATCGAACTTCGACATGAATATACTTACTCTGTTTTACGATACTCTATTAGCTGCTAGTGGGCTGTCATAATAAGTGGCTGTATTTATTTCCAAAGCTGACGTTATTCTTTAATAGCAAAGCTGACGTTACTCTTTAATTAATTTGACTGAAGTTATGTAATTCATAGTTAAACTTTTTCTTGAGAACAATAAGATTTTGCAAAGTTTTACGTTGATGGTTTTGGGATGCAATATTTCTGGCAAAAATTAATTATATTCCGAAAACGGTTCTTCAAATATTTACTGTTGGCAATGAAATGATTTTACAAACGTTCAAATGGGACTTACTTTTTACAATAATCTTACAACTAGCATTGCGCAAACATACCCCCAGTAGTCTTGAGTTTCTCAAAAAAAGTAATTCAATAATATTAGTTCCTCTTATGATAATAGTTAGCTGATGTCTCTGTACATCCGTTTATAATCTCTTGTAAATCACAGCTGGTGGCTGGCAGGCACACCGCTCCTCTCAACCTCTCGCTTCAGACCCGCTACCGACTCGCTTCACATCTCGCTTACTACTGACTTCCTACGAACGCTAGAGTGCGCTCTCTCCCGCCAACAATGCTTTCTGGTGCGGACAATCCCTGCTACCTTTCAAAATGTATCAATGCGCGGTCTTTCACGCTCTTTTCTTAAAATGTATCCACACGCGGTCTCTCCCGCCCTTTTTAAAATTATATCAATTTGCGGTCTCTCTTGTCAACAATACTTTGGTGCAGACATTCCCTGCTACGACAATTATTTCCAACATGACAAATATTAATTATTCCTACTTAATCCTATTAATAATATACAAACATCTTTCATAAATTGTGATTTGACAATAGAAATATACACGTCTTACACGCGGTCAAAACATAAAAGGAATAATAGTTTTCTCCAGGTCAATTCATCAGAGAAGCCCTCTGCCTTGTGCATACCGATCTAAAAAGAGACGGTTTTTATTTTTTATTTTTTTTTCAGCTCGTGAAACTAGCCACAATCATGAAATATGGCGCTAGGAAATAAGCCTTTCGTAACTGTCTTGCCAATGTAAATCCCTTTTGTGTGCTGCGACTAGCGATTCCATCGAGAATCATCCTCAGATTGTGAGTTTATCTGATTTTTAAAATTATGGAAATATTCTTCACTCACTAAGCAGCAACAATTTTTGTATCCCCGTCGGTAAACTCAGATCACATAGAAGGAGATTTTGCAGCTTCACCAGTGATACCATAATCTATTTTTCCATTGCACAAGTGTTTCCTCTGTCACAGTCGCACTTTGGTGGAAAGTGGTTCGGAAGTTTGGCAAACTGATATGACGGAAAACAATATAATGCTCCCGTGCCTTCTTCCTTTTGGAAATACAAATTGATTTCCTCTGCTTCACGACTACCTTCTAATGGTGTAGCCAGTTTAGACAATCATACACATTAGTCTCTGAATTTTATTTTTCTTTGCGGTTTAGCTGGTAATAAACATGCAACGAGTCGCTTTTTTTTAGTTTTTTGATACTATTTGTTCAACCATAAACATGTTTTCGAGCCGCTGCAGGCTCATCATCAGGGGTGTCACAAGAACATTACGCTGTGGGTCAACTGCAGCTAGATGCAGTGCTGGTGAGTGCACTGCCTTGTGGTATCCATATCAAATCTCTTCCTGTACTGTACCTTATCAAGCTATGCACACAGTCATACACAGTACTTAGCTGCATTTCGTTTTAAATATTCTCGTAACACCTCCATCTGCTGATGAGCCTGCAGCGGCTCGAAAACATGTTATGGTTGAATAAATCATATCAGAAAACTAGAAACTCGTTGCTTATTTGTTACCATATAAATCGCCAATTTAAATCACACTCGCAGTACTCATCCACAATGGAGATAATTTAATCTTTCTTTTCTACTTCTTATTTGATTGTTTTCAAATCTTTAATCCAATTTCCCCAGTGAAAAAGCTGAGCCTGAGCTCTTATGACTTACATACGAGAACGTGCACACGATTCGGAAAAACCTAGCACGCTGAGCTCTCGTAAAGCACCACATTGAACCCGCCTACTCGTTCCGGCACGACATAAACGTCGCTGTCAGGTGCACCCTGGGACCGGCGCAGCATTTCACCAACAGTGCCTTCCATATCCCCAATTTTACTGGAAGCTCGTATACCAAAATTTCCTTCTTTAAATCGCCAATAACAGGAATCTCTCAACACGCCATGTTGCTGAAACAGAATTGTACGACAGTATCGATTCGTTCACAATAACAATAAGTTTGAACGGTACACTTCCTAATATGTTTTCCCTCGACTTCACACGAAAATTTTGTTTTTCTATAACCACGCTAACAGCTACCATGATTCCGAAGAGGCACTGATTTTTGGAAGTAGACCTTACTGTTTGGTTACTGGTTTATTTGACACTTAGCAGCATAAATACAACATTGCTGAACAATTAACCCGTGCTGTAGCACATGACTGATAGTCTTCTTATCTTTCAATGAATTTCATTTGATACCTTACAAGGTGCACTAAGATTTGACCATACTGACTACATGAGAAACTACTAAAGTTTTCTTCCAGTTGGGCGTATACAAATGCAGTACATTATACTAGCAACCGTCATGAACATAAAAACCTTTTGGTAATTAAAACGGTATTAAACTGTTTCATCGACCTTTTTAAAAAGTATCTACAAGTTGAAATTATCTTTAAACAAATTAAGAACATTTACTATTACTTCACTGTAGAATGTTCAATAAGGACCCTTTTTAGAAGTCTATGCCCGATGGCATTTCTCACATACACCCTACATTCTGCCTTGTCTCAATCCATACAATAAAATAATTTGCCTGAGTTCTTGACATCTATCCTCCCTTTTTCGCTGGTCATTTTCCCCATAGTTCTAGTCTCTCTATGATCTAAGCAATGATGAGGTGTATCAGGGAATAAGGCACAAAATTCGTAGGAGCTCGTCTTACTACCACTTTTAATTGGTATTTACACTCATGCTCATGGCACTACACAAAACTGGCGCTGATGGCATAGGCACATAGGAACACACACGACACAGATCTGTGAGTCCACGGTATTGGTGATGAGAAAATCGTCCCGAAACACACTTGCTACAAAACTCCACTGTTTCCTGAGCATGTAGCCCGACATCAATATGGCATATGATCACCGTGCACACGTACACAGGCCGCACAACGGGTCGGCATACTCTGGATCAGGTGGTCGAGCAGCTGCTAGGGTATAGCCTCCCATTCTTGCACCAGTGCCTGTCGGAGCTCCATTCTCCTGACATCTTCTGTTTCAAGATACTCCTCCACGATTGCAGCTTTGTGGAGCCGTGCGTTATCATCCATCAGGAGGAAGGAGGGACCCACTGCATTCCTGAAAAGCCGGAAATACTGGTGCAAAATGACGTCCCGATACACCTGACCTGTTACAGTTCCTCTGTCAAAGTCATGCAGGGTTGTACGTGCACCAATCATAATCCCACCCCACGCCATCAAACCACGACATCCATACAGGTTCCTTCCAAGGACATTAAGGGGTTGGTATCTGGTTCCTGGTTCGCGTCAGATGAAAACCCGGCGAGAATCACTGTTCAGACTATACCTGGACTCGTCCGTGAACATAACCTGGGACCACTGTTCCATTGATGTACTGTGTTCTTGACACCAGGCTTTACTGGCTCACCTATGATCAGGGGTCAGTGGAATGCACCTTCCAGCTCTCCGGGCGAATAAACCACGTCTGTTCAGTCATCTGTAGACTGTGTGTCTGGAGACAACTGTTCCAGTGGCTGCGGTAAGGTCCCGAGCAAGGTTACCTGCAGTACTCCGTGGCCGTCTGCGGGCACTGATGGTAAGATATTGGTCTTCTTGGGGTGTTGTACACTGTGGACGTCCCGTACTGTAGCGCCTGGACACGTTTCCTGTCTGCTGGAATCGTTGCCATTATCTTGAGACCACACTTTGTAACACACGGAGGGCCCGTGCTACGTACGACCTGCTGTGTTTGACCAGCCTCCAGTCGCCCTAGTATTCTAACCCTCATAACGTCATCAATATGTGTTCTTTGTGCCATTTTCAACACACAGCCACCATTAGCACGTCTGAAAACATCTGCACACTTACTCGCTGCACCGTACTCTGACATGCACCAACACACCTCTGCGTATGTGGATTGCTGCCAGCGCCACCGTGTGATGACTGCAGGTCAAATGCACCGCATGGTCATACCCCGAGGTGATTGAAACCCGCAAACCGCCCACCAGAGTGTTGTTTCGCCATGTATCAGCATTATCCTTAATTTATGAGCATGAGTGTATATGAGAACAGTAACTCATTTACGGATAGGTTACAGTTTAATGGAAACATGTCCGTAACAGAATTCTGTTAAGTTCTCGAACCATATCTTTCTGGCGAGGCATGACGTCGACACTTTTCTTTAAAATTGCACAGCGCCTTTTTGCAAGGATCACAAGGTTAACGTCTCGTATGTTCACGCTGCACAGTTACGTACTCCATTGTTCATCCCTCGTTGTGGTTGCATTCGCAATCCGTGCACCGTAATCTGAGCCTGTGGCGCCGCGACCAAAGGACTCAGCTCCCGACACAATACTGGCCGCCTCGCCTTCAGTCGCAGAGCCCACACACTGCCCTCTGTGTGCAAACGGCGGCTAGTCTCGCAGCGACACGCTGTATGCCAAGTGTCCATAATAATGTTTCGTTTGTGGGGGCTCAACTGCGTGATTATCAGCGCCCGTACGAAGTCCCAATTTTTTCACACTCCAGTTTTTTACGAAGCCCAATCTAGCCACTATAACGAATGATGATGCTGCTGATGAGGAGAACACAAACACCCAGTCCCCGGGCAGAGAAAATCCCCAACCCGGCCGGGAATCGAACCCGGGACCGCGTGATCCAGAAGCAGGAACGCTACCCACTAAAGTGTCCATAGTTACTTCCAGAGCTTCAATTCTTAAAGACCGCCCGTCTCTGCCTCATTCTATAACTACTCTGTTCAGCGATTATAGAAAAGCACAGCATAGTTCAAGTCTTTGCGAACAGCTCGATCATAACACCGTTATCGATAATGTGACACGGATCAATCTTCTATATTACTAGCGTTCGCAAACGATAAGTCCACTGCGATCAATCGGACAGTACCTCTCAAGGAACACGAAGAAAAATTGGCTATTTACCTCAAAAAATTCTATTCGTGTGGTCAAACCGGAAATTCAAAAATTGTCGACAGAGTATCGGCAAATAGAGGAATTAGGCAATATCACTGAACATACTGGGGGACCAAAAATAGCAGAAAGAAATCGTTTACAGTAACTCGAGAGGGTGTACGGAAAAACTCAAGACTTCTACAATAAAATATGTCTCTCCACATACACACAGAAACTGGGCACTACAACACGTTTATGAAACCGAGAGCCCTGTCTCCCAGCGAAACTCCCAGAAAGGCCATGCGAAAGTATTCTCACAAAGGAACAGAACACTGTGAGAAAGATTCGCGGCCGAAACAGAACGTAATGCTGCTATCGTCTAAAATGACGGGAATGAATGTAAAATTATCTCATTTCCCGGCAGACATCGCAAACGAGAACATAAATTTATGGTGACACACACAGACTTCTATCAACAAGTCTCACCCAGAAGATGTTATACGGAAGGAGCAAGCATGTAATAAGTCAAAAAGATGAAGAAAGAGCCCGGATAAATTCCTCCCAAATTTCGGACGGAAACACGTACAAACGAAGAATTGAGAGATGTGATGTGCACTCGAAGAACCAGCCTGTGAAGGAAACAGGAAGAAAATGGAATGAATAAAGAATGAAAATTCGTTATATCCACTTCGGGTGACCAACTGTAATTGAGACTTAGATCAGGTATTTGTTCAGGTATAATAATCAACATGACACTTTTTCAATTACAGACGATTAGTTGTACCAGGAGTTACTTTCCGATCCACTGCTGGCGTTACAGGAACACTATTTTCTAGGCTATTTCCCGCTAGATAACAGGGTGAAGGCGCTGGCGACTGAAATTTAGGCCTACGTTAAAAAAATCATTAGGAGCCGAATAGATGATTATGTTATACGATAAGTACTTTGCACTACCTCGAGGTGAATACTGCTATTTGGTGGATACGAAAAATTCATCTAAGGAAAAGAATTCACGGAAAAAATTGAGAGATGCATGGGAAGTCGTAAAAGTGAATGACAGAATCTTGCGTGATCGCACCTGGCAACGATACCGAGAAATTATCTGCAAAATCTAGGCTCTAAGCGCGGATAGGCACAGTTTCGGCCAAGTCGGTGAACTCTTTGGCTAACAGAGTGGTGGTGCGGGTGAAGGTGATGGTGAGGCTGACTATGGAGTCCAAGAATTGTGTAACCAGGGGCGGTGCAGAAGCTACCTCGGACCACGATCGTCACGCAAGGAGTAGGCGGCGCTGCACTAGAGCTACGGGGCGACACGTATAGGTAGAGGAAGGGAAGGAGGGGTTGGGGGAGACTCGCTAGCTGGCGCCGCGGCTCTACTGGTCCTCCTAGTGCCGCTCTAGTAGTGCGATCGCGTTCACGCCACCAGCTACGCGCAGCCGCAGCCGCAGCCGCAGCCGCACGCGGGCAAAGCGCAGGTAGGACGACTGCCGAGCGCGCGCGCGCCCACCTGCTATCGCGCACACCGCCGCCAACAGATTCCCAGCGTCGCAGATGTGGCCGGTGCTGTGTTTCGACCCATCCGCCACTCAGCGGGCAGCTGGTCGGCGCATTCACACGCACACGCTCAGTGCAAGCGAGACGAGGCTGCTGAAGAATATTGCCGAGCTGCTCGCGTCATACGAACCGTCTCCTCGTGACGTATTCGTCGCCGCCCCGGGTTCTCTTGCATCGGTACCGTTAACACTTCCAGTACAGGTTACACTGATTTATGTAACACTTCGGAAAATCTTCTCTGACGTTCCACATGGTTGCACATTTTTTTCTTAAATCTAGTGTAGCTATCCATTTCGAAACACCATGATCGCAGAATTATTATTATTATTGCTTCGTTTACGAGGTAAACTCTCTTTATTTCTAGAATTACTTTTTTGTGTTGTAAAATAACATTTCGAGTTGCAAGTCTGTATTTTCCTTTGTTTCTAGCACGACGCATTTTGGAAACAATTCCCAAGTGTGTTTTCTGTGTATTACGACATTTATGTGTTATATTGTCGACGTGTCAGATTCTGTATTATTCTTACGCACAAACAAAACAATTAGAAATGCGTAACTAAAAGTTATTTCGAAATTCGATATTAAGTATAGGGAAATACAAAACAATAACGCAACTGCTGAAATTGGATACGTCAACAACAAATCCCAGATTACTCGAAAAACACCTCGTGCAGGAAACATGAAGGAAAATTGTGGCCGGCAGCAGGAATGTTATTTTATAATAACCGGAACCACTGTTTTTACAGTCACAGGCTTTTCCACCAGCTAACACTGCTGGGTAAAATTTTAAAAAAAGTAGAATGATGGTTTCAGCTCTGTTCTATAGCCACACTCAGTTCTCTGTCATAACTTGACAATGCTTGCGCCGCTACGTTACGAGGCTTTTCTGTCCCAACACTTAAAGGAATCATGAAAAAAAAGTTACAGATATTAATTTTAAACATTTCATTTTCTTCGTTTCGTATGTATAACATCACCACAGATCAATTTTATCTCATGTTTTTAATTCTTCTATTCTTTGAAAAAAACTCAACTGGCTGTAGACAAGAGCTGGAACCTATCATTGCAAAAATAGAACTACTGGTGGTATTCAGATATAATAAAAGAAGAAAAAAATATTACTTTTTTATTTCTCATTGACGTCACTAGTGACGTATGGTGAAACTTAATACAGTTCTTCTTTTATCTTGTGAAAATGATAACGTATGCCATCCGACGATGCGGAAAAAAATACATCCTTACAATTTCTGTGAATACGTAGAGTTCTTACTTCGGCAGTCCCGTGCATATTTTGCGTTCAACACATCGTTTATTTCATTCCAAAGTGAATCCAAAGATTATTATACTTGGCTCCCACAGTCAATAGAGAAACGAATACTTGACAGACGACTGTGACACTCCTCAAAAGTAAATATTGTTTTTGTTCTGGCTGTTAAATTATTTCTGCGATTTAGGCGATATTTTCTGCTAAAGTGAATTAAATCATGGGTGATTTTGTTTTATGAAAAGGCTGCTTTTTCTTCATTATCGAGTGACATGTACAATTAATTACTAAAAATAATTCGGCATCATCGATGACCATTTTTTAAAACAGGTACCGTATTTCTTCTTCTGTCCGTAGAAATTCTATCGCCATTCTTCTGTGATTTGTGATCACTTACAAAGCTCATATGTGGAATCAAATGTTAAATTACAAAGGCAGCGATTTTATCGAGCATTATAGATCAACAACACAACTCAGGAATAGTAACGGCGATTATTGGTTGCCAACTGTGTGACAATGTGACTTATTCCCCCTCCCCCCCCCCTTCCCCTCAAGAGGCAGCGACCCTGATATTGAATCTAACCTGCGCCTAGAGGTCATAAAATGTCTTCGCATCAAGTAGCAGCGGCAACCAATTACCATCTGAAAAAACGAATAAAGAACATCAGTCAATACACTAAACACGCTGTGTCACTTTTCCCGGAATATTTGTAGATATCAGTAACAGTTTCCACAAATTTCAACTGTAGCGGGGATCTCCACCACTGCCTCGTCCTCACTGCCTTGTGGAAGAGCCAACTGATATGCGCGTATCCCTGGGAGCAGCGTACTCTAGCGATTCGGCTGTTACTGCAGTCTTGGGTATGCGTCATGAGACGTTTAAGAGCAGCTATACACGCGAATGTACAAGCAGAACCGGAGCAAATTTGGAAACAGCCACATGCAGTAATGATGTTTAGGTGCTCGTTTTTAGCAAGTTGATCCTTTCATCAGAATTTAAAACCTCTGTCAAGTTATGCTACATTTTTCCACACAGGTACAACCTCCACCTCACGAAAACAACCGGTTGCGACTTCCTGTTGCAACGACTTTTTGTATGCGTTAAATCGTTCAGAACCAGCTTTATTCTTTACTGTTCGCTACTCAGTTCACTGTCAATTAAACATGAATTACATTCGTGAAATATGACTACTGGAAAAAGTATCGACGGAGCCTAAGATTTTTTGTTCCATCGACGTCGAGATCCAAATACACACAATAGGCAGTCGGATACAACATTAGTAGAGGAAAACATCACCCGTGTGGTTTTCGTAGAAGCCATACTAGCATTAGCCTTAATCGATGTAAGGAAACCACCGGAAGCTCATATAGATGATTAAACGGGCATTTTTAAGGTCCCTGTTCCCATTCCATTTCGTCACGTTGCTTACTGGTACGACTGTTACTACACGAGGTGGTACCTGTGTCTTGCAGTTGTCTTACTTGCTGCTGATGGTCAGCAGCACCACACTCCATTCTTTCTAACATACCACGTAAATATCCATTGACTACAGTATCCTTTCACACTGGGCCTCGAAAACTTGTGATCTACTTCCAGCTCTCCGTACACCGTACGGTTCGCAGCTAGATTACTACCTGTTTCATCCGGGAATTAGAACTATCTATCGGATGTTATGAATTGCACAAAACAGGAGCAAAGAGTTGAAGCAAACTTACTGTAATGCCTTAGGAACATACTAAGTATACACCTTGAATATTACTAGGTTACGTTCTTCTAGAGTGCACCTAGGAAATATGTTACTTTATAAAAGTATTTTCCGGCAATTATGTTCACGTATTATAGTGCGCTTTCTTTACATAATATGATCCTGAAATGGCAGTCTTTGTTTCCCACAATGGAAGAAATTTTCTACTCGTTTTATTATTGTGTCACGTGGTTGTTTCATCCTAAAGTTGCTCCAGTTATACAACACGCGCATAGGCCCATTTTTTCCCTCAGGATCACGCCTTAGGGTACCGCAGTTTTCAAGTTTGTTTTACGGAGAGTGACTATTTATCACACAATATTTTCGGTACGAATCCGAATTCCTACGTCATATTCCAACTAAAGTGGAGTACAAGTCTAACGTTCTGATCTGTTTTCACGTGTGTTCGTAGGCTTCGTCTTGTTGCTCATTGTCTTTTGTTTTTCGTGTCACTGATTGGTTCGTGTTGTTTTGTTGTTGCGATTGAGCCGGCCGGTGTGGCCGAGGCCTTCTAGGCGCTTCAGTCTGGAACCGCGCGACCGCTACGGTCGCAGGTTCGAATCCTGCCTCGGGCATGGATGTGTGTGATGTCCTCAGGTTAGTTAGGTTTAAGTAGTTCTAAGTTCTAGGGGACTGATGACCATAGATGTTGTCCCATAGTGCTCAGAGCCGTTTGAACCATTTTTTTGTTGCGATTGGCTTGTTAAGGTTGATTACCAAAGTGGAAGGCTGAGGTATGGTGAAATCCGATGGCTGGAAGACAGCCTGTTTCTCCCAAACAATAATGATTAATGGAACCGGAACGTTAAACACCTCCTGCCGATTTAAGGCTCGCGATGAACAGTGCTACACGCTCTCACTACACGAGTCATAACAAAGAGGTTTTCATATTGTCATAAGAATAGTCTTACTCGGTTTTGTGTCCAAAAGGTCTATAGCTGATACACTTCTCTCTACACGCTACAATTACTGGTTGCAAAATTTCTTAGTTTCTTAGTTCAGAAACACTTCGAGTGTAAAACAACAAACGAGTGTTTGTAATCTTTGCAGCAACAGGGACCGACCGTATATCCATTACGGAAACATAATGAGTGAAGCTCATCAATCCTCCATTTATTTTTTTACACCTTTATTTTGTTCTTTTGAGTCATGAATATACAGTCATCCCCATTTTATCCACATTAATACCAGTAGGTGCTGACTGTTGTTTTTGTATAATTAAATACACACACTAACAATAATTACGTAGGAATACAATAATTACGTTGAAAAAATTAATTTCACTTACAAAAGAAGTAGTATTGTTCCTTAAATTTAGAGTAAAATTGCTTAAATTTACGCACTGCAGTACATATATGTCCATTTCGTCTTCTGTCGTTTAGGGAAGTTTAAGCCACTGCTTTCATAATTTCGGTTGTCCTCCGTCCTGATGCTGACAAGTCTGAATAGTTGGAATCGTACGCTCTATCGTAGTGAGCCAGAGGCGACCAGCAATATGCTCCCATGCGCGAATACTGGCCTCAGGAAGGAGAACAACCGAAACGAAGAAATACGTCATCTATAGGAACGATTCCAGCTATCCAAAACGACAAGACGAAGTGGCCATACACTGTGCAGTGCATACATACAGCGAAATTGCATGTAAAGAACTAGACAGCAACGTTTTAGCTGTGAATCAAAGTCAGGAGCTATTTTATCGTTTTCGAGGCCTTTTCAAGCCTGAAAGTACTAGATAACTACCTTTTGAAGAGTAAAACAAAGTCAACAGCTGGTTTATTGTTTTCGAGCCTTTTTCGAGCTCTGGTGACTGGCTGACCAGCTGTAAAATTTTTGACTATAGTTCCCGTACGTTAACATAATCGTCATGTTTATATCAGCTGATGCTTCCCCCAACCTGTCTGTACGTGCTCAGTTATAGGTCACTAACTCTCGCTGTAACAGTCGTCCGTTGTAATCCTTGCGCTTGCGCTGGCGTCTTCCAGGAAAATGTAAAAGTTTCAGATGGACCAACGGGTTAATCTCAAGTCCTGAAACTGGCGAAAACAAATAAAGAAGCGCATGCCATGTTACAGGAAGTGAATGTCTTCGGTGAACAAAAGTTTTCGGACCTTATAACATAAAAAACGGATGACATGGTCGAGAAAATTGGCCTACTGTACTGTGAATGCCGTTAGAGTGTCCGAGCTCCAGATGAAATCTTGGGAATTCATAGTAAAAGTGTACCTAAGATTTTGCATGAATAGTGCCAATGCGCCAGCCCAAACTGCATTGTGTGTAAATGTGTTCTTTTGCTAAATATGGAGTCACTGCGTTTCACCACATACCGCTTCGCCCGACGCGACCGCTTGTCACTTCTTGTTTTTATTTTCTAAGGACAAATAGGCGTCTAAGGAGACAAGATATGACAATGTTGAAGCCACGGAGGTTCTCAACAAGTTGGGAGAGGCCGACTTCCAGCACTGCTTTCAACAGTGGCCTTCTCGTACGTAACGTTGTAGTGATCGGCATGGAGAGTACACACATGGTGAAAAATTTGTTAATGTAAGTGGGTATTTAATTGCCACATGTCGGACAATAGTCACAATCCAGTCAGACCCTATGCTATTACATGATTACATATCCATCAAGAAATTATTAAATTCTCAGTCACTGTCGGTGTACAATAGAACAAGGAAAAGTGCATCTCACTGCAATTAATATATATACTCTCATCAGCCATATCACTCTATATTAAACTTCTTTTCACTACACTAAATAACCACTTCAAGAATCTCTTATACCAAAAAAAAAAAAAAAGAAGACACTTGAAGTTGGGCTCCATAAGGTTCCCTTTCTGTGCAGCGACCGTGGAATATAAAATTACAAAGAATGTAGCAACCAGTCGCGGAAACATAATTTATTTATCTTGTTGCAAATAGATTTCGACTGATATCAGTCATCATCGTTGCTAAAACAAATACAAGAGACGGGGCATAAACAAGAACTGCTTTAAGAAACGGAAAAATTGACAATACAACATAGTTACATCAATCACAACACATACAGATGTCTGAAATTAAAATTCATATAACATACAATTTTTCTAACCGATACATGCCATAAGAAGAAGTACTGCCCTTGGCAGATTCCTATCATGAAGTGAAACACCATAGGTCAACACTACAACAAGACAACATGAGGTGGCGCCACGTTGCAATAAGCGCCCTCTGTGTAGAACACAAAAGGAATGGTTGACATGTTGTTGTCAGTATCACCTTAATCGATATCTGGCGGCCTTTATATTTTTCGGGCAAACTTACGTAGCTAATCGTTGTTTCAACGGATATTTTAGGCCATTAGAATGTAAGTTTGCTGCATTGAGCAGATGATCTGTGATCACAAGATTGTTCATATTTGTTCACATTAGAACGATAAAATACAGTATTTTGTGTTGTTCCATTCCTGGTGATTATTTATGTCACCTTACATCGAGTGACGTCTATTTACTCTACATTGATTTTTTAAATGCTTTTGTATCTCCTTATATGCATTTAGTTTTAAAGAAAACATGTATTTGTGAACTCTGATGCAATTGGCAATTTTCGCACCTAAACTGAGTCATTGTTTTTCAAAAAAGTGGTTGTTAGATGGTAAATGGTTTTCGGTGTTTAGAGTTGGTTTTACATATGTTGAGCGTGCTGCTCTTGTTGTATTGTGATTGACTTTTGAGCACCTATTTTTCACCGGTGGTTGGCAGTGATCTGGCAATCCTTGTATCGGTTACCATCATACTCATAGGAAATATAAGGGAGCATGGTACATTTGTTCATGAGGCTATAGTTTGCATAGTAGATCAAAAGTCGTTATCCACATGCATGGTTCTTTGTATGCGCAACACTTTGTTAATCGCATTAGTTAAGTAATACGATTGTTTATCTCGTACTGTAATTTTTACCTGAACTCTGTCAACTTTGGATTTCTACATTCAGTATCATGGAGTCATCCACTGGAAGTAACATAAATGTGCATTTTGATGCACTTGTAGTTCGTATGTAGAACGGCAGATGGCCATTGACACCAATATTCGGTTTCGTCATTATGACAGATAAGTTTCATTTTCTACATTTGTGTGATTGGAATCATTCTTTTAGCGAGTTTATCTCTTCTTACAACTTTGACGAACGTAGTTTTGACGTATATATTTAATTTGTTATTATCATCTGACAAACAATGTTCAGACATTTTCACTTGTTGTAATTATTTAGATTGGTATTATCAATTACCATCACTGTATAATTTTTGTGTTACGTGATGTATTCCTTATTGCTTGTATTTTACATAGAGGGCGCTTATTGCAGCGTGGCGCCACATCGGCTCGTCCTACGGTGTGTCACTTCACGATAGAGATCTGCCAAGGACAGTACTTCTACTTATGGCATGTATCGGTTAGAAAAATGGTATGTTATGACTTTGTTGTTTATGCCCTGTCTCTTGTATTTGTTTTAGCACCGATGATGACTGATATCAGTCGAGATCGATTTGCAACAAGATAAATATATTGTGTTTCCGCGACTGGTTGCTACATTCATTGTAATTTTGTAAAAAAAAATCATATCTTCGGTGATCATTGAAGCTTAGTTCGAAGCGGGACTCATCACTAAAAACAATTATTCTCCAGTTAACGATATCTCAGGCCGAAGAAGTGTCTTGAGACGCCCCAGACAGAGGTGAGATACCAACCAGACTGTAGCCCGCCAAACGGCCCACGACCGACACTGATGGTCTTGGATGGCATATCATTTCATGGCAGGGCAGCTTTGGTTGTCGTCCGTGGCGTCCTTAGAGCACAACAGTAATTTGACGATATTCTACAGTCCATTTTGTTGCCCTTCAGAGCAAGCCATCCTGGACTTACATTTCAGCAAGATAATGCCCACTCACACACGGCAAGAGTTTCTACTACTTGTCTTCCCGCTTGTTAAATACCACCTCGGCCGGGAAGGTCACCGTATCGCTCCCCAGCTGAGATCGTTTCGAGTATTAGGGGCGGAGCCATCCAACCAGATCGCGATTTTTACGATATAACGCGCCAATTGGATAGAAGTTGGCATGTATGTTTCTCAGCAGGACATCCAACATCTCTGTCAATCAATGAAACCTAATAACTACCTGAATCAGGGCCTAAGGTAGACCAACGCTTTATTGAGCTGATCACTTTGTGAAGCTCTTTCTTATGAATAAATCATATTTTTCTTCAGATTGTAATCATTTGTATACAGAATGAGATACTGGCAGAAGTAAAGCTGTGAGGACCGGGCGTGAGTCGTGCTTCGGTAGCTCAGATGGTAGAGCACTTGCCCGCGAAAGGCAAAGGTCCCGAGTTCGAGTCTCGGTCGGGCACACAGTTTTAATCTTCCAGGAAGTTTCAATCATTTGTATATCTGCACATGTACGTCGTATCTGCCGGTTTCTGTTCCGTTTGTATCTACTAGCCAATTCATCTGCAAGCATTATTCTCAAGAACGTTAGCTATACCGTCAGAGTCCCGCAAGCTGCAGATGCAGAAGGTGCGCCACTCAGTTGCAAAGCTACCGAGACGTCGAATGATCTTACGCGAACTGAGAGCATGCGTAGCCTGCCAACCGTAGCACCGTTATTTGTGACGTATTGTCAGCAACAGGGACAGGCAATATAGCGTTCCTTTTGTGTAGATTAGAGACCTACCAGACTGCTGTGGGCGCTTGTGACAACACGAAAACTTATCACTACGTCATTTTCAGCAAGCCAATAAGCTCTCGGATACGTCCGAAGACGAGACAGATGTCTTTCACCCCTGCTCGCATCACTGGACCTTCGTCTGGACAGCCGGCATCGTGTAATTCTCCAGAATCGCCAAGCTCTGCAAGAGATGCGGTGAGAGGTGAGCGGCAGCCCCACATTTCTCACACAGTTCGTACTCATAGAGCCAACTCAAAGTCCTGAACTTTCTCCAAAGAGAAATCACTTTTGCTACATCAGAAGAATACGTTTCAATTCTGGTCCTATCCTGGTAGAAAGGTCGGCTGTGCGACATGTCCCTTTCTTAAAATTAAAGCTACAATATATTTGAAAGATAGTTAATCTCTTGAGATCCGGAGCACTTCATAAAAATTTAATTTTTACGGTTCTCCTTGGATGAACCACTGCAGTAAGGGACCCAGAACGAAACTCCCTTCGAAAATTTACACTCCTGGAAATGGAAAAAAGAACATATTGACACCGGTGTGTCAGACCCACCATACTTGCTCCGGACACTGCGAGAGGGCTGTACAAGCAATGATCACATGCACGGCACAGCGGACACACCAGGAACCGCGGTGTTGGCCGTCGAATGGCGCTAGCTGCGCAGCATTTGTGCACCGCCGCCGTCAGTGTCAGCCAGTTTGCCGTGGCATACGGAGCTCCATCGCAGTCTTTAACACAGGTAGCATGCCGCGACAGCGTGGACGTGAACCGTATGTGCAGTTGACGGACTTTGAGCGAGGGCTTATAGTGGGCATGCGGGAGGCCGGGTGGACGTACCGCCGAATTGCTCAACACGTGGGGCGTGAGGTCTCCACAGTACATCGATGTTGTCGCCAGTGGTCGGCGGAAGGTGCACGTGCCCGTCGACCTGGGACCGGACCGCAGCGACGCACGGATGCACGCCAAGACCGTAGGATCCTACGCAGTGCCGTAGGGGACCGCACCGCCACTTCCCAGCAAATTAGGGACACTGTTGCTCCTGGGGTATCGGCGAGGACCATTCGCAACCGTCTCCATGAAGCTGGGCTACGGTCCCGCACACCGTTAGGCCGTCTTCCGCTCACGCCCCTACATCGTGCAGCCCGCCTCCAGTGGTGTCGCGACAGGCGTGAATGGAGGGACGAATGGAGACGTGTCGTCTTCAGCGATGAGAGTCTCTTCTGCCTTGGTGCCAATGATGGTCGTATGCGTGTTTGGCGCCGTGCAGGTGAGCGCCACAATCAGGACTGCATACGACCGAGGCACACACGGCCAACACCCGGCATCATGGTGTGGGGAGCGATCTCCTACACTGGCCGTACACCACTGGTGATCGTCGAGGGGACACTGAATAGTGCACGGTACATCCAAACCGTCATCGAACCCATCGTTCTACCATTCCTAGACCGGCAAGGGAACTTGCTGTTCCAACAGGACAATGCACGTCCGCATGTATCCCGTGCCACCCAACGTGCTCTAGAAGGTGTAAGTCAACTACCCTGGCCAGCAAGATCTCCGGATCTGTCCCCCATTGAGCATGTTTGGGACTGGATGAAGCGTCGTCTCACGCGGTCTGCACGTCCAGCACGAACGCTGGTCCAACTGAGGCGCCAGGTGGAAATGGCATGGCAAGCCGTTCCACAGGATTACATCCAGCATCTCTACGATCGTCTCCATGGGAGAATAGCAGCCTGCATTGCTGCGAAAGGTGGATATACACTGTACTAGTGCCGACATTGTGCATGCTCTGTTGCCTGTAGTGCAGGAAATAGAATACTTCCTTGTTTTAAGTCCTTGTCTTATTTCGAAGGACTGGAGAACTCTGAATACTTCGAAATAAGACAAGGACTTATACAAGGAATTATTCTATCTCCTGCACTTTTTAATGCTGCGATGGAGGGAATGAATAGGGCAGTTAAAGATATAGTGAAAGAAAAAGACAAAAAGATGATTTTTGCAGATGATATGGTAACATGGGGTGATAAAGAGGTAGATGTACAGTTACAACTCGATGCGTGGAAGGAAGTAATGAAAAGGTATGGATTAAAAATAAATAAAGTTAAGAGTGAAAAAAATGGTTCAAATGGCTCTGAGCACTATGGGACTCAACTGCTGAGGTCATTAGTCCCCTAGAACTTAGAACTAGTTAAACCTAACTAACCTAAGGACATCACAAACATCCATGCCCGAGGCAGGATTCGAACCTGCGACCGTAGCGGTCTTGCGGTTCCAGACTGCAGCGCCTTTAACCGCACGGCCACTTCGGCCGGCTGTTAAGAGTGAAGTAATGGTATTTGGAAGAGACAAGGGAATCAACGGGAATATTACTTTGAATGGAGACCCCTCAAAGTGGTACACAGTTTCACTTATTTAGGGAGTGAAATATCTAGTGTTGGAAGAATAACTAACGAAATTAATAGGAGGTTACAGAAGGGACGCAATTTCTACCAAACAATGAAACACCTTATTTGGAATATTGAAGTTTCAGAAAAATCAAAACTCCTTATGTATAAGAGTTATTACTTCCCTATTGTCACCTATGGAGGAGAAACGTGGACAACGACAGAAAGGGACTGGAGTAGACTGCAAGCAGGTGAAATTTCTCAGAGCAATTAAGGGAAAAACAAGAATGGACAGGCTAAGGAATGTAGATATCAGAAAGGACCTTAAACAAGAAATTATGACAGAAGAAATCGAAAAAAAGAGATTGAGATGGTACAGGATGCGTGAGCAGAGACTCCCCAAAATTATGGAGTAACTAAAGATGGATGGAAAAAGACCTAGAGGGCGCCCAAGAACACGGTGGAAAACGGGAGTGAGACCTGGCAGCAAGTAGAGGAAGAAAAATGGAGGGAGGACCGAGCCAAATGGAGAGGACTCGTCAGCACCCAGGCCCGGCAGTAGTTGGACCGGGATCCGGACATAGATAGATTACTAAAAATATGTATTTTGCCCACTTGTTCCCATTTTTCCATCACTCAAAAATAGTTTGGTATTAATTATGCTAATTTTATATATACAAAATTCCTAGTTTATTGGGGAATAAAAGTTCTAGGCGCGCAGTCCGGAACCGTGCGACTGCTACGGTCGCAGGTTCGAATCCTGCCTCGGGCATGGATGTGTGTGATGTCCTTAGGTTAGTTAGGTTTAAGTAGTTCTAAGTTCTAGGGGACTGATAACCACAGCAGTTGAGTCCCATAGTGCTCAGAGCCATTTGAACCATTTTTTTGGGGAATAAAGGAACATATGTAACTGGACTATTACAATTTATGATATCTCTAACTCGGTTTGCAGCGGTCGTGTTGCCAAAATTATGATGCATTTCTCACTAGGCCATGTGGTTCGGGGAAAAAATCATGAAACGTGATGTAATTTAACTACTTTCTACGTGATCATTTGTAATTCCACTGAAATGGCATCTGCTATTAGGTTAAACAGTCATGAGCTATGATAGAGTTTCATGAAAGGGGCCATATAGCTGACATAACACTTGTCTGCCTATCTTTGAGAAATTTATCCATGGATATAAAATATAAAGCTTGTGGATTTCCTAGTAAAAGTGATATGCAACTAAATTTGCGATCTTGCTTGAGACACTGTTACTGTTATTCCTTCTGTTATCAAATGAGGCTATATTTTTCCATTCTCTCTACCAAGTGAATTGCTTATCACTTTAGTTTGTACTATCAGTATTTGAAATCACATATACGAATAACTTAATTTGACATGGGAAATGAAAGTACCGCACCAGGGCCACTCTTAACATTTTAGTGACGTTTTTATGTAACACTTCTTTGTTTTCACCTGAATTAAGATAATTCTATCTTTCCCACGTACTTTCCACAGACAGTGAAACTGATATCGTAACTCGGCTCAGCCAAAATATTAATATATGTACCTTGAACCAGCATTGAGTTGTGACTTGCTAGAACATAGTTCCAGCGGTCTGAAACCAAATACATGTGGAGGTTTAAATCTACCTTCTGTTCGACGCACCATATGAGCACACATCATGTAGCTAGTACAATTACAGCAAATGGCTAACAGGAAAGTGAAAACAACATCCACCATGTGCAAAGAAGAACACTGCTTTTATAGCCAACTACATGGACTAAAGTAGCAGGAAAATGATAAAGAAGTAAGCATGCAAGGAATCTGAGCTTATGAAAATACGAAGCTATTACTGTGTTGAGTCTTTATTATATAGTTTACAGGAAGTGTATGCACAGAAGACATATCTCTGAATGTGATTTTAAAACACCTTCCGAACCTAGGGTGGAAAGTTATGTGTGGGTGACTGATAAATAAATTTTTATTACTGTTATAAATTGTTTAATCTATGCAATAGTCACCCACACTATCAGCTCATTTTATTGTTATTTTAAGTAAACAGAAGTAAGTTCAAACTTTCATATTTATTTTAAAATTCATCATTGTTCAATACAACGGATAACACATGCTCAGTCTGTCTCAAAGCTGGTGCCGTATTTACTGTTGTAAATTAAGAAAAGTGCTATTCAAAGGCGGTTCAATTAGCATAAAACGTGACTTTCAAAGAATAGGAAGCGGAAAGAATAGGAAACAGGACGGGATACCGCAAGCACACAAAGATAGTTCAAGGGTACACAAAAAGGAAATGACCCAAAACCAGTCCATTTTATTTAGGCAAAAAATTCCGCTCCTAGCGTAGTCGCGTTCCCAATGGATAACCACAGACTGGTATTGGAAATTTAGACAAAGATAACATGGGTTCGATATATCCACAATCTTACCAAAATGCTCTTTAAAAATCTTTCTAGAAATTGTGAAATAGGAAAACTGTTCGCGATATCGATTAATTACGTTTGAATACCCAAAATATTATGCAAAACAGTATCTGAGTACGAGTTTTGTTACTGCACCACATGTTCCACGTGCACAAGTTCATTTACAAATGGTTCAAATGGCTCTGAGCACTATGGGACTTAACTTCTGAGGTCATCAGTACCCTAGAACTTAGAACTACTTAAACCTGACTAACCTAAGGACATCACACACTTCGATGCCCGAGGCAGGATTCGAACTTGCGACCGTAGCGGTCGCGCGGTTCCAGGCTGTAGCGCCTAGAACCGCTCGGCCACCCCGGCCGGCAGTTCATTTACAGAAAATACGTAATTCCACAACGATTTTAATGAATAAATCAAATCCAAACACATTAGTTACAGAAAACTTACGAAACGCGTTAATAACGCCATAGTATTGACCTCATGGCCCGTTAAATGAGCACGTCGTACTGTTACTACAAAGCACACACGACGTAGGTTGAACACAAAGAAAAATTATTAATTTGAAGAATTTCAACGAGAGAAAACGTTACAATCACACGCACATTCACACTAAAGAGTGATGCTTTTAATTAGAATTACACTTTTTGACTTAACGTGCTTCCGCTTTCCTTATCGGAGTGGAAACAAAGCAACTACCGCAATATACTCCGAAACCAACACTGAAATCGCACTGCATCGCGATTTAAAATAACATAAAAAACATTTTCGATATAAATCTGTAATAAAAGTAATTAATATTTCAGTTAGGGTGAAAACTTCAGTATTTCATTGTCCTTCGGACTCACCAAAGACGAGCTTACCCGACGATTTTACCTCTTAAGAAACTGTCCGCAGAGTCGCTAGCGTGCGCCCGTCCGAGGGTGTCCCACAGATACAACAGGAACTGACGAGAGATGTAGCTTCCTTTACCAAATTGACAAGGGATGGACAGAACTACACCAAGGAGACAAACCACTTAGCCTTAGAAATCATATCTACCTACTCAGACGTTGGTACCGCTGTTCTCTACGAGACACAAATTCTCTACTACCACGAGCATGCAACTACAAATACTCTCACTCATTCATCCTTTCACACCAGAAGGGAGGGAGATGACAGTATCTTGGGAGAACATCACATACAGTACGTAAAGGAGGCGGATGTGGGTTTCATAGGAAATTGATAAGAATTACATATAAACACGTGTTTTAAAGTGTTGTATGACAAATTGTTCGTGTTTATATGTCACTATAAGATATTCCACTGCTCAGTCACATTCCAGATAAAATTAGAAATAACGCAGTAAACTTGGAGGTGCAAATGTATGATGCAGACAACAATAAATCGAGCAAAATAGCATGAAAGGAACCTTTCAGAGAATATATATATATATATATATATATCCGGACACTGCGAGAGGGCTGTACAAGCAATGATCACACGCACGGCACAGCGGACACACCAGGAACCGCGGTATTGGCCGTCGAATGGCGCTAGCTGCGCAGCATTTGTGCACCGCCGCCGTCAGTGTCAGCCAGTTTGCCATCGGAGTCTTTAACACTGGTAGCATGCCGCGACAGCGTGGACGTCAACCGTATGTGCAGTTGACGGACTTTGAGCGAGGGCGTATAGTGGGCATGCGGGAGGCCGGGTGGACGTACCGCCGAATTGCTCAACACGTGGGGCGTGAGGTCTCCACAGTACATCGATGTTGTCGCCAGTGGTCGGCGGAAGGTGCACGTGCCCGTCGACCTGGGACCGGACCGCAGCGACGCACGGATGCACGCCAAGACCGTAGGATCCTACGCAGTGCCGTAGGGGACCGCACCGCCACTTCCCAGCAAATTAGGGACACTGTTGCTCCTGGGGTATCGGCGAGGACCATTCGCAACCGTCTCCATGAAGCTGGGCTACGGTCCCGCACACCGTTAGGCCGTCTTCCGCTCACGCCCCTACATCGTGCAGCCCGCCTCCAGTGGTGTCGCGACAGGCGTGAATGGAGGGACGAATGGAGACGTGTCGTCTTCAGCGATGAGAGTCGCTTCTGCCTTGGTGCCAATGATGGTCGTATGCGTGTTTGGCGCCGTGCAGGTGAGCGCCACAATCAGGACTGCATACGACCGAGGCACACAGGGCCAACACCCGGCATCATGGTGTGGGGAGCGATCTCCTATACTGGCCGTACACCACTCGTGATCGTCGAGGGGACACTGAATAGTGCACGGTACATCCAAACCGTCATCGAACCCATCGTTCTACCATTCCTAGACCGGCAAGGGAACTTGCTGTTCCAACAGGACAATGCACGTCCGCATGTATCCCGTGCCACCCAACGTGCTCTAGAAGGTGTAAGTCAACTACCCTGGCCAGCAAGATCTCCGGATCTGTCCCCCATTGAGCATGTTTGGGACTGGATGAAGCGTCGTCTCACGCGGTCTGCACGTCCAGCACGAACGCTGGTCCATCTGAGGCGCCAGGTGGAAATGGCATGGCAAGCCGTTCTACAGGACTACATCCAGCATCTCTACGATCGTCTCCATGGGAGAATAGCAGCCTGCATTGCTGCGAAAGGTGGATATACACTGTACTAGTGCCGACATTGTGCATGCTCTGTTGCCTGTGTCTATGTGCCTGTGGTTCTGTCAGTGTGATCATGTGATGTATCTGACCCCAGGAATGTGTCAATAAAGTTTCCCCTTCCCGGGACAATGAATTCACGGTGTTCTTATTTCAATTTCCAGGAATATATATATATATATATATATATATATATATATATATATATATATATATGTGTGTGTGTGTGTGTGTGTGTGTGTGTGTGTGTGTGTGAGTGTGTGTGTGTGTGTGTTTTGACAATGGTTTCCATGTGCCTCAACGCATGCGTGTATGTGCAGCAGCATATTCCGTCTCACACGTTCATATCGACCAGGTTGCATCCAAACAGTGTCAAAGGCAGCATGAACACGCTGCTCCAGTGTCTCCACATCCAGAATGGGATATGCATACAGGATTCTTTTGAGATGTCCCATAGTCAGAAATCGCTCGGTTTGAGATCTGATGAACGAGCAGGCAATGCGACTTGGCCCCTCTCGTTTGAGGCTGATGACTCGCTGTCACCATACCATGGCGGTTCTGCATACTATCCAACAGGTGACTGTTACGAAAGTTGAAGATAACCACTCCACGTAAAGGTGGCCTCAGCTGTGAATAGGATGGAGAGCACAAATCCTGGTAGCGTGGTTGCCTTGTGAAGAAACCCGTGACAAAACTGCCCCCGATGTGAAAAGTCTCTCGCTAGAAAGCCCTACACACGCTGTAAGTGGTAACGGAAGTAACAATTGTAATGGAGAACGTTCCATACGGTCCCCTGGCTTACTCTGTAGAAACGGGCCAACTGCCTGGTACTGACACGGCGGTCGCTTTCCACAGTATTAGTCACATTTTCCTCCAAATCTAGTGTCCGAACATTTTGGGTAGGTGTTTCATGATTTCCTGACACGAACCTGTCTCAGACAAACGGCAAAACACTGTCGCAAACTTTGAACGCTGTGGTTGCTGCCGGCGGGGATAGGTCTCCCGATACTATCTTGACAGAGATTTAGGAAAGAGATTTTAAATTGTAAGACATTTCCAGGGGCAGATGTGGACTCTGACCACAATCTATTGGTTATGAACTGTAGATTAAAACTGAAGAAACTGCAAAAAGTTGGGAATTTAAGGAGATGGTGAAAGGTCTCTGTTGGATTCCTTTCATGTTAATTTCTGAAATCTGTTGTCATTTACGGCATAAATTCCTCTTCTGAATTTACTGTGGTGTTTCTGACTATCTGGGAGGACACTGAGCAGTGAAACGTGTTACTTTTACACATAAGAACGATCTGTCACACTACTACACTTTAAAGCACAGTTTATATGTAATTCATGTATGTAATTCATGTCACACAGTCTCATACGGAACCTACATCCGCTTTCTTTTATATACTGTATATGATAAGATACTGTCATCCCCCTTCCCTTCTGTGTGAGAGGATGAATGAGCAAATGTATTTCTAGTTGCATGCTGGATGGTAGCAGACAAGCCTGTCTGCTAGAGAACAGTAGGACCAACGTCGGAACAGGTAGCTACGCTTTTTAAAAGCAAAGAGGTTTCTATCCTTAGTATCGTCCTGTCCGTCCCAAGTCATGTTGGTATAGGAAGCTGCCTCTCTGGTCACTTCCGTTTGTATACGGAAGCACCCTTGGTAGGAGCCCAGGTTAGTCTGTTCGCTGCGAGCGTCTGAAGTGGTAAGATCTCCGGCTAAGCGCGTGTCTGCTAAGTCCGTAGGACAATGTATTTCTTAACTTCAGCCTAACTGAAAATTTAATCACCTTTATTTCAGGTTTAGCTCTAAAACATCTAATGTTATCTTAAATTGCAATGCAGTGTATTTCGAGTGTGAAGTTCAGAATATCTTCCAGTAGTTGCTTTGTCACTACTTTGTGAGTAAAGTGGAACCACATGTTGATCAGTAACTTTAACTAAGATCATTAATCTTAAATGCGAATCCGCGTGAGATTATAACGTCTCGTCTTGACAATATTTTTCAATACAGCAACTTTTCTTTATGTTCAACCCACGTGGGCTGTACTTTGTGAGACCAGTACCACGTGCTTATACAATTGTTTGACCCATCAGGTTAATAGTAAGACGATAGTAACCAGTTAGAGGTTTTTCTTTTGTAAATTGCTTTTCGATCTAATTTATTTTAATTATCAAAATTATTGTGGAGTTACACTCTTTGTGTAAACCAAGTTGACCACGTGATGCATGTGGTGTAATCATCAAAGTACCCCTCGGCTTTTCTTTTCGGGAAGATTTCACAGAGAGTTAGTATGAATTTAGTATACCAGTGTGTGGTAATTACATGACGGACAGGATTGCGCTACGAACGTAACTTCTTTGGGTGAAAATGGAATCGGTTGGTTGTGGTTAATTTCCTCTTGCATATGTTTCAACGTTCTTCGTGTGTTATTTTATGAATGCAGTGTTATATGCAGTCTCCCAATCTTGGCTCCATATTTGATGTGTTCCGTAAGATTACAAACTCACATTTTCACAGTCCTAAATAAGGCACCAGCTTAGTTATGACTCAAGTTTAATATGCTGAAATTTCAATGATCAACGTTAAAATAAATTTCCAAATATAAACTGATTTATTTCTTTTTATTTAAATTCTCCTTATATATATATATATATATATATATATATATATATATATATATATATATCACCGGTTGTCGTATGACGATTAAAAGATTATAATTAATGTTAGTCTGATTTGGAATTTGGTAAGCTAGACTGGATACCTGGATAAACAGTTGCTCAGTAATGCAAGGTTAACTTCCCCAGACAACTCACAGCTTTTAACCCGCTTTAATGTCTATCAGCACCGCTTTCGGAACAAATTAAAGCAACAACATTACAATGGGACCTGGATAAACTGAAAGAACCAGAGGTTATACAGAGTTTCAGGGAGAGCATAAGGGAACAATTGACAGGAAGGGGGAAAGAAATAAAGCAGAAGAAGGGTGGGTAGCTTTGAGGAATGAAATAGTGAAGGCAGCAGAGGATCAAGTAGGTAAAAAGACGAGGGCTAGTAGAAATCCTTGGGTAACAGAAGAGATACTGAATTTAACTGATGAAAGGAGAAAATACAAAAATGCAGTAAGTGAAGCAGGCAAAACGGAATACAAACGTCTCAAAAATGAGATCGACAGAAAATGCAAAATGGCTAAGCAGGGATGGTTAGAGGACAAATGTAAGGATGTACAGGTTTATCTCACGAGGGGTAAGATAGATACTGCCTACAGGAAAATTAAAGAGACCTTTGGAAAAAAGAGAACCACTTGCATGAATATCAAGAGCTCAGATGGAAACCCAGTTCTAAGCAAAGAAGGGAAAGAAAGGTGGAAGGAGTATATAGAGGGTCTATACAGAGGCGATGTTCTTGAGGACAATATTATGGAAATGGAAGAGGAGGTAGATGAAGATGAAATGGGAGATATGATACTGCGTGAAGAGTTTGACAGAGCACTGAAAGACTTAAGTCGAAAGAAGACCCCGGGAGTAGACAACATTCCATTAGAATTACTGACAGCCTTGGGAGAGCCAGGCCTAACAAAACGCTACCATCTGGTGAGCAAGATGTATGAGACAGGCGAAATTCCCTCCGACTTATGGAAGAATATAGTAATTCCAATCCCAAAGAAAGCAGGTGTTGACAGATGTGAAAATTACCGAACAACCAGTTTAATAAGTCGCAGCTGCAAAATATTAACGCGAATTCTTTACAGACGAATGGAAAAACTGGTAGAAGCTGACCTCGGGGAAGATCAGTTTGGATTTCGTAGAAATGTTGGAACACGTGAGGAAATACTGGCTTATCTTAGAAGAAAGATTAAGGAAAGGCAAACCTACGTTTCTAGCATTAGTAGACTTAGAGAAAGCTTTTGACAATGTTGACTGGAATACTCTCTTTCAAATTCTGAAGGTGGCAGGCGTAAAATACAGGGAGCGAAAGGCTATTTACAATTTGTACGGAAACCAGATGGCAGTTATAAGAGTCGAGGGACATGAAAGGGAAGCAGTGGTTGGGAAGGGAGTGAGACAGGGTTGTAGCCTCTCCCCGATGTTATTCAATCTGTATATTGAGCAAGCAGTAAAGGAAACAGAAGAAAAGTTCGGAGTAGATATTAAAATCCATGGAGAACATATAAAACTTTGGTGTTTGCCGATGACATTGTAATTCTGTCAGAGGCAGCAAAGGACTTGGAAGAGCAGTTGAACGGAATGGACAGTGTCTTGAAAGGAGGGTATAAGATGAACATCAACAAAAGCAAAACGAGGATATTGGAATGTAGTCAAATTAAGTCGGGTGATGCTGAGCGAATTAGATTAGGAAATGAGACACTTATGGTAGTAAAGGAGTTTTGTTATTTGGGGAGCAAAATAACTGATGATGGTCGAAGTAGAGAAGATATAAAATGAAGACTGGCAATGGCAAGGAAAGCGTTTCTGAAGAAGAGAAATTTGTTTAAGTGTCAGGAAGTCTTTTCTGAAAGTATTTGTATGGAGTGTAGCCATGTATGGAAGTGAAACATGGACGATAACTAGTTTGGACAAGAAGAGAATAGAAGCTTTCGAAACGTGGTGCTACAGAATAATGCTGAAGATTCGATGGGTAGATCACATAACTAATGAGGAGGTATTGCATAGGACTGGGGAGAAGAGGTATCAAGGGATCACCAATTTGGTACTGGAGGGCAGCGTGGAGGGTAAAAATCGTAGAGGGACACCAAGAGATGAATACACTAAGCAGATTCAGAAGGATGTAGGCCGCAATAGGTACTGGGAGATGAAGAAGCTTGCACATGATAGAGTAGCATGGAGAGCTGCATCAAACCAGTTATAATGAATTCTCTACTGTAAATAATGAAAGTATGTGAATGCAGCTTGCCGCTAACTTGGTGTAATGTTTTGTCTGTACCGAGGTGTATCTGTCGCCTATATTACTCATTCACTCTCACACATAAATCGGTACAATAAAGTTAGGGCTTCCTGTTTTATACCTAGGCTGATCCGTGATAAGACAGACAAACAATTATGCTAATGGAGGATTCTGAGTATTTTCTAGAATTTCATTCGCTCTCTCTCTCTCTCTCTCTCTCTCTCTCTCTCTGTCCTTTATCTGTGTACAGTTTAAATATATTATTTACGTGAAATCAGCCTAGTAGAATCTCTGGTGGAGCCCTTCGTCTTAATATTCAGCGGCTGGCTTGCTGGAAAAGATCTTTACATTTGTTATTTTTATTAAGCGCTGCATTCAGTTGGGAAAATCGATCGTTCGAACAATTCGTTCAGTTTACGACAGATTTAGAATTTCAGATGTGGACGAAGCCTTTTTGGACGATTTGTAAAAACTCGGAGATTGCAGGCTCTCTTCGTCACAGCTGAAACTTCCCCACTAATTACAGGGCCAAGACAATCATCAATGATTCAGACAGAGAACTCATTCGTCATTCGCTCTAGAATAAAATGGTCACAAACCTTATTTCTGAGGAAAATTGTATATTCGATCCATCTCCATTACATGTTCCGTTTTCTGTGGATTCCAAGTCTTATGTAATTGCTTTTACAGTTTTTTCTTCCTCTTTACCTATCACGCTAGTGGCACAAACGTTAATAGCTCGTTTTAGCGAGGAGAAGAGTAAATATGTCTCTTTTAGCAACCCGACAATCTTCCAACCGATACTTCCGAAGCTATTCCTTTATCCCTCTATAATAACCATGGAGCATACATCTCTGTACCTCTGTTGTTCCAAAGAATAAACGTACTAAAAAAATACCTTGGCATCGACGAGCTGTCGGCGCATATATTACTAGAAAATCTGATCAGATACTTTTCAAACGTAAATAAATGTGGATGATTTGATTGACCATTATTAATTATTGCGTGGTAGAGGGTAATTTTCCGTGGGGAGATTACACAGTCTCAGGACTGAAGACCACAACATCAACAACTGCCCGATTAAGGGATCTGACATTCCACGCTCCGATCCGTAGAACGCCAGTTTTCTTTCTTCTGATAACAACGTCCTCAGGAGTAGTCCTCTCCCGGAGACCCGTATGGAGGACTATTTTACCTCCGTGATGTACTGGATATCAAAGGGCCTATTCGTCATTAATGTCTTCGTGGAATTCTTCGAAAGGTATATACCACTCTTAAACCGTTGTTTTACTCTCACCAAACTTGCCATAATGCATCGTTAACATTCCTAAAACTTTCTTGCACTTCATTCATTCATTGCACTTCATTCATTCATACAGCATAATTTAATATTAATTCTGTGAATCATTTTTGTGTGAAATAAATAATGGCTAACTGTTTGACAGCTGACGTATTAAACATCCGTTGCAGCTAAAACTGTTCAGATAGTTTCCAGTCTTCTTTACAAACATAACAACGAAAAGATCGCGCTAATCGAACTAATACAACATGCGTAATCAAATAATTTCTGTTAGTTTTTTAACACGTGACTCTTAGATTTAAAAGGCAGTTCTTTAATTTTCTTTTTGCATGGAATATACAAACTTATAATATATTTGTTTGTTTTTAAGTATGTGAAGTAGTGGGCTTAAGAGGGGCCGTAATTACCCCTAATGAGCGCTACCACCTCTTACTATGATCGTGTATACACCGTTTTATAAGAGATGGTATCAGCTAAGTGTCTGGTGAAGGTTCATTATCAGCACATCAGTCCTGTCGGTATTTCGTTATAGCTTGCCCTTGAAACCATTAACTCCATCATACACGCACAGTCTACTGTGCTGATGAAGGATACACAGAAAATGCAAGGGGTGAATTTTCTTTCGTCTGTTGCGGCATTTACAGCTTGGAAGGAAAGAGTTACCTGTCTGGGGTAATTGTGGTAGGGAAACATCAACCAACAAAGGCAGATTAATTATTAAATAAACAGTGGACAAAAAGCTTTCGCTTCACGTCTACATCAACGTCTTCTGCTGCTGCTTACTGATTTACTCCGAGGGCATTCCGCCGAGATGTTCTGTGGACGCTCTTCTCATTCTTTAAGTGCGAGAGCAGTGACCGTGGAGTTTGTGGCATAATCAGCATTACACAGGAAGAAATCTGTAGGAATGAATAACAATAGTTGGCATGCGTGATTGTTACTACAAGATTATTATTATTGGTGAAACGAGTGAATGGAATTTAATACTTGTACATTGTGTGACAATGCAAAGAAATCAGATTTTAAGTTACATAAATGTAACCAACTTTTACGTGTATTTTAACCACTCACATCCCTTCTCCTCAATACTTTTTTCTAGAACACAGGTCTATTGTTTTTAGTTAGTTTTTCTGTAATTCACGTCCGTAAAATGAGCCAGTAATAGTATACGCTTGATTGACTTGTGTAACGTGTGTTCTCGGATGTGTTCCAGTAAACTGACACACGTGATGGGTAAGTTCAGTACAAGTTTGTTCACACACATGAAAATTAGTAATGGAACCTATTGCATAAGGTGGCCGAGCGGTTCTAGGCGCTTCAGTCTGGAACCGCCCGACCGCTACGGTCGCAGGTTGGAATCCTGCCTCGGGCATTGATGTGTGTGATGTCCTTAGGTTAGTAAGGTTTAAGTAGTTCTAAGTTCTAGATCACTTATGACCTCAGATGTTGAGTCCCATAGTGCTGAGAGCCATTTGAACCATTTATTGCATCAGGATAAACAAGTGAACACTATAGCCTCTGAGATAGCACTGCAACTATTTGACTGTATAAGTGAACAATACAACCACTGAGATAGCACTGCAACTATTTGACTAAATAGTGTTAGATATGTAACTGATATGTAAAAAGTCCTCTGCCTGAACTCGTTATAAAAGACGACTGCGAGTAATTCCCAGTACCTGGAATATCAAAACCTTCTATACTACGAGGGCTGTTCAACAAACAATGATCATAATTTTTTTTTGACAACATACCTTTACTCATTCTCATAATTTTGATGGTCCTTCTCAAAGTAGTCTCCCATGAATGCGATGCACTTGTCCCAGCGTTTCTGACAGTCTTCAAATACATGCTGGAAATCATTTTTTGAGAAGTCCTTCAGAATCGCCTTCGCAGCCTACACCACTGCTTCTGATGACTGATAATGCCTCCCATGAAGGCGTTTCTTCTTGTTAGGGAATAGAAAAAAGTCACATGGAGCTAAATACGGACTATAGGGAGGGTGAGGGATGCACTTCACGTTGATTTTTGCAAGATATTCAGCAACAACACAGGCAATATGCGGCCGCGCATTATCGTGGTGCAGCATCCAGCCTGCTTCACGGAAATGTGCTCTTTTGCGCCTGATATGGACTCGCAATTTTTCAGGACATCCATATAGTATCGTCCAGTTACTGAGGTGTGTGCAGGTACAACATGTTGATAAACTATTCCATGAATATCAAAGAATGAGATCACCACAACTTTCCCAGCAGAAGCAACCGCTCCTGATTTTTTTGGGTGTTGGACATTTCCAAACTGAGCTTTGCTGTTTGCTCTCAGGATCAAAATGATGTAACCAAGTTTCACGAGCAGTGATTACGTTTGAAAGAAATTCCCCATCTTCCTCTAACATCAACTTTAATTGTATGCAGACCTGCACGCGAATGTCCTTTTGTTCGGTCGCGGGAATCAACAGTCTTGGAACCCATCGCGCACAAACACGCGTCATGTGTAATTTTTGTGTCACCAACGTGTGGGTGGCACCCAATGAAATTTTCTGTATTTCAGAAAGTGATCGTAAGGTCGATCCTCTTCACACTTACAGTAGCAGTGTTTATGTTTTCTTCTGTAAGAACAGTAACTGGAGCACCGGGTCCACCTTCCGTTCAAATTGATTGTCTCCCCTCTTTAATCATTTTAAGCCACCTTCGATTTGTGCTGTAGGGAAGAACAGTCCCTCCATAGGCCTCCCGTAACATTGTATAGGCCTCAGCTGAAGATTTGTCGAGACGAAAGCAGAATTTCAAAGCCTCGTTTGTTCCTCGCGTGTTACCTCCATTGCAGCGATAGGCGATACTGAACATGTCTGACCTTACGTGCCTCTCACAGGCAGGAACCAGGAGTCAACAATGAAACTACTATGGCGTGTTTGTTGCATATTAAGCTAACAGAATACCACAAGATTAAATTTTAGAGCGAGAAATTATGACCAAAAAAAGAAAGATTATTATCATTTTTTAGCGAACAACCCTCGTATATCTGTTACGATTTTGTTTCTCTATTTGTTAGCTTTCAAATGATTTCTGCTCTATAAAGAGATAATATTTTTACTCTTTAATTCTGATTCTATGTTAGTGGTTGTTAAGTTCATAAACAACACATAGAGCATCCTGTATAACTCCATCATCACTGTTAAATTATTTTGAACACGGTCTACCTTGCGATGGCGTAGCGCCGCTGATGCGGCGATGATGTCTGAAACACCAACACGAAGTGCACGATCCAAAACAGCATATTAAAAATACAGTGCTACGGTGTTCCATGCAGTGCACGTTCAACATGTTGAAATCTCAATAGTTTAGCTGTACATAAACAATTGAATGAAATTAACAACTGTGCACGTTCAGTGTCAATCAGCTGACCGCGTTATATCGGCGGCGCCTCCAGAAAGTGGAGTAACTTCGCTGATGAAATGTTTGTCAGAGGAAAAATAATGTTACAGGAGTTCGTTTGGGGAATGTAGAATTCCTCTATGAAGATGACAGAACAGTGGAGACGTCCGTAGCTCTGTACTCACGAATAATTAAGCAGCAACAAAGCGAGGTGGTACAGTTGCAAACTTCTGGCAGGGCCAAGTTCAAATAATAATAATCGAGTCCTTGAGCGACTAGGTTGTGGATTGCCAAAATGGCGGCCGGTGTGGCCTATCGGTTCTAGGCGCTTCACTCTGGAACCGCCCGACCGCTACGGTCGCAGGTTCGAATCCTGCCTCGGCCATGGATGTATGTGATGTCCTTAGGTTAGTTAGGTTTAAGTAGTTCTAAGTTGTAGGGGACTGCTGACCTCAGAAGTCAAGTCCCATAGTGCTCAGAGCCATTTGCATTAATTGTCCATGTTATGCTTTTCAATGAAGTCAGTGCAGCCATGCACACAACGTTGTTTTTCTCCAGGAGTGAAGGTCTGTTGGAAAAACTTTGCATACATTTTTCCCTTTCCGAAAATATTCTGGAAAATTTTTTGAAGGACATAATCTTCACGCCAGTGACGGTTATAAGTTTTTATTACACTTTTGCCATTTCGGCCTTAGGCCGTTATCAAGTGCTGCTGAAAAATACAGGATGTTTAAAAAATTATTTTATAGATTCATTACGTATCTCGACGTTGTGCCGACTATACAAGATATTTTAACTATTTAGCCATGTTACTGACGTATAATGGCTTTAAGCCATGTTAAAGTAATGTAAGCTGACACAGTTGTATGTCTTTTTTTTCCTTTACTGTAATTTCCATTTCCTATCAGTGGCGGGCTGGCAGCAGCATAAGCGCTGCCCTTCAGCCGAGAGACATAAATAGACAGGAAGACATGTAAAACAATATAAAGAATAAAACATGGCGTAATATAGAAACAAAAAAGGTGAAACAGAAGTAAAGAAAGCATACACAGCGGTGACTGTAAATTGGAGATAAAAAAAAGTATATTAGACAAAAAACACACACTAGATTAAAAGGCACTATTTGTACGTCGTTGTCAATACCGTTAAATACATTCGTGACGTTGTTACACAGTGGAAACACACGTATTCAAACATCGTAAAACACCATAATCTGTAAGTGCGCATGTTCGTTAACCCATCACTAGTCACAAATGCATTAGACCACAGCTGCAGACTACTTTTTGCAGGCTACTAATAGCCGTTTTGGTGCGTAAGCGGATTACACATTGTTTTGCCATGTGTGGAGTGGCATTGCAATCCAGCGACTGTTCTAGGAAGCAAAGAGAATGCCCTCGTTGCACAATTATGAAGCCTGCTATAAAATCTTATGTGACTTATTCTTAAACCATCATACATAAACGTGAGGATTACACATCGAATTAGATACACAAGGATTATACGTCGTTATACATAAAATCTTACGTAACTTATTTTTAAAACATCTTGAATACACATGAGACTTATACGTCCAACTACACACATAAGGGCTAAACACTTTTATACATGACTGTAGGAATTCTTTTTTGCCCACTCTTGCTGTTAAATTTGTACAGGATGTACATTATTATGTCGTAGGTTTATCTTATCAACACTATACAACCAGACTGTCACAGACAGTGAGATGTCATTATATTAACACTATACAACCTGACTGACACAGGCAGTGAGACGTCACACAGTACCTCATGTGCTACCAAATCATTAGCACGCTCCCATGGAACCACTCTCACTCAGATCCAACACAGTTGGCGTATCGTTTTGTCAGCTTTATATGCATTCTCAGTACATGAAATGTTCATCGACATAGCAAACGAAAGTAATATGAAAATACAATATAGTATGTCTTCTCTATGTCAAGCTCATAAAATGCGCTATCGGCATCGAAGAGTAAAATAATAAATCGTAAAAAAGTGTACAATATCGTTTTGATGGGAGTTTGTCATTTTATAAAATTCATACGACACTGCATTAATATTCGTCGTTGTATAAAATTCATAATACAGTGAATTAATACGTTAACCTGAGCCTAAGTCTGAGCTACTATTGGCGTGTGCATCGTAAGATCGAGTAAAATTTATCTACGAATCGTTTGTTTCTCAAGTCGGATTGGTCATTTACAAGATTATAAGGATCATTTCTGAGATGCCTGTATATTTCCGTGTCTTCAAGGACGCTCACAAGTCTTTCTTTGCCGGCCGTGGTGGCCGAGCGGTTGTAGGCGCTTCAGTCCGGAACCGCGCGACTGCTACGGTCGCAGGTTCGAATCCTGCCTCGGGCATGGATGTGTGTGATCCTTAGGTTAGTTAGGTTTAAATAGTTCTAAGTTCTAGGGGACCTCAGATGTTAAGTCCCATAGTGCTGAGAGCCATTTGAACCCAACTCTTCCTTTAGGTACGGCGTGTAGTATTATCAGGGCTGTATCGATGTTACTAACATTATGTTTGTTTTCACTTAAGTGTTTGCTAAACATAAAGGTGCTATTTTCTATCGGTAAATATTCTCCCTGTTTGTCCGATGTAATATTTCTCACAAGTGTCACATTCTATACTCCTGGAAATTGAAATAAGAACACCGTGATTTCATTGCCCCAGGAAGGGGAAACTTTATTGACACATTCCTGGGGTCAGATACATCACATGATCACGCTGACAGAACCACAGGCACATAGACACAGGCAACAGAGCATGCACAATGTCGGCACTAGTACAGTGTATATCCACCTTTCGCAGCAATGCAGGCTGCTATTCTCCCATGGAGACGATCGTAGAGATGCTGGATGTAGTCCTGTGGAACGGCTTGCCATGCCATTTCCACCTGGCGCCTCAGTTGGACCAGCGTTCGTGCTGGACGTGCAGACCGCGTGAGACGACGCTTCATCCAGTCCCAAACATGCTCAATGGGGGACAGATCCGGAGATCTTGCTGGCCAGGGTAGTTGACTTACACCTTCTAGAGCACGTTGGGTGGCACGGGATACTTGCGGACGTGCATTGTCCTGTTGGAACAGCAAGTTCCCTTGCCGGTCTAGAAATGGTAGAACGATGGGTTCGATGACGGTTTGGATGTACCGTGCAGTATTCAGTGTCCCCTCGACGATCACCAGTGGTGTACGGCCAGTGTAGGAGATCGCTGCCCACACCATGATGCCGGGTGTTGGCCCTGTGTGCCTCGGTCGTATGCAGTCCTGATTGTGGGGCTCACCTGCACGGCGCCAAACACGCATACAACCATCAATGGCACCAAGGCAGAAGCGACTCTCATCGCTGAAGACGACACGTCTCCATTCGTCCCTCCATTCACGCCTGTCGCGACACCACTGGAGGCGGGCTGCACGATGTTGGGGCGTGAGCGGAAGACGGCCTAACGGTGTGCGGGACCGTAGCCCAGCTTCATGGAGACGGTTGCGAATGGTCCTCGCCGATACCCCAGGAGCAACAGTGTCCCTAATTTGCTGGGAAGTGGCGGTGCGGTCCCCTACGGCACTGCGTAGGATCCTACGGTCTTGGCGTGCATCCGTGCGTCGCTGCGGTCCGGTCCCAGGTCGACGGGCACGTGCACCTTCCGCCGACCACTGGCGACAACATCGATGTACTGTGGAGACCTCACGCCCCACGTGTTGAGCAATTCGGCGGTACGTCCACCCGGCCTCCCGCATGCCCACTATACGCCCTCGCTCAAAGTCCGTCAACTGCACATACGGTTCACGTCCACGCTGTCGCGGCATGCTACCAGTGTTAAAGACTGCGATGGAGCTCCGTATGCCACGGCAAACTGGCTGACACTGACGGCGGCGGTGCACAAATGCTGCGCAGCTAGCGCCATTCGACGGCCAACACCGCGGTTTCTGGTGTGTCCGCTGTGCCGTGCGTGTGATCATTGCTTGTACAGCCCTCTCGCAGTGTCCGGAGCAAGTATGGTGGGTCTGACACACCGGTGTCAATGTGTTCTTTTTTCCATTTCCAGGAGTGTATTTTAGAAACCCATGATATTGTAAATTGACTAGTATAATTGTAATTGTGTATTAATCTGTTAGCTAGAGTGTTATTGGTGTGGAAGCTGACTTTAAAAGCGGTTTTCTTAAAAGCCTCCGCAATTTTATCTGATATTGTGCCTACGTATGGTTGTTGTTGTTGTTGTTGTGGTCTTCAGTCCTGAGACTGTTTTGATGCAGCTCTCCATGCTACTCTATCCTGTGCAAGCTTCTTCATCTCCCAGTACCTACTGCAACCTACATCCTTCTGAATCTGCTTAGTGTATTCATTCTTGGTCTCCCTCTACGATTTTTACCCTCCATGCTGCCCTCCAATACTAAATTGGTGATCCCTTGATGCCTCAGAACATGTCCTACCAACCGATCCCTTCTTCTGGTCAAGTTGTGTCACAAACTCCTCTTCTCCCCAATCCTATTCAGTACTTCCTCATTAGTTATGTGATCTACCCATCTAATCTTCAGCATTCTTCTGTAGCACCACATTTCGATAGCTTCTATTCTCTTCTTGTCCAAACTATTTACCGTCCATGTTTCACTTCCATAGCCGGCCGCTGGTGGCCGAGCGGTTCTGGCGCTACAGTCTGGAACCGCGCGACCGCTACGGTCGCAGGTTCGAATCCTGCCTCGGGCATGGATGTGTGTGATGTCCTTAGGTTAGTTAGGTTTAAGTAGTTCTAAGTTCTAGGGGACTTATGACCTCAGCAGTTGAGTCCCATAGTGCTCAGAGCCATTTGAACCATTTTTTTAACTTCCATACATGGCTACACTCCATACAAATACTTTCAGAAATGACTTCCTGACACTTAAATCTATACTCGATGTTAACAAATTTCTCTTCTTCAGAAACGCTTTCCTTGCCATTGCCAGTCTACATTTTATATCCTCTCTACTTCGAACATCATCAGTTATTTTGCTCCCCAAATAGCAAAACTCCTTTACTACTTTAAGTGTCTCATTTCCTAATCTAATACGCTCAACATCACCCGACTTGGTATGGTAAGGTAGCATATTTATTCTTTTCGCGCGAATTGTACTCTCTTTGTAACGTAATTTCACTATTTAGGCCTATATTTGCTCTTTTATCTTTGCGTTCATATAGGTTCTTAACTAATCTGGCTTCGAACCCGTTGTTAATAGCCACATTTTGTAGTATCCTTAGTTCTTTTTGTTTGTCGTCCTCGTCCAGTGGGAGGATGTTACATGAGTTAAAGTATGATAGCTTATGTTGTTTTGGATGGCATAAGTCAATACTTATAATACAGTCTATTGTCGTGGGTTTTCGGAAGATTCCAAATTTATGTTGGCCATTTACATCAGTGATTTGGAGATCTAAATAATTTATGCCTTTATTCTATTCTTTTTCTTTTGTAAGCGTTATGTTTGGGTGTAGGCCGTTTAGTTGATTATGCATTATGTTTAAATCGCGTGTAGAGCCTTCCCATATTACGAATGTGTCCTCTACATATCTTTTGTAGTATCGAATTTCATCTGTTATCGGTTCAAATTCTGTAAAAAATCTAGTTTCTAAAGTGTTTATCAAAATGTGAGCTAGGGTTCCTGCTAGACAATTACACATAGCGAGGCCTTCCTGTTGTGCATATATTTCGTTTTGGAACATAAAGTAGTTTTGAGAGGTAACGAATTCTAACAAATCCATAAATTCATACACTTCTGACAGGGTAATCTTTTGGTGTTTTAGTAAATTTTTACTTATTATTTCAACTGTTTCTTTTACTGGAATATTGGTGTACATGTTTTCAATATCAAAGGAGACAAACATTCCATCTTCTGGGATTTCGATATTCTTTAGGTCACAAGGTATTTCGTATGAACTGCGCGCTGTATAGTGGTTATCAAAAGTATAACACTCTTTGAGTAGGATGTTAAGTTTTTTGCTGATATTGTTGGTTGGGCTATCGATACAGTTAACGATGGGACGTAGCGGTACTGATTGCTTATGAATCTTACGTTGGGCTCTTAGCTTTGGACCTTTGGGTTTCATATTAACAAATCCCTTGACTTAAGTGTTGGTAAAAATAAAACTCGAATTGTTAAGTTTTTTCCTTAAAGTATCGTTAACTGTTTTAGTCGGATGTTTATTGGCTTTGATAATTTTGCTATCTTTAAGAAACTGTAAGACTTTTTCATTATACTCTGACTCGGGCGTAATCACAATTGAACTACCCATATCAGCTTCAAGACTAATTGCATTATGCGTTTTAAGTTTGTCGTTAATAACCCGGTTGGTGTCATGTTCTAAGTAGGCACCGCTATCTTGTTTATGTAACTGATCTTGTATAATCTTCGCTACTTTACACGTTATTCTGTTTTGTTCTTCTACTGGTAGTTTAGCCATATCTAACACTACTTTGGTATTCGCTATAAGGTTTTTAATCGTACTATCTTGGAGTCTGTTGGTGACGTTAGATTTCAATCCCTTATTTAAAACATTTAATTCTTTATCCGTGAAGACTATATCGGTAAGATTCTCGATTCTTTTGAAAAATTGGAAGTTACTATGTTCACTGTCATCAACGTTTTGACATTTGGTTCTACCTTGTTTAGCTATCAATTTAGTTATTTTCTTTGAATGCTTTGTTCTAACATGTTCACTGACGTAATGAGTATAACAATTTACAGTTCTTATAAGGTAATCAAATTTCAACGGAGAGACACTTTTAGACAATTGTAGATGAGCTAAATACAACTTTTGGCTTAACCACTTTTTATGTTTAAAACTGTCTCTAATTTGTTCTTTGAGCAACAATTTTTAACATACCTTTTTAGCTCGTATTGCTGCCGTGGACGTGCCTTTAATTTTCACGTTAATGTATTTAGGAAAACTTCATTATTAAACTTCCTGGCAGATTAAAACTGTGTGCCCGACCGAGACTCGAACATGGGACCTTTGTCTTTCGCGGGCCAGTGCTCTACCATCTGAGCTACCGAAGCACGACTCACGCCCGGCACTCACAGCTTTACTTCTGCCAGTAAAGCTGTGCGTGCCGGGCATGAGTCGTGCTTCGGTAGTTCAGATGGTAGAGCACTTGCCCGGGAAAGGCAAAGGTCCCGAGTTCGAGTCTCGGTCGGGCACACAGTTTTAATCTGCCAGGAAGTTTCATATCAGCGCACACTCCGCTGCAGAGTGAAAATCTCATTCTGGAACTTCATTATTCTTACACCATTTGTTGAACTTTATACATTCTGTTATCTTTAATAGTTTTATCTTCATTCGTTGAAAGTTCGGCAACATGGCGTATGCCTGGCTAGGCAAACAATGAATAAACTTGTTGTAGCTAGGATTCACAGTTATAAAATATTTTTTGAAGGACATCGTCTTCACGACAGTGACTGTTATAAGTTTTTATTACACTATTGCAATTCCGGTCTTAGGCCATTATCAAGTGCTGCTGAAAAATACAAAATGTTTAAAAAATTATTTTACAGATTCATTATGTATCTCGACGTTGTGTCATTTATACAAGACATTTTAACTATGTAACCATGCTACTTACATATTATGGCTTTAAGCCATGTCAACGTAATGTAAGCTGACACATTTGTATCTCGTTGTCAACAATGTTAAATGCCATCCAAAACAACATAAGCTAGCATACTTCAACTGTATGATACATAGATTATGTACCCTACCACTGGAAGAGGACGAAAAACAAAAAGGACTAAGGATACTACAAAAAGTGGCTATTAACAACGGGTTCGAAGCCAGATTAGTTAAGGACCTATATGAACGCAAAGTTAAAAGAGGAAATATAGGCCTAAATAGTGAAATTACGTTACAAAGAGAGTACAATTCGCGCGAAAAGAATAAATATGCTACCTTACCATACGTAGGCACAATATCAGATAAAATTGCGCAGGCTTTTAAAGAAAACCGCTGTTAAAGTCAGCTCCCACACCAATAACACCCTATCTAACAGATTAATACGCAATTACAATAATAACTAGCCAATTTACAAAATCAGGGGTTTCTAAAATAGAATGTGACACTTGTGAGAAATATTACATCGGACAAATAGATTTAAAGAACAAGTTAGACAAACAGAAAATAGTACCTCTACGTTTAGCAAACAGTTAAGTGAAAACAAACATAATACGAGTATTAGTAACATCGACACAGCCCTGACAATATTACATGCTGTACCTAAAGGAAAAGTTATAAGCGTCCTTGAAGACATGGAAATATACAAGCATCTCAAAAATGATCCTGATAATCTTCTAAATGACCTATCTAACAGGGGAATGCAAAAGGATTCTGGGGAGAGAAGGGAGTCACAGACGATGTAGGCAGGGACGAGGAGAAAAAACAGGATGGGCCGGGGGGGGGGGGGGGATGAGGGAGCCTGAGAAAAGGACAGAGGAAGGGAGGGGGAGGTGAGGATCAGAGTTGATAGGAGGTTTGTATGTCGTTGTCAATACTGTTAAATACATTCGCTTTCGTTTTTATGCAATGAGGGCACACGTATTCAAACATCGTAAAACACCATAATCTGTAAGGGAACATGTTCATCAACCCATCACTAGTCACAAATGCATTAGACCACAGCTGCAAATTACTGTTTGCAGGCTACTAATAGCCGTTTTGGCGCGTAAACGGATTACAAATATTGTTTTGCCTTGTGGGGACCGCCATTGCAGTCCAACGACTGTACTTTTTTTTTTGCTTTTCGTTCATTGTTGATCGTTGTGTTCGGTCGTTGCTGTCGTCGCAAGACATCCTGTTCAAGTTCGGTGGTTGATCCATCCACTCAGTTTTTTTTATTACAGAGGCCAACCGGCTCTCTGGCCGAACACGCTGAGCTACCGTGCCGGCTAGTACTAGGAAGCAGAAAGTATGCCATCGTTGCTTAATCATGAAGTCTGTTATAAAATCTTACGTGACTTATTCCTAAACCATCATAAACAAACGTCAGTATTACACATCGAATTAAATACACAAGAGTTATACGTCGTTATATATAAAATCTTACGTGACTTACTTTTAAAACATCTTGAATACACATGAGGATTATACGTCGAATTACACACATAAGAGTTAAACATCGTTATACATAACTGTAGGTATTCTTTTTTGCCCACTCTTGCTTTTAAATTTGTACAGGATGTACATTATTATGTCGTAGGTTTATCTTATCAACACTATATAACCAGACTGACATAGACAGTGCGATGTCATTATATTAACACTATACAACCAAAGTGACACAGACAGTGAGATGTCACGCAGTAAAATAATAAATCGTAAAAAAGTGTACAATATCGTTTTGACGGGAGTTTGTCATTTTATAAAGTACATACTACACTCCATTAGTATTCGTCGTTGTATAAAATTCGTAATAACCTGAATTAATACGTTAACCTCAGCCTAAGTCTGAGCTACTATTAGCATGTGCATCGTAAGATCGAGTAAAAATGATCTAAGAATCGTACTATCCCTCCGTCGGCTCCTTCGTTTTTCCTCTCCTCCCCCCTCTTTTTCCCCTGATCGGTCCATATCCCCCCATATGCCCTTGGCTGTGATGTGACAGCTTTGTGCCAACTTTTTAGTGCAGTGTTTTAAGTGAGTGTTAAGTGTTTTGCGTCTTTTCTGTAGTGTTGCAAACAGAAATCATACTGTCGCTGGGTGTTATTTTTTATATCTCTTGCGAAGAGAAACCAAACTATCGCCGTGTTTTATTTTTAATCGTCTGTCTACTATTTTGCCTGTCTGCTTCCTGTGTATTTTATTAGCATCGCCAAACCTTTGTTTTATGTTTTAACTTCCACAATTTTCGGCTATTTTACAATTTAAGTCGCCGTTTTTATCTCCTGCTTTTATTGTTTATTATCTTCTTCTTATGTTTTAAAAATTCGGTAGGCTGAAGAGCGGCGTACTAAGCTGCTGCCAGCCCGCATCCTTCGGCGGGAATCGAAACTCAATAAAGAAGAAAAAAAGACATACAAATGGGTCAGCTTACATTACGTTGACATGGCTTAAAGCAATAATATGTAAGTAACATGGCTACATAATTAAAATGTCTTGTATAATCGGCACAACGTCCAGATACATAATGAATCTGTAAAATAATATTTAAACATTCTGTATTTTTCAGCAGCACTTGATAATGGCCTCAGGCCGAAATTGCAGTAGTGTAATACAAACTTATAACAGTCACTGGCGTGAAGATGATGTCCTTCAACAAATATTTTATGACTGTGAATCCCAGCTACAACAAGTTCATTCATTCTGGAGAATCTCTAGAACACTTCATTTAGAGATATTTCCCCACTTCAGATTTTCGTCCACTATTTAACACTATATGATTCAACTGACTGCTCAGAAGCACGTCAGTTTTTTTATAGTTGTTAGTTCAAGCTTCCACAATAGTGACTGCACTGATGTTTATATGCCAGGAATAAAATCAGTCCCGAAACTTTTTGGACTGATTGTGCATATTAAAACTTAAAGAACAGGAATTCATCTACAGTAGCAGAATTAGATAGCCTCAGCCGGACAGATACTAATGGAAAAAGTAACCATAAATCATCATCATTAAAGAATCTGTGATTGAGCCCAGTCGGATATCCATGCACTTCAGCACGCCGCTTCCAGGGTCTGGCAGGCCCACTGGGCCCGGACTGATTTCGCCTGGAGGATTGACGACAACATCTGCTGTGCCAGTCAACCTTGAAGAGTTTTTAGGTGGTTTCCCAAATCCAACTAAGTGAATAATGGGCTGTTATCCAAGCAGGAAAGCTGCTGCACAGTGAGAGCAGAACGGGTAGGCTGCTTTACTCCCATCCAAGCGAAGCTATGTCGAATCAAAGCTGGCTACAGGAGGATTCTTTGCCTGCCCGTCTTCTCGCTGAGCTACGATACGAAGCGGTTTTTTCTATAGAATTTCAATGTTATGTTACGAGTGGTGTTTGGAAGTTAATGAAAATACCCAAGTACCACAACATGAGTATCGGTGAATATATATTAATTTTTGGTCATTATATGCCAGAAAATGGTGGATTTCTTTTTCTTCCTTTTGATTGATTTCGGGCTTCTTTATTTATCTTGATAGGAACAGTTATCTGTGCAACTTCACACGCTTTCAACTGGTACTGGCTACTCTCAATTCGAGCCATCATCAGGGAACATACAAGAACTGTTTCTGTAATAATGAGCATCATCTCTGAAAGTCGAGATCCTTTGCACCTAAGAACCTGAAGATGTCTGTTATATGGAAACGCCAACTAAAGTAAGATTTTGCGAGTCTGTTTCTGTAACCTTAGTGTTTTCCAGCCAAGTATGAACCCAGTTCATACTTTTTATATTTTCAGGATGTGTATTGTAGTTTCGCAGAGTTCATTCTAAGTGGTCATAAGAGGTCATTTCCCAAATGCATGGTGGCAGGCACAATGTTCGTTTTTCATATTATGTTAATCTAAAAGGTACATATCCGAAAGAAGAAACTATTCTTTCATGCTAAGATTTTTTTCATCGAATTACATACCACCACAATGTGGTTTCTAATATCCACTGTGCCATATTTTTTCGCTATTTCAGACAAGGTTTGCCCTAAATTTAGAAAACCTATATACTGCTAAATGGCTTCAAGTCCTTAGCACACACTACCACACATTTGCCAGGCACTAAGTCTTTGTTGCCTTTCAAAATATTTATGGTGTGAGGAAACTCCTGGTCAAATTTGCAAACATGTCGTAACAGACTCGAAGTTACCGAGTGAGTGTTTAGCAACTTTTCACACAGTTTGCATTCCACGACACCCGCCGATTTATTTGCAGCCGCCTCATAAATACGCGACAGGTTTTCCCCTTTTGCACCAGCGCTCTGTATTGTGACTGGTGTACACCGATAATCCAAAATATTACGACCACTGTGCACCCCGACGATGAATGCTGCATCTTGACGTTGCGGGCACGCGACGCGGTAAGAAAGATTAGGAAAGCGGAGCAGACATGGACGGGGGATCACCCTAGCGAAGATATGGGGTGCAAATGGGGAAATCCATTGAGATAAGCGACTCTGACAAAGGGCAAATTATTATTACGCAGAGCCTGTGAACGAGTATATCGAAAACGGCGAAACTGGTCGAATGTTCACTGCCCTGAGAACCTGCGGAAGGAGGTAGAAGCACAGTGAAACTACCATTAGGCGCTAAACGGTTGAACGTCGACAACTTCTCAAAGAACATAGGGTTCGAAGGCGACTGCTCTATAAAGTTGGATAGACGGTGATCTGTGGCATCTCTGCTGAAAGAACGCAATACTGGTGCACACACAAGTGTTTCGGAGCACACCGTTAATAGTACATTATTGAGCATTGATCTCCCCAGCAGAGCACCCGTAGGTGCTCACATGACCCAAAGACATCGCCAGTTAGGACTGCAGTGGGCACGGATCCATCGGGATTCGACAGCCGATCAGTGGACAATTGTCCACAAATGACGTCATCGAAGTGAACGGTGGCTCGGAACGTGCAGCGCTCCACGGACGCAGGCTAGCGGGAACAGTATTATGCTATAGGAGACATTGTCCTGGCCTTAAATGGGACCTGCGGTGGTAATCGAAGACACGCTAACAGATGCATACCACCTGCACCCCTTCATGCTTGATCTCTTCCCCGGCGGCGGTGTCATCTCTCAGCAGTACACCTGTCCGTGTGTCGGAACCAGACCGTGCTACAGTGCTTTGAGAAGCGTTATAGTGAACTCATGTTGATGTCTGGGCCACCAAATTCACCTTATAAATACAAAGGAACCAATCTCGATCCCTGTCCGGCACTATCACAACGTACTCACATCAGCGGCCCATTTTTTACGTGAAGTACACGACCGTTCTTGGACATCCACTGCCACACGCCTCCTGCTGTTGGCAGGTGCAGCAGGCTTAACGGTCCTGTGAATCTTTCCAGGCCGGGGGAAACCCAGGTTGGCCTGCTCTAGTCGCTGTGCTTCAGTACGCACGTACTATTGTGTCTGCGTTGTTGCAGATTGAGCTGCTTTAATGCTTGCGGCAGAGACATGGACGTGTTGGCGGGAAACAGAATTTCAACACCTCTAAATGGAGTCTGTCCGTATGAAACCACACGAAAGTTTTCTAAATGTTTGCAAATCGTGTAACGGAGGCGGAACTTGGGCGCCAGACTCGTGTTAACCTAGTGTGATGTGGGAAACCACCTAAAAACCATATCCAGGCAGTCAGCAGACTGGGAGACCGACCCTCGTCGTTAATGAACGAGTAATAGGCGGATTCGATACGTGACCGGTTCATGTCGTGGTACCGGGCCCAGAACTTAATATGCACGGTTCTCTGAACGGGTCGGCTACCCTCTACACCTTTTTTTTGGTTATCAGCCTTCTGATTGGTTTGCTGGTGTCTGCACGAATTCCTAACCTGTGCCACCCTCTTTATCACAGTGTAGCACATGCAACCTACGTCCTCAGTCACTTGCTGGATGTATTCCAATCTCTGTCTTCCTCTACAGTTTTTACCCTTTACAGTTCCCTCTAGTACCATGGAAGGCGTCTTAACACATATCCTACCATCATATCCCTTCTTCTTTCCCATGAGCTCGTTTTCTCCCACATTCTACGCAGAACTCCTCATTTCATATCTTATCAGACCACCAATTTTTCAACAATCGTCTGTAGCACCACATCTCAAACGTTTCGATTCAATCTTTTCCGGTTTTCCCACAGTTCATGTTTCACTACCATACAATACTGTGCACGAATCGTACATTCTCAGAAATTTCTTCCTCCGATTAAGGGCTATGTTTGCTCCTAATAGGCTTTCAAATGTTTATGAGCACTATGGGACTTAACTTCTAAGGTCATCAGTCCCCTAGAACTTAGAACTACTTAAACCTAACTAACCTAAGGGCATCAGACACATCCATGCCCGAGGCAGGATTCGAACCTGCGAACGTAGCGGTCGCGTGGTTCCAGACTGTAGCGCCTAGAACCGCTAGGTCACCGCGGCCGAAAAATAGGCTTTCAGCTTTTTTTGATTCTGTACTCATTTGCCTGCTCATACTATTCTGCAGAGCCTGTAAATCACTTTCACCGAGGACAACAATGTCATCCGCAAATCTTATCACTGATATCCTTTCACCTTGAATTTTAATTCCTTTCTTGAACCTTTCTTTTATTTCCGTCATTGCTTCTTCGATGTATAGATTGAACAATAAGGGTGAGAGACTATATTCCTGTATTCCCCTCTTTTTAACTCGAGCACTTCGTTCGTGGTCTTTCACTATTACTTTTCTCTCTTAGCTCTTGTATATATGGTATATTACCCGCGTCCTCATATAGCTTATCCATATTTTCCTCGGAATTTCGAACATTATTTTCCATGTCGACAAATCCTATGAACATGTTTTGATTCTTCTTTAGTCTTGATTCAGTTTTCAGCTGCAACATCAGATTGCCTTTCTGGTGCCTCTATCACTAACATTCTCAAATCCGGAATGACATGTGGGCACCGTGAAGTTACAGGGTGAGGCTAGGGAGAAGAATAAGAAAAAAGTTGCGATACACCAGAAAGCATTAAACATCGTAAAACAATATTTGGAGCGTATATAGCAGGAGGACTACATCTTTTTCGTATAATTCTACTATCAATGTTCGTAGATATATCTCAGTCTCCATTCGGTGTATTGAATAGTTACCAGCTTTCTACTTGAGAGAATATATGAATGTTTAGGATATGTACACAAAGATTAAGGTGCAAAAGGAAATCGTTACGATCAGCCTATCGACGATTAAACTCAATACCTTCTCCGATTACTTCAGCTCTGGTGGAAAACTGCGGACAACTTTCATCTTCCTACAGACAGCACGTTCTCAGAAACAGGTGGTGACGGACAGTGCTGCCATCCTCTGGGTATCTGCGGCTACATCAGCATTGTGGCACTTGCCACCTTCTGCCGTCTTATACTGAATTAATTTTTGTGTGGGGTGATTCTTATCTCTAAAAAAATTATCGAACGCTACTTTTCTCAGTATTGTTTCTCGAAAAGAACGTCGCCTTCCCTCCAGGGATTCCCATTTGAGTTTCCAAAACATCTCCATGACACTTACATGTTGTTCACACCCACCAGTAGCAAATCTAACAGCCTGCCTATGAATTGCTTTGATTTCTTCCTTCAATCTGACCTTGTACAGATCCTAAACACTCGAGCAGTATTCAAGAATAGATCGCACCAGTGCCCCATATGCAACCCCTTTACAGGTCAACCTACTTCCCTAAATTCCCCGAATAAACTGAAGTCTACCATTCGTCTTCCCTGCCACAGTTCTCACACGCTCGTTCCACTTTAGATCGCTTTCCGACGTTACCCCCACACATTTAAACGACGTGAGTGTTCACACAGGACATTAGTAATACTGTGTCCCAACATTAAAGGCTTGTTCTTTCTACTCATCCGCATTGACTCACATTTTTCCATATTTAAAGCTAGCTGCCATTCATCGCACCAAATGGAAATGTTGTCTAAGTCGTCTTGTATCTTCCTACACTCACTCGACTTCGACACCTTACCGTACACCATAACATCATCAGTAGTCAACTGCAGATTGCTGCCTGCACTGTCCGCCAAATCATTTATGTATATAGAGAACAACAGTGGTCAGTAGTGCAGCGAGGGAGGGATACATTAAGGAGCCAATCTATTGTTCTCTTTTGACTGACAGGACCTTAAACTATTGTTCTCATAAGTAGGTTCAGACCCCCTGGGGATAAACTGTCCTTCCAAGAAACCTCCCTCACTCTCTCCCCCACCCTCCACTCCTACCCCTACATCTCCTCCCTTCCCGACCCCTCTCTGAACTCCCCTCGCTAATACAAGCACAGTTTTGATATTAATTTGATTGACTAATTAATTAAACCGATCACTTAATTAACCCCTTCCCCTCTGGGAAATGCACCAGTTCTCCCCTCTCCTCCCCCAACCGGAGACTGATGGGAAAAAGACTCTGCTCATTGGCCATTTGGCGGGAAATCGATTGCAGCGTATGGAAGATTGTTTAAACAATCTGTGGTATACAAGGCAATATGTGGGATAATATTTATTTAAACGATTAATGGGATGCAATGCAACGTTTGGAATACAGTTTATTTATTTAGCTGAAGAATTTTGTAACTAAATTGATGGCAGTGTATGGAATACTGTTGATTTAAACAATTTGTGGGCGACAAGGCAGTATGGAATATTTAAGCAATTGCTGCACTTTTTTTATTCTTATCGTGCATGGAAACGCTGAGTGGACTTAGTTTATATTTGATGCTGCAGTCAGGGATGTTAAGGCACTTATTTTTTATTTTCCTCACTTTTCGAAGTACACTGGTGTCTAAGCATAGGCAGGAAAATGAGAACAATTGCATATCTAAAAGTTCGTGACATATTTCGAAACCCATAACAGATCATGAGAAAAAAAGAACAGAATTCGAAGCACTGTCCCACAGAGAAAAGAATTGGTTGGAAATATTCCTGAATTCTCGATGTCCTACAAATGATGGTCTGGAGATGCTCTAAAGCTAAAATGGCCATTGAGGGGACAGCATCCCACTTGTGCAAATCAAAGGAGGTTGGTCGGCTCGGACTTGTCTCTGAACACTCGAACAAGGAAGATATCACGTGACTCACCGACGTCACGGAAATTCCTGTTAATCGTGCATTCTGTTTGGTTCTTATTGAATTTACACTCCAAATTGCCGCATTCTGCAGACGTATAAATTACGAGAATTTCAGTGGCAAATTATTTTGTGAAGATCGAAAAACATACAGTGGTCATGTAGCACTGACAGTTAAAACCTGCAAAAGTGGTCTACAGATCATGAATGGAATGCAGTGCATTAAATTATCCACCGTTTGGTATCTTCAGAGCGCCGCCACGAAGGTCCAAACCTCCCAACGTTTTAATTACAGACCACGTTACTAAATACCTGATATCGGCCTCCTTTGATATCGTGGCCCCCAAACAAAGCATCAAGTGGCGCCGTCCTGTTGATTGAGAAATTCCACCGTGTGTCTGTCTCTCCCTAGAGACCACTCTCTGCTTGTCTGTGTGAACCGATGCCTCGAAACACGCAGGTGGTGGTTTTCATCTCTCCTCAGTATACTGTTTTCCTACATCTACATCTACATCCATACTCCGCAAGCCACCTGACGGTGTGTGGCGGAAGGTACCTTGAGTACCTCTATCGGTTCTCCCTTCAATTCCAGTCTCGTATTGTTCGTGGAAAGAAGGATTGTCGGTATGCCTCTGTGTGGGCTCTAATCTCTCTGATTTTATCCTCATGGTCTCTTCGCGAGATATACGTAGAAGGGAGCAATATACTGCTTGACTCCTCGGTGAAGGTATGTTCTCGAAACTTCAACAAAATCCCGTACCGAGCTACTGAGCATCTCTCCTGCAGAGTCTTCCACTGGAGTTTATGTATCATCTCCGTAACGCTTTTGCGATTGCTAAATGTTCCTGTAATGAAGCGCGCTGCTCTCCGTTGGATCTTCTCTATCTCTTCTATCAATCCTATCTGGTACGGATCCCACACTGCTGAGCAGTATTCAAGCAGTGGGCGAACAAGTGTACTGTAACCTACTTCCTTTGTTTTCGGAGTGCATTTCCTTAGGATTCTTCCAATGAATCTCAGTCTGGCATCTGCTTTACTGACAATTAATTTCATATGGGCATTCCATTTTAAATCATTCCTAATACCTACTCCCAGAGAATTTATGGAATTAACTGCTTTCAGTTGCTGACCTGCTATATTGTAGCTAAATGATAAAGGATCTTTCTTTCTATGTATTCGCAGCACATTACACTTGTCTACATTGAGATTCAATTGCCATTCCCTGCACCATGCGTCAATTCGCTGCAGATCCTCCTGCATATCAGTACAATTTTCCATTGGTACAACCTCTCGATATACTACAGCATCATCCGCAAAAAGCCTTAGTCAACTTCCGATGTTCTCCACAAGGTCATTTTCATGAATATGAATAGCAACGGCTCTACGACACTCCCCTGCGGCACACCTGAAATCATTCTTGCTTCGGAAGATTTGTCTCCATTGAGAATGACATGCTGCGTTCTGTTAACTAGGAACTCTTCAATCCAATCACACAATTGGTCTGATAGTCCATATGCTCTTACTTTGTTCATTAAACGACTGTGGGGAACTGTATCAAACACCTTGTGGAAGTCAAGAAACACGGCATCTATCTGGGAACCTGTGTCTATGGCCCTCTGGGTCTCATGGACGAGTAGCGCGAGCTGGGTTTCACACGACCGTCTTTTTCGAAACCCATGCTGATTCCTACAGAGTAGATTTCTAGTCTCAAGAAAAGTTATTATACTCGAACATAATAAGTGTTCAAAAATTCTACAACTGATCGACGTTAGAGATATTGGCTAATGCTGGAGAAGGTAGGGCCAACGCAATTTCGATATCGAAATTAGAGTGAAATAATCCACTTGAGCTACCCTATCAAATCAATTGTTTAACAGTTTACAGGAGTCAGATAGATCGCTTAAAACACTCACCTCCACCATACAATGAGGCTTCTTCAAAATATATTTTCAACATTTCAGTATCACACCCAAACATTATGTAGATCAAGTAATGAAGTTTCTGATGCAAATACGAGGCCTGTTCAGAAAGTAAGCTCCGATTGATTGCCAAATTGAAACCACAGTGAACATCAGAAATGTTTTACTTGTAACAATTAGCTACACCTTTCAGCTACTTCTCTACGTAGTCGCCGTTCTGACTTAGACTTTTGTCATAGCGTTGTACCAACTTTTCAATAGCCTCATCATAGAAGGCAGCCGCCAGTGCTTTCCGCCAATTCTCCACGCTGGCCTACACCTCGTTGTCTGTGTCAAAATGTTGTCTTCAAAGACAGCGGTTCATGTGACCAGAGATGAAACTCAGGGGGAGACAATTGCGGACTGTATTGTGGGTAATCTCACATTTCCATTTGAAAACGATGCAGGAGCATCTTCATTGCCCCTGCAGAATGCGGCTGAGAATTGTCTTGAAGAAGAAACAGCGCGACAGTTATGTAATGTTAGCTGCATAGCTTCAGGCGAAATTTCTCACCAGGCCCTCGTACTTGGCGGCAGACTCTATTTTCTAGACATCTTTACGCACTCACTGCGAGCTCAGAAATGAGAAGAGCGACGTGATGCTAACTGGGGTTATACTAGAGACACTACTCAACACATCTGTGCAAAGCTTTATCGGATTTTCATAGTCGTTTCCATTTCGCGACCGATCGGAGCTTACTTTCTGAACACCCCTCGTATATCCGAGGTTCTGTATGTACCAAGGTTGGACAACACACTCTAATGGCTTGTTTTCACCTTCCTTTCCCTGAAGTTACAACGAAACAAGGCCATTATTAAATGGGTCTCTTTGCACCAAATGAAATTCTGGGGGTGAGCGTAGTTAGGCGTTTGATATCTCCTCATTCGTCGCCCACTTTCCTAGTTCCTAAGTAACTGGAGGGGAGGGCTGGTGATGATTTATGGCCCAGTAGTGGACTATCGCGCCTTAAACCAGAAAGTCGATGTGGAATCAGTACCGATGCTGGATTAACACAGTCGTTCTTCTTGGTTTTCTGGGGCTCGTTTTCTTTTGTCGTTTATTGAAACTGAGCTTATTATCAGTTTCCGTTGCCACAAGAGTCCAAACCATTTACGGCATTCTGCATGTACTATAATAATTTTGGATTAAATCGGGTTCCCTTTGGCTTGGCCTCTGGAGCTACTGTACTGTCTAGATTATTTCATGCAATTTGGGGTATTTGAAATTTCGCTGCGTTTGCAACTACCTTGGCGACGTAATCGTGTATAGGAGATCATTTAAGGGGCTCCGGAACGCCCTATACTTGCAATGTTAAAATAACGCTTATAAATTACATCTTTCCTCACAAAGTATTTGAGGTAGGAAGTTGAACTTTTTACAGATTATTTATTGGAACATGGGCTACAACTTAACACAGGGATTTTACAAAATTTTAGTTCAGTTATTAAAGATGATTTTTTTTCAATTGTAATGAAAATTCACAACATTTTTTGCAATTTTTATTTATATATTCAAAAATATACAGTTTTTTTGGAAAAAGGCTGTGTTAAATTATGCAGAAGGTACTGTGTAACATTTACTGAAAGTTTGAAACAAATATGTTTGGAAGATCCTTAGAAAACATGTAATTAGTATGAGAAAATAAAAGTTTTGGGAATCGAGCGACAAAGATTGGATTAACTTTTTAGTGCATTCCAGGTCCATAGGATGGATTATCTTCATCCTCTGCAAACTCCTCCTCCAGCTTCCTCTTGTTCCTCCTCCTGTTTACTCTTGCTTGTATTTCTAGACTCTTTACAGCCCTGTCTGCAGCCCGAAGGCGTTCCTTGTCTAAAGCAAGCATCGCTCGTACCATGTTAGAACCTATCTTCATTCCCATATTTCTAAATACCTTGCACCTTACAATGTTGCCATCATTGAAAGTCGCAACAGCATCATACACACCAAAGTGAAGTGTTTCTATTCCAACAAATACAGTCTTGGGGATTCTCGACCATATAACATTATTTACACTTTCATTGGGGTTTTGAGTTTTTCCGTGAATACACTTTTTCAACAGTTCAGGTGCTGCTAAGTCTCTGAAAATAGGTTTTATGCTTTATCTCACATCACTAAAATGTACCTGATGAACACGGACGTTAATAATAACACCATTTGACAGCAGTTTAACAGCGCCACAGTGGGTCACGCCCATGTAGAACACATTTCAAAAAAAAATTTAAAAATAGTTGTAGTCTTCGGAATTGAATAAATTATATATCTATTAAAAGGTAATAGTCTGCAGATTCAGAAAACGCAAAGAAGTAAAAATTGAACTTTTCATGATTTTGAGCCTTTCCGGAGCCCCTTAATGAACATCTAGCGTACATTAATCAGGTTTTCCACTGACGTAAGGAAACTGGTTTGACTGCCAAGCCTTCCAGTGTAGTATAGTTCATAATTAAACCTCCTTTCTTTTGTCACATTGTTTCCGGCGGTGGGACATCAATGTACCGAAGTAGAACTAAAGCTGTCTACGACGTAAACGTCATGGAAGGACTGACACGGTTAATCGGGACGTCCTATTATTTTCGTAATCTCGTCCCGAACGTCGTTCTGCTTGGTCCACCCCTCAAACGGCTGCATCGAAAATAAAAGGTTTTCGTTGGGCCCAAGTTTACCATAGAGCCTTTGATTCCTTAAAAGGGGTCTAGTTATCACTGCCGCTTTGGATACCCCTGGCTGATTCCACATCGACTTCCTGGCTTGAGGCGGTACTTCACTACTGGGCGATGATCCCCCCAATTATTTAGGAACTGGGAGAGTGGGCTGGGCGACGGATAAGAGGATATCGAAGGCGCTTAACGACGCCGTTTGGTGCAAACAGATGCATTTAACAGTGGCCTCGTTGCCTTGTAACTACAGGGAAAGGAAGATGAAAACAGGCCGTTAGAGTATGCTTCGTGATCGCTGTCGGAATCTGAAACTCGGCCTGCGAGTTGGAGGCTTTATCCGTGTTCTTTGCTCTGCAAAAGTTTATGTTTTATATCGAACACAAAATCTCTTTTTTTTAATGGAAAACCAGGCATTGAGAAAGGTGCTTGCTAGGCATAGGAAAACTGATTGTATTGGTCGATGCACAGCTCACACCTCGGCCTTTAAATTCCGGGTTCAGTATATTCACAGATGTAAAAACCAGATTATTATTATTATTGTACTCAGGATACCCGCCAGGTTAGCCGAGAGCACTAAGGCGCAGCTCGCTGGACTCGGGTAAGCGTAACGGCCCCGAATCGAATCCGCAGGGCGGATTAACGACGAGGGCCGGTGTGCCGGCCAGCCTGGATGTGGTTTTTAGGCGGTTTTTCGTATCCCATAGGTGAATACCGGGCTGGTTCCCACGTCCCACCTCAGATACACGACTCCCAGACATTTGCAATACGTTCGCACTATTTCATGATTTACACAAGATGCAGACAGGTGGGGTACGCTGATTCCGTCCTGGGGGAATATGGGGTGGTGGCAGGGAGGGCATTCGGCCACCCCTTTAAATTAACCGTGCCGACCCTGCGAAAACAGTGGGACAAAGGCACAAGCAAAAGAAGAAGAAAGATTTTCGTACTCAGGACAGTACAGTTACTTCCAAATTCAAAACATATCTACAACATATACTCAAGACTTGTATGTCAGATTGATTTTGAGGCCCAAAATTCGGAAGTCTTCATTGCTGGAACATTTGCTGAAACCACGGTGCAGGCTTCTGCCAACTTTGGGCAGACCTTGGTGGTTTCAGCATCTTGAAGTTCTCCACATTCGTAGTGAGCCGTGCGTGGCCCGTGTTCGTGCCATATCTCATTTGACATCCTGTTTTTACTGTACTACCATCTCGTTACGTTAATTTCAATTACTAGTGTCACTGAGTCGCCGCCTTACCTGGCCGTGAGTGGCAGCAGCGGCGCTTATCGATATAAGCCCTGGCGTATTATCTTTGCTGACTGCTATTACTTCGTGGTTGTCATGTGTTGGGAGTTAGTTCGGATCTGCCAGTGAGTTGGGAGGCGCTAGCAGTGTAGTTCGGACCTGGCGGTGTTTGACTTAGGACGCGGCAGAAGTTAAGTCAGGGTGTGGCAGCAGTGAGGTCCAGACCGCCATGACTCGCCCGACAGTTGCCGACACACATGATTGGAGTGGCGACGACTGTAGTTGGTTGCCGGTCAGTCGTGTATTTGGCCGGCGATCGCTTATGGGTTGGCTGTGGGTGCTGATTCTTGATTCGTCCCTGTTATTGTACAGTCACAGCATTGTCTAGTTCTTCGTGCAAGTGTTCATGAAACTGTGTGTAGTTTGTGTGATTCTGACTGACAAGTTATTTTAAATTTTGTCAGTGTACTGGCTCTGCGGCAGTCGGTCGGTTGGCGTGGATCAGCCAGGAAATCTCCACGCGCCGCAGTGGGCCGGGCCCGCTGGCAGTCTCTACGCAGTGTCGGAGTGTGTGGGAGCTGTTGCGATTGCTACGAGGCTCGTGGCTCACCGACCCACGACATCAAAGTTGAGTGGTGATTTAATTACCGAAGCCAGACTGTTCACATTGTGCCGTTGGTTTTCATGGTTGTCTGTTGGGGGGTATTCCCGTGAGGAACACCGAGTGTTCGTGTTGACGAAAGTTTGACTGCCATTCAGTGGAGTTTAACTGCATTTTGGTGCACCAGCGGAATTTTCTGCCTTGTCGCCGTTAGCGTTCCGGTTACCTGCCCTGGCCACTGATGTAAAATTCAGGCAGTGTCCTGTCCTCACCGTGTTGTCACTGTCCAACATGTGTGTGTAGTTTTGACAGCTTATGCATACTTGGTTGTGGGCGGCTACGCTTTTTATGTTTTGGCTTTGGAGTTCCTTCTGAACTTGTTGGGTGAAAAGCAAGTCGTCTTGTCGGTGGGTCCGTTGACCGCCTCTTGGTTGGGTTGCCGGCGGATAGGATAAAATTGGGCCAACTACCTGTCTCCCCTAAGCGTACGTTAATAAGTGCAGACCGACTCCCGGAAACTTCTGAGTGCCGCTGGCTGTACTGCCTTTTCTTATTGGTGTTTGATTGTGTATTTTAATGGCTTATAGGAGATGGTTTGATTTTGTATGCTTTTAGTTCGGCTTTAAATAGGGTCTTCAGCCGCTTTAAAATTGAAAGTTCCTTACTTGTCAAGTCTTGCATTGTTTGGGCCTTCAGCCTCATTTAAAATGTTTTTTGGATAAAGCTTTGGGCCTTCTGCCTTTTGAAAATTTATTGTAGTTGTGTTTTTCAATAATGGGTCTTCAGCCACTTTAAAATTTAAATTCCTTACTTGTTAAACCTTACATTGTTTGGGCCTTCAGCCTTTATAAAATATTGTTTAAAGATAAAGCTTTGGGTCTCCTGCCTACTAAAAATTATTTTATTTGTTTTAAGTAATCGGCCTTCAGCCGCTTTAAAATTAAACTTCTTGTCTTTCAAGTGCCAGACTGTGTGGGGCCTTCAGCCTAATTGAAGATAAGGCCTTCTGCCTTGTGTTTTTTTTTTAATTAATTTTACCTGCAGTCTTAAATCATGGGCCTTTAGCCGTCTTTAAACTAAAGTTGTTTGCTTTTCAAGTGTTAGATTTGTTGGGCCTTCAGCCAAGTTATAGAATTTACTTACGTGAGGCCTTCTGCATTCCAAATATTCTGTTTTGAGTCTGAATTTTAAGTTAATGGCTTTCAGCCGTTTTTAGATTTAAGTGGTTGTGCCCTTAAGGCAGAAAATAATGTGACCTATTCAGCCAATAATTAAGTTCAAAAATTTTCACTGTATTGTTTGGACAACTAAATAAAGTTATATGTGTTTGAGTGTAACTGACAGCCCCCCTTTGGCCCCTTTCCACAATTCCAACTACCTGTTCTGTCTTGCGACCTTAAGCAGGGCGTTTCACGCTGGTTGCATTATTAGTAATGTGGCCTCACTGTTCTAAGATCTTTTTTTCACCGCATCAATCCAGTTTGCAGTCTCCTCAAAGTCTTACACGCCTGGTAAGGTAGTTGGAACTCAGCAGCGGACTCTTCCTGTTTCCTCGGTTCACCACAGCTCTATTTGGCTAGCGGAAAGTGATGATGTAATGGCTTCAGAAGTTCGAAGAAAGCTCTTTTTCGACTTCGCTTCCAAACATGGGATGTCTGGATTCATTTTCCTGTTTTTCCTTCTCAACCTCTACCACCGTCCTTCGTCTATTATCCGGGACGCAATGCCTACAGGATGGTACATTTTGTGCACTGGAGTTGGTAACAGCAACCACTTATAGTGCGCCAGTCTCCCTCCTTAAGAGAGGTGTCAAGGTGCCTGGTGTGTATAGGATTCCGTTGTACTGACGCAGCACATTCCGTAGTACTGTAGCACAAAGCTAGAGCAGAAGTATGTAGAACAGCTGGTTGTGTCTGCGTATAATATTACGAGGGCGGTTCAGAAAGTAACCTCCGATTGGTCACAGTGCGGGTTGTGGGGGGAGTAGCGACGCCATCTGTGCGTTCACGCACTCAACAGGTCAGTCGGCATCAAGCCGTGGTCGAGTGAACGTCGTACCTGGGCTAGTTTAGTTTTTGTGGCAGTTTGAAATGTGTGCTGCAATAGAAAACCCCGCCAAATGTGAAGTGCGTGCTGTCATAAGGTTTTTTACAGCCAAAGGATATTCTGCAGCAGCTATTCATCGTGAGCTTTGTGCCGTGTACGGACCAAGAGTTATGAGTGAAGGAGTTGTCCGTGAATGGGTACGTTTATTTAAAAGTGGACGAGAAAACGTTCATGATGAAGAGAGGAGTGGTAGGCCATCATTGGTGACTGACGAACTCGTTCAGACAGTTGATGCAAAAGTTCGTGAAAATCGACGTTTCTCAATGTCGGAGTTGTCTACTGGTTTTCCACAGATTTCTAAGACTCTCTTGTACGAGATAGTGACAGCAAGATTGGGTTACCGTAAGTTCTGTGCACGATGGGTGCCCAAAATTCTTACCGACCACCACAAAACTCAAAGAATGGCCTCTGCATTAGACTTTCTGTCACGTTATGAGGACGAAGGAGAACCATTGTTAAACAGAATCGTGACCGGTGACGAAACCTGGATTAAGTACGTGGACCCTGAGACAAAAGAACAATCAAAGATGTGGGCACATTCAAATTCGCCTACCAAACCAAGAAAAGCCTCGCAAGATTTTTCTGCCAGAAAACTGATGGCAACGGTGTTTTGGGATGCCAAAGGGGTGTTGTTGGTTGAATTCATGGAACGTGGTACAACCATTAATCAAGACGTGTACTGTGAAACAATAAAAAAGTTACGACGGGCTATACAGAACAAACGCCGTGGTATGCTGACTTCCGGTATCGTTTTTTTGCACGATAACGCCCGTCCTCACTCTGCTCGCAGAACAACGGCCCTTCTTGAGTCCTTCAAGTGGGACGTTATCAACCATCCACCTTACAGCCCACACCTGGCGCCAAGTGATTATCACCTCTTCATGCATTTGAAGAAATGGCTCGGGTCACAGCGGTTTGATGACGACGAAGAGCTCAAAGATGCGGTCACAGGCTGGCTCCAGGCACAAGCGGGTGATTTTTATGCAGAAGGAATTTCAAAGCTTGTGAAGAGATACGATAAGTGCCTCAATCGCTATGGAGACTATGTAGAAAAATAGTGCAAAGATGTAGTTGTAAGATGTATATATTAAAATATTTTTATTTAACTTGGTGTATTTTTTTAAATCAACCGGAGGTTACTTTCTGAACGGCCCTCGTATTTCGGATGCAGACACTAAGCTTCATGTTCTCTTAATGATCTTTGCAACTGAGAATGCAGTCGAGTTTTGCGGTTGCTTTCCTCTCTATCTCCAGATAGCGGTTATGCTGGGTCGGATGTTTCAGGATCAGCCTCTCAGTCCACATCATCATATCACTGAGAAGCCATCTGAAGTCGTGGATTAGTTACAGCGAACGTTACGTAACAACATTTGACTACCATTTTCTCTAGCCCTGAGCCACCCAAGAGTTTTTCATTCCGTTCACTTAGGAAGATTTGCTCTCAAATCTTCAAATGTGTGGTAATTCCTAAGGGACCAAACTGCTGAGTTCATCGGTCCCTAGACTTACAAACTACGTAAACTAACTTAAACTAACTTATACTAAGGGCCGAGGGAGGACTCGAAAAGCTTTGTTTTGCTCATGGAATTTCTCAAGTTGCTACGCCCTATTTTCCCCAGTCTTCTTTTGTGGAGCGGATCAGTCGGAATTGGAGGTCAGCTTTGATTTTATTTTCATCGCCACATGCAGTCACAATGGAACAATTCTTTATGTGGCATGGGTGTCGCATTTAACACTGCAGTACATCAAAGACATAAGACCACTCTCGCTAAGATCGTGTTTCGCTACCGTATCAATTTACCGCTTAGTAATCTGTGGACGATTGTAGACGATTGGTGACATCTTAGTATAAAAAATTGATTCAGATAGAAAAAAATAGATTCAGACAGCATTAAAAACAAGTGGAAAGCAGCCCACCACATCTCTCTCGTGCATCAGAAACAGGCTAGGTTGTACAACCAAGGACGTAGTGGCGTTTCTGCTTGCGTTGGAGACTTTGTTTATGTTCACTATATTTGGCCGCAAAGTAAAAGTGGACAGAGAAAAAACGGAAAAGATATTACCGCGTGTCATAGGGCCATGTGCAGATGTCTGAAAATTCACACGAGTCATTTACTTCATCCGGAACCCTAAAACCAAGAAACACATTCGGGTTCATCTCAGCTAGTTTAAGTTGGACAATACAAGCAATCACCGAGCGAGGTGGCGCAGTGGTTAGCACACTGGACTCGCATTCGGGAAGACGACGGTTACAATCCCGTCTCCGGCCATCCTGATTTAGGTTTTCCGTGATTTCCCTAAATCGCTTCAGGCAAATGCCGGGATGGTTCCTTTCAAAGGGCATGGCCGACTTCCTTCCCCATCCTTCCCTCAGCCGAGCTTGCGCTCCGTCTCTAATGACCTGTACAGGATGGGCGTATGGGCAGGCGGTGGGCGTTATGGAATAATAGGGTAATTTTTACAGAAAGGCCATTTATCGGCTAAAGCATGTTGAAAGGGGCTACATAGGCCTAGGGAGGTGAGGGTGAGCCAGAGCTTACCATTTGGCGAACATTGTTCGCGAAGCTACCGAAAGTTGTTGTCTGCCAAAACTAAGTCCACAGTGCCGCAGCACCAGGAGAAGCGGGAGATGTTCAGTGCTACAGGGCGCGCATCCGACTCGCGGGTGAGCAAGAATACCAGAGAGCGGGCCCGGCGACGGGCGGCCGGGTATGTTCGACGCACCACGCGGCTTCCTACGCCCTGATTGGTCAGGACCGAGCAAACCGTCCGGGCGGCATGGAACTTCCCAGAGCGTTGCCTGCTAAGCGACGCCTGGGGCGGCGTTACCTCGTAAGCACATGAGAGAGGCGCGTGATCAAGGTGCCCTTCCTCGGTGCTGACTTCCTGTTACTAGACCGTGGGACGAAAGAATTTACTGGCAGCTAACACTGCCGGCCGTGGCTTGGCCGCAATGGAAAAATGAAGTTACCGTTTGAGAGTTCATTTAATAAAGTAAAATCCCCTATTGTCTGGCTCATCCTTTACATTCCTCCCCCTTCCGTGGGAGCGGAGAACGTATGTGAATTCGCCCAATGTAATTATTATTTGAATGTAAACAAATTTAGCTTGCAAAACAAACATTACTTGATTAAGAATGGCCCTCACGGAAGATGGCCGGGGTCTTAACCTAAGGGAGGGTGTAGAGACTCTAAAGACCTCCTAGGGGTCGCAAAGGGACTTACACATGTCAACAATATTGTGTGTGTACAAGAATAATCATATAACATCATAAAACATCAAAACATCGTAAAACATCATAAAATATCAAAACAAAATTAGACCAAAACATACAGTGTGAGTTAGGTAAACATACCAAGTGTTCTTGTTGCTAAGATGGAGTAAAAATGTCTTTTTTTTTTGATTTTGTTTAAATAAGTTGAAAATGTAAACATATCACCACTGATGAGTGGGGCGAGTGGCGCGAGGCGGCGTGGTGTGTTGTCCTCAGCGGGCAGCGCGCAGGCTGCCGGCGGGTAGGGGGCGTGGCCGTGGCCAGGTCCGTGCACTGGAACTCAGCGCAGGGGGGTATGAGGGGAGGTCCACATGTGTCAAAACACAGTTGAGAACGGAGTTATCACCAAGGGAACATTTCACTACACTACACTAGTTTTTCCACATTAGTTGATATCTCAGCTTCACTTTTAAAACTAAAGGAGGGCACATGCATGATAGGTTTCTGTTCTCTCTTTTTTTTAGGTTCATATTAGTTCAATAATAATAAGAATAATAGTGACCGGAGTTATCTTGCCACTGGGTATGATGGTTGTATGGCGTTCAGTGGCGGTTTGCCGTTCATTTAGGTGTGCTAACAGGCTAACGTAAGAAATTTGTCCTTTTTCATGTTTTAGGAAGTCATCAATTGACGATAGGAGGTGATCATTTGATTTATTAGATAAAAGTGGAACGTTAGCTGACAAGGGAATCACGAATAAGCTTTCAGGTATAAAAAAAGACATAAGTAAAGGGGCGCCAATACTGAGTAAGCCGTAGTGGCATGAAAGGTTATAAGTGGTGTTCCAACAGGAACCGTTTGCCAAAGATCTGCACGGAGGCTACGTCAGAGTGGCAGGTGACTGCAAGGCCGAACCTCGCGCTGCGTCAGAAAGGCGCGCGGCAGGTAACTTCCAAGGGCAGCGCGGCGTCAGAGCTGCACGCGGCAGCTGAGGAGCGAAGCCGAGGCGGCTACGACTTTGACAGTCGTAGCCACACGCAGGGCGCACGTGCGCTGCGCAGGAAGCACAACACAACGCTGCACAAAAACTTGGACTGGAGTAGAGCTTTATAGGATTCAGAATGAACAGTGATGAATATAAATGCCACAAAAGGGGATATACATTGCTGCATTACTGAATAAAGGGGTATAGATGTGCGTAATCGATATTTTTTTTAACGATGGCCAACAAAACATCAGTGGGATTACACGTGACATCACGCTAGACGCGTTGTTACAGTAGCTTCTGTTTAAAATTACATTATGCCATAGTAAATTGGTTCATAAGTGACAGATACGTCACAACCCCGTAACATAGGTCTTATGAAATCCATTTTAGCCCAAACATAATTGTTACAAAAACATGAAAATATAAAAGTAAGGTACACAAGTATCATATTAAATTGTTGTATATGCCATATCATTAAACAAACAAAGTTACATGTAACTGTGGGCTGACCATCTAACTGCAATAACGTTCACATTGTGAGAGGAAGTTTCTCATGCGCCAATATATTTGCAGAACACCATCAAGTGAAACTGAGAAAGAAAAGTTACACCAGTTTGGTGCAGGTGGGGCGTAGATTGTGTCGTTGGATGTCAAGGCTGTTGCTAACGAGAGGAGAGAAACAAAACTCGACGAGAGGCTAGAGATTTCTATAGTGGAAACAGAAAGCCTAAGGAATTGGATTAGAAAAGACTAAGTTGAGCGTAATTTCTGAAGGTCTTTTCCTTTATGAAGGTATAGTGCACGGCGCATCGTTGACACGACGTTATCGCCTAATTCACTGTGTATATGACAATTCTGCGATTCCAAGATAGCTGCTACATACTTCTTCTTCAAACTCGACTTCTCTGACATAAAAAAAACCATTACTGTGCGACCAAATTCGCCGTCTTTATCCTCTCAACATCTTACGACTAAACTCGCCGCCTCTATAACTCCGTAGTGCTGGCCTCCTCGGGCCCAGCTGGTTGCTTAAAACTCCGCCTATCATCCTTCGGAAAATACAACGGCAAAGCAGTGTCAAAGAAGGCTGAAGGTTTTGAACAGAGTTTTCCGCTTACTGGCGGTTTAGCTGCTGGCTAGACGCGGTTCGCGTCTGATGTTGCCTGATCAGCTATCGTCAGAGAGCACGGAACACTGTTCTCGTGAACTCTTCTTCTACATGGAAGATCAAAGTCTGGAATGAATAGTTTTGTGTCTGTTGAAAGTTGACAGATGAAAGTGGGTAGGATTGACTATGCCGCGAAACTGAAAAGTGAAGAAACGGCACAGACAGCTGAGGGTCCGCGCGGGTGCCAGCCGCGTCACGTAAGGTACGTGCCCTTGCGGGTGGTTCTCTTGTTCATCCACAGACTAAGTATATGGCCAAAGCTTGCTCGTTCTGTGGGTGTGATTCACTCTGTTTACGTTATCTATCACGGGGTAGGCATGTGGTATGTCCCTCCAGATAAACATTCAAATACAAATGAAAATAAAGCACGGTTACATCCTAAATTACCCTTCCAAAACAATTTATTATCTAAGACATCATTATTACTAAACAAATAATTCGCAGTACTCTGGAACTTACCCTAGCATACTTGAAATCCTACAAAATGATTATCCTCAACAATCTAGTAACACAGTGACCCATGGAAACACTAGGCTGATACAAATACTAATTTACTGGTACTGGCAAACTCTAGCTAAAACTCTCTAAACATTTTATAATAGCATAAATAAGACATGGACAAAATGAACAATAGTAAAAGATTATACATCGACATAAGTAATTAAACGTGATCAATTAGACATAAGTAATTGACAACTCGTCATAGTGATATAAGCGGTGGCAAAACCGTAACAAAAGCAAAACTTTAAAGTATTATTTCCTTCAAACAAAACTTCCTTATCCTCCAGTTACATTTCGTATCAAAATGAATGTAAGTATCACCTGGTATTCCCTTATGGTCTCGTTTGTATTTTCATACCAACTAATAGTCTTTGGTAGTTCTACCTACAAGAAAACTGTCATTAAGTAATGGTAATGTTATGTGTAATGCTGTGGAATAGTGTAATGTCACGTTAATCCTTCCTTTAACAAGATTATGATGAAAAGTGGTTTTGTCTCCCCTTCAATGAACAGACCAATAATTATTAAACGTGTGACATGCTGTTTGCTGTGTTGATTTGTTTTTGCAAATATTTGTGATTAACAGTCACCCAACCAATCGTTCTGGTGTGTATTTGTGGTTCCTTTTGTTCATTCTCTCACCTACCTGCTTCCATATGATCATTATTGGCGGCTCGACGAAGCTAGTTGCATCTCGGAAGACGTCGATATGACTTACCTGTTGGTGCTTTTGTTTATAATAAAATTAGAGTTCATTTGCCATATATAAAGTGTGTAGGGAGCAATGTAAGTTCCTTACCACTGAAAATGTGTGTAAAGTTATTCAAAGGGTTCGTTATACAATGGTTAAGTATTTCTGTGTTGAGATTCAGTGCAGCTTGAGGTGCTAAGGTGCGACACGCGTCGCGCTCGTGAGATTGTAAGTTGCTGACAGCACAGCTAACAGTACGGCTGCGTCTGCGTCCGGTTTCACTGGCTCGGCGGCATAACTGGCGTTCACGCTGGGCCCGTCCTCTTGCTACGCATGGAGTTTATCTCCCCGTACAGTCACAAAATTTCCTTCCAGAGTTATGTTGTTCACGACAGTTATTCATGGAGGATGTTCTTTTCTAAGTGACTCTAATAACTTCAATCGCTAGAGGTCACAAAACTATCGGGTTCCAATTATTTTACTTAAACACTCTGTTCTTCTAAAATTTAGGTAACTGGCAGGTGTGAGGCTTCTAGATAAACTGTATTTTGCGATGGCATTCCAAACCCAACTCCTTGGCTAACGCGTTCCCCACACAGCGGTCGTTTACAGGACAGATATAGCGGCAAGTGCCGGCTTCCTTGACACCATATAGATCCGTTTATTAACCGTGGTGGTAATACAACATAGCCGGATATCGATCTGAAATTCCAATGTTTTCTAATCCTGATGGTTTAGACAATGCGTACCAGGAGTTCTCTCTCCGACAACACAAATAGATCCCCATCTTTAGATCAGACTAATAAAATCTGTAGGGCAACATTAAGCTGGCGATTTTATTTCTATAACCATCACTTTAGGTTTGCTGTTTAAACTGCAACGTACGAATGTACGAAGGTGTAACGTGGCTGACGCACATGGCGTGCAGGGCGTAGTGATGGCGGTGCGGAGGGGCGAGGGGAGAGGTGCAGATGCTGCACGCGCCAAAGACAGAGGCGGTGGGTGGGGGAGTGGGAACTGCAATGGCCGCTCTCTCGGCAGGCCGGCGAGAGGGAAGGGCGGGGGCCGCGTCGCCAGCTGACAGGGAGGGGCGGGACTCGCCGCATGTGAACAGCTGTAGACAACAGCGGTGGTATTTACGCGACTCCTTCCGTGGCATTTGATATACAGAAATACGTGGTACCAAAAAACTTACTTTGTTGTCTGTTCAAAATCGCGTCATGAAAACAATAAAATAGCACTTGAGGAAGACTCCTTTTACTTTAGAGTAGCCTATTTGTTGTTTAACTTGGACGTATTTATTCTTGTTATTATCGTTGTGTGATCATTTAGCAAAACATACATGTAATAGGGCGTATTTCAAAGGACAGGTAGACGGCAGCATGTAGTCATTGATCTACTGGCAGTTACAAAGACGTGTTACTATCATGCTTTTATGCTAAAGCTTTAATAGCTGTGTTCGTGCACTATTCACTAAATTAACAGGTGAAATGTGAATCCCTTTGAAATATACAAGATTAACTGATTCTTTCTCTACGTGTTCTTTTGACAAGGACAACTTTCCCCTTAATTCCATGATTAAAGAATGTTTGTGTTTTTAATTCTCGACTGCTACGATAACATTACTGGAGACATTAAATGACAAGACAAAATGATTACATAACTTCAATCACTTCCATTAACATGTGAGTCATAAATTCTATTACTAGTTACCAGTGGTTGCCAATTCTTATGTCTACTTATAACTAACATGCACAACATAATTGAAGGTATAGTAACTACAGTGTTTTCCGTCAATTAATTCTCTTGCTGCATGCAGGACTTTTCCAACCGTTTACATACCATTCCAGGCCTACTTTCTGGAACGCAAATCATAGGGGTTTGACCTTAGAGCATATCTACGTTGCTGTCTAGGCGGTTGTATTACCTTCTTTCTTGCTTTTTTGGGTGGAACTACTGGCGTAATAGGCCCGGTTTCACTGTTAGGTGGGGGTGGCTCGGGTCCTTTATACAGTTTCAATCTGTCAAAATGAACGATCACTGTGCGTTCCGCTAACTGAATTTCCGCATTTACTGGTGAAGTAAGCCGGATGATACGGTACGGTCCTTCATAAGTAGGTGTAAATTTTTTGGTTCTTCCCTTTTTTACTACTGGATTGCTCAACATTACTAGGTCTCCTACCTTGTACTCGGGCATTTTTGCTTTTTGATTACTTCTCTTTAACTGTTGGGCGGTGGCTCGGGCATTGTTCCCTCTTACTTTTTTCCAAATGGCTTTTAGACGTCGAGCTAGACCTTTCACATCTTTGGATTTAATTCCAGGGGGCAGTTTGTCAATTTCAAAAGGCGAATTCATAGGGCGGCCATATACTGCTTCACAAGGTGAGTACCCTGTAGCTTCATGGACACGGCTGTTATATGCTGACGTAACGTATTGAACATACTTGTCCCAGTCAGAGTGATGTTTATTAACATAGTAAGGCAGCATGCGCATAACGGTGCGGTGGACTCGCTCCAGGCGACCGTTCGCTTTTGGGTGGAAGGGCGCCGTTCGCCACTTTTTAATTCGCAATAACCGACAAACTTCGGTAAATACCGCAGACATGAAATTCGTACCCTGGTCTGTGAGTACAGCTTCAGGGCTTCCGTATGGTAACACCAAATGGGTGACAAAAGCACGCGCTACTGTTTCAGCGGACATATCTGGTATAGGAATGAGAATCAAGAACCTAGAGAAATCTATAAGGGACAGAATATACCGATTATTTTGGGGGCTCACAGGGAAAGGACCGACAATATCTGCTGCTACTACTGCCCAGGGATAAGTGGCTTCTGGTACCTGCTGTAAAGACACTTTCGTTCGAGGTGGTAATGACCTCTTAACACAAGGTAGACAATTTTGTATATACTTTTGCACGTCTTTCCGTCTTCCTGCCCAGAAATAACGGGCGGCTATTCGGCAATTTGTGGCGCGAAGGCCGTTATGACATGCCTGCAGGCTATCGTGACATTGTGCGATAATCTTGGAACGTAATTCTTTCGGGATTACTGCCTGTTTACCCAAGTGGGTCTTTCGATATAAAATTCCATCTTCAACAGAAAACTCAGGCAAAGCCACATATTTCTGACATTCGACGTCTCTTTTCTGTGCCTCCCTTAATTCTTCAATAGAAACGTCATTAGCTACGATCACTCTGACTTTTCGGCTTAATGCGCCGGCGTTTTGATGTAACTTGCCCGGTTTGTGTTTCACCTCATACTCAAATTCGCTCAATTTCAAAGCCCAACGAGTTAGCCTACTACTAGGGTCTTTTAAGCTCAACATCCACTGTAACGCGGCGTGATCAGTGATGACAGTGAATTTTCTCCCATACAAATAACATCGGAAATAAGTTACACCAAACATGAGTGCTAGTAGTTCCTTCAGAGTTGTGCTGTAATTTGACTCTGCTTTATTAAGCTGTCGAGACGCACAACCAATTGGTCGTTCTTCGCCATCTATCTCTTGTGACAGGATGGCTCCTACAGCATAATCTGAGGCGTCCACTGACAGTATGAATGGTTTTTCAAAATCCGGGTACGCTAGTACAGGGGCTCTAGTTAAAACATGTTGAATTTGTTGCATAGCTTTATCACATTCTTTGGTCCAAATAAAACTAACTCCTTTTTTCAATAGTCAGGGGCTTAGCAAGAGTAGCATAATTATTCACAAAACGTCTGTAGTACTTTGCAAGGCCTAAAAATGACTGTAGTTCTTTGACATTTGTCGGTGTTGGAAATTCCTTTACTGCGGTGGTCAAACGGGGGTCCGGTTTGACACCTTCTCCACTCATTATATGACCTAAATATTGTACTTGTGACTGGGCGAAAGCACACTTTTCTGATTTTACACTCAAATGAGCGCCTTTTAACCTTTGCAAAACATCCCTCAGTCTTTCTGCATGTTCTTTTATCGTTTTAGAAAAAAATAATAATGTCATCTAAATACACCAAGCATGTTGTAGGTTTCAACACGCGCAGCAGCAAGTCTGCAAATCTTTGAAAAGTGGCAGGGGCGTTTCTCAATCCAAATGGCATCCTTACAAATTCATACAATCCTGTAGGTACAACAAAAGTAGTTTTATGGCGGTCCTGGGGTGCAACAGGGATTTGATGGTACCCAGAACGCAAATCAAGGGTGGTAAAATACTTACAGTTGCCTAATCGGTCCAATGTTTCATCAATGCGCGGTAACGGATATGTGTCTGGTGTTGTTACCCGATTTACTGCCCGCATATCGACACATAGGCGATAGGCTTTCTCCCCATTTACTGATTTCTTTGGCACAACGACCACGGGAGACGCCCACGCACTCGAGGAGGGTTGTATGATTCCTGCAGCTAATTGCTGCTGAATCGTATCTTCAACTACAGACTGCAAATGATATGGTATACGGTAAGGTTTTTGTGCAATTGGCCGAGCTTCTCCGCTCGGAATTTCGTGCTGAACCAAATCCGTAGCCGGTAGAAACTGCCTCTCTTCAAGCAACCACGAAAATTCCTCTAATACTGGCTGCAACATTCTTTTCTCCTCACTGTTTAAATGACCTAACTTCTCTGCTAACTGACTCCTTAACGTCGACGCGACATATCGCACTTCCCTAACTGAACATTTCTTTCCTTTCCTTCCTTTCTCATCTTTATCTCGCTGCTTCTCAGCTCCTCTTATTTCCTCAAAAATTTCCTGTCCACTGGCAACAATAGTACCCTTCGGTATCACAACATCTTTTACACCAAAATTATCTATACTTACTGGTATCGCAAAACCATTCTGTCTCCTCTCCGGTCGGCAGATCTCTTTATATGTACTGACTGACGATCTAAAACATCATTCTGGGCGAGCGGGTCAATCAGAATGTCTGTCTTAGGCTGTTCTTGACTTTTGACATCTATCCAGAGAATCTTCTCACAGGGTCAGTGGTTTTTATCGCCCACACCTGCGGTTTTATGAGAGACTGTGAACGGCGCCTTTCACAGCTCCCTCGCGTCTGACGGGGGTGCGCACTGCCAAATCGGTGAATTGTTTCGCCGAACTGCACAGTTCGCGTTCGATAATCCACTATCCCCTGATAACGGTGCAGGAAGTCATTCCCTAGTATGATATCAAATTCTCCCTTCTTTAGCCTTCCTACTTCCATCCTCTGACTGTATTTACCCTCGTCTATTTGCAGATTCACTACACACGAACCTGCAGGTACAATTACTTCCTCTCCAAGGCCACTGATATGGTACCGGGGTGGCTGTGACACCATTCGATCATTTTTCTCCACAAACAATACACTAACTTGAGCACCAGTATCAACTAAAATTCTAACTAATTTGTTCCCGAGTACGCCAACTAGACTAACGTGTTCCGCCTCTTTACATTTTTCGGTCCTAACCGGGTGTATTATTTTTGTCGGGGGCGCGGGTGGGTGGCGGAACCTGTCCCCCAAAGCGTTTCCCTGATCCGACCCCGCGTTGCGGCGGTGGCCGCGCATCTGATTTGAAAATGGTGACTTTGTGGGGCAAACATTATTAGGATGACCTACTGTCTGGCAAATGGTGCAATACGGCGCGCGATAGCGCATTGCCGTATGGTTGGGCCTCCCACAACGCTGACAGAATACTTATTTTGCTGGGACCGGTACTGGGTCCGGCGGGCGTGGTGCGGCAGCGCAAAAACGCAACACCTCTTCGCGTAACATTGCCAAACGAACAGCTCCAAACAGAGTAGTGGGGGAGGCCGCTTTGACTTCTCCTCCGATGCGAGGGTCAATACCGCGAACAAATGCATCAATTGCACGCGCTTCCGCTGAAAGGTCTCTGTTGGATTCCTTTCATGTTAATTTCTTAAATATGTTGTCATTTACGGCATAAATTCCTCTTCTAAATTTACTGTTGTGTTTCTGACTATCTTGGAGGAGACTGAGCAGTGGAACGTGTTACTTTTACACATAAACAAGAACGATCTGTCACACTACTACACTTTAAAGCACAGTTTATATGTAATTCATATATGTAATTCATGTCACACAGTCTCATACGGAACCTACATCCGCTTTCTTTTATATACTGTATATGATAACATACTGTCATCCCCCTTCCCTTCTGTGTGAGAGGATGAATGAGCAAATGTATTTCTAGTTGCATGCTGGATGGTAGCAGACAAGCCTGTCTGCTAGAGAACAGTAGGACCAACGTCAGAACAGGTAGCTACGCTTTCTAAAAGCAAGGAGGTTTCTAACCTTAGTATGGTCCTGTCCGTCCCTTGTCATGTTGGTATAGGAAGCTGCCTCTCTGGTCACTTCCGTTTTGTATACGGAAGCACCCTTGGTAGGAGCCCAGGTCAGTCTGTCCGCGGCGAGCGTCTGAAGTGGTAAGATCTCCGGCTAAGCGCGTGTCTGCTAAGTCCGTAAGACAATGGATTTCTTAAGTTCAGCCTAACTGAAAATTTAATCACCTTTATTTCAGGTTTAGCTCTAAAACATCTAATGTTATCTTAAATTGCAACGCAGTGTATTTCGAGTGTGGAGTTCAGAATATCTTCCAGTAGTTGCTTTGTCACTACTTTGTGAGTAAAGTGGAACCACGTGTTGATCAGTAACTCTAACTAAGATCATTAATCTTAAATGCGAATGTGCGTGAGATTATAACGTTTCGTCTTGACAATATTTTTCAATATAGCAACTTTTCTTTATGTTCAACCCACGTGGGGTGTACTTTGTGAGACCAGTACCACGTGCTTATACAATTGATTGACCCATCAGGTTAATAGTAAGACGATAGTAACCAGTTCCAGGTTTTTCTTTTGTAAATTGCTTTTCGATCTAATTTATTTTAATTATCAAAATTATTGTGGAGTTACACTCTTTGTGTAAACCAAGTTGACCAAGTGAATCATGTGGTGTAATCATCAAAGTACCCCTCAGCTGTTCTTTTCGGGAAGATTTCACAGAGAGTTAGTATGAATTTAGTATACCAGTGTGTGGTAATTACATGACGGACAGGATTGCGCTACGAATGTAACTTCTTTGGGTGAAAATTGAATCGGTTGGTTGTGGTTAATTTCCTCTTGCATATGTTTCAACGTTCTTCGTGTGTTATTTTATGAATGCAGTGTTGTATGCAGTCTCCCAATCTTGGCTCCATATTTGATGTGTTCTGTAAGATTACAAACTCACATTTTCACAGTCCTAAATAAGGCACCAGTTCAGTTATGAATCAAGTTTAATATGCTGAAATTTCAATGATCAATGTTAAAATAAATTTCCAAATATAAACTGATTTATTTCTTTTTATTTAAATTCTCTTTATATATATATATATATATATATATATATATATATATATATATATATATATATATATATATATATCACCGGTTGTCGTATGACGATTAAAAGATTATAATTAATGTTAGTCTGGTTGGGAATTTGGTAAGCTAGACTGGATACCTGGTGAAACAGTTGCGCAGTAATCCAAGGTTAACTTCCCCACATAGCTCACAGCTTTTAACCCACTTTTATGGTCTTGAATATCAGCACCGCTTTCATAGCAAATTAAAGCAACAACGTTACACCTCTTCTGAGCGCAAAATTCTGTTTTCACTGGCATTTTCACCTAGCTTATAGGTACGACAAGATACTGCTCGTATGCGATCTGCAAAGGCATCAAAATCGTCATTAGGCTTCTGCCTAAGGGTTGATAATTGATCTCCATAATATGCGGTACCTCAGGTATCGGAGTAACGCGTAGTCAATCCGCGGGCGATACTTCAAATTCGTGCGTGTCACGCAATTCGTCCTCCGTTTCTATAAACATTCGAGCTTCCCCTGTCAACTTCAGTCTGGCTACATTGACCAATAGATCATCCGGCCAGGCACACGTGCGACCCACATCACGAATATTTTGTAAGAACGTAGCTACATTTTGGTGGGACTTCCCAGAAAAGGTGGGAATGAAATCAGCCGCAGGAAAATTGCTTTCAGTCGCCATGTTAGCAGAAATTGTGGCGTTTGTATTAGAGACGGAATTATAGTTGCCTCTGTTTGAGCATTTGTTACAGGGGTGGAGCGAGCCACAGGTATGGAAGTTCGCGCACTAGCTTCCAGCGTCTGCTTCAAGACGCGGTTTTGCTCAAGTAGCTCGCGATTTTGTGCGAATAACTGGCGTATTTGTGCATTTATGGCCTCGAGCGGGTCTTGCGAGGCAGGTGCCTCAGCGGGGGTATCCCGTTCCGTCGCTCGTGTTCCTATCGGCATGTTTACAAACGTATGGGACGCTAGTGACCAAAAAATAGTAATAATTGTAAAAAAAAAAAGGGTGGCCACAAAGGTTCCTTGTCCAGTGGCGGAAGAACGTCGAAGCTATTGCTGAAAGCATCGCGGCGACTTACATGGCGATGGAGGCGGTGCGACGCAGTGGTGGCGGCGACGGCGTGGTGCAGTGGCTGCGGCGGCGGGCGGTGGTCGGCGGGCGGCAGCGGCGGCGTCCGGACCCTCGGGCGGCGGCAGATGTGTTGGCGGCGGACGGCGCTGGCTCGGCCGGTCGGCGATGGCGGCAGGCCCCTGGCGCGTCGGTGACAGCGGCGTGCGGCGGTGGGCGGCGCGGCGGCGGAGGCGGATGATGGCGGCCCGGCCGGTCGCGCAGCGCAGGCCCTCGAGCTCAGGCAGCGGGCAGCGCGGCGGCGTCCGGCTCACGTGGCTGACTAGCGTGGGCTGCCTCGCTGCAGCGCGCACCCTGAGCGTGTTTAGTGGAGCAGCCACGGCCCGCGTGGAGCAAACGTGGCGGCCGGTTGGCGCATTTCAGTGCACGGCGTCTTGCCGGAAGGAATTTTGTGTAGCGACAAAGTCACTACGGGAACGGATCCACACTTCTGACACCAGTTGTACAGGATGGGCGTATGGGCAAGCGGTGGGCGTTATGGAATAATGGGGTAATTTTTAGAGAAAGGCCATTTATCGGCTAAAGCATGTTGAAAGGGGCTACATAGGCCTCGGGAGGTGAGGGTGAGCCAGAGCTTATCATTGGGCGAACATTGTTCGCGAAGCTACCGAAAGTTGTTGTCTGCCAAAACTAAGTCCACAGTGCCGCAGCACCGGGAGAAGCGGGAGATGTTCAATGCTACAGGGCGCGCATCCGACTCGCGGGTGAGCAAGAATACAAGAGAGCGGGCCCGGCGACGGGCGGCCGGGTATGTTCGACGCACCACGCGGCTGCCTACGCCCTGATTGGTCAGGACCGAGCAAACCGTGCGGGCGGCATGGAACTTCCCAGAGCGTTGCCTGCTAAGCGACGCCTGGGGCGGCGTTACCTCGTAAGCACATGAGAGAGGCGCGTGATCAAGGTGCCCTTCCTCGGTGCTGACTTCCTGTTACTAGAACGTGGGACGAAAGAATTTACAGGCAACTAACACTGCCGGCCGTGGCTTGGCCGCAATGGAAAAATGAAGTTCCCGTTTGAAAGTTCATATAATAAAGTAAAATCCCCTATTGTCTGGCTCATCCTTTACAGACCTCGTTGTCGACGGGACGTTAAACATTAATCTCCTCCTCCTCCTCCAATACAAGTAATCTGGATGAGGAAGCCAATTTGCGGTTACTGCTTCTTGGATTTGTTTAAGAGGGGGAGAATGAACAGGTCTGCTATCGATATTCAAACATGTTGGGGCCGTGACTCTTAGTAATGCCTTGCCCATCATAACACTAGCTGGCAGCGTGCGCTGGTGATCAGTCTTGAGAATCGCTGTACGTGCTTCATGCACGGTGGAATCACTTTCAGCGAATGCAAGAGCAGGAGCTGGAGCTGTAGATATCTTCGCGGATGGAGGCTGGCATAGTGCTACCTTGTACAAAAGTTCACCAAAAGCACTTATGACAGATGTTCGCAGCATCAGCCGCATGTGGGGTGGAGCAGGCCCCTTTCCTTGATAAGAAGCTTGCCTTTAAATTGATTTAAAGTAAATATGTTTTTAGAACACTGCTCTTTGTTGAGATTAATGACATGTTGCCCTCAGAGAGAGAGAGGTTTTTGCTAAACTGTGGTTCATGCCACGCAAAGTGGTTTGATATCCTGTGGTTGCCAATTTATTAATTTTTTTAATGCCTGGTATTTGCACAAGCTTTGATAAAATACTTTATTTAAATCATAGTTAAGAGTAGTATTTTATTCAATGAGGCCTATGATATAAGATTTATTGTTGATTTCGTTGTTTGGTTTTCAAATCACATAAGTCAGGAAAATGTTTCTTTCCTTTAGAGAGTAAATCACATACTGGTCTTTTTTCATTTTAAGACATGTGTTGTAATTGTTCCCCACGTGAGTTTTACACAACTATAGAATGGAATTCCCAATGTATGAAAACTAATCTGAGACAGACCACTCGGTTTTTGGAGGTCAGATGTGGCTGTTATCTGAACCTGTTACTAGCAGTTGGATTGTACATGGGAACTATATTTAATTCAGTGTTCATATCGTATATGTGTTCGAGCAAACTAACTGTTCCCTTTTGCGGATTATATTGTTTCTAACTTTTTGAGCCTGCTACTTCAGTTACAGTTACTTGATAAAATAAAATATTATAAAAGGTTGTACATGCTCTCAGTTTGTGCGTCTGGCTCCTTTCAATACCGAACAATAATTTGTCGTTTCTTTTTCCAGTAAATTTCAAAATTAAATATTTGTGGATGTTTAACTGATATAAAGTCATATTCATACATTAATTGTTAAAACTGAGATTTTCACTTATAGAAGCCACGGAGCCCAGTCATCTTGGTAGCATAGGGAGCTCACCTCATGAACATCTTTATATCTTTTTAAGGCCAAAGAGCCACAATATTTTTTTACATGTTCATTATTTGACGTCAGAATGCCGTAATTCTTAACGTGTTGTGTAGTATTAGTTGTCGTATTAAACAAGGATTTAATAGTTTTTGTGTAAATTTTGTTTCTGTGTATCTAACATTTCCATTTAACATTGTATGAGAGCTTTACGAAAGACATAAGCAATACGACCTGCACTAGAAAGTGTGGCAGTCACAGGATACCTGACTAGTGACTCAGCTGTCCACACAAAGCGACACGATCTCGACTGTCTGGCGAGCTGAGGAGGCTGTAACACGAACTGAATCACTAGCGGGCTTTTGCGGGTGGACTGCACAAGAAACTGTTGAGCTCATCATTATGTTACCCACTACGTCATACTACACATATAAACATCACACTTTTGTCAGTTGATATGAACTCTCTGTTCTCCACTTAGAGTTTTCGTCATAAAATCCAGATACACTCATTTTACTGTTGCAGATGTCACACATTTTCTTTGCTTCTGTAAGGTAATGAGCATTATTATGACACTCTCCACAACATGAAATTATTTGTGAGTCAAGAGCCAGCCGGGATGGCCGAGCGGTTCTAGGCGCTACAGTCTGGAACCGCGCGACCGCCACGGTCGCAGGTTCGAATCCTGCCTCGGGCATGGATGTGTGTGATGTCCTTAGATTAGTTAAGTTTAAGTAGTTCTAAGTTCTAGGGGACTGATGACCTCAGAAGTTAAGTCCCATACTGCTCAGAGCCATTTGAACCATTTTTTGTGAGTCAAGAACAGAATTATTTGAAGACTGGACAGACATTAGAACTGGGAACACGTCAACTTTTTTGTGACCAACACTGCACCTTATGTGAGGTGTAACCAACTATTGGCAAGAGCAGGCTGCAGAAATGAGCGTCTTTCCAGCCAGCCAATTAATTATGTTCCAGGTGTACCATCAGTTACTTGGAAGAGCTAGGATTTGTGAGTCATGTCATGTTTCCCTGAGAGAAACTACTGAAACTATGAACACCAGTTCTCTGATTTTTGTGTTGTCTCGTGTGTCGAATCTTTCATAAAAACATTTCATGTAATGAACAGTGTACAGATCCTGGAACAGTGAAGTGTGCGTTCGTTTTGTGCGTTAAGTGTTTTGTTTCAAGGAGAATAACATAGAGTGGCCTGTAAGCCTGACCAACATTTAGTTAATAATTTTAATGCACAATATCAGCATTGTTGCAAATTGTTTGTATACGAAGTTAGATATTTGTCTTGGTACTTACGCAATAATTCTAATGCACCCCATAATTTATAGCTTTGTACTTCCAAATAATCAAACAACAATACGAGTGTAGTACAAATTACATTCGTTACGTTTTGTTAGGGCAGACACATGTGTTTCTATAAATGTCATTATGTTTTTATTATTCTTGCTGTTCAGTGTGATAAATCATATGGTAAAATATGTCTATGGCAGAATGAATGTTTTCGTAGCGTAATATAGTAAGTGTGGGTTCAGTAGCTATTGAAATTGGTTTCGAGAATACATGGAATTTCAAGACAACCCAGTCACATGTGTATCAAGGTACTGCTAACATTTATGAGCAATGTAGAAATAATTAGTATGTGCGCGTAAAATTGAGCTAGCTGGTGTTTCTCCTTTTTACTATATGTTTTCCAAGTAAATACATACCTGTGAGGAGGCTAGTGCATATGAAAGCTTGTGTATTTTCATGTTGTCGCCTTGGTATCAGGTAACCTTTCCTCCATTGGCACGAAACTCATCAGACAATGAGTGTCCAAAACACAAAGCAAACCAGTATCTATGTCCCAGCAAAAATATCATTCGTGAACTTGTGTTTACAGATTAATTCCACCACAGTTCATCGGTATTTTTAAGGCAATGAGGAAGTAGTGTTACATGGCAGTTTATCCCTAAACTGCCGTGTAAAATATTTTATAGTGTAATATGCACAGTCCCATAGTCAATGTATTGAATCATTTAACGCTACGTCGTAACTGCAGGTTACGTTCCATACTGACTGCACAGTTAATTACTGGTTCTCTACCTTTCATTTTACCATGGTGAGGCGGCCTGTTATGATCTGCAGTCTTGGAACTTTTCTTAGTTGGCTTGTGCAACATGGATGCCTACTTAAACAGACCAGGAGGTGTCATAAACATCTTCATAGCTGAAAGCTGTCCTCCAGAGCAGGTAGGTAACAGAGAATTTCCAACATCACATCTCACACAGCAGGCAACTCAATGGCTGGCCTATCTGCTACAAAACGCTATTTCACGAGATACTACAGTGAATACTCTTGGAAAGATTAACATGTGAAGCCAGGTGTAGCTACCAGAATGAGGGAATCATGGGTAGAGTTGGCACAGTCACGTCGTGACAGAATATTCATTTAAAATCCCAGTAAAAGGCACTCTGAGGGGATCACAACTATTTGTTACGTCGAAGTCACTCTTTCCTGTTTATGTTGATGCATAAGCGCTTCAGTTGGCCATGGTCAGAAACATATCATTCCACACACTAGACCAATGTTGGTTAACTATGACAAACATCCGTGAGAGCAGGGGGTTGTTTAACTTATTTAGAAAATTATTATTGGTCAGAATTCACATGACCTACTGCAATGGGCCTACAATATCCCTATACTGGCGGAGACAGCTAAGTTTTGAAGAAATAAGTCAGACATCTCTTGCAACCAAGTGATGGAAAAGGGTAGTTTTGTGGCCTGGAGGCACGCTTGCTGCCAAGATATTGCACTGAAGGATGTCTCCATATTAGAACTGAGTACAGAGGGCGAACTAGACTCGGAATTTTCAGCCTCACTGTCGCCTTCATCCACATTCATAGTAAGAGTGAGCCAGTGATGCAGTCACAGAATTAAAGGGGATGTGAGGCTAGTTAACTTACATCAGGGTTTAACTGCACAGTTTTAACGTTCACACCCAACTAGTAGCTTCCGTCTGCACTTTTGCGATTCTACTGGTGTTCATGCTTATTATTCTAGGGTCTTTCTTTAACCACTAACCATTCTCGGAGGTAATGGTTGTATCCACAACATTGTTTCATGAAAAGCTTTTATGTGTCCACCCAACTGTTCCACAAGTTTCTTTTTCACTTTAGATGAATGTGTGATGTGATACCCATACTTCATGCTTTATTGGTCCACCCCTAATAGCTTTCCTTCAATAAGACGTTTCTGTTGTGTGACATCGTTTTTCTTAAATTTTCTTGATATTATGGGTAGGCCACTGGGGATCGGACTTATAGTGTCTTAGTGGTATGCTAAACACTTCAACCGACATCACACACAATACATTCAATCTGAACTAATACAGATGCCTCACCTCCATTATTGCTTGAGGAATTGCATCTGCCAGATATTGCATGTTAATCGTCACAAGGAAAACGGTATTGGTTTCTGGAATATAATTGTTAGGCATTTTCTCATAGTTTTGCATAATAAGACTAACTCCTGCAGGAATACGTGAGAATTCCGTTAAACAAGAAATATATTAACTCAAACAGCAGCTGGTCACTTCATAAGGAAAGTTCGTCAAGGGTCAACCGGAGACGATAAGAAAATTATAGCCACGCAGAGAATGTGATGATTTACGAAGAAAATGAGCAGAAACAGGATGAACAACTAAATACCTTGCACTGTGTAATTGTAGAAGCAGGCATGGAAATGTTTTCAGGTTTCAGGAAGTAAATTAATCAAGAAAGGAAACATCAAGGATGGAATTTCGGAGAAAATAGAAAATTGTTCCAAATGTTATTACTGTGTTTCGGACATAATTAAAAATAGGAAAATAACTGCTAAAGAAACTATCATGATATGCAAGTCATATTATCTGCCGATTTTGATCTGTTGATCACTATGTTGGACCTGGACAAGGAAAGATCAGAGCAGAATACAAGCAATAGAGATGCGCCCTCTTCGAGAGATCCTGGGTAAAACGAAAAGGACAGGATAAGGAATGAAACAATACGAAACACCCTTCAGATGTAGCCCATAAATACAAATAAGCTTATATGGTTTGGCCACATTAAATAGAGGGGACCAGAAAGGCATCAAAGGAGGCACCTAGAATAGATAGATCTGGACGAAGACCAGTGGGAAGACCTCGGATAAGATGCAGAAATCAGGTGAAGGATGAGGACTGCGATGGGAGAAGATGTTGAATAATAGATTGTGTGAGCAAACAGAATCTTGGAAGAGCCTCTGTGAACGAACTGCACAAGCAGAAATTTCATGTGAATGAAGAAGAAGAATAATGCCTTACAGTATTTGAAATCCCTTTCCTTACACACTCCACAATTTTACTCGAATGCAGCAAACGGTAGTACTTAATTGCGACGAGTGTTGAATCTCCAGCTCTGGACCAACGTTTCGCACACCAGTGGCATATCTGCTTATCTCTGTAAAGTAATTAGAACCACGAGTTTCCTCATTTCCCTGGAAAAATATGGTGACTGAGCGCCTAATACATAGGGTCAGTGCGCCGGGCGGGGTGGCCGAGCGGTTCTAGGCGCTACAATCTGGAACCGTGCGACCGCTACGGTCGCAGGTTCGAATCCTGCCTCGGGCATGGAGGTGTGTGATGTCCTTAGGATAGTTAGGTTTCAGTAGTTCTAAGTTCTAGGGGACTGATGACCTTAGAAATTAAGTCCCATAGTGCTCAGAGCCATTTGAACCACAGGGTCAGTGCACATGTCTTGGTGAACCAAAATGTCGGGAGGGAGCCATTCGTGTCATGTATTTATTCACGTCTAGAATCCTTCTTCCGACAGATTGAGTGCCATGCTCCAGCACTTTCAGTGCCTGACCTTTCGTTTATGAATTCCGACTACACCCTGTGTCCCTAATAACCTGCGCTATATTTTCAAATCCCCATCGTTGAAGTAATTATTCCTCCCTGCTTCTCCGTTCATTTCGAAACCAACTAGGCTGATTACTGATAGGTGACCTCATGGTGGAGCTACTAAAGCGGGTCCTGAGGCAAAACGGTGATTTTTCACTAGCTTCGTAGTGTTTTGTGCGCCATATTTCGACATAAAGTACTTTTTTCTCTTCCTTGCCAATTTATCGATCTCTGTCTACTATGCCAGATTTTACACTCCTGCTCCTTTCGACATTTGAGATTCTTTCAGAATCGTTTAGCTCTTCCTAAAGGGCTAAACGGACAAAATATTAATCGGCCCAATTAAAATAGCGCATGTACGCGTTGGAGATGGTATAGAAACAGAAAAGGTTGTCACATGTGCCTCCATCGCTTCCGCATGTTGTGTGTATGTATCCGTTGGTTGTATGGAATCAGTGCAACAAGATGGACAGACATCGAGACGTGATTGCAATGGGTATTCCACTCTTGAACCTTGAGGTGAGAGTGCATAGCTGGAAAGAGTACACTCAAGACTTCTACAAGGGGACAGGCGATGTCTGATCACTAGAAAGAGGTAGGAAGTTGTGATATAGGGAATGAAGTATTGCAGTTCAAGAGAGTTTTGGAAGATTTGTAATCAAACAAGGCAGAAGAGATGCATAACATTCTTTCGTATTTGTAAAATCATTTGCGAAGAATACAACTAAATGACTATTCAAGTTGGTTTGTAGAGTCTATGAGACCAGAGACGTACCATCATGCTTTTGGAAAAATGTAATCCACACATTCCAGAACATTTGCAAGAACAAATAAGGGCGAAAATTATCGAAGAATGAGCTCAACGTGCCATGCATTTATGTAGCTGACAAGAAAAATACGCTTAAGAATGGAACTGAAAATCGATGAGGTGTTAGACAATAATCATCTTTGAGAAAGACTGTTCTGACACTGCGCTTGGTAATGAGGGTAAGACTTAAGAATAATCAAGAGTGTACGAAATTCCGAGAAAAATACGAATAAGCAATTAGGAAAGCTAGGTAATATACAATGTGACAAGAACCAAGAGGGAGAAATTAAAGTGAAAGAGCAAGAACGAAATACTCGCGCTGGAAAGGGTGTAACACAGGGGTGCAGTCTAAACATCGAGTAGCAATGATGGAAATAAATTCTAACATATGTGAGACTGGTTCTGGTCTATCTACGTACCACAGTTGCGCAAGGAGGCTCTGTGAGTGTTTTAGGAATTTGGTGTTGAACCTACGGCCTGCAAGGTAGGAAGACACCATCTCACGCATGCAGAGTTCAGAAGAGTGCAGCAGTACGGACAGTGATGTAATCAGACAATGATCTCAATGACTTCCACTACACTCACTGTAAATGAAACGTTATCGCTAACAGAGATCAGCGTACAGGTTTTGAAAAATCGGAGAAAGAGCAGTCAAGCTACTATAAGCCACGAAATCTGCCTATTCACTTCGCCAACAACGTATGAGAAAGAACCACAATATCAAAACAGTAAGTTACACACGAAAAACGTGATATATATTCATTTCCAATTGTAAATGCGTATTAAACAGAAAAATAAAAAATTACGTTTTGCTGTTTTGCAGATGAGAAGTTGTAGCTTGTATAGCAAAATAGCTACCAAAATAAATGTCCATTAGTATCATGTGAGGTATGTAAACTAATGCATACATCCACTGTTTTTGCCAATTAGCTATAAGCAGAACTTTGACATAATGCTATAAACAACAAATAGTGCATCAGGTCGTTAATAAATATCTCAACTGTGAACAAATAACGTATAATATTTTAAAACCATTATTGATTCACTATTTTAAATATTATGTACCAAAAGTTTCGCTAAATGTTAATTTGTAACAACAATATTACAGTTAAAAAATAAAAAGAATCGACTGAAGATGCACAAAATGTGCTGAAACATGTCTGGGTGAAACAAACTGAAAAAAAGGTGTCTTGCATAAGGCGGAATTCTTCTTCCCAAGCACTCAATGATTTTCTGCAAGAGAAGATGCAAATTACTATGTGTGCAAATTGCCTATATCAAAGCTGGTGGCCACCCGTTTTTCTCTCTGGCTTATTAGAGTGCTCGTACTTATTACAACTCCACCAACTAGACTTTTGTAGCCTATCACAGGGATCATTTCTTTCCTAGGGCAGAGTTTGACTTCTGCTCCATAATACTGAGATAAACAGCTTTCTCTTTCATGCGAGTTTTTAACAAAGGTGGCCACAGTGAGTCACCAATGTTTTGAGTTGGGTTTCTATGGACGTTTATCCTGCATTACCCACCGTGCACCTGTAGAAAAAAGGCTTTGCGAAGGGTTGTTGTTAAAAGTAGGGACAAGGGGCTGCTTTTGCCAACGTCCTACACAGTGGCTCTGGCGTCTCATTGTATCTGCTAGGTATCCCGCCGTGAGATTTCCGCTGTGCGGAACGGCCGTGCTGTCGCAAAATTCTCCTTCCCTCAGAGCTGCATCTCATAGCTCATGTCGGGGAAATTCCTTGCATGCAATTACTTGTGTGAGTGTTAGTGGTTTACCTTCACGAAATACCAGCTTGTTTATTGAATTTGCATATTAAATTCGTAGAATTCAGTAACTATGTCATGTAACACATCGAGTTAACCAGAATTGTTTCAGGAATTCAGAGTAAGGTGTGTTATTTGTTTGACACCTTACAAAAGGAAAGCTTAAAAACTGGGATTGCAATTCAGAGTGAAAGGATATCAGTGATAAGATCTGCTGATAATTTTACTATCGTCATCAAGAAGGAAGAAGAATTGAACGCCCCCTCGAACTGAATGAAAGTGCAGCATATGAACTGATAGTATAGCGATGGAATAGAAAAGTACTGGGGAGTAGCTGAAATAAGACATACTAAACGTCAAGACTGGCAACCACATAGTAGAATGAAGTGGAGGAATTCTGTTTTCCTGGAGGAAAAATGATACATAACGGAAGAAGCAACAAGTACAGGCCAAGACAGCCATCCAGAACAGAAGAAGTCTACCAGTGTCATAGTTTTAATTTAAGGAAAAAATTTCTGAGAATGTACATTTGGAGTAGAACACTGTATGGCTGTGAGTTACGAACTGTGGGAACACAGGATAACGAGATCATCAAAATGTTTGCTTTGTAATGCCATAGAAACATGCTGAAAACTAGGTGCCAGGAGGTTATTCGCAGAATCGGCGACGAAATGCACTTAAGAGAAACACTGACAAAAAGATGGTTCAAAATGGCTCTGAGCACTATGGGACTCAACTGCTGAGGTCATTAGTCCCCTAGAACTTAGAACTAGTTAAACCTAACTAACCTAAGGACATCACAAACATCCATGCCCGAGGCAGGATTCGAACCTGCGACCGTAGCGGTCCTGCGGTTCCAGACTGCAGCGCCTTTAACCGCACGGCCAATTCGGCCGGCGACAAAAAGATGGGGGAGGATGAAATAATATGTATTAATTCCTCAGGAAATAAGTCCCATGGTAACAGAGAAAACCGTTGAGGGTTAAAATTGCAGGTAAGACATAAACTGAAATACATCCAGTAAATAACTTAGTGTCCCGGTGCTACTCTGAGATGAAGAGGTTCGAAGAAGAGAGGAATTCATGGAAGTCCACATCACACCATATAGAAGACTGATGACTCAAAAAAAATCGCAATGGACCATTATCGCAGCGGCATCTATTGCTGGCCGTCTCCAATGGGCCAAAAGTTCCAAAACTTGACAAGACTTGAATGTAGGCATGTAGTGTGGAGCAACAACTCCCGTTTATTCCTTTCAAATGTGAGACGTTGAGTCCACCTGTGGTACAGCAATGCATTTAGTATTTGCAGGATACAACTCAGATCGGGATTGGTTCTGTGGGTCCATGGTGATTTTCGTACAATGACCTGGAGCAACCTCTATTCAAACGATGCAAGGTGTTGGGTGCACCGATGGTGTAATGAGGTGTTTGATATGCAGTGTACAGAGGATGTTGTTCAGGCTGAGGGTGATCCTCTGATGTTTCCGGGGTGTTCACCATACCATAATTTGGGTCTGCTCATTCAGATTACAGTGAACGTGAAGCAGAACGTTCATTTCAACTTTATGGGTGACGAAGTGGTGCCGTTTCTTCTACGCCTTCATAAAGAGTAGGCAGTGGAAACTTCCTGTTTTCCAAGAGGACAACACGATCGCTTGCATACGTTCCTGGTTTGATGAATATTCAGGAACTTTGTCATACCTCGACTGGTCAGCTAAGTCACCCTACTTAAATCAATAAAAATGGCGTGGAACTGTTTTGATCAGTGGGTGATACGTGGCAATCAACATCCCCACAATTGAGTAGCTCTAGGACCTTGTAATCATCAATGAGTGGCTTTGGTTGGATTAACAATACCCGATGAAAGTTTTGAACTCCCTTTCACACCGAAATAGGTCCGTTATCAGGACTAGAAACGAAAAGTCGGGGTATTAATGTGGTGTCTCGCATTAGAAATGGTGTAAGACAGTGATGCAGTCATGCACTCCTCATATTCATTCTACACATCGAAGAAGCATTGACGGAAATAAAAGAAATTTCAGGGTTCGGATTACAGTCCGGAAGGAAAGGATATCAGTGAAAAAATTCGCTGATTATTTATTATTAGTCAGTGAAAGGTCACACAACATTTTTAAATTCTTAGCATCGCTTTGCAGTCTGTGTTACAGCTTCTATTTGCGTACTTCCAGTTTCTCCTGCTTCTCCTCTACCGTCTTCATAGATGTCTGGTCTTCTACAAAATGCTATGCACGATACGAAGTGTCTTATGACTCTTCCACTGTTTCATAAATACTTCTCAGCTACTATTGATGTCTGATAGAGGGTGCATCATTCATTATTTGCAGCTCTTCCCTTTCCTAGTCACTACAGGAGTGGGGGATACATCCACATCTACACTCCGTAACCCACCTTACGGTATGTGTGTGTGTTGCAGGGTACAGCCGGCCGCGGTGGTCTAGCGGTTCTAGGCGCGCAGTCCGGAACCGCGCGGCTGCTACGGTCGCAGGTTCGAATCCTGCCTCGGGCATGGATGTGTGTGATGTCCTTAGGTTAGTTAGGTTTAAGTAGTTCTAAGTTCTAGGGGACTGATGACCACAGATGTTAAGTCCCATAGTGCTCAGAGCCATTTGCTGGGTACATTTCCCTTTTCCTTGTCCAGTCGCATATAGTTCACGGGAAGAACGATTGCTGATAAGCCTCAGTGTGGGTTCGAATCTCTCTAATTTTAACTTCATGATCTTTTCGCGTGATACACGTAGGAGGAAGCAATATATTTGTTGACTCTTCTAGCAATGTACAATCTCGGAACTTTAAGAGCAGACCATAACGTGATGCATAACACCTCTCTTGCAGCATCTGGCACTGGTGTTGACTGAGCATCTCCATGACACTTTCGCACTTACTGCATGAACCAGTAACGAAAGCTGCTGCTCGCCTTTGGATCTCCTTCATTTCCTCTGTCAATCCTACCTAATTCGGATCCTATACTTACGAACAATAGTGAAGTGTTGGTCAAACGTAAGCAGTCTTCATTGATGATTGACTTCACTTCCTGAGGATTCTTCCAGTGGATCTCAGTCTGGCACCTGCCTAACTTGTAATTAATTTTATGTGGTCGTTCCACTTCAAATCGCTCCCTACGCACCTACGCATATTCCTAGACATTTTACGGAAGTAACTACTTCCAGTGATTGTTCTACAATTTTGTAATCGTGCATTAAAGAGCGTTTCTGTCTATTTATTCGCGGTACGTTACGTTTGTTTATGTTAAGGGTCAGCTGCCACTAAGTGTAGATCCTCTGCAATTCTTCCTGCATTTCGCAACAGTTTTCTAGGATCGCGACTTTCCTGTTTACAACAGCATCATCGCTGTCTGCTAATCACCTTCAGTTGCGTGGTCTGTCACTGTCCCCAGTGTAATGTATCCTATCCAAAATAAAAGAAAAAACGTAATTAAAAATAATGCATGTACTTAATTCCTCTGAAAAAAGATTATTCGGAGTTGGGACACATCACAGTCACCACAGCAGAAGCATGACAACGAAAAGATATACTATAAAGAGTTTCAATTCTGTTTAAATTCACCTACTGTTGGCCGGAATAAAACTTTGGCGCTACCTGACTTCGTAGTGGTCAGGTTCAAGAATATTACTGGGGAGCAGATAAGCTTGGTGACGGAGGACCATGATAATATGAAATATAACGAGAAAAAATGTCTTGCGTTACACAAAAAACATTGATCGGATTTCGTGAAAAGATATTTAGACTGCAAGGTTCGATTTGTAAAGAGTGCATATCTGCGTAGAATGGCGCGCAGATGGCCTGAAAATCGACACGTCACCAAACCAGTCGCTTCGCAGTGTAATAAAAACTGAAACAGGTAGGAATCCTGAATATATCTTCAGTAACAGGTTCTTTATTGGACTACTATAAAGTAAACACTTAAACGTATCGGAATGGTATTATTATATTTTGTAACAGCTAATTAACACGAAAATGCTTCCTTATATGAAGGCAGACGGAATAAGAAAGGTGATATTCAGGGGGATACAACTGCCTCAGTTATTTTTGAAGCTGAATACCGAAAATACATCAAGTACTTTGCTCGTAAACGACAATGATACATTACTCACTTGGATCTTTGTCTTAGAATATAAAATTAATTTATTACAATGCCCCATTTAATGGCTGTGACAGCATTCTTTAGCTATGTTGAAAAAGTCGTTTAGCAACTCAGGAGTTTCTGTAGACACAATATTAATATACAGCAGTAGCTACATAGCTTTTTTTACATTAAGAGTGAAATTAGATTCTGCACACGTGTTTGTGATTGTCATTCTAAACAGTACAATACAATTAGTTCAGATAACAAAATTTTATTGCTTGTTTAAACATAATGTTCAATTTTGTTTATAATTTTGTTATTAAAACACAGGTGTTATGAGTCAGTGTGAATTGTGGGAATCTGGATTGTGTTCACGACTGTTAAATAAGCATTACCCCTCCCCTGACCTCCGGCAGTAGTTGACAGAAAATTCGTCCAGATTGAGACAAGGCCTTCAGTAGCTCACTTTACAAATATCAAATGTTTCACTGCGAACAACTGTGGAAATAAGGTGTAGAAGTTTACCACAGTCAATTATTTCCATAGACTTCATACTGTCACGTCAGTATCATATACAAAACAGTTACGGTAAGAAAGTTTTGCGTTTGTTTCACGTACAATGTACTGTACAGTTTATCAGAGGCTGTGTCACTGGACTGGTTGAACGTTACAGTTGGTGATAACCAGGCAAGACAGCTATTAGAGTGATCAGGTTCTTACCATGGTAGGTCATCATCTTGATTAGTAGGTTGCGAACATCTATGTAGTCTGCTTTGTATTTGAAGGTTGCCTAATACCTACAGCACTTCCAGGTTACATGAAACAGTTACAGAATAAAGTTACTACGACGTACAGTATAACCTATCACAAGAAAATGTTTCTCTATGGTACAAGTAAAATTCTTTCTTTACATGAATATAAACGGAAGAGGGACATTTTTTTTATTTTTCACGTCACTCCTAGTCCGACACATAGTGTTAAAATGCTATAGTTTGCTATGAACGAGTTCACTGAGCAAGACCATTTGCTATTAATGTCCAAAAATGTACGTTTTTTAGTGTCTCTGCTGGACAAGTCTTATTCTTTTCGAACACGTATTTCTGTCGTACCACGTATCAGTACCACCCACTTGGGATTTCAATTGGTAGTGGAACTGCAAGTTTCCGTTAGTCGCCGATAGCGGTCTCGTGGGCTTTGGCGGACCCAATGGTGTGCGCCTGCTGGGCCACACCTGGTGCGGCTCGGCACCACGAGCGACCTCTATCTCCACTGTTCAATTTTGTTTATAATTTTGTTTATTTTGTTTTATTTTGTTTATTTTGTTTATAATTTTGTTTATAATTTTGTTATTAAAACACAGGTGTCATGAGTCAGTGTGAATTGTGGGAATCTGGATTGCACCCGGAACCACTTGGCCATGTGACGCTGCACAGATGCTGTCTAGTCGCGGCTCCAACACAGTCGTTCATGCTTTAGTGCACAGAGATTCTTCCTTGTTTACATTGGTGATCTGGCATCTGTTTATTGCTCCATTATTTGTAATGAGTGTTCTCACACTTTGAGAAACAAAGCTTAAGTAAATATTCTATTTTCTGTGTTAATGTTTTCGCTAACCATTTCCGCTCGTGTCCAACTTTCCTAACAAGGGAACCTCCCCATCGCACCCCCCTCAGATTTAGTTATAAGTTGGCACAGTGGATAGGCCTTGAAAAACTGAACACAGATCAATCGAGAAAACAGGAAGAAGTTGCGTGGAACTATGAAAAAATAAGCAAAATATACAAACTGAGTAGTCCATGCGTAAGATAGGCAACATCATGGCTAATGTGAACATAGGAGCGCCGTGGTCCCGTGGTTAGCGTGAGCAGCTGTGGAACGAGAGGTCCTTGGTTCAAGTCTTCCCTCGAGTGAAAAGTTTATTTTGGCAAAGTTATGATCTGTCCATTCGTTCATTGACGTCTCTGTTCACTATAATAAGTTTCGTGTCTGTGTTTTGCGACCGCACCGCAAAACCGTGCGATTAGTAGACGAAAGGACGTGCCTCTCCAATGGGAACCGAAAACATTTGATCGCAAGGTCATAGGTCAACCGATTCCTCCACAGGAAAACACGTCTGATATATTCTACACGACAATGGTGACGGCATGTGCGTCACATGACAGCAATATGTTGTCGACCCACCTATCTTGTACACTTGGCGAATGGGTAAAAAGATTCTTCTACCTTGCCCGATTTAGGTTTTCTTGTGGATGTGATAATCACTCCCAAAAAAGTGATGAAAACATAAGAGTTTGTCACATAAACTGCAACAAATGAATGCTACAGTTTCACAGTCGCACAGTTTTCCCAGTGCTCTGTCAGAACATATGTTTTTAACGTTTTCAAAATTTTCCGTGTGTAGATCAAATCCTGCATATGTCCAAGGAAATCTCAACATGTCCTGGAATATTGGAGAACGAATTTGATTATGTGTGAGTGGCTGAACTTTGATAATTGTCTGAAAATAAAAAATTAAACTTTTCACTCGAGGGAGGACTTGAACCAAGGACCTCTCGTTCCGCAGCCGCTCACGCTAACCACGGGACCACGGCGCTGCTGTGTTCACACTAGCCACGATGTTGCCTATGTTGCGCATGCACTACTCAGTTTGTATATTTTGTTTATTTTTTTCATAGTTCCACACAACTTCTTCCTGTTTCCTCGAGTGACCTGTGTTCAGTTTTTCAAGGCCTATCCACTGTGCCAAGTTATAACTAAATCTGAGGGGGGTGCGATGGGGAGGTTCCCTTGTCAGAATGATAGGCGCCACACCTCTCTGTAGTAGTCCGCCTCTCTCTACCATTCTGTACAAAGCCACGCACAGCAATTTCACTAAATAACGACGGCGCACCGAGCATTTGTAGCTAACATCAAGATCGGTGTTGCGCCGCGCTGACGATTGGAGCGCGCCAATGGCTTTCTACCTCTAATACTTTGAAACTGTGCATTCCTTAGCGTTTGCGACGTGTACGAGCAGGGATCGCATCTCACACTTGCCGAACATTACCGTCGTTTGAGGCTGCAACAGAGGTGGATGTCCTTATAAACAATTGTGTATAACTTCTTGTGCTGATCATTGAAACGCATGACCAGCTCCTGTGTCGTTATACATGGGCGCCGAAGTCAAACCGAAAGCCATGAACACGGTCGCAGCCGGCCATCACCCATTCTTGATCGACACCCCTCGGCACTTGGTAGACAGGCGCCGCTCCAGGTGTCAGTACCAAGGGGCCAGCAGTTCGGAACCAGATTGTCGGCGGCACCGTGACCTACCCCTACTCCGGACGACGTCACCCGCTGCCTGCTCCGCAACGCAGCCACGTGTGTAGTCCGCTCCGCCGCCGAGCCAGCGCGCCGAATCAGTGCTCCACCGTGTGAGCAGCTAGCCTGTCTGCACCTGCGGCCTTTCCCTCGCCGACTGCTACATCGCATAATATTAAGTCGAGGCGAAAATGCGCTTGACTAATTGTACTGTTGTTGTGGTCTTCAGTCCTGAGACTCGTTTCATGCAGCTCTCCATGCTACTCTATCCTGTGCAAGCTTCTTCATCTCCCAGTACTTACTGCAACCTACATCCTTCTGAATCTGCTTAGTGTATTCATCTCTTGGTCTCCCTCTACGATTTTTACCCTCCACGCTGCCCTCCAATGCTAAATTTGTGATCCCTTGAAGCCCCAGAACATGTCCTACAAACCGGTCTCTTCTTCTTGTCAAGTTGTGCCACAAACTCCTCTTCTCCCCAATTCCATCCAATACCTCCTCGTTAGTTATATGATCTACCCATCTAATCTTCAGCATTCTTCTGTAGCACCACATTTCGAAAGCTTCTATTCTCTTCTTGACCAAACTAGTTATCGTCCATGTTTCACTTCCATACATGGCTACACTCCATACAAATACTGTTGTGTCTAGACAAGACAGCCTAGACACAATGAGAGGAAGCCGAAAGGCACGCGCTTAAACTCACGCAGGCTGGCGTGAGGTCTGAAACAGGATACGTAATGAATGCTATAAAGAAAAGTACGTAGCTTCTGGAATACTTAACTTTAATCCACATTTGTAGAACATCGCTCTTGATGATACATTAATAGAATCTCAATATCAATTGAATACGGCGCCTTGCTAGGTCGTAGCAAATGTAGCTGAAGGCTATGCTAACTATCGTCTCGGCAAATGAGAGCGTAATTGTCAGTGAACCTTTCCTTGCAAGGTCGGCTGTACAACTGGGGCGAGTGCCAGGACGTCTCTCTAGACCTGCCGTGTGGTGGCGCTCGGTCTGCTATCACTGACAGTGGCGACACGCGGGTCCGACGTATACTACCGGACCGCGGCCGATTTAAAAGCTACCACCTAGCATGTGTTGTGTCTGGCGGTGACACCACAAATACTTTCAGAAATGACTTCCTAACACGTAGATCAATACTCGATGTTAACAAATTTCTCTTCTTCAGAAACGCTTTCCTTGCCATTGCCAGTCTACATTTTATATCCTCTCTACTTCGACCATCATCAGTTATTTTGCTCCCAAAATAGCAAAACTCCTTTACTTCTTTGTCTCATTTCCTAATCTAATTCCCTCACCATCACTCGACTTAATTCGACTACATTCCATTATCGTCGTTTTGCTTTTGTTGATAATCATCTTATATCCTCCTTTCAAGATACTGTCCATTCCGTTCAACTGCTCTTCCAAATCCTTTGCTGTCTCTGACAGAATTACAATGTCATCGGCAAACCTCAAAATTTTTATTTCTTCTCCATGGATTTTAATACTTACTCCGAATTTTTCTTTTGTTTCCTTTACTGCTTCCTCAGTATACAGATTGAATAACATCGGGGAGATGCTACAACCCTGTCTCACTCCCTTCCCAACCACTGCTTCCTTTTCATGCCCCTCGACTTTTATAACTGCCATCTGGTTTCTGTACAAATTGCAAATAGCCTTTCGCTCCGTGTATTTTACCCCTGCCACCTTCATAATTTGAAAGAGAGTATTCCAGCACTTGTACTAGCAGAATGGAAATATTGAAGACTTCTTGCATACATAATAAACAGCAGATCAGTTGCAAAATGGAAGGACTATTGCCCTCTCTTGCCGGAAGCTTTCCTTAGCCCAAGCATTGCGTATGCGATGCTAGTGCACTAGTTGTACATTGGTGAGGTAATGTTGTGCATATTTTAATAACTACGGATATATTTTACTGGCATCTTTCAGATATATTTCAACGTACCTCCTCAATTGCATGTGTGGTGTCACCGCCAGACACCACACCTGCTAGGTGGTAGCCTTAAATCGGCCGCGGTCCATTAGTACATGTCGGACCCGCGTGTCGCCACTGGCAGTGATCGCAGACCGAGCGCCACCACACGGCAGGTCTCGAGAGACGTACTAGCACTCGCCCCAGTTGTACGACGACGTTGCTAGCGACTACACTGACGAAGCCTTTCTCTCAATTGCCGAGAGACAGTTAGAATAGCCTTCAGCTAAGTTAATGGCTACGACCTAGCAAGGCGCCATTTGTACCATTGCATGTATCTCAAGATAGTCTCACTTGTATCATCAAGAATGCTGTATACCAAAGGACGATATAAAAGTTAAGTGTTCTAGTAGCTACGTTCTTTTCTTTATCACATTCATTACGAATCCTGTTCCAGACTTCGCGCCAGTCGGCGTGTGTGTACGTGTGCCCTTTCGGCTACCCGTCCCTATGGACTGGCTGCCTTGTCAGTCCACTACAGCATGGATACCCAGAATGTCTGAATAATTTCTGTATTCAGGGGGGGGGGGGTAGGGCTGCGGCGGAGGGGGGAGGGAGTTACTGTTAACCTGTTTAGGGCGTCACTATTTCCTTCTGAAGAAGATGTTTTTATGATCCTTAAAACTACGCTGAAGGGATTTACATAAACGTCCATTTTGCAACTGATTGCTTTTTTATTATTTATTCAAAAAACGGTTGCTGCTACATCACGTATAAAATTTGAAAATTAGAGACTTGTTGTGTTCCTTCTCACGCCTGTCCACGGTCACTTCTGAGCAGCTACATAGTGGAATTCAAGCTGTACATGGGCCCGCGTCTTCTGCTGTTCACAGTCCATATCTAAGGCAGAGTACCCTGCCCAAATGACCAAAAAAATATTTCCTTCGGCACTTACATACGACTGTGTAACGATTGACAAGAACAGAGGAAAGGAATACAGTAACAGACGTATGGGAAGAGTTGAGATATCAAGCACTGAAGACAGCAGATGATCAAACAGGTAACAAGAGAAGGCCTAGTCGAAATTCGTGGACAGCAAAAGAGATATTTAATGTCATTGATGAAAGGAGAAAATTTTAAAATGCAGTATAAGAAGCAGGCGAAAGGAAACACAAACATCTAAAAGATGAGACTGACAGGAAGTGCAAAACGGATAAGCAGAAATGGCTAGAGAACAAATGTAAGGATTCAGAAGCATATTTCACATGGGGAAAAATACTACCAACAGGAAAATTAAAGAGGCCTTTGGAGAAAAAAGAAGCACCTCTATGAATGTCAACAGTTCAGAGAGAAAACCAGTCCTAAGCAAAGAAGAGAAAGCTGAATTGTGAATGGACTATACAGAGTGTCTATACAAATTTGAAAGCAGTAGATGAGGATAAAATGGGAGATATGATACTGCGAGAAGAATTTGCCAGAGCAATTAAAGACACGATTTAAAACGAGGCCTTTGGAGTAGACGACATTCTGTAAGAAATACTGACAGCTTTGGGAGAGCCAGCTATGACAAAATTATTCCAGCTAGCGTACGTGTGTACGAGACAGGCAAAATACTCTCATACTTCAAGATGAATGCAGTAACAGCAATTCCAAAGAAAGCAAACACTGACAGGTGTGAATATTACCGAACTATCAGTTCAATAAGTCATGGTTGCCAAATACTAATAGGAATTCTTATCAGAAGAATGGGAAAATTGCAGAAGCAGACCTTGGCGAACGTCAGTTTTTATTCCGGAAAAATTTAGGGACACCCAAGACAAATCTGATCCTACGACTTCTCTTAAGAGTTACGTTAAGGTAAGGCTAACCAACGTTTGTAGTATTTATAGACTTAGAGAAAGCTTTTGACGATGGTGACTGGAATACCCTGTGACTGGAATACTCTCTTTGAAGTTCTGAAGGTAGCAGGGATAAAATACAGGGAGCGAAAGGCTACTTACAGCTTGTACAGAAACCAGACGTCAGTTGTAAGAGTAAAGGGGCATGAAGGGCAGGAAACGGTTGAGAAAGGAGTGAGACATGGCCTCTCCCGATTTTATTCTACCTTTATATAGAGCAAGCAGTAAAGGAAACTAAAGAAAACTACGGAACAGCAATAAAAGTCCAGGTGGAAGAAATAAAAACTTTGTTTGCCGATGACATTCTAATTCTGTAGAGACAGTAAAAGTTTTGGAGGAGCAGTTGAACGGAATGGACAGTGTCTTAAAAGTAACATGTCAGATGAACATCAGCAAAGCAAAACAATGAAATGTAATAGTACCAGATCAGATGATGAAGAGGAAATTACATTAGGAAACGAGACACATAGTGTATGAGTTTGGCTATTCGGGCAGCAAAATAACTGCTGATGGCCGACGCAGAGAGGACATAAAACGTAGATTGGCAATGGCTATAAAAGCGTTTCTGAAGAAGAGAGATTTGGGAAGTCTTTTCTGAAAGTATTTGTGGAGTAGAGCCATGTATGGAAGTAAAACATGGACGATAACCAGTTTAGACAAGAGAATACAAGGTTGCTGGTGCTACAGAATAATGCTGAAGATTAGATGGGTACATCACATAATTAATGAGTAGGTACTGAATAGAACTGGTGAGAAAGAAATTTGTGGCACAATCTGACTAGAAGAAGGGATCAGTTGACAGGACACTTTCTCAGATACCAAGGGACCACCAATTAGCATTATAGGGAAATGTGGATGGGGTAGGGGGTAGTGGGAGGGTGGTGAAGATTATAGATGGAGCTCGACAGATGGGTACATGAAGCAGATTCATAAGGTTGCAGGTTGCAGTAGTTGTATGAACAAGATAGAGTAGCACGGAGGTCTGCATCGAACCAGTCTTTGGACTGGAGACCACAACAACGACACTGTCCTCATCTCATGTACTCCTGCATTGTGTAAAGACCATATTTCGTAAAGGTTAGGACAACATTGTTGATTTATTGGAGAAAAATCTAACCATTGCATAGAGCAACTTGTGGGACTCGGTTAAGCAAACAGACACAAAGGAGGTAACTAACACATTCTTAAGACTTGCGAGAACCTAGGAAGACTGTACTCGACCAAAATGGCTTGAATTACTTAATATTTACATCGTTTTGAAGAGTACTAAAATTAAATCATGTTCTTCAGAATATCTTATTGTAACATGATGTTTATGAACATCTACAAAGGTTTGCACTAAGAACACTTTTCTTGTGCCTTGTATATCATTTATTGTTTCCAGAATCACTGAAAGAACACCTACAATTGTAAGCTGTACAGGTGTGCTAATAATTACTGTAGCTATCACAACTGACTGTTCACATCGTGAAGAGTCAGCTCATATTAATATACCAGTGTCTTCGTTTTTTTCTTAACACATGAGGATGCAGAAGGCAATGGAAACCACTGCATTAAAGACACGTAACGTGTATCCACAGGATATGTAATAAAGATTCCGGAATGATTCCCATTCGGATGTCCGGGAGGGGACTGCCAAGGGGGATGTTACCATGAGAAAAAGATCGAATAATCAATGAAAGGATAACGTTCTAAGAGTCGTGGCACGGAATGTCAGAAGCTCGAACGTGATAGGGAAACTAGAAAATCTGAAAAGGGAAATGCAAAAGCTCAGTCTAGATATACTAGCGGTCAATGAAGTGAAGTGGAAAAAAGGCAAGGATTTCTGGTCAGATGAGTATAGGGTAAAATCAACAGCATCGGAACATGGTATAATGGAAGTAGGATTCATTATGCATAGGAGAGTAGGGCAGAGGGTGTGTTACTGTGAACAGTTCAGTGACAGTCCTGTTCTTATCAGAACTGACAGCAAACCAACACCGACAACGATAGTTCAGGTATACATGTCAACTTCGCAAGCTGAAGATGAAGGGATAGAGAAAGTGTATGAGAATATTGAAAGGATAATACTGCGTATCAACGGAGATGAAAATCTAATAGTCATGGGAGACTGGAATGTAGCTGTAGGGGAAGGAGTAGAAGAAAAGGTTACAGGAGAATATGGGCTTGGGACAAGGAATGAAAGAGGAGAAAGACTAATTGAGTTCTGTAACAAGTTTCAGCCAGTAATAGCGAATACTCTGTTCAGAAATCACAAGAGGAAGAGGTATACTTGAAAAATGCCAAGTGATATTGGAAGATTTCAGTAGGATTGCATCATGGTCAGACAGAGATTCTGAAATCAGATACAGGATTGTAAGCCGTACCCAGGAGCAGATACAGACTCAGATAACAATATAGTAATGATGAAGAGTAGGCTCAAGTTTAAGGAAGAAACAATACGCAAAGAAGTGGAGTACGGAAGTACTAAGGAATGACGAGATACGGTTGAAGTTCTCTAAGGCTATAGATACAGCAATAAGGAATAGCTCATCTCTAAAAAGGGCATCTCTAAAAAGGGTCTTCACAGAATTTGGGAAGGAAAACATAGGTACAAAGAAGGTAATTGCGAAGAAACCATGGGGAACAGAAGAAATAATTCTGTTGATCGATGCAAGGAGGTAGTACACATATGTTCCAGGAAACTCAGGAATACAGAAATACTAGTCGCTGAGGAATGAAATAAATAGGAAGAGCAGGGACGGTAAGACGAAATGGTTCAAATGGCTCTGAGCACTATGGAACTTAACATCTATGGTCATCAGTCCCCTAGAACTTAGAACTACTTAAACCTAACTAACCTAATGACATCAAACAGTCATCACGAGGCAGAGAAAATCCCTGACCCCGCCGGGAATCGAACCCGGGAACCCGGGCGCAGGAAGCGAGAACGCTACCACACGACCACGAGCTGCGGACAAGACGAAATGGCTGCACGTGTGTCACTAGTCTTCAGTTGGTAAAAACTGTTTATCAGTTTTACGAAGTGAAACCTCGAAGTCCACGTATGTGTAACCATGGGACTGAATAGGATAAGGCATGTCCTTGCAAGCTGCCGTACGTGTTTTCTTATGTTAAGAAAATAGTAGTATAGGCCGATCTTACTTATACACTTAGATACGACATCGTGATCCCACGCGTTATGTGTGTATATTTTTTCTCTTGTACTACTTTTTCCAAAATGTGGAAAGCAAAGAGATTTGCAGTGGAACAGGTCCACTGTCAAAGGTAGTAGAAATATTTTCGGTTATAACTTTTGACCTGATTGTTTAGAGACCAGGATCCTTTTCTCAAATTGATACATGTACGCTCCCCATAGTCTCTGAAATTTTTTAACAGCATCACGAAAACATCCTGTATCAAAACCAGAGATACGTGTCCACCATAGCAAAGATTAACCAGCCTGAGATGCGGTACAACTGACGACCGAAGTGGAATGAAATTTATCGTTCGTGGGGTGCTGAGGACCTGAATTATCGGCTATCAGTTACAAATAAAGCTACAAGATACGTAGCAATTTTAAATGCGCTCGGTACAATGGGTTTTATCGCTTGAGCAGGCTTGTACGTGGGTAGGACCCAAGTAAATAGAACGTGACTGCTTGATGCCCTGAATCTTGACTATCTTATGCAAAGATAACAACGGAATAATACAGTATTTGCAAGTGAAAAATTAATCATTACGCTCGATACAGCGACTTTTATTGTTCAAGCAAGCTCATAAAGCAATAGGACTCAAGCAAGTATCACGTGAATAGCTGATGGACTAAACCTCGATTCTCATTTATGAAGAAAATGTCAAAAATGCAACGCTAACACCTCGGTACGCTAAGAAATGACACATGGGGCACACTGTAATTAGGTCCGATAGCTATATTCTGATACTGCACGCACGGGGATACAAGACTAACGGTTTTCCTAACCACATAAAGTACTTCCCTTAAAATTACGCTTTTCATACACATTCTTATGAGAAAAATTAGAAATCATGTTATGGCAAAATAACTATCTAGATCCTCACCAATTTGGAAACATGGGCCTTAATACATATCAATACTAATATTACAAATACGAAAGTAACTCTGTCTGTTACGCTTTCAAGATGGAAGAACATGGATACTTTAGGAAGTGTGTAGTTCAATATATTTATTGATTTGAAGAATGTAATAGCTACACTCATGCTGAGAAAAAAACATAACACCTCGAACGACTAGAGATAGGACGTTCATAATCACAGGACAGGACAGTATAAGGCATATCCTTATAAGCTGCTGTATAAAGGACACTAGTATTTTTTGCACAAATGATCAGCATTTCGGTCACCTCGCTCCACTTGAGTCCTGTTGGCTAGTAAGCACAGGGTCCATCATGGGCCCTAATAACTTGTTCCGTGCGTGATGCATCGACGCGTATAAGGCGCCAATGGCGTTCTGAGGTGGCCATCCATGCTGCATTCACCTGGTTCCAAAGTTCAGCTGTGGTGGTTGGCATTAGGCCACACCACTGCACCCGTCGTTTCACCATATGCCACATATTTTCGACTGGCGACCACACTGGTGATCTGGCGGACCAAGGCAAACGGCTGACACCCTGACACGCCATGAAGGCTCGTGTTCGTGCAGCAACATGTGATCGCGCATTGTCTTGCTGAAAAATGGGGCTCGGGAGTTGTGCAGAAAGTGTGTGGCTACTGAATGCAGGATGTCATTCAAGTACGTCACACTGGTCACAGTGTCCTGGGCATGCACAAATTGTGATTTTTGCTTGTACTCAATGGCACACCACACCATAAGCCCTTGACGCTACGTATCTTGTGCGAATGCAATCATTGTGATGTCCCACCCCCTGTTCACAGCGAAGGAAAATGCGGCCTTCATTTTCAAACAAGCAGAACCTGGATTCGTCCGATAACACTATCTTATGCCATTCCTGTCGCCAGTGACGTCATTTCATACACCACTGGTGTCTAGCATGTTTCTGCTGATTCGTAAAGATAGGTGAAGAAGAGGACGACGCGCACGTAACCCTGGCGTAATAAACGGCGACGGAGTGTCACGCCTGATAGTGTGCGACGTGTTACACTGTTACACTGTTGCCCAGAGCCGAGGAGGGCGCAGATTTGTCCTGCAATGCCATTTCGATGAGATGTCGACCTACGCGGGTAGTGGTCTGGGTGGTGCGACCTAACCCATCTTCTCATGTTCTACGGCCTTCTGTGAATCATTCTGCACGGCTGGGGCACAAGGACAAATCGGCCGTGGCAGAACAAAGCCTCGATGAAGAAACGAAAATGCTTTGCCGAGCCAATGGCTTCTGGGAGGGCGTCATCAAGCAATCAGTCGAAATAAGATTATATGACAATCTCGTCAACAGGGACGAGGGCTACCATTTAAGTTCGGCATGGAACCCTGCAGTAGCAGCTACACACCGGAACCGTGCTCACCTGCTAACGCCTCGCGATTCTAAGCTAGACTAACCCGGCAGGCGGCGGCGTCGCCCGGCCACGCGCGGTTCACCCCCACCACCAGCCCAGCACCGGTAGGAGGGGGGGGGGGGGAGGGACGGCCGCCGCGCGCCGCTGACCGGCTATATATAGAAGACGACCGGATTTTCGACGCAGCTACTCGGATGGAAGCCCGAGAAGATTTCATCAGCAGTATACACCGGGAAAGCCTGCATTCACATATTCTGCACACATCCGTTTCACTGCCGAAACACTTTGTCCTACACCAGCAGCAATTTTCCTGATCGATGAATGACATTCTCTCATACCAATAATGTGCCTTCTTGCAGACTACTAACGTGACGGTACGGTTCGCGCATGCGTCTTGACCCTGCTCAAGTCGAGTACGGCTTACAGCGAGAACCGCAGGTACATTTTACCGATAGGTGGTTTGCCCCACGATATCGATGATGACCTTGAACCCTCCGGTCGACATGCTTGAAACGATAATCATGTAATGAGGGTAGTGCAATAAAAATTAGAGTAATGGCTGGTAATGCTGTTCAGATGGTTTCAATTAAATGTCCGCGAAGTACATTTCGGTGTGTATAGGCTATAATGTCCTGTGATTATAATCGTCCTATCTCTAGACGTTCTAGGTGTTTTCTTTTTTCTGCTCATGAGTGTATCTACTCATTGACTTTTCAGCTTTATCGAATTTGTGAAAATGCTTTCATTGTTTGATATGTTCCATACAATACGATTCACCGTGTGTTTGTATAATCCTCTACATGTTTAATCCACATTTCCATACTGATATCAGTCACAAACCGCCTCTTTATAGCCGCCGAGCGTCAATTATAGCTGTTTTGTTGCGTTCAAATGTGTGTTAAATTGGATTTGTGCGTTCATCGTCTTATAATCATGAACGTGCAAGTTACTGAAGTGGTATCGAATAAAAACACTTGTACCAAGCTCCAAAACATTCCAACGGGGTCCCCCACCCACTAAAGACACAGGCACATTTCGTTTCATTTTAATGATACGCGAGGACACCTGTGGGTAACAGCTTGAATACAATGCGTATGCAATTCTAAGCACGTTTAATCCACGCCAATCCGTTCTTCGATACTAATGTTGTAGGTGTGAAAGTAACTTCGTCTGTTACGTTTTCATGACTTAACCAGTGAAATGATATGCATGAAATTTGGCGTGAGACAGTTTGAACGCTGATGAGAGAGGTAGCCTACTTTACGAAGTGTGTAGTACAATATTTGAAGAATATTACGCAAAGTAAGGAAAATTATTTACTCTTTGAAAAAGCTATTTACTCTTTCACTTTTGTACTTTATCATATTTGTGAAAATGCTTTTGTTGGTCGATATGCTGTACGTAATATGATTCAACGTAATCAATAACATGCTTATTCAGTTCTCAATGTGTTTAATCAACATTTCCATACTAATATCAATACTGTTAATTGCGAAAGTTTTCACGACTCTACCGCTGAACCGATTTCAATATTTTTGGTATGGAAATACCTTGAAGCCCGAGAAAGATCATATTCTACTTTAGAAACTTGTATCTCTTGGAGTATTACTAACATTTTTAAATATGGTACACGCGAGTGGCATGCAGAGGACGCTGGTGCAACTCTTAGTGTCTACAGGTTATTCCGTGAGAGTGCAGATACAATGTTGTTGTGCTCCTGGCTTATGACGTTGCGTTGGTACACCACCGGGCATAGCTGGAGAGTCTCGCTGGAGATATAACAATAAAATCCGACGGTAAGCCTGAGAACCATAATTAAAACTACTACTACACTACTGGCCATTAAAATTGATACACCAAGAAGAAATGCTGATGATAAACGGGTATTCATTGGACAAATATATTATTACTAGAACTGACATGTGATTACATTTTCACGCAATTTCGGTGCATAGATCCTGAGAAATCAGTACCCAGAACAACCACCTCTGGCCGTAATAACGGCCGTGATACGCCTGGGCATTGAGTCAAACAGAGCTTGGATGGCGTGTACAGGTACAGCTGCCCATGCAGCTTCAACACGATACCACATTTCATCAAGAGTAGTGACTGGCGTATTGTGACGAGCCAGTTGCTCGGCCAAATTGGTGAGAGATCTGGAGAATGTGCTGGCCATGGCAGCAGTCGAACATCTTCTGTATCCAGAAAGGCCCGTACAGGACCTGCAACATGCGGTCGTGCATTATCCTACTGCAATGTAGGCTTTCGCAGGGATCGAATGAAGGGTAGAGCCATACCTGAAATGTAACATCCACTGTTCAAAGCGCTGTCAATGCGAACAAGAGGTGACCGAGACGTGTAACCAAAGGCACCCCATACCATCTCGCCGGGTGATACGCCAGTATGGCGATGACGAATACACGCTTCCAATGTGCGTTCACCGCGATGTCGCCAAACATGGATGCGACCATCATGATGCTGTAAACAGAACCTGGATTCATCCGAAAAAATTACGTTTTGCCATTCGTGCACCCAGATTCGTCGTTGAGTACACCATCGCAGGCGCTCCTGTCTGTGATGCAGCGTCAAGGGTGACCGCAGCCATGGTCTCCGAGCTGATAGTCCACGCTGCTGCAAACGTCGTCGAACTGTTCGTGTAGATGGTTGTTGTCTTGCAAACGTTCCCATCTGTTGACTGAGGGATCGAGACGTGGCTGCACGGTCCGTTACAGCCATGCGGATAAGATGCCTGTCACCTCGACTGCTAGTGATACGAGGCCGTTGGGATCCAGCACGGCGTTTCGTATTACCCTCCTGAACCCACCGATTCCATACTCTGCTGCCAGTCATTTGATCTCCATCAACGCGAGCAGCAATGTCGCGATACGATAAACCGGAATCGCGACAGGCTACAATCCGACCTTTATCAAAGTCGGAAACGTGATGGTACGCATTTCTCCTCCTTACACGAGGCATCACAACAACGTTTCACCAGGCAACGCCGGTCAACTGCTGTTTGTGTACGAAAAATCGGTGGGAAACTTTCCTCATGTCAGCGCGTTGTAGGTGTCGCCACCGGCGCCAACCTTGTGTGAATGCTCTGAAAAGCTAATCATTTGCATATCACAGCATCTTCTTCCTGTCGGTTAAGTTTCGCGTCTGTAGCACGTCATCTTCGTGGTGTCGCAATTTTAGTGGCCAGTAGTGTATAAGCCTCGCAAACGTAAGTCTGATTTAGCGCATAGTTCCAAGAGAGCTCATGCTGCGGAAGTTACTCTAATCCAGCGAACCTCAGAGCAATCTCCTGTTCGCCGGAATTAGCGTCTAGAACGTTCGGCGGTCTTAAGAGCTATAAAGACAGTAGAACAATCACAAACCCGTCACATTTTGGACGCTGAGCCTCGCGCTTCTCTTTCAGCTACCAAGACTCTTGAAGATGCACTACGACGACGTCATTTAAAGGCTGTACGACAGACAGTCGTACCTCTACGTGTGGAACCTAGGGGGATTTAGTGAGGCTACATCAATGATCTTATAAATGACTATGTTCATCATAAATTACTCATCAGAGAGGATACATCAAAAGTGTAAGCATTCACTCCCGTTAAAATGGAAGGGAGAATTATTTGCATGTGCTGCTCTGGTGTCAAAATCTCATATCTTGTACTAGGTGAACCAGAGAAACCCCTAAAACCTCTACACGAACGTAATGGATCGAGGCACTTTTAAATATACTGAGAAAACATAATGCATGATTTCATATTTGACAGAGAGCAAAATAATAGAAACACATTCATTATGTACCTACATACCTACACTGCTGGTCCCGGAGGAGGTTCGAGTCCTCCCTTGGCCATGGGTGTCTGTGTGTTTCTCCTTAGGATAATTTAGGTTAAGTAGTGCGTAAGCTTAGGGACTGATGACCTTAGCAGTTAAGTCCCATAAGATTTCACACACATTTGAACATTTGAACGTACACTGCATACATTTTTCATATACAGGTTTGTACCCCATAGACGTCCCTTAATATTACTAGCTTTCACCCATCATGACAAAACTACCGATATGTGAGCGAAGCAGCTGGTAATAGCTAGCCTCAGAACAAATTGCATTTCACCGTGGACCTACGTCCATGGGGCGTTTACAGAATGTGGAGCGTTCACAGAATACGTCCCTCATTTAACCACATCGCCGGAAGAGTTATTTGAAATTCCGTTTCCCCAGAGTGTCCGGCCGTATTTTAGGGTAGGTGCAGAAACTGTTTCTACTTGTACCACACTAGCGTGCAGAAACGGGCTTCCGCCCGTGTGACTGCCCTTTGTCTCTCACAGTAGGTAAACTTTTTAAGGTTTTGTTCGGGAACAAAGCAATTCAGCCTGCGATTTTGAAAACTAAATATTTCTGCAGATAGGCCGATCTCATCTTTAAGTATGGCCACATGGGACAACAACGCTTCCTGGATTTCTGGAACACCTTTCTGGTGTCCTCCTCGCCACTGTCGAGTCTTGTACCGTAACAAAGCAAGGAAGAGGGTGTTACTATGGATGACCAGTATCCTCTTTCTCAACACAAATGCACATGTCGATTAATACCGTTCTTTATTTACCTGAACGTTTACTTATCTTCAGTAGATTGGTTGGTTGGTTGGTTTGGGGAAGGAGACCAGACAGCGAGGTCATCGGTCTCATCGGATTAGGGAAGGACGGGGAAGGAAGTCGGCCGTGCCCTTTGAAAGGAACCATCCCGGCATTTGCCTGGAGCGATTTAGGGAAATCACGGAAAACCTAAATCAGGATGGCCGGACGCGGGATTGAACCGTCGTCCTCCCGAATGCGAGTCCAGTGTCTAACCACTGCGCCACCTCGCTCGGTTATATCTTCAGTAGAGTCCAAGCGTTGTGGTACAGGCTCATCTGTTATATTTACTATCAAAAACAGTCTTCATCACAATTTATTTACTATGGTGACCGGTTTCGACCACTACTGTGGTCACCTTCAGACCTATAAGTCGTACACAAAGCTTTAATTAGTGGGCTACATACATTAAAGAAAATCCACAAAGTTATAAACCTATACAACAATGAATTACCAATGAGTAAGAACCTCCTTCTGGTGGTAAATCACTACTGGAGAAACCAGTGCACTTCTTACTATATAAAATGGAGGGTCCGTCCACTTCTAACGGAATGATTTCGTTTCTAACAAATGGGTTATAGGTCGAATAACAATGTAAAATTTCTTAGTTAAAAGAACATTGAAAGGTCTCTGTTGGATTCCTTTCATGTTAATTTCTTAAATCTGTTGTCAGTTACGGCATACATTCCACTTCTAAATTTACTGTGATGTTTCTGGCTTTCTGGGAGGAGACTGAGCAGTGAAACGTGTTACTTTTACACAAACAAGAACGATCTGTCACACTACTACACATTAAAGCACAGTTTATATGTAATTCATATACACTCCTGGAAATTGAAATAAGAACACCGTGAATTCATTGTCCCAGGAAGGGGAAACTTTATTGACACATTCCTGGGGTCAGATACATCACATGATCACACTGACAGAACCACAGGCACATAGACACAGGCAACAGAGCATGCACAATGTCGGCACTAGTACAGTGTATATCCACCTTTCGCAGCAATGCAGGCTGCTATTCTCCCATGGAGACGATCGTAGAGATGCTGGATGTAGTCCTGTGGAACGGCTTGCCATGCCATTTCCACCTGGCGCCTCAGTTGGACCAGCGTTCGTGCTGGACGTGCAGACCGCGTGAGACGACGCTTCATCCAGTCCCAAACATGCTCAATGGGGGACAGATCCGGAGATCTTGCTGGCCAGGGTAGTTGACTTACACCTTCTAGAGCACGTTTGGTGGCACGGGATACATGCGGACGTGCATTGTCCTGTTGGAACAGCAAGTTCCCTTGCCGGTCTAGGAATGGTAGAACGATGGGTTCGATGACGGTTTGGATGTACCGTGCACTATTCAGGGTCCCCTCGACGATCACCAGTGGTGTACGGCCAGTGTAGGAGATCGCTCCCCACGCCATGATGCCGGGTGTTGGCCCTGTGTGCCTCTGTCGTATGCAGTCCTGATTGTGGCGCTCACCTGCACGGCGCCAAACACGCATACGACCATCATTGGCACCAAGGCAGAAGCGACTCTCATCGCTGAAGACGACACGTCTCCATTCGTCCCTCCATTCACGCCTGTCGCGACACCACTGGAGGCGGGCTGCACGATGTTGGGGCGTGAGCGGAAGACGGCCTAACGGTGTGCGGGACCGTAGCCCAGCTTCATGGAGACGGTTGCGAATGGTCCTCGCCGATACCCCAGGAGCAACAGTGTCCCTAATTTGATGGGAAGTGGCGGTGCGGTCCCCTACGGCACTGCGTAGGATCCTACTGTCTCGGCGTGCATCCGTGCGTCGCTGCGGTCCGGTCCCAGGTCGACGGGCACGTGCACCTTCCGCCGACCACTGGCGACAACATCGATGTACTGTGGAGACCTCACGCCCCACGTGTTGAGCAATTCGGCGGTACGTCCACCCGGCCTCCCGCATGCCCACTATACGCCCTCGCTCAAAGTCCGTCAACTGCACATACGGTTCACGTCCACGCTGTCGCGGCATGCTACCAGTGTTAAAGACTGCGATGGAGCTCCGTATGCCACGGCAAACTGGCTGACACTGACGGCGGCGGTGCACAAATGCTGCGCAGCTAGCGCCATTCGACGGCCAACACCGCGGTTCCTGGTGTGTCCGCTGTGCCGTGCGTGTGATCATTGCTTGTACACACCGGTGTCAATGTGTTCTTTTTTCCATTTCCAGGAGTGTATGTAATTCATGTCACACAGTGTCATACGGAACCTACATCCGCTTTCTTTTATTTGCTGTATATGATAAGGTACTGTCATCCCCCTTCCCTTCTGTGTGAAAGAATGAATGAGCAAATGTATTTCTAGTTGCATGCTGGATGGTAGCAGACAAGCCTGTCTGCTAGAGAACAGTAGGACCAACGTCAGAACAGGTAGCTACGCTTTCTAGAAGCAAAGAGGTTTCTATTCTCAGTATGGTCCTGTCCGTCCCATGTCATGTTGGTATAGGAAGCTGCCTCTCTGCTCACTTCCGTTTGTAACTGTGAGGCACCCTCAGGAAGGGACCACGGCAGTCTGTTCGCGGCGAGCGTCTGAAGTGGTAAGATCTCCGGCTAAGCGCGTGTCTGCTAAGTCCGTAGGACAATGGATTTCTTAAGTTCAGCCTAACTGAAAATTTAATCACCTTTATTTCAGGTTTAGCTCTAAAATATCTAATGTTATCTTAAATTGCAACGCAGTGTATTTCGAGTGTGAAGTTCAGAATATCTTCCGGTAGTTGCTTTGTCACTACTTTGTGAGTAAAGTGGAACCACGTGTTGATCAGTAACTCTAACTAAGATCATCAATCTTCAATGCGAATGTGCGTGAGATTATAACGTCTCGTCTTGACAATATTTTTCAATATAGCAACTTTTCTTTATGTTCAACCCACGTGGGGTGTACTTTGTGAGACCAGTACCACGTGCTTATACAATTGTTTGACCCATCAGGTTAATAGTAAGACGATAGTAACCAGTTCGAGGTTTTTCTTTTGTAAATTGCTTTTCGATGTAATTTATTTTAATTATCAAAATTATTGTGGAGTTACACTCTTTGTGTAAACCAAGTTGACCACGTGAAGCATGTGGTGTAATCATCAAAGTAGCCCTCAGCTATTCTTTTCGGGAAGATTTCACAGAGAGTTAGTATGAATTTAGTATACCAGTGTGTGGTAATTATATGACGGACAGGATTGCGCTACGAATGTAACTTCTTTGGGTGAAAATTGAATCGGTTGGTTGTGGTTAATTTCGTCTTGCGTATGTTTCAACGTTCTTCGTGTGTAATTTTATGAATGAAGTGTTGTATGCAGTCTCCCAATCTTGGCTCCATATTTGATGTGTTCTGTAAGATTACAAACTCACATTTTCACAATCTTAAATAAGGCACTAGTTCAGTTATGAATGAAGTTTAATATGCTGAAATTTCAATGATCAATGTTAAAATAAATTTCCAAATATAAACTGATTTATTTCTTTTTATTTAAATTCTCTTTTTATATATATGTATCACCGGTTGTCGTATGACGATTAAAAGATTATAATTAACGTTAGTCTGGTTGGGAATTTGGTAAGCTAGACTGGATACCTGTTGAAACAGTTGCGCAGTAATGCAAGGTTAACTTCCCCACATAGCTCACAGCTTTCAAACCGCTTTTATTGTCTATGAGCACCGCTTTCAGAACAAATTAATGCAACAATATTACAACGTTGTCAAGAAAGGAAAATAAACATAAACTAAGGTTAGCTTGTTCAACAGCTGTTGTCAATTAAGAAGCGCTAAAAATATTTAAACATGTAAAATGAACTTCGTTTTGACAGTACATGGGTTGCCCTCTCAAGGCCTGTTTGTGAACCATTTGGAACCGCCCGTTGCCATGGTGAAGTTCGACGCCGTTCCTAAGATGTGGCAGCAGGCTTCTTTCCACTGAAGTTCTTGTTAAGTCGATAGGCAAACTAGTGGCTCCCATAGTGAGGATAAACGGCAGTCTAAGGATGTGGCTGCAGGCTTCTTTCTAACGAAGTTGTTGCGAAAGTGCAATGGCAAAGACTGTCACGTCAGACGATGTACTATTGAGCAGCAGCATGTCTTTATTGAAACAATTCTCAATGAGTAGGCTGCAATAATCGTTAACTGACATGTGTAGTACATGCTGCACAGATACGATTTACTACTGTAATAAGACACTTCCATTTACATTGATTACATAATAATTCTTACAGATCAATACTAAAGAAAAAGAATCGAGAGGGCACAGTAGTTGTCCATATTTATGAAATATTGTCTATGAAGTTCATATGCAGATTCCATTTTTTTATTTTTTCCTTTTTTTACTTTATTTTTTTATTTTTTTACATGTGACAATTTTTAAAAGGCATTGCTATGTCTTATATTACATGCCAGTCTTATAAACAAATGAAAATAAAGAAAATGGAAGGAATTTAAAATTATAATACTACGAGCCGTAGTGTCAAAAAAAAAGGGATGTGAATTAGCAGTATACAGTCTTAAAGCATATAGGCAAACATTCTAAAAACAGTCAGTCATAAAATAATGTTTGGCGAAATAAAATTACAAAGTAAAGATAAAATATTTCCTAAAGGTCTTAATAATTTTAAAAATGAAGTACAGATGAGTGAAGATTCTGAAGGAGATCGTCAAACAGCTCAAAGAAATAAAATTCCTGGCAGATTAAAATTGTGTGCCCGACCGAGACTCGAACTCGGGACCTTTGCCTTTCACGGGCAAGTACTCTACCATTTTTTTGTCTGCTTTTTTATTTTTATTTTATTTTATTTTTATACAAATGGATAAAAGGAAGGCCGTTCCTCTTCGGCTACATAAACAGAATAATAGGAAGTCGTCCCATTACGACAAAGGATGCTCCATACTATAGCCCGCTGCGAATTTTTCGATGACTGTCTTCTCGTTGCTGTGTTGTTTCCGTTGTTTGTTCAATCTCATAAAAAAGGAACTGGGAAGAGGTGCTATGGTTATCTTCTCATGTCATCGATAATCCAGCTGCGAGGCGGATTATGGAATGCGCTCCAAAGAAAATTAGAAAAATATTGCCTATATTTAGGGTTCTTGACGATCGCACAATGTCGTTCGTTGAGGTAATAGCTAAAATCGGGTACTGTCTTTTCGCCATTACCGAAGAGGTAGTGAACAGCGTGGCCGCTGATCCACGTCACAGAGTTCGTTTTTGCTCTTGGGAAATAAATCTTACCGGGGAAAAGAAGTGATCGGGTAGTTATCCTGTCGGGAGTCGTGCGTGTGAGAAAAGCCAGTATCTAACGCACCAAATACCAAACGCCCTTTGCCGACCCGCATTCGAAACGATGTTCATCCGTGTCAATCACTTGGCATGTGGCACACAAGGGTGAATCAGCGAGGTGGATGTGATGTAGGCGGGACTGGCACAACTGTTTCCCATTAACAGTTACGTACCATGCAGATTGCACGTTAGTATCAAGGGTGGTGGCATTCACTGCCTGCCACACAGCGCGCCACTTTGTATTGGGGTGTTTGCTTTCAATCACATTCGGCGTCCTGTTCATTTGCATGGCAGCATATATCGCCCTCGTCATCATCAAGCGTGTGGGTAGTAGTGCGGTGCGGATGTAGCTTAATTCAAGGAAGAATTGGCTAATGTAGAAGAAAGGTTTTGGGATGTCCGATATCATCACAGGGGGTGCGAGTGAGATTGGTCGTAAGGCTTCCAGTAAGAGACTTGTGAGGCACGTCGGACTTCGTCGCCACAGTTGCAGGTGACAGCTGACGAACAGGGCCTTCGCTCTGTCCTGAACATGACAAAGGCCTAAACCCCCTCTGCTCCTCGGGAGGGTTAGGGACTCGTAACGAATCTTAAACAATATGCCCGTATTAACAAAGGATCCCAAAACCGCCAACATGCGGTGAGCCAGGGTAGGTGGTATGGGGAGTATCTGTGCAAAATGGGGGATACGTGACGCCAAATAGACGTTAGCATATCGTGTCCGTTGCAGGAGGTCTAGATGTCTCAGACGGTGGTCACTTATTCCTGCTCTCATCTGATTCAATAAACGCCTGTAGTTAAGGGCTGTTGAACGCTTCATGTCAGATGTGAAATCAATGCCAAGACAACGGATTGTGTCACTGATTCGTAGCGGTGCGACGTTCTCGTCTGGTAGGCCCCTGCCTATAGACAGGGCGTGTGATTTGTTGAGATTGAGATGACTCCCCGATGCCGCGCCGTAGGTCGCCACCCACGCCAGTGCTGCACGAACATCGTCATTATTGCGAAGAAGGAGTACCAGATCATCCGCATAGGCAGTGCAGCAAAAAGTGTGTCCACCAAGGGACATCCCAGTCAGGCGTTGTCGGAGGCCGCAGAGGAGTGGTTCCAAGACGAGGGCGTACAATATCGCCGAAAGAGGGCAGCCTTGTCGCACCGATCGCTGGATCTGTACCGGCGGCGTAAGACGGCCATTATATAACACCTTGGACGTCGCGCCGCGTAGGAGACGCATCAGTACATTAACTATGACGTCCGGATACTCCATGTGTCGCAGTACCTCCATCAAAAATGTGTGGTCGACTCTGTCAAAGGCCTGGCTAAAGTCGAGTGAGGCCAAAACTCCTGGCAGTTGGCGAGCTTTGGCTAGCGCGATCATATCTCTATATCGGCACATTGCAGTGCGAATATTATGGTCACCACCTAACGATGCCTGGTCCTGCGACACAACACATCGTACTGATCGCTTTAGGCGTGCCGCCAGAAGCCGGGTGAAAATCTTCAAGTCACTGTTGAGTAAGGTCAAGGGCCGATAGTCACTGATCCTGGATCCGCCTCGTGGTTTGTGTATAGGCACAATCAGTCCGTCTAGGAAGGCCCCAGGTATCTGCGTCGTGGGAGACATAAGATCGCGGCAAATATCAGTCCATGCTGGTGCCAGCAATTGTTGATACGTCCGGTAAAATTCCAGAGGAAGGCCATCAGGTCCCGGGGACTTATGAGCAGCCCCAGCCTGTATTGCTTCAATGATTTCCTCTTCCGTTACATCTGCAGTCAAATCCGCCGCCGCTGTCGGAGAGATCGAGCCATAAGTGTGTTGAGAGACTTCGGCGATCACCTCTGGGGGATGTCGATGTTCCGAGTACAGCCTAGTGTAGTGGGCATGAAGGGCGTTTCCTATGTCGCGCTGGGTATCAAGGCGTCGTCCGTCTTCCGTCGTGATAGGTTGGATCAGTGTCCTGCGTCAGCGTCGTCGTTCTGCAATGACGTGGTACATAGACGGTTCCTCCTGGGCCACTCTGTCTTGAGTGCGCGCTCTGACGATCGCACCCTCAAGGTGGCAACGTGTTAATCTGATGATCTGTGCCTTGGCACGGTTCACCGTCACCTGCCGTGCAGGTGAGTACGGCAGTGTTGTACATTCCCTTAAGATGCTGTAGTAAAAGTCCATGGTATGTCTCTTCCATGCTGCAACATCTCGGCCGTAGCCTATCAAGGTCTTCCGGAGGGCTGGTTTGGCGCAGAGTAACCACCACGACAGTGTAGACCGGTAGGTGCCACGCCGGCGGCTACAAGAGTCCCACGTGTTCTCTATAAGACGGCGGCATTCCTGAGAAGCTAGGTGGGCGACGTTCAACTTCCAAGGACCACGCCTGTGCCATACCTTCTGGCGGCTGAGGGTAATAGCGCAGATGTAGGCCTCGTGGTCAGAAAAAGCTGTGGGCCAAACTTCGGCAGCTCTTGTCCCCACAGCTATGGAGCGCGAGATGTAAATCCGGTCGATGCGGCTGGAGGAATGGCTGGTGTAGTGAGTAAATCCGGGCCGATCGCCACAAACATGTTCCCACGAGTCCACCAATTGAAGATTATTTATAATTGTCGTAAGTTCTGCGCAGGGTGAATGATGTGGTAACTGATCCTTAGGTACTTGGCTACAGTTGAAGTCCCCTCCCATTATCAAGGCGTCCTGACGGCCCATAAAGAGGGGCGTGATTGTATGAGCGAAAAAGGTGGATCGTTCGCGACGCCGACCAGATCCTGACGGTGCATAGATGTTAATAAGTTTGACTCCTTGGATAGTAAGAGCCATGCCTCTGGCGTCAGGGAGATACTCGACGTCTTCTGCGGATATACCTTCGCGGAGGAGGATCGCCACACTACTGCCATTGGCAGACGCATGTGAGACCCAAGTCTTGTAGCCATAGGGTCCCTTGAAGTCTGCGACATACACCTCTCGAAGGAGCGCAATGTCGATGTCTGCGTTGAGTAGATCCTGTAGCATCGCTAGTTTATGTCGGGAACGTATGTTGTTGATGTTAATAGTCGCTAGACGGTATGTTTGGTCAGCCAGGTCGGCAACTGGGTTGTGTAGGAGGCCAGGTGTGGGCGGCAGGGGCGGCCCCACAGAGGCTGACGATACAGCCGTAGTCACTGTTGTTGGTCGGTGCTGGGTACAGCCGAGGGAGCATCTCTGCCTGCGGCATCCTCCTGGTTCTGTGGCTCATCCTCGACATCATCCGCCCAAGAATCAGATGCAGCAATTGGTAACTGTTGACTAGTGCTGTCAGTAGAGCGCTTGCGAGCATTTTCAGTAGCAGAAGTGATGTTGTCAGACTGAGGCTCAGAAATTGTATCCGCCGTAGCATCGTGATGGGAAGGGTGAGTTGTGGTGGTAGAGTCCTGAGTGTCGTCCGACGCCGGATGTTCGTCCGGTTCACACATCCGAAGCAGGCAATCATCGGATGGCGTATGGCGCCGTTTCTTGCGTTTTCGAGGGGACCGTTGTTTCCGGACATGTTGTTCTGTGTCAGAGTGCGGGTGACAATCATCTGATCCGGTCTCCATTGGTAGGAAGGCAGAGGTCGGAACAATTTCCGTTTGTACTTCCATCTCCTCTTTAGGCTCGTCTTGGTGGCACAATTGATCACCGTCTTGAGGCAAGTCTGCCGATGACGTCGTAGAGGGGGATATGCTGTCCGCCACACTGTCATCGACCACTGACTGCAATATGGTGTTACGATCCTGGGCAGCAATAGCTGTTGCGGTTGCAGCCGCTGCATACGTGATGGGGAGTGAAGTAGGCGTCGCCTGGGATGGAACTTCACCAACCGGTGTCTGAGTCAGTCGGCGTTGAATGCAGGCCGATCGGACATGTCCTTCCTGGCCACAGCCGGCGCAAGTGCGCGGTTGTCCGTCGTACATGACAATGGCTCTGCAGCCGCCAATTACTAAATAGGACGGCACATGCTTCGTCAGTTCAATCTTAATTTGTCTCACTCCATTTAAGACGGGGTACGTCTCAAACGTTTGCCATTTTTCAGCCAAATGGCTTAGCACGTTACCGTACGGTTTGAAAGCTGTCATCACAACATCTGGCGGGACTTCGAATGGCAGCTCGAAGACCCTCAGAGTGCGAAGGCCTAATCCAGCGTGGTGGATCGTGACAGTTCCTATGTGACCATCAGAATGCTTGAATTTAAGTCCATTAGCGTGTCGGCACACAACATCAGTGCATGCCTTTTCATTGATCATTTTTATGTAGACGACACTTTGTGTTATAGAAAAGTGGATCCCAATGATGTCTTGAGGTGCAACGTGAAGTTCTTCCCGGATGAAACGTTCAATGTCAAGTGCTCGAGGTCTTGCGTAGTCCGCTTGAAATGTGATCTTAATTGTGGACTTGCGATACGAGTGCGCCATGGCACTACCGAGACACGGACGCGTGACACTCGCCGCAGCGGAAGGTCAACAGTAAACACTCGCGCGCGCGGTGCGCTAACAGGGGGACACAGGCACGACGACCTTGCCCCGCCGCTTCTAACAGCGGACTACCATCTGAGCTACCGAAGCACGACTCACGCCCACTCCTCACAGCTTCACTTCTGCCAGTATCTCGTCTCCTACCTTCCAAACTTTACAGAAGCTCTCCTGCGAAACTCGCAGATGGTAGAGGACTTGCCCGCGAAAGGCAAAGGTCCCGAGTTCGAGTCTCGGTCGGGCACACAGTTTTAATCTGCCAGGAAGTTTCATATCAGCGCACACTCCGCTGCAGAGTGAATATCACATTCTGGAGCTCAAAGAAATGTTTGTCTTGGAATTCAAGTTTCTTATTTAAAACAGATAACGGTTTACTTTTGTGAAGTGAATAGATTTCAATTTCTTCTAAAGTATTTAGCAGTAGTCCTTTTGGCGTAGTATGTAATATTTTCAAATTGTTAGAAATGCAACCCTCAGAATGATTGTATCCATCAAGATGTTAACCAAATATTGATTTGGTACGTGCAGTACCAGTAGTATATTCCTTAAAACGTGTTAGGAAGTTACGGCCAGTTATAGTTCTCTTACACACATATTGGTAATCCTGCTGTTACAATCTTCAGCCTCACTGCTAGTCCCGCTACGGCCAGTAATCTGGTCGCCATGTACTGTCGCAGCCTGTGACGTGAACTATATTCACTCTGCGAGTGGACTGACAGACGTCAGCTGGATGAGTGAGTCGGTGACGCCCTCTGGTCAGCAGCGGCGGCCTAAATACATGTTGCTGAGAGGCCGTTGGAGGCATGTTGCTTGTCAGTGTGTCTCTGGCCTCTCTCGTGATAGGCGCGCTTGATCCTGCAGCAACTTATCGATCGTCGCGCTTCCTTTTTGCCGACCGGTGTGCTGGCGACAGTTTATGCCAGCACATTCCTCCCTCCCAAAATGCAGCGCAGTTGTCATGTAGGGAAGATACGAACGACAACGGGGAGGGAGGCAGGACACTGGATGTAGAGACGAGCTGGGAGCCATGACTGTGGTGGACGGTGTACTCCAGACCATACCCCACTATCTGGCTTGCGAGGCAACAGGAACATCCTCAGGAAAACTGCTGCCAGGGCACACGTCCAGACCTGAGGGGCTGTCCTGCAGCGATGACGGCGACGGCGTCGGCGCTTCCACGTCCATCGGGTCGATAAGCAGGAGTGGAGGGTCGAGCGTGCATCGTTCATTCGCTCCTCCTGGGCTTCCTGGTGGCACCAGCAGGCCTCTGCGAGGGCCCAGTAGTCTCGTGAGGCCGTGAATATGGGGGGAGAAAAGCAGCAGACTCACAGGGAAAATGACATGTAGGACTATGGTTCCGGTAGCGGCGCTGCAAACCCTCGGAAACTGCAGTTAAGTAAATAAAATAGCCAATGCGTTCCTGGATCACGATTCTTTCCCCGAAGTTCCGCCGGTGATGGTCCGTCTCGTGGGTGGGAGCGATAGGAGGCGAGAAAGAGTTGCAGCGCCTGTTCCCGTGTGTGGGAGGTACGAGGCTTGGCCATCTGTTGTTTAAAAGTCCTTACGAAGCGTTCTGCTTCACCGTTCGACTGGGGGTGAAACGGAGCGCTTGTTAGTTGACGAATGCCATTTCGTTCACAAAACTATTCAAAATTACGTGAACTCTGGTCCATTGTCCGACACGAGTACTTCTGGCAAACCTTCCAAGCAAAACATGGAGGACAACGCTTGAATAGTGCTACGTGATGTGTTAGAATCCATAGGCACCGCAAATGGGAACTTTTTAAAATAGTCTACCACTACGAGATAACGAAGGTTCCAAAATGGTCCTGCAGAGTCTATGTGCACTTGTTGTCATGCATGTTGAGCCTTAAGTCAAGATGAGAAAGTTTGTGGTGGAGCGGATTGGGTTTCCGCGCATGAGCGACACCTCGACTTCATCTGTTCAATGTGGGCGTCCATGCCCTGCCAAGTACAGTGCCGGCACGCCAACTGTTTAGTGCGAACAAACCCCCTTGGTCGAGCAATCGCAACACATCTGTGACTGAGGAAGTCAGGATGAGGGGTACAGTTAGCATTGAAGGTCAAGGCCACTATAATGACACTACTTAAACACAACAACTACCAAATCAATAAATTAACAATGTATTCAAAGACAGTATTTATAAAACAGCTAAGAGACAATCAGCACGTGGCCATCTTTAAGACAATACCAAAATATCACAGATAGCTTGCTTCTCAAGCAAGGCACCAAATTACAGTCACGAAAACTGACTTACAGAGATGAGCCACAGAGATTTCAATACTTAAAGCAACAATATATTACAATCAGAAAGTCATTTTAAAATGTGGCACAGATAATTTATTTTAAAGAACAATAATTTGCAATATATTTTTTAAAATATACATGAAACACGTTAAATCTTTACCAAACAGGCAGTGATGCCAGGTTGCCCTGGACAAAAGGTGACTTAACTTAAAATGCCGGAAGCAGCAGACCAGCCATCGAAAAAACCACCTAAACCCTGGGGCCCAACCGAGAGTCACTTCCCATTAGACGGCACGTCACAGCTTCTGTGCACCGAAGCAGAACGTGGCGCCGCTCCCACACGCCCCAACTTGCGGAAAACTGCAACACAAACACACCGCAGAAGACACGGCAAACACAAATCAAACATCAATTAACGTAAGTTAAGAGGTCAATAAACAACGAAATAAATGAGAACCAGTTTCTCTTTTACTAATACTGAGTGAGTGCATTCAAATAAATGCACGCATATTAAATTCTACGTACAAATGATTGCCTTTTACAGAATACGAGCATTTACTAATAACTGAGTGAGTGCTTTCAAATAAATGCACGTATATAAAGGAACTAAGTACAAATGACTAGCTTTATAGAGCACGAGTCTTTACTAACGAGTAAGTGCTTTCGATAGAAATGATCCAAATTTTTCAGCAATATACAAGGGACATCGACTTGATGGCAATCAAAATACACTGAAAATCTCATACAGACAATACATAAACTTCTGGATACTGTCCCAAAGAAACCAAAATATAACACACACACCGTCGAGCTAATCAGCTTCCTAATAGTAACCCAACCACCGGATTTTTAAAAAGAAGTAGCAGCTGCTGGTCTCCATGCGGTCACACACTCTGCCGGCTGCTCTTACTTCAACAAGACGTACAAGCAACTGGTACACTCGCTGCAACGCAAGTCGTTCAACGAAACGAAGGCACCAAAATCACTTACACCTTCGATGGAGAGCGTTGTTCGAGATGGTGTCCAGGGATGGGTCTTTCCGAGAAAACAGGCACCAAAGCAATGCGACGAACAGCGCCCGGAGTTGGCATCAGGCAGGTCTACCACAAACTCGCGACCGTCCTGGAAGGTAAACCGCCGTGCCGCTGCTGGTCGACGACGCGTGTTTTCCTCTTTCGTCCACGCAAGCACGTCCTTGCACCTCGTAGCGAGTCCAACACCAACAGTCTCGCGTCAAAGAGTGGGTGTGCCAGTAAAGGCGCACCACGGCTCAACATCTTTTTGCAACACATTGGGAATAAGCACACGCGATTGTCCACTGTCATTTTGAACTTGAATCACACCCTCTTGAACTGAAGGGTTATAGCGACGTCTTTTACAATGTCGGCGCACAAATGAGTTCTGGACACTGTGCAGTGAACGAGGCCAAGACGTGCGAATCCAATGTAACGTAATCTTGAGACCTGGATCTGCTTTCGTGGCCTCTGCAATTTTTCTCTGGTGTAGAGGAAAAGATTCCAACAGTTCTGCGCACCGATTTGGCAACAAGATGCAGCATATGCATCAAAATCGGAGTCTGGGCCAATCGGAAGGCGAGATAGTGCTTCTGCATTGCCATGCTTTGCCGTAAGTCTGTACACAATTTCATACTGATACTGCGAAAGGAACAAAGCCCAACGTTGCAATTTTTAATAGTGCGTGTAGAAACGAGCTTTGACGGAGGAAACAAGTACTGCAAATGCTTGTGATCTGTCACTAAATAGAACTTGCGACGATACAAATGCTGGAATTTGGTCACGCCATACACAATACCGAAGGCCTCTTTTTCTTTTGAGAATAATACCACTGAGATTGAGGTAACAACTTTCAGGTAGAAACGATAGGTCTGTTTTGTGCACCAATTCTGTGCGAAAGCACAGCGCCGATTCCGTAGGAAGCACCGGCGATTTGCAAAACTACTGGCTTGGCAGGGTCAAAATGCACTAAACATCTGTCACTGAACAAGGCATTTTTGAGTTTCTGAAATGTGTCATGACACTGTTTGGTCCACACGAAAGGTACATTTTTCGACGCAAGGGACGCAATGGAACTGCGATCTGAGTGGCATTCTGTATGAACCGAATGTAGTATTTCATCTTTCCTAGTACTGACGGGAGTTCTGGCACATTGGGAGGAAGAGGCAGATCAAGGATTGCGAACAAATGAGATTGGAGAGGGTGCGCACTATGACTGTTTATCACATGGCCTAAGTACTGTAGTTCAGTTTGAGAAAAGTCACACTTTTCTAGACGACACGTGAGTCGTGTTTCTGACAATACTCGCAGAAGAGTATGTAAATTGGCAATGTGTTCCTCTGGTGTACGACCTGAGACGACAGTATCGTGAAGGTAGTTTGAACAAAATGGCACTTTTGCATTGAACTGTTCCAAACAACGTTGACAAATGGCGGGTGCGTAAGCACTGCCGAAGGGCATACGCACATACTTGGACAGTCCTACGTGTGTATTTGCAACAATCATTTTCTGTGATACTACATCTAATGGAATTTGCAAGTAGGCGTCATGCAAATCTATCTTAGAAAAGTAACGTCCTGCACAAAGCATGTCCATGAGTTCCTCAGGGCGAGGTAACGGATAAGTGTCAACTACTGTCTGTGGATTGACGGTAGACTTGAAGTGAACACAAATGTGAATGGGAGCAATTACCCCGATATCTTGCAATTCTTTCAGTTCACTGACTACTTCTTCTCTTAAAGCAATTGGAACGGAGGGGGGCCCGGAGACACTTAGGCTGTGCATTGTCTTTCAGTGAAACATCCGAAAAAAGTTATTAGCTTTTCCCATTCCTTCTGAAAGCAGTTGAGGAAGTTGTTTAAGCAAGCTAGCTACATTGTATTTTGGTTCAAACGCATTGTTTTAATTGCTAGGTCCAAACAAATCAAAGGCATCCAAACCGAATATGTTCTCAATCTGTCTCGATTCACTATCCTAGTGTGAGATTTGTAAATGGCAGTGAAACTACGCTGTCCAAGCCCTGGAATTTCCAGTCCGTTGTAAGCAGTGAGGTGCTTGCTAGATTCAGAAAGGCGAGGTGAGCCTAACTGTTTGTATTTGGCACGATTAACCAAAGTTACTGAGGCACCTCATATCTAACTGAAAGCTCACATGACAGCTAGCAATAGGTAACAAGAACGTGGTTGCGCAGCACTGCGGCGAGACGGAGGCACAACCTTGATCTTACCTTTGTCAGAACCTGTTGTAGATTTAGAAGACACAGCGTTCGCTGCATGTGCACGAGCCTGTTCTTCCTGAGAACGGGCAAGATTGGCGTTTTGTGCCGTTGCAAACAAACTACTTGGACATGGCCTTTTTCCATACGTGTAACACATTGCGTTTCGTGATGGGCAGTCCTGTCTTTTACGGCGAGAAAAAATCTACGGCAAGGCTTCACTAAATTGACAGGCCAGTTTGCATGTCTACGCGGCTGTCTGCGCGGTTGTGACGCGCTCGATCTTGCGAACAAGGGGCGACTCGGTCTGACAAATCGGGGCCTGGACAGACTTATCGGCACCTATGACACACGAATCATATTGCTCTAAAATTTGCTGTACTTGAGGAAGTGAGGGATACTTCTGTTCCCGTATTGTATTGTCTGAGACACTGAATGTTATTGTATCCCGCATCATTAAATCACTCTAAAAGTTTCCACAACTGCACTTTAATTTAGACTTCCTGGTTATGCCCGTTAGTTCTGTGTACCACTGGCGGTACTTCTGTTCCGGCCTTTCCTGCAAGCGAAACAACTGATATCTAGCTGCAGCTACCTGGACTAGTATTGAGTTTACGAAGCGATTGCTTGGTCATGGCTGAGTTCGTCGGTATACGAGGTTGGGAATAGTTCTTTTTAAACCTGAACACTAGTGACACCGCAATCTAAATGAAGTACTGTAACTTTACAGTACCTTGAACACTATGAACTTGACAATGCGCTTGGAACTGAGTCACTATTCAGTCTTCCTCTTCTGTTTCGTTAAACTGACGGAACGTTGGGCTACTGGTCGGCGGCACTTGGGCTGGTTGGGTTGTCTGTTGTGGTTGTGAGGCCGACGCAGCTCGTGCAGCCAGTAGTCGTACCGTCGTCAGCAAGGCAGCAGTTTGTTGGTTCTGAAACTGAAAAGCTTGTCTTAGATCCATCACATTGGCCATCTGCGAATGCGGCGCGGGGGCAGGGGGTGGAGGCGGCGGGGTATCCATGGTTTACACAAATACGTTACAGCAAAGAGGAAGCAAAGCCACTACAAAAAGAAATTTGATTAGTTCTGCGGCTTCCCTCCTGGAATACATGCAGGAACACAACAGCAAATTAGCAAATAGAAACACATGAACACGATCACCTCTGCAAGCTAGAACAAGAGAAGCAAGCAAAATCTTTGGCCATGTTGATTATCTTCAATCGTTGCCGAATTATCCTCTTTGCCACTGTAGTATCCTCGTCGCCAATATAGAGTCTTGTACCGTAAGGAAACAAGGGAGAGGATGTTATGGGTGGCCGGTTCCGTCTTTCTACAACAGAAATGCACATGTAGATTAATACGGTTCTTTATTTACATTAACATTTACTTATTTCGAATAGAGTCCATGCGTTGTGGTACAAGCTCATCAGTAACAGTTCTATTACACAGTTATCGGTAACCTTGCAATTACAAACTTGAACCTCACTGCTAGTCTCGCTATGGCCATTCATGTGGTCGCAATGTACTGTCGTAGCCAGTGACATGATCTATACCCACTCTGCGAGTGGACTGACAGATACCAACTGGATGAGTGAATCAGTGACGCCCTCCATTGATCAGTAATAGTCCTCTTGTAGACAATATCGTTAATCTTACTCTTTCAAACTTAAGCCGCACTGCTATTCCCTCTGTGGCCACTAATCTGGTCGCTATGTACTGTCGTTCCCTCTGACATGAACTAAAACCACTCTGCGAGTGGACTAACAGACTCCAACTGGATGAGTGAGTCAGTTATGCCCTCCAATCAGCGGCGGTGGCCCAAATACATACTGTCGAGAGGGCGTTGGCGGCGTGTTATTTGTCAGTGTGTCTCTGCCCTCTGTCGTGATAGGTGCGCTTCAACCTGCACCTACGTGCTTGATCCTGCACCTACGTACTGATCTTTGGGTTTCCGTTTTGGTAAACGGTGTGCTTGCGACACCTTACACCAGAATAACCTTAACTCGCTCCATCCCAGTATTTGCTTCACCTTGGAAGTGGTAATAATTAGAGACTTAGCGTTTTTAGACGTTTTGGTCTGTAGAAAAGAAGACGGTTTCTTTGGTCACAGTGTGTTCCATAAACCGACTCACACTGACCTATATCTACAAGCCACGAGTTGCTATCGCAGACACAAATGCAATGGTGTTTCACTGATTCTCTTTCATGGGCCAAAGTTATGTCAGATCCAGAGAGGTTATCAGCAGAGGTTAGCCAGCTTCACTCTGTTTGTACAAAACGGGTAGTCTGGTAAACAGATTCGAAATGCATTTCAACCTGCATGCACTGTACCTCAAGAACCACCAGAAGAATTCTATGAGGATGGTGTTTCTGCGCTGTGTTCATCTACATGTACATCTACGTCGATACTCCGCGATCCACCTTACGGCGAGGGTACCCCATACCATTACTAGTCATCTCCTTTTGTGTCCCACTCACAAACGGAGGGAGAGAAAAATGACTGTCTATATGCCTCCGTATGAGCGCTGATTTCTCGTATCTCATCTTCGTGGTCCTTACGCACAATGTATGTTGGAGGCAACACAATCGTTCTGCAGTCAGCTTCAAATGCCGGCTCTCTAAATTTTGTCATCTTCCTGCTAGGGATTCCCATTTGAGTTCGCAAAGCATCTCTGTAACACTTGCGTGTTGTTCAGGCATACCAGTAACAAATTTAACAGCCCGCCTCTGAATTGCTTCTATGTCTAATCTGATCTGGTATGGAATCCAAAACTAGATCAGTATTCAAGAATAGATCGCACTACCGTCCTACATGCAATCTCCTTTACAGATGAATCATACTTTCCTAGAACTCTCCCAATAAACCGAAGTCGACCATTCGCCTTTCCTGGGACAATCATTACAACCTCGATGTTGGCGGCTTGTCCTTTGAGATCGGCAAGCTGTTCCAGAAACAGCAATTAAAATTTGTGTTCTGCATTCCAGTGCGAATGCAAACGATGCTGATTCTGTTAAGACAGCCTAGATATGAGGAGAGCGAGGATATATGAAATCCCGTGTCTGTGTGGGAAATCAAACATTTGCCAGACGTGTCGCACTGTTAAATATAGATGCAAAAAAATGGTTCAAATGGCTCTGAGCACTATGGGACTTAACATCTTAGGTCATCAGTCCCCTAGAACTTAGAACTACTTAAACCTAACTAACCTAAGGACATCACACACATCCATGCCCGAGGCAGGATTCGAACCTGCGACCGTAGCAGTCCCACGGTTCCGGACTGCAGCGCCTAGAACCGCAAGACCACCGCGGCCGAAATATAGATGCAATGAACGTAGACGTCACACGAGATAAGGTCAGCCAGAAAAGTCAGCTCTTGCTCAACATTGTAATGACATGGGACATAGCATAAACTCGGAGAGACAAAGTTCGTCTGCGACCACATACTGGAACTCCATTCTTGAACAAAAAATTCCAATGTGTATAACTAATGACCCAATAAATAGCGACACCCGATTTCAACTTAGCAAGGCATGGGAACCAGTAGCACTGACTGCAGCAGACGAACGAATCCAACGAGTCAACATAGATAGGGAATCGAGGTCAGGACACGTAAACTGAACGCCAACATTCTGAACAAGCGTGCGCTGTGTCTACTTGCGGTTGCGCCTATCCCACATCGCGCATAAACAGACCGTAGCCTGTTTCTCCGGAAAGGTGATCTGGATGTCAGACTCGTCTGTGATTCTTCTACGGTGACGTTATAGCCGCACCCTTTGGCGCCTGCACTTTTTTTTAATGAGCCACCGCATTGGCGAGCGACTGCAGTGACACGTTAGTATGTTAGAATGCACCTGAAGATGACGAACGGCTCTCTCGTTGAAACAGTTGTGCAGCTTTCACAAAATTATCCGATGCGACACCCTTGAACCACTGAACTGTAAAATACTCATTGAAAACACATTTGTCAAACGCTTGTAGGAATCGATATGAGATTCAATCAATTTACAACTATATGCGGAGTTTTCTGGAATCACAGAAACTGGGAGTTTGCATGTTGGAAACAAGAAAACGTAAGCAGAGTAATGTAGACGAATCTTAAAAGTTCGTCTTAATATCTACAGTAAAGAGTTAGGAATGTACATCTGTATACGTTACAACACGGACAAATTCGCTCGCTCATCCGCAATTCAGAACGAAGGGAAGCAGATTTACAGACAAAAAAACTAGTCCATACATGGTTAAGAAAATTGAAACAATAAACGAGAGCCTTAAAGGTCATAGTTGGGAAATTGTGAAATTTATTGGAAATCTTAAAAGCTGTAAAACTAAAATTTAAATTATCGATGAAAGCTTGATTAGTATGGTTGACAAGAATTTTGTGGTGACTAATCAGTGGAACACAAAGAAGACTGTCAATAAGCTAGCTGAAAAGGCAGTAGCAACTGAAAAAAGAGGATATCAAAAAGCATACTCCTGTAAATATTAATTATACTAGAAACGTTTTGAAGGTAATTGGTATATTGAATGGAAAGGTGAACAAAACAGAAAAATATTAGAGGGACGTGATAGTTGAATGAAAGACTAAATCGACATGAAATGAAAGTGGAACAGTTTTAAATGGAAACAAAAACCATTTCCAGATCATGTATAAGTTGCATATTGTCCTGACCCGTTCCCGTCAGATTACCGAAGTTACGCAATGTCGGGCTTGGCTAGTGCTCGGGTGGGTCACCGTCTGGGTCTGCCGGGTGCTGTCGGCAGTTGGGGTGCACTCAGCCCTTGTGAGACCAGTTGAGGAGCTACTTAAATGAGAAGTAGCAGCGTTGGCCACGGAAACTAACAAAGTTTCTTGATGCAATAATTTACCAACAGCCGTATCTATTGAAGAAATTTATTTTATTTTATGAACTTCCATGTGCTACCAGTTTCGGCATTACATTGATGCCATCTTCAGGCCCCACTCGTCATAGTCGAAAAATCGCTATACACGGAAGGAGCCATATAACTGAATCCGTGAATTTGTAAGCCAGTTTCAGCCAGGTGTCCGGATACTTTTGATCACATAGTGTATATGGTATTAGGGATAATTCCTCCATGTATGTATTCGTTGCTATTCCACTCTGTGATGTCCCCCGTGGCATGATCAAGGGTAATTTGTTGTTGTTCTCAAGGCAACAACTTATCAATTGATTGTAATGAGCGACTTTTGAGCTATTCGGTAGCGTGGGTAAGTTTTCAGGTTGCAAAAGGATAATAGGCGTCTCTGGCAAATAATCACAAGCGATAGAAGTTTAATGACCGGATAACTTAACAATGGACGTGATTACATAACAGCAAGACCTTAAATAGAAGTCCACTCTTAGTTAAAGTAATTCGATAAGTTTGTTACACAAACGCATAACTACAACAGAAAAGCACAATTACTCTTGGTTGTGGTACCGAATGCAGTAAGCTTTTGCCAATAGGTATGCTATCATAAGGGAATTATGACTGAACCTTTAAAAATTCCTTCTTAAATGCATTTAAGTTACAGATTATCGACAAGAAGATGATCTGACTTCAATGCAAACTATATCCATTTCGAAATTGAAAATAAATAAATAAATAATTCTCTTACACACGAAAAGTAAAGTGATAACTTCAAGTTAATAGTCGCGAAGATTGCTTTCTGTCTTTGCAGTGTGTGACTAAGTATAAATGATAGTACTAACAACGGGATAGTTAAGTGTAGAAGAACAGTAGCATTCGATTGATCAATGTTCTCGGTGCCAGGGAATCAGGTGGGACCTCGACGACCCCGCTGTGTTAAATCGTCTCATTTATTCTCGCATTAGATCCACCAGAACGTGTCCTTGCGCAGTGACAGCAGTTTAAGGGGAAGTGATTGAGAGTCCCATAAATTTCGTAACTTCGAACAAAAAAGGAAAATTTCTCTTGTTATAGTCCTGAGTGCGTGCAGGCTCGTCCATCAAACCATTTCGCATTAATTACGATAGGCCTAAGCGACGTCTTGTAGCTGCTGACATGAAATTCATTGAATCGTTGAAAATGATAAACGAGGGTACATTAGTATCCATAAACTTAGATTACCGAGACGGTGATCACTGGAGTATATACTGTCATACCAGCAGTCCAGTTACACGTAGCCCACGACGCAACATAAAAAAGCTTAATTTTGAAAGTGAATCGGCTAAGAAATGTTGTATGAAACCGCTATTTGCAACCCCCTCACGCCACCGCCACTAGATATTTCTCCAGTATTTGTAACGTATTCTGTCTCTATAACATGTCAGAGGTTCTGCGATATATCCACTGAGTTATAGGCGACGACTGATTGAGAAGGATCACAAACAGTAGTAGATGGTGTGCTGATTTAGGTCGTGAGAAAAAGAACTAGCTTTTCAGATCTCTAGTGCTACGCTAGCCGGTAGAAATGACGTCTATGATTTGGAATCAAGTCTTTTCATTCAACCACACACTTGTGTTGGATCCTATGGAGAAGTCTTTTAATGGTCACAGCCAGAAGTCAATCATATTTCTGTCACTCTCGTATCTCGAAACCAGCCACCTTTCTCGAACCTGTCTGCTGCAGTAAAATTCCCGCCTCGTTTTAGGTAGCCCCTCTGCATCCTGCAACTGCCCCCTCAGACTCTTACGCTACCATCCCTGCACATTTGCGCACGTGATCGTTCCAATGTAAGTCGGAACTGAGGTTGGAGGGAAAGCTATATCTGCCACCTTCTGCAACCCGTGAAGAAACAGAGGAAGCTGAGTTACTGCAACAGAACTGTGTTTTGGCCATTCAATGGAAATGAAGCCTGCTCCTGCAACACGAGGTAGTGTAAAAGACAGTATGGGAACTGGGAGAGGATTTTGCTACTGCATTGCGGTGCTTCTCCAAACTACAAGCAGGTATTATACACTCCTGGAAATGGAAAAAAGAACACATTGACACCGGTGTGTCAGACCCACCATACTTGCTTGCTCCGGACACTGCGAGAGGGCTGTACAAGCAATGATCACACGCACGGCACAGCGGACACACCAGGAACCGCGGTGTTGGCCGTCGAATGGCGCTAGCTGCGCAGCATTTGTGCACCGCCGCCGTCAGTGTCAGCCAGTTTGCCGTGGCATACGGAGCTCCATCGCAGTCTTTAACACTGGTAGCATGCCGCGACAGCGTGGACGTGAACCGTATGTGCAGTTGACGGACTTTGAGCGAGGGCGTATAGTGGGCATGCGGGAGGCCGGGTGGACGTACCGCCGAATTGCTCAACACGTGGGGCGGGAGGTCTCCACAGTACATCGATGTTGTCGCCAGTGGTCGGCGGAAGGTGCACGTGCCCGTCGACCTGGGACCGGACCGCAGCGACGCACGGATGCACGCCAAGACCGTAGGATCCTACGCAGTGCCGTAGGGGACCGCACCGCCACTTCCCAGCAAATTAGGGACACTGTTGCTCCTGGGGTATCGGCGAGGACCATTCGCAACCGTCTCCATGAAGCTGGGCTACGGTCCCGCACACCGTTAGGCCGTCTTCCGCTCACGCCCCAACATCGTGCAGCCCGCCTCCAGTGGTGTCGCGACAGGCGTGAATGGAGGGACGAATGGAGACGTGTCGTCTTCAGCGATGAGAGTCGCTTCTGCCTTGGTGCCAATGATGGTCGTATGCGTGTTTGGCGCCGTGCAGGTGAGCGCCACAATCAGGACTGCATACGACCGAGGCACACAGGGCCAACACCCGGCATCATGGTGTGGGGAGCGATCTCCTACACTGGCCGTACACCACTGGTGATCGTCGAGTGGACACTGAATAGTGCACGGTACATCCAAACCGTCATCGAACCCATCGTTCTACCATTCCTAGACCGGCAAGGGAACTTGCTGTTCCAACAGGACAATGCACGTCCGCATGTATCCCGTGCCACCCAACGTGCTCTAGAAGTTGTAAGTCAACTACCCTGGACAGCAAGATCTCCGGATCTGTCCCCCATTGAGCATGTTTGGGACTGGATGAAGCGTCGTCTCACGCGGTCTGCACGTCCAGCACGAACGCTGGTCCAACTGAGGCGCCAGGTGGAAATGGCATGGCAAGCCGTTCCACAGGACTACATCCAGGATCTCTACGATCGTCTCCATGGGAGAATAGCAGCCTGCATTGCTGCGAAAGGTGGATATACACTGTACTAGTGCCGACATTGTGCATGCTCTGTTGCCTGTGTCTATGTGCCTGTGGTTCTGTCAGTGTGATCATGTGATGTATCTGACCCCAGGAATGTGTCAATAAAGTTTCCCCTTCCTGGGACAATGAATTCACGGTGTTCTTATTTCAATTTCCAGGAGTGTATGTTATCGAACCGTAAAACGCGAAAACTACTTCCTTAAAACATTGGCTCTGTGTGATACGAGAACTGTATAGCTTTGCAGTGGTGTATAGCGTCCACTGTTCACATCCGATCATAATTCAGAAATTAAACTATGCCTGCACCAGCCCTATATAAAATTATGGTTAGTAATGGGGAATACCTCTTACAAGGAAACACATAATCGCATAGCAGCAACGTCCGACATGTAAAAATTACAAGTTATTCCGCCACTAACTCTGTAAACAGCACATCTATCACGCAAATGTATGCACGGTGATTGCAGTGCCTCACAAACACCTATCGATAACTTAGTTATGAAGCTGAATTGATTTTACACCCAAGATGCTACAGGGGGATGGATTACACCTCATAAATTTCCGAGAGGTTGACTCGGTTCTTCTTTTACATACCCTTGTGATATCAGTATAAGATTGAGAACCTTGTTAGATGCGCTTGTGATGGTTTGTAGCCACGTGAGCGCATTTCATGGCGTTGTGTCAGTTACACTGGGCGGTTAAGCATGGCTAGATGCATCTCACATGTTCCAATAGGTTCGCGTGGAACAATGCACCTGGTGCTATTATGGAAAGGATTTCTGCAGTGTCAATGAGGGGGTGCCACTGAGCAATTAGCTCTTCGCCAGACCGCAGGTAGAGAGAGGGATGACACCAGCAGCGGTACACACACGCGCACGTGGTACCCAGATGATGACATGGCGCTTATTTAGATAGACATGAGACGTCAGTATAACATTCGAAGAACTTTCACTGTAGAGGTGACTTGGACATGCCGGCAGTAGCGCTCCTGCGCTGGCTTGCGTTCGGCAGTGGCTCATGGCGGCATCAATGCGCGAGCCCTTGGAGCGTCTGGTTTTCGCTCCTGTCCGGTTGCGTCAGCAACGGTGCCCACGTGAGTATGTATTTCGAAAGGAATTTCTCAGGTGTCAGGTATAAAAGGGATGCCACTGCCTCATGCTTGAGGGACACGAACGGGCAGCTGTGCATGCCTTGTCAGCTGCCGGTGCATCCCGACTTCTGGGAGGGTGTGCGGTAGCCTCCTGTGTGGTCCAGTGGACAGGAGGCAGAGGGGGTTTTGTTTACAGGTCTGTAGGCTGTGCGGCATGACCCAAAGCATGTCAGAGTGCGTGTTTTGTTTCAGTGTGATAAAGGTACTATCTCAAATACATCCCTAAATAAACTGTTCCAAAATAAATAAAGTACACTCCTTCCTCCCTCCGGCAGCCCAGTGCAGACTGAGTCATTTTCCCTTCCAGATAGGCATCTTGGGTTACGTCGTGTGTACTAGGTCCAGACGTTGTGCTGAACACTGTTTTCCCGCCAAAATCCGCCACCTTGGATAAAAGTACTTTTGTCATGACCTGACGTCATGGCTGCCATCTTGGATTACGTCATGGAATGGATGACAGCACCCTTTGGTGGTGGTACTGTGTACTAGGTCAGTTGAACTCTGTACCTCACGGCAAGCACACTGGATGGTGGTAGTGCCTCAAATTGTTTAAATAAAGACTGGTGCATGATTTCGACAGCTGACGATTATCAACCATGTTTGCAGAGTCTTTTAGATGGATTATTATTTTGACAAGTTACGAGTTGGCTGGCTCTGAGCACTATGGGACTTAACTTCTGAGGTCATCAGTCCCCTAGAACTTAGAAGTACTTAAACCTAACTAACCTAAGGACATCACACACACACATGCCCGAGGCAGGATTCGAACCTGCAACCATAGCGGTCGCGCAGTTCCAGACTATAACGCCTAGAACCGCTCGGCCACTCCGGCTGGCAGTTACGAGTTGTTTGGCTCTTTGGACATAAATGTGTTGGATTATTTACGAGTGGTTTGCATGTCTCAAGGCTGTGCAGTGCATTATTTTGACAGTTTACAATTAGCAAGCGCGTCTGCAGAGCGTTATACATGGATTATTTTGGTAATTTAGGAGTATTTTACAGGTCTGTGGGCTGTGTGGCGTGACCCCATGCATGTCAGAGTGTGTGTTTTGTATCAGTGTAATAAATCACTCAAAATACATCCCTAAATAAACTGTTCCAAAATAAATAATGTATACTTCTTTCTCTCTCCGCCGGCCGAAGTGGCCGTGCGGTTAAAGGCGCTGCAGTCTGGAACCGCAGGACCGCTACGGTCGCAGGTTCGAATCCTGCCTCGGGCATGGATGTTTGTGATGTCCTTAGGTTAGTTAGGTTTAACTAGTTCTAAGTTCTAGGGGACTAATGACCTCAGCAGTTGAGTCCCATAGTGCTCAGAGCCATTTCTCTCTCCAGCAGCCCAGTGCAGGCTGAGTTCTTTTCCTGCCGATCCCTAGGAAGAGGTGGCGGTCGGATGACTTAGGTTAGTGGAGGTAGCCCAACTGCCCTTTCATTCCCAGTACGTTGTCCTCGATGGTGAGTGTTCATCGGAGCTGAGGGTATCATCTGGAGTGCCCCAGGGAAGTGTGGTACATCCACTGTTGTTTTCTATCCACATAAATGAGCTTTTGGATAGGGTGGATAGCAATGTGCCGCTGTTTGCTGATGATGCTGTGGTGTATGGGAAGGTGTCGTCTTTGAGTGACTGTAGGAGGATACAAGATGACTTGGACAGGATTTGTGATTGGTATAAAGAATGGCAGATAAATATAAATTAATGCAGTTGATTAGGAAAAAGAATCCCGTAATGTTTGAATACTCCATTAGGAGGGTAGCGCTTGACACAGCCATGTCGATTAAATATTTGGGCGTAACATTACAGAGCGATATGAAGTGAGACAAGCATGTAATAGCAGTTGTGGGGAAGGCGGATAGTCGTCTTCGGTTCATTGGTAGAATTTTGGGAAGATGTGGTTCATCTGTAAAGGAGAACGCTAATAAAACACTAATACGACCTATTCTTGAGTACTGCTCGAGCGTTTGGGATCCCTATCAGGTCGGATTGAGGGAGGACATAGAAGCAATTCAGAGGCGGGCTGCTAGATTTGTTAGTGGTAGGTTTGATTATCACACAAGTGTTATGGAAATGCTTCAGGAACACAGGTGGGAGTCTCTAGAGGAAAGAAGGGGCTCTTTTCGTCAATCGCTACTGAGGAAATTTAGAGAACCAGAATTTGAGGCTGACTGCAGTACAATTTTACTGCCGCCAACTTACATTTTGCGGAAAGACCACAAAGATAAGATAAGAGAGATAGGGCTCGTACAGAGGCATATAGGCAGTCATTTTTCCCTCGTTCTGTTTGGGAGTGGAACAGGGAGAGAAGATGCTAGTTGTGGTATGAGGTACCCTCCGCCACGCACCGTATGGTGGATTGCAGAGTATGTATGTAGATGTAGATCATTTTCTTAGGTTAGTAGAAATAGCCCAATTGACGGATCTTCCTGCCAAAATTCAAACTTCCTGCCAGTTTCTAGGAAGAGGTGGCAGTTGGATGACTTAGGTTACTGGAGGTAGCCCAAGTGACCTATCTTACTGCCATTTTCTTAGGTTAGTAGAGGTGTGTTGCATTGTCCTGATGGAATTTCAACTTACCACCATTTCCTGGGGGGGGGGGGAAATTAACCAGTTAGTGAGAGGTTAATTAATTCATCAATTTAATTAATTACTCAATCAAATTGATAATAGTGAAAGGAGCTATTCCAATAACTCAGACCTAAAAGTGTACGTGAAGCAGTGAGGGGGGGTAGGGGGTTTGGGGGGGGGGGGAGGGGGCAGGGGGACATTGGGATAAGTGCCTGTCAATCAAAAGGAAATGGGGTGACATGGAAAGGCACTTAACAGAACAATAGGTTAAGTACCTGTCAGTCAAAGGAGAACAATAGGTTAGCCCCTGAGTGCCTACCTGTCCCTGATGTAGGCAACCTGCACTAACGAAATGTGCCGAAACATAGCTTGTGCCCCTACTGTGGTTCATGCAAGACAGAGCTCGATCCCGTCGAAGCAGGAGAGTGGTGTCCTGGAGGAACTCTGGGGTCCGCATTCTGGTTCTGGGCTACTCAGAGGCCGGTGACATGGGCCTCGATTGGCCGCCATATTCTGCGGATCTGAACTCATGCAACTCCTGTTTGTGAGGTTATATTAAGAAGGTGCACAGCAATAACCACATTACTGTTGCTGAGCTGAAAAAGATGTCCTGACACTTCAGCAGCTCATACAGAATTTCGTTATTCGTCTGCGCCAGATCATAGCCAATGATGGCAGGAATATCAACATGTCATAACCTAAATCCGAATACCTGTAATGATGTTTGTTGTGACTTGGCAAGACAGCCAAGCCACTAGGAGAGGAAGCCGAAAGGCACGCGTTTAAGCTCACGCAGGCTGGCGTGAGGTCTGGAACAGGTAAAGTAATTATACTAGCAAAAAAAGGTACGTAGCTTCTGGAATACTTAACTTTAATCCATAATTGGTGAACATCGGTCTGACGGTACATGCATCACAAGATAAACAGCAAAAGATAAAGGCGCCTTGCTAGGTCTTAGCAAATGACGTAGCTGAAGGCTATGCTCACTATCGTCTCGGCAAATGAGAGAGTAATTTGTCAGTGAACCATCGCTAGCACAGTCGGCTGTACAACTGGGCCGAGTGCTAGGAAGTCTCTCTAGACCTGCCGTGTGGCGGCGCTCGGTCTGCAATCACTGATAGTGGCGACACGCGGGTCCGACGTATACTAACGGACCGCGGCCGATTTAAAGGCTACCACCTAGCAAGTGTGGTGTCTGGCGGTGACACCACAATGTTCACATGTTGAATAAAGTGTGTGCATGTCATAGTTTGTAATTAATTTACGTTTCTTTTCAAATAGTTCAATAATTGTCACCTTGTGCCTGCAGTGTTCACAGTTTCGTGAAGAATAATTCCGTTAATTTTAGGCAATGACCTGTAAAAGTAGTTGACCCTTGAAAAATGTACATCGTTCCCAATTAATTTATTGCGTAGCTCCCAGTGAGTGGAAAATCGCGTGACTGTATGTGTTCAGTTTTATAGACTTCCAATAAAAGCTTACATCGTGCTGCTTATAACATCTTTAAACATCTTTCTTGCAAAATAATTAATCGAGTACGAAGTTTCTTCCAAAAACCAGGAGAATCATAGCAACCAATAGAAAATAGCGATTGTACCAGTAAGCGATACAATGGCAGCTGACTAGTACGCTATGCAAGGATCATAATGAAACGCATATGTTTAGAGTGGACACACAGTGTCTTCACGCTAGCGTACGGTTCGAACTGCGGCAGAGTGTACGCCTTCTCAGTGCGAAAGAATGCGCCGCCCGGGACGGCTCAGCCCAGCTCAGCTGCGGTCACCAAGCGACTCAGCTTGTGGCTCCGGTCTCACGAACAACAAGGGACTTTCAGCTACTCAGACGAAAAAGGAGGCTAGACTTGCAAGTTAATTAAATTCTATACACAGTAAAGCTCCCAAAAGGAGACTACAATAATGAGATAAAGTTTAACTAATAATGAATATCACAGTTTTTTAACACAAAATAAAATACAAACAGATACGCCCCTTCGTGACACATTTTCAAAACAGGTGACGCCATATAGGCACGGGCTAATTCAAGTAGCAGAAGGGGGCCCACTGGACCCAGACCAGAGGCGGCTGGACCCAGAACCCACGGCAAGAGGGCGAGCTGGACAGGGTGCCGCACACACTACACTATAACACACTGAAAAAAGGTCTTCGAGCCCGTGCTACTATAATATTTCAGAGAAATGGGGGGGGGGGGGGGAGAGGAAACGGCAAACATTAATTCCTAAAACGTAAAATAACTAAGATGTATAAAATAACAGCCTATTTCACGAACATTGAAATAGTCAAGGGTGAATCAATAACTAATGCCCTTGACGTAACCTTAAAGGACGAGGGCCAATAGCATAATACCAAGTCAGCTTAGAAATTTAAACTACATTAGTAGGTTAACATATGCTCACTGAAACTGGGGGGGGGGGTCATTTAAATTACCCCTTAACAGGATTCTGATGAACTTAAACTGTGTCAAGTAAGGCTACCATTTCACTGTTTACGAGTGAACAAGTAATGCAATTAGATAACACAGAACGTACAGATTCAATGTTAAGCCTGTGCTTTGAACCAACTATAACAACGCCCACATGGCTCACTGTACCAGGAAAAATATTACAGTTTCACCATACTGGCTTATGCCGCCCGCCACTCTGAACAGCAATAGTACCAATTAATACACCTCGCTTACTCGGACTGTATCACATCACAAAATCCAGATAAACCTTTAACCAAACACAATAACACGTGTTTACTTAAACAGCACTAAATAGAGGGGACCTTTTCGTTGGCAAGACAACAGTTTCCAGTCATGGTGCCGATACTTGGGAAGCAAGGATCAGTATAATATGCGCACCAAAGACATGACAAGCAATTCTCACCAAATCTTTTATGAAATCCTTTAGAGATCCAAATCAGGGCCGCACGACTCGATTCGGGTAATGTGGCTGAGTCCAGTTCTCACACTACAAACCAGGTTCGGTCTTGCAAACGTCTCAAACACACCACAACCTCTGCGTCGTGCCCCGGCCTGCTCAACCACGCTCGCCTCCGATTCTCACGCGCCGCGTGGCTCTCCGGCTGTCCCCTCTCTGCCCCCCACCGCGACCGTCTTGGCCAAAAGTGACGTCAAACGGCCGAGCCCAAAGATCACACCATGCCGACCCGATCGATCAATCTAGCCGGCACGGTTCACCAAGTAAGTACCAGATACCAAAACCGTCAAGCACAATTGTGCACAAATGAGTCTAAAATCAACAATCAATAGATTTAAATGAGTAAGGTTAACAGGAATCGAAAATTATAATAATGAGTACACGTATCCTGTTCGAGGATGTTCATAAGTCAGTGACTCGTATCCGTAATGGAGCGTTAAAATTTGTTGGTTAGTTATTGGGAATATTTGAGGTAGTGTACTTTAACTCGAGAATGTCAAATGAAAACAAAGCAACGATTTATTTTGGTGTGGGAAAATCTTCTCATTTCAAGTTAGTGAGCTAGACGAGCATTATGAATGGGATACCTGATAGCAGATACTGTAGTTACTTGGAATAAATAGCTAGTGCGAAGGAATACGACAGAAAAGTTTGATTCAATAATTTTGTGTGCGATCGACACTCCAGCGCAGGATCTAGATGTTCGCTGTTCTCCACATGTAACAGGATGGACGCAGAGACCCATACCTTAGCGACAACTTGCTAATACATGGACCCATGCTAATTAATCTTGCTACAACGGCAGATGAAGCCTCCCAGAACGAACGAGCTCCGTCAGTCATTTCAGTACCTGCCGAAATCAACACTATTGTCATTGTTGGTACGAGAGTAGAGGGAATATACAGCCCAACTCTTCGAAGAGACAGATAGATTAAAATCGAGTTAATTTTGGTGAAATTTAGCCACAGTAAGTGAACGAAGTGAAGTTCCGCGAAACAGAAACAAAGTTGAATTAGTAACGACAAATAAATCCAACCACTTCACAACGAGACGAGCGGTTATTGCCGTTTCAAATTCAATGAATCCCAATTACGGAGCACAATAGACATAAAAAATTGGTTGAAAAGGCTCTGAGCACTATGAGACTTAAGGGGCTCCAGAACGCCCTATACTTGCAATGTTAAAATAACGCTTATAAATTACATCTTTCCTCACAAAGTATTTGAGGTAGGAAGTTGAACTTTTTACAAATTATTTATTGGAATATGGGCTACAACTTAACACAGGGATTTTACAAAATTTTAGTTCAGTTATTAAAGATGATTTTTTTTCAATTGTAATGAAAATTCACAACATTTTTTTGCAATTTTTTATTTATATATTCAAAAATATACAGTTCTTTGGAAAAAGGCTGTGTTAAATTATGCAGAAGGTACTGTGTAACATTTACTGAAAGTTTGAAACAAATATGTTTGGAAGATCCTTAGAAAACATGTAATTAGTATGAGAAAATAAAAGTTTTGGGAATCGAGCGACAAAGATTGGATTAACTTTTTAGTGCATTCCAGGTCCATAGGATTGATTATCTTCATCCTCTGCAAACTCCTCCTCCAGCTTCCTCTTGTTCCTCCTCCTGTTTACTCTTGCTTGTATTTCTAGACTCTTTACGGCCCTGTCTGCAGCCCGAAGGCGTTCCTTGTCTAAAGCAAGCATCGCTCGTACCATGTTAGAACCTATCTTCATTCCCATATTTCTAAATACCTTGCACCTTACAATGTTGCCATCATTGAAAGTCGCAACAGCATCATACACACCAAAGTGAAGTGTTTCTATTCCAACAAATACAGTCTTGGGGATTCTCGACCATATAACACTATTTACACTTTCATTGGGGTTTTGAGTTTTTCCGTGAATACACTTTTTCAACAGTTCAGGTGCTGGTAAGTCTCTGAAAATAGGTTTTATACTTTATCTCACATCACAAAAATGTACCTGATGAACACGGACGTTAATAATAACACCATTTGACAGCAGTTTAACAGCGCCACAGTGGGTCACGCCCATGTAGAACACATTTCAAAAAAAATTTAAAAATAGTTGTAGTTTTCGGAATTGAATAAATTATATATCTGTTAAAAGGTAATAGTCTGCAGATTCAGAAAACGCAAAAAAGTAAAAATTGAACTTTTCATGATTTTGAGCCTTTCCGGAGCCCCTTAACATCTCAGGTCATCAGTCCCCTAGAACTTACAACTACTTAAACCTCACTAACCTAACGACATCACACACATCCATGCCCGAGGCAGGATTCGAACCTGCGACCGTAGCGGTCGCGCGGTTCCAGACTGAAGCGCCTAGAACCTCTCGGCCACCAACGGCCGGATAGACATCAAACGAACCAATGAAACGCAAACACAGCGACTCATTCAATGAGTGATTATTAGCATCAGATACCACGTAGATAGGACAGACTTTGGAATGTACGTAAATATTTCTTCCACGGCCTCTCGTCGCGTAGACCATTCGCCGGGTGCAACTCTTTCGATCTGACGGCACTTCGGCGACTTGCGCGTCGGTGGGGATGAAATGATGATGATTAGGACAACACAACACCTAGTCCCTGGGTGGAGAAAATCTCGGACCCAGCCGGAAATCGAACCTGGGCCCTTAGGATTGACATTCTGCTTCGCTGACTACTCACGTCAGCTACCGGGGGCGGACCACGTGTATTTGACAGTGGGGCTGTAGGGTTGAGTTAGCTGGTGCGTTCCCATTGGCTGAGCCGTGACTGACTCGTGCGCCGCGATGGTCGCGGACAGCTGAATGCGATTACTCACGAAGGACACGTGGTCAACAGCGCGTCCATACTCTTACGATGACTTGTAACACCAGTTACAACAAAGACTTACCTTTGATTTCTGAAAAAAATATATAAATGTTACCTGAAAGGTGTAACGGTAGCTGTTAAAGTATATCCAAAGAATTAAATTCAGGTATCTCGGTTACCAAGTGTACAGAATCGATTTGCGCAGTTAGTAAATGTTGTTCCAGTAGCTCAGGTACTCGTCTGATAATAGTTGGTAAAAATGCGTAGATATTATTGGCAATCACTCCTTATAACTGCGGTAAATACTTGATACTTGGGTTTGTCTTTAGAACGCACAACCAACGAAAGTGTGTACCTATCTTTCACTGGTACTTGAAAGACAAGTAATTATTTACTTCTCAAAGTGTCTGTTTAATTGTGTAACGGGGTGCACTAAGCCACAGTGGGGCTGTTTTCAGCGTGCACTATTTAAGCAGGTACGATCGCATAACACGTCTGCCTCAGATTATAGCTTCGCAGAACACAGCAGCAACCCAAATACTGGGTGTTGACAGCGGGTATTTGAAAGCACAAATGTACATGGATTGGTCCATATTGTAAAGTGACGGAGGGAATTCTACCGTAACACCACCACAAGAGTGTGAGCAGAATTGTACCGCTATTTTAATCTCCCTAATCTGAGGGCTATAGGTTATATCTCTTAGCACGCCAACGATACCAACGGGATGTACCTCCATCAAACGTGACTCAGTGGCTAGCACACTAAATCGCGGTTGATTCTCTTACTTCCCATTGTGTAGGCTTTCATGATTGTCAACGGTCCTGGATTCGGCAGCTAATGAAGTGCGGTTTTATTAAGTGAACGAGTATACCAGTGTAGTATACTATTCCTTCCACACAAAATGCTAAACACAAGGTGACTTGCTAAGTCACAAAATCAGAAGAACATTGGCAGTGACAAATAAAATCATAATCTTATTAGTCGCATGAGTGACAACGACGTCTATCAAGAGGCATAGTAACAACACGGCTGATATAATTCCACAATGCATGAGCGGACGCGCGTTAACATACGATTGTTAACTGGTATCTAGCGAAGTCTTCGCTTTCCTCGAAAACTCATTTTATCTTCCGAAAACATCCACTCAAGTAAACTCATTATTTCGTCTTTCTCCTCCTAAATTCACATTACCCATCGCGTTGGAGGTAGTCAAAACTGGATTGATTATCTGTTCGACCACTTCCCTGATCAGCGGCTACAACTAGTAGAAAACATATTCCTTTTTTGCCTCATATTGTTTCGTGTCCTTTTGGACCTAACAAGTGGTGGTGGTGGTGGGGACTTCTTCTGACCATTCCGCATTTCGGGTTATTGTGAGGAGAATTTTCGCGTTGGTGCGGCTCGTTCTGTGGTGGAGCGGTGACAGGATTGGTGATCTGTGTGCTTTTACTCTCATGCTACCGTGTTTTGTCGGTTAGCAGGGGGCGTGTCACTACCGACACTTCGTTCTTATTCAAATGGTTCAAATGGCTCTGAGCACTATGGGACTTAATATCTGAGGACATCAGTCCCCTAGAACTTAGAACTAGTTAAACCTAACTAACCTAAGGAGATCACACACATCCATGCCCGAGGCAGGATTCGAACCTGCAACCGTAGCAGTCGCGTGGTTCCGGACTACAGCGCCTAGAACCGCATGGCCCGCGCGGCCGGCTTCGTTCTTATTGCTTGTGGGAGTAACTGGTTTTGAAATGTCCCACTTGATGGCACTGCGAACAATAAGGGGCCGGACAGCGACCAGGGATGTAGCCAGACTAATCGAAGCGGCGGCGCTTTGCTTTCTGTGCGAACACTCGCTCTTGTTCGGTGCTCTGTGGGGGCGAGACGACGGATCTGTAAGCCACACCCCAAAGAGAGGGGACTCTGGAGGCTTCATTCAAGGGAACAAGGAGCAAACTCTAACGTGTACGCCAAGTTTTACTCTTCGTACAAAGACGTCAGTTGCTTGGTATTGGTAGATCTTCCAGAAGTGCGATTTACATCAGAGGCCGCTTGTGGTCCCTCCTCTACACTCAGTTTAGCAGGAACCTGCTGCTGCAGCTGCTCCAACTTTCAGACTCTTTACACTTTGTTGAAAATTCATTACCCTCTTCATCTGTCTGCAGTCCAACCTCTGTGGTTCGCAGATGCAGTCGCTCATTTTGACTTGCGATTTCCTTATTCGCCTCTAATAATCGACCGATTTCCTCTTCCAGTCTCTAATTTTTTTCGATGAGTCGCTCCTCCTGCCTCTGGAACGCCTCTGCCGACCATAAGAGCCGATTCTTTGACATGCTTTGCATTCTGTTTCTTGTTTTGGGAGGCAGTGTTACAAAACAGGGTGCCTTATAAGAATGAAAAATCTCCCCAAAGACTTGAACGTGGAACAGGGGACGATTTGAAGTTAAACTGAACAGCAAATACGTACCACGCTGGAAGTCTGTGGTGGTATAGCATCTGACGAGGCGCGCCTGGCCGGAGAGAACGACTTCACTCTCAACGGAACCCGGCGATGCGGCGGGGTCGACGGCCGCAAGTTTTCAAATTCTCCTTCCAACCTGCCTGCCCCTATCTCCACCGTAACCATTAAACCAGCTCAGCCTGCCGTAACGGAGACACAAGACTACACGTGTACTGAAGAACAGCAGTTAAAGCCGGCCGTTGTGGCAGAGCGGATCTAGGCTCTTCAGTCTGGTGCCGCACGACCGCTACGGTCGCAGGTTCGAATCCTGCCTCGAGCATGGATGTGTGTGATGTCCTTAAGGTTAGTTAGGTTTAACTAGTTCTAAGTTTTAGGGGGACCGATGACCTCAGATGTTAAGTCCCATAGTGATCAGAGTCATTTGAACCAATTCTGAACAGCAGTTAAAGCAGGACAACCAGGATTTCCGCAAACCTGGCAATCTTCACGGGACGTGCACCTGACAACAGTTTGCGGCGTGTGTCGTAGAACTGAGAGCAGCAAAATGAACCAATGAAACTTAAAGGAGATTGAGGATAAATTAAGAATTGGGGAACATATACTAGTCTCTAAATGGAGCCGATGTCCTGCAGAAGAAAAGTTTTAGCGTGTTTATGAGGCAAATTGAAATAAATCTGGGGGTGCCTCGCAATGAAAATTGTATGAGCGCTGTCTGGCAGGTGTGAACACACAACGGTTTGTCCACATCATCGTTCGTCTACGAACATTAACGTGACCGTCACTTCACACGAGGCAGAAAAGACTCTCACCACTGAATTACTGCGTCCAGAGGTCCTTCACAGTAGCTAGATACACCAGTGGCGTGTTAACCGCCATTGGATGATGCACGTCAGCTACAGCCTGCCCCGTAGTTCACGCTAGAAGTCATTTAAATGACCTACCGGTGTTTACTTTCTTCTTACCGACAGTGCAGGCACTTACCGTGATACATACGCAAGAGAATACTCCGGCCATCTGTTCTCTCCGAGCAATAAGACAAACTGAAGTATGGGATCCCCTTCCATGTTGACAACTCACTCAGTCGCGGGACCGGTGTTATCTGAGTGTACAAATTATGCGCTGGGCCCGCTAATGGCCACTACTGGTCCTCAAAAACACGTTTGGATCGTTATATATTCACTCTGGCTCTTCGGACATAACTACTCTGCTTTAGCAGCGTATAGTTACAAGATACTGCTCTTGATGTCGAAGTGCAACGCCTTCTCGTGGACAGTGATCGATGGCCCCACGACTGCATTGGAAGACTGATCTCTTGACGTGGAAGTTTGCCTCTCGATAATAATGGCGTGTTACATATCCACTGACGACTACTCCGTTAGTGATTATGAGCGCACTTGTCCAGCCTGAGACAAGCAACACAATAAAGGCCGTTTTCTTGTTATATAACATTTTCCTTATGCTCTGCTTTGTTATTGGAGTCGAAAAATCTGTTGCTTATCAGTCTGGGGATTTCAGATTCATAAAATCAGGGCAAGATCCCAGGCAGTGTCCCGGATCGGCGTAAAGTTTTAATCTGCCAAGAATTTTCAAACCAGTGTGCATTCCACTACTGAGTCAAAGGCTTATTCCATAAATAATCTCATACGAGTTGGGTAAGGCGCTGCACTCATGGACAGTGCGGCTGGTCCCGGCGGAGGTTCGAATCCTCCCTCGGGCATGGGTGTGTGTTCAGAATGAGATTTTCACTCTGCAGCGGAGTGTGCGCTGATATGAAACTTCCTGGCAGATTAAAACTGTGTGCCGGACCGAGACTCGAACTGGGGACCTTTGCCTTTCGCGGGCAAGTGCTCTACCAACTGTGCTACACAGTCCTCACAGCTTTACCTCTGCCAGTATCTCGCCTCCTACCTTCCAAACTTTACAGAAGCTCTCCTGCGAACCCTGCAGAAGAGCACTCCTGAAAAAAAGGATATTGCGGAGACATGCCTTAGCCACAGCCTGGGGGATGTTTCCAGAATGAGATTTTCACTCTGTAGCGGAGTGTGCGTTGATATCAAACTTCCTGGCACATTAAGGCAGATCACGCCGCTCGAACTGCACAACACAACTGGCACTGCTAACAGTATCCTACGACTTCCACATCGCTGGCAACGGGTTGTACAAACTGCTGGTGACTACTTTAAGGATCAGTAAAACTTAGAAACACGTATCTATTTTGTACGAGCTCTAAATACACTCCTGGAAATTGAAATAAGAACACCGTGAATTCATTGCCCCAGGAAGGGGAAACTTTATTGACACATTCCTGGAGTCAGATACATCACATGATCACACTGACAGAACCACAGGCACATAGACACAGGCAACAGAGCATGCACAATGTCGGCACTAGTACAGTGTATATCCACCTTTCGCAGCAACGCAGGCTGCTATTCTCCCATGGAGACGATCGTAGAGATGCTGGATGTAGTCCTGTGGAACGGCTTGCCACGCCATTTCCACCTGGCGCCTCAGTTGGACCAGCGTTCGTGCTGGACGTGCAGACCGCGTGAGACGACGCTTCATCCAGTCCCAAACATGCTCAATGGGGGACAGATCCGGAGATCTTGCTGGCCAGGGTAGTTGACTTACACCTTCTAGAGCACGTTGGGTGGCACGGGATACATGCGGACGTGCATTGTCCTGTTGGAACAGCAAGTTCCCTTGCCGGTCTAGGAATGGTAGAACGATGGGTTCGATGACGGTTTGGATGTACCGTGCACTATTCAGTGTCCCCTCGACGATCACCAGTGGTGTACGGCCAGTGTAGGAGATCGCTCCCCACACCATGATGCCGGGTGTTGGCCCTGTGTGCCTCGGTCGTATGCAGTCCTGATTGTGGCGCTCACCTGCACGGCGCCAAACACGCATACGACCATCATTGGCACCAAGGCAGAAGCGACTCTCATCGCTGAAGACGACACGTCTCCATTCGTCCCTCCATTCACGCCTGTCGCGACACCACTGGAGGCGGGCTGCACGATGTTGGGGCGTGAGCGGAAGACGGCCTAACGGTGTGCGGGACCGTAGCCCAGCTTCATGGAGACGGTTGCGAATGGTCCTCGCCGATACCCCAGGAGCAACAGTGTCCCTAATTTGCTGGGACGTGGCGGTGCGGTCCCCTACGGCACTGCGTAGGATCCTACGGTCTTGGCGTGCATCCGTGCGTCGCTGCGGTCCGGTCCCAGGTCGACGGGCACGTGCACCTTCCGCCGACCACTGGCGACAACATCGATGTACTGTGGAGACCTCACGCCCCACGTGTTGAGCAATTCGGCGGTACGTCCACCCGGCCTCCCGCATGCCCACTATACGCCCTCGCTCAAAGTCCGTCAACTGCACATACGGTTCACGTCCACGCTGTCGCGGCATGCTACCATGGTTAAAGACTGCGATGGAGCTCCGTATGCCACGGCAAACTGGCTGACACTGACGGCGGCGGTGCACAAATGCTGCGCAGCTAGCGCCATTCGACGGCCAACACCGCGGGTCCTGGTGTGTCCGCTGTGCCGTGCGTGTGATCATTGCTTGTACAGCCCTCTCGCAGTGTCCGGAGCAAGTATGGTGGATCTGACACACCGGTGTCAATGTGTTCTTTTTTCCATTTCCAGGAGTGTAAATAGTTGCCACTATCAAAATTCAAACCCTCGTAGAAGCGAGTCTCCTTATCATGGGTTCTACAGGTGCTTGATAGGTTTCCAGAAACTTCCTGGCAGATTAAAACTGTGTGCCCGACCGAGACTCGAACTCGGGACCTTTGCCTTTCGCGGGCCAGTTTGGAAGGTAGGAGGCGAGATACTGGCAGAAGTAAAGCTGTGAGTACCGGGCGTGAGTCGTGCTTCGGTAGCTCAGTTGGTAGAGCACTTGCCCGCGAAAGGCAAAGGTCCCGAGTTCGAGTCTCGGTCGGGCACACAGTTTTAATCTGCCAGGAAGTTTCATATCAGCGCACACTCCGCTGCAGAGTGAAAATCTCATTCAGGTTTCCAGAAGTTTGTGGTACTGGATGACTCGCGTAGCGTTGAGTTATCCTGCTGGAAGACGTCATCTCCATAAGTGAAGACACCAACCATGAACGGATGCAGGTGGTCCGCAATATGTTCACGTGGTTCACTGCTGTCATGGTGTCTTCGAGTACTGACATATGTCCCATAGAAGCCCAACTCAATGTACCCCATAGCACAATTCTGCCCTCGCTGAGCCGTATCTGTACAATCATCGCGGTACACTTGTTGTAACATTACAAACGTTTCACTTGCAGATTTTCCTAGTTTGAAACAAAATTTGATGTTAACACGCTGTTCTTTCTGTACACTCAACATTTTCCGACGCACAGACAAAACGTCAACTACTTAAAACAGACGCCACGGGCAGACTGAGTGCAGGAGGCAGATGAAACTCGAGCAGTAGGCGGAGCGAGAGTCACGTGACAGGCCACGCGACTTTCAGCCTTATTGCATTCGTTTTATTGTTTCACCAGTACTAGTCCGGTTTTTTTCTAGCCACACCTCGTATTTATAACCAAAAATATATTTATAAATATGTACGTAAGGGTTCTGACTGAAACAAAAAAAAAAGAAGAAATAGAAAACAGGGTACTTCTGCGGCTTTTTAGGATGCGACGTATCAGCCTTAGCGTAAAAATGTTTTCATGGTCAAATATTATTTTTATATGTTACATTGAAAAAAGAATCAAACAAATTGTACGTCATAGACAACAGGCGTATTTAGTTGTACAAAAGAAATTACTAAAAGTGCACCACTGGACTTCAAATATGCGATTTTGAAAATGTGCGCCATCTCTAGCGGATGTACCCTGTGGAAAGAGCAGACAGAATGTTTAAGAGTTGGAACCGCATTGAAGAGGGGCAGGAGCCACTAGCTCGCACGCCTATCAAGATTTGAATCCCTACGGCTCAATACAGCATCAAATGAATTCGAAGATCTGGGGTTGAACGGCACAATATATCCGTGACTGCCAAATTCGATAGACATCGAATTCCGTCACCGGGCCTATCGCATACCACGACACTGTAGACGGTGGCTATCTCAATATACTTGTCGCAATGCATTGCTTCTTTTCAGCTGGTAACTGCGCCTATGGAGATCAAAAGAGAGAATATAGTGAAAAACCAAAGGTCTTTCATTATATATTTTTTTATTTTATTTTTTTTTTAAATCTTTATTTCATTTCATAATAATTATACAATAATGACCCACCACCTTAGTGATTAGTGGGTCCTATATTTCTAAATTTACAATAGCAGCTTTAATATTTTTCTTAACTACAGACAGTTCTACGATTTCTACTAGGCAGACTACTCCTGGTTTACTAGGTAACATAATTTCTAGTTACTACGATTGGTTAATACTAACTGCCTGCAGCGTTACAGGTGTGCCAGTTTTAATAATATAAACCTACTTAGATGCCTTGCTCGTAGAGCTAATCCCTATGAGCAAGCCCCTGGCACAGGGCAGGCAAGGGTTAACTTATCGCCGCAGGTTCCTAACTTACTATCCTATTCTAATTAACTAAATGTAATTCTTATTCTATGTCATAATCGGTGCGTTTTTCTTCATTCGGGATCGCCCCAGTCCCCCTGGTCCTGGTCGTGGCGGATTCCAACTGTAAAGTCGACCTATCCACGAACAGGCGGTACGGGATTGGGGCAGTGGTCGCATTCGGTGTTATCTATTTATTTAAGCATGAAGGTCTGTCAAAAAAGTTGTCAATACTTTTTGTGATACCTCGTTTGCTAGCGTATTCAGTCTCTGAAATGTCTCCTCCCGTCTTAAAAGGTCATAGGTGTTTGTGCTTGGAAGTTGTCGTCTCAATGTCCCGGCTACATCATCGAAAAGGGGGCACTCGTAAAACACATGGTCGGGAGTACCCTCCGGTGCGCCACAGTCGCACTCTTTTGGAGTTAGATTGTGAAAAAAAAATTCAACGTCTTTCTCAGATGGAAGCTACGTTGTAATACAAAGTCGCGGTTTACATAAGCGTCAGGTTTGTAATAGTTAAGATATTTCAACCTTCGGGCTCCTGCTCCAGAAGCAAACGTTGCTTTCCTCTTCCCGTGTTAGCCTCCACTCTAAAGGCGCTCTATAAACTAGTATTTACCCGTACAGAGCGAAGCACGATTTATATGCCAATGCCGGCACTGGCGGAAACGTCAAGTAATGTATGTATTCTCACACACGTTTCTGACACAATGCAGAGCACTCCCTGCAACGGGCGACAGAAATTCCGTGATTTGCAAGGTAGTCGTTGATTCTCTGTTCCATTTCTACAGCGGTGTAGAAGTTTGCTGTGACGAAATACGAACAGTTTGTGGATCCATTCCTCCTAAAATATATACAACGACAGCAGTGGTGGTACTTCATAGCCTGTTTTTTGAAAAAGTCACTGCCGACTAGCTACAATTATTTTGCTTCTTATTCTTCCAAAGGAGTCTAAAAAAGATAAGGAGTGTCTTGGCAGAGCCGGCCGCGGTGGTCTCGCGGTTCTAGGCGCTCAGTCCGGAATCGCGCGACTGCTACGGTCGCAGGTTCGAATCCTGCCACGGGCATGGATGTGTGTGATGTCCTTAGGTTAGTTAGGTTTAAGTAGTTCTAAGTTCTAGGGGACTGATGACCACAGATGTTAAGTCCCATAGTGCTCAGAGCCATTTGAACCATTTGTCTTGGCAGGCCCAAGCACCAGCTGGGTGCTGTCCCAACGTAATGTGCAATTGCGGTCTGTCTCAGCCTCATGAGCAAAAGCCGACAGCGAACCTCTAATACTTCCTGTAGTGTTGGCAGAAGAGCCAACACCGTGTTACTAGAGGAGGCCGAAATGCACACGTTTTAGCTCACGCAGGCTGGCGTGAGGAGGGAAGAACTATACTGACGTGAGGTCTGGAACATGACAAGGAATTGGAATTCAGAAAGCGGACGTAGCTAGTTTGATACTTAACTTTAATCCATTAATGATGAACGTCGCTCTTGACGGTACATGATTCACAATATTATCGGTTCAGAATACATTCTTGAAGAATATGGCGCCTTTCTAGGTCGTAGCAAATGACGTAGCTGAAGGCTATGCTAAACTGTCGTCTCTGCAAATGAGAGCGAATGTAGTCAGTGAACCATCACTAGCAAAGTCGGCTGTACAACTGGGGCGAGTGCTAGGGAGTCTCTCTAGACTAGACCTGCCGTGTGGCGGCGCTCAGTCTGCAATCCACTGATAGTGGCGACACGCGGGTCCGACGTATACTAACGCACCGCGGCCGATTTAAAGGCTACCACCTAGCAAGTGTGGTGTCTGGCGGTGACACCTCACTTCCCACGTACAATCAGGTACTAATTGCGGGAAGACGAGTATAAAGGACTGGCTGGCACGCAACACGAGATATCGCTCCCCCCCTTTAATCGGGAATGTGGATCTCATGATTCTAGTAACAACTTATGACTCTGCTGGCGACATGATCAACTTTCCTTAGAAAATACCCTAATTAAAGTGCTACATACAATTAATGATATAACAGAAAATGTTCGTATGGAAACTTAACGTGGTCAAAAACACATAACATTATGTTGAACACCGTATTGCAAATGTTGGGCAGCGATCCTTAAGACTCTTTTGCTTTCTCTTGCGTGAACTGAAAGGGGGACAGAGTTATTTGAGCCTAAAGTGTGACATTTATCGTGTAGCAAAACGGGCTATGCATTTTCGGCAGAACTGAGACAAAGGTATCAATAAAATAGAAACTTAGACGTCTGGATGGTTTCATGTCATTGTAAATACTGCTGCTCATCAAAAGTACGGCGGAATATCATTCACTCGAACAGCAACGAAACAAAAATCGTCGATATGCAGCTCCATGGAACCGACAGCACCTTCATACAACCATTTCAGGAGTACAGATTTGGTTACATTCTTAGTTAACTGAATAAAATATTATGAAGCAGAGTTTACTTGCCGAACTGCAAAGGTTTAGTGTAGTACTCGGGTTCGTCAGCGTAGTGACAACGGTGGCAGCTTGAACTAACAACTGCAAACAAAAGGTGTGCTTTCAACCTGTCACTTGTGAGCAGGCAGTGTTAAGTAATAAGCGTGGGACAGGAACCTTGCAAACATCAAAATACTGATAGCGTTTAGCAAAGATAACAGCTTTCCACTTTTTTTTTTCGACAATTATTCTTCAAAACGAAGTTCTCGAGCACCTGATTACGAATATACATCAGTACCTTTTGTATATAGCAGTACAATCATCTAGCCTCTTGGTAATCATGGCGTCAACAACGCAACAACAATTTTAAAACAAATCAGTGGAATAAACTTAATAAAACAGCATTTATCTTGCCGCCAATGGTACTCTAGTCATCTTACATAAATAATGTCTTTGGTAATATATTCCACTGTAAAAAGCACACAATAACAACATAAGCAACGAACTCCGAAAACACTAAACTTAATACTAATTCATCAGCAGAACAAGGGAGCAATGAGAAAGTTTTATTCTTCGTAATGCCAGAACTTTGTTCAACTTATACGAACACGAAACCAAACTAACTGCTCACCATAAGAAAAACTGCACCATTTTATTCTAAGGAGCAGCTAGAACAGCAAATCCAGGGGCGCCAATAAGAAAGCAATGCCGTAAGGAAACCAGAATGTTGAAGAACAACGCCGCTTAGACGCCAGTCAGCAACTGGTAATGTTGCAGTCACAGTACTACGCTTCCATGGCAGTAATAACACAATGGACAGCTTTCACCGCTAACAGAGACACCGCCGAGCGCCGCCAGCTAGCAAACATATTCCACTCGTTCTCTTCTTGCAAGCCAATCACTATGTACATGTCGCTTCCATACAAATAGCCTTATCAAGGATGACACACGTAATTTGCACCAGAGCACAGTCCACCGCCCACAGTCAGGGCTGGATAGGTAAAATGTCCCAGGTGAACAATCAAGAGCGTTTAGCATGCAGCCTTCGCGGCGATAACATTGAATAAAATGTCCTCAGGTTTCCAATCGCGTCAAGTAATTAAAATTACACGAGCTTTCGGCGAAGAACTCCTTAGCCATTGTCAAGAAGTATGACTGCCGGTGGGCTGCTGCTACGGCCCTTATACACTCCTGGAAATGGAAAAAAGAACACATTGACACCGGTGTGTCAGACCCACCATACTTGCTCCGGACACTGCGAGAGGGCTGTACAAGCGATGATCACACGCACAGCACAGCGGACACACCACGAACCGCGGTGTTGGCCGTCGAATGGCGCTAGCTGCGCAGCATTTGTGCACCGCCGCCGTCAGTGTCAGCCAGTTTGCCGTGGCATACGGAGCTCCATCGCAGTCTTTAACCATGGTAGCATGCCGCGACAGCGTGGACGTGAACCGTATGTGCAGTTGACGGACTTTGAGCGAGGGCGTATAGTGGGCATGCGGGAGGCCGGGTGGACGTACCGCCGAATTGCTCAACACGTGGGGCGTGAGGTCTCCACAGTACATCGATGTTGTCGCCAGTGGTCGGCGGAAGGTGCACGTGCCCGTCGACCTGGGACCGGACCGCAGCGACGCACGGATGCACGCCAAGACCGTAGGATCCTACGCAGTGCCGTAGGGGACCGCACCGCCACTTCCCAGCAAATTAGGGACACTGTTGCTCCTGGGGTATCGGCGAGGACCATTCGCAACCGTCTCCATGAAGCTGGGCTACGGTCCCGCACACCATTAGGCCGTCTTCCGCTCACGCCCCAACATCGTGCAGCCCGCCTCCAGTGGTGTCGCGACAGGCGTGAATGGAGGGACGAATGGAGACGTGTCGTCTTCAGCGATGAGAGTCGCTTCTGCCTTGGTGCCAATGATGGTCGTATGCGTGTTTGGCGCCGTGCAGGTGAGCGCCACAATCAGGACTGCATACGACCGAGTCACACAGGGCCAACACCCGGCATCATGGTGTGGGGAGCGATCTCCTACACTGGCCGTACACCACTGGTGATCGTCGAGGGGACACTGAATAGTGCACGGTACATCCAAACCGTCATCGAACCCATCGTTCTACCATTCCTAGACCGGCAAGGGAACTTGCTGTTCCAACAGGACAATGCACGTCCGCATGTATCCCGTGCCACCCAACGTGCTCTAGAAGGTGTAAGTCAACTACCCTGGCCAGCAAGATCTCCGGATCTGTCCCCCATTGAGCATGTTTGGGACTGGATGAAGCGTCGTCTCACGCGGTCTGCACGTCCAGCACGAACGCTGGTCCAACTGAGGCGCCAGGTGGAAATGGCATGGCAAGCCGTTCCACAGGACTACATCCAGCATCTCTACGATCGTCTCCATGGGAGAATAGCAGCCTGCATTGCTGCGAAAGGTGGATATACACTGTACTAGTGCCGACATTGTGCATGCTCTGTTGCCTGTGTCTATGTGCCTGTGGTTCTGTCAGTGTGATCATGTGATTATCTGACCCCAGGAATGTGTCAATAAAGTTTCCCCTTCCTGGGACAATGAATTCACGGTGTTCTTATTTCAATTTCCAGGAGTGTATAAACTAGCTGCCGGCTGTGACGTCACTGGAGCAGGCGGCTGCAACACATACAGTCATATGCATATGGTGGAGCTTCGTGACTGCTGGATCGCACGCTGTGCTGATCTGCAGGCCACCGTCTCTATGTAAGGTGTTATTCGTGATTTTTATGTCAATTGATTCTTTAATTACAAATCCCTGAAGCCGTTTGTGCGAGTGACGACGGTGTCCGATTTCACAGCATGCTCAGCTATAATAGATTTCTCGGCGTAAAACCTCTCGTACACCTTCCTGCGTTTTTCCGCAGTGCGTACTGTTTGTCTGACATAAGACTAGCCACACTCACAAGGTATCTCGTAGATCCCACGTGTTCTGAGGGCTGCTGCGTCTTTAACTGGTCTCTGTAGTTGATGGATGTTCGTCGGAGGCCTCAAGGTCGATATGATCTTGTGTCGTTTCAGCAGGTGGCTTACCTCCCGCGACACTGAGTCACAGTACGGCAACAAAGCAATTTCCTTTCTTGCTCCTCGTCAGTGGTCTTAGTTGTGAGTCTTGCACGAAATCACTTCATTTATTTGATGGACGTTATAGCCATTGTTGCTGAAGACCTTCCATAGGTGGCGCAGCTCATGGGGCAGCTTGTCAGCAACTGATATCATTCCTGCAGGATGCAACAACGTGTGTATAACAGTGCACGTCTCTGCCAGGTGATGATGGCTGACACTGTGCAAGTACTGATCGGTGTGGGTGGGTCTCTCTACATGCTATGGCCAAGACATCCATTTCCTTTGCGGCAGATGAGAACTTCGAGGAAGGACAATGCATCGTCTTTTTCTACCTCCATGGTAAACTGGATGTTACTGTTATGGCATTAAGGTGTTCCAAGAACTAGTAAAGTTTCTCACGTCTGTGGGACCAAATGACGAACGTCAACATATGTAGATAAACAACTAGGCTCTAATGACACCGTGCCTAAGGCAATATCTTCACAATTCTCCATGAAGAGGTTAGCAGCAGCTGGAGCTAGCAGGCTATCCATTGCAAAGCCATCCATCTGATCGTCATGCTGGCCATTGTACAGAAAACAAGAAGACATCATAGTGTTGCTAAATAGCTTGACCACTTCACTTACAAAGAACTGGGATACTAGGTCCAAACAGTATTTGATATGCACATTCATAAACTGTGCCACCATATCAAAACTGACATTAGTGTCACCCTCACTAAGATGAAGTCAGTTAATTTGATTGATAAAATCTTCTGAATGTTTAATATGATTCCCACAGTGCCCATGTGTGGAGTGAAGAGATTGGCCACGTACTTTGCCACCTTGTATGTTGATAAACCAAAGGTGGATTTGATGAGGCAGAATGGCGACCTTTCCTTGTGGATATACAGTAGACCATAAGCAGTATGTGATCTAAGTGCCTGAAGAAGAACGTTCTTACCATAGTGTTTCCCATCGAAAAGCGCTTAAGAAGTCATATGTCTTCCTCACTTTTCTTGATGTTGGGTCGCATGGGAATTTCTGATAAGTACACTCCTGGAAATGGAAAAAAGAACACATTGACACCGGTGTGTCAGACCCACCATACTTGCTCCGGACACTGCGAGAGGACTGTACAAGCAATGATCACACGCACGGCACAGCGGACACACCAGGAACCGCGGTGTTGACCGTCGAATGGCGCTAGCTGCGCAGCATTTGTGCACCGCCGCCGTCAGTGTCAGCCAGTTGGCCGTGGCATACGGAGCTCCATCGCAGTCTTTAACCATGGTAGCATGCCGCGACAGCGTGGACGTGAACCGTATGTGCAGTTGACGGACTTTGAGCGAGGGCGTATAGTGGGCATGCGGGAGGCCGGGTGGACGTACCGCCGAATTGCTCAACACGTGGGGCGTGAGGTCTCCACAGTACATCGATGTTGTCGCCAGTGGTCGGCGGAAGGTGCACGTGCCCGTCGACCTGGGACCGGACCTCAGCGACGCACGGATGCACGCCAAGACCGTAGGATCCTACGCAGTGCCGTAGGGGACCGCACCGCCACTTCCCAGCAAATTAGGGACACTGTTGCTCCTGGGGTATCGGCGAGGACCATTCGCAACCGTCTCCATGAAGCTGGGCTACGGTCCCGCACACCGTTAGGCCGTCTTCCGCTCACGCCCCAACATCGTGCAGCCCGCCTCCAGTGGTGTCGCGACAGGCGTGAATGGAGGGACGAATGGAGACGTGTCGTCTTCAGCGATGAGAGTCGCTTCTGCCTTGGTGCCAATGATGGTCGTATGCGTGTTTGGCGCCGTGCAGGTGAGCGCCACAATCAGGACTGCATACGAACGAGGCACACAGGGCCAACACCCGGCATCATGGTGTGGGGAGCGATCTCCTACACTGGCCGTACACCACTGGTGATCGTCGAGGGGACACTGAATAGTGCACGGTACATCCAAACCGTCATCGTTCTACCATTCCTAGACCGGCAAGGGAACTTGCTGTTCCAACAGGACAATGCACGTCCGCATGTGTCCCGTGCCACCCAACGTGCTCTAGAAGGTGTAAGTCAACTACCCTGGCCAGCAAGATCTCCGGATCTGTCCCCCATTGAGCATGTTTGGGACTGGATGAAGCGTCGTCTCACGCGGTCTGCACGTCCAGCACGAACGCTGGTCCAACTGAGGCGCCAGGTGGAAATGGCATGGCAAGCCGTTCCACAGGACTACATCCAGCATCTCTACGATCGTCTCCATGGGAGAATAGCAGCCTGCATTGCTGCGAAAGGTGGATATACACTGTACTAGTGCCGACATTGTGCATGCTCTGTTGCCTGTGTCTATGTGCCTGTGGTTCTGTCAGTGTGATCATGTGATGTATCTGACCCCAGGAATGTGTCAATAAAGTTTCCCCTTCCTGGGACAATGAATTCACGGTGTTCTTATTTCAATTTCCAGGAGTGTATCTTCATCCAGCAGCGTGCAGATCATCATATCATAGTCCTTGTATTCCATAATTACTGCTGCATTCTGTTAGTCTGCAGGAAGAACCACAATGCTCTCATCATTGCGTAGTGCTCAGACACAAGCGCTCAGCCCTAATCATGTTGGGTACTTGTAACTTCCCTTTCGTGAGAATATGAGTCATTTCACGCCATATTTCATCCACTGTTTCATTGGACAGCTTGCAGACGGCCTGTTCAATGCCACTTATTATACCGCAGATAGGAATGGCCTGCAGCGGAAGTGCGAAATAAAGTCCTATCTCAAGTGCCGACATTGCACCCATGTCTATATCTCTCGCCCGCAGCCCTCGTAGTCAAAGGGTGATAATACAACACATGTATTTAGAAAATCGTTGTCGCAGAAGACTACATCAGGAGAGAGGGTAGACAGTTGAACGTGCGTTCTCCTCGATGTATGACCAGGAACTAGTGATAGCATAGACACTTCTACCTCCTCTCATCCCTCCCCCTCCCGTCCGTCCCTCCACCCATGGGGGGGGGGGGCAGGCTTTTTCAGACGATCAACTGCTATCGCGCACCGCACGTTTATCTGCGGCCTACCGCCTTTCTGCCAGTGGGCGACTGCCACTCAGACCACCTTGAGGCAATGGTCAACGCATTGGCCAACCGCCAACACAAAAGGATGTAAAGCCAATTAAACAATATGAGATAAATGAGGTCTGCCCAAGTGCACCTTGTTTGTTTCTTGAAAATTGTATCCACAATGCACTGACCGACACGCTGCTCCCTTGTCGAGGCACAATGCATCAGTGACCTCACGCACGAAAGGCACGTCATCCATGCCAGCAGTTCTGCGAGGAAGATACTTTTTCTTAATGTCGACGCATCTCTGAGCATCTATTAAAATGGAAAACAGAATTGTGACAATAATAAATGTCCTCTTTCCATCACAATATGCAGAGTCCATTTTCTTTTAGTTTTTGAGCAAAATAGATATAGATTTTACGTCGACTGTAGGACACAATTGACATCTCATTATTTTGCGACATCCAACGAAGCGAAAAACCTACAGCACTGCTGGCGACTACAGTGACCAGACTGCAGAGGCTCGGCTGTACTCCACCTATACATGTCCACCGTGCGTGAAGTCTTCCACTGTCTCGCTGCAAATACTACCAATAACGGCAGAATATCCTCGTTATTTCTAAACTTCCATTGGAGTAAATAAAAAGCCAGAATTTAATCTCTAAAGAAAAAACATCTATGTTAAGCAATGTCTTTCAGCTTTATGGACAAATTACACGATCTGAGAATGTCTCTCATGTTCAAATCAGTGTCTGTAAATAAACAGTCATACACGTATGTAATAAAAACATTTCAGACACAAGAAATAACATTACAGAATATAGCCATTCATGCCATTTTCTCACAAGTCGAAATAAACATAATCATTTTATGTTCTACAACAAAAAGCTACAGTTCAAGAGGACATTGCTGTTTTGTACACTGTGGCAGGTCTCGTTTTCCCAACGGGATGCTATATCAGATTGGCGTTTATAAAACAAATCGTCAGAGCCTGTCTTGTAATAAAACCTCCTATAAGATTTTACTGCGTCTCCCTCTTCCAATACATCCCAAACCAATACCGTCTGCGTGCTTACATTCGACATTTTTGCTCCGTAACTCCCCTCTACCAACCTGTTTGTAAAATTTCTGTCATACAACAGACAATCATTGGCAATAGCAGTAGACTCTTGCATTCTAGTTTTGTTGACTCTGTTATCATCACAGCCTGTTTCAGGCAATCTACTCACATAATGGGAAAGACACTATCGTTTCAGGGTTCACAATGAGGTAAAATTCAAGTGGTGTCTGCTTAATAATTAAAGGTTATGAAGTATGAAATAACACGAGACGTGCGGTAACTCCTATCTTTAAACACGTAATCGTGACGATAATAAGGAAAACTACTTTGCAAGTATCATATTGCAGATGGCGAATACAGATAGATGACTGTGCAGTATGTGCATTGGTGAAATGCATAATATACTAGATTACGAATGCAAATAGAGGACCGTGCAGTATGTCCACTCGGTCATATATTCCAATGTATACCAGTTGTTCCGTAACATCAACACCTGCCATTGGCTCGGAAGAATGCTTCGCAATTTCTTGATCTTTGCGAAATCACATGACTCTTCTACATTGTAAGTACCTTATACTAGATTGCGCTTGCAGACAGATAACTGTACAGAACGTCCATTCGGCCATAACCACCTAGGTATACCAGAGAGCGTCCTATACCTTTCAATTACGTTATCTGTAGATTTCCAGTACATCGATCATAGTTTAGAATTTAAGATTACAAGTGGCCACCTTTCTTTGTGTGGATGGGCATCACAGAGTTTTCTGCCGTTCGTAGGATAAAGTCGGAGATTGACAGATCCCTCCCACATTGTCCTTGACCAATCCTCCCTGCAAACACGGTCGCCAATTTAATTTGCACCTACCAGAACTATGAGGGTCCTACTCCCACTACATTCTATGTGTCGTGAAGGAACAGGGAGAACTGTTTCCATAACTACCGTTGAGCGAAGACTGTTCCACACCAATCATACCCACGTCATCCATCCAAATGCACAAGATCTCTCCAGATTCGTGCATGTGGAGGAGGGTAGCACATCTTATCGGTGTATAGTAGTCATGAGAGGCTTGCAGTGATGTAATAGACGGTTAAAAACAAACTTGTGGTTTACACATGATGGAGCTAAGGTGGGTGGAGTTTGAAACATTTTTACGCAAATCACTGTGCTATCAATTCTGAAGTATTGTTCCACTGTCTGAAGTCAGTACCAGGGAGGTATCAGTATTCGAGGAATGAGTGTAGAGAACAAGCACACTCTCCTACAGCTACACAGTTGTGCACCTAAAAATGCTGTATTGTTAAAGCCAAATGGTTTCTGAATTATTAAAGGTGTGGAATGCAACGCTCTTAATACTCTAATGTAGGATATATTTGTCCAACATCAGACGTAAAACCACCCTGCTACTTTCCTACCCCGATCACTACAGTGACAAACTTCAAAATGATAAAACTACTTCCTTCTACGCTATTCCGGTGTCCCAGGAAGGCTATGTCACTGTATATAGGCTGCTCGAGCTGCTTCTAAACCAACTAGTACGAATTCAGGAGACTGCTGTCCTGTCTCTCAGTAAATTAATGGATTTTATACGCCTTTTTAAGTCTGAAGCGTACGTACCTTCAATCACACTTCCCGCATCAGTCGTGCTTATTATTGGTAGTAGTATCGGTTTGAACGGATTCGGCAGTATCTCACTAGGAAATAGAACGAGGAAAAACCGAAATGAGTATTTCCGATAGCTGATACATCGAGGTGCCGCCCCGTGCTCGAAAATTCACACGAAGTAGCAGTAACTTCATACGAGGGAGTAAGCGCCGCAGTCAGTAGCTGAAGGAGATGTACGAGGGTAAGTCAATTATTATCCGCAAAGTAGTTACAAAATTTTATTGTAATCAAATAGGAAACTCACAAGAACATCGTGTTTCGACGTAGTTTCCTTGCGTTTCAACGCATTTGGTCCATCGTTCTACAAGCTTCCCGATGCCCTCATAAAAGAAGGTTCTCGGTTGAGCTGCGACCGAGGAATGCACCGATGCTTTCATTGCTTCGTCCGAAGCAAATCGACGGCCCCTTAATGCCTGTTTGAGTGGACCAAACAGGTGATAGTCAGAAGAGGCAACATCGGAACTATATGGAGGATGATTCAGTACCTCAAATTTCAGTTTCTGGAGTGTTTCAGCAGTGTGGGCAGCAGTATGCGGACGGGCATTGTCGTGCAACAACACAACACCTTTTGACAGCAATCCTCCGCGTTTGTTTCGAATTGCAGGCTTTAGCCTGGCAGTAAACATCTCACTTTAACGTACACTGTTTATTGTTCTGCCTCTTTCCCCATAATGTCTACTGGACCTTGTGCGTCCCAAGAAACCGTAAGCATCAAATTTCCTGCGGACGGTTGAGTCTCGAACTTTTTCTTGCACGGCGAATTTGGATGTTTCCATTCCATACTCTGCCGTTTACTCTCCGGCTCGTAATGATGGATCCATGTTTCGTCACCAGTAATGATTCTGTCTAAGAAGTTGTCTCCTTCGTTACCATAGCGGTGCAAATGTTTTTTTCAGATGTCTAAGGGCGTTTGTTTATGCAACTGTGTGAGTTGTTTTGGGACCCATCTTGCACAGACTTTATGGAACCGAAGTCTGTTGTGGATGATTTAGTAGGCAGAACCGTGACTGATTTGCAGACGATGTGCCACTTCGTCAATGGTTAAACGTCTAAGAGAATCATTTCACGTGAACGCTCAATGGTTTCTTCATTTGTGGCAGTAAACGGTCGTCCGGCTCCTTCATCGTGCGTAACACTTGTGCGACCATTTCGGAATTTTTCAATCCATTCGTAAACACTCCATTCTGGCAAAACACTGTTCCCGTACTGTACCGAAAGTCTTCGATGAATTTCAGCCCCTGATACGCCTTCCAACCACAAAAAATGGATCACTGAACGTTTCTCTTCTTTGGTGCAAATAGACAGCGGAGTAGACATAATTAACAGCACAGCAGCGATAACTAAAGTAGCCTAGCAGCTTGAAAATTGCAAAGATATAACAACAAATAAACAAAGCATGCTTCATCAACGTAAAACGACAGTACTACTAAAATCAACAAAAATGTAACTAAATTGCGGATAATAATTGACTTACCCTCGTAACAGTCTTTTTGCTGTTATGAAACTTTCCTGGCAGATTAAAACTGTGTACCGCTGCAGAGTGAAAATCTCATTCTGGAGTCTTTTTCCTGTTTAACGTAGCATCACCATGGCTCTGGTAGCGTTCCTCTTGCACAGAGAAGCTGGTTTGATGTTGGATAGTTTTGCTCATGTGAAGGATAATACAGCAATTTGATCCTAACACACCGTCTCTCGAGTACACCTCCGTCACACTATTAAAGGTAATATATGTGGTATTGGTCCATTCTCCTACAAAACAGTTAGCAAGTTATACATTTGAACTGCAACCGTGCAGTGTATTTGCTCTACTTTCGTACGTCTATGTCTACGCGAGTGTCATGGATGGCTGCCACAAACCACACCCAGTTCTCTCGCTGGCAGATCGAACTTCGAACCCTATCCCAGACGTACTGCATCCTCTAGGCACCGTTCCGGATGTACACTCCTGGAAATGGAAAAAAGAACACATTGACACCGGTGTGTCAGACCCACCATACTTGCTCCGGACACTGCGAGAGGGCTGTACAAGCAATGATCACACGCACGGCACAGCGGACACACCAGGAACCGCGGTGTTGGCCGTCGAATGGCGCTAGCTGCGCAGCATTTGTGCACCGCCGCCGTCAGTGTCAGCCAGTTTGCCGTGGCATACGGAGCTCCATCGCAGTCTTTAACACTGGTAGCATGCCGCGACAGCGTGGACGTGAACCGTATGTGCAGTTGACGGACTTTGAGCGAGGGCGTATAGTGGGCATGCGGGAGGCCGGGTGGACGTACCGCCGAATTGCTCAACACGTGGGGCGTGAGGTCTCCACAGTACATCGATGTTGTCGCCAGTGGTCGGCGGAAGGTGCACATGCCCGTCGACCTGGGACCGGACCGCAGCGACGCACGGATGCACGCCAAGACCGTAGGATCAAAAAATGGTTCAAATGGCTCTGAGCACTATGGGACTCAACTGCTGTGGTCATAAGTCCCCTAGAACTTAGAACTACTTAAACCTAACTAACCTAAGGACAGCACACAACACCCAGCCATCACGAGGCAGAGAAAATCCCTGACCCCGCCGGGAATCGAACCCGGGAACCCGGGCGTGGGAAGCGAGAACGCTACCGCACGACCACGAGATGCGGGCACCGTAGGATCCTACGCAGTGCCGTAGGGGACCGCACCGCCACTTCCCAGCAAATTAGGGACACTGTTGCTCCTGGGGTATCGGCGAGGACCATTCGCAACCGTCTCCATGAAGCTGGGCTACGGTCCCGCACACCGTTAGGCCGTCTTCCGCTCACGCCCCAACATCGTGCAGCCCGCCTCCAGTGGTGTCGCGACAGGCGTGAATGGAGGGACGAATGGAGACGTGTCGTCTTCAGCGATGAGAGTCGCTTCTGCCTTGGTGCCAATGATGGTCGTATGCGTGTTTGGCGCCGTGCAGGTGAGCGCCACAATCAGGACTGCATACGACCGAGGCACACAGGGCCAACACCCGGCATCATGGTGTGGGGAGCGATCTCCTACACTGGCCGTACACCACTGGTGATCGTCGAGGGGACACTGAATAGTGCATGGTACATCCAAACCGTCATCGAACCCATCGTTCTACCATTCCTAGACCGGCAAGGGAACTTGCTGTTCCAACAGGACAATGCACGTCCGCATGTATCCCGTGCCACCCAACGTGCTCTAGAAGGTGTAAGTCAACTACGCTGGCCAGCAAGATCTCCGGATCTGTCCCCCATTGAGCATGTTTGGGACTGGATGAAGCGTCGTCTCACGCGGTCTGCACGTCCAGCACGAACGCTGGTCCAACTGAGGCGCCAGGTGGAAATGGCATGGCAAGCCGTTCCACAGGACTACATCCAGCATCTCTACGATCGTCTCCATGGGAGAATAGCAGCCTGCATTGCCGCGAAAGGTGGATATACATTGTACTAGTGCCGACATTGTGCATGCTCTGTTGCCTGTGTCTATGTGCCTGTGGTTCTGTCAGTGTGATCATGTGATGTATCTGACCCCAGGAATGTGTCAATAAAGTTTCCCCTTCCTGGGACAATGAATTCACGGTGTTCTTATTTCAATTTCCAGGAGTGTAATACGTGGTGGAGGCACCAGTGAGAGGATTGGGCCGTGTTTAATGGAACCATCCGCAACACATGCATGGACACAGACGTACAAAAAGGAGGAAAAATGCATTGCATCTGTAGAATATTTGGGTGTGAGTGACTCTGCGCATTCGAGTACGTATCTTCCGATTAATGAGCTGTTCTATCTTGCACATGAGTATAATACTCGCCAAGGACGTTCTCCACCATTCAAAATAGCGGAATTAGGATGATCATTGTGCCGTCATCGAGGATCTTTAAGAGTATAAAAGGAGGTGTGGTAGGCGGAACAGGATGCCTTGGTTTGGAGAATCTAGATAATGTTGTTACGAAATGTCGGTATATAACTTGCATTGAAGATGTTATGCTCTTTAGCAGTACGAATTTAAATGTGCTTACATCCTCTACAGAATCGTTTTGCGAAGAGTTTTTTGCTATTTTCGGGGCTGTGGCACTGTCTAAAACAATGTACAAGCGGTTGAAATTGAAACTTCGCGATTGGTAATATGTAAGCATAGTCTCTATATGTATGTGTGTAGAGCTGTCAACAGCGGACAGTTGTTGTTCGGATGCGTAAGTTGCTAACTGTTCGTCTATAAATTACGTTGCCTGGGGTGCTCGCTCTGTAGGTACGGAGAAGAGAAACTCTCACGTTTCAGGATGCTACGTCGAGTCGACACGCTGTCAATTAACGAATAGCTTATTAGTAGGATAAAAAAATAACCGAGATCTACAGTTTGTAGATGTCCTGACATGGCTGTAGGGACTTATCAGAGTTGTAAGGTGCAAACAAAAGTAGCGGAGCTCATCTCTGAAGCAATAGGAGCATATCACCAGCAGAAACCACATGTCAACTCCCTGTTGCAGATCCCTACACGGTAGAGTGGAAGTGAGACAAACGTGTAGAACAGTGCCAGACTTCGAGTCTCCATCATTTGCATCGCTACATGAGTCTGCAGACAGCTCCCCGATGTGTCGTAGCAGTACACTGATTTGTTTCCTGACTACGAGTCTCCAATCTGCACCGCTCGTTGAGTTTCATCTACGTAAGAGGCGAGTGTTACTATACTTTTCATGACCTTCTTATCCAAAATGCTTGCATGTAGATTTTTGGGAGAATTGGAATTATTAGGAGTTTTAAAGGCTAGTGTCCAGGACACGTAAATATCCTCGTATAAAATTAAACAATTCATGGGTATCTTTGCAAAATGACCACATACATACGAAAAAATATAGAAAAAATATGAAAAATGGCATAAAATTGGTAAAAATCCAGGAATATGTGATATAATTACGACAAAGAGACGGAAAAATGGTAAAGTTGTGGTAAATACGACGAAATATGAAACATTGCGAAAATGAACTTGCAAAATTACGTAAATTGGCTAAGGATACATAAAATTATAGAAAAAGAAATTCGGGGTACCTGGACACTCAAGATTGCTTAAAAATTATGCTATGGCTGCATTCAGTCCCCCCTAAACTCTGTGGGTTTTCGTAACACATACTTCAGCAGAGGCAAACAAAGTATTACATAGAGGCGTCATGTTAAAGCTGGCGACACATACATGCAGTCGACTATACATATTACTGAATTACAGTTGGTTCTCACAAACAATGTTATTCATTAAGTATTAAGGAGAAGAATCAATGTGCTTATCAGACATAATCCATTCCCGAAAAGAGTGTTTTGTAGGAGAGAGAATCGATGCCACATATATCACCTTTAATAGTGTGAGGGCAGTGTACACTGCCTTCCCAGGATTCCAGAATAGTGTTGAAGGAAGTATTTTTATCATTTTAATATTTGTCGCCGCAGTGTTTGAGTAGCAAACTTGCAGGGTCGTTGTATGTCTGATATCCTGAATTACAGCATTACGAGCATTGTATTTCACATGAGTAATACTTCAGAAATCATACCGCTTCAATAATAAATCATTTTTGGGTGCAGAACTGTGTAGCCACATGAGTGTGCATTTATGCTCTACAGTCACTTCTCTCATACCAGAACCTTTATGGCACTGATACCAGACATTGGAATAATACTTAAGAATTGACAGCACTGTTGATTTACGAAAACTTTCATGTCTAGTATACAATTGAAACAGGGGCTACCGCCCTCCACATGCACGCATCTGAAGACATCTTGTGCATTTGGATGGCTGCTGTGAGTATGACTGGTGTGGAACAGTCTTCACTCAACAGCAGTCATGGAAACAGCTCGCCCTGTTCCCTCATGAGACATGGAATGTAGTGGGTGTAAGACCTTCATACTTCTAGTCAGTTGCAGGTTGAACTGGCGACTGTGTTACAGGGAAGACTGGTCAACGACAATGTGGGAGGGATCTATCAATCCCTGATATTACCCTGGGAATGGGACAATACTCTGTGACGCCCATCCACACAAGGAAAGGTCGCCAGTCGTAATTGTAAATTCTGTACCACGATTGATGTGCTAGAAATATCAAGATAACATAATTGCATCGGTATACAACGCTGTCTGGTATATTTAGGTGTATATGGCCGAATAGACATACTGCATAGTTATCAAACATATATAGTACTTGCAAAGTATTGGTGGGGTGATTTAACGATTATATAGAAATTGGGAAGCAATCTGCTGTGTCATTGGCTGGTGTTAAAATTGACCATCCTACTATCAACTGTGGTGCATATTACATTACATCGTCCCATATCAACGGTGTATTTCCCATCCATTCCATCCATTAGCACACTGCTGACTACCACACAATGATTGACTTATACCACTTGACTGAGACAGAGAGAGATCTTTGGTAGAACACTGGATATCTGCTACTTGCCATTATGGAGCATGGGAATAAATATAGTAGTAATCACCCTCAGGCAGTTGTTTGAAACCATTCCTCAATGCTCCAGACTGTCCTGTTTCCATATGCTGTGATGCCCTGCACCTGTTTTTTGTTTTTTTTTTTTCGCCAATAAGATAACAGTTCTTATTTTTATTTCTACTACCTTGCACGTGCTGTGAACGACACCTTCTGGCGATGGTCAACACTGCAGCAGTAATCATGTGCATGACTGCAAAATGAGGAAACAATGCTCTTTGAAATGGAACATTGAGACATCAGCTACATCAAAGCTGTGGAAGATAAGATTAACTGCTTAAGTCAAATGGGTGTTGGAAACGCTCTACTGTGCCTCAAAATCTTCCAGTTTCCATATGTTGCGATGGCTTCGACATTTTCGTCAATGAGAATCATTGTACCTGTGTTTTATTCTACTAACCTGTGTGTCATGGGAGCAGCATAGTTTACACCATGCGATGTTTAGCTTTCCGTGAGAGCCAATGGATCAAAATGTTTTAATGTCTGTTTAGCACCTGACACAGTCCCTGATGTCATAGTAGAATAACGAAGTGTATGGCGGTGTACCAAGCTGTAGTTATACAATGCTTGTATGTGTTACATCCGAAAAACAGTCTTTTAAACTGCTTCATGAAGGAACAATACAGGAATCCTCTCTTGTGATTCAGAGTCTGTTGGATATGGTCTTCCTCCAGTACAGTTGACAAAACTTAATGCAGGTCTGTGCAAGCAACTTTGATCACTGGCCATCAGCTCGGATGCAGGGATATGTGTATATGTAATGTGCTATATGTCAACATGCAGATGGTATTTGTTTCTCGACATAACGGAGGAGGGATATGTTGTAAAATCTTATAGGAGTTTCTATTACAAGGAGTGGTATTACTCATCATTCTGTCAAAAATACACCGATTATTCTAATAAAACTAAGAAAAATTGGTTGTATCTATTGTAGTCGAATCACAACTGTTTTTCTAGTTATTGTCATGATTGCATGTTGAAAGAAAGGTATTACCATAAGTCCTGTGTTATTTCATATTTCATAACCTCTAATAATGAAGTAACACAACTTGAATCATAGCTCATTGTGGAACCTCAAAATGAAAGTGTTTTTCTCGACATGTGAGTACATTGTGTGAAAGAAGCTGTGATGATCGAATTGCTTACAAAACCAGACTGCAAGAATCTACTGCTATTGCAAATGATTGTCTGTTGTATGGCAGAAACTTTACAGACAGGTCGGTAGAGCTGAGTTATGGAGGAAAAATGTCAAATGTAAGCATGCAGATGGTATTTGCCTTCGATTTTTCGGAAGAGAGGTGCGGTAAAATCTTGTAAGAGATTCTATTACAAGACAGGCTCTCACAGTTTGTTTCCTGACATTGCTTAACATTGATGTTTTTTCTTCACAGTTTAAATTCTGGCTTTTTCCTTACTCTGACGACAGTTTCGAAATAATGAGGACATTCTACGGTAATCAGTAGTTTGTGCAGCAAAGTAGTGTAAGATTTTATGCCAGGTGGACATGTATAGATGGAGTATATCCCAACCTCTGAAGTCCGACCATTGTAATCGGCAGCAGGGCTGTAGTTATTTTTCACTTTGTACCATATCGCAAAATAATGAGATGCAAATTGTATCCTGTAGTCTAACATCGAGAGTATACCAATTTTGCTAATAAAACTGAAAGAAAATGGACTTCACCTATTTTCGCAGAAAGAGGGCATCGATTCTGTTTTTATTTCTAATAGGTGCTCCCTTACAAGAGATATGTTGACATTAAAAAGAAAAGTGTCTTCCTCGCAGTACCGCTGGCGTGGGTGGCATGCCTTCTGTGTGTGAGGGCACCCACCATGGGGCAGCGTGTTGGGTGGTGCCGTTTTTGGATACATTTTAGACAAACAAACAAGGTGCACTTGGGTGGCCCTCATTTTTCTCCTATTGTTTAGTTGGCTTTACATCCTTTTGTGATGGCGAAGGGCCGATGCTTGGACCATTGCCTCAAGTCTTGCTGGATGCCAATCATCCACTGGCAGAAGGGCTGTAGGCTGCAGATAAATGCATGGCGTGGGGTAGCAGTTGATCGTTTGAACAAGCTTGTGTCCCCCTGTAGGTGGAGGGAGTGATGGATGGCGAGGGAGGGATGAGGGTAGGTAGGAGCACCTATAATTTCACTTTCTGCTGACCGTACATCGAGAAGGATGCACATTCAGCTGCTACCCCTCTCTCCTGTTGCAGACTTTTGGGACGACGATTTTCTCAGTACGTGTGTTGCATCATCACCGCTGAATACGAGTGCTGTTTTTTTCATGGCTCTTTCGATGTATAATTGGAACTGTGAAGCATTTTCCATCACTTGTGGTGTCATGGCGGGCTGCAGAGTGGTTGTCAAGCAGGCAGCTGCAGTGAACTCTGGTGTCAAACAGTGATACGGTCCTCAGATGTACACTTATTACAGCTGATGCACTTATTAAACTCCTCTCTATCCAACATCAGCATCTCATCAGTTGAACATACTTTCCTCCCAAAATAAAAAAATAAATATAAAAAAATAAAAAAAGCAGTACCTTCCACTCCACACTTTCTTCCCACCAGCTAGTAGGTGAAGAATAGCGTTTGAGCACATCTGCCATTAGTTTTGAGTGGTATTGTGAAATTTTTTCCCAGCAAGATATGGTATCTTCAATTTTTGAGCAGTATTGCGTTTTTAATTGCTCCTTGTCCAGTGCTATGTATATAGTTGTGTTATTAGACCCGAACTTTGTGATTAATTATGTAATTATGGTCAATCTTTACTTCAGTTTTCCAACCAAACTAAATAAAGTACGCTAACCTAACCTGCCTCTCCTCCATCTGGACAGTTTCCATGTGTGGGGGTGCACTTGGACTTTCTGTCCAGAAGTACCACAATCACAGTCCCAGAATGGGCACCTCGATTATTATTATTATTAATCTCCCTCCAATTCCCAGGTGAGGGGGGTGGCATGGGATGTCATGTCCCTGGAAAAAAAATTCCCCCCAAAATTCGAAATTTCTGTCAATAGGGCATCTGGGGAAGGGTGATGGCTAAGAGGAAGGAGGGAGATAGAAGAGGGGGTGGCGATTCACGTGCTGGCTGATAAAAACACACGTGACTCATCTGGGAGTGGGGTGGGGCTGTGGGGCTAATTAATCGATGAACTTAATTATTTTGAATAAATTGGATATCAAAACTGTGCCAGCATTGTTATTTACCTACTACTGAGGCGGCAGTGTTGATATTACGGGATATCATAGCAAATCATGGAATCGTCTTTTGTCACTGCAGTAAGATAGCTAGCGAATTCAATAAATTAGCCTTCTTGATGTGCAGCTGCTCCAGACATTTCACACTGCACAACAGTTCCTCCCGTAGAGGTACGGAATATAAGAATGCAGGGTCTCGCGGTTTTAACATTGAACAAAAAGTTATCAGGTTTCCAACTACGTCAAATACCTAAAATTTCATGAAATTTTAGCCATTGTCAAGTGGTATGATGTTCAGCTGACTGCTGGTACGCCCCTTATATAAAGTAGCTGCACGTCGTGGCATCACTGGAGGTGGTGGGTTCACCAGATATGGGCTTATGTTGACTCTGCGTTCAATGTCACTGAGCCACGCGATTGCTGGATCCCGCGCCTTGCTGACCTGCAGACCACCTTCTCTAATTAGGGTGCTATTGGTGATATTTATTTGACTGTCGTCTTTAAATACACAGTCCTAGAAGCCGTTTGTGGCGGCCACTATGGATGTTTCGTCAAATTTCATCTGGTGTCTGATTTTCAAAGCATGCTCAACTATAGCAAATTTTTCAGGGTAGCATAGGCGACGAAACCTCTCACGCTACTTCCTGTGTTGTTTCACAGTGTGTACTGTTTATTTCCCATAAAACTGGCCACACCTGCTAGGTATCTTGTAGACCCCAGGTATTGTAAGGCCTTCTGCATCTCTACAGGTCTCAGTAATCGATGTATTTTCGTCGGAGGTCTGAAGATTGATATGTCTTGTGTCGTTTCAGCAAGTGGCTTATGTTACTCGATGCGGAGCTACAGCATGGCAAGAAACAAGTTTCTTTTCCTGCTCCTCGTCCATGGTATTGTTGTGAGTCTTGGATGAAGTCACTCATTTCGAATGGACACACTCTTATGGCCTCGCATCTGTAACTGTCAAGGACACTCACAGCTTTGGACTGGGAATGGGACGACGCACATACGGTTTCTCAACAAACATCATCACAGAAAGGAACTACAGAGAGGCAGAACGGAAAGTTTATGTGACTTTCGCAACAACAAAACGATGCGGACCACAGAGATTCACAATACACTGTCATTAATCTCACGGCGATATCTATATGAGGGTGAGTCAAATGAAAACCTTAAATATCTTTTTAAATATTATTTATTGCGCAGAAGTGGCACATTTCTGTATCACGTTTCAACATAATCTCCCCCACGCTCAATGCAAGTTCTCCAGCGCTTACAAAGTGCATAAATTCCTTTAGAAAAAAATTCTTTTGGTAGTCCGCACAACCATTCATGCACCGCGTGGCATACCTCTTCATCAGAACGGAACTTCTTTCCTCCCATTGTGTCTTTGAGTGGTCCAAACATAAGGAAATCACGTGGGTCAAGGTCTGGTGAGTATGATGGATGAGGAAGACACTCAAAATGCAGGTCTGTGATAGTTGCAACTGTTGTACGGGCAGTGTGGGGCCTTGCATTGTCATGTTGCAAAAGGACACCTGCTAACAGCAATCCACGTCGCTTTGATTTGATTCCAGGCCGCAGATGATTTTTTAGGAGATCTGTTTATGATGCACTGGTGACAGTGGTCCCTCTAGGCATGTAATGCACCAAAAGACGCCTTTTTCGTCGCAAAAGAGAATCAGCATAACCTTCCCTGCTGATGATTCTAAGTTCGAAGTTTCTTTGGTTTTGGTTATGAGGAATGGCACCATTCCTTGCTCGCTCTCTGTTTCCGGTTGGTGGAAGGGAACCCACTTTTCGTCCCCAGTAACGGTTCTTGCAAGGAAGCCATCACCTTCTCGTTCAAAGCACCGAAGAAGTTCTTCACAAGCATCAACACGTCGTTCTCTCATTTCAGGAGTCAGCTGCCGTGGCACCCATCTTGCAGTCACTTTGTGGAACTGGAGCACACCATGCACAATGTGGTGTGCCGATCCATGGCTAATCTATAAACATACTGCAATGTCATTCAGTGTCACTCGGCGGTTTTCCTTCACTATGGCTTCAACTGCTGCAATGTTCTGTGGAGTCATGCATGACCTGGACGAGGAGCATCTTCCACTGAAGTCGCACCATTTGCAAACTTCCTACTCCATTCGTATTCTTGCTGCTGAGACAAACTTGCATCACCTTACTGAACCTTCACTCGTCGATGAATTTCAATAGGTTTCACACCTTCACTACGCAAAAATCGAATAACAGAACGCTGTTCTTCCCTGGTGCAAGTCGCAAGTGGGGCGGCCATCTTTATATTGATACTGCGACGGTATGCGTGCATCTGCACTATGCTGCCACCTACAGGCCATTCTGCACACCGTTTGTAGCACGCTTACCAACTTACAGGGTAACGGCGCGAAATTTCGATTTGTTATTACAAATTTAAGGTTTTCATTTGACTCACCCACATAGACACGGGTGTAATGTAGGCACTTAAGAAAGAACTTAATTTCATAGGTTCACCGCAGGCCATTCCTATCTATGATATAATAAGTAGCGTCGAACAGACCGCAAGATCCCAAGTGAAACAGTGGCTCAAATACGCAGTGAAATGACTCGTATTCTCACGAAAGGAAAATTGCCAGCACCCAGCATGACCAAGCCTGAGCGCAATGACCTACAAGCACTTCAGAATGATGAGAGCATTGTGGTTCTACCTGCTGAAAGCAGCCATAATTATGGAATACGTGGACTACGATAATTATGAAGATCTGTGCACTACTGGACGAAAACACTTTTGGAAACTTCCACACGACCGAGCAGTCGCTGCAGCTATGGGTGGGGCATTGTAAGATCTGAGGGCTGGCAATAAAGCAGAGAATGGGACCTTGTTAGCTAGAAAGTGGATGTGATGGCTGAGAGTTTCTGCGAATTCCGTGGGACAGGACAGTGGCTCCCAGGCGTCCAGCATCTGCTACAAAACATATTTGTGAAAGCACGAGGCTTTTAGGGAGTTTATGGCCGTTATTTGGAAAGTTCGAAATGGCCACAGCAGAGGAGACAACGATCTTTTGTGGAGGTCTGTGATTCCATCCAAGTCATGCTTTTAGCGTAAACATGTGGGAAAGAGGGCGCGAAGTTGAATCTTTTTTCCTTTTCTCACAATTAATTTTTAAAGTCGCTGGTTGATCAAATCTGTGTATGCAGAGCAGGAGGGCGATCTCCCTGCTTCGAATGCCGAGCTCCAGCTCGTTATTGGCTTGTGCCAAAGTGCGGCATGCAAATGTGCTGTGCTACTGATCTGCAGAGGAAAGCCGTAGAGAAAGAGAAGATCACTCTTGCATTGGTGCTTCTCTAGTAAAGAACGGCAGGTCTTCACCTAGACGGTGAGACTTGTGTCCTTTGGTAGTGTGCCACTTAGAGCCTGTGTCAGTCACCATCTGAACCATCAGAGGTGCTGCTTCTTGCATCACGCACACAATGAGTTATGCGTGGGTGTACTTATTTGATTTGAGTGGCCCGCCTAAACATTTGACACATTCCGTCACACATAGTCGTGTCACGGAGCCAAATTGGTTTGGCAGACCAGCAAACGGGCCCACCTGCAGACAGGAATCTACTGGGGTTTCAGATGCTTATAGGGAAGTATCTGCATTCTGAATCAGCCGAGTGCGAGACTGGGTACTTGCATACACTCCTGGAAATTGAAATAAGAACACCGTGAATTCATTGTCCCAGGAAGGGGAAACTTTATTGACACATTCCTGGGGTCAGATACATCACATGATCACACTGACAGAACCACAGGCACATAGACACAGGCAACAGAGCATGCACAATGTCGGCACTAGTACAGTGTATATCCACCTTTCGCAGCAATGCAGGCTGCTATTCTCCCATGGAGACGATCGTAGAGATGCTGGATGTAGTCCTGTAGAACGGCTTGCCATGCCATTTCCACCTGGCGCCTCAGTTGGACCAGCGTTCGTGCTGGACGTGCAGACCGCGTGAGACGACGCTTCATCCAGTCCCAAACATGCTCAATGGGGGACAGATCCGGAGATCTTGCTGGCCAGGGTAGTTGACTTACACCTTCTAGAGCACGTTGGGTGGCACGGGATACATGCGGACGTGCATTGTCCTGTTGGAACAGCAAGTTCCCTTGCCGGTCTAGGAATGGTAGAACGATGGGTTCGATGACGGTTTGAATGTACCGTGCACTATTCAGTGTCCCCTCGACGATCACCAGTGGTGTACGGCCAGAGTAGGAGATCGCTCCCCACACCATGATGCCGGGTGTTGGCCCTGTGTGCCTCGGTCGTATGCAGTCCTGATTGTGGCGCTCACCTGCACGGCGCCATACACGCATACGACCATCATTGGCACCAAGGCAGAAGCGACTCTCATCGCTGAAGACGACACGTCTCCATTCGTCCCTCCATTCACGCCTGTCGCGACACCACTGGAGGCGGGCTGCACGATGTTGGGGCGTGAGCGGAGACGGCCTAACGGTGTGCGGGACCGTAGCCCAGCTTCACGGAGACGGTTGCGAATGGTCCTCGCCGATACCCCAGGAGCAACAGTGTCCCTAATTTGCTGGGAAGTGGCGGTGCGGTCCCCTACGGCACTGCGTAGGATCCTACGGTCTTGGCGTGCATCCGTGCGTCGCTGCGGTCCGGTCCCAGGTCGACGGGCACGTGCACCTTCCGCCGACCACTGGCGACAACATCGATGTACTGTGGAGACCTCACGCCCCACGTGTTGAGCAATTCGGCGGTACGTCCACCCGGCCTCCCGCATGCCCACTATACGCCCTCGCTCAAAGTCCGTCAACTGCACATAACGGTTCACGTCCACGCTGTCGCGGCATGCTACCAGTGTTAAAGACTGCGATGGAGCTCCGTATGCCACGGCAAACTGGCTGACACTGACGGCGGCGGTGCACAAATGCTGCGCAGCTAGCGCCATTCGACGGCCAACACCGCGGTTCCTGGTGTGTCCGCTGTGCCGTGCGTGTGATCATTGCTTGTACAGCCCTCTCGCAGTGTCCGGAGCAAGTATGGTGGGTCTGACACACCGGTGTCAATGTGTTCTTTTTTCCATTTCCAGGAGTGTATTTCGGGGCGCGCGCCATTAATAACTGATTGCCGGTGTCCGTGACGGTAGTCGGGTAGGGCATCATGCCGTGCCGCGCTCACCAGCAGAAGGGTGAAGTATTCACTGCTGCGGCTTAGGGCTCCAGCATATGCTTCTCAGCACCCTGTTCTTTGGAACCATATTTTTCTTTATGGAATAGTATAGATGCTTGTAGCAGCGTAGTTTTCGGGCCATACAACTGATTCACATTTATGAAGCTAGATAAAGCGATTAGTTCTGGTTAGTGTGGTGTGTTGATCCCCAGCTGATCACTTTATCAGCCGTAGACCCCATATTATTGAAAGCGTTTGTCAGTTAAAAATGTTTGTGTGGCGTTTCTTTGGCCATCTTTTGTCATGTGATGTTAATAATGAATAATTTAGTTGTTATTTCGAGCACAACTCCTCCCAGTGTTCTGATTTACATTACCTTTGCCATTCTATTAAGATCTTGGCTGCAATTAAAAGAGTTAATTTCAGATCATATCAAATATAGCAACTAAGTTATAAAGATCACCTTCCCTACGAACATTAAGCAGCATGACACAGTATCAAATGTGAGATTGCCCAGCAATCTCCCACAATTTTGTATTTTGATATTTTCCTTCTCTCGATTTAAAAGTTTATGTCATTGCTGTGATTTGTCTCATATGTTAGTGGATACATGAAAAAGAAGACTCATAGAAAAGTTAGGGGACCTTGAATTTTACAAGCTGTGTACAGTGCATAGCCTCCTAAAAGTTTATATTTTACTGGCAGTCCTGTCACTGTCGCCATTTATAGCATCTTCGCCCTTAATTACGTGAAATTTGCTTTTATATTATGAATCCGATACCCAAATGAATTAAATTTACGTAAAATTATTTATCGGAACTCTTTGTTTGTCGGTGGCGTTATAAGAAAACTGGAGCTAAATTATGCCATTCATTTAATCTCTGTTGGTGTCGTAAAAGTCAAGGATGATAATAATAATGTTCATCTACATCCACATCAACACAGATACTCCGCAAGGCAACGTACGGTGTGTCGCAAAGGGTACCCTGTACCACTACTTGTCATTTCCTTTCCTGTTCCACTCGCAAATAGGGTGAGGGAAAAACGATTATCTGTATGCCTCCGTATGAGCCCTAATTTCTCGTACCTTCGTGGTCCTTGCGCGCAATGTCTGTTGACAGCAGTAGAATCGTTTGGCAAATGGCGGTTCTCTATATTTCCTCAATAGTGTTTCTCAAAAAGAACGTCGCTCTCCCTCCAGGGATTCCAGTTTGGGCTACCGAAGCACCTCTGTAACACTTATGTATTGTTCGAACCTACCGTAACCAATCTAACAGCCCGCCTCTGTATTGCTTCGACGTCTTCCTTCGATTCGACCTGGTATGGATCTCAAACACTTGATCAGTACTCAAGAATAGGTCGCATCAGCGTCCTAAATGCGGTCCCCTTTACAGGTGAACCAGTCTTTCCTAAAATTCTCCCAATATATGGAAGTCTACCATTTGCCTTCCCTACAACAGTTCTCAAACGCTCGATTCATTTTACGTCACTTTGCAACGTTATGCCCAGACATTTAAACGACTTGACTGTGAGAAGCAGCTAGCTAGCTAGCTGTCATTCATCGCAGCAACTAGAAATTTTGTCTGAGTCGTCTTGTATAGCGTCACTGAACTTTCACACCTTACCGTACACCTCAATATCATCAGCAAACAACCGCAGTCCTTTGTGTATGTAAGGACAACAGCTGTCCTATCACACTTCCCTGGGGCACTTCTGACGATGTCCTTGTCTCTGTTGGACACTCGCCGTCAAGGACAACATACTTGGTTCTATTATGTAAGAAACCTTCGAGCCATTCATATATCTGTGAAGTTATTCCATATGCTCGTACCTTCGTTAACAGCCTGCAATTGGGCGCTTTATGAAACGCTTACCAGAAATCTAGAAAGATTCAATCTGCCTGTTGCCCCTCATCCATAGTTCTCAGTATATCATGTGAGAAAAGGGCAAGTTGAGTCTCGCATGAGCTATCCTTTCTAAAAGAATGCTGATTCGTCCAAGAAGGTTTATCACATTCGAACTGAGAATATGTCAAGGATTCTGCACCAACCCGAAGTTAGTGATATTGGTCTCTAATTTTCCAGGTCCGTTCTTATATACCGGAGTCATCTGCTCTTTTTTCCAGCCGCTTGGGACTTTGCGCAGGGTGAGAGATTCTAACTGGGATTCCATACGGAGCAGGTGATTTATTTTCTTTCAGGCCCTTCAGTTCTTTCTCCACGTTAGGTATATTATGTCGTCCATACGGGAATCTGTCCGATTGTTAAATGACGGTATTTTTGTACGATTGTCCTCGGTGAACGAGTTCTTGAACGTGAAATTTAAAGCTTGAGCTTTCATTTTGCTCTCTTCAACTGCCACACCAGACTGGTCAGCGAGGGACTGTATGGAAGCCTTAAACCCGCCGAGCGGTTTTACATACGACCCCAGTTTTCTCGGGTTCTCTGCCAGATATTTTGCTAAGGTGTGAGGGTGGTAGCAGTTGAATGCTTCGCGCATAGATTTTTGACAGATGCAGGAATCTCTACTAGCCTTCGTTTGTCGTCATTTATGCATTCCCTTTGAACCGAGAGTGCAACAGTCTCAGCTTCCTCAGCATCTGCCGAATTTCCTTATCGAACCGTGGTTGGTCTTTTGCACCCTGTACCCTCTTACTAGGCACTTAGCTTTCTAGACTGCGTTTTAAAATTGCTTAAACTTTGCCCATAATTCGTCTACATCCATCTTACTAGAACTAAGTGATGTCAGTTTGTAAGTAGGCTGTTTAGGTTTTTTTATTGGTAACGCCACCTCTGTATGAAAATCACTGGCTGTGCTGTGTGCAGTCTGTGGCTGCTTTGCATTGTTATATGAAGCGTCCCCTTTGAACAATTTTACACGACTGTGCTTAAACTGACACACAATATTTTTTTTTTTAGCGCAACGCAATCTGACTTTCAGAATTCCCTACAAAAGAATGGCCCTGAGTAACATTAAACTATACCTTTCACAAATCACTAAATCACTTACCTCACAAAAATCTTCGTTACTCCCACTACTGCAATACAGCAAGCGCCACTACTGCTAGCTAAATAAAAGATTCAAACTATGGAAGGCACTAACTACTGATAGGGATAGTTAGCAAATGAAAGATATTAATAGAGAACAAACAATGTATTTACCTTGATATCATCACATATATATATATAGAGCAGTTCATGACAAATTTCAAAACTCCGCCATCTCTCTCCCCACATCCACCACTACTGGCGGCTCACCTCCAACTGCGCAACGCTACGCGCTGTTCACAGCCAGCTGCCTAACACTACAATGGCGAGTATTACAACAATGCAAAGCAGCCACAGACTGCACACAGCACAGCCAGTGATTTTCATACAGAGGTGGCGTTACCAATAAAAAAACCTAAACAGCCTACTTACCATCTAATGCAGTAAAAAATGTTTATCTCTCAGTTAAATGATCAGATAGCTGTGTAATTTGTGTGTTAGAGAAATATGGTACCGATGTGTAAAGTTGTATAAGCAAATACCATATTAGCTAGGGCTCCTTGTGCGTGCCAAACACATGGTACACAAAGTAGGCGTGTACCCCCCTGAGGATTAATGTAATTATACCCTCAGGTGTTACAGATTACAGCAATGGAATGAAATGTATCACGGAAAACTTTCTTTGCAATTCAAAAATCTTTAAAAAATAAATGGTTTAAGTACAAAATTAATCACTCAAATGCGTGTCCTGTAGTGCTAAATGTGCGTCTTGCTGTAAGATAATTCTGTGGAACTGTCGTAGTTATCGTCCTCTGTAAGCAAAGTTCTGCTGAAGTCAATGTACTTACCTCATCATAAACGAAAGTGAAATGCTTTGCTAATAGATATCTTAGTTATTACGCTTATTGTTGTGATGAAGAAAGTACTGTACTGTAACGTATTGTTGTGCCACGAAAAAGGCTGTCTCATTGTTGCTATACCACAAAAGTTACTACTAAAACATGTTTTTCTTTCCAAAAGAATTCAGAAAACTGTGCAGATATAAAACAGATACAGTGCAAAAGCAACATTGTAAATTGTCACTCATTAGTAGCGTCGTGATAAAATCGTGTAGCTGTCACATAAACTAACCTCTGTGTCATCTGGTATCTCACAGAAAGTACTTTAAACCCAGAATGTATTTTCAAGTAAACCAAAATGTTGCATTAAAATCTCATTTACCAGTATGTGTCCTATGTAAGCCTGATAGTCGTTACGTAATCGTGCAGCTAACAAGCAAGAATGTACACACACAATAACACTGTGTCGTCTGTTCACAATAACAATGCATTCGTAATTTCTGTTTAAATAAGTTCTCTTGGTTCTTGACTGGATATTTAACTTCAAACAGTGTTGCATGTTAACAGATTCTAAGTCTGCCAAAGCATACTAGTAATGTAAAGTGAAAAGTTATATGGCAAAGACAAAGTTAAAGAGCAGATTATTTTTCAATAAACGGTTTTACATGTGAAATGTGGTGTAAACCTTTGCTCTTCCTAATACGCAGAGTTTCAACTTTAACGAAATTGTCAAGTGGTATACGTCGGTAAAGAATACTGGAATTTTTCTCAAGGTTAGCGTCTATGTTATTTTTCTCTGAGCCAGCCGGCGCACGCGGCTGCCTGCTGTGCGAGTCATTGTCAGTCTCTTTGTTGGCGCGCGTCGTTATTGGGATTAGGAGACCTAGCTTCTACAAATTCACGTTGTCGAAAGTACCCTGCTCTGTTTGAATCCCGCCAGTTCTGATGAAATTCAGGTCTGTCGTTACGATCATATCGTCTGTCGTCATGTCGGTAGATGCCATAGTTTCTTTCTTGTCGGTCACGTGGTGGAGAATTTCTCCCTGAATCGTAACTGTGCGCCGAACTGTTGCGTCTGAAGTTATTATGTCTCCCTTGATAATTATAGTTCTGGTTACCATATTGTCTGTTTCTATGATTGTCTCTGTCATATTCATTACTACGGAAATGCGAACTTTCTCTGTAACTATTACTCTGCCAGTGGTTGTCATATGGGTGGTGTCTATTTTGTTCACGATTTGCGTTGTAAGAATAGCCTCGTCGTGTCCAGTTATTATTTCTTCATCGCGGAATTGTGACAGATGTGAACTGTAATTGTTGTGCTCCTGTTTCCGCGTTCCCCGATTGTCTGTGTCAGTTTCTAGTTCTTGTAGGAGTCCCTGAAAAGCTTCAATGTCGTCTTTGCAACGTCCTGCCAAAATAATATGTCGTAAATGTTCAGGCAATTTGAGTAAGCAAATGCGGATGAGTTCTGAGGGGCTGTATGGGTTTGAAAGATACTGATTCTTATGCAACATGTCTTCAAAATATTTGACAATACTGGAAAATTCAGATTGTTCAAAGTGTTTCATCATTATGATGCTATATTTTACTCGGTCTTGTGTGGCTTGAGACCAATATGCTGAGAGGAAGGCATGGTAAAATTCTCCTTCACTGTGGCAATCGTGAATGACCGATCGCATTCTTACAGCTGGTTCATTCTCTAAGTAGCCACACATACATTCTAATCTGTGTTCTAATGACCAGTTGGGAGGAAAACAATGAGAGAATTGATGGAGCCATGCTTGTGGATGAATGTCGTTGCCAGAATTCTTAAATGTTTTGAATTTACGTGTAGTAATGAACAGCTTATAGTCAAAATCATCATGTCGGCGAGTCGCATATCGGTCATTGTTAGGTCGTGTCGGCCGCTCCATCTCAAAATTCGGTGCACATTGCCAATTTCTTTCATAACTTCCGAAATGCCCTGTGTTATTATTTTGCGTCTTTTCCGTATTTCTAAGTCCCTCTTCCCGTGTTGGGGCGCGAGTGTCCTCTGAAATACGTAATTCTTGTATTACCTGTGTCAGCTGATTTGTACTTCGCGGATTTCTCTTTGGTGTTGCGTATTAATTTGATTCAGATTTTGTTTCAGTTTCCTAATTTGTTCGCTCTCTTCTGTGTCAGTGAAGGCTACAGGTCTTGTGTCATTCAGATCATCATCTACCTTTGAAGATAAGTTAGTGACCTGATCCGAAAGTTTGGCTACTTTCTCCGATAGTGTACTTATTTCCTCAGTGTGTTTTTCTGAACCAAATTTCAGAGTATTTACTGTGTCCTTTAAATTTTCCTGAGTTTTTGCAAGTTGCATAACCGAATCGGTAGATGCAAATGAGTCAATTTTAGCTTGCAAGGTGTCGTGATTTTCGTGAACAATGGTTTGCAGTTCTTTTATGGCTGCTTCGTGATTCTGTAATGCATTTTCATGCCGCGAAAAAATAGGTTGCAAATGCTCACAAATTTGTGTTTTTACGTCATTACAGACTTTTTGACATTTCGATTCGATGTTATGTAACTCAGTAGTTAAATCTTCACGTGTTTGTTCAAGCTTATGTTCCACTGAGTCTAACTTTTGAAGCTTTTGTTCCATTGCGTCTAATTGTTGCTGTGTTTGTCTCTGGTGTTGTTCCACTGTGTCTAACTTTTTAAGATTTTGTTCCACTGTGTCTAACTTTTTAAGATTTTGTCCCATTTGTCTCTGATTTTGTTCCATTTGTTGCATTAATTGCAATAATAATGTATTAGTGTCTGGAATATGTTTCTCTATGCTTTTTGGCAGTGCATTTGCACCGGCAACATTCACATTTTGACAAGCAGAAAATGTGTCTTGACTCATTTGAGAAAACGGTGAGGACCCAAAACCTAAGTCTACAGTATTTGCGAGAACGTGTCGTGTCATTTCGGATTCCTGAGGCGAGCTATTGCCGACCGATCGATCGATAATGATTCCCTGTTCACTACTTGTTTCATTGTCTACGCCATTATTTGACGCCCGTTCCATTTCCCTATGCACAGTTACCAAATTACTACTTTGAATGTCTGTTAATTCATTACACAGTGGTGCTGATAAGCTACGCTCGTCGTCACTATTATTTCTCAGTTTACTTTGTAGCCTAGTGTTACGTTTTTCCCACGCCATTATTGTCACAATATTTCATACGATAACACAGAAAAGCACAATTTGAAAAGCAAAATAAGATAACACATTAACATAACACTGAAAATAATATCTAGTTAATTGCAGCTGCGAAATACTTGGTGCAAATCCACATGCGTGCCACACCTGTTTTACTGTACAACAATGAAAGACTGCAACTACAAAGGAGATTCTCTCTACAATTACGCGCTAGCAATAAACAAAATCTACACTAATTACACAAACTACAAGAAAAAAAATCAGAAGATTCCAGTGAGGTATCCTCGGCTAAGGGTCGACATATGAAACGTCCCCTTTGAACAATTTTACACGACTGTGCTTAAACTGACACACAATACTTTTTTTAGCGCAACGCAATCTGACTTACAGAATTCCCTACAAAAGAATGGCCCTGAGTAACATTAAACTATACCTTTCACAAATCACTAAATCACTTACCTCACAAAAATCTTCGTTACTCCCACTACTGCAATACAGCAAGCGCCACTACTGCTAGCTAAATAAAAGATTCATACTATGGAAGGCACTAACTACTGATAGGGATAGTTAGCAAATGAAAGATATTAATAGAGAACAAACAATGTATTTACCTTGATATCATCACATATATATACACTCCTGGAAATGGAAAAAAGAACACATTGACACCGGTGTGTCAGACCCACCATACTTGCTCCGGACACTGCGAGAGGGCTGTACAAGCAATGATCACACGCACGGCACAGCGGACACACCAGGAACCGCGGTGTTGGCCGTCGAATGGCGCTAGCTGCGCAGCATTTGTGCACCGCCGCCGTCAGTGTCAGCCAGTTTGCCGTGGCATACGGAGCTCCATCGCAGTCTTTAACACTGGTAGCATGCCGCGACAGCGTGGACGTGAACCGTATGTGCAGTTGACGGACTTTGAGCGAGGGCGTATAGTGGGCATGCGGGAGGCTGGGTGGACGTACCGCCGAATTGCTCAACACGTGGGGCGTGAGGTCTCCACAGTACATCGATGTTGTCGCCAGTGGTCGGCGGAAGGTGCACGTGCCCGTCGACCTGGGACCGGACCGCAGCGACGCACGGATGCACGCCAAGACCGTAGGATCCTACGCAGTGCCGTAGGGGACCGCACCGCCACTTCCCAGCAAATTAGGGACACTGTTGCTCCTGGGGTATCGGCGAGGACCATTCGCAACCGTCTCCATGAAGCTGGGCTACGGTCCCTCACACCGTTAGGCCGTCTTCCGCTCACGCCCCAACATCGTGCAGCCCGCCTCCAGTGGTGTCGCGACAGGCGTGAATGGAGGAACGAATGGAGACGTGTCGTCTTCAGCGATGAGAGTCGCTTCTGCCTTGGTGCCAATGATGGTCGTATGCGTGTTTGGCGCCGTGCAGGTGAGCGCCACAATCAGGACTGCATACGACCGAGGCACACAGGGCCAACACCCGGCATCATGGTGTGGGGAGCGATCTCCTACACTGGCCGTACACCACTGGTGATCGTCGAGGGGACACTGAATAGTGCACGGTACATCCAAACCGTCATCGAACCCATCGTTCTACCATTCCTAGATCGGCAAGGGAACTTGCTGTTCCAACAGGACAATGCACGTCCGCATGTATCCCGTGCCACCCAACGTGCTCTAGAAGGTGTAAGTCAACTACCCTGGCCAGCAAGATCTCCGGATCTGTCCCCCATTGAGCATGTTTGGGACTGGATGAAGCGTCGTCTCACGCGGTCTGCACGTCCAGCACGAACGCTGGTCCAACTGAGGCGCCAGGTGGAAATGGCATGGCAAGCCGTTCCACAGGACTACATCCAGCATCTCTACGATCGTCTCCATGGGAGAATAGCAGCCTGCATTGCTGCGAAAGGTGGATACACTGTACTAGTGCCGACATTGTGCATGCTCTGTTGCCTGTGTCTATGTGCCTGTGGTTCTGTCAGTGTGATCATGTGATGTATCTGACCCCAGGAATGTGTCAATAAAGTTTCCCCTTCCTGGGACAATGAATTCACGGTGTTCTTATTTCAATTTCCAGGAGTGTATATATAGAGCAGTTCATGACAAATTTCAAAACTCCGCCATCTCTCTCCCCACATCCACCACTACTGGCGGCTCACTTCCAACTGCGCAACGCTACGCGCTGTTCACAGCCAGCTTCCTAACACTACAATGGCGAGTATTACAACAATGCAAAGCAGCCACAGACTGCACACAGCACAGCCAGTGATTTTCATACAGAGGTGGCGTTACCAATAAAAAAACCTAAACAGCCTACTTACATACATGTCAAGAGTCAGCACTGTCTTTCCATTGGAAGGACAACGCTACTTCTTCAAGACTGCATGGAAATCCACTACTTCCGTGTGCATTTTCTTTTACTGCTCAGACTTTGAGAAAAACACTGCAATGTGATGAATGATCAGGACTGTCTTTATGGACTGTGAGAAAATTTTAGCTTTTGACCAACATTGTATCAATAAGTGTGTGCATTTGATCTCTTTGTTATTGTAATTACGATTATGAAAAATTTTAACAAATATGTATTGGCCAGTGCCCAAAAAAATTTGTAAAATTTTTTGTGGGTAGCATGGGGGCTATGTAAGTATGCTGTTTAGGTTTTTTATTGGTAACGCCACCTCTGTATGAAAATCACTGGCTGTGCTGTGTGCAGTCTGTGGCTGCTTTGTATTGTTGCAATACTCGCCATTGTAGTGTTAGGCAGCTGGCTGTGAACAGCGCGTAGCGTTGCGCAGTTGGAGGTGAGCCGCCAGTAGTGGTGGATGTGGGGAGAGAGATGGCGGAGTTTTGAAATTTGTCATGAACTGCTCTATATATATATATATGTGATGATATCAAGGTAAATACATTGTTTGTTCTCTATTAATATCTTTCATTTGCTAACTATCCCTATCAGTAGTTAGTGCCTTCCATAGTTTGAATGTTTTATTTTGCTAGCAGTAGTGGCGCTTGCTGTATTGCAGTAGTGGGAGTAACGAAGATTTTTGTGAGGTAAGTGATTTAGTGATTTGTGAAAGGTATAGTTTAATGTTACTCAGGGCCATTCTTTTGTAGGGAATTCTGAAAGTCAGATTGCGTTGCGCTAAAAAAAGTATTGTGTGTCAGTTTAAGCACAGTCGTGTAAAATTGTTCAAAGGGGACGTTTCAAGTTGACTGTCTAAGTGAGATGTCAATAACTGCTTATCTGCTCTATCTAGCAGAAACACTCTCCTAGCCTTCTTCAATGATTGATTAACTCTCGTAATCATAGTTGTAAGGTTTAAGATATTTCCGTTCCGTGTGCGCTGCAGAGCTAGCTCCTCAAGACAGTTTTCAGAAAACGAGTTCAAAAGTGTTTCTCATGAATGTCTGTCTATAACCCCCGCAAGGAATCCATAGACATCCCAGACTGTACTCTGCAAGTTATAGTCACCTCCGACCAGTATTGCATGATCTGGGTATTTACGCACTATTGAACGTAGACTCTACTTGAACGGCCGGCCGCGGTGGTCTAGCGGTCCTGGCGCTGCAGTCCGGAACCGCGGGACTGCTACGGTCGGAGGTTCGAATCCTGCCTCGGGCATGGGTGTGTGTGATGTCCTTAGGTTAGTTAGGTTTAAGTAGTTCTAAGTTCTAGGGGACTTATGACCTACGATGTTGAGTCCCATAGTGCTCAGAGCCATTTGAACCATCTACTTGAATGACTCAAGAACTGTCACAGCAGAATCGGGTGGCCGGTAAAAACATGCAGCAATTAACTTGGTTTCACCCACACCTGTTACACGCGACCAGATGACTTCACTGTGACGCTCAACCTCGAGCTCAATAGAGACAATAATTCTGTCAACTGTGATGAACACTCCACCTCCTATCGCCTCTAATCTGCACGTTCCACGACTCGCTAAATATCACAGAGCTTTCCACTTCGGATATCAGCCAGTTCTTGGTCCCAAGAATAATATGAGCGCGAGAACTTTCATGGAGACAGTAAATTCGGGAAATTTATTACGAATTCTTCGACAGTTTACTTATAAAATTATGGCAGTCGAAGTGTCTTTGTTCTGAACGCCATTTGACTTCCCTTGCTGCATATGGACTAGGGAGTGTTCATAAGAGCACCTCACACTACTGCCTAGCGCGAAAAAGCCTCATGTGCTCTCCATAATTACTCTGCTACCCTAGTACAGTAGCTGCTTCCTTTGTGTAGTGCACCCCTGACCTATCAAGGGGAGTCCTACAAATCCCCACAGGATAACGCAGGTCAAGAAATCTGCAGCCGTCACAGAGTTGACGAACCCTTTGGTTGAGACCCTCCATTCGGCTCCAAACCAAAAGGCCCCAATCAACTCTGAGAACGATGATGTAAACTCCGCTAGCCGCCTGCACGAACTGAGGATCGCCGACATGAGACACACTTTCATTTGCTTTAAAACTGCAAAATAGCGTTGTCCCACAGTTAGCTTGAAAACAATTCGTTTGATTTTTGTTGACCGTGAAAAGAAATGATATTTCCTTTCAAAATAGTTGCGCACAGGAAAGTTATCGCACTTCGAGAAAATTAAATGACAGAAGATCGTAATGAATGTAAAACGCAAACGTTAATCACGCATAAAATGGCTCTTGAAATAATCGCGAACCAAATGAAAAGTCTCCGCATTTAGCTATCTCACTTGCACAAAATGAAATGAATGTTTTCTATTTATGCAAAATGAAAGAGATTTTTCGAATGACATAGTCTTAATTCCAACAATATTTTAAATTCTTTTTGCGCACATTCAGTCTACACTCGCAAACGCAACTCATTAAGTAATATAGCTCAGCGACCACGAGTTGATTCCATCCAAAACCTAATAAGAGGAAAACAAGGGCACAAGAGAGTTTTACACGCTCATGCACGTACTTTTATAATATTGCAAGACGGCTGTCTTGGGTAATTTTTATCTCAGTACTAGTAACTAGGTTCAAGCAACGCTGCATTTAATTGATGGCGATACTAAAAAAATTAAATACTGTTTCACGTAAGAGTACTAGACACTGTCATTTTGTAACTATTACTTTTGATAAGGGGGGGGGGGAATTCTTTAAATCTGGTTGTAACGCTACAATGGTTTCCAGACTGACGTTACCATGTCTCTGACAATGTGCATATAAAACTAAGTAATGAAACATGGATTACACAGGAATAAAATACTCATTAAAGGTATAGTATACGCTACAGGCTTAGATTGCCCATCACGAAAAATGCTAAATACGACGACAGTTCCATGAACTACTCAAAAGTTAACCTTCCCTCTGGCTCTTGTATTGTATTGTATGTTAACCGGGGACCTAGAAACGACGGAGAGGCTCCGTCCCCGCCGCAGCCGCAGTGGTCCACAACACCACGACGAGTGCCACAGTCCACTTCACCCCTCCGCCGCCCCACACCGAACCCAGGGTTATTGTGCGATTCGGCCCCCGGTGGCCCCCCAGGGAACGTCTCACACCAGACGAGTGTAACCCCTATGTTTGCGTGGTAGAGTAATGGTGGTGTACGCGTACGTGGAGGCAGTGTTTGTGCAGCAATCGCCGACATGGCGTAGCCGAGGCGGAATAAGGGTAACCAGCCAGCATTCGCCGAGGCAGGTGGAAAACCGCCTAAAAACCATCCACAGACTGGCCAGTTCACCGGACCTCGACACAAGTCTGCCGGGCGGATTCGTGCCGGGGACCAGGCGCTCCTTCCCGCCCGGAAAGCCGGCCGTTAGACCGCGCGGCCAATCGGACGGGCTCCCTCTGGCTCTTAATGAAACATGCTGAAAATTTGATTGACAGCACATCCGCAACTGAGCATCGTGGAATCAGATGGTAAATCGCTTCAGCTGTAAATAGAGTTGTTAGTACAGTCACGACCGGTTTTGGGCGATTATAAGCTCATCTTCTGTGAAAAAGAACGATGTGGCGCGTGGCCGCCACACACCGTACACCAGGCTGTAGGAAGGTGACAGCCGCGTGTGAAGCCGAGACGATGTTCCCAGAGAGCGCGGGGTGCACTCGCCACGAACCACGTCGTTCTTGTTCGCACTGTGATGGGCTTATAATCGATCAAAACCGGTCTTGACTGAACCAACAACTCTGCTTACGACTGAAGCGGTCTGGTTGCAAACGCGCAATAAATTGAAACACCTAGAGTCTGGAAACCACTTAATGAATGAAGGACTTATGGTTTGAATTCTTTTTTCTGCATCAGTTCCATGGTCTACTACGATACATGAGTGATCACCCAATATGAAACTTCCTGGCAGGTTAAAACTGTGTGCCGGGCTGAGACTCGAACTCGTGACCTTTGCTTTTCTCAGGCAAGTGCTCTACCAACTGAGCTACCCAAGCACGACTCAGGCCCCCTCCTCACAGCTTTAATTCCGCCAGTACCTCGTCTCCTACCTTCCAAACTTCGCAGAAGCTGTCCTGCATATCCTTTCTTCCAGGAATGATAGTTCTGCAAGGTATGCAGCAGAGCTTCTGCGAAGTTTCGAAAGTAGGAGACGAGGTAGTGGCGGCATTAAAGCTGTGAGGAGGGGGCGTGAGTCGTGCTTGAGTAGCTCAGTTGGTAGAGCACTTGCCCGCGAAAAGTAAAGGTCCCGAGTTCGAGTCTCGGCCCGACACACAGTATTAATCTGCCAGGAAGTTTCATATCAGAGCACACTCCGCTCTAGAGTGAAACTTTCATTCTGTTCACCCAATTGTTTCATTACTCGAAACGTACCGACACAGAGGAAATAACACTTTCATTTTTCCTCCTCTGCTAAGTCTGATTGCAGATGGTTGCGGACCAGAATAATATCTCCCTCCTTAACTATGGGCATCTGGGGGTCATGCCGTTTGCTTCCAAGCACATTCTTCCTCCTGATTCTACGCAAAGCAGTTGCTGACTTCTAAATTTTTCAGCGGGGGAGCCGGTGGTTTTGCCACTGTTCTAAGAGTCATCGCCACTGGCTTCGCTGGTATCAATTGTGAACTAACCAGTAGTATCATGGACTATTTTATTAATTATTTCTTTAAAGTCAGTACCGCCATTAGACTGTTGTTTATTTACAGAGTTATATTTGCACTTACACAATCATGATTTCGGCTTCAAAGTGCCATTATCAAGTGCTTTAAGTATTATAAATTGCCTGGGATGGCATAACACTTAAAACACTCGATAATGGCACTCTGAAGCCGAAATCATGATCATCCAAGTGTAAATATAACACTGTAAATAAACGACAGTCTAATGGCGGCACTGACTTTAAAGAAATATACACTCCTGGAAATGGAAAAAAGAATACATTGACACCGGTGTGTCAGACCCACCATACTTGCTCCGGACACTGCGAGAGGGCTGTACAAGCAATGATCACACGCACGGCACAGCGGACACACCAGGAACCGCGGTGTTGGCCGTCGAATGGCGCTAGCTGCGCAGCATTTGTGCACCGCCGCCGTCAGTGTCAGCCAGTTTGCCGTGGCATACGGAGCTCCATCGCAGTCTTTAACACTGGTAGCATGCCGCGACAGCGTGGACGTGAACCGTATGTGCAGTTGACGGACTTTGAGCGAGGGCGTATAGTGGGCATGCGGGAGGCCGGGTGGACGTACCGCCGAATTGCTCAACACGTGGGGCGTGAGGTCTCCACAGTACATCGATGTTGTCGCCAGTGGTCGGCGGAAGGTGCACGTGCCCGTCGACCTGGGACCGGACCGCAGCGACGCACGGATGCACGCCAAGACCGTAGGATCCTACGCAGTGCCGTAGGGGACCGCACCGCCACTTCCCAGCAAATTAGGGACACTGTTGCTCCTGGGGTATCGGCGAGGACCATTCGCAACCGTCTCCATGAAGCTGGGCTACGGTCCCGCACACCGTTAGGCCGTCTTCCGCTCACGCCCCAACATCGTGCAGCCCGCCTCCAGTGGTGTCGCGACAGGCGTGAATGGAGGGACGAATGGAGACGTGTCGTCTTCAGCGATGAGAGTCGCTTCTGCCTTGGTGCCAATGATGGTCGTATGCGTGTTTGGCGCCGTGCAGGTGAGCGCCACAATCAGGACTGCATACGACTGAGGCACACAGGGCCAACACCCGGCATCATGGTGTGGGGAGCGATCTCCTACACTGGCCGTACACCACTGGTGATCGTCGAGGGGACACTGAATAGTGCACGGTACATCCAAACCGTCATCGAACCCATCGTTCTACCATTCCCAGACCGGCAAGGGAACTTGCTGTTCCAACAGGACAATGCACGTCCGCATGTATCCCGTGCCACCCAACGTGCTCTAGGAGGTGTAAGTCAACTACCCTGGCCAGCAAGATCTCCGGATCTGTCCCCCATTGAGCATGTTTGGGACTGGATGAAGCGTCGTCTCACGCGGTCTGCAGGTCCAGCACGAACGCTGGTCCAACTGAGGCGCCAGGTGGAAATGGCATGGCAAGCCGCTCCACAGGACTACATCCAGCATCTCTACGATCGTCTCCATGGGAGAATAGCAGCCTGCATTGCTGCGAAAGGTGGATATACACTGTACTAGTGCCGACATTGTGCATGCTCTGTTGCCTGTGTCTATGTGCCTGTGGTTCTGTCAGTGTGATCATGTGATGTATCTGACCCCAGGAATGTGTCAATAAAGTTTCCCCTTCCTGGGACAATGAATTCACGGTGTTCTTATTTCAATTTCCAGGAGTGTATTATGACAGTGGCCCCGCATTATGGAAAAAAATTATTAATTATTTGTTCGAACTGAAATAGGGGCTCAGACCATTTAATGTGTTTCCGGGAACAGTAGATGCGAGCAAGCCTTTCCAACTTGCGAAAACAACGCTCCACGCGGGGGCATTAGTTTTCTGAGCTAAGCTTGGTTACAAGTGCAGTGCCCTCAGGAGTGTGCCCCCTCTCTCTTTGGGAAGGGGTGCGCCGCCAGTTAATTTGACTTACTCTTCGTTCCCCTCGAGTCCCCCAACTAAAAAGATAAGACTTATCTGTCACTGTTATTTTGCTGATAACGGATTCCAGTACCTATCCCGTTATATCACCCGGAGCGACCTTCGTTATTACTTCTAGAATTCTGAGTGCTACTAACACCCAGTTTTCGCTCTCCGCCGATGGCAAGAAGTTAGTTTCTTTCATCTAGGTTCTCATCCACCGTGGCCAACAAGTCTACATACTGCTCCGACTCATTACCGGTACAATTAGATGTTTCTCTCTGGCGAACTGGAGATATACGCTGGTAGACTATGGGCGGGTTCAGATGACGCAATGAGTAAACTTCACACAGGAAGAATTCTCACATCGTTCCTCAAGTCTGACTACGCGGGCCCAATCATCAGAGATCGGGCCGTTCTCCCTGCTGTCTGGCCCGGTTCCAGCACTGCGAGAGAAACTCGCAACTCGGTTGCTCGAAATCCATTCAACAGCGACCTGTAATGTACCACTAGACTCGTTTCGGAAGTTAAATGCTGTCCGACAATGTTCATTAACTGCTTGCGAGTAATGCGCATTATCTCTGCCCAATCTCGGAAGTTTTGCAGAAGGTCCACAAGATGGACTCGGAAGTTCAACCCGTTGAATTTTTGGTTCAAATGGCTCTGAGCACTATGGGACTCAACATCTTAGGTCATAAGTCCCCTAGAACTTAGAACTACTTACACCTAACTAACCTAAGGACATCACACACACCCATGCCCGAAGCAGGATTCGAACCTGCGACCGCAGCAGTCCCGCGGTTCCGGACTGCAGCGCCAGAACCGCTAGACCACCGCGGCCGGCGTTGAATTTTTGCCAAGTCGGTGAGGTAATCTGTGGAGGAGGGGGTGCCAAGGGGGTAGCGTACAAACAGTAGAACATGGAGGGCGCCCTCCTGCAAGGGCTGTGTGTTCGACCCCACAGACAGATCAGTGGCTCCCACTGTGTGGAACAGCCCCGGCAGCTTCACCTCTCAGCACACACTGGTTAGAGTTAAGTTTCGTGCACTGTACCGGAACCACACCTGGGGCACTATTCAGTATCGTTCATACCGATCGGTGTAGTAGGTTAGTCTCGGTAGTGACGTCATTTTCGGTTCTTTATCGAAATATGCTATTCAGTAAGCTTCTGAGACCTGTTACCTGTTACCGGTCCTCCCATCGATTTTACAATTGTACCGAGAGGTTTTGGATTTCGGTCTGGCCCTGTCGATCGGTGAGCTGTGGTTTATGTACACATATAATTTGTTATTTTAAACATATTTAGCGGTTTTAGCTTTGGATTTAGTGATTATGTTACTAAAGAATCACCAGAGGACGTATCCTGTTGGAAAGCGAGTTCATAATAGACTATTTTCCTTTGTTAGAAATATGGTTAGGTTGTTACTGTGAATGATTACATCCAAAAAACAACGTTTTCGGTCGATATTCTCTCAAAATACATGTTACTTTTATGCAAATAAGAGTTTAAAGATCATTAAATATCAAGACATCGGCTCTGCTTATGTATATTACATGAGTGTGAACTGGTGTTGCTAGTGCCTTTGTGTACTTTTTACCACAAATGGGTTAGTTTGTAACTATCAAAAAAATGGCTCTGAGCACTATGGGACTCAACTGGTGAGGTCATTAGTCCCCTAGAACTTAGAACTAGTTAAACCTAACTAACCTAAGGACATCACAAACATCCATGCCCGAGGCAGGATTCGAACCTGCGACCGTAGCGGTCTTGCGGTTCCAGACTGTAGTAACTATCGAAACGTGTTTACAACTTTCAAGTAAAAATGGAAAGCGATTATGTGAAGCCTTATATTGAAAACCTTCCATTCCAAACTATCGCGCATTTATGACTTACGCAGCACTGTTTGGCAACGAAGTCAGCCAACGTTCCTCTACACAATACTACAAGAATTTAGCACAGCATGTCTGTTGTTTGGCGTGGCCAACTGGTTAGCGCGCGAGAATGCGATACGAAAGAACACAGGTTTGTGCATGGGTGGATGCGAAAAAGTTTTTTTTCTGCTTCATATATGCAACACGTTCTGAGACATTGTTATTCGTGTAAGTTAAGATTTTTCTGCAGTATTCGTTATTACTTACATGTAACAGCGCGCTTCCTCAGTAATGATTTCGTGATTTCTGTGTGTTTAAAATACGAAATATGAAATTGTTGGAGATGAAATTGCTGTGAGTGAAACAACCGACAGTGACCTTTATATTTTTTCTTGTCAGAAATAATTCACCATTTTTCCCGAATATGTAGCGATTTCCGAGTATGTGGCTAGACAGGAATCTAAGAGCACAAATTACTGGGAATGTAACTAGCAGCAGTCATCTTCATAATCTTGCTTGTCACAAGTACTTATCTGCGATCGAATCCTCAACCACAGTAGACAGAGATGAAAGATCTCTGCCGTAATATTTTTAGACTGTAGCACCATATACGAAACACTCTCATTCATGAGATGCATGTTATAAACTTCGACGAACTGCAGGAGCTCTCGAAAATGCGGTTTTTTTTCAGTTTTCTTTTTAAGACCCCAATTGTTGACGTATAATATAGGGAAGTGGGGTACTTCATCATTTGCATCTCTAGGAGCAACTTATAACGACATTCTGTTTTTCTTCTTATTCTTTGAAACTCTCAGAATCAATTTTTCGGACGTTTTTATAGATGTATTAGTACAATGTGGTACTACACACTATTCCTAACTCATTTTCCGAAATGTAAAATCCAAAACACGATGTCAGTGTGAATGAGAATGACATGATATAATGCGGCATTTACGACAATCTGCAGAATACAGTCAAATTCGCTATCGTTATTGTGCATGCATGGAAACATGCGGTCAGAGAAACTGTAAAAATTTTTATGCATTTCAGCTGAGGATCGTGGAAATGGATTGTTGCGCCTGATACTGTTCAGGAGGAGGCAAGGGCGATGAAGGCGGGCACGTCAGCTCGATGGAATACGGCGCCATGTGTTATGACAACGTAAACCCAATTTTCGGTACTTGGAAGAACAGCGCGCCTGTGCCGTCTGCTAGCCGCTTTGTGTTCGTGGCGCTGTGCGCGCTGCAGTGCGCATGCGCGGATCTGCGGCAACTTGCTTTTGATTGGCTTGCGCGACACAAACTGACAACAGCGCTTCGGTTCTCTAGACCTGAATGGTATCGCTACCGAAATGCATACTGAATAACGCAGGGACTCTAATTCGAGTATTAGACCGTTTGGTGCTCTTGAGTACCGAAACGATCGACACAATGGCGGAAAGATACAGAATAGGAACCCTGGCACGGGCTGACTGGCAGTGACCAAAGGCAGTGAAGAGGAGGGGGGCACCCTGGTGAATGGGGCCAGCTCTCCGCGTGTGCTGTTGACTTGGCTTGCTTGCGTGTGTAGCAACCAACGCTGGAACAGTTGAAGACTCTGCTGACGTCATCACTCCGGGCCCTGACGCCCGCTGGTCCATCGTGGCACGTAACTTATCAGTTAACTTAGCATCGATTGCTGCCTCTAATGACAGTGCACGGCAACTCTCTCCGCAGAGCTTGTATTGCCTTCTTGGACTTTCTCTTCAGCTGAATGTACAGGTGTTACTATCGCAGCATGCCCCGAAATGACTGAATCTCCATCATCCGCTCGCTGAGCGTTTCTAAAGTGACCTGCTGACCATCTATAGTCCGATTAAAATTGCTTGATATCTGTCACTTGCCGCTACAGCGTAGCCACATCGGCTCCCGGCTACTGCTCGGTTACAAATGACACACACACATGGTAGGTCGCTTTGCAAATGCTGTTGATCTGCAACACAGTTCGATGTTAGAAGTAGCTGCTGCGAGGTATGTCGGAAACGCGAGGTGCTCTGTCAACCGCTAATGTGAAGCGACGAATGACTGAACTGTGACAGACGACACCACATTTTATAGCCTTCAATTTGAACTAGTGTCCTTGTGTGCAGTGTATCCAAGAAAACGGTGGTCAGCAGTCTGCATCAGAAGTAAAATTACCATCACTTTGCCCACGATGATTAAAGCTAATCTTTATGGTGTACTCAAAGCAGAAAAAATTCAGTTTCATCACTAAACCGAAGTGTAACATACCGTGTTGCCACGGGAGCTGACACCATACCAACCGATGAGCAGTCCTCGTTGGACTCCATTTACAGCTTATAGGCAACAGAGGCCACTTCCAAAGGAAAAACGAATGACAGGAAGAAAAATAAGAGCAAATAAAAAATGACATGACGAGAGATCAAAGTAAAAGAGTTACACTGAAAGCAGTTAATTGAAAATGACAATAATCAGTGTCATTTTGATAAATATTTAAGACTTATATTTGTTTGTGTTTAGAACCAGTTGCAACAATCATTTACTGCCTTACAAAAGTTTGGTTTCACGCCATGTCATATGTAGTTACCCACTGTAAGCCAATCTCTGTGATGACAGTAATTGAATACGTGATACCGAATCGCATCTTGAGTAGTGAGGCACCAGCGCTGCTGGTGCAATTTGTTAGTGCGGGTTGCCTACATCAGGGGCCAGTATACACTCAGGGGCAAACCTATTGTTCGTTTTTGACTAACATGTAGTGACCTCCTGGGGATAATTCCTCCTTTTGATTGATAGGTTGTTAACCTACTGTTCTGTCCCCATCCCCCTTCTCTTCCCAACCCCTCAGGAAACCTCAAACCCACCCCCCTCCCCCTCACTGAGTTATTCGAATAATGCCCTCTCACTCTTATCAGTTTGATTGACTACTTAATTAAATTGATCAATTAATTGATCCCTCCCCCTCTGGCAAACCCCCCATCCCTTCCTCTCACCTTCCCCCCACACCCCTATTCTACCTGGAAATTAGTGGCTCTGTAATGAAGGATCTCATAAACGGAAATTCAAAGGTATATTGTTTATTAATAAAAAATTCAGTTTGTGGGGATTGGATTTCTCTTGCTCATCATTCTCTGCTGTTTTGTAAGATTTAGTTCTTGTAAGAGGTAATTACTTGGATCACTTGTTTTTTTATTCCAATCGCTCAAGCAATACCATCATGAAACACCTATCAAATGTAATTACACTGGTAAAAATCTCGATCATGAAGTATGTGCCATCCACTGGACCGCACAGTATGCTACCACACACACTGCCAGTAGTCCAGGTGCACTGGCAGACCTCGCAAAGCAATAATGCTGCAGCCAGTCGAGCCACACGCAGGTGTCCATTTGGGTCCTGCAAGCATGAGGACATGAGATGGCGGCATCCCATTAATACTTGACACCTGAAAGTTTTCACCTAGCCATTGTTGCTGGCACAGTCACACATGGCCTTCATACCTACATGTCAAATGGCTCTGAGCACTATGGGACTCAACTGCTGAGGTCATTAGTCCCCTAGAACTTAGAACTAGTTAAACCTAACTAACCTAAGGACATCACAAACATCCATGCCCGAGGCAGGATTCGAACCTGCGACCGTAGCGGTCTTGCGGTTCCAGACTGCAGCGCCTTTAACCGCACGGCCACTTCGGCCGGCACCTACATGTCCAGTGAGATGTTTATCTAGCGACTCACCTTCGCAAGTGTAGCTAAAAGGTTGTCTCTGTTATACTGATGTTTCAGGTCTATCCAAATTACAGTCAAGTCTTCCCCTGGATGCACTATAGAAATCTTTTGCAATGCTTCCCAGAATAACGCACGATGCATTGTTCCTAGCGATCCTAACTGGACACCCCATCCATTACATATCAGTCCCCTTCCTGGAAATCGTAAACTGTCGCAGAAATAGTTAACGGTCGTTTTTGTTGTTGCAGGGGCTTTCGTGAGGTCTCAGCTTGTCTGCATGGAAGTTCTTATCGTAACAGGACCTGTTTACGGAAATAGCCCAGAATAACACCGAATACATTCTTCCTGATGGTTCTAACGAGGCATCCCATGTTACCCTTCGCAGAAATCGTAACGTCCTGCCTTCAACATACAACTTAGAAATAGTAAACGTTCTCAATGCTAAAAGACTTTATCACGTCTGTGCATACTTGCAAAAACACTGTTAACCATAAAATCATTCTTGTTGTTAGGAAAGCGAGAATTACAGATGGTGAAAATCAGAACAATTACACAAACAGAATTCAAAGCACTGTCCAACAGAAGAGAAAATTGGCTGGAATTTTCAGTGTCCTACAGTTGCTGATCTGGAGATGACCTAATGCCACAATGGTCGATGAGAGACAGCATCATGCCAGAGATGGATGATCTGCTTCAACTTGTCTTTGAGCAGCTGAACAAAGAAGGCATCATGTTACTCTCAGAATATTCCGTATATACCATGCCCCTGTCTTCTTCGAACCAGGCTGTAGAGGCTCTTATGTCCCAGCACAAAGGATGTTTTATGGATGAATGGAGCATTCTAACTGGCTCTTACTGAATTACCTGCCAAACTGCAGCTGCTGCCTGAGTAGGAGCATTGTCCATCACTTTTCTCTGCAGACGAGACTTTCAGTGGCAAAACTATTTTGCACAGATCGTTCTATTGCGCTGACAATTAAACCTAGCAAATGTGGTCTACAGATCATGAAACATGGAAAGACACTTCCTCAATTACACTGGTCTGCCACTGACGACGGGCTCGAATGTTTCAGCGTGAAAACGATCTCCAACCCAGCTATATATCACCACATATCGCGTCGATGTAGTAAATACACAATTCGTATCCTACACCAAACAAAATCATCACTTTTGCATCCTGCATATAGGTATCGACCAGCAGATACTTGTACATATACTGTGAAGACAGACCACGTAAGCACATGGAATGTATATACTCCTCGCAGCACTAGATATTTCCCACAAGGTCGGTAGGTCATCCACTGCAGCCAATGGTCACAAGTCATCTGCCCCCCCCCCCCCCCCACACACACACACACTGGCATGACGTGTGACCAGAGCACCCTCAGTGGACCAAGGCCACTCTCTGAACTGTTGTACAAAGGCTGGGTTTGTTCACCTAGGCACAAAGGCGGCACTGTTTCTGGTCTCGACCTGCTTGCTTGCTTGCTTTCTACCCATAGCAACACTCTGGGATTACAAGAACATACGTATTTTCACATGGTTTGCCAGAGTGTCATACCATTTACGCGATGCCTCTCAATATCAAGCACATAGTAGTATGCTACCGATTGCTTGCATGGTATAATTAGAAAGATATAGACTGAAAATTATTTCTGTAGAAACCCGAAACTTCAGCCAGGTGGAACGTGCTGTAAACCACGGAGTAACTAGAAACTTATCTTGTCTGTAAAGACCTTTAAGTGAAAACTCAAAAAAAGAAAAAAAAGAGGGCACTGATATTTACACTTGTGAATACTGATGTCGGTGATATAACAGATTCCAAATCATCCTTATAATTTACAAAGTCCAGTAAGGTGCTTCTCATGTCTAGAGAACCAGCAAACCTTTCTTCCACCCGTCTTTCACCTGCTAGATGCACACACATTCGATGTTCTCTCAGCCAGATAAAGGGGGGAAATGTGCAGAAGCAGTCAACCGGACAATTTACATGGGAGAGAATAATGGTCCAGCGCAAACAGATGTCCATATTGAATCTTCTCAAATTTCCATGGAGAACAAACGTGATCACGAGGGCTGTCCAACACATACTGAGTATTAGTATTCAGCCGTTTAGAGGACGTCATGGTTAGATCAGCTACATTCCTGCACCCCAACAGGCCTTTCCATTAGACGGCTCCTGCCGATAGCTGGAAACATGAATCATTCCCACCACAGGCCACTGCCGCAGCACGCTACGTATCACCAGACAGAATCGCCCTGGGAAACCGACTACATATATATATTTGATCGCTATACTTACAAATAAATATTATGAATGCGGTCTCAATTGGATGATATTCAACAATGAGCGAAGTATCGGAAATACCCCCAGCTGACAGCTGTGGCTCAGTACCATTCTTATGACTTAACATACTTTCCCAAGTGAAAAAAAAATCTTTCATTTCCTTTGTGGCTATCGCAGTATTCCTCATCAAAAATGTTGTAACTGCGACCAGGACGGTCGCGGGGTAGCAATGGAAAGCGCGGCGGGACCCGCAGAGAGGCCCGTGAACAATGACACAATGGAAGAGGACAGACACAACCAACGAAGGAAGAATGAATACAACAAGATCGAACAACAGAGTCACAAGGAAACAAACACGTCCACTCACATATGAACCAGGAAGTAAGCAGTCTAGCGCAAAGCGTGGTGTAAACCGACGTAAGCGGGATTAGACTGACTGGCTGAGCTTTCTTTTATTCTTTCTTTATTGTGATTTCATTCCCCTGCCCCATATGGGCAGGGGAGGGCTGTCAGCGGCACAATCCGCCGCTCTTCAGCCGAGAGACACGACAACTAAAACAAGAATAAAATGATACATACATAAGGAGATAAAAAAGGGGAACATAAAACAGAGTAAAGGGAGAAAGACATGGACATGTAGACGTTCATGGGGGACAGTTAAAAAAAAGTCACCAGAAAGTTAAAAAACACAGTTGGCGATTCTTGAAACACAGAAAAGACACCGAATGCGAATGCACAGGTTAAAAGTTGGCCACAGTATTAAAAACACTCTGAAACAACACACTTAAAACCCACTTCGAGCACACACGACGAAGAGTAAAACTACCAGGTGGGACCTGCCGAGGGAAAGGTCAGACAGGATGGAAAAGGAGGGGAGAGCATGGGGCAGCTGAGGAAGTGGTGGGATGAAGAGAGGAGGGGCAACCGTGGGTTCACAAAGAGGCAGGAGACACGTGGGGTGGGAGAGGAAAAGGGAAGACAGGGCAGGAGGGAGCACAGAGACACTGAAAGGAGGCACAAGAGATGGAGGGGGAGTAGGAGGGGAAAGCCGCTCAGGAGGATGGAGGGGGAGAAAAGGGAGCCCTGAGGAGGAGGCAGGAAGAGGGGGTTAGAGTTGGTAGGAAGGGTAGATGTCAGGGCGAAGCTCATCATCCGGGAGGGGTAGATGGTGGAAGTTGTGTTGGGAAAGGAGATGGAGGGTGTGGAGATGGAGAGAGGGAGGGACACAACGGTAAAGGCGCGGCAACTGGTTGGGAGTGGAGAGGAAGGGAGACACCAGGGGGTGTGGGGGATCAAGGCGGCGGAAAATATATAGTGTGCGGACGTGTTCAAGGAAGAGGAGAAGCCGGCCGCGGTAGTCTAGCGGTTCTAGGCGCTCAGTCTGGAACCGCGTGACTACTACGGTCGCAGGTTCGAATCCTGCCTCGGGCATGGATGTGTGTGATGTCCTTAGGTTAGTTAGGTTTAAGTAGTTCTAAGTTCTAGGGGACTGATGACCACAGATGTTAAGTCCCATAGTGCTCAGAGCCATTTGAACCATTTTTGAAGAGGAGAAGGTGGGGGAAGGGGATGAGGTCGTAGAGGATGCGCGTGGGGGACGGAAGGCGGATGCGGAAGGCGAGGCGGAGTGCATGGCGTTCGAGGATTTGGAGGGCTTTATAGAACCGGGGAGGGGCGGAAATCCAAGCGATGCTGGCATAACAAAGGATGGGGCGGATCATGGATTTGTAGGTGTGAAGGATGGTGGAGGGATGCAGACCCCACGTCCGGCCGGACAGGAGTTTCAGGAGGCGGAGGCGGTTGTGAGCTTTGTGGCGGTCGAGTGTGAGGCCAAGGTATTTGAGGGTAGGAGTGAGGTGGATAGGACGGCCAGAAATGGTGAGGTAGAAATCATGGAGGCGGAAGGAGCGGGTGGTGCGGCCTATGATGATCGCCTGGGTCTTGCAGGGATTAACACGGAGGAACCACTGGTTGCACCAAGCGGTGAATTGGTCAAGGTGGGTTTGGAGAGTACGTTGGGACCGTTGAAGGGTAGGATAAAGGGCTAGGAAGGCGGTGTCATCAGCAAACTGGAGAAGATGAACAGGAGGGGGAGGTTTGGGCATATCAGCAGTGTACAGGAGATAGAGGAGAGGGGAAAGGACAGAACCTTGGGGCACGCCAGCAGAGGGGTAGAAAGTACGGGAGTTGGAATTGTGGATAGTCACATAGGAGGGACGATGGGAGAGGAAGGAAGCAACGACATGGATGAAGTTGATGGGGAGAGCATAGGTCTGGAGTTTGAAGAGGAGCCTGGGACTGGCTGAGCGAGAGGCCGGCGCTTAAGTACACTATTGGGGACGCCGCTACTGGCCGCTGGGACCACGTGCTCAACTGTGGCGCCCTCACACTAAAAGCGGGCCAGGAGGCGCGCGCCGCCACAGCTTACGGCTCGATGGTGCAGAGACCTCTATGGGTCTTTGACGTCCATGACGTCTGGCGCAGATTCAAACTCCGTGGCGCACGGAACCAGGAGATAGAGGAGAGGGGAAAGGACAGAACCTTGGGGCACGCCAGCAGAGGGGTAGAAAGTACGGGAGTTGGAATTGTGGATAGTCACATAGGAGGGACGATGGGAGAGGAAGGAAGCAACGACACGGATGAAGTTGATGGGGAGAGCATAGGTCTGGAGTTTGAAGAGGAGCCTGGGACTGGCTGAGCGAGAGGCCGGCGCTTAAGTACACTATTGGGGACGCCGCTACTGGCCGCTGGGACCACGTGCTCAACTGTGGCGCCCTCACACTAAAAGCGGGCCAGGAGGCGCGCACCGCCACAGCTTACGGCTCGATGGTGCAGAGACCTCTATGGGTCTTTGACGTCCATGACGTCTGGCGCGGATTCAAACTCCGTGGCGCACGGAACCAGAAAATCCATACCTTTCTTACAACTGGACATAGTCATTTTCCTTGCACATGTTGGAACACACACACATACTTTATAAACCTGATGCTCAAGGCGAACCTATCACACATCCCCTGCTACTAAGTATAATACTTCGCCAAACTGCGGTATTGACCATGTAGGCATGGTTCAACTAGAAACAACACGAGCCATATACCTCCTTCCAAGTAAAATGACTGGAACTGATCCCCTGTCGGATCCCCTCCGTCTAATAGGCGCTGCTCGTGCATGCTTGTTTACATCTTTGGGCGGGTTTGGCGACATCTCTGAACAGCAAATGGACTGTGTCTATGATACAATATCCACAGTCAACGTCCATTTTCGGGAGTTCTGGGAACCGGGGTGATGCAAAACTTTTTTTGATGTGTGTATTACTATCACTCAACAAATGAATTAAGAAGATTCTTTGCCATTACGTAGCCAGAGTCGCTAACTAGCCATTGAAAGATTCAGAAGGGGAACCGCTAGACAATACTTCACTGATGGAAACTAGCGGAGATAAGCCAGTCTACTACCTCAAGCCAGTAACCATTTAGCCTTAAAGTATTCAGACTGCCAATGCAAATTCCATTACTACGCTGTGACTATCCATATTACAGCTTCTTATAACTGTCAGCGGCACTGAGAATGCTGCATTGTGAACTTGTCTGTCTAGTTAAACTTCTCCACGATGACTAACCATGAATCCCACGTTAAACCATTTTTGAACAACTTACATATATAAACATACAGTGATACCCATACTTTCAACAATTAAGCCATTATTTCAGATGGCTGTTGATTTTTCTTGCTGTGGTGGGCTGCTACTGATCTGAGATCTGTGCAGCTTGAACTGCTACTGCTGTCTGCCACCAATGTAGGTATGATCTTTGCCACTCGAAGCAGGGATACAGTTCATCGCTTCTTGATTATATTGAACAGAATTTTTGTATGGATACAAATAAGTAGCATGCGGTAATTAACGATGAATATTCCGCGCATATCACTGTAAATTCAACTACTGCACCAATAGGATAAGAGGACAGAGTTACCATGACGATATTTAAAATACAAAATTTTGCTTTGACCCATCCCGCTTACTTCCACCAGCATGACAATCCGTCATATTACATTTTTGAATTTCCCGCAAACTCATGCAAAGGGCTAGCGTCCTACGTCAGAAAATCGTAGGGGGGAGTGTTGGGAAAACCTGAATGACGTCATAGGTGACGCAGTCGGTCACGTCATAGGGGGAGAGGGAAGAGGATTCTTTGTTATGACAGAAAGCGCTCAGCCTACCTGCCTATGGATATTCTGAACGGGAGATTCGCCACGCCTTACACCTGGAGTGTGTTGGACAAAGCGAGGAGCTGGATGAAAGCGAAGAACAGCAAGGGGTAATCTTCTTGTCTTACGTCGGCAGGTTTCTTCAAAAATATTAAGATTACTGAAGAAACGTGAAGTTAAAAGTGTCATCAATCCGCCACTCTTAAGCTCAGAAAAAAAATCGTAGTTTGAGAAGGCCAGGTGTCGATAAGTTTATAGTACCTGTGGGACTGATACATGTGTCCAACTTGTCGCACTGTGGATCACAAATGCATCGAACAACAACGATACACACCTCTCGTCAGTAAAAAAAATGGTTCAAATGGCTCTGAGCACTATGGGACTTAACATCTATGCTCACCAGTCCCCTAGAACTTAGAACTACTTAAACCTAACTAACCTAAGGACATCACACAACACCCAGTCATCACGAGGCAGAGAAAATCCCTGACCCCGCCGGGAATCGAACCCTCTTGTCAGTCAGAGAAATCTACAGTGGAAGAGCATTGTCTTAGTACGGGCACAATATGAACTACAAGATTACCAAGGCTCTTTCGCCTTTGTAGCAGGACCTTCGGCCATAAATATAATAGACTGGCCCTGACGTCATTTTCGTGGCTCCAACATCTCTGGGCTGAAGTCACGTGAATGTTGGCAAAACATGGTTGTTTCGTGTTGCACTTATGGCTGTACTCAGCGTTTTTTCGGGGGAAATGGCATTATATTTCACGTGTGTTCCTATGATAGTGCAGGTGCGTTTATTGAAATCTGCTGAAGTGACTTTTATATGTTTTTTACACTTGAAATAGAGTATCACGTAAATTAAAGTGTTGAAAGTGATGCCTGTAAAGTCAGACTGATATTACATTTTGGAAAGTATCCGTGGTAATTCGGTTACAGAAGTAAGTATAGCTGTTTCTCGTTCCTACTCATAGGTTCCCTAAGGATGAAAACCGAAGGCAACTTTGGATACAGGTCCTGAAACGGAACAACTTTAAGCCATCTGCACATACGCGCCTTTTTGTATATACTAGTGAGATTATAATAAGGTAAGAGCACTTATAGTCGACATATGAAGAGAATTTTTTTCTACCTTCTAATACTATTAAATAAATGTAGGCTCCAAAATTATTTTCTGAAACTTCAAAGTCTCACTTTTCATCTAAAATATCATTTTTTTAAACTGATAGTTTAAACTTTTGTAAAAATAGTAGGAACTGAACCTTTGAAGTGCACCTAAAATTGATACTCTAAAATGGACCTGCTCCTAAAGTCGACAATTTCGGCACCTGTAGTTGACATAATTCCCATATCCCATTTTCTTTTGTAAGTGACTAGAGCTCAAAACGCGGCGAATCCAATATTTAAAGTTTTGACACGAGCCCACTCTTACTGTTTAAAAGAATTTTAATGACATTTTACTTTAATTGACAGTTTATAGTAATTTCGTCCGGCTGCCCACCAGTGGGGCGTTCGATGTATTTGTTGGATTTTATAATTAGTACTGTGAACAAATCCAGGTCAAATGTAGTTCTGTCATAATTTTTCGCAAATAAAAAAGTAATTTTTGTTGGAAGCGTTTGGCAGTCAATTGAGAAATGTGGGTAAAATACGATACAAACATAGGATTGCAGACAGCTGATTTGAAATCCCGCCACGTTTTTCCAACAGTCACGTGGTTTATGTTGGAGCCACACCAGCCCTACAGCTTCTGCACAGCAAGGCCAGTCTACTAGTATCTATGGTCGCAGAGCAGGACAGCGTTATTGAAGAAGCAGGGGAGATTCGCAGCTCGATAAATCTGATGAACAGTGACACAATATACAAACGTAGCACAGCACAACAGCGACCATACTGGGCAACATAGAAGGGGTGAGGCTACGCTAACCACATACGTATTCGGTTGATCACGGGCAGGATGGTCACACACTGGCGCAGACGTGTGTTTTGTTACGCTGATTCCGACTCATGGCGGCGCTGGGGCAGCCGGCGGCAGTGCGCAGTATCAACGACAGCCTCAAAAGTGTGTTGAAGCTCCTCGTCCGACAGGTGGCGTAGCTGTCTTTTCCTATGCCAATGACGGAGTCTTCACTATTAGCCACCGAATTTGGTGCCTTTGCGCCTACACATTTTCTACTTATAATAGCATTAATAGGTGGCTTAAGTCACAGACCACCAGAGTGTTCGTCACACCTGAAGATGTTGTTCAGCTTCACCATTCAAATCTTGCATTAATTTCGCAGCTACATTGATATCTCTCATGAGAACCATATTTACACATAGTCTGTTGCAAACAACAAGCAAACTCCTCTCTGGCCAGACATGGGGGTTGCACCTCTCTACCATCCTCCACACCTACAAATCCTTAATCCGTCCCATCCTCTGTTGTGCCAGTCCCACATGGATCTGTGCCCCACCCCCCAAATTCTATAAGTCCCTCCAGATCCTTGAGCGTCATGCACTCTGCCTCGTCTTCCGTATACACCTCCCGTCCCCCACGCAGTTCTTCTATGACCTCATTCCTTTCCACCATCCGCTCCTATTCCTCGAATATCTCCGCATACTCTACAACTCCCGCTGCCTTGATCCCTCTCACCCCCTGGTTGCTCCTCTCCTCTCCTATCCCCACCCCCTACCACGCCTTCACTGTTGTGTCTCCCCTACCCTCCATCTCTATACCCTTCATCTCCTTTCCCAAGGTGGCTTCCATCAACTCCCCCTCCCGGATGATGCCCTCTCTCCCTCCATTTATCCCTCCTATCAACTCTGATCCTCACCCCCCTCCTTTCCTCCGTCCTTTCCCTGGGCTCCCTCTCCCCCCCCCTTCCATCCTGTGTTTCTCCCCACCTAACCTCTCCCTACCTCTCTCCCCCCCCCCAAGTCCTTTTGTATTCCCCTCCTCTGCCTTCCCCACTACCTGTCACATCTGCCCAGCACCTTCCACCCCTCTTATGGGTCCTCATCCTCCATTGGCTCCTTTCCCCCCTCCCGCCCTTCGGTTTTCCTCTCCTTCCCCCCTTTTTTATTTTCCCATCATCTGTCCAGTTTCCCCCCACCTGCTCTCGGCTGTGGTATGTCATATTTGTCCCAACTTTTTAGTGCAGTGTTCCAGTAAATGTTCAGTGTTGTTTCGTCTTTCCACATGTTGCGAACAGAAACCATGCTGTTGCTGAGTGTGCATTTTATGTCTTTTGAGAACATAAACCAGACTGTCGCCGTGTTTTTTAATTGTCTGTCTATTATTTTACCTGTCTGCTTCATATGTACTTTATTAGCATCATCATCCCTTTGTTCTTTGTTTTAGGTTCCACGATTTTTTCGCCATGTTACCTTTTAAGTCACCGATTTTATAGCATGTTTTTTATTATATATTATCTTCACCTTTTTCAAACAAAGTCTGTAGGCTGAAGAGCGGCATATTAAGCTGCTGCCAGCCCGCCCCCTTCGGGGGGAATCGAAATTCAACAAAGAAAAAAAAATCTACATATAGTACGTTGCAAACATCATGCAACAACGGCATTCCAGCGGCCAGCATACGCCTGTGACCAATAAATGCTCGTTCCGAAAATAATTTATTTGCCGCCACACTCACCACACTTTCAGTTCAACCGTCACACCAATCTGGTAATTTAGTATCGAAATTGCAATGATTCTGCCGAAAAATTTTTTTCCCGATAATCTGATCGTATATCGCGTCATCAATAAATTCTTTCACACAGTAACTTTTAAGCAGTGGAAACCAGCGCAAATAATTAGTCTAACCTCAAGCATCCTGTCGAAAATAATAATTATTTGATGATGTGCCATGAGACAGTTATAAATGCATGCTCAGCTCATAAACGGGTTCGGCCAACTGTTTGTGACTCAGATATTACTTCCAAAGGGAACAATAACAATGTTTCAAGAAATACTGTCTGCACTAAGGCATTATTTTGTACTGCTGGATATAGTTTACCTACTAGCCCTTTCTCCTTGATAGTTCAGCAGCTCTCGGTATGCACACACACAAAAGAATAAACACGAAAATGCCGAAGAAGTATTTATTAACTGCGAATTCCGTGGTTCTAGAATTTTCAAAACTGATGGTGATGGGATAAAAAAAGAGGTAACAGTAAAATTTTTCTCAAATGAATGTTTACTTTTTCTTTTATTTCTAAATCGTCACGGAGTTCTGTAGTTATTATGGATAAAGATTACAGATCGTCACTAATAGCTCGAGATATTTTGAGCCATTCGTGTGACTGGACATCGTCTTGTCGAAGGAGTACAGTCATCTAGCCATACCATATTACTGATTGTAGAAGTTTCCTAATACAGCTAAAGTGGATTGATACTATTTCTACGAGGTGTTTACCGCTTCCTGCTGACCATCGGAAACTGCTTCAGCTTATAATTAATAAGTGAACAAGTGGTCGAACCTTGTCCCATGATCATCTATAGATAAAATTTTCCGTAAACGGTTCAAGACAAACCAGACCTCAGTTGATGTGCGAGAGTATAAAACTATGCATAAAAGTGTAGCTCATGAAAATACGCTACATTTATTCTTTAGCTCCTTACAAATTTGCGCAGTTGCTCTTATTACAACATCAGTAGCATTCTTATCTATTCCTAGTCATTGTAAAAATCGTTATATCCCTTGATTAGTTCACAATTTCTGACTGTCAATGACGATAAAATTAGGCAAGCAGCTTACAGAGGCAACTTTAGCACACATTCTCTTTCTTCTTAGAGCGGTAATGAGAGTTTTCCATTCCACATCTACGTCGGCATCTGCACTACGCAAACAGTTGTAAAACAAGTGCCGGAGGTCACTTTCTCGGGCTCTCTTAGTATTCGACTCACGGATTTAACCATGAGCTGGCGTTTTAACACCTTTGAACAAACTACGCTCAATTAGGTTATGGAGCGATCGTGGCCACAAACTGAGAGGAAACACAAATAAAGTGCACCATTTATGTAACAATAAATTACAAATAAATATGTAAGTTACAAGTAATATACCGTATCATAGCTTGCACAACGTACAACAAATTCAAATGACATTGGCGTTGCCTTGAAAATTAGATGGCGCCTACGGCCTTCCAGACAGCCGCCTTTCGGCTGTAATAAAAGAAACTACAATTAATAAAATATGGAAAACACTAAATGAACCATATAGTGTTGCAAGCTAGCATGTGGTGGCGGCAGTTCTCTGTCTGCCAAACGTAACCTCCACATCTAAGAGGTGGCACGTTTACCAATAGCGCAAGGAAATCTGGATTACCTGATGAGCTGACTAACTTGAAATATAATTAATGCCTTCAAACCCACAACAAAATAAATAAATAAATGTCTTGTGACTAGGGCCTTCCGTCGGGTAGACTGTTCGCTGGGTGCAAGTCTTTCGATTTGACGCCTCTTCGGCGACTTGCACGTCGATGGGGATGAAATGATGATGATTATGGCAACACAACCCCCAGCCCCTGAGCGGAGAAAATCTCCGACACAGCCGGGAATCGAACACGGGCCCTTAGGATTGACATTCTGTCGCACTGACCACTCAGCTACCGGGGGCGGACAACAGAGTAAATGAGATCATAGGGAATGAGAATGGGTGTCATTGAAAAATTAATGAGAAGGACCTATGGTATCACGAAGACATTTATTAACTAATATCAGTGTCAAGAGACAATAAACATATAAACAGAAACGTCAGTGTTATAACATTTGATTAACACAAACTCAGGTTGGTTGGCAATAGACTTGGGGAACCTAACTGGAATTTACATATAGATGAGACTGACTACTGTGAGTGGAAGAATGCCAGTCTAGGCAAGCACTAGCTGCTGTATTGTTCCACTGATTGGTGCCTCACGTCAAAATACAATTAAGCATGCAATGGACACTGGGAATGACCACTGCGAGTCAAATGGTTCAAATGGCTCTGAGCACTATGGGACTTAACAGCTGAGGTCATCAGTCCCCTAGAACTTAGAACTAATTAAACCTAACTAACCTAAGGACATCACAGACATCCATGCCCGAGGCAGGATTCGATCCTGCGACCGTAGCGGTCGCGCAGTTCCAGACTGAAGCGCCTAGAACCGCTCGGTCACACTGGCCGGCACGAGTACAAGGGTGCTATAAAAAGAAATGTAGCTGCGGAAACGATTGATAAGCTTCTGAATTAGCTGAAGCTGTGCAACGTTACCGATATAGCCGGTGGAAGACAAGATACTGTCGTCTGCATGCGGGCGCTGCCGAAGCTGCCTCGCTTTAAGGCGCATCATACTGCGGGAGATGACCCCAAATCCACCGCTGATTGTCTCAAGTCCACGAAAATATACAGTTTCACCCAGGTGTCGGGACGTCTTTACAACTAACTGCTCTCTGCATAGAAACGGAAGAGTTCTAGCGACTGTATTCCGCAATGGTCGGGAAACAAGTCTCTGCCTCTCCTGTCGCTCAAAACCTTCCAAAAAAACAGCCATCCCCCCTGATGTTCTCGAATAAACCTATCACGGCCCAACAGTGGTTACCATGCTAATCATGTTTTTAGCAAGTAGACCCGATTTTCCTCAACCAATCACTGTAGTGCAATACACATTCTGTTCTCTGAGAAAACAGCACACAATGCCTGGAGGTCCTACAGCCAAACCCGCGGCGCATTTCACTAGATGAGGGAAGCTTCGTAGTGAAAACCAGCTCCGTCTCGACCGTGAAACGATTTAGTGGACGCCGTTTTGGCGAGGCGAGCCGGCATCTAAGAAACGCGACAGCCGAAGAAATTCGTCGTCCTGTCTCCCAAGGTACGCTGTTCTTACAATAAACACATTAGCCTGGCGCCAGCTCGATGCTGCTTTACCTGGACCCGAACACGGGATAAAGAGACCAGATTCCCACACCACGTCCACTCACTAATGAAGCTGTTACCCCGGCGTCAGCATGCCCGGCACCGCCAGTTTCTAACGAACTGTCATTTCGCATTCAACGACGGTGTTCCCAACCTCTTGCTCCGGCCGCTAGTGGAAGAAGCCCAACCGCCAGAATGGCGGCCTATAAACCACTGCCCTGCAGAGCCCATGGTCAGTTTCGATGACCCTAAAGGAGAGGCGAATTTGGTTGCTGCTCGAGGAAAGTTCTAAAGCTGCCCCTAATGCAGTGGTCACCCCCAGCGTCCAAAAATCTGTCTCTACCACCGAATATAATTCTACTTGTGCTACTCAAGTCATGCAAGTACTGTGAGATCAGTCAGTGGTTTACCCTAACACCAATAGTCCATCAGATTAATATCAATCAGGGAAAATTTAGATACACCAAAGGCGAATGAAATTGCATGATAAACACAGAAACAAAATGAAAGAGGAAGTGCCTGACGGGTATTACAATGGCAGTGGCCTACCCGGAAGGGACCGCCGTCTTTCAATCTTGTAGTAGTGACATGGCTTTCAGAAGGACCTAAAAAATTTTTAGCAGGAAAATCATAAACTAAGTCAAACAAATTAAAAACCTATTAGCTTACAAAAGTCAACCACTCCAAACCAATTACGGGTAGAATCTCAGTTCAGTCGGACTCTTTTGGTAAGGCTTACTTGAAAGGACAGACATAAAGAAACAATTTATTCCTCGTCGCCCTGAGGGGCGGTTACAGCAAAGTTAGCGCTACCAGAATACGTGATCTGGAAAATGAATGATTTAAACGTTACACTGCACCAACCTACTAATGTAAGACGATGCGGTTTTGATGCCATTCTTAAAACATAGACGAATTTCCTAAGTATGTCGGCGCCTAATGAATATACAAAATTTGAAGGTAAAAATCATGCACCGCAATATCAACCAAATAAGTGAGCCACTTGTCCCTATATAAACCACACATGTTTTCGTGCAAACATAATGCTCACTATTTCATGCGCAGAAATGTTGCTTGTTCTCCGCCATAAAAAGCAGTCTGTCATGCATCGGGAAGGATGCACAACCTGCAACTAGTGGAGGCAGTGCCTGGCAGTTCCGATTGATCCGTCCGATCGCTCTCCAGCTACACCTCTATTAACAGATAGTATTTGCCTAGTGTGCACTACGGCTATCACGGCTAGTCCACTCCAAGGTGCACAGTTGGTTGATTGATTCAGAGAAGCTGAGCTGGCGCATCTCTGGCGTCAGTTGCCATCGATTCTCATTTTCATCTCTGAATCGACTTCGATGTTGATCGCTCTTCTTCACATCTTTGGCGGCGGGGATTTAACGGCAGCGCCGGCCGCGGTGGTCTCGCGGTTCTAGGCGCTCAGTTCTGAACCGCGCGACTGCTACGGTCGCAGGTTCGAATCCTGCCTCGGGCATGGATGTGTGTGATGTCCTTAGGTTGGTTACGTTTAAGTAGTTCTAACAAGGGAACCTCCCCATCGCACCCCCCTCAGATTTAGTTATAAGTTGGCACAGTGGATAGGCCTTGATAAACTGAACACAGATCAGTTGAGAAAACAGGAAGAAGTTGCGTGGAACTGTGAAAAAAATAAGCAAAATATACAAACTGAGTAGTCCATGGGCCACATAGGCAACATCATGGACCATTTGAGCTCAGGAGCGCCGTGGTCTCGTGGTAGCGTGAGCAGCTGAAGAACGAAAGCTCCTTGGCTCAAGTCTTCCTTCCAGTGAGAATTTTACTTTCTTTATTTTTACATCGTTATTATCTGTCCGTTCGTTCATTGACGTCTCTGTTCACTGTAATAAGTTTAGTGTTTGTGTCTTGCGACCGCATCGCAAAACCGTGCGATTAGTAGACGAAAGGACGTGCCTCTCCAATGGGAACCGAAAACATTTGATCGCAAGGTCATAGGTCAACCGATTCCTCCACAGGAAAACACATCTGATATATTCTATACGACACCGGTAACGGCATGTGCGTCACATGACAGGAATATGTTGTTGACCCACCTAACTTGTACACTTGGCGAATGGGTAAAAAGATTCTTCTACCCTGCCCGATTTAGGTTTTCTTGTGGATGTGATAATCACTCCCAAAAAAGTGATGAAAACACAATAGTTTGTCACATAAACTGAAAATAAAAAAATTAAACTTTTCACTCGATGGAGGGTTTGAACCAAGGACCTCTCGTTCCGCAGCTGCTCACGCTACCACGAGACCACGGCGCTCCTGTGTTCTCAGGCTTCTTGATGTCGCCTATCTTGCCATGAACTACTCAGTTTGTATATTTTGCTTATTTTTTCACAGTTCCACACAACTTCTTCCTGTTTTCTCAATTGATCTGTGTTCATTTTTTCAAGGCCTATCCACTGTGCCAACTTATAACTAAATCTGAGGGGGGTGCGATGGGGAGGTTCCCTTGTAAGTTCTAGGGGACTGATGACCTAAGATGTTAAGTCCCACAGTGCTCAGAGCCATCTGAACCAGTTTTTTTAACGGCAGCGCGTGCGTTCTGCTGGGTCTCTTGTGTAGGTATCGGTGGTGTGAGGTGCAGCGACGTGGGACTGTGTACGTAGGCAGCACGCGGAGAGGCCGAGTCGGCACGACGAAGGAGAGCGGCCAGCCGCCGATCCATTGTCCACGGTGATTTGGTTTTCCTAGAGGTTGGAAGGACAAGTTCCTTCATGTCTGTTACAAGCTACACAGGCCGAATGAATTGGAGTCGTCGAGCTGCTTCTGTGGATTGCGTGTATCTTAACTGAACATGCCAGTGTACTAAAAACTACTTTGAATTGTTCTAGTTTTTTATTATGCAACTCGGTGTCGTGACTTGATACTAGACGGCACTTCAGGAAGTGTGGCTACGTCCAACAAACCGACATGAAGCGTAGCTAAATACGTAGCTAGAAGTGCAACGAGTAGCGCGTAAGTCGGTGTCTGGCTTTCCAAACCATGCCGAGATATTTCGTCCATTCTACCTTGCAGTTCATTATTGTAGTTTGGCGTTTAAGTGTGTGCCGAGATAATTCTTACCATTTTAACTTTAGGACATTATTTTAGTGGTCCTTTTGCGAATTTGTTAATCACTTTTTAAGGGCCGTGACTGGGCAAGTAACTTACGGAGGTTGATTTCATTGAAAGTATTGATCACGTGGTCTCTAGACAAGATTGTGTATCTCATGTCTCAGAATATTGTCCGCCGCTGATGCGTTTTGTGTTGCAGATAATTGTCAGCGGTCGACGCGAGCAAACTGGGAGCAGGGTACTAAGGTGGCAGAGTGATATTTAAGGCCCTGCCACCCCCCCCCCCCCCCCTTTACATCTCGGGTTATGTTGTTACTGCCTTGTGATTCCATCCTTCCCGTGAAGAGTTTGGTGTCTGAAGTTCAATTGCAGTGCAAAGTTGAGGACATTTCTATTTCATTTGCGGTCTCGTGGATCTCTTGTATTGATTAAAATCCTTTGGTGTGCTCGCGTCTATCATTAATTCACACGCAGTACTGAAGCGGCCTCATTTCAGGAGCTGTTGTCATGTGGTCATGTTCTAGTAGTACTGATTTTAACAACATTGTTGATTAATCTACTGAGTTAAGCAAACATGAAAATTTGTTTGGTCAAATTAAAGCACCTCCTTAGTCGTGCAAGTGATTTTATTATAATAAAGCTTTTAGCAATAGTGTTTTATACAGAAAGTTGGCTTGCCAAATCTTACAAGATCTGTGTTCTGTCACTTAATGTATTCTTTAGCTAATTGGAAGTAATTAGAGTTGTGATAGAAATCGTGTGTATATTAGTTCCATCTAAGTAATGAAATTTATCTGAGTTAGTTTAACTAGTTATATTCAGTTTTCAAGTTTTATGGGTCTTGTTCTAGTTAAAGAAATTTATTCGTCATTTGTCCAAGTGATCTGGCTTTATAAGGCAATCGCCTTTATTATTGTGATTGTGATTTGATAATGCTTTATGACAGAATAAAGTGTGTGGCAACTACAGCGGATTACGATTGTGATTTCGGTGTGTCCTTTGACCCACACCTTAGAAGCGGGCCAGACAGCGAGGTCATCGGTCCCAACGTGCACAGTGCTGACACCTTCTTGTCCATCAGCTAGAGCGACGCCACACGGCCCGCATTAGGTCTAGGTCTTCCCCCTTGAATGGAGAGATCAGCCAAATAGCCAGAGAAGGCCCTGCTGCTGGGCCAGCTCCTTGGAGACGAGACGCTGTCGGACGGGGCGCTGGGACACTCATCAGTCACAGGGAACCCTTCGAGTGCTAGGTCGCAAGTTCAGTCTTTAGTAAGTCTCATTTGAAAGTGTTGCGTTAACAATTATGACAGGAAAAATATTGCCTCCTAGAGCCTCACCATGTGCATCAGGAGGACGACAGACAATGAGTGTCCAGGAGGTGCAGGGATCAACCTTCTAAAGCCTGTATGTATCACAAAGTGGACATCGTCGATATTGAAGAAATGTTCCAAACAAACCACTGAGTTTGACCATGAACACCGAAAGAAAAATGTCACCTCGCAGTGATCACAAAGGTCCGCACCATCAAGATTGAGGGCGAACTCCTTGGGAGTTACAGACCGTGCAGGTATGCACGCTTCAAGAAAGCATACAAGAGCATGTTGGAGTTGTGGCATGGTGAGAACTGATGCAATTTCATGGCATGCAACTGAATACGAAACAACCTGCCGTGGAGCTCATCGTGAAACTGGCTATCCTTTAAGCCATACCTGCAGATAATGTGATAATATGTTTTACAGGCACGGAAAAAACAAATATCCAGAGGTTTAATTTGTCCAGTTGTTCCAGGTGGTATGAACTGCAATGCCACACACATTTCAGGAGGGATACTTTGCTCCAAAAGTGTATAAGTTCTATACGCAGATCACGAATCAAACAAAAACTTGACCAGCTACTGGCCAAAAGCAGTGCTCGTACGTCATTTTCCCAATCTTGCTTGCTGTGATGTAAATATTCCCTTCTGCCCTTGCACACGAAAAAGAATCGTAGGGGGCAGAGCAACTCTGACTTCTCGCAACGCAAAAAATAACTTTCCAACCAATCTACCATCCATATTAAAAATCAGCATAATTGCATACGAATGTGTTAAGGCTGATCGGAGTCGAAAACAAATTCCTTACTGAACGATGGAGTAAGTTTGTGTATCTCATCTAAAAATTTTCGGCTCAATTCTGCAGTTCGTTGTGCATCGTCAAGTTGATCCTTTCTTTGAATTTTCTTTATCTCACGTCTTCCAATTCTGTAGCACTGTTTAAAGCTATGCAACTATCCATTGCTTCCCTTGAAATCACTGTAATCTAAGTTGCGCGCGTTTTGACGTCCATAACTTTAGTGGGCCACTATCATTCACATCCTGTACATGGTATGGAGCATCTTCGAAACGCGCTAACACCAGATTTTTGTAGCAATTGCGCCTCGTCCTACCTTGAACATCCGTAGCTTTTCTTATGCACTACACTGTCGTATTGCTGCGAAATTATTCGAAATCTGTACATAATTGTTTTTTTTTTACTATGCTGCGTATGATCTCACGTGCATGTAATTACACTGAAGAGTCAAAGGAACTGGTACACCTGCCTAATATCGTGGAGGCCCCCGCGAGCACTCAGATATGACGCAACAAGGCGTGACATGGACTCGACTAATGTCTGAAGGAGCGCTGGATGGAACTGACGCCATGAATGCTGCAGGGCCGTCCGTAAATGCAAAAGAGTACGAGGGGGTGGAGATCTCTTCTGAACAACACATTGCAAGGCAACCCAGATATGCTCAATAATGTTCATGTCTGAGGAGTTTGGTGGCCATCGGAAGTGTTTACTCAGAAGAGTGTTCCTGGAGCCACTCTCTAGCAATTCTGGACGTGTGGGGTGTCGCATATCCTGCTGGAATTGCCCTGGTCCGTTGGAATGGCTGCAGGTGATCAGACAGGACGCTTACGTACGTGTCATCTCTCAAGAGTCGTATCTAGACGTATCAGGGGTCCCATATCACTCGAACTGCACACACTCCACACCATTACAGAGCCTCCACCAGGTTGGACAGTCCACGGCTGACATGCAGGGCCTATGGATTCATGAGGTTGTCATCATACCCGTACATGTCCATTCGCTCTATACAATTTGAAACGTGACTCCTCCGACCAGGCAACATCTTCGAGTCATCAACAGTCGAATGACGGTGTTGATGGGCCCAGGCGAGGCGTCTAGTTTTGTGTCGTGCAGTCACCAAGCGTACACGAGTGGGCCTTAGGCTCCGAAAACCCATATCGATGACGTTTCCTTGAATGGTTCGCACGCTGACACTTGTTGATGGCCCAGCACTGAAATCTGCAGCAGTTTCCTGAATGGTTGCACTTCTGTCACACTGAACGAATCTCTTCAGTCGTCGTTGGTCCCTTTCTCGTAGGAACTTTTGAAATGGTCGAACGGGAAAATCTCTACTTCATCGCTACCTCGGAGATGCGTCCCATCGCTCGTGCGCCAACTATAACACCACGTTCAGACTCACTTAAATCTCGATAACCTGCCTCTGTAGCAGCAGTAACCGACCTAACAACTGCGCCAGACAATTGCTGTCTTATATAGTCGTTGCCGATCGCAGCGCCGTATTCTGCCTATTATCTCTGAATCTGAGAATGCATGCCTATGCCAGTATGTTTGGCGCTTCAGTATATGTTCGGCACCCGATTCTTGGACAACGATTGTCCTTTACTGTATTTCACTGGAGACGAGATTTGTGGCTCTCTCTCCTACGAGCGTGGTGAACTACATGGCTCGACTCCTGTTTTTTTACCAGTCTCACTTGTTAAGCACGTATCGCCATCATTGCACTCCTCGTGTGCACAGTCGAGCGTATACAACATCACACATTCCACTGACTGATCTTACAAAAATTCTAACATTTTATCACCCACCTCTTCCTCACTTTGCGAAATTCCTTGGGTTACTTTCTGACGAAACGTCAACTTCGACAACTGTTGTTGTAGATATAACGCAATATTTGCTTTTTTTTATCATTGCCATTGCTCTGCTTTGTATCAACATCACTAGCTTTGTACCACGGTTGAGAGTTACTCTTAGAGTAGTGAGTTACTCCACTCCGTAGTCTCGTACTATGCTGACCATTGGATACCTCCAGTCCTGTACCCTTAGTGCCATTAGAAGCGAATATTGTGATTGCGCGGTAGACAACATGTGGCGCGTCCAAAGTAAACATCATTGGCCTTTTGTGTCCTCGCACTCAAGAGGTTCCTTGTCAGCCGGGCCACGTACGATTCTTTATCCCGACTGACGACACTCGGCCGCCTCCTGGCGAGGCACCGGGTTAGCGCAGCCTCGAGCACGGCCACAGATGTTTTCCTAAAGGTAGCTGACTGGTTCTTCGCGGAAAGACTGAGAGCTGACCGTTCCTTTCGTGGGAAAGACATAGTGAAAGTTCACTGACGCGCTCTATTCTCGAGAAGTATTTTGGAGCAAGAAATACAACTGTTACCTCATATTGGCATGCAACCTCTCGGATTTATGAGAAAGCAGGTGTTGACAGATGTCAAAATTACCGAACTATCAGTTTCATAAGCCACGGCTGCAAAATACTAACACGAATTCCTTACAGACGAATGGGAAAACTGCTAGAAGCCGACCTCGGGGAAGATCAGTTTGGATTCCATAGAAATATTGGAACAAGTGAGGCAATACTGACCCCAATCTTAGAAAATAGAGTAAGGAAAGACAAACCTAAGTTTCTAGCATTTTTAGACTTAGAGAAAGCTTTTGACAATATTGCTTGGAATAATGTCTGTCAAATTTTGAGGATGGCAGGGGTAAAATACAGGGAGCGAAAGGCTATTTACAATTTGTACAGAAACCAGATGGCAGTTATAAGAGTTGAGGGACATGAAAGGGAAGCAGTGGTTGGGAAGGGAGTGAGACAGGGTTGTAGCCTATCCCCGGTGTTATTCAATCTGTATATTGAGCAGGCAGTAAAAGAAACAAAAGAAAAATTCGAAGTAGGAATTAAAATCCATGGAGAAGAAATAAAAACTTTGAGGTTCGCCGACGACATTGTAATTCTGTCAGAGACAGCAAAGGACCTCGAATAGCAGTTGAACGGAATGGACAGTGTCTTGAAAGGATGATATAAGATGAACATCAACAAAATCAAAACGAGGATAATGGAACGTATTCGAATTAAATCGGGTGATGCTACGGGAATTAGATTAGAAAATAAGACAAAGCAGTAAAGGAGTTTTGCTATTTGGGGAGCAAAATAACTGATGATGGTCGAAGTAGAGAGGATATAAAATGTAGACTGGCAATGGCAAGGAAAGCGTTTCTGAAGAAGAGAATTTTGTTAACACGAGTATGGATTTAAGTGTCAGGAAGTCGTTTCTGAAAGTATTTGTATGGAGCGTAGCCATGTATGGAAGTGATAGGTGGACGATAAATAGTTTAGACAAGAAGAGAATAGAAGCTTTCGAAATGTGGTGCTACAGAAGAATGCTGAAGATTAGATGGGTAGATCACATAACGAATGAGGAGGTATTGAACAGAATTGGAGAGAAGAGAAATTTGTGGCACAACTTGACTAGAAGAAGGGATCGGCTGGTGAGGCATCAGGCGATCACCAATTTAGTATTGGAGGGCAGCGTGGAGGGTAAAAATCGTAGAGGGAGACCAAGAGATGAATACACTGAGCAGATTCAGAAGGATGTAGGCTGCAGTAGGTACTGTGAGATGAAGATGCTTGCACAGGATAGAGTAACATGGAGAGGTGCATCAAACCAGTCTCAGGACTGAAGACCACAACAACAACAAGGCTCTCTTATAGTGTCCGCCTTTCGAATTTGTTTAAAGTACACGCTTGAGCATTAAAATTTAAGGGGCAACATTAAGATGGCTTGAAGAGTAGCCCTACTGCATGTCTGCATATTCAAATGATTGGAATTTCACCAGAACAGCACAAAGTTATTAGAAATAAAGCCAGCTACATTCTGTAAATAAGAAAAGATAAGATCACACGTCGGATTTCTCATTGAGAAATCGCATTCGAATTTTGGCTGTACATAAGAAGATCGGGACCGCCATACCGCGCGCCAAAGAAGTATCTCAACCGCCGCAAGTGACTAACGCCCCAGCTGACACACGGGATGTCAATTACTGAACTATGTGGAATAAAATCGTCATAACTTCTGAAGGTTTGCGTTAGGACGTTCAGACTGCACCGTTGGCCGCGGGGCATGCAGAGAATTAGTATGCGCATACATGGTTCGGTTTAGCGATGAAGCCCACTTTCATTTGGATGGGTTCGTCAATAAGCAAAATTGGCTCATTTGTGGGACTGAGATGCCCGCATTTCGCGATCGAGAAGTCTCTTCATCCTCAATGGGTGAGGAGTGCCCAGTCACGGAATAATCAGTGCGATATTCCTTGATGGCACTACCGAACGTTACGTGAAGGTTTTGGAAGGTGATTTTATCCCCGTTATCCAAAGTGACCCCGATTTCGATGAGATATGGCTCATGCTAGACGGAGTTCGACCACATCGAAGCAAGAGAGTGTTTGGTGTCCTGGAGGAGCACTTTGGGTACCGCATTCTGGCTCTGGGGTACCTAGTGTTCACTGGCATGGGCCTCGACTGGCTGCCATTTTCTCCGGATCTGAACACATGCGACTCCTTTTCGTGGGGCTACATTAACGATAAAGTGTACATTAATAAACCTAAAACCATTGCTGAGCTGAAAACAGCCACTCGGGAGGTCATCAACAGCATCGATGTTCCGACACTTCAGCGGGTCATGCAGAATTTCGCTATTCGTCCGCGCCACATCATCGCCGATGATCGCAGGCATTTCGAACATGTCATAACCTGAATCCAAAAATCTGTAGTGACGTTTTCGTGTTGAATAAAGTGTGTGCATGCCGTAGTTTGTAACTAATTCACGTATTTTTCATATAGTTCAATAAGTGTCATCCTGTACATAACATTCGGTCGGTCGCGCAGGATCGTGCAGCCACTCTAGGTACCCTGTGGCAGAATAGAGTGTTGTTTGCTCCGAGGCAAGGGCGCACACGGATGTGCGCCGACCTCTGGAGCACCGCAGACTGTCAGGTCTGTGACACCTGGTGCGGCTTCGGTTGACGCGGTGCCAGATATAGACGTCCGGACAGTGCTGCGCCCAACGATAACACTGTTCACAGGAGTCGCACCATGTTGTAGTTTTCGACGAACGAACGAACGTTGCCATACTGCATTCGTCGTCGTCAGAGAGGCCCAGCATGTGGCGTAAAGGAATGGGTGCCGTTGGCTGTACGAGACGTGTCACGTACCCTGTGCTGTGGACAGCTACCGTTTTAAGGCAGGTTACTGAACCCCATTTTCGAGTTTTAACAACTTAACGCAAGACCACGAATTGCCTGTGCGGTACCGTCCTTTCTCGATACGGAGTATGCTCGACTGCTTTCCTTGGCAGCACAACAGATCTCTCACCAACTGAAATAATTTAGCTACCACTCTCCAGCCACTATGGTTGACGAACGCTGACGCAGAGCTGAAACAGAAGGGAGTGACGTACCCTCATCTGTCGTCCAAGCTCAGTTGGATTAGCTGAACAGACTGGCTAACTCTTGGTGTTGCCAGAGCCTGCAGCTGTCTGTGCTAAATACAGCATCCGATATTCTCCTAATCACCAATAATTTTAATGGCGTTTTCTTCCTCCTACTCTACATGCACAATAAGCAAAGTTTCATTAATTGTTATCCTCGTTGGTTATGCAGTTTTAAATGGCAGCAATAAATCTGTCACGTTCTCGCGCTGACGAAATTAACACCTGCCAGATTAACCAATTTTTTTTCTGCCTCATCACACTGTAAAACTTGGAAAGGTTGGCATATCCTCTAACACAAAAAGTCAAGACTCAGTCGAACAAGACGTTTATGTACTACACCACCTTTGGAGAACTTAGAACCACTGCTGAAAACGCTACGTTACAACTATGGAGGGCTACGACCTACCTTACTCCTGGTTGGAAAAGAGTTGTTCAAGCTTTACCTCCATGCCATGACAGGGAATGGACAACGTGGAAGTCCCTGAATAGACTGAGATCCGGAGTTCGAACGTCAAACGTTAACCTGGCAAAATGGGGATACACTGATCCATATGATATTCGGTGTGACTGTGGAGAAGCATAGACAGTCCGACACATGCTTCGGTGTCGATTGTGTCCAGTCCCCTCTACAGAAGATGACCTTCAACAAGTAACAGAAAACGCACTGGAAGTGGCCATGTTTTGCTCAAAAGTAATTTAATTATAACTGTCATAAATGTATGTATGTATGTTTCTGACACGAGAATAATACACTACTGGCCATTGAAATTGCTACACCAAGAAGAAATGCAGATGATAAACAGGTATTCATTGGACAAATATATATAGAACTGACATGTGATTACATTTTCACACAATTTCGGTGCATAGATCCTGAGAAATCAGTACCCAGAACAACCACCTCTGGCCGTAATAACGGCCTTGATACCCCTGGGCATTGAGTCAAACAGAGCTTGGATGGTGTGTACAGGTACAGTTGCCCATGCAGCTTCCACACGATACCACAGTTCATCAAGAGTAGTGACTGGAGTGTTGTGATGAGCAAGTTGCTCGGCCACCATCGACCAGACATTTTCAGTTGGTGAGAGATCTGGAGAATGTGTTGGCCAGGGCAGCAGTCGAACATTTTCTGTATCGAGAAAGGCCTGTACAGGACTTGCAACATGCGGTCGTGCATTATCCTGCTGAAATGTAGGGTTTCGCAGGGATAGAATGAAGGGTAGAGCCACGGGTCGTAACACATCTGAAATGTAACGTCCACTATTCAAAGTGCCGTCAATGCGAACAAGAGGTGACCGAGACGTGTAACCAATGGCACCCCATACCATCACGCCGAGTGATACGCCAGTATGGAGATGACGAATACACGCTTCCAATGTGCGTTCACCGCGACGTCGCCAAACACGGATGCGACCATCATGATGTTGTAAACAGAACCTGGATTTGGGCGAAAATATCACGTTTTGCCATTCGTGCACCCAGGTTCCTCGTTGAGTACACCATGGCAGGCGCTCCTGTCTGTGATGCAGCGTCAAGGGTAACCGCAGCCATGGTCTCCGAGCTGATTGTCCATGCTGCTGCAAACGTCGTCGAACTGTTCGTGCAGATGGTTGTTGTCTTGCAAACGTCCCCATGTGTTGACTCAGGGATCGAAACGTGGCTGCACGATCCGTTACAGCTATGCGGATAAGATGCCTGTCATCTCGACTGCTAGTGATACGAGGCCGTTGGGATCCAGCACGGCGTTCCGTATTACCCTCCTGAACCCACCGATTCCATATTCTGCTAACAGTCATTGGATCTCAACCAACGCGAGCAGCAATGTCACGATACGATAAACCGGAATCGCGATAGGCTACAATCCGACCTCTATCAAAGTCGGAAACTTGATGGTACGTATTTCTCCTCCTTACACGAGGTATCACAACAACGTTTCACCAGGCAACGCCGGTCAACTGCTGCTTGTGTATGAGAAATCGGTTGGGAACTTTCCTTATCTCAGCACATTGTAGGTGTCGCCACCGGCGCCAACCTTGTGTGAATGCTCTGAGAAGCTAATCATTTGCATATCACAGCATCTTCTTCCTGTCGGTTAAATTTCGCGTCTGTAGGACGTCATCTTCGTGGTGTAGCAATTTTAATGGCCAGTAGTGTAATAGTCACTTTTGTATTCTCCAGATGGATCCTGATTACCTGTATCTCTTCTCCACGATTAGATTTAAGTGTTTATTGGACTTGAAACCATTGAGAACGGACAGGAGTTCACCGACGTGCTCGAGCCCACAGATAGACACAGAAGTTACCTGACACTGACACGTCCTTTACTTAAATTTTCAGTACTACCTTGAGGCAGATCGGACGCTACTTCTATTCCTAATAGTGTCACCGCATCAAGAGTCAGAGCCCGGTAAGTCAAGAGACACGGTACAGTATATTTATTGTCTTCTTCCCATATCGATGTGGACCATGGCAAGAAACAGACCACGTAGATTTTCACACGATAGGCTTTTCAAGTAAACCAAAATGTTGCATTAAAATCTCATTAGCAGTACTGGTAAATGTTCTAAGTATGTGAGCCTTATAGTCGTTATGTAATCGTGCAACTAACAAGCAAGAACGTACACACACACAATTACATTGTGTCGTCTGTTCGCAATATCAATGCATTCGTAATTTCTGTTTAAATAAGTTCTCTTGGTTCTTGACTGGATATTTAACTTCAAACATTGTTGAATATTAACAAATTCTAAGTCTGACAAAGCATACTAGCAATGCAAAGTGAAAAGTTATATGGCAAAGACAAAGTTAAAAAGCAGATTATCTTTCAATAAAGGGTTTTACATGTGAAATGTGGTGTAAACCTTTACTCTTCCTAGTACGCAGAGTTTCAACTTCAACGCAAATATCACGTCGTATACGTCGGTAAAGAATACTGGAATTTTTCTCAAGATTAGCGTCTATGTAACTTTTCCCTGAGCCAGCCGGCGCACGCGGCTGCCTGCTGTGCGAGTCATTGTCTGTCTCTTTGTTGGCGTGCGTCGTTATTGGGATTAGGAGACCTAACTTCTACAAATTCACCTTGCCGAGAGTGCCCTGCTCTGTTTGAATCCCGCCAGTTCCGATGGAATTCAGCTCTGTCGTTACGATCATATCGTCTGTCGTTTTGTTGGTAGTTTACATAGTTTCTTGTTTGTCGGTCATGTGGTGGAGGATTTCTCCCGGAATCGTAACTGCGCGCTGAACTGTTGCGCCTGTAGTTATTCTGTCTCCCTTGATAATAATTGTTTTGGTTTCCATATTGTCTCTTTCTATGGTTATCTCTGGCATATTCATAATTACGGAAGTGCGATCTTTCTCTGTAACTATAACTCTGCCAGTGGTTGTCATATGGGTGGTCTCTGTTTTGTTCACGATTTGCGTTGTACGAATAGCCTTGTCGTGTCCAGTTATTGTTTCTTTCATGGCGGAATTGTGACGGATATGATCTGTAATTGTGTTCCTGTTTTCGCGTTCCGCGATTATCAGTGTCAATTTCTAATTCTTGTAAGAGTCCCTGAAAAGCTTCAATGTCGTCTTTGCAACGTCCTGCCAAAATAATATGTCGTAAATGTTCAGGCAATTTGATTAAGCAAATGCGGATGAGTTCTGAGGGGCTGTATCGGTTTGACAGGTACTGATTCTTGTGCAACATGTCTTCAAAATATTTCACAAGACTGGAAAATTCAGATTGTTCGAAATGTTTCATCATTATGATGCTATGTTTTACTCGGTCTTGTGTAGTTTGAGACCAATATGCTGAGAGGAAGGCATGATAAAATTCTCCTTCACTGTGGCAATCGTGAATGACCGATCGCATTCTTACAGCTGGTTCATTCTCTAAATAGCCACACACAAATTCTAATCTGTGCTCTAATGACCAGTTGGGAGGAAAACAATGAGAGAATTGATGGAGCCACGCTTGTGGATGAATGTCGTTGCCAGAATTCTTAAATGTTTTAAATTTACGTGTAGTAATGAACAGCTTATAGTCAAAATCATCATGTCGGCGAGTCGCATATCGGTCATTGTTACGTCGTTTCGGCGGTTCCATTTCAAAATTCGGTGCACCTTGCCAATTTCTTTCATAATTTCCGAAATGCCCTGTGTTATTATTTTGTGGCTGTTCCGTATTTCTATGTCCCTCTTCCCGTATTGGGGCGCGTGTGTCCTCTGAAATACGTAATTCTTGTATTACCTGTGTCAGCTAATCTTGTACTTCCTTGATTTCTCTTTGGTGTTGCGTATTAATTTGATTCTGATTTTGTTTGAATTTCCTAATTTGTTCGCACTCTTCTGTGTCATTAAAGACTACCGGTTTTGTGTCATTCAGATTATCATCTACCTTCGTAGATAAATTATTTAGCTGATCCGAAAGTTCAACTACTTTCTCTGATAATGAACTAATTTCCTCCAAGTGTCTTTCTGAACCAATTTTCAGAGTATCTACTGTGTCCTTTAAGTTTTCCTGAGTTTTTGCAAGTTGCGTAACCGAATCAGTAGATGCAACTGAGTCAATTTTAGCTTGCAAGGTCTCATGATTTTCATGAACAATAGTTTGCAGTTCTTTTATGGCTGCTTCGTGATTCTGTAATGCATTTTCATGCCGCGAAAAAATAGGTTGAAAATGCTCACAAATTTGTGTTTTTACATCATTACAGACTTTTTGACATTTCGATTCTATGTTATGTAACTCAGTAGTTAAATCTTCACGTGTTTGTTCAAGCTCATGTTCCACTGAGTCTAATTTTGAAACTTTTGTTCCATTGCGTCTAACTGTTGCTGTGTTTGTCTCTGGTGTTGTTCCATTGTGTCTAACTTTTGAAGATTTTCTTCCATTGTGTCTACCTTTTGAAGATTTTGTTCCATTGCGCCTAAGTTTTGAAGCTTTTGCTGTATTTGTCTCTGATTTTGTTCCATTGTGTCTAACTTTTGAAGCTTTTGCTGTGTTTGTCCCTGATTTTGTTCCATTTGTTGCATTAATTGCAATAATAATGTATTAGTGTCTGGATCTGTTTCTCTACGCTTTTGGCAGTGCATTTTCACCGGCAAAATTCACATTTTGACAAGCAGGAAATGTGTCTTGACTCATTTGAGAAAACGGTGAAGAACCAAAACCTAAGTCTACAGTATTTGCAATATTGTGTTCTGTCATTTCGGATTCCTGAGGCGAGCTGTTGCCGACCGATCGATCGATAATGCTTCGCTGTTCACTACCTGTTTCACTGTCTACACCATTATTTGCCGCCCGCTCCATTTCCCTATGCACAATTACCAAATTACTACTTCGAATGTCTGTTAATTCACTACACAGTGGTGCTGATAAGCTACGCTCGTCGTCACTATTATTTCTCAGTTTACTTTGGAGCCTAGTGTTACGTTTTTCACACGCCATTATTGTCACAATATTACACACGATAACACAGGAAAGCACACAAGGGAACAAAATCTTCAAAAGTTAGACACAACACTTTAACAAAATCAGAAACAAATGGGACAAAATCTTCAAAAGTTAGACGCAATGGAACAAAATCTTCAGACCACGCTTGAACAAACACGTGAAGATTTAACTACTGAGTTACATAAAATCGAATCGAAATGTCAAAAAGTCTGTAACGACGTAAAAACACAAATTTGTGAGCATTTCCAACCAATTTTTACGCGTCATGAAAATGCATTACAGATTCAGGAAGCAGCCATAAAGGAACTGCAAACTATTGTTCATGAAGATCACATCTTGCAAGCTGCATCTACCGACTCGGTTATGCAGCTTGCAAAAACTCAGGAAAACTTAAAAGACACAGTAGATACGATTTCAACACAAATGGACACTCTAAAACTTGGTTCAGAAAAACACACAGAGGAAATAATTTCACTATTGGATAAAAAAGCCGAACTTTCAGATCAGTTCACTAACTTATCTACAAAGGTAGATGATGATCTGAATGACACAAGACCTGTAGCCTTCACGGACACTGAAGAGTATGAACAAATTAGAAAATTCAAACAAAATCAAAATCAAATCAATGCACAGTACAAAAGAGAAATCCGGGAAGTACAAGATCAGTTGATACAGGTAATACAGGAATTACGTATTTCAGAGGACACTCGCACCCCAATACGGGTAGAGGGACATAGAAATACGGAACAGCCACAAAATAATAACACAGCGTATTTCGGAAATTATGAAAGAAATTGGCAAGGTGCACCGAATTTTGAAATGGAACCGCCGAAACGACGTAACAATGACCGATATGTGACTCGCCGACAAGATGATTTTCACTATAAGCTGTTCATTACTACACGTAAATTTAAAACATTTAAGAATTCTGGCAATGACATTCATCCACAAGCATGGCTCCATCAATTCTCTCATTGTTTTCCTCCCAACTGGTCGTTAGAACACAGATTAGAATTTATGTGTGGCTATTTAGAGAATGAACCAGCTGTAAGAATGCGATCGGTCATGCACGATTGTCACAGTGAAGGAGAATTTTATCATGCCTTCCTCTCAGCATATTGGTCTCAAGCTACACAAGACCAAGTAAAACATAGCATCATGATGATGATACACTTTGAACAATCTGAATTTTCCAGTCTTGTCAAATATTTTGAAGACATGTTGCATAAGAATCAATATCTTTCAAACCCATACAGCCCTTCAGAACTCATCCGCATTTGCTTAATGAAATTGCCTGAACATTTAAGAAATATTATTCTGGCAGGACGTTGCAAAGACGACATTGAAGCTTTTCAGGGACTCTTACAAGAATTAGAAATTGACACTGATAATCGCGGAACGCGAAAACAGGAACACAACAATTACAGGTCACATCCGTTGCAATTCCGTGATGAAAGAAATAATGACTGGACACGTAAAGGCTATTCTCACAACACAAATCGTGACCAAAACAGACACCAGCCGTATGACAACCGTTGGCAGAGTAGTAATAATTACAGAGAAAGATCGCATTTTCGTAGTAATGAATATGACAGAGATTACCATAGAAACAGACAATGTGGGAACAAAAACAATTATTATCAAGGGAGACAGAATAACTTTAGACGCAACGGTCCAGCGCGCAGTTACGATTCAGGGAGAAATTCTCCACCACGTGTCCGACAAGAAAGAAACTATGGAATCTACCGACATGACGACAGACGATATGATCGTAACGACAGAGCTGAATTCCATCAGAACTGGCGAGCTTCAAACAGGGCAGGGCCTTCTCGTCAAGGTGAATTGTAGAAGTTAAGTCTCCTAATCCCAATAACGACGCGCGCCAACAAAGAGACAGACAATGACTCGCACCGCAGGCAGCCGCGTGCGCCGGCTGGCTCAGAGAAAAATATCATAGACGCTAACCTTGAGAAAAATTCCTGTATTCTTTACCGACGTATACCGCATGATAATTGCGTTCAAGCTGAAACTCTGAGTACTATGAAAAGTAAAGGATTGCACATTTCACATGTAAAACCGTTTATTGAAAGATAATCTGCTTTTTAACTTTGTCTTTGCCATATAACTTTTCACTTTACATTACCAGTATGCTTTGCCAGACTTAGAATCTGTTAATATGCAACAATGTTTGAAGTTAAATATCCAGTCAAGAACCAAGAGAACTTATTTAAACAGAAATTACGAATGCATTGTTATTGTGAACAAACGACACAGTGTTATTGTGTGTGTACATTCTTCCAGCAAGTTGCACGATTACGTGACGACTATCAGGCTTACTTACTTAGAACTTATACTGCTTGTTAGTTGCACGATTACATAACGACTATAAGGCACACATACTTAGAACATTTACCAGTACTGCTAATGAGATTTTAATGGAACATTTTGGTTTACTTGAAAATACATTCTGGATTTAAAGTACTTTCTGTGAGATACCAGATGACACAGTGGTTAGTTTATGTGACAGCTACACGATTTTATCACGACGCTACTAATGAGTAACAATTTACAATGTTGCTTTTGCAGTGTTTCTGTTTTATATCTGCACAGTTTTTCTGTATTATTCTGGAAAGTAAAACATGTTTTAGTAGTAACTTTTGTGGTATAGCTACAATGAGACTGCCTTTTCCGTAGCACAACAATACGTTACAGCACAGTACTTTCTTCATCACGGCAATAAGCGTAATAACTAAGATATCTATACGCAAAGCATTTCACTTTTGTTTATCATGAGGTAAGTACATTGGCTTGTGCAGAATTTAGCTTTCGGAGGACAATAACTATGACACTTCCACAGAGATTATCTTACAGCAAGACGCACATTTAGCGATACAGGACACGCATTTGAGTGATTAATTTTGTACTTGAACCATTTATTTTTCAAGATTTTTGAATTACAAAGAAAGTTTTCCATGATACATTTCATTCCGTTGCTGTAATCTGTAACACCTGAGGGTATTATTCATTAATCTTCAAGGGGTTACACACTTACTTTGAGTACCACGTGTCTGGCAAACACAAGGAGCCCTAGCTAATATGGTATTTGCTTATACAACTTTACGCATCGGTACCATATTTCTCTAACACACAAATTACACAGCTATCTGATCATTTAACTGAGAGACAAACATTTTTTTTTACTACATCAGTGACAAATGATTACGTAATTACACAGTTGGATAACTTCACACTTATGAAACTGTATTTTGTCTGTACTTTGTGAACTGTTCATAGTTTTTCAGAACCATTGTGATACTATGAGAGCTTTGAATGATGTATTTGGTAAGGGTGCATGATTTTAAAGTACGTTTGAGGTAGATGACACTATTGAAATGAGCAGAGAATTTTTTTTAGGTTTTGACATTATTGCAGAAAGCTACGACGTTTTTGAGATTTGACTGAGGTGTTATGATGTAATTTTTACGACGATGATGTGTATTATGCTGTTGAGGTATGTTTATGATCAATAAGATGATGCTACCGTATATGAGGAATTCGATTATGCTACATATTTATTATGATGAAATATTGAAGAAGTGTCGACGAATACGTATATGAATAATGAGTAGTGGTTAGGGACTCTGATTTGTGGAAAAGGATGTTGGAAACCAAGAATCGTACATTAAGAGTTATGAAATGTGTGCAAATGCGTGAATGTATCACAATGCCGACAAAAACTTTTTGAACACTGTTATATTCATAGGATTTTGTTTCTACACATTTGCAACGCAAATTCTCGACCTGTGAAATTTTATATGAGACTGTCACTGCTGTCGTAAATATTTCGGTAAGAAAGTTAAGTGACCTTCACGTAATGTATCGTGGACGCCCAGCTGTATCACCTGCCTGGAAGAAAGCCATTAGTGTGTGCCTTTCAGAGGCACAGGTGGAGAAAAAAAGAGGCCATTATCCTCGCTATTGACATTTCTTTGTAGAAAGCATCGCAAATACGACACGCTCATTACTTGAAAACATGATTACTCGTACTTTGTGCTACTTACTGAAATGCTTATGAATTGATGGGAAATATTCATACATCTGCACACCTGATTATGACAAGTGTCTTTCTACGAGAATTGAGAGAATTGATACTGACTTATGAAATGCCACATAGCTGTTGAATGATGTTTCTATGCTTTGGTTTGCGTAATTGCTTATTTCATTTGATATCTGTTTTCCTGCTGTGTTGCAGCATTGGTTTTATAAAATAAACTGTTTCTGTTTTATATCTGCACAGTTTTTCTGTATTATTCTGGAAAGTAAAACATGTTTTAGTATTAACTTTTGTGGTATAGCTACAATGAGACTGCCTTTTCCGTAGCACAACAATACGTTACAGCACAGTACTTTCTTCATCACGGCAATAAGCGTAATAACTAAGATATCTATACACAAAGCATTTCACTTTTGTTTATCATGAGGTAAGTACATTGGCTTCTGCAGAATTTGCTAATGTGAACACTTTCTGTCAACAGATCTATTAAATAATTATTTTATTATCCACATTCTTCGAAAAAGGAGCTCTTGGAATGGAAAGAACAATAAGAAGGGACTAATAATATATAATTTCTTTTCAACTACTTGGTAATTTTTTGTAGACTTAGTTTTTGTGGTGCACCACTTTAATGACATAGATATTAAGATGTGAATAGACATTTCCCTTATCTGCATTGTTGTCTTTAGTGTAATATTTTTCCGCTTGAGCTTTGTCATGTTTAGATATAAGTTATTGCATTTGTTGCTGCTGTTTGCCAGGCATAATGTTACTGAATTTGCCGGCCGCGGTGGCCGTGCGGTTCTGGCGCTGCAGTCTGGAACCGCGGGACTGCTGCGGTCGCAGGTTCGAATCCTGCCTCGGGCATGGGTGTGTGTGATGTCCTTAGGTTAGTTAGGTTTAAGTAGTTCTAAGTTCTAGGGGACTTATGACCTAAGATGTTGAGTCCCATAGTGCTCAGAGCCATTTGAACCATTTTTTTGTTACTGAATTTGTCTTTGTATTGCTCTGTTAAGCCAGTTTTACTACGGATTTATTTTTCTTGTTTGCTGCGCATTACCTTATATTAGTTGTAATATTGCATTTGCTTTGCTAATTTATGCTGCTTGCTTTGCCATTTGTATTTTTTATCATTGCTGTTTGTGTTAATTGTTTTGTGCTGCTGCATTGCCTCGTTCCTTAGTTTAGCATCTGAGCTCAGTAGATTTAAGTTAGCTTAAGATGGGGTAGGCTATATGAGACAATGAGTTGTGATGAATTGGAAGAAATGCATTGAGAAGCTATAAGAAAATGGTTTGGCCAAAAAAGTATTTTGAAAGAGGATATGAGCAAAAAAGTAGGGTTTAGGGACAACAGGTTTACGTAGGATTTTCTTGGAAAATAAATAATGAGGTAAGAAATATGTGAACATATAAATACAGAATGTATGCTTGGATAGGATTTTTTTGGTGGAAACAAATGTTGAAATAAGACGAAAGATCTATGGAATGAAGTTTTAGGTTGGACTGCAGTACCAAATGTTACACTGAAAACAAACCCTGCCCTTTCCTCTTGTGTTATTCTGCTATGTGTTTGTGTACTCTTGTATATTTGTGTTTTCCTGTCTTTATGTGTTTAGCTGATATGAGTTACGTTGTAGAATTTTTCTAATACTATATTATTTACTTTGTAAAGATGTTTAGACATTATTTATCTGTTCTGTTTTGTTGCTCATATGTGAAGTTGATGTTTCAAAAGTTATTCTGATCTTTATGTATGAACTTGTCATAATTCCTGTAACATTCATGTATATGTTATTTAGATTCTTTTGTAAAGCCTGTACTACAAATGTTATTTGTATTGTTTTGTACCTTTGTAATTGTATTCTTATGTAATAAATTATAATTAACACCAGTTCATCATATTATTAGATTGTCAGTTCCATTTCACTGCACACGCTTCTGTTGGTATAGTATATGGACAATATGTGAGAAGTAGGGACTGCTAGTGTTTGTACGTGTGTTAATAATTCAACAAGGGACTGGATAACAGCGTTGCTGGTTCTAAGGACAATTCCAAAAACTTTGTGAGTGCACAATTGGTGGTTATGGACTTGCTATATTGTCCGCAAGACTCTTCGATGGTGATTGTGCACATGCACAGTCGCAGCAGATGGCTGCTGGCCATCTCTACAAGGACTACAGTGGGTCTACACCTTCGATGATCCACCAATACCATTATTTCTACAAGGACTGCAGTGGGTCTGCACCTCTGGTGGCCCACCAATACCATACTCTCTATCAGGACTACAGTGGGTCTCCTCTGTGATGACCTACCTACCAACATTCTTCAAAACTTCGAATGACTATGCTGTGGGTTTGCTCTGTTGTGACCCATTACCTGTCTGCATGTCAAGAGTCAGCATTGTCTTTCTGTTGGAAGGACAACACTACTTCTTCAAGACTGCATGGAAATCCACTACTTCCTTGTGCATTGTGTTTTACTGCTCAGACTTTGAGATAAGAAACGGCAGTTTCGCCTTTTGACAAAGTTTACAAATAGACAAGACTCTTCGAATTCTCTTTTCCATATTGTTAAAATAACAAGTCGTTCGAAGAATATGATAACATTCTCGTGGACCAAAATGTGCGTAGCTGAAATGAATGTACCAAATGAGCTTATTAACAAAATCGTCTGGAATGCAAAGTACCCATAGCTTGTCATCAACAGTGCAGCGTTTGAACAGTATGTTGTTTCTAACCAGATAATAATGCCGAATCTGTGTGTGTGTCTTTTCATGCCATTTACTTTTGATGTCTTTCCAAATCGGATTTTTATCTTGTTCATGAGCAATGTCCTTTAAAGATGTGGTGATGAAGTTTTCAATGGCGACTATCTGAATGTAAAGAATACTGAAATTTTTCTCGAGATTGCCTTCTGTGTTACTTTTCTCAAGCCCAGCCGGTGCGCGTGACAGTGCGTCCGCAACAATGTTCTCCTTGCCGGGAATGTAGACTATTGTGAAGTGGAATTCTAGCAGAAACAATGCCCAACCTTTTAACCTGTCATGATTTAACTTTGAAGACATAAGAAATTGTAATGCACGATGATCACTGTATACTTTTAAGTGCTTACCAGAAAGAAAGAAACGGAATTTGTTAAATGCCCAAACGATAGCTAAAGCTTCTAATTCAGTAACGGAATAATTTTTTTCCGATTTTGTTAGCACTCAGCTAGCAAAAGCAATGGTTTTCTGAACAGTAGTGTCATTTTCCATGGCTCCTTGAAATAAATGGGCACCAAGGCCGACTTTAGAAGAATCTGTGCTAAGGCAGAAATCTTGTGACAGATCTGGATGAGCTAGTAGTATTGGCGCGTTAAGTAACGCTTCTTTCAAAGAATTGAATTCCAACTGTGCTCGTTCGTCCCAGTTCCAAATAGTATTTTTTCCAGTGAGAGAACAAAGTTTTGGTGTAACAAGAATTTGCATATTGAGAAAACGACGGTAAAAATTTACGAGACCTAGAAAACTGCGGCCTTGTTTTTTTTGTGGATGGAACTGGAATGCCTCTGATTGCTTCTAACTTTTCAGGATCCGGCTGAATGCCTTCAGAAGAAATAATATGTCTTAAAAACTTCACCTTTGTCCCACCAAATTCAGACTTTTCCAAGTTGACTGTAATTCCAGATTCTGCAAAAGTATGTAACACGCTGTTGAGGATGCGATTGTGTTGTTGCCATGAGGCTTCTGCTATCAGAATAGGCAGATGGATGTTAACAGCGCATGGCGTTGTGCAGTTGGAGGTGAGCCGCCAGCAGTGGTGGATGTGGGGAGAGAAATGGCGGAGTTTTGAAATTTGTAAGACTGGATGTCATGAACTGCTATGTATATTATGATTTTTCAACACTATTGGGGTAAATACAATGTTTGTTCTCTTACGTTTCTGTTGGTAATAGTATATGGACAATATGTGAGAAGTAGGGACTGTTAGTGTTTGCACGTGTGTTAATAATTCAGCAAGGGACTGGATAACAGCATTAGTGGTTCTAAGGACAATTCCAAAAACTTTGTGAGTGCACAAGTGGTGGTTATGGACTTGCTATATTGTCCGCAAGACTCTTCGATGGTGATTGTGCACCTGCACAGTCGCAGCAGATGGCTGCTGGCCGTCTCTACAAGGACTACAGTGGGTTTACACCTTTGATGATCCACCAATACCATTATTTCTACAAGGACTACAGTGGGTCTACACCTTTGCTGGCTCATCAGTACCATTATTTCTACAAGGACTGCAGTGGGTCTGCACCTATGGTGGCCCACCAATACAGTAATCTCTAACAGCACTACAGTGGGTCTGCTCTGTGATGACCTACCTACCAATACTCTTCAAAATTTCGACTGACTCTGCTGTGGGTTTGCTCTGTTGTGGACCAATACCTGTCTGCATGTCAAGAGTCAGCACTGTCTTTCCGTTGGAAGGACAACACTACTTCTTCAAGATTGCATGGAAATCCACTACTTCCGTGTGCATTTTCTTCTACTGCTCAGACATTGAGAAAAACACTGCTATTTCACTGTGATGAACGATCAGGACTGGCTACGTAACGTTGCCAATAAGAAAACATAAACAGCCTACTTACATAGCCCCCATGCTCCCCACAAAACATTTTACAAATTGTTTTGGGCAGTGGCCAATAATGATTTGATAAAATTTTTCATAATTACAATAACAAAGAAATCAAAGGCACACACTTATTGATACAATGTTGGTCAAAAGCTATAGTTTTTTCACAGTCCATAAAGACAGTCCTGATCGTTCATCACAGTAAAATAGCAGTGTTTTTCTCAAAGTCTGATCAGTAGAAGAAAATGCACACGGAAGTAGTGGATTTCCATGCAGTCTTGAAGAAGTAGTGTTGTTCTTCCAACGAAAAGACAGTGCTGACTCTTGACATGCAGACAGGTAATGGGCCACAACAGAGCAAACCCACCGCAGAGTCAGTCGAAGTTTTGAAGAATATTGGTACGTAGGTCATCACAGAGTAGACCCATTGTAGTCCTGGTAGAGATTATGGTATTAGTGGGCCACCAGAGGTGCAGACCCACTGCAGTCCTTGTAGAAATAATGGTATTGGTGGGTCATCAAAGGTGCAGACCCACTGTAGACCTTGTAGAGACGCCAACAGCCATCTGTTGCGACTGTGCAGGTGCACAATCACCATCGAACAGTCTTGCGGAGAATATAGCAAGTCCATAAACCACCACTTGTCCACTCACAAAAAATTTGTTTGAAATGTCCTTAGAACCAGCAATGCTGTTATCCAGTCCCTTGCTGAATTATTAACACACGTGCAAACACTATCAGTCTCTACTTCTCACATATTGTCCATATACTATGACCAACAGGAATGTGTGCAGTGAAATGTAACTTACAAGTTAATAATATGATGTACTGGTATCAATTAAAATTTTATAGCATAAGAATACAATAACAACAGTACATAATACATAATTAAAAACATAATAATAAAGATAACATTTGCAGTAATAGGGGCTTTACAAAAGAATAGAAATAAACATATACATCAGTGTTACAGGAATTATGACATAAGTAAATACATAAAAGATCAGAATAACTTTTGAAACATCAACTTCACACATGAACATTAAAACAAAACAGAATAAATAATGTCTAAGCATCTTTACAAGGTAAATAACATAGTATTAGAAAAATTCTACAACATAAATCTTATTAGCTAAACACTTAAAGACAGGAAAAAGATAAATACACAATGGTACATAAACACATAGCAAAATAATACAAAAGGAAACACAGGGTTCGTTTTCAGTGTGACATTTGGTACTGCAGTCCAACCCAAAACTTCATTCCATAGATCTTTCGTCTTATTTCAACATTTGTTTCCACCAAAAAAATCCTGTCCAAACATGCTTTATGTATTTATATGTTCACATATTTCTTACCTCATTATTTATTTTCCATTATCTTAGATCATTTATTTCCAAGAAAATCCTACCTAAACTTGTCTCTAAAACCTACTTTTTTGTTCATATCCTCTTTCAAAATACTTCGTTGGGTAAACCATATTCTTATAGCTTCTCAATGCATTTCTTCCAATTCATCACAACTCGTTCTCTTATATAGCCGACTCCCTCTTAAGCTAACTTAAATCTATTGAGCTCAGATATATATACTAAGGGACGAGGCAATGCAGCAACACAAAACAATTAACACAAACATCAATGACAAAAAATTCCAATTGGCAAAGCAATTGCAATATTACAACTAATATAAGGCACTGTGCAGCAAACAAGAAAAATAAATCCGTAGTAAAACTGGCTTAACAGCGTAATACAAAGTCAAATTCAGTAACATTATGCCTGTCAAACAGCAGCAGCAAATTCAATAACTTATATCTAAACATGACAAAGCTCAAGCAGAAAAAATAGTACACTAAAATGGCCATGTTTAATACCTATGTCACATCTTAATACTAGAGTGATGCATCACAATTTATTCTACAAAAGAAATTACCAAGTACTTGAAAACAAAATTATGTATACAGTTACTCTTATTAATCCCTTCTTATTGTTCTTTCCTTTCCAAGTGCTCCTTTTTCGAAGAACGTGGATAGTAAAATTATAATTTAATAGATCTGTTGACAGAAAGTTTTCACATTACCAAATGCATTTAATTTTATTTTATAAAACCAATGCTGCAACACAACTGGAAAACAGATATCAAATGAAATAAGCAACTATGTACAAAGCATAAAAATATCATTCAATAGTCATGTGGCATTTCATAAGTTAGTAGAAATTCTCTCAATTCTCGCGGAAAGACGCTTGTCATAATCAGGTGTGCAGATGTAAGTATCTTTCCAAGTAATGAGCGTGTCGTATTTGCGATGCTTTCTACAAAGGATAATGGCCTCTTTTTTTTTCCTAATGGCTTTCTTTTGTCAGACAACTACCTCTCAACTGGGCGCCCAAAATGCATTTCGTCAAGGTCACTTACCTTTCTTACTGAAATATTTACGACAGCTGTTTCTGCTACAGTGGAAGTCTCGTACAAAAAATTTCACAGGTCAAGAATTTGTGTTACAAATTTGTAGAAACAAAATCCTATTGATATAACAGTGCCCAAAAAAAATTTTCGTCGGCATTGTAATACATTCACGCATTACATACATTTCATAATTCTAAAATACGATTCTTGGTTTCCAACATCCTTTTTCACTAAACAGAGTCCCTAACCACTACTCATTATTCCTTACCTTATTATACATATACATATTCGTCGACACTTCTTCAATATTTCGTCATAATAAATACGTAGCATAATCAAATTCCTCATATAGTATCAGCTTATTGATCATAAACATAGCTCAACAGCATAAAACACATCGTCATCATAATAATAACATCATAACACCTCAGTCAAATCTCAAAAACGTCGTAGCTTTCTGCAATAATTTCAAAACATAAAAAAAATTCTCTGCTCATTTCAATAGTGTCATCTACCTCAAACATACTTTAAAATCATGCTCCCTTACCAAATACATCATTCAAAGCTCTCATAGTATCACAATGGTTCCGAAAAAGTATGAACAGTTCACAAAGTACAGACAAAATACAATTTCGTAAGTATGAAATTATCCAACTGTGTAATTGCGTAAACATGTGTCACTGATGTAGTAAAAAAATGTTTATCTCTCAGTTAAATGATCAGATAGCTGTGTAATTCGTGTGTTAGACAAATATGGTACCGATGTGTAAAGTTGTATAAGCAAATACCATATTAGCAAGGGCTCCTTGTGCTTGCCAAACACATGGTACACAAAGTAAACGTGCACTCCCCTGAGGATTAATGAATAATACCCTCAGGTGTTACAGATTAAAGCAATGGAATGAAATGTATCACGGAAAACCTTTGTATTATTGTACTTCAAATATGTTTAAAAATAAATGTTTTAAGTACAAAATTAATCACTCAAATACGTGTACTGTAGCGCTAAACTGTGCGTCTTGTTGTAAGATAATCTCTGTTGAAGTGTCATATTTATCGTCCTCCGAAACCTAAGTTCTGCAAAAGTCAATGTACTTACCTCATGATAAACAAAAGTGAAATGCTTTGCGTATAGATATCTTAGTTACTACGCTTATTGCAGTGATGATGTAAGTACTGTGCTGTAACGTACTGTTGTGCTACAGAAAAGGCAGTCTCATTGTAGCTATACCACAAAAGTTACTACTAAAACATGTTTTACTTTCCAGAATAATTCAGAAAAACTGTACAGATATAAAACAGATACACCGCAAAAGCAACACTGTAAATTGTGTCACATATTAATAGTGTTGTGATATAATCGTGTAGCTATCAAAGAAACCAAATGCTAAGTCATCTTTAATCTCACCGAATGTACTTCAAATAAAGACTATCTTTTCAAGTAAACCAAAATGTTGCATTAATATCTCATTAGCAGTATAAGTTCTAAGTAAGTAAGCCTGATAGTCGTCACGTAATCGTGCAACTTGCTGGAAGAATGTACACACACAATAACACTGTGTCGTCTGTTCACTATAACAATGCATTCGTAATTTCTGTTTAAATAAGTTCTCTTGGTTCTTGACTGGATATTTAACTTCAGACATTGTTACATGTTAACAGATTCTAAGTCTGACAAAGCATACTAGTAATGTAAAGTGAAAAATTTTATAGCAAAGACTAAGTTAAAAAGTAGATTATCTCCCAATAAATGATTTTACATGTGAAATGTGGAGTAAACCTTTACTCTTCCTAGTACGCAGTGATTCAACTTCAAAGCAATTATCATGTGGTATACGTCGGTAAAGAATACTGGAATTTTTCTCAATGTTAGCGTCTATGTTATTTTTCTCTGAGCCAGCCGGCGCACGTGGCTGCCTGCTGTGCGAGTCATTGTCTGTTTCTTTGTTGGCGCGCGTCGTTATTGGGATTTGGAGGTCTAACTTCTACAAATTCACCTTGCCCAGAGGGCCCAGCCCTGTTTGAATCCCGCCAGTTCTGATGAAATTCAGGTCTGTCGTTACGATTATATCGTCTCTCGTCATGTCAGTAGTTCCTGTAGTTTCTTTCTTGTCGGTTAAGTGGTGGAGAATTTCTCCCTGAATTACCACTGCACGGTGGACCATTGCGTCTGAAGTTATTCTGTCTCCCGTGATAATAATTGTTCTGGTTGCCAAATTGTCTGTTTCTATGATTGTCCCTGTCATATTCATTACTACGGAAATGCGATCTTTCTCTGTAACTATTACTTTGCCAGTGGTTGTAATACGGGTGGTGTCTGTTTTGGTCACGATTTACGTTGTAAGAATAGCCTTGTCGTGTATTATTTCTGTCATCGCGGAATTGTGACAGATGTGACCTGTAATTGTTGTGCTCCTGTTTTCGCGTTCCGCGATTGTCAGTGTCTATTTCCAGTTCTTTTAACAGTCCCTGAAAAGCTTCAATGTCATCTTTGCAACGTCCTGCCAAAATAATATGTCGTAAGTGTTCAGGTAATTTGATTAAGCAAATGCGGATGAGTTCTGAGGGGCTGTATGGGTTTGACAGGTACTGATTCTTGTGCAACATGTCTTCAAAATATTGGACAAGACTGGAAAATTCAGATTGTTCAAAGTGTTTCATCATCATGATGCTATGTTTTACTCGGTCTTGTGTAGCCTGAGACCAATATGCTGAGAGGAAGGCATGGTAAAATTCTCCTTCACTGTGACAATCGTGCACGACCGATCGCATTCTTACAGCTGGTTCATTCTCTAAACGACCAGTTGGGAGGAAAACAATGAGAGAATTGATGGAACCACGCTTGTGGATGAATGTCGTTGCCAGAATTCTTAAATGTTTTAAATTTACGTGTAGTAATGAACAGCTTATAGTCAAAATCATCATGTCGGCGAGTCGCATATCGGTCATTGTTACGTCGTTTCGGCGGTTCCATTTCAAAATTCGGTGCACCTTGCCAATTTCTTTCATAATTTCCGAAATGCCCTGTGTTATTATTTTGTGGCTGTTCCGTATTTCTATGTCCCTCTTCCCGTATTGGGGTGCGAGTGTCCTCTGATATACGTAATTCTTGTATTACCTGTGTCAGCTGATCTTTTACTTCCCGGATTTCTCTTTGGTGTTGCGTATTAATTTGATTCTGATTTTGTTTGAATTTCCTAATTTGTTCGCACTCTTCTGTGTCATTAAAGACTACCGGTTTTGTGTCATTCAGATTATCATCTACCTTTGTGAATAAGTTAGTGAACTGAACCGAAAGTTCGGCTACTTTCTCCGATAGTGAACACATTTCCTCAGTGTGTTTTTCTGAACCAAGTTTCAGAGTGTCCATTTATTTTGAAATTGAATCTACTGTGTCCTTTAAGTTTTCCTGAGTTTTTGCAAGTTGCGTAACCGAATCGGTAGATGCAACTGAGTCAATTTTAGCCCACAAGGTCTCATGATTTTCATGAACAATGGTTAGCAGTTCTTTTATGGCTGCTTCGTGATTCTGTAATGCATTTTCATGTCGCGAAAAAATAGGTTGAAAATGCTCACAAATTTGTGTTTTTACGTCATTACAGACTTTTTGACATTTCGATTCAATGTTATGTAACTCAGTAGTTAAATCTTCACGTGTTTGTTCAAGTGTGGTGTCTAACTTCCGAAGATTTTGTTCCATTGTGTCTAACTTTTGAAGATTTTGTTCCATTGCGTCTAACTTTTGAAGATTTTGTTCCATTGTGTCTAACTTTTGAAGATTTGGTCCCATTTGTTTCTGATTTTGTTCAAGCGTTGTGTGTAACTTTTGTAGCCTTTGTCCCATTTGTTGCATTAACTGTAATAACAGTGCACTGGTGTCTGAAACATGTTCCTCAGTGCTATTCGGCAGTGCATTTGAACCGGCAATATTCGCATTTTGAAAAGCAGAAAATGTGTCTTGATTTATTTGAGAAAACGGTGAGGACGCTAAACCTGAATCTACAGTATTTGCAAGATTGTGTCCTGTCATTTCGGAATCCTGAGGCGAGCTGTTACCGACCGATCGATCGATAATGCTTCCCTGTTCACTAATTGTTTCACTGCCTACATCATTATTTGCAGCCCGCTCCATTTCCCTATGCACAATTACCAAATTACTACTTTGAACATTAGTTAATTCATTACTCTGCGGCGCTAACACACTGCTTTCGTCTTCACTGTCATTTCTCAGTTTACTTTGAAGCCTAGTATTACGTTTTTCACACGCCATTATTGTCACAATATTTCACACGACAACACAGAAAAACACAATTTGAAGAGCAAAAATAAGAGAACACAGTAACATAGCACTGAAAATAATATCTAGTTAATTGCAAGCGCAGCAGCGAAATAGTTGGTGCAAATCTACATGCATGCCCCAACAACAATGAAAGATTGCAACTACAAAGGAGATTCTCTCTACAATTACGCGCTAGCAATAAACAAAATCTACACTAATTACACAAACTACAAGAAAAAAAATCAGAAGATTCCAGTGAGGTATCCTCGGCTAAGGGTCGACATATGCAACGTCCCCTTAGAATAATTATACATGACTGTGCTTAAACTGACATACAATATGTTTAGCGCAACGCAATCTGACTTTCAATAATCCCTACAAAAGAATGGCCCTGACTAACATTAACCTATACCTTTCACAAATCACTTACCTCACAAAAATCTTCGTTACTCGAACTACTGCAATACAGCGAGCGCCACTACCGCCAGCTAAATAAAAGATTCAAACTACGGAAGGCACTAACTACTGATAGGGATAGTTAGCAAATGAAAGATTTTAAAAGAGAACAAACAATGCATTTACCTTAATAGTCATAATATACATAGCAGTTCATGACATACAGTCTTACAAATTTCAAAACTCCGCCATCTCTCTCCCCACGTCCACCACTGCTGGCGGCTCACCTCCAACTGCGCAACGCTACGCGCTGTTAACAGCCAGCTGCCGCTGCCCAACACTACAATGGCAGACAACAATGCAAACTAGCCACAGACTGCACACAGCACAGCCAGTGATTTTCATACAGAGCGCTACGTAACGTTGCCAATAAGAAAACATAAACAGCCTACTTACACGGTTTGCGGGTTTAAATCACCTCGGGGTATGACCATGTGGTCCATTTGACCTGCGGTCGTCGCACGGTGGTGCTGGCAGCAGTCCACATACACAGAGGTGTGTTGGTGCATGTCAGAGTACGGTGCAGCGAGTAAGTGTGCAGACGTTTGCAGACGTGCTAATGGTGACTGTATGTTGAAAATGGCTCAAAGAATACATGTTGATGACGTTGTGAGGAGTAGAATACTAGGGCGACTGGAGGCTGGTCAAACACAGCAGGTCGTAGAACCGGCCCTCCGTGTGCCACAAAGTGTGATCTCAAGATTATCGCAACGATTCCAGCAGACAGGAAACGTGTCCAGGCGCTACAGTACGGGACGTCCACAGTGTACAACACCACAAGAAGACCGATATCTCACCATCAGTGCCCGCAGACGGCTACAGAGTACTTCAGGTAGCCTTGCTCGGGACCTTGCCGCAGCCACTGAAGCAGTTGTCTCCAGACACACAGTCTACAGACGAGTGAACAGACATGGTTTATTCGCCCGGAGACCTGCAAGGTGCGTTCCACTGTTCCCTGGTCATAGGAGAGCCGGTAAAGCCTGGTGTCAAGAACACAGTACATGGTCATTGGAACAGTGGTCCCAGGTTATGTTCACGGACAAGTCCAGGTGTAGTCTGAACAGTGATTTTCACCGGGTTTTCATCTGGCGTGAACCGGGAACCAGATACCAACCCCTTAATGTCCTTGAAAGGGATCTGTATGGAGGTCGTGGTTTGATGGTGTGGGGTGGGATTATGAATGGGGGATGTACTCCCCTGCATGTCTTTGACAGAGGAATTGTAACAGGTCAGGGGTATCGGGACGTCATTTTGCATCAGTATGCCCGCCTTTTCAGGGATCCAGTGGGTCCCACCTTCCTCCTGATAGATAATAACGCACGGCCCCACCGAGCTGCCATCGTGGAGGAGTACCTTGAAACAGAAGATATCAGGCGAATGGAGTGGCTTGACTGTTCTCTAGACCTAAACCCCATCGAGCACGTCGGTCGACGTATCGCTACACGTCTTCAAACCCCTAGGACATTTCAGCAGCTCTGTCAGGCACTGGTGCAAGAATTGGACGCTATACCCCAGCAGCTGCTCGACCACCTGATTCAGAGTATGCCAACCCGTTGTGCGGCCTGTGTGCATGTGTATGGTGATCATATCCCATTTTGATGTCGGTGTACATGCGCAGGAAACACTGGCATTTTGTAGTACATCTGTTTCAGGACGGTTTTCTCGACTTATCACCAATACCGTGGACTTATAGATCTGTGTAGTGTGTGTTCCCTATGTGCCTATGCTGTTAGCGCCAGTTCTGTGTAGTGCCACGTTGCGTGGTATCACATTCTGAAATTATCCTTAATTTATGAGCATGAGTGTATGTCATGACATCATGTATCAAGTTACTTTACTTGACACGATGCATTATATTATATGACATGGGTACTAATACTTGAAACTAAAAGTGCGCAAATACGTCAAAATGTTTGAATTTAAATGTCACAGAAGCTGACAGATAAGTTGAAATGCTAGTTCCATTCCTTTACATCAGTAATTCTGCCCAGGGCATATTCGCCTTCTTTTGTGCTATGATAAGAGCATATTTCATTGTGGTCATCATTCTTAACAGCATTCCTAGTAGCCTCATGATTCTTTTTTGTTTTATTGTGCCTTGTGTCATACATATTACTAATAATTATTGTCGTGTTTCACGTTAGAAGAATTTGAGAAAGATACCAGCCGAGAGATGGCTTAATGGTCCTAACGTCACCGGGTAAGAGAATTAAATAAGTTATTTGACGTAGCGATCAGAACGTATGCATGGTTCTCTCGATTCCAGGACTCTTTCTACATTACTCATTACTATGATTAGGCGTGACCACTGTAACTGGTGTAGGTGCACTCATATAATATTTATCTGAAGCGTGAGCTGCCACAATGAGTAAACGCAGTTTCGGACGTTAGTCCCTTGAAACGAGACTGGAGACAGCAGGTGGTGCTGGTGTAGCTCTTCCTATAAACAGATAAGAGCAAATGAGCTGCTCGTTCACTTTTGAAATGGAGGAATCAAGAATATCGACAGACCAAGCCGTAAATCAGGCGGCAGTTAATTTAGGCTGGTTCATGCGGTGCGACTGGAAGCCATTGTTTAGGCTGATCTCAGCCAGCAAGACGGGGTAATGGTGGCTCGTGTCGCGCCGGGCCATGTATGATCTGACACGAGGCTCAGTTCTGGAACAGGAGCTGGAGGCTCCAGTCGCGTCCGGACCGGGAACCGGTTCCAGTGGAAGTACGTGACGCGTGCCCACCGGCTGGATGGTGTCAGTGCGGCCCCAACCGCCTCCTATTAGGGGGGCACGAGTCTCAAGCGGTACCAGGAACGCGGGAAACGCCGGTGGCATCCCCGACTTAACCGTCCACTCAAGAGTCAGGCTTGCTCCGGATTAGATTTTAGTGGTGTACTGGAACTGTTCGAGGGACTGGAACCAGAGCAACTTCGTGCAATTATCGTAATAATTTATGCAACTGTTAAGCACAAATAAAATAGAAATAGCAGGAGAAAATTACTTAATCTTACTGCTCACATGGTAACATCCAGATTTTGCCTAACTGGCCTAATTCAGTTAAATAACCGTCATCACCTAGTATTTCACATTCGCTTGTGGATGATAACGCATCTAGACTTTTTCTTGTAATAATGCATTTATGTGACTTCTGCAATGTGAAGTGTAACTCTCTCTGCAAAGATACTATGAGAGCTTTGAATGATGTATTTGGTAAGGGAGCATGATTTTAAAGTATGTTTGAGGTAGATGACACTATTGAAATGAGCAGAGAATTTTTTTTAGGTTTTGAAATTATTGCAGAAAGCTATGACGTTTTTGAGATTTGACTGAGGTGTTATGATGTTATTATTACGACGACAATGTGTATTATGCTGTTGAGGTATGTTTATGATCAATAAGCTGATACTATATGAGGAATTTGATTATGCTACGTATTTATTATGATGAAATATTGAAGAAGTGTCGATGAATATGTATATGTATAATAAGGTAAGGAATAATGAGTAGTGGTTAGGGACTCTGCTTTGTGGAAAAGTATGTTGGAAACCAAGAATCGTATTTTAGAATTATGAAATGTATGTAAATGCGTGAATGTATTACAATGCCGACGAAAATTTTTTTTGGACACTGTTATATCAATAGGATTTTGTTTCTACAAATTTGTAACGCAAATTCTTGACCTGTGAAATTTTTTATATGAGACTGCCACTGTAGCAGAAACAGCTGTCGTAAATATTTCAGTAAGAAAGGTAAGTGACCTTGACGTAATGTGTTTTGGGCGCCCAGTTGAGAGGTAGTCGTCTGACAAAATAAAGCCATTAGGAAAAAAAAGGAGGCCATTATCCTCGCTATTGACATTCCTTTGTAGAAAGCATCGCAAATACGACACGCATTCAAATTTCTCAAATATGTAGCACCTGTATTCGGGTTTTTGGTTTTATCATAAACTTGTGAAGTAGATAATTGATATTTTTGGTTGATAATTGGAATATTGGGTGTCTTTAGGTAATAAAATTTCGTAACTGATGAATCTGATAAAGTTTAATAGACATATGCAAGTATTTCATATTTTGTATCTTAAACTGCGATTATTATATGAAAACTAAAATTGATTACGAATTTAACTAAATGTTAAATCACTCCACTCTTGTGGGTGGACGTTGAAGCCCAGCACTGTTGGAAAAAGTAGTGACACTCTAGAAAACGGAAAGCGATGCACTAATTTTGAATATTTAAGCAACATTTTTACGTTTTTGTGGCATAAAATATGTTCTCTCTAGGAAAGCATATAAATTAAGCAATGCACAACGTTAAAAGACATGCAAAACTATTTGCAGGTAAAGAGCTGATTTTAGACGATTGGTGTGATGATTAAGCATGATGTTTTCTCTACAAATGTCAAGTGTTACGATTCTGGGCGTACAGGGCATTAACAGAAACAATGCCGCCAGCCTGGTTGGAATAGGGGTGGTATGAGTCATCAACAGTATTAATTCAGTGGTAGTAGAGGTTGACAGGAAGGAAGAAAGAGTGAACAAGAAGTCCCCTGAACGATGTTACCGTTAAAATTAGATGCAGCAAGAACGTATGCAGAGGCAGAATTGTAATAACGTCAGTGGTTATTGGAAGGAAGCTTAAGTTTTTATTAGACACAGGAGCGTTTGTGACGTTGGCTACGAAGGCTCTAGAGTGTCGGGGGCAATGCGACCCACCATGCTACAGGTTGTGAGGGATGCGGGATAATAATTGTGAAGCATGGGGGATAATATTTAAGGCCAGTGGAGTCGCTGGCAGTAGATGTTCAGGTGGAGGCAGTCGTGTTGTAGCAGTGCGTGGAAATAGTGCATCATGTAAGCAAAGACTACAGCATGAGCCTGGGGCTAGAATTTTTGGTCAACATCATGCCATAAGAGTTTGACCTTCAGCCACGTGTGATGGAATTTAGTGGGGAGACATTCTATCTAGCGGAATGTAGATCTGTTGTGATGTGCATCCATTCTAGTGGACCAGGAGATTAAACCTCGTAAAAATGCATTAAGGCTTGATTTGCATGATTGTGTGCCTAGTGGCACCCAGGAATTGCTTCGGGTTAGTGTGGAGTCAGACATACCAGTCGAAATGTTATGCATAACAGGCCCGCTAGAAGGGAGCGATTTATCATATTCACTGAGATGACTGGTTAAATGCAATATTGTATGTGTATGGGAAAGGATTATGGGTAGGTATTACCAAACTATATTGACTGTTCTGGCATCAAAGATGTAAAACTGACAAAGGAAATGTTGATAGCAAGATTGGACATTGCGGGAGAGGTGGATTGCTGCACAGATGATGTAAGCCATAAGCAGACGCTGGCCACCACTAAGACTGCGTGAAACGAGAAGGTGGAGCATCTATAAGGTCTACATCTACATCTACATGATTGCTCTGCTGTTTGCAATTAAGTGTCTGGCACAGGGTTCGATGAACCATCTTCAAACTGTCTCTACCGTTCCACTCTCGTACGGCGCACGGGGAAAACGAGCACTTAAATTTTTCGGTGCGAGCCCTGATTTCTCTTATTTTATCGTGATGATCATTTCTCGCTGTGTAGGCAGATGCCAACAGCATGTTTTTGCAATCGGTGGAGAAAACTGGTGATTGAAATTTTATGAGAAGATCCCGGCACAGCGAAAAACACCTTTGTTTTAAATGATTGCCCCTCAAATTCACGTATCATGTCTGTGGCACTATCTCCCCTAATTCGCGATAATACCATACGAGCCGTTCCACCTGACGCGGATCCCACACCGCACAGCAATACTCCAGAATAAGGCGGACGAGTGTGGTGCAAGCAGTCTCTTTAGCACATCTGTTGCACCTTCTCAGTGTTCTGCCAATGAATCGCAGTCGTTGATTTGCTCTACCCACAGTGTTATATATGTGATCGTCCCAATTTACGTTATTCGCAATCCCTAAGTATTTAGTTGAATTTACAGCCTTCAGATTTGTGTGAAATCGAAATCGAAATTTCGTGGATTACTTTTAATAGTCATTTCAATAACTTCACACTTTTCGTTATTCAGGGTCAATTGCCACTTTTCGCACCACAGATATCTAAATATATAAATATCTAAATATCAGATATCTAAATATAATATCTAAATCATTTTGCAAATAGTTTTGGTCATGTAATGACTTTACAAGACGGCAAATGACAACATCATCTGCAAATAATCTAAGAAGGCTACTCAGATTGTCTCCTATGTCGTTAATATACAGGGTGAAAAGTATTTAAACCGACAAACTCTGGGAGGTCATAGGGGACATCAAAACAAATATTTTCCCTAATGTCATTTTTTCCTATGAGGAGTATTTAAACCGGTAGAGGAAGATTTCTCTGGCGGCAAATTAATTAAACCAACAAACACTTTTCCATATTTTTATGACCAAGAGACGACACATTAACACAACCCAATTTCAATTACAGTAGATTTTCAATTTGACACGTAAACAAAGGTTACACCGTCGGATCGTGTTCTGTCTGAGACGGGCAAAAACCCCAGGAGTATCCTGAATTGTTCCTGCTGCTGCTACTCTCGGGGCAACCAGATCCTCTTCTGATGCAACAGGAGTTGCGTAAACAAGGTTGTGCGTCTCTCTCCACACAAAAAGTCCAGAGGGGACATATCAGGGGATCGAGCAGGCCATGGTACAGGACCACCTCTGCCAATCCACGTTTCTGGGAACCGTCGGTCCAGGAATCGACGCGCACGACGACTGAAATGTGCCGGCGCCCCGTCAAGTTGGAATTGTCTTGTAGGGAGCGGGACGTCTTCCAGCAATTCTGGCAATGCTCTGGCAAGAAAACTGTAATACTGCCTGCCATTTAATGGCCTAAGTAGCAGATATGGCCCAATTAAACAGTCCCACACAATAACGAAGAACAGCACTTGATGAGTGCTAGTAACTGTGGCATGTGGGTTATCCTCACTCCAAACATGCGAATTGTGCATGCTGAAGTCTCCATCACGCCCGAACTTTGCTTCATCGGTAAACAACACAGAGGATGGAAATGTGGGATGCATTTCACACTCTTCCAGCTACCACTGCGAAAACTGTGCTCTGGGTGGATAATCAACTGGTTCCAGGTTGTGGACACGCTGTAAGTGAAATGGACCGTAACAATTGCTCTCGAAGGACTGTTCTTACATTCGCCTGGTTCGTCCCCAAGTTACGTGAAATCGCACGAGTGCTGATAGAAGGATCCCGTCCACATTCTGCAAGACAGCTTCCTGAAATCGCAGCGTTCTTAACGTATGACGGCGTCCCTGTCTACGTAATCTGCTAAATGACCCGATCTCGCGCAAACGTTGGTACACAGCAGTAGAGGTCGTATGATGCGGGATACGGCGATTAGGATATTGTTGTTGAAAAACCCGCTGTGCAGCTCGTCCGTTGTGGTGCGCTAAGTAGTAGGCACCAACCATATGAGTGTACTCACTCCAGGTGTATCACTCCATTAGTAAACAGAGACAACGCATTACTACACTGGTGAACAGCAGTTGTCTACAACTGAAGAGCGTAATACGCCCTCTAACAACTGAAGATCGTAGTACGGACTATAACAACTGAAGAGCGTAATAGGGCCTCCACCGGTTTAAATTGTTCAAATGGCTCTGAGCATTATGGGACTTAACATCTATGGTCATCAGTCCCCTAGAACTTAGAACTACTTAAACCTAACTAACCTAAGGACAGCACACAACGCCCAGTCATCACGAGGCAGAGAAAATCACTGACCCCGCCGGGAATCGAACCCGGGAACCCGGGCGTGGGAAGCGAGAACGCTACCGCACGTCCACGAGCTGCGGAAAGAGGAAGCCGCCTTGTAGAATCATAAAAGAAGGTTGTATACATGGGAGAAGCCTGGAGATACTGACAGGTTTCAGATAGATTATATAATGGTAAGACAGAGATTTAGGAACCAGGTTCTAAATTGTAGGACATTTCCAGGGGCAGATGTGGACTCTGACCACAATCTATTGGTTATGAACTGTAGATTAAAACTGAAGAAACTGCAAAAAGGTGGGAATTCAAGGAGATGGGACCTGGATAAACTGACTAAACCAGAAGTTGTACAGGGTTTCAAAGAGAGCATAAGGGAACAATTGACAGGAATGGGGGAAAGAAATACAGTGGAAGACGAATGGGTAGCTCTGAGGGATGAAGTAGAGAAGGCAGCAGACAATCAAATAGGTAAAAAGACGAGGGCTAGTAGAAACCCTTGGGTAACAGAAGAAATATTGAATTTAATTGATGAAAGGAGACAATACAAAAATGCAGTAAGTGAAGTAGGCAAAAAGGAATACAAACGTCTCAAAAATGAGATCGACAGGAAAGTGCAAAATGGCTAAGCAGGCATGGCTAGAGAACAAACGTAAGGATGTAGAGGCTTATCTCGCTAGGGATAAGATAGATACTACCTACAGGAAAATTAAAGAGACCTTTGGAGAAAAGAGAACCACTTGTATGAATATCAAGAGCTCAGATGGAAACCCAGTTCTAAGCAAGAAGGGAAAGCAGAAAGGTGGAAGGAGTATGTAGAGGGACTATACAAGGGCGATGTACTTGAGGGCAATGCAATAGAAAGGGAAGAGAGTGTAGATGAAGATGAAATGGGAGATACAATACTGCGTGGAGAGTTTGACATAGCACTGAAAGACCTGAGTCGAAACAAGGCCCCAGGAGTAGACAACATCCCATTAGGACTACTGACGGCCTTGCTAGAGCCAGTCCTAACAAAACTCTACCATCTGGTGAGCAAAATGTATGATACAGGCGAAATACCCTCACACTTCAAGAAGAATATAATAATTCCAATACCACAGAAAGCAGGCGTTGACAGATGTGAAAATTACCGAACTATCAGTTTAATAAGTCACGGCTGCAAAATACTAAAGCGAATTCTTTACAGACGAATGGAAAAACTGATAGAAGCCGATCTCGGGGAAGATCAGTTTGGATTCCGTAGAAATATGGGAACACGTGAGGCAATACTGACCCTACGACTTATCTTAGAAGCTAGACTAAGAAAAGGCAAACCTACGTTTCTAGCATTTTTAGACTTGGAGAAAGCTTTTGACAATGTTGACTGGAATACTCTCTTTCAAATTCTGAAGGTGGCAGGGGTAAAATACAGGGAGCGAATGGCTATTTACAATTTGTACAGAAACCAGATGGCAGTTATAAGAGTCGAGGGATATGAAAGGGAAGCAGTGGTTGGGAAGGGAGTGAGACAGGGTTGTAGCCTCTCCCCGATGTTATTCAAACTGTATATTGAGCAAGCAATAAAGGAAACGAAAGAAATGTTCGGAGTAGGTATTAAAATCCATGGAGAAGAAATGAAAAATTTGAAGTTCGCCGATGACATTGTAATTCTGTCAGAGACAGCAAAGGACTTGGAAGAGCAGTTGAACGGAATGGACAGTGTCTTGAAAGGAGGATATAAGATGAACATCAACAAAAGCAAAACGAGGATAATGGAATGTAGTCATAATAAGTCGGCTGATGCTAAGGGAATTAGATTAGGAAATGAGACACTTAAAATAGTAAAGGAGTTTTGCTATTTGGGGAGCAAAATAACTGATGATGGTCGAAGTAGAGAGGATATAAAATGTAGACTGGCAATGGCAAGGAAAGCGTTTCGCAAGAAGAGAAATTTGTTAACATCGGGTATAGATTTAAGTGTCAGGAAGCCGTTTCTGAAAGTATTCGTATGGAGTGTAGCCATGTATGGAAGTGAAACATGGACGATAAACAGTTTGGACAAGAAGAGAATAGAAGCTTTCGAAATGTGGTGCTACAGAAGAATGCTGAAGATTAGATGGGTAGATCACATAACTAATGAGGGGGTATTGAATAGGATTGGGGAGAAGAGGAGTTTGTGGCACAACTTGAAGAAGGGATCGGTTGGTAGGACACGTTCTGAGGCATCAAGGGATCACCAATTTAATATTGGAGGGCAGCGTGGAGGGTAAAAATCGTAGAGGGAGACCAAGAGATGAATACACTAAGCAGATTCAGAAGGATGTAGGCTGCGGTACGCACTAGGCTATGAAGAAGCTTGCACAAGATAGAGTAGCATGGAGAGCTGCATCAAACCAGTCTCAGGACTGAAGACCACAACAACAACAACAACTCCCTGTTTGTCCAGGATTATTTGTTGCTAAGAGCCGGCCGCTGTGGCCGAGCGTTTCTAGGCGCTTCAGTCCGGAACGCCCTGCTGCTACGGTCGCAGGTTCGAATCCTGCCTCGGGCATGGATGTGTGTGATGTCCTTAGGTTAATTAGGTTTAAGTAGTTCTAAGTCAAGGGGACTGATGACCTCATATGTTAAGTCCCATAGCGCTTAGAGCCATTTGAACCATTTTTTGTTGCTAAGAGGTCAAGTGTGCTTTCGCAAGCATTTACGCTTCGAGTGGGCTCATGAGCTAATGGTTCAAAATAATTTTCTGATAAAGCATTCAGTACAATTTCGGATGATGTTTTATGCCTGCCCCTGGTTTTAACGTATAATTTTTCCAGCATATCGAGGGTACATTGAAGTCATCACCGTCTGTAATTGTATGAGTGGGGTACCTATTTGAAATGAGACTTAAGTTTTCTTTAAACTGTTCAGCAACTATATGTTCTGAGTCGTACGGTCGCTAAAACTATCCAATTAATAGTTTAGTCCGATTGTCAAGTATAACTTCTACGCAAACTATTTCGCAGGAACTACATAATTCAATTTCACTACAAGGTAAACTACTTCTGACAGCAATAAATACTCCACCACCAACTGGATTTAGTCTATCCTTTCTGAACGCTGTTTGAGCTTCAGTGCTTTCTATTTGGGCTTGGAGCTTTGGTTCTCTCCCAACACAAATACGACAATTTAGAGCTACAATACCGATCGTTTCTACGACTACCTTACTGTGTTTAACATGCCCCCTTTTAGACGGACGCTCTTTCTGTGGTTTCCTGAGACCCTCTAACCTAAAAAACCGCCCAGTCCCTTCCACACAGCCCCCGCTACCCGTGTAGCCGCTTCCTGTGTGTAATGGACTCCTGACTTATTAAGGTGTGAAGAGAACGTGGCTGGAGGAGTTATTGGTGGAATTTGAGAATTTGTTTTTCCCTTGGAGTTCGTTGCCTGGAATGCCCATCACGCAATATAGAATTGCGGTAGTGAATGAAGCACAGATGCACCGCAAAGCATATGGAATATCTCGGCGCTTGCAATCGGTTCTGGAGTAGTTTCTTAATAGAGAGATAACAGAAAAATGTAATAGCCCACGGGGAGCAGACACTGTGATAATTATGTAAAGGCGACAGACGGATCGAATAAACAAACATTTTGCCGTGGTGACAGTTATCTTAGTATTCTTCATTTGTGTGGCCATATGGTGCGTAGTTGCTTTACAAATTTTGAGGGTACTGTCGTTGCGTTGTTACAACTACAAGAAAATGTGTGATTTCTCGCCAGACACTTTTCGCTTTCATGTTCTCTAATTAAAGATATTTACAATCTGATTTGTTTTTAAGATCGAGAAATGTTTCATTAACAATATGCTGGTTTCCGCGTACGGTAATTTCTGACTGATTTCTCGGCTATATCAGAAAATGTCGTCTGCCAACACGTCTTTGGTTTCTTTCTTCATTAAGCACTGACACCTGTAGTCTAATTTTTCGCTCCTTTGTTGAACTGTGCAACTTTTGCATTTCACACAGCACAGAGGACACAATACCAAAGAAAAGCTACGTCATCATCTGCTGGTACCGGTACAAGAATGACTTAGTTATTTATTATTTATTTTGCTTTCGATATGGCAGATACCTTACAGTACTTACAGTACGATACACATTCAGCATGGGAAACGTAATTAACATGCATATGTAACAAAGCATTATTATTCCTTTAATTTACGACTATGGTCACAAACGTTTTGTTCACAGATTACCGGTTTCGGTCTTTAATTACCATCATCAGATCTGTTTCATTAAAGCAAAGTCCTAATGTACTGCAGCCGGCCGAAGTGGCCGCGCGGTTAAAGGCGCTGCAGTCTAGAACCGCAAGACCGCTACGGTCGCAGGTTCGAATCCTGCCTCGGGCATGGATGTTTATGATGTCCTTAGGTTAGTTAGGTTTAACTAGTTCTAAGTTCTAGGGGACTAATGACCTCAGCAGTTGAGTCCCATAGTACTCAGAGCCATTTTTGCACCTAATGTACTGCAGCACTAGTGGCATCGTCAAATGCTAAACGTGGAATCAGCACCAGAATCGTCAAATACGTATAAATAACATCACATGCACGAGTCATGTTGTCAGTAGTACTACTGACAACATGAAATCACATGCACGAGTCAATATAGGAGCCAATATAGGAGCATGCCTTGTAACTTGAAAAGTGGGCAGGCGACATTCCAACGCTTGCTGGACGGAGTACTGAGAGGATTGAATCCACACCAGTGTATAGTCTATCTTGATGACATAATCGTTCATTCAAGGGATATGCAGGAACATAGACAATGTCTACAAGAGGTATTCAGCAGATTACAGGCAGCACATCTCACATTCAAGGCTCGAAAATATCACTTTGTGCTGGAGGAAGATAACTATTTGGGCCATTTCATAAGTGAGGATGGTGTAACGACTGGTCTGAGGTTGGTGCAAGCAGTGTAAAATTCTCCAGTAACACAAACTAATAGGGAGTTACAATCTTTCCCCTCTCTCACGAGTTATTGTATTAGATTCGTGAAGGGATTAGCAGATATTTCTAGACCGATTAAGCGATTTTTGAAGAAAGGGGTTAATTTTGTATGGTCAGAGGAATATCAGGAGGCATTTAATGTGTTAAAGAACGTGTTTCCAGACTTTCACAAAGACTTTTGCCATCATGTGATGCATCAAACTACGCGCTTCGCTGCGTTTTGAAGCAGGAGGTCGATTGTCAAGAAAATCCTGTTGCCTTTGCACCAAGACAACGGAACACTGCAGAGCGAAATTAGGAAGTCTGGTATATGGAGTACTCTACTTTCGATGTTACTTGGACGGGAGGAAGTTTAAGATGGTACTGGACCATGCAGCTTTAAACTAATCTAATAGCTTAATAAGATGAGCATTGAAACTCAGTGAATCTGAGTATAAAGTAATCCACAAGCCAGGAAGGAAATATGGCAATGCGGACGGGCTAAGCAGAAAGACAGCTGTAATACGAGCACCGGGTCACGATCTTGTGGAATGATGAGCAGCACAGAACACAAGCAAGGAATGTAAGCAGCATAAGAAACAGCAGCAATTTGGTATGCATGACGGATTATTGTGCAGAGAGACAAAATTCGAGCAATGAGACGTGGTACTGGCCTACTAAAAATTGGTGCTGTTACGTGAGATACATGATCAAATTTTCTCAGGCCACGGTGGATGCAGGGCAATGAATAGAAGGGTGGTGGAGAAGTATTCGTTGAAAGGAAAGAAGGATGATGTGGATCGATACATCAAGAATTGTGTGGACTGTGCACAGAGAGCCAATTTAAGTCAGAAGCAGGCATTGTTAAAAAGATTGCCAGAGGCAACAGAACCGTTTAATAGATTTTTGGGTTGGTTGTGTTACGACCATTCCACCGAACACCACCAGGTATCGTTTTGTGCTGACCATAATAGATCATTTCTCTCGTTACGTTTCAATGGTACCAATGCCAGACCAATAGGCGTTAGTTAACAGTTGGATATTGAAGTTCAGAGTGCCGCAAATGATGATAACAGACCAGGGGACAAACTTCATGTCAGACCTTATGAAGGAATTGTGTCGGTTGCTGAGAGTGAAGAAGCTGAGGACCAGCCCACTACATCCTCAAGCTAATGGAAGTACAGAGAGAGTTTATAAAACAATTGGGAAAATGCTTAGTTACTATGTGGATTCAAATCATTCAGACTGGGATACATACCAAGCTTTTGTTGTAAACACACGTAACTTTAATGTACATACTAGCACTGGGTTATCACCATTCGAGGTAGTGAATGGCAAAAAGATGACGTCACCTTTTGACATTATTGATCAGAAGAGTGGCAGACAGTGTACCTGTAATAACTGTACCAGACGTATCTCAAGTACTATCCTCTCCTGTAGATCCTGTCTCTTCTGCAGAAAGTAAAGGATCTGTCATTACTCGGCCAATTGACTGTGAGTGGCGTGTAAATGGTAAATCTACGCGTCCTGTACAGAGTGGACGGGGACCAGGCAGGACTCAGGATGTTGTACTGATCCTCCTAACCAACAAGTTTGAGGTGCTTTCTTTCGCTGAGCCATTGGGATTCGCTTCACCTGTTTTGGGGAAACCTGTTTTGTCTGGTGTCAGGACTGGGCAAATGCAAAAGGAAGGGGATCTATTAATCGTCAGCAGTTCAAGCATATGATGGAACCTCTTAGGGAAATGGCAGCAAGGAACAGGAGAGGACACAAGGTGCACACAACGTGTATACCTGGGGACCTCATTCAACATGTTGAAGAGGCTATTACAACAGCCACTGAGGGAACAGGGTGCAATCAACTGCAGATTGTGGCGCATGTTGGAACAAATGATGCCTGTATCTGGGCTTTGAGATCATTCTTGGGTCATTCCACCGACTAGCAGAGAAGGTTGAGAAGACTACCTTTGTACATGGAGTTTCAACAAAGATCACAACTTCCAGAATTTTCCCCAAAACTGATTGTGGCCTTTGGTTCTGAGTCGTGTGGAAGGACTGAACCAGAAGCTTTGAAGGTTCTGTGACGAGCTAGGCTGCGACTTCCTGGACTTGCGCCACAGTGTTGAGAGGTGTAGCGCCACCTAGAGGGGTCAGGTATGCGCTACACATCAGGGGCTACTACTCAGATAGCTGACTGTTTGTTGGGTGCACGCAGGACTACACTGGATTTGCGGTATGTTTTGAAAGGCTACAAGCGACTATGAGTTTATGGCCTGACAGCAGTCACTTTAACTACTAAGCCTTCAACTTCATTACTTGATCCATGCATCTGCTAAACTGATATTTTCGTCTGACCGTGTTTGTTGTTGCTAGCTTGCAGTTGAGATTATCAGTTTCATCAGAATGTATATAAGCTTGAATGATGAAATAATATTAATGAAATGGTGGCCCTGTCATTATTTTAGTCATTTGTTCATGGGTAATAAATATCTCAACATGAGAGGCTGTTGGTAACACAAACAGGCGCAACAAATAGTTAACACCCCACTGACTGGCGACTTGTTGGCAAAGACTACGGTTCGTCTGACTGGACTATTTACTCTGGCTCAAAACACAGATAGACTTTGATGGATTTATTCTACACAGAAGCGATACTACGATGGTATAGCTGAGAACAAGTGGAAAGACTGTGATTCTGTTTTCCTCAACAACCCCGTAGCAGCAATATTATACTCCTTTTTCGACGTGTAGTGCTGTCTCAGGTGATGGCCATGGTTCAAGTGCCTGCAGAACACCTATGTGTGGCGCCTGTGATTCGCTACCATGGGCACGAAATATGCAAAGTCGCGGCTGGCGATCTGTTAGACGTATCGCAATTACTCTCTAATGGAGCCCTGAAATCTCGACAGATTCCAGCGTGTGACACTCCAGTTCTCTGGTCATAACATGGGCCAATTTGACTTATTTACACGGCAGTGAGCACAAGGAGATCAAACGTCAAGGTGGGAGACCTGTCACGAATAAGATTGCCCTCAGCACAGCGAGTTGGAGTTGTCTGAGATGACTAACGTCTAAACTGTCGGAACAGCTAAGTCCTCACCACATGGTCCCCACTCAAGACCAGTGTTAGAGCAAAGTCACACTCAGGACAGGTATCCCAAGTGCAACCCAATCATAAAAAAAGTGAAGACCAGAATCCTCTCCAAACCAGAGTCTGAATCAGAAGACCAAGTTTCTCCTCTCCTCACCTTCTGTCAAATCTCGGTAAACACAAAAACACTCCCGCAAGTGCCCCATAAGGCAATCACAAAACTTCACGAGCTCCAGTCTCCTCTCTAACTCATCTGCTCTATCCTTCGGCCACCCCTAATCGAAGTAAATATATTCATCTCTTTTCAGCAGAAGCAGCCAATCCCTGACTCGCAAAAATTCCTGCACAGAGAGGGAAAGACGTTGTGCTCCCAGCTTGTTTTCCTCCAGTGGCCACTTTAGGCAGTGTGTCTTGAGTTTATACCTCTAAAATGAGCAGCACATTTATCATGGAGGTCATTATCTGGACGGACTGAACATTATTACGTGTCCAACTGGGGACCTTGGCTAAACTAAGAGAAGTGTTTTTGTATCCCAACATGATCATTTAGAGCCGCCACAAATTTTGTGTTCTTTCTAGAATTGTTTTAAAGGTATGAGGCTTCCCAAGAACAGCCTGCAGCCAGAGGAACAACACCACGTGATGGCTTTCTCGATAGCATCTGGTGACGATGGACATGGATAATCGAAAATATGTATGGCCGCCATCCCCGTTCACAAAGCAAGATTACGATACTGTCAAAACACGTTGGCCGGGCGACCTAGATTTCTCTCATGCCCCTGCTCCTACTGTGGCTAGAGGCGCGTAACCGGCACATCCAGGTAGGCAGTTTTCTCGTCTTTTAGACAGAACCATTGTCTACGCACTAGTGCGAGTAATTCTTGGAACCAGCATTCTGTTCCCCGTAAGTGCTTTGAGATGGTCCTTCCCCTACTAGCTGCACGTGGCTTCCAAGCCCAAAGGTCCACAGCAAGATTTACTGTTAAGTGACGAAACTGCCTGCTCGTTCGCAACACCAGAAAATACTATTCGAAGAAGAGCCACCATAAAGATCCCGTATGCATTAATAACATACTTTCTTCAATCAGAGTCTGCTCATGCTAACAACTTCCTGTCGCCTCACAAAACCGATGTCTTGAGTCTAAAATCAACATTAAAGAGTACAGCTGAATATGGAGAATAGTGAGGGACTGACTCATCTTCTCTGATGCACACAAGGGCTTTTTAGATGAGGCGAATCTACATCCGATCCAGATTACGACAATCGTCGAAAACCAAGAAGTATCAGTGTAACATCGAAAGAAACGCTTCCCACAGTTGAGAGTACTAATATAGTAATGGAAAACTGCCGAAGCGTCCACAAAAAAGTGGCAGAGTTTGAAGTGCTCATGAAAATCAGTGACGTTCACATAATATTAGGTGACGGCAGTGAGACACTGGAGGAAAATGTAAGTGTAAGTATCGAAAAGATAGGCAAATATGATATGAAGGTGGTGTATTTGTCTCAGTAGACAAGAAACTCAGATCCACATACACAGAAATTGAAGCTGCGTGTGGGATTTTTTGAGCAAGGCTCAGTACCAGGTGCGAGCGTAAAATCATAATTGTATCCCTCTATCGCCCAGCATACTCGTCTCCTGATATAACTGGAAACTTCAGAGGAAACCTTAGTTCACCTCTAGATAAGTTCCCCTATAATACCGTAGTCATCGGTGTAGACTTTAATCATCCAAAAACTAACTGGGTAAATTACAGTTTTGTTTGTGGTGAGTGTAATAACACATCCTGTGATACTTTATTAAAGCCTTCTCTAAACTACCTAGAACAGATAGTTAGGACCCCAGTTCAAGATAAAAATATATTGGTTCCAATGGCCTCTTTGAGGATGTCCAAATCTAAACTTGTATCAGTGACTACGATGCGATTGTGGCAACAATGATTACCAAAGTACAAAGGCCAACTAAACCGAACATAATGATATATATGTTCAGTAAATTAGATAAAAAAATCAGAAGTGTCATATCTCAACGAGGAAATCGAAACATTCAGAACAGGATAGGAGAATGGAGAGGAACTCTGGCTCAAGTTTAAAAGAATAGTTGACCATGCAACAGATATATATGGACGCAGCAGAACAGTTCATAATGGGCAGGAGCCTCCATAATATTCACTCTAAGGAAACTTCTAAAGAAGCTGAGATTACAGCATAATAGGTGCAAAACGAAGTGTAGGGCTGTAGATAACGGGGCGCTGAATGAAACGCTTTTAGCTACCAATTGAGCAATGGGTGATGCGTTCAGCGACTACCGTAGCAGAATATTGTCGAGCGATCTTTCACAGAACCCACAGAAATTGTGGTCGTACGTAAAGACTGTTAGCGCACCAAAGTTCGTGTCCAGTCCCTAGCGAATGAGACATAAACTGAGGGTAGCCAAGCAAAAGCTGAAAAGCGTAACTCAGTTTTCAGATGTTCCTTTGTAAAGAAAAACCCAGGACTATTGACCCAATTTGGTATAACTACGCCGGCTACACGGCTTTTCCTCCTTTCGCGCCTGCGACGTTCGCCATGACTGTCTCTATGCAGGATCGCGCTCTGCTTATAGAGCTGAATTACAATGATCACTGTGCACATGTCGCTCCGCAGAAGTTCTGGGCACTGAAGGGTTTGAAAAAAGGCGTTGGTCCGATGACTCTCCTGGGTCTGGAGAAAATGATTCGGAAGTTCGAAACGACGGGTTCTTTTGGTGTGCAACCTATTAGAGGGAGGAAACGAATTGATTCTACGTCAGTGGAAGCAGTGGCCACAGCAATGCAGGAGGAGACGAGTGGTGGTGTGCAAACGTGTAGTGCAAGGAGTTTTGCCCGAACATTGGACATACCCTTGAGTATGATGCGTAAAATCTTACGAAACAGCCTTCTCCGTTATCGATTCCAAATTACCCATGTGCATGAGTTGTTTCCGTTGACCTGCCAGCAACAGAGACCTCTGCATTATAATTTCTTGCTCTCATGGAAGTGGACAATGATCGGCCAGGGAAGATTTTGTGGACAGACAAAGCCCAGTTCCATCTGACAGGATATCTCAATACACAGAACTGTCGAATGTAGGCAACGGAAAATCCACACGCAAATCAAAAAGTACCACTTCATCCAGAATAGGTCACTGTTTGGTGCGGGTTTACGGCATCGTTTGCCACAGGGCCACATTTTTCCGAAGAGGTCACTGGTAAGAGCTATGAGTGTCGTTTGCGCAACCACGTCATTCCAGTTCTCCAACAGCGTGGATGTTAGGATGGGATCACTTTTATGCAAGATGGCGTACCCCCTCACATTGAAAATCCAGTAAAGCAGCTGCTGAAGCGCCATTTCGGAAATTCTACGATTATCAGCCGCCGTTTCCCTACAGCCTGGCCGTCCCGATCACCTGATCTTAATCCGTGTGACTTCTGGCTGTGGGGCTATCTGAAAGATATTGCGTTCACTGTTCCGACTGCAAACTTATCTAAATTGAAGGTACGCACTGCGCAACACATTCTGAACGTGACGACGGAAACACTTCGATCAGTTGTGGAACATACTGTTTCTCGATTTCAACTTGTTGCAGAAAACAGTGGACAGCATATTGAACATGTTTTGCGCCAGTCACACAGAGATTAATAATCCGATTTAATATTGATTGAGGCTTTTTATCCTGTTTTTGGTCTCGGGACAATTGAAAACGATGTGAGTAATGCTTTTTATGCAGTTTTTGGCCTCAAGACAGCTGAAAACCGATTTTTCCCGTCCGATGTGATATGACCTTGCCGTGGTGGATGGGCTTACTTAACTAACAGTATCACACCCGTACACCCAAGCACACTGACCAGTATAGTTTGTTTAACGTCAAAAGTACACCTTAAGCATTGTTGTATGATTCATTTGTCAATTTTAGTCGACCACTATTAAATTATGGTGCTTACAGCGCCATCTGCTGCTACATTTTGTAACTATTTATTTTTCTTCTGTCATATGTTTTCTCCCTTCTCAGATAATATTCCGTTGTAATTTGACGTCATTCTGACCAGTGGTGTTATTTCTACAGTGGTTTGAAAGTTCAACTTTGATTATAATCACCCTGTACATCAAGGTCAAGAGAGTAGTTACTTGTATCGATTTTGTGCAGTTTATGTGTATGTGACATGTAGGACTTAATGTCGATAGTTGAAATATATATTTACGAACATTTGTGGTAGTGTTATCAGTAGAACAATAAGATCACTGTTCAAAGACAGCCGGCCGGTGTGGCCGAGCGGTTCTAGGCGCTTCAGTCTGGACCCTCGCTACCGCTACAGTCGCAGGTTCGAAACCTGCCTTAGGCATGGATGTGTGTGATGTCCTTAGGTTGCTTAGGTTTAAGTAGTTCTAAGTTTTAGGGGACTGATGACCTCAGATGTTAAGTCCCATAGTGCTCAGAGCGTTCTTGGGAGGTGATGTGGACCTCTGTCCTCATGTTGCTAGGCGAAGAATACCAGCTTTGGGTCTTCACTGGGGCAGAGTGGCAGGATTGCAAGTGGATCATCTGGACAGTGGAGTGTTGTTTTCCAGACAACCAGATGCGGTATTTTCTAGCTATAAAATGTCTGTAAACTTAGTATTTCATGTGTAGGATTTACGAAATGAAATCAGGAGGGCGAAAGGAGTATTTTCAGAGGTGCAAGAACTGTTCATTCTTAGTGGTAAGCAGAGAGAGGTCTCAAAGGAACAGCAAAACTTGCTCGAGGAATATGCACGTATGAAGAAGCAGATGCTAGAGGTGATTGGAGTAGTTCTGCACGAGCTGAGGAGAGTAGAAAGGGGATACATGCTGGGTGTAGAATATTGGAGACAGACTTCGGGACAGCAGATGCAAGCATTGTGGGCATATTGAATGAAACGGCAGAAGCATGCGTTGTGAGCTGTTCTGTGGATTTTTCTCATTTGAATGACAATGGTCCTTAAGAGGAGTTCCCATTTTTTTTACCCAACGTCAGTCCACAAGTATGAAAATCAACTGCCTGCTCGTATTAGGCTGTGAGGTAATGGGCGAGCTGTGGCGCCCTGAAAATATTCTGAGTTCAGAACTGGCGGACACGGCTACGGCCCCTCGGCAAGCCTTAGCAACCTTGTGATGCCACACAATGGCCAGACCGTGTGGTCCACCGGCCGCGTGGCTGGGAACTCCGTGGTGACGCTGTGTCGGTGAAGGAGACATGCCGGGAGTGCCAAAGATGGCGGACTTTGTGAAACCTTAATGGCAGACATTTCACAGCTCGTATAGAAATTAATAGTAGCCAGAGGAATCATGAGACCTCAGCCGGCCGAAGTGGCCGTGCGGTTAAAGGCGCTGCAGTCTGGAACCGCAAGACCGCTACGGTCGCAGGTTCGAATCCTGCCTCGGGCATGGATGTTTGTGATGTCCTTCGGTTAGTTAGGTTTAACTAGTTCTAAGTTCTAGGGGACTAATGACCTCAGCAGTTGAGTCCCATAGTGCTCAGAGCCATGAGACCTCAAAAAGAAACATGCACATTACCATTATTTGCACAACGATTCTGATGGTGTAATCATATTTTCAATAACTTTATTGGTTTAAAGTTTAGTATCTGACTGTAAATTGTGCAAGTAACACCCAGCAACGAATTTCCAGAATCCAAACGGTTCATCCGATTTAGTCGGTAGACGTGTCTTTAGAACGCTATTAGTGTAAACCTAAATTTGTTTGTAATTCAGGCTTCTAACTTGAGCAGTACATGAGTTATAGGAGGTGGAAGTGGCCGATTACTATTAATCACTTTTGCCCGTAAGTACTCAACAGTTACACAAAAAACGGTAGCAGCATGCTTATAAATATATTTATTCATCTATGTCTTTGCTTATATCCGATATATACTATTCGTGAAGTAATTGGTCAATTATTTACTGTGTTTTAGAAAGCACAGAGACATTAGACTACTGGCTTACTTCTGTCCTATTCTTTGATATACGTTTATTTAAATGTGTACGTATTTAATAATGTGTGTTAGAGCGTGTTTATGGTCCGGCCATACGAATATTTATGTAATTTCAAGTTATTTAAATGTAAATGCAGTATTTCGAATGTATTTCAAAATGTTTGTGAATGTGTGTTGGCTTGGAGACATGACGGGAGCGCTAGCGCCAATCAGAGCGCTCATTACTAAGGGAGACGACTACCGAAGTGAATGGAGGGGGAGTTCTGGGCAGTATGGAAGACACGGCGAGAGGCCCGAACAGTACGGCGCGGCGGACGCACGGTCGCAGGAGGGAGCGGTTTGCGCGTGTTCACGGGACATAGAAATATTTCGTAGTGCGGACTTGTGCACTTCTGAGACTTCTGTGGCTTCTGCAGTGAAGGCGTAGTATGCGTTTAGAAGTGAATATCTCGTGAGCTATGTTGTTGTTCATAACTAATTACGTGAAGTAGGAATCTATTGTTTCCCTGTTATTCATCTTACATTTTATTTACATTGCTGGACCATCGACACCAACAAGTGTTTTACAGTAATAAAGGGCATTTTTAAAGATAATTCTGCTATCGTACTCATCATTTAAAGTCGTTAAAATAGTACCTGCAGATTTTATTTAGTTGTAATCTTTCATTTATAACTTTCTATATAACATTCAAAATTCGCAGTTTCCGAGTAATAGGAACCTTCGACCATTCGATTCATGTGTATATTCATATTGTATACTGTAGACTCAGCAGTATATGGCTTGTAATACTTCAACCATGAATCCCAGCCCCTACACAACGAAAGAAACCAAAACTTACATTTTTTTTTTTTCGAGCCCGCAATTGGTGGTGGCTCGTCTGGGATTTGTGTTAATTCCTTTGCTCTGTCATACAGCGTACTATGCAAAGCGTAAAAGTCTTTGCAAAACCAGTAGAGATTTCTGTAGAGCGATCCTCTCACAAAATATAGTGTGAGATCGGCTTTTTTTGGCAAGTAGGTTTGTGGAAATAGTGAAATTACGCAGTAATTTTCACAACTACCACATGCTATCAATAGAAGTCCTAATCTTTCACGTTAAAGTCAATTTGCGTGGTTGCTCAGAGTCTAAATAAGTTAAGTGCAGGGTAGAGTAGCGGTTAGCGCGTTTAACGGACAGCAGTATCGGTCACGGTTGGAAGACGTGGTAACTGGCAGTAGCTACAGTTACATCAGGCGATCTCTCGAGAGGCAGACGCTGTTCAACAGCAATACGAAGGTCGTGTCTTCGTGTACTCCAGGGCACTCTTCAACGTCTACTTCCACTACAACCAACGGCATCACCATGGCAGAGGGAACCATCTCAGATCAGATAAGTGCCTGCGCAAATAGACAGATAGGGTTTAATTCTGAAGTTCAAGCTCCACTTATAGATCTCGTGAATGTAAAACAGTCACATAGCATGTGTAATTCTGAAAACGGACGTGAGCCGGTTAGTCCGAAATCAGAGCGCGAAAGTGTAAGTAGTAGAAATTCAGGCAAGGGGAATGAATGTGCGGGAGATACGATGTCTCAGCTAGTGCGAATGATCCAGGGATTGGAAAATAACACGAATACAATGCGAAATAGTGTCAGTACAATGGGAAATAATATGAATACAATGGCAAATAATATCAGTACAATTCAAACAGTTACGGATGTAATTTGGACTGATATCGGTACAATACGAACTGAAATAGGTTCCGCTGTGAAAGACGAAGTTGAAAAAATTATGGTTAACCTTGAAAAAGCAACTGATGATAAATTAAAATGTGTCCGAGTGGATATGGTGAAAATTACAGACGAAGTTGTAATAGTAAAATCTAAAATCGAATCAGTGGAAAAAGATCTTGCGGAAAAAATGGATAAGATACAGACAGAAGGTAAGCGACTGTATAAAAGCGCAAGATGCTCATAAAAGCGATATAAATTTAGCAATTAGTGACATTGCCAATCGTGTAGGTGAGGGGGAGAAAGAAGTGGGCAACATTAAAGATAAAATAAAGTCCTGTATCATTAATGAAAATGAATTAAAACAACAAATGCAACAGATAAAAAGTGATTTAAATTCGTTAGCCTCCCAACAGGCGACGCCGTTTATAAACATCCCTTGGGCAAATACCTGATCTGTGAAATGTTACACAGATGACAGAAGGTACCAGCCAGTAAATTTCTTGGCTGCGTGTAGTGCCGTCTTCTGCAGTCAAGACGTGGTATGCTTTTAGAAGTGAATATCTCGGGAGCTATGTTGTTGTTCATAACTAATTACGTGAAGTAGGAATCTATTGTTTCCCTGTTATTCAACTTATATTTTATTTAAATTACTGGACCATCGATACCAATAAGTGTTTTACAGTAATAAAGGGCATTCTTAAAGGTGATTCTGCTACCGAACTCTTCATTTAAAGTCGTTTAAACAGTAACTGCAGATTTTATTTAATTGTAATCTTTCATTTATAAATTTCTATATAAAATTCAAAATTCGGAATTGCCGAGTGATAGGAACCTTCGGTCATTCGATTCGCGTGTATATTCATATTGTACACTTCATATTGTATACTGTAGACAGTATATGGCTTGTAATGCGGCAACTACGAATCCCTGCCCCTAGACAACGAAACCAGCCAAAACTTTTTTTTTTTTTTTTTTAGTTTGTAAGGTGTCACTCTCCAGCAAGTCGCCCGTGGGGACATCGTTGCGATAAATTCCATCAACTTCCCATGAAAGTTTTTCAAGAACAGCGAGCAATTATCACGAATGATTATCCCCAATGTACTATTCGAATCTGTTGTGAATGGAGCCGAATGAGCATACAAACTGATACGCTGCCACGTAAGGTACATGCACTTCCGTGAAGGTACTATGACGGAAACTGGTGTCGCCTCCACAATGCGCCACAGGGGCTAGGAGGTTATCGAAGTATGCCTATACGCTGAAGGCGACGTGGTTTTGGGCGTTCTTAAACTCAAAAAAATTTTGATCCTGGACAGGCATTCCACACATACCGGTTCCTGACTCGAACAGTCAGTGAGCTGCCTTTCAACGTACTCTCTCTCTCTCTTGAAGTACCTACTACAAGAGTGGTGTGTCTCACACAATGTTTAGAGATTTGGGAGGAAAGTAGATGGGACATATTTTTGATACATACATAGCGGTACCATTCAGTTTCAGTGAATAGCAGCATATCCACGTGTTTGGGACACTACTAGCTAATTTTAAAAAGTAGAGAAATCAACTACTTAATGCTCGACTTCCTTGTTCTGTGCAGTGTGCTCATGTTCATCATCTCCCGGCTTGGTAACAGCAACATACTGGGTTGAATAATCCGGGTTCTGCCTTTCGAATTTTGGTAGGTCCTGGAATTTTACGGGATTGATATGCTTTGAAATCTGCCTCGCTCGGTGACATCAGATGTATAAGCCGTCGGATCAGATGGTGATTATTTTGGTTTGTGAATGCTCAACGGCGTGGTTGTCAGCGCATGTACAAAGTCCCAGTCTTTTCACTGTCGAGTCTCGCCATTTTTCTGAATGGTGATGAAATGATGAGGGCAACACAGACACCCAGACCCAGGGTGGATAAAATCCCCATCCCGCTGGAAATCGAAGCCGGGGCCCCGTGATCGAGAGGCAACAACTCTATCACTAGACCACGAGCTGCAGACGGTTCTCGGATGAGACGAATGTTCTACGTGATTTCTATCGTTAGGCAGAACCAAGTGGCAACGAAACTACTACTCACGTTGGTGTGTAGAATGTATGAGACTGGCAATATACCATGTCATTTTCGGAAAAAAACATCATCCACACAGTTCTGAAGACAGCAAGAGCCAGTAGTGCGAGAATTATAGCACTATCAGCTTAACAGCTCATGCATCCAAGTTGCTGTCAAAAATAATATACAGAAGAACAGAAAATAAAATTGGTGTTGTATTAGATGACGATCAGTTTGGCTGTAGGGTAGGTAAATCCACCAGAGAGGCAGTCATGACGTTGCGGTTGATAATGGAAGCGAGAATGAAAGACTGAAGAAAAATCAAGATGCGCTCATATGTTTTGTAGACCTTGAAAAAGCATTCGACAATGTAAAATGGTGCAAGATGTTCGAAATCCTGAGAAAAATAAGGGTAAACTGTAGGGAAAGACGGGCAGTTTACAATATGAACAGGAACCAAGAGAGAACAATAACAGTGGAAGACCAAGTGCTTGGATTAAAGGTGTGAGAATATCAGTGACATTGTACATCTAGCGTATTCCCCTAAATCAGTGACTCCGAACGCCTGTCAAATAATCACCCATTGTGGCAGTGCCCGTTAGTTTACTGGAGAATGTGCCTATGTCTGGCATGGTGATTTCGTGCGGTCCCTCCAACATTGCTGTCCTCAGTGAAACTGACGAAGAGTTGCAGAATTTGTTGACTAGAATAAACAGTCTAATCAGTACAGGACATGGGTTGACAGTAAATTGAAGGAAGACGAAAGTAATGAGAAGCAGCAGAAATGAGAAACTTAACATCAGAACTGAGGATCAGGAAGTAGACAGAGTTAAGGAATTCTGCGTGCTACCGAGGCTGTAAAACAACTCGTGACAGACGGAGCAAGGAGGACATAAAAAGTAGACTATCGCTGGCGAAACAGGCTTCCCGGCTGGTATCAAACATAGGTCTTAATTTGTGGAAAAATTTCTCAGAATGTACAACTGGAGCCCAGCATTGTGTGGAAAACCGGAACAGAAGAGAGTCGAAGCCATCAAGATGTGATGCTACATAGAATGTTGAGAATTAGGTGGATTGATAAGGCCAGAAATGAAGCGGTTCTCCGCGGGATCGACGAGGAAAGATACAAAAGAAAAACACAGACGAGAAGAAGGGACATTGTTATAGGAGATCTGTTAATACATCTGGGAATACTTTTCGTGGTACTATAGGGCATTGTAGAGGGTACAAACTGTAGAGGACGACGAAGATTGGAATACCTCCAGCAAATAATTGAGGTCTTAGCCCCCCCTCTCCCCCCCCTCCCCCACGTTCCAGCTAAGTGGGTCAGAGACATGCCAGTGCATATCGAGGTCTAGTACGTGGCTGAGCGCCTAACAGGACCCTCTTTCTTGAATTTCGGAAAAATGACGCTCTTGATTAATATTCCAATGCTCTATGAATGCATTTTTTGGCGTAAGTGACTGACAATTAAACGCGTTTTTGATCACATCAGATGCAGTTTCTCTGTAAACTGTGAAACAATATTTTCAGTGGGAATTCGAAATTGTCTAATTGAAAAAATTAACCCTTTCATTATTCTGATGTTCAACCGTAAGTACTAACTAAGGATGAACACTGGCAAAAACATCACTGACAGTATCTAGTAGTTCTTTGGGAACATTATATGACATTATCGTCATACACATAGCTAATACTACAGAATTTTAATTGCATTCTGCAGATTACATTTAAAAGTCGATATTCAATAAAATTTTAGGAAATATCATATATAATACCGACTAAGGAACTGCCCATTGCTAGGCCTTCGTTCGATGATATATTTTATCACTAAACGAAAAATAATTGAAAGTAGGCGCATTTTGCAGTAGATCTAGAAACTCATCTACGTCATCTGTATTCATCAGTTTACACGGCATTAAATTCTTTGTAATAATATTAGATTATAATGAAGAGATCAAGACCTCCTACCGTATCACTTACCACTGGACCCACAATACTTTGTAATAATATTATTGTTGTACATATTATAATACCATAATTATATTCATAGACGACCACTTAATTTCTCTCTCATTTATCCAAATACTGTAGGATATTTGATGCTTTAATATAAATATTAAATGGTTGACAAACAGTTCTCTATAACAGGCATTCATTGTTTTACTGATATAAGAAACCCGTATTCTACATATACTGAATGGACATCCTTTATTACACGATTTTCTGTCGCCAGTTCGTGACGATTTTACATTTTGTTTTTGTTTGTAAACGTCTGGAGGACTTTATTTTCATGTTATCTCAAACAAAGTTTATTTATAAGATCATTATACTGAAGTATTACAGAAAACATTTCGAGTAATGCTAAATAGTACGTAGAGATTTTGAACCCAGCTTTTTTGTCAAAGATTTATAAACAAGTTCTATTACTGTGTACAGTCCTTGCGAGAAATCGCTTGTTTCTTCTGACCACTGGAGGCCGATCTGTGGCTGTTTCTTCACTACTGTCGCTTATCAAAGCTGAAACACGACGATCGACTTCCAAGCCATCGGTTAGCAGCCGCCTCCTCGGCGTTCCGTACTTTACCACGGCGCCACTGATGGACCTCACTGGCGCGTAGCTGTCAGTATCGGCAAGCCAGTGCTGCGGTAACCAATAGAGACATATCTGCTACGACTACTTTCAGTGAGTTCATAGAGGGCAGTCTGCAATCAAAGCCAGTCAAATCATGTCCGTTGCCCATTTATTTATTTTAAAAGATCGTGAAAGGATTTATAGTGAACCATTTTGCATATAATTTTGGATATATTTTTGAATTACTGTTATTGCAAATTTCAACTCTACCATTTAGTGTAACATATTTCACGTAACGAGTACATGACTGGTTGTCAATGATGTTAATGCCGTATGCGATGGGTTGGGCTTCCGTATAAATTATGGAGAAGTGTCGGCTTATTCGGCAGTTCACGTGCTTGTTACGGATCATGCTCTGTTCACCGTGACTAGCCGCCATCATGGATACAACATTTTATTTTGCTATTATTATAGCTTTTATTCTAGATGCTTTTAGCCAGGTTCTGTTATATTGTACTGCAGTGCTTACGGCTTGAGTGTGGTCTAAATTATAGACCGAAACCGATTCCCAACAAAAATAAATATCTGTTGCGATCGATACTGTTTTAGCGTAATTTAATACTGACCCCAATCACTGTTCACTCTCTATTAAAATAACGCTCTCTAGAATTTCGTTGGGTAGTTCTTTTTTCAAACATACGTACCTCTGAAGCACACTTGGAAAATAATTACATCTTCCATAGTGGACTTTCCTTTGTAGGAATCGACCGCTCTACGTTCAAGCTCTTGGCTTTATCGGAAATGAAAGCGAAATACGGCAAGGATCCCTAGCTATCCGCTTTGCCAAGGCTGTCTTAAGAAAACTTCTTAAACCGTGCAAAGGTACTGAGCACCTCGACGAATTCATAAAAACTTTTTCATTGGAGGAAGAACAAGCAGTAGTGCTCCTCTATAAACATCAAAACAAGTCATTACTATATGTAATTTTAGAACTTGCCAAAAAACAAGGGGTTCCAGCTACGTCTTTCTACTGATCTGTAGTCCACTTTATTTTTTTTTTTCAGTTGAAACTTTTGTTACTCCTTTAATAATAACTCGATGCTAATGAAACTTTTACACAATCTTACTAAGTATGAGACTAGGTGTTGCGTGTGTAATTGATATAATTTTGCTGTTTTTAAATATTTAGTAAAACAAAAATGAGTAGCTTTACCCCGCCTACCCTATGAGTTCTATAGACATATGCTGACTGTTATGGCATATCGGACAACTACTGGGAAGATGTTGATCTTACTGGCAGAAAAAATTGATAGTGTTACATGACTAACAGAAGAAATCGGTTGACAGGAGACATACAGAGGCGTCAGTGAATCGTCTGTGCGGGAATATTACGTAAAACCTGGAGACGGAGATAAGGCTTTCTCTAGAAAGGAGCCGGCCAGAGTGGCCGTGCGGTTCTAGGCGCTACAGTCTGGAGCCAGGCGACCGCTGCGGTCGCAGGTTCGAATCCTGCCTCTGGCATGGATGTGTGTGATGTCCTTAGGTTAGTTAGGTTTGAGTAGTTCTAAGTTCTAGGCGACTGATGACCTCAGACGTTAAGTCGCATAGTGCTCAGAGCCATTTGAACCATCTTTGGAAAGGAGGCTCAAATGAACATATGTTGCAGTAGTTATGCAGAGATAAAGAAGCCAGCAGAGGAAATGCTGATGTGGAGAGCTGCAAAAGAAAAGTGTTCGGACTGAAGCCCACAACAACAATAGGTGATTGATGGAGAATTCACTCTGTCCACACTATGGAACACACATTTCCGGTATCATCACTAACACCTGAAGTGCCATTTCCAATGACATGCTTGACTGACCTCGTATTCCACTGCAACATTGTTATTTCTTTGTTTTCTTCGCCAGTGTCATTGAGCACCTTTCTTCAAGGTATTTTCCCGTACTTGCTGCTCTGGCCGCTCTGCATTCAGCCAGTCTCGTTGTCAAGCCTATGCTTTATTGTCTTTCTTTGTGTATCCCTGCGACCGGTATGCCTGCGAACACCAGCTAGTGTGTTTGTCGTTGGACGCGTCACAGGGCTCACCGAGGTGTGGTGGTGATCAGTCACAGCTCTTTGCCGTCTGTCAAATTATTCGTAAATACGACCTCCGACTTTAGCGCCTCTGCGACAGTGAAAAAAGAACAAAAACAGCGCCGGCTAAAGAGCTGTTAACAGGCTGGCAGCACCGCGACTAATGGTCGCTCGTGACGCCTGATCGGCGGGCAGCCGCTCCTGGCCGCAGTCCTCGGCGTTATACGAGATAAGCCTCGGCCGTCCCCCAGCCAGCGAATCGCGTCGCTCACTTCCACCGTTCCCTGGTCGGGCAGCTTCACACGGAGTACGCCTCCGACAGCTGGGCTCATTTCGTTAATAATGCGTGAACCGGTTTCGGCCACAGTCTTTGATCTAGGACGTTAAGTGACTACCGTGAGGTAGCCTCACACTTCACACACTGCGGGTAAAATTGTTGCCACATTTGGAGGTCATAAACATTCTCCTCATTAGCTACCAAACAATTTCAGGTCCCTATCTCATCGCCAGATACTTTCGCTCTTTTAAGAAAGCTAGTTATTCAAATACTGCTGGAATGTAAATATGAGTCTTAGGTACTCAAACACGTTCTTCCTACCTTTTTGCATCAGTCATTCAATGGGATAACAGCAAGTAGCTACGCCAGCATACCAGCCAGAGTACCACCAGCTGCGCCCAAAGCAAATCTCGTGGGCACTTGTGTAGCGCAAGTCTCTCGGTTTGATGACACTTCACGACCTGCGTGTCTTTATATGTACACTACTGGCCGTTAAAATTGCTACACCACGAAGATGACGTGCTACAGACGCGAAATTTAACCGACAGGAAGAAGATGCTGTGATATGCAAATTATTAGCTTTTCAGAGCATTCACACAAGGCTGCCGCCGGTGGTGACACCTATAACGTGCTGACATGAGAAAGGGCTCCAACCGATTTCTCATACACAAACAGCAGTTGACCGGCGTTGCCTGGTGAAACGTCGTTGTGATGCCTCGTGTAAAGAGGAGGAGTGCGTTCCATCACGTTTCCGACTTTGATAAAGGTCGGATTGTAGCCTATCGCGATTGTGGTTTATCGTATCGCGACATTGGTGCTCGCGTTGGTCGAGATCCAATGACTCTTAGCAGAATATGGAATCAGTGGGTTCAGGAGGGTAATACGGAATGCCGTGATGGATCCCAACGCCCTCGTATCACTAGCAGTCGAGATGACAGCCATCTTATCCGCATGGCTGTAACGGATCGTGCAGCCACGTCTCGATCCCTTAGTCAACAGATGAGGACGTTTGCAAGACAACAACCATCTGCACGAATAGTTCGACGACGTTTGCAGCAACATGGACTATCAGTTCGGGGCCGGCCGAAGTGGCCGCGCGGTTCTGGCGCTGCAGTCTGGAACCGCGAGACCGCTACGGTCGCAGGTTCGAATCCTGCCTCGGGCTTGGATGTGTGTGATGTCCTTAGGTTGGTTGGGTTTAACTAGTTCTAAGTTCTAGGGGACTAATGACCTCTGCAGTTGAGTCCCATAGGGCTCAGAGCCATTTGAACCAGCCATTTATCAGTTGGAAGATCTTGGCTGCGGCTACCCTTGACGCTGCATCACAGACAGGAGCGCCTACGATGCTGTACTCAACGACGAAGCTGGGTGCACGAATGGCAAAACGTCATTTTTTCGGTGAATCCAGGTTCCGTTTACAGCATCTTGATGGTCGCCTCCGTGTTTGGCGACATCGCGGTGAACGCACATTGGAAGTGTGTGTTCGTCATCGCCATACTGGCGTATCACCCCGCGTGATGGTATGGGCTGCCATTGGTTACACGTCTCGGTCATCTCTTGTTCTCATTGACGGCACTTTGAACAGTGGACGTTACATTTCAGATGTGTTACGACCCGTGGCTCTACCCTTAATTCGATCCCTGAGGAAACTTACATTTCAGCAGGATAATGCACGACCACATGTTGCAGGTCCTGTACGGGCCTTTCTGGATACAGAAAATGTTCGACTGCTGCCCTGCCCAGCACATTCTCCAGATCTCTCACCAATTGAAAACGTCTGGTCAATGGTAGCCGAGCAACTGGCACGTCACAATACGCCAGTCACTTCTCTTGATGAACTGTGGTATCGTGTTGAAGCTGCATGGGCAGCTGTACCTGTACACGCCATCCAAGGTCCAGGACAACATCTTGCAGTAGAACCGGTAGTTCCTGTTCCAAAAACGTTCGATATTTGCGTCCATTCATTGTGCAGTCAATAAAATATGGACCGATCAGTTTGTTTCCTATGACGCCACACTGTACGTTAATCAACCAAAGACGTTGATGGTCAACTTGCCGTAGCCAGTGCGGGTTGTCCACACTTCAGTAATTCATGTTATGCTGGTTAACGCTACCATAGTTTGTGAATCTAGAGTCATTGGAAAATAGTAGCACAGCGAAGAACGTGGAAGTCGTTTGCGTTTGTTGACGTGCCCGTTCACAAAGGTTACGGAGTCATGGAAATCGACTCCATGAAGTACTTGATGCAGTGACACGTAGTGTGGACGATACATACGACGATGCAGTATTGTGACAGTACTATCTACGGACATACCGGAATTGCCGTTGTATCGCCGAGCGCTTATCCGTGGGTTGGGGCGCACTGCAGCTAGTACACTTATTTCATTAGCTTCTCCTGTAACACGTTACCTTTTGCCGGTCTGTGTGCTGCCATCAGACACAATACCCGTTCTCAACCTTGGAAAAGAACGAAAAGAGCGAGCTTTCTCCGGAAAACGCTACGCATACAAGGCAACAACAGTCTCAGCATTTCTCCTACATTGTCCGTAAAGCAGGATCATATCAATTTTCTCTTCTGTGGTTGCAACATTCATCGTCCACTTGCACGTCTGTTCTCCATATCATAGGTATGTGTGCAGGAAATAGACACTGCGCAAGTATTGCAATGTTTAGAGCCGTTATCTGTCCTGCGTCTGCACGATATATCAGCCCGCAGTGCACTGCCTGATATGATACGTCGTAGTTCGCTACACGGCCACGGTGGCGCGTTGAGTAGTCCCCTGTTCGATAAATCGGAGGAATAGATCGCTGCGAATGGGGTTTTACAAGTAGAAGTTATGAAATACTGGCCTGTCCTATCCTCGCAGCATGGATGTGGTTCCCCACATGTCATTGGATATTCAAGGGCCATTGAGTAGCAGGTCGCAAACCAACATTGTGTACCCACTTCTATTCCTCCTATTACTGCGCCATCTGTAGCGAAACGAAGAAAATGCTTTAGACAAAACGTACATAGATTTTTGCAATAGACCCGCAATCTGGAAAAAAAGCGGAAGTTCCGATTGAAGATTTCAAAGTTGTCCTCCGTCACCCACGCACGAATTCGGATAGGGGGTCGAGTGTGGTATCTTCGAGTGTCCCCCTCCGACGCAAATAAATTGGAATCATAACTTTTTTGATCCGATGTGTAGTTTTCCAGATATTTCAATGTCGTCAGTTAAAATGAACACCTGCCGGCGGCTGTGGCCGAGCGGTTGTAGGTGCTTCAGTCCGGAACCGCGCTGCTGCTACTGTCGCAGGCTCGAATCCTGCCTCGGGCACGGATGTGTGTGATGTCATAAGGTTAGTTAGGTTTAAGTAGTTGTAACTGTAGGGGACTGATGACCTCAGATGTTAAGTCCCACAGCGCTTAGAGCCATTTGAACCATTTTTTTTTAATGAACACCATGTATAACTATGTTCTTGTTTAGGTAGATGAGGTTGAGCAGACTTCATTACGCTCCGCTGTGCAACAGGGTGTCACCCGTGGTTGGTTGCGAACTGTGGTCCGAGCCAGCGCGTCGTTGATTACGGAGCTCGCCGACGCAGCGTCGCAGGTGTTTGAGGGTTGATCGCTTCAGTGGGGTTTGCGGCTTTGTGTGTGTGACATCGTCGTCGTCTCGTCTCGTCCTTCGCTGGGTGTGAGCCTGACAGCGCCCTAGTCCGTTCCTGGTTCCTTCTGACGGCGTCGAAAAGTGTTGCACTTAAACCTTACTGTGGGTTTTTAATTTTGAAAGCTGACACGTAACGTGCAGCACCGATCTTTAGAACCACGACTGGTTACCTGAAACTTTTCATGTTCATAGAACTGATCAAATATTTTGTACTATGGTTCAAATGGCTCTGAGCACTATGGGACTGAACATCTGAGGTCATCAGTCCCCTAGAACTTAGAACTACTTAAACCTAACTAACCTAAGGACATCACACACATCGACGCCCGAGGCAGGATTCGAACCTGCGACCGTAGCGGTCGCTCGGCTCCAGCTGAAGCGCCTAGAACCGCTCGGCCACCCCGGCCGGCTATTTTGTACTTCTCATGTTATATCAGACCAAGTGCATGCGGCCGATTTTGACAGTGAGATTTCTGTGTTCTTTGTGAAATTCGTAGATCGCCCCCAAGTAGGCAAGTTCCTATTAAAGCACGGTAATCAGGTTCCCTTCTGGCGTAGAGATGGCTCGGGCATTGTGGTGCTGCATGCGAATGCTGACGCTAACTCCGGAGGCAGATGACATTTATCTTAAAAAAGTTTCGGCTCAATATGGTGACGTGACAGGCATTCGCCGTGAACGTTATTCAAGGCAACCCAAGGTACAATGTCACAGCAGTATACGTTCGGTGGAAACGCAAATCAAAACGAACATTCCGTCTCACTTCCAAGTTTGTACCTATCGTATTGATGTTACACACAGCCGACAGGTGTTTTCTGTGCAACGAAAGGGGCCTTCTTTGAACCAACTTCCCGCGAAGAGTTTTTGTTTCACGGTCTTCCTTGGAACAGCGCCGTAAGCTAACGGTTGCTGACATTGCCCATGCTGGTAACGAATTTGGGGCTACATCTTCCCCCGTTTCTGGCGATCATTCGACAGTTCCTACTAATTTCCCTCGTTGCAAACAGAACCTGACCCCGTTCCTGCTACTGCTTGGGCGGCGGCGAGCGCGATCCATAATAAGTGACGCCGCACACAGGACTGTGGTGAATTACTGTGCCTTCTCCTGTCCAAGCTTCCCATTGGCCGTGTTTGTCTGTCACTCTCAGCGGTAGTGTGATACCACATAGCCCTCGCGATGTGCATATCGAGAAGGCAGCCTCCGGTATTCCTGCTGCTACAGGCGTGGCTCCTACACAGCCGCCCCGGAGCGTTGGAATCGTGACCTTTGCAACCCCCATCACAAGTGCAACAGGTGATACATCAATGCCAACCTGTTCCTACGTCTACTCTCGGCGACGGGGATAGTCATTTGCCATTTATTGCGACTCCCGTTGCGGAAGTTGTTACTCCAGAGCTGTCTCCCACTGTCTCTGAAATTCACTCTGATTGCCCTCCATTAGGGAGCCGGCACACCTTGCAGATTGACCCTTCTGTGGGGCAGGCGTCTGACGTTGAGAAGTCGAAGACTGATATGGAAGTGGTTCAAGATCTGCCTCCACCGCCTGCTGCTCATGGTATTATAACTCGCAGCCCGCGTAAACAACGAGTACAGACTGACAGTGCAGCGGTGGATTGCAAAAGTAAGGATGCAGTAGGGTCCGGTACTGGCACCCCGTCCTCGGATTTACTATTGCGCTCCACGATGGACTGTGACGGACGACTGGATGAATAGTCATGTTGCTCTGTTGTCCTTTCTGTGCATTTCTTCCTTGTTTGATGGCTCAAGAATATACATTTGTCACGCCAAATATTAAGCGATATCTGCACCTAGCTTCGCTGCGTCAATATACAATGATGAGCCAAAACTTTATGACCACATGCTTTATAGTTTATTTGTCCGTCTTTGGAGCGAAATACATCACTGATTCTGCGAATCATGGATGCAACCGTTTGTTGATAGGTTTGTGGAGGTATGTGGAATTCGATGTCTACACACAGGTCACGTAATTCGCGTAAATAATAGGCCGCTGATTTGCGTGCGCAGTGATGGCCCGAGGTGGGTTCCATAGGATTTACGCAAGGCGAATTTGGTCGCCGAGCCATCAACGAGAGTTCATTATAATGCTCTTTAAACCTCTGTAGCAAGGTTCTGGCTCCGAGACGCGGAAACATACTGCTGAAAGATGACCTGAGCCGCACGGGGTAGCCGTGTGGTCTGGGGCGTCTTGCCACGGTTCGCGCGGCCCCCCCCCCCCCCTCCTCCCCGTCGGAGGTTCGAGTCCTCCCTTGGTCATGGGTGTGTGTATTGTCCTTCGTGTGAGTTTAAGTGGTGTGTAAGCCTAGGGACCGATGATCCCAGCAGTTTGGTCCCATAATAATTACCAAAAATTTCCAAAAGATGACATGGAAGTCAGGGAAGACATCAGACATGAAGGAATGCAGCTCTCAGCGTGTCTTCGATTACTACCACAAATCTCACACAAGCGCAGGAGAATGTCTCCATAGCATAATACTGCTCCCATCATCCTGCGACCGTGGCGCGCTCCACGTCTCGAGGCGCCGTTCACCTCGATGACGGCGTTTGAAGAGACGACCATCTCTACCTTGTGCAGCATAAATGTGATTCATCCGGAGAGCCGCCACGTCTCCATTGTTCGACGGTCGAATCCCTATGGTACCGTGCCCACTGCAATCGCAACTGACAATGTTGTTTGGTTAACATGTGAACACGTAGGGGCAGTCTGCTGCGGAGCTCCGTGTTCAACAATGTACGATGAACAGTGTGCCCCGAAAGACTTGTGCGTGCATCAGCACTGCGATCTTTCGGGAGAGATCCTACAGATCACTATGCATCGTACTTTACAGACCAGAGCACATGTCCAACTATTTAGCGCCTAGTGGCAGATTCACTGTCTTCTACCTCTTTCCGTAGATACTCACGACAGTAGCACGTGAATATTCGACCAGCTTCGCCGTTTTCGAGATAGTCGTTCACAGGCTCTGTGCAATAATAATGTGCCCTTTGTCAAAGTTACTTATCTCAATGGATTCCCCTATTTGCCGCACATGTCTTCTCTAGGATGATCCTCCGTCCGTGTCTGCTCCGCTTACATACTTCTGTTACTGCGTCACGGCATCCAACGTCGCGGTGGGCAGTGGTCATAATGTTTTGGCTTGTTGTTGTTGTTGTTGTGGTCTTCAGTCCAGAGACTGATTTGATGCAGCTCTCCATGTTACTCTATCCTGTGCAAGCTTCTTCATCTCCCAGTACCTACTGCAGCCTACATCCTTCTGAATCTGCTTAGTGTATTCATCTCTTGGTCTCCGTCTATGATTTTTACCCTCCACGCTGCCCTCAAATACTAAATTGGTGATCGCTCGATGCCTCAGAACACGTCCCACCAACCGATCCCTTCTTCTAGTCAAGTTGTGCCACAAACTCCTCTTCTCCCCAATTCTATTCAATACCTCCTCATTAGTTATGTTTTGGCTTGTCAGTGTATATTTATATGACTCCTGTGCGGATACAGTGTTCCTGCAAAAGGTTTTATTTACCCGTTTTCCACTCCCTGGATTTTGAACTGTGTTCAATGTGGCCCCCGAAGATTCAATGGAAACTACCTTATTCTTTCAGAATGCATTCCCAATACTGAGGTAAACGATTTAGAGTCTGTCAGAGGGACTGACTGTAGACTTTTTGACCTCGCGTTGATTGTCTTACATGCCCGCTCTGGTTCTGGTCACACAGATGAACGTTTTCGCTTTTATAAAGAGAAGATTATTTTATCTTTTATGTAGGAGTTCTCGAGGTATACTGTAGGGCTGTGATTTTAACTTGTTTTGATTTGTATTGATTATCCTTCACATTTTAATTAATGTTGAGTTTTAAAGGAGCTGATACCCTCGATACACCTGAAAGATGTTTGTGAATGTAAATATCCTACATTTTACTGCAGGACTGAGCACTTCTACTAACCGGTTGGATGTACGATCGCATATTTGCAGTCGACGCTTTCCCTGCTAGCCTCACTGTGTTTTGACCGTCACTCTCCAACTTGATAGGCAACCGGTGTAACTATTCCATTCCCCGTTGATGTTAAATGTCGCTCAGTTGGCAGATCCTTCTCTACATGATGCGACACACAATGTGTGGGAACGTAGTCTTCGATCTTCTGGGAAGTCCTCTACCACTCTCGAATGGTGGACTGCTCTGGCTAAACTGAAGCTCCGTCAAACTTTGATCACTTATTCTGCTGCTAGGGCGGGGGATTTTCGGAGAACTCATGCATTTCATTATTTTTTCTTGCGCGACTTGTATGGCGGTGTAGATCGCCCACCCCTGAGGATTGCAGATTTACGATGTATTACAACAAATTTGTTAAAGTTGAAGCAGCGGCAGATGGAAGTGTTGCGATCGAAACCACAGTCACTACAGCGGCCGTCACGAACATAGGCATCTCAAGGTCATCTCTCGGTGCTACAGCATTGGCAGTTAGTAATACGAGGGTTGTCCAGAAAGTAAGTTCCGATCGGTCGCTAAATGGAAACCACAGTGAAAATCAGAAACATTTTATTTGCAAGAGTTGGCTACGCTTTGCAAATACTTCTCTACATAGTCGCCGCTCCGACTTAGACATTTGTCGGAGCTTTATGCCAAATTTCCAACACCATCGTCATAGAAGGCAGCCGCCTGTCCTTTGCGATAATTCTCTATGCTGGTCTATGGCGCTTAGCCTGCGCCCAAGTGTTGTCTTCGTATCCAGTGTTTCATGTGAAAGAGATGATGCTCAGGACGAGCCAATTAGGGCTGCGTTGTGGATGATCGAACACTTCCCATCGAAAAGGCTGCAGGAGCGAATTCACCGCCCCTGGAGAGTGCAGCTGAGAATTGCCATGAAGAAGGAAATGATTGGCAGTTGTGTTATGTGTGCTGCATTCATTAAGGCGAAACCCCACAGTGGGCCCTCCTACTTGGCGGAAGACATCGTTGTTCTAGGCACACAGTGCGTTCACAACAGAAAAGAGCGTCTTGATGCGATAGACGGTCATACTAGAGACACTACGCAATACATCTGTGCAAAACTTCATCATGTTTTCACTGTGGTGTCCATTTCGCGACCGATCGGAACTTACTTTCTGGACAACCCTCGTAATTTGAAATGTTATTAGTAAAAATTCGGGCCGGCCGAAGTGGCCGTGCGGTTAAAGGCGCTGCAGTCTGGAACCGCAAGACCGCTACGGTCGCAGGTTCGAATCCTGCCTCGGGCATGGATGTTTGTGATGTCCTTAGGTTAGTTAGGTTTAACTAGTTCTAAGTTCTAGGGGACTAATGACCTCAGCAGTTGAGTCCCATAGTACTCAGAGCCATTTGAACCATTTTTTGAGTAAAAATTCCTAAAAACTATTAGACGTCTCTATTTATACTCTAGAATATCACGGAGTACTTTCCAAAAGAAAATTCTTACCATCTGCTACGAAAAAAATAAAAACTAACGCTACAAGAACTGTTGAAAAAAAATTTTTGTAGTTCAACCTGTGGAGAAAACTGAACGACTGACATTTGGACCGAAGGTAATATATGAACGTCCTCAAAGTTTATGGATGTGTGTGATACACATTGCATTGTGAAAACATGAAGGTATCACGAGATAAAATATAAAATACCGTAATAGATGTGAAACTATTCAGCACGTGTAACGAGAAATGTCATCGCTGATGAATCTGCATTCAGTTGAGCCTTGTAGAAACTTTCAGCTAGGCAGCTGTTAAGAAGTTTGACATGTTGTATATACAGCTTGTTGTTTCCTGTAGCTTACCCCAACTTTTCTCAGAATTTCGAACATCTTGCACCATTTTATGTTGTCGAACGCTTTTTTCAGGTTGACAAATTCTATGAGCGTGTCTAGATTTTTCCTCAGTCTTGCTTCCATTTCAACCGCATTGTCAGAGCTCCCTCTCTGGTGCCTTTACCTTTCCTAAACCCAATCTTACCGTCGTCTAACAAATCCTCAATTTTCTGTTCAATTCTTCTGTATACTATTTTCGCCACCAACTTTTATGCAGGAGCTTTCAAGATGATTATGTAATAATCGCCGCACTTATCGGCTCTTGCTGTCTTCGGAATTGTGTGGGTGATGGTATTCCGAAAGTCAGCTGGTATATCGATAGTCTCATACATTCTACACACCAACGTGAATAGTACTAGGTCCCATATCTCTTCCCTGCGGGCTCCTGTTTCTTCTTCTGTGATGTCATCAGACACGTACTCACCCTCGTATTCTTTTCGCCTGCCCGCTCTCTCCTCGCAGCTGATAGCGGTATTCCCATTGCGCTCTGAAAGTTACCATCCTCGCTTGTAATTTCACCGAAGGTTGTCTTCTCTATATGCTGAGTCAGCCCTTTCGACTATGAGTTCTTTTTCGATATCTTCACGCTGTTCATGTGGCCGTTTCGCCTTAGCTTCCCTCATTTCCTATTTATTTCACTCCTAATGTAATATTAATGGATTTCAGATACTTTGCGTATGAGATATTTATCATAAAAGAAAAGGACAGCCAACGAGTTGTAGTTCGTAAAGATGCTAAGCATCACAGCGCGAGAGTAAAGAGATGAAATACTTTTTTTTTAATGTGCGCCTATACCAAAACGCGCGTCCAGCGTTTAAATACTCTAAATAAACACTATGACCCGCTGGGCGCAGATATTTAAGATCATTGCCGCAGCGCTTGATAGCAAGAAGCTGCGAAACAGAAGAAAGAACAATCTATCTTTTGTTAAGAAATATTCTAGAGACTTCGTTATCCCTTGTACTTTTCGTCGCCGACAAGTTAAGACGTACTACATAGAATTGCTACAAGTGGTATTTTTATTTTGTGTAAAAACTATGTAAAACGACGAACAAACATTAGGTAGCTCGGGTGTGGATACAATGTACTTACGCGCACGCATTGGCATTTAATTTTAAGAAGGAACGGACTGACAAAGTAGCGATTATTGGACTGCGCTATTTACAAAAGAAATATCAGATGTAAGTCATACATTTATTGAGTATTTGTCAATGTGTAGAAGTTTAAAGCCAATTTGTCCAAAATATATTAATATTTTACGATGCAGTAATTTTCTTCTTATCCTTTTCTTTCACTAACCAAAATTGATGTTCAAATTGTATATGAGCTTTGTTACAAGTTCGCTTTTTATCGCGGTGTTTCCATTGTATTTGGGAGACCACTAATGTGTTCAACTTCCGATCTGTTAATCTTTCTCTTACGAAATTCCACTAATTTGTTTTCATTTCCGTTTTTATATTCAAATAGGTCCCTTAGGTATTTTCATCGAAGATTCTGATTTCGTGAAGGCAATCCGGGTCAAAAAGTCAATTATTCGCGTAATCAATCCGTACGTCTCCTGAACACAATCGAGAACCGGATCAATCAATAATATCTCTCTTTTTTAAAGTCGTACTAAAAAACGGCCACACAGGATAGCCGTAAGTACGCAATTTAGCGATAGGTTGTATTTTGTCGGTGAATATTACCAACCAACAGTTACAGCATAACTATTATTAATAAGCAAGTTCCTAACGCCAGATGTGGCGCCCGAACAGGGACATGACTAAAAACTAATCTGTTCCTTTTATTTTTCACACAAACAACTGGGGGAGACTTGGAACCGAGTCGCAGAAAAATCAGTAAAAGAAAAAAAAATTGTAGTACGAAACCACAACAGCCGTAAATTGCAGCGCTCAAGACAACAAAAAGTGAGTACGACTTATCATTACGTTTGAAGCTTTGCGTACCAAATATACAATCAGCTAATGAGAATACGTTCTCTACGCTTTATTCCTTTTCCTTTCGCTCTCTAAATTCCAAATTTCCGCTTCCTTTTTTCCAGTTAGAACAGTCTCTTTCACATCATTTCGCTTAAAATAGTTAGAAATAGTTAGTCAAAATTTCAATTGTTTATATTTTAGTTTATCAAAATGGCCGCTATCTATACCAGTTTCAGTGGTGTATAAGTGTTTTTCACTTATTTTATCTCACCAGTTGCCATATTGGCATCTTCGTGTGCTAGAGTTTCAATTGTTCATAACGCGCAAGCAACATCTGAGAAATCAGGATGCGAAATCATTGGCGCGCCTGACAAGTGAAAATCATAATTATAAATTATCTTTTCTGGCTCGTGTGGTGTAACTACGCTAAATTTAAGATGGAAGATGAGCAACCCAGACAAATTAGACCACGCGTAGGTGTAAACAAACTTGAATGCTCGTTGTCAGATGTACTAAAATTGTTTGCTGATATGAAAACCAGTTTTGAAGCGCACATGGGACACTTAACAAACAAAAGTGACAATATTGAATTGCAGATCAATCCGTTAACAAACAAATGTGACAATACCGAAATGCAGATCAGTCAGAGGACACTCAAGTGCGAATGACCAATACAAATTCTGTTATTACCGAAGTCCAAACACAAATCAAAAGTTCGAATGACACCATGGAAGAAAAAACTAAAGCCATTACCACTGCTTACGCAAGCGAGCTAAACGCAAGCGTACATGCAAAAATAGAGTGTTCTTTCCATGGTGGATTCCGCCGATACCAACCTTGGAAGAAAGTTTACACATTTGCAGACCCAAGTCGATGTGTGTAAATCAACAGCGAGTGACTCTTTGAAACATTACTACGATGATTCAAAAAGAGTAGGCCAGTTGACAGAAGGTGTCAGCCACATTGGCGAGCGAGTAGAAAACCTTGCTCAGCGAATATCCGATGTCAATATTGACAAAAGGATCGAAGATGTCACCGCAGGAATAAGCAAGAAACTTAATAGGGAATTTTAAAAGTGGATACAATCCAAGAAATGGTAAATTGAAAGTAAGGTACACTCTGATCTAAAAGATGCAGTTAAATCCGCCACAGTAGAAATCCTAACCGTTCCCGGTACTTCTGGTGACACTTTAACCAGTGAATTAGGCGAAATCAGACGAGCCTTTAGCCACGATCTTCCAGAACGGAAGCAACGGCTGACCAGTGACATAGATCAGCTGAAAAGGCAAGTTGTAGAATTGCAAGCTGACAATCAAAGCGATTATTCATTACCGCCAGAACAAGATACTCGTCAATATCCCGAGTATCAAGTACAGTTATCACCAACTGTAAATAATACGCGTGATAAAGCTTCAACGTCACGTAGTCATACCGATCAACTGACACTCTTTGAACTAATGCGAGATGAGAGTGTGCTGAAACAGAGTCTTCCAGCCTTTTATACCTGAAAAACGAAATATACATCCCATGGTATTTCTAAAATCATTCACAGGTGCTTTTCCAGAATCATGGAACAACAGACAGCGAATACAGTTTATATTAGGGTATTTGCACGGAGAAAGATCAATTTGGGGTACCGAAATAATAGACAAATGTCACACTTACGCAGATGTCGAAAGGCATTTTTTTGCATAAATTCTGGAGTTCTGGTATACAACAAAGCCTCCGAAAGGAGGTCTACCACGCCGAACCTTTCAACACCATGGGAGGAGGTTTGAGGCGTTATTTCGAAAAATATCTACGCCCATATCACGCCCATTTAAACCAAACATGTCATCATGATCTTAAAGTCAAAACTTCCTGTGTCAATATGGGAACAATTGGTGAATGTGAGTGAGGAGGACCAGGAAGCCTTTCTTTCCGTTCTTGACAATTTGGATATGATCTGTGAGGATGTGCGTGCGAGTGCGTGGAATAATTGCAATAATGGACCGCCCGCTTCGCAACAGCACGTAGCAAACTGTGTCAACGGAATGTCGTACCAACGGGACAATCAAACGCTCAGCCTTACAGCAATCATAATAATTTCAACCGCCGCAATGGAAAACCCTATAGTAGATATCCAAACCAGAATAGATACAACCCGATTTATCAAAACACACAGCGACAGTACGGTAGCTCACCAATAAATCACAACGGTAATTACCAGTATCCGGACAACAGGAAATATAATGGAAATCGTCACAAGGGAAAGAAATGGAACAATTATAAAGGGCCACAACAGTACAGTCAGCCAAGTCATTTCACTCCCTCACATCAAATGAATTCTTTACAGCCCCAAAATGCGACATTTTTTCGCCAACTCAACCAACAGTTCAGGAACAATAATCAGAACAACCCGCAGCATGCTTTTCTTAATACCGCCAGTTATAATAGCCAAGGAAACGCGACCATTTTTTATACACAGGCGAACCAAGCATCAAACGCGATGTCAAATGACACGCAATTAAGTGATGCACAGTTCGTACGGGATACGAACGCAAGTTTTCAGCCTAGCATGACAAAAAATCATAATCAAGTAAAAATAACTGAAATTTTAACTCCACCCACGTTGGAAAACCATTAGCAGCTTCTTTATGCCTTCAAGGGGAAGCTGCGGACCGAAATTACAACACCCTGAAGTAACCTTAGGCGACAAGTTAAGACAACCTCTCATATCTTTAACCACTCAAGCCAACCTAAGAAAAAAGGCGCATGACAAACACATTAGCAAGGCCTTATCGTATCGTATAAATGAACAAGTATGAACAAGTGCTATTAAAGACCCACTTCAAACCATCTTTGATTCATCATGAGAATCGCAAGTGGCAGCACTTGTATGAAAGACCACTTATTATACTAAAAAAACCGTACATTGGTTGATATATATATATATATATATATATATATATATATATATACATATATATATATATATATATATATATATATACTCCTGGAAATGGAAAAAAGAACACATTGACACCGGTGTGTCAGACCCATCATACTTGCTCCGGACACTGCGAGAGGGCTGTACAAGCAATGATCACACGCACGGCACAGCGGACACACCAGGAACTGCGGTGTTGGCCGTCGAATGGCGCTAGCTGCGCAGCATTTGTGCACCGCCGCCGTCAGTGTCAGCCAGTTTGCCGTGGCATACGGAGCTCCATCGCAGTCTTTAACACTGGTAGCATGCCGCGACAGCGTGGACGTGAACCGTATGTGCAGTTGACGGACTTTGAGCGAGGGCGTATAGTGGGCATGCGGGAGGCCGGGTGGACGTACCGCCGAATTGCTCAACACGTGGGGCGTGAGGTCTCCACAGTACATCGATGTTGTCGCCAGTGGTCGGCGGAAGGTGCACGTGCCCGTCGACCTGGCACCGGACCGCAGCGACGCACGGATGCACGCCAAGACCGTAGGATCCTACGCAGTGCCGTAGGGGACCGCACCACCACTTCCCAGCAAATTAGGGACACTGTTGCTCCTGGGGTATCGGCGAGGACCATTCGCAACCGTCTCCATGAAGCTGGGCTACGGTCCCGCACACCGTTAGGCCGTCTTCCGCTCACGCCCCAACATCGTGCAGCCCGCCTCCAGTGGTGTCGCGACAGGCGTGAATGGAGGGACGAATGGAGACGTGTCGTCTTCAGCGATGAGAGTCGCTTCTGCCTTGGTGCCAATGATGGTCGTATGCGTGTTTGGCGCCGTGCAGGTGAGCGCCACAATCAGGACTGCATACGACCGAGGCACACAGGGCCAACACCCGGCATCATGGTTTGGGGAGCGATCTCCTACACTGGCCGTACACCACTGGTGATCGTCGAGGGGACACTGAATAGTGCACGGTACATCCAAACCGTCATCGAACCCATCGTTCTACCATTCCTAGACCGGCAAGGGAACTTGCTGTTCCAACAGGACAATGCACGTCCGCATGTATCCCGTGCCACCCAACGTGCTCTAGAAGGTGTAAGTCAACTACCCTGGCCAGCAAGATCTCCGGATCTGTCCCCCATTGAGCATGTTTGGGACTGGATGAAGCGTCGTCTCACGCGGTCTGCACGTCCAGCACGAACGCTGGTCCAACTGAGGCGCCAGATGGAAATGGCATGGCAAGCCGTTCCACAGGACTACATCCAGCATCTCTACGATCGTCTCCATGGGAGAATAGCAGCCTGCATTGCTGCGAAAGGTGGATATACACTGTACTAGTGCCGACATTGTGCATGCTCTGTTGCCTGTGTCTATGTGCCTGTGGTTCTGTCAGTGTGATCATGTGATGTATCTGACCCCAGGAATGTGTCAATAAAGTTTCCCCTTCCTGGGACAATGAATGCACGGTGTTCTTATTTCAATTTCCAAGAGTGTATATATATATAAGTTGTCAAACTATGTGTGAAGTATAAGCGTACATAAGAATAATGCACAGGACTAACACCCTGTCGACCTGCCTTCGCAAGAGAAGTAATTTATGTGAGCACCTGAAATAAAATATACGTGAGCACCTGAAATATAATATACGTATTTATTGTAGGAAAGCAAGATTTGCCTTAGATGTAAGTTAGTTTTAAGTTAATTGAGCCATGAATGGCCACAGCCAAAGGGCTGACAAATAAATTATATAGTAGGGACGTGCTAAGTGGCACCTGCTACCACTAGTTTTAAGTATAGCAAAGCTCCCTCCTCTTTATGAAACAAATTAAAATGATCATTCGGACAAGAATGATTGCTCGTAAATAAAAGTTGATTAAGGTCGCTTATTCTTATGAGGTAAATGTTATGTTATGTACAAGGCGTGTTTGACAACAATTTTTATGAGACCACCTGTGAAAAGCAGCAGACAAAGGCAGCAGCGTAGCATATAAGAATCAAGAAAATCAATAACGATCCAGGTAGCCGGAAAGAAATGCGCAGCTCAATTATTTTTATTACAGTACGGAAAAAACGATATGCGTTCATAACAATTTTACGGCACAGTGCAGCTGAAATACTTACAAAGATCGCTTATAAGTAAACTAATTTAATACCAGAAGCGTCTATTTCAGGTTCTCGAGATAGGACGACTGTTTCTTTTTTTGAGAACAGAAGATAGCTATCAGACTCTGTTCGCTGGTAATGCATGGTGTGAGCAATTTTAGATATGTATAGAGAAATGTTGGAGAGCTGGATCAGACGACACTGAGACTACTATATAGATTTAATTACGCTAACTATTTGTCATGAAAAACTAGGGTGATAATGTACAATTTATGGTAGGCTCGATATTTCATATGTCATAACATTGTATCTTCAAATCTCTTCACTCCATAAAAGTCTATTGTGTTTTCCTCTAATCAGTATCCTTACCTCCCTACCCTACCAAGGAGAGAACTGAATTTTACGGACTGATTGCATGCTTGATACGTACAGACTGTACGTATGGATGGTCGTGACACATTGGTTGTCGACAGGCTATGCTTATTTTCCGCGAAATGCGAATTCAATTAAGATTTGTTATGTGCAATTGCACGATAGGGAACACCAAGCTTCCAAATTTCCCTAATGGAAACTTGAACATGAACTGTTCATCACGTAAACGAAGCCACATTCACTATGTCTTCAAATTAACGACGTAATTAACAGACAGAAAATAAAAGAGCTCAACTTGAGAAAATAGTAATTATTGTAAAAAGAAAAGAATAACAACATTTCGAACAAAGTGTAAACCTAAAGTGCCTTGGAAGCACAAACTACGAATGAGAGATGCGTTTCTTCGTCAGGCCTTGTAGTCTTTTCTTTGTAAGTAATTTTTAGACATAATATGTATACCGAATGTTAACTGTACTTCGTAGTAATAATGCAGTCATCAATTTATGGACACGTATATGCTGCTGCGTGTGAACCGACCACAGGCAAGCAATAAACGGCCACGTATGAAAGATGTGCGTGTGAACTTCAACATGACGACCAAATACTGTACATATAGACACGAAATAATAATGTGTGAACTGAAAAGGTGATAACTCTATGGACACGTGTGTAATTCCACGTGTGAAGTAATGTTATAAGTTCTTGTACCACGAAACCAAGATGTAGAAAGCCGAATTGTGCAGTGGATAGGCACTTGGTGCAGGGAGTGGCAACTGTCCCTTAACATAGACAAATGTAATGTATTGCGAATACATAGAAAGAAGGATCCTTTATTGTATGATTATATGATAGCGGAACAAACACTGGTAGCAGTTACTTCTGTAAAATATCTGGGAGTATGCGTGCGGAACGATTTGAAGTGGAATGATCATATAAAATTAATTGTTGGTAAGGCGGGTACCAGGTTGAGATTCATTGGGAGAGTGCTTAGAAAATGTAGTCCAGCAACAAAGGAGGTGGCTTACAAAACACTCGTTCGACCTATACTTGAGTATTGCTCATCAGTGTGGGATCCGTACCAGATCGGGTTGACGGAGGAGATAGAGAAGATCCAAAGAAGAGCGGCGCGTTTCGTCACAGGGTTATTTGGTAACCGTGATAGCGTTACGGAGATGTTTAATAAACTCAAGTGGCAAACTCTGCAAGAGAGGCGCTCTGCATCGCGGTGTAGCTTGCTCGCCAGGTTTCGAGAGGGTGCGTTTCTGGATGAGGTATCGAGTATATTGCTTCCCCCTACTTATACCTCCCGAGGAGATCACGAATGTAAAATTAGAGAGATTAGAGCGCGCACGGAGGCTTTCAGACAGTCGTTCTTCCCGCGAACCATACGCGAATGGAACAGGAAAGGGAGGTAATGACAGTGGCACGTAAAGTGCCCTCCGCCACACACCGTTGGGTGGCTTGCGGAGTATGAATGTAGATGTAGATGTAGATGTAGATGAATAAGTGTTGTACTTGCCGCAACCGGTACTGTACGCCTTTCCACGGACACATTCTTCGACACAGCTGCGGGAATCGCCCGTCTGGCTGCTTCCGTAATTCCGAGTCGATGAAAAACTGTAAAAACTCACTACACAGCTAAAAGACACCAAACGTTCTGCCTCTCGCAGAACAATGCTGCTAGCGTGGTGAAGCTGTCATGTTACTATCACGTGTCTAGGACAAACGGACGTAACACAGAGTACGCTGCGCGCTCAACAATCCAAATCCCTTAACACAACGAGCGCGGGCGCCAAATATGTTTGAAATATTTTCAATATCAAATCTGATAAAAGCATGAGTTAAGCACTTAGGTACCTTATAAAATCACCAAGACACTAATCTGAAAAGTCTTAAACTCGACTTTGACAATTGCTGCGTAATTTATAGACCACGCCAAGTAATGACGAAAACGTGTCGATCCAAATAAAACCAGAAAAATAAATAAATACGAGAACTAAGCACTCCTAAGAGAATGAGACCTTATGCAGACAAACAATTGTTATCCTTTCCTAATCCACTTTTCTTTTAGACTAAGTTATTAGTAAGTAAGCACATTCTACTACAGATTTTCTCTGTATCTTTCATGTACGAGAACATGAATGGAAGCTCGAACATGTGTCAAGTGAAATAGAGACCGCCACCAAACGGCTCAACACGTTGCACAACCAGTCTTCCAGTTCCTGATCCACGACGCATTTCCAGCGCACCATCACATCCAGACAACCACTTCAACCTCCACAGTGAAAGTGATGCCCTACTTTTCCTCCACTGTGAAAGTGCAATTTCCCTCACTCAAGTGCATTGGCACCAGCTATACCCGAAGTTCTGCCACTCCCAGTGCAAGTCATACCTATCCAAGTGTAGTGAAACTTTTTTTTGCAGGTTATGAAAGCCACACATCGGTAAAGTGCTACGTGTTTACTACAAGAAATCTTCGTCGAAACCACGGTCAAAAAATTTTCCTGTAATATGTCCTTGTAAAATAAGAATGTCAATTCTATGTAATATATTTTTCCAAGAGTGCACACTGCACCCAGACTTCCTGGGAAGTCAAATAATTCATTTCTTTATTATTTTTTAATATTTATTATGCCATGTATAATGTATCTATGTATGTGTATAATTTCTTGTCTCTTACCGAGAAATGAACATTTGTTATCTTTGTATAAGGCATTAGTAAAAGTACGGTTCAATTGTCATGTAATTACCCTATGAACAAGTTACCATCAATTTCAGTCGTACGAATATATTTACCTGTTATTCTTTATGTCAACCACATTGTCTAATGTCATATATGAAATCTATTGTAAAGAATTTTTGCAAGTAATACTAACTTGATTCACGAAAGCAATAATATTACGACTACGCGTGAGTCGCGATGATCCTCGCAGAGTCATCGCTCCTCACGCGGGAAGCAATGTAATATTATAGAATTTCAGATACTTTGCGTATGAGATATTTGTCAAAAAAGAAAAGGACAGCCAGCGAGTTGTAGTTCGTAAAGACGCTAAGCAACACAGCGCGAGAGTAAAGAGACGAATTTTTTTTTTTTTAATGTGCGCCTATACCAAAACGCGCGTCCAGCGTTTAAATATTCAAAATAAACACTATGACCCACTGGGCGCAGATATTTAAGATCATTGCCGCAGCGCTTGATAGCAAGAAGCTGCGAAACAGACGAAAGAAAAATCTATCTTTCATTAAGAAATATTCTAGAGACTTCATTATCCCTTGTACTTTTCATCGCCGACATGTTAAGACGTACCACATAGCAATGCTACAAGTTGTATTTTTATTTTGTGTAAAAACTATGTGAAACGACGAACAAACATTTAGGTAGGTCGGTTGTGGATACAATGTACTAACGCGCACGCAAGGGCATTTAATTTTAAGAAGGAACGGACTGACAAAGCAGCGATTATTGGACTGCGCAATTTACAAAAGAAATATCAGATGTAAGTCATGCATTTATTGTGTATTTGTCAATGCATAGAAGTTTAAAACCAATTTGATCAAAATATATTAATATTTTACGATGCAGTAATTTTCTTCTTATTCTTTTCTTCCACTAACCAAAAGTAATGTTCAAATTGTATATGAGCTTTGTTACAGGTTCGCTCTTTATCGCGGTGTCCCGATTGTATTTGTGAGACCACTAATGTGTTCAACTTCCGATCTGTTAATCTTTCTCTTACGAAAATCGACTAATTTGCTTTCATTTCCATTTTTATATTCAAATAGGTCCCTTAGGTATTTTTAACGAAGATCCTGATTTCGTGAAGGCAATCCGGGTTAAAAGGTCAATTATACAGGTAATCAATCCGTACGTCTACTGAACACAATCGAGAACCGACGCATCGGTGATCAATAATCTCTCTCTCTCTTTTAAAGTCGTACTAAAAAACAGCCACACAGGTAGCCGTAAGTACGCAATCTAGCGTTAGGTTGCATTTTGTCAGTAAATATTACCAGCCAACAGTTACAGCATCACTATTATTAATAAGCAAGTTCCTAACGCCAGACTAAGTGACTTGTATCTCTGTATTCACGACTTTCCCTGAACATTTTTGTGCTTTCTTCTTTAGTTGATTTCTTCTACTACCCATGGTTTCCTCGCAGCTACCTTCCACGTTCCTATATTTCTCATTCCAACTTCTGTGACGCCTTACATCAGTTCTATGTGGATCTTTACGACGTGGATGCACCTAGTGACTTTCTCTTCAACGTGGCTATTGGGACCCTAGGTAGGTCACTCACGCCTGAAAAGAACATCAAATTCTTGGCCGCCTCTCACCCTGATTACGTATATGAACTTATTGTAACTTTTCCTTCTCAAAAATTGCCAGATGTGCATGGGCTGCGCAAGGAATTTTATGTCCATTTTTGTTCACTATTGGACGCTATATTTACAACCACGTTGAACGAGGCGATAAGGGAGGCAGTATTGCCCGCTCCATTCAAGGCGATATTGTAGATAATTTCCGTCCTCTCACGTTAGTGAATTTTGATTATAAGACAGTGGCGAGGGCAATAAACCACCCGAGACCCGCCGTGCAGGCGACGATCATCGGCGGGTATCGGAGTTGTTCCACCGGTCGCTCTATTCTTAACCCTGTGGACGAATAATGTGGTGTGGTTTCGGCTGCTGCCTTTACTTCTGTACACTGTGCCTTTTCGTTTGTGGATTTTAATAAGGCTGTCGATCGCGTAAATTATAAACGTCTGCTTCCGATGCTGGAGATGATCGTGTTTAGTGTTGAGGCTCATAGGCTGTTACTGAATATGTTGATAGGCATTACAGCTTTGGTGTTGTCAATGGGCAACTGAAGCCCCCTATTACTACCTGTTGGGGAATGCCACTGAGGAGGCCGCTCTCGATGTCTTTGGTTATCTTATCTCTGGAGCCGCTGCTTCGGAAGGTTGTCATCCAGCTTCGGGGTTGGACGCTTTCTGGGATGACCCTTGCTGTTGGCACATACGCTGATGATGTGATGGTTTTACTCCGGCGACGTGCAGAGATACCGCTGCTGAACGCGATCATCGATGGTTATTTCCGTGTCTCGGGAGCGTGACTTAACGTAGGCAAAAATATACTATTTAATTTGTGAGATTTCTATGTGCAGTAATCACCTGGGCCGCTGCTGTGGATCGTCATACATCACAGGTAGTTTTTATTGATCATGTTCCGCTCCAAATGGCGACTTTCCTTTGGAAATCGTTTGTTGGTAAGATCCAGAGGGCAATACCGGAACATGAACGACGCTCTCTTATTATTCTTCGGAAGATACGAATTTTGGATACATACGAGTTGTGCGAGGCCTATAACATCGCATTACTTTTCCAGCTTCCCTCTACGACGGCTAAGAAACTGAAGCGGTCGTCTGGGCGATTTTTATGGAAGCGTCATGCCTTCAGATTGCAATACGAGACTGTGACGAAGCCACTTTCACTCGGCGGATTGGGCCTGACGGACATTAAGAGTAAGGTTTCTGTGTTACATGTTCGACGCAGCATTTTGACGTTTATTCAGAACCTTTATACCTTTACGTATCGACTGTTCAAGTAAGTGCATCCAGCGAGTCTTGACCGCCTGTTAACGTTGGTCGTCTTAATTTGAAACTGAAACACATTCGAGAGCTCTACGTAATGGTGAGTTATTTGGGGGCTACCATATGACAGCGGCCGGTGCTCAGACCAAGTTTTTAATTGACCCGCTGGGAAGGGATACCCAGCCCCAATTCTGTTGAATGGGTATCACCGTAAATACCTTGAAAATTTTGTGGGCTAACAACAGCCTCCCAGTTCTATTAACGACAGTGGCCTCCTCTTGGTGCAGACTGGTCATCAATGACTGTCTATATCGTATCGGAGGAAGAAGGCACACGATACTACGAAACCTCTTCGGACTTCAGGAAATAATTTTCATGGTACTAGAGGGAGCTGTAGAAAGTAAAAATTGTAGAAGAAGACAGAGCTTCGACCATATCCAGGAAATAATTGAGTACGTGTGTTGCGAGTGCTACTGTGAGATGAAAATGTTGGCAGAGGAGAAGAATTTGTGGCGGGCCACATCAATCCCGATAGAAGACTGATAACTTTAAAAAAAAAATGCAACAGAAAATTCCCAAATAGAATAACGGAAATCAGTATCTAATACAATCACTGCATAAGTTCCAATCAGCTTACTAGACATGGAAGTGTGGAGAAGAATCACAACTCCCTGTCCTGGATGTTGCACGACAATGTATTTTAATGTTTTAATGTCCACAGAGCTAAGTTGCAAGACTTAGCCTTAGGAGTGCATGTGTTTTATGCTCTCTTACCAATACCTTCTTGGAACTGACCCCAGGCACTATAACAATACTTTAGAATGACAGCGCAGTTGATTTGCGTAAAATTCTTCAAACTCTGTACATGTGCATAAAAACCATCCGTTTCTTGTCCTTAACAGCCTTCAGTATTATCACAACACTTTCACATCTACCATACCCCGATAACGGGTGCTAAACTTCTCGACATTCGCGCATCTGGAGACATTTTGTGCTCTTGGATGCGTGCGGGGCAGTAGTTCCAGACTCGGTTCGTTCTGTTCCTTCACGAAACGTGGAATGTAGCGATCTGCTTCAGGTCATCTAAAGATAAAATCGGTGATAGTGTTGCAGGGAGCGTTGGTGAAAGACAATGTTAGGAGATCTTTCAGTCTCTAACTTTGTGCTAGAGGTGCGAGAACGCTTTGTAACTCCCATCTCCATAGGGACTCCTTATCAGCCTTTATCTTCTCATGCAAAATGCTCCACAACTCATTCCATTTCTTCATAAAAAAAAGATTGTTATGAATTTCACAGTTTATGTTTGTTGGGAATTTTCTTCTTCATTCACAGAAACCAAATGATTCATAGTACTTCCCAACTGATGACATTCAACAGATTCCTACCTATTGTCGTGCAAGACAAAATGGGGCAGCGAACCTCCCTCGTGGAATTCCGTAAGTGTTCTCACCAAAACTGCGTACTATAGCACAGTAAATATAGATATGTACTCTTATTGCAGTGCTGGGAGCAGGTGCTTCATTCTAAATTGCCACTGTACCATAATTCACCCCCCCCCCCCCCATGAATCATGGACCTTGCCGTTGGTGGGGAGGCATGCGTGCCTCAGCGATACAGATAGCCGCACCGTAGGTGCAACCACAACGGAGGGGTATCTGTTGAGAGGCCAGACAAACGCGTGCTTCCTGAAGAGGGGCAGCAGCCCTTTCAGTAGTTGCAGGGGCAACAGTCTGGATGATTGACTGATCTGGCCCTGTAACACTAACCAAAACGGCCTTGCTCTTTTGGTACTGCGAACGGCTGAAAGCAAGGGGAAACTACAGCCATAATTTTTCCCGAGGGCATGCAGCTTTACTGTATGATTAAATGATGATGGCGTCCTCTTTGGTAAAATATTCCGGAGGTAAAATGGTCCCCCATTCGGATCTCTGGGCGGGGACTACTCAGGAGGACGTCGTTATCAGGAGAAAGAAAACTGGCGTTCTATGGATCGGAGTGTGGAATGTCAGATCCCTTAATCTGGCAGGTAGGTTAGAAAATTCAAAAAGAGAAACGGATAAGTTAAAGTTAGATATAGTGGGAATTAGTGAAGTTCGGTGTCAGGAGGAGCAAGACTTTTGGTCAGGCGAATACAGGGTTATGAATACAAAGTCAAACAGGGGTAATGTAGGAGTAGGTTTAACAATGAATAAAAAATAGGAGAGTGGATAAGCTACTACAAACAGCATAGTGAACGCATTATTGTGGCCAAGATAGACACGAAGCCCACGCCTACTACAGTAGTACAAGTTTATATGCCAACTAGCTCTGCAGATGACGAAGAAATTGAAGAAATGTACGATGAAATAAAAGAAATTATTCAGATAGTGAAGGGAGACCAAAATTTAATAGTCATGGGTGACTGGAATTCTGTAGTAGGAAAAGGGAGAGAAGGAAACGTAGTAGGTGAATATGGATTGGGGGTAAGAAATGAAAGAGGAAGCCACCTGGTAGAATTTTATGCAGAGCATAACTTAATAATAGCTAACACTTGGTTCAAGAATCATGAAAGAAGGTTGTATACATGGAAGAACCCTGGATATACTAAAAGGTATCAGATATATTATATTATGGTAAGACAGAGATTTAGGAACCAGGTTTTAGATTGTAAGACATTTCCAGGGGCAGATGTGGACTCTGACCACAATCTATTGGTTATGAACTGTAGATTAAAATTGAAGAAACTGCAAAAAGGTGGGAATTTAAGGAAATGGGACCTGGATAAACTGAAAGAACCAGAGGTTGTACGGAGTTTCAGGGAGAGCGTAAGGGAACAAATGGCGGGAATGAGGGAAAGAAATACAGTAGAAGAAGAATGGGTAGCTTTGAGGGATGAAGTAGTGAAGGCAGCAGAGGATCAAGTAGGTAGAAAGACGAGGGCTAGTAGAAATCCTTGGGTAACAGAAGAAATATTGAATTTAATTGATGAAAGAAGAAAATATAAAAATGCAGTAAATGAATCAGGCAAAAAGGAATACAAACGTCTCAAAAATGAGATCGACAGGAAGTGCAAAATGGATAAGCAGGCATGGCTAGAGGATAAATGTAAGGATGTAGAGGCTTATCTCACTAGGGGTAAGATAGATACTGCCTACAGGAAAATTAAAGAGACCTTTGGAGAAAAGAGAACCACTTGTATGAATATCAAGAGCTCAGATGGAAAGCCAGTTCTAAGCAAAGAAGGGAAAGCAGAAAGGTGGAAGGAGTATATAGAGGGTCTATACAGGGGCGACATTCTTGAGGACAATATTATGGAAATGGAAGAGGATGAAGATAAAGATGAAATCTGAGATATGATACTGCGTGAAGCGTTCGTCAGAGCACTGAAAGACCTGAGTCGAAACAAGGCCCCGGGAGTAGACAACATTCCATTAGAACTACTGACGGCCTTGGGAGAGCCAGCCCTGACAAAACTCTACCATCTGGTGAGCAAGATGTATGAGACAGGCGAAATACCCTCAGACTTCAATAAGAAAATAATAATCCCAATCCCAAAGAAAGCAGGTGTTGACAGATGTGAAAATTACCGAACTATCAGTTTAATAAGTCACGGCTGCAAAATACTAACTCGAATTCTTTACAGACGAATGGAAAAATTAGTAGAAGCCGACCTTGGGGAAGATCAGTTTGGATTTCGTAGAAATATTGGAACACGCGAAGCAATACTGACCCTACGGATTATCTTAGAAGTTAGATTAAGGAAAGGCAAACCTACGTTTCTAGCATTTGCAGACTTAGAGAAAACTTTTGACAATGTTGACTGGAATACTCTCTTTCAAATTCTAAAGCTGGCAGCGGTAAATTACAGGGAGCGATAGGTTATTTACACTTTGTATAGAAACCAGATGGCATTTATAAGAGTCGAGGGACATGAAAGGGAAGCAGTGGTTGGGAAGGGAGGGAGACAGGATTGTAGCCTCTCCCCGATGCTATTCAATCTGTATATTGAGCAAGCAGTAAAGGAAACAAAAGTTCGGAGTAGGTATTGAAATTCATGGTGAAGAAATAAAAACTTTGAGGTTCGCCGATGGCATTGTAATTCTGTCAGAGACAGCAAAGGACTTGGAAGAGCAGTTGAACGGAATGGACAGTGTCTTGAAAGGAGGATATAAGATGAACATCAACAAAAGCAAAATGAGGATAATGGAATGTAGTCGAATTAAGTCGGGTGATGCTGAGGGAATTAGATTAGGAAATGAGACACTTAAAGTAGTAAAGGAGTTTTGCTATTTGGGAAGCAAAATAACTGATGATGGTCGAAGTAGAGAGGATATAAAATGTAGACTGGCAATGGCAAGGAAAGCGTTTCTGAAGAAGAGAAATTTGTTAACATCGAGTATTGGTTTAAGTGTTAGGAAGTCGTTCCTGAAAGTATTTGTATGGAGTGTAGCCATGTATGGAAGTGAAACATGGACGATAAATAGTTTAGACAAGAAGAGAATAGAAGCTTTCGAAATGTGGTGCTACAGAAGAATGCTGAAGATTAGATGGGTAGATCACATAACTAATGAGGATGTGTTGAATAGGATTGGGGAGAAGTTTGTGGCACAACTTGACTAGAAGAAGGGATCGGTTGGTAAGACATGTTCTGAGGCATCAAGGGATCACCAATTTAGAACTGGAGGGCAGCGTGTAGGGTAGAAATCGTAGGGGGAGACCAAGAGATGAATACACCGAGCAGATTCAGAAGGATGTAGGTTGCAGTAGGTACTGGGAGATGAAAAAGCTCGCACAGGATAGAGTAGCATGGAGAGGTGCATCAAACCAGTCTCAGGACTGAAGACCACAACAACAACAACCATAATTTCATTTGTGAAGTACTAGAGAATATGTCATTTCCACATATGTAGACTGCAGAGTGGGTGACTGGTCGCCTGCATAGCTGGGAGAAAGTAATTCACTGACAAACAAAATAAAAAAATCTGTATCACCTAATAGCATAGAGGGGCTCCAGTGGAATGACGTTATGAACCATATTGTGAAGACAGCACAGGGGGTTCCTCCAACGTCATTCGTTGTAGTGTGTGATGTCAACATCATAGACGATGAGCTCTACCATGGCAATGAAGAAGAAATAAGAAAACTACACACAACGCCATTTTACTTGCAGTTTTGTTCATTTTATGTCTACTATAAGTGTAGATAATAAATTGCTTAGTAAGTTTGTTAATTTGGTGCATGAGAGTAAAATGTGTCATTCACAACAGACATGCATATTGTAGGGAATCTGCAGTTACCACATACATACTGAAAGGCACTGATATAGAGTGGTTTAGGTATATGTGTATGTGTTGCTGTGTGCTGGTAACCAGCTGCTAGTGATGTAGAGAGTTGTGCTGCAGATGGGTGGTAACCATCTGCTTGTGATGTAGAGTGTTGTGCTGATGTGCTGGAGATGGGTGGTTACTAGCTGCCGTTGATGTAGAGCATTGCCCATGTGTCCTGCAGATGGGTGGTAACAGTCTGCTGATAATGTAAAGTGCTATGCCTGTGTACTGTAGATGTGTGGTAACAGGCTGCTGCTGGTGTAGAGTGCTGTGCCTGTGTACTCAAGATATTTGAAAACTTGCTGTTGGTGATGAAGACAGTTGTGCCTGTGTGTGCCGCAGCTGGATGATAACCAGCTGCTAGTGATGTAGTGTGTTCTGCCAGTGTGTTGCAGATGGCTGACAACTAGCTGCTGGTGATGGAGAGTTCTGTGCCTGTGTGCTGTAGATCGGTTCTAATTGGCTGCTGGTGATGTAGAGTGTTGTGCCGGTGTGCTGCAGATGGCTGGCAACTGGCTGTTGGTGATGTGGAGTGTTGTGTCTGTGTGCTGCAGATGGGTGGTGAGCGACTTCTGGTGCAGTGGGAGCGGTACGAGTCGGCCGTGCTGGCGCACCTGCGGCGCCTGCTGGCGGCTGAGGCGTTCGTCGACGTCACGCTCTATTGCCAGGGTCACCGCCTGCGTGCTCACCGCGTGCTACTCTCCGCTTGCAGCCCCTACCTTCAGGTCAGTTCTCTCCCTCTCTCTCTCTCTGCCTTTTATATTCACTAGTCCTTTATAGGAAAGCTTCACTACGTAATTTCATTTAGCTCACTAGAAAGTAAAAACGAAGAGGTGCCACTTTCATAACAAATCTTATCATTGGGCATACCACTGTCAGCACCCCTGTCTCTGCTGCCACATCAAGGTCTGCTTGAACAATTATCGGCATTCTGACGGCCTGCGGAGCTCCAGATGGAGTCACATCCAACATTTGGATGCCTTCTAGCTACATTTACTGCAGTGACGTAACTGTACGGTCCTGTACAACTGAGTGAACCATATATCTAACTTCTCGAGCGCTAGTCACTTGGAACCGTTAAGTTCCTGCAAGGCCTTCAGTTCAATCATCCTGAAACCATCGAATCCATGTTCACATGACCAACGTAAGCAGCAATGTCACAGAATAATAAACTGCATTTCAATAGGCCATGGTCCTGCTGATGTAAAATTCCAACACTTCAGCCAACACCAAATGCGATTTCCGAATGAGAAACCCACTGTGTTTGTTATACTTCTTATATGAGTCCTCACATCTAGCAAACATTTAAGAACTTGCTGCAGAGGCACTCAAAACTGTTAACAATGAGTTAGGGAACAAAATTTTGAATATTATTTTAACATTAGAAATGTTTGAGAAAACAAATTTAAAGGAAACTTCGCCAAAGATGCAAAATCATTGGCGTATACTTACAGCTTTGGAAGGCAATTTAATGAGGCATTAGAATTACTGCCATTGAAATGTTTAAAAAAATCTTTCACACACCGAAAATAATTTAATCTATATTTTAAACTCTTAAAGACAACAAATGTTATTAAGGTACTAAAAATTTGAAAATAAATAAAAATCACCACAAACCAAAAGACAAACACTTGGATTAACACACTGACAGCATAGTTAAAAAGGAAGGGAAATGTAATAAACTGCAATGACCCAGTCTATTCCAGGCCATTATGCATCATGATGTGTGAGAGAAGTAGTAAGAAAGGGAAGATTTATGCTAGGGTGTACAATTAGATATGAAACTACTAATTTAATTTTTTTAAACACTGGCTAACATAATTTTCCCTGACAAAGACAACTCAATCTTAACCTATTCATTTATTACCCCCAATATACAAACCCAACGCAGTCTGACTGCTATACATTGACAACATGACTTCCAATAATTAACACAAAAGAATAGCCCTGAATTGCAAGAAATCCTAACAATAACACAAATCCAAAAACACGAAATTAAAGAAATTTGAAAGTACCTCCAACTCTGTTAATTGCCTAAACTCATTTCAATCACGAATCCCAATAGTGGAAACCCCATTCTTTTTCATAAGTCATTTACCTCACATAAAATACTCATAACATGAACTACAACAATTACAGCAAGTAGCAACAACAGCCAGCTAAATAAAAAGATTCTAACTACTCTAGACTCTAACTACTAGGAGTCATATGGTTAGTAAAAGAAAGATTTTGTTGAAGAGCAAACAATGTATTTAGAAAATTTTACCTTATTCATGTGACATCCAGTTCCAAAAAGTATATATTTGTCAATAATTCCACTACCCAAACATTATCAACCATACATCCATTATCATACCTTTCCTTGCATATTTTCTTATAAGAAATTTCATTCATTTTACACTGCGTGTCCTACCAACACAGAGTCTCCACTAAGAAAAACATGTCCATGCACTTCTCTATCCACTCGCTAACTACTAGTCATCCAACCACAGTATCTCTTGCCAATGGTGCAGAGCGCTGTCAGCGATATTGACATAGTCTATAGCGCTGCCAACATACAAACAGGCTACTTACATAGCCCCCCTGCTCCCCTCAAAAAATTTTACAAATTGTTTTCGGCAGCGGCCAAGACTAAAGTTTTAAAATTTGCATATTAACTATATCAAATAGAGCAGATGCACACAAAAATTAAGTAATATACTGTTGGTCAATAAAGTAAAACTTCTCCTCAGAGTCACTAAAGACAGTCATAAAAATTCATCGGAAGAGACCTCTATGCCAGTTTTACGCACAAAGGCTGAGCAGTATATGAAAGTGCACAAGTAAGTAGTCGACAACCATGCAGTCTTGAAGAAGCAGTGTTGTCCTCCCCATGGAAATACTGTGCTGACTCTTGACATGAAGTTTTCAGTTGGTATTGTAAGATTGGTAATGGGCCACAACAGAGCAGAGCCACAGCTGTATCAGCTTAAGTCTTGATGAATGTTGTAGAATTAGTGGGTCACCACAGAGCAGATCCTCTACAATCTTATGATAGTAGTGGGCCACCAAAGGTGCAGACCCACTGTAGTCATAGAGATGGCCGACAGCCATCCATTGTGTGGGTGCACGTTCACAATTACAGGGTCTTGAGGAAAATATAGTAAGTCTATGAACTACCATTGTGTAGTCAGCATTATGCATATTACAAGTCTCTGAGCCACCACTTTTTTTTTTTCAATGTCCTTACAATCAGCAATGCCTTTAACCATTCCCTTGCTGAATTATCAACACACATGCAACCACTAACACAGTCATATAATGTCTGAGATGTGACAAATGGGTGCAGTAAAAAGAATCCCTACTATTAACCTAACTTGAAGAACTGGTGTCTACACAATTACAATTTCACAGCATAAGAATAAAATTGCAAATGTAAAGAAATCATCATTATAGGAAAGAACATGATAATACAAATAACATTTGTAGTAATTCAGGCTTTACAAAAAGAATAGAATTAAGCATATACACGAGTATTATAGGAATTATGACATAAGTAAATAAATGAAAAATGAGAAGGAAAGTTGCTACTCACCATATAGCGGAGATACTGAGTCGCAATAGGCACAACAAAAAGATTCACACAATTAAAGCTTTATGCCAGTAAGGCCTTTATCAGCAGTAGACACACACACAATCACACAAACACAACTTGCACACACGTCTGCAGTCTCAGAGAACTGAAACCACAGAGAAAGCATCAGCACCAGTGCGTGATGGGAGTGGAGACTAGGTGGGAGTAAGGAGGAGGCTGGGGCGGGGAGGAGGAGGGATAGTATGGTGGGAGTGGTGGACAGTGAAGTGTTGCAGTTTAGATGGAAGGCAGGAGAGAAGGTGCGGAGGGGGGAGGGTTGGTTCAAATGGCTCTGAGCACTATGGGACTTAACATCTGTCGGCATCAGTCCCCTAGAACTTAGAACTACTTAAACCTAACTAACCTAAGGACATCACACACATCCATGCCCGAGGCAGGATTCGAACCTGCGACCGGAGCGGTCACGCGGTTCCAGACTGAAGCGCCTTTAACCGACGGCCACACCGGCCGGCGAGGGGGGAGGGGATAAGTAACAGAAAGGAGAGAAATAAAAAGAAATTAAAAGACTGGGTGTGGCAGGGAAATCACGGCTGTGTAGTGCTGGAATGGGAACAGAGAGGGGGCTGGTTGGGTGACGACAGTGACTAATGACGGTTGAGGCCAGGAGAGTTACAGGAACATAGGATGTATTGCAGTGAAAGTTCCCACCTGTGCAATTCAGAAAATCTGGTGTTGGTGGGAATGATCCATATCGCACAGGCTGTGAAGCACTCATTGAGATGAGGGATGTCATGTTTGGCAGCATGTTCAGTAACTGGGTGATTCACTAGTTTTTGGCCACAGTTTGTCAGTGGTCGTTCATGCAGACAGACAGCTAGTTGGTTGTCATGCCTATATAGAATGCAGCACAGTGGTTGCTGCTTAGCTTGTAATTCATACGACTGGTTTCACAGGTAGCCCTGCCTTTGATGGGATAGTTGATGTTAGAGACTGGACTGGAGAAGGTGGTGGTAGGAGGATGTATGGGACAGGTCTTGCATCTAGGTCTATTACAGGGGTATGAGCCATGAGGTAAGGGACTGGGAGCAGGAGTTGTGTAAGGATGGATGAGTATATTGTGTAGGTTTGGTGGATGGCGGAATACCACGGTAGGAGGGATTGGAAGGATAGTGGGCAGGACATTTCTCATTTCAGAGCACGACGAGAGGTAACTGAAACCCTGACAGAGAATGTAATTCAGTTGCTCCAGTCCCGGATGGTACTGAGTTATGAGGGGAATGCTCCTCTGTGGCCAGACTGTGGGACTTTGGGAGGTGGTGGGAGACTGGAAATATAAGGCATGGGAGATATGTTTTTGTACAAGGATGGGAGGATAATTAGTCAGTGAAGGCTTCAGTGACACCCTCGGTATATTTTGAGAGGGACTGCTCGTCACTGCAGATGCGACGACCATAGGTGGCTAGGCTGTACGGAAGGGACTCCTTGGTATGGAATGGGTGGCAGCTGTCGAAGTGGAGGTATTGCTGGTGGTTAGTAGGTTTGATATGGATGAAGGTACTGATGCAGCCATCGTGAGGTGGAAGTCAACATCTAGGAAGGTGGCTTGTTGGGTTGAGTAAGACCAGGTGAAGCAAATGGGGGAGAAGTTGTTGAGGTTCTGGAGGAATGTGAATAAGGTGTCTTCACCTTCGATCCAGATAGCAAAGATGTCATCAATGAATCTGAACAAGGTGAGGGATTTAGGATTCTGGGTTTTTTGGAAGGATTCCTCTATATGGCCCATGAATAGGTTGGCATAGGATGGTGCCACGTGGGTACCCATAGCCGTACTGCCAATTTGTTTGTAGGTAATGCCTTCAAAGGAGAAGTAATTGTAGGTGAGGATATAGTTGGTCACGGAGACTAGGAAGGAGGTTAATGATTTGGAATCCATAGGGCGTCTGGAAAGGTAATGTTCGACAGCAGTAAGGCCATGGGACTTAGGAATGTTAGTGTACAGGGAGGTGGCATCAATAGTGACGAGCGGGGCACCGCGTGGTAAACAGGCAGGAACTGTGGAGAGTTGGTCAAGGAAATTGTTGGTATGTTTTAGGTTAGGTTCCTGGTAATAGGTTGAAGGTGTTGGTCTACAAGATCAGAGCTTCTGTCAGTGGGGGCACAATAACAGGCCATAATGGGGCCAACCAAAATTATTTCATTTCCAACCAAAGCTCTTATTTATTCTCGCAGACCTCTCTTACTTCAACATTTGTTTTCACAAAATATCCTATCTATGCATGCTAACTGTTATTATACTTTCAACCATTGCTCATACTTCCATATTTTTCTTACCTCATCATTCGTTTTCAAGAAGATCCCACCTAAACCTGGTGTCACTAATACCCTACTTGTATCTGTTTATTTCCTCTTTCAAAACAATTGATAATTATACAGTACTCTGTGGCCAGACTTTTTCCTTATAGCTTCTCAATGCATTTCTTCCCAACTCATTTTCTTATATGGCATACCACCTCTCAAGCTAACTTCAATGTACTGAGCTCAGATACATAAACTGAAGTATGAGGCACTGCAGCAGCACAAAAAATTAACGCAAACAACAACGACAAAAATGTAAATTATCAAAGCGAGGAGCATTATATCTAAATTAGCAAAGCAAATGCAACATTACAACTAATATAAGGCAATGTGCAGCAAACAAGAAAAATAAATCAGTGGTAAAACTGGCTTCACACAGTAATACAAAATGAAATTCAGTATGACATCGCCTGACAAATGGCAGCAGCAAATGCAATAACTTATACCTAAACATGACAAATCACAAGCAGAAAAAAATATTAAAGTAAAGACATCAGTGCAGATAAGGGAAATATATGTGTAAGCTTACAGTAGTATGTGTGCATTTGTGATCATCTAAACTATGCAAAGTGCTAGCACAAGGAACACGATCTACACTATCTCCCGTGTGAAATGCAATGATTCTGTGTCACATCTTAACACTAAAGTGGTGCACCACAACAACCCATACTACCAATAAAATTACCAAATTCTTGAAAAGAAAATTATAGATGCAGTTCCTGTTACTAGTCCCTTCTCCTTCTTATTGTTCTTTCCTTTCCAAGTGCTCTTTTTTAAGAATGTGGATCATAAAATTATTATTTAATGGATCTGTTGACAGAAAGTGCTCACACTAGCATATTTATTAAATTTTATTTTATAAAACCAATGCTGCTGCGCAGCTAGAAACGAGATATCAAATAAAATTTGCAAATACGTAGAAAGCAAAGCATTAGAACGTCATTCAGCAGCCATGTGGCATTTCATAAGTCAGTCGAAATTCTCTCAACTCTCCTAGAGAGACATTTGTCATAATCAGGCGTGTAAACGTAAGAATATTTCTCATCAATTCGTAAGCATTTCAGTAAGTAGCACAAAGTTCAAAATCCAAAGTGTAATACTATGTTTGCAAGTAGTAGTGTATGTCGTGTTTGTGGTGTATTCTGCACAGAAACGTCAATAGCTAGGCTAACGGCATCTCTTTTCTACAGCTATGCAAGCACCTGCGGGAATGCAGCGAGATTCAAAGTGGCTGAAGCGGCACCAGTAAAGTTGAAAAGCAACACAACACTGGGTACATTTCAAGGAGGCTAGCGTGCAGGCCATTACAGCAGGGCATTACGTCAAGGTCACATATACTCTTTATCAAAATATTTACAACAGCAGTTTCAGCTACAATAACAGTTTCATACAAATAAAAAAATTCAAAGCTCGAATAATTACAGGAGAAGTCTGTAGAAACGAAATGTCATCAATAACTGTGTTCAAAAATTTCTGTTGGCATCCTGGTTCTCACATTCACATATAAACTCACTTTTCATATTGACGAGAAACATATCTCGACGTCATAATAGACATCGTCCTCTCGCAGAATCACAATGGTTCCAAAAATATATGTTAAAATTTCACAAAATGCAGACAAAGTACAATTTCATAAATGCAAAATAATCCAACTGTGCAATTACCTAGACATGTGTCAGAGATGCAGTAAAAATTTTCATTTCTCTCTGTTAAATGACCAGATAGCTGTGTAATTCTGTGTTAGAGAAATATGATATCTATGTATAAAACTGTGTAAGCAAATACCATATTTTAACGATAAAAAATGTGCCAAGGGTCGTAGTTATCATCGTTCATAAGCAAAGTTCTCCAGAAATCAATGTACTTACCTAGTCTTGTCCAAAAGTAAAGTGCTATGCGTATAAATGTCGCAGTTATTACGTTCATTGCAGTGATCTTGAAAGTATTCTACTGTAAGGTATTGTTGTGTTGCGAAAATAACTGTCTCATTGTAGCCATGCCACAAAAGTCATTACCAAAATGTGTTTTACTTTCCAGAAGAACGTAAAAGTTTGTGCAGACATAAAGCAGGTGCATCACACAAGCAATAATGAAAATTGTGTCACTCATAAGTAGTGTCGTAACATAATTGTAGCTGTCAGACAAACCAAATCATCTGTGACCTCTCAGAAAGTACTTTAATTAAAAACCAAAATGTTGCAGTGAAGCCTCATTAGCAGTATATGTTCCAAGAATGTGAACATTATAGTCGTGACGTAATCGTGCAACTGACAAGCGAAAATGTACTCACAATAAGACTGTGTCGTCTGTTCCCTATAAAGGTGTACTCGTAAAATTACTGCATTAATATGTTCCATAGGTTCATGACTGGGTAGTTAATTTCAAAACATCGCTGCATGTTAACAGTTTCTAAATGTGACAAAGCGTAATAGTTACTTGAAGTGAAAAAATTTATAGTAAAGACTTAGTCAGAAAGGAAATTATTTCTCAAGAAAAGGTTTTACATGAGAAATGTGGTGTAATCCATTACTCTTCTTAGTACGCAGAGTTTCAACTTCAGCGCAGTTATCATGCGGTATACGTCGGATCCCGTAAGGTCCATTGTAAATCAGAAGGAATTTGTGACTCAAGTGTTTCTTCTTATGTGACAGTGAATGGGCTTTAATGACAACTTTTTGACCAATGTGTAGTTTCTTTGTATTTGTCTTACCGTGTAGTTTTCTCCTTTTGTCTGCAGCAGAATTTATATTTTTAATAGCCAAATCAACTATATCTTTATGTTGAAGTTTACGTGTAATCGGAAAAGGTACAAGCTCTCTGATTCTGTTCGGTGGTTCCTCATTCTTCAGTACAAGAATAGGTGGTAAAGCAGTGGAGTCATGAGGCATTTCATTCAGTACATTTTGAAGTAAGTATAAGTATCTGTCCCAATACTGCTGCTTCCTGTGACAATAAAGTCAGCAAAGCTTATTAATTTCTTTCATAATGCGTTCAGACGGGTAACAATGTGAATTCCGAAGCATGCGTGACCAGATAGCAGATCTGAATTGTGGTTCGTTATCTGAAATGACCTTGTCAACGTGTCCAACTTCACGTAAGAAATGTTTACCAAAGGCATTGGATACAGAACGTCCAGTGGCTTTACATAACGGTGTGAAAGAAATAAATTTTTAAGTAAGTTCAACGGCGACGAAAACGTACGAAAATCCATTCAATGTTTTAACAAGGGGTCTCAGAAGATCAACTGCAGCTAATTCTTTTAATCCAGTAAGAATAATAGGAAACGATGGAGCACGATGTGAGATGGTAGGCGGTTTAGCTTTTTGGCAAATAGACACAACTCTCCTAATTCTCTTTTCCATGTTGTTAAAATAACAAGTCGTCAGAAGTATATGATAACATTTTCGTTTACCAAATTGTGCTTAGCTGAAGTAAATGTACCAGATGAGCTTATTAACAAAGTCGTTAGGAATACAAAGTACTCATAGCTTGTCACCAACAAAAAATGGCTCGGAGCACTATGGGACTTAACACATATGGTCATCAGTCCCCTAGAACTTAGAACTACTTAAACCTAACTAACCTAAGGACATCACACAACACCCAGTCATCACGAGGCAGAGAAAATCCCTGACCCCGCCGGGAATCGAAACCGGGAACCCGGGCGCGGGAAGCGAGAACGCTACCGCACGACCACGAGCTGCGGACTTGTCACCAACAGTGCAATGTTTGAAGAGTACGTTATTTCTAACCAGATAATAATGACGAATCTGCGTGTGTGTCCAGCTGAAACGTCCCCTTTGAACAATTATACATGACTGTGCTTAAACTGACACACAATATTTTTAGCGCAACGCAATCTGACTTTCAATAATCCCTACAAAAGAATGGCCCTGACTAACATTAACCTATACGTTTCACAAATCGCTTACCTCACAAAAATCTTGGTTACTCGAACTACTGCAATACAGCGAGCGCCACTACTGCCAGCTAAATAAAAGATTCAAACTACGGAAGGCACTAACTACTGATAGGGATAGTTAGCAAATGAAAGATTTTAAAAGAGAACAAACAATGTATTTACCTTAATAGTGTTGAAAAATCATAATATACATAGCAGTTCATGACATCCAGTTTTACGAATTTCAAAACTCCGCCATTTCTCTCCCCACATCCACCACTGCTGGCGGCTCACCTCCAACTGCGCAACGCTACGCGCTGTTAACATCCAGCTCCCCAACACTACAATAGCAGACAACAATGCAAACTAGCCACAGACTGCACACAGCACAGCCAGTGATTTTCATACAGAGCCTACTTACACAGTCACACACCATATTACATTCCCCCTCTCCCAAGAAACATGTTTTAAATAACAACTATTACCCAATCACTTCACAATTGCCGTTTTGGGTGGGAGCGCTGTGAGCTGTTTCCCTACTCTGCCATTCGCTGTTCTGAGGGAGGCGACAGCGGTCTAGCCGCGCTGGCCAGGGTGGCCGAGCAGTTCTAGGCGCTACAGTCTGGAACCGCGCGACCGCTACGGTCGCAGGTTCGAATCCTGCCTCGGGCATTGCTGTGTGTGATGTAATAGGTTAGTTAGGTTTAAGTAGTTCTAAGTTCTAGGGGACAGATGACCTCAGCAGTTAAGTCCCATAGTGCTCAGAGCCATTTGAACCATTTGGTCTAGTCGCGCTCAGTCAAAATGCAATGTGCTTCCTGAACTGTACTTGGTGTACGGCAGCGGATATGGCTCTGAGCACAATGGGACTTAACATCTGAGGTCATCAGTCCCCTAGAACTACTTAAACCTAACCAACCTAAGGACTTCACACACACCCATGCCCGAGGCAGGATTCGAACCTGCGACCGTAGCGGTCGCGCGGTTCCACGCTGAAGCGCCTAGAACCGCTCGGCCACACCGGCCGGCGGGCAGCGGACAAAACAAACTTAAAACGGCATTGGGTTACCACATTCTTCTGTCGAATGACAACATAAACAAACACAAGGAAAATAACTTTTCTTTTGTGGCCTAAAAATTCAGCAGAGCAAGTAGGAGACAACGGATTTTTGTTATACATTCTCTTTTAATATGGTTCCAATCCCAAAGAAAGCAGGTGTTGACAGATGTGAAAATTACCGAACTATCAGTTTAATAAGTCACGGCTGCAAAATACTAACGCGAATTCTTTACAGACGAATGGAGAAGCTGGTTGAAGCCGACCTCGGGGAAGATCAGTTTGAATTCCGTAGAAATGTTGGAACACGTTAGGCAATACTGACCCTACAACTTATCTTAGAAGAAAGGTTAAGGAAAAGCAAACCGACGTTTCTAGCATTTGTAGACTTAGAGAAAGCTTTTGACAATGTTGACTGGAATACTCTCTTTCAAATTCTAAAGGTGGCAGCGGTAAATTATAGGGAGCGAAAGGTTATTTACAATTTGTATAGAAACCAGATGGCATTTACAAGAGTCGGGGGACATGATAGGGAAGCAGTGGTTGGAAAGGGAGGGAGACAGGGTTGTAGCCTCTCCCCGATGCTATTCAATCTGTATATTGAGCAAGCAGTAAAGGTTCATGGTGAAGAAATAAAAACTTTGAGATTCGCCGATGACATTGTAATTCTGTCAGAAACAGCTAAGTACTTGGAAGAGCAGTTGAACGGAATGGACAGTGTCTTGAAAGGAGGGTATAAGATGAACATCAACAAAAGCAAAAGAAGGATAATGGAATGTAGTCGAATTAAGTCGGGTGATGCTGGAGGAATTAGATTAGGAAATGAGACACTTAATGTAGTAAAGGAGTTTTGCTATGTGGGGGGCAAAATAACTGATGATGGTCGAAGTAGAGTAGATATAAAATGTAGACTGGCAATGGGAAGGAAAGCGTCTCTGAAGAAGAGAAAATTGTTAACATCGAGTATTTATTTAAGTGTTAAGAAGTCGTTTCTGAAAGTATTTGTATGGAGTGTAGCCATGTATGGAAGTGAAACGTGGACGATAAATAGTTTAGACAAGAAGAGAATAGAAGCTTTCAAAATGTGGTGCTACAGAAGAATGCTCAAGATTAGATGTGTAGATCACATAACTAATGAGGAGGTATTGAATAGAATTGGGGAGAAGAGGAATTTGTGGCACAACTTGACTAGAAGAAGGGATCGGTCGGTAGGACATGTTTTGAGGCATCAAGGGATCACCAATTTAGTACTGGAGGGCAGCGTGGAGGGTAAAAATCGTAGAGGGAGACCAAGAGATGAGTACACTAAGCAGATTCAGAAGGATGTAGGCTGCAGTAGGTACTGGGAGATGAAGAAGCTTGCACAGTATGAGTAGCATGGAAAGCTGCATCAAAGCAGTCTCAGGACTAAAGGCCACAACAACAACAACACGAAACCGTTGAAAATGAAAATAAAAAATCTGTGTTGCGCTCTAAAAATTGAAGAGAACGTGTCATAAGTTAGAAATTAGTATGTACTTTTACAGAGATGCGTTCAAAATTAAGCTGTCGTTTTACGATCTGATATGTTGAATGTCTAGCAGATAAAAAACACGTTCGGTATTAATACGTGTATCTATAGGAAAGCGTATGAAATGAAATAAAGATTTCGGTACACGAACTAATATCTAAATACAGACGAACAAACACAGAACTGGATTTGCAATTACATAATTTCACAGACTAGTGTGGAAAAATCATATTTGTTTTATAATCTAATAGTTAACGTATAAAGCATTAGTGTCTGTGTAGCTGTGTACAAAATACCTTTAATCCATTAAGGGATGAACAGTTTTGCACTGCAGCTACTACTCTCACATAGATCTTTCTAACGGTATTAGCAAAGCTCTTACGTATTTATCGAGAGAACTGAACTACGTTATTTATTAACACTTTTTCATCTGAGCGTACTCTACGATAACGTATATTTCCGCGATAACTACACTTTTCAGCAGAAGCCAAGAATACGCATCAGTTGTAATACATGACAGTATCAGTATGACTTGACTCCACAGCGCCGAGCGGCCAGGGTCATTCGGGTATTGTTTAGTATTGTCGGTCGTCTTCGGTCATGTCTGCACGTAAACGAGGTTTAGTTCCGCGTTCTACCATCGGCAACTGTAAAATAAACAGGTAATACATAGTTTGTAAATCCAGTGAATGTGCTCTCAGTTATAATAAAAATCACATTATAATGTTAAATTTTTAAAACTGATATGAATAAATAAACAATCTCACCAGTCAGCAGAGTTTGCGTCTGGCTTTGACGGTAGAAAACTCGTTGATCATATCTTCATAGTTCAGGTAGTTATCGGTTAGGAGGTCGGCTTCGATGTGAAGAATGGACAACGCGTTCAATCTCTCCTCAGACAACGTAGAACGTAAGTACGCTTCCAGTCCTTTAAGAGCCGAAAACGAGCGTTCTGCTGAACAATTTGTGTCATACATTCTATTCTAAGAGCAATGTCAACATTCGGAAGCACGACTCTAACCTCTCTTGTCGTAAAACTTTACTCATTTCGGCTGGTATGTCACTAATCTTAGATGATTTAAAAAGTTCCGCGAAATATACACATTCACTAGGGAAGGAAGGCTCTAAATCTGTTCATATGACGCTTGGAGTTTTTCTGCACGTTCAGCAATATCTTCAGGTGAACTGTTCTTAAGGTTACTGAAAACTGTGAAAGAGTCCAACAGTGTTCTATAGCTTTCCTTCTTCCTCACTAATTCGGCATACAAGTTGTCGAATACTGGGAGAAATTTTTCGACTCTAAATTTTTCCCTTTCAGTCAGAAAAACTTCTTCAGAGTCATCTTCTTCGTTATAATGATGTTTGCGTTTTCGTTATCTTTTATAGGTGTATTCATAGTCTATATTAGTTACAATATCCATGTTGTTAATTGCATAATAGTTGAACATGCCACGAATAGATGCAATAAATCCTGGAGCATGTCCTTCGAAACTGTCATCATGAATACTGTTTCTAGTCTGCTGATTTGATTCACTAAAGCTGAATTCTCATTTCGCACAAGTGGTTTTTCAAATGTATTATTGGCAACATGTGTGAGGGCCTTGATAACGCCCTGCCAGTTTTCATATAGACTTACACACGCTTCCTCTCTTGCTGACCAACGTGTTTTTGATAAACCTCTTACCGTTTTGCTTCCTGGTTTCATGAAAGAAACAAGTTTATCCCAGCGCTGTGTAGAAGCAGAGAAAATATTATAAAGGTTTTGCACATCATTGACAAATGAACATGCTTCCCGACAACAGCTTGTTGCACTAGTGCCGACTAAATTCATAGAAAGTGCTGCACAAGGCAAATAATGCGCTTTCGGATTTCGTTCTTTAATGCATGCCTGCAACCCAGTGTAGGTTCCTGTCATATTGCTTCCATTGTCATGTGACTGGTCTCTATAGTCGGTAATATCAATGGAATTCGTAGACAGGGCTTTTAGTACGGCCTCAGCTAAGTTTCCGGACTTGTGTCCCGGGACTGGTAAAAACAGAACTAAACGTTCAACAGGTTCACCATTCTTATTCACATATCTTCATATGAAAGATAATTTATCAATACGTGAAATGCCCGCCGTAGAATCTACTTTTATACAGAAATATTTGGTCTGTTTTACTTCACTTACGATAATTCTTTTTATTCATTCAGAAAGAAGCTCTATTATTACAACATAAATTGTTGAAAAAAGATAACTTGTATGTCCCTGTCCTGGATTTCCATATCGTTCAATGTGCTCTGCGAGAAAAGGATCAAACTCGGCTATAAGTTCAAGAGACATCATAAACTGACCATAATGTAATGAATGGAATCTTTCAACGTATCCACGTAGGGGAAGTCCACGACTTAGCTTCTTCACTACTGCAAACACCATTTTCAACACAATACGCAAGTACGTTTTTTCTGTCTCAGCATATGACTCGAAATGGTTATTTATCGTTCCAAGTGAATTTTTCCTTGTTAAGAGTGATAACTCAGAATTTTTGTGTTCAAGTCAATTATCATGATGGGACAAAATATTAGAAATATTTTTCCAATTTGCAATACCGTTAGTAGCAATCGTGGCCTTACCTCCGAACAATTTACATGATGGACAAGAAACAGCACTGGTGCTACAGTACTATAGTAGAAAATCACGCAAAGTTGAATTAGAAAAATCACCATTACAATTTTGATTAATGCCACGTTGTAAGAGAATGTCGATTGATGATTCATTGACACACCATTCTGCAGGATCATCACTAACGAGTTTATTTCTTTTTGTAATGTGTGACTCGACACTTAGTTTTTTATGAAACTCGAAATCAAGAGCAATTTGCTTTTCTTCATTGTTAACTTTTGTTTCGCCTGTTTTTACTTATTTTACAACAGCTGCAGTGCCAGAAATATCATCCGTACTACTTGAACTCGAGGTCGAACCGGCAACATTTTTTGCGAAAAATTTATCTACTCTGCCAAGCGTTTTTAGAACACTGACTTCTCGTTCTCGCCTTTTCTTCGATAATTTCCGAAATGCCACCCCACTTAATTTTGCATGTTTGCATTTTTCACTGTTATTCATGTTAAGGCACTTACAAAATTGTCAAGCAACAGTCAAAACAAAAGAAAAACATTTGCAAAAGGAAAAAAAGAAAAACTGTATCCAGTTCCAATCGTACTACATCGCACATGAGTACAAAGATTTTTGCTTTAAACACTGCACACGAGCAGAAAGATTTTTCCTTTAAACATGGAGCGATGAACTGATCAACTCGGATTACTCGACGTAACTGTGCTATGAAAGAACTACCATGCAGAATAACTTAATTTCGTTGTTGCCTATTTCTCTGTTGTCAGTGAACAGTAGAACCACACCTTCCGACTGGAATTCGTCTCGTAAAGAAAACGGGATAGTCCCGTTTTTGGCTTATGTTTCCCGCGTCGCCAGAATTTTAGCTGGGACGCAAATATGTTCTGATTATACTTGACACTGTCTTTCTAATTTAAAAGGCAAATAATTTTTGCAATTTATGGCAGTGAGGTGTGCTGAATCGACTCTTATCCTCTTATTCTTACATCATTTTAGCGGTTTCTGTGGGCAGGGAAGACAGACTACAAGTTTAAGTCGTCTTGTTCGCTGTTGATGTGGCGTGTTGTCATTCGTGTGAACTCTGTTGCTATGTCTACACGCAAATGCTCCTTTTATTCCAACATAAAATAAAAATAACCTTTCCTTGAAAAAAAAAGCTTAGTTAAGAAGATTGATATAAAATTTGCAATTCCATGTACTATTCGATTGCACGGAGTGGGTATTTTGATATCGTGCAGGCTGCAGCACAATAAATGAGACAAACGAAAGTTGGTTTCTTCTTCTTTTTTCCCCAAAAAAAGTAAATAAATAAATAAATGAAATTTTTAAAATGTTGTTAGATATTAGATATTCTGCTTATGTTCTATTCGTAAAAACACGTGTTTAAATATGTAAAACATTCCCAGTATCAACATGTTTTGTTGAATGGGTATCATTAAATCAAAGCTCAGATATTGAGGACCACAGGGCTTTCATCTTAATTACAGTAATGGAGGGTTGACCTGATACTTCCCCGTAATTTCTACAAGAAATTTAAGTGGAATCAGATTTTACATAATGAGGCCCACGCATGTTACAGTACTGAAGAACCTGCTGATTAGTTTATCACAGCTGTTGAGGCGTCCCGATATTTTCATGGGGAAAATATGGTAGGGTTAAGTAGAAGCCGACAACATTCTCTGAATAATAACGTTTCAAACATTTTATTGTGGATTGCCATCCTGACAGCTTACTTCAAAATATTTTGAACAATCATGAAGATGATAACCAGATAGAAACCCATTGTTAACTTTCCATTCAGTCAACAAGTAAACTATGTATATTTACAAGCTTGTATTGTCGGATTCCGTTCTTAAGGCTTATTTAAACTAGCAAGCTGTTTCCAATATTAAAAAGTTTTCTTCGTTTGTAAGCGCAGTTATTTTAAAACGTAAAAGGTTGAATGAGTACAGAGCAAAAAAATGCCCCCCTCCCCTTAAGGTACCGCCCCTAGGCCAGTGCCTAGTGGGCCTATATGTATATTCGCCACTGTATCTTGCTCATGAGCAAGTCCTTTAAAGATGAAGTGACGATGTTTTCAAAAGCTACTTTCTGAATGTACAGAAAACTGAAACCTTTCTCATGGTTAGCTTCTGTGTTGCTTTTCTCAAGGCCAGCCGGTGCATGTGAAAGTGCGTCCGCAACAATGTTTTCCGTGCCAGGAATGTAGACTACCGTGAAGCGAAATTCTTGCAGGAATAATGCCCAAAGTTTCAACCTGTCATGATTTAATTTTGAAGACATAAGAAATTGCAATGCTCGATGATCACTATAAACTTTTACATGTTTGCCAGAAAGATAGAAACGAAATTTGTCAAATGCCCATAGCTAAAGCCTCCTTCAGTGATGGAATAGTTTTTCTCAGGTTTTGTTAGCACGCGGCTAGCAAAAAAGATGGTTTTCTGAACAGTAATGTATTTCCTATAGCTTCTTGAAATAAATGGGCATCAAGACCGACCTTAGGAAAGTCCGTACCAAGACAGAGATCCCGTGACAGATCTGGGTGAGCTAAGTTAGGCGCGCTAAGTAGCACTTTTTTCAAAGAAGCAACTGTGCCTGTTCGTCCCAGTTCCAAATAGTGTTTTTGCCAGTGAGAGAACAAAGTTTTGGAGTTACTAGAATTTGCATATTCAGGAAACGACGGTAGAAATTCACGAGACCTAGAAAACTGTGAACTTGGCTGTTTGTGGGTGGAACATGAATGGCTGTGATTGCTTCCATCTTTTCAGGATCCGGCTGAATGCCCTCAGAAGAAATAATGTGACCCAAAAACTTCAGCTTTTTCTTACCGAATTCATATTTTCCCAAGTTAACTGTAATTCAAGATTCAGCAAAAATACGTAACATACTGTTGAGGATGCGGTTATGTTGTTCCCAAAAGACTTCTGTATTAAAACCATCGTCCACGTACGAGGTGATGTGTCGTTTTAAAAACTCAGGTAATATCGAATTTACCCCATGAATGAATGCTGCGTTTAACCCATGAATGAATGCTGCGGAAGAAATGTTCGAACCAAAAGGATGTTTTCAAAATTGATAACAAACGCCGAAACAAAGAAAAGCCGTATATTTTCTACATTCTGGATGAAGTTCAGTTTGCCAAAAGCTGAATCTGAGATCAATAGAAAACAACACTTTTACGTCACTGAAATTTTGAAGAAGTTCTTCCAACGTTTGCGGCCTGTCTGTTTCAGGAATGATTATGATGTTTATTTATTTGGAATCTAAGACAGGCCTAATCGATCCGTTTTTCTTCTCAACAACATGTAATGGGTTATTGTAAGAGCTTACCGCTGGTTCAATAATGCCCTCGTTAAGCATAGTTTGTATCTCTGTTCTGACAGTTCCTATAATGTGTCTGAATTTTGTATGTTCTGACGCAAAATTTTGTATGCTCACGAACAAGGCATTTGTACTGAAATCCTTTAATCGCTCCTGTTTTGTGAGTAAAAACCGTGGAATGTGATTGTAAGATGTCAGAAAGGTCATGCCTATCAGTGTCATTACAGCTCTCAATTGTTTGTATTTTATCCGAATTAAAACGTTAGTATCTAATACGTCATCAACACCATCCCAATCAGTACTTGCGAAGTGATTGTTAGTGTCAAATTCCGTCGAAAGTTCCAAACTGTGATCTAACAAAAGGTAAAGCCGATTAATTTCCTTGTCATGGTTTCAAAGCCAGCCTTCAAATTTCAAAGCTATTGACTTAATCTTTTTCTCTAAATTTATGTCAGCGCCGTGAAAGCTTAAAATTACTTTATACTCTTTCAAAAAATGTACACCTAACATAATCTCCGTCGACGATAATGGAACAATAAGAAAATTCATAATAAATCTGTGGCTTTGACAAAAGAAATCGAAGCTAGTTTGTTGGCTTACGTGTATACTTTTTCAAAAACTGTACCTTTAAATGTAATCTTATGTTAAGGAAGTGTGGGGCAATCGTTCGATTTGTTGCATTTACTAAAAGCTGTTTCACTATTTACCGAAATAGGACTGCAAGAGTCAAGCACTGCCGTAAATTTTATGTCATTTGTTGTGATGTGAAGTACAGGATACGCAGTATTGTTCTGTTTAGTGTCATGTTCCTGGAGTAAAATGTCCCTAGTCATGGCAGCTACGTCGTCAGCTTCATAAGTACGTTTTGTGGCTGCCTGCGGTGCGAGTCTATTATATCTTTGTTGTCGCGCATCGTTACTGGGATTCGGAGGTCTAATTTCTACAATTTCAACTTGTCGAGAGGGACCGGCGCTATTTGAATCACCCTAGTTCTGATTAAATTCAGGTCTGTTGTCACGACTATAGCGTCTGTCGTCTTGTCGGTAATTTCTGTAGTTTCTTTCTTGTCGATTAAGTGGTGGAGAATTTCTCCCGGAATCGTAATTACGAGGTGGACTGTTGTGTCTGAAGTCATTTTGTCTCCCTTGATAATAATTATTCTGGTTACCATATTGTCTATTTCTACGATTGTCTCTGTCTTAGTCATTACCATGGAAATGTGATCTGTCTCTATAATTATTGTTATTCTGCCAATGGTTGTATACAAAAAGTATCTGTTTTGGTCACGATTTGCGTTATAACGGTATACATGTGAACGTTTATTGTTTCTGTCATCACGAAATTGTGAAGGATGTGACCTGTTATTGTTGTTGTTTCCCTGTTTTCGTATCACACATATCGATTTCCAGCTCTTGCAAAAATCCCTGAAAAGCTTCGATATCATCTTTACAACGTCCAGCCAAAATAATATGTGTTAAGCGTTCAGGCAATTTAATGAAGCAAATGCAAATAAGTTTCGAGGGGCTGAATGGGTCTGACAAACACTGATTCTTGTGTAACATATCTTAAAAGTATTTCACAGGACTGAAAAATTCAGACTGTTCGAAATGCTTTATGATTACAATACTTGTTTTACTCGATCTTGTGTAGCCTGAGTCCAGTATGCAGAAAGGAAGGCATGACAAAAATCTCTTTCACTGTGACAGACGCGAATAACGGATCGCATTCTTACAGCCGGTTCATTTTCTAAATAACCACACATAAATTCTTATCTATGCTCTAACGACAAATTAGCAGGAAAATAATGCGAAAATTGATAAAGCCAAGCTTGTGGATGTATGTCATTACTAGAATTCTTGAATGTTTTAAATTTACACATTGTGATGAAGAACTTACAGTCAAGGCTCGGTGTACCCTGCCGACTTCTTTCAAGATATCCGAAATACCATTTATTATTACCATGTGCCTTGCCCAATTTCTAAGTCCTTCTTCCCGTGTCGGAGCGCGAGTATCCTCTGAATTATGTAATTCGGGTACCATCTGTGCCAACTGATGTACTTCCCATGTTTCGCTTTTGTGTTACGTATTAATTTGTTTCTGACTGTTTAAATTTCCTAAGTTTCTCGTACTCCTCTATGTCAGTAAAGGCTACCGGTCTTGTATCATTCAAATCATCATCTACCGTCATAGATAAATCTGTTAAATGATATGAAAGTTCGGCTACTTTTTCCGATCATGTGCTGATTTCCGCCGTGTGTTTTTCTGAGCCACGTTTAGAGTGTCCATTTGTGTGGTAATCGTATCTACTGTGTCCTGTAAGTTTTCCTGATTTTTTACAAGTTGCGCGACCGTGTCGGTAGATGCAACAGAGTCAAGTTTTAGCCTGCAAGGTGTCGTGATTTTCGTGCACGTGGTCTGCCGTTATTTTATTGCTGTTTCATGGATCTGTACTGTGTCTTAATTTCGCGAAAAAACAGGCTGAAAATGCTCACAAATTTGTTATGTACGTCTTCAAAAATCTTTTGATATTTCTATTCGATTTTGTGTATCTCAGCGGTTAAATCTTTACATGTTTGTTAAAGTTTTTGTTTAATTTTGTTAATTGTGTCTAACTTTTGATGTTTTTGCCGTGATTGTTCCTTTTTTTGTTCCATTGTGTCTAACTGTTGAAGCCTTTGGTCTGTTTGATCAAATTTTTGAATTAATTGCAACAACAATGCATTAGTGACTGAAACATATTCCTTTGGGGTTTTCGTCAGTGCCGCCGGCAATATTCGTATTTTGAAAAGCAGAGAGTGTATCTTGACTTAACTGAGAAAAGTGTATTTATGCAAAACCTGAATCAACGGTATTTACAAGATTTTGTTCTGTTATTTCGCATTCCTGAAATGAACTGTTACCGACCGATCGATCGTCAATAGTACCCCATTCACTGATTGTTTCAATTTCTACCCCGTTTTTTACTGTCTGGTCCATGTTGTAGGGAAGCAACCTACTCACGCCGTAGTAAATTCACATCAGTCTTTCCATTGTGTGCCAGCCAGTCCACTGTAACTAGCTCTGACGTCATAAATGTTGCGCAATACTTTAAAAAACAAGTAAATAACCTGAAATGGTTGTAGCATGTCAAGAGTAATACTAAATTAATATGTGTTGAATATCAGTTCGATAACTTTAACCATTTTCGAAATTTGGACGTTTTTCTGTAAAAATCATTTGCGCAACATAAGAGAGCTACAGACTTAAAAATTTATATTTAGATTCATTTTTCATAATTATTTAATAGAAACAGTCTTCTGGATCTCACAAATTAAGATTTTAATTGAAATTCATGATTTTCTGGTTTTTGTCTTAAAAATTAAGGAAGCAAGATAGATTAAGTAGGCTAATAAATAAGGCTAGGATGTTTAAATTTAAGTAGAAGGGAGATCCGCTATAATCATGAAGATGTGGGAAGTTTCAACTCAATAACTGTAAAACTATAGCGATAGCGTATCTCCAAAGGGCAGGTTCAGAGCTCGTCTACTGCGTGTAGTGTAATTAAATTAATTCTCTCGCCCAAAATAATTGACTTAGCCACATCAGCCTTTTAATATGATTACTTACGTGTGTGCTGATTGCGCGTTTAAATTGAGAGCTTCATCTGCCATCAGCAAAGGAAGCGATGATTTATTCAATAACTTTAAGTGGTGCATTACTAGCCCAGCGGCTAGTCGGGAGAGCCGATTTGATCAGGCGTTCCCTTAGCCGTCCGCACCGCGGCTTTATATATAAGAACGCTGCACGAGGAAGCAAGGCCCCAGTTCTCTCCAGACGCTGAATAGCACACCATCTGTGTCGGGAGTCGCGTCGCGTCGGTATCATTGCTATAAACAGCCTCGGATGCCGTATCAAGTTACTCGGGATACGCGTATCCATGAAAACATTTTAGAGTGACATGTTAATACTGGGATGACTTTAATTATCTATCTTCAGTTTGCGTATGTCGTATTTTCACGTGCCGTCGCGGGACTGACATTCTACCATTATTTAGCGTGGCGTTTGATGAACCTAATCATCAAATTATGGCGAGCATTCATTTAAACATTTAATTTGGACAGTTATAGTTGCATCAGCGCATTAGACTCTGAACTGCTCTGTTAGTCAGATTGCGTGGATTCTTTTTTTTCATCTGTGACTTTCAGAATACAGAGAACGTTTTTTTTCACGATCGTTTTTGATTATGAATCCCAGACAATCTCCTAATTCCTCAGAGCTATAAGCTGTAGCTGTAAGTGTAAAACAATAATTCTACCCGCCGCCCCACATATGGTTAATCGGCCAGGAAATGGGTGTTTCTACATCACAATTCTACATTATTAAATAACAAAGATTTAATTTCCACCTGCCTTCCTACATGTGGTGCATCGGCCGGGAAACACATAATTTCTACAATAGCAACAAAACATTTTATGTATAAATAACAACATTAATTTCCATCAGCCGCCCCACAATGTCCCTATGCACTATTACCAAATTATTATCTTGAACATTTGTCAATTCGTGACCAGGTGGTGCTAACAAGCTACACTCGTCGTCAGCATCATTTTTCAATTTGCTTTGCAGCCTAGTGTTACGCTTTTCACACGCCATGTTTATCGCATTAGTTTACACAATAACAAACAAAAAAAATAATTTGAAAAGCAAAAATGTGAAGAAACAATAAATAGCACTAAAAAATAACTATCTAATTAGTTGCAAAAGCGACTGCGAGATACTTAGCGCAAGCCCACATGAATGCCGCAAACACTTTGCTCATGACAGTACAGTACAAAGATAAGAAACTACAACAACAAAGGAAATTCCATACATCCAACTGCGTGCTAGCAGTAAAAAATAACTAATTTCTAATCATACACTAATTATTCAAACTACAAGGAAATCAGAAGATTCCAGAGAAGTATCCTCGGCTAAGGATCGACAAGTGAAACTACATCTTTATTATTATTATTTTTAATCACTGACCAACAGAATTTTCCCTGTCAAAGACAACTCAGATGTAACATACTAATTTATTACCCACAATATTCAAGCCCAACGCAATCTGATTGCTATACATTGACAACATGACTCCCAATACTTTACACAAAAGAATAGCCCTGAATTGCAAGAAGTCCTGACAATAATACAAATCCAAAAAATATGAAATTAAAGAAATATGAAACTATCTCCAATGCTGTTAATAGCCTAAACTCATTTCAGTCACGAATCCTGTTAGTGGAAACCCAATTCTTTTTCATAAATCACTTACCTCCCATAAAATATTCATAACACGAACTACAGCAATTACAGCAAGTAGCAACAACACCCAGCTAAATAAAAAGATTTTAACTACTATAGAATCTATCTACTAGGAGGCATATGGTTAACAAAAGAAAGATTTTGTTGAAGGCAAACAATGTATTTAGAAAATATTACCTTATTCATGTGACATCCAGTTCCAAAACTTATATAGTTGTCAATAATTCCACTACCCAAACATTATCAACCATACATCCATTATCATACCTTTCCTTGCATATTTTCTTTTAAGAAATTTCCTCTCACTTTACATTGCGTGTCCTATCAACACAGAGTCTCCACTAATAAAAACAATCTCTTGTCGGGGGAGCAGAGCGCTGTCAGCGATATTAACAGAGTCTATAGCGCTGCCAACATACTAACAGGTTACTTACAAATAGTGGTCGTATTGACAGGAGTGTATTGAGTACTGCCCCATTCCGCCGGTGACGTTCGTTGTCCTAGGTCGTGGGCAGCAGTTACCACAATGCCAAACAGTCTAACAGAAGAAGACGCCGTGCGTGCTGCCAGCAGTGAAGAATGGGTGCGGCTCACTTAGGTCCTGCAGAGTCTTCCCGGCTACACACATCTGCACCTACTCATGACCCCCATATGCTACGTTTAAGTGCAATAACCAACACCAGCTGTGTGTTGCCTAGCAGCAGTACCCCCATGCCCACCCGCTCACTCCCTCACAGCTTACTTATACCCCTATAGGTGAAGCGACTGTTACACAGTGACAACGCAGTCGGTGCGTACAATAATCACCTGCGTCGAAGTTCGCTCGCGACTGCGAAATGAAGACAGAAGAATGCCGTCCTTACGCCGAGCGTTTTCGCCGCTAGGTGCGCGGTGACTCGCCTGCAGCGACGTGTCACATTTGCTCTTAGAATAGCAGAGCAACTACCGGTTTTTACTCTTTGTTTTTTATAGAGATTCTGTGACTCTCGTTGTTGCTTGTACACAACTACGAGTGTGGAGAGTTATTATATCTGTTTGAAGTTCCATCTCGTCTCTGACTGTACGAAGTTCAAGTGCTGGATTTTCTCACGTAGTTATACCTCTCATCAGTGATGATCCTGACGTGATGTTTTGCCGTACGGAATTGGGAAACATCGATGGCACCGTCTACGGTATCATGCCTGGCAGTGCGTCACCCACCCTTTTGGCCCCACAATCCAGTATTGCAGTTTGCTCAGGTGGAGGCAAGCTTTTCCTACGCCAGATTAACCGCCGATAACACAAAGTTTTCTTTGGTCGTAAGCCAGCTCGACCAGTGATACGCTACGGAGTTCCAAGACCTAATATCAGCTCCTCCGACGAAAACGCCTATAAGAGTTACGGAGATGCTGAACAAGCTCCAGTGGCGGACACTTCAAGAAAGGCGTTACGCAATACGGAGAGGTTTATTATCGAAATTACGAGAGAGCACATTCCGGGAAGAGATGGGCAACATATTACTACCGCCCACATATATCTCGCGTAATGATCACAACGAAAAGATCCGAGAAATTAGAGCAAATACGGAGACTTACAAGCAGTCGTTCTTCCCACGCACAATTCGTGAATGGAACAGGGAAGGGGGATCAGATAGTGGTACAATAAGTACCCTCCGCCACACACCGTAAGGTGGCTCGCGGAGTATAGATGTAGATGTAGATGTAAATGTAAGAGATTAAAAGCAGATATCATATGTCGTATAGCAACTTAACAAGAAAATCGCATTCGCAAGGTGTTGGATCAAGAAGAAATGGGGGACAGGAAACCCTCACAATACCTTCACCATCTTCGCAACTAAGTTGATGATGATGATGATGTTTGGTTCGTGGGGCGCTCAACTGCGCGGTTACCAGCACCCATACATATTCCCAACCTTTGCTTAGTCCAAACACGCCACTTTCAGGAATGATGATGAAATAATGAGGACAACGCAAACACCCAGTCATCTCGAGGCAGGTGAAAATCCCTGACCCCGTCGAGAATCGAACCCGGGACCCCGTGCTCGGCAAGCGAGAACGCGACCGCTTCTTTAGTACACCCTCCATTTATATAGATTAAAATTTTAATAAGATTAACAACTTTCATTCAGAGTTCTCTGCTGATCATCATGTTGTTGTTGTTGTGGTCTTCAGTCCTGAGACTGGTTTGATGCAGCTCTCCATGCTACTCTATCCTGTGCAAGCTTCTTCATCTCCCAGTACCTACTGCAACCTACATCCTTCTGTATCTGTTTTGGTGTATTCAACTCTTGGTCTCCCTCTACGATTTTTACCCTCCACGCTGCCCTCCAATACTAAATTGGTGATCCCTTGATGCCTCAGAAGATGTCCTAAAAACCGATCCCTTCTTCTGGTCAAGTTGTGCCACAAACTTCTCTTCTCCCCAATCCTATTCAATACTTCCTCATTAGTTATGTGATCTACCCATCTAATCTTCAGCATTCTTCTATAGCACCACATTTCGAAAGCTTCTATTCTCTTCTTGCCCAAACTATTTATCGTCCATGTTTCACTTCCATACCTGGCTACACTCCATACAAATACTCTCAGAAACGGCTTCCTGACACATAAATCAATACTCGATGTTAACAAATTTCTCTTCTTCAGAAACGTTTTCCTTGCCATTGCCAGTCTACATTTTATATCCTCTCTACTTCGACCGTCATCAGTTATTTTACTCCCTAAATAGCAAAACTCCTTGACTACTTTCAGCATCTCATTTCCTAATCTAATACCCTCAGCATCACCCGACTTAATTCGACTACATTCCATTATCCTTGTTTTGCTTTGGTTGATGTTCATCTTATATCCTCCTTTCAAGACACTATCCATTCCATACAACTGCTCTTCCAAGTCCTTTGCTGTCTCTGAGAGAATTACAATGTCATCGGCGAACCTCAAAGTTTTTATTTCTTCTCCATGGATTTTAATACCTATTCCGATTTTCCTTTACTGCTTGCTCAATATACAGATTGAATAGCATCGGGGAGAGGCTACAACCCTGTCTCCCTCCCTTCCCAACCACTGCTTCCCTTTGATGTCCCTCGACTCTTATAACTGCCATCTGATTTCTGTACAAATTGTAAATAGCTTTTCGCTCCCTGTATTTTACCCCTGCCACTTTCAGAATTTGAAAGAGAGTATTCCAGTCAACATTGTCAAAAGCTTTCTGTAAGTCTACAAATGCTAGGAACGTAGGTTTGTCTTTCCTTAATCTAGCTTCTAAGATAAGTCGTAGGGTCAGTATTACCTCACGTGTTCCAATATTTCTACGGAATCCAAACTGATCTACCTCGAGGTCGGCTTCTACCAGTTTTTCCATTCGTCTGTAAAGAATTCGTGTTAGTATTTTGCAGCTGTGACTTATTAAACTGATAGTTCGGTAATTTTCACATCTGTCAACACCTGCTTTCTTTGGGATTGGAATTATTATATTCTTCTTGAAGTCTGATGGTATTTCGCCTGTCTCATACATTTTGCTCACCAGATGGTAGAGTTTTGTCAGGACTTGCTCTCCCAAGGCTGTCAGTAGTTCTAATGGAATGTTGTCTACTCCCGGAGCTTTTTTGCGACTCAGGTCTTTCAGTGCTCTGTCAAACTCTTCACGCAGTATCATATCTCCCATTTCATCTTCATCTACATCCTCTTCCATTTCCATAATATTGTCCTCAAGAACATCACCCTTGTATAGACCCTCAATATACTCCTTCCACCTTTCTGCTTTCCCTTCTTTGCTTAGAACTGGCTTTCCATCTGAGCTCTTGATATTCATACAAGTGGCTCTCTTTTCTCCAAAGGTCTCTTTAATTTTCCTGTAGGCAGTATCTATCTTACCCCTAGTGAGATAAGCCTCTACATCCTTACATTTGTCCTCTAGCCATCCCTGCTTAGCCATTTTGCACTTCCTGTCGATCTCATTTTTGAGACGTTTGTATTCCTTTTTGCCTCCTTCACTTACTGCATTTTTGTATTTTCTCCTTTCACCAATTAAATTCAGTATCTCTTCTGTTCCCCAAGGATATCTATTAGCCCTCGTCTTTTTACCTACTTGCTCCTCTGCTGCCATCACCACTTCATCTCTCAAAGCCACCCATTCTTCTTCTACAGTATTTCTTTCCCCCATTCCTGTCAATTGTTCCCTTATGCTCTCCCTGAAACTCTGTACAACCTCTGGTTCTTTCAGTTTATCCAGGTCTCATCTCCTTAAATTCCGGCCTTTTTGCAGTTTCTTCAGTTTTAATCTACAGTTCATAACCAATAGATTGTGGTCAGAGTCCACATCTGCCCCTGGAAATGTCTTACAATTTAAAACCTGGTTCCTAAATCTCTGTCTTACCATTATATAATCTATCTGAAACCTGTCAGTATCTCCAGGCTTCTTCCATGTATACAATCTTCTTTTATGATTCTTGAACCAAGTGTTAGCTATGATTAGTTTGTGCTCTGTGCAAAATTCTATCAGGCGGCTTCCTCTTTCGTTTCTTACCCCCAATTCGTATTCACCTACTACGTTTCCTTCTCTCCCTTTTCCTACTGACGAATTCCAGTCACCCATATCTATTAAATTTTCATCTCCCTTCACTATCTGAATAATTTCTTTTATTTCATCATACATTTCTTCAATTTCTTCATCATCTGCAGAGCTAGTTGGCATATATACTTGTACTACTGTAGTAGGCGTGGGCTTCGTATCTATCTTGGTCACAATAATGCGTTCACTATGCTGTTTGTAGTAGCTTACCCGCATTTCTATTTTCCTATTCATTATTAAACCTGCTCCTGCATTACCCTTATTTGATTTTGTGTTTATAACCCTGTAGTCACCTGACCAGAAGTCTTGTTCCTCCTGCCACCGAACTTCACTAATTCCCACTATATCTAACTTTAACCTATCCATTTACCTTTTTAAATTTTCTAACCCACCTGCCCGATTAATGGATCTGACATTCCACGCTCCGATCTGTAGAACGCCAGTTTTCTTTCTCCTGATAACGACGTCCTCTCGAGTAGTCCCCGCCCGGAGATCCGAATGGGGGACTATTTTACCTCCGGAATGTTTTACCCAAGAGGACACCATCATCATTTAACCATACAGTAAAGCTGCATGCCCTCGGGAAAAATTACGGCTGTAGTTTCCCCTTGCTTTCAGCTGTTTGCAGTACCAGCACAGCAAGGCCGTTTTGGTTAGTGTTACAAGGCCAGATCAGTGAATCATCCAGACTGTTGCCCCTACAACTACTGAAAAGGCTGCTGCCCCTTTTCAGGAACCACACGTTTGTCTGGCCTCTCAACAGATACCCCTCCGTTGTGGTTGCACCTACCGTACGGCTATCTGTATCGCTGAGGCACGCAAGCCTCCCCACCAACGGCAAGGTCCATGGTTCATGGGGGTAGCTGATCATCATATGTTGAACTTTTTGGAAATTGTGTCATTCGGGATTTTTTCACTGAATATGCCGCAAAGCTTCATTGTTGCTTTCCAAGTAGTTAACACATTCATTCTCATAGACATATTTATGAAACTGTTAGAATTATTTTCAATAAACTTAAAGAGATTTATATTAACAACACTATTCAATTGTCTGAGTCTCTTAAAGTCTATAAAAGCATCATAGGCTTTCAGATAGTTATGTGGTGGATCTAGATTCTACATTCTTTATATAGATATTATATAATTTTATGTGATCAAACAAGGAAGAGTCAATCAACTAATTATTCTTCCTTTTTGTCTGGAAAACACTGAAGATGAAATAAAGCTTATCAAATTGTACAGAATTTTAGTAATTAGTGATATCCAGTTCAAAATTTCTTTCCACTCAATCATACAATATCTATGGTTTGTGGTTCAAACAAAGATATTGGAATCTTCGAATTTTTTAGCACTCGTTGCTGTAGCTGAAATGAATATTCTTGCTCATATCGAACCACAGGAACATGGACTGCCATTCTCTACACAATTATTTTAACTTACTTGGCAAGTGTGGTCACATCTTCAACACAAGCTTGATTATGGTAAGCCCATCAGAGAATGGCGTCGCCAGCATTTGAAGACCATGCAAAAATTACAGTTAAATCTCCTTCCCAAATAATTTCTTTGTAATCTTTGAAAAATCCATTAAAATTTCTAATAGTTAATGCCCTTCATTTTTCTTACTTGTTGTCTTCCCCATTACTGAGGTTATGACACTCTATGGTTAGCACATTGGCAAGAGACAAAGCCAAATATGCAAGGACAGATGAAGAAATTAAAGGAAGTTCCATTCTAGACACAATATTGATTTCTTTCTTTTGGCGAAAATCTCAAACAGTGGCAGTTATAAGAGCTGAGGAGCATGAAAGGGAAGCATTGGTTGGAAGGGTGTGTAGCCTATTCCCGATGTTACTCAGTCTGTGTACTGACCAAGCAGTAAAGGAAATAAAAGAAAAATTTGGAGTAGGAATTAAAATCCATGGAGAAAAAATAAAAACTTTGAGGTTTGCCAGTGACATTGTAATTCTATCAGAGACAGCAAAGGATCTGGAAGGGTCGTTGAATGGAATGGACAGTGTCTTGAAAGGAGGATGAACATCAACAAAAGCAAAGCGAGTATGATGGAATGTAGTCGAATTAAATCCGGTGCTGCTGAGGGAATTAGATCAGGAAATCAGGCACTTAAAGTAGTAGATGAGTTTTGCTATTTGGGGAGCAAAATAACTGATGATGGTCGAGGCAGAGAGGATATAAAACGTAAACTGACAATGCCAAGGAAAGTATTTCTGAAGAAGAGAAATTTGTTAACATTGGGTATAGATTTAAGTGTTATGAAGTCTTGTCTGAAAGTATTTGTATGGAGTGTAGTCATACATGTAAGTGCAACATGGACTATAAATAGTTTTGGCAGGAAGAGAATAGAAACTTTCTAAATGTGGTGCTACAGAAAAATGCTGAAGATTAGTTGGGTATTTCACGTAACTAGTGAGGAGGTACTGAATAGAATTGGGGAGGAAAGTAATAGGTGGCGCAACTTCACTAGCAGAAGGTATCGGTTGGTAGGACATGTTCTGCAGTATCAAAGGATGACCAATTTCGGACTGGAGGGAAGTGTGGAGGGTAAAAATCGTAGAGGGAGACCAAGACATGAATACACCAAGCAGACTCAGAACGATGTAGATTGCAGTAGTCACTCAGAGATGAAGAAGCTTGCACAGGATAGAGTAGCATGGAGGGCTGCGTCAAACCAGTCTCTGGACTGAAGCCCACAACAATGACAAACATTTAGAAGTAAGACATGAAGTAGATAAAGAAACTCAACTAGGTGCAAAGGAAATAATGTATGCTTCTGATACATCATTTGGAGAAAAATTAGCCCCTACAGCAGTTAGAGGAATAATGTACAGAAAGAGAAAAGTAGGAATGGTGTTGATGATAATAATTGGGGTTTATAAAATCATTACAAAATTTTTTATTTATCTCAATGAATAACTTCATCATTGATTATACTCTTCTAACTAGTGGAAAAATTAAGAAAAATCGATTAAAATAAAACTTGATATTAATCAGTTACATAGTATTGAAAATTTTTTAACTGATGCTCACCAAAGTAAGAGGGATAAAGAAACTGGTGGCAATTTACTGATAACACTGGGTATTCCTGTTGTAAAAAAATAATCAAAATAATCAAAATAAATAATCATGGTTCAGGACTAACAAAATATGAAGATGGTTTTCTTCCATTACTTTTGGCAGCGTTAGCTTATCTAGCAACTACAGCCCAATAACGGAAAAAATCCAAATATTCAAATACCATTTCATGCTTAAAAGAATTGTTGTTGTGGGTAAGAATATTAACTAAGATTTGAAATTTGATGAGTTTGATACTACAGTAAGTGTATCTGATAAGCTATATGAAGTACATAACAGTAATCAATCAATAATGGTGAATAAATCAAATTTTCTGTTAGATTAAAAGATACAGCTGTAACTGTACCAGTAGGTATAAAGTTAATGACAGTCAGTGAAACACTTTAAAATGTATAAATTTTTAATCTACACGAATGCATAACCATAGCTGCTGCATGAATTGCAGAAAACAGCCACTAGTTAATCATAGTCGTGGTACTCTCATATCTCGAAACGAGTCACCCTTTTCGAATCTATCTACTGCAGGAAAACACCAATGTGGTTTTAGATAGTCCCTACGCATCTTGTTACTGCTCCTCAGTCTCTCCACGCTACCCCTGCAGCTTTGTGCATGTGATCGTTCCAATTTAAGTAGGAACTGAGCAGAAGTTGGAGAGCATTATATCTACCGCGTTCTGCTACCCGTGTAGGAACAGGGTAAGCTGAGTTAGCGTAACAGGATAGTGTTTTGACCACTCATTGGAAATGGGAACATGTTGTCATGGTTCTGCCAATAGTATATGATGTGTAAGGTCAGTGCCAAAATGAAGCTTTCTCTTACAACACGAGGTAGTATAAAAGACAGTATGGTGATGTTTCTTATCAGGAAAATTAGAAAGGCTCCGCAGCACAGAGAATCTTTCTATTGCATTGCAATGCATTTCCAAACTACATACAGGTACTACAGTCAGAAGCAGATACGCATCCCTCAGGATGCATTCACGCCTGTCACGCAAACATTCTGTCATCGTTATTTTGTTCCTTCTAACAGACAAAATCCATGGACCATAAGAGCTCCACTAACTTCATCCGACAGAGAACACGACTAAGATTTTTACCGTATCTCTTTTTTCCGATACATTGAAAGCAAATACCGACTGGTTGCTGGCATCGACCATATGCGGCGATTCTATTAAAAATACAGGTATTGACCCACTCAGTGATCTAAGTCGTCTGCACGAACTGCCGTAAAGATTCATCACCTGTACTGCACGAGGACTGTATTCTACAGACTATCAGTCGCGAGAGAGAGTCCATGGGTTGTTGTTTGATACACTGTTTTTTCTGCTGTAACACCCTTTGTACACTGCCAGATGTTTTGTTCTTTCGGCCATGACTTTCAGGTCTGCATCAGGCTCTAAACTGACATTAACACGTTTCGATCCATTGGTTCTCATAGAAAACTAGACCTCGCACAGAGCAAATCGTGTTGCTACTGCTCCCACAACACTCACACTGGATTATTTAAATAAACGACAGTCACAACATAAACCGTTGTACTGTGTTTCCAAACTGTTGGCCGAAGATGACTGACGACCTCTACATTTAAACTCATCTTCCACAGTGACGGCATAGCTGATGGCTCGGTGTTCCATTTCCATTGATTTCTAATATTGCAGTCATGTACCAGATCACTGTTTTGGTGCTACCCATCCCATCTCAAACAAGCGATGTAAGTCAATCATTATCTGGTAATCAACAGCGTACCATACGACGGATGCATGGGAAAGACGCCACCAATGTACTGTAATAAGCATCACAGTCGACAGTGCAGTCTATTTTAGCGATTTTACAACCTCGAGCGGTGACATCGAAGCATGCTTCCCAGTTTCTTCATCATCGCTAAACTGCTCTTTCTCTGCTTTGTGAGTTCAATTGCGAACGTAGATAGATGACTGCGCAGTACATCCATACATTGCAATTTCAAGAACATATACACCAAAGTATACCAGAGTGCTATCTACATATTTCTAGCACATGAATCATAGTGCGTAATTTACGATTACGATTGCCAATTTTTCCCTACATGGATGGGAGTCACAGAGCATTCTTGCATTCTTATAAGAAAGTTAGACTGAAAGATCTCCTGCCATTGTCTTTGATTAACACTCTCTGCAACATTGTCACCAATTTAATCTGCAGCTGACCAGAGTAGACCGGTAAATTCCACGTTTCGTGGAGGAACAGAGCCAACCGAGTCTGCAACTGCTGTCCTGGACCCATCCAGGAGCACAACATTTCTCCCATCCAGGAGGTTAGCTCCCCTTATCGGTGTATAGTAGGTATAAAAGTGTTGTGATGATAATAGACGGTTAAGAACAAGAAGTGGATGGTTTCTACGCATGATGGAGCTCCAGACAGACGGAGTTTGAAGAATTTCACGTAAATCAACTGCACTATCTATTTTAAAGCACTGTTCTAGTGTCTGGGGTCAGTACCAAGAAGGTATTTTTATGGGAGAACATAAGCTCATGCACTCCTAAGGCTACATAGTTCTGAATGTTAGATTGTTGCTGTTTCCCACCCATCTGTCATGTAGAATGCATTGCTGTTACTATCCCATTGTAAGAAATATATTTCCAGGGCATGACATACATTCTCCTTGCAGGTTTCTCTGTGGTAAAATATGGTGAAAAACTGTAAAACGAAGGAAACTACTTCCTTAAAACATCGATTCTTTGTGATACATGCACAATATAGCTTTGTGGAGGTGTATAACACCCACTGCTCCCAACCCAATCACTGTTCAGAAATTATTCTATGCTTGCATCACTCCTGTAAAATGATCGTTAATAACGGATAATGCCTCTTGCATGGAAACAGACAAACACATGTCAGTGTTGTTTGACACCTGAAATTACATGTCATGCCGCCACTAATCTGTCAAGCACATGTATACATGGTGATTGCAGTACTTCACAAACACCTGTCGCCAGCTTAGAATTTGCATATTTATGAAACTGAAGACTCGATATTATGTCCAAGATGCGGCAGGGGAATGGAATACCTCGGATGAATCTTAGTTCATCTAGAGGAATGTGTCGAAACAGGATGGACATGTTTCATCACACATGAGACGGAAGTTCTCTGATCACTGAGAAATGTGCTGTTAACGATCGCGAGTAGACAGTGCTCTGAGTCACACACAGAACATGCAGTTGCATACGAGTCGAATGCTGGTTATGTCACACAACTGATGCATCCTGACAGAACGACGGAAAAAATTGTCAAATTATCTGCAACAACATGTGCCTCTCTCTCTCCATAATGCATCATCAGTGTACCGTTAAATCATACCTCGTTACAACTCCATCTCAACCGATCACTCCACCCAGTCTCGGTTATCCTTTAACGCAGATGCAAGTAAGTTTAGAGGCAGATGGTTCTCTTTTTTTCAGGAAAGCATCAAAGACAGCAGTCAGTTCACGTGTATCACTATTACCTCAATGTTGCCTCGACGAAAAAAAATGACTCTCTCCCTGGTTTCCGGTACCTCCATGTCAACATTTTCTGGTATTCCTCTTGCTGTCGCATACCCATTCCAATGTACGAGAATTGTTCTGCAACAAGCAAAAGACATGCCAGTACTCCCTCAATTTCTCCACATTTCGACGTACGAGGGTTGTTTTTCAAGGAAGGGTCGTTCGCGCGTATAGTCCCGTAGTTCGCGCGGACGCCGCAACAAGCCACCGCACGACTTGCCGGCATCCTTCCCGTTCACACTGATGCAAGTTGCAGCTCTGTAGCTGACGTGTACGCATCGCTGTGCTACTTCATAATGTTTACGATTATTGAATCGCCGCCGCGTGTGAGATACGGTCAGTGATACGTTTTTTGACCGCGAGAAGCCTATCAGCTGCAGAAATTCATCGTCAGTTAACAGAAGTTTATGGCTTGAATGCAATGAGTGAAGGTAAAGTGCGTCAATGGGTTAGAGAGTTTAAAAATGGCCGTCAAAACGTCCATGACGAAGAACGCTCAGGCCGGCCCTGTGTGATCACTGATGATTTGGTGGCTGCAGTCGAAACAAAGATTCGTGAGGACAGACGATTCACAATTTCCACTCTTTCTTTGGAATTTCCACAAGTTTCAAGCTCGGTTTTGTACAAAATTGTGTCTGAAAACCTAAACTTTAAGAAACTGTGTTTTCGGTGGGTACCCAGACTCCTCACAAGGTGACCACAAAGGGAAGAGATTTGCCACTTCATTGGACTTTTTGATTCGTTACGAGGAAGAAGGGGATGACATGTTGAGTCAAATTGTCACTGGAGATGAAACATGGGTATCCCATATCACTCCCGAAAGCAAGCGACAATCGATGGAATGGCGACACACAACCTCACCCGTCAAGGTCAAAGCCAAACAGACGCTGTCAAAGCGCAAGATTATGGTAACTGTGTTCTGGGACCGGCGCGGTGTTTTGCTAGTGGACTTTATGCCACGAGGAACGACAATCAATTCAGATGCCTACTGTGCAACTCTAAAGAAGCTCCACAGAGCAATTCAAAGCAAAGGCGCGACATGCTGACAAAAGGAGTTTTGCTACTGCACGATAACGCTAGGCCTCACACCTCTCAAAAGACTCGGGATTTGATTGATTCTTTTGGCTGGGAAGTTTTGGACCATGCACCATACAGCCCCGACCTTGCTCCTAGCGATCATCACCTTTTCCGGTACCTGAAGCACCATCTAGGCGGGCAGCGCTTCAATGACGACGAAGAAGTGAAAGCGGCCGTGAACTCTTGGCTGTCGGAGCACGTGACCGAATTCTTTGAAGAGGAAATTAAAAACTTAGTTGTACGGTATGACAAGTGCTTAAATAAACAAGGCAACTATGTAGAAAAATAAGTAAAAGTCTGTAGAATCAGAAAATAAATTTTTTTTACAAACGTATTTGTACCTTTTTTAAAAAAATAAAAACGTCCCTTACTTAAAAAACAACCCTCGTATTTTCCATCAATTTATACGTATTTTCCATCATTTTTCGTAAATTTATCGATTTTATGTCACTTCTGCCCAGGCGATCATGACATCACTTCTCGTTCCGTATCCTGAAATTTCTTGTCAATGTAGTACAGCTGACAACACTTAGCACAAATGTACTGTGTTTCTGGTGGGGCGGCATACTACAGTATTGTACTCGAATGCATGCAGTCAACTCCAGCCAACATTCTTCAGTTGCAGTGTGTTTGTTCTGTTCTCTATACGTCTATGTCTGGTCATGTGTCACAGATGGCTGCCCTGACCCAGAGTAGTCCCGAGTTAGCGTTCAATCGAAATGGAACACCGAGTCATCAGCTATCCCGACACTGTAAAATATGAGTTTTAATGTAGCGGTCGTCAGTCACCTTTGGCTAGCAGTTGAAACACTCCACAATACCGCAAAAATCTTTCAGTTTCCTTATGTTGTGACTGTCTTTTATTTCAATAATCCAGTGTGGGTGCAGCAGCAACATGATTTACACCGTGCGCTGTGCAGTTTTCTGTGAGAGCTATTGGATCGAAATGTATTAATGTCAGTTTAGAACCTGACACAGACCTCAAAGTCGTTGCGGGAAAAATACAATGTATGGCGGTGTACAGCAGAAAAAAAATGTATCAAACAACACAGGAAGTATCTCTTGCGACTGATAGTCTGTGTGATACGGTTCTCCTACAGTACAGTCGATGAAACTTTACACAGGCGACTTTGATCACTGAGTGGATCAATACCCGTATATTTCATATGCTCGACTGCGGCATGCAGACCATGTTTGTTTTGGATATATCAGAAGAGAGGGATGTCGGATGAAGTTAGTAGAGCTTATATAATTCCCAGTTTTCCTCTGTTGGATGGTACAAAATAAGAGTGATAGAACGTTTGGGTGACAGACGTGAATGCATCCTTACGGACACCTATCTCCTTCGGACTGTGGTGCCTGTATATGGCTTGGAAACGCATCGCAGTGCAATACCAAAATTCTCGTCCTTCTTTCAGTTCTGGTATGATGTGGAGTCTTCCTAATTTTCTCAATAAGAAACACCACCGTAACTGTTCATAGTGTCTTTTATACTACCTTGTGTGGCAGGAGAAAGCTTCATTTTGACGCTGACCTTACACATCGTAGACCTTTGATGGAGATACAACAACATTTTCCCATTTCCATCGAGTGGTCAAAACACTGCCCTGTTGCATTAACTCAGCTTACACTCAGTAATTAAAACTTCCGGGCTAAGAGGCCGTGGTCCAATAGTAGAAATACTTCTCCCTGACGTTTCGTTGCCAGCTGCGGGCAACATCATCTGAGGTGAGTCTACGACTGGCTGCTAGGCCGTGGAGGTCCTGTTTATATAGAGCGCGTAGAGGGCGCCACCACTCGTCACGTGTTGTCAACAGTAAAACTATCTCTGGCTGGCGTCATTACTCTCGATCGAAGGTAATCGATTGTCACATCTTTGGTACAAAGTCGATCGCCATATCTTATCTAACACCAAGCCTTCTTCTTTCCTGTTATAATTATTGTGGTGTTTAAAAATGTCTACAGCCTCTCTATACATACGTGCATAATAATGCGATGTCTTAGCTAGCACGCTCGTCTCACTAAATTTTATTTCATGGTCACCCGCTTCAAAAACATGTTCCGCTACAGCCGATTTGTCCGTGTGTCCCAGTCGACAGTTCCTTTTGTGTTCAGTTAGGCGAGTATTGATACATCTTTTTGTGGTTCCAATGTAAACTTTCCCACAACTACACGGAATTTTATACACACCAGGAGTAGCTAAAGGGTGTAGTGCATCTTTCGCCGATCTTAAGCATTCACTAATCTTCTTGGTGGGTCTGAAGATTGTTTCAACTCTGAACTTGGCCAGCACTTTCCCGATACGGTCCGTAATAGAAGAAAAACTTTCCCCACCGATGGTTGTTGTTGTTGCACGTTTTCGGACATTTTTCTTCTGGGATGGAGTGCTCGATCTATCTCCTTGCCAGCGTACCCATTTTTCTGGAAAGCGGTTCGCAAGTGGTTTAGTTCCTCTTGCAAATAAGCTGGCTCTCAGATTTTATTAGCCCAGTCCACCAATGTCTTGATAATACCTCTCTTCTGCCTGGGATGATGGTTCGAATCCTTATGAAGATAACGATCGGTATGCGTATCTTTTCTGTAGACTTTGTGACCCAGAGTCCCATCTGCTCGTTTAATTATTGAGACGTCCAAAAAATTAATCTGTCCATTACTCTCTGTTTCCATAGTGAATTGTATTTTTGAACTGATGCTATTCAAATGCTTCAAAAAACGGTTCAGTTCTTCTTCACCGTGATTCCATATGACAAAAGTGTCGTCCACATACCGATACCACTTCAAAGGCCTTTTTCTGGCTGACTGCAGTGCTTGCTGTTCAAAAAATTCCATAATTATATTAGCAACGGCTGGACTTAGAGGGCTACCCATTGTCACTCCATTAATATATAAACAGGACCTCCACGGCCTAGCAACCAGTCGTAGACTCACCTCAGATGATGTTGCCCGCAGCTGGCAACGAAACGTCAGGGAGAAGTATTTCTACTATTGGACCACGGCCTCTTAGCCCGGAAGTTTTAGTTACTGAAGACGCCGGCCTTGAAAGCCTGCACGCTATGTTCAGCTTACACTGTTTCTACATGGGTTGCAGAAGACGGTAGATATAGCGCTCTCCAAAATCTGTTCAGTTCGTACTTAAATTGGAACGATCACATGTGCTAAGCTGCAGGGGTGGCGGGGAGAAACTGAGCAGCAGTTGCAAGATGTATAAGGACTATCTAAAACCACGTTGGAGTTTTACTGTAGTAGATGGGTTCGAAAAGGCTGACTCGTTTCGAGATATGAGAGTGCCACGAGTATGATTAAGTAGTAGCTGTAATCACTAAAAGACATTTCCATAAGATCCAACGCAGGTTGTGGTTGAAAGGAAAGACTTGATTCCAAAACACATACAGTATTTCTACCAGAAAACGTAACACTATCAGCGACTCTCGTTTGTACCTGTAGGATCAAGACTACTTTTTGTGCAGAGTGCCGGTAACATAGTCGTTGTGATTGTGTTTTTAACAGCTCCAGAAATAGAAGCCTCTGTGGTCAGCTTCTTTGCCAAAACTATGCCAGACAACATGCTCCCATTTGCACTGAGTGGTCAAAAGACGGTCCTGTTGCATTAACTCAGCACAACCGATTTCTACACAGGTTACAGAAGGTGGTGGATATAGCGCTCTCCAACTTCCGTTCAATTCCGATTCAAATTGGGACGATCACATACTCAAAGCTGCAGGGAGCCCGGGGCAGAGACTGAGGAACAGTTACAAGATGCAGAGTGTTACAGCGTGAAGTCAAGCGCTGGCAATCCAGTCGGGAAAGATAGAGCAGAGAGGGCTGTGGCAAGACGTCAGCCAGTCGCACGTTGGCCGACCACTCTCTAGCACGACAACACGTCAGCAGCGGCCTCTATGCGAAGACATAAGTTGCTGCGCCCGCCTGGTCTCGGCTCAGTCGAAGAGAAGCTTCAAGACAAGCAACCTGAATAGCAGCGTCAACTCTAATACTTCGCTTGTATTAGGATTATTTACACTGAAGAGCATTGCTTGCCGGCCGAAGTGGCCGTGCGGTTAAAGGCGCTGCAGTCTGGAATCGCAAGACCGCTACGGTCGCAGGTTCGAATCCTGCCTCGGGCATCGATGTTTGTGATGCCCTTAGGTTAGTTAGGTTTAACTAGTTCTAAGTTCTAGGGGACTAATGACCTCAGCAGTTGAGTCCCATAGTGCTCAGAGCCATTTTTTGAGCATTGCTTATTTTGAATGTCGCCCTTTGCTTGCGACACAAAGTTAAGTATTGTAATTGCTCATTTTGAATTAAAACTCATTAATACTATTTGCTTGAAGTGTTGTCTAGCGACCCGAGAAAGCAGCTTTCGTAGAAACCACATATTCGACGACTAGGCAGGATTTAATAAAGAGGAATTGTCTAAAACCACGTTGGAGCTTTTCTGCAGCAGATAGGTTCGAAAAAGTGTGACTTGTTTCGAGGTATGACAGTGGCACGGCCAGGGTCTGTAATCATTAAAAGATGTCTCAATAGGATCCAAATCACTGACAGCATTTCTACCAGAAAGCATTGTACTATCAGCAACTCTTGTGCGTGCCTGTAGAACCAAGACAGCTTTTTATGCAGGGTGACGATAACATAGTCGTTGTGATCGTATTTTTAATAGTGTGTTCCTTACGTGTAATGTATGTTGCCGGCGGTAGAATCCTTCTGTGGTCAGCTTCAAATGACGGTTCTCAGTAGTGTTTCTCGAAAACAACATCGTCTTCCCTCCAGGAATTGCCATTTGAACTAACTGGTGAGTGTAATACGACTACTGGAATATGAAAATTACGCGCGATGCAAAATGCCTCTCATGATCAATTTAATTAATTAGCCTGTCAATTGCTCGGAGGAACACTGACAGCAACGCCACAGGACGTCGTGTTACAACTTAAATTGTGCGCAATAGGCTGTATGATGGGCAACTTCACTCCCGACGTCCATTGCGAGGTCCATCTTTGCAAACACGACACCATGTAGCGCGTTACGGATGGGCCGAACAACATGCCAAATGGACCGTTCAGAATGGGCATCGCAGTCTGTTCACCGATGAGTGTCGCATATGACTTCAACCAGACAATCGACGGAGACGTGCTTGGAGGCAACCGGGTCAGGCTGAACGTCTTAGACACACTGTACAGCGAGTGCAGCAAGGTGGAGGTTCCGTGCTGTTTTGGGGTGGTATTATGTGGGGCCGACGTAGCCGCTGGTAGTCATGGAAGGCGCCGTAACGGCTGTTCGATACGTGAATACCATCCTCCGACCGATAGTGCAACCATATCGGCAGCATACCGACGTCTTCATGGATTACAATTCCCGCCCCCATCGTGCACATCTTGTGAATGAGGATAACGACACCGCTCAACTAGAGTGGGCAGCATGGTCGCCAGACATGAACCCTATCGAACATGCCTTGGAAAATGGCTGTTTATGGACGACGTGATCCATCAACCACTCTATGAGGGATCTACGCCGAATCGTCGTTGAGGACTGGGACAATCTGGACGAACAGAACCTTGATGAACTTGTGGATAGTATGCCACGACGAATTCAGGCATCCATCAATGCAAGAGGACGTGATACTGGGTATTAGAGGTACCGGTGTGTACAGAAATCTGGACCACCACCTCTGAAGGTCTCACTGTATGGTGGTACAACATGCAATGTGTGGTTTTCATGAGCTTCATGAGCAATAAAAAGGGCGGAAATGATGTTTATGTTGATCTCTATTCCTATTTTCTGTACTGGTTCCGGTGCTCTCAGAACCGAGGTGATGCAAATTTTTTTTGGTGTGTGTAGGTGTAACAGGGAACATTGAACGTATATACAGATATGCAGCACGAATTGTCGCAGGTTTGTTTGATCCGTGGGAAAGGGTCACAGAGATATTGAAGGAATCGAACTGGAAGACTGTTGAAGATAGGTGAAAAGTTTTCCAAGAACGTCTATGAACAAATTTTCAAGAACCTGCTTTAAATGGTGACTCTGGGAATGCACTACAATCCCTTACATGTCGCTCACAGAGGAATGGTGAGAATAAGATTAGAATAATTACGCACGCACCGGCAATCAAACAATTGTTCTTCCCACCCTCCATACGTGAATGGAACAGGAAGAAACACTAATAACTGCTGTATTGGGACGCACCCGCTGCCATCAACCTCACGGTCTTTTGCAGAGCAGAGGTGTACCTGTAGATACAGATGTAGATGACGTTAGTTATGTGACAGGGACACCGACAATGAACCCCTAACTGGCGCACTATTGGTGTGCAGTGTGCTGCTTCTGCACCGAATACTGGTTGCCCACGGAGACGTGTTGAGTGAGCGAAGCTGGCGATAGTGACAGATTCCAGTTTGGCGCGCCCTTTCGATCTGCCATAATGATTCCTAACAGCGTTCAGCTGCTGCCTTTAAAACATTTCACCAAATAATACCTATAATCGGTGAATTGAAGCAGCTCCATACTACACAGTGTAGCATAACGCAGAGGTGGAAACGTTTCATGAGGACAACCTCCTTACTACAGTAGGCAGATTCATGCCAGGGAAAAGAAGAATTCAGTCCTGCAACCAGCCATCTGATTTTCTCTGTCTAGAAACTGGATCTATATTGCCAATCTCTGTTGGTGAATAAAAGATTCTGCTTTGGAGAAGATTTGAAGAAGGTTTAATATTAGCTACTTCTCTGCGGTAACTACCTCATTTCTGTTCAGAAAATTATTATACATCGCAAGACACGTGTCTCTTTAAATCTTAATCCGTCTAACTGGACCAAAGCCGTAGATGTTCTCTGTAGATCTAGCAAGTAAAGGGAGCGTATACATGTAGCAATGTCTTCCAATTAGCCCGTCTGTATAATATTTTTATAGCAACTTAGTTCAGCCACTTTTGCACTAAGAATGACTGCAAATCGTGGGGACAGACAAATCAGTAAGTTGACATATTTGGCATATGTTCATTCAGTAACGTTATATGAAGTAATGTTGAGGAGTAACTCATATTTAGGAAAGTAAGTCTTCATTGCTCAATAACGTGGGGTAAGAATAACAAGTGGTGCCACGATCATCTTGTAGACATCGTTTTAAGAAGTTGGTCACTCTGACTACTGGTTCACAGTATATTTATTCTCGCATTAACTCCTGTTAAGTCCACAGCAGTTCAAGAAAAAGAAAGATGTACATAATTATAATACGAGAATGAAAAATGACATATATTACAATTAAGGTTGTCTTTATCACAAAAATGGTTGCACAATGCTGCAACTTAAAACTTATGACAACTTACCCATTGATATAAACTGTCCGACGGACAATAAAGTAAAATTTGAAAACTAGCTGAAAAATTTTCTCCTTGAAAACTCCTCCTGTTCCATAGAAAAATTCCTATTATTGTGACGTGTAAAGGGAGGTGGGTAGGAATTACTAACTCACATCTGCATATTTAATAAAAAAACAGAAAAACATGTTTACAAATGTTCAGCACATGGCCATTCTTCTGCCCTCTAGCGCCAAAATTCTTGCGAACGGAGCCTTAATGAGGTCATCGTATGCCACTGGCAGAATTTCTGAAGCTGCCTTCCGCCCCCAAAGGCCTTCTAGAGCTCTACGAATTGCAAATGCCCTGCGCAGCTGTCCCAGTGAAGAAGTTTCACTTCAGGGGAGTAACTGGTACCTGATTCCACCGCCTAGACGCTATGGTAAGATGCCACAGTTGAAGATGGTCACAAAAAGGCAACAAGCTTGATACTTGGCCCTAGGATCGCAACAGCACTGATGTTACACAGGTTAAGAGCGTGCCCACTCACGAGAGGCCTCAGGACGGTACCATGTGACGTGAAACACTGTTGTTGCCAGCCGTAATAGGAAAGACGCTGACGTTTAGCTTACAGCTGAATGCTGCTGCCACGAAATTTGGTGTTTGTTAATGTAAAAGCCAGAGACATCCCTCCCTACCGAGTAATAAAAGGGTAGGAATCTGAGTGTGGTTGGTCAGAGGCGCCATAAAGGTGCACACCCACTCGTAAGATAGGCCGAAGCCTGAAAAGTGCCAGTGGATTGATGGGACGACTGTAGAAAGGGAGAAATTTCCTCTTTCTTTAAAAATCCATGTTTTTGTATTCAGACAGAGTTCTCAATCAGATCATTGCGCTGCAACCCCTACCGCTCTCTACCAGCCTCGGTAAGCTCCGACAAGACTGTTTCTCTGGCTTGCAGTGCTGCTCTCAAAAGTTCGTACTTTACAGTGCTGCTAGTGGTCGCTGTTTCTGCTAGCTCTCCCTGTACCAACTCAGATGCTGACTTCAGTTGTACCGCTACGTGCATCCTTTGCTTTTTTTAATGTGTGCAATCAGCCTTCAGTGTAGTAGTTGGCCTGACTGCAAATAAAAGGCGTTAATCTGACCGCTGAGTATCCTTCGGTACCCTGCTGAGACTACCCTATCAAGTCCCAAAGTCCCCCCCCCCCCTTTCGCAGGCGCCCTGTGAGAGTGTTTAGCGCTGTCTTCACTGGAAGTTCGTCTTTCTGCATTTGCTCCAAACCGTTCAGAAAATGCAGAATAACCTATAGAAATACGAGGGGCGTTCAGAAAGTAAGCTCCGATCGGTCGCGAAATGGAAACGACTATGAAAATCCGATAAAGCTTTGCACAGATGTGTTGGGTAGTGTCTCTAGTATAACCCCAGTTAGCATCACGTCGCTCTTCTCATTTCTGAGCTCGCAGTGAGTGCGTAAAGATGCCTACAAAATAGTATCTGCCGCCAAGTACGAGGGCCTGGTGAGAAATTTCGCCTGAAGCTATGCAGCTAACATTACATAACTGTCGTGCTGTTTCTTCTTCAAGACAATTCCCAGCCGCATTCTGCAGGGGCAATGAAGATGCTCCTGCATCGTTTTCAAATGGAAATGTGAGATTACCCACAATACAGTCCGCAATTGTCTCCCCCTAAGTTTCATCTCTGGTCACATGAACCGCTGTCTTTGAAGACAACATTTTGACACAGACAACGAGGTGTAGGCCAGCGTGGAGAATTGGCGGAAAGCACTGGCGGCTGCCTTCTATGATGAGGCTATTGAAAAGTTGGTACAACGCTATGACAAAAGTCTAAGTCAGAACGGCGACTACGTAGAGAAGTAGCTGAAAGGTGTAGCTAATTGTTACAAGTAAAACATTTCTGATGTTCACTGTGGTTTCAATTTGGCAATCAATCGGAGCTTACTTTCTGAACAGGCCTCGTATATCTTCCCTCTATCCTGTGTTAGGAGACGACAGTGGACATCACAAGATTATAGCACGTCGAAGCAAGAGAGCTGATCGAAACAAAGGGTAAATACAGATAAGTTTCGCCTAAACACCTAGCTGTCATAAAATGGACTGCCATGAGAAGAAAAGTAATACCACATAGATCTTATATGTATACCTGGCCCGGCCGGGTGGGCCGAGCGGTTCTAAGCTCTACAGTCTGGAACTACGCGACCGCTACGGTCGCAGGTTCGAGTCCTGCCTCGGGCATGGATGTGTGTGATGTCCTTAGGTTAGTTAGGTTTAAGTACTTCTACGTCCTAGGGGACTGATGACCACAGCAGTTAAGTCCCATAGTGCTCAGAGCCATTTTTGCATACCTGGTTATCGTAAACTACAAAATTAAAAAGGATGAGTCGAGAAGAATCTACATCTATTGCTGGCAGAGATAAAAGGCAAAGATCTAAGCTGAACGTCAGTTCGTTATTTCGTTGCATTGATAAAGAACCTTATGCCATGACTGACTCTAAAAATTTAAAGACATTAAAGCTGGTAGAATTAGTAAAAAATGGAGAAGGAATGTGATTTTGGAAATGCGGAAAGATAGGCAATAAAAAAAACGTATTTTTGAATGGGACAGGGCCACAGGAAACAGTGAAAAAGGTAATGGCAACCAAGTGATACAAGAATAGACAAATGAGGAAGTTTTATACGTACTTGTGTTTAACATCCGTCATTTCTGAACAGTGCATTAGCATGTGAAACATATGTATGTTTATTTTACAGCAATAATTGCTTACAGATATATTTTCATATCCAGTAATTCATTGTCAGAGCAGTATCGAGGCCACAATCCCTTCAAGTGCGCAGGCGCAGAGTGGGAGCGCAAAACCACACAAAAACAAAAGAACAATCCAGAATATGTACTCTACCATGGTGCTATCTCCAGCCTGCGAGGAGAAACTTCCCTCGGCCAGCGACTGTAAACGCACGTTTCCGCAGTATCATTTAGTGTAAATAACATCGTAAGGATATGACTACTACTATCTCCTGTCTATTGAGCAGCGTCACATGTGTTGTTTGTCAACAGTGCGGTTAGTGAATACACCTGCACCCCACAGTCTACACAGTTATCTCGTGTTCCACAATGCAGATTCTGGTGCCAAATGTAGCAGAAATACCGATACAGCCGAGCTGCTCAACGGAACTGTGGCCTTAGAATTTCTCCAGGAAGTTCTGATGAAGTGCGTTGAAGAGCTTCCCATTTCGATATTATATAGTTGTTTTTCTCTGTTTTGTTTTTTTCTCTCAAAGTGTGAGTTACAGTATACTTATCGAAACATCGAAGTAGCTGTGAGGACATTTGGGAAATTCTTGTGACTACAGCAACCTGTCAGTGCGGTTTCAGCAAATTACACTCCTGGAAATGGAAAAAAGAACACATTGACACCGGTGTGTCAGACCCACCATACTTGCTCCGGACACTGCGAGAGGGCTGTACAAGCAATGATCACACGCACGGCACAGCGGACACACCAGGAACCGCGGTGTTGGCCGTCGAATGGCGCTAGCTGCGCAGCATTTGTGCACCGCCGCCGTCAGTGTCAGCCAGTTTGCCGTGGCATACGGAGCTCCATCGCAGTCTTTAACACTGGTAGCATGCCGCGACAGCGTGGACGTGAACCGTATGTGCAGTTGACGGACTTTGAGCGAGGGCGTATAGTGGGCATGCGGGAGGCCGGGTGGACGTACCGCCCAATTGCTCAACACGTGGGGCGTGAGGTCTCCACAGTACATCGATGTTGTCGCCAGTGGTCGGCGGAAGGTGCACGTGCCCGTCGACCTGGGACCGGACCGCAGCGACGCACGGATGCACGCCAAGACCGTAGGATCCTACGCAGTGCCGTAGGGGACCGCACCGCCACTTCCCAGCAAATTAGGGACACTGTTGCTCCTGGGGTATCGGCGAGGACCATTCGCAACCGTCTCCATGAAGCTGGGCTACGGTCCCGCACACCGTTAGGCCGTCTTCCGCTCACGCCCCAACATCGTGCAGCCCGCCTCCAGTGGTGTCGCGACAGGCGTGAATGGAGGGACGAATGGAGACGTGTCGTCTTCAGCGATGAGAGTCGCTTCTGCCTTGGTGCCAATGATGGTCGTATGCGTGTTTGGCGCCGTGCAGGTGAGCGCCACAATCAGGACTGCATACGACCGAGGCACACAGGGCCAACACCCGGCATCATGGTGTGGGGAGCGATCTCCTACACTGGCCGTACACCACTGGTGATCGTCGAGGGGACACTGAATAGTGCACGGTACATCCAAACCGTCATCGAACCCATCGTTCTACCATTCCTAGACCGGCAAGGGAACTTGCTGTTCCAACAGGACAATGCACGTCCGCATGTATCCCGTGCCACCCAACGTGCTCTAGAAGGTGTAAGTCAACTACCCTGGCCAGCAAGATCTCCGGATCTGTTCCCCATTGAGCATGTTTGGGACTGGATGAAGCGTCGTCTCACGCGGTCTACACGTCCAGCACGAACGCTGGTCCAACTGAGGCGCCAGGTGGAAATGGCATGGCAAGCCGTTCCACAGGACTACATCCAGCATCTCTAGGATCGTCTCCATGGGAGAATAGCAGCCTGCATTGCTGCGAAAGGTGGATATACACCGTACTAGTGCCGACATTGTGCATGCTCTGTTGCCTGTGTCTATGTGCCTGTGGTTCTGTCAGTGTGATCATGTGATGTATCTGACCCCAGGAATGTGTCAATAAAGTTTCCCCTTCCTGGGACAATGAATTCACGGTGTTCTTATTTCAATTTCCAGGAGTGTATAAATGATAAGGAACCACTCACGATCGATCATAGTCAATGAGTTTGCTTCGCTCCAGAGAAGGAAATGCGAAGCAATTTATGATAAAAACATAAGTCTTGAATCAGAGTGTCCGCAGCTCGTGGTCGTGCGGTAGCGTTCTCGCTTCCCGCGCGCGGGTTCCCGGGTTCTATTCCCGGCGGGGTCAGGGATTTTCTCTGCCTCGTGATGACTGGGTGTTGTGTGATGTCCTTAGGTTAGTTAGGTTTAAGTACTTCTACGTTCTAGGGGACTGATGACCACAGCAGTTAAGTCCCATAGTGCTCAGAGCCATTTGAATCATTTGAATAAGAGTGTTCTCAACACACAGTTACACTTCCTTTTCTTTTATTATCAACTAATAATTTATCGACGTTAATAATGTATGAGTAGAAAATAAAAATCTGTTCTTCACTATTCACCATAATGAAGCTGCGGTAAGCAGCAAGACAAAAATTTAATTTTGCTTCCAATTTTTTTGGAAAGTTTATAACACAATTTGTACTTCATGTACTAAAATGATAAATCTCGTTTATTATTTACGTAAATAAAATTTTTCAATAACCCATCATTCTTATTAAATCTGTCATACGAGCGTAAACAGAAACTAATGCGCCGTATTTTTTTTCCTCAGCCTAAAACAATGTTACGAATGCGAAACGATAGGAATGTTTTATTTGAAGTGAGCGCGCCAAGTTTCCGCTATGTCCGACAGACTGCGTAGCTACAGGACAGTTTGAAAATGACGTTTGTAGGTGATGTACGTTACAAGCAATGTGTTGTCATTGAATATCTCACAGCAGAGAAAGAAACTGTGAGGAATACTCACAAACGCTTGCGCAAAGTCTGTGGAGCATCTGCTGTCGACAGAAGTGCAGTTAGTCGCTGGGAACGGAGGGTGAGGTCATCAGAAGGGTGTTCGGCGGAGCTGCTCCATTTGTAGCCGTCGGGGAATCCATCCCCGGCTGTCACACTTGACATATTGCAGCGAGCTGATGTTGTCATTCGCGAGGACAGACGCATTACGACTCGGCAGTTGGCGCTGCATCTGGCAATCCCCTTCGAAAACACAGGTCAAGCATGAAAACAGGAAGGGATTGAACTTAACTGTAAAAAAAAAAAAAAAAATAGAAACAGTGATCGGTTCACACGCAACATCGAGCGAAATACAAGAACAACGGCGTCGTGTTTGTGTGCTCACGGTTTTGGGCTGTAAAGGGAGAGATGCGTGTGCAAATCTCCCTTGTGCCCCTTTTTTTCACAAAATTATGAACTTTCCGTCTGCTCATTGACAAGTCTGTCCTCCTTCTGTAGTCTTGGCAGTTGTGATACTGTACTTTCGTTAAAGAAAGTGAGTCATGTGGTAAGAATATACACTCCTGGAAATGGAAAAAAGAACACATTGACACCGGTGTGTCAGACCCACCATACTTGCTCCGGACACTGCGAGAGGGCTGTACAAGCAGAGCTCCATCGCAATCAACACTGGTAGCATGCCGCGACAGCGTGGACGTCAACCGTATCTGCAGTTGACGGACTTTGAGCGAGGGCGTATAGTGGGCATGCGGGAGGCCGGGTGGACGTACCGCCCAATTGCTCAACACGTGGGGCGTGAGGTCTCCACAGTACATCGATGTTGTCGCCAGTGGTCGGCGGAAGGTGCACGTGCCCGTCGACCTGGGACCGGACCGCAGCGACGCACGGATGCACGCCAAGACCGTAGGATCCTACGCAGTGCCGTAGGGGACCGCACCGCCACTTCCCAGCAAATTAGGGACACTGTTGCTCCTGGGGTATCGGCGAGGACCATTCGCAACCGTCTCCATGAAGCTGGGCTACGGTCCCGCACACCGTTAGGCCGTCTTCCGCTCACGCCCCAACATCGTGCAGCCCGCCTCCAGTGGTGTCGCGACAGGCGTGAATGGAGGGACGAATGGAGACGTGTCGTCTTCAGCGATGAGAGTCGCTTCTGCCTTGGTGCCAATGATGGTCGTATGCGTGTTTGGCGCCGTGCAGGTGAGCGCCACAATCAGGACTGCATACGACCGAGGCACACAGGGCCAACACCCGGCATCATGGTGTGGGGAGCGATCTCCTACACTGGCCGTACACCACTGGTGATCGTCGAGGGGACACTGAATAGTGCACGGTACATCCAAACCGTCATCGAACCCATCGTTCTACCATTCCTAGACCGGCAAGGGAACTTGCTGTTCCAACAGGACAATGCACGTCCGCATGTATCCCGTGCCACGCAACGTGCTCTAGAAGGTGTAAGTCAACTACCCTGGCCAGCAAGATCTCCGGATCTGTCCCCCATTGAGCATGTTTGGGACTGGATGAAGCGTCGTCTCACGCGGTCTGCACGTCCAGCACGAACGCTGGTCCAACTGAGGCGCCAGGTGGAAATGGCATGGCAAGCCGTTCCACAGGACTACATCCAGCATCTCTACGATCGTCTCCATGGGAGAATAGCAGCCTGCATTGCTGCGAAAGGTGGATATACACTGTACTAGTGCCGACATTGTGCATGCTCTGTTGCCTGTGTCTATGTGCCTGTGGTTCTGTCAGTGTGATCATGTGATGTATCTGACCCCAGGAATGTGTCAATAAAGTTTCCCCTTCCCGGGACAATGAATTCACGGTGTTCTTATTTCAATTTCCAGGAGTGTATTACTGTGACAAGTAAATTTGATGAATAGTGAGAGCAGGCGAGATGCCGTGTAGACCTTTCACAGAATGAAAACAGCAAATAAACTGGCGTGAACTATGTTACAACAAAGGAATTCAAGAGTCAAAACTTCCATAACGGAACGCAAGAGCCATACATGTGCTGCTTGTGTAGAACATATAGGGGGTACGTACGTCTGGGTGTTCCTTACACATCCCCGTTGCAAACGGACGTTACATCACGATACAGACACAAATTTGAATACAACGTACGGACACGTCAGCAACCGAACGTAACGGTCATAATTTTGTGGGAAAAAAATATGGGGGCACGAGCGACATGTCGACACAAATCTCCCACTTCACCGTCCAACAAAAATGGTTCAAATGGCTCTGAGAACTATGCGACTTAACTTCTGACGTCATCAGTCCCCTAGAACTTAGAACTACTTAAACCTAACTAACCTAAGGACATCACACACATCCATGCCCGAGGCAGGCGACCGTAGCAGTAGCACGGTTCCAGACTGAAGCCCCTAGAACCGCTCGGCCACTCCGGCCGGCTCACCGTCCAACACCGTGGCCACTTAACCACGAGGCTGTAGCTGTTCAGATTTGCTCGATGTTGCACGTCTTGTGCTTGGACCGTTCACTATTACTATTTTGCTTCTTTTTTCACGGTTCCTTGCACCTTCTTCCTGTTTTCATGCTTGATCTGTGATCATTTTTTGAAGGGCTGTCTACTGGGCCATCTTGTCACTAAATCTGAAGAGTTTTCCTTGATAGGGACCTAAAGTGCAAGGGAGAGCTTCAGAGGCTTTCAGCAGGCGGCTGGCGTTTCAGCAACCGCCCGGCGACGACCACCACCACTGTTCAGCCGTGCAAAGTAGGCAGTGGGCGAATCACAGGCTGCCCGCTCAGTCGGTGCCTAATGAGCAATAGGAGGTCGTATCAGCGCGGTGTTTTGCATGTTAGCTGGCGGCCCCTATATGCGAAGTGAACGTTTATTAAAACCGACAAACTGCAGGCACAGATCCATAACTGGAAACGGAGGAGAAAAGGTCCTATGTACCTGTGTCCGGAAATGCATCATTACCACGGTAGATGGCGCTGACGAATGACAGTTGTTCTGCCCACAGTCCGTGTGCTTCTTCTGGCTGCAGGTGATAGGAATAGTAGTGGCTGTCATGTAGGATATGCATAACCGTAGTTTGGCTTACACCATGCTGGCAGGTCACTTGCCTGGAGCTTGTAATATCCTGTAGAATTGGGACCTCCAGATCGGGTGTACGCACAGTCCGTCGCCTCCCTAAATTTTCGTCTGTCTGAAAGGACCCACGATCACAAAGCGACCTAAAAGGGCGTGAAGTGTTGTGTGATCTGTTTGGTGTCTGTGATGGTACTTGTTTTGGTATGGCCGTGCTAGCTGTCCATCGTTTCCATCTGCTTTCCGTACACAAACACTATCTGACTTGTTCCCGACATGAATAGCGGACCAATGGTTCAAATGGCTCTGAGCACTACGCGACTTAACATCTGAGGTCATCAGTCCCCTAGAACGTAGAACCTAACTAACCTAAGGACATCACACACATCCATGTCCGAGGCAGGATTCGAACCTGCGACCGTAGCGGACTCGCGGTTCCAGACGAAGCGCCTAGATCCGCTCGGCCACTTCGGCCGGCTAATAGCGGACCATTCTGCTGCTTACAGTACGCTACGCCAATCACACAGTCTAGAGCACACAAGGAGCACATGGCACTTAGTCAGAGGAAATGTCATCTGCCGTGACAACGATGCATTTCCTGACACAGGTTCATCGGACCTTTTTCCCTCCATTTCCATTCAGGAATCCTCCCTGCGGTTTGTCGGTTGTATTAATGTTCGTCCTGTACAACAAACAACAAACAAATTGCAGTAACTAATATGCATTTCTCACTGAAGACCGAATTTGTACATCTTTTTATTTCTTACACATTTTTATGTTTCTCTTGCATAAACAAACTAATGTCTCAGCTATTCCCACAAACAAATTTATCCGAAAATGCTACTGGGTTCAAGGAATTTTCATAACTTTACATTAGACGCAGCTTTTGCAAATATTTAGCACGATGATAACTGTTATGCGTCTTCCTACACACATAAAGCAGTCGTTAACATAAATGAATAGAAATAGATGTAGTCAACTTCCAATGCCTTATTGAAAATTTAAACTTTAAAAGTATAATGTATTGGGCTGTATTAATGTCTGCGTATTATAGTGATACAGATACACACAGCAAATTGTAAAGTTGTGAGTTCAGTGTGTTTTTCTTACAATTTATATCCCATATGAGAAGTTGTAATAAATGTTGTAAAATCTCTGTTTGCAGGGATGGTTGAATGTTGGTGTGAATGTATTTTCTCTTCCAATATCAAAATTTTCTGCACTATGGTTGACATAAGAGGATGCCATTCACATTTTGTATTTTATCTGATATTTTGATTTCTTTTGGGATTTTTTGGTTTAGAGACTCTTAAGGATTTGGGTTTTTCAGTGGATATCAGAAGGCTCCTTTTGTTACTCTCCAACATTTTCTTTTCTCGCATTCTGGAAGATATATAGATGAAGAATGCTGTAAGGGTCGAATTTGGTTTCTTTGTATCAAATGTTGCTCTTAATCATCTCGTCCAGACCTAAAGCGATGAAAAATTACTACCATGTAATAAAATAAGTAGGAAGTGTACCCATAGCTCTGTATTATCTCCATATCACCTTCACTGAATCTGTTTCGATGTAGTCTTCATTACGCTTCATGCCGAAGTAACTAACTACAAAAAAAAAAATGGTTCAAATGGCTCTCAGCACTATGGGACTTAACATCTGAGGTCATCAGTCCCCTAGAACTTAGAACTACTTAAACCTAACTAACCTAAGGACACCACACACATCCATGCCCGAGGCAGGATTCGAACCTGCGACCGTAGCGGTCGCGCGGTTCCAGACTGAAGCGCCTAGAACCGCTCGGCCACATCGGCCGGCTAGCTAACTACAGTATCCAGCCTCCAACACATAGTACTTTAATTAATTTCCACTGTGTTTCTGTCCCTTTAGAACTCATTTGAAAGCCAGTAGATCATCGTTAACACTTTGCTCATGTCCATTTAATCGATGATAGCATACGTTGGTAAGAAACTTATTTGATATTGTAGTGCCTCACCCTTTCCACATTGACAACACAAGTAAACACACACTCAAACCAGAAAACAGATCATTAACGTAGAATAATAATATACTCTTATTATTGTCTCTCTAGTGTACCAATCCTCAATATAGAATAATAATACTAATGATATCAGTAATAATAATATACTCGTATTTTCGTCCCTAGAGTACCAATCATTACTTTACATTAATAATAATATTAATAATAGTAGATTATCATCTGTATCGTACCTGAGTATACGTTACTTTCTAAGTCTGAATTTAATGTATTCATGTCCACATAAAAACTTCTGTTACGCGTAAATCTAGTTATTATTTCATACTCCGTGCAGACAGTTTAAGTTAACACAACGCCAGAGTTTAATCACAGAAGTTGGGTGTTACCACTTGTTCTCTAGAAAATCTACAAGCTACCTTTACATACCTCTATATGAATTCAATTGGCTTTACATATATGGAGGTAGTATGGCGCTATACTGTGAGAGAATTTACAGTGTCTGTGTTTCTACTGAACTTAGACTGGCTTCTTCTTACTTGAGTCTAATTTTTAAAGTGCAGGGCTATAATTTTAATTTATTTTCATTATTTTATTTCGTACTGAATTGAATGTTTAGAGATTTACTTAACTGACTCGTCCAAACGGATTTAATGATGTTAGCGGCGTTTAGAATCGTTTTAAATACGCTGTTTTTAGTGTTTCCCGTCAGCTGTCACAGTTGTATTTCTGAGATGCACCTAATACTGTCTGATGACAGTTGGTGGGAGCAGAATGCGGAGTGAAACTCACTGGACCGCGCTGCTATTCCAGATCTGAGATTGCTGGGAAAATAGCGGCGTCTCCAGTCCAAAATACCAAAATTAAACAATTTAACTCAAAACACATTCAAGATTTCGCTTCAAACAATAATTCGGTGTACAGGGAACACCTTGCATAGCCAGAGGTAATTTCGGGGTTGATTTAAATCAGATGTTTTGTGAATAACGCTACTGTTATCTTCTAACAATGAGCACTGAATTGTTCATGCAGATTGCACATTTACTTAAAACTTCCATTTCTCAGATACAAATTGCCTACTATGAACTCACAAGTAATAAAACAGCTCTAAATTACCCTTCGCACAAATAATCAGTGCAGTAGTCACTGATTTAGATAATTAGTTCCATTATTTGTCACTGTTTGTCTATGTGACACAGTCTATACATACCTTCCACTTTTTCGAAATAAAAATTCTTGGCTGCTTTGACTGTTACAATTTTACATTTCACCCTCCGCCCACACGCCTTCAATAAGTATTTAAACAGTTCATAGTCTTCAACTTGAAACAGTTACAATCCGCCATTAAAAAATTTCTCATCTCTTCTGTTACTCTCTTTTCTCTTGAGGTCTACATAAATCTGACGCAATATCTTGTCCCATATGTCGATCCGTCCGTCTTCTTTCTTGAACCACCTCAATTATCTCTGAATACTTTATTCGTGTAATTTCACATTAAAAGCTGACCATTGCTTTATATCAAAACGCCTATGTTCTGTCCCCAGTGATACTTTTCATTAAAAAGAAAAATAAAACCCAATCATTTCCTCCCCTTTTCAATATTTCTTTCCGCGTCCTTCTCGACACATCACAGTCTAATCATTGCCACAAAATATTTTTTCATTTTACATTCCATAATCGTCCCTTCACCAATACATTTGCATCAACCACTGTACACGAGTAACTATCTCACCACTCCTACTCGGTTACAAAACACAGATATTAATTTTGAGCTATCAGTCACAGTATTTGATTACATTCATTCAGTACATTAACACTCAACAATAGTACAATGAAAGGAACAGATTTTCAACTGAAGTTTCTTACATACAGATACATTATTCGTATTTTACGTTTGTATTAACAAAATTCCGTAAATACATATGTAATATCAGTACATCGGAAGCAAATACAATTAACAAAACTATTGTCGTTTAAGCAAATAGTAACTACGTAACACAAAATTCTGCGTCACATCTGTCCTCGAAATTTTCATAAAATTTAAGTACCTTTACGGAAATTTATGACAGTTAATTTAATTGAATTCGTGCCCATTCATACCCTACTGACACTACACTCATCCAAGTTGTGGCGGTAGAGCAGTGCCGAGCCACCTCTGTTAGTCAATCGACCCTTCTCAAGCCTGTAAACACTCAATGACGACAATCAGGACTGCATACGACCGAGGCACACAGGGCCAACACCCGGCATCATGGTGTGGGGAGCGATCTCCTACACTGGCCGTACACCACTGGTGATCGTCGAGGGGACACTGAATAGTGCACGGTACATCCAAACCGTCATCGAACCCATCGTTCTACCATTCCTAGACCGGCAAGGGAACTTGCTGTTCCAACAGGACAATGCACGTCCGCATGTATCCCGTGCCACCCAACGTGCTCTAGAAGGTGTAAGTCAACTACCCTGGCCAGCAAGATCTCCGGATCTGTCCCCCATTGAGCATGTTTGGGACTGGATGAAGCGTCGTCTCACGCGGTCTGCACGTCCAGCACGAACGCTGGTCCAACTGAGGCGCCAGGTGGAAATGGCATGGCAAGCCGTTCCATAGGACTACATCTAGCATCTCTACGATCGTCTCCATGGGAGAATAGCAGCCTGCATTGCTGCGAAAGGTGGATATACACTGTACTAGTGCCGACATTGTGCATGCTCTGTTGCCTGTGTCTATGTGCCTGTGGTTCTGTCAGTGTGATCATGTGATGTATCTGACCCCAGGAATGTGTCAATAAAGTTTCCCCTTCCTGGGTAATGAATTCACGGTGTTCTTATTTCAATTTCCAGGAGTGTACATACGAGGGTCGTAGGGCCGTTCAGAAAGTAACCTCCGGTTGATTTAAAAAAATACACCAAGTTAAATAAAAATATTTTAATATATACATCTTACAACTACATCTTTGCACTATTTTTCTACATAGTCTCCATAGCGATTGAGGCACTTATCGTATCTCTTCACAAGCTTTGAAATTCCTTCTGCATAAAAATCACCCGCTTGTGCCTGGAGCCAGCCTGTGACCGCATCTTTGAGCTCTTCGTCGTCATCAAACCGCTGTGACCCGAGCCATTTCTTCAAATGCATGAAGAGGTGATAATCACTTGGCGCCAGGTCTGGGCTGTAAGGTGGATGGTTGATAACGTCCCACTTGAAGGATTCAAGAAGGGCCGTTGTTCTGCGAGCAGAGTGAGGACGGGCGTTATCGTGCAAAAAAACGATACCGGAAGTCAGCATACCACGGCGTTTGTTCTGTATAGCCTGTCGTAACTTTTTTATTGTTTCACAGTACACTTCTTGATTAATGGTCGTACCACGTTCCATGAATTCAACCAACAACACCCCTTTGGCATCCCAAAACACCGTTGCCATCAGTTTTCTGACAGAAAAATCTTGCGAGGCTTTTCTTGGTTTGGTAGGCGAATTTGAATGTGCCCACATCTTTGATTGTTCTTTTGTCTCAGGGTTCACGTACTTAATCCAGGTTTCGTCACCAGTCACGATTCTGTTTAAGAATGGTTCTCCTTCGTCCTCATAACGTGACAGAAAGTCTAATGCAGAGGCCATTCTTTGAGTTTTGTGGTGGTCGGTAAGAAATTTGGGCACCCATCGTGCACAGAACTTACGGTAACCCAATCTTGCTGTCACTATCTCGTACAAGAGAGTCTTAGAAATCTGTGGAAAACCAGTAGACAACTCCGACATTGAGAAACGTCGATTTTCACGAACTTTTGCATCAACTGTCTGAACGAGTTCGTCAGTCACCAATGATGGTCTACCACTCCTCTCTTCATCATGAACGTTTTCTCGTCCACTTTTAAATAAACGTACCCATTCACGGACAACTCCTTCACTCATAACTCTTGGTCCGTACACGGCACAAAGCTCACGATGAATAGCTGCTGCAGAATATCCTTTGGCTGTAAAAAACCTTATGACAGCACGCACTTCACATTTGGCGGGGTTTTCTATTGCAGCACACATTTCAAACTGCCACAAAAACTAAACTAGCGCAGGTACGACGTTCACTCGACCACGGCTTGATGCCGACTGACCTGTTGAGTGCGTGAACGCACAGATGGCGTCGCTACTCCCCCCACAACCCGCACTGTGACCAATCGGAGGTTACTTTCTGAACCGCCCTCGTATTTGAAATAAAGTTTTCTGCCCTTGGAAGTCCCTTCACTTTTCCCTCTCTGCCTCCCCTCTGTGACTAATGCTTGTCCTTCGTCTTCTTCCTTCTCTTCTTCATCTTCTTTCTTCTCTGCTTCTCCTTAACTGACATGTTCTTTCACCTGAAAACACCTACTTATCTTCCGTCAATGCCAGTTTATCCTGCCGCGCGGGGTAGCCGCTCAGGCTGAGGGGTCTTGTTACAGTTAGTGCGGTTTCCCCCGTCGGAGGTTCGAGTCCTTCCTTGGACATGGGTGTGTGTGTTGTCCTTATCGTGAGTTAGTTTACTTTAGATTAAGTAGTGTGTAAGAATGGGGACCGATGACCTCAGCTGTTTGGTCCCATAGGAACTTATCACCACCACCAGTTTATTCTGTGGAAGCCTCTTCATTTCTGCATAATTGTCGCCATCTATCCATTTGAACCTACTTTCTGTATTTAATCATTGGACTTCCTCTACAATTTTTACCCCCCCCCCCCACTACCTTTCCTCCATTACATAAATGACGATTCCTTGATGGCTCATTATGTGTCCTATCAACCGATTCATTCTTTTAGTAAAGTTGTGTCATAAATCTCGTTTTTCCCCAATTCGATTCAGCACCCCATCACTTGGTGTTCAATCTACCCATTTAATCCTGAGCTTTCTTCTATATCACCACATTTCGGAGGCTCCTTTATTAAGCGACGTCTTCTGAATACCATGAGTTGCACTTGAATCATGAAACCGGGATTCGGGCGCATCACCCACCGTCAGTGTCAAATACCTCTATAGGTTGCAAGTGCTAACAAAACTCATCCCATACGAACTGCCAGTGACGATGGGGAAGGGTATATTTGAGGTAGAGGGACCAAGGTTCGTTGTCGACCGAGTCGAAAGCTAGAAGCGAAAATCATTGTGACACCTACGACAGTGGACCTCTTCTACTGCAAGTTCCTTGCTTTCCATATTTTGGGAGGAATTGTTTTGGTCCAAAAGAAGAGAAAATGTCCACGAAACATGGACTCTAAAGTTCTTACAATAAAGGCTGTGAGCTTCTGCTCATTTTCGCTACTGTGAAACACAGCTCCTCTAATGAAAAGGTGCACATAGCTCCAAAGCGCTCACAGCTCCGATTACAGACATACCCAACGCCAGCTGCCGGTTGCGATATATGACGAAGTTGTTCATCTTTCTGAGTGTTAATTCGACAGTGGCCTCTCTTTTTGTGAATTCTCTTTCCAACGTAAAGTTATTGCTTATTCACGTACTAATTTTTGCCGGTAGTAATGTGAAAAGTGAATAAACGTTACCGAATGTGCATCGGGAGTAAAGCTACCAGACGATGCTGTGATATGAAAGCCCAAACTAAATCAATACGACAGCAAACTAAAGTTGCCAGTAATCAAGAACCAACATTAATCTACTTTGCAAGTGTTCCTTAGATGATTTTGAAAGAGGTCTCAAATATTTGCAGCACGGCTATGATCTAGCAGTAAATACACTGTGTGTGAACATGTGTGTACTGTGTAATGCCTTATCTGTAATGCCTTATGACAGTAATTACAATGTCAATTAATAATGTAATGGAATTATAATAGTATGAATCATAATCCGAGTTCTGAACTTTTCCTCCTTCGCTTTTCCGATTTACAGGTTGAACTGTAGAGCAGAAGAATGCATCTTTACCTTACATCCGTTTCAATCCGAGCACTTATCTATTTGTCTTCTATTCTTATTGCTCATCCTTCGTTCTCTTATGTATTGGGTATTACTTCCTTTTCTCTATGACGTTTATTTATGTTTGTGAGGATTTCAGACATCTTGCACCAAATTACGTTTACTCTGCTTTTGCTAGATGTACATATTCTATGAAAACGTCTTGATTTTTTGTTAAGTCTTGATTGCGTTGTGAAGCGTAACGTTGCACTGCCTTTCAAGTACCTTTAGCTTCCCAAAAACCAAAATGATCGCCAAGTAACAGCTAGTAAATTTTGTTTTTATTATACTTTGTCTCCGTGATACCAGAGCAATACAAGATGTGGAGAAACCAGCTGCTAAACTTTCACTGCGGAAAATAAACGTATTTATTCCCATTCTTTCTTTGTGCCCAAATGGCTGAATTTATTGGCTTCCACTAGATGCAAGGTCTGAAGAGTTGGTGGTCATAGAAACAGCGCGGAAATGAGTGAGATGTAGCTATGCTCACTGATGATCACATGTTAGACTTGTTGATGTGTGATACATCGATTCCCGCTTTAAGTGTCTGAATATGATACCTTGTGGCTTTGAGATGAACTACAGTCAGTGACAAGTGGCACGTACAAATATTGTGATATAAAAGTAATGAAAAGGGTGTCAATGGTTTTTACCTTTCATTGTGAAAAATTCATCTGCGTATTTTTCTGGGTGCTAGGGTGTTGAGTAATTTGTCACTTGTTGGTTTTCTTTGATGCTGATGCAGCCGGTGTGGACTGTGTTGCAGCGCGTGCTGCTAGAGCACCCGTGCGGCGTGGGCGAGTCAGTGACGGTGATCCTGCACGACGTCAGCCACGAGGACATGCGCCGCCTGCTGGACCTCATCTACACTGGAAGCACAGAAGTGCCGGGACACGACTTGTCGCGCTTCCTGTGCACCGCCAAGGCGCTAGACCTCAGCCTTCTGCGGTCGGCCGCACTGCGGATTTGTGAAGTGGCCGCCTCACCCACCGCAGGAACCGAGAGAGGACCCACTCCCCCCAGCACCCTCGCCGTCCCCTCATCATTGCCAGAAACAACGTCAGTGCCGTCTCCAAAGGAGCCTTCCCTCCCACACGGCCAGTCTCTGCTGATGGCCCCACAACTCGGTGGCCCTGACTCTGCAGACCACTTGCTGCAGGCGCCATCTGCTGGTCCGCCTATACCACCCCCTGCGTGTCAGGGCCCTCTAACGCCATCCTGCCCGCTGCCCACAACTGCCCACAGCCCCACCCAGGGTGCCGGCCAACCAACGATGCAGGTGCAACTGTTGCGGAATTGCCACTTCTTCACTCCGCCTCCCACTGTTACCGCCGTGGGAGAGTCGCCCCGGACCTCGAGTGTGAGCCAACACATCCAACCCTGGATGCCACCAGATGGTAGCCCAGAACAGGTGTGGCCTTTCACTTGAACTCTCACACTTTGATTACTAGTGCTAATCTCATGGATACAAAAAGGTGTTGGGATCATTGTAACTAGTGAAAACAGCCCTTTAATGCATGATATACGTTTATCCTTTTATCTTACAACTGCAGTTTCCAGGGTGCTGTCTACAAGCAACTTCCTTATCTTCCTATCAAAATGGACACTATTATTCATGACATCATACTATAATCCTGCTGCCATTGCAGTGTCTATCTTTATCTACATCTATATCCACTATTTGCTAACCACTGCAAAAATCATGGGAAAGAGTACTTCCCACTAGACCAGTTACTGCAGCCTCTTCCCAATCTATTCAGGCACAGAACATGGGACGAATGATTGTCTAAACAGCGCAAGTAGTAATTATACTGCTGTTCTCCTTATGATGTCTACAGTAGCGATACATGTGCACTTAGTATATTTCTACATCTTGAGACCTGTAAGTAGGCTTCCTTGGGATAGTTTGCATCAATTCTGATGTGCTTTCCGCCTCACTTTCTTCAGCATTTTATTCAATATACTCTGTTTATTATATTTAGTATGGGTGCTAAAAAGACGTATTTGGAGGCATCTGCGAGTCACGCTGACTAACGTCTAGCAAAGTAAAGGAATTGTCTACCTTGGGCGAAATAAAACCTTTGACAGACGAAGCAAAGAGGACATAGAAAGCAGACTGTCACAGGCAAAGAAGTATCCCTCGCTAATAGAAGTCTACCATTATCAAACATTTATCTTAATGTGAGGAAGACATTTCTCAGGATGTTCATCTGCACCATTCTACGGAAATGAATTATTGAGTGAGACAAAACCGAAAAGAAGAGAATCTAAACTTTTATATAAAACTGTCAAGTGATTCGAAGCTGCTGCAGATGGGTGTTTTGGCAGGGCTCCCCAGAGTTATGTACCAGGGATTCCAAAGGTACCTCAAGTACCTTCGTCTCTGATGGATAGGGCCTCCTCTACAGCAGGTATGGGATCTGTTACTACTCGTCCACTTAGTTGTATGTGTCGTATCAGTGATAGGGGTAGGTACCCTGTGCAGGGTATACAGAACTGTGAATGTTACTCCCATTCCCCTAACCAACAATATTAAGGTGAAGACTACCACTGAAACCAGAGCTGAGCTACTGAGATTTCTTTCATCTGTTGGGAAACGGCCGGCCGGAGTGGCCGAGCGGTTCTAGGCGCTTCAATTCGGAACCGCGCGACCGCTATGGTCGCAGGTTCGAATCCTGCCTCGGTCATGGATGTGTGTGATGTCCTTAGGTTAGTTAGGTTTAAGTAGTTCAAAGTTCTAGGGAACTGATGACCTCAGAAGTTAAGTCCCATAGTGCTCAGGGCCATTTTTTTTCGGTTGGGAAACCTGCTATGCCCTGTGTCAAACGAAGAAAAATGCAGAATAGTCAGCGCCTATTAACTGTCAGCAGTACAAATGTACAGCAAATAATGACAACCCTTGGCAAAATTACAACAATTGATGGAAAGGAACACCAGATGCACTCAGTATGGATGCCCATGGGTCTCATCCAACATGTTGAAAATGTTATTCCAGCAACCACTGATGGAACAATGTGCAAGCAATTGCGGATTTTAGTGAATTATGGAACAAAAAAAATGCCTGTACACTGTCATACCCAGATTACTCCAGTGACTGGCAGAGGAGGTTAAGATGCGTAATGGTGCTGACCCATTACTGCTACGGGGACAAATTAGGCATGAACGATGGCATCATTGATGACAACATGCAACACTGCCAAATTTCTCAATCCACTCCTCACAACACCCCTGTGAGATAATAGGCCAGTTGCCCCATGTAGAAAATGGAGAGAAATTCGAAAATATAAGATGGCACATTTAATCAAGTCTCTTGAGTATAAAATCGACAATGGCGGACATAGACCACTAATCTTGCTAGTTTTTCCCTGGCTAAATGACGTCAGAATTCAAGATGGCGATCCAAAATTCCAGACCCTGATAAAGTTGCAGCCTGTGTGGTTTCCAGGTCATTTGTGCTAAGAATGGAAGCCAAGGTGGCGATCCTAGATGGTCACTTATCCTAGAGAGTTTTCCCAAGCTCTATAGCATCAGAAACTAAGATGCTGAGATGTTGAACTGGGGATCGGTGCAGCATGCATGGTTGCCGGCTCACTATTGAATCCTTGATGGCTAAGCAAGATGACTGCATGTTCTTTTGTGTTTTCCGCAGCCCTATGATGTCATGTACAGGATGGCGGGTATGGGCAGGCGGTGGGCGTTGTGGAATAATAGGGTAATTTTTAGAGAAAGGCCATTTATTGGCTAAAGCATGATGAAAAGGGGCTACATAGGCCTCGGGAGGTGAGGGTGAGCCAGAGCTTATAATTTGGCGAACATTGTTCGCAAAGCTACCGAAAGTTGTTGTCTGCCAAAACTAAGTCCACAGTGCCGCAGCACCGGGAGAAGCGGGAGATGTTCAGTGCTACAGGGCGCGCATCCGACTCGCGGGTGAGCAAGAATACAAGAGAGCGGGCCCGGCGACGGGCGGCCGGGTATGTTCGACGCACCACGCGGCTTCCTACGCCCTGATTGGTCAGGACCGAGAAAACCGTGCGGGCGGCATGGAACTTCCCAGAGCGTTGCCTGCTAAGCGACGCCTGGGGCGGCGTTACCTCGTAAGCACATGAGAGAGGCGCGTGATCAAGGTGCCCTTCCTCGGTGCTGACTTCCTGTTACTAGACCGTGGGACGAAAGAATTTACAGGCAGCTAACACTGCCGGCCGTGGCTTGGCCGCAATGGAAAAATAAAGTTACCGTTTGGGTGCTCATATAATAAAGTAAAATCCCTTATTGTCTGGCTCATCCTTTACATTCAGAATCAAAGATGGTCAGTCTGGGGATACTGGAGAAGTAGGCATGGCTGCCAGATCAGTTGGGCGTAAGTATACAATCCAAGATTATGTGCATGGGGAAACTGGTATGTGCTATATGGTTGTTGGGTTTCATGTGTTCTCAGTATAAAATGAATGGCTTCTTCTAATTTTAAATTTTGTGATGACAAGAAGCTTACATGTTAAAACAATTACCCAAAACCAAGATGATATTCCATTTGTGCTGTTTAAGCAATTTTGGCCTAAAGTTTAGAATCCCAGGAGCTGCCTTGCCCTAAGTTTATAACTGTGTTCTGTTAAAATATTTACAGTAGGATTGGAAGAGAACAGTTGTGTCTTCACTTAAAAAATGCAGTAGAGCTTCGTTGGTGGTTGTAGTGTTATAAAAAATATAGTTTTGAAGATACAATGAAATTTTGTGTATAACTTGGCAACAGAATCAGAGATTGATCGTATTGTCTTATCGTTACAAGTCACTGTAATCATTATTTCACCTGATAAATATTTTTAAATACCTGACATTTTTTGGACATAGAGCAGCAGATTAATTTATTTGAGATTGGTAGGAAGCAACATTATCATTTCCGCGCGTTTTCATGCCCACTCCACGCTCCTGATCCGCGCCTGTATGCAGCGCTATAAACCGTTAAAAGCCTTACGCAAATGTAGATGTATACTCTGTGAAACAATGAATCTATTATTTTTTATCTTTGCCGCTCCTGCGCGGCGGCTATAAATCTCTATGTACACGTATCGATTAATTATATAAAAAGAATTCTGTTGTTGCAAGACAAATGAGGCCTTGAAGGCTTCACCTTTTACTGTTTCTATTCCATGAAAGGCGGACGCGGACTTGCTGCGTTGCGCAATCTGTGTTTTATAATTTGTGATAAATATTCTGTAAATCTGCTAATTATCTTGTCAATCAGAGAAAATATATGTTTATGTAATTAATTACGAGCAGGCACCGTCAAGAAGACATTAATCTCAAGTATTGCCTGTTATGTGCTAAGCTTTTGTTAATACGCATCAATTTTAACTGTAATATAAAAAGGTACGTAGCATTAAAAATTGTGTGTCATATATGAAGTGTGCTTATTTAGACAAATTATCCTTACTTATCTCCATCTCCTCATTACTTGAATGTTAATCATTTTGCATCAGTTTATCTCCAGAAATTACAATCACGCTGATGGACCGAACGCAACATTGAGGCAGGAAGAACATTATCGTTTTCCTATCATTTCTGAATCAATCCTTTTTAATTGTGTAGTGTTGTTTTTCTTTTAAAGTCAGTAAATCTTTTGGTCCCGTAGTGTCGATCCGGCTATGACTGCATCGTGGTCACGAAAACGCGCGGAAATGATAATGTTGCTTCCTACTAATCTCAAATAAATTAATCTGCTGCTCAATATCCAAAGAACGTCAGATATTAAAAAAATATTTATCAGGTGAAATAATCATTACAGTGACTTTTTACGATAAGACAATACAATCAATCTCTGATTCTGTTGCCAACTTACACACAAAATTTCATTATATCTTCGACACTATATTTTTGATGACACTACATGGTCACAGAACCTGCATCATACCAGCGCCATGTCAGAGAGGGTCATCAGCCAACTGGCAGCTGCCATGGAATGGGCAGGCCAACATACCCAGCTTTCTGCTGCTGAGCACAAGCCTGGCAGTGGGCACCACTAGCCGTGAGTCAGCCACCAAGAGAGCTGCATGTCAGCAGCTCATTGCCCCCACAGACCATCCCATGCCATCACAGACCATCAGAACATAGGCGCAAGTTTAAAACCAAAGAATTCACTAGCCCTAAATTACAAATTGCAGGAAATTCAATATCCTGTACAGTAGTTACGATCTCCACCGCTACCATGATGTTTGTGATGGTACTGCAGTCACACTCAACACATCCCTGATGCCAGAACACATGTGAGCATAGTTAATATGGCGGTGAAATCTGAAAATGTAAGAAGCACAGATATGCTTTTGCCCAAAGTGATAAAAGTCAGAAAATTTCAAATTGTCCTAAGTTTAAAATGACATTTGTTGTGCAACAGCCAATTCTTACATCACTCCACCACAATGTTATTTCTAGTGGCCTCGGATGAAATTCAAAAACCGCACAAGTACATTCATTCTCTAGTGAGAATTTGTGCAGTGGCATAGGAGGCAACAGGTTCATGAATACTGTTTTACAACGAAATTAATCTGTGGACGTTTGGCTGCTATTAAACAAGCAGGTCTCACCAATATCTTTCACCCATCTCTGTCAAAAAAATGATTGAAGTTATACACACGAGGCATGTGTCAACCATCCTTGAGAGCTAAACATGTATATATGAAGTGAAAAGTCGACCTGCATCCATGACAATGATACAAATAGATGCGATGAAAAGTTCAAACATATTAGGAGAGTATATACGAAGACAGTAACTTGTTCTCGAAAGAACAGTTACTGTTGATGACCGTGCAGCTTTTCCCTGGAATAAATGATGACTAACTGAAAACCTCAGCTGCCAAGAGGTGTTGTTGATATACCTCGATGTGGACAGTTGAAAATGTGTGCCCCCACAGGGACTCGAACCCGGGATCTCCTGCTTACACGGCAGACACTCTATCCATCTGAGCCATCAAGGACACAGATGAATAGCGAGACTGCAGGGACTTATCCCTTGCACGCTTCCCGTGAGACTCACATTCCCAACTGTCCACAATTCTACATATGTATTGTACCTTATAGACAATTGCCCACCCACTCATTACTCGCGCACGCTTTGGCGATTCCCGTAAGAGTTGGGCAACCTGTGCGCATTCGCACAGACGAAGGTTAATGGCTGGGTAGCTCAGATGGATAGAGCGTCTGCCTTGTAAGCAGGAGATCCCGGGTTCGAGTCCCGGTCGGGGCACACATTTTCAGCTGTCCACATCGAGGTATATCAACAACACCTGTCGGCAGCTGAGGTTTTCAGTTAGTCATCATTTATTCCAGGGAAAAGCTGCACAGTCATCAACAGTAACTGTCCTTTCGAGAACAAGTTACTGTCTTCGTATATATACAGTTAAAGGCACAGACTGTGCATTGATGGTGGACTTAAGATCTGTGCTAATGTGAAGCTGCCCATCGGGTTTTCTGACTGTGATGACAGGTGACGCCAGATGACTGGTGGAGATGAGAACGATATCCCCCACTTCCTACATAAATCTCAACTCTGCCATAGATCTCTCCTGAATTATGTGGAGGGCGTCTTGTGCTTTGAAAAATCGAGGATGGGTGGCGTCTTCCGAGGTGATGTGCGCACAAAAGCCTGTCGCCATACCCAGAGAATCTTCAGAAAGCTGGTGGTATTTGTTACAGAGCTTCATTGCTGTTATGGAGTACGTGGGTGTTGACTGTTATCAATTTATCAGAGATCTGGAGGCCAAAGATGTCAAAGGCGATGAGGCTGATAATATTAGGACTGTTGTAAGAATGAAGCACTGTGACTGGAACTGTCATAAATGTAACTCAGTACTGCGTCTATAGGAGGAAAGGACCTAGGATGGCGATGCGAGCTCCATTGTTGTCAGAGAAGCCACAGCACCCAGTTGGAATTGGACATCCTGGAAAGTTTCTTTGGCTTACATAGAAAAACAGAGGGACACTGGTTGATGACCGACAACGTGGAACGCTTCCTGCCTAGTGGAAAAAATGTAGAAGTTCTGAACCAGGAACGACTCGTCAGTAATCGAATGGTTCATGGTGCGACATCGTCGACATCGGCCTGTTTGTGAACACACTCTCCATTGTTGCCAAATTTATTCAAGATGGCGGCTATGACGTCATCCGAGATGCCGGCATGTAGACTTGGCAGCAGCACATGACGTCATCCAAGATGGCGAATTTTTGTTGGAAAATAAGGCAATTATGCTATGTCCACTAACCTAACCCTCCAGTAAAATGTCGGAAAATTTGAATTCAAACAGGATAATGCATGCAAAACCGTACTTGTCTTTATTATTATTCGTTATCATTTATTATCATTTACTATTATTTATTATTATTTATATCATGCACGTGTGTATGCAGTCCATCTGGCTTAGTTCACATCTCAACCACCACATAGCGTCACCACGACATCATTCGAGATGGCGGATTTTGGCGGGGAGAAAGCCGATTGGGACACATCCACTCAACTACCGTTACGACCTTACATGCTCCTGCACATTCAGTCTTTGCTGAGCTGTCGTTGTCAAACCATGTTCATGTGTTCGATCATCGAGAGGAATGCGGGTGATATTGCAGCATTCAATAGCTGCATTTCATGTAGACATTCGAGGGAGGACTGTAGCCACAGTTCACTACATGAGGTGTGGAAGCGTTTGATAATGGAGGAGTGTTGGAGGAATAAGTACAAGAATTTTGTTCAGCAGATTTCGGCAAAGCAGAGGGATGGAGCCAGGATGCATCCTGTAACCAGCATATGCTCATGCGCATGCACAAATTGCAGAGATATTAACCGTCAAGCATTCACTCTTCCAAAACGCAAGATGTCAATTCGCTTTGGTCTAAACATATTCATATACTCCGTGTACACCATTGAAGACCATCCTGCAGAATGTGTTCTATCAATGAGTTATTGGTGTTTGACCGTGATGAGTTTAACAGCTGTGTAGTTTGCAAGCACACAGCCGAGGACTGCCTCCATAGCCTCCTACATGTCTAATTGAAGTGCTCATTAATACTCAAACATATGAACAAAAATACTGTCCTCCAAATAAATTCTTTGCAGTGAGATGCTATAAAAATGCATTACCCATCTCATGGAAACATTTGCTAGTGTTGGAACTGCTTGCCTTTTCTAAAGTGTACATATAAGCTCGCAGCCCAGAAGAGACGACTCCTCTCATCCAGCAGAGCGAAGAACTGATCTAGTTGACGAGTTCACCGCTAGAGTACACTTCAATAGGTCATGTGGTCACATAATTCAGCCAATAGGAGCACAGCATCACGATGACATAAGTGGCTTGTATATAAGGAGGACTCGATCTTTGTTCCAGTCAGTCAGTCAAGATGAACGTCACTCGCTGCAGCAGTATAGGAGGAAGAAGCAGCAGAAAAGTAAGTCCCAAAATTATTATTATTATTATTTCTGTGCCAACGGCATATTATACTTATGAATATTTGTCTTTGTCCTGTAGCTGCACCCGTGACATCAGCATCAGTAGGTTCCAACCTGTCCCAGTCCTGTCCTTTAGCTCCACCCGTGGCGTCAGCATCAGCAGATTCCAACCTGCCCCGGTCCACTCACGTGAAGACCGCGGACTCGTCCACGCATGATCCTGTAGCGCAGCTTCTCAGCACGCTGGAGCAGGATGGCGAGGTGTTAATGTCGGTGCCGGAGGCTATGCTTGATGGAGCTCCACAGTACTGGGCTCCTTCATATGCATCATCCATTGATCATCGGCCAAGAGACCTGCCGCCATCAGTGCAAGAACAGCAGGCTAACCGCGCTGGTGTGGATGTCGTCAATGAGAAGATACCGATCGCCAGTGCACCTCAACCTTTACTATTCGCCTCAGGCTATGTGTTAACAGTTAGTGCTTCAAAACGTCTTCATGTAGGAATTGAAGTTTCACAATATGCTAGCTTGTCAACTGTTTTAGTGCTGGAAAATGTGCTCAAAAATATTAAAGCGAAATTTTCTGACTACGAGTGGCATGAACTGTGTCGTGTAAAAACAGAGATCAAGAAACATATGACTACCGAATATTATCCATCCCGCTCCTACCAGGACGTGTACTGTGGCACTCTAACTGTGAGTATTCTATCAATGTATGATGATGCTACACTAAGAATTAAAAGTGCGGATGGTTATAATATATTCATGCAGCATTCGACTGTTGATAACTTGTACAATGTAGACATGGCTGTAACTAGTACGATAGAGAGACTAAATAGGTCGTGTCCATACGTTCAAGCAGTATACAGTGATACCATTAACTGGCTTCACACATGTAGCATCCACATAGAAGATATAGAACATTGTTTTAGTACTTGTATAACACCAGTGCCCCAGGCCTGTGCTATTCCTCGAATAGGAGTTGAAAATGTTTTAGTCACATTTACTGATGGAATACTGGACTATTGGAATGCACCAATAACATTACGAGATATACGTGCTGAATTTGAAGTGTACAAAAAGCAGCTATTTTCCGAATACTGTACTTCTGCTGCACCGTTTAAAAAACAATCAAGTAATTTTTTCTCATGCTGATCATAGTTGTAAATATTTTAATAAATAAATACATTTATAATATTAAATTTGTGGTTGTGCTTTTATTTGTCAAGACAAAATGTTACCTACGTTAATCCATACGACACCCTTCCCTTTAAATATACCACTTGGAGTTCATTCTATAGTGTAGCCGTTGTAGCTCAGTTGGTAAGATGACTGCGCTATAAGGCTACACACACAAATATTGTTTATCATATAAAAGCCTATTGCACGCCAGGACCCAGCACAGTAGGTGTCACGGCAGGCTGGGTGAAACAACCTCACCGCGTCCTGTGATGGTGACCAAGACCAGAAGACCTATAAGAATGGACCACTCCTTCCTGACAGCATACGAGCGATAATTGTAGGCCCTTCCAACTGTGGCAAGACAAATGTCCTCATGGCTCTGTTAACGCACATAGAGTCCGCTTGGAGCACCTTTTCGTCTTCTCCAAAACACTCTTTCAGCCCAAGTACCAGTTAATGAAGAAAATATTTGATGGTGTGGATGGCGTAACGTACAGAGCATCCAGTGAAAGCGACGACATCCCCCTACCTGAGGAGGTAAAGCCTAACACTGTCTTCATATTTGACGATGTCGCTGTTGAAAAGCAAGATAAAATCCGTAAATATTTGTGCTTTGGCCGTCATATGGGTGTTGATGTATTTTATCTGAGTCAGACGTATTCCAGGATGCCAAAACAGTTGGTGAGGGATAACGCCAACCTCGTTATAGCATTCAAACAAGACAGTTTCAATTTAAAGCAAATTTACCATGCTCACGAAGGGACCGACATGTCATACAATGAATTTGTAAAGATATGCGTTGATTGTTGGAACCACTCACAATACTGGGTTTATCGTTATTGATAAAACTCGCAAACTGAATGACGGTAGGTATAGCCGGAACTTAAAAGACTTCCTCCATATATAAACGTGCAAAATAGCTTAGTTCGTCAGTTGACACTACAGCATGGAAAAATTCGCACGCATGGCGCATGCTCAGTCTGAGAGGTTAGGTGTGCAGAGACAGAATGCTCGCACATACACCGATATCAAATTTCACAGTCTTGAGGCGAGACTCGTTAAGGTTGTAAAGGAATTAAATCACACTCAGAAACTTCTTGCGATTAAACAAAACCGGATAGAGAACAGAATTACCGCAAGTGAGCGGCAGATAGAAACCGAGGTTGTTGTTATTGAAGAAGGTAGTGTAGAAAACAAGAAAAAGAAGAACAAGAAAGCATATATAAAACCACGTGATATTCAGACCTCTGATTAGTATTCTTCGAGACGTAGACAAAGCATAAAGTCATTCAGGCGCGCGAAGCATTTCAACATAAATTACGTTTGCTGAAGTTGGGACTTATCGATCGCGAGCAAACACTAACAAAAGGAAAACACAAAAAGATAGCAGAATTTACCAACCCGTATCCACCCGTGAAGATAGATAGAACATTTACTGTCAGCAGGGAGAGACCGTACATGCTAGGCTCTCAAACTATAAGTTTATCCCATAGCATAATATGCATCGGGGATACAGAGTTTAAAAGCTCGCCTGGCTTCTTGTTGTTGTTGTTGTGGTCTTCAGTTCTGAGACTGGTTTGATACAGCTCTCCATGCTACTCTATCCTGTGCAAGTTTCTTCATCTCCCAGTACCTACTGCAGCCTACATCCTGCTTAGTGTATTCATCTCTTGGTCTCCCTCTACGATTTTTACCCTCCACGCTGCCCTCCAGTACCAAATTGGTGATCCCTTGATGCATCAGAACATGTTCTACCAACCGATCCCTTCTTCTAGTCAAGTTGTGTCACAAACTTCTCATCTCCCCAATTCTATTCAATACCTCCTCATTAGGTATGTGATCTACCTATCTAATCTTCAGCATTCTTCTGTAGCACCACATTTCGAAAGCTTCTATTCTCTTCTTGTCTAAACTATTTATCGTCCATGCTTCACTTCCATACATGGCTACACTCCATACAAATACTTTCAGAAACAGCTTCCTGACACTTAAATCAATACTCGAAGTTAAAAAACTTCTCTTCTTCAGAAACGCTTTCCTTGCCATTGCCAGTCTACATTTTATATCCTCTCTACGTCGACCATCATCAGTTATTTTGCTCCCCAAATAGCAAAACTCCATTACTACTTTAAGTGTCTCATTTCCTAATCTAATTCCCTCAGCATCACCCAATTTAATTCGACTACATTTCATTATCCTCGTTTTGCTTTTGTTGATGTTCATCTTATAACCTCCTTTCTACATACTGTCCATTCCGTTCAACTGCTCTTCCAAGTCCTTTGCTGTCTCTGACAGAATTACAATGTCATCGGAGAACCTCAAAGTTTTTATTTCTTCTCCATGGATTTTAATACCTACTCCGAACTTTTCTTTTGTTTCCTTTACTGCTTGCTCAATATACAGATTGAATAGCATCTGGGAGAGGCTACAACCCTGTCTCACTCCCTTCCCAACCACTGCTTCCCTTTCATGCCCCTCGACTCTTACAACTGCCATCTGGTTTCTGTACAAATTGTAAATAGCCTTTTGCTCCCTGTATTTTACCCCTGCCACCTTCAGAATTTGAAAGAGAGTATTCCAGTCAACATTGTCAAAAGCTTTCTCTAAGTCTACAAATGCTAGAAACGTAGGTTTGCCTTTCCTTAGTCTTTCTTCTAAGATAAGTCGTAGGGTCAGTATTGCCTCACGTGTTTCAACATTTCTACGGAATCCAAACTGATCTTCCCCGAGGCCAGCTTCTACCAGTTTTTCCATTCGTCTGTAAAGAATTCGCGTTAGTATTTTGCAGCTGTGACTTATTAAACTGATAGTTCGGTAATTTTCACATCTGTCAACGCCTGCTTTCTGTGGTATTGGAAAGATTATATTCTTCTTGAAGTCTGAGGGTATTTCACCTGTCTCATACATTTTGCTCACCAGATGGTAGAGTTTTGTTAGGCCTGACTCTCCCAAGACTGTCAGTAGTTCTAATGGAATGTTGTCTACTCCCAGGGCCTTGTTTCGACATAGGTCTTTCAGTGCTCTGACAATCTCTTCACGCAGTATCGTATCTCCCATTTCATCTTCATCTACCTCCTCTTCCATTTCCATAATATTGTCCTCAAGAACGTCGCCCCTGTATAGACCCTCAATATACTCCTTCGACCTTTCTGCTTTCCCTTCTTTGCTTAGAACTTGGTTTCCATCTGTGCCCTTGATATTCATGCAAGTGGTTCTCTTTTCTCCAAAGGTCTCTTTAATTTTCCTGTAGGCAGTATCTATCTTACCCCTCTTGAGATAAGCCTCTACATCCTTACATTTGTCCTCTAGCCATCCCTGCTTAGCCATTTTGCACTTCCAGTCGATCTCATTTTTGAGACGTTTGTATTCCTTTTTGCCTGCTTCACTTACTACATTTTTGTATTTTCTCCTTTCATCAAGTAAATTCAGTATCTCTTCTGTTACCCAAGGATTTCTACTAGCCCTCGTCTTTTTACCTACTTGATCCTCTGCTGCCTTCACTATTTCATTCCTCAAAGCTACCCATTCTTCTTCTACTGTATTTCTTCCCCCCATTCCTGTCAATTGTTCCCTTATGCTCTCCCTGAAACTCTGTACAACCTCTGGTTCTTTCAGTTTATCCAGGTCACATCTCCTTAAATTCCCACCTTTTTGCAGTTTCTTCAGCTTTAATCTACAGTTCATAACCAATAGATTGTGATCAGAGTCCACATCTGCCCCTGGAAATGTCTTACAATTTAAAATCTGGTTCCTAAATCTCTGTCTTACCATTATATAATCTATCTGAAACCTTTTAGAATCTCCAGGGTTCTTCCATGTATACAACCTGCTTTCATGATTCTTGAACCAAGTGTTAGGTATGATTAAGTTATGCTCTGTGCAAAATTCTACCAGGTGGCTTCCTCTTTCATTTCTTAGCCCCCATTCATATTCACCTACTACGTTTCCTTCTCTTCCTTTTCCTACTGTCGAATTCCAGTCACCCATGACTATTAAATTTTGGTCTCCCTTCACTTCCTGAATAATTTCTTTTATCTCATCATACATTTCCTCAATTTCTTCATCATCTGCAGAGCTAGTTGGCATATAAACTTGTACTACTGTAGTAGGCGTGGGCTTCGTGTCTATCTTGGCCACAATAATGCGTTCACTATGCTGTTTGTAGTAGCTTACCCGCATTTCTATTTTCCTATTCATTATTAACCCTACTCCTGCATTACCCCTATTTGATTTTGTATTTATAACCCTGTATTCACCTGACCAGAAGTCTTGTTCCTCCTGCCACCGGACTTCACTAATTCCCACTATATCTAACTTTAACCTATCAATTTCCCTTTTTAAATTTTCTAACCTACCTGCCCGATTAAGGGATCTGACATTCCACGCTCCGATCCGTAGAACGCCAGTTTTCTTTCTCTTGATAAAGACGTCCTCTTGAGTAGTCCCCGCCCGGAGATCCGAATGGGGGACTATTTTACCTCCGGAATATTTTACCAAAGAGGGCGCCATCATCATTTAATCATACAGTAAAGCTGCATGCTCTCAGGAAAAATTACGGCTGCAGTTTCCCCTTGCTTTCAGCCGTTCGCAGTACCAAAAGAGCAAGGCCGTTTTGGTTAGTGTTACAGGGCCAGATCAGTCAATCCTCCAGACTGTTGCCCTTGCAACTATTGAAAAGGCTGCTGCCCCTCTTCAGGAACCACACTTTTTCTGGCCTCTCAACAGATACCCCTCCGTTGTGGTTGCACCTACGGTACGGCTATCTGTATCGTTGAGGCACGCAAGCCTCCCCACCAACGGCAAGGTCCATGGTTCAGGGACTCCTGGCTTAATGAAGCTAATCATCTTAAGGCTATGAAAAAACTTAAACTACTCTGCCGATGATCGCAAAGACTATCATGAAATACTTTACTTGACTGATCTGTATAAAAATCCTGACAGAACACTGAGAAAGCCGGAAAACTCTAAACACACGACCATTATACAACCTTTACTGAATGAACAACCTAAAAGCATCGGTGAGGGTGTGGACTTCCAGCATAAAGGAGTGAGCAATCAAGTCCCGCAGTATATATATTACGATGACCCAGATGAACTAATTGACAGACTTCTACTGTTGATGGCTTCGGCTGTTGCGGGCAATACAGATCATTTGAATGAGGTTGTTTCGATAATCTCTGAGCTTCGAGAGAGGGGTATCATCGAATAAGTAAGAGACAATAGTTCGAGAATTGCACAAGCCAGCACGCAAAACATACCCTCGCATCACATGTTATTATTAAAGGGCTGGATGACTTGTGGCAAGCTGATCTTGCTAGATATGAGTCAATATTCACATGATAATAATGGATTCAAATACTTTTTAATGGTTATTGATACATACTCTAAATTCGCATGGGCATTACGTGCGAAAACTAAAGCTGGTAGAGATGTTGCTTCGGTGTTTGAGGGTTTGCTGCAGACAGGAACGAATCGATGCCCGGACAATCTTCAGACCGATCACGGTGGCGAGTTTTACAATGAACATTTCAAGACTGCTATGGAGCGGTACGGGATACATCACTAATCTACGTTTACCCACCTGAAAGCTAGCACCGTGGAGCGTTTGAACAGAACAGTCAAAGTTCAAATGTGGATGCGGTATAATCTTCAGGGTTCGTACAAGTCGCTAGATATCCTCCCACACATAATTGCACGGTATAATCGAACCAAACATAGTACAATAAAAGTGAGACCGATCGATGTTCGCGATAATTCACTCATGGACCCTCGCAAACAGAGGCGACTTAGTACGTATTTCAAATCAGAAGACAGCGTTTGAGAAAACGTACTTACCAAACTGGTCCGCGGAGATATTCATAGTATCCAAAGTGCAGAGAACGAATCCTATGACATATATCTTAAAGGACGGCAAGGGTGACCAAATTGCAGGAAGCTTTTACACGGAGGAATTGCAGAAGAGTTCTGAACCAGATGTATTTCTCATCGAATGCGTGATAAGACGTCGCGGGAATAGAGCTCTAGTTAAATGGTTAGGATTTCGATCATCAGAAAACAGTTGGTTTGACGCCGACAAGTTTGTATATAACAGGGAGCCTAGTCCTCTATCTCCTCAGTAGCGTACCATGCACGATAGAAGGCACATTATAATAAGAGGTGGAGGTGGGATTCTCTACAAATTTCTTGTTGAATTACACATCCCTGGATATAACTTCTGTGGGCCTGGAACAAAGCTTCAGAAACGCCTGGGACGAGGTGATAAAGGTATTAACCTACTAGACGAAGCCTGCCTAGAGCACGACCTCGCATACGCAGCAAATAAGGATCTCTCAGCACACCACGTCGCCGACCAAATATTATCAGATAAAGCCAAGCAAATAAGGCGAAGAAAAGATCTCCGGATAGGCCAACGCGTTGCTGCATTCGTAGTTGATAAAACAATGCGTGGAAAAATTAAGTTGGGCTTGGGGGTGATGAATTTCAAACGAATTATGAAAGCAGCGCGAACAGCTTTGAGGGTGAAGAACAGTAAGTACAAGCCCGGTTGCTTGAAAAACTGTATTCTCCCTTCGATGTGTGCAGATAAACGTGTGTTGAACGGTGGGACCAAGAAGAAGAACAAGACTTCAATTAAACCGCCTAGGGTCCTACCACTACCAAAGACTTCAGGTGGAATTATCCCGTTCCTCATTCCAGCCCTTGCAGCCTTGTCCGTTGTAGGTTCGCTTACAGGTGGGGCCGCAGCTATCGCCAAAACGGTGAAAAACGCGCAGAATGTACAGGCCCAACTAGATCAAGCCAAAAGACATAATCGCGCTATGGAGGCAGCGGCCATCGGAAAAGGTCTCTGCTTGAAACCATACAGGAAAGGACTAGGTCTTTTCATAAATAAAAACAAGGCCGTTAGTTATCCTACCCGATGGAGCGCTCACGAATAAAGATCTAGTTAAAATTGTTAAAGAAAAACACATTTCCGCATTCCGAGGGGTCTTTATGCGCGATACATTACCGAAGACCATGTGGCGGACTAATGAGTGAGGAATTGTAAATTTAGAAGTTGCTGGTGGTCCAGGGACCGATTCGGTGGCGTATGTTAAGAAAAGTGCAAATACAGTGCAGTATTTCGATTCATTCGGGGATTTACAGCCACCTGAAGAATTACAACGCTACTTCACCAGAAAAAGACGCGTCTTCTACAATTTCCGGCGTTATCACCTGTGTGGGCATGTCTGCGTTATGTTACTCATTACAGCGACGGCGAACCCCCAGAATGCGCGCTATATTTAGACCGAGAAGTCCCGAATGTGCACTTTCTCCTATCCTTGTCAGAGCAGGTGTGCGACATGTAAAAGAGCTGTCATTAAACGGACGACCATCATTTGACATTTAGATGCAATGTCGTACACTCTGACTTTAAAAGAGCGAGGATCAGTATTCCGTGCAAATTACTTTCCACCGATTGATTTAAGTGCAGGGGTGTGGAGTATTGCGCTAATTAGTCTAGAAACGTATAACAGCATTCCATATCACAAAGAGCAACAATAAACTTCATCTAGAAATTAACGGCCGGAAGGAGATTCTACAAATACAGCCTGGTGCCTACGATATTGATGATTTAGACGAAGTCTTAATACTGTCAGGAAAAGGTATTGAACTACAGGCAAACATTAATACCCTTAAATCTGAAATACGGACAGATAGTGCTATGATAGACTTTACACAGAAAGACTCAATAGGTCCACTGCTAGGTTTTGCAAAGGATCGTGTTTTGGTGAAGGACGCCAGTAAATGTTACACATCGGATCAAGCTGTAGATATACTCCCAATGAGCTCAATCCACGTTGAGTGTAATATTGTCACAAACCCATACCTAAACGATAAGTTGATTCACTCAATTTACGGATTCTTTCCTACAGTCGGTACAGGGTATAAAATAGTTCAAGCCCCCACAAATGCTATATATCTCCCGGTAACAGTTCAGACAATGGACTACCTAGAACTGCGTATTGTGGACCAGAATAATCAGCTTGTTAACTTTAGAGGAGCAGAGATCATTGTACGCTTGCATCTAAGGCGAGATGGGAATAAGGTATGAAGCTAGCATACCAGGCTCACAGCCCATCAGTGCATCGCGGAAGGGCAAGGTGATAACACGCCTTAATTACGAATTCCTCATTTCAGCAGGTTTAAAACCGCAGAATGACGTCGCTCAACACAACTCAGTCATGACCGAATTATACGTCATGAATACCACTCACACAAACCCTACGATTCAAGCACATTTAACAAAAATGATGAAATCAGAATTGTTATCCAGCGTCAGGACACAGTAACACTGTCTTGCAAGAGCTTCCTCTATCTGGACTTCACATTTAAGAAAGCTGAGGGGCTGCGGTAGCGCTCCCGAAGCTCATTCGAAATGCTGTAGCATTCCTGTTTCACGAGATATGTTATGAACTCAACGGAATCGAAATTGACCGCACATGGAATGTCGGTATTACATCAGCCCTTAAGACATACGTTTCAGCCTCACCCTCTGATTCAGACAGCTCGGAAAATGCTGGGTGGTTCATAGATGCGCCGCATTGTGAGGGGGGACGCAGCCGATTTACCACGTGCGAACCACTAAAAGTGCTTATGGGTTATTTTGAGGATATGCAGCGAATAATTATCAATGCTGAACAGGAACTTGTTTTGGTACAGAGTGCAAGTGACGTGTGTGGTGTCACCGCCAGACACCACACGTGCTAGGTGGTAGCTTAAATCGGCCGCGGTCCATTAGTACATATCGGACCCGCGTGTCGCCACTGTCAGGATCGCAGATCGAGCGCCACCACACGGCAGGTCTCGAGAGACGTACTAGCACTCGCCCAGTTGTACGACGACTTTGCTAGCGACTACACTGACGAAGCCTTTCTCTCATTTGCCGAGAGACAGTTAGAATAGCCTTCAGCTAAGTTAATGGCTACGACCTAGCAAGGCGCCATTAACCATTTGTAACGTTGCATGTACCTCAAGATAGAGTCTCACTTGTATCATCAAGAATGCTGTATACCAAAGGACGATATAAAAGTTAAGTGTTCTAGTAGCTACGTTCTTTTCTTTATCACATTCATTACGAATCCTGTTCCAGACTTAACGCAAGACGGCGTGAGTTTACGCGTGCCCTTTCGGCTACTTCACTGTGGACTGGCTGCCTTAACAGTCCACAACATTGGCGACGCGGATTAATCAGGATCTTGTCCTTTCTCATTGCTTACATTTACTTGTGTCATGGCTTCGCCACATTCTCCAGATGTACTGTCCGAATTTTATCGCTTGCAGAATCAGCAGACGCAGGCCTTGTTGGATGTCCTTGGACAGCTCGTCCAGGGTCAACGTGCGCTGCAAAACGATGCGGCCGCCGCCGCTTCATCGCTACCGCAGCCACAACACGCCGTTGCACCGTCCTTCCGTAGTTTTGATGCAGCCAACGAAACGTGGACAGAATGGTCCCGACAATTTGGATTTCATCTCGCCGCCTACAGAATTCAAGGTAATGAGCGGCAGCAGTTTTTGCTTTCGTGTGTAGGTGTGTTCACCTACCGTGTGATAGTGAAATTGTTTCCCCGACACGACGTTGCAACTCTGTCATACGAAGAAATTTTGTCTGCTTTAGATGCCTATTTCAAGGAAACAGTAAATGTCGTTGCAAAATGGTATACGTTCTTTCGTACAAAACGTACGGCCGGTCAGACTAATAGGGAGTGGGTTGCAACATTGCAAGGACTTACTAGGGAGTGTGCATTTGAATGTGACTGTGGACTCCCTTATTCAGATACTATGGTGCGTGATGCAATAGCACATAACGTTTCTGATGTTCACATACGGGAACAGATTTTGAAACTAGTAAATCCCTCCCTTCAACAAGTGATAGACATATTGGATAGGCAAGACACACTTGACTTTGCTGAGGAATCATTTGCAACTTCGCCAGCCGTGTGTCACATTAACCGGCGCGCCGGGCCCGCTGCACGGAACGCTAACCTGCCCTCGCGTACATCCGCGCAGGTGCGGCCTAGCTCTCACACACGTGTGCGCAAGCAAGCAAATGCAGTGAAATCATGCCCGCGGTGTGCAACTAGACATTCGCGTGAGAATTGCCCGTCACGCCAAGCTATTTGCTTTTACTGTCATAAGAAAGGACATGTTCAAAGTGTTTGCCAGAAAAAGCTCAGATCAGACAATCACAACCATTCCAGGCCCTTTGCTTCGCGCCGGAATCGAATCAAGGACACACAGGCTCGGGAACCTTCGCCCATGGACATTCATGTAGTTAGTGCCACTCCGCCCGGTGTTCCTCTCGCTAACAGTGACTGTGTTCGTCCCACAAACAGTGTGCGTCGACGTCGACGCAAATCCCGTCACGTCGCACGTGATTCTGTACCAGTGTCTGTTCACGTTGCACAAAACAGTCGCTCTTGTCGTCAGCAGGACAATAAACTTTTTGTAGATTTGGACTTTGCCAGAAAAGTGATCCCATTCCAGCTCGATACCGGAGCTGCAGTTTCACTACTCAATCACGACACGTACAAACAACTGGGCAAACCTCCGTTGCGTGCTGCACGTGTTCAGTTAAATAGTTATTCCGGACAACCTATCCCTGTGTTAGGACAGTGCACTCTTCTTGCCACATACAAGGGACAAACAAAACTTGTGTCGAAACTTCCTGGCAGATTAAAACTGTGTGCCCGACCGAGTCTCGGTCGGGCACACAGTTTTAATCTGCCAGGAAGTTTCATATCAGCGCACACTCCGCTGCAGAGTGAAAATCTCATTCTGGAAACTTGTGTCGTTTTACGTAATTCGTTCTTCTACTGCAGTGAACTTGTTTGGTTTAGATTTATTTCACTTGTTTAACTTGTCTATCGTCAATCAGGTCCTATCCGTGAATCAGACTGTGCCTTCAGCCAGTGTCTCTAGTCTATGTGAAGAATTTGCAGACCTTTTTGCACCGGGCCTTGGTTGCGCTAAGAACTATGAAGCACATTTGGAACTGAAAGTGAACGCGCAACCGAAAGTTTTCAGAGCCCGCAATGTTCCCCACGCATTGCGTGATGAGGTCGCAAGAGCATTCGATTCTTCCGCCCTTGCTTGCATGTTCATTGATTCGGAAACCGATAACGTGGTCGAATCGTTTCCGATTGATTTTCGTCGTGTAGCTACGGCCACAACTGCTGACCCTGTCCTTGCTACTGTTTTGCGTTTTGTTGCTACGCAATGGCCCTTGTCAAAGTTACAGATCGAGGATCCGTTGGTTCGCCGATTTTTTGTTCACAAGGAGAGACTTTTTGTACGACGTGGTGCTTTGTTGTTGCGTTCTGATAATGATCAGTCTAGGGTCGTGGTCCCACGATCGTTACAGCCCTCTGTCTTAAAGCTTCTCCACCAAGGACATTGGGGTATCGTGCGTACGAAACAATTTGCTCGTCAGCACTGTACTTGGTTCGGAATCGATGCTGCGATTACGAATATGTGCTCTTCTTGCATGGCGTGTGCCGAACAACAATCCGCACCACCGTGGAAATTCTTTGCGTGGCCAAAAGCCACTTCCCCTTGGCAACGCTTACATATCGATTTTGCCGGTCCATTCTGGAATGCTCGATGGTTGGTTGTGGTCGATTCTTTCAGTAATTTTCCTTTTGTTGTCCGGATGTCTTCCACGACGTCTTCTGCCACCATCCAAGCGTTATCTGCTATTTTTTGCATTGAAGGTCTTCCGCAGACTATTGTTTCAGACAATGGCCCACAATTCATGTCCGCAGAATTTCAGTCGTTCTGCACGGCCAATGGTATTCAACATCTGACATCCGCGCCGTTTTCGCCTCAGTCAAACGGTGCCGCTGAACGATTGGTCCGGACTTTCAACTCACAGATGTTGAAATTGAAAGAGTCGCATTCTCGGGAGGACGCGTTATTGCTCTTTTTGTCTTCGTATCGCTCTCAGCCCCGCGATGGTCGCTCGCCGGCTGAGTTGCTCCACGGTCGTCCTCATCGAACCTTGATGTCTTTGCTGCATCCGCCGCATCAGGTTCCTGTGCAGCGGCAGACTCCTGCTTTTGCTCCAGGCGACGTTGTCTTTTATCGCCACTATCGAGGTTCATGGCGTTGGCTCACAGGGCGCATTCTTCGCTGCCTCGGCCGCGCGATGTATTTGGTTTTGGGGGCCTCTGTTGAGGTGCGTCGGCATCTCAATCAGCTGCGCCTCTGTCGTCGCCTGGGTTCTGCCGCTCCCCGTCTGCTTCCAGCGACGGTGCCGTCCGGTCAGCGCCCTGGGGACCCATCTACTGCCTCGCCTCATCCCCAGGTGTTGCCGACGATGCCTTCCATTTTGCCTCATGGCGTCGCGCCGCCGCCGCAGCCGCCGCCGGCGCCGCCCGCAGCGGACGCTTCGCTGCAGCCGGCAAGCGCCTCCCTGGGTCACGCGCCGCCGCTCGCTTCCCGTGACCAGCTGTCCTCCGCCATGGACCTCTTGCCCGCTCCGGACCAGATGTCGTCGCGCGTCGGATATCCCCGACGCAATGGAGGTCGACCCTTCGGCCCCTCCTGTCTGATTACAGGCGCATACACCGCATGTTGACGTGCACCCTGGACTAGGTTTTCAGGCGTTTCCTAGCTCCCCTCGGACCGAATGGCAGGGTGCGGGTGGCACAGCCTCGCCTGTTGTTAGGCTCCCCACCTCATCGCATACGTCAACATGGGGTCCTCCCCACGGCGGGCGGAAGCCTTATCACACGACCGTTCGCCGATTTGCGGGGGAGGAATGTGGTGTCACCGCCAGACACCACACTTGCTAGGTGGTAGCTTAAATCGGCCGCAATCCATTAGTACATATCGGACCCGCGTGTCGCCACTGTCAGGATCGCAGATCGAGCGCCACCACACGGCAGGTCTCGAGAGACTTACTAGCACTCGCCCCAGTTGTACGACGACGTTGCTAGTGACTACACTGACGAAGCCTTTCTCTCATTTGCCGAGAGACAGTTAGAATAGCCTTCAGCTAAGTTAATGGCTACGACCTAGCAAGGCGCCATTAACCATTTGTAACGTTGCATGTACCTCAAGATAGAGTCTCACTTGTATCATCAAGAATGCTGTATACCAAAGGACGATATAAAAGTTAAGTGTTCTAGTAGCTACGTTCTTTTCTTTATCACATTCATTACGAATCCTGTTCCAGACTTAACGCAAGACGGCGTGAGTTTACGCGTGCCCTTTCGGCTACTTCACTGTGGACTGGCTGCCTTAACAGTCCACAACAACGTGAATTCATTCTCTCAAACAGCTGCAGAGAATGTTCAAATCAAACGTAATAGTATAGGATGGAAAATGCCTCACATCACTGTTGCCGACGAGGAGCGCTTGAAGCTCTTAAAAGTTCTGAATGCTGGCACCTACCTAGCACTAACATTCCGATCATGGGAGCTTTTTGAATACCCAGTACTACCTACAGCATCCACACATACTTGGGCTATTAAAACATCAGTTCATTTGGAAGCACCTCGATTCATCATACTCACATTTCAAACTCAAAGGCGTGGTAATGTATCATAGGACTCAACTGAATTTGATCACTGCAAGTTAACTAACACCAGAGTCTACTTGGATTCAGAATACTACCCATATGAGAATCTACATCTACAGTGGGACAGCAATGTATACAGTCAGGCATTTGACAAAAAAAAATGGTTCAAATGGCTCTGAGCACTATGGGACTCAACTGCTGAGGTCATAAGTCCCCTAGAACTTAGAACTACTTAAACCTAACTAACCTAAGGACAACACACACATCCATGCCCGAGGCAGGATTCGAACCTGCGACCGTAGCGGTCGCGCGGTTCCAGACTGTAGCGCCAGAACCGCTCGGCCACCAGCGGCCGGCGGCATTTGACATGTATGTAAGATTCCAAGCATCTTACTACGAAGGCGTTGAAAATAAAGGATGCCCACTTAGTTCACAGAGTTTCAAGAAGCTAGCAACAATAATCGCGATTGGCTGTTCAAAACAGAATGAGATAATTAAATCAGGGCCTGTAGGTGTACGGATTGAATATGAATCTTCAGCAAACTTCCCTGATCAGACTTTGGCGTAGGCTCTGGTTCTGCATGATCGTCGTGTTAACTACTGCCCAATCACGGGTGTGGTGCAACGGGTTGTATAAATTAATAGACACTCTGCTAGCTGTAAGGCAGATCATGATGTTACCTCAAGGTGTTAGGATCGTAGCTGACGTTCAAGGATTTTATTACGATGAGTGCAGGCAATTCATAATTAAAGACTGTGCATTAATAGCATTCACGCAAAGTGATGGAGTAATAGGAACATTTGCATCAAGAGGTGAATCTCCGAAACCATTCAAAGATGTCAAGTGTAATAAGATGCTTAGAAGCGTGATGTGGTTAACAAGATTGTATCATGGAATTCACTGGGATGACCCTGGCATGTCTTATAAAGATTAGGTGCAAGTGCTGCGAGTGTCTGATCACAAGGAGACAATCATCTACGTTAAAGTCGATGAGAAGATTACCTGGCTGCGTCCAATCTTCAAGTATGCGGCTATTCGGAACCTGGAATACTATGATTGTCCACCTCTCCTTCAACTTAGACGTGAACGTGTGAAGAAGAAAATAGTGGACCTGAAAGACAGTGCTGTTGTCTGTTTGTGGCCAGCGGACCAAGTCCAGGACTCGTCATTCTGAATTCATTTCTGTCTAAAGCAGTAAAAACATATAGTTCTCTCTGCAGTGCACTGTGGCTCTATCACTGTTTAGTACATAATTATCATTTTTTAATAAAAAAGAATGATCATGATTGAGGGTGAAATAATAAGAACATTCGAGGTTTTTTTACATTAAAATAAGTAAGTTTATTATTGAATTCAGAATTTTTTTACAGTGTTTGCGAAATATCAGTACAACATTCAGGTTTTTTTCACACTATATGAGTTTACAGATACATTATTTCTTTTCAATAAAATATGAAATTTCTGCTCTTTTGCAGATATTTGTTTTACATTATTCATAAGCATTGTGCTGAGATAAGCTAATTACACTATCTTACAAGGTAAATAATAGTATCGCTAGTGAAGTTCCACCAGAAAGACTTTTTTCTTTTTCTAACTAAAGGCAAACGTATTTTTACTTCGAGTTAGTGGCTCTAAAACATTATCCACTACAAAGACCAATTGAAAATACATTTCATTCAAATAATTTGGTCTAAACATTTTTTTCCCACTACAACAACCAGGTGAACATATATTTGTTGTTATAAATATTTGTTCCAATAGAATGAACATAATGAATTTAATTGGTGGAACTCACATACTTAAAACTAGTTCTGACTGGATGGATAGCGGCAGGCGAAACTTACAAACTAAATCTGTAACAACTACTCAGATCGAAGGAGATATGAACTGCACAAAATTGTATTTCCTTCTTCTTCATTATAAAAGGTGGAAGTGAAGGTGTAAAATTTTATCGTTTTGCTCATATTTACATAAACTAGTAATACTCGTCAAGAAATATATATATATATATATATATATATATATATATATATATATATATATATATATATATATACACTCCTGGAAATGGAAAAAAGAACACATTGACACCGGTGTGTCAGACCCACCATACTTGCTCCGGACACTGCGAGAGGGCTGTACAAGCAATGATCACACGCACGGCACAGCGGACACACCAGGAACCGCGGTGTTGGCCGTCGAATGGCGCTAGCTGCGCAGCATTTGTGCACCGCCACCGTCAGTGTCAGCCAGTTTGCCGTGGCATACGGAGCTCCATCGCAGTCTTTAACACTGGTAGCATGCCGCGACAGCGTAGACGTGAACCGTATGTGCAGTTGACGGACTTTGAGCGAGGGCGTATAGTGGGCATGCGGGAGGCCAGGTGGACGTACCGCCGAATTGCTCAACACGTGGGGCGTGAGGTCTCCACAGTACATCGATGTTGTCGCCAGTCGTCGGCGGAAGGTGCACGTGCCCGTCGACCTGGGACCGGACCGCAGCGACGCACGGATGCACGCCAAGACCGTAGGATCCTACGCAGTGCCGTAGGGGACCGCACCGCCACTTCCCAGCAAATTAGGGACACTGTTGCTCCTGGGGTATCGGCGAGGACCATTCGCAACCGTCTCCATGAAGCTGGGCTACGGTCCCGCACACCGTTAGGCCGTCTTCCGCTCACGCCCCAACATCGTGCAGCCCGCCTCCAGTGGTGTCGCGACAGGCGTGAATGGAGGGACGAATGGAGACGTGTCGTCTTCAGCGATGAGAGTCGCTTCTGCCTTGGTGCCAATGATGGTCGTATGCGTGTTTGGCGCCGTGCAGGTGAGCGCCACAATCAGGACTGCATACGACCGAGGCACACAGGGCCAACACCCGGCATCATGGTGTGGGGAGCGATCTCCTACACTGGCCGTACACCACTGGTGATCGTCGAGGGGACACTGAATAGTGCACGGTACATCCAAACCGTCATCGAACCCATCGTTCTACCATTCCTAGAGCGGCAAGGGAACTTGCTGTTCCAACAGGACAATGCACGTCCGCATGTATCCCGTGCCACCCAACGTGCTCTAGAAGGTGTAAGTCAACTACCCTGGCCAGCAAGATCTCCGGATCTGTCCCCCATTGAGCATGTTTGGGACTGGATGAAGCGTCGTCTCACGCGGTCTGCACGTCCAGCACGAATGCTGGTCCAACTGAGGCGCCAGGTGGAAATGGCATGGCAAGCCGTTCCACAGGACTACATCCAGCATCTCTACGATCGTCTCCATGGGAGAATAGCAGCCTGAATTGCTGCGAAAGGTGGATATACACTGTACTAGTGCCGACATTGTGCATGCTCTGTTGCCTGTGTCTATGTGCCTGTGGTTCTGTCAGTGTGATCGTGTGATGTATCTGACCCCAGGAATGTGTCAATAAAGTTTCCCCTTCCTGGGACAATGAATTCACGGTGTTCTTATTTCAATTTCCAGGAGTATATATATATATATATATATATATATATATATATATATATATATATATATATATATATATATATAGGGTGAGTCACCTAACATTACCGCTGAATATATTTCGTAAACCACTGACGAATCGATTCCACAGACCGAACGTGAGGAGAGGGGCTAGTGTAATTGGTTAATACAAACCATAAAAAAATGCACGGAAGTATGTTTTTTAACACAAACCTACGTTTTTTTTTAAATGGAACCCCGTTAGTTTTGTTAGCACATCTGAACATACAAACAAATACGTAATCAGTGCCGTTTGTTGCATTGTAAAATGTTAATTACATCCGGAGATATTGTAACCTAAAGTTGACGCTTGAGTACCACTCCTCCGCTGTTCGATCTTGTGCATCGGAGAGCACCGCATTACTTAAGGATCCAAAGGGAACGGTGTTGGACCTTAGGTACAGAAGAGACTGGAACAGCACATTACGTCCACATGCTAACACCTTTTTATTGGTCTTTTTCACTGACGCACATGTACATTACCATGAGGGGTGAGGTACACGTACACACGTGGTTTCCGTTTTCAATTACGGAGTGGAATAGAGTGTGTCCCGCCATGTCAGGCCAATAGATGTTCAATGTGGTGGCCATCATTTGCTGCACACAATTGCAATCTCTGGCGTAATGAATGTCAAATGGCTCTGAGCACTATGGGACTCAACTGCTGTGGTTATCAGTCCCCTAGAACTTAGAACTACTTAAACCTAACTAACCTAAGGACATCACAAACATCCATGCCCGAGGCAGGATTCGAACCTGCGACCGTAGCAGTCCCACGGTTCCGGACTGCGCGCCTAGAACCGCTAATGAATGTCGTACACACCGCAGTACATCTGGTGTAATGTCACCGCAGGCTGCCACAATACGTTGTTTCATATCCTCTGGGGTTGTAGGCACATGACGGTACACATTCTCCTTTAACGTACCCCACAGAAAGAAGTCCAGAGGTGTAAGATCAGGAGAACGAGCTGGCCAATTTATGCGGCCTCCACGTCCTATGAAACGCCCGTCGAACATTCTGTCAAGGGTCAGCCTAGTGTTAATTGCGGAATGTGCAGGTGCACCATCATGCTGATACCATATACGGCTACGCGTTTCCAGTGGGACATTTTCTAGCAACGTTGGCAGATCATTCTGTAGAAACGCGATGTATGTTGCAGCTGTTTCGGCCCCTGCAATGAAGTGAGGACCAATGAGGTGGTCGCCAATGATTCTGCACCATACATTTACAGTCCACGGTCGCTGTCGCTCTACCTGTCTGAGCCAGCGAGGATTGTCCACGGACCAGTAATGCATGTTCCGTAGATTCCCTGCCCCGTGGTTTGTGAAACCCGCTTCATCGGTAAACAGGTAGATCTGCAACGCATTCTCTGTTAATGCCCATTGACAGAATTGCACTCGATGATTGAAGTCATCACCATGTAATTGCTGATGTAGTGACACATGAAACGGGTGAAAGCGGTGACGATGCAGTATGCGCATGACACTACTTTGACTCAGTCCACCGGCTCTCGCAATATCCCGTGTACTCATGTGTGGGTTCATGGCAACAGCAGCTAACACACCAACTGCACCCGCTTCTCCTGTGATGGGCCTGTTACGGACCCGTTTGCGTGCTACGACCATACCTGTGGCATACAGTTGGCGGTAGATGTTTTGCGATGTGCGGCACGTTGGATGCTCTCTGTCCGGGTACCGTTCTGCATACACCCTGCAGGCCTCAGCTGCAGTTCGTCGACACTCGCCATAGATGAGTATCATCTCCGCCTTTTCAGAGTTCGAATACACCATGGTCACAGTTCCTACAACACTACACTATCACAGACGTCTGGTAACACGGTGTACTACAGTTGGTCTGCGTGCGGAGACGAATGCAGAATAACAATAGCAGCAAGCGCTACATGCGGACACTGCGACAGCTAGACCAAACCACAACAGTGCACTACAGCCACACTTGTAAACACGGTCGTCATCGTAAACATGTCCCTGCAGATGCTGCTCGCCGACCGTGGCCCGTGTTTGTTACAACACGCTACTGAACGTCGGAGGTTTCAACCGTCAACTTTAGGTTACAATATCTCCGGATGTAATTAACATTTTACAATTCAACAAACGGCACTGATTACGTATTTGTTTATATGTTCAGATGTGCTAACAAAACTAACGTGATTCCATTTAAAAAAACGTAGGTTTGTGTTAAAAAGCATACTTCCGTGCATTTTTGTATGGTTTGTATTAAACAATTACACTAGCCCCTCTCCTCACGTTCGGTCTGTGGAATCGATTCGTCAGTATTTGATGTGGTTTACGAAATATATCCAGCGGTAGCGTTAGGTGACTCACCCTGTATATATATATATATATATATATATATATATATATATATATATATATATATATATATATGAGACTCATCGAGTTATGTCAGCAAAACAACCTAAAAATCGTGACAACATCACTTCGAAAAGACCCCAAGAAACAAAAAACATGGAGATCACCAAACCTTCAGCTTGGTGAATTTCAAATAGACCATGTTGCGATCTCCTATGACTTCCAGAAAGAAATACACGACGTTCAAGTCCGCAGAGGGGCAAATATAGATTCTGACCACTACCTTACCAGAGTTAAAATTAAATTCACTCCAAAAAGGAAACGCCAAAGGAAATCACCACTAATTCCCAAATTTGACTTGAAAAAGATCAAGGAATCAGAAATTACAGAAGCATGGGATAAACAACCAACAAACAACTGGAAAGATTTCCGAACGAAAATTATACAGAAAGCAAGAGATTTGATTCCGTTAAAGAAAATATCCAAGCATCCATGGTGGAATTCGAATTGTGATAACGCATTAGAAGAGAGACAACAAGCCTTTTTAAATTACAATTGTGACAAATCAGAAACCACACAACAAACATTTTTCAAAGTGAGAAAACAAACAGCTAGAATACTTAGACAAACTAAAAGAAAATACCTTAATGAACAGCTAAACACAATTGAAGAAAACTTTAAGAACCACAACACTCAAGATTTTTATAAAATATTCGCAAATCAAATCAAAGGATACACTCCACAAAATCTCTGCTTCCGGAAACAGAATGGAAAATTGGCACTAACGAACAAAGAAAATTGCCAAGAACTAGCTAAATATTTCTCACAACTCCTAAATTGCCCACAACCAAGTACAAGATTCCCCAGATTACAACCAGAACACACGAATGAGACTTCACTACCACCATCTCAAGAAGAAATTTATAGTCACATTAGAAAACTCAAAAATAATAAATCATCGGGAGAAGATGGAATTGTAGCTGAACTACTGAAAAACCTTGGTCCAAATTCGTTAAAAGAGATCACTAGCATCATCCAAGAAATTTGGCAGACAGAAAATATCCCAGAGGAGTGGAAGTGTGCACTAATTCACCCATTGCACAAAAAGGGAGAGAGATCAGACGTAAACAACTACAGAGGCATTTCACTTTTACCAGTTACCTACAAAATTCTATCTGCATGTCTCCTAAAGAGGGCACAAGAACAACTAGAACATACAATTTCAGATTACCAAGCAGGCTTTCGTCCTAATAGATCATGCCCGGAACAGATATTCAACCTTAAAACTATTTTAAAGATTAAAGCAATCAGGTCAAAACCAATAATCTGCACATTCGTTGATTTCAAAAAGGCATACGATTCCATAGACAGACAGTCTCTATGTCACATTCTCGAAGAACGAGGCCTAGACACTAAAACCCGAAAACTAATTGAACAAACACTAACAGAAACCAAATCAAAAATTAAATTCAGAGGGGAAATTTCGGAACCATTCTCAATTAAAACAGGAGTAAGACAAGGAGATGGGATCTCACCACTATTATTCAATATAGTTTTGGACAAAGTTATGAAAGAGTGGGAAGTAACACTAAGGAAACAAAGCTTGTGGAAGCCAATTGAACTAGGAAGAGGTAAAGGAAAATTGAACATCCCTTATTTAGCGTTTGCAGATGACTTGGCAATTATAACTGACAGTGAAGAAACAGCAGTAAAACAAATTGAGACACTTAAAGAATGTGCTGAGAAGGTTGGCCTGCAAATCTCCTTTGAGAAGACAGAATTCATCTGCTCAAAATTAGATATTTCGAAACTAAAAACAAAGTATGGTGAAATAACTAGAGTCAAGCACTTTAAGTATCTCGGTGAAGTTATTGAACCAACAGGACTTGAGAAAATAGCACAAAAAAACCGATTACAGAAAATCAAGAAAGCATTCGGACTTATTCAAAATATATATAACAAGAAATGTCTATCAAAAGGCACTAAAATCAGACACTACAACACAGTCATCAAACCAACAGTCACATATGCAAGTGAAACACTCTCCCTGAATAGAAAATTAGATTTACACGAAATTAAGAAAGTAGAGAGAAAAATTATTAGAAAAATCCTAGGACCACGATACACACAAGATGGATACAGGCTGCAGACTACCGAGACAACCGAAAAAATATCAAACATCGAGGCAGATATCAGGAAGAGGCGGATGAAGTTTTATGGACATATAGACAGATTACCTGGAAACAGGTTAACTAAACGTCTATTGGACTATATGACATCACTTAAGGCAACAATACCCTGGGTAACTGAAGTTAAGAAGGATTTGAAAAAGGCAAAAATTGACATAACAAACACATCAGACCGGGATACATTCAGAAGAAAAATCGACAAGTGGAAGTTTACTCCAGAGACGGAATCTAAACCTTTCCGACCAAAGTGGACCGAAGAAAGGAAGAAGGCCTTTGGGGAGGCAATGAAGAAATACTGGGAAAATAAGAAGAACATTAAGAAATGTTAATCACCTGCTTATCGTTCTCCCATGGGGACATTCGCTAATAATATATATATATATATATATATATATATATATATATATATATATATATATATATATATATATATATATATATAAAGACTTTTTTAATAATTTTATTTTGGTTTTCTGTTCTTTAAATTTTTCTGGTGTTTTTAAGGTTTTTTTCTGTGGTAGAATAAATAATATTTATATTTACACACTTAACACAGGCTCGCACACAGTCAAACACTCAGATATACACGGAAGCACACAAGCTGATACACACTACAAAACACTCTCATCCAGTATTTACACTATGATAAAAGGGTCATACTACTACTCTGCAGACACTCTCGCTATCTCTCTCTCCCTCTCTCTCTCATTATCTCTCTCTCCCTCTCAATCAGAGTCCCCCACCCCTTCTCTCATCACAAGTGAGTAGTGTGAGTACGGGCGAGTTTCAATGCCGTCATCACAGATGACCCTTTTATTGACAAGAGGCGAGAGACCGATTTTAAACTGCTTCACAGTGTAGACCTCGTGCGCTATCAATCGAATACTTGTTTGCCGTACCATATGCGGTGGCTCCGGCTCAACACCGTGACCATCACCACGTAGTCATTGAAAATAGTCTTCGATAAATAGGGCTCTCAAGGCCATCCGCTGTACCCCCTTAGCCCGTCTCTGAGTGGGACCTTCCAATGTGCGATATGCATATATTTTGTACCAAAGACCTACAAACTCCATAATCGGCAATCCATTCGACTCGTCTTTCATGAGACTGATAACCTCCTTGTATTGTGGAACAGTACCATAAGGATTATCGGCTGCATAAGAAGACGTGCCGAATTCATTGCCGTGGTACCTAAATACTTCATATGGATAGCAGTTCTTCACCCAATAGATGAAACTATCTGTATCCATATAAAGTAATTTAGGATCTGCGAAATGAGTTTTCACAAACTCATAATGAAAACGGAACATGTGGAGTTTGGATAGGTCTAGTATGCACATCCCCACATAGATAGGTTTAGTAAACTCTACTGCACTTTTAGCCATCTCCACAGCAACAATGTTCTTATTGAAAATGGTGACCCATTTAAAATTTGGCCTGGCAATGCATTTTCGTACGCCATAACACCCATCCCATTGCGTTCTAATAAAAATTTCACATTGTTCCCTAAAATTCTCCATAGTTTTACCAAAAATTGAATTAGTCATTAATTTATAAAAAAATCTTTCTCAAAGTCCCGTGACACGGAAGTTCTCTGTCTTGTATTCAAATCAATATACTCCTTCAACCAGGGGGACTGCTTGAAGGAGATGGCCTGGGTGATTTTAACCAGCTCCATACCCAAGCTGAGGCATTGCTGGAGGTTACGATGATGAATGATGTACCTCTGCTTGTCCCCCAGCGTTGTCATCAGTATCGGTGTGGAGCCTCCTCGCGGAGCTAGTTGCTCTGGACACAGCGGCAAATCGGTATGAGTGTCATGCAAACTAATAGGGTATGTGAGTTCTGCCTCCACAACATACCCTATATCAGAATTGGTGGCCAAAGCCCCCTAATTTTTCCACCTAATCCCTTGTATTCATCTTCGGACAGCCACCTAAACTCGCCAATCAGCAACCATTGCTCCATGGGGTGCCTGTATAAATTATTGACATCTATTTACATTATGTAACTTGAATCAAGGGATGCTTTGAACTTGTCACCCATCCATGAGTTATTTGCTTTTGCGTGTCTATGAAAATAATGGCAAAGCCCCCCATGGATCCCCCGCTCGTAGAAAAGAAGCATGTCAGGATCAGTCAATAATTCCATACTGCACTTCGTTTTGTTGAGTATCGCGTCAAAAGACAACCCAGGTGCTGTGTAATAAAAGGTGGGGTCCAGAGAACTTCTCGAAAACGTCCGCAAGCAAGCGCACGTCTGTGTCCATGTAAAGCCATGCATACCCTCCTAAATTAAAAATATTGAATTCCCGCCAGACCTTCACAACATGCTCATACTCTGCATTCGTTATGGCGTCGTCTGTGAGGTTGCTGGAGATTGCAGTTATGTCGGATAGCCTGGTTTCGTTGAGTTTGGCCATACTATCCACATACTCATATGGGAAAACTCCTTTCCTAGTGACGAGTTGAAACTTTTCCTCGTCAGGAAATGCAGCTCGAGTGATATGCATATCCGCTGAAGGTAGAGTTTCAACAAGTTTCTGTAGTGGTGCCTGCATAAAACGTAGCGTATCAAGGAAGCGCAGCGTAATTCTTGACGTCATTCGTTTGGAGAATTAAATATATTTATCGACGCTCTCAGATAGGACACTGACCTGATCATTCTCCAAACCGAAATCAGCCAAGTGCTCAACTAGAAAGTGAGCGTCATACCCACTTAAATTGTGGAAGTAGACGGGTATGTGCCTAGGTAATTGGTACTTCAAATTGCATGCGTTGTGAGCTGTGCTGCAGAATTTCCCCGTAAGAAGACAGTGATCCCTACGAGTAGTTTCCGCTTTTCTGTCTAATGGCAGCCCACAGATATGACAGTCAGTGGCGTTATTATATACATCTTCATACTCCTTCGAATTGGTCATAGGAACGTTGCCACTGTACAGCGTATCAACTTCCCGTGAAAATTTTTCAAGCTCAGAGGGCAACCAAACAGCAGGATTATCCTCGACTTAAGATTTGTATCGGTTAAGGTTGGAGTCATATGATGATACAATTTGGTTCGCTGCCGCATATGGTACGTATTTCTCTGTAAAGGTAGTGTCTGAGGTCGTAGGATCGCCTTCACAGTGGGCCACAGGAGCGAGGAGGCATTCAAAGTCGGCGTACACTACAAACAGAGAATGCTCCTGGTGGTGAGTATTCCTAATCTTTACGAATTTATTTTCTTCGGTAGGTATGATAACACGTATCGCATCCTTGGATGTACAGTCTACTAGATGCATAGCTAATAACTGTTCAGAGGAGAAATAATTGAGGCACCTTAAACAAATATTCTTTTTATAGGTATCTTTTGATAGTTGGGTGGAAAGGAGTCAGGACATGTCCTTGATCCAAACATAGTGATAATTGTCACCTTCAGAAAAGAGAAGCATATTTACATGCTCCTCTCGCTCACCGGCAAATTTTGAGAAATGGAGGGGGGCGACTACAATATGCTTGTCTTGCTAATCTGACTTGCTTTTGTTCTTCTTCTCCAGGCCATTAACGTGTACCGATATTCTGGTATTCTGTGACTCAAATTTAGGTATGTCCTCGATCTTGACAGGGAACTCAATACCATCAAAGTTATAATATGTGTTAATATCACTGACTTTGTAACTTGTTGGACGATAAGGGCAATCTCTGTAATTGTAGTTTCTTTGGCAAGCCAGGATTGACCATGCAAAACATGCCTGATCTTTTCTACTTTGGACATTAATGCACGCCCTCTTGTTAGCTATATGTTGAGGGAGCTTAATATAGCTAGACCCTCCATTTAATGGATCGTGGACATGTATATGGATGTCCAGGTGTAGAATTCGGCTGAGTGCCTTAGCTCAGCTATTGACTTCCATCTCGGAAAACAGGCCCAACATGACACTCGGTGATTGATGTGCTCTGCGTTATCACACCATTATCCCCCCAAAGATAATGGATGCTGGTCTCTCCAGCACCAGACTCGACTTTGGGGGGATGCGATAACTCAATGCATAGAACTGAACTGCATTTAATAGCGGGATAACATGGATTATCGACTGCCTTGAGGAGCTCCATTTCCAGGACAGGGAGGCACGCATTTAAAAATCCAACAGGATCCCGGTACCCCCCTGCCAGGTTTTCGATCCTAGTGATCGAGATTCGCTCCTCAAAGGTGTCCGCAATCGCCGAGTACTGCAACTGAGGTATGATGCCACCGACCTGATCTACCTGACTAAAAGGGCGGGTGAGAGAACTGCCACTAGCCACAGGATCACTAGTACTAGACGAGGCATGCTGTACCTCGCACACACTGGAGATGACGCACGCGGTATCTGCTGTGAGGGATCAGCTGGTGTGCCCCAGTGTGAGTAGCTGGGGGTGGGGCCCGTGGCCTTGGTAGCTGTGTTGGCTGCCAAGTCCCACGCCGTGGGTGGAGGAGACGGCGACGCATGTGGCAGCCGGGGCGTCCCCCAGCGCGAGCAGCCCGGGGCTGGCTCTATGGCCTTGGCGACAGCTTCGCCCACAGTGAGCAGTGGCGCCTTGAGCGGGGAAGCACATCTCTGCAGGTGCCGCTCCCCGGATGGTTTAGCCTTACCCGGTATACGCGCCACACTGTGCTGAGAGTCGACCGCTGTAGAGATACAGTAAATAAGTACATTGTCTACTATCGTGAATTCTAACGATCAGATAGTTACCTTCTTGGCTCTGACTCCACGGCATGAACAATTCATCGGGGCAGTCTACTGCCCCCTCAAAAACTCCCCCATCCCATCATCAAATAATTGGTTATAATCATCTAGAAGAAACAAGATACATATAAATGGAATTGTTAGAGAAAAACAAATAAGTATATTAATATTATTAGAGATAGGCAATTTTTTTTAAAAAAAACTTACAAGTCGGCTTTTGTTGTTCTACTTGTCACTGAATGGCCTCGATCTCCCTATCAACAGCATTAAGGTCGTCAATGGCGTTTCCTGTAACAGAAGGAGACATAATTTTAGTTACTTTGAAAGGATAGCTAGAGCGAAAGACGATAGAGATCGATTTTTTTTTTCAGTATACTTACGTGAGTGGCGGTGTTCTGGGGCATATGCAGCTGGGGGCCGAATCCAATTATGTAGGGGGCTATGTGCAACAGCCCCCAGCTCTGCTTCCAACACGAGCTGGATCTGCCTCAAGTGATCTAGAAACAAAAATAATAACAAGTACGTAATAAGAAAAGAAATGTTTAAATCGTTAATATAATCGATGAACAGATTACAATTAAAATTATACTCACAAGGCAATTCCAGCTGTCTCTCGAGCACAGGACGCTGGGGCAGCGGAACCTGTTGGGCTCCAGTCCGCTCCTCGCATTCAAGAACGAAGTCCGCGACATGCACTATACCAATGAGATACATATAATTAATAAGTGGAAAATATAAGATATACAGGAAAATGAAAAATAGATATTATTTACTTACTTTGTAATGGTGTATCGTGGACTCGAGCTCTCTTGGGTGTTGAGGGCATGCTGTTGCTGCTCTCTCTCTTCATATTCGCAAATAATAACGACAAAGCAAGGAAAAACAAATGCATGATGCGACGGACAGCAGACGAGTGAGAAAGATGACCAGGCGGTGACTCCTTATGTAAGTGTGATGAAGTAGTGTCACGTGATCTTAGGATGAACGAATGGCTGTTGAGAATTTTGTGGGGGCGGTACATGAGTTCACTAGCACCCCTAGTAGCTGAAAGCTGAACTAGTCAGGTGTTACCAGGACACTGTGGAGAGCAGAGCATTTCATAATTTATAAAATTATAGACAAATAATTGATCATTTTTAGAACAGAGAACGGATGATAGTGAATTCAGGATTTGAGATCATAATGTGTGTGTATATTAGGAGATACTGTGTTACGACGAATCATTTATTTTTAAAAAGTATATTACATAACTGTAATTGGAGGTTGATGGTATTAAGAATGGCGTTAGTAAGCGCTGAAGGAACTGATTTAGAAAGGAAATGAATATTGTTAGCAATTTTTTTTTTCTTGTGTGACTAAAGAGAAGGGTGAGTTCTTATTTTCTGTAGATAGGGATTTGAGTTGAGGACTTTGAGTTAGATTCACTTGCAGGTGGGAGGGCACTATATTGAGTGAGTTCTTACTTTTGTTTAAACTGGGATTTGAGTTGAGAACTTTGGGTTGGATTAAACTGGCGAGAGCGATGGGTCATGTATACATGTGTGTGTTTTACGGGACGATTTTGGATTAGACAGTGGGATCATTTGGATTGAATTATGAGAGTCAGGTGATCAATTAATTTAGCGAGGGGCCTCGTGGTGAATAAACGTACTGTTGTACAGTCATGGAAGTTTCCAGTCTGAAGGAAACAACTTTGACGCCAAAAGTGTGGCAAGGCGTTCTTTGTTGAACCACGTGCTGGACCGAACGGTCAACTGCTGTGTGATGTGGGCGAAGATTCCACTGCCAGGCAAACAATTTTGGGCGATGAATACACGTGGTGAACAGACAACAGACAGTTATGAAGTCAGCATCGGCAAGTTCAAACGTGTCCAGCAAAAACATATTTACGATGTGGGAGCGATCGCTGGTCCAGCAGCAAGCGCAGGCTGGCCCCAGCCGACCGGCCGCTTCAGTGCACACCGCCAGTTCAGGGCGCAAGCAGCCACCTCACATTACAGCCGCTGGCAGTGGTCCGCACACTGGCCGGCGGAGCCAGGGGGTGGCGACGACTTGAACTGATTCAGTTGGAGCGCTGACACCATGGCGACTGCACTGGTTGTTGCTGCGATCTTGAAGATGTGTACTGATTGTGTTGGAGAACAAGTGATGACGGTACTGCTTGAAATAAAGACTTTGGTCCCTTTCTCCCTGCAAAATCAAAGGATGTGACTTAGGTTACTATAAGTGCACTTTATTATTTGACGCGATTTTGATAGCTTAGCAGTGAAAAAAGATAAGTGACCATGAAAGTTCGTAGTATGTGGACTGTTTCGTACCTGTGATCGATTATGGTGTTGGGATTTGAACTTGTGACAGATTTTTGTTATGGATGTAACGCAAATGACTTTCTCGCCAAGAAAATTGGACATCTTGAATAAATAATAAGAAATGATAATAAATAATAAAAAATAGAGGTACAGTTTTCGAAACATTATCGTGTTGGAATTTGAACTTGGCGCAATTTTCTGGTGGAGGTAGACCAATAATAATAATAAATAATAATAAATGATGAATGATAATGAATAATAATAAAGACAAGTACGGTTTTGCAGCCATTATTATGTTGGAATTCAAATTTACCACCATTTTTTCTGTAGGGTTAGGTTAGTAGACGTAGCACAATTGCCCTATTTTCCCGGCAAAATTCAAATTTCCCACCATTTCTCTGGAGGGTTAGGTCAGCGGATGTAGCACAATTGCCCTATTTTCCTGCCAAAATCCGCCATCTTGGATGACGTCATGCGCTGTTGCCTAGTCTGCATGCCGCCATCTTGGATGACGTCATCGCCGCCATCTTGAATAAATTTGGCAACAATGCATAGTGCACTCACACACAGATTGCCCCACTACTCAGGTGTTCCGAAAGCAGTCCGTGCCCTGGCACGGAGCGTTCAGCAACTGTTCAGTTCGCGGTCCACACCCAGGGGCTTGTGTTACTGGCATTGTCTTAGTATCTCTGCCTCTTCTCTATGTCAGTTCGTGGTGGGATGTCTTCTTTCTGCTTTTAATCAGATAAAAAGTGGGTTCCCTGCTATCTCCATTGTTCGGCAGTTCCCGTCCTTGAGTCTCGACGGATTCTTTAATGCACAGTCCCAGTATTTGGACGCTTGTGTCAGAACTTTGGTCTGGGCGTAAATCACTGTTTATAATTCCGAGAGGCAATGTTCAGCAACCGCGGCCTTGTTAGGCTGCTGCAGTCTGATGTGCTGTTAATGTTCTTGGGAACAATCTTTGATAGTACGCACTGTTTGACCTATGTAAGTTATGCCAGATTCGCAGGGGATCTGCTAGATTCCGGATTTCTGTAGTCCTAGACCATCCTTGACGTTATCAATCTGTGCCTATGTCTTAATTTATGGGCAGAAGACAGTCTTCGCTTCATGTTTTTGAAGAATTCGGCATATCATTCACAATAAATCGTACAGAACGGAATAAATGCTATGCCTCCGTCCTGCTGAAGTTCCTGTTTTCTTTCCTTCCATTGTACAGTCGGAGTGGGATGTAGAGCTCTCCGAATTTGCTTCTATGTATAGCCGTTTTTCCGGAAAACCGAACTCAGATGTTTACATTCCTGGTTAACGCTCTCACTGTCAGACAGGGTACAGGCCCTGTGAACCAATGTTTTGAGGACGCCATTCTTCATCGCTGCATGGTGGCAGCTGTTTGCATGAAGTAAAAGTCGGTTGCATCTTCGTTCGATACACGCTATAAACCAACGCTCCATCTGTTCTTCTTGCAACCAGAACATCGAGAAAGTGGAGCACTCCATCCACTTCGACTTCCTTGGTAAACTTGATGGTCAGATGTATGGAACTGAGATGTATGAGGGAATCATTCAGCTTGTCTCCACCATGTGGCCAAATGACAAAAGTGTAGTCAACATTGCGGAAGAAACAGATCGGCTTCCACTGCGTTGAATCCAGAGCTTCCTTCTCGAATGCTCCACGAACAAGTTGGCGACGACTGGTGAAAGTGGACTCCCCATGGCTATCTCTTCCATTTGCTCGTAGGATCCACCGTCGAAGAGAAAGTATGTTGACGTCAGGACATGCCTAAAAAAGATGATCGTCTCTGTGCCAAACTTCTGACCATAAGTTCCAAGGATTCTTGCAAAGGCACCCTCGTGAAGAGAGAGACAACATCGAAACTCACAAGGATGTCCGAATCACGAAGTCTGAAGTTGTTAAGACGCCCGATAAAATCCACTGAGTTGCGAATATGATGCGGATATTTTCCGATGTAAGGGCTAACCATATCCTTCAGGTATTTTGCAAGTGAGTACGTCGGAGCACCAATGTTGCTGACAGCATGGTGGGTTGCCGAAATAAGGTGCTCATTGGACACTAACTCCCGGCTGTTCTCCCTTGAACTCTTTCAAGTACGCTGGAAGAAATTGGAGAATCACATGCCGTATGTTCCTTATGGTTCCCAGAAGAAGCACAAACCCTGTGTGAAGAAAACTAGTGGGTGGCAAGAGCGGCCACCACAGGAGACGACATTTCCAGCTCCGTGGTGTCAACAGTTCCTGTGCTTCGATTATACAAATGACATCCTTGAGCAAAGTCTCTGAGAGTTTGAGAAACACCATCCACAGCTGGGAATCTAGCAGTTGGTCGTTGTAAATACTTTATTAATTTAATGTGTACATCCAAAGTTTTAGACACTGTTTACACATCAGCCTCGTATATGAACACCTTTCCCAATAAATCTTCTAACATACGAAGATCCTAATTCATATGCGCTCAGCAACTGAAACTCTTAAACCAAATGGCGATGTTCTGAATTATAATACTTATCGTGATAAAGAAAAGCTGTATACTTCGTATATTCTCTAGCAATGGAAAGCTACCAACATCCAGCAGTCAAGTCGTTTGCATTATGGTATCTAACATCTTCTTCATAGGAAGTGGTTGATCTCAGTTTTCATTACTTTACTGAGCGTCCTACAGTGCACTACCCATCTAAAATCCCTTGCCTTTTTCACAGCAATTATTGGGTTGTTTTATGGCCTATCAGACCGTTCAATAGTGCTCCAACTAATCGTTCGCTTTGCTTCATTACTTACTGCCTCATATACACATAATTCAATAGGATATGGTGACTTAGAAAACGGAAAATCTTCTTTTATTTTTAATTTACGTGCGTATCTTGATAATACTCTTGGTTTCTCACTAAACGGTAGCTCATTTCTTACCAACACTATTTCTACTTGATCCTTCTCCTCTCTCTGTTAAACTGTAAGTTTCGGCACACTTCCCTTAGCCTGATTTTCCGAATCTGTTTCTATATTATTGTTATTCTTGTTATTTCACTCTCCTTTTCCTTTTACTTGGCCTTCTTCATTTATTTTGGTATTCCAAATACTAATAGCCTATCGTATATCCGATTTCCATTTGTAAAAGTTTTATTTAACTTTAGCCACAACAGTGTGTTATGAACATTTTTAAGAATTCTCTTATTTCACAAATCTATTAAACTCCATGAATAACCAACCAGTGTATTCTTAGTAGAATGGGTAAATTAATATCAGCTATCATCAGCATAGACTGCTGTAATGTTAATAGGACATCTCTTTATACTTTGTTTTCGTTGGTTCCAGTTGAGCTTACAACTTGTTTATTTGTTATATCCACTTCTATTATTCTCCCAGATTTTTTTAGATAACAAACTGACTTGGCCACCAGTATAGAGTATAAAATGTGCAGACTAACCGTCCACTGTGCCTTGAACAATAGTGGTGGATATATTTTGCATTTGTTATTCTTTGTCTAAAAACAATTCTTCATTTAAAGGCTCTTTATTTTAGTATCTAAAATATGCTTTTCTGAATCCAACATGATTTTGCAAAAGACCTCCCACTGGAATTCTTTGTCACTGTCCATAATGGCCAGTGAAACTACTCCATTATGAACTTGACTAAACATTGCATTACTATCTAGAACCAGCATTTTAACCTCTACAGTAACTGGTACTGTAACCCATAATACTATCATGGTTAAAATTGTTATTATTTTATTTATCGATGTTATTACGATTCTGCCCATCATGTCTCCATCGATTCGTTCTACTTCTATTTCAGAATCACTGTAGTTATTAAAATGCCCTTGCTCTTATTGGTTAGTTCAGTTTTCCATTCGGATCCACCCTTCCCATTAGTCGATCCTCTGTTGATGTCATGAAATTCCACCCAGTTATATGTTCCTCTACCCAATGTACCCTTACTCTATTAAGATAAGTCTACCTCATCCAACCATTGGGTTGTGTTTGTGTCCACTTCTCATCAATCAGTCTATCACTTACTATGGCGGTAAGCAGTTTAAAAGTACTTCTATTAAGCGTAATGAATTTGCCAGTTCATCTAAGTGTAAATTTTGATTCATGTGGCATTCCACAAAGTTTCTATCTCCACCCCGACCTTCATTGTAGTTTTGAGGACCAAAACGATGAATCCACAATTTTATTTGTGCATTTTCAGACAATATTTACCAGAAAAAGCATGTGTAAAGTTCTCGAAAGTGGAAAAACGACTCAAATTCCTCGTCGCCCACAGCGAGGTAATGACTGATTTCCACTACTGTCAAGTGGACTAGCTTCATCTTGACTGCATCGAGTTGAAGTTTATGGATTTCCATTCCCCGTCACCAGCTCAATTCCAGCTGTACTTATTTTCCCTCAGAGACTAAATTCAGTTATATGTAAGTCAGCATATTTCACTAAATGATAGCATCACAAGCAAAGTTAAATTCTAGAAGAGATATCTAGATGGCACCCTCATTCTATTTGATGACACAGAGGATGAAGTGACAAACCTTTTTAACAAATTCAATAGCCTACATAAAAATATTCAGTTCACCCTTGAACAGGAAGAAGCCAACACCATCCCTTTTATTGACATAAAAATATCAAAACAGAACCAAAAGGTAGCTTTCATTGTTTACAGAAAACCTACTGGGACTGACACCACTATACCAAACTCCTCAACACATCCCTCCTCGCACAAAAAGCTGCTTATAGATCAATGGTGTAAAGAGCACACTAATTTCCACTTCAACATACAGAACTCCAACAAGAAATAGAAACCATAACATATACTGCAATAAACAATGGATATGGTCCTTCTCTAATTAATACCATGTCACAACAGATGAAAAATAAACTGAACAAACAACTTCAAACTACACTCACAACTTACAGTGCCCCAGCAGTCAAATATGTAAAAATACCATATCCTGAAATAGTATCTGACAAATTAGCAAGAGTATTCAAAAACACTGAAGTAAAAATCAGCTTCAGCACCAACAACAACCTAAGTAGGAAGCTTATTCACAATATAAAACAACCAGATACAAGTCTTGATGTATTTGGCATTTACAAAATTACCTGCAGCCAACGCAGTAAATATTATATCGTGCAAATAGGCAGAAATTTCAGATCCCCCGGTTCAAAGAACATTTTGACTGCTACAGGTTTGATAAATGTAACAAATCAGTAGTAGCAACTCACATTAAAGACACAGTCCACCCATTGAAAATCGAAAACAAACTGGAAATTTTACACAAAATAGGGGAAAGTAAAAGAATGGATATCATGGAAGAAATGGAAATTTTCATAAAGCATGGAGATAACATTCTTAATCAAATAACCGAATTCAAAAACTCAAAATTCGTCAACAGTCTGAAGCCAGTTCTAACTTAATAGATTCAAGATATGTCAATGTAAATAATTGACTACAAATCTGTCAGTACAACGAGTATCGATACAAAACCTCGATAATCGATACAGACTCAAATCCTACAGTCCGCAATCTTGTGTTGTGTGTATAACATCGAAGCAATTTGTGCAGTGAATTACGTTGGCAGTCCGTGACAAAATATGACGTGCAGTAGTGTAGTTTCAATGAACAGCTCCGCCTTTACACCAATGATGCAAGTGAAGCAGCAAGATGATGAAATTGTAAGTGATCAACTGTCATACAAAATACTTTCACACTATTTCATAACACATAACTGATGCAAACCTATCTGCATCCTATACAGGATGTGATATACATAGTCAACCACAAGGAAGAAAACCAGCAGAAGACATCACTGATTTCGATTAGCCATACACTGCCCCTCTCCTTCCCCCCAAATGCCATACCAGCAGCTACAGCAAAAAACAATGGACAAAAAGTTCTAGATTAATCTAGTTTAAGACTATTTTTAAGTAACATATCTCTATATGTGTGTATGTATGTATGTATAAACCCCTGAAGATGAACAGGGCATGTTCGAAACGTATTGCATTATGTTAGATTAAGCATAAAATAAAAAGTGACTGGAAGCAGAAATTTGAAATAAATAATTATCCCACACAGTCACGGTGCACAAACATAGCCATTATGGCTGAAAATAATTATATTTCAATAAATGAAAAGCACCAGTTTGCTTTTGTTCTACAATATTACTTTTATTGTAAACCGGTTTTCGGCTTACAAGGCCATCTTCAGACATTTACTGTAAGCTGAAAACCGGTTTACAATAAAAGTAATATTGTAGAAACAAAGCACACTGGTGCTTTTCATTTATTATAATGTTGTTCTACCAAGAACCGACGGAAGTTTCTGTTAATTTAATTATATTTCATTTACTCTACAACCCAGTTCTGAGTTTCACGTAATTTATTCCCCACTGTTTATGCTGTGCAAGGTTTATATTATACTCTGTTCCATGGTATTACAACTCCCTTAATAATCGATTGGAAAGAAGTTTATTACTTTAATGTTATTATCAAACAACACTGAATATATTCTACTCAAAATTTCAAGTTTGTGATTTCAGGTTTGTATTTAAGCACATCCTGGGATCCCAGGGTCAGCGCTTCATGCACTGTGTCGGAATAATACCAAGGCCATTTTGCCTGAAACTTATCACAGGCTGTGGATGCTACATTTTGCACTGGCGGGCTAAAATATTTCCAAACAGCAGGTGAAGCTATAAGTATTGATAGACAGCTAATCTTAGGGAACACAAATACTACACGAACTATGTCGGAATACAATGCTTAAGACTTGCAAACGTCTGTGAGGAAATACATATGTGCCCTGCTCCTAACACTGACATTACCTTGTTCCAGCACAGGATTAAATTTTATATATTTTTAATATATAGTAGCAACTGTGGACAAGACAGAGCCTGTACTGTTTCTATACATCGTAAGTGCCAGATTTCGTCTTTGAAATAACTGGTAATACATTTGCTACAGCTTCGTATATAAGGTACTATGTATTTGGTAAGCAGTCTTTATAAAGGACTGTATGATATGTTTACTGTGTATTAACTACTAGCATCATACTCAGTTAATTATTTATGTATAACGCTAGGTGTCGACATAACGTAAAAATAGTTGTTTAATTAATTAGTACTAAAAGTCAGTTTAAAATAATTTTGCAAATATTATTTAGTACCAGATATTAAATACACAGCATGTAATATTGCGCATTTCAATCACAGTTACATCACTGACTTTTTCGAACTACGTACTCACATTATTTTGTAATTCGCAATAATGGTAGCCTCTCTGTACTTTGTGAATTAATGTCGTCCAGTATAACAAAAGAGATAATTCATTGCTAAGTCAGCAATATAATGTTAGTGGACTCCATTTCATCTGTGATTTCTTTCAGTAAACTAAATATATGCCTTTCTTTCTTCCTTTCTTTCTTTCTTCTTCTTTCTCATAATATTTACTACAAAAGTATTTTATTCTACCCAAATAATATCGTCAGCCAGATTTATTATTGACAAACTGAATCTTTGAACAGTGTTCCATTCGTTCAAGTAACTAACAGCAAACAAATAACATATTTGCATTCACGCATTTTTTCAGAAGCATTCCTTTTTAAATTTTCGGTTTCTTAGACATAATTTTATTATTTCTCTCCTTCAGGGGCTTAAATGATTTTGGGGATAGCTTTATTTTCCCATAGATATGATTGGAGGTTTTTTTTTAAATGTACGAAACCTTAATTTGCTTTCTTCGCTTACATTAGAAATTGGTGGTAGGGAATGAGTGCCAGAAATCCTACGTCCCCAATTATATTGATTTGGAATTTTAAAAAATTCAAACAAAAAACTGAACACCATCTCCACGTCAGCCCTGAGGTTATACAATCCAAACAAACTTATTCTTCTTCAGGTTTTGGCAGACTGCATGCCACTATCGTTTCATACTTGAATGGTCAGTCGCCACTTCAAAGCAGAAAATTATAATACTGTAACGTGCTTCCATTAATGGTTCCAGTAAGTTACTATACACCATTATGGGAAAGATCTTGGTAGATTATGGTGACCAATATATAGTTTCATTCCGAAATTCGCTAGTACCTGTCCAGTAAACTACATTGCAAATTCAGTCACTACTACTTAATACAAACCACCAGCCAATTCTCTACACAACCAATGCATCACACTATCCCCTTAGCGTGTGAAATCCTTGCAAATATACATAGCAAACACTCGATTCTTTCTGAATTTATCATACATAAAAAAACACAGCATATACTAAGTTACCTCAGCTAAGGAGGAGCACTAGCCTAAAATGTATGGAGCAATTTCCATTTGTATTTGACTGTAACTCAACTCACGCATCAAAAATACAGTCATCCCATAAAATTATTTAAGCCCACTTTTTACACAGCTACTCAGAACGCTCTTCCTCTCTGATGGACAGTAGAAACCACTAGACCATAGGTCGTACTGATTGTTAACCCTCTATTGCACAAGAACAGTAAAACTAAGAATTTTCCAATAACAACTTTGGATTTATACTTCATAGTGCCCATGAATGAAAAATAGATGATGATATACTTTCTAGTATATATATTTTGAAAAATATCACTCTGTATGTTCAAATATACACTGCGCAAATACGGATGTAATGAGTACGTACATATTAGTTCGTATAAGGTACTACATTTTTGGAGAACAGAGTTCAAAATTTATGGTACATCGACAAATTAAGAGTTTAAATTAAATTTTATTTAAAAAACGAAAATGAAAAACATTATAAAAGTTGGGTATACATCAGTTAGCAAAATGTCACTACTATGCAGTTACATATTTCCAGAATTTATACATTGTGAATATTGTAGAAACAATTTCTATCTGGTACAAAACACAAATAGGTGTTACATTTGGTACACATTACTTTTGTTATTTTTTGACATTTATTATATTTACATCTGGCAGATTTTTCACAGTAGTTAGGCCAGTGATCGATTCTGTCCTTCCTGATGTCAGCATTTGCTGTATTTGGCTGCCTTCTCTTTTTGGTGCCACTGCCTGGTGAGCTATCCAGCGATTGTCTCTTGGATGGTTTTCCTGACCAGCATAAGGATTCAGCAATATCAAGCTTGAAATCAAACAAAGCCATCTGGGTTTTCTCTTCAATACTATTTTCATGACAGGCTCTCTTGTAAAGTAGCCAAGCAACAACACAACTCATGTCCAATAAATGGAAGAACAGTCTCATGTAATATTTCTTTGACCTGATTTTCGTTCTGTACAGAGCTAATAAGGAGTCAATAGTGTCAACACCTCCCATAAACTTGTTGTACTCCTTCACAATCTTTGGGCATTTTATTTCGATATGTTGCTTTGTTTTTTTGTCATATCTTGCAACCTGGCTTTCTGGGTGAGTGCCTGAAAAGGTGCCCAGAAGGCTGACACACCTGTTGTCTTGCCATTTCACAAGAATCAGGTCATATCCAGAAACAGATGCAGTGGATTCAACAGATGTGCCTCTTCCCTGCTTTTTCATTTCAGCATCAGATGGCATCTTATTGTTTCTCACTCTATTCAACTGTACTGTTCCCAGACAGTGAATACCACATTTTACCAGCTCAACTTGAAGCTCTGGTCTGCAGAACCAGTTATCATAGAACAGTTTATGATTTTTGTACTTTGGTATTCTTTCAGCCAATCTGAGCACTACATTTCCACTGGCGTTTACATTAGGAAGATGACTGGGTTGATTGACGGGTCCAGAATAGATTTCGAAATCATAAATAATACCACTGGCACCTGCTATGCAATATATTTTGTAGCCCCACTTTTTTGGTTTCTTGGGATTATACTGTTTCAAGCTACTGTGACCTTTGAATGGCCAAGTTTGTTCGTCCACTGCAAGGTGTTCTTCAATTGGTATTTTTGATAAATTTTTTCGCAGCATATCTGAGTATACAGTGCACGTCAGTGGCACAGTTACATCACATGAGCCAGTACAGAGTTCTGAAAATATGTATATTTAAATATACACAGTGCAATAGAGGGTTAAGAGCCGTCACCATTCAGAACACTTTATTTGACTGCTGCCTGTTTCTGACTGCTGCCACCCTCAGCAAACCCAGAACTGTGAGACTGCTACTGCCTGACGAACTGTTCTTGTGTCGTTTGTGGCGGTAGATGATTAATTGATTACTGACAGTGCTGAAATTATATTTAAATGCATTGACTAATTTCAGACACCATCACAAATGTTTTCTTGTAATTTTTCTTCTACTCACTGCACTGTGTTGCAACAGCCTCAATTTGTTTTCATTTTCCTTACTAAAACAAGTACTTCATTTGAAGATGACGATCTCTGTAATGTGCATTCACAAATCCAAGCTCCTTCTGTGTCAAATTTTATACCATAGAAGTTGATTGGTATCGATCATGCACGCCCATGTCTTGTCAGTACTGCGAAACTCTAAAACATTCCCCCTCACATTTCCCAGCAGTGACCGCTCTCTGCTCTTGAGGTAAGTGGCCAGCTTCACTTTGTTCATGGCCGAATTCACCAAAGACAATTATTGTTAAAGACATTTTAAAATATTTCTTTCTCTGTAAGTATTTTTGTTTCTTATTGAGCATGAAAACGACAGTCTTGAGAAGCTCTAATGTTATTTGACGTTTTTGGATTCAGTTGTTTGTTTGTACCCACATATTATTATAAAATATGGATGACAATTGTGGGCAGAACGAACACTTCGTTTTGGCTGCACGCAGACCATGGGCTGCAGTTTGGCGATCACTGCATTAGACAATAATTTACTTACAGAAATTCTAAGAACTAAGTAAATCTATTGCATCGGACAAGCAGTCACAATGATCTGTAAGTACCCAAACTCTATCACTATTGCAAGTTCGACTACTCCACTGCAACTATCCATCCATTGACCAACTGTAACTGACAACATTCCTCCTCCACTAAGAACTCCTTAGTGTGAGCTCTGTATGGCAAAACGCCTCCTGAAGAACTGAGCATAACACCCACGCTAAATTAATTTGGAACCATTTACGGAAAAAATGTGCAGCACTACCATTACTTTTATTGATTAAATAATTATTTCAAACCGCTGTCATACCTTCCTCTCATTGCTAGCGTTCACTGCTGCAGGATCATTGCTTTACAAACTGTTATCGATGCATTCACCGATTCTGGTATTATCTTTGCTGTTCGCTTTTCTATTAATGCAGGTTATTGCTTGTGCATTGCTACTCTGCAACATACGAGGGTTGTTCAAAAAGTAAGGTGACTTCTCAAATTTCGCGGGCAACGTATATTCGATTATCGATCTTTTTTTTTTGTTATGTTGGTACACATGTCCCGAACATATGTTCACAGTTTCAAGTGTACAGCACACTTAATTTGTTTTTGACAGAAAGGTTAGACGTGTGTTAGTGTGGTCGGCGATTTTCGATTATTATAAAAAATGAAGCAAAAAATTTGCATCAAATTTTCTGTGAAAAATGGAATCAAGTGCTGTAAAACACTTCAAATGTTGACAGTGGCATATGGTGTGTCTGCTATAAGTAAAGAAAATGTTTACAAGTGGTACAAGCTCTGCCAAAATGGCCGAGAAGGTACCAATGACGAACCCGCTCTGGACGCCCCAGCACATCAACTACAGACATAGCTATGAAAAATATTGTTTTGGAAAATCGTCGAATTATAGTAAGAGAAGTTGCTGAGAATGTTGGCATATCGGTCGGGTCGTATCGCGCAATTTTTTCGGATGTTTTGGGCATGAGACGTGTGTCAGTGGAGTTTGAACCGTCGCATGAACATCGCTCAGGAACTCTTGAATGACGTCAATGATAATCCTGATACACTCAAAAAGGTCATAACTGGTAACGAAACCTGGGTTTACAGTTATGACGTCGAAACCAGAGGCCAATCATTCCAATGGAAGCATCCCGGAGAGCCAAGAACGAAAAAGCACGCCAAGTTCGATCAAATGTCAAAGTTTTGCTCACTGTTTTTTTTTTTTCAATTACCATGGCGCAGTGCACCATGAATTTTTGCCTCAGGGTCGTATGGTCAATACGGCATATTACCTTGACGTTATGCGCCGTCTGCGAGAAGCAATACACAAAAAAGTCCGGAATTGTGGAAAAACAATTCATGGCTTTTGCATCAAGACAATACACTTGCTCATTCATCATTGTTTGTGAGAGATTTTTTGGCCAAAAACAACACGACACCCATGCCTCAGCCACCCTATTCACCGGATTTGGCCCCCTGCGACTTTTTCCTGCTCCCAAATATGAAGATACCTATGAAAGGCCAAAGATTTTCAGCCAGTGAGGAAATAAAGCTGCATGGTTGGAAGTACTCAAGACTGCATCAAAAAGTGCTTATGAGAAGTGCTTCAAGGATTGCAAGAAGCATTGGCACAAGTGTATTGTATCTGAGGGGGATTACTTCAAAAGGGACGACATGAGTATTGATGAATAAATAAATATTTTTTCATAAAAATATAAAGTCACCTTACTTTTTGAACACACTTCGTATTTTAAACAATCACATTTAAGTATATATTTAAAGTTGCAGATGAATGATGTATGACAAATGTCATCGTAAGCCCTGCTACTGCGTCCGTAAGTTAAGATAACAAAACTACTGTGATGACAATTAAAACAAACCAAACCTTCCTCTGACCCATCACAGTTGCACTATTAGGTAGTTTGGCTATAACATGCAGCATGATGTTACAATTTTACTGTAGCATAGGTCATTTTGTTATAGCTATTGCTTCAGCATGGTTAATATTGTTACAATTTGGCTGTAACATGATTCAACTTGTTACCTCTTTTGAACGAACACGGTACAGTTTGTTTCAGTTTCACTGTAACATGGGAGGCAAGATTTTATCCTTTTCTATAATGTGGAGAATTTTTGTTGCAATTTTTCTGTAACATAGGCCATTTTGTTATAGTTTTGCTGCAATATGGGTCACTTTCTTACAATTCCACTATAATTGGGGTATTACGCTACAGGTTTTGCTGCAGTGTGGAATAATTGATTACAGTTTCACCATAACGTGAGAGGCAATTAGTTACAATTTCCAGTTCTCGCCTATCAGGATGTGAATATTCAATGTTTTAATACAGTCTATCTGCATTTCTCATTCTTGATTCTGAGTATTTCTGAAATTGTTTTTGGTTCAGGTGAGAAATCCCTCATTATGGTTACAACATTAAAAATCCCCTTAAAAGTACATTGGTTCATTAAATTAATAGCTCTTTTAAATCATCCGACTGCATAGCTACTAAAGTCTCGTCCTACACACGAACAAATACTTTGAGTTCTCTAATATTATTGATAAGATTCGAAGTGGAAATGCGATGTACTGTTTGTAACTAATTTATCTCACTCTATAATACACGTGTTCGGCTGATTAAACTTTTTTCCACCAATCATTCTGCAGTTACAGATCATCAATAACTGCAACTTACCAGTCACAACCAAATGAATTGCTATAAGAGGTTTTGCATTAAGAAAATACTTTTGGCTCCAGCTACGTCAAGTGCTTCAAACTCCACTTACTTCCATTCTAGCACACCCTTGCCATTGTCAAGTCAAACGACTGCCAATGGGCTGCTGGCTGTAACATAACTGGTGCTCATGCCGTTACCATATGTGGGTATACGTTGATTCAGAATTCGATGTATCCACTGTAACTTTATGATGGCTATGTACCATAATGTGCTAAGTTGCTGGCGGTTGTCTGTCTTAAAGCTCTTATCAGTGACTTATATTTTGAAGGTATTCTTTAATTACACATTCTTGGAAGCTGTGTGTGTGAGTATGATACAGTTTCATCATACTTGAATTGGTGACCATTTTCCAGAGTGTGCTCATCTAAGCTGATTTTTTTGGGCTAGAGTAGGAGATAATACCTCTCATGCGCCTTCCTGTGTTGGTCTACAGTACACACTGTTTGTCAGACGTAATATTGGCCACGTAAGAAGGTCTCTTATGGACCCAAAGTATTCTGAGACCATCCGTTATCTTTTGTAGTTCTCAGTAATTGTCGGGTTTTTGTTGAATGCCTGAAGAGGGATTTGATTTGGTCTCTTTTCAGCTGGTGACTTCGTGCAAACATATTTTATGGAGAATTTCGAGACTATTGCGTTAGACATGGCGCCAGTACAGCATAGTTAATTCTCCTGAAACGTTTATGACGAATTTGACATCTGAACTGCATTGATAGTAGTTACAGTAGACCATGGAATGGAAGAAAGGCAATTCATTGCTCTTTCTCAGTGTTCTCATCTGCTGCAAAATAATTGGATGTCTTGGTCTCAGTGTCTACAGAAAACCTATTCACACGAACCTGTACTTGCAGGCCGATTGGCGTCATCACCGAGAACAGAAGTAAACTATGTTACAAACATTGGTACCTTGTGGAAGAATGATATCAGACATCGATAACCTTCCCCATGAGCTGAATGACCTATGTAAGGTCTTCAGGAACACCTACACAATGTTCAAAATTAAATAAATTAACCTCAACCAAGAATCGCAATAAGATGAGGAGAAGAAAAAGGAATAAAATTTTTGCCATTTTTTGGTCCGTTATGGGCAAGGTAAGCAGCCTGATGAAAAAACAGAAAATCAGTTCTACATTCAAGCCTCCGACAAATACCTGGTAATTACTAACACCAGATACAGATGTGGCAGGTGTCACAACACACAGGGTCAAAAAGGTATCTCGTGAGTGACCTCAATCTCACACTATGCGCTGCAAAGAACATGAGAAGTTTTATCGCATACTCTACCACGGAAAATCCGGTTTATATATGCTCCATGATCGCCATATGAAATCTGACGAAACCTATGTTGTGGATCGCACTAATGACTTCTGGGAGTGTGTAATCGAGGAAACCATCGAAATAAAGTCACTGATAACACCCTTAATGGAGATGGAGGCCAGTAGCTCAGTATGGTTTGGGATCCAGTGTTCCTAAGGTTGAAGCGGGCACATTGAATACCGAATCAACATACGCTTACATGTGAGCATCAAGACAGCCGGCAGCTGGTGTAAATCTGCATCTGTACTACGCAAGGTACCTTACCGTGTGAGGCTGAGGGTACATTGTGTACCAGCATCACTTCCTCCATTTCCTATTCCGCTAGCGTATGGTTCAAGGGGAGAATGACTGATGCTAAGCCTCCGTTTAGGGCCGAATCTCTCTAATTTTGTGGTGATGATATTTTTACGTGATAATATGTAGGAGAGAACTGTATATTGGGAGATTCTACTAGGAATTTAAACACTTAGAACTCTAACAGTAGACCATTCAATGATGGAGAACGCAGTGTCTGCCACTGAGCGTCTGTGTGACGCTTTCGTACTGTAACGAAACGTACTGCTCTTCTTTGGATCTTCCCTATTGCCTGTGTCAGTCCTATCTGGTGTAGATCACATACCGCCGCTAAACGCCAAACGACGCCTCGCTTGGTGTAAGGAGCGTAAACATTGGACGATTGAACAGTTGAAAAACATTACGTGGAGTGACGAATCCACGGTACACATTGTGGCGATCCGAAGGCATGGTATGGTTGTGGCGGATGCTCGGTGAACGTCATATTCCAGCGCCTGTAGTTCTAACAGTAAAATTCGGAGGTGGTGGTGTTATGGTGTGGCTGTGTTTTTCGTGGAGGGGGCTTGCACCCATTGTTGTTTTGCGTGGCACTATCACAGCACAGGCCTACAATGACGTTTTAAGCATCTTCTTGCTTCCCACTGTTGAAGAGCAATTCGGGGATGGCGATTGCATCTTTCAACACCTGTTCACAATGTACGGCTCGTGGTGGAGTGGTTACACGACAGTAACATCCCTGTAATGGACTGGCCAGCACAGAGTCTTGAACTGAATCCTATAGAACACCTTTGGGATGTTTTGGAACGCCGACTTCGTGCCAAGCTTCACGGACTGACGTCGATACCTCTTCTCAGTGCAGCACTCCGTGAAGAATGGGCTGCCATTTCCCAAGAAACCTTCCAGCACCTGACTGAACGTATGCCTGCGAGAGTGGAAGCTGTCATCAAGGCTAACGGTGGGCCAGCACCATATTGAACGTGGAAGGTGCCATCAAGGCTAAGGGTGGGCCAGCACCATATTGAACTCCAGCATTACCGATGGAGCGCGCCATGAACTTGTAAGTCATTTTCAGCCAGGAGTTCGAATAGTTTTGATCACATAGTGTATGTGGCTGGTAGAACAGTTCGTGAAGGATAGGACGGCATATGTTTACATTCACTGTAAAGAATCTTCTAAGTCAACAGACTACTGAGCAGTAGGTGCAAGCCTGCCGGAGTGGCCGAGCGGTTCTAGGCACGGTCGCAGGTTCGAAACCTGCCTCAGGCGTGGATGTGTGCGTGATGTCCTTAGGTTAGTTAGGTTTAAGTAGTCCTAAGTTCTAAGGGACTGATGACCTCAGATGTTAAGTCCCATAGTGCTCACAGCCATTTGAACCATTTGAAGTAGGTGCAAAACAATGCAAAGGGCTTTACGTAGACTGCTATTGAATGAAACACTTTTCCCTGTCAAACGGTCAATGCGTGAAGCCTTCACCGACAAGCGTTGCAAAATAGTATCGAAGGATATCTTACAAAACCAAAAGAATTCTTGTCATGTGTAAAGGCTGTTAATGGTACCAAAGTTAGTTCACAGGCAGTCTTGGACGTAACAGGGACTGAAACTGAAGGTAGCAATGCGAAATTAGGAATGATTAACTATGTTTCCAAACTTTTATTTAGAAATAAAAGTCCATGAGTAATTACCCAGTTTAATTCTCGCGTTACTTTACAGACTAGCTATAAAACTATTGGCATCGGTGTTGCTGAGAAATGTTAAAATTGAACAAAACTCAAGGGCCTGATCCAATTTCTATCAGATTCTACACCGAATACGTGGCTGAGTAAATCTCTCTGTCAATCATAATCTATCTTACCCCCCCCCCCCTCCCTACCACCACCACCAAAAAGCTATGCATTGTTGTTGAAAGAAAGAACATACATACGGGAGGACTAGCTGAAGTAATCCACAAAACTACTACCCAAATATCCTTAACTTAAATTAGTTACACAATCTTAGAACTTTTTTGAACACAAATCCAATGAGGTATTTCGAACAAAGTGATCTTCATGCCATTCAGTCTGGATTCGGAAAATTTCATCTCACATGACGTCGTGAAATCCATGGAGCATGGCTATCAGGTTGATGCAATATTGCTTGATTTCTGAAAAGCAGTTGCCACAACACCACACGCACTCTTGAAACGCCTGGTTAAAACCGCAGGACGGAACAGGTAGTTGGAATTGTGGAAAGGGGCCAAAAATGAGCGGCTGTCAACTACACTCGAACACATATAACTTTATTTAGTTGCCCAAACATTACAGTGCAAATTTCCGAACTTAACTATCATCTGAATATGTCACACAATCTTATGGCTTAAGGGCACAACCTCTTTAATTTTTAAAATGGTTAAAGGCCCATGATTTTAAAAACTACAATAAATTTTAAAAAAGCAGAAAGCGCGAGGTTTTATCCTTAAATAATATTTCAAAGGAGGCTGAAGGCCCAAACAATCTAAGACTTTATTGATTGGCGACTCCATGTTGTCCTGTGCACAACGACCAGATAACAGGTTTACTTGAAAAAAAGAGACAGCATTGGTCGTATATTTTTTACTATTTCAAAATCGATTTTCTGTCACTGAGTGACCATCTTCAGTGCTATATTGTATAACTTAAATTGGGATGCACTGTTGTCACTAAGCTTATGGCGATCACATAGACTCTCACGACCAATGCTGTCTCTTTTTTTCAAGTAAATCTAAGACTTGACAAGTAAGGAATTTTAATTTCAAAATGGCTGAAGGCTCATATTTAAAAAAAAAACTACCATAAATTTTCAAATGCAGAAGGGCCAAAGCTTTATCCTTAAATAATTTTTAAAAAGGAGGCTGAAGGCCCAAACGATCTAAGACTTAACAATAAGGAATTTTACTTTTAAAACGGCTGAAGGCCCACGATTCAAAACAAAACCAAATAAATTTTTACAAGTCAGAAAGCCCAAGGCTTTATCCTTAAATAATTTTTTTTTTAAATGAGGCTCAAGGCCCTAACAATCTAAGATTTAACAAATGGCTCTGAGCACTATGGGACAACTTCTGAGGTCATGAGTCCCATAGAACTTAGAACTGCTTAAACGTAACTAACCTAAGGACATCACACACATCCATGCCCAAGGCAGGATTCGAACCTGCGACCGTAGCGGTCACGTGGTTCCAGACTGTAGCACCTAGAACCGCTCGGCCACCCCGGCCGGCTAGGAGTTAACAAGTTATGGATTATAAGCTCGCTGAAGGCCTATGATTGAAAAACACACCTACAATGAATTTTCAAAGGCAGAAGGCCCAAAGCTTTATCAAAAAAAATATTTTAGATGAGGCTGAAGGCCAAAGCAATGCAAGACTTTACAAGTAAGGCACTTTCGATTTTAAAGTGGCTGAAGGCGCATTATTTAAAACCCAACTAAAATCATACAAATTCAAACCATCGGCTATGAGCCCTTAAAATACACAATCAAACACCAATAAGAAAAGACAGTACAGCTAGCGGCGCTCATACGTTTCCGTTGCTCGGTCTGCACTTCTTCGTTCGCTTAGGAGAGACAGGTAGTTGGCCCAACTACACTCCTGGAAATTGAAATAAGAACACCGTGAATTCATTGTCCCAGGAAGGGGAAACTTTATTGACACATTCCTGGGGTCAGATACATCACATGATCACACTGACAGAACCACAGGCACATAGACACAGGCAACAGAGCATGCACAATGTCGGCACTAGTACAGTGTATATCCACCTTTCGCAGCAATGCAGGCTGCTATTCTCCCATGGAGACGATCGTAGAGATGCTGGATGTAGTCCTGTGGAACGGCTTGCCATGCCATTTCCACCTGGCGCCTCAGTTGGACCAGCGTTCGTGCTGGACGTGCAGACCGCGTGAGACGACGCTTTATCCAGTCCCAAACATGCTCAATGGGGGACAGATCCGAAGATCTTGCTGGCCAGGGTACTTGACTTACACCTTCTAGAGCACGTTGGGTGGCACGGGATACATGCGGACGTGCATTGTCCTGTTGGAACAGCAAGTTCCCTTGCCGGTCTAGGAATGGTAGAACGATGGGTTCGATGACGGTTTGGATGTACCGTGCACTATTCAGTGTCCCCTCGACGATCACCAGTGGTGTACGGCCAGTGTAGGAGATCGCTCCCCACACCATGATGCCGGGTGTTGGCCCTGTGTGCCTCGGTCGTATGCAGTCCTGATTGTGGCGCTCACCTGCACGGCGCCAAACACGCATACGACCATCATTGGCACCAAGGGAGAAGCGACTCTCATCGCTGAAGACGACACGTCTCCATTCGTCCCTCCATTCACGCCTGTCGCGACACCACTGGAGGCGGGCTGCACGATGTTGGGGCGTGAGCGGAAGACGGCCTAACGGTGTGCGGGACCGTAGCCCAGCTTCATGGAGACGGTTGCGAATGGTCCTCGCCGATATCCCAGGAGCAACAGTGTCCCTAATTTGCTGGGAAGTGGCGGTGCGGTCCCCTACGGCACTGCGTAGGATCCTACGGTCTTGGCGTGCATCCGTGCGTCGCTGCGGTCCGGTTCCAGGTCGACGGGCACGTGCACCTTCCGCCGACCACTGGCGACAACATCGATGTACTGTGGAGACCTCACGCCCCACGTGTTGAGCAATTCGGCGGTACGTCCAACCGGCCTCCCGCATGCCCACTATACGCCCTCGCTCAAAGTCCGTCAACTGCACATACGGTTCACGTCCACGCTGTCGCGGCATGCTACCAGTGTTAAAGACTGCGATGGAGCTCCGTATGCCACGGCAAACTGGCTGACACTGACGGCGGTGGTGCACAAATGCTGCGCAGCTAGCGCCATTCGACGGCCAACACCGCGGTTCCTGGTGTGTCCGCTGTGCCGTGCGTGTGATCATTGCTTGTACAGCCCTCTCGCAGTGTCCGGAGCAAGTATGGTGGGTCTGACACACCGGTGTCAATGTGTTCTTTTTTCCATTTCCAGGAGTGTATATCCGATCTGCCGGCAACCCAACCAAGAGACAGTCAACGGACCCACCGATAAGGCGACTTGCTTTCCACCCGACCAGTACACAAGGAACTCCAAACCAAAACGTTAAAGGCATAGTAGCCCACAACCAAGAATGCATAAGCTGTCAAAACTACACATATGTGTTGGACAGTGACAACACGGTGAGGAAAGGACACTGCCTGAATTATATGTCAGTGGCCACGGCAGGTAAGCGGAACGCTAATGGCAACAAGGCAGAAAATTCCGCTGGTGCACTTGGACTTCAAATAACCAAAATACAGTTAAACTTCACCGGTTGGTGGCCAAACTTTCGCCAACTCGAACACTCGCCGTTGCTCACGGGAATGCCCCCAGCAGCCAACCGTGAAAACCAACAGCACAATGTGAACAGTCTGGCTTCGGTAATTAAATCACCATTCAACTTTGATGTCCTGGGTCGGTGAGCCACGAACCTCGTAGCAATCAGAGCAGCTTCCACACACTCCGACACTGCTTAGAGACCGCTAGCAGGCCCGGCCCACTGTGTCACGCGGAGATTTCCTGGCTGATCCACACCAACCGACCGACTGCCACACATCAGCACGGAGACAGGACTAAAATAACTGAGCAGTCGACATCACAAGCTACACACAGTTTCACGAACACTTGCACGAAGGACTAGACAATACTAACGGCAGTGGCTGTACAATAACAGGGATGAATCACGAGTCGGCACACACAGCCAACTCATAAGCGATTGCCGGCCAAATACACGTCGTCTGGCAAGACGACCGACCAACGACCAACCAAAGTCTTCCCCACCCCAATCATGTGTGTCGCCATCAGTCGGGCGAGTCATGGCGGTCCGGACCTCACTGCTGCCCCCCCCCCCCCCCCCGACTCAACTTGCGCCGCATGCCAGCTCAGACACTGCCAGGTCCAGACTAACTGCTGGCACGTTCGAACTGACTTCATTGCCCGGTCTGAACTAACTCCCAACACACGACGACCGGGAAGTAATAGCAGTCCAGCAAAGATAATATGGCAGGGCCTATATCGATAAGCGCTGCTGCTGCCGCTCACGGTCAGGTAAGGCAGTAACTCAGTGACACCAGTAATTGAAAATTAACATAACAAGGTGGCTAGGTTTAAGTAGTTCTAAGTTCTACGGGACTGATGACCTTAGAAGTTCCATAGTGCTCAGAGCCATTTGAACCATTTGAACCAAGGTGGCAGTACAGTAAAAACAGGGTGTCAAATAAGAAATGGCATGAACACGAGCCACACATGGCTCAACTCTTAATAACGAAAGTGCCATGGTATGAGGCCTCAAGGGCAATTTATGACTGGCCTGGAGGATTTCTAAGCAGGTAGGATGTGGCATGTTACCTTGGATCGAGAGTTATCGACAGATAAAGATTAGCTTCAGTTGTGCCCCAGGGAAGTACGAGGGCTATTCGGAAAGTAAGGTCCGATGGGGTGCGAAATGGAAACCACAGTACAAATCCGATGACTTTGCACAGATGTGTTGGGCAGTGTCTCTTAGTATGTCCGTAGATCGCGTCACGTCGCTGTTTTCAGTTCTGAGCGCACAGTGAGAAAGTAAAGATGCTTAGAACAACAGTGTCTCCCGCGAAGTACGAGGGCTTGGTGTTAGATTTCGCCTGATGTCATGCAGCCCACATAACACAACTGCCATACTATATTTCCTTCTCCATGATAAATCCAGGCCGCATTCTGAAGGGGCAACGAAGATGCTACTGTAGTGTTTTCGATGGGAAGAGTATGGTCACCGACAATAGAGCCCGTAATTGACTCCCCCTGAGTTTCATCTCTGCTCGCATGAAGACAACGTTCTGTCACAGACAAGGAGCCGTAGACCAGCCTAGAGAATTGGCAGGAAGCACAGGCGGCTTTCTTCCACGAGGAGGGTATTGGAAAGTTGGTACAATGCTACGACAAATGTCTAAATCGAAGTGGCGACTATGTAGGGAAGTAGGCGGAAGATGTAGGTAACTTACTTTCCGGATAGGCGTCGTATATTTGAATCCTTGCTGTCCTTGCTGTATATTGATGATATTGCAGAAAATGTTAAAAGTAGCTTGAAACCTTTGTCACATGGCGCAGTTACTTATATTGAAATAAAGCAAAATCATTCATTCGGTTCTTGATAAGATTTCAATGTGATACGGAGACTGGCAACTTACTTTAAAGTTCGGACTTGTAAAACCGTGTACTTCACAAAACGAAAATGCCTGTAAGATCAACTATCCACAAATAGAATCAATGAACTGACACGTAAAGCATGGAGTAACGGGGATATGGAATGGAATGATGATGTAGGTAAAGCAGATGGCAGACTTCAGTTTACATGTAGAATGTTTGGCAGTTGCAGTAGGTTTACAAAGAGATTGCTTACAAAACACTCGATTACTCCTTAGTGTATGGGATGGATACAATGTGGGACTAACAGGGTTTATAATGACATTCGACACTCTAAGCCTTGTCTTAGGGAAGTTCTTGGAATGTGTTTGGTCGTTTTAATGGTCGGTTTTTGTGCGGGCAGGGGAAGAAGTGACACAGGTGAACCGACAATTTACTTTCAAAACTTTTTCTTAAGAATTTTACTTTATTTACTAGCGATTCATCAAGAACACTAACACATTTAATCACACTATGTGAGCGTGGAAGTAGTTGCCAGTGAATAACTGATGAAAACAAATTAAATTTCTTTGAACATATGGAAATTTTATTCCTAAAAGCCCTTTTTTAAAAAAACAGATTAAAAATTATAATCACAAAGCACCCTCTAAATATCAAGTTACAATTTATTCAGAGGCAGAAAGAACAAATATTAACAGTATGACCTTTCGGGCTGAGAACCTTGCCGCTCCCTTTTGACACAGCCGTAGTCACGACCGCTCACAACAACCTCTGAAACACTACACTGGTGCAAATCTGCACACACCAGATTACTTTAAACTAAAAATTTTAACAACTCATACAAGCACATAAACTATGCACCCCATATGAGGGATGGAAATGGTACGAAACACTAACATTAAAAAATTAACTTGCCACAGAAGGTGCAACTTGATTTTTTTTAAAAAAAACTGTTACGGTGGAAGGGTGGCAACTTTATATTCTAAAATGACCCTTTAAATAAAAACCCATGAAATGTAGTCTTACATAAAATATACAAACATGCTCTACATTACACATATACCGCCTCTCAAGATGATAGGCAAGATAAAAACATATTTCAGGTATTCGGCAGTTACACTTCAAGCAATAAATTCGTTAACACCGAATCCCACAAACATGACAAAGGCAGCTATTAACGTACGGCAGGCCGACAGACAGACAGACCGACACTAAGTGCCTAACAAATGTGGACGAGGTACAGACGAGCAAGCTGGGGGCGAGAGACTGACCAAGAACACAAGTCTAATTTAACAAGTAAATGAAACAACATATCACGAATCACTTAATTTCTAATAAACTGCAATGTCTGGCGAAGACCTGGCGCAGCACCCCCGAAACGCTCTCCCGAACCATCCGCTGCCAGCCGCTTCAACGGACGCACGAAGGTGCACCAATCTCCCGTCTCACGGCGTCGCAGCTCGCGCCGGCCAGACCGATATCGTGCGTTGGCTCGTGTTGCTCACGTGTCGGCCGTGAAGCCACTACCCCTCGCTACACGGCGCGGCCCACTGGACTGATGTGACGCCGACACTCAATACGGACAAGTCATCTTGTGTCTCAGTGCGCGACCGACCAACCGATCGATCCAACCGCCGATGACCATTGCCTGAACAAACTCGAGCAGACTTTGGCCTAACACATACTAGCACTCCGGACGACAGACAGACACTGAATGCCCCACACTGCCAGCTGACCAATAGACCAGACTCGCCGAGACTCACAGACTGACTCCCCTCACTCCGACTGACTGACCCGTGACGAGTTTTTTTTTTTTTTTCCTTTATTGAATTTCGATTCCCCCCGAAGGGGGCGGGCTGGCAGCAGCTTAGTACGCTGCTCTACACCCTACAGACTTTTTAAAAACGTAAGAAGAAAAGTGTAGTGTAGGCAGACTTGCCAACACTACGCACACTAATTGAAAGAGGCGGCCAAGATGCACGCGCTAACACACGAAGGATGGAGTGAGGTCTGAAACAGGAGACTTAATGAATGTGATAAAGAAAATACGTATCTTTGGAATATACTTAACTTTTAATACATCCTTGTATACATCGTTCTTGATGAGACATCTGGAGATTGTGGCGATACAAGTGACTCTTTATATACAAGCTATTTAAGGCTAATGGCGCCTTGCTAGGTCGTAGCCATGGACTTAGCTGAAGGCTATTCTAACTGTCTCTCGGCAAATGAGAGCAAAGGCTTCGTCCGTATAGTCGCTAGCAACGTCGTCGTACAACTGGGGCGAGTTCTCGTACGTCTCTCGAGACCTGCCGTGTGGTGGCGCTCGGTCTATGATCACACAGTGGCGACACGCGGGTCCAACATGTACTAATGGACCGCGGCCGATTTAAGCTACCACCTAGCAAGTGTGGTGTCTGGCAGTGACACCACAAAAAGAAACAAGAAAAATAGGCTATAAAACGGTGTCTTAAATTGTAAAACGGCGGAAAATGGTGGAAAGTTAAAACATAAAGCAAAGTGGTTGGCAATGTTAATAAAATACACAGGAATCAGACGAGTAATATAGTAGACACACAATTAAAAAAACATGGCGACAATCTGGTTTCTGTTCGCAAGAGACAACATCTGAGGTCATCAGTCTCCTAGACAGAACTATTTAAACCTAACTAACCTAAGGACATCATACACATCCATGCCCGAGGCAGGATTCGGACCTACGACCGTAGCAGTCGCGCGGGTCCGGACCGAAGTGCCTAGAATCGCTCGGCCACAGCGGCCGGCTGCATCCTGTCTGATCACCTCCATCCATTAATGTTCATTTTGCATTCCGACGGACTTGGGCAATTCCAGCAGGACAGTGCAACATCCCACACTTTCAGAATTGCTACAGAGTAGTTCCAGGAACATTCTTCTGATTAAACATTTCCGCTGGAGATCAAACTCCGCAGACATGAACATTATTGAGCATATCTGGGATGCCTTGCAACCTGCTGTTCAGAAGAGATCTCCATCTCGTCGTACTCTTACGGATTTATGGACAGCCCTGCAGGATTCGTGGTTTCAGTTCCCTCCAGCAGTACTTCAGGCATTAGTCGAGTCCATGCCTCGTCGTGTAGCGGAACTTCTGCGTGCTCGCGGGAGCCCTACACGAAATTAGGCAGGTGTACCAGTTTCTTTGGCTTTCAGTGTACGTTGGAGAAGAATTTCTGTGATCTCCAGCTGCAAGTCCATAGGTATCTCTTCTGGGGTTACAGAAAAAGGGTCTTCAACCACCTTGAACATGATTTCCTCCTCTTTTGACTGAGCAGACCTCTTGTCGAATTCCTCAATTAATTTATCAACGTAGTAAGAACCCAGCGACAGTATGATGGCCGTTCGCAACACTTCCCAAAAGCCATACAACACTGAACACTCACTGCAAAACACTGCACGAAAATGTCGGCACAAAGATGACACTTCCTAGCCAAGGGCAGATGGGGGGGGGGGACCTGGATGGGGGGGGGGGAAAAACAAGGAGGGAGGAGAGGAGAAAACGAAAGGGGGGAGGGGTACCAAAGGAGGGAGAGGACTCATAAGGGGGGAGAGGGGCAGGGCAGACGCGAGAGGGAATGGGAAAAGGCAGAGGAGGGAAATGCAAAAGGACTCGGGTGAGAGAAGGGGGGCAGAGAGAGGAATAGGTGGGGAAAAAAAAGAAAGAGGGTGGAAGGGGGGAGAGGGAGCCTGCAAAAAGGACAGAGGAAAGGAAGGGAGTGAGGATCAGAGTTGACCGTGACGAGCTCATGGTGCCCCTTAAATGCACGTGAACAGGCAACCTTTCCCCTTTCCCACCAGAGGGAGACACCAAAGCTGTGATTGCCACAGCGGCGCCATCGCCAGAAACGGAGGGCGACTGCTTTACACTACGCGCTGCGGCGCGCTCTTCAAAACAGCAAATTTTACCACGGCTCAATAGGTACGTGGAGGAAGGATGTAGACTGTGTGTGCGATAGTTGCTGTGAGAGCTATGTGTGTGGAGTGGGCGGTGAATTGGCCACTAATGTTCGAAAAACTTTTAACGTCATTAAGCGGAAAGTGTTACTTCAACCAGTGGTCGGATTTGAGCATTTTTTATTGCATAATGGCTGCTTGAGTGTGAGCTCTTTCCCGATATTCCAGTCTCCAGCAGTTTACAACACATAGTAAAAATGGTTCAAATGGCTCTGAGCACTATGGGACTTAACATCTGAGGTCATCAGTCCCCTAGAACTTAGAACTACTTAAACCTAACTAACCTAAGGACATCACACACATCCATGCCTGAGGCAGGATTCGAGCCTGCGACCGTAGCAGTCACAACACATAGTACAATGTGGAATAAACTAGTGTTTTAATCCAGAAACATGTGTCCGTCTATGTTATTTTCTTGATGTTCCCCACTACTTGCATCATACAGCATATTCTCCGTCTTCCCACCCGTCGAGTCCTTTCTCTTCAAACTCTCTGCTCAGATTTACTGGACTCTCTGCGTTCGTTCCACCCTTAATGTGAGCCGAAAGCACTTGAGTCTAGACATTCTGAGTTGCTCTAGTGCTCTCTCTCTCTCTCTGCTCCTTCCTCACATGATACTTTGCCCAGTTTCGGTTTCTGTATAATGGACATCAAGATCATCACCGATGCTTGTAGTTGATATGAGAACCTTTGTGAGGGAGCACGTTTCTGCAGCATGTGTTGCTAGTGGTTTGACATAGCTCCCTTGCATCACTGATTTTGATTTACTTGGCACCTCTGGATCCCATAGAAACCGTATAATATTTTGGTAGAAACATTGGCTCTTCTGAACACTATTTGCAACCTCTCTTGTGGCCATACTACATCTAGAAAATTTCAAAATTTTCCACGTGGTGCAGGTGTTAATTATGTAGCTTAAATTGTGCTGGTCGCTTGTCGGTACTCATCAGGTACCTTTTTTTTTTTTTTTTTTTTTTTTTTTAGATTCAATTTCTTGAATTTGTCTGTCCATTTGTCTAGCCTCAATTAATTCCTTACCTGGTTATTCAGACTTACAGGGTGCTTCCATTATGATGTTACAAACTTCAAGGGTGATGGAGACGGGTAAATCTATCAGTCTGGGGTAGGGAAACGACCAAGTAGAAACTTTCAAGCGAAAGTCGTTCTGATAGCTCTGAGAGTGGACCTTTCCTACTGTAAGTTCCCTGTTTTCTATATGTTGTGAGGAGGCAGTATGGACTAAAGCAAGAATAAAATTCCAGTAAATGTGGGCTCTAAAGTGCATATATTAAGAGCTATGAGAACTTGATCATCTTATCTCTTATATTAAACAAGAGCTCATAGCTCTTAATATATGCATTTTAAGCCCATATTTACGTGGTAATAGTTTCTTGTTTTTATCCATACTCCCTTCCTCCTAAAATATGGAAAACAAGTAGCCCACAACAGAACAGGTCCACAGTCAGAATTCTCAGAATGATTTTGACTTATGACTTTAGACTCGGCCCTTTCTGGACCAGGGTCACTTACCTCAGCTTACCCTTCTCCATCATCCCTGTGAGTCTGCATTATCACGCAATTACCCTGTATACATATTGGGAACACATAGCCACAACAAGTATCAGCACAGGTAACAATTACATGAAACACACACGAATCTGAGTGGTAAAAATGAGTAAAGACATCCAGGAGAGTTGGCAGAAAATCATACAAAATATGACCTCGGCTACATTCTACAGGGTGTTACAAAAAGGTACGGCCAAACTTTCAGGAAACATTCCTCACACACAAAAAAAGAAAATATGTTATGTGGACATGTGTCCGGAAACGCTTACTTTCCATGTTAGAGCTCATTTTATTGCTTATCTTCAAATCACATTAATCATGGAATGGAAACACACAGCAACAGAACGCACCAGCGTGACTTCAAACACTTTGTTACAGAAAATGTTCAAAATGTCCTCCGTTAGCGAGGATACATGCATCCACCCTCTGTCGCATGGAATCCCTGATGCGCTGATGCAGCCCTGGAGAATGGCGTATTGTATCACAGCCGTCCACAATACGAGCACGAAGAGTCTCTACATTTGGTACCGGGGTTGCGTAGACAAGAGCTTTCAAATGCCCCCATAAATGAAAGTCAAGAGGGTTGAGGTCAGGAGAGCGTGGAGGCCATGGAATTGGTCGGCCTCTACCAATCCATCAGTCACCGAATCTGTTGTTGAGAAGTGTACGAACATTTCGACTGAAATGTGCAGGAGCTCCATCGTGCATGAACCACATGTTTGGTCGTACTTGTAAAGGCACATGTTCTAGCAGCACAGGTAGAGTATCCCGTATGAAATCATGGCGGTGAATCGAGGAAGTATAGTACATACCGACGAAACTAAAATGAGCTCTAACATGTAAATTAAGCATTTCCGGACACATGTCCACATAACATCTTTTGTTTATTTGTGTGTGAGGAATGTTTCCTGAAAGTTTGGCCGTACCTTTTTGTAACACCCTGTATAGCAAGGCCCGACTGCCTGATTATCTTCAGCAATCAGTAAGGTGAAGTTCATGGCAGAGGGTCCTTAGGATGGTACTACGGGTTTTTCCCAGTGTAATTACGTATGAACCGTGGGAAAAAACACACCTTTAATGGCCCTGCACGTACTGTAATGAGTCTAGCCTTCCATTCATGCTCCATATCAACACTTAGGTGGCTCAAGTTTATTTCTGAATTCTTCATTTAGTGCTCATTCTCAAAATTTTATTTATGTGTTTCTGTGGGATAATTTACGTTTATCTTCAAGAGTTTGCCAGTTTGTCAATTCAACATTTTTTTTTTCATTTCCCTGATGCTCTCCCGTGAGCCAAACAATCATGTGATTCCAGAATGAGATTTTCACTCTACAGCGGAGTGTGCGCTGATATGAAACTTCCTGGCGGATTAAAACTGTGTGCCCGACCGAGACTCGAATTCGGGACCTTTGCCTTTCGAGATACTGGCAGAAGTAAAGCTGTGAGGACCGGGCGTGAGTCGTGCTTCGGTAGCTCAGATGGTAGAGCACTTTCCCGCGAAAGGCAAAGGTCCCGAGTTCGAGTCTCGGTCTGGCACACAGTTTTAATCTGCCAGGAAGAATCATGTGATTATTAGTGCCCCCTTTGTTTGTATACTAGGATCGTTAAGTAAGTAATGTCCCACTTTTTTTAAGAGCCATTAATATACATAGACAAACGTTCTTGTGGGTGCTTCACATTTGATATTTGTTCTGTGCGCCAGTGAAGTTTCGAACCGTTCTGACAGTGGGCAGAACCGCAAACAGCGTCAAAATGGCGTCTACATACGACTCACGTTACAAGTAGTGTGCTGTTATTGAATTCTTCTGTGCAGAAAAAGAAAGCGTGGGGAACATGCATAAATGTTTGTGTGCAGTGTATGGCGATGCTGCAGTTGATAGGAGTACAGTTTGGTGATGGGTAAAGGAAGTCACAGCCTCAGGAAGCGCAGAAACAGAGCTCTACGATCAGCCACGCTCGAGACGTCCTGTAACAGCCACTGCTCCAGACATGCTGAATCGAGCGGATGCCCTCGGACGCCATCTCTTTGGGACACTTAAAAATTCTCCTCGGGGAACACATTTTGCCGGCGAGGGTGGTCGAGTTGTTCTAGGCGCTACAGTCTGGAACCGCGCGACCGCTACGGTCGCAGGTTCGAATCCTGCCTCGGGCATGGATGTGTGTGGTGTCTTTAGGTTACTTAGGTTTAAGTAGTTCTGATGACTACAGAAGTTAAGTCCCATAGTGCTCAGAGCCATTTGAACCATTTGAACACACTTTGAAGATGACGAGAGCTTCAGAAATACAGTGAAAACATGGCTGCGCCTACAGGACAAGAGCTTTTACCAGCAGGGAATACGTGCTCTTCCACAACACTGGCGTACGGCCATAGAACGTGATAGAGACTACATAGAAAAATAGGACATGTGCAAGGTATGTTGGTGTATATTGTCACCAAATTCTGACACTTTACAAAAAATATGTTCTGAGAAAAAAAAATGTGGGGCATTACGTATTGAAAGACCCTCGTACATTCAATACCCACCTTTAATTGAATTTAGTACGGTCCCCAAAGACTGAGCAAAATCTTAAGATGGGATGCACAAGGAATTTATCTCCCACGTAACCTGATCCTGACGCTGAGTAATTGTTTAAGGAGACGAAACATCGAAGGTCAGTAGTCTCCTATTCACGCCCCCCTCCTTCCTTCCAGGACAGAAGCAGCGCACCCAATTTCCGTGTAGTGTAAATTCTGTGTGCAAGTGAGACAATCTTCTAAATTGTGGGATGGTCTTTGTCTGAGGCGGGAATCATCCCAGTGTTCATCTAGACGGTTGTGAGAAACTGCCTAAAACCAGCATCCAGGTCAGCCAGCACACAGACCCCTCGTCGTTATTCCACCGGGCGGACTCGAACCGCGCCCATCATACTTCTCCTCCCCAGAAGAACTCAGGTTAACACGTGCGGCTTCCCGGGCGGGTCCCACCTAGTTTGACTGCATTTCCATCAAAAACCCGATGTCTCCTACTTGACTTACCTACAAGTGAGCCCACACGATTGGGCCATTTCGTATCGCAACATTTAGCATAGCCCTGCCACAAAAGAACATGAAACTTATAAATGTCCCATGTATAAATACGCAATGTATCATAATTAATTGCGAAAATTGATGAGGGTGAATGTATGGAATAATGGAAGCAGAAATGTTCCAGTAGATATGGGTCCGGAAACGAGTCGTTTGCGAGATCATATCGAAATTACGAGGGTTAGTCAAATGAAAACCTTAAATTTGTAATAACAAATCGCAATTTCGCGCCGTTATCCTGTAAGTTGGTAAGTGTGCTACAAACAGCGTGCAGAATGGCCTGTAGGTGGCAGCATAGCGCAGATGAAAATACACTGTCGCAGTATCAGTATAAAGATGGCTGCCCCACTTGCGACTTGCACCAGCGAAGAACAGCGTTCTGTTATTCGGTTTTTGCGTAGTGAAAGTTTGAAAACTATAGAAATTCATCGACGAATGAAGGTTCAGTACGGTGATGCATGTTTGTCACAACAGCAAGTCTACGAATGGAGTAGGAAGTTGACAAATGGTGTGACTTCACTGGAAGACGCTCCTCGTCCATGTCAGGCACAACGAATTGTGACTCCACAGAACATTGCAGCAGTCGAAGCCGCAGTGAAGGAAAACCGCTGAGTGACACTGAATGACATTGCAGCATGTTTGCAGATTAGTCGTGGCTCAGCACACCACATTGTGCATGATGTGCTTCAGTTCCACAAAGTGTCTGCAAGATGGGTGCCAAGGCAGCTGACTCCTGAAATGAGAGAACGACGTGTTGATGCTTGTGAAGAACTTCTTCGGCGGTTTGCACGACAAGGTGATGGCTTCCTTGCAAGAATCGTTACTGGGGACGAAACCTGGGTTCACTTGCACCGACCGGAAACGAAGAGAGCGAGCAAGGAATGGCGCCATTCCTCATCACCAAAACCAAAGAAGTTTCGAACAGAACCATCAGCAGGGAAGGTTATGCTGACTCTCTTTTGGGACGAAAAAGGCGTCATTTTGGAGCAGTACATGCCTAGAGGGACCACTGTCATCAGTGCATCATACACAGACCTCCTAAAAAATCATCTGCGCAATGCAATCAAACCAAAGCAACGTGGATTTCTGTCAGCAGGTGTCCTTTTGCAACATGACAATGCAAGGCTCCACACTGCCCATACAACAGTTGCAACAACCACAGACATGCATTTTGAGTGTCTTCTTCATCCACCATACTCACCAGACTTCGCCCCAAGTGATTTCCATATCTTTGGACCACTCAAAGACGCAATGGGGGAAAGAAGTTCCGTTCTGATGAAGAGGTACGCCACTCGGCACATGAGTGGTTGCGCGGACTACCAAAAGAATATTTTTCTAAAGGAATTTATGCACTTTGTAAGCGCTGGAGGACTTGCATTGAGCGTGGGGGAGAGTATGTTGAAAAGTGATACAGCTTTGTACCACTTCAGCACAATAAATAATATTTAAAAAAATATTTAAGTTTTCATTTGACTCACCCTCGTACTTACTTCAATATGAAATATTGCCCTAGTTAGTACGAATGAATTTGAAATGCAAATTTTTTTATTAACGCCATGTGTAATTCAACTCAAATTTCATCCATGATCTATCTCTTAGTACTTCATTGAGTTCATTTTGAAACACCCAGTTTCGGTAAAAAATGTATGTTTCCATATGCATTATTCCGACGTAAAATGTACTAAATATGGATATGAAAACGTACAAGTGTATAATTTAAAACGTTACGGATAGGCAGATTCTCCACTACTGGCAAGTGTTCTTCAGGACAAGAAGTGATTCCATTTCACACTGTTGAGAACTGTGGTCAGAAGGAAAACTGGTAACGTGCATAAGTTCTTTTTACTTTAATGACATAAACAAGAAATGACCTCCTAACAAAATAAACTCCAGAATAATGGTTACGAGAAAGTGAACGTATCGATCAGTTGGGACAATATCGATTCCAGAAGAACTTCGGCTGTAAAGATGTTTCTAGCGTTATTCGGTTTGTAAAACAGATAATATTCCTGCGCATCCTTTCGTAGTCTTTTCCGAAACCCAGACGTTTTTGTTGTTCCTCTTCGCTTAGGAAATACGTGCCTCTTGTGGTACTACCTGAACCACATTCTGTATTCCATTTAATTCAGGTAGTTTGCTGAACCATACGATGCACAAGGAGTAACCTGTCGCACATTTGATGTTGTTTTCCCAAAGTGATGATCGTAAACTCCGCAGCACTTACCAAGTTTCTCCAATGCCGATTACTCGAGAAGAGTTAAAAAATAAAAGACAAGGTGAGTGGATGTACGGCCTGAATCGTGGTAACAAAAGATTGCTGCTCCATTTGTAAATCTCGCTGACAAACCTAAGCATCCGTATGGGTGTAATCGTTGTAAAATTGGGTTGCCTATCGTATCTCTATCTGAGTTGAAATCACCGGGAGATAAACCGCAGCGACAGCGGTTCATTTGCCGTGCACATTGAAAAGCCTATCAGACTTCTCCCTGAAGTGCTTGGACATCGTGCCCTAGAATGCATGACATGAGTTCCATACGCCGCAACGCCAGCAATTTCAACGGCTGGAGGAAGGCGTAAGACAACTATTGAGAGCGTAAGACGAGGTCGCTTGTGACAATGTCTGCAGGAGGTACAAATCAGTTCTGTAACAATTTCACCTGCGTCAACGCGCTATGCGGCAATTACGTTGAGTCGTATCACATAATTCGCCTACCTCTTACGGTCTGCCAGCATCAAAGTTAAGTAACGGGTTAAAAGGGTCTGAGACTGCCCTGTGTTGCTTTGCTCAGACGTTACCATCAGTTTAGTGTTGGAAGCAGTTCCTCAGTTTCGCCTCACTTTATTGCTTTATTCTCTTTCCGTCTCACTTCACTTGTTTATATTCTACAGGGTGGCGCACGAAATTTGTTACCACTTTCACAATTTACGACGCACATTAGATGTCCCGCTGGGATCTCTACAGCAGTACCAGCAGAGCTTGGAAAAACAAATGAGTTACGAAATGACGTGTAATTCACGATACTGCCGCTAGGAGACTAGTAAGCAGCAATGGCTGACAATGGAAGACAGACGACACAGCAGCGATCGGCAATTGAGTTACTTTTTCATGAAACGAAAAACCGTGTTGTGACAGAGGCGTTTTCGACAACAGTTTAACACACGATGGGTTTCTTGCAAGAAGACCATCCACAGTTTGTACTATAAATTTGTACAGGAAGGAACAGTATTGGAAGCGAAGCAACCTCGGCCTAAGCCTGTTTGTTCACCGGAGAATACTGAAGCAGTACGAGTTGCTGTACAGAGAAGTCCCAAGAAATTGCGTAGAAAGGCACCAGTGCAACTGGGAATATCCAGACGCTCCGTTCAACGCATTCTTAAAAGTGACCTCCATATGTACCCATACAAGATGACCTGTGCACAGAAGCTCACTGAAGAACACAAGCAGCAGAGACTACTGTTTGCTCAGTGGGCGGAGGATAGGGAAGAAACTCTCAACAACCTTTGGTTTTCAGACGAAGCGAATTTTCATTTAGACGGTGTGGTTAACAAACAAAATGTACGCTTTTGGGCCACTGAAAACCCACAAGTGCTTCATGAACGACAACATTATGCTCCGAGTATTACAGCGTGGGCAGCAATTTCCGGTCACGGACTTACTGGACCCTTTTTCTTTGAAGAAACTGTGAACAGCGAGCGTTATTTGAGCATGCTTCGCAATAGCTTCATTCCACAGCTTCTTGCTACTGCCTTGCCCTTCAACACGCAGTGGTTCATGCAAGATGGTGCAAGGCCACATACTGCAAATACTGTGTTGAAGCATTTCGACATGCGGATCATTTCGTTCAGGTTTCCAGGTCGCTTCAATGACGGACAAAATTGGCCCCCCAATAATCCAGATCTCAATCCATGTGACTTATTTCTTTGGGGGTAACTAAAGGAAAAAATTTTCCCGAAACATCCACGTCATTTAATGGAGCTTAGAAGACTTATTCTTCAAGCTTGCAGTGAAATTACGGAATACATGTGCCGTAGGGTAATCACTAACTTCAGTGTTCGTTTGAAGGAAGTTAGGAAACGAAATGGTGGACATATTGAGCATGTGCTGAGTTAGAACAAATCTCCATGGACGGCTGTTCATTGAAGTATATGTTCCTTTCAGATGGTATTGACAATAAAGTTTATATTCAAAAACAAAATGGTAACACATTTCGTGCCCCACCCTGTAGAAAGTGATGCTTTGTAAGTACTGTACACGTGACCTGTTAATGCAACTGTGTTCTGACAAAAGAACGTGGCGGTACTGATAGTTGGTTGAATTTTTGATGGGAAACTGCGTGACCTCTGATTCTCAGTTAACAGGTATATTTAGTCTTACCTGTTACTTTACTGCTATCACGGCAGCGGACAACTTCCGATTGCTAAACAAAAGAGAGTTTGGAGGCAAGAGAGAAATTCAACAGATCGGAAGTCCGACAGATCTGATAGAACGTGTCTATATTGTTTAAAAAAATGAATTCAAAAAATACATGACAATGGGACGTAGCCTGTAACACATTCATTATGATTTATCCAGACACAGTTGATCGATCAGCCTCGACTGAAAATTCTCGCTAGAGGACAAGACTGGAGAAATATGTAACAGAAACGTAAGCCACCGTTTTGATGACTCGTCCAGACTCTGATGAGGGAGATAGTACACTGACAGCTTCGTCAAAATGATTAATAACCACAAGAATTGAGGAAACTAAAACCCAGGCTGGTGCAGTGCAAAGTACCATCATGAAAGCACGGCTAATCGACTGAGATGAGAACTGTTGCATTTTTACGAATTCACGACCGAAATAATCGCGATTGTACTGCAGTGAATGCGAAACTGCACTGATGTAAGGTGTCAGACCCGTGGCTGTTACTTAGAATGGTAATCATGCACGAGGACGTACGAATGGCAGCTACGCATGCACTGCTGAAGACCACAAACAGACTCTAGCTAACAAGGGAACCTCCCCATCGCACCCCCCTCAGATTTAGTTATAAGTTGGCACAGTGGATAGGCCTTGAAAAACTGTACACAGATCAATCGAGAAAACAGGAAGAAGTTGTGTGGAACTATGAAAAAAATAAGCAAAATATATATAGTCCATGTGCAAGATAGGCAACGTCTAGGACAATCTGCGTTCAGGAGCGCCGTGGTCCCGTGGTTGGCGTGAGCAACTGTGGAACGAGAGGTTCCTGGTTCAAATCTTCCCAAGAGTGAAAATTTTTCTTTCTTTATTTTCGCAAAGTTATGATCTGTCCGTTCGTTCATTGACGTCTCTGTTCACTGTAATAAGTTTAGTGTCTGTGTTTTGCGACCGCACCGTAAACCCGTGCGATTAGTAGCCGAAAGGACGTGCCTGTCCAATGGAAACCGAAAACATTTGATTGCAAGGTCATAGGTCAACCGATTCCTTCACAGGAAAACACGTCTGATATATTATATACGACACTTGTGACGGCATGTGCTTCACATGACAGGAATATGTTGTCGACCCACCTAACTTGTACACTTGGCGAATGGGTAAAAAGATTCTTCTACCTTGCACAATTTAGGTTTTCTTGTGGATATGATAATCACTTCCGAAAAAGTGTGAAAACATAAGAGTTTGTCACATAAACTGCAACAAATGAATGCAACAGTTTCACAGTCGCACAGTTTTGTCTGTGCTCTGTCAAAACATATGTTTTTAACGTTTTCAAATTTTTCCGTGTGTAAACCGTCAAATCCTGCATATGTCCAAGCAAATCTGAACATGTCCTGGAATTTTGGAGAGCGAAGATGATTATTTTTGAGTGCCTGAACTTTGATAATTGTCTGAAAATAAAAATAAAAATTTTCTCCCAAGGGAAGACTTGAACCAACGACCTATCGCTCCGCAGCTGCACACGTTAACCACGGGACCACGGCGCTCATGTGTTTACACCCACCTGGATGTTGCCTATCTTACACATGGACTACTCAGTTTGTATATTTTGCTTATTTTTTCATAGTTCCATACAACTTCTTCCTGTTTTCTCGATTGATGTGTGTTCACTTTTTCAAGGCCTATCCGCTGTGCCAACTTATAAGTAATTATGAGGGGGGTGCGATGGGGAGGTTCCCTTGTAAGAAATGCAAACGACTGAGAACGAGACGGCCTCTCCCACGAGTTTTGTTACTGATGGCACTGCGCCTCAGTATGCGCACGCCGGCAGGTAGAGCCGCCCCTGGCCAACCCAGACACGGTGAAAGTTAGGAATTGTTCTGGCCAGTAATTCCCGGTCTCACAGAGTCTGAGGTTCCTGGAGTCGCAGCAGTTGCGCGGGGGACGAGACGGACTAGTGCCCCTGCACCGCGAAGAAGCCGCAGCAGGAAATCCAGAGGAACATATCGACCAACTTTTGTGACTATTCGCCACTTTGCGAATTATTATGAATAACGTTCAAATGTTCAAATGTGTGTGAAATCTTATGGGACTTAACTGCTAAGGTCATCAGTCCCTAGGCTTACACACCACTTAACCTAAATTATCCTAAGGACAAACACACACACCCATGCCGGAGGGAGGATTCGAACCTCCGCCGGGACCAGCCTCATAGTCCATGACTGCAGCGACTTAGACCGCTCGGCTAATCCCGTGAGGCTATGAATAACGTAACCGAGGCTAGAAAAATTCCTCCGCCCCCACGAGACAAAAGTTTTCTGTCAGGCAAGCCTACAGTGTTCTCTAAATGCCGGGAAAAATTAGTTTGATACCAATTAATCATTGATTAGTTTAATCGACTTTAGGAATATTATTCGGCGCGACCCATGGCATATGCCAAAGTATTCGTAAATTTTCGTACAACCTGAACCCACCACCGGAAATGAAAGCTGGGCTACTCTCTCTTTGCCAGGAAGGCAAGACAGGGTGACAGTCGTTCCTACTGCACTATTTGTGAAGTGTAGGGAAAAGTCTGTCCTGTGCAACGCCTGCACGAAGCGACGTGACTTGATAGACAGACGCATTTATGGTACACACTCCTTTATCGTACACACCATATGAGGAAAGAATAACAATAAAAAAATAACAAAGACATTCAATGAAACTGCAGACACATTTCAAATCACTCATCAACATCGACATTATTTACAGTAAAGAAATTCTATTCTACAGGGTTACCTCAGTATGACAGGAAGACATATTTTTTGCAAGCTAAGCCATTCACAATTTAGGGATGGATTTCCTTGTGTGTCGATTTACCAACAGATTTACTTTTTTATTTTATTTTACGCTTTCTTCTTAGTTTTATTCACCCTCCGCACTGGCATCTGACCCCAAAGATGTCTTAAAGAAAAATCTAAATTATCACTACAATATGTTTGGCAACACCTCTCGCACTCTAATCGTAGACTTTTCTTTGTTCATAATATTAGATTCGCTATGCTACACTAATGGCCATTGAAATTTATACATCAAGAAGAAATTCAGATGATAAACGGGTATTCATTGGACAAATATATTATACTAGAACTGACATGTGATTACATTTTCACGCAATTTGGGTGCAGTACCCAGAACAACCACCTCTGGCCGTAATAACGGCCTTGATACGCCTGGGCATTGAGTCAAACAGAGCTTGGATGGCGTGTGCGTGTACAGGTACAGCTGCCCATGCAGCTTCAACACGATACCACAGTTCATCAAGAGTAGTGACTGGTGTATTGTGACGAGCCAGTTGCTCGGCCACCATTGACCAGACGTTTCCAATTGGTGAGACATCTGGATAATGTGCTGGCCAGGACAGCAGTCGAACATTTACTGTATCCAGAAAGGCCCGTACAGGGCCTGCAACATGCGGTCGTGCATTATCCTGCTGAAATGTAGAGTTTCGCAGGGATCGAATGAAGGGTAGAGCCACGGGTCGTAACACATCTGAATTGTAACATCCACTGTTCAAAGTGCCGTTAATGCGAACAAGAGGTGACCGAGACGTGTAACCAATGGCACCCCATACCATCATACCGGGTGATACGCCAGTATTGCGATGACGAATACACGCTTCCAATGTGCGTTCACCGCGACGTCGCCAAACGCGGATGCGACCACCATGATGCTGTAAACAGAGCCTGGATTCATCTGAAAACCGTCGAACTGTTGTATATGAGAAATCGGTTGGAAACTTTCCTCATGTCAGCACGTTGTAGGTGTCGCCACTGGCGCCAACCTTGTGTGAATGCTCTGGAAAGCTAATCATTTACATATCAATCTTCTTCCTTTCGGTTGAATTTCGCGTCTGTAGCACGTCATCTTCCTGGTGTAGCTATTTTAATGGCCAGTAGTGTATCTTAGCTGTCACTGATAACTCTACACAGCACTAACACGAATTCTGCCCAGTAAATTTTCCATTTCTAGCCTTACCTCTGACGTTTTCACTTACTTGCGGAGTAGCTGCGAGCCGAGTCAGTTGCTGACAAGGGAACCTCCCCATCGCACCCCCCTCAGATTTAGTTATAAGTTGGCACAGTGGATAGGCCTTGAAAAACCGAACACAGATCAATTGAGAAAACAGGAAGAAGTTGTGTGGAACTGTGAAAAAATAAGCAAAATATACAAACTGAGTAGTTCATGGGAAGATACGCAATATCTAGTGGTAACGTGAGCAGTTGCGGAGCGAAAGGTCCTTGGTTCAAATTTTACATCGAGTGAAAACTTTAATTTTTTATTTTCAGTTTATGTGACAAACTCTTATGTTTTCATCACTTTTTTGGGAGTGATTATCACATCCACAAGAAAACCTAAATCGGGCAAGGTAGAAGAATCTTTTTACCCATTCGCCAAGTGTACAAGTTAGGTGGGTCGACAACATACTCCTGTCATGTGACGCACATGCCGTCACCAGTGTCGTATAGAATATATCAGATGTGTTTTCCTGTGGAGGAATCGGTTGACCTATGACCTTGCGATCAAATGTTTTCGGTTCCCATTGGAGAGGCACGTCCTTTCGTCTACTAATCGCACGGTTTTGCGATGCGGTCGCAAAACACAGACACTAAACTTATTACAGTGAACAGAGACGTCAATGAACGAACGGACAGATAATAACTATGCAAAAATAAAAAAAGTAAAATTTTCACTCGTGGGAAGACTTGAACCAAGGACCTCTCTTCCTGCAGCTGCTCATGCTACCACGGGACCACGGTACTGCTGAGCTCACGTCCTACTTGATGTTGCCTATGTGTCCCATGGACTACTCAGTTTGTATATTTTGCTTATTTTTTCACAGTTCCACACAACTTCTTCCTGTTTTCTCAATTGATCTGTGTTCAGTTTATCAAGGCCTATCCACTGTGCCAAGTTATAACTAAATCTGAGGGGGGGGGGGGGGGGTGCGATGGGGAGGTTCCCTTGTGAGATGTTGACCCTTGAGCAGGGCGGTGGGGCAAGCGTCGTGGTTTTAGCTTAGCGCTTCGCAGCCCTGTAAGTGTCGCCAATTGCCTGAAAATACTGTTTAGTACTGACCTGGAATCTTGAGGAGCTACCGGTTAACAGCCAGCTGCCATCCCTCCACCGACGGAATAGCAAACCTACTACTTTTCTGCCTTGAGGTAATACAATCCCGCCGCCTTCTCGGCATGCTATGCTGGTTATGAACAAAAATGTTGGCTCAGCTATAAGTGAACATCTCCCCAGGATTTCAGCTGCACGCTCCTTAGGATACAACACACAAATGTTAACCTTAAATTCTTACTATAAGATTTAATATGACGCAATAAAAATTTGCATTCAGATGGTAGCCTTTCTACATTAGTGGCACCACTCTTCGTGCCTAGAGCACCTTGCCCCTGCGACTTCAGTTTACGATAACAGTGGTACTATAGTGTCTCTTTTTCTCTTTAAAGTCCACAGCACCAAAACAAATTATTACTGAATTATTTCTTGACTTTTCTCTGTCCTTTTACTCTTTTTATTGGCGGGGGAGTCTTCCTTCCTTAGCTTCTATGTGAGTCGTAATTATACAAAACAATAAGCTGCAGATTCAACGAGTAGTCTTTCCTTGACAATGTTTTTCTTTTGCCTGTAACGAACGTTAAGAATCGTTGAATGGATCTAAAATGGTGATCGACACTAATGATAGGATGTGCGGGTTTTAATCATCCTTTGAATACTTTTTTTAAAGAATTACCTCGGATCACTTAACATAACGCCCTGGCTGTCCTTCCCTTTTCTATTGACACCCTCTGTTTCACATTTTACCCAGAGTGAATGTCTCTCTTCTCTTGACCCGGTTTTACGTCAGTTTGTATGCGTAGTTTGCCTTCCCGCTAGACGTTTCATATCCATTTTCTGAGTCGTGCTGTAAAACAGATTCATCTCTCAAGTGGTTCAGCTTAGAGAGGCGAATGTAGTGTTACCGCGTGTGTGTTTTGGTTGTCGTCTATATGACTAGGGAAAACTGTTTATCAAAGGTGATGAGTTTCAGCATCCTAGCTCGATCAGTCAATACGAATCACCTACGGCTAGTATTTGCGCGGCGGGGCTTGCTGTTGCGTAGGTTGTGTCCAGTACCTCGGCAGAGACTTCTAGAGTGCATCCTGCCTGTGAACAGCCAAGCCTACAGCGATGTTTAATTGCTAGAGTAAATTCGTATCTTACCTTTTCATAAACGATTAATTTCACCGACTTTCGAATATTATTCAGAGCGACACATGACATACACTCCTGGAAATTGAAATAAGAACACCGTGAATTCATTGTCCCAGGAAGGGGAAACTTTATTGACACATTCCTGGGGTCAGATACATCACATGATCACACTGACAGAACCACAGGCACATAGACACAGGCAACAGAGCATGCACAATGTCGGCACTAGTACAATGTATATCCACCTTTCGCAGCAATGCAGGCTGCTATTCTCCCATGGAGACGATCGTAGAGATGCTGGATGTAGTCCTGTGGCGCGGCTTGCCATGCCATTTCCACCTGGCGCCTCAGTTGGACCAGCGTTCGTGCTGGACGTGCAGACCGCGTGAGACGACGCTTCATCCAGTCCCAAACATGCTCAATGGGGGACAGATCCGGAGATCTTGCTGGCCAGGGTAGTTGACTTACACCTTCTAGAGCACGTTGGGTGGCACGGGATACATGCGGACGTGCATTGTCCTGTTGGAACAGCAAGTTCCCTTGCCGGTCTAGGAATGGTAGAACGATGGGTTCGATGACGGTTTGGATGTACCGTGCACTATTCAGTGTCCCCTCGACGATCACCAGTGGTGTACGGCCAGTGTAGGAGATCGCTCCCCACACCATGATGCCGGGTGTTGGCCCTGTGTGCCTCGGTCGTATGCAGTCCTGATTGTGGCGCTCACCTGCACGGCGCCAAACACGCATACGACCATCATTGGCACCAAGGCAGAAGCGGCTCTTATCGCTGAAGACGACACGTCTCCATTCGTCCCTCCATTCACGCCTGTCGCGACACCACTGGAGGCGGGCTGCACGATGTTGGGGCGTGAGCGGAAGACGGCCTAACGGTGTGCGGGACCGTAGCCCAGCTTCATGGAGACGGTTGCGAATGGTCCTCGCCGATACCCCAGGAGCAACAGTGTCCCTAATTTGCTGGGAAGTGGCGGTGCGGTCCCCTACGGCACTGCGTAGGATCCTACGGTCTTGTCGTGCGTCCGTGCGTCGCTGCGGTCCGGTCCCAGGTCGACGGGCACGTGCACCTTCCGCCGACCACTGGCGACAACATCGATGTACTGTGGAGACCTCACGCCCCACGTGTTGAGCAATTCGGCGGTACGTCCACCCGGCCTCCCGCATGCCCACTATACGCCCTCGCTCAAAGTCCGTCAACTGCACATACGGTTCACGTCCACGCTGTCGCGGCATGCTACCAGTGTTAAAAGACTGCGATGGAGCTCCGTATGCCACGGCAAACTGGCTGACACTGACGGCGGCGCTGCACAAATTCTGCGCAGCTAGCGCCATTCGACGGCCAACACCGCGGTTCCTGGTGTGTCCGCTGTGCCGTGCGTGTGATCATTGCTTGTACAGCCCTCTCGCAGTGTCCGGAGCAAGTATGGTGGGTCTGACACACCGGTGTCAATGTGTTCTTTTTTCCATTTCCAGGAGTGTATATTCGTGAATTTGAGTCCAATCTAAATCTACCATCGGGAATACAAATTATACTTTATTGGGATTCCGCCTCACTCTTTGTCAGGAACGATGGACAGGACTGCACACTCTGCTGCAGGTTAGAGGAAAGTCTCGCTCTGCGTACCTACACGACACAACTGTAACGCTGTAACTCTCTCCTGCCTGCATAATATGAAAGAACCTTCCTGCTGAAATTCTGGTAGTTCAAAGCGTGAATAGGGCTTGTATGTACGCACTGGTGGCTGTTCAAATAGAAAGTTGTCCACGAAGTGACGTAAGGACTGTTTTTTGGATGGCGATCGTTAGGTTTCTTCTTTTTATCATAACACCTGAGATGTATCCATTCTGTTTCATGTCACTTTGTTTCAGGCTCGTGGTTACATAACAATATCTTTTTAGCAACCAATCATTTTCTCCTTGCAATTCGTTTTCCTTCTTTTATATATCTTCGAAAAAAATGGTTCAAATGGCTCTGAGCACTATGGGACTCAGCATCTTAGGTCATAAGTCCCCTAGAACTTAGAACTACTTAAACCTAACTAACCTAAGGACATCACACACACCCATGCCCGAGGCAGGATTCGAACCTGCGACCGTAGCAGTCCCGCGGTTCCGGACTGCAGCGCCAGAACCGCACGGCCACCGCGGCCGGCTATATATCTTCGTATAAAATGTCGGGCTTCTCTGACAAATTCTTCTAAATGTCCGTTAACAGCTGGCACAGTTGTTACGATATGGGAGCCGCGTTCACTTCATATCCCCATCCAGATATAATGACATAGGTTTCCTCCTGATTTCTACAATAACTGTATGATACGCGCTGACACCCCAATTTATGCCTCCATTCCTATCCAATTATACTTATGTTCCATCTCGTAGGTGACTTTGACTTTACTTCGTTTTAGGGACCTACCTTTCTCTGTGCGTGGGATTGCACCGAATACCAGATATTGAAGAAGCAAGTGAAGATAACTTCAATCTGAACGGCTGCTGTTAGAACTACAGATATAATAAGTAACCATCTCGGCTTATGTCGGCTGTCGGAAGCATTGCAAAGTACAAAGGAAACTAAAGTCTCTACTGAGAAAACGGGGTAGACTTCATTACATAAACCCTATATCTTCTTTTGTCTGGAAGTTTTCTACGCAATACGGCGTCTCTCGCATGCAAATTTCCATCTCCTATCTTGCAAGTCCTCTTCTTGCGTGGCCCTGTCCTTCATCGCACGCCTCACCCCATCTTTCACCCCATCTTTCCTCGTTTTCTGTGCCGTGGAGGTGTCCAGCGCCGTATTTTAGAAGGGCATCTTTCCTCTAGCAGTCTTCTAAGAAGTCCATACCATGTTAGCCGTTTATTTTCAATTCTATCCACAACATCCTTTGTAACTCCCATCTGTTCTTGTAGCAATTCATTTCTTATTTTGTCTCTCCTTGTTACTTTCATAAAATATGTAAAATAATCTCCAGGTCATAAACAGGAATCTAAAATCGTAAAGATCCTCGAACTCTGATTTGATGCAAAGACATAAACTAGACTGATAGTGGAATTAACAGACGTATTTGATCTTCGGTATAATCTCATTACGGTCCGAACTTTATTGCCACATTACAGACTCCAATGAACCACTAAATGCGAAGATTTTGAGCAGAATGTCTACTACAGAGCGTTGACGTGCACGTGTCCCAGGCACTCGATTCATTCCTACATAACCGAGCTTTACCACCCATTACATGGAAGCCAGGCTCATAATGCAAAAGAATGAAGACGCACACATTCCCTTGCAGATTGCTTCTTTGTATGCCATTTCATTTTCCCTGAAGCTGGAGGTGATGCTCAACTCCAACCAGTGATTAACCTCCAGCACACCAACTATCGGCCACGTGTAACATCACCCAAAAATGCCTTTGCTTTGCCACTCTGATCCGCTACGTCTGAATACTTTGTGTCTAACGCACACAACGCGCCAACCGCTGCTCCTAAGCCGCTCGTCCCTTTGGCGGTCACAAGCACGTTAAGGGGTTTCAAACTGACTTGCAATTAACGTGACGTGTGTCCGCGTTGTTCTAACACAACTTAAGTCCATAATGTGTTCCCCGGAGGCAATTAATTCAGATGGCTGCGGACTATATCTCAGATTCTCGAAATTAGTCTACATCCTTTTCATTTTATAATAAGTTTATGTTGTTGTTATGGTCTTCAGTCCTGAGACTGGTTTGATGCAGCTCTCCATGCTACTCTATCCTGTGCAAGCTCCTTCATCTCCCAGCACCTACCACAATCTACATCCTTCTGAATCTGTTTAGTGTATTCATCTCTTGGTCTCCCTCTACGATTTTTACCCTCCACGCTGCCCTCCAATACTAAATTGGTGATCCCTTGATGCCTCAGATCATGTCCTACCAACTGATCCCTTCTTCTAGTCAAGTTTTTCACAAACTTCTCTTCTCCCCAATCCTACTCAATACTTCCTCATTAGTTATGTGATCTACCCACCTTATCTTCAGCATTCTTCTGTATCACCACATTTCAAAAGCTTCTATTCTCTTCTTGTCGTCTTTATCGTCCATGTTTCACTTCCATACATGGCTACACTCCATACAAATACTTTCAGAAACGACTTCCTGACACTTAAATCTATACTCGATGTTAACAAATTTCTCTTCTTCAGAAACGCTTTCCTTGCCATTGCCAGTCTACATTTTATATCCTCTCTACTTCGACCGTCATCAGTTATTTTGCTCCCCAAATAGCAAAACTCCTTTACTACTTTGAGTGTCTCATTTCCTAATGTAATTCCCTCAGCATCACCCAACTTAATTCGACTACATTCCATTATCCTCGTTTTGCTTTTGTTGATGTTCATCTTATATCCTCCTTCCAAGACACTATCCATTCCGTTCAACTGCTCTTCCAAGTCCTTTGCTGTCTCTGACAGAATTACAATGTCATCAGCGAACCTCAAAGTTTTTATTTCTTCTCCATGGATTTTAATACCTACTCCGAATTTTTCTTTTGTTTCCTTCACTGCTTGCTCAATATACAGATTGAATAACATGGGGGAGAGACTACAACCCTGTCTCACTCCCTTCCCAACCACTGCTTCCTTTTCATGTCCCTCGACTCTTATAACTGCCATCTGGTTTCTGTACAAACTGTAAATAGCCTTCTGCTCCCTGTATTTTACCCCTGCCACCTTCAGACTTTGAAAGAGAGTATTCCAGTCAACATTGTCAAAAGTCTACAAATGCTAGAAACGTAGGTTTGCCCTTGCTTAATCTAGCTTCTAAGATAAGTCGTAGGGTCAGTATTGCCTCACGTGTTCCAAGATTTCTACGGAATCCAAACTGATCTTCCTCGAGGTCGGCTTCTACCACTTTTTCCATTCGTCTGTAAAGAATTCGCGTTAGTATTTTGCAGCTGTGTCTTATTAAACTGATAGTTCGGTAATTTTCACATCTGTCAACGTCTGCTTTCTTTGGGATTGGAATTATTATATTCTTCTTGAAGTCTGAGGGTATTTCGCCTGTCTCATACATCTTGCTCACCAGATGGTAGAGTTTTGTCATGACTGGCTCTCCCAAGGCCGTCAGTAGTTCCAATGGAATGTTGTCTACTCCGGGGGCCTTGTTTCGACTCAGGTCTTTCAGTGCTCTGTCAAACTCTTCACGCAGTATCGTATCTCCCATTTCATCTTCATCTACATCCTCTTCCATTTCCATAATATTGTCCTCAAGTACATCGCCCTTGTATAGACCCTCTATATACTCCTTCCACCTTTCTGCTTTCCCTTCCTTGCTTAGAACTGGGTTTCCATCTGAGCTCTTGATATTCATACAAGTGGTTCTCTTGTCTCCAAAGGTCTCTTTAATTTTCCTGTAGGCAGTATCTATCTTACCCCTAGTGAGATAAGCCTCTACATCCTTACACTTGTCCTCTAGCCATCCCTGCTTAGCCATTTTGCACTTCCTGTCGATCTCATTTTTGAGACGTTTTTATTCCTTTTTGCCTGCTTCATTTACTGCATTTTTATATTTTCTCCTTTCATCAATTAAATTCAATATTTCTTCTGTCACCCAAGGATTTCTACTAGACCTCGTCTTTTTACCTACTTGATCCTCTGCTGCCTTCACTACTTCATCCCTCAAAGCTACCCATGCTTCTTCTAGTGTATTTCTTTCCCCCATTCCTGTCAATTGTTCCCTTATGCTCTCCCTGAAACTCTCTACAACCTCTGGTTTAGTCAGTTTATCCAGGTCCCATCCCCTTAAATTCCCACCTTTTTGCAGTTTCTTCAGTTTAATCTACCGATCATAACCAATAGATTGTGGAGAGACCACATCTGCCCCTGGAAATGTCTTACAATTTAAAACCTGGTTCCTAAATCTCTGTCTTACCATTATATAATCTATCTGAAACCTGTCAGTATCTCCAGCCTTCTTCCATGTATACAGCCTTCTTTTGTGATTCTTGAACCAAGTGTTAGCTATGATTAAGTTGTGCTCTGTGCAAAATTCTACCAGGCGGCTTCCTCTTTCATTTCTTAGCCCCAATCCATATTCACCTGCTCCGTTACCTTCTCTCCCTCTTCCTACTACCGAATTCCAGTCACCCATGACTATTAAATTTTCGTCACCCTTCACTACCTGAATAATTTCTTTTATTTCATCATACATTTCTTCAATTTCTTCATCTGCAGAGCTAGTTGGCATATAAACTTGTACTACTGTAGTAAGCGTTGGCTTTGTATCTATCTTTGCCACAATAATGCGTTCACTATGCTGTTTGTAGTAGCTTACCCGCATTCCTATATTCCTGTTCATTATTAAACCTACTCCTGCATTACCCCTATTTGATTTTGTGTTTATAACCCTGTAGTCACCTGACCAGAAGTCTTGTTCCTCCTGCCACCGAACTTCACTAATTCCCACTATGTCTAACTTTAACCTATCCATTTCCCTTTTTAAATTTTCTAACCTACCTGCCCGATTAAGGGATCTGACATTCCACACTCCGATCCGTAGAACGCCAGTTTTCTTTCTCCTGATAACGACGTCCTCCTGAGTAGTCCCCGCCCGGAGATCCGAATGTGGGACTATGTTACCTCCGGAATATTTTAGCCAAGAGGACGCCATCATCATTTAACCATACAGTAAAGTTCCATGCTCTCAGGAAAAATTACGGCTGTAGTTTCCCCTTGTTTTCAGCCGTTCGCAGTACCAGCACAGCAAGGCCGTTTTGGTTAGTGTTACAAGGCCAGATCAGTCAATCATCCAGACTGTTGCCCTTGCAATTACTGAAAAGGCTGCTGCCCCTCTTCAGGAACCACATGTTTGTCTGGCCTCTCAACAGATACACCTCCGTTGTGGTTGCACCTACGGTACGGCTATCTGTATCTCTGAGGCACGCAAGCCTCCCCACCAACGGCAAGGTCCATGGTTCATGGGGAGAGTCATTGTTTATATAATAACATAATAACTTCATATAGCTGAACGGCTTGGTGCAAGTACGCCATTTCAGAGACTTGCATGTCGTTAACTTACACGAATAATCCTTTGATATAAGGCAGATCTAAGCTTGGAATCCTAACCACATGTCGCTGCTGGCTACTCTTCACACTAGATTAAAGGCACACGGAAAAGATCTGTATGCCAATCAGGATTCGATCCCATGGCCTCTCACTTTCCGGGTTTAACCGCTAGCTTTCCCACTACTCCACCGAACCTGACTGTAGATCTGTCTCAGGACTGAGCGTTTCCCACCGTCACTCGCTTGTTCCAACTTTTGACTAATAATCTTTGCAGTCTCGTTCTCTCCCTGTAGTAGGTCCATTGTTTGTGCTGCAACTCATGTAAGACTTTCCATATACAGCAGTGTGGAGGCTCCGGTGCACCGCCAACGTGCCAGATTGTGCAGGAGGAGGACAGCCTTCTCCTGAAGCGGTTGATAGGCATAGTACCTGAAGACAAGAAGATATGCCCAAAAACCAACGACATGAACAGCAGAAGCAGTAGTGGCCAGCCCTGCAGGCCGAAGGCTGTGACGTCACCTCAACACCTGCTGCAGCGCCAGTGCATTCACGCAGTTCAGCAGCAGCCACGCCCCCCATCACCACCACCGGTGCCACCTCCCGGTATTCTTCCACAGCAGATCCGCCATCCCACTCGCGCCACGCCGCCTCTCCCGCCGTCACAACCGCTCCCGACGCCACCGTCACACCCAGCACCACCATCAAAGCTTCCAGTGGACTTCCAGGAACTCCAGCAGTCCCAGTCCCCTCTGTTGCAGCCTCGGTGCCCTCGGCAACAGCAGCCTACAGACCAACAAGAATCGTCACAGAAACCTGAAGAACTGCCAGCAAATCAAGCTGTTACCGCCACCGACCAGCAGTGGAAACATAAGAGCGGAGAGTGTGACAAGCTCTTCAGCACCATGACGTCTCTCAAGGTGTGTCTTCGCCGTATTATGGCTACCTGTGATAAGGGCTTGTACCTGTAACTGTTTCTTCTTTTATTTTTATTTACTACTAATGGACTCTCACACTTAACTTTAGTTCGTTAGCAAAGTTACATTGATAAGATACATCCAAAATTTTCTGCATACACATAACACCGGAAATCTGTATAAATATCATAATTTTGTACAGTTACTGCTAGTAGAAGTGATATGTTGCATGTCGCAGAAGACTTTATTACTGATTGGTTCCACAAGTTACAACATATCTTCGAATTTATGAATTATGATAATCAGGTTTTAAACTCGCTGGCTCTATCATCAACAAATAAATATATAAGATGTGTAGTTAATTTCTCCTTAAAATCTGCTTCTATTTCGTTCCTACATTAAGACGTCGATTTCTTTAAACGTCCTATTGGTTCATGTTACACAAACACAGCTACATTACTTTGCTGCCAAGGTGTTCCGATGTTGTTGTTGTTGTTGTTGTGGTCTTCAGTCCTGAGACTGGTTTGATGCAGCTCTCCATGCCACTCTATCCTGTGCAAGCTTCTTCATCTCCCAGTACCTACTGCAACCTACATCCTTCTGAATCTGCTTAGTGTATTCATCTCTTGGTCTCCCTCTACGATTTTCACCCTCCACGCTGCCCTCCAATCCTAAATTTGTGATCCCTTGATGCCTCAAAACATGTCCTACCAACCGATCCCTTCTTCTAGTCAAATTGTGCCACAAACTTCTCTTCTCCCCAATCCTATTCAATACCTTCCTCATTAGTTACGTGATCTACCCACCTTATCTTCAGCATTCTTCTGTAGCACCACATTTGCAAAGCTTCTATTCTCTTCTTGTCCAAACTGGTTATCGTCCATGTTTCACTTCCATACATGGCTACACTCCATACAAATACTTTCAGAAACGACTTCCTGACACTTAAATCTATACTCGATGTTAACAAATTTCTCTTCTTCAGAAACGATTTCCTTGCCATTGCCAGTCTACATTTTATATCCTCTCTACTTCGACCATCATCAGTTATTTTACTCCCTAAATAGCAAAACACCTTTACTACTTTAAGTGTCTCATTTACTAATCTAATCCCCTCAGCATCACCCGATTTAATTTGACTACATGCCATTATCCTCGTTTTGCTTTTGTTGATGTTCATCTTATATCCTCCTTTCAAGACACTGTCCATTCCATTCAACTGCTCTTCCAAGTCCTTTGCTGTCTCTGACAGAATTACAATGTCATCGGCGAACCTCAAAGTTTTTACTTCTTCTCCATGAATTTTAATACATACTCCGAATTTTTCTTTTGTTTCCTTTACTGCTTGCTCAATATACAGATTGAATAACATCGGGGAGAGGCTACAACCCTGTCTCACTCCTTTCCCAACCACTGCTTCCCTTTCATGCCCCTCGACTCTTATAACTGCCATCTGGTTTCTGTACAAATTGTAAATAGCCTTTCGCTCCATGTATTTTACCCCTGCCACCTTCAGAATTTGAAAGAGAGTATTCCAGTTAACGTTGTCAAAAGCTTTCTCTAAGTCTACAAATGCTAGAAACGTAGGTTTGTCTTTTCTTAATCTTTCTTCTAAGATAAGTCGTAAGGTTAGTATTGCCTCACGTGTTCCAACATTTCTACGGAATCCAAACTGATCTTCCCCGAGGTCCGCTTCTACCAGTTTTTCCATTCGTCTGTAAAGAATTCGCGTTAGTATTTTGCAGCTGTGACTTATTAAACTGATAGTTCGGTAATTTTCACATCTGTCAACACCTGCTTTCTTTGGGATTGGAATTATTATATTCTTCTTGAAGTCTGAGGGTATTTCGCCTGTCTCATACATCTTGCTCACCAGATGGTAGAGTTTTGTCATGACTGGCTCTCCCAAGGCCATCAGTAGTTCTAATGGAATGTTGTCTACTCCCGGGGCCTTGTTTCGACTCAGGTCTTTCAGTGCTCTGTAAAACTCTTCACGCAGTATCTTATCTCCCATTTCATCTTCATCTACATCCTCTTCCATTTCCATAATACTGTCCTCAAGTACATCGCCCTTGTATAAACCCTCTATATACTCCTTCCACCTTTCTGCCTTCCCTTCTTTGCTTAGAACTGGGTTGCCATCTGAGCTCTTGATATTCATACAAGTGGTTCTCTTGTCTCCAAAGGTCTCTTTAATTTTCCTGTAGGCAGTATCTATCTTACCCCTAGTGAGACAAGCCTCTACATCCTTACATTTGTCCTCTAGCCATACCTGCTTAGCCATTTTGCACTTTCTGTTGATCTCATTTTTGAGACGTTTGTATTCCCTTTTGCCTGCTTCATTTACTGCATTTTTATATTTTCTCCTTTCATCAATTCAATATTTCTTCTGTTACCCAAGGATTTCTATTAGCCCTCGTCTTTTTATCTACTTGATCCTCTGCTGCCTTCACTACTTCATCCCTCAGAGCTACCCATTCTTCTTCTGCTGTATTTCTTTCCCCCATTCCTGTCAATTGTTCCCTTATGCTCTCCCTGAAACTCTCTACAACCTCTGGTTTAGTCAGTTTATCCAGGTCCCATCCCCTTAAATTCCCACCTTTTTGCAGTTTCTTCAGTTTAATCTACCGATCATAACCAATAGATTGTGGAGAGACCACATCTGCCCCTGGAAATGTCTTACAATTTAAAACCTGGTTCCTAAATCTCTGTCTTACCATTATATAATCTATCTGATACCTATTAGTATCTCCAGGATATTTCCAGGTATACAACCTTCTTTATTCTTGAACCAAGTGTTAGCTATGATTAAGTTATGCTCTGTGCAAAATTCTACCAGGCAGCTTCCTCTTTCATTTCTTCCCCCCAATCCATATTCACCTACTATGTTTCCTTCTCTCCCTTTTCCTACTGACGAATTCCGGTCACCCATGACTATTAACTTTTCGTCTCCCTTCACTACCTGAATAATTTCTTTTATCTCGTCATACATTTCATCAATTTCTTCATCATCTGCAGAGCTAGTTGGCATATAAACTTGTACTACTGTAGTAGGCATGGGCTTTGTGTCTATCTTGGCCACAATAATGCGTTCACTATGCTGTTTGTAGTAGCTAACCCGCACTCCTATTTTTTTATTATTAAACCTACTTCTGCATTGCCCCTATTTGATTTTGTATTTATAACCCTGTAATCACCTGACCAAAAGTCTTGTTCCTCCTGCCACCGAACTTCACTAATTCCCACTATATCTAACTTTAACCTATCCATTTCCCTTTTTAAATTTTCTAACCTACCTGCCCGATTAAGGGATCTGACATTCCACGCTCCGATCCGTAGAATGCCAGTTTTCCGATGCACAAAGGTATTTGCAAAGAAGTCTCACCTATCTCACCTACATGGTGACTTACGAAGATGGTGAGTGATGCTGCAATATCTACGTTCGTTAGTTTCGGTAAGATCGCGTGGATCCTTTCTTGACTGAACGCGAATCTACAGTAAAATGATTATTACTGTCTTGGGGGAGAAACTAACTCAAATCAAACTGCTTTTAAGAAAAATACAAATAAATTCAGAGCAGTATACGAAGGTATAGCCTAGTGGGACATGTATCCGTGGGTGAACGAGGTGTCAAAGGCACTTCAACATTCATTAAATAGTTAAAACATCAACATATTTATATACACTATTTACAGTACAGACAGCTTCATATATAACGTTGTTGTCCTTGTATGTAGCTGGCCCACAATTCTATTACACTGCGGATCAGTAACTGGAGTCCAAAGTTCAATTACTTTTTGATTGTTAGGAGGTCAGAAGTGCCGTGACAAGTGCATCGAGTGTCATGGCAAGTCTTCCGAGATCTGTAACGGAGCTCAGTGTGTGGCGACTTATAAAAAGATCTAATATGTTAGATTTACTCACAATCGCCGATTTTCAGTCAAAACGGATTGCGATGTCCGATATATTGTTGTATGGGCGTGATCCTTTTCTAAACAGACAGTGTATATAAGAAAATTAGATGTAGTATAGTTTCACATAAGCATTCCTTAGTAATTAATCATTCCTAGCTCTAATTCAGTAAAAAGCCGCATTGCTCTGTCATTTATAGCTCACACATCAGCTTCTTCGCGTTGCTGCTAAATCTCAATTTTAATCACTTCGCGTAACACGTTATTTATGCCATTTTATACACAATTTTCTCTATCGGTTGAGTGATTCAGATTCTCATTTTCATACATTCCACAGTTTTCCCTCTTCCATCAACTATTCATTTTCCGGATTTTACGAAGATATTAATCTCTTTGGGTGCAGCACTTATGCAAAAGAAAGTCTATGAGGACCACAAAAATCAAAGGTTCTAAATAACAAATTATTGTTCGAGACAACTCAAATCACAATTGATAGTTTTGGTAATAGGGAAAATTAGAATTTCAATATCAGATGAACACTAGCTTCCTGAGCTTTTTATTACCAATGATAGTAAATAGGAGAATCATCCGTTTTATGTTTGATATGTATGAAAGTGGAAATCGGCACATAGACCCCTTTACCTCTTACTTAAAATAAACAGAGTGATAAAGCTCATAGTACATAATGAAAATAACAGGCTTTAATTGTTATAGAAGGCTACAACACTGGATTATAATTTTACTTATTAGAAGATAACACTTTTCAACATGTATTACAATCATCATATGTGTCATATGTGTCATACACATTGTTACCCAAGTCAGTAGCGGCATCATCACCTGGATGAGTACCAGGGGATGATGGTTCACTGATCTTTTTTTCGTGGGATAGGCTTCGATAAAATAGGTGTGTATCGGTGGCACAAATTACAAAAGTTCCATCAGCTCTTATTTTTTGTGCTTTGGCTTTGGCTTTCCAACAGTGGATTGAAGGATAGGAAGTTGCACTAACATTTTACCTATTCATTTTTTCGTCATTGGCAGTTCCTAGTGAGGCAGAAGACCTTCAGCAGATGCTGTCTTATAAAGAAGAGTATTTGGCTTTGTCTTTTCATAATGAAGTACCTGCATTCCTGGTGCCCCTGGCACAGTTTTCCTGTAATACTGGTGTTTTCCTGTAACACTGGTTTAGTACTTGAGGACCAGTGAAGTCTTCATCCGTTATCTTAATAACAAAAAAATTTATACTTCCTGTGGCAGCCAGATCCATCCAGTCTTCTGGTACATGCAAGTCACATCGGTTCTGTTTTCTTTTTTTTTTTTTTCTTTTTTTAAAGTTCAATGATCCCAAAGTCCTCATCACATTCATTGTATGAATGTCCAGAAATAAGGAAATGCGATGCGGATCAACAGTTTTAATTTGGACGTTCTTAACAATATAACACCAACATTTTACTATTAGATGGTTTTTTTCTACCCGCCACAGTTGTCACTGAAGGCTGAGATGTGGTTTACAGCGTGAGGAAGACTCTGGATGTACTTCAACAAACAAGACGCTACCTCCTGGCAATCCCTACTCACCTGTTGTTCACACCCCATAAACATATAGGCAGTACCACTGGTTACATTGTGAATATTGAGGCTGTATGTCTGAAGCTGTCACAAATAGTAGCCTTTCGGCATCATCTTTTGAAGATGAAAGCATATAGGGACATGATTGTTGTCCTTTAATTCCTTGCATTTCCTTTTCGCTTCTTTCGCAGCCTCTATATTCCTTAGAAGAACTTCTTTTTCAATTCCAGCTCCATTTTTTTCATTAGACTTGTCATGTGTGATTTTAATTTACAACCTGCCACACGTTACACAGGTATGAGGCCTGTGAAAGCTTAGATTATAATTTGTTTTGAATAAGTGTCTATGAAAACTTTAACTTCCACTTTTCACCTTTCTTTTTCTTCTTGACAAAATGTTTCACACTTATGATACGATACTGGCATACGTAAGTTTGGCTGCAAGTACTTTCGGTTTGGAGCTTTTGCACTACTATAATGAATAGATCGGAATTTTCTTGTAATTTCACTCGTTGTTTCAATTCTCTTTGCTGATATTTTATTTGGGGGTTATTTCTTTTCTCGTTTGTCACATGGTGAAATGCTAGATGAATTTTTATTTTTTAATGATAACCTTTGTTATTATTTTGTTGGATATGTCAAGAGGTTTTTTTAAAAAAGGTTTTGCACATTCTAAAACCTTTTGAGTTTATAAATAGGCCTACATGAATCGTCTTCGTGAGTAACAGCTGGGGTTTCTTCCTCAACACATGCTGTATGTCCAAGGTGGTTCACTGGTTACATCATCGTCATCAGAAGGATTATAATCTCTATCTTGATCAGAAGTATGACCATCTCCAAATAACAGTGCATCACTGCAACTACTTATAAAACTGTCATTGTCATTATTTGTGTCTTCAGGACTGTTTCCTTTAACTTCCTCAGCCACACGATCTGGAAACAATTACTTTTTTCTAAAATTCAGTATACACAAGTTCATCGTCTCTTTTTAATTGCTGATAGATCTAAATGATATATGTACTGCTACTACTAAATAAATAAATTGTTACTCGAATATAAATAAGAAAGTAATTATAATAAATTGGTGTTGTGTTTAAGTTTTATGAAAGGCTATAATATGACTAAACACAACATTAACAGCTCACTTGTCTTCTTGTCCCATAAGAAAGGTGGAAAACTTTTTAAACGGCACTGGTGGCTGCTTACACTAATAGAACCATCTGCGGTGTTTTGCGGTAAACGGCTTCACAGTGATACTGGACCTCTGGTGCTGCAAAGTTGAACAACAACCAACCAATATTTAAGGGGCATGGTGCCAGGCAGCAGAGGCTGTCGTGAAAATCACTTGGCTCTCGTTACCACCCAACAAATCAGTATTATCACATCCCATTCTTGTACACAGCCCTTTTTTTAATGTCACGTAAACCACTTGACATCTGGGGTGCACAGATATGTACAACACTTACACACATACAAATTTACGTACGTCAGTTAATACAACAAATATCATGTTTACATAAACACGTCAGTAAAATTCCGTTTCAGGCTCATTTTCTAACCAGAGATTGAACATTTCAGCATTTTTATGTAGTAGTGTTATGATGTGCATTAAGTAACTAGATCTGTTCGGAGAAAGCTATACAGGGCTAATATTGAGAAAAACTTAATTACTTACAGGAAGTTAGAACAAAAATAAAGTAGATATAATGGTTTTAATTTGGACAAAGCATGGAATCCGGCACTTGCAGTGATTAAACAGCAGAGAAGTCGTCAGGGTGTCACTTCCAATGAACATACATCGATAAGCGAATCGAATGTTGTGCGCCTTCGCCACAGGTGGCGCGTGTGTAAGCGTAACTCTTGGCGCCAACCAGCGGCTGTGACCAGCACGCGCGGTACCGCCGCGGTGGAGCCTATAAGGCCGTGCTTGGCACCTTGCCACAGTCTTGCAACCAACTCTGAGGATGGCCAGACGATGCGCGGCCGAAATATCAGTGGAAGAAAATTTTAATTGCGCAGCTGCATGCCCGAAATTTAACGGACTAAGAACAAAAATGTTGTTATCGACATACGTCCGGAAACTGACAGTGAATCTGAAACCAAGTAATTAGCATTAGCCACATTATTTGTCATGTTGGTTAACGTAGAGCAAATGAGACAGAGTCTTCGTATGTCGCAAAGCAATTAGGTGCAAGTAAGTGGCCAAGCCTGTACACTGATGGTACCCCGTTGATAATACGACTATTCAACCATTCCCGAGGACCTTCTGTGGCCCAGAGATGTCGACTGTGTTAGCTTATGTTGGCATCTCCCTTCATCGGTGAAAAGTGCTGATGAGGTGATTTTACAGTGCAAGTGGTCTGTTGCAACAACGAGCTACCAACCTTCTCTCGTTGAGTAATACCCACTGGCGATAATCCTTACACACGTTGTCAAATAAACATTAATTAAATAAGCACATAAAGTGTAATGTAATGTACCAGTACTGTCGAGAATACTACAGACTCAGTGTCCGTTTCCGGACGTTGATGTGAACCATTTTGTATTTTTTCCTGAATCGCCTCTTGAAGTATTTCCGCTAACTTTATATCCAGCCTGCTCTCGATGCAGTAAACTGGGAAGTAGACAATCGAGTATTACCACTATCACAACTACCCGTATCCAATGATGCGCCACTGTTCTGATGTGAACTCCTGTGTGTCTTACAGGTCGACATTACGATCCGCTGGACTGACGATACAAGTACCGATTTTGTTAGCGATTGTGAAATAACCATCACACAAATAGGGACACAGCTAGAAACGAGCAGTAGGAAAAGGCGGTGGTAATACTGTGTTTCTAGAAAATCAATGGAACAGAAAGAGTTAAATATCAAGTTGTAATTTTGTGAAACAGTTGATTTCTTTGGGTAAGAGGTATATTTCATAGTCCTGCAAATATATCGAAGAGCACAAAGGAATAGTACTGCCTACATTGAAATCTCTAACATGAGTATTGGTACTTAACCCACACGTTTTCTAATCAGAGATTGGACATTTCATCATTTTTATGTAATAGTGTTAGTATGGGTCTTTAACAGAAAACTTCGTGAGACGCAAATATTAGATACAATTAAATCTTTTGGAACAGTCCTGTCTCATATCCCTGAAGCCTCCAATACGCTTCATAGAGATTGTTCATTTGAGGATTTAATGTGATATTTTCCGTGTTGATAAATTCAGGAAGTTTCTGCAGTTTTGTTTTAGAAAAACTGAAAGAGTTCTGTCAACGGAGCGACCATATAAAATTAAGGTGTCCTGTTGGAATGCTAACTGCCACTAGGGGAAAAACATGCACAACGACACTGTCAAAAGAAAATATTCCTCATTTATCAGTATGCACATTTTTTTGACAAGAATCCACACAGCAGAGGAAAAACTAAACTTAGCGAAAATTTACACTAAAAAATAAAGTACGCATGAAGCACTGACTGTCTCAGTTACACTTATCACACATACGATTGTCCGACAGTTACTGCGAAATACAGACTAAAAAACATTTACCTCAAGTGCTCGCAACGCAGTAAACTTTAAACGACGTGGTAGAAATAATTGCGCTATGTATGACACAACAAGAGGTACTATTCAAACATGCACAGGAACTAATAAGTCCATTTGGCAAGAAAAGTAGCAAGACATGATAGAAAGAGATTGTGATAAGAATCCACTTCCGAAACTCGAAAGGATTGAAAAGATAATATAAGAATCATGAATATGTCTTTAAGAAACTTCTAACGTTATCGTGACCTTCCTAAAATTAACACGATGCCGGTATCAATTAAATTTAAACGTGGAAGTGAGAACGAACATTCACCGTTCTTGACAGTACCAGAATGACACCCCGAATTGCTCGAAGAACTCTACATCTCTCCCTCTGCTCTTTGCCAAAGTCGGTTCTAAATTACTGGCATCCTATGAAAGAAAATACTGTGACAAAACCACAAGCAGCGGGTCACTGTGCTCGGTTATTTGTTGACCTTTCATAGTTGAGGAAATATGCACACGAATCTTCTTCAGTTCTGTTATGTTCACGTGGAAAATTCACCATTAACATTAGCAAACAATCAGAGCTTGAGGCTCTATGTTAATCTAGGAGAAAAGAGACGCTTCTGCCTACCCCTGAAGTATCTTACCAGACAACTGTACCACGAAAAACGGTGCCCTTTTGCGCGGTACACAGAAAAATGCCGCTGCTGCCACTTCCTTGTCGTCTGCAGGCGCTCCCATCGTCAGTCAAATGACTGACACCTCCAGTACGTTTCGACCCCCTGCCTTTGAAACCCTAGCGAGAGACCTACATATATTATGTGTCCGAGGAACGAACGGGATGGTGTCTCAAGAGGCACAATACTCAAGTGAGATTCCTACCTTGTGAACATGATGATATTATTTTCATAAAATTTGACTCACATATTCCTTGTCATGTTAAGAGCAGCATCTAATTATGTACGAATGGTAGGTAATGACGGGGCTAGCAGCTAGTCGCATTGCAATTACTTCTAACTTATATCTGCTTATGCTTATATTGAAATGCATTTAAGAAATTAATCTCAACCGATGTAGCATCACAGCAAGGGGGCTCTGACTCACTGTGCAATTGCGGGACACACCCGTGTGTCTTCCTATGTTGACATTATTAATATTTCTCTTCGTCATCCATTATGATAACGAATTGCAATATTATCTGCCTTGGGAAAGGGTTAGGGGGTGAGAGCTCATATTACTTATCAGGAAAACCTAGAGAATACAATGGCACTCTTTCTTCTGATGGGATTTACTACCTTCGAAACAGGTAGCGAATGGAGGTACAAATATACAGTCAAAAGATGCAGAAAGGTAGATGACAGGGATCTGACGGTTTGCGTTCATCACACCAGACTAACAAAATAGGAAAACGTCTGTGACTGTCCTCACAGTGAAAGGTTGGTTCCAAATATTTTTGTAAGGAAAATTACATTTATTTCTTTCACAGTGGCATCCCACTCGGGCCACGCCGCCTCTCCCGCCATCACCACCGCTCCCGCCGCCACCGTCACACCCAGCACCACCGTCAAAGCCTCCAGCCCACTTCCAGGAACTCCAGCCGCCCCAGCCACCACCGTTGCAGCCTCTGTGCCCTCGCCAACAGCAGCCTGCAGACGTACCAGAAGCTTCACAGAAACCTGAAGAACCGCCAGCGAATCAAGTTTTACCCTCTGTTACAGCCACCGACCAGCAGAGGAAATACAAGTGCGAAGACTGCGGCAAGTTCTTCGGCAGCAAGGCGTCTCTCAAGGTGTGTCTTCGCCGTATTACTTGTACCTGTAACCGTTTCTTCTTTCATTTTTATTTACTAGTAATGGACTCCCACACTTAACTTTACTTCGTTGACAAAGTTTCATTGATAATATACATCTAAAATTTTCTGCATACACATAACACCGGAAATCTTTATAAATTTCATACTTTTGTACAGTTATTGCCAGTACAACTGATGTGTTGCATGTCGTAGAAGGCTTTATTGCTCATTCGTTCCACAAGTTACAGGATATCTTGGAGTTTATGAATTATGATAATCAGTTTTTAAACTCGTTGGCTCCACCATCACCAAATAAATATATAAGCTATGTAGTTAATATCTCCTTCAAATTTGGTTCTGTTTCTTTCCTACATTATGATGTCGATTTCTTTAAACATCCTATTTGTTTATGTTACACAAACACAGCCACATTACTTTGCTGCTAAGGTTTCTCGATGCACAAAGGTATTTGCAAGGAAGTCTCTCCCACATGGTGACATACGAAGAAGGTGAGTGATGCTGCAACATCTACCTTCGTTAGTTTCGGTAAGATCGCGTGGATCCTTTCTTGACTGAACGCGAATCTACGATAAAATTATTATTACTTTCTTTGGCGAGAAACTAACTTCAATCAAACTGCTTTTCAGGAAATTACAAATGAATTCGGAGCTGTATAGCAAGGAATATCCAGGTGGGACATGTATCCATGGGTGAATGAGGTGTCACAGACACTTCAATATTTACTAAATGGTTAAAATTTGCTCTATTTGCATTACTGATAGCTCCATATGTAACTTTCCTATATTTGTGTGTAACTGTTCCACAGTTCTATCGTACTGTGATCACTGGCTGGAGTCCCAAGTTCAATTACTTTTTGGCTGTTAGGAGGTTAGTAGCGTCGTGACAAGTGCATCGAGTCTGATGGCAGGTTTTCCGAGACCTGGGACAGAGTTCAGTGTGTGGCGACTAAAAAGATCTAATATTTTAGATTCACTCACAATCGTCGATTTTCAGTCATAACCGATAGCAGCATCCGATATGTTGTAGTATGTGCACGATCCTTTACAAAATAGAAAATGCACGTAAGAAAATTAGATTTGGTGTAATGCCCTGCCTGGCGCTACCGCAACTTTGGCTTATTGGCTCATTTCACATGAATCTTTCTTAATTATTACATCCACTTAAGTTCGTTTACAAAATATTCCACAAAAAAGATTATTGTCTTTCCTAGTATTACAGAAATATGAGTATTTTAATGACTCATTCAATTCCATTTTTTAAAAAATGAAATTAATGCTAAGGAGTACAGAGCTGAAGTGGGTACATGAATGGATATCTCCTCATCATATCCTCATTACAGTAACAATGTATCCTAGACATAACAGTGATATGATTCAATTTTGGGAACTAACACTCAATGGGATTCAATAAATATGCAGTCGAAGTGAGTGACAAAAATCTCCGCCAGGTCACCACCATGTGAATTATCCATAGCTAAGCCATCTGGCTATGAGTGGAATTTGTCGCTAAAGGGAAAGGCATTGGAAAACAAAGACAGTTCTGCTAACTCAGTTAATTCTAAAACCTCACCATGGGAAAGTTTATTATGGGCCAATAAATTTTCTATAATTTCATCAAGAGTTTCATTAATTGGTATGCAAGAGTCGAAGTTGACAGTATCCAGTGCAACTGAACAGGTGCCACGTGCTACATGAAGGTTTCTGATTTTGTCCGGCAGTTACTAGGAATTACTTTCGAATGCATTACGGGAACAGCAGTGATCAATGTCTTATAAATAATTACTATTAAAAACAGTCTTGATCACGATTTATTTAACAAGGTGACCGGTTTCGACCACTACTGTGGTCATCTTCAGACCATTGAGTAGGAACCTCTTCTCCAACAGAAACAGGTTCCTACTCAATGGTCTGAAGATGACCACAGTAGTGGTCGAAACCGGTCACCTTGTTAAATAAATCGTGATCAAGACTGTTTTTAATAGTAATTAGTTAATAGGAACTTTATATACACATCATCCTGGGAAACGTATAAGCTTCTTTTAATATTTATTTAAAAATCTATCAAGTTTATGGTTAGGGCTGGTACATTATTCACAATCGCCTTAATACGAAAAAATGCCTTACGCAACTTCAGTTGAGATCTACGATTTGGTATTTTTGGATTCATCATAATAACGTTTTATGTCTCAAAATCACTTTGAAACAATACGTTACAGTTTTCGAAAAATACCTTCATGTGACTATGAAACTCGCTCACCAGATTGCTTTTATCTTAACTACTGCCGTGACTTTGAAGAAATTTTTAGTTTTCGTTATGTAATCTGTGTCAGAAAGAAGAACCACAAAAAAAATGGTTCAAATGGCTCTGAGCACTATGGGACTCAACTTCTCAGGTCATTAGTCCCCTAGAAGTTAGAACTAGTTAAACCTAACTAACCTAAGGACATCACAAACATCCATGCCCGAGGCAGGATTCGAACCTGTGACCGTAGTGGTTTCACGGTTCCAGACTGCAGCGCCTAGAACCGCACGGCCACTACGGCTGGCGAAGAACCACAGAATTAAGTTTATCTAATTTCGTCAAAATAACATGTTCGTCACAGAGCTTTTATTAAGGTGTTTTAAAATGCAATTGCTGTCTATAAGTAAAAGAAATCTACAATAGGGCCAGTGGTGTAGTTATATGTTCTGTGCACGAATGTTGTCAGTATTTACTGTGAGGTTAGATGGGAGCAAAAGAAGGCGTGTCGGCTGTTTATGTTACGCAGCCAATGAGAGAGCATTATGCACACGACGTGTTTCGATGTAATACGTTCGGAAGAAACGGTGAAGCATTGCATAAATGAGGTTGTAGATTTAATTGCTCCTTGTTTGAGTCGTAACTATTGAAACTATGCTGGTAAGTACAAACGAAAGACAGCGTCACAACCCATGATATATTCGAAAAAACAGGGAAATACTTCTCTGCTTAGTGTTGCTATGCAATCGATCTGCGTCAGGACACTGAATGAGTGCATCTATGTTTGTTAATTAAATCATGTTCTTCAATTAAATCATGGGAGATGATAGGTAGAACCCTGTTCTTAAATCAAATCATACAACAATGTAGGAGGAACACTGATTTTTAATTAAATCATGGGAGAAAGTAGAAGGATCAATGTTTATTAATATGTCGAACATGCTACTCTGTTATGAATAAACACTGATCCACGAACCTTCTCCCATGATTTGATTAAAAAACTTTGATCAACTTACTCAGTGTGCTTTCCCAAATCGATTCCATAGTCATTTCACCACCACATTTGACACACTTTCATGTCTCTACAATTAATCCACGAGACAAGCACCAACCGGCGACGTCACCGCACAGAACTAAATAATTTGAATTAGTCAATTTTATAGCACTCGCTACCATCATCGAAAAATATTTCTCCCGAAACTAAATAATGCACCCAAAATAGTAAACAACATAATGGTTTCAATTACGCCAATAGAAATACATTACCTCACATCTCGCCTCTCGTTGGTTATGTGAAAGAACCATTCCACTGTCTATGTGTAACTCACACGGTGCCAACCTATGAGCAGTATAAAGCAGCACCGTGGCCCTGATCTAGGCTAAGCCCTGTCTGTAATACTCATGGGTAAAGTGTTGAAGCCGGCCGCTGTGGCTGAGCGGTTCTAGGCGCTTCAGTCCGGAACCGAGCTGCTGCTACGGTCGCAGGTTCGAATCCTGCTTGAGGCATGGATGTGTGTGATGTCCTTAGGTTAGTTACGTTTAAGTAGTTCTAAGTTCTAGGGGACTGATGGCCTGAGATGATAAGTCCCATAGTGCTCAGAGCCATTTGAACCATTAAAGTGATCAAACTTCTGAGTGCCCTACCTGACGCTATCCCAACTTTGGCTTATTGGGGTTTTGGAAGCTTGGCATACTTACACACTCTTTTAACCTCTGCAGTTGTATTTTTTTACAAGCTGTTTATTCATATGGGGAGGAAGGTCATGCTTGATATATTTATTTAAGGTATTTAAACTCATCTGGGGGAAATTTAGCATTTTAAAGATTAACTACACGATCTGCGGAATTATGAATGTTTGTACTGTGGCAAGCATAATATTTGTTGTAATCACACAGTCTGGACAATTTACATTCCAGTCCATGAAAAACCTTATCTTTTTCATGCACAGTAGCATAAGATAACAAATTACTAACCCTACAGAAGTCTACCTGAGGACTCAATTGCGCTAAAGAACAGTGAAGATCGAATCCTTTGCGACAGAACGGCCGAATCCTTCCGTCAGTAAATTGGGTATGTTCTCAACTGTTTCGATTGTTTTAATCCCCTCCCCTGACGGAATGACCTGCTAATTCCGTATGTATATCACCAATACGAACTTGTAGCTGTCACGCCTTTGCGCTTACTGCAACGTATTTTAAGAGTAAATAGCTTAGTCCTGATGGTAAGAGGTAGTAGTGAATTCAAGTTGTTAATATTTGAATACAGCACAGCTGCCACCCGCTCAGTTCACTTTTACTCCGCTCCTACCCTCGCCATTGCACAACATTAACTATGTGCTACTTGGACCTTGCTCAGCTATTAAATTCACTTGCGTGTACATTCTGACCGTTACTCGCCAGTATTTACCTAATGATTAAAGCACACTCCTAACCAGACTATTTCTCCAAGAGCTGTGATGATTGAACGGGTTCGATCCACGGCCTACAGTGCCCTACAGTTCACACGGTACCACTGCCTACCTGCCCCACTTAACTTGGTAGTGAGCTTATGTATCCAATCATCACTGCTAGCAGCAGTGGGTAATCCTATCAGCACGACGAGAGCAGCAGACTTACCGTCGAATCCTCCTGAAAATACTTATAACTACGGTCGCCTGCTCTGAAGGAGCAAAAGAATAAATCTATTTTTGGCTCGTTTCAAAGTGAAAAGGCTTGAGTTGAATTTAAACTTAATTTTTAATATTACTATTACTGATCACTCAAGGTGATTCAACAAAGCAAATACTCTTTCAATTTCTGTGTGTTGACTTGGTAATTACTACCAAGTCTATTTATGCAACTTGGGTAAACAAAATTCTATCCTTCAACTTTATGTAATGATTTTGGATACTACTCTTTGAACAATTGATATAGAATTACTTTAGTGACGCTACTTAAAAAGTTACTCAGAAAAATTTAACTTAACTATAAAATGGCGACTCATTCTGGTGTGACCATTGCTCTTTTCAGCATTCTTATACGCTAAAGTATTCTACAACAAAAGGATTGTAAATGAAAGAGGCGATGATGGCCTCAGTCTGATTTCACTATAATATGTTTGAGGGTACTACACTTTACAATGAGCAACATACATCGTAATTTTAATCATAACTGTCCTCTGTACTTGCATAAAAGAAAAACTGATATTCTCCTTTTACATTTCTACAAAGTTCGAATTAACAATTAAAAGCAGTCTTGCCTTGGGTAGACGTGCCGGTGCTGGTGGTGAGATCTATGTGGATAACGCAACTCTTCACGCCTCATGCCCTTAATGGCGGCTGGAACCACGAGCCGTAGCACTCGTATAAGCTACTGCGCATTCACCAAAAATCTGGGTGCAGGAACTCTTACAATCAGCCCCAGTGGCATAGAGGCGGCTTCGAAAACCATTCGTCGCGTTTTACTCCACAAACGGCGACGATATTCGCCTCTTCGCCGTTGCACAATCAGTTTTGTGTGAGCGCAGTTACACACGTCTGATCACGTCAACACTCCACAGGCCATTCTATTGTTCTGCCCCTGTGTCTCCAGCTACCACAAGTGACGCTAGTATCACCAAGAGTGGGGGCCTTCCCCTACCACGTTTTTATCGAAATTATTTAGTGTTTAAGAAATTTTATGTTTATTACCCTGGAGTTCATACCAGTCATAATGATTTACTACTAGCGCTTAACAACATTAAATTAACAAGAAAAAGAATACATTTGAGTCCGAGAGCTTAGTGCATTGTCTGACAGGTAGCGCTAATTCCCGGTTTCGCCAGTAGATGACATCAGGGTGCACTCCCTGGCAGTCTCACGCCAGCGCGCCCGTTTCCGACGCGCAGGCTCCAAATTACTGGCAGCCTACCACCATTTCAGTTCCGTTACACATGCTCCACTTCTTATTGAAGTATCTAACAGTGACAATTCAATAAGAAGTCTCTCCTATAATGAATCTGAAAATGATCGTTAAGCTTTTTACAAAGGGTTTTTCCCTTTCTTACTGGTACACCTCCACACTTATATTACATATTTAAAATTAAACACCAAATCTTTCTCTCTTTACAGCTAAACATTACATAAATGATTTACATATACTCTTTCCAATTTTCTTACTTATAAACACAGTACATTTTAAACAATATTTTACATAAACTTTAAATACACTTCTTTTATCTCAGGCAAGTAAAACACACGTTATGTGCCTATTACTTTATAGCCTGTCCTTTTCACTTTACCTCCTCACTTTTCTACCTCTTCTACAACACTTATTTACTCATCTATTAAGGCTTTCTTAGAAGCTCAGTCTTTCCCCATCTGTTTATGTGGTGTCACCGCCAGACGCCACACTTGCTAGGTGGTAGCCTTTAAATCGACCGCGGTCCGTTAGTATACGTCGGACCCGCGTGTCGCCACTATCAGTGATTGCAGACCGAGCGCCGCCACACGGCAGGTCTAGAGAGACTTCCTAGCACTCGCCCCAGTTGTTCAACCGACTTTGCCAGCGATGGTTCACTGACAAAATACGCTCTCTTTTGCCGAGACGATAGTTAGCATAGCCTTCAGCTACGTCATTTGCTACGACCTAGCAAGGCGCCATTACCAGTTACTATTGATACTGAATCATGTACCGTCAAGAGCGACATTCACCATTAACTGATTAAAGTAGTCCACCAGCTACGTCCATTTTTTCTAAATTCTAATTTCCTTGTCCTGTTCCAGACCTCAGGCCAGCCTGCGTGAACTAAAACGCGTGCATTTCGGCTTCCTCTAGTAACACGGTGTTGGCTCTCCTGCCAACCCACAACAGTTTAGTCTCTACTTAAACTAGAAGTTTCATTAGAACACTGCAACATATTTTAGTGAACATTTACCTTTCACATAGAACAAAAGGAACAAAACTATTTACATATTGCTTTACTTTAATATTTATTTATATATTTATTTATTTATTTATTTTTAATCTGGTAGAATCCATGGTTCATACCTTTTGAGATCCACTAAGTTTCTTACTCCCAGGCGTTAATGGGTACTCTAAATAATAAGCATTCACATTGGGTATGGACACAATTTTAAATGGTCCATTATATATATATATTTAAATTTGCTGATGTCATTATTAATTTCACTTGGTTTTCGTGTGTTTTTACAAGAACGAGATCACGTATTTTGAATTTAGGATTCCTTACTTTTTCGTCGTGATGACGAATTCTTGCATCTGCTTGTTTTCTCATATTGTCTTTTACTATGTACTTTTTATTATCACAATCTAATTCAACTCTATCTGGAAATTCTAGTAGGTCTTCTACTAGACTTTTACTTCTTGTCTTTTTCAGGATTTCTTCTGGAGTAAATCCAGTGCTCTCGTTTGTTAATGAATTCATGATTTCTTCTAATTCACTCACGTACATGCCCCACTTCTTGTGGATACCATGGCAGTACGTCCTAAATAACCGACCTATCTCGCACATATATCTTTCTGCCGGATTGCTTGATGGGTGATAAGCTGAGATATGTACCACTTCTACCTGTTTCTCAGTCAGCCCACCTTCCACATTTTTGAGCAAAATTGAACACCATTATCTGATAGTATTCTCTTTGGCTTCCCTACTTTCACAAAATAATCACACACCATTTTATCATACACAGTTCTGGCAGTAGCTTTTCTCGAGGGATACAGCTTTATATACTTTGAGAAAAGTTCAACTGCTACAAATATGTACACAAAAACCCCCATGGTTTTCGGTAATGGTCCAGAGATATCTACTGCTACTATTTCTAATACTTCATCAGGTCTTATTGATTGCATGGGCCCTTGTTAGTTGCATTTGTTACTTTCGCCTTTTGGCATAGATTGCAAGATTTTATCCTCTGTGCTACCCTTCGTGCCATGTTGTTAAAGGTAATGCATTCATCTAACTTATCAGTACACTTCCGTGCACCACAATGACCATATGCCAAGTGAACATAATCTATCAGCACTTCAGAGTGTTGTTCCGGCCAACATACTCTCCACTTCCCTGGATTATTTAATCTTTGAAGAAACAGTACACCTTTATGTATTTTATATGAAGCCCTTATGTTAGTTGCGTCCGGATTGGCAAACGTGACCTTTACCGACTTGAGTGCGTCATCATCACTTTGATACCTTCGCATATTCCGATATATTTCCCTAATTTTTTCTCTTCCTTCCACTTTTTTGAAGTAATTCACCTCAAAAACATATTCCCTGTTCTTTACACTTTCTAGTGTCTCACATGCTTCTGGTAATCTCGCCAAAGCATCCGGTACTGTGTGTTCTTTCCCTTTAACATACTTGATCTCTATATCAAATTGTTGTAAAAACAGTGCCCATCTGGTCAACCTGTTATGGAACAATCTGCAGTCCTTCAAAAATATTAAAGCTTTGTGGTCTGTATGGACCACAGTCTTATGTCCCCATAAGAAAAGTTGAAATTTCCTAAAACACCATACTATAGCTAAAGCCTCCTTCTCTGAAACTGTATAGTTTCTTTCGTATTTAGACATGGGTCTACTCGCAAATGCTATCTGTCTATGAGTTTTTCCCCATCTATCATTACCTCCTGAAATATGGATACTCCCAATCCATAATCTGAACTATCTGTTGCCATGTCGAATGGTTCACACAGGTCAGGGTGCCATAACTTTATGTTTTTAGCCAAATTGTCTTTTAGCCGGTTGAATGCTGTTTCACATTCCTCAGTCCATATATACAGACTGTTCTTCTTAAGTAGGTTGTTCAGATGTGGGCTATTGAACACCTGATCATCCACATACTTACGATAAAAGGAACAATGTCCTATAAACGACTTTAGTTGTTTTTTTATTCTTGGGAACCGGACAATTTCTTATTGCTTTGACTTTATCAGGATCCTTCTCAATTCCCTATGGTGTTATTATGTGACCTAAAAACTTTATTTGTTTCTTCACAAACTCGCATTTTTTTAGGTTCAGGGTCATTCCTCCTTTAATTAAAGCTTTGAACACCCTGTCGCATAACTCCATGTGCTCTTCCCATGTCCTTGTAGCAATTAACAGGTCATCTACATAAACCATGGTTAACGAATTAAGTTCACTCCCTAAAATTTTATCTAAAGCCCAAATGAACACTGAGACGGAAGTATTTAGGCCAAATGGTACCACTGTGTAATGATAGCATTTGTCATTGAACAAAAATGCCATGTACTTCCTAGACTCCTCACTTAATAGGATTTGCCAGTATCCTGCAGTTAGGTCTAAACTGTCATGTACTTTAGACCATTAAACTTCTGCAATAAATTATCTATGTTCTCTGGACGATCCAACTCCCTCTTCACTACTTTATTCAGTGTATGAGCATCTATCACTATTCGTACACACCCATCCATCTTTCCTACTATCACCAATGGGTTATTATATGGGCTAGAACTCCGTTCAGTGACTCCACATGAAATCATTTTATCTATTTCTTTTTGAACTGCTTCTTTCTTAGACAAGGGTACATTATATGGTGGTTTAAAGAAAGGTTCATGTTCCTCTACCTCCATGCAGTACTCATAATTTATCACTCGACCCGGTTTGTCCGAAAATACCTCCTGATTTTCTTTCAGAATTTGCCATAGATCCTCCCTTTGGGCATCAGATAGTCCTTCCGTTTTATCCACTACCTTTCGAAGGATTGTCTCCTTATCTCCAAGTAGCTCCCTCACCGGAAACCAATCGAATTTTTGACTTATTCCTGAATCATGATCATCTCTAAATTCTTCCCATCTCAGCTGGTTCTCTTCCATTACTCTAGATGATTCAAATGGTATTTCTAATACCACACTATCAACTTGACAAACTATTATCCCTTTGTCACAATCTATAATTACTTTCTGTTTTATTAACCAGTCAATGCCTAAAATGATTTCGGCACTGAGCTCTGGAACTACTAAAAATGCATTCGAAATAACTTATTTTTTATCTTAAATTCCATCATCACTTGATGCTTAACGGGCTTACTACACTTCCCTCTCGCCCGTATCACTTTAACACCGGTTACTGGCATCATGACTACTCCTCGTTGCTTTTTGATCATCTCAAAAAATGCGTGCAAAATAGCACTTATTACAGCACCCGTATCCAACAATACATATAAATTGTACCCACATACATTAATGGGTATGATTGTTTGCATCCTATTGTCCTCTTTCATGCTTTCATTATCTTCCCATAATAAATCCTTTTCCACTGCCAAGTCTTGCCATATTATTTTTCCGGTTTTTATACTGACCATTCCATCCGGAGGTTTCTTTATCCTTTTCATCCTAAAGTCTTTCATCACTTTTTCCAATAGTCTTTCGTCTAGGCTCTTTAATGCCATCTCTTTCTCATTCGAATGTGCCATGCCCGAACTCTCGGTTGCGGAATTGGAAACTTCCTCTACTTCTTTTTCTCCCTGGATGCTTTCTGATGACTCTGACGATAATTCCTCGTTCTCAGAAATATGACCTCCTTCGGATTCAAATAATTCTCGCAAATAATGATCCATTTCTCTACTTTCCCTTTGTTGGATAGTGCATCCGCCACTCTTACTTTCATTATCTTCCCCTACTAATGGAATTCCAGTCTTACTCAACTCATTTGCTTCAGTGCTACAGGGGTCACAACACTCTTTCTCTTGGTTAGATACACTTTTGCTAATTTCTTTAAAAGAATCTTCATCACAGTCGTGTACTCTTGCTGTCACCAGGTACACATTATAATCGGTATGGCTCTCTAAGACTAATATTCGGGTCCAAATTAATCCCTTGAGCGGAAGATCTTTCTAATTGTGCAGGCTGGCTTTTGAGCTGATGTACATATTCTGCATACGACGCAATTTCTGAATCGGCATGCGTCTCTGCACTATGCCCCTTTTTCTTATCCACCCTTTCCTCTTTAATTACTTCTCGATGCGATTCGTCGACTATTTGTACAAACCTTTTACCATAAGTAACATCACTCCTCCATTGCCCCTGCCTGTCAGGACAGTTGCCATCCCTAACGACAAACAACCCCTTCTCTGACTCTTCCCTCATTAATTCGTCACTCTGACCTCGAATTGTACTTATTCCATTCACCTAAGCCTTCACATCTGACCGATATTCTTTTCCTACTTCATTTACCTTAATAATTCCTCCCTACTCTCTCTCCTCTGTTTGTATCCCTGCATTATACTTCGCAAAGTTTCGTTCATGAAACTGCTCTTCAAGCGAACGACGCACTATCCTACTATAGTACTGAATACTCTGATCTTCCCTATATTTGGGCCATTTCTTTCTTTCCGCGAGTGTTAGGCCCTTGACCTGCGCGGCATTTAGTTTTCCTGATTTTGATATTGCACCATGTTTCCCTGATAGTTTCCTCTCCCTCGCTGAGAGTTACCTCCTTGACCTCTTCCTCTCATCATGTTAATTTGCGGTTCATTCCTACCACCTTTTACTATTCCTTTCTGATTTCTGAAACCTCGAAACTCTCTAGTTTCATGCCACCTATCTTCATTCTCGATTTTTTCTAAAAATTCATCGAATGTTCGATGAGTGCCTCCTACATAACGCTTCGAATCGTCAGGTAGCTTTTTCCACAACTCCCACACTATCTCTGATTCTGATCTACGATCTTTAAGATACTCCAAATGCTTGAACCATCCTTCACAGTATTATTTCATGAGCCCACGCCCATGTTCTGGCATTCTGGCGACAACGAATTCTCTCCACAATCTATCTCTCTGTTGTGCGCCCCAGATTTCTTCTAGGAACTTTCCTTTGAAGTCTGTAAACTTCAAATTGTCCATATCCAAATTCAATCCCCAACGTTTAGCATGACCTGCTAAAGCGTCTATTACCAAATTAATTTTTTCTTTATCCAACATGTCTGTTGGTAAGACACGTTCAAATAAAAATCCATTGGATGCCATCCACCTTGTTTCTTTTGAGGATCGTATTTTTCATCCCTACTCAGTATTTTTGATTTTTGCATTACCAGTGGGATACCACTACAGTTAAGAAACGTCTGGTTCTGAACTTGCTGACTTAACAATTTTATCTCATTACGCAGTGTAGTTTCCTGCTTCTGCACACATGCATCAAAACTCGACATGGTATTGCGCAGTGTTTCAATATCAGCTGCCGTTTCTTTAACAGTCTCTGTCTTTACAACTGGAACTATTACCTGTAATTTACTTTCAATTATCGGTTCTAATTTTGCACTAACCAAAGGTTCCACTGATTTCTCTATTCTCTGAATTTCGGTATCAAATCTTTTCTCTATTTCTGTGACTTTTGTCTGAACAATTGTTATTTCAGCCCAAATGCTATTTACTGATTTGCTTACTTCCGTTATACGTTGGCTTTGCGTATTCAAAATATCTAAATTGGCTTTTATTTTTCCAGATAGGTTTTCATCCAATTGGGATATATGACTAGCCATTTCTGCTTTCAAACTAGCATTCCCTTCTCGAGTTTGTGCCATCATCCTATTTAACAAACTTGTTAATTCCATAGCCTCTCCCTTTTGACTTGCATCCACAGATACATTGGGTTGACTTTTCACTACCTTCGGTTACACTTCCCATTCCTCCTGTCTTATGGGTGTGGATTCATCTATAGTATTTTCCAACATTGCAACAGTATCTATGGTCCCTAATTCTGGGTCTGCCCTTGTAATGTTTTCGTCTTGCTTGTTACCATTCAACTCCATCATATGCTACTGTATTTCGTGCCTAATACAAATTTTTATTAAATCGAGTATTACTTACTCCTACTATTGGACTTTCTCTTGCTGCTTTGCAGGTTATCGTGTTGAACTTACCAATTGTGGTATATTTGTCTACAACAGAATTTTAAATTTAAAATTTTTTTGAAACTACAAGTTAATTTAAAACACTTTTATTGCAGCCATTATTCTACAAACTTGGTAAGTCCTGTCATGGTCGCCACATGCGACCGAACCGCCAAATCCTTCCGTCAGTAAATGGGGGTATGTTCTCAACTGACTCGGTTGTTTTAACCCCCTCCCCTGACGAAATGACCCGTTTCCTAATTCCGTATATATATCACTAATACGGACTTGTAGCTGTCACACCTTTGCGCTTACTGCTACGTATTTTAACAGTAAATAGCTCAGTCCTAATGGTAAGAGGTAGTAGTTAATTCAAGTTGTTAATATTTGAATACAGCGCACTGCCACACGCTCAGTTCACTTTTACTCCACTCGTACCCTTGCCAATGCAAGACATTAACTATGTGCTACTTGGACCTTGCTAAGCTATTAAATTCACTTGCGTGTACATTTTGACCCCACGGCCTACAGTGCCCTACAGTTCACACGGTACCACTGCCTACCTGCCCCACTTAACTTGGTAGTGAGCTTATGTATCCAATCATCACTGCTAGCAGCAGTGGATAATCCTCTCAGCATGACGAGAGCAGCAGACTTACCGTCGAATCCTCCTGAAAATACTTATAACTACGGTCGCCTGCTCTGAAGGAGCAAAAGAATAAATCTATTTTTGGCTCGTTTCAAAGTGAAAAGGCTTGAGTTGAATTTAAACTTAATTTTTAATATTACTATTACTGATCACTCAAGGTGATTCAACAAAGCAAATACTCTTTCAATTTCTGTGTGTTGACTTGGTAATTACTATCAAGTCTATTTATGCAACTTGGGTAAACAAAATTCTATCCTTCAACTTTTATTTTGGATATTACACTTTGAGCAATTGATATAGAATTACTTAAGTGACGCTACTTAAAAAGTTACTCAGAAAAATTTAACTTAACTATAAAATGGCGCCGGCCGAAGTGGCCGTGTGGTTAAAGGCGCTGCAGTCTGAACCGCAAGACCGCTACGGCCGCAGGTTCGAATCCTGCCTCGGGCATGGATGTTTGTGATGTCCTTAGGTTAGTTAGGTTTAACTAGTTCTAAGTTCTAGGGGACTAATGACCTCAGCAGTTGAGTCCCATAGTGCTCAGAGCCATTTTTTATAAAATGGCGACTCATTCCGGTGTGACCATTGCTCTTTTCAGCATTCTTATACGCTAAAGTATTCTACAACAAAAGGATTGTAAATGAAAGAGGCGATGATGGCCTCAGTCTGATTTCACTATAATATGTTTGAGGGTACTACACTTTACAATGAGCAACATACATCGTAATTTCAATCATAACTGTCCTCTGTACTTGCATAAAAGAAAAACTGATATTCTCCTTTTACATTTCTACAAAGTTCGAATTAACAATTAAAAGCAGTCTTGCCTTGGGTAGACGTGCCGGTGCTGGTGGTGAGATCTATGTGGATAACGCAACTCTTCACGCCTCATGCCCTTAATGGCGGCTGGAACCACGAGCCGTAGCACTCGTATAAGCTACTGCGCATTCACCAAAAATCTGGGTGCAGGAACTCTTACAATCAGCCCCAGTGGCATAGAGGCGGCTTCGAAAACCATTCGTCGCGTTTTACTCCACAAACGGCGACGATATTCGCCTCTTCGCCGTTGCACAATCACTTTTGTGTGAGCACAGTTACACACGTCCGGTCACGTCAACACTCCCCAGGCCATGCTATTGTTCTGAGTCATAATGATTTTTATCCTGTTCAAGTGGCACTTGAACCCTATATATTATGATCCGAAAATTTTCTGAACGAATTTTACACTTAATTTCTGCATACTTAGTATAACAGTGTAAGATAAACGTTTCCTTTTAAGATGCCTTTTCATGAACGCCTTTATCCTAGAAATACACCACAACATCACCCCATTCATAGCGTTAAGACGCAGCAATTATATTACTTGATGGAGAAATACATTCATGGGAGAGGTAGGCGACCGTTCAGATGGACACAACTTTGGAATCTGGAAAGTTCTTGATCACACAATTTTTAATTAAGCATTACACATTTCAGAATTTCATCCTTAAAAAGAAGGTTCAGGAAAATGGGAAAAAAGGGAATAACGATAGCAGCTACACACGTACTCACAGAACTATGCATATTACTGATCCATACACAAAATTTTCAATTTGTATTTTGCTTACATTTAAATCCAACTTTAGTAAAAGGCTCACGAAAATGAGAACATGGACTGAATGTAATAGAGATCTCATCTCACATAGGCATATATGACAGTGTCATTGGATATTTCAAGTGAACTAGTGCCAAACTGACCGTGACAATTAAGCCATCTAAGAAGTAACCGAAGAGCGATAGGTGGCAATCGCATTGGCCATACCAATGAAATCAGTGAGAAACATTACAAAGAAACAACGTAAGAAGGACATATTTCATGTCAGAACATCGTGGAGAACATGACAGAGATACTTTAATGGTACTCATATAAAAAAGAAACTCATACTGACATTAGATAAAATTTATATAGCATTAAATTTGTATCATAAGGCAATAATTGGTAATAATTGTTCTGTCTCTAATTATGAACTTAATAGACAATTGAGCATAGGAATTAAAACGACATTATACTTTTCCAAATGCTTTTTGTGTGAAAGATTCCTGTGAATTGATGGACACAACCCAGCCCTTCATTTAACAAATGATACCGTTTTAGCTTCACTGGATATTGTCAACTTGTACTCATTGATACAAATTAATGGAACTCTTGATACATTTAGAATGAATTTATTGGCTTATAATGTGCTTTCCCATGGCGAGGCTGAGGAATTAATTGAATTAATAGAATTGTCTCGGTCTTTCAATGCCGTTACGTTACCCTTAGTGACAAAACTCCACTCACAGCGAATGTCTTAGCTATGAGTAATTCACTTTCTGCTATCGCAGCAGATATTTTTGTCGCGTAGTTGGAATGCACATATTTTGTTTTGTGTCTGACTTGCTATACAGGGTGTTACAAAAAGGTACGGCCAAACTTTCAGGAAACATTCCACACACACAAATAAAGAAAAGATGTTATGTGGACATGTGTCCGGAAACGCTTAATTTCCATGTTAGAGCTGATTTTAGTTTCGTCAGTATGTACTGCACTTCCTCGATTCACCGCCATGATTTCATACGGGATACTCTACCTGTGCTGCTAGAACATGTGCCTTTACAACTACGACACAACATGTGGTTCATGCACGATGGAGCTCCTGCACATTTCAGTCGAAGTGTTCGTACGCTTCTCAACAACAGATTCGGTGACCGATGGATTCGTAGAGGCGGACCAATTCCATGGTCTCCACGCTCTCCTGTCCTCAACCCTCTTGACTTTCATTTATGGGGGCATTTGAAAGCTCTTGTCTACGCAACTCCGGTACCAAATGTAGAGACTCTTCGTGCTCGCATTGTGGACGGCTGTGATACGCCATTCTCCAGGGCTGCATCAGCGCATCAGGGATTCCATGCGACGGAGGGTGGATGTATGTGTCCTCGCTAACGGAAGACATTTTGAACATTTCCTGTAACAAAGCGTTTGAAGTCACGCTGGTACGTTCTGTTGCTGTGTGTTTCCATTCCATGATTAATGTGATTTGAAGAGAAGTAATAAAATGAGCTCTAACATGGAAAGTAAGCGTTTCCGGACGCATGTCCACATAACATATTTTCTTTCTTTGTGTGTGAGGAATGTTTCCTGAACGTTTGGCCGTACCTTTTTGTAACACCCTGTATAACGATGAGGAGAGGTGGGCTACAGATTGATGTGGCAATTGTCGTCATAGGGAAGCTGGACAGGAGCAGAAACGATTAGCGAACAAGTACCGCAGCAAGCAGAAGATATACTTAACTTGTATTTCTCGAAGTGAACAAAGACTCATTACATATGAGACAGTAAGAAATAGAATCCAGCTCTCAGTGTCAACAAGGAAGAGGCTCTCTGAACTGAACACGAATGATGGTGTCAGTGCCATGACTAGGGGGCGTCTGCGTAGAATCACATACCGAAGAGGCTCCAAGTGCGAGTGGGGTACGTGGCTGCCACTGACAGACCTATATTGCAGCGGCAGGGAGCGCTCGTACTACCAAGCCACTTGAGGTGTGGCTTGTCAGGCGCACTCCGTTGGATCCATCAGACCTGCGTGACTGCTGTTGGTGTCTGATGAAACTTGCAATTCTGATGCCAACTTTGATGTCCATGGGATGGTATCCCTCCCCCAAAGCCTCCTCACTGTCGTTGTGTAGTGTAAATGAGCGAACGAAGATGGAGGTGGTAATGAGGAGATGGGAACTGAAAAGACCAATGCCGAGCACCTGCCCACACCCCCGTATGTGTTCTGAGTCCACTTGGGAACACCATCTGAAAAACCTAGCAGACAGCATGCACCCATAACCATGAGCGGAGTAGCAAATAAAGACAGAGGCATCACGACAACTGCAGAGGGATCTGAGGAAGCACCTGGGACAGTCACCGGGAAGACAGGCCCATTCCCAGATGACGGTGGTTGTCGAGGCATCGATGATCTTGAAAGGGCGTCGATTTCCATCGGTTCCAGGACCGGCATTGATGGAGCAGGGCCTGCAGGAGCCGGATGCAGTGGGGGCTGTTGTGTCCAGGCAGGCACGGAATCTGAAAGCACAAAGCCTGTGGCAGGATCACAAAATTCACATGTGGCATCTAAGCAATCCTCTCGGCCCCTGCAGTAGAAACATAGAAGAAAGCACATGATGGTGCCTCTGTCCAAGTGCCTCTATCCGTCATGCAATCTGTAAAAGACCAAATCATTAGTTTGATATATTGCCCGTCTGGGTGGAGTGGGCGCCGCCTGCTGTGGTGGGTGCTGCAATTAAAACAAGGTGATGGTCCATCACGGGGGCTGGGAGCGGTAGGAAGACAAGAGCACCAACAGAGCTTGATCTCATGTGTTGGAGGCACGACATTTGTCCATGTGTTGCATAAATGTTCTACAAAACTTTGTTTCGCCTTTTAATTGCAGGCAGAATGTTGCATTCGTGATCTGCCTGATGCCAGATGTGATGCAAAACTGTTCAAACTGTGATCCATTGTCAGTGACAATCACTTCAGGCAAGCCCTCAAGGAAACATATCGGTGACAAGGCCTGTATTGTGCAACGAGCCATAGTATAGTGCATAAGAACCACAGTGGGAAATTTGCTGCGAGCACAACAGCAATGAGTTAGGCTTGGCGATGATAAGTCAAGTGTTCAGTCAGGACACAGAGAGCGTTCCAATTGCAATGACGCTGCACCAACTGCTTTGTGCGAAAGATGCCTCAGTCACCTTGGTGTAGCAAATGAATCATATAAAGCTGGAAAGCCTCCTTTTCAATATGCAAATAATTGCACTGAGCTTTCTTGAACAACTTAGAAGCGGAGGCCGTCGGCCTGCCAACAGAACCGCACTATGTGACAAAACTTCCCCGATGACGTAAGAGTGCGCACCCATAGCCAAGACGACTGGTTTGTGTGGATCAAAGTGAACAATGTATCTGTCACGAAGCAGAGTATGTTTCAGCTTCTGGAAATCAGTCTGACACTTGCGAGCAAACAAACGGAACGTTTTTCCTGCGCAAGCGATGCCAGAGAGCTGCGATTTGAGCGGCGTTGGGAATAAACTGTATGTAATACGTGAGCTTCTCTACCACAGACTGTAATTCTCGCAGTGTGGAGGTGCAAGGCCACATACAGCAAGCAAATGTGTTTGTAATGGGTGAACGCCCTGGCCATTAATGAGATGTCCTAAGTACTAAAGTTCAGTCTGAAAAAACAGACATGTGTCTCTTCTACATTTGAGAGCAGCTGCAGACAACACTTGAAGCAGTTTGTGAAGATTGATTGCTGAGGTGTTCTTCAGGAGTGCGACCTGAGGCGGCAACATCATAAATGCGCACACTCGTAACTTATAGCTTACATAGGTATATTCTGGGAGATATTATAGGTTAATACATATATTACACCAAAATTAAACGATATGTATAAAAATCTTGAGTAGGTGTTCTGTCGATAAATTTTCTACACGTATTTTAACATGTTTTACGAACTTTCAAGAGAAAAACTACTTTGAGTAACTGGGTTGACTTAAGCAAAGTGCATTTCAATTTTCTGTGCCAACAACAGGTACTTTTCTTTTTTTATTCTGAAAATTTTGATCCGTTTTGAGTTCTAATAAGTCATCTATTTCCATAAATATGTTGTCTACGAATGATTTCCATATGTGTTGCGCTTATTATAGTGTGTCTTTCCAAGCTAATGTTTTTTATTTTTCACCGGTGTAGAGCTTGTATTGTGGCGTAAATTACATGTTACAGAGTCAACTATAATCTAATAATGTTTTGTGCTCTCTGTACAGCATGGGATAGGCACTGCACTGGTAGTCTGTGTAAAAAACAAAAATGTTGCTAACATCTTGTCAGTTGCTATGCGCTATCTGACACACCTCTGATACGCACCTGTAGCAGAAATATTTGTCAATATTTTATTTCAATTATTTCAATACTCAACAGCATCTATAATTATAAGATAATGCCCAAACCCAATATTTCCAAAAGTGAGCAATGTCGAGCTGCGTTTCGGAGATTAAATGAATTGCACTTAGTTGTGCAGAGGAAAGCTGTGGGGCGAATTTAAACTTATGTAAAAATTGTACAGTTTGTATTATAACCATTTATATTTTATACTATACTTGCTTAGCTTTTGTATACTTGAATCAACTGTTTGTTATCGCAAGACGGAAATATATTGTCAATTGTGAAGAGAATTGGCGTAAAATTTAAATTTTAACGCACATTAAACCAAATATTACAGTTTCAGAAAATCTGGATGATTTTTTTCAAGAGCGAGAGCTTCAGAAATGCCAACAACACGATGGTACACCTCTGGCTTTTATGCAAGCAATTATTCGGCTTAGCACTCATTGACAGATATGTTGATGTCCTCTTGGGGGATTTTGTGCCCAGTTTTGTCCAACTGTCGTGTTAGATCGTCGACATTCCGAGCTGGTTGCAGGGCCTTGCCTGTAATACTCCAAACGTTCTAGGGCGGTCATCCTACGACCTTTCTGGACAAGGCAGGGTTTGGCGAGCACAAAGACAAGCAGTAGCGACTCTCGCCATGTGTGTGCAGGCATTACCTTACTGAAGTGTAAGTCCAGGATGGCTTGCCATCTAGATATCATTGTGCAGTAAGGGTCAGACAAGCCGTGCTATGAAAAGAAATGGCTTCTGGTTGTCCGGTCGTATGGAAGGGGACAGGCAGGTTGGTATCCCACCACTGTCTGGGAATCTAATTCGCTGCTGTAGAATTTTCAGTGATGACTCCAGCTGAGACCCGTTGATCGGAGAAGGCGCGGCTGGAAGCGCCCCAGACAGAGTTAGGATACCAACCTGAAAGTCGCCCACCATACAGCGCGACAACAAGGAGTGACGGTCAGGGATGCCGTTTCTTTTCGTAACAGGGTCATTCTGGTTGTCATCTGCGACACCCTTATAGAACAGCAGTACCTCGACTATATTCTGTGCCCCATTTTGTTGCCCATCATAGAAAGCTACCCTGCGCTTACAGTTCAGCATGTCTGCCCACACACGGCGAGAGCTTCTGTTGTTGGTCTTCATGTCTGCCAGACCCTGTTTTGGCCAGCAATGCCACCAGACCTCTCTCTATTTGAAAATGTTTGGAGCATTATGGACCTCGAGAGTTTCACTACCTAACGCGCCAAGCGAACAGACTTTATGTGTGATCTGAGGTTTTCCCGGCGTACAGAAATCTTGAAAATTTCTCGGGTATTCAGCTAGGTAACGTCGTCCAAAAGGCGCGATATTTCGGCAAGCCGACTTCTTACCATCTTCAGGCGTTCTTGGTGTTTGATTGATCTCTGATGGATGGCGACGTTATATACCTCCACCCGTCTCCCGCAGCCTCCGTCTGGGCGGTGGTGGGGGAAGGGCGGCACTGGGTGGTGGGTGAAGCGCTTCCCCCACCACCCAGCGCCGCCCTTCCCCCACCACCGCCCAGATGGAGGCTGTGGGAGAGGGATGGAGATATATAAAGTCGCCATCCATCAGAGATCAACCAGACCCCATGAATGCCTGAAGATGGCAAGAAGTCGGCTTGCCGAAATATCGCGCCTTATGGAAGACGGAACCCGGCTAAATACCCAAGAAATTTTCAAGAATGAACAGACTTTGTCACGATCTCCCTCAGGAGGACAATGAGCAGCACTATTAATCAGTGCCATGACGATTAACTGCTTACACAAGGGCCAGAGGTTGTTACTGACTTGCGCAATTTGAGAAACTCTTTCTCTTCAATAAATCATCGAATTACTTCTGACATTGTAATCATTAGTTTGTCTGTACATGTACATCACATCTGCCAAATTCTGTCCCATTTGGATAATTACTTCGTGGTACGTTGTGTTTCTCTTTTTTTTGTAGAGTTACATGTTAATAAAGAATGTGTAATTGTTGACGTGCATTAACAAATTTGTATTGTAAGAATTCAGTCCTGTTGCAATAATATAAGGTACGTTATTTTTTGCTTGAGCTGTAAGTACGTAGAACATAAAGTGTAAGAGGAATAAAAATTGTTTGTAAAACTTGGTAGTATTTGTATAAAACACAGAATAAGTTAACTCACTATGCAATTTTAATTTGAAGTAGCTGCTGGCTGAGTGCCAAAGTATTTTTTGTTCACAACAACTTTGTTTTAAACTCGGTAGCTCCCGCAAAGTAATACCTTCATTTATCACTTTAAGGAATATGAACACTTTTACTGTGTAGTACTCTTTAGTCTGATGATGGGTAATAGATTTATTATTGTATGGCTGAGCAACACAAATGGCGGCAGATTGTTGATGGCTGAATTCAGAGGTGTCACCTCAGATGCTACCTACCTCGTGATGACTGTAGCGTCGTCTCTGGAATCTGGTATTCCGGGAATTTAGCTGAGCTGCTGCTAAACTGGTGAAGGCAGTTTCGTGGATTTCGAAAACATTCGCCAAAGCTGAAAATAAAATATTACTGAGACTCTGGCATACTGTTCCATAGCAGAACACATTGTAAATTGAACTTAAATTTGTTTTGTAAGATGCAGAACTGAAAATGGTGAATTAATATTTTGCACATGAGATTTTCACATTCAGCAATGGAGGACTGCTTGACTGCCAGTTTAACTAGAAAGATGACCGTTTACTAGTGTTCTCAATATTAATTGTTGAAACCTTGGCCCTCACACTATTAAAAGACTGTATGAGACAAAAATGTTTATAGTTCCGTTCACAGAACGCAGTCAGTCCATTTCCAATCGAAATGGTTTAGAACCATAAAATCCACTATATCTCTTTCGGCCCACAGTTATCACCTAAATTCTTAAAGTGAGTGAGGTATGACGTGAAAGTGCTTTCGCAACCTTATTGCTGTGGCTTCCATAAGGTCTGACGTCTCTGCGCTATCTTCTACATTCTATTGTCCTATGCGAGGAATCTTTTAAAATCTTCTTGCTTGACTCTCTTCATTCTCCGCCTGTTGTTGTCTACTCTCACGCTTCCTCTTTTCCGCCGATTTATTGACCAGTTTTTCAAAAAATGTGTGTGAAATCTTACAGGACTTAACTGCTAAGGTCATCAGTCCCTAAGCTTACACACTAGTTAACCTAAATTATCCTAAGGACAAACACACGTACCCATGCCCGAGGGAGGACTCGAACCTCCGCCGAGACCAGCCGCACAGTCCATGACTGCAGCGCCTGAGACCGCTCGGCTAATCCCGCGCGGCACCAGTTTTTCCTCACATATTATAACAAATAGTAGCAACGATGTTACCAGTGTCTAAATTACTGCTTCTATCTCCTTCTGACCTCTTCTCTTCCTCATTCCAACACTGAGAAAACTGTCCTTTTCTTCACAATTTAATGAAACTTTGCCTGATTTTTACCCCCCTTAGACTGGAGACAGTCCTCTGAAAAATACCCTGAACCTCTCCAATTCATCACTTGTCTCCCTTCTGTTTCTTGCTCATAATAAATTAATACAGAGATTACTTCCTACGTGGCTGAGCTTCTGGAAGTACAAAGAGAAGATATAAATTTTACATTGAGATAATATTAGAATATTCGAAACACTCCACAATACCACAAAACTCTTCCAGTTTCCATATGTTGTGACTGTATCTTATTTACAATCATTCAGTGTGTGTGTTATGGGAGCAGCAGCAACATAATTGACACTGTGCGATGTCTAGTTTTCTGTGAGAGCCAATGGATAGAAATACGTTAATGTCAGTTTAGAACTTGACACTGACCTCGAAGTCATGGTGCAGAAAAAAATTTATGGCGGTGTACAAAGCTGTGTAATATGCTGCTTGGATGTATTACAGCAGGAAAAAGATAAAACAATGTATCAAACAAGAACACAGGGACCGCCTCTTGCAACTGGTAGTACAGTCTGTGGGATATGGTCCTCCTACACCAGTATGGGCAATGACATTTTACACTGGTCTGTGCAGGTGATTAAGTGGAAAAATTGGAAATTTGTGGTAAGGTCTTATGGGACCAAACTGCTGAGGTCATCAAAATGGCTCTGAGCACTATGGGACTCAACTGCTGAGGTCATTAGTCCCCTAGAACTTAGAACTAGTTAAACCTAACTAACCTAAGGACATCACAAACATCCATGCCCTAGGCAGGATTCGAACCTGCGACCGCAGCGGTCTTGCGGTTCCAGACTGCAGCGCCTTTAACCGCACGGCCACTTCGGCCGGCCGCTGAGGTCATCGGTCCCTAAGCTTACACACTACTTAATTTAACTTAAACTAATATACGCTAAGGACGACACACCCATGCCCGAGGGAGGACTCAAACCTCCGATGGTGAAGCCGGACTGAGTGGATCCGTATCTGCATATTTAATTGGGGTCAGTGCATATGCTCGATGCCAGCACACAGATGGTATTAGTTTATATATATATATATATATATATATATATATATATATATATATATATATATATCGTAAGCCAGGGTTATGGTAAAATCTTATGGAGTTCTGTACTGGATGACACTAGTGAAGTTTTTATAGTTCGTAGATTTTTATTCTCTATTGGGTGGAACAAAATGGTGATGATAGAGAGCGTGTTTGGGTGACAGACGTGAATGCACCCTGAGGGATGTAAATCTCCTTCAGACTGCATAAACTGTATGTAGTTTGGTGACGCACCGCAATGCAGTAGCACGGTCCTCATCACTTGGTAACACTCATCCAGTTTCCATATGTTGTGACTGTCTTTTATTTAAAATCGTCCAGTGTGTGTGTTGTGGCAGAAAGCTTCGTTTGCCTTTGACCTTACACTATTGGTGAAGCTACGACAACATTTTCCTATTTCCAATGAATGGTCAAAACTCTGCCCTGACGCACTAACTCAGCTCATTCTGCTTCCACATGGGCTGCAGAAGGCGGTAGGCATAACACTTTCTGACTTCTGCTTAGTTCCAACTTAAATTGGGACGATCATAGGACAAAGCTGTAGAGAGTGAGAAACAGTTACAAGATGTACAGAGGCTGCGTAAAGAACCACATTGGAGTTTTACTGTAGCAGATAGGTTCGAAAACGGTGACTCATTTCCAGATATGAGACTGCCACGAATATGATTTACTAGTGGCTGTAATCATCAAAAGACATCTCCATAGAATCCAACGTAGGTATGTGGTCGAATGGAAAGACTTGTTCAAAACTGCAGGCAGCATTTCACCCAGAAAGCGTAATAGTGTAAAAGTGTACATTTCTGATGACCTAAATCTGGCGTTGCATTTTTTAATGTGATTGGTCATTGGAAGTGATCATTCTCAACCACCGTCCCCTCTCGCCTACAACCAAGTGGATATATCGCAGAACCTGTGTCATGGCATGGAGATAGAATGTGTTACAAATACTGGAGAAATATCTAGCAGCGGCGTAAGGGGGTTGCAAATATCGGCTTCATACCATGTTCCTTAACGGAAACACATTCTAAATTCGTTGATTTTATTACGAGCTTACACTGTCGGCAACGTGTAGTCCACACTTTCGGCCTTTTAATACACACCCCAGCGATCTCCATCTACACTCCTGGAAATGGAAAAAAGAACACATTGACACCGGTGTGTCAGACCCACCATACTTGCTCCGGACACTGCGAGAGGGCTGTACAAGCAATGATCACACGCACGGCACAGCGGACACACCAGGAACCGCGGTGTTGGCCGTCGAATGGCGCTAGCTGCGCAGCATTTGTGCACCGCCGCCGTCAGTGTCAGCCAGTTTGCCGTGGCATACGGAGCTCCATCGCAGTCTTTAACACTGGTAGCATGCCGCGACAGCGTGGACGTGAACCGTATGTGCAGTTGACGGACTTTGAGCGAGGGCGTATAGTGGGCATGCGGGAGGCCGGGTGGACGTACCGCCGAATTGCTCAACACGTGGGGCGTGAGGTCTCCACAGTACATCGATGTTGTCGCCAGTGGTCGGCGGAAGGTGCACGTGCCCGTCGACCTGGGACCGGACCGCAGCGACGCACGGATGCACGCCAAGACCGTAGGATCCTACGCAGTGCCGTAGGGGACCGCACAGCCACTTCCCAGCAAATTAGGGACACTGTTGCTCCTGGGGTATCGGCGAGGACCATTCGCAACCGTCTCCATGAAGCTGGGCTACGGTCCCGCACACCGTTAGGCCGTCTTCCGCTCACGCCCCAACATCGTGCAGCCCGCCTCCAGTGGTGTCGCGACAGGCGTGAATGGAGGGACGAATGGAGACGTGTCGTCTTCAGCGATGAGAGTCGCTTCTGCCTTGGTGCCAATGATGGTCGTATGCGTGTTTGGCGCCGTACAGGTGAGCGCCACAATCAGGACTGCATACGACCGAGGCACACAGGGCCAACACCCGGCATCATGGTGTGGGGAGCGATCTCCTACACTGGCCGTACACCACTGGTGATCGTCGAGGGGACACTGAATAGTGCACGGTACATCCAAACCGTCATCGAACCCATCGTTCTACCATTCCTAGACCGGCAAGGGAACTTGCTGTTCCAACAGGACAATGCACGTCCGCATGTATCCCGTGCCACCCAACGTGCTCTAGAAGGTGTAAGTCAACTACCCTGGCCAGCAAGATCTCCGGATCTGTCCCCCATTGAGCATGTTTGGGACTGGATGAAGCGTCGTCTCACGCGGTCTGCACGTCCAGCACGAACGCTGGTCCAACTGAGGCGCCAGGTGGAAATGGCATGGCAAGCCGTTCCACAGGACTACATCCAGCATCTCTACGATTGTCTCCATGGGAGAATAGCAGCCTGCATTGCTGCGAAAGGTGGATATACACTGTACTAGTGCCGACATTGTGCATGCTCTGTTGCCTGTGTCTATATGCCTGTGGTTCTGTCAGTGTGATCATGTGATGTATCTGACCCCAGGAATGTGTCAATAAAGTTTCCCCTTCCTGGGACAATGAATTCACGGTGTTCTTATTTCAATTTCCAGGAGTGTATATACAATGTCGCGATATTGTGTGGAAGACCACTTTATTCGGGAGCAATAATACCATACCTCGGTTTATAAACCGTATATGGTTTTTAACATGGATATCGTTAGTGATACTTGCCTGCACCGTTAGAACCAAGCCTGCTTGTGGAAGTAACATAGCCGTTGCAATCGTGTCTTCTTAGTAACTGGTCGACTGTAAGACGATTACGTCTCTGTTCCTAAGACACACTGGTACCACTCGCAAGAAAAACAAATGAGACATATCCATCCATCACGGATTTTCACTCAGTATCAGAAATTGCAAAAAGGTGGGAATTTAAGGAGGTGGGACCTGGATAAACTGAATAAATCAGAGGTTGTACAGAGTTTCAGGGAGACCATAAGGGAACAATTGACAGGAATGGGGGAAAGAAATACAGTAGAAGAAGAATGGGTAGCTCTGAGGGACGAAGTAGTGAAGGCAGCAGAGGATCAAGAAGGTAAGAAGACGAGGGCTAGTAGAAATCCTTGGACAACAGAAGAAATATTGAATTTAATTGATGAAAGGAGAAAATATAAAAATGCAGTAAATGAAGCAGGCAAAAAGGAATACAAACGTCTCAAAAATGAGATCGACAGGAAGTGCAAAATGGCTAAGCAGGGATGGCTAGAGGACAAATGTAAGGATGTATAGGCTTATCTCACTAGGGGTAAGACAGATACTGCCTACAGGAAAATTAAAGAGACCTTTGGAGAAAAGAGAACCACTTGTATGAATATCAAGAGCTCAGATGGAAACCCAGTTCTAAGCAAAGAAGGGAAAGCAGAAAGGTGGAAGGAGTATATTTATTTATTTATTTATTTATTTATTTTTGTCATCAGTCTACTGACTGGTTTGATGCGGCCCGCCACGAATTCCTTTCCTGTGCTAACCTCTTCATCTCAGAGTAGCACTTGCAACCTACGTCCTCAATTATTTGCTTGACGTATTCCAATCTCTGTCTTCCTCTACAGTTTTTGCCCTCTACAGCTCCCTCTAGTACCATGGAAGTCATTCCCTCATGTCTTAGCAGATGTCCTATCATCCTGTCCCTTCTCCTTATCAGTGTTTTCCACATATTCCTTTCCTCTCCGATTCTGCGTAGAACCTCCTCATTCCTTACCTTATCAGTCCACCTAATTTTCAACATTCGTCTATAGCACCACATCTCAAATGCTTCGATTCTTTTCTGTTCCGGTTTTCCCACAGTCCATGTTTCACTACCATACAGTGCTGTACTCCAGACGTACATCCTCAGAAATTTCTTCCTCAAATTAAGGCCGGTATTTGATATTAGTAGATTTCTCTTGGCCAGAAATGCCTTTTTTGCCATAGCGAGTCTGCTTTTGATGTCCTCCTTGCTCCGTCCGTCATTGGTTATTTTACTGCCTAGGTAGCAGAATTCCTTAACTTCATTGACTTCGTGACCATCAATCCTGATGTTTAGTTTCTCGCTGTTCTCATTTCTACTACTTCTCATTACCTTCGTCTTTCTCCGATTTACTCTCAAACCATACTGTGTACTCATTAGACTGTTCATTCCGTTCAGCAGATCATTTAATTCTTCTTCACTTTCACTCAGGATAGCAATGTCATCAGCGAATCGTATCATTGATATCCTTTCAACTCGTATTTTAATTCCACTCCTGAACCTTTCTTTTATTTCCATCATTGCTTCCTCGATGTACAGATTGAAGAGTAGGGGCGAAAGGCTACAGCCTTGTCTTACACCTTTCTTAATAGGAGCACTTCGTTCTTGATCGTCCACTCTTATTATTCCCTCTTGGTTGTTGTACATATTGTATATGACCCGTCTCTCCCTATAGCTTACCCCTACTTTTTTCAGAATCTCGAACAGCTTGCACCATTTTATATTGTCGAACGCTTTTTCCAGGTCGACAAATCCTATGAAAGTGTCTTGATTTTTCTTTAGCCTTGCTTCCATTATTTTAGCCGTAACGTCAGAATTGCCTCTCTCGTCCCTTTACTTTTCCTAAAGCCAAACTGATCGTCACGTAGCGCATTCTCAATTTTCTTTTCCATATTCTTGTAAGCAGCTTCGATGCATGAGCTGTTAAGCTGATTGTGCGATAATTCTCGCACTTGTCAGCTCTTGCCGTCTTCGGAATTGTGTGGATGATGCTTTTCCGAAAGTCAGATGGTATGTCGCCAGACTCATATATTCTACACACCAACGTGAATAGTCGTTTTGTTGCCACTTCCCCCAATGATTTTAGAAATTCTGATGGAATGTTGTCTATCCCTTCTGCCTTAATTGACCGTAAGTCCTCCAAAGCTCTTTTAAATTCCGATTCTAATACTGGATCCCCTATCTCTTCTAAATCGACTCCTGTTTCTTCTTCTATCACATCAGACAAATCTTCACCCTCATAGAGGCTTTCAATGTATTCTTTCCGCCTATCTGCTCTCTCCTCTGCATTTAACAATGGAATTCCCGTTGCACTCTTAATGTTACCACCGTTGCTTTTAATGTCACCAAAGGTTGTTTTGACTTTCCTGTATGCTGAGTCTGTCCTTCCGACAATCATATCTTTTTCGATGTCTTCACATTTTTCCTGCAGCCATTTCGTCTTAGCTTCCCTGCACTTCCTATTTATTTCATTCCTCAGCGACTTGTATTTCTGTATTCCTGATTTTCCCGGAACATGTTTGTATAGAGGGTCTATACAAGGGCGCTGTACTTGAGGACAATATGGATATGGAAGAGGATGTAGATGAAGATGAAATGGGAGATACGATACTGCGTGAAGAGTTTGACAGAGCACTGAAAGACCTGAGTCGAAACAAGGCCCCGGTAGTAGACAACATTCCATTAGAACTACTGACGGCCTTGGGAGAGCCATTCATGACAAAACTCTACCATCTGGTGAGCAAGATGTATGAAACAGGCGAAATACCCTCAGACTTCAAGAAGAATGTAATAATTCCAATACAAAAGAAAGCAGGTGTTGACAGATGTGAGAATTACCGAACAATCAGTTTAATAAGCCACAGCTGCAAAATACTAACACGAATTCTTTACAGACGAATGGAAAAACTAGTAGAAGCCGACCTCGGGGAAGATCAGTTTGGATTCCGTAGAAATGTTGGAACACGTGAGGCAAAACTAACCTTACGACTTATCTTAGAAGAAAGATTAAGAAAAGGCAAACCTACGTTTCTAGCATTTGTAGACTTAGAGAAAGCTTTTGACAATGTTGACTGGAATACTCTCTTTCAAATTCTGAAGGTGGCAGGGGTAAAATACAGGGAGAGAAAGGCTATTTACAATTTGTACAGAAACCAGATGGCAGTTATAAGAGTCGAGGGACATGAAAGGGAAGCAGTGGTTGGGAAGGGAGTGAGACAGAGTTATAGCCTCTCCCCGATGCTATTCAATCTGTATATTGAGCAAGCAGTAAAGGAAACAAAAGAAAAGTTCGGAGTAGGTATTAAAATCCATGCAGAAGAAATAAAAACTTTAAGGTTCACCGATGACATTGTAATTCTCTCAGAGAAGTGAAACATGGACGATAATTGGACAACAAGAGAATAGAAGCTTTCGAAATGTGGTGCTACAGAAGAATGCTGAAGATTAGATGGGTTGATCAGATAACTAATGAGGAGGTACTGAATAGGATTGGGAAGAAGAGGAGTTTGTGGCACAACTTGACTAGAAGAAGGGTTCGGTTGGTAGGACATGTTCTGAGGCATCAAGGGATCACAAATTTAGCATTGGAGGGCAGCGTGGAGGGTAGAAATGGTAGAGGGAGACCAAGAGATGAATACACTAAGCAGATTCAGAGGATAGAGTAGCGTGGAGAGCTGCATCAAACCAGTCTCAGGATTGAAGACCACAACAACAACAACATTCAACTCATGTTATAAGGTTTCTCTTCATGTAGATTGCTTGACGTTTCTTTGCTAAGTTATCGTCGTGTGGCGGCGATCCGTCGGTTTACGCTGTGCTGTGAGCATTCGAGGAGGTTACCAACCTGAAAGCTAGGTAGTAGTGCGCGTGTGCATTCCTCTCCTCGCCCCATTTCGCTATTTACATGCGCTGCGTCTCAGTCGCATGCCTACAGTGCGTTTAAACAGCATGAAGTTAAGGTATTTCCCACGCTCTGGCCCGTATCTACATCTACATCTACATGGATACTCTGCAAATCACATTCAAGTGTCTGGCAGAGGGTTCATCGAACCACTTTCACAATTCTCTATTACTCCAACCTCGTATAGCGCGCGGAAAGAATGAAACCTATATCTTTTCCTACGAGCTCTGATTTCCCTTATTTTACCGTTGTGATCGTTCCTCCCTATGTAGGTCGGTGTCAATAAAATATTTTCGCATTCGGAGGAGAAAGCTGGTGATTGGAATTTCGTGGGAAGATTCCGTCGCAACGAAAAACGCCTTTCTTTTAATGATTTCCAGCCCAAATCCTGTATCTTTTCTGTGACACTCTCTCCCATATTTCGCGATAATACAAAACGTGCTGCCTTTCTTTGAGCTTTTTCGATGTACTCCGTCAGTCCTATATGGTAAGGATCCCACACCGCGCAGCAGTATTCTAAAAGAGGACGGGCAAGCGTAGTGTAGGTAGTCTCCTTATTAGGTCTGTCACATTTTCTAATTGTCTCGCCAATAAAACGCAGTCCCTGGTTAGCCGTCCCCGTAACATTTTCTGTGTGTTCCTTCCAATTTAAGTGGTTCGTCAAAGCAGAAGGTTTCGTGTGGATACACCTCCATTTTGTATTTGTATCCTTTGATTATGGTAGCTAGTCGTTCAAAAACATGAGCAAAACGCAATAAAAGCTCCGGCAGTTCTTCTGTAATACAAGCTGACTCTTACCTCAGTGCGCACGATCTCAGGGGATATTTCCTTGCTCAATTCCCTGCATGTTTACAAACATGACGGTAGGACAGAAGAATTGCATTCAAACGTCACCAGTGCATTTTCGTTTGCTTTCTCTGGCGTTTGACTTCCCTAGGTCTACTGAATATTACAATGAAATGAATACCCATAGCTGCATACCGGCGTTGATATAAATCAACGGGGACATGTGTGCCCCGACTGGGACTCGAACCCCGGCTCTCCTGCTTACATGGCAGACGCTCTATTCATCTGAGCCACCGAGGACACATAGGATAGTGCGGCTGCAGGGACTCATCTGTGGCACGCCTCCCGTAAGACCCACATTCGCAACTTATTATCCCGCACTATATTCATAGAGCCCCCGCCCATTATTACTCGCGGCTTTACTGCCGATTCCCGTAAGAGTTCGGGCAGTGTTTGTGCATCTCCACAGAAGAAGGTGGTCAAATGACCGGTGAGCCTTAGCTATATATACAGGGTGGTCCATTGATAGTGACCGGGCCAAAAATCTCACGAAATAAGCATCAAACGAAAAAACTACAAAGAACGAAACTCGTCTAGCTTGAAGGGGGAAACCAGATGGCGCTATGGTTGGCCCGCTAGCTAGACGAGTTTCGTTCTTTGTAGTTTTTTTCGTTTGGCGCTTATTTCGTGAGATATTTGGCCCGGTCACGATCAGTATATATGAAGATGGTATCTGTTCTTTCGGACATGTCCGAAAGAACAGATACCATCTTTATATATCTACTGAATATTGTTAGTTGTTCACAAAGAAATGACACTTCCCCTTACCAATGTCAATTTGTGCTTGGTACTTCCTAAAGGTGTCCATGCCGATAAGCCAGTTTACTATTAACCTTTCAACCACAAGAAAAATGCATTGTAAAGAGAAGCTCTGAATCTGAATAGGAATTCATGCCTGCAATTTTCCGTCTTTAGACTAGCCTCCTACGGCTGATTGGATTTTACAGTTTTGGACTGGAAGCGTCGGTATGTGTCCGCGTTTTTGTAACTGGTCAAACAGACCCTGTGGAATTAGTGGTAGCTCCAGTGTCCAGTATTATGGGTACCCTTAAACCAAACATTTGTGCACTGATTACCCCATGGACTGTGTCTTCATTTCTGTCTACACGGTTGGTAATATTCTCCTGACGCAGGTCATCTTTGATATCACCACAGTCGTCGTGTTTAAAAAACTGCTATTAACTAGTTCCATGCCCCCAGCCTCTTTACTGATCATGAACGGGGGTCTATCGAGACCGGTTCGTGTTTTCCCAATTGCTCTGAGCACTGATCTGTTCGTTAGGGGTAACCACAACTATGTGCACATTACACGTCTGGTTTCGCCAATTAGTATCTTGCACGGTTCTCGATTCGAAATGTCGTTGTCCCTGGCCGCTATTCGAAACGTAATTTTGATTGTGCTGATTATAACCAGATGGCGGCGGATTACTTTGTCGCCTGGTTGCGTTCTGCACTTGCCAGTGGCCGTTCGGATCATTGCCTCCGGTGGGCGGCGCATTGTACGCTTGCTAAATCCTGTCCGACTGAAATTCCGTCCCTGGTTATTTTTATACCCTCGCCTGAATTTTTGCCTCTTTCCATTATCAAATTGGTTCCTGTTGACATTTGACATTGTTGCCGTGGGGATATGGCTGCCAACCGTGTTGGTTGTTGTTGCCACTCCCGCCATGTTGTTCATTAGTTCGTGTGGGTTCTGCCTGCGCACTATCATTTTGTGGTTACACAGGTCTCTCTCCGTAAATAAAATCAATGCAATCGAAAACTGAAAGGATTCCTCAAGGGCAGTGATTAATTTCTCACGTATGTTAGCCGGTGGCAGCTTTTTAATATTTTTAGAACATCTACGTGTGATATCGAGTTCGTCCAGTAATGGGTTTTATTTAGATACTTCTCAGAGTATCTTCTGAGCCCTCTGTACTTACACTTTGCGCCTCAGTCTCTCTTATACTGCGATGGACCAGAACTTGTCTAAGAATGCGCTTTCGAACTGTTATTAGGTGTGCACCTTTCCGCCATGTCAGCGGCCCACAGCAAGAGATCTCCGCGTGTATAAACTACCACAAAGCTTATCATCTGTTATTCGGTCTAATTTCTTCGGAAAACATTCCGGATGGCTCTTATGAACACTACTGGGTTTGTTTGCTTATCTTCGGAAGAAAGAATCGGAGACCGCCTGTGTCATAATAAACCTTCATCTGCTAGCAAAGTAGGAAGGCATGCAGCACTGTCCCTTGCCGGCGTGGCATTGTTTTGATGTATCGGATCGTATTCCGATACAGGGTTTAACTGTCAGTCCCATATGACTGCTGTATGTTTTCCCGATCTGTACAAAATACTTTTGCCAATGAGTCTTGTCTGCATAAAATGGTGGACAGTGCTTCCACAGCAGCAGCAGCAGCAGTTCGGCGAATAAATTCAGTAAGAGCTAATCAGAATGCTCCATTGTCCTCCCCGATAGCTGAGTGGTCAGCGTGACGGATTGCCGTCCTACGGGCCCGGGTTCGATTCCCGACTGGGGCGCCGGCCGCTGTGGCCATGCGGTTCTAGGCGCTACAGTCTGGAACCGCGCGACCGCTACGGTCGCAGGTTCGAATCCTGCCTCGGGCATGGATGTGTGTGATGTCCTTAGGTTAGTTAGTTTTAATTAGTTCTAAGTTCTAGGGGACTGATGACCTCAGAATTTAAGTCCCATAGTGCTCAGAGCCATTTGAACCATTTGAATCCGGCTGGGGCGGGGATTTTCTCCTCTCAGGGACTGGGTGTTGTGCTGTGGCTCTGAGCACTATGGGACTCAACGTCTATGGTCATCAGTCCCCTAGAACTTAGAACTACTTAAACCTAACTGACCTAAGGACATCACACAACACCCAGTCATCACGAGGCAGAGAAAATCCCTGACCCCGCCGGGAATCGAACCCGGGAACCCGGGCGCGGGAAGCGAGAACCGCACGACCACGAGCTGTGGACAGTTGTGCTGCCTTCATCATCATTTCATCCCCATCCGGCGCGCAGGTCGCCCACTGTGGCGTCGAATGTAATAAGACCTGCACCAAGGCGGCCGGGCCTGCCCCGCAAGGGGCCTCCCGGCCACTGACGCCAAACGGTCATTTCCATTTCAGAATGCTCCATTTACAAGCCATTCTTTGTACAGGGCACAAGATCCTCTGGAGACTGGTTCGAATAAGAGGGGGAAAGTTATCTACTGGAAGTTCTGTGAGTAACATGATATCTTCTTTGTTTGAGTGTTCAGAGACACGTCCAAGCAGACCATCCACCTCTCAAGGGATGCTGTCCCTCGGCCGCCATTGTGGTTTTAGAGCATCTCCAGACCAAAAGCTGAAGAACATCGAAAATTCACCGAAAACTCTAGCCATTTTTCTCGTCTGTAAGACAGTACTTCAAAATTCTGTTTGAGTAATTGTTCCGACTTTCCCGTCTGTGACTCGAGAATTGAAGAAAGTAACGTCCGTGACTCCAGCAGCGGCAAATGTAAAACTAAGCCCACTCACCGTTTCAATAAAGTAATGAACACAACAGCTGTAGAACTCAGACAGTTTTTGCTCTCTCTGGCAGTGTCTTCAAACAAGCAGCTGAAACTCAAAAAGTTGTGCGCATCCGGTTTAGAGTTACAGGGACATTTATTTAGACTTCCAAATATCGTCGTTTTGGCGTGTAACATCAGATCCTGCAGCTGATGTTGGTATCGGGATCTATTTCCCACAAAAGCATTTGAAGTGTCTCAGGGAGGTTTCACAAGTTTGTCGCAATCTTTTTAGAGTCTGTGTTCAAGTGTACTTGTCGTGATACTCGTCAGAATAAAATGTGTAATTGTTTAAATATTCTCACATCATCTGAAGGGCTGTCTCTCTCTCTCTCTCTTTGTGCAGTAGTACATTTAGTTGCTGTGATACCCTCGTTATGTATGTGACGATATTCCACAGCACCACATGTAATAACTCCTGAAGCAGTTCATGTTCATTGACAAAGGTTATTCATGCACCAGGTATTGGAAGGATGAGGGCTGCGCGTATTTCCAACACGACAGGAAGTGCTTATCATGTGGCCTTACGGCTACCGCATAACCGTGCTGTAAGCCGACACGAAGACTCTGGGGGGCAGGGAGCTAAGCGCATTGCCTCTCTTCCAGCGGGGTGCAGAAACTCTGGAGTGAATGTCTTGCCTCTTATGCTTTGGAAGACTGACTGGACTTTCATCGACTGGTCTAGAGTTACAGCACACGCATTTATCAGTGTCAGTTGTGAAATGTAACTTAGTCCATCTTCATTATTTCATGAAGCGTATTCTTCTTCACCAAATATCATTGCTCTCGAAACAGTCCCCAAATGCATGATTACAGCTAATATGCTCCTTCATCTCCAGCACAAACATGTCTTCTATTGAGCACAGTAAACAATTACATTCGTCCCAGTTCAACAGCTAGCCACAGTCTGAATCCTTATATCTCCATTTTATCCCTAGAACGCAATCTAGGATTACATCACGGGATGGGTGAGGGCCGACAGCGTCCTCTGGTGCTGGTGTTGTGAACCAGATCACTTCAACTCTGGACCTCATGGTGAATACACCAGATGGAGCTACTGTCTATGACAACTCAAATTGTTTAAATAAACATCCAACAGCCCAGCACAGACTAAGTACTTTTCCCACCAATTTCCAGGTAGGGAGGGGTGGGGAGAGGACGGTTCAAATGGCTCAAATGGCTCTGAGCACTATGGGACTTAACATCTGAGGTCATCAGTCCCCTAGACTTAGAACTACTTAAACCTAACTAACCTAAGGACATCACACACATCCATGCCCGAGGCACGATTCAAGCCTGCGAACATAGCAGCAGCGCGGTTCCTGATTGAAGCGTCCAGAACCGCTCGACCACAGCGGCCGGTGGAGAGGAAGGGAGGGGGGGGGGGGCGGGAGGGGAGGAGAGTAGGTTAGTGGAAGTAGCCCAGTTGACCTACTTTCCTGCCAAAATTTGATCTCCCATAGGACGTGAGTGTGGCATGCCACAGCTATGACCGCCATCTTGGATCGGCCATCTTGAATTAATCTGGCAATAACGCAGGGTATCGCAGGCCGCTGTGGTCGAGCGGTTCTAGGTGTTTCAGTCCGGAACGGCGCGACTGCTACGGTCGCAGGTTCGAATCCTACCTTGGGGCATGGATGTGTGTGATGTCCTTAGTTTAGTTAGGTTTAAGTAGTTCTAACAAGGGAACCTCCCCATCGCACCCCCCTCAGATTTAGTTATAAGTTGGCACAGTGGATAGGCCTTGAAAAACTGAACACAGATCAATCGAGAAAACAGGAAGAAGTTGTGTGGAACTATGAAAAAAATAAGCAAAATATACAAACTGAGTAGTCCATGCTAACGATAGGCAACATTAAGGAGAGTAGAAGCTCAGTAGCGCCGTGGTCCTGTGGTTAACGCGAGCAGCTGTGGAACGATAGGTCCTTGGTTCAAGTCTTCCCTCGATTGAGAATTTTAATTTTTTATTTTCAGACAACTATCAAAGTTCAGGCACTCACACACAATCAACTTCGCTCTCCAAAATTCCATGACATGTTCAGATTTTCTTGGACATATGCAGGATTTGACGGTCTACACACGGAAAAATTTGAAAAAGTTAAAAACATATGTTTTGACAGAGCACAGGGAAAGCTGTGCGACTGTGAAACTGTTGCATTCATTTGTTGCAGTTTATGTGAGAAACTCTTATGTTTTCATCACTTTTTTGGGAGTGATTATCACATCCACAAGAAAACCTAAATCGGGCAAGGTAGAAGAATCTTTTTACCCATTCGCCAAGTGTACAAGTTAGGTGGGTCGACAACATATTCCTGTCATGTGACGCACATGCCGTCACCAGTGTCGTATAGAATATATCAGACGTGTTTTCCTGTGGAGGAATCGGTTAACCTATGACCTTGCGACCAAATGTTTCCGGTTCCCATTGGTGAGGCACGTCCTTTCGTCTACTAATCGCACGGTTTTGCGGTGCGGTCGCAAAACACAGACACTAAACTTATTACAGTGAACAGAGACGTCAATGAACGAACGGACAGATCATAACTGCGAAAATAAAGAAATTAAACTAGAGGGAAGACTTGAACCAAGGACCTCTCGTTCGACAGCCGCTCACGCTAACCACGGGACCACGGCGCTCCTCGTCTCACACTTTCCTTGTGTTGCTTATCTTGCACATGGACTACTCTGTTTGTACATTTTGCTTATTTTTTCATAGTTCCACACAACTTCTTCCTGTTTCTTGATTGATCTGTGTTCAATTTTTCAAGGCCTATCCACTGTGCCAACTTATAACTAAATCTGAGGGGGGTGCGATGGGGAGATTCCCTTGTAAGTTCTAGGGGACTGATGACCTCAGATGTTAAGTCCCATAGTGCTCAGAGCCATTTGAACCAATGCAGGGTATTGCCACACCGGCTTCGACCTGCTACTCCGGATACCAAAGGATGGCCAAAGTTTCACCATCACACACGCTTCCCAAATTTTAATAATTAACTGTTGTTATGTAGAATTTCCTGTAGTTACCTAATTACATACATGAGATTCCAGAAAGAGGGTATGAGGCGAGTAATGGAGGAAATAAATCTCTGAGGATGGGTCGTAAGTCATACTTCGATAGCTCATCTGGTAGAGCACTTGCCGACGAAAGGCAAAGGTTCCAATTTTGAGTCTCGGTCCGGCACACAGGTTCAGTCTGCCAGGAACATCCATACATTACATTTACAGAACTGTATTCAGATCCCCAAACGTTAACGTATTTACTCCCTCTCTTCAATTCCTGCTGTCGATTTAATCAGTGCGCCGTACCCGGTTCATAATGAGCGACCTGCTGCCTCTATTTACAAGCACTGCTTGGCGTGGCAACTATCAATCTTCTTCACGTCTCGCGCGGTATCACCGGCTGTGTAGGCTCACGTCCGCTTGTTTACAAACAGGTCTCCCCAGCAGCTGGCGGTACTATAGCGCATAGATCAATGGTTCTCAACCTGCGGTAATTTACCCCCTCTAAGGGATAAAAAAAATAGGTTCAGTAATGTTTGTGACTCGAAACCGAACTATTTTCAAATGATAATTACTATCATCATCACTATTTCGAAAAACTGTAATGCTGATTACATAAGGTACCAATAATTACATTTTTTATTTCAAATACTAGCATTAACGCATGATACAATGAGGTGGAGGTTACAGCTTGTGAAACGAATGTATGAATTTCGTCCTTGTTTCTCACATAGTCCACCTACTGTACATATACTTCGTATCACACATCTGCGACAGAAAAATTGATACACACATGCTTAAATACCTCATGAAAATGCTTTCTCCCAGTTGTATGTAGTTCTCACAGTTGGCCAGGAACTGCTACATTATTTACTTCACTGCAATAAGCGATTTTATTGAGATTACTACACAGCAGTAATTATGTATTGGCTACTACATTACTATGCTGAAGTGGTCAGACGCAAAGCATTGCCAGCCTAAAGTCTTCTAATTTCTACCATTTTAGGGGCAAAGAGACCAGGAATGTAGTGGTACACAAGCCGTAGGTATAGTATGCCCCCAGTGACTTGTTTGTTTTTAAAACTGGGTTGTAGGGTGTGAGTGAAGCAAACGTCACCAGGAAGAGGGGTGGTGCCGGGAAAGTACATTTTGTAGTAAGTATCTACAATCAATGCGGGTAATTAGCTTTCTTTTCTGGGAAGGAGTTGTAAGTAACATTCGCGTTACTTCATCTGTCTATAAATAAAAATAAAATGTTGTTAGAATAAAGCGGAACCACTTGCCTCATTGACTCATTATTTGGGGGTTTAATAAGACACCTACGAAAAGTAAATATCATCTTGCATCATTAAAAAAATAAAATCATTCAAAGAAAATTCTTTCTCATTGTCAAGTTTAGTTGGGCGCTAATGTGGCAGATGGTTGGTGGAGGTGAGTGAATACTAGCCAATATCTGACTGTACTCAGGGCTGACAGTCTCAGAAAGATTGGGAACCATTGGTTGGTTCAAATGGTTCAAATGGCTCTGAGCACCATGGGACTTAAAATCTGTGGTCATCAGTCCCCTAGAACTCAGAACTACTTAAACCTAACTAACCTAAGGGCAACACACACATCCATGCCCGAGGCAGGATTAGAACCTGCGACCGTAGCGGTCACGCGGTTCCAGACTGAAGCGCCTAGAACCGCACGGCCACACCGGCCGGCCGGGAACCATTGGCATAGACAATGTACTACTCGTCTTCAACTATGAATGTTTGCTCCAGCTAATAATCACCCTTCTCCGTCGGTGGGTGACTGTCGTAAATGTAGTGTGCGCTCTTAAGTTCACTGAACTACATTCGTGCATCACACAAAATTCATATTGTGACGTAACACGTAGAAAATGGCTTACGAGAACACAATGTCTACGCCAAACATAGCAAAACCTCGCCTCTTAAATAAAATCTCCAGATTTATTGTCCTCTCGTATTATATGGGCCTTCTTGATTGATGTTTCTTGCTTATTAATTACTGCAGTTCATTTGATGGTTTCTTCTCTCGTTGCTTAGCTATATGCAGTGGCATCTTTTCCTTCGAGTCAGCATTATCTTCCACTCCTCTTTCTCCTGTTTCGTTTCGTTCAATCAACAAAAGAATTCTTGCGCTTTCTACAAATGCTTTAACTCCCACACATTTGAAAGTTTTGACTCTTCCAGCTTCGAGTAACATATAGCAGATGCTTCCTTGAGCTCTTGCCTCTTTCTACAGAAATACTCGCTGGTAGATCCTCTTACAGCAGCAGAGATTTTCGCTGAAGTATTTCCTGTCTCTTCTTACCTCCAATGGTATTGTACGTATATAAAGCTCCGTTTATGGCTCTGAGCACTATGGGACTTAACATCTATGGTCATCAGTCTCCGTTTATGCAAAAGTTTATGTTTACTAATTACATTTTCTGTTGCATCTGTGTTCTTCGCTGTAACGTTTTCTTCATCGCTCTGCCTTCCAGCACATAGCACGTTTACTGGATCTTGTTTCTTCTGAAAGGTAAGCTCGATAACAAAATTCCCTATTAACGCTGATCTCTGCACTGTAATCTCCTTTGCTTCACCTTCCTCTGCCCCTTCGCCCTCATTTTTGTCTACGTTTCTTTCTCTTCTTATTCTCTCTTGAATTCTTTCTACTCTTCATCTCCCACTACCATTGTATCTACTATACCTTCGTTTCACTCATTCTACTGCATTCATATTTCCATGACAATGTCTCTGTATCATACATCAGTATCATCACCTTCTCCATTTCCATCTTCTGCAACATTACTATCTCCAAACTCTTCGACAAATCCCTCACTCTTTTCTCCATTCTCAGCTCATCTCTTCTTCTCTTTCGCTCAGCCCACGCATGTTCCGCTTTCGGCCACTGTACACCTTTGCAGGTGCACGCGCGCACGCACACGGGGGAGAAGCCGCACCAGTGCGCCGAGTGCGGGAAGTCGTTCAGCCAGCTGCGCAACTACAAGTACCACGTGTCGGTGCACGCGGGCACGCAGGAGTTCGCCGCCGTCTGCCCCGAGTGCGGTAAGGTGTTCAACGACCGCGGCTACCTCAGCTCGCACATGAAGATCCACCGCAACCGCAAGGAGTACGCCTGCGCCGACTGCGGGCGCCGCTTCAACCAGCGAGTCGCCTACAACGCGCACGTGCGCATACACACGGGGGAGCGGCCGCACGCGTGCACGCTCTGCGACAAGGCCTTCACGCGCTCGGTACTACTCAAGCAGCACATGCGTAGGCACACCGGTGAGAAGCCCTTCACCTGTGAGGTACGTTTTGGGAACTACGTATACTTCCGGTTAGTCTTACTTTCCCTGACTAACCTTTTCGTGTACATCTCCAAACCGGACCTTCTCGTATAGGGTAATGGGCAATGATATAGTTTGCAGGGCACGGATATAGGCCAGATTCGGATCCAATCTGCACAGCGGATTAACAACTATCAGGCAGTTTCCCTCCCTCGTTTAGGCAAATGCTGTTGACATGATACACAGACAGATGGTACACAGGATTTCCCTAACATAGATTACCTTAGCAGCTTCAGGAAGGACATCACACCACCAAGTTATACAATAAAAACATAATTATTCATTCCTGAAAAAGTAGACACTGTACTAGACGTGAAAAGAAGAGAACAGATTACCTTTTAAAACCAGTTGGATTGCTTTCTATTCATTTCGCTGTATTTATTGTTATGTGGATTAACTAGGACGTAAATCACTGAAAATATTAGAAACTTTAAGATGGCCTTCAGAGTATGGACGTAGATGTAGGTTTCTGGCACTACATACACTGAAGAGCCAAAGAAACTGGTACACCTGCCTAATATCGTGTAGGGCCCCCGCGAGCACGCAGAAGTGCCGGAACACGACGTGGCATGGACTCGACTAATGTCTGAAGTAGTGCTGGAGGGAACTGAAACCACGAATCCTTAAGGGCTGACCATAAATCCGTAAGAATACGAGCTGGTGGAGATCTCTTCTGAACAGCACGTTGCAAATAATCCCAGATATGCTAAAAAATATTCATGTCTCGGGAGTTTGGTGGTCAGCGGAAGTGTTTAAACTCAGAAGAGGTTCCTGGAGACACTGTGTAGCAACTCTTCACGTGTTGGGTGTCGCATTGTCCTGCTGGAATTGCCCACGACCTTCGGAATGCATAATGGACAGTAATTGGTGCAGGTGATGGTTCAAACGGCTCAAAGCGCTATGGGACAACATCTGAGGTCATCAGTCCTCTACACTTAGAATTACTTAAACCTAACTAACCTAAGGACATCACACACATCCATGCCCAAGGTAGGATTCGAACCTGCGACCGTAGCAGCAGCGCAGTTTCGGACTGAAGCGCCTAGAACCGCTCGGCCACAGCGGCCGGCGATGCAGGTGATCAGATACGATGCTTACGTAAGAATCACCTGTCAGAGTTATATCTAGACGTATCAGGGGGTCCCATATGACCCCAATTACACACGCCCCACACTATTCCAGAGCCTCCAACAGCTTGAACAGTCCTTTGCTGACATGTAGGGTCCATGGATTCATGAGGTTGTCTCCTTACCCGTACGCATCCATCTGTTCGATACAATTTGAAACGAGACTCGTCCGACCAGGTAACACGTTTCCAGTCATCAACAGTCAATTGTCGTTGTTGACGGGCCGAGGGGAGGCGTAAAGCTTTCTGTCGTGCAGTCTTGTAGGGTACACGAGTGGGCCTTCGGCTCCGAAAGCCCATATCGATGATGTTTCGTTGAATGGTTCGCAAAATGGCCCAGCATTGAAATCTGCAGAAGTTTGCGGAAGGGTTGCCCTTCTTTCATGTTGAACGATTCTCTTCAGTCGTCGTTGGTCCCGTTGTTGCGCGATATTTTTCCGGTCGCAGTGATGTCGGAGATTTGATATTTTATCGGATTCCTGATATTCACAATACACTCGTGAAATGGTCGTATGGAAAATCCCCACTTCATTGCTACTTCAGTGATGCTGTGACCCATCGCTCCTGTGCCGAACATGACAGACCGCAGCTCGTGGTCTCGCGGTCGCGCTCTCGCTTCTCGAGCACGGTGTCCCGGGTTCGATTCCCGGCGGGGTCAGGGATTTTCACCTGCCTCAAGATGACTGGGTGTTTGTGTTGTCCTCATCATTCTATCATTATTCATGAAAGTGACGAGATTGGACTGAGCAAAGGTTGGGAATTTGTACGGGCGCTGATATTCGCGCAGTTGAGCGCCCCCAAACCAAACATCATCATCATCGAATATGACAGCGCGTTCAAACTGACTTAAGTCTTGACAACCTGCCATTGCAGCAGCAGTAAGCCATCCAGCAACTGCGCCAGACACTTGTTGTCTTATATAGGCGTTGCCGACTGCAGCGCAGTATTCTGCCTATTTACGTATCTCTGTATCTGAATACGCATGCCTGTAGCAGTTTCTTTGGCGCTTTAGTGTATTTAAACATCTTTTTCAATAGCATTTATTTGCGCAAGACATTGAAATGATAAACGGGAGAGGTGTTCAAATCTCAATCCTAACATTATCGTTTAAGTTTTCATTGGTTACCCGAAATGACTTCAATGAATTTTGGAATGGTTGACGAAACAACATCACTATCACTATCCACTCTCATGCTGTATGAACTGAAATAACACATGGACTCTAATCTTTTTCCCCTATCGTTGAAGTTCCTAATACGAAGTTGGAATGTTCTTCTAAGTCATTACATTTCAGTTATAAACCGGAACACATTGGTGATGAACTTCAACAACTGTATTGCCTTTCACAGTTTTTCATCGGATGTCAGTGTGAACCTCACTCTTGTCTGTTATTACTCTCAGCACAGCCATTTGGAACTCAAATTGAAAATTAATTCTTTTAATGCCAATTAGATTGACTTCTGTTCAAGTTGCAATATTTCTGAAATGTGTGGGTTAACTGATGTACAATTTGTAACGTGGCTTTTAGAGTGTAGATGTAGGTTTTTTGGCGCTAAGTATGTAAAACTTTTTCGCATTAAAATTTTGTTTGCGCCAAAGACTGGGGTGATATATGGGAGAGGTATTCAGATCTCAATTCTGACATCGTGATTTTAATTTTTATTGTTCTCCGAAAATCACTTCAGGGAATTATAGGACTGGTTGGTGAAAGAACATACTATCACTTTCCTTTTTCACCCTCCATGAACTTAAACACCACATGGACTCAAACCTTATTCCTTTATCATTTAAGCGCCTTGAAATTAGTGATGTCAACATATTTGATAAACATGTTCCTTATTTATGCAGAGAGGCTATTAGCTGTATATGATGAAAGGACACAGTTTTTCGTCTAAAGGACTATATCGATTTCGTTGGGATACACAGAGGTCCTACACAAATACTGTTGTACTGTAAACCATTTCTATACTGGAACATTCATCACCATCTGTTTTGAGTAATACAAACCAATTGCTAGTGTCTCTCAGGAGATGTAAACATTGGTAGTGTGCATTCAACTGAATAGAAAATGTAATGAGCCTTCGTCCTTTCCTGTTTCAAAAACTCATTGTCATGATTAATTGCTATTTAGGGTAGGCCACTGTTCATTAATTTCAGTTGAATCAGTTTTTCAGTGCAGTAAGTAAATTGACCAGTGAATATACTTTTTACTTTCAATTTTTAAAGTTGCTGATACAAAGTTGGAATGATGTTCCTCACAGCATTTTAGCTATAAACCGGAAGATATTAGTGATGAACTGTAGCAGCTGTATTGCCATTCACAATTTCAAATCGGATCTCAATGCGAACCTCACACTTGTCCTTTATTACTCTCAGCACAACCACTTTGATCCCATATTTAAACCTAAAAATTTTAAAACCAATTATATTGATTTCTACTGACTTTCTTGTATTTCTAGTTATCTGGATTAACTAGGATATTAATCATTAAAAAAGATTTACAAACTGCAGGATGGCTTTCACTGTATAGATGTAGGTCTAGGTTTCTGACGCTGAGTATTTATAACGTTTCTTTGCAACAAAATTTGTTTGTGCAATACACTGTGGTGATATATGGGAGAGTTACTGAAATCTCAGTCCTAACATCACGATTTCAATATTCATTGGTCTTCTAAACTAGCTTCAGTGAATTCTGGAATGGTTGGTGAAACAACATCACTGTCTCTTTCCACTTTCATCCTTCGTGAACTGAAATAGCGCATGAGTGGTAGGGCAAAGAGAGCATCAGGCAACTTTGTTAGTGTGGCTTGCATACATTCAGGGGCAAACTCGATTGATTTCTAGCCCCCTCCCCTTAATTTATTGTTCCGCTATGTGGTTTGTAGCCCCCCAAGAGTAATCCATATGAGAAAAAACCCACCTGTGCCCCTCCCCTGCCGCCTCACCCATCCTCTGGGAACTTACAACCCTCCCCTCCTCCCCCTGGCTGATACAAGCATATTTTCAGGCCTGAGTTATTCAAATAACCCCCTCCCACTTTATCAATTTGATTGACTAATTAATTAAATTGACCAATTAAATAACGCCTCCTCCTCTGGGAAATCCTCCAGCCACCCCGCCGGCCGAAGTGGCCGTGCGGTTAAAGGCGCTGCAGTCTGGAACCGCAAGACCGCTACGGTCGCAGGTTCGAATCCTGCCTCGGGCATGGATGTTTGTGATAGGTTAGTTAGGTTTAACTCTTCTAAGTTCTAGGGGACTAATGACCTCAGCAGTTGAGTCCCATAGTGCTCCGAGCCATTTGAACCATTTTGAACCAGCCATCCCCCTCCCCTTCCCCAACTGGAAATTGGTGGGAAAAAGACTCAGTTGATTGGCCATTTGCTGGGATATCGATTGCAGTGTATGGAATATTCTTTAAAGAATTTCTGGTAGACAAGGCAATGTATGGAACATTGTGTATTTTAGCAATTTGTGGGATCCAAGGTGGTATATTAAATATAGTTTTTTTCTTTATTTATTCAAAGAAAATGTCGGGAAATCAGTTGCAGTTATGTGATGTTGTTTATACAATTTCTGGTAGTCCAAGTAATGGTGGAATATTGTATATTTAAAAAAGTTATGGGATACAAGGCATTGTTTGGAATATAGTTTATTTATTTATCTAAAAATTGACTGCAGTGTGTGGAACACTGCTTATTTATACATGTTGTGGGTGACAAGGCAGTAAGCGATATTTAAACAATTGGACTTTTTTTTAATTTCACGATGAATACCATCAACATAACCCACCAAATGTAATGACACTGTTAAAAATCTTCCACATCGAATGCAGGGCATTTCACGCGCACGCCTTGACCATTTTGTCTGGCCAGCCACTTCACATATTGCTAATTGCACAGGCCACACTATGCCCGCTCGGACCTCCTGACCACTGCCGGCCGCACCAGCCGCCAGCTGCCTCATGTGACGTGCATACTGCATGTCACGCTAATACCCAAACAAAGAGTCAGGTGGCGGACACCCTTTGATATTTGATACCCAAGATATTCCGCCAGAACACACGCTCTCCCTCCCTCTCTCTCTCTCTCAAGTGGATGCCTCCTGTTTGTATGAACCATCATATGCAAACACACACAGACCATCAGGTCTCCCCACCCCTCCTCCTTTCCATCTCTGTCACTTTCACCCCTCATGCAGACATGGCACGGGTAGTCGGTACATTCTTTTGCTCTCACACTTCCATTGCTGCGGAAACCTGCAGCGGATGGAACAAAGACATTCTAGAAGATGTAGGTAGAGTCTGTTATGTACCACACTAAACCCAACTTTGTCCTAAACGAAGTAGTGGATACCACATCCTTTGCGTACGGTCAGTTTTGCGTCCTATTGGTGGATTATTTTTTGTCATCAGTCTTCTGATTGGTTTGAAGTGTCCTGCCACGAATTTCTCTCCTGTGCTAACCTCTTCATCTCAGAGTAGCACTTGCAACCTACGTCCTCAATTATTTTCAGGATGTATTCAAATCTCTGTCCTCCTCTACTGTTTTTGCCCTCTACAGCTCCCTCTAGTACCATGGAAGTCATTCCCTCATGTCTTAACGAATGTCCTATCATCCTGTCCCTTCTCCTTATCAGTCTTTTCCACATATTCCTTTCCTCTCAGACTCTGTGTACAACCTCCTCATTCCTTATCTTATCAGTCCACCTAAGTTTCAACATTCGTCTGTAGCACCACATCTCAGGTGCTTAGATTCTCTTCTGTTCCGGTTTTCCCACAGTCCATGTTTCACTACCATTCAATGCTGTACTCCAGATGTACATTCTCAGAAATTTCTTCCCCAAATTAAGGTCAATATTTAATATTAGCAGACTTCTGTTGGCCAGGAATGCCTTCTTTGCTATAGCTAGTCTGCTTTCGATATTCTCCTTGCTCCGTCCGTCATTGGTTATTTTGCATCATAGGTAGCAGAATTCCTTAACTTCATCTACTTCTTGACCGTCAATACTGATGTTAAGTTTCTCGCTGTTCTTATTTCTACTACTTCTCATTACCTTCGCCTTTCTTCGATTTACTCTCAATCCATACTGAGTACTCATTAGACTGTTCATTCCGTTCAGCAAATCATTTAATTCTTCTTCACTTTCACCCAGGATAGCAATTCGTGAATACTAGCACTATTATATTTGGAGGATTTGATGCCGCAAATGCCTGGTTTCCAACCCTACTTTTCCTCTTCCAGACTTTTCCCCCTTGCCTCCTATTGGTTTATACTGGCACAATTATGTCATTTAGCAGGAAGTCCATTACGTTGGAGGTAGCTGAAAATTTCAGATTTCAGCTCAGTTGCATATTATGTCCTGAAACAATTTGCGCCACGCGGTGTAGCCGCGCTGTCTAAGGCGTCTTGTCACGGACCGCGCGGCTCCCCCCGTCGGAGGTTCGAGTCCTCCCTCGGGCATGGGTGTGTCTGTGTGTGTGTGTTGTCCATAGCGTAAGTTAGTTTAAGTTAGATTAAGTAGTGTGAAACCTTAGGGACCGATGACCTAAGCAGTTTGGTCCCATAAGATCTTACCACAAAATTACAAACAATTTGCGGGAGCGGCTGGATAGACGAGAGCTCGCAATACCGCTATCGGAAACAACAAATTGATAAATCTAGAATTTGATGTTGCAATTGGGTTTTTAAACGACTGTACAATTCCTAAATTGGTTCTCTCCCCTACATTCAGAATGGAGAGGAAGGTCCTAGTGCATGATAGGATAGAGACAACGACAACAAGAACAACAAATACCACTGCAACACAGAGTCCACTGCAGGGTATTGCAATCCAATCCGTCGGATGTTACTGAAACACTCGTGCGTCCCTTGCACTCATGTCTCGATATCCACACGCAGTGCCACAGGCCAGAGAGTTGCACAGAGTCGGTTGCCCCCAGGGATACATGTCTCGGCGATTGCGGCAGCTCAGAAGCCGCACTCTGCCCACTGGAGAGGAACGCCTGGCCATGGAGAGCATCTGAGTGTGGAGTTGGCAGAAGAGCCAACACCGTGTTACGAGTGGAGGCGTTCTAGCTCACGCAGGCTGGCGTGAGGAGGGAAGGACTATACTGACGTGAGGTCTGGAACATGACAAGGAATTAGAATTCAGAAAGCTGTTGTAATCAGTTTGATACTTAACTGTAATCCATTAATGATGAACGTCGCTCTTGACGGTACATGATGCACAATATTTTCTGTTCAGAATACATTCATAGTAACTGAATATAGCGCCTTGCTAGGTCGTAGCAAATGACGTAGCTGAAGGCTATGCAAAACTGTCGTCTCTGCAAATGAGAGCGTATGTAGACAGTGAACCATCGCTAGCAAAGTCGGCTGTACATCTACATCTACATCTGCATTTATACTCCGCAAGCCACCCAACGCTGTATGGCAGAGGACACTTTACGTGCCACGGTCATACCCTCCCTTTTTCTGTTCCAGTCGCGTATGGTTCGCGGGAAGAACGACTGTCTGAAAGCCTCCGTGCGCGCTCTAATCTCTCTAATTTTACATTCGTGATCTCCTCGGAAGGTATAAGTAGGGGGAAGCAATATACTCGATACCTCATCCAGAAACGCACCCTCTCGAAACCTGGCGACCAAGCTACACCGCGATGCAGAGCGCCTCTCTTGCAGAGTCTGCCATTTGAGTTTGCTAAACATCTCCGTAACGCTATCACGGTTACCAAATAACCCTGTGACGAAACGCGCCGCTCTTCTTTGGATCTTCTCTATCTCCTCCGTCAACCCGATCTGGTACGGATCCCACACTGATGAGCAATACTCAACTATAGGTCGAACGAGTGCTTTGTAAGCCACCTCCTTTGTTGATGGACTACATTTTCTAAGGACTCTCCCAATGAATCTCAACCTGGCACCCGCCTTACCAACAATTAATTTTATATGATCATTCCACTTCAAATCGTTCCGCACGCATACTCCCAGATATTTTACAGAAATAACTGCTACCAGTGTTTGTTCCGCTATCATATAATCATACAGTAAAGGATCCTTCTTTCTATGTATTCGCAATACATTACATTTGTCTATGTTAAGGGTCAGTTGCCACTCCCTGCACCAAGTGCCTATCCACTGCAGATCTTCCTGCATTTCGCTACAATTTTCTAATGCTGCAACTTCTCTGTATACTACAGCATCATCCGCGAAAAGCCGCATGGAACTTCCGACACTATCTATATATATTGCGAAACTGGGGCGAGTGCTAGGGAGTCTCTCTAAACTAGACCTGCCGTGTGGCGGCGCTCGGTCTGCAATAACTGATAGTGGCGACAAGCGGGTCCGACGTATACTAACGGACCGCAGCCGATTTAAAGGCTACCACCTAGCAAGTGTGGTGTCTGGCGGTGACACCACACTGGGGATGACTGGAGTGGTTGAAATTTGGATGTTACCAACATACAACGCCAGCGTCAGTGATCGATATTGAATCAACTCAAATACCGACATAACAATCGAAGAATACTCGAAACACGCGCGATCGCAAACAAAGCCCACCTACTGAGTATTGGTTCTCTATTCACCTAGCCAGAGGGCGCAACGGCAGGAACTTGCCCCAACAGCTGCGGACAACAACCGATTGGCCGGCCGGCTGGAACTTTTCTTTGTACCCCCCTCCCCCCCCCCCCCCCCCCACCCCAGCTGACGAGGGCCTGACGAGGCTGGAAATGCCCATTCGACAATGAATATCACTATTACCTCAAGAGATACACTGTTGTTAAAAAAATGCAATAACTGTTCTGTAATGTGAAACTTCCTGGCAGATTAAAACTGTGTGCTCGACCGAGACTCCAACTAGGGAACTTTGCCTTTCGCGAGCAAGTGCTCTACCAACTGAGCTACCCAATCACGACTCACGGCACCTCCTCACAGCACCTGGTCTCCTACGTTCCAAACTTTACAGAAGCTCTCCTTGGTACAGCACTTGCCAGCGAGAGGCAAAGGTGAGTTCCAGTACAGCGGTATGGGGCCGAGGCAGTTTTAGATAAGTTTTACAGTCTGACGATAATTTATGGATTTGTAGTTTTAGCTTGACGATGTCCACTATGGACAAACGGTAGTTGCTGTTATTCTGAAGAAGGTTGAGTTATCCCGACTGAAACCTAGGTATGACTGGGTGTTGTGTGATGTCCTTAGCTTAGTTAGGTTTAAGTAGTTCTAAGTTCTAGGGGACTGATGACCATAGATGTTAAGTCCCATAGTGCTCAGAGCCATTTGAACCATTTGAAACCAAGGTAAATTCTAGGTAAACGGTGCAACTGAGGCTGTTGATCATTAAAATTAAAATTTATTCTCAATACACTACGTCCAGGATATGGTTCGAAGGTGGATCCACCACGCACTGTATCCTGAAATGAATTCCATTTCCGAAGGTGGATCCACCAGCGGGAGAATTAGGTCATGGGAGCCATCTTTGATACATACACAGACATAGCCATACATAACATAGAGAAAATGCACTGCAACTGTAGAATATGTGGTTGGAGGTGACTGGTTGGAGGTAACTGGATGTATTTAATACAGTGCCATAATATACCGTCCAACCAGAAAAATAGTACATTTGTGTTAGGTGTTGACAAGCAATCCAAGAATGCGTGGCGAAAAGTGGTCATTATTGCATGGGCAGAAGGGGCATAAAATCGATAAAATGACGAAAATTGATGGAAATACATATAAATTCAGGGAAAATATGTCAAAGTGCGGAGAAATTGAGGGGGAGTGAGGGAGTACTTGCATATGTTCTGCTTGTTGCAGCAACATTCTTGTATATGGGGACGAGTATGTGACAGCAGTAGGAAAAAGAGAAAAAGTACACATGTACGGATACACGTCTGGAAAGCTATATTGGGGATGCGTCACGAAGACTGTTTTCCTTTGGTGTGGAAGGAAGTAGTTTTACCGTATTAAAGTTTGTCACTGTAGTGTGTGGGATAGAAAACTTGCAGGGCGGATGTATGTCACATTGGGGACATGTATATCCTATGCTACACTATTAAGAGCTTTGCACTCCTAATGAATATTATTTCAGAAAACACAAGGCTTTAACACTACAGCGTATTTAAGTGCAGAACCATGCATGTGTTTATGTCATTTCTCTCTTGGCAATACCTCCTTGGTACTAATCCCAGATACTAGAAGAGTACTTTATAATGCTAGCACAGTTGATTTACGTAAAATGCTTTAAACTCTGTCCATCTGGAGCTCCATCAAGCGTAAAGCACATGTTTCTTCTTAACTGACTGTTATCACAATACTCTTATATCTACTATCCCCCAATATGGGGTGCTAACATCCTCAAAGAACGTGCAGCTGGAGAGATCTTGTGCACCTGAATGGGTGCCGTGAGTAAGGTTGGTACAGAACAGTCTTCCCTAAACAGCAGCTACAGATTTAGCTCGCTCTGTCCCTTCATGAGACGTGGAATGTTGTCAGTATAGTACCCTCCTACTTCTAGTCAGCTGCTAATTAAATCGGAATGTTGGTCAAAGACAATGTGGGGAGATCTTTCAATTTCCAACTTTATCCTAACAATGCGAGAATGCTCTGAGATTCCCGTCCACATAGGGAAAGATGGGGAATCATAATTGCAATTTGTTGTCTCACGAATAAGTACAGGCACAGGTTTGCGAAATTCTTATAAATTTCGTGCAGCTATGGCTGGAAGGTAGTAGTTAAGGGACCGAGTGGTACATCGGATGAAAAACGCAGATGATATTGATATTTAGCAACCTATTCTGTGAGGCAGGATTAAGACATTGTTCGCAGGCGATAAGCCACATCCCAGCGGGCACTGTAGACAAGTGGGAAGTATTCAGGGCAGCTCAGGGCACTGATGTGCTGTGAAGAACCCATACATTGCAGTTTGTACAGCGCTCAGTGACCTGTGTGTTCGGGCTGAAGCGGGCTGCGGTAATTACACTACTGGCCATTAAAATTGCTACACCAAGAAGAAATGCAGATGATAAACGGGTATTCATTGGACAAATATATTATACTATAATTGACATGTGATTACATTTTCACGCAATTTGGGTGCATAGATCCTGAGAAATCAGTACCCAGAACAACCACCTCTGACCGTAATAACGGCCTTGATACGCCTGGGCATTGAGTCAAACAGAGCTTGGATGGCTTGTACAGGTACAGCTTCAACACGATACCACAGTTCATCAGGAATAGTGACTGGCGTATTGTGACGAGCCATTGCTCGGCCACCATTGACCAGCCGTTTTCGATTGGTGAGAGATCTGGAGAATGTACTGACCAGGGCAGCAGTCGAACATTTCCTGTATCCAGAAAGGCCCGTACAGGACCTGCAACATGCAGCCGTGCATTATCCTGCTGAAATGTAGGGTTTAATAGGGATCGAATGAAGGGTAGAGCCACGGGTCGTAACACATCTGAAATGTAACGTCCACTGTTCAAAGTGCTGTCAATGCGAGCAAGAGGTGACCGAGACGTTTAATCAATGGCACCCCATACCATCACGCCGGGTGATACGCCAGTATGGCGATGACGAATACACGCTTCCAATGTGCGTTCACCGCGATGTCGCCAAACACGGATGCGACCATCATGATGCTGTAAACAGAACCTGGATTCATCCGAAAAAATGACGTTTTGCCGTTCGTGCACACAGGTTTATCGTTGTGTACACCATCGCAGGCGCTCCTGTCTGTGATGCAGCGTCAAGGGTAACCGCAGCCACGGTCTCCGAGCTGATAGTCCACGCTGCTGCAAATTTCGTCGAACTGTTCGTGCAGATGGTTGTTGTTTTGCAAACGTCCCCGTCTGCTGACTCAAGGATCGAGACGTGGCTGCACGATCCGTTACAGCCATGAGGATAATGCCTGTCATCTCGACTGGTAGTAATACAAGGACGTTGGGATCCAGCACGGCGACCCTCCTGAACCCACCGATTCCATATTCTGCTATCAGTCATTGGATCCCGACCAACGCGAGCAGAAATGTCGCGACACGATAAACCGCAATCGCGATAGGCTACAACCCGACCTTTATCAAAGTCGGAAACGTGATGGTACGCATTTCTCCTCCTTACACGAGGCATCACAACAACGTTTCACCAGGCAACGCCGGTCAACTGCTGTTTGTGTATGAGAAATCGTTTGGAAACTTTCCTCATGTCAGCACGTTGTAGGTGTCGCCAAATGCGCGAACCTCATGTGAATGCTCTGTAAAGCTAAATCATTTGCATACCACAGCATCTTCTTCCTGTCGGTTAAATTTCGCGTCTGTAGTACGTCATCTTCGTGGTATAGCAATTTTAATGGCCAGTAGTGTATTAAAGAGCACTCGTCCCCTCCAGAGGAGCTACTAAGAGGAGTAGGGAAAAGAAGTATAAATGAGGCCGGAGGCTCAAATCGGGCAGTCATGCCGCCATTCCGCCCGGTTTTAGAGCTGGAGAGAAGACGATTGTTTAATTTGCAGGTCAGTCAGTGTGAGCTTCTGGTGATGGATATCGGCGGCAAATTGGCCTACGGAAACTACCTCCAACATCCGCTGCACAGGTACATTTCAGTTGTGATGGGGAGACCGCACATTGAAACCGCACCAATGCAAGTTTCGAGAGGGCTGATGGCCTCCACACTCTGAATGACATCGTCTGGTGGTCTGGAAGCTGCCATCCGCACAGGTGGGGCTGAGGTGCGAACTCGCAGTCTCCCTCTTACAGAGCTGCCTACAACCGCTGACTGAGCTGGCTGACGGTCGGAGCTGCTGAGGTTCACTACAACGACGGCGGACGGCTGTTTACCTTCAGCGCTCTACAAGGGGTTCACGAGCTGTGCTTGAGGCAGCAGTTAGCTGTGTTAAGGGCTACGGGTGCTGCCAATACATGTGGCGGCCACGTAACATGAGCAGGAGCGCTATATCTGCAAGACTGGGCGGCCAGGCGCCGATGGTGCAGATTCCAGTAATGGCATTGCCACTGACCCATGCATGCATTCACGCTGTGCGGCGCTATTAGCGAGTCCAGCCGAAGGTCCGGTGTGTACTTTCGATGCAATAAAGTTAATGACACACTTGCCACTATTTCTCTGCACGCTTCGCCGTGAGACACCCCTCTCTCCCAAATCACACCTCTCTGTCGTTCTGACAGATTATAAGCCCTGAGCTTCAGGGGTTGTAACAATTTGGTGTCATGAGTGGTCATTTCGGGATATGTTCGCTATGTTTTGGTGAGAGAGTTGGTTTCAGTTGAGTGGTGAAAGGCAATGGCACTTGATGTAGGTACCAGCTCAGCACAATGTGTTGCGGTGAGTCTAAGTTTTATTTACGCTATTTTTGATGTCTGATGTCGTTGTCAGAGTTAGTTGTATGAGCTAGGGTACATAATATTAGTTACTTTTGTGGAGCCACAGGAAGCAGTGTGCTTATCTTCGTCTAGAGATGATGGAGGACGTGAAAATGTAGTGCCAGTGGGGTGTTCGTTTTGTAATTTGTCTGGGTACGTGTTGCCGCGTACCAGAGCTGTAGCAGCTGTTTGTTCTGTATGTAGTCGTACTGGTCATCTGTCTAGTAGCTGTAGAGAGTGTAGATGGGCGATGAATCCCCGGAGGAATTAATTAGTGTTTACATTTTTTTGTGTAGTGTTAAATGGGAGTTTGTTTTTTGCCTTCTTTTAAAAAACCATCAGTTGAATTAAGTTGGGAGCAGAGTACGTAAAATGGTGGAAACACGTCCTACTACCGCGGTCGCAGTTGCTGCCTTAACTCGGCAATAGCAAGCATTAACAAAGCAGTTTGAGAACATGAAGCACAGAAATTTCGAACTTAATCGTGAGTTAGAGGCTCGTAAAGAGAGTCACGATAAGTCGCAATCACAGTCAAGGGAGAGAAAGTCTGGACTGAGAGTGCCCTCTTTTCCATATGACTTGGCATGGTTGTACTGATTAATCCCTTCTCAGGCAACACGACGGAGGACGCATTGCATTTGGTAATTTTATTTAACTGAAGCATTATTAAATAACGCCTGCCTGTTTGCTGTTTAGTAATTTCAACCCAAGCTGTTATTATTGAAGGCCTGCCTGATATTTATTTGGTAATTTTACTTAACTGAAACTTTTGTTAAAGAATGGCTGTCTGCTTTGAAAATAGCAATTTTGTTTAACTCAAGCTCTATTTATGGATGACCTTGCCTGCTTTGCATTTGATACTTTTGCTTTACTGAAGCTGTTATTATTGATGGCCTTCCTGTTCCCTTTTAATTAAATTAAGAGCTATTCATAATATGGGTTAGCTGAAACTCTTTTTAATCAAGGCCTTCCTGTTTGATTGCCCTATTATTGACGTCTGGTATCTTACTCAATCTGTGTTCTAATTAACTGAAACTGATTACCAAAGGGCTACCTGTTTCAGAGGTATTTATGTCAATAAGGCAGTAACAGGAAATGATACATGATGTTAATTGGCCCCTAACCTTTCACCTAACATCTCTTTCTCCATAATAGTAGTTTTCAATGTTATTAATATACAGATGCAATAATAAAATTGAATTTGTTTACAAATACTAGTCATATACGAGCTGTGAATATTGAGTCATACTGACAATTTTTAGGTGCAAACTTATTGAACTGAAATAACTAAATACATCAGATTAACAAAAAATATCGTATGATGTGGGAAAACATAAAAACTATAAATTACGTGACTTACATTTACTTGTTATACATTATACGGTTACTGTGAACAAACTATGTTTTAGGTGTAGACTATACCACAACACACTCATTATGCAAAAAACATTTATCATGACTCATCATCTAATTTCTCCTTACTGACACGATCATCACACATTGCTGCTAAATGGTTCATACATGAGTATTTGTCACATCTCTTGCAAGTATATTTATTTTTCGGTCTTCATTCCTTGGACATTGGACAAAATTACAACATCCACATCTTGTCTCTGATTCACTTGGCTCCTAATAAGAGACAAATTCTTCAAGAACTTCTGACGTATATGTTCCTGTTTTGTGTTAGAATCATAAATTATTTGGGCATTAATTCCTGCCATATTGATTAGAGCAAAGAATAAGATCAGTTTCCACAGTCGGCTATTTCTTCATCCATCATATGAGGCAGAGAGTTCATCTACATCAACACCACATTCTGTAATATTTAAGAAAGTATTGATCTCTGGTTTATCCATATCACCTGTTAAATCATCAATGGCAGCATCATGGTACATTGTTGACATCAGTGACATCATTTTATTGTTTTTGGGGACGTATGAAACCAAAATTTTGCTCTCCCGAAAAGTGAAAATGCTGGCATGAACTCTTCGAACTCATGTATTTACAAATAATGGTGGAATCTCTGTCTTGTTCTTCCGCATTGTACCAACCATTGTAAGTTTATGTTCATTTAAAACTTTGGAGATAAGGCTGCAACTTGGGAACCAGTTATCTGTCGTAACATCCCTACCAGAACTCGAAATTCGTTGTATAAGTCGTTCCACTAAGTCTTCTATTTTTTTCTAACTTTGAAACGCCCAGCTGTCTACTGACCTACATAGACGTCTAAATTCAGAGAGTATCAACTAAGTCATCAACTAAGGCCAAGATTTTCAAACCATACTTTGCTGACTTTGTGGGTATGTACGTTCTGAAAGAGCAGTTCCCATAAAACGTTTCTAACTTTCGTCTAATGTAACATATTCACTGTCAGAGAAATGTTTCTTACAGTTACCCACAAACTGGGTGAGAACATCTCTAATTGGAGCCAGCTTGTCAACTTCTTGTCTTGCTGCTCGGGTATCGTCATCAAAACGACGATACTGCAAGAGTTATCGGAATCTTTGGACTGACATAGATGCCCGAAAAATATCTATCCTGGTTCCATAAGATGCTCAAAAATCTTCCACTCTTGCTTGCCTTGTGTGTCCCTGTTAAATACAGGAGTCCTAGTACTGCCATCATTTCGTGTTTAGTTCTAGGTTTCAGTAGGTATTCCTGTGAATACTTCTCACTTTGACTCTCTATGCACTTATTTGTACATAAAACAATTTGTTCAATAATATCAGGACATATAAATAGACTGAAACGTTCTAATGGTGTAGCATAGTGTTTGTCATTACCAATGACACTTGGAAGGTGGGTAATAATATTGTGCAACCTCGTTCTAACATTAGATCACGGGAATTATTAATGCCATTTCATTGTTCCATATTTTCTAAGATAATAACTATCACTGACCCCATTTTCATCTTATTCCTGCTCTAATGATGTGTCGTGATCACTTACAACAGCAGCAACTTCTTCATCTTCATCACTGGAATCGATAGGCTCCACATCAAGTACATCATCAATAAACGTTTGTAGTTGGTCCGCTTCTGGCCCATTACGTTCCGTCTGTAACAATATTTGCTATTAATTTTACAATTCATTGTTATATCTGACAGATAATACGTTCAAAAATGCAATGAAATTGTTAGCATGACTTTTCTTCTTGCGGGACGAGAGTGGTGTGTTGGGATCTCACAAACACCAACGTGCTCCATCTTGTTTCAACAGCACCTCACGAAGTTATGGAAACTCAATTTTACCACTCTACCTCGTGACAGCTACCTGGAACTAGACAGCAGTGCGACGTGCCATCTAGCAATTAAAAATAGAAACACTTTGTATACCACACCACTACACTCCACTGCCAGATTAAATAAACACTGCTCTGTATCCCATTCATAGTTCAAATAAACAATATTCCACACATTGCCTTATGTACCAGAAATTGTGTAAACAATATTCCAAACACTGTAATCGATTTATCGTCAAATTCATTAAATAAATATATGAACTATATTCTGTACACTGCCTTGTATCCCATAAATTGTTTAAATAAACAGTATTCCATAGATTTCCTTGTCTACCAGAATTTTTTAAGCAATATTCCATACTCTGCAATCGATTTCCCGCCAAATGGCCAATCAACTTACTCTTTTTTCCAGCCAATTTCCAGATGGGAGAGGAGAGGGGGTTGTCTGGGGGATTCCCTATAAGGGGGAATTAATTAAATGATCAGTTTAATTAATTAGTCAATCAAATTGATAGAATGGGAGTGAACTATTCTGATAACTCAGGCCTGAAAGTGCGCTTTTATCGGTGAATGGGAGGGTGGGAGGGTTGAAGGTTGCCAGAGGAGTGGGGGAACAGGAAGAGGAGGGGGAAGGTTGGGGGAGTTCCTCTGAAGGACAGATCATCCCCAGGAGCTACAAACAACTTAGAAGAACAACAGGTTACTGAGAGGGGGTCACAGATCAATGAAGTTTGTCACTGAATGTATGCAACCTGCACTAACAAAGTGGCCTGATGCTCTCTTTGCACTACTGCTTGCACAGACTCTATTCTGTTATCATTTAAGTTTCTGACGCAAATTGTTAATGTTTTTCCTATTCATTCCGTTTCATCCATAAAACAGAAAGCATTGATGATGAGCTTTGGCAACTGCATTGCTTTTCACAATTTTAAATCAGTTCTGAATATGAATATCACTCTTGTCTGTTATTACTCTCAGCACAACCACTGTGATCTCACATTTAAAGTTAATTATTTGAAACCAATTAAACTCATTCCTATTGATTTTGCTGTGTTTCTTGTTATGTAAACTAGGATGGAAATCACTGAAAAAATTTACAATCTGCAAGGTGGCTTTCACAGTATAGACATAGATGTAATCCTTTTGGTGCTAAATATTTATAACTTTTTTCAATAAAATTTCTTTGCTCAAGACACTGGGCTGACATATGGGAGAGGTACCCAGATCTCAATCCTAACATTGTGGTTTATGCTTTCATTGGTCTCCTAAAATCACTTCAGTTATTTGTGGATTAATTGGTGAAACAACATTGCTATAAGTATCCATTTTCTTTCTCTATGAACTAAAATATCACATGGACTGTATTCCCTTATCATTTAAGCAGCTAAATATTAGTTGTGTTGATACTGCTACTAAGAGCGCGTGATAAATAGATCCCGATTTTCTTCTAAAGGATTATGTCAGTTGCACCAGGCTACAGACAGTTCCTGTATATATACTGTTGTACAGTAAACCATTTCTCTACAACAACATCCCTCACCAACTGTTTTGAGTAGCACAAATCAGTTTGCCAGTGTCGCTCAGGAGATGTAAGCATATTTAATGAATGTTCAACTGCATCAAAATTTAATTATTCTTCCTCTTCTGTTCCAAAACCTGATTGTCATCATTAATTGCTACTAAGTGTAAGATTTTGGGACACTGTTCAATAATTTCCATCGAAACAGTTCTTCAGAGTAGTAGGTAAACTGACCAGTAGATGTATTTTATGCTTTCAATTTTTCATGTCTGTGATACTTAGTTGTAATATTTATCCAAAACATTCCATTTTAGCTATGAAGTGGAAATATTTGAGATGAACTTCAGCAACTGTATTGCCTTTCACAATTGTAAGTCGGAATCAGTCTGAAACTCACACTTGTCCGCTCAACCACTTGGAACTTGTCTTTAAACCGATTACTTCTGAAACCAATCAGACAGAGTTCTGTTCGTTTTTCTGTATTTCTAGTGATGTGGATTAACTATGATGTAGGTCACTGGAAAAATTTACAAACCGTAAGCTGGTTTTCATAGTATAAATGTTTATGTATGTTTTTTGGCACCAAATATTTGTAACATTTTTGCAACAAAATTTGTTTGCTCAAGATACTACAGTGATATATGGGAGAGGTATTCAAGTCTCAACCCAAACATCGTGGGTTAAGTTTTTATTGGTTCCCTAAAATCACTTCAGTGAATTTGGAATGGTTGGTGAAACAACATTACTATCACTTTCCACTTTCATCCTGAACTGAAACGCCACATGGACTCTAACCTTATTCCCTCATCGTTTAAGTTCCTGACGCATAGTTGTAATGTTTTTTTTCAGTTCATTACATTTTAGCTATAAAGCAGAACGTATTGTTGATGAACTTCAGCAACTGCATTGCCTTTCACAACTTTAAACCGGATCTCAGTGCGATCCTTGCAATTGTCGCTTATCACTTTCAGCAAACCGCTTGGAACTCATATTTAGTACTATTACAGCTGCAGCTTGATGAATCTCTGTGTCACGCAGACAATTGAAGGAACGTCATTTCTGCCTTTGTCCTTTCCTTTCCATTTTTTTAAATAATAGAATAATGTAAAGCACTTTCCTTTAGTTTCGCTAGATTTCAGCCTTTACAATATGAATGTCCCTCCGTTTACTCTAAAATGTCTCTTTGAGAGTTGTGAAACGTTGGAGAGAATCGTCATGTATATTAACCAGTCGTTCTATAGCGGAAAATCCCAGGGCTCTAATGGACACTGCCAGCTTTTGTGCATTTCGTGCTTTTCAGATCCTAAATCTACGAATTTAGGTCTTTAAAGAAAAACATCATATTTAGACTCTGTATGTAACCAGCCCAATAGTTTTACAGCAGGCAAACACTGGTTATAGTTAGACATAACTTTTCCTGAACGTATCTCAGTTGCGTGTAAGAATGCATTTATTCCTTTTTAGTCTCAGAAGGTAATAGACTGAGTTTCTAAATGTGACGGTAGACTGTAAGTGTGAAGTAATTTCTGAAAAGCGTTGACAAAAAAATGTTCAAATATGTGTGAAATCTTATGGGACGTAACTGCTAAGGTCATCGTCCCTAAGCTTACACACTACTTAACCTAAATTATCCTAAGGACAAACACACACACCCATGCCAGAGGGAGGACTCGAACTTCTGCCGGGACCAGCCGCATAAAAAGCGTTCACAGATTTGGGACACAATAAGTATTTAGATATCTCAAATACGTACCCTTCTCATTTTATCTCCCTTGTTTGAAATAACTAATGAATGAGTCTCCTTCGAAAAGAGACAATTTTCTGTGTCCTTTGCTTTCTTGTGAATACATTGTTGCTGTTTACAACTACGTGAAATGCATATGCAACCACCATTTTTGCAGAAATCTTGTTCCGTGTCTCCACAACGATTTCACACGAAAAAAAAGTCAACTGTCTTGGTCTTAGTCCACGCATCTGGCGTTGTACTGATTTGTTGAGATTTTAAGTGAAAAATACGTAGGTTCGATCACACACATGTACGAAAACCACACTAAGTAGCCACACTACGTTGCCACAAATACTTCTAGGTATGTGACATCGTTTCAATAAATTAGCTACATCGTTTGCTTCCTTTTATTGCAAGTGCTTCTTTAAATCATAGGACATGTAGATCCATTGTCTGCGCTGCTGTGGTACAGGGATACCCATTACCGAATATGTTATGATGCGTACGATAGTTAATTAAAATGGGGAAGGAAACAACAAATGACAATAAATGTCTTTATGCATCTTCTGTTTGCTATCAAACTTTTACCCAAATTGGCTATGTGACATCGCAGAAACATTGTGATGTAAAATATACTTTCGTCATGATGATGGAGGTTTAATTGTCATGTCACATACTTGACGAACTAAATACTTTGTGACTGGTGTAGAATTATATTTTCCGTCTATACAATGTTGATCCTAATGTCAGAAGCTGTAAAGTTCTTGCAAGGCAAGCCTCCATGTCACCGACTTTGCTCATCTTTCGCACGACTGTAGTAAATACTTAGACGTAACAAATGCGGCTCTAGTACGCTGTGTTTCTCAGGCGTTTTTGAAAAATCGACATTCGAGGTGTTAATAGCCCGTTGCAAAAAACATGAGAGCATCGTCTGTCGACCGGCGGCGCCACCGCGATAAATTAAGGGGGCAGACTGGAAGTTTGCCCGTCCTGCGTTACAGTCTAATTTTTATCCGAGTCTACCATCAAACACTTGTATGGGTATTTCTTCGGAAAGGAACCGTAATAAAAACAATAATATTTGCGGTACATTTGCAGTGAAGTGAATCAAGAAATAATAAAGGATCATTAATTTATCGATAGTTTCATGTACCTATTGCAGTGAAAGCATACCGAGCTGCACCTGATTTGAACAAGGTATCTGGTATTTGCAATAATAAATTCAGTAAAGGAAACAAAAGAAAAGTTCGGAGTAGGCATTAAAATCCATGGAGAAGAAATAAAAACTTTAAGGTTCGCCGATGACATTGTAATTCTGTCAGAGACAGCAAAGGACTTGGAAGAGCAGTTGAACGGAATGGACAGTGTCTTGAAAGGAGGATATAAGATGAACATCAACAAAAGCAAAACGAGGATAATGGAATGTAGTCGAATTAAGTCGGGTGATGCTGAGGTAGTTAGATTAGGAAATGAGACACTTAAAGTAGTGAAGGAGTTTTGCTATTTGGGGAGCAAAATAACTGATGATGGTCGAAGTAGAGAGGATATAAAATGTAGACTGGCAATGGCAAGGAAAACGTTTCTGAAGAAGAGAAATTTGTTAACATCGAGTATCGATTTAAGTGTCAGGAAGTCGTTTCTGAAAGTATTTGTATGGAGTGTAGCCATGTATGGAAGTGAAACGTGCACGATAAATAATTTAGACAAGAAGAGAATACAAGCTTTCGAAATGTGGTGCTACGGAAGAATGCTGAAGATTAGATGGGTAGTTCACATAACTAATGAGGAGGTATTGAATAGGATTGGGGAGAAGAGAAGTTTGTGCAAAACTTGACTAGAAGAAGGGATCAGTTGGTAGGACATGATCTGAGGCATCAAGGGATCACCAATTTAGTATTGGAGGGCAGCGTGGAGGGTAAAAATCGTAGAGGAAGACCAAGAGATGAATACACTAAGCAGATTCAGAAGGATGTAGGCTGCAGTAGCTACTGGGAGATGAAGAAGCTTGCACAGGATAGAGTAGCATGGAGAGCTGCATCAAACCAGTCTCAGGACTGAAGACCACAGCAACAACAAATAAAATACACAATACCAATATTGTACCACAATGATTACCAAGATTATGAAAAATAAATAAACGAAAATGACGGCTGGAATGTAGTATAGGAAGACCTACAGTCTGCCATATTAGCCTGTTGTGTCCGCGCCTCTGCTCGGCGGTTTGTACCCTTATGATATTCAACAGGATCGTGATACTTGGAAACACTTGTGAAAGGCATCATACTACAGTATTATTTATTGCGTCTATGTATTTGATAAAATCGCGGGCGAGGTGAGCAAAATCGGTGACCCCTTGAGTGCAGGACTCCACTGTGAATGAGTTTGGTGCACGAGCTGAGAGCTATTGTTATTATTGGCGCAGGTGTGTGGGAAGCAGTTCGCGGACCGCAGCAACATGATGCTCCACCTCCGGCTGCACTCTGGCATCAGGCCGTACAGCTGCGGAGAGTGCGGCAAGGCGTTCACCAAGAAGCACCACCTCAAGGCGCACATGTCCTGCCACACGGGCCTGCGGCCCTACGCCTGCGACCGGTGCGGCACGCGCTTCAGCCAGTCCAGCAACATGCGCACGCACCGCAAGAAGTGCACCGCGCCGGGGCCGCCTCCCGGTGGCGGCGGGGGTAGCGGGGGCGGCGGCGGCGGCGGGTCCGTGGTCAGGGCGCCGAGCACCAGCGTCATCATGCGCGTGTCGGGCGAGTTGGTGCAGCACGTGCTGCAGTGCACCGACGATGCAGCCGCCGCCGGCGGCCGAAACGTCACGCTTGCTGGCGACGCCGCTATGTCCCTCGGGGCTCCGTCAGCCACCCACACAGCATAATCGCTCACATTCTGCCTCGGTCACCACAAGCCAATATATCGAGGCAGTGACAGTTACTAAATGTAAGAGACGATTATGTAGCAGCATCCACATTAAGAACTGTTATCGTATTTTATTTTTACTTACCAGTGTTGCTTTTGGTGGAATACTGTTCTCTATTTCTTTTTTCAAGCCCTTCCATCGTTCCCGATAGCTTTGAGAGCTACTCAGTCGTAATTTTATGTTTTCTTACCTACTTTTTGGCTCAGACTGCACGATTTCATTTTTTTATTTTACTCCACATCATCAAATTCGGGAAATTCAGTGCCATTATTAAAAGTGTCTTGAAAACTCAAGCAATTAAATCGAAAATAAGTTATATATCTTGTGTAAATCGGTCTATATTCTTTGTTACGATTCAGAAACAGCATCAAATTAAATTTCATTATCAAAAGTGTCTCGAAAACTCAAGCAAGTAAATCGAAAAAAAGGTATATCTCTTGCGTAAATCGGTCTATATTTTTTGTCACCATTCAGAAAGAGCATAAAATTGAACTTCATCCAACGCCAAATTGCCACTTCACCATATCCAGTTTCTTTTAGGAGACTGTCATACTGGGGGGAGCAACAAAAAGATTAGTGATGGGATATAAATAATAAATATTTCTGTCAAAATGTTCTATACCCATCTCTTAGATGCTTAGATAGATTGTCAACGGTTATTTATTTTGCTAACCAGAGTCGATGAAAACACATTACATGAAACTGTGGTGCTTTTCATTCTTATAGCATTTACATGTTTCGTGTGAAGACAGTCTCATCTTGAGAAATTCTTTGGCCACTTTCTCTTACGTCTTCTTAATGTTCTAGTAGGTCTGCTTTCCTTTATACCAAAACGACGGAGCAAATCAAACAAATTCGCTTCTTTCTACACTTTGCAGGAGCACATTGCAGTGAATCCTTTGTAATCCAATACAGCTCGACGTGTCGTATGAATTTAGTACGCAGCACTCTTCTTCAGGCGTTCAGTATCTACCTCATTGAATGATGCATCGTCTCTATAAACTCTATTAGAATCTTAGCAGTATTCTTGTCAGTCATTGTCGTACGTAAATTTCCATAAGAGTGGCATCTTTCAGTAATATGACATCTTTGAAAATATATTAACACATTTCCACATTCATTATGTAATTAATTATAAATATTGATCCAGCGCAGTACCACATGCAAAAGCGTTGGTGAAATGTATCTCGAATTTACTGGCACTGCCAGCTTTTTCGATAATAACAAATATGCTTTAGAAAATGCAATATTCTCTTGAAGATTTTGGTAGAAAAGCCTAGTTCCATCTGATGATTATCTATTTAACAGTGCTCTAGTAATGTTAACTGCACACACTCGTTTGTTTCTCCATGTTTCAGATTCTTGTTCCCCGCGTTTTCTGATATTTAGCTCTCTTTATAAGACGGGAATGTACTTTTAGCGGAACGGATTAGATATATGTTCCTTAGTTCCAAGCTAATACGCAACTGCAAAAATTTTAAATTGTTTCAAGGATAACTCTCCGCTCCTGTCAATCTCCTTTGCTTCAGTCTTTTCGCAAATTCTTGCCTCATAAATAGCACAGTCCCTTCAGTTATTCGAGTTTCAGTTCTGCTTTACAGGTGCTTGTCTGAATTTCTGCTACTATCCTTCAAATGGTTCAAATGGTTCTGAGCACTATGGGACTCAACTGCTGAGGTCATAAGTCCCCTAGAACTTAGAACTACTTAAACCTAACTAACCTAAGGACAACACAAACATCCATGCCGGAGGCAGGATTCGAACCTGCGACCGTAGCGGTCGCGCGGTTCCAGACTGTAGCGCCAGAACCGCTCGGCCGGCTGCTACTATCCTTTTCGTTGGCCAATGACTTCTTTCTATGGTTTTACTAAACGTATATCACAACCAGTCTGTTTAATAACTAACTAGCGAGTTTATTTCAGATGAAACTGCAGTAGTTATATAGTGCGAGATTTTTGTGTCCTTTAGCACTGTCTGGTATCAGAACATGTTTTAAGCTACTTCTAATACATAATTGCATAAAATATCTACATCAATGATGTAAAGTAATGATGCCAATACGGAGAACATGCAGAGAACTAAAAATAATTTGTATGGGCCATACGAACGAATGAGAATTGTTCCAGTTATGTTAAAGGATAAACATACAGAATCAGGGATATTGTTCCCGACAAAAATCTCTAGAATTAACGAGGCAAGAGACTACCAGTATACTATGTAAGCCACTGTCGTTTTCAGATTGATACAATACGATAAATATCAACACGTTATAGAACTAATTTTCGTTTCCTCAAATCTTATCACCCATACCAAAGACTGTCTTATCACCCATACCAAAGACTGATGTGTATGTCGTCCTTACTTATCTGTAACGATAGTATTATGAGTCTAGCCCTATTGAATCATCTGAAAAAGCTCGATGTTTTGATACTGACGGTGACACGAGATCCACCAGGTTGAGTAGCGTTAAAGAATAATAGCAACAGAAACTAACGTAATAATAAAATCGCTAAATACGGTGCAGGGTCAAGTCATACATCTGTTTATTGATCCAGTTCTTTCCACAACCACCCATCACTCAAACCATGTACACGATTTTCTTAAATTTTCATGTATAGCACTTCCGTTACAGAAACTGTGACTTGATAATTTTCATTAATGCCATGTGTCATTACACATGACGCTATTACACATTAGCATATCTTTCACTCAACTCTTAGGGATTCGTGTTAGAATATTAACCCATATAAAATAAAACGTACGAGAATTTGCATTGTGCTGATGACAATTGATAGCGTAGATTCCACATTCGAAATTTCTTGTCGTAAGTACACGTCGAGCAAGTTATGTGGGGTTGTTCAGTTCTAACATTCAGTTCCTGTAAAGGATCGTAGTATTTCATAACGCATTCATGTCTTCATAAAAACAATAGGGTATCCTATTTCCTGGCAAATATTTATCTCCCATTTACTTCATGCTTTTCTACTCCCGTGACAATAAACAAAGTAAGCTGGAATTTATTTCAGTTCTTAAATTTATTGAATGTATCTACATTCGACGTTTCAGGGCACATTTTCTGCTATTTGAAAGCGAAAACCTAAAATGACATTAGCAGTAATGGATCTTAGCCGCTTTCTGGTTACTGTAGTTGATCAACAATTGTTTACTACGAACTTTTTGTTGTTTTCACTTCTATTCGGTATGCTTGTGCCTGTCGGGATGCTTTTCGTCGTGATCAACAGAAAATGACCCACAGATTTTCATTTACTTTAACAATCCTAAAACAAAACACAACGAAGAAACATTCCAGAATTATATTATGCTGTCAATGAAAACTTTGCCTCCAAAAATTTAATTTCGTCTTTGGTTCACTGTTACTATATGCCGTGTATTATGCATACAGAACACTGTGACCCACATGCAGAAATATCGACGAGTATATTGTTGTCACCGAAATACCAACCCCAACATTATTGTTAAAATGAGACTGCAATGGTCTGCTCTTCAGTAGGCACTGTAGTCGTTACTGTCGTAATATATTTTTGTATGCCACAATTTTTGTATGAGCTTTCTCTAATTTGTCTAAACCTGGTTGTGGCTTACAGTAAGTCACGTTTAGAGAAATCACGTGTGCCTCTGCTGTCATAAAACAAACAAACACCGTCCGGACAGGCCATGAAGGTCGCACGGTACCGACCGGCTGCCATGTCATCCTAAGCCCTTAGGCGTCACTGGACCCATCCAAATGCTAGCCAAGCCCGACAGCACTTAACTTCGGTGATTACCACTGCGGCAATGCCGTTGGCTATAATGTCTTGAGGAAGCGCTTAATCGTCTGTTAGTGTCATAATCCCACCAAATCAGCTTGTCTTTCAGTAATTCGGTAATCGGTTGATATGAGTACTGCATTCACATCACTCTATCCCCAGCTTCATAAAACGATTATTTTGGTACTAGACATCAGCTTTTAAATGTTCTTAATCTAGATGCTGCTACTGAATCATAATATAATTTCTGCGCATGTAAATATCATGAACTATATTCTCTTATAGCGTAAAATAGATTAATTTCATGTTGTGTATTGTACTCTTGTCATCACAGGATAGTTAAGAAAATGTATAGATAGTTGTTTATGAGAACGCTCCACAAAAGTGTCTTGCCACAGGTAATGATTTTTTTTATATAATATGAGCTATTCCAGGTAATGAATACCTAGTTTTGGTAAGGGTTGTGAATGGACCACGAGTTTGAAAGTGAGGGGCACTACGAACAGAAAATTACAGTCTCTTCCAGACAGAATATGTAAGTACCGGTGCAGGTAGTAGCTTATGGATCATGCATGATGGAAACACGTGCCTGTGTAGCGTTAAAGAATAATAACAACAGAAACTAACGTAATAATAAAGTCGCTAAGCATGGTGCAGTTGTAGACAAAGTAAAGAACTAATGCTCAAGCAACATGAAAAGTTGTTCTTCATACATGCTACCATGTCTTGACAATGGTCAAGACTCGACCAGCATATCAGAACAAAGACAGGCGGGACGAATGACGAAGCTGCCCGAAAGAAATCCTGCTGTGTCTCCCCTCAAGACGGTCTCGACTGTCTTCTGAACGATAATGCAGAACTTGCTGAGACCCACGTGGTTGTCACGCAGCTTTCGATACGATGGTATCATGGTTCTGTTCTGCTTCCTTTACTTATTTTATCAGTTCTACCTTCCTATCTTAAATATTTTTCCTAATTGATTTTCCCAGTGGTAGTAAGCATGGTAAAAGTAGTTACCCCCATTTTTCTTACATTCAACGGGCATAGCACCTACACACACAGACGCTCTTCTCAGTCTTTCAGTAGACTTCTCCTCGTTAAGACGACCCAACTGCTTGAGGGATGCGTTGACAACACAGGACCGTTAACCTCAGAGCGTGTGTGTGTGTGTGTGTGTGTGTGTGTGTGTGTGTGTGTGTGTGTGTGTGTGTGTTGGGGCTTATGGGCGCTCAACATCGAGGTCATCAGCGCCCTGACACACATTAAAAGGAACGAATGTGGACAGACCTAATAAAACTAAAGCACACACTCAAAGAAAGCAGGAAAAGAAGGAAAATGCTACATAAGAATGTAAAACCTAAAGAAAGGGGAAACATAGCAACAAGAATGTCACAGGAAATTGTGATTGGCTGGCCACTTACATAAAATATGGGCGAGCTTGTCACACAGTGAGCAAATTAAAATCCTCTCCCTAAAATCTTTGTAAAAACATTTGACATGGCACAAAACTTTAAAACTTTAGCCACATTAGTCCGAGTGTTGCCTAAAAGAGATGGCAGGTCAGCTGTCAAGTCAGCCGCGGCCGGCTGGTCAGAAAATAAAACGCAATCCAATAAAACGTGGCTCACAGTGACCTGGACGCCGCAAGCACCACACATTGGAGGGTCCTCTCGCCGGAGCAGGAAGCCATGCGTCATAGGGCTGTGGCCTATTCGAAGCCGAGTGAGGAGAACCTCGTCCCGTCGACGGGCCTGAAAGGAAGTACACCACACACACGTTGTGGGCTCGACTATACGGAGCTTATTGTCAGTCACTTCCAGCCACTCACCCTCCCACCGACGCATGACCCGTCAGCTCAACAGCGAGGTGAGTGCGTCCAAGGGGATAGCAAACTGAGATACTTGTGGATCGGGACACGCCTCCTTGGCTGCGAGATCTGCCCTTTCATTCCCAGCAATGCCGACAAGCCCCGGAATCCAGCAGAAAGCCACCACCTTCCCCAGTCGCTGTAGTCGGAGGAGGGCATCCTGGATGGGCTGGACCATTTTGTCTGCCGGATACAAACGTTGCAATGAGTGAAGGGCACTGAGTGAATCGGAACAGACAAGAAATTTAGGAGAGGAAGAATGTCTCATCTGCTCCAGTGCCCGCAAGATCGCAGACAATTCTGCATCAAAGACAGTAAAAGTCTGAGGCAGTCGGACCTTCAGGACACGACCCAGAAAAACAACTGAGCAACCAACGGAATCCCCTTGTTTCGACCCATCCGTAAAAACAGTTACACAGTCGTGGTGCTCAGATAAAATGGCAGAAAATTCTGAATTTAATTCGGTGGCAGGAGTGCAATCTCTCTTGTACTGCAATAAATCTAAAATCACTCCGGGCCTCTTCAGTAACCAGGGTGGCAGGCGGTTAAAACCCTGGATTTGGGGTTGTACAGACTCCACACCGAGGGACTCTAGCACACGTTGCACACGGATCACAAACGGCAACGTAGCCCGGGGACGGTGGGAAAAAAGGTGGTGCAGAGGTGGATGGGCAACAAGACGGTGAGCAGACGAGCTGGGAGCTGCAAGAAACTTAGAAGCCTGGCGCACCAGCAGGAGCTGCCGCCGGATGGTAAGTGGCGGTTCGCCAGCCTCAGCACAGAGGCTGGGTACGGGACTGGTCCGATAAGCACCCATGGCCAGTCGAATCCCAGCATGGTGAATAGCGTCAAGGATCCGCAAATAAGACGGCCTCGCTGACCCATATATTGTGCACGCATAGTCCAACCGTGAACGCACAAAAGCTCTGTAAAACTGAAGGACGCGCCCTGTCCGCTCCCCAAGACCTGTGGCTGAGGCACTTGAGGATGTTCAGTGCCTTCAGGGTTCTGGCTTTCAAGTCACGTAGGTGTGGCAGCCATGACAAACTGGAGTCAAAAATTAGGCCCAGAAACCGCACTGTGCCTCTGAAATGTAGGATAGTAAGGCAGGCAAAGTAAAAAGACGACGAGAACGATTAAAATGAACACAAACACACTTATCGGCAGAAAACCGAAAACCCGTCTTTGCAGCCCACTCCTCTAACCGCCGCACAGTTAGCTGCAACTGACGGCTCACGGTTGCAACACTGGAGGAGGAACAGAAAACAGCAGTCGTCCACAAATAAGGAGCACTGTACTGGACTCCTCACTGTAGACGTTATACTGTTGATGGCTATGGCAAAGAGGGTAACGCTTAAAACACTGCCCTGGGGGACACCGTTCTCTTGCTCAAAGCGATCAGACAGTGTGTTACCAACGCGGGTCCGAAAAAACCGCTGAGACAGGAAAGATCGAATGAAAATGGGGAGGCGGCCACGAAAGCCCCATTGATGCAGTTGTGCAAGAATACAGTATCTCCAAGTAGTATCATATGCCTTACTGATATCAAAGGAGATACCGATACAGTGATGCTGACGGAGGAAAGCCTGCTGAATAGCCGCCTCTAGGAGGGTCAGGTTGTCGACCGTGGACCGAAATTTTCGGAATCCACACTGAAAGCGGCTAAGGAGCTGTCTGGTCACTAACAGCCAGCCCAGACGCCGGTTAACCATCCGTACCTCAGAGCGCGTTTACTAGATAGAGCAGACAGACAAGCAACTGCTACGCAATTCTTGCCAGATTTATCTCTATGAATAGTTTTCTATGTTTGATTTTGAAGAATAAATTCCCTGTGTTTAGCACCTGCGCCTACTGAGTTGGCAGTGTACTCTACGCAGGTGAGTTGTACACGTCGCGTGTTCAGACTACAATGTATATGTTCACTTTCATATTGATGTAGATAGTGGACAGTTTTCTATACTTCTCCTTCCTTGTTAATAGCTCTTGATGTATGTGCATTATGATGACAGTTACCACTTTTAAAAATGGAAGCTTCGTGGAACTGTGATATTATTACGGATAATGAGCTTAAGTATACAAGTTTTCTTTGGATTACCGTTCGTAAATTATGTGGAAAGGAAACTGGAAAGGGCTTGATTTGTATGAAGTTAACTTGGTTTTCATTTTTCCTATTTCTTTCCACATCTGCTTCAGATAATTTAATCAGTTATCTCTGTTATATACGCCTGCCTTGCTAATCTCTACAGTTTATGGTGAAAGTTATCTCAATAACTAAAAATATAAGAATGGAGTATAGTGTGTCTGATTGTAAGCTCTGAGCTGTAATAATAAATGGCTATTGTAATGAAACTTGTACTCTCGTAACGTGAAAGTACCGCTGCACTGTAATAGTAATTAATTGTCCTAATGAGAAGGGAAGTATTTCACACTGTAAAAGTTATCAATCTGACTGGAAGACATTTGAACAGTGTAGACTACCTGAAAAATAAACTTTGACATGAAACCTAGAGTAATTGGTTTTGCATTATTGATCACAAAAACTGTCTCTGAATGATATAAGTTGGCCCTGATTGAATAAATTTAAAAAATCAAAATATTTTCTCTTTACCTCTATTCTGCACAAATCTGGTTAACGCGTTGTAGTACTGCTCTGTCTCGCGCGCCGCTATGCTAAACCTGCAAATTATTGTATCTACACAGAGACACTCGAGAGGTGCAATGAGTTCTCTATTAAAAGCAAATCAAACTGTTTTTCGAACACACTTGGTTGCATGATCGATTAAAAATTGCAAGAGAAAGTTTGATAAGAACTTACTTTACTTTTTCGTGCCCGGGAACCAGGTCACAATATTTCAGCCCAGTATAGGGCCACGTCCAAGGCTTCTTTCTTGTCCAGCCGTAAATCGTCGGGGTCGCACCTATAAGGGCAGTTTGGGCAGGCGAGCAGATGCTCCACATTCTGCACCGCGCCACTCTCACGCTTATCATCCGCGGTTGAAAGACCCCCACCTAATCACATTTGTCTTCACTGGGGCCACCCTTGTCCTTATTCGGTTCAGTGTCCTCCATGTCTTCCGCTTTGTGCTGAATCCGCTGGGCACTTCCTGTGCAGGTGGGTGACCAGCTGGTGGTTCTTCTGCTACCGTGGCTGAGAACCTCTTACGGGATCTCAGTCGCCCGTGTTTACACTCACTGCCAAAAGAGGGGGCGCCGGTCGTCAATAGTTTAAGTGAGCCTCTCTGTGAATACATGTGATGTCCTCCGAGAGTTAAGGATCACAAACCCGGCAGCTCTGTATATTTTTGGCAGGGAAGCAGGTTTCATGCATCCTGTTGTTAATAGACATGCTTCATTGAGACTTACCTCGACCGTCTTTGCATGAGTTGATCTGCACCATACTGGGCAGGTATATTCGGCTGTAGAGAAGCATGAGGCTTCTGCAGTGGTTCTTTATATGGAAGGTTTAGCACCCCATTTGCTGTTAGCTAGTTTCCGCAGAATATTACACTCCTGGAAATGGAAAAAAGAACACATTGACACCGGTGTGTCAGACCCACCATACTTGCTCCGGACACTGCGAGAGGGCTGTACAAGCAATGATCACACGCACGGCACAGCGGACACACCAGGAACCGCGGTGTTGGCCGTCGAATGGCGCTAGCTGCGCAGCATTTGTGCACCGCCGCCGTCAGTGTCAGCCAGTTTGCCGTGGCATACGGAGCTCCATCGCAGTCTTTAACACTGGTAGCATGCCGCGACAGCGTGGACGTGAACCGTATGTGCAGTTGACGGACTTTGAGCGAGGGCGTATAGTGGGCATGCGGGAGGCCGGGTGGACGTACCGCCGAATTGCTCAACACGTGGGGCGTGAGGTCTCCACAGTACATCGATGTTGTCGCCAGTGGTCGGCGGAAGGTGCACGTGCCCGTCGACCTGGGACCGGACCGCAGCGACGCACGGATGCACGCCAAGACCGTAGGATCCTACGCAGTGCCGTAGGGGACCGCACCGCCACTTCCCAGCAAATTAGGGACACTGTTGCTCCTGGGGTATCGGCGAGGACCATTCGCAACCGTCTCCATGAAGCTGGGCTACGGTCCCGCACACCGTTAGGCCGTCTTCCGCTCACGCCCCAACATCGTGCAGCCCGCCTCCAGTGGTGTCGCGACAGGCGTGAATGGAGGGACGAATGGAGACGTGTCGTCTTCAGCGATGAGAGTCGCTTCTGCCTTGGTGCCAATGATGGTCGTATGCGTGTTTGGCGCCGTGCAGGTGAGCGCCACAATCAGGACTGCATACGACCGAGGCACACAGGGCCAACACCCGGCATCATGGTGTGGGGAGCGATCTCCTACACTGGCCGTACACCACTGGTGATCGTCGAGGGGACACTGAATAGTGCACGGTACACCCAAACCGTCATCGAACCCATCGTTCTACCATTCCTAGACCGGCAAGGGAACTTGCTGTTCCAACAGGACAATGCACGTCCGCATGTATCCCGTGCCACCCAACGTGCTCTAGAAGGTGTAAGTCAACTACCCTGGCCAGCAAGATCTCCGGATCTGTCCCCCATTGAGCATGTTTGGGACTGGATGAAGCGTCGTCTCACGCGGTCTGCACGTCCAGCACGAACGCTGGTCCAACTGAGGCGCCAGATGGACATGGCATGGCAAGCCGTTCCACAGGACTACATCCAGCATCTCTACGATCGTCTCCATGGGAGAATAGCAGCCTGCATTGCTGCGAAAGGTGGATATACACTGTACTAGTGCCGACATTGTGCATGCTCTGTTGCCTGTGTCTTTGTGCCTGTGGTTCTGTCAGTGTGATCATGTGATGTATCTGACCCCAGGAATGTGTCAATAAAGTTTCCCCTTCCTGGGACAATGAATTCACGGTGTTCTTATTTCAATTTCCAGGAGTGTACTTTTAGCGGTAACCTTTTGTCGCGTCTTTCCGAAATGGTACCCGTGTGTCAGAAATCTATCGAGCACCAGGCCCAGGTAAGATGGCTTGTCGGTATGCTCCAGTGTGGTATTATTCCAAGAGACGTTAAATTTCCGGTTAGGTTGCCAGGATCGAAGGTGGAAGGCACTGACTTGTGTTTTGGACGGGTTTGGCTTAAGAAAGTTGTTTTTATAATACCCTGACATTTCTCTAAGAGCTTTCTCCAGCTTTTGTTCTGCATCCTAAAAGGTCCTTCCCTGTGCTGTAATTGCCAGGTCATCCGCATACAGAAAATGTTTTGTATGTTTATGCGTCGGTTGGTCGTTGGTATACAGATTAAACAGGGAGGGCGCCAAGACACTTCCTTGCGCCAGACCATTTTTCTGGTTTCTCCATCTGCACTTCTTCCAATTGATGACAACATAAAATTGTCTATTTTGTAATAGGAACTCGATAATCTTGACAAATTGATAGTCTAATTATAGTGCCTCTGAAGCTAGCCCTGTTATCTTTTTATTTTCATATCCTTCCTCTAGGTGTTCTGTCAAGCACAGAATTTGGCTAGTACATGATTTTCCAGGTCTAAAACCAGCTTGTTGAGGAATAAGTTTCATCTCAGTAGTGTCTATCATACGATTCAAAACAAGTCTCTCATACAGTTTATAAAGACGACACGGGAGAGATATTGGGCGGCAGTTCCTTGTTGAATCAGGTGCCTTCCCAGGTTTCAAGCGTGCCACTATCCTTGCCTTCCTCCACATCTTGGGGATCTTACGTGTTTGGCGACATTGATTGAAAAGCCGCAGGATCCAGGTCTTTGTGCCCGGTCCAAAGCGTTTGATCTGCTCCGTGCACGTGTCATCCACCCCAGCTGCTTTGCCGCTTTTCATATTTCTGAGACCCTTGTTGAATTCCTTCATTGTAAAAGGTGTTAAAAATCTATTAGTTTCTGATTCTAAAGTCCTGTTCATTTTTTACTTTCTGTTGTTTTGTATTATTCAGGAGCATTTGATGAGCCACTTGTTTAGGCGTTACTGTGGCAGACTGTTTGGGACCATTTGGGTCTCCGTCAAGTTTTTTAATGAGATTCCAGGTTATTTTGCTGCTATGTGTCATATCCATCCTCACCAGGGTCTCCATCCATTTTGCTGAGCTTCACTTGGCATTTCCATCAAAACCGTACCACATGCTATTGTTCCTTGATTAAAGGGGTCCTTTTGGTATAATTCCTCGTACTTGGTTAGGAGATGCCTGGAGTCATGTTACAGACCTGGGATGTACTGCTGTCGGCAGTCCCGTGGTATGTGTTGCCTAGACATTCTCTGAAGCATTGTCACAAATGCCTGCTAGTTCTGTGGGGTTGAGGCGAGGTTTACTATGGCTTTATCCAGTTCCTCTGCGAAAGTTTCCCAATTGCCAATTGGCCTTTTTAAAATTAAATCTTCTGCGAAACGGTACTGTACTGGTCTTGACTACTGTATAAACCTACATCCCTACTGGTCTATGCTGTGTTCGAGGTATGGATTGATAAACAGTACTGCTTTAGTACAGCAGTCTTTTATGTTTGAGTGGTAATGCAGTTATCGGGGTTATATCCACGTCTCCATATTTTACTTGTGAAGGAGGGGGGCAGTTTTGATCATGGAGGATACTGAAGTTTCCTCCAACCGGTGTCCGTTCTCGTCTGTTTCATTATATCCCAAGTGGTGCTGTGGCAGTTAAAATCCCCTACAATGAATTTGGTGTTTTGGTTTGTGGAGTTTTTTGGCTGGGTGAAAGCAAATTTTTTTCCTGGAGGTTTATACTCAGGTGTTACTGTAAAGTTTCCAATTTCAGCTGTTGGTATTTCGATATCATTGGCTGTAGATTTTCCGACAGAAGTCCCATCATCTCAGCTCTAACGAATATGGCACTGCTGTGTTTAGGATGTGGTGCTTCCACAGCTGGTCGCGTTTCAGGTGTTTTTGCTTCTGCAGCTCTGTGGGTTTCTTGGATGCATAACGCATCCCATTTATGAGTCTGGCAGAGTTCCGCCTTGTCTGCCGCACTCTACACAGAGAAACTTTGACTGCCTCATTCTAATACAGCTAAATTTTGACAGCCCTACTGCATCCTCGCGCACATCGGAGATGCTAACTAACTTAGCTTCTGCGATACAGCTTTACAACATCGATGCTCGCTCACAATCGATTCAGATACCAAAATTATACATGACACCTATTCTTGTTGAGCTTGGTCGTCCCAGAACCGGTTGGAGCTTTTCCCACTAAGTTGCCACAAACGTGGGGTATCGAGAACCTTCTAGTGCACAAAACGACGCAAAAAAATTTACCAAGCCGAGAAAACTTCTGACTTGACGTTTGGAAGTGGGTGTGGTGATGTCACGGATAGCTTGCAACTTATCCGGATCAGGTTCAATGCTAGAAACAGATATGACATGACCTAAAAATCTTATGTTAGATTTGGCGAAATCAGATTTGCTCAAGTTGACAGTAACACCATGATCAGAAAAGACTGGTAACAAAGAACTCAAGGTGTCATTGTGCTCATTCCATCTCTTTTCGGATATGAGAATATTATAGACGTAAGTGGTAATCTTATTTTTCAAATGCTCCGGTAAAATAGAATTTAAACCCGTGATGAATGTTGCTGAGGAAATGTTTAATCCAAAAGGAAGTTTGCGGAACTGACAGCATATGCCAAAACAGAGAACGCCCGTATATTTGAGGCAATTGGGGTGCAATTCAATCTGCCAGAAACTGGATTTTAAATCGAGAGAGAAGAAAACTGTGACACTATGAAATTTCTGAAGAATCTCTTCCAAGGTTTGAGGTCTATCGATTTCCGGAATAATAATGTTGTTAATGTGTCTCGAATCGAGAACAAGCCTCAGTGAACCATCTTTCTTCCGCACAATATGAAGCGGACTGTTATGAGGGCTGACTGCCGGCTCAATAACACCTTGTTGAAGCTTGGAATTAATTTCATATTTAACTTTCTGACGAGAAACAAAAGGAATGGTGTAGTGTCGTCCAACAGAAGTATTGTGTGGCTTAACTTGAAATTCATAAAGAAAACCACGAACAGTGCCAGGTACATTACCAAATATGAGAGCATGAGTTTGTCGGATTGCCCGTATTTGTTGTTTATGAAAATCAGAGGTGGCTTTACAATTGTCAACTTTGTTCTGATTGGTGTCGAAAATGTCAATCACAGTGCGGGCATCGTTGGGCTCACAGTGCGGGTCAACAGATTTAAATTGTGTGGTGCACCTGTCGATGTTTCTAACTGAAGAAAGAAAATGCAGGCGACTGATATTTTGGTCCTCGCTAGAGAGACTCTGATCAAAATTTAAAGACATCATTCTGCCATCTTTTTGTAACGTAATACAAGTGTTGTTAAAATCCAGCACTGCTTTATGTCTGTTTAAGAAATCGATGCCCAGAATGACTTCAGTAGTTAATAATGGGACGATAAGAAAGTTGGCGAAAAATGCGTGACCTTGAGTAGAAAATTGTAAATGAGTTTGATTTCTGACTTCAACGCTTTTACCAGGTACGGGACGATTTATTTCGATTTTATTGAGAGGTAACGTCGGACAAGAAACATCAGAATTATTGATTGGCGACTCCATGGAGTGTTCTGTGCACCACGACCAAATAGTGGATAGAATTGGAAGGCAAATCAGCATTGGCAGTATTTTGTTGTTTTATTGTCCGCAAAATCGATTTTCGGTCACTTAGTGACCATCCTCAGTGCTGTAATATACAATCACATGTGATCGCTCTAAGCTTGTGGTTATAACTTGAAACCTGTGCCTACCAATTTTAATTGTATATTATAGGACTGAGGATGGTCACTAAGTGACCGAAAATCGATTTTACGGACAATAAAACAACAAAATACGGCCAATGCTGATTTGCCTTCCAATTCTAACATCAGAATTGCAGCGTTTGAATGCTGCGTCACTCATGACATTAACGGGAGAACAAGAATCCAGAATTGCTTTTAGTACATGTTTGCCAACTTGAATGATAATAACGGGATGACAAAACTGTTTGAGAGGCTGTTCAGTTTCACGTAACAGTAAATCCCTGATGTCTTGGAAGCGAATCATATGCTCTATAACGTGTGCAGAATGCGATGTAACCTGTGCAGCGTCGGCATCATATGACACCTGGTCCGCTAGTCATTGTCGCGTAGCGTCTGAGCCGTCCGGTACGTTGGCAGATCCGTCTTCAATGTTTTGAACAGTGTGCTGCGGTTCTGAATCATGTTGATTACCTTGTCGCGACTGAAAATGCATTGTGACCTTGAAAATCCTGGGCACTGCCATAACAATTTCTATGGTCCGGCTGTTGTCTGTAGTTACGGCAAGTGTTCCTGTGTATAAAATTATTACCCGAATCATTTTGAGAGAATGATTGCTGCTGCGACAGCTATTGCTGCAAAGGCTGATTTATGTGTTGTCCGGAATTAACATAACGCTGACTAGACCGTTGAAAATTATGTTTCTGCTGTTGGTAGTTATTAGGAAGACTATGGTTCTGCTGAAAATGTCGTTCCTGATTACTATTAAAATTCTGGTTGTTACTGCCAAAATTTGTTACGTCTTTCATTCCCAAAATAGTTTCTCTTATTGTGATTGAAAAACATACCAAAATAACCACCGTTGTGTTTGTAGTGAAAATTGCGGTTGTTAGAAAAGTTATTATTCGTCTGCTGAGAAAACGGCTGATCAATTTCAATTAACTGTAAAACGTCGTGAAAAGCATGGATGTTAAATGTTTGTTGACCTGCTCTTAATGTACATTTCAGATTTCCTGGAAGTTCTGAAATACAGAGGTGGACCAAACCTGACGGGCTGAACGGCTCAAGTAAATGCTGGTTTTGTTATACTATGTATGCAAAGTATTGTTTCAACGTTTCAAAATTGGAGTTGTTGAAATTCGGTAAATTTATCAATTTGTCTTTTACAGCACGTTGTGTCGTCTCAGACCAGTACGCCTCGAAGGAAGCGCTTTGAAATTCAACTGAAAAAAATTGACGTGCAATAGGTTGCATTCTCGTAGACGGTTCCCCTTCCAAAAAGCTACAAATAAATTCCATTTTATGAGAGACCAGCCAGTTTGGCGGCAAAGAAAATGTTGAGTCCAGTCCAAGGGTTGCAGGCAGTTAGGACCATTACGAAATACTTTGAATTTTCTGACAGATAAAAACGCTTGTAATCGAATCCATCGGTTCTAAAATTATCAAAAGAATGGTGTCGGTTGAAAAAGGTGCGAGAGTTGTCATGTGATTGTAAAAAGTCTCTTTCTCTGACCAGTTTAGTAAGCTGAGGTTCCTTAGAATGTTCTGTATTCTGATCGATAAAATGCGTGGCAAAGTTATGTGAGCAGTCCCGAGAAATGGTATCGTTCTTACTGTCAGACAAATGAGCATTAAGTTTATTAAGTTCCTGTTTGATTTGACGATTAATTTGCATCTGTCCTTGTTGAAAGTTTTCAAGTGATTGAAATTCTTCAGTGTCAGGGAAGTGTACCTTCAGAGTGATTGTCATGATTTAATTTTAATTGTGCTACTGTGTCCACGAGTTCATCGCATTCAGCTTTCAGATTGTCGGATTGGTCATGAATTTTGGTAGCACTATCTTTAAGTGACTGTAACTGTAAGCATGACTACGCGTTTTCTTTTGCAGAGTAGCAACAATTTCAGTGGGTACCGACTTTCTAATTTTGGCTTTGCTTACCACTGAGTTTCAGAAATGGTATTAAGTTGTTCATCAACGGCTACTTCTTTCTCTGACACACGTTGATTAAGGTTATCATGAGCTGTAGTTAGTTCGCTTAAACGAGATGTGACATTGGTAACCTATGTTGTAAGATCATTTACACGATCTGTTAAAGCTTTGTAGCTGTCTTTTAATTCATTGTCACGGAGCTCATCTAAAGATTTTTTATGCTCTTCGAATTTGTGATTAAGCTCTTCGAAATGAGTAGCCTGTGCATGAAAACGTTCTGTAAGAGATTCGTGATTTTTAGAACATTTGTCATCAAGTTCTTGAAATTGTTTTGTAAGGGACTCATTACTGTTCTCAGTTTCGTTAAAACAAGTGTCAAAACGAGCGAATGTTTCATCAAAACGAGAGGATATTGGTGTGAACACATACCCTATTCCTACTTTGCTTCTCTATGTTGATGGCCCCAGTGTTGTACAAGTTACTATCCACCAGTTTATTATTGACAAATCTCTATGGAACAGCATATTCTACTTACTTCTATGCAAATTTTACCAATATTTTCAAGAAAGATGCCAAAAAAATTGTTTGATTTATCCGTATTCCAGGTTACATAATGTTTACTCTGATACTATGCATCCAAATACCTGTAGTATCGATGCACCTAACGAAAAGTATAATACCAATCAGAAATGGTTAAAAATTAAGAATTCGTAGCTTAGCATCTAATATTAATAGCAAAGAGAGTTGGTAACTCACGGTTTCTGTGTGTTTCTATAAATCATCACTGACTGAGTCAGACAACATTACAGAATTAATATTTGTTAGTTTAATACCAGAATACGATAATTAAAATAGAAAACTTTGACCTCTTTTTCATGGGGGTGGCTGTTCTATGTCGTACACACAGGATACTGGACGGGTATGGCGAATATGAAACCCTCATCCGTAAATTCCAACATAGAATCTCAGTAGTTAACAGTTTATGGCCGCGCGGGATTAGCCGAGCTGTCTCAGGCGCTGCAGTCATGGACTGGGCGGCTGGTCCCGGCGGAGGTTCGAGTCCTCCCTCGGGCATGGGTGTGTGTGTTTGTCCTTAAGATAATTTAGGTTCAGTAGTGTGTAAGCTTAGGAACTGATGACCATAGCAGTTAAGTCCCATAAGATTTCACACACATTTGAACAGTTTATGGGAATACGAAATGAATATATTGACTTTAAACTTATAACGACGTGGAAGAACCAGGAATTCTAATTTACATCTGCATCTACATGGACACTCTGCAAATCACATTCAAGTGCCTGGCGGAGGGCTCATCGAACCACTTTCACAATTCTCTATTATTCCAACCTCGTATAGCGCGCGGAAAGAATGAACACCTATAACTTTCCGTACGCGTTCTAATTTCCCTTATTTTATCGTGATGATCGTTTCTCCCTATGTAGGTCGGTGTCAACAAAATATTTTCGCATTCGAAGGAGAAAGTTAGTGATTGGAATTTCGTGAGAAGATTCCGTCGCAACGAAAAACGCCTTTCTTTTAATGATATCCAGCCCAAATCCTGTATCATTTCTGTGACACTCTCTCCCATATTTGGCGATAATACAAAACGTGCTGCCTTTCTTTGAACTTTTTCGATGTACTCCATAAGTCCTGTCTGGTAAGGATCCCACACCCCGCAGCAGTATTCTAAAAGAGGACGGACAAGTGTAGTGTAGGCAGTCTCCTTAGTAGGTCTGTTACATTTTCTAAGTGTCCTGCCAATAAAACGCTGTCTTTGGTTAGCTATCCCCACAACTTTTCCTATGCGTTCCTTCCAATTTAAGTTGTTTGTAATTGTAACTCCTACGTATTTAGTTGCATTTACGGGCTTTAGAATTGACTGATTTATCGTGTTACCGAAGATTAACGGATTCCTTTTAGCACTCATGTGGATGACGTCACACTTTTCGTTATTTAGGGTCAACTGCCACTTTTCGCACCACTCAGATATCTTTTGTAAATCGTTTTGCAGTTTGTTTTGATCTTCTGATGACTTTATTAGTCGATAAACGACAGTGTCATCTGCAAACAACTGAAGACGGCTGTCTTCCAAATCGTTTATATAGATAAGTAACAGTAAAGGGCCTATAACACTACCTTGGGGAACGCCACAAATCACTTCTGTTTTACTCGATGACTTTCCGTCAATTACTACGAACTGTACCATCTCTGGCAGGAGATCACAAATCCAGTCACATAACAGACGATATTCTATAAGCACGCAATTTCACGACTAGCCGCTTGTGTGGTACAGTGTCAAAAGCCTTCCGGAAATCCAGAAATACGAAATCGATCTGCCGATAGCACTCAACACTTCATGTGAATAAAGAGCTAGTTGTCTTTCACAGGAACGATGTTTTCTAAACCCATGATGACTGTGTGTCAATAGCCCGTTTCCATATATGTTCCAAAATACTGCTACATATCGACGTTAACGATATGAGCCTGTAATTTAGTGGATTACTCCTATTACATTTCTTGAATATTGGTGTGACCTGTGCAACTTTCCAGTCTTTCGGTACGGATCTTTCGTCGAGCGAACGGTTGTATATGATTGTTCAGTATGGAGTTAATGCATCATCATACTCCAAAAGGAACCTAATTGGTACACAGTCTGGACCAGAAGACTTGCTTTTATTGATCTCAGTTGCTTCACTACTCCGAGGATATTTACTTCTACGTTACTCATGTCGGCAGCTGTTCTCGATTCGAATTATGGAATATTTACTTTGTCTTCTTTTGTGAAGGCATTTCGGAAGGCTGTGTTTAGTAACTCTGCTTTGGCAGCACTGTCTTCGATAGTACCTCCAGTGCTATCGCGCAGAGAAGGCATTGATTGTTTCTTGCAGCTAACATACTCCACATACGACCAGAATCTCTTGGACTTTCTGCCCGGTTTCGAGACAAAGTTTCGTTGTGGAAACTGTTACAAGCATCTCGCATTGAAGTGTGCACGTAATCCTAATAGAAAAATGTTGCACCTCATGAAGCACTAATTGGAGTGATATGAACTTGGCACTTGGTCAAGGCTTAGTACTTACATTTGGGAGGATAATTATAACACTGACATTTTGAATGCTCGAATACTAAAAATGATACGACACTATGTCAACAGACTTATTGATTCGTTCTATATCATATGAAACAGTGTGAATTATAAACGGAGTACTCAGAGTCGCGTAAATTATTCTCTGAATAAACCTCCAATGCCGGCCGGAGTGGCCGAGCGGTTCTAGGCGCTACAGTCTGGAACCGTGCGACTGCTACGGTCGCAGGTTCGAATCCTGCCTCGGGCATGGGTGTGTGTGATGTTCTTAGGTTAGTTAGGTGTAAGTAGTTCTAAGTTCTAGGGGACTGATGACCATAGCTGATAAGTCCCATAGTGCTCAGAGCCATTTGAACCATTTTGAACCTCCAATATTTTGCTGAACTAGTTCCTATAATTAGAAAAATGGTTCAAATGGCTCTGAGCACTATGGGACTCAACTGCTGAGGTCATTAGTCCCCTAGAACTTAGAACTAGTTAAACCTAACTAACCTAAGGACATCACAAACATCCATGCCCGAGGCAGGATTCGAACCTGCGACCGTAGCGGTCTTGCGGTTCCAGACTGCAGCGCCTTTAACCGCACGGCCACTTCGGCCGGCTCCTATAATTAGAGAGTGCACTCTATCTTGCTGTAGACAGTAACAGATAATAGATTGCAGTGCATGTTGATTGGTAAGGGATTTTGATGTATCAGTTCTCGAGGAGACAGCACGGATTGCAAGTACATTGAACCAAATTTATACAGGGTCAGAACTTCAATAGTACCTCTAAAGAGGTTCTCCGCATTTGCAGTGGTGTACCAAGAGTGGGGGGAGGGGACTGCGAGGTGCTGGAGGTGCGGTCGGTACCGAGTACTAGCTCCATGGGGGTGAAAACTTGCTACGCTCTGGGGTACGAGCTGCAAAAACGTTTTTTCGCCGTTTAGTCCTGGTAGTTCTGGGAGTGGGCGGGTAACTGCAGAGTTTGCGTATGAACTGAGCCTCACCCCCTCTGCATGGATGCATTGTATCACTACAGTAGCCTGCAAGGAAAACAGTGTATTCCCCTTATTGTCTACATGTCTGGAATAGTGTAGTCAGAGTCGGTGGTATGTCTCACGTCAAGCAGGCAGCATAATCTGTCTCAACCGATGCAAGTGTTGGCATTCCTCTGTTATCGCGCTTGACTAGACCCGAGTGAGTATTTTCTTCCACTTCAGGAGATCGAATAAAATATTTATTCATTTGTACGTATGTGAATGAAACTATTTATAAATATTGCGTGTGTATCATGTTTTCTTCTCTTAGTCGTAAGAAAGGCAACAAGGGGTTCCTTTTTTTGTTTTATGGAAATTCTTTCGGAACTAGTTTGTGACAGTGAGGATGATGAAACTGTGAGATGTTTCTTTATGCTCAAGAGTGATAAGATTTTAAACAGTGAATACGATACTTATACCGATATTGTTGCCATTTCTAGCAAGGCCGCCCGTACGAGGGTGCAAGAGGGGGTGCGGTGCTTCCCCCACTAGATCTATGAGAAAGAAAGGAAAATGTAGTGTAGACACGTGTTTTTCTTTCAAGGAAATGATTTAAAAGTTAGCATTTCCAGTCTTTAAGCAGGGTGGGAATTGAAATTTCTTATGAGTTACAAGTCACCATATTAGAAATACTCCATACCCCCCCCCCCCCCAGGTCTAATCCCCCACCCCCACAAACTGTCGTATGGGTGCTGTTGACTTCTATTGTTGAAACGGACCCAGTCAGCAACAGTTTCTATTTTTCTGATGTGGACAGAAAACCAAATGAGACAACCAGCCATTTACCCAAACGAGCCCTGCTAAAAGACGAAGTATTATTTTCACACATTTACGTGGAGATAAGGTCACCAAGTGCTCAGATGTCCAAAAGCAGGACACACCCGCAAACCGAGCCTAGCATAAAACCAATTTTCCGCCGTCTCCATCAGTTTGGTATGTTATATTGTGTAGTGTAGAAAAAAAGACATCGAAAATTACAAGAAAATACAATAAGGGTTGACTATTTAACGCAACCATGAGTCAAATAATGGGGTTTAAACATTAAGGAAGTGTTTATGAGATGAAGGAATCTGCATATTATTTGCTATTCGTGAATTTCTGACATTTATAGGGAAAAACAGACGAAGATGTATTTTCCTATAGGAAATATTATAATTGACGAGTAACTCATTCTACTTCGGGAGCACTGCTTCTTTAAACATTATTTTTGAGCTGGTGTTTGCAAGAGTTTAATTTCTATTGCACTTCATCTTCCCCTTTTTTTTTCTCAAATCAGTGCATCATATGAAAATTCTTTGAGATTTTTTATCAGATTTTTATTTCACTTCCTGCATCATTTCATCATGACAATGATCAGTAGAAGCAGTGACAGTGAAAAGGTAAACAGTGACGGTTCTTGTGCAACGTAGGTCACCAATGACGTCATCTATGACGTCTTCGATGAGTCAATGCATTTCACCACTCATCCCCATCCCCTTACGATGTCATTCATTGGTGCCAGACTTCTCCTAACAGGAGGCCAGTTGCCCCATGTATAAAAAAATGGGAGATTCAGAAAATGCTGGCAAACTCAAAAATAAGAGTACGGGGAGGTGGAGATCTCTTCTGAACTGCACGTTGCAAGGCATCCCAGATATGCTCAATAATGTTCACGTCTGGGGAGTTTGGTAGCCAGCGAAAATGTTAAAACTCAGAAAAGTGTTCCTGGAGCCATTCTGTAGCAATTCTGGACGTGTGGGGTGTTGCATCGTCATGCTGGAATTTCCCAAGCCCGTCGGAGTGTACAATGGACATCAATGGATGCAGGTGATCAGAGAGGATGCTTACAGTAACCGATCCAACAACTGCCCGAGACACTTGTTGTCTTATATGGGCGTTGCCGACTGCAGCGCCGTATTCTTCCTGTTTACGTATCTCTGAATATGCGTGCCTATACCAGTTTCTTTGGCGCTTCAGTCTAGAATCACGACGGTTCTGGTCTCTTAGTCGTCTGGAATGCGATTCTGTTAACATACAAATGCAAGAAATCTTTTGCCAGTGCCTGACATCCATTCATCTAAAAAGGTTCTGTCGTGCAGATTTCCTCACATTATGGACGCAGACTACAACATTATGAAACTACCATCTTGTACACCAAATGCTACATCAAATCCACGTCTCCAGAGCTCTACAACGAAATGGAAGTCCAACTAGAGTTAGAATATTATGGTACACTGACATCAGTCCTGTAAAATAATCATCAGGAAACTTTTCAGCATGTCCATAGACAGGTGGATTTTGCATATAGGTAATAAAGAAGGTATGCAGTTTCGTGTACTGTCAGTGTCAGCCAGATTCACAGTTACAACTACTTGTACAATTATTGGAGAACAACACAAGCAGCAGAAAGCTATTTTTAGCTTTCAGGGATGTGGTAAGATAGAAATGCACTGACGCTGCACCTCTGTAGCGTTTGAGGGATCTATTTTAGACATGTTAGCCATCAGCATTGCGACGCTGTTAACATTCCAGTATACGACATTTATTCCCAATAACTAACATACTTTTACCTAAAAATAGTTTGTCTTCAGTTCTACAAATTTGGATGACAATATCAATGGTAGTGAAACGCCAGTGCTGTAGCGCAAGAGAACCATCAGCGTTCAAGTACATCATGTGTAAAGTTCCACAACGATAGGTCAACCAGTCGAGGCACCTGTCCAAATACACACAGTAAGCTCTCAAGGCTAAGGTGTTGGGCTACGGGTCACCATGTGTTTATTGTCGTATTACGTATTGATAGCACCCTGCCGGCGTCTTTAAGTTGTGAACGAAATCGGAAGTCTCCGTCAGATGGTAATAATGTAGCACGCCCGCTCAGCCACGCCTCCACCAGCTCTGGACTTCGACGGTCCTCTTCCGCCACAGTATGTGACAGTCGGCGGCAGCCACACAGGAGCTCGCGCGTGGAGCCTTACCGCTTCGTGTTGCTGTGCTGACGCCGCCTAGTCGTGACTCCGACACGACGGTTCACGCTGCAGTGCAGGGAGCCTCATCCGTGTTGCCGCTGCGACAGCTGGCCTATTTCGTGCTGCATCATTTATAATGAGTCTTTGTACACTTGGAAAAATGCAGTATTTATGAATTTTTGTACACTTTGAAAAATGTAAGTAAAGTAAATATTCTGTTTGTTGTGTCAACTTGTTCGATAATCATTTCTGCTCCTGTCCAGCTTTCCTACGATGACAGTTCCCCAACCAGTCTATCTCCTTTCCTTACCATTGTGTACAAAGCAGTATACAACATTTACGAAATTTTTCTCAAGTTCTGGTTGGGCAGTTTTGTTTTTTCAATCATCCAGACAGAATGCATGACGGCGTCGAAGAGTTCGAGAGTGGACGTCAGTTTAACATATTTTGGGGGGAACAACATAGGTAGCAGTACTGCTGGAAGTCAATATGCCTCGTTCTAACACGTGGCAGTACCATCCAGTGAGTTACTACGCTAAGGCGTTCCCATTTCTAATACAAAAACTCTAGCAAACTGAGAGTCTGACAAATATTTTTGACGAATAATCGTATTGGTATGTTTCCACAAAATTTATACATGATTACCGACGAATGCAGATGAACTTCGCTCAACAATTGCGCTTCAGTGGAATATGTAGTAGCTATAACCCTACTAAAATTTGCAAAGGAGTGCAATGATATAACACTTTCTCAATGATTTTGCAACTTTGATGAAAACGTTTCCATCTGAATCCAATGTAAGCACACTATAAGAGGGTGCAGAACACATGATTTGGCGCCATCCAACATTCCTTAGGTCCACATGTTGAAGTAAAGTCAAAAGAGCAGTACCTGATTGGTCTGCAGCACAATACGTTTTATAACATTGTTCACAGTCTGCAGTTTAAAAGTTCTGGTTCCAATGATGAATATCAAGTTTGTTTCATGTTAGAAAATGTACTGTTCTTTCTACATACACTGTGAGGTGTCACTTCGTCCATATAAGTACAGAAAGGGGGTCGCTACACCTGCAACTACCTAGGTTCGACTACTTTTCAAGGTCATCTTCCATCTTTCCCCTTCTCCCTTCCCAAAAGACACACATGTAGATTACCATAAACAGGAATTTTCTTGGCTTAGTGAGTAAAAGAGCAAATGTTTTAGTACAAAAATCTCAATTAATTTTCGTATGTGCATTTATACACAGAAAACAACTCTATGCTTATTTCTGTTTGGTTTAATTGTAAGCCATCCCTCCTTTCTGGCCAGCAGCTGCGTTACATTCAGGTCAGGCCACTCAAGACCCTTGCGTCAGACAGCGCTGGTCCCAGGTGGACGTGCGACTTGAGGCTCAAGCCTCCGTTACCCGCTGCGTGCAGACGAGGCACCCCTGTGGGTGCTTCCACTCCCCATTGACACGAGAGAGAGAGAGAGAGAGAGAGACGAGCTACCCCAGTGTCATCATGTCCGCTGGCTGTTCGCGCTGCCGCCTCAGAGTGGGGGGACAGGTCGCCCGTAGATCACAGGTGCCGATCTGACCGTGTGGTGACGCCACGTCAGCTGGTCTCTCGCCCGGCGATGTCGCCCCTGGTGTGACATGCCCATGGTCTCACTACGACAACCGAGCCCAGCCAGCCCCGTTGTGATATAGGCTTATCTAAAATACATAAACTAATCTTTTCCTACTGGTGAAGTGGTGTTGCTGTTATGTTTGTTTCCCAACACCACTCATGTACCCCAATGGGTTAATTCGGCGCAGTCTGCACTCATTCATACTTCAAGCACGCTCACACCGTTCAAGACTTACTTCCAAGGAATCTACCCATTACCAAGTTTATCTACATCTACAACTTTCTACTTTATGTTGCTCTGGACTTTGATACTTCTCCTGATGCCAACTTATTCGATAATGACGCTGATGCGGATATCTGGCGCAGAATCTGGATCGAATACCACTCACTGCCATCTGCACACTCCTCTCTTTGCTGCCAGCATAGATCAGACTCCGGCACGAATTCACTTTTACCTCTAAAACTAACCAATAACTCAAAAATAGACATACAGATAGCATTAGTTTACAGCTACTGCAATCATGTAAACTACCATGTCTTTTTATTTGATTGTTTTTAGTGCACGCATGGTCTATGGGCAACGTCCTTGATAAGTAATCAAAACGTCCTCGGTCCTGGGTTCTAAACCCGCTTAAATTTTGATTAATAATCAGCTTCGGCGGCCGAAGACTTCTGGCATAAGAAGTCACCCTCATTCTGCCAACGGCCAAGTTAAAGAGGGCGGACACAGGTTCAGGGCACTCTCTTGACCATGGGGTGTGAAACTGCCCCTAAAGGCGGAAGACTCAGCAACGATCAATGACATGAGGATATAGAAGGCAATGGAAACCACTGCATTAAAGACACATAACGCGTATCCACAGGACAATTGGCTTGGAACTGAAAAAGTGTCATGATGATCTCTCCATTGGCAAAAGATTCCGCAGTAGTGCCCCATTCGCATCTGTGGGAGGGGATTGCCAAGGGGGAGGTGACAATGAGTAAAAGCATGAATAACCAACGAAAGGGTAGCTTTCTACGAGTCGAGACGTGGAGTGTCAGAAGGTTGAACGTGGGAGGGAAGCTAGAAAATCTGAAAAGGGAAATTCAAAGGCACAGTTTGGATATGGTAAGGGTCAGTGAGCTGAAATGGAAAGGATTTCTGGTCAGATAAGTATAGGGTAATACCAACAGCAGCCGAAAATGGTATAACAGGAGTAGGATTCCTTATGAATAGGAATGTGGGGCAGAGAGTGAGTTACTGTGAACAGTTCAGCGATACAGTTGTTCTCATCAGAATGGACAGCAAACAAACATCGACAACGATAGTTCAGGTGTACATGGTGACGTCGTTAGCGGAAGATGAAGAGATACAGGGAGTATGAGCTTGGGACAAGGAATGAGACAGTAAAATGACTAATTGAGTTATGTGGCAAATTTCAGCTAGTAATAACGAATACTCTGTTCAAGAATCACAAGAGGAGGAGGTATACTTGGAAAAGGCCGGGTGATACGGGAAGATTTCAGTTAGATTACATTATAGTCACACAGAGATTTCGAAGTCAGTTACTGGCTGTAAGGTGCGCCCAGCAGGAGATACAAACTCAGATCACAATGTTGCAGTAATGAAGAATAGGCTCAAGTTTAAGAGATTAGATGGGAAAAATCAATACGCGAAGAAGTGGGATACAGAAATACTAAGTAATGACGAGATACGCTTGAAGTTCTCTAAGGCTATAGGTACAGTAGCTCAGTAAGCAGTACAGTTAAAGAGAATGGACAGCTGTAAGAAAGGCAATCACAGAAGTTGAAAAGAAACACATAGGTACAAGGAAGGTAACAGCAAAGAAACCGTGGGTAACAGAAGAAATACTTCAGTGATCGATGAAAGGAGGAAGCACAATAATGTAAGGGGAAATTCTAGAGTACAGAAATACAAGTCGCTGAGGAATGAAATAAATTGGAAGTGCAGGGAGGCTAAGACGAAATGCCTGCATAAAAAGTGTGAAGAAATCGAAAAAAAATGATTGTCGCAAGGACTGACTCAGCATGTAGGAAAGTCAAAACAACTTTCGGTGAAATTAAAAGCAAAGGTGGTAATATTCAGAGTGCAACGAGAGTTCCACTGTTAAATGCAGAGAAGAGAGGGGATAGGTGGAAAAAGTTCACTGAAAGCCTCTATGAGGCGGAATATTTGTCTCATGTAATAGAAGAAGAAACAGGAGCCGATTTAGAGGAGATAGGAGATCCAGTATTAGAATCAGAATTTGAGAGATTTGAAGGACCTAAGATCAGATAAGGCAAAACGGATAGATAACATTCCATCAGAATTTCTAGTCATTGAGGGAAATGGCAACAAAACGACCATTCATTTTGGTGTGTAGAATGTATGAATCTGGAGACATACCATCGGACCTTCGCCGCGCGGGATTAGCCGAGCGGTCTGGGGGCGGTGCAGTCATGGACTGAGCGGCTGGTCCCGGCGGGGGTTCGAGTCCTCCCTCGGGCATGGGTGTGTGTGTTTGTCCTTAGGATAATTTAGGTTAAGTAGTGTGTAAGCTTAGGGACTGATAACCTTAGCAGTTAAGTCCCATAGGATTTCACACACATTTGAACATTTTTTCGGACTTCGGAAAAATATCATTCACATAATTTCCGAGACTGCAAGAGCTGACAGGTGCGAGAATTAACGCACAATCCCCTTAACAGCTCATGCATCGAAGTTACATGCATAGGAAAAAATGTTCAAATGTGTGTGAAATCTTATGGGACTTAACTGCTAACGTCATCAGTCCCTAAGCTTACACACTACTTAACCTAAACTATCCTAAGGACTCGAAACTCCACCGGGACCAGCCGCACAGTCCAAGACTGCAGCGCCTCAGACCGCTCGGCTAATACCGCGCGGCTACATGCATAGGATTTGTCGACCTGGAAAAAGCTATCTACAATGCAAAATGACGCAAGATCTTCAAAATTCTGAGATCAATAGAGGTAAGCTATAGGGAGAGACGGGTAGTATACAGAATGTACAACAGCCAAGATGGAACAATAACAGTAGACGATCAACAAGGAAGTGCTCGAATTAAAAGAGGTGTAAAACTAGGATGTAGTCTTTCGCTCCTACTGTTCAAGCTGTACATCGAGAAGCAATGATGGAAATAAAAGAAAGGTTCAGGAGTGAAATTAAAATTCGAGGTGAAAGGGTATTAATGATGCGGTTCGCTGATGACATTACTATTCTGAGTGAAAATCAAGACGAATTACATGATTTGAAAGTAATGAGAAGTAGCAGAAATGAGAACAGCGAGAAGCTTAACATCAGGGTTGATGGTCACGAAGTAGATGAAGTTAAGGAATTCTGCTACCTAGGCATCAAAATACCCAATGACGGACGGAGCAAGGAGGACATCAAAAGCAGACTAGCTATCGCAAAACAGGCATTTCTGGAGAAGAGAAGTACTAGTATCACACATCGGCCTTAATTTGAGGAAGAAATTCTGAGAATACACGTTTGGACGACAGCATTGTATGGTAATGAACAGAAGAGAAACGAGGCATTTGAGATGTGATGCTACAGACGAATATTGAAAATCATGTGGACCGATAGGGTAAGGAATGAGGAGGTTCTGCGCAGAATCGGAGTGGAAAGTAATAATATGTGGAAAACACTGACGAGGAGGAGGGACAGTATGACGTTAAGACACCAGGGAATGACTTCCATGGTACTAGATGAAGCTGTAGAGGGAAAAAAGTGTGGAGGAATACAGAGATAGGAACACATCCAACATATAGTTGAGGACGTAGGTTGAAAGTGCTACTCTGGGATGAAGGGGTTGGCACAGGAGAGGAATTCGTGGCGGACCGAATCAAATCAGAGGATCAAATCAGAGGACTGATGACTAAAAACATAAAAAAAGCGCAGAAGGATGCGTATCTTCTGTTTTCATCTGGTCCCATCCGCCATTTCCTTCCTGTCCATCAAAAAACGTACCACCGTGACTCGCACACCACGTGCCCACGCCATTTAATACAGAACTTTGCCGACGACGCACCTCTGGCGCTGACGATACACAATCGAAATACCTCAAGACAGACAACATCTCACTACGGGCGATAATCTATAAGCGATAACCACAGACGAAAAAATACCACCATCGAAAAATATCGCAACGTAGGCGATTACCCATAAGTGTAACCACATTCCAGAACCACCAACGAGAACACATCGCTCCACTGGCGATAAGCCTGATCGAACCACAGCGAAAAAACTAACCATACTGTAACGTCGACACGCCTCTGAAGTGGACAACCCATGTCCATCTCGCAAGAGACCCCCACCAGTATCGGTGGCATTATCCTAATTTACACTAAGATACACTCTCGGTTCACAAATCATTTTCCGTGGCACCATTATCGCCTCCTCACTCCGAATATGGAACAGACCGTGAGTATGCCCCCGGCAGTGCACACAGTGTCAACGGAAGAAACCAAGGCATTACTACATTCCAAGATTAATTCTGAGAAGAATTGTGTCTCTAAGATTTCTGAAATCATTTCTGAGCAAAAAATGCAATTTTCACGTTGTTCCAACACATTCCGTTGCTGTGGCATGACAAACTACTAATACAGAAATTTTCAAATGTTGTTTTATCATAAACCCAAGATGTTTCCACCGAGAAATCGACACATTCCCATCTACAAAATAAATTTCTATCTGTGAAACATGAGAGGATACCAGAACTTCCCAATTATCAACGTGAAAATTCTGGACGGAAACTACGAACTCCAAACTCATTGATCAGATGTCACAGAAGAAGATCTTATCCACTAATTCTAGTAATAAATCACCCAAGAAGTGTAAATGTAAACAAATAAAGAAGAATACACTAACCGACTACAGAAATGAACTGGAAATAAATTATTCTTAACACTAACTCAATGATACATCGAGGTCGCAGCGGCCGACTGTCAATTCCTAAGCTGACTTCTGCCGCAGTTTGTGATTGAGGGGGAAGGTGTTCTCATTTCCACTATGTCATTCTGATGATCATGTTGCGGACTTTGCCTACCAATCCCTTCATTATTCCTTGTTTGCCCTGAGTTCGAGAAGAGCAGCACAAAGTGGTTACAATTTTGAATTTCCCTCCTGTTGTTATTTCCAGTTTCGTGAAAGTTACCGCCTTATGTCCCCTGGCTGCGTCTATCATTCCACTGAGGCTCATTATTAAATCTCTGGTCTTGATACTGATTTCTTGTTGATCTGTTTCTATTTGAATTTTTCCCTTCGTTATTTCCTTTATAGTGTCTCATTCGTTCTCTCGCATTTTGTGCTTTCTTGACAAAGTCTGACTGTCGTTGAGCGCTTTTGAATGGCTCTGTTGTGTTCCCCAATGAGCAGTCTCTGGTAACTCAATGGCGGTTTCATGTAGCAGCTTCACATTATCTCCTCACCACTTTATAGTTGCCCAGGTAACAATTCTTGTTGACAAGCGTCTTGAAAAACTTTATCGAACTGCGGCACCCCGATGCTTCGCAATCCTCCCCTAACATAATCTCCGGTTGGGCGTTCTGTGACCAGAAGGTACTTAGGAAAGGCTCTCTGAATTCGCCGTAACTGTGTTAGTTTGCTGCAACGCTAGGCATGCGCTGTGATATTGGGCCTTCCAGGTATCCACAGACAAATCCCAATTTGTATACTACTGACCATGACTCAAGTAGTAACCCATCACACCGAGAAATCTGTGTAATGAACTGTGGTTCTCTTCGTAAACATGAAAATTTTGAAATGTGAGAAAATGTTTTAAGTCGAAATATTCATAATTTTGCGCCCTTGGACGTTCTCTAAACTGTAGCGCGCGTGCTCCCAAGATTTCATGGACGACCGATCCCTGAATGCAGCTGTATCCTCGACTCGGGTGATCAGTCATGTAGTAATGTTCCCGTACGTGTGAGTAGCGCGCAGTTGTGGTGCGGCTCGGTACTTTGTGCCACTGAGTGCGCGTGCTCGTCCGAGCGATAGGCGAGCGCTCCTGCGCATATTGGCTTCAGCCGTGGATGAGGCTGCAGGTTGGGTTGCCAGATTTGGTCTTTGACATTCCTGGTGATCAATGAACTCATGGCGACGTGCTGTTGCTGGCTGAATTTCTATACGAGCGACCCGTTCGCATATTTGCCTCATCTCATCTGCCAGCTCAATCCGCTGGATAGGAAGAAGTGTTTGCTCGTCTTTCATTTCTAACGTTTCCTCCTGTGTCTTTTCAGCTACTCTCTGTCCCTGTTTTTTGAGAGCAGCAATAGCCTCCTTGGTTGCGCTCACTTCGATCTTTGGCAGAGTTGCTTGTCTCGCGCAATTTGGGCATTTATCCGCTCATCTCGTGCTACTAATCTGGCTGTTCTAGCCTCACGTCTGGAATCCACCGCTACTTCTCGCGTTTCATCTGACGTTTCCCTAATGTCTTCAGCCTCTGCTTTTATACTATCAACTTCATACCTGACTTGATTCACGTTTCCGACAAACTCATCAGCCCTCCATTGAATTTCCTTAATTTCTTTCATTACTTCGTCCTCTCTCTTTTCCTCATTTTCTTGTCGCTTCTGAGTTTCCCTGATTTCATTAATAGGGATCTCCTGCCTTTGGTCTCTTTCCTATCGTCTACTCTTCTCTGCCTCTTGCATAAACTGAATGATCGATTGTAACTGCGTACTTCCAGTACCTGGGCTAGAAGCATGCGACTCAGCTGCTCTATGGCGCATTGCCCGCGAAATCGGGGTGTTACTTTCCCTGCCTGTACCTCCAAAAATGGTTCAAATGGCTCTGAGCACTATGGGACTCAACAGCTGTGGTCATCAGTCCCCTAGAACTTAGAACTACTTAAACCTAACTAACCTAAGGACATCACACACATCCATGCCCGAGGCAGGATTCGAACCTGCGACCGTAGCAGTCGCGCGGTTCCTGACTGAGCGCCTAGAACCGCTAGACCACCGCGGCCGGCTCTGTACTTCCCTCCGTATTTACAGAACCTACGTGACCTGACACCTCGGTATCGTTTTCACTTTCATTTCCTGAGTTAAGTGAACCCTCATCATCGAACTAATGTGCAGCTGACATTTTTCCCCCATTTGCAGAGTGAATTAAATGAGTTTCTTCCGCCGTGCTATCTTGCTCTCATCAATGACTGGCTCGTGTTCCATTTTGAACGACAATAGTGCGCAGTCTTTCTCGCTACACACACGAGCTTTCGTTCTCGTAAGCCTACAGATCAACTGCTACTTCCGCAAGTTTCCGACTCTAATGCATCACACGCCGCCACTATACTCTGACCTATTTTCAAATAATGCAAACACTTATGCCTAAGCTCATGAACCAAAACCTACTCTTAAATGTCGTACACATACCCACAAACAAATTTTTTCCACAAACGCTTACACAACGCAGTTAGCGAAGACGCAACATCAGACAAGAAGTGACGCAGAAGTCACTGCCATGACACAACGAGAAACAAAAATAGATGACACAGACAATACGTACACTGAAATAAAATGACTACAACATACTACAAATTACTGAGAGACAACGCATAGCGCCGAAATTGAGTCTAAATGTTCTCAGTGCTCCATAGTCTCAAAAATGGCTCTGAGTACTATGCGACTCAACTGCAGAGGTCATCAGTCCCCTAGACCTTAGAACTACTTAAACCTAACTAACCTAAGGACATCACACACATCCATGCCCGAGGCCGGATCCGAACCTCCGACCATAGCGGTCGCGCGGTTCGAGAGTGTAGCGCCTAGAACCGCTCGGCCCCTCCGGCCGGCATACGCGTCTGTTCTGCAAGCGCTAGCTACCTCGCACCAAAGTTCCATGATTCGAGATCCCAACCAAGAGTCGCCACTTGCAAGCCGTAGCTTGTTTTAATCATAAATGTATGTTCAAGTGATGCTAAATATTATTATCTTTACATAAAAAGTATTATCTTCGCAATAACCTTCAAATCGTGAGCTATACCTTTTATTTTTATAAATTAAATTATTGAATTTACTCATGCCGCTTTTGTTGCCTGTGTCTGCGGTCACTTTCAGAACTCAAATTAACTATTTTATTACAACTGAATTTTGAATTGCTGGTGTGCACAATTCTGTTCAAATGGGATCAACTATGACCAAGTGCACCACAAACTATGGTTCACCAGAGAATAGGGAGCTGTGAACATCGCTTAACAGCCCTACGCCAGTGCCCTTTCAAGCGGCAACAGAACAGGGCACGCTATGGGCGAGGAGCGGCGCGCTGCGGCAGCTGTAACGTTCTGAGGAACCCACGAAAATTTGCAAACAATGCGGACAGGCGTTCTGGTTATTAGAACGCTGGAAGCTTCCCTATGAGAGGCCTGAAATCCCGGCAGATTTCTGTGTGAGGTGCACCCGTTCGCTGGTCTGGCCAAACCCACTTGACTCACAGGCACGTATGTGCTGAAATTGTCAAACGGTCGACTCACGACGAATACGTTCGCCCTCTAGACACATGATTAGTCCGAGATGATATGCACTCCCACTTTTAGTATAGATTTAAACTGCCACTGGCTCTTAGTGCACCACAAGTTGCACACCGCAAATCTAGCCCACTGGATAAAGACCTGAAGTTCTCCATCAATGGAAGACCGGAAGGCGAAGAAGCCATGGGTGGTAACTTTCCAACAGCCGAATTACGCTGTGGCCGAGCGGTTCTAGGCGCTTCAGTCCATAACCGCACTGCTACTACGGTCGCAGGTTCGAATCCTGCCTCGGGCATGGCTGTGTGTGATGTCCTTAGCTTAGTTAGGTTTAAGTAGTAGGGGACTGATGACCTCAGATGTTAAGTCCCATAGTGCTCAGAGCCATTTTTGGACCAGCCGAATTAGCAAAGGCAGTCGCCTCCACGTTGTACAACCAATCAGATTATCCTCTACTCATTGAATTCCCCTCTTGACTGTTCTGTTGGTCTAGTAGCCAATCCAGAAACATTACCGGGGTTCCGACACTGGGGACCAAGCCTCTGCTTTGCATATCCTGAGAGGAGACAATCAGCGACTCAAAATCTTTCTCGTCTGAAAAAATAAGTTTTTAGAACAGGGAGCATGTTCATGTTTGTGCAAAAAATGTCTACCTACATAGGATCACAGTCCCTCATTTTCGCAGACGTGTAATCTTTCCAGGCTAACTATTTCTAATTTCTGAAAGAAGGATGTTAAGCTTCCCAGACAGTCGTGCCCATGAAATAAATATGTTTTTGGCGCTCGTTAAAAGAATGTGGCGACTTCCTGGTGTCATGGGTGTATTGCCTGCACTAAGCAGGTGCACAAGCCGTTCTGTCTGTATTGTCCCAGCTTCCAACATGAGAATGTCCCACTGTTTACACCAAAGCTCAGATTACACCTCTCTCTCTTAAATGTCTTCCCCCACCCACTTTCCGCCAACTGACCACCTTCGCGACGGTCTGTCGCCTGGCTGAGGTAAAATCATCCGGCGCCCTTTCTGCTCCGACCCTAAATGGGAAAAGGGGAATGCCACAGCCCAAACTCCCTGTGCAGGTACAATGCACAGAGCACTGCTTCCCAGAATCACTGGCAGAGCCAGGTCACTGTGCACACTATTTACGGCCCACAATCCATCTTTCTTCCTGTTCCCCATTACCTCCACTACGACCCTCTACAGGTTATACATGCTTTTATGTGAACATTCTTCCCAAAATTTCCTCATGTAAAAAGTCATAAACCACACATACCAAATGAAGTGCTGGGGAACACCGAGATCATGAACTAAAATATAAATATTAATCTGTTTAACGCTGTTGTTAAAGTGAGACACTGGCGACCCACCTCTCATAATTTTAATATCATCCAGCTTAATTTTTAACTTATAACTTGAGTCTGTGTTTCAGTCAGTTGTTTATTTCTCCAGGAAGGAGTTTGACAAATACAAAGAAGGTACGTTCTAGAATTCTAATATATACATAGCCTTCTACCACTAAAATATCTGTTTATGACTTTAACAATTATTTCTATTCTTCCTTCTGCTTATTTTAGGCGAGAACAATGGCGTCTTTTAATTTTGCCTCTTATTTCCTGCATAACACTACTGTTCAAACATTTGAAGTCTTGCTCTGTACACTGGCACCTCTTCTGCTTCATATTACTGCTGAAATTCCATACAGAAGATATAGTTTACAGCTTTTGCAAATTATTGTCTGTAGCTTGTAGTTATTCTGTCAGTTTTAAACTCTGCAAACGGCTGTTCTGTAGCTAGGTGCTCAACGTCCAGTCTACCACATTTAGATAGAATATAACCATCATTTTTAAGCCAATCGTAATGGAAATGGGGCTTTATAAACTGACTTTTTGTATACTGTAAATACAGTGTAATCACCTGGCAACTGGTTGGTACATTAAGTGACTGAATGGATCATAGAGCTCGGGAAGAGACTGGACCCTCACCCCTTGGGCAGGGGTGAGCTGTTGCTCTGTAGGATATATCCTACTCTGTCTGCGAAGGCACATGATTAACAAACGAGCATTTGTTGTTCCAAAATAGACTGTTCTTCATTCATATCTGCCAGAACTGGTGCCGAGTAGCAGGGCGCTAGTCTCACTGGAATGCGCTGACACCCACGTGCGACACACTGTTTTGGCCACTGCATGGTGGTGGCATGTAGTCAGCACCAAGCGATGACGCAGTATCTTGACTGCAGCTCGTCTGGTAACGCCTGCATTGCATCTGGCGTTAGCAGCGCGTTACAGTGGCTTACCAGAGAGCTCTCACTGAAATCATAGACTGTTCACTGGAAATTCACTGCCTCTACATGTAGCAGTAATAAAGGAGATTAGGATTTAACGTTTCGTTGACATCAAGTTCATTAGAGACGGAAAGAAAGCTTGGACTGAGTCGAGGCTAGGGAAGGAAACCGTCTGTGCCCTGTCGAAGGCACCATTCCAACATTTGCCTGGAGCGATTTAGGGAAATCACGGAAAATCTAAATCTGTATGGTCAGACGCGAATTAGAACCGTCGTCGTACTGAATGCGAAGCAACCCTACACGGAGTGTGCCACGTCGGCCTGAGTCAGACTGCGGCCACTGACAGCAATAAGGCCCACAGGATTGGAGTACACCTACAGATACAGAACGCGGGCTGCATCCTTCCGCGATAATGATTGTTCGCTGGTCCACCAGTTAGGCCTCTAGAAGACTTTGTTGTGAATGTCACCCACAGCTTCCCATGAGTCTCGACTGGAAAGGCAACGCTGTGGCTAACAGTGACAACAGTCATCTTGACAAAACTCGCTGTTAGATCAAAGTCTGAAGACAGTCTCCACAGACGGAAGATGCACCGGTACAGGACCTACCCACAGGCTGATTGGCTGCGAAGTGTGGACAAGAAGATGAAGCCACTGGATAAGAGTAATGCTTAGACAAGAAACGTGCTGTGCTATTGTCAGGCGATGATGACTTCAGTTGGACTGTTTCTCTTAACAGATTAGTTATCTGCACACTTTGGCTGTAGCTGAAAAGCGTCTTAACATTGTCTTTCAGAAGTGGTGGACATATTCTGCATTATTAAGACTTTTAATAATCATTGTTACGTTCGTGTTATGACTCATTACTTCATTCAGCTTGATCAACACAATTGAGAGGTGGCATGCCTTTATGATGCACACAGTGACTTGCCCCCTCTCATATTTATATCTTACTCGGAGTAATTCGATTTGGGGAAGTATAGCCGAGTATGGTCATTACAAGGCTGGTATTGAGAACTCAGAAGATATGAATATTTTCCTCTCTAATTGCATGCGGTGAAAAGTTGCTATTCCTTCACACGCGGACTTCCCACACAGTGTCTCTCGTCACCCGGGTGGTCTGGTGACAGGCGGGCACTGCTGATCTTGAAAGGTTTATGCCGATGGGTGTGAGGGAGCTGAGTGGATGCGGTCTAGATTCTAGATGCCGACATTGTCATAAGACCGGGGGCGACACGCCTACAGGGGCCTGAGGGAGCGGCTGGGGTTAGAGATTCCGCTACTTCGCAGAAACTTATTGAAAATGCTTTCTGACGAGCCACGAGCGAGGCGTGGGAATGACTTGTGTTCCCAAGCAGTTTTGGCGGGCAAATTCCCGAGTTTTCTGCTATATCATAACTGTGATTGATGTGCTCAGGGGATAGCTCCGTGACGTAGCAAAATCGGCGCAGAAATTGGCGCCAAGTACCTCCATTGGTGGAATAGTAGTGCTTCGGCGATAGAATAGAATTTTCCGCCGGTTTTCGAGTTGCTGATTGGCACGTTTAACCACGGCCACTGTCGTGGGGGCGGTAATGTTCTGTGTTCGGCTTGTACGGGTGCTCTTGGGAGAGACGAGTCTCGCCTTTCGGTCGGAGTAGGATACAAGACAGCTCTCGCCTGCCTTCCGTTGACTGTCTAATACACTTTCATTTGATTGTAACTGTTTGACAAAGTTGCTGAACTTTCCGAGTACAGTTGGCAATTGAGCGTTCTGCGTACAAGCCGCCTATGTTGTCTGGCTTGAGCAGTTTTGGCTAAAGTTGACTGTATCGGAGTTACTGTGTGACTTCGCTTCTTAAAATCAATCACTGTACCGTCAGTGATTGTGTGGCGGGCCTTCTTCGTCTCCCTCAGAGGCGCATTTGCATTGCTAGGAAGTCTTGTCTGGAACAACCAGACCAGGATAATTTGTTTCGGGCTATACTCGCGACATTATCATCACCACGACGGGACGTCGAAGCAACCAGCCATTGCTTCCGGTACGCCAGATCCTGTCCTTCCAGTTAAGAAGACAGCTTGGTAATGTACGTCCGCAGCACCGGCAGATAAGGGAATTTTGCTATGTGATACTCAGAGCTCAGCAGAGCGCGCCTGTTCCCGTCTTTTCTAACGTGGTTCTGTCTTGGGTGTTCATTGTCTGAGTTCTCACTACTGTAGCAGCAATTAATGTTGGGTTGGCTGGGTGTTTTTCTTAAGATTGTAGTTGTAAGGAATTGGCTCCACACACCACTTGCTCATAAATGTCACAAGCTACACTCCTGGAAATTGAAATAAGAACACCGTGAATTCATTGTCCCAGGAAGGGGAAACTTTATTGACACATTCCTAGGGTCAGATACATCACATGATCACACTGACAGAACCACAGGCACATAGACACAGGCAACAGAGCATGCACAATGTCGGCACTAGTACAGTGTATATCCACCTTTTGCAGCAATGCAGGCTGCTATTCTCCCATGGAGACGATAGTAGAGATGCTGGATGTAGTCCTGTGGAACGGCTTGCCATGCCATTTCCACCTGGCGCCTCAGTTGGACCAGCGTTCGTGCTGGACGTGCAGACCGCGTGAGACGACGCTTCATCCAGTCCCAAACATGCTCAATGGGGGACAGATCCGGAGATCTTGCTGGCCAGGGTAGTTGACTTACACCTTCTAGAGCACGTTGGGTGGCACGGGATACATGCGGACGTGCATTGTCCTGTTGGAACAGCAAGTTCCCTTGCCGGTCTAGGAATGGTAGAACGATGGGTTCGATGACGGTTTGGATGTACCGTGCACTATTCAGTGTCCCCTCGACGATCACCAGTGGTGTACGGCCAGTGTAGGAGATCGCTCCCCACACCATGATGCCGGGTGTTGGCCCTGTGTGCCTCGGTCGTATGCAGTCCTGATTGTGGCGCTCACCTGCACGGCGCCAAACACGCATACGACCATCATTGGCACCAAGGCAGAAGCGACTCTCATCGCTGAAGACGACACGTCTCCATTCGTCCCTCCATTCACGCCTGTCGCGACACCACTGGAGGCGGGCTGCACGATGTTGGGGCGTGGGCGGAAGACGGCCTAACGGTGTGCGGGACCGTAGCCCAGCTTCATGGAGACGGTTGCGAATGGTCCTCGCCGATACCCCAGGAGCAACAGTGTCCCTAATTTGCTGGGAAGTGGCGGTGCGGTCCCCTACGGCACTGCGTAGGATCCTACGGTCTTGGCGTGCATCCGTGCGTCGCTGCGGTCCGGTCCCAGGTCGACGGGCACGTGCACCTTCCGCCGACCACTGGCGACAACATCGATGTACTGTGGAGACCTCACGCCCCACGTGTTGAGCAATTCGGCGGTACGTCCACCCGGCCTCCCGCATGCCCACTATACGCCCTCGCTCAAAGTCCGTCAACTGCACATACGGTTCACGTCCACGCTGTCGCGGCATGCTACCAGTGTTAAAGACTGCGATGGAGCTCCATATGCCACGGCAAACTGGCTGACACTGACGGCGGCGGTGCACAAATGCTGCGCAGCTAGCGCCATTCGACGGCCAACACCGCGGTTCCTGGTGTGTCCGCTGTGCCGTGCGTGTGATCATTGCTTGTACAGCCCTCTCGCAGTGTCCGGAGCAATTATGGTGGGTCTGACACACCGGTGTCAATGTGTTCTTTTTGCCATTTCCAGGAGTGTAGTTTATGGACAACTTCAGCTTCACAGCATTTATTTGAGTATCTAATTTGATGTATTGTAAATGTTTCATTTGTTTTGTTTATCATTTTGAGTTTAGTCATAACAAATCAATTTTTTTTTTTTTGGACAGCACTTTCATTCTGTAGATCGGCAGAGCGCAACCCTTTCATTTCTCACTACGTTAATGAAACTTTCCTTTATCAAATTAATTTCTATCAAATTAAATTATTGCAGGTGACAAACTCTTTTCTACTCCACTTGCAGGGTCGATTACAAGTAAGTTCACGTTTCTTCTTAATCCATGTGCAACAGCAAAAGTCAGAGTTAGAAAAGGGGGGAGGGGGGCTAAGAGCATCATTTCCATATGAAGATTCTAGAAGAATTTAGTGTTAAATACACTGCTAGCCCCAGTACCTCGCACAATGACAGCATCTCCCTCTCTCTACAGTGTCATTTTACTGTATGGGCGTATTGGACAACCAGCAATTACCTCCACCTTGCGGCCGCATTACATGTAACATCAGCATTCTTTCCTTGTTGGCAGTCCACCTGGCAGTTGCATATTCACCGGTTTTCCTTGCCTCTTGCGTTAGCAAGGAAAGACATCTAAAACTCTCCTCCATCCCCAAGCCTATTATTTCGTGGCGCTTCATTCGCTCTCCTCTTAGCAAATCTGTCTCGTATTTGATTCTAGATGTTCCTAGAACATTTACAGGAATGTTTACATTGTACATTTTAGTTACTCTTGTTTAATACAGTTGAGCTAGCAACCAAAGTTATTCCGCTTAATCTGTAATTGGCAACATCTTACGAAGCAACTTATCTTACTATTATTTACGTGGTTTAGGTCAGTATTTACACGCTAGCCTACTCTTTTTTCACAACACAGCCCACATACTTAAGTTCACTGTTGTAACTGCGACCAGGACGGTCGTGGGGTAGCACAGACGGAAGGCGCGGCGGGACCCGCGGAGAGGCCCGCGAACAACAACACAACGCAAAAGGACGGACACGACTTACGTAGGACAGAACGAATGCGACAAGACGGAACAACAGAGTCACAAGGAAACATACTCATACACGAACCAGGAAGTAAGCAGTCTAGCGCAAAGCGAGGTGTAACCCGACCTAAGCAAGATTAGACTGCTGGCTGAGCTTTTTTTTTCCTTTATTGTTATTTTAATACCTAAACAACAGGTAGGCTGTCAGCGGCATGCTACGCCGCTCTTCAGCCATAGTCTTGACAATAACAGAACACAGAATGGAGAATCAGTATGAACAAAGTGACGTGCAAAAAAGAGTGGTCACAGATACACAAAAAACACGGAGCCGTTCACACTCGACGATAACGACACTGAAAACACGTTGACACGGCGCACAGAACACTGGTGAATCCGATGGCACAAGTGAACGTAGAAGCGTGACGGCGGACACTAAAAAACACAAAACGACGTCACACACAAGAGACACAGATGGCGATGATCTCCGGCGCGCGAATGTTCACTGAGAGTGTGCGAGTCCGGGGACCTGCCAAGAGAGGAGGAGGGGGGGGGGGGGGGGAGAGGGAGAGGGGAGAGCAGAGATGCCACGGGCAGGGGAGATAGGGGGAGGGAGGAAGGGGGAGGGGAAGCTCGGGGTAGAGGGGTGGAGGGAGGGTTCGGGCGAAAAGGAAAGAGAAGGGAAGGGAAAAGAAGGGAGGGAGGGTGCCTAAAGGAAAGGACACCGGAAGTGGGGGGTGGGGCAAGGTCAAAGTTGATAGGATGGGTAGATGGAGGGGAGGAGGTCATCATCAGGGAGGGGGAGCTGACGGAAGCCACCTTGGGAGAGGGTAAGGAGGGTGGAGAGATGGAGACATGGGAATACAGGCGCAGCAGCGGGCGGGGGTGGGAGAGGATCGGGGAGACTAGTGGGTGAGGAGGATCGAGTTTACGGAAGGTGTACAGGATCTGTATCCTTTCAAGGAAAAGGAGGAGGTGGGGGAAGGGGATGAGATCATACAGGATCCGCGTGGGGGAGGGGAGACGGATGCGATATGCGAGGCGGAGAGCATGGCGGTCAAGGATTTGGAGGGATTTATAAAAGGTAGGGGGGGCGGAGATCCAGGCCGGATGGGCGTAACAAAGGATAGGGCGGATGAGGGATTTATAGGTGTGGAGGATGGTGGAGGGGTCCAGACCCCACGTACGGCCGGTGAGGAGCTCGAGGAGACTGAGTCGGGAGCGTGCCTTGGCTTGGATTGTCCAGAGGTGGGGAGTCCAGGAGAGGCGACGGTCGAGGGTGACGCCAAGGTACTTAAGGGTGGGAGTGAGGGCGATAGGACGGCCATAGATGGTGAGATAGAAATCAAGGAGGCGGAAGGAAGGGGTGGTTTTGCCTACAATGATCGCCTGGGTTTTGGAGGGATTGACCTTTAGCAACCACTGGTTGCACCAAGCGGTGAACCGGTCAAGATGGGATTGGAGAAGGTGTTGAGAGCGCTGTAGGGTGGGGGCAGGGGCAAGGAAGGCGGTGTCATCGGCAATGCTGGCTGAGCGCGAGGCAGGCACTTAAGTACGGTATCGGGGGCGCCGCTATTGGCCACTGGAGCCACGTGTTCCACTGTGGCGCCCTCACTCTAAATGCGGGTCAGGAGGCGCGCGCCGCCACAGCTTCCGGCGCGATGGTGGAGAGACCTAGAGGTCTTCGACGTCCATGACGTCTGGCGCGGATTCAAATTCCGCGCCGCGCGGTACCAGATTCACAATACCGTTTACTCCTCATTTAATTAGTAACATAGCACTCTTATATTCCTTTAATTATTGCTTATTCGCTAGTGGTAATCACGTAACGACCGTCTCATAAACTGGTAATTTCGAATGACGTACTGGTTTTCGTTTAATGTGGAAGGGGATTGCACAAATCGCAAATCTAACCACTACAGCTATGTCATCTGTCATGCTTATAGTCAAAACATCACGACGTTGTCCATTGCGATGTTGTTGTATATCCCGAACGTTTGTAATTCGTGCAGTGAACGCAGTAGATCCTGCTTCAAAGTATCATTTATATGGAGCAACTTCACAGGTATGCGAGTGACTAGAAGACTTCTTATGTAACAGAGACCAGTATGTTGTCCTCGACGGCGAGCGTTCATCGTCAGGAGTGCCCCGGGAAAGTGCGATAGGACCGCTGTTGTTCTCTGCATACATAAATGATTTGGCAGACGGGGTGGACAGCAATCTGCGGCTGTTTGCTGATGATGCTGTGGTGTACGGTAAGATGTCGAAGATGAGTGACTGTAGGAAGATACAAGACGACTTAGACGAAACTTCTAGTTGGTGTGATGAATGTCAACTAGCTCTAAATGTCGAAAAAATGTAGGTTAATGCGGATGGGTAGGAAGAACAAACGTGTAATGTTCCGATACAGTATTACTACTGTCCAGCTAGACACAGTGCAGTCGTTTAAATATCTGAGCGTAATGCTGCAAAGCGATACGAAATGGAACGAACATGTGAGAACTGTGGCAGGGGAGGTTTATTGGGCGAATTTTAGAAAAGTGTGGTTCACATGTAAGGGAGACCGCATTTAGGATGCTGATACGACCTATTCTTGAGTACTGCTCGAGTGTTTGGGATGTGTACCAGGCCAGACTGAAGGAAGACATCGAAGCAGTTCAGAAGCGGGCTGCTAGACTTGTTACCGGTAGGTTCGAACAACACGTAAGTGTCGCGGAGGTGCTTGGGGAACCCAAATGGGAATCCCGGTAGGGAAGGCGATGTTCTTTTCGAGGCACACTTAAGAGAATCGACAATTGAAGCTTACTAGGCAACGATTCTACTGACGCTAAAACACTGCGCCTAAGGTCCGCGAAGATAAGATACGATAAGTTAGTGCTCATATAGAGCCATATAGACAGTCGTTTTTCGCTCTACTTGCGAGTGGAACAGGGGAGTTAACGACTAGTTGTGGTATATGGTACCCTCCGCCATGCACCGTACGATGGCTTGCAGAATATCTATGTAGATGTAGATGCCGATTTAGGAAGGTTAAATTCTGCGTTGGCAAAACTTCCAATGGTGTCCCTAACCAATGCAAAACTATCTGTTTCAATTTATAATACTTTAACCAGTAATTGTAGCCGGAAAACAGAATGTCGTACCGACTATGTCAGACGTCGTACCATTAATTAGTGTCCCACTGTGCTGCAGTTTCATCCAAGACATTCCCTTCGGCTTACCTATTGACAACCGAATCGATCCAATGCAAGACCAAAAACAGTTCTACCTCGCATGTCTTTTCCCCAGTTTGAACCATTCTAGATGGACAGATCGTAGTGTTCTCTCTCTGATACTCTCGTAGTTCCTCCAGCTCGTAGCTCCCCTGTTTGGACATTGATAATACTTCCTTATTCCGCACTCATATCCATTACCCTACCGTTTCCTACCTCACCGGATATGGATGAAAAATGGTTCAAATGGCTCTAAACACTATGGGAGGTGACGTTACTAGAGCAGCGCGTTAACCTTCAGTACGTCAGTGCTGTGATTCTGCGACGACTTGATTGCGGCGTGACATATTGGCCATTATTATTATGATAATGGACCTTCATGTCTTCATCAATAACATCGACGGAATTTACAATAAACATAAAATGTTCTAAATCCTCTTCCGGCACCTGTATGAGGTGATTTCGGCTTCACCGTTCTTAACAAATCTTTGTGAGAACTATTCTCGTCCCAGTAACGACTTTGTTTAAAAATTTCATAAAATATTTTCGAAGAGTACCTTGTGTAGTATGAAGGAGCTCTAGATTGAATACCTGTTTTCACAGTCTCTCTTGATGGCCCCTTGAGCAATACGTACATTAGATAAAAATACTCTCTAAAACTACTCATAAGTTTGGCAGAGTTCTGCTGTGTTCGTGACGTAAGAGGCTCCATCACCTTGTATACAGCCGGTGGTGAACTGAATCTTTCGCTGTTAACTCCAAGACTGTGGTATAAATACAATCTGACGTGAAGTGGCAATTGACACTAAGCAAATAAAAGTGCGAGGTCATACACATGGGTACTAAAAGAAATCCGATAAATTTTGGGTATACGATAAATCGCACCAATCTAAGGGCTGTCAATTCGACTAAATACCCAGGAATTACAATTACGAGTAACATAGATAATATTGCGGGGATGGCGAAACAAAGACTGCGCTTTGTTGGCAGAACACCTAGAAGATGCGACAAACCCACTACAGAGACAGGCGCCATTACACTTGTCCGTCCTCTGCTGGAATGTTGCTGCGCGGGGTGGGATCCTAACCAGGTGGGATTAACGGAGGACATTGAAAAAGTGCAAAGAAGGGCAGCTCGTTTCGTGTTATCGCGCAATAGGGGTGAGTTGTCACTGATATGATACGCGAGTTGGCGTGGCACTCATTGAAACAAAGGCGGCTTTCTTTGCGGCGAGATCTATTTACGAAATTTCAATCATCAACTTTCTCTTCCGAATGCGAAAATATTTTGTTGACACCCACCCACGTAGGGAGAAATGATCATCAAAATAAAATAAGAGAAATCACAGCTCGAACGGAAAGATTTAGGTGTTCCTTTTTCCCACGCGCCATTCGAGAGTGGAACGGTAGAGAAGTAGTATGAAAATGGTTCGATGAACCCTCTGTCAGGCACTTAAGTGTGAATTGCAGATAACCATGTAGATGTAGATTTATATTTCTTGGGTATGAGGTCTTGGCAGTGTCTATACTACAGAAAACTTTTCTCAAGCAACACAGAGTGAGTCATGGGGCATATGGCATAAGCTTTGGTGATAAGTTATTGAAATTTCCTTCGTTAGCATAAGGGATATGATCTGCAGCAGTAGGACTTTTTTTCAGCTAATTCAGAGTTTAATAATTAGTCTGACTTGTCTCGTTACGACAAAACGGCTGTGACAGATTCATGTACAACGCGCTCTAATACACAATTTAGTTTTTCATTAACTTCTACATCTTTATGGGACAGCCAGTGCGGAAATCATCAACAATGTCCTTGGACTGAGCATTGATCTGTTTTCGTACTTTCGCGTAGTGTTCTTCCACTCTTACAGAGTTTAGCAGTTACCTCGATCTTGTGGTTGCATTACGTGTAGCATCAACAGATCTTGCTTCCTGGCTCTTCACCACGTGGTAGCATAAGTGACCTGGATTTCTCACTTCATTCATTATGAAGGGAAAACTTCTAAAATTCTATTCCATTTTGAAGCTAATTATTTTGTAAAACTTCAGCGCTATACTTTTGTCAGTTCCCCCCATATTTTTGTTGTAACATGTGGTTGCGGTACAAGTATTCTTTTCTTCTCCTGTCCTGAATATTAGCCCACAGAGCTACTGGATTGATCCCATGGCTAATAGATGCAATTGTTGCTGCAGGATTATCTAGCCATCTGGTAGTAATAATTCCACTTTCCTTGCTGCTCTTGTAATCAGAATCTCCTGTCTTATTCCTTTTGGACATTGTCTTAGAGGGTATAAGTTCACATTCTTTAGGCAGACGATTCTCACGAATAGTGCCAGTTGCACTATAACCTCGTTCTTTTAGGTGAACCAACAATGTAGACGACGTAAACAGATTATCAGAATAAAACCCGTAGGGCAGATTTACTTTTATCAGGAAGTGGATCAATCATTTGCACCAAAGGCGCAGCACGTCTTCCAAATGCTTTCTCGTACACTTCGTTGCTTTGTGTCTTAGTTCCTTGGTATATTTGAAAATCCACTAGATAACACATGTTGGCGTTTAGGCACCATGCTGTGGACAAAATCTAATGGGTTTGCCTTTCAGAAATTGTTTGCAATCCATGCCTACCAAAATACTTTTTCATGCTCACATCATAATCCAAATCTTGCTCAGGCTGAAAATTGAGAGAAAACAAATTGTGTAACATATCTGTTAATGGACGAAGTTACCACATTTTATCGTTTAGATTGATTTGTGCGTTATCAATTCAGTGAATGAATCTCGTAATTGTGTCAAATCGGGCTCTTCTCATCAATTTGTGGAACATTTCATTTCTCATGTCCGATACTGAATCTTAGTTAAATCTTCTGTTAGGCAGAGGATTATAGCTCGAGAGAGTTAGAATTCCTAGAAAACCTTAAATTCTTCATGTACTATTTTGGGATCTGGGCAGTTCGTGAACAAACCGTATTTTGTAGATTCAGCACTGAGAAATTTTTGTCATTCCGAAACAGTTCAAAGCACTGAATTGGAGACAAGCTTCTGTATTTACGGTGATCACTCACAGGAAATAAAGAATTATCACTCTGCAGATCTTCCCTCCTCCAATCTCTTATTGCAGTTTTTGAGATCTGTAGCTTTTCTGTTTCATCTGAAATGACGTTTCAATAAAATGGTTCAAATGGCTCTGAGCACTACAGGACTTAACTTCTGAGGTCATCAGTCCCCCTAGAACTTAGAACTACTTAAACCTAACTAACCAAAGGACATCACACACATCCATGCCCGAGGCAGGATTCGAACCTGCGACCGTAGCGGTCGCGCAGCTCCAGACTGTGGCGCCAGAACCGCTCGGCCACTCCAGCCGGCAATGACGTTTCCTGGCTTATCATCATGAGAGCAGTCAGTATCAGGTTAGGTGGACTGATAAGAGAAAGAATGAAGGAGTTCTCTGCTGAATCAACTACGAAAGGAGTATTTGGAAAACACTGACAACATGTAGGGACAGTATGATGCGACATGTGTTAAAACATCAGGGTAATAACTCTACGATACCAAGGGGAGCTGTAGAGGTTAAAAATTGCAGGAGGAGACAAGTATTTGAGTATGTTGAACAAATAATTGAGAATTTAGGGTGCAAGTGCTACTCTGCGATTGAAAGGATAGCGCAGGAGAGAGATTCTTGGTGTACGCATCGGACCAGCCTGAAAAAAAAAAGAGACAGCATTTGTAGAGAAAATCCAAAGTAAGGCGGCTCGTTTCGTTAGAGGTTCATTTAGTAAGTACGAAAATGTCACGTAAATTACGAACAAATTTCAGTGTCAGTTACTGGAAGAGAAGCGTTATGGTTCACTGCGTAGTCCACAACTGAAGTTCCGAAATCGGATGTTCTTAGAAAAGTCAGCAAATACGGATATACTGCTTCCTCCTACGAATATCTCGCGAAAAGGCCATGAAGATGAACTGGAGAGAATCGAGCCAAGACGAGGCTTTCCGGCAATCTAGCTACAATTTCAACCAGCAGAATTTTATGGACAGGGAATGTGGCATTTGGTTACAAGATGTGATAAAGGCTTAAATTTGAATAGCGATTATACAGAGAAGTAAAGTACAGATATAGTTTTACGAGTTTGGTTTAAGTATTAAAATGTTTTATTCGTATCCTAACAGAACTTAGTTTGTGAAGGCTCGCGAAACATTATTTTAGCTATGCAAAGGAAAAGAATGTCCCTCGTATTGCCCGCTGCTGGTGAGAGGTAGAAAAACGGACTGGTTTCCACATTCAGGGAACTTCCACGGTAGCAGCGCCTGTTCTCTGAGCAGCTAATAATTCTCACGTCTGAGTTGTTGTACAAGAGCTACGTTTAGCTGATTGGGGCGAGAAAAATTCCACCCGGCATACCTGCTCGGCATCGTGTCTCACCGTACCACTTAACAAAGCTGAGAAAAAACTTGACAGCTTTATTCGTGCTGAAAGGAAATCGGAGCAGCCGACGTGCAGCTATGCACCTCCTAAGTGCTGGGACCGGGCCTAATTTGAGCTGAATGTGCGGCTGTCTCTGAATCAGTCAGTGAACCAAACGTTGGACACATTTGGCGATGGCAGTCAGGACCTGTACGGCATCGATGCCAAAAGAAGCAGAATTTACATCTGGCCAAGGATCGACGTCCCTCGCTGACGCGTGTTGAGGCGCTCAACCTGACGGCAGACAACTTGACATCGAGTGGTGCTATTGAAGACGAACGGACTATGTACTCTGGCATTACTTGAGTTAACGAGGCACTGAAATAAAACAGATTCAGCAATAAAATAAGGGATCTTCGCTTATCTACACAATCCACATAGATACTGGTGTGTCTGTTATATGAACTGTTAAAGATAACGGAGAGAGGTTTGCTGAGGTGGACAGTACACAGCTTGGAGCGTAATTTTGTTCCATCGTTAACGCTGTCAGCTCTTTTGATAACGGAATCGAGCCTGGCAGTCAAGGAAGGCAGGATTCGGTTACGATTGTGGACGGCGCCGTAATCAGTTACCGTTGGTTCCCTTTTGCAGTTACACACATTTATTTTAAAACGGTAATTCCACACTCAGCAATAAACAAAGATATCACACGTTATAAATGAAGGAATAAACAACTGTCTAATTAATAGTGCTTTCAGTGTGTTACAATTTACCAAATGAGCATAAAATACAGACACAGCAAATAATGTTTTAAAAACAAGCCAATGTGATCCCAATTAGAATTTTAAGGCAAGTAACCACACTCACGGTTGAAGGGCTTTAACGCCAAGAACGGCAATTATAAAAAAAAAACTTAACAAACCTACTGTAAAACAGGAATGCAATAGCAACGTTAATTTAAAAAGACAGGCAACTGATCATCAAACGGGTGAGACAAAATGATAAACTTGATAGCAAGGATGGTAATTATACAAAAAAATTGAAAAAACATACAGTAAAACAGCAAATACAACAGCAAAGGTTAATTTAAAAGGACAAGCAACTGATCACCAAACAGGTGAGACACAATGATGGTAAACTTGGTAACACAATCATTTAAACCTGCTGTAACGCCAAGAATGGCAATTATATACAAAAATTTAGAAACATGCAATAAAACAGCAAATACAAGAATAAAACACAAGGACCAGTGACAGACGATGCACCAGGAATCGACCTCTGCGTAGGTCTGGCAAAAAAACACTTTCACGAGCGATGAGATAGGCAGCCAAGAGTTGCATTCACTACACAAGATGGTTAACTCAGACTAGTGGCAGTCTAACGAATGACTAATGATAATCTTGCTGAGCCTACCTGAGTTCCAATAAACCAAATGCAAAAATGTAAAAATACGCCAAAGCCGCAACCAGCAGACTGGTCTCCGTCCGCAGAATACTGTACTCAGAGCGCCCAGAACGAGAAAGGAATCACTACCACCAGAATAGAAGAATCGCCAACCAACCTACAATCAAGAAAGCTGTGAAAACTACACGCCTCACCGGACAGCAGCGGCAAGGCGACGAAACGTACACTGCTGTTACATACACTAACCCCCAGGGCAGGTAACTGGGGCGTTAGCAGCCACGAAGCAGGAAAACTACCGCTGGTTGAACTTAACAAATAGTAACAAACTAAACTCAATAAATAGTAATTAGAAGTCCAGGAAAGCTAATCAGATCCGCCTTCCCCAAGCACTCCACTCGCTGCTCTTCGCCTCGGCAACACTACGAGCAGTAACACGAACCCAAGTCACTGGAGAATCGCAAGATCTCACAATGGTGGAGGTTTCTCTACTTGAATCCAAATGCACTCAACTTAAAACTTCCAGGATCCGATTTACGACGAGGTCGTGCACCCTCGTGACCACAGGCCTTTGATCCGACAGTCCATGCGCTCCGCTAGCGGTCCCGGCGTGTTCCTGCACTGTGCGGACCTGGCTCCTCGTGAGACCCCAACCGAACTGCCCACTGACACGACCCAGAAGAACAGTGACGTCGCCCCAAAGATAGGACCACAGTTACTACATACCGATAACCACCGCTGCTGCCACTAGCGGACAGGCAACGCTTGCGAAACCAAATGGTGCCAGTTCACACGAGAAGAAGACAAACAACCGCAACCATGTCAGCTAAACGATAGGGTGTGGCCTCCAACAGAGTGAGACGACCGCTAAACCCGCAGGGCAGAACAGGTGATTAGGATTGTGGAAAGGGCCAAATATGGTGTCGGTCAGGCTCACTCAAAATTGTAATTTATTGTAATTTAATAACACCTTTAAACCAAAACGGCACATAGCCGAACCTTTGGAACTACAAGTTTTGAAAAGGCTATTATTTCATGGCTGGGGGCCTCCAAACAAGAAATCTTAAAAGTCAACAAAATGAAAAATGCAGTTACAATAGCAAATAAAATAATTAAAATATACATGGTATCACAGCTAGGCTGGAAAGTCTCAAGGCAAAAGTAGATAGAACAAAAATATGTAAGGTGCAATACAAGCGGCTGAGGGGCATAATTAAATTCGAAAATGTTAATATATATTACCATAATCTTTTAAGGCAGAAGGCCACAATGTTTTTACTTAAAGGATAATTTCAAGAATAAGGTTTTAAGCGGCTTCATGCCCACAATTAATTTTCCAAAATTCAAAAATACATAATGTTCAGTAAAAACAAGATTTTTTAAAAAAAAATGTGTGTGAAATCTTATGGGACTTAACTGCTAAATTCATCAGTCCCTAAGCTTACACACTACCTAACCTAAATTATCCTAAGGACAAACACACACACACACACAGCCATGCCCGAGGGAGGACTCGAACCTCCGCCGAGACCAGCCGCACAGTCCATGACTGCAGCGCCTAAGACCGCTAGGCTAATCAAGCGCGGCGAGAATTTTTTAAATCATTGGCTATGATAGATTATAAACAGGCATTTAAACACCGCTGAGAAGGATAATAAAGAAAACGGCACTCAGAAGCCTCCAGGGAGGTCGGTCTGCCCTCGTTCACTTAGGTGAGACAGGTGATGAGCCGAACTATAACTGTTGGAACCCAACCAGGGGACAGCCCTGGACCGACCGACACAACGACTTGCTTGCCACCAATCAGTACATGAGAACTCAAACACAAAAAGTTACGAACGTGGTTATCCACAATGAAATATGTATTAGCTGTCAAAACTACACACCATGTTGGACAGCGACAACAGATGAGGAAAGGACGCTGCCCGAAATTACGTTAGTGGCCAGGGCAGGTAACCGGAACACTAACGACCACAAAGCAGAAAATTCCGCTGGTGCACTCGAATTGTAGTCAACCAAAATAGTTAATTCCACCGCATGGTGACTAAATTTCAGCAATAGAAACATTCAGTGTTGCTCGGAGGAATACCTCCCCAACAGCAAACCACTGAAACGAACCACACAACATGAATGGACATGGCTTGGGTAGTTGAAACCACTACTCAACTTTGACGTCCTGGGTCTGTGAACCACGAAGCGCGTAGTGATCGGACTGCTCCACACCCGCCCCGACACTGTGCAGTGACCGCCAGCGGACTGCACCGCGCGGAGATAACATCCCTGGTCCGCAGCAACCGACCGACTCCCCTCAGAATGCCGACAACATCTAGAATAGTCATCAGTGGAAATCACGCCAAGTACACACACAACCTGACAAACACTTGCACGAAGGCCTGAATGATACCCAACAGTAACTAAGCACACACGAAGACCAATCGGGAGTCGATGCACACACATACAGCCATGAACAACCGGCGAGCCAAAATGCGTCGTCCGGTTGGACGACCGACCGACGATCCACCAAGACCGTGGCCCGGCTCACGTGACGCGTGGCGGCAATGGTCGGACAAGCCTTGTCGGCCCAGACGTCACAGCTCCAACCCGACTGCACTGGTGCCGCATTGAAGCTCCCCGACTGGCAGGTCCGGTCTGCGCTCCAGACGCGTTCCAACTGACAGGCCCCAATTCGCGACCCGAACTCCCTTACGATATTTTTTTTTCCTTTATTGAATTTCAATCCCCCCCGAAGGGGGCGGGCTGGCAGCAGCTTAGTATGCCGCTCTTCAGCCGACAGATTTCGTGACAAAGATCAAGAGAACAAATAATAACAAAACAGGCGATAAAATCGGAGACTTAGAGAGTAACAAGGCGAAAAGAAATCGTGGAACTTAAAACAACAACAGAGGGATGATGATGCTAATAAAAATACATACGAAGCAGACAGGGAAAACAAGAGACAATTAAAAAACACGGCGACAGTCTGGATTCTGTTCGCAAAAGACATAAAATTCACACCTAGCGACAGCATGGTTTCTGTTCGCAACACGAGAAAGACAAACAACACTGAATAGTCACTAGAACACTGCACTAAAAAGTTGGCAAATGTGACACCACAGTCGAGAGCAGGTGGGGGGAAACTGGACAGAAGATGGGAAAACAAAAGAAAGGGGGGAAAGGAGAGTAAAAGCGAAGGGGGGAACCGGGAAAGGAACTGATGGAGGATGAGGACCCAGAAGAGGGGTGGGGGGCAGACGCGACAGGGAGTGGGGTAGGCAGAGGAGGGGAATACAAAAGGACTGGGGGGAGAAGGGAGGTAGGGAGAAGTTTAGTGGGGAGAAAACAGGACGGAAGGGGGGGCGGAAGAGGGAGCCCAGGGAAAGGACAGAGGAAAGGAGGGGGAGTGAGGATCAGAGTTGATAGGAAGGATAAATGGAGGGAGAGAGGGCATCATCCGGGAGGGGGAGTTGACGGAAGCCACCTTGGGAAAGGAGATGGAGGGTGTAGAGATGGAGGGTAGGGGGGACACAACGGTGAAGACGTGGCAGGGGGCGGGGATGGGAGAGGAGAGGAGCAACCAGGGGGTGAGGGGGTTCAAGACGGCGGGAGGTGTAGAGGATGCGGATATGTTCGAGGAATAGGAGCAGATGGGGGAAAGGAATGAGATCATAGAGGATCCGCGTGGGGGACGGGAGGCGGATACGGAAGGCGAGGCGGAGTGCATGACGCTCAAGGATCTGGAGGGAATTATAGAATTTGGTGGGAGCAGATATCCAGGCGGGACTGGCATAACAGAGGATGGGACGGATTAAGGATTTGTAGGTGTGGAGGATGGTAGAGGGGTGCAAACCCCATGTCCGGCCAGAGAGGAGTTTGAGGAGTCGGAGGCGGTTGCGGGCTTTGGATTGGATGGAGCGGAGATGAGGTATCCAGGTGAGGTGACGGTCAATGGTGAGGCCAAGGTAGGTGAGGGTGGGGGTGAGGCGGACAGGACGTGCGCAGACAGTAAGGGAGAAATCCAGGAGCCGTCCCTTACGATAGACAACGACCGGGAAGTAATAGCAGTCGAGCATAGATATTACAAGAGGGGATATATCGATACACGGTGGTAGCGCTGCTCACGGTCAGGCAAAGCAGCAACACAGTGACACCAGAAATTTAAATTAACGTAGTAAGATGGAAGTACGTTAAAAACAGGGTGGGAAATAGATGATGGCGGGAACATGAGCCAAGCACAGCTCACAGAAGACGGAAAGCTACAAACAGCACCAACGCGAGCCACAGCACAGCTCACGGAGCTACTTTATATGCTGACGGAAAAAAATCGGAATACCAAGAAAGAGTTGTGCGACAAGACGGAAGTTGGTAGGCTTGTCTCTACTTCTAAAGGGTGATGTCTATTCAGATTTCGAGGCAGTCGGATAAAAGTGGCGCAGGTAGCCCCACTGTGAGGATGAAAACCAGGTTTGTCTTACAAAGGTGCTGTAACGGTGGCAGGCGTTAGTTACCCTTGAGATTTGGCGTGGTGAGTGATATTAGTCAAGAATGTCTTGAAGGCGACAAACACGCCATTATCAGCACTTCACTGAGTTTGAACCACGTCGTATAGCAGGGCTACGAGAAGCTGGATGTTCCTCCTGCAATACTGCAGAAATAGTTGGCAGGAATGTAGCCACTGTACATGACTGCGGGCCGCTGTGATCACGGGAATGTACGGTCGCAAGAAGACCGGGCTCTGGATGGCCGTGTGCCACTGCCTACAGGAAAGACTGTCACGTTCGATGTGTTGCTCTGGTGCATAGTACTACATCTGCAGCAGCAATTCGAGCAGTAGTTGGCACCACAGTGACACAACGAACTCTTACGAGTTGGTTACTTCAAGGACAGCTATAAGCCCTCTGGTACCGGGCGCCGCGGAATTTGAATCCCCGCCAGACGTCATGGACGTCGAAGACCCCTAGAGGTCTCTGCACCATCGCGCCGTAAGCTGTGGCACCTCCTGGCCCGCATTTAGTGTGAGGGCGCCACAGTGGAACACGTGGTTCCAGCGGCCAATAGCGGCGCCCCCGATAGCTTACTTAAGCGACTGCCTCACGCTCCGCCAGTACGACCTTATTCCCTTCCCCCTCCTCCTCCTTTTCCTCGAACGGATACGGATCCTTTACACCTCCCATAAGCTCGATCCTCCTAACCCGCTGGTCTCTCCCATCCACTCCCACCCCCATCCGCTGCCGCGCCTGTACTTCCACGTCCCACCTGCTCTCCATTTCTCCACTCTCCATACCCTTTCCCAAGGTGGCTTCCACCAGCTTCCCCTCCCTGATGATGCCCTCCTCCCCTCCATCTACCCCTCCTATCAACTTTGATCCTCCCTCCCTCTTCCCGTGTTTGTTCCTATGGGCACCCTCTCTCCCCTCCCCCTTCCCTCCCTGTTCCCTTTCTCCCCACTCCTCCCCCCAGCTTCCCCCACCCCCATTTCCCACTCCTCCTACCATCTCCTCTGCCACTGTCATCTTTGCCCACCCCTCTCCCTCCCCATTCCCCTTCTTCCCCTCTCGGCAAGTCCCCGGACTTGCACACGCTACGTGGACATTCGCGCGCCAGAGATCATCGCCATCCGTTTCTCGTGTGTGTGCCATCGTGTTTGTGTTTAGTGCTCGCCGTCATGCTCCAACGTTCACCTGTACCGTCGAGATCATCAGTGTTTGTGCGCCGTGCCAACGTGTTTCAGTGCGTTTTTCGTCAAGTGTGAACGGCTCCGTGTTTTTGTATTCTATGTCTACTGTTTTTTTGCCTGTCAATATGGCCATTATGTGTCTTCTTTCTGTTTTATATTTGTCGACTCGAAGGCTGAAGAGCAGCGTAGAATGCTGCTGCCAGCCTACCTGATGTACAGGTATTAAAATTACAATAAAGGAAAAAAAAGCTCCTCCAGCGAGTCTAATCGTTGCGTGAGTCTTGACTTATCGCCAGACAACAGACAGTGTGTTTACCGTTCTTTGTTTTCATCACTAGTGGACGTCTTTGATTCGTTTGGTTGTCTCTGCCACTCCGTTGCTTCTTCCGTGTTGTCGTCGTAAGGTCTCTCTCGATCGTCAGTCGTTGTTTCGTATCCGTCCTTTCCGTTCGTTTGTTTGTTCGCGGGCCGCTCTCCGTTTGGTCCCGCCGCGCTTTCTCGCCCACCCCGCGACCGGAACGGCTACAACACGTGCATTCCTCTCACCACAGACCACCCCGTTTCCGAATTCACTGGTGTCAAGCAGCAACTTATTGAAGGGTGAAGGTCTCTTGTGTTTTCTGATCAAAGCTGGGTCTGCCTCGGTGCGAGTGATGGTCATGTTTGGTTAGAGGGCATGTAACCAACCTCTCTGCGTGCTGTACACATTGGACCTACGCATCCAGTTGCGGGCTGTGGCGCGACTTCGTATTACAGCAAGGGCCTTTTTATGGCTTCCCAAGCACTTTGAGTGCAAACTTGTATGTCAATTTGGTGATTCGAACTGTTGTGCTATCATTCATGAACAGCATTTCAGGAGATGTTTCTCAACAGGATAACGCTAACCCACATACCATTGCTGTACACAGTATCGACATAATGCTTTGGCCTGCTTGACCACCAGATCCGTCTCCAGTCGAGCACTTCTGGGACGTCATCGGACGACAACTCCAGCGTCATCAATAACCAGAATTAACAGGAAATAATTTAGTTCTTTGTTCAGTACTGTTAGAGAACATTATGATTATTACACTACTGGCCATTAAAATTGCTACACCAAGAAGAAATGCAGATGATAAACGGGTATTCATTGGACAAATATGTTATACTAGAACTGACATGTGATTACATTTTCACGCAATTTGGGTGCATAGATCCTGAGACATCAGTACCCAGAACAACCACCTCTGGCCGTAATAACGGCCTTGATACGCCTGGGCATTGAGTCAAACAGAGCTTGGATGGCGTGTACAGGTACAGCTGCCCATGCAGCCTCAACACGACACCAAAGTTCATCAAGAATAGTGACTGGCGTATTGTGACGAGCCAGTTGCTCGGCCACCATTGACCAGATGTTTTCAATTGGTGAGAGATCTGGAGAATGTGTTGCCCAGGACAGCAGTCGTGCATTATCCTGCTGAAATGTAGGGTTTCGGGGGATCGAATGAAGGGTAGAGCCACGGGTCGTAACACATCTGAAACGTACAGCCACTGTTCAAAGTGCTATCAATGCGAACAAGAGGTGACCGAGATGTGTAACCAATGGCACCCCATACCATCATGCCGGGTGATACGCCAGTATGGCGATGACGAATACATACTTTGAATGTGCGTTCACCACGATGTCGTCAAACACGGATGCGACCATCATGATGCTGTAAACAGAACCTGGATTCATACGAAAAAATGACGTTTTGCCATTCGTGCACCCAGGTTCGTCGTTGAGTACACCATCGCAGGCGCTCCTGTCTATGATGTAGCGTCAAGGGTAACCGCAGCCATGGTCTCCGGGCTGATAGTACATCCTGCTGCAAACGTTGTCGAACTGCTCGTGTAGATGGTTGTCTTGCAAACGTCCCCATCTGTTGGCTCATGGATCGAGATGTGGCTGCACGACCCGTTACAGCCATTTGGATAAGATGCCTGTCATCTCGACTGCTAGTGATACGAGGCCGTTGGGATCCAGCACGGCGTTCCGTATTACCGTCCTGAACCCACCGAATCCATATTCTGCTAACAGTCATTGGATCGCGGCCAACGCGAGCAGCAATGTCGCGATACGATAAACCGCAATCGTGATAGGCTACAATCCGACCTTTATCAAAGTCGGAAACGTGATGGTACGCATTTCTCCTCCTTACACGAGGCATCACAACGACGTTTCACCAGCAACGCCGGTCAACTGCTGTTTGTGTATGAGAAATCGGTTGGAAACTTTCCTCATGTCAGCACGTTGTAGGTGTCGCCACCGGCGCCAACCTTGTGTGAATGCTCTGAAAAGCTAATCATTTGCATGTCACAGCATCTTCTTCCTTTTGGTTAAATTTCGCGTCTGTAGCACGTCATCTTCGTGGTGTAGCAATTTTAATGGCCAGTAGTGTATGTTATTACTTCTATCTTTACTCTACTGTACATACCTGTTCTGTAATTTGCTGTAGGCGGGCGAAATTCAGTTCAGCACAACTACTGCACACTAGACGATTCATTGACAAGCAATCGCATTCTCGCTGGATGTTTGGTCGTCTCAGTTTTCGTCTACGTGAAAGGGTAAGTTTAGCTGCAAGGCATCAAAATCGTCGTACAACACGAACAGACGAAGTTGGTGAGGTCACTGTGCTCACTACTGTAGCTGTGAATTCTCAGGTCAGCACTCGATGAATTCAACATGAAGCTGGTGGCTCGAAAATAAGTGCACATCGCATTCTGCAACGTCATAAATTCTATCCTCATCATTTTCATTTGCACAAAGAACTTCATGGAAATTACTTCAATAATAGGGTCCAATTTTGCCTGTGGGCTTAACTTCTTAAGAATCCTAATTTCTTCTCAGAAGTTCTTTTTACCGACAAGGCGTCAGTCTCCAACAACAGTTGAATTTTTGATTTTGAGAGTATTGAATGGTGATTTGTTTCTGTAGTGGACTGTTAAGGCAGCCAGTCCACTGTGAAGTAGCCGAAAGGGCACGCGTCAACTCACGCCGTCTGGCGTTAAGTCTGGAACAGGATACGTGGTGAATGTGATAAAGAAAAGAACGTAGCTACTAGAACACTTAACTTTTATATTGTCCTTTGGTATACAGCATTCTGGATGATACAAGTGAGACTCTATCTTGAGGTACATGCAACGTTACAAATGGTTAATGGCGCCTTGCTAGGTCGTAGCCATTAACTTAGCTGAAGGCTATTCTAACTGTCTCTCGGCAAATGAGAGAAAGGCTTCGATGAGTGTAGTCGCTAGCAAAGTCGTCGTACAACTGGGGCGAGTGCTAGTCCGTCTCTCGAGACCTGCCTTGTGGTGGCGCTAGGTCTGCGATCACACAGTGGCGACACGCGGGTCCGACATGTACTAATGGACCGCGGCCGATTTAAGCTACCACCTAGCAAGTGTGGTGTCTGGCGGTGACACCACAGTTTCAATTGTTAAAAAACATTCAAAAGCCAAGCTCGCATTTTTTACTAAACTCAACCGGTTTTTTAGTGTTTTTTCAGCAAGAATATTATTAACAAGAGAAAGATATATTACTAGCCCATCAACAATCGACGATCTTCACAAGGATTTAAAGTCACATAGTCTTGTACAAAAAGGTGTGCATTATTCAGGAACACACATTTTCAATAACTTGCCAGCAGCCATAAAAAGCTTAACAACCAATGAAATTCAGTTTAAGAGAAGCCTAAAGGATTTATTGGTGGCCAACTCCTTCTACTCCATTGATGAATTTCATAGTAAAACCAACTGATTTGTATATAAGTACAACATAACTTCTGCACAATTTCAGTGCAGTAATGTGTTCATTGAAAATTTGTGTGTGTGTGTGTATGTGTGTGTGTGTAAGTATAATCTAACTTCTGCACCATTTCAGTGCAGTAATGTGTTCATTGTAAATAAGTATTACAGTAGTTGTATTACATGCTTATTACCTTATAAATAAATAAAAAACTTTTTTATTTTAAATTCAGTGCATTAGTATTTGCAAAATGACTCTTAGTGTTCATTAAAAAATGACGATCATTCCACTTGGGACCTGTGGAATGGTACATTAGCTTATTTGCTTTAGTTTTAAATATTTGTCGTGTATTGTTGTTTTTCTTATCATGTTCCACATCCTGGAGGACCTCCTCACTACGGATCAATTGGAATGAAAGTAAATCTAATCTAATTTAAACAGGTAGAGCATCAACGTCCGTGGAATACTTGGTGCGGAATTATTGGAGATTCATTATCGTGCCATTATTTGTAAATGACAATCAAAATGGCAGACATTTGCCCGATTTTTAAGACACACTCTTCCTGTTCTCTTGGACGCCGTATTAGTATGATGGATGCCTGCACGTAATGCTATACAAGCACGCGATTAATGCTGGACTGTAAATACTCTGGTAGGTGGACGGGACGTGATGGACCAGTTAGCTGGCCTGCCCGACCTCCGTATCTTACACTGCTGGATTTTATCTGTGGCGAACAGGCAGGGATGCTGTCTACCAAAATGTTCCAACAACACCGGAGGATATGCAGCAACGCATTATTGATGGTTGGATGGAAGTAGCACGATGTAGGAATCCTTCCTCCACAGAGTGACTCTATGGATGAATGCCAATGGCCACCATGTCGAGCATGTGATTCAAACGCTCTCTGTTTCATATAGTAGTAGTACCACAATAAACGTTATGACGAAGGGCCATGTTACTTCTGCATTGTCGTAAGTGCTGTAATGGAGTACTCTACAGTAACAAGATTCATCTACTGTACAGTGCATTACTGTTGCATTCAGTGTTTATTGGTAATTCGTAAAATGTTCAAACGCGCCTTGAAGAGGATAAGTGATTTAGTTAATGAAATACACTGAAGACATATGTAAATTGGAAGAGTTATGTATTACTCACCATTTCTATCGCTACTAGTTTTGTGGATCAAATAATACAGTGTGATACACTTTTGAATAGCTCTTGGGGACCATATTCTGAATAAAAAATTGATGGTTCCATTCACAAAATTTAACCTCTAACCCATACCTCCTACATCTGTGTGTGTACATAAACGTATACCCTCAGCAACGACTACCGAATCATGTAAAAATACCTGCATTGAAAAACATTTTCATTTAACACATCAGAAAAAAGTTATTTTGGGGAAGAAAAATAAATAGCACACCCAGTTTTATATATATATATATATATATTAACACATCAGAAAAACTTATTTTGGATAAGCAATATATATATATATATATATATATATATATATATATATATATATAAAGGTAAAACTGGACATCCCTAATACAGGGCCCCAACTCACAAGTGAGTTAGGAGTAACAAACTCTTTAAAAAACTATATATCACCAGACCTGGATGGTACACGAAAGCGTCCCCTGCCAGCGTTCAGGTGAAGTCCTCAAATGTGACAATGGCCACGATGAAGATCATTGGTATGGTGAAACTGCCGGAAGGGGCAGCTCTGTTCTTAGAGTCGACATAAAGGTAAAAACTGATATCCAAATACTGATATCCAAACATGTCAGTTCCCAGGTGGAGCGACATTTGGTCAGTGTCTGTATGCCACGTTAGCTGGGAAAGAACACCCTAAGACCATTAGGATTAACTCTTGTAGACAAACGTCTACCCTCAGTGCATGTAGTCCAATCAGCCTCCAACTGACTATGTGATAAGAAAATTGCATCGGGATTGCATACTACAAGTTCCATGCCGCCCTCAGGTCTCTATTAGACTGTAACTGACGCGCCGCTGCCACTTTACTGTTGTCTCTGCACCCTCACACTGACGATGTGACACAGAAATTTCTTCACTGTTGCATACAACATGAGCCCTGTCGACATACCTCCAAGCGGCTAATATCACCCACAGGTGTCTGGTAGCTTGTGCAACCTTACTGTAGTCCCTCCACCCTCACACTGGTGATACGATACAGAAATTGCTTTGCGATTGCATACTACAGACTCCGTGCCAACGAATCTCCAAGATTAATATCACCCTCAAGGCTCAGGTAGCTTGTAAATGATGCGCCACTCCTACCTCAATGTAGTCCCCGCACACTCACACTGACGATGTGATGCAGAAAGTTATTACCTTTTGCATAATACAGGTTCCCAGCCAACGTAAATCCAAGAAACTAATAACACCCTCTAGCCACTATTAGCTTGGAACTGATACACTCCTGCCGCATAACTGTAGTCCCCACATCGTCATACTGACAATGTGAAACAGAAATTTCTTCACGACTGCATACTACAGACCCCCTGCAGACGTATTTCCGAGACACTAATACCGCCCTCAGGAAACTAGTAGCTTCTAACTGAAGAAAAACTGTCACTTTCCTGTGATCCTCACACCCTCTCACTGACGATGCGACATAAAAGTTGGTGATTGCATTCTACACGCCCCCTGCCGACGAATATTCGAGAGATTAATAACATCCTGAGGTCTCTAGTAGCTTGTAACTGATGCTCTGCTGTCACTTTACTGTAGACCCCGCAATATCACACCGACGATGCTACACACAAATTCCTTCGCTTTTGAATACTACAGACTCCCAAACAATTTATCTCGAACAGACTGATACAGCTCTCAGTCTATAGTAGCTTGTAACTGATAAATGGCTGAACCTATACCGTAGACCCCGCACCCTCACACTGACGGTGCTACACAGAAATTTCTTTCCAATTGCATACTACAGGCTACCAACCAATGTATATCCAAGACACTCATAACACCCTCAGGTCTCTAATAGCTTCAGACTGATGCACCGCTGCAACTTCATTGTAGCCTCACACCGTTACTCTGACACTGCGACACAAAAATTGCTTCGCAATTGCATACTACAGGCTCCCTGCCGACGTCTCTCCATGAGACTAATAACACCATCAGGTCTGTAGTAGCTTGTAGCTGATGCACCGCTGCCACTTTACTTTAGTCCCCGAACCCCCACACTGACTATGCGACAGACAAATTGCATTGCAATTGCTTTCCACAGGCTCCCTCACGATGTATCTCCAAAACCGCCCTCATAACTATTGTGTCTAACAGATGCACCCCTGCCACTTTACTGTAGAAGACCCTGCACCTCACACTCATGATGTGACACAGAATTTGCTTTGACATTGCACACTACAATCTCCCTGCTGACGTATCCCCATGAGACTAATACCACACTCAGGTCTCTAGGAGCTTCTAACTGATGCACCGCTCTCCACTTTAACCCTGCACCCGCACACTGACAATACAACACAGGAATTGCTTCGCGGTTGCATAGTACAGGCCCACTGCCGACGTATCTCCAAGAGACTAGTACCACCCTCAGGACTCTAGTATTTTGTAACTCATGCACCGCTGCCACTGTACTGTAGTCCCTGTTCCCTCACACATACTACAGCCTCCTTGCCAAGGTATCTCCAAAAGAAAACACCGCCCTCCAGACTCTAGTAGTTGGTACCAGATGCACTGCCGCCACTTTAGTCCCCTTATCCTCATACTAACAATGCAAAGCAAAATTTGCTTCACGACTGCATACTAAAGCATCTCTCCCAATGTACCTCCAAGAGACTAATACTCCTTCAGGTCTCCAGTAGCCTTTAACTGCCACTTTACTGTAGTCCCGGAACCCTCATACTAACGATGCAACACAAAAATTACTTTGCAGTTGCATATTACAGGCAACCTGCCTCCCTGCCGATGTATCTCCAAGACACTCATACCAACCTCACGCCTCTAGTAGCTTGTAACCGATGCACTGCTTCCACTTTACTGTAGTCCCTGCACTCTCACACTGTCAATGCCACACAAAAATAGCTTCACGATTCCATACTACATGCTCTGTGCTGACGTATCTGCAAGAGACTAGTAGCACCCTCACATCTCTAGTAGATTGTAAGTGATGTACAACAACCAATTTACTGTAATCATCACAGCCTCAGACTGACGATGTGACACAGTAATTGCTTCTCTATTGCTTACTACAGGCTCCCGGCCGAAGTATCTCCAAGAGGGTAACACAGACCTCAGGTCTGTAGCAGCTTATAAGTAATGCACGCCTCTTTACTGCACTCCCCGCACCCTCACACTGGCGATGCGACATAGTAATTGCTTCATGTTTGCACACTACTGGCACACTGCGGACGTATCTCCAAGAGACCAGTACCATACTCAGGACTTTAGCAGCTTCTAATTGTTGCACCGCTGACACCTTACTTTGGTCCCCGCATCCTAAATCTGAGGATTTGGCAAAAAAATAGCTTTGCGATTGCATACTACAGGCCTCCAGTCGACGAACCTACAAGAGATTAATACTGTCCTCAGGTATCACATACACTCCTGGAAATTGAAATAAGAACACCGTGAATTCATTGTCCCAGGAAGGGGAAACTTTATTGACACATTCCTGGGGTCAGATACATCACATGATCACACTGACAGAACCACAGGCACATAGACACAGGCAACAGAGCATGCACAATGTCGGCACTAGTACAGTGTATATCCACCTTTCGCAGCAATGCAGGCTGCTATTCTCCCATGGAGACGATCGTAGAGATGCTGGATGTAGTCCTGTGGAACGGCTTGCCATGCCATTTCCACCTGGCGCCTCAGTTGGACCAGCGTTCGTGCTGGACGTGCAGACCGCGTGAGACGACGCTTCATCCAGTCCCAAACATGCTCAATGGGGGACAGATCCGGAGATCTTGCTGGCCAGGGTAGTTGACTTACACCTTCTAGAGCACGTTGGGTGGCACGGGATACATGCGGACGTGCATTGTCCTGTTGGAACAGCAAGTTCCCTTGCCCGTCTAGGAATGGTAGAACGATGGGTTCGATGACGGTTTGGATGTACCGTGCACTATTCAGTGTCCCCTCGACGATCACCAGTGGTGTACGGCTAGTGTAGGAGATCGCTCCCCACACCATGATGCCGGGTGTTGGTCCTGTGTGCCTCGGTCGTATGCAGTCCTGATTGTGGCGCTCACCTGCACGGCGCCAAAAACGCATACGACCATCATTGGCACCAAGGCAGAAGCGACTCTCATCGCTGAAGACGAGACGTCTCCATTCGTCCCTCCATTCACGCCTGTCGCGACACCACTAGAGGCGGGCTGCACGATGTTGGGGCGTGAGCGGAAGACGGCCTAACGGTGTGCGGGACCGTAGCCCAGCTTCATGGAGACGGTTGCGAATGGTCCTCGCCGATACCCCAGGAGCAACAGTGTCCCTAATTTGCTGGGAAGTGGCGGTGCGGTCCCCTACGGCACTGCGTAGGATCCTACGGTCTTGGCCTGCATCCGTGCGTCGCTGCGGTCCGGTCCCAGGTCGACGGGCACGTGCACCTTCCGCCGACCACTGGCGACAACATCGATGTACTGTGGAGACCTCACGCCCCACGTGTTGAGCAATGCGGCGGTATGTCCACCCGGCCTCCCGCATGCCCACTATACGCCCTCGCTCAAAGTCCGTCAACTGCACATACGGTTCACGTCCACGCTGTCGCGGCATGCTACCAGTGTTAAAGACTGCGATGGAGCTCCGTATGCCACGGCAAACTGGCTGACACTGACGACGGCGGTGCACAAATGCTGCGCAGCTAGCGCCATTCGACGGCCAACACCGCGGTTCCTGGTGTGTCCGCTGTGCCGTGCGTGTGATCATTGCTTGTACAGCCCTCTTGCAGTGTCCGGAGCAAGTATGGTGGGTCTGACACACCGGTGTCAATGTGTTCTTTTTTCCATTTCCAGGAGTGTAGTTTGTAACTGATTCACCACTGCCACATTTTTGTAATCCCCGAAGCCCCACACTGACAATACGACACAGAAATTACATCGTGATTTCATACTACAGGCTACTTTCCGACGTATCTCCAAGAGACTAATAAATCTCCCTGGTCTCTTGTAGCTTGTAACTGATGCACCGCTGCCAGATTACTGTAATCCCTGCACGTCCACAATGACGATGCGACACAGAACTTGTTTCACGACTCCATACTACAGGCTACCTGCCGACGTATCTTGGAGAGACTACCACCGCAATCATGTCTCTAGTAGCTCGTAACTGAAACACTGCTGCCACTTTACTGTGATCCCTCACACCCTCACACTGACGGTGCAAACCAGAAAATGCTTTGCGATTGCATACTACAGGCTCCCTACCGGCGAATCTCCAAGAGACTAAGAACGCCCCCAGGTCTATAGTAGCTACTAACTGATGCTCCGCTGCCATTTTACTATAGTCCAAGCCACCTCACACTGACGATGCAACACAGAATTTGCTATGGTATTGCATACTAAAGGCTCGCTGCCAACGTAACTCCAACAGACTGATACCTCCAAAAGTCTATAGTAGCTGGTAACCTATGCAAAGCTGCTACTTTGCTATAGTCCCCACACCCAAACACTGACGATGCGACACAGTAATTGTTTCGCAATAGCATACTACTGGCTCCCTGCCGACGTATCTTCTAGGTACTACTACCACCCTCAGGTCTCTAGTAGCTTATAACTGATGCAGCACGGCCACTTTATAGTAGTCCAAGCAACCTCCCACTGAAGATGCGTGTAAAATCGCTTCGCTATTGCATACTAAAGGTTCCCTGCCGACATAACTCCAAGAGACTGATACCACATTCAAGTCTCTAGTACGCTGTAACTGATGCACCGCTGCAACCTTACTGTAGTCCCCGCATCCCCACACTTCGATGCAACGTAGAAATAGCTTCACAATTCCATACTACAGGCTCCCAGTCGACGTATCCCCAGAAGACTAATACCACCCTCAGGTCTATAGTAGCTTGTAAGTAACAAGCCACAGGCAGTTTACTGTAGTCCCCGCGCCTTCACACTGGCGATGCAAGACAGAAATGGCTTGGCGATTGCATACTACAGGATTCCTGCAGAGGCATCTCTAAAATAATAATAACGTACTCAGGTTTCTAGCAGCTTGTAGCTGAAGCACCGTTGCGCTGCCACTTTACTGTGATCGTCACACCCTCACACTGACAATGCGACACAGTAATTGTTTTGTAATTGCATACTTACACGCAACCTGCCGACCAACCTCCGAGAGACTAATAGGGACCTCAGGTCTCTATTAACTTGTAACTGATGCACCGCTGCCTCTTCATTGTAGTCCCCACACCCTCACACCGACGAAGTGACACAAATTGCTTCGCGATTGCATACTACAGGCTGTCTGCTGATGTATCTCGAAGCGACCATTACCCCCCTTAGTCTCTAGTAGCTCCTAACGGATTCACCGCTGCCACTTTACTGTAGTGCCCCCACCATTACACTGACGATGCGACACAGAAATTGCTTTGCGTTTGCGTACTACAGGCTCTATGCCGACGTGCCCCCAACAGACTTACACCGCCCTCAGGGCACTAGTAGATTGTAACTGATGCACTGCTGCCACTTAACTGCTGTCCCTGCACAATGACACTAAAGATTGCGACACAAAAAATTGCTTTGCGATTGCATACTACTAGCCTCTTGTTGGCGTATCTCCAAGGCTCCCTGCCGACGTATCTCTAATAGACTAAAACCACCCTCAGGTTTCTAGTAACAGCTACACCGGTGATACCTTACTATAATCTCCGCACACTCAAACTGATGATGCGACACAGAAATAGATTTGTCACTGCATACTACAGGCCCCCACTCGCAGTAGCTACAAGAGACTAATACTGCCCTCAGGTATCTAGTAGCTCATAACTTATGCACTGCTGCCATATTACTGTAGTCCCCGGACCCTCACACTGACAGTGAGGCACAGAAATTAATTCGCGATTTCAATCTACAGCCTACTTGCCGACGTATCCTCAAGAGACTAATACCGTACTCAGGTCTCTAGTAGCTCGTAACTGATGCACCGTTGCCGCATTACTGTAGTCCCCACACCCTCACACTGACTTTGCGACATATAAACTGCTTCACGATTGCACACTAAGGGCAACCTCCCGACGTATCTCCAAGAGATTAATATAACACTCGCGTCCCCAGTAGCCTGTAACTTAAGCACCCCTGAAATTTTAGTGTGATCCCCACACCCTAACACTGCGACACAATAATTGCCTCTCGACTGCTTACTACTGGTTTCCTGCCGACGTAAGACACTAATACCGCCCTCGTGTCCATAGCACCTTGTACCTGATACACGCCACTTTGCTGTAGTTCCTCCACCCTCACACTGACCATTCGACACAGAAATTGCTCCGAGGTTGTATACTATAGGCTCACTGCTGACGTATCTCCAAGAGACTAATACTACATGCTGGTCTCTAAAGTGCGCGTCATTTATGTTGGCGGCCGAGTTTAGGTTCGTTCTGCGCATCTGACGTCACAAAACACAGTTAGCCAATGAACAGAGAACGACGTTGCCAAATCTCGACTGCAGTGCAGAGCATGGACGAGTGTCTTTAGTTTTAGAAACGTTCAGTCGTAAATAAAGTAATAGAACAAAAGCAATTTCTTGATAGCAGACTTTCTTTTATAGAAAGTTTGGAAAAAGCAGTCTTTATACCAACTGCTTCATATTCTATTAATTAATTAAACAAAACAAGCAATAAGACTCCTAATTCAGGCGATAGCAAGGAAAGGTGTTTGTATCACTCTCACGAACTCCTTTTTCGCAATAAAGAACAGCGGTAATTGTTTATTTCCTGTTGTACTTCGACGAAGCGTGAATATACCAACGGTGTTTGTCAGTATTTTGCGTGACGTGTTATACTTCTCAAGGAGTAGCGAATACAAATGAGCTGCGTTAGCGTAATGGTGAAGGGCTTCTATGTGAAAGGTTATGAGTTCAATCCTTGTGAGGTGCATAATATTTTCTTTATTTAAAAACAATATTGAAGTGCCATGCTTAACGAATTTTATTCGTTTGAATGCAATTTTTCGAAATTTCTAGTGCTTTGTCTCTTCATTAACCCTTTCGCTGCTGCAGACACGTGCTCCCCGCATTCCGCGCTGTGCGTGATTTTGTCATCACTGCACTGCTTTAAAATAAAGCCAAACGTGCCCGGTGTAAATAAAACTTTTGTTACAGTCGCGAAAGATGGAATATTTCTCAATATTACATACGACACCTATGTGGTACTTAAATGAGATATTGTTATACAGTAAATTTTATATGAAATTTAGGTATCTTGTCCACATTTCATTCTCAACATTGTGGCAACTAAAATCGACCATACGGAAAGTATACTCTATGAACTTTTACCTCTGCAAACTCTTCAAAATTTCGTGCAACGGTTAACTATATTTAATGCTGCATAATAACTGCGTTGAACATCGAAACAAAATTAAGTCATTTATGGGGGAAAGGTATCAGTCAAGAAGATGTGTAAAAATCTAATTTTTGGGCCAAATAGTTTTTGTGGAATCGAATGATAAGAGTGTCAAAGCAGTCGGAACACCATGTGTCTGCACAGGCGAGCAGTGCAGTGACAAAATCGCGCACAGCGCGGAATGCAGGGAGCACGTCTTTGTAGCAGCGAAAGGGTTAATGCGGCCGTGGCGGCTTTACTTCATGTACTGCGCGCTCCCCCCTAAACGTAAGTTTGCGAACTATGCTATACTATGGCGCTGCTTCTCTTGGCGCGTGCGTCGTGTGCAACTGGCAACGCAGCAATCTCCCGCGTCTGGGCGGGCATGCGCGAGCCGCCAAGATTAAAGAATTCAACTATAGTAGCTAGTAACTGATTCACCGCTGGCATTTTACTGTAACCCCGCACTCGGACACTGACAATACGACACAGAAATTGCTTTGTCATTGCATACTACAGCCTCCCTACCTATGTATGTCCAAGCGATTAATACCACAATCATGTCTCAAGTAGTTTGTAACTGAAGTACCTCTGCCACTTTACTGTAGCCCCGCAAATCACACTGACGATGCGACACAAAAATGCTTTTCGATAGCATACTAATGGCTCCCTGCCGACGCGTCACCAACAGACAAATACCGCCGTCACGGCTTTAATAGCGTGTAACTGATATAGCACTGAATCTTTACTCTAGTCCCCGCACCCACATACTTATGATGCGACACATTAATTGCTACACAATTGCGTACTACTTGCTCTTTGAAAACGGATCTCCATAAAACTAAATCCGACCCACTAGACTCTAATAGCTCGTAATTTATGCACCGCTGACACTTTGCCGTAGTAACCGTCCCCTCACACTGACAATGCGGCACAGAAATTGCATCGCGATTGCATACTACAGGCTCCCAGCCAAATTAGCTCCAAGAGATTAATACCGCCCTAAGGTCTCTAGTAGGTTGTAACTGATCTACTGCTGCCACTTTACTGTAGTCCCAGCACTCTCACACTCACGATGCGGCAAATGGTTCATATGGCTCTAAGCACTATGCTACTTAACATCTGAGGTCATCAGTCCCCTAGACTTAGAACTACTTAAACCTAACTAACCTAAGGACATCACACACATCCATGCCCGAGGCAGGATTCGAACCTGCGACCATAGCAGCCACGCGGTTCCGGGCTGCAGCGCCAGGAACCACTCGGTCACAGCGGCCGGTTTACGATGTGACACAAGAATTCCTTCGCTGCTACATACTACGCGCCCCAATCAATGTACGAGGGCAGTTCAATAAGTAATGCAACACATTTCTTTTCTCGGCCAATTTTGGTTGAAAAAACCGGAAATTTCTTGTGGAATATTTTCAAACATTCCCGCTTCGTCTCGTATAGTTTCATTGACTTCCGACAGGTGGCAGCGCTGTACGGAGCTGTTAAAATGGCGTCTGTAACGGATGTGCGTTGCAAACAACGGGCAGTGATCGAGTTCCTTTTGGCGGAAAACCAGGGCATCTCAGATATTCATAGGCGCTTGCAGAATGTCTACGGTGATCTGGCAGTGGACAAAAGCACGGTGAGTCGTTGGGCAAAGCGTGTGTCATCATCGCCGCAAGGTCAAGCAAGACTGTCTGATCTCCCGCGTGCGGGCCGGCCGTGCACAGCTGTGACTCCTGCAATGGCGGAGCGTGCAAACACACTCGTTCGAGATGATCGACGGATCACCATCAAACAACTCAGTGCTCAACTTGACATCTCTGTTGGTAGCGCTGTCACAATTGTTCAGCAGTTGGGATATTCAAAGGTTTGTTCCCGCTGGGTCCCTCGTCTAACCGAACACCATTATTGATGCAGTACGACGTTGGCTCCGACATCGACCAGTGGAATGGTACCGTGCAGGCATACAGGCCCTCATTTCAAGGTGGCGTAAGGCCGTAGCATTGAATGGAGATTACGTTGAAAAATAGTGTTGTGTAGCTAAAAGATTGGGGAATAACCTGGTGTATTTCAATGCTGAATAAAACAACCCCTGTTTCAGAAAAAAAATGTGTTGCATTACTTATTGAACTGCCCTCGTATCTCCAGGATACTAATACCACTCTGAGGTCTCCAGTAGCCTTTAACTGAGAACAGCTGCCACTTTACTGTAGTCCGTGCACACTCACACCAACAATGCGACAGTGAAATTCTTTCGCGATTCATACTACAGGCCCTTTGCTAGCGTATCTCCAAGACAGTAATATCGCCACTCAGGATTGCGTACTACAGGCTCCCTTCTGACGTATCTCCAAGAGACTACTACCAGCCTCAGGACTCTAGTACCCTAAAAATGATGCACCGCTGCCACTTTACTGTAGTCCCCACACTCTCACACTGACGATGCCATACAGAAATTACTTTGCGATTGCGTACTACAGGCTCCCAGCCAAATTACCTCCAAGAGACTAAAACCACCCTCAGGTCTCTAGTAGCTAGTAACTGATTCACCACTTGCCACTTCACTGTAGTCCCCGCAGCCTCACACTGACGATGCATCACAGAAATTGTTTCACAATAGCATACCACAGGACCCTTGCGACGTATCTCCAAGAGACTAAAACGCCCTAAGGCCTCTTGTAGTTTGAAACTGCCACTTCACTGTAGTCCCCACACCATCATACTGACGATGCGACACAAAAATTGCTTTGCAAACGCATAATACAGTTTCCCTGCCGAAGTATCTGCAAGAGACTAAATTCACCCGCAGGATTCTAGGACCTTGTAACTGATGAACCGCTGCTACTTTGCTGTAGTCCCCGTACCCTCGCACTGACAATGCGGGACAGAAATTGCTCCGCAACTGCATAATACAGACTCCTTAACAACGTATCCCCAAGAGACTAATTCAACCATCCGGTCTCTAGTAACGTATAACTGAAGCAATACTGCCACTTTACCATAGTTCCCGCACCCTCACACTGGCGACACGACGCAGAAGTTGCTTCACGATTGCATTCTACAGACTCTTTGCGTCGTATCTCAAGAGACTAGTAGTACCGAGCGAGGTGGCGCAGTGGTTAGCACACTGGACTCGCATTCGGAAGGACGACGGTTCAATCCCGCGTCCGGCCATCCTGATTTAGGTTTTCCGTGATTTCCCTAAATCGCTCCAGGCAAATGCCGGGATGGTTCCTCTGAAAGGGCACGGCCGACTTCCTTCCCTGTCCTTCCCTAATCCGATGAGACCGATGACCTCGCTGTTTGGTCTCTTTCCCCAAAAACCAATCAACCAAGAGACTAGTACCACACACAGGTCTCTAGTAGCCTTTAACTGATGCACCGCTGCCACCTGATTGTAGTCGCCGCACCATCGTACTGACAATCTGAGACAGAAATTGTTTCATGGTAGCATACTACATGCTCCCTGCCGACGGATATCCAACAGACTAATACCACCCTCAGGACTCTAATAGCCTGAAACCTCATACACCCCTGCCACTTTATCATAGTACGCACATCCTTACACTGACGATGTGACACAGAAATTGAATCTCAACATCATACTACTTACTCCCTGCCGAATTATCTCCAAGAGACTAAAACCACCCTAAGTTCTCTAGGAGGATGTAACTGATGCACTGCTACCATTTTACTGTTGTCCCTGCACCCACATACTGACAATGCGATACAGGAATTACTTCGTGACTGCATACTACCGCCCCCAGCAGATGTATCTCCAGGAGGCTGATACCACCCTGAGGCCTCTTGTGGCCTTTAACTGGCGCATCGCTGCCACCTTATTGTAGTCCGCACACCCTCACAGTGACGATGCTCCGCAGAAATTGATTCACGGTACAATACCGCAGGCCCTCTGCCAACGTATTACCAAGAGACTAATACCACCCTCAGATCTCCAGTAGTTTGTACCTGATGCACTGCTGCCACTCCACTATAGTCCCTGCACACTCACACTCACGATGAGACACAGAAATTGCTTCTCGATTCCATACTACATGCTCAGTGGCAACGTATCTCGAAATGAGTAATACCACACTCAGCTCCCTTTTGTCTTGTATCTGATGCACCGGTGCCACTTTACTGTAGGCCCTGAACCCTCACACTGGCGATACGACACAGAAATTGCTTCACAATTGCATACTACAGATTCCCATACGACGTATCTCCAAGAGACTAAATCGCCCTCAGGGCTCTAGTAGCTTGTTACTGATTCCCACTGCCACTTTTTGTGGCCGCGGCGCTCTCACTTCAACGATGCGACAAAAAAATTGCTTTACAATTGCATTCTACAGGCTCACTGCTGATGTATCTCCTTCTTCAGGAGTCTAGTAGCTTGTAATTGATGTAACGCCTCCACTTTACTGTAGTCCCCGCACTGTCATACTGACAATGCGACACAAAAATTGCTTTGCAAAAGCATAATACAGGCTCCCTTCCGACGTACCTCCAAGAGACTAATTCCACCGCAGGACTCCTGCAGCTTGAAACTGATGAACCGCTGCTACTTTACTGTAGTCCCCGCACCCTTACACTGACGATGCGAGTCACAAGTTACTTTGTGATATCATCTCACAATTTCCATTTCGACGGATCTCCGAGAGACCTTTGCCACCCACAGGTCTATTGCAGCTTGTAACTAATACGTCGCTCCCACTTTACTGTAGTTCGTGCACCCTCACACTGATGATGCGACAGAGAAACTCCTTCGCGATTGCATACTACAGGCTTCCAGCCACCGTATCTTCAAGAGATTAATACATCCCACAGGTCTCTAGTAGCTTGTAACCGATGCACCGCTACCACATTAGTGTTGTTCCCACACCCTCATGGTGATTATGCGACACAGAAATTGGTTCACGATTGCATATTACAGACTCCCTGCCGAATTATCTCCAAGAAACTAATAACACACTCAGGTCTCCAGTAGCTTGTAACTCATGCACCACTGCCACAATATTGTAGTTTCGCACCCGCACACTGATGATGCAACACAGAAATTGCTTGCTTCGTGAATGCATGATAGTGGCTCAATGCCCACGTGTTTCCAAGAGCCTAATGCCGTCCTCAGGACTCTAGTAGCTTCTAACTGATGCACCGCTGCCACTTTACTGTAGTGTCTGCACCTTCGTACTGCCAATGCTACACAGAAATTGCATCGTGATTGCTTACTACAGACTCCCTGCCGACGCATCTCCAAGAGACTTATACCATCCCCGGTCTCTAGTAGCTTGCAACAGATGTACTGCCGCCACTTTAGTGTACTCCTCACACCCTCACACTGAACATGCGACACAGAAATTGCTTCACGATTACATACTACAGGCTCACTGCCAACGTATCTCCAAGAGACTATTGCCGCCCTAGGGACTACTTGCTTGCACCACTGCTACTTTACTGTAGTCCCCGCACTCTCATACTGACGATGCGACATTGCGAACTACAAGCTCCCTGCAAATGTGTTTCCAAGAGACTAATACTAGCCTCAGGTCTCTAGTAGATTCTAACTGATGCACCGCTGCCACTTTACTGTAGTGTCTGCACCTTCGTACTGCCAATGCTACCCAGAAATTGCATCGTGATTGCTTACTACAGACTCCCTGCCGACGCATCTCCAAGAGACTTATACCATCCCCGGTCTCTAGTAGCTTGCAACAGATGTACTGCCGCCACTTTAGTGTACTCCTCACACCCTCACACTGAACATGCGACACAGAAATTGCTTCACGATTACATACTACAGGCTCACTGCCAACGTATCTCCAAGAGACTATTGCCGCCCTAGGGACTACTTGCTTGCACCACTGCTACTTTACTGTAGTCCCCGCACTCTCATACTGACGATGCGACATTGCGAACTACAAGCTCCCTGCAAATGTGTTTCCAAGAGACTAATACTAGCCTCAGGTCTCTAGTAGATTCTAACTGATGCACCGCTGCCACTTTACTGTAGTCCCCGCATCGTCATACTGATGATGCAATACAGAAACTGCTTCATGATGGCATACTACGCGCTCCATTCCGACGGATAACCAAGACAACTTTACCGCCCTCAGGTCTTTAGTAACTTGTAATTGACGTAACGCTGCCACTTTACTGTAGACCTCGCACTCTCATACTGACGATGCGACACAGAAATTGAATCATGGTTTGCATACTTCGAGATACCTGTTGACGTATCTCCAAGAGACTAATACGGCCCCCAAGGATTCTAGTCGCTTGTAATTCATGCACCGCTGCCACTTTACCGTAGTACCCACACCCTCACACTGACAAAGCGAAACAGATATTACATTGCATTTGCATACTACAGGCTCCCTGCCGAATTATCACCAAGAGACTTACTGATGGTGTAGCCCACAGACTCTCACGCTGACAATGAGACACAGAAAGTGCTTCGTGACTTCGTACTACAGGCTCCCTTCTGTCGTAGCTCCAAGATACTAATACCCCCCTCAGGTCTATTGTAGCTTGTAACTGATGCACTGCGGCCACTTTACCGTAGTCCCCACACCTTCACACTGATGCCGTGAGACTAAGGCCTCCCGTCGGGTAGACCGTTCGCCGGGTGCAAGTCTTTCCATGATGCAACACAGTCATTGTTTCGCAGTTACTCCCTGCCAAGAGACAAATACCACCATCAAGACTTTAGTAGCTTGTAACATATGCACCGCTGCCACTTTACTGTAGTCCCCACACCCTCATACTGATGATGTGATGCAGAAATTGCTTCACGACTGCATATTACAAGCTCCGTGCCGACCAACCTCCAAGAGACTAATATCACCCTCAGGTATCCAGTACTTTGTAACTCATGCACAACTGCCACTTTACTGTAGCCTCCGCACCCCCACACAGACGATGAGACTCAGAAATTGCTTCGCCATTGCTTACTGCAGGCTACTTACTGACGTATCTCGAAGAGACTAATACCACATTCAGATCGCTAGTAGCCTTTTACTGATGCACCACTGCCGCTTCACTATAGTCCCTACACCCTCACACTAATGATGAGACAAAGAAATTGCTTCACGACTGCATACTATACGCTCCCTGCCGATGTATGTCCAAGAGACTAATACAACCCTGAGGTCTCTAGTAGCATGAAACTGATGCACCGCTGCCACTTTACTGAAGTCGCCGCCCCCTCACACTGTTGATGTGACACAGAAATTGCTTCGTGATTTCATACTACAGACCGCATGCCTGTGTCTCTCCAAGATACTAATACCACGCTCAGCTCTCTAGTAATTTGTAACTGATGCACCACCGCCACTTTACTGTAGTCCCCGTTCCCTCATACTGACGATGCGAGGCAGAAATTGTTTCATGATAGCATACTACAGGCTCCCTGTCGACGTATCTCCAAGAGCCTATACCGCCCTCGGGTCTCTGGTAGTTTGTTACTGTTGCATCACTGCCACGCTATTCTAGTCGCTGCACCCTGACACTGACAATGCGACACAGAAATTGTTTTGCGGTTGCATACTACAGGCTCCCTGTCGACGTAACTCCTAGTGATTCATACCGCCCTCAGGTCTCTAGTGGACAGCAAAAACGAAAAACAAATAAAACCATTTCTTTACCGGGGAAGTCGAATGACATGGAGTGCAAGATCTGCTGAAGAAATTAGGATTAGTATATCCATGGGAAAGAGACTATTTGGATACGTGAAGAAGTTACTAACATGTAAAAAAGGTCGAATGGATCTGAGGAAGATCTGTGCAAAATGTTGTGTGTGGAGAGTAGTGTTATACAGCATTGAATCATGGACTGTAACCAAGAGAGAATAAATACGTTGAGAAAGTTTTGAAATGTGGCTATGGAGAACAATGCTTAAGGTGAAGTGGACTGAAGACTTAAAACTAAAGAATTAATGAAGAAAACATGGATAAAAAGAATATTATTGGAAGTGATCAGAAAAAGCAAAAAAAAAAATTTTGACTATGATGTGCTGTGTAGAAATTGTCAGCAACAGTGGATTTTAGAAGAAAAGTGGTAGTAATGAGACGACGAGATAAGCAGAGAATTGGAATGATGGACGACGTTATATAAGGACGAATATACGAATAGTTGAAGGAAGATGCTGAGAGCAGGACACGATGCAGAGCCTTAGTTTGAAACTTGGAATAATACATACTCGTGTACGCTAAACTAGAAGTATGGACTAAAACAAGAAAAAAAGTCCTGTAAACTTGGGCCTTAAAGTGCATACGTTGAGAATGATGAACACCTCTTCATCTTCGTTGCTGTGAATCTCTTCGACCGCAAGCTCTTTGCCTTACATATTTTGAGAGATCATAGTAGGGACCAAAACATAATGTCCAGTAAACATGGGATCTAAAATACATACCCTGAGAGTTATGAACACTTGCTCATCATCGCGACTGTAGAACACATCTTATCTTCTGAATAAGTGCTCTTAAGGTATGCATTTTAGAGCCATGTTTACTGGACATTTCCGACTTGTCTTTGGTCCATACAACCACCTCCCAAGATATGTAACGCTTCTCCTAAGATCCTGCATAAGCGGAGCAGAGACGGGTGGGGAATCATTCTAGCGACGAAACTATACGCGAATTCGGAAATCCAAGCAACTTTGGCAAAGGGGAGATTATTGTGAAACGACTAGTGGGCAACAAGGTGTTGTATGTGACGCCTTATCACAGAAAGTGGGGAACGGAGGCTTGCTTTATCTGCGAAGCACGGCAGGCCACGGCCTGGGGCATATGTGACGACTCAGTACAATGCTGGTGCGGGCACGAGCGTTTCGGGGCACACTGCACTTTGTTGAACAGCAAATCGTTCTTTCCTTGTTGTCCCAACGAAATAGTCCATAACGGTTGTAGTGGACACAGGATCATCGAGATTGGAAAGCTGATCAGTGTAAGCGTGTCGCCTAGCCGAATGAGTCACGTTTCTTGTCACACCAGGGCAATGATCTTGCTCGGATGCGAAGTCGTCCAGGCAAAACGCTTCTCGAAACATGCGCCGTGCCACGGACCCAGGCGGGTGAGGACAGTATTATGCTGTGGGAATATTCAGCTGCGCTTGCACGGAGTGGGCAACGGCCTTGCCGCAGTGGATACACCGGTTCCCGTGAGATCACCGAAGTTAAGCGCTGTCGGGCGTGGTCGGCACTCGGATGGGTGACCATCCAGACCGCCATGCGCTTTTGCCATTTTTCGGGGTGCACTCAGCCACGTGATGCCAATTGAGGAGCTACTCGACCGAATACTAGCGGCTTCGGTCAAGAGTACCATCATAACGACCGGGAGAGCGGTGTGCTGACCCCACGCCCCTCCTATCCGCATCCTCCACTGAGGATGACACGGCGGTCAGATGGTGCCGGTAGGCCACGCGTGGCCTGAAGACGGAGTGCTTGCACGGAGTATTTGGGAATAATCGAAGGCTCCAGCACAGCAGTGGACTACGTGAACATTATTGTGGACCACCTGCATCGCTTCATGTTCAAAACCTCCCCCAGCAGTTATGGCATCGACCAATAGGATAATTGTTAAGTGTCACAAGGCCAAAATCATGCTATAATTGTTTGAAGAGCTTGATAGTGCAGTCACGTTGATGTTTTGGCTGACAAATTTGTCTGGTCTGAAGGCGACGGACCTCAATTTTAGGACGCTACCGGGCGCCAGCCTCGGGTCCTCAAACCACCAGCCCGTAGTTAACGGGAACTGTGTGACCTGTGAGCACGTATCTGGTGCCCCACTTTTATCCCTAGAAGAAAGCTAATCGGTATCCTCCTTTCGCAAATGACTTCATCTGTGAGATTTCTTCTGCAAACATCGTCACCACGATTCTCTCTTCCAGCCCGACCTAAAGAGAAACATTACCCGATACTAACTCGCGACTACTCCTAATCTCCTCCGCGATCCTAAATCTTCAGTAGAGCAGGCGGATCGAGAACAAGCTGACCTCGCCGGATTATCGCTCGAGTTGCATCGCATCCTCTAGCTCTTCCATATTTCCATAACTATGTAGCTCTTCCATACTTGTAGCCGGAAATGCGTTGTGAAATTTATCATTGGTATCTGTTCCGCTTGCACTTTACTTTTTTTCTGAAAATTTGCTTTTACTCCTTTCATTGCTTCTTCGATATACGAGACAAACTGTGAATTCGACCCTAACAGCTTTAACACGAATTTGAATGGTTCAAACTGGTGTGAGGCACACCTTTTTACTCTTCTGGCTTTCCTGTAGGGATGGCGGTGATCGTTGAAACAACCGGTTCTCAGTTATATCGTTTTTATCCCACGCTAGTGTGGCTTGACTGTTAAAACCGCTCAAAATAACCGGTTTATGAAATTTTCGGTTTTTATTCCTGTTATTTCCTCTGTAATACGCAGAAATCGAAGACTGAAAAATTTTGACTCACGCAAGTTCATGATACTTACAAGGGAACCTCCCCATCGCACCCCCCTCAGATTTAGTTATAAGTTGCCACAGTGGATAGGCCTTGAAAAACTGAACACAGATCAATTGAGAAAACAGGAAGAAGTTGTGTGGAACTGTGAAAAAATAAGCAAAATATACAAACTGAATAGTTCATGGAAAGATAGGCGACATCAAGGACTCTAAGAACACAGCAGCGCCGTGGTCTCGTGGTAACGTGAGCAGCTGCGGAACGAGAGGTCCTTGGTTCAAATCCTCCATCGAGTGAAAAGTTCAATTTTTTTATTTTCAGTTTATGTGACAAACTATTGTTTTTTCATCACTTTTTTGGGAGTGATTATCACATCCACAAGAAAACCTAAATCGGGCAAGGTAGAAGAATCTTTTTACCCATTCGCCAAGTGTACAAGTTAGGTGGGTCGACAACATATTCCTTTCATGTGACGCACATGCCGTTACCAGTGTCGTATAGAATATATCAGATGTGTTTTCCTGTGGAGGAATCGGTTGACCTATGATCTTGCGATCAAATGTTTTCGGTTCCCATTGGAGAGGGACGTCCTTTCGTCTACTAATCGCACGGTTTTGCGATGCGGTCGCAAGACACAGACACTAAACTTATTACAGTGAACAGAGACGTCAATGAACGAACGGACAGATAATAACGATGTAAAAATAAAGAAAGTAAAATCCTCACTGGAGGGAAGACTTGAACCAAGGACCTTTCGTTCTGCAGCCGCTCACGCTACCACGAGACCACGGCGCTCCGCAGCTCACATTGTCCATGATGTTGCCTATGTGGCCCATGGACTACTCAGTTTGTATATTTTGCTTATTTTTTCACAGTTCCACGCAACTTCTTCCTGTTTTCTGAATTGATCTGTGTTCAGTTTATCAAGTCCTATCCACTGTGCCAACTTATAACTAAATCTGAGGGGGGTGCGGTGGGGAGGTTCCCTTGTTAGAATCAAAATATTAAATTAAATAGACAAATAAAAGAAAATTTAGTCCGGCCACTGTTCGCTCTCTTTCCAGAAGGTGATGACTATTTAAATACTACTAAAAATCAGCAATATTCTCCTATTGATTGTATTTTTTGGAACTGCCCAAAAATAATATTGTAATAGGGTATTATGCCACTATTTGGGCTTTACAAAGGCCGAAAAACTGAGGCTGAAGGACTGTATCTTTCGTGTTAATTAGTTCGTTTCCAAGGGCTGCAAGGAGATAAAGGCATATTTTGTAGACACAGGCAGCTGTTCAGCTACATTCTATTTTTGTTGTACACTCCGAATGAATTGCTTATAAGTTTTTAATTTATTACTATTACCATAACTTCTTTCCTCTTTTATTATTTTTTGAGAAGGGCAAGCCAATTTTTAATAAATGTTGCCTTCTTTGCTTTTCGGCCTCTTTTGTCCGCAGTTGCACATATACAAGTTGCGTAGGTTAATTACTGTCTTTTGCAACTGTAATAAAATTTTTCTGAAGACCAGAAGCGTTTCGCTTTATTCTAGAACGTCTTCACTGGTCACTGTAACAATATGGCTTTTTGTCTTACAATTTTGTTTGTTATGATCATCAACAGTTCGCATTCTTTACTTCTATAAATAGTTTTTATTCTTTTCGTTACTCACGGTTTTTTTCGGTGGTTTACTGGATTCTTCTTCGTCTTCCACGCAGATGTGTTGAGATTTTGCACACACCACTTTCACAGCGCTAAATATATCTACGTTGGCAAGAATCATTGTCCTCTCGCCATTTCGTGTGGTTTGTTTTGCTATGGTGGGATGCGTTCGTCTCCTGTTTGTTTTGGCAGTGGTGGAACGTTTGCTATCTCTCTGTGGGTGTCCATATTTTCCGACTAGGGAGAGGAAAAGAGACAGCGAATACATTTGTATTTTATTTTAAAATGGGGACGATTATCTTTGTCTGTCTGTGTGTGTGTGTGTGTGTGTGTGTGTAAATTACTGTATATACCAGGTGGGGTAAGTCTTGCACACTGCACGCCCACACGTACCTTAAGCCACGACACACGGCACAGAGAAATTACCGTCTCAGTAGTCCTGTACCAATTCTTATTGCATGTGTTTCTTGCTCGTTTATGTAGGCAATCCTATTAAAATAACATTGATCGATTTTCACATTTTTTATAATAACGCAACACCTCAAACCAATGTAAAATTTACGATTAAAAATTACTCCTTTTTTTAAAAAAAAACGTTTATTTACAAGCGAATAATTTTAGCATTGCTGCTATGGCTAACTGCTATGGCATCATGTCAAATCATTTTTAACATTTATATTTAAATGTATAACTATTTATTCTTGCCCACCACTGGCTTAAGGGGATAAAAGAAAATGATTATGTTATTTTTCTCAACTAGTTTGGTCCCTTAATTTGTATTTAAGTTTTTTAAAGTCAAATTAATCAGTGCAAATTTTGTTTCCGCTGTGTTAACGCTAGGCACAATGAAGGAAATATTTTTTAATGACTGGCGTGGTTCTGAAATAATTATACCTAGGAGACGTGTTTTTAAGGACATAATTTATACCGAAAACACATGATACTATGGAGCCACCGTTGATAGTATTGAGACAGCATCGATATCAGGCTGATGTCATATTGTGTTGACGTTACGATCGCTTCACAAATGAAGCGTTCAAGTGTTCAAGTGTGTTCGATGACGGTGTGGTGAATAACATTAATAATTAACATGAAACAACAATTTTTCTTATTTAATTTAACTAACAACGTCGTCACGGGAGGAATATAAAAGTTAAATTACAGCTCCTCATTTACTGGTTTAGAAAATGTTTTTAGAATAAATTCATTTACTATCCTCTTAGAACGTATCATGCAAATACTCAAATGAATAACAGTCCTATTCTGTTATGACCAAAGTGTATAGGTCAAAAAATAAAAATTTCCAAGGGATATTTTTAAGTGTGTTTATCAAAAAACACATAAAATATTTTAAATTTTGTCGATAGTACTGACGTAATTAGATATCACTGTATTCTACTGATTTCATCCCCGTTTGTCCAGTCACTGAATTCGAGTGCATTAATTCATTTCATATACAGTCGTGCTCAAAAGTATCCGAACGACCTGAATTTCATTTCGCCGGATTCGCATGCAACCCACATAACGCAGCTGTCTAGCAGGCCCTCTAATCGCTCCTTAGTGCAGTCGTTTGACTATTGAAAATGGTTCCAACAAGTCACCACTAGAAAACACTGCTGTGTATCGCAGTAACTCAAGATGTAAAGGAATACTACGATACTACAAATATCAGGGAACACCTTATCACAGATAAGATTGTCCTTAAGGATTGTAAGCTCCCATTTATTACAATAAATGACATACCTGAAATGTTACCACTCCAATTATTACGACAGATAGGTAATGCACGTAGTAAGTTCGTCGTATTCATGATTTCCTCTTCAAAGTAACATACCGTACTTATTATTAAACACAAAATGACATTAAAAATTTAAGTTATACACGAGCAGCTAGTTGAGAATATGTATGACCTTCAAATAACACGACGAACCGTCACGTTCTGCATATGGATTCAAACCCAGGTCATGCAGACTAAGCAAAGATTTCGTGACTGACGGAAACTAACAGTCATTCCTGATTAGGCATACAGAGAGTGATATACCTCGATTTTACACAGTATCAATTAGCAAATACCAACTTTAAATTACATAACGCAAACATTTTTATCGGACGCGAATTCCTACCCAGCACCTATTGTCCCTGTTAACGAACTACTTACTTGAAATGCCGTGAGGTAAAACTTTGTGTTGGACGGGGATTGGAACCCAGAACGTAATAAGATAGATATCGAAGCACAATCAACTGTGACATATCGCATTTTCTTGGCAGTAGCTAGATGTTTTAACTGAAATGACGAGACGAAACATTAATTTTTTCCTTCCCAGGACTCCAACCCGGCACCTATCGCTGTTATATTCTAGAGAAAACGAACGTTAAATATGGGTTTGTTGCACCAGCAGCGACATGTGAGCATGTTTGAACTAGAAATAATATGACGAAGAGTTCAGTGGTGACTGGGAATAGAGCTCCACACATATCGTTGTTGACTACACACAAAGAGACGCCAGCTACCAAATTTTTCTCGACCAGCAGCTCGGAATAACATCTTGAACTTACAGTGATCTCGCAAATAGTTCTGTGTCTCATTGGGAGTCAAAAACGTCAAATATTGTTAGTGTGGACAACGAATGAAAATACATTAAACATCGAAATTATTATCCACCAACAGATAGGTGTTCTCATGGTATATCTTGATAATACATAATGAAATCTTTAGCGCCGGGCCAGGATTCGAACCCATTCACGCCCAACATGTGGAGATGTTGCGGAATCTGCAGTTTTGAACAAACAACAAATAGTAGCCGAGCTGTATTGTCACGAAGGGAACAAATTCCGCGTTTAGGGCGGTCTGAGTTGCATTCCCAGTTCAGAACCAATTTTATCTACATACAGAAGCTCAGATAAAACATGGAATAAGTGTCCTGCGACCCTACATAGCGCTTGTTTCGTTACTAGAAATAATTAACTAGTATAAGAAACTATCAGTTTAATAAGTCACAGCTGCAAAATACTAACGCGAATTCTTTACAGACGAATGGAAAAACTGGTAGAAGCGGACCTCGGGGAAGATCAGTTTGGATTCCGTAGAAATGTTGGAACACGAGAGGCAATACTAACCTTACGACTTATCTTAGAAGAAAGATTAAGAAAAGGCAAACCTACATTTCTAGCATTTGTAGACTTAGAGAAAGCTTTTGACAATGTTGACTGGAATACTCTCTTTCAAATTCTGAAGGTGGCAGGGGTAAAATACAGGGAGCGAAAGGCTATTTACAATTTGTACAGAAACCAGATGGCAGTTATAAGAGTCGAGGGGCATGAAAGGGAAGCAGTGGTTGGGAAAGGAGTGAGACAGGGTTGTAGCCTCTCCCCGATGTTATTCAATCTGTATATTGAGCAAGCAGTAAAGGAAACAAAAGAAAAATTCGGAGTAGGTATTAAAATTCATGGAGAAGAAGTAAAAACTTTGAGGTTCACCGATGACATTGTAATTCTGTCAGAGACAGCAAAGGACTTGGAAGAGCAGTTGAACGGAATGGACAGTGTCTTGAAAGGAGGATATAAGATGAACATCAACAAAAGCAAAACGAGGATAATGGAATGTAGTCAAATTAAATCGGGTGATGCTGAGGGGATTAGATTAGGAAATGAGACACTTAAAGTAGTAAAGGAGTTTTGCTATTTAGGGAGTAAAATAACTGATGATGGTCGAAGTAGAGAGGATATAAAATGTAGACTGGCAATGGCAAGGAAATCGTTTCTGAAGAAGAGAAATTTGTTAACATCGAGTATTGATTTAAGTGTCAGGAAGTCGTTTCTAAAAATATTTGTATGGAGTGTAGCCATGTATGGAAGTGAAACATGGACGATAACCAGTTTGGACAAGAAGAGAATAGAAGCTTTCGAAATGTGGTGCTACAGAAGAATGCTGAAGATAAGGTGGGTAGATCACGTAACTAATGAGGAGGTATTGAATAGGATTGGGGAGAAGAGAAGTTTGTGGCACAACTTGACTAGAAGAAGGGATCGGTTGGTAGGACATGTTTTAAGGCATCAAGGAATCACAAATTTAGCATTGGAGGGCAGCGTGGAGGGTAAAAATCGTAGAGGGAGACCAAGAGATCAATACACTAAGCAGATTCAGAAGGATGTAGGTTGCAGTAGGTACTGGGAGATGAAGAAGCTTGCACAGGATAGAGTAACATGGAGAGCTGCATCAAACCAGTCTCAGGACTGAAGACCACAACAACAACAACAACAACAACAACAACAAGAAAGGTTACTGGTGATAGAGTTTCTATATGTCACCGCTCCATACTTTATTGTGGCTCAACCTAATGTCTACTTGGTAGAGAATGAATATCATTTTTAAAGTGAATTTCAGACCACAATGCCATTATACCTCCTTTACTTGGTGTAGCCAGAAGAGAATGGAATCTGTCTCTCCCTATCTAAAATCACTGACCGAAGTTGGCATCGAACCCAGACCATAGATATATGAACTATTATCAGCCCAACAGACCACCAAATCCTCTCCTGACACTGCTCATTTTTCTGTCATAACGCCGTTGTTCCACACTGTCTGATAATTCTGACACACATGCTCCCTGTATCAATTTGCAGCATGTACAGTAAATTCATTTACTTGGTTGACCGAATCACCATGAACTAGATGCCTCGGCTACCCAGTGCATACATTCAACTTTATTTTGCAATCACCGAAATAAAATCACGTAACTGTCACCTACACAGAACTGCCAACAGTGTAGGATGCAGAAATTTAAATAGGAAGTGTTCCTTTCCACTTGAGCTACTGAGCGCTATCTGTTTGTTGAAAATGTCGTGCAGTGCAAAAGAAAACGTATAACTGTTTGTCTCTCATAAGTATTGACGTGGCCATATGCATTATCCCACAGCGCTGTGGAATGCAGAAGTTCTGGAGCAATTGTTCCTGACTTCTGGAGCTGTTATAGCTACGTGTCGCGCACGGTAGATAAGATGTCTCGAGTTCGAGTACATTCGCTGCTATATATTTTTAAAACGCAATTCTGCTGTCTGCTAAAGTTATCAATCTAATGGAACTTGTAACACAATTCTCTTAACTTGTTGTTGTTGTTGTTGTTGTGGTCTTCAGTCCTGAGACTGGTTTGATGCAGCTCTCCATGCTACTCTATCCTGTGCAAGCTTCTTCATCTCCCAGTACCTACTGCAACCTACATCCTTCTGAATCTGCTTAGTGTATGCATCTCTTGGTCTCCCCCTACGATTTTTACCCTCCACGCTGCCCTCCAATACTAAATTGGTGATCCCTTGATGCCTCAGAACATGTCCTACCAACCGATCCCTTCTTCTGGTCAAGTTGTGCCACAAACTCCTCTTCTCCCCAATCCTATTCAGTACCTCCTCATTAGTTATGTGATCTACCCATCTAATCTTCAGCATTCTTCTGTAGCACCACATTTCGAAAGCTTCTATTCTCTTCTTGTCCAGACTATTTATCGTCCATGTTTCACTTCCATACATGGCTACACTCCATACAAATACTTTCAGAAAAGACTTCCTGACACTTAAATCTATACTCGATGTTAACAAATTTCTCTTCTTCAGAAACGCTTTCCTTGCCATTGCCAGTCTACATTTTATATCCTCTCTACTTCGTCCATCATCAGTTATTTTGCTCCCCAAATAGCAAAACTCCTTTACTACTTTAAGTGTCTCATTTCCTAATCTAATACCTTCAACATCACCCGACTTAATTCGACTACATTCCATTATCCTCGTTTTGCTTTTGTTGATGTTCATCTTATACCCTCCTTTCAAGACACTGTCCATTCCGTTCAACTGCTCTTCCAAGTCCTTTGCTGTCTCTGACAGAATTACAATGTCATCGGCGAACCTCAAAGTTTTTATTTCTTCTCCATGGATTTTAATACCTACTCCGAATTTTTCTTTTGTTTCCTTTACTGCTTGCTCAATATACAGATTGAATAACATCGGGGAGAGGCTACAACCCTGTCTTACTCCCTTCCCAACCACTGCTTCCCTTTCATGCCCCTCGACTCTTATAACCGCCATCTGGTTTCTGTACAAATTGTAAATAGCCTTTCGCTCCCTGTATTTTACCCCTGCCACCTTTAGAATTTGAAAGAGAGTATTCCAGTCAACATTGTCAAAAGCTTTCTCTAAGTCTACAAATGCTAGAAACGTAGGTTTGCCTTTCCTTAATCTTTCTTCTAAGATAAGTCGTAAGGTCAGTATTGCCTCACGTGTTCCAGTATTTCTACGGAATCCAAACTGATCTTCCCCGAGGTCGGCTTCTACTAGTTTTTCCATTCGTCTGTAAAGAATTCGTGTTAGTATTTTGCAGCTGTGGCTTATTAAACTGATTGTCCGGTAATTCTCACATCTGTCAACACCTGCTTTCTTTGGAATTGGAATTATTATATTCTTCTTGAAGTCTGAGGGTATTTCGCCTGTTTCATACATCTTGCTTACCAGATGGTAGAGTTTCGTCAGGGCTGGCTCTCCCAAAGCCGTCAGTAGTTCCAATGGAATGTTGTCTACTCCGGGGGCCTTGTTTCGACTCAGGTCTTTCAGTGCTCTGTCAAATTCTTCACGCAGTATCGTATCTCCCATTTCATCTTCATCTACATCCTCTTCCATTTCCATAATATTGTCCTCAAGTACATGGCCCTTGTATAGACCCTCTATATACTCCTTCCACCTTTCTGCTTTCCCTTCTTTGCTTAGAACTGGGTTTCCATCTGAGCTCTTGATGTTCATACAAGTGGTTCTCTTATCTCCAAAGGTCTCTTTAATTTTCCTGTAGGCAGTATCTATCTTACCCCTAGTGAGATAAGCCTCTACATCCTTACATTTGTCCTCTAGCCATCCCTGCTTAGCCATTTTGCACTTCCTGTCGATCTCATTTTTGAGACGTTTGTATTCCTTTTTGCCTGCTTCATTTACTGCATTTTTATATTTTCTCCTTTCATCAATTAAATTCAATATTTCTTCTGTTACCCAAGGATTTCGACTAGCCCTCGTCTTTTTACCTACTTGATCCTCTGCTGCCTTCACTACTTCATCCCTCAAAGCTACCCATTCAACTTCTCAACCCAAAATACTCGCATGTGGGAAATGGGCTAACTTCTGCAACATTTTATTCTTTTCAGGTTTAATAGACAACCAGGCAGCAGACGCATCTCGAAACTTTTGTGTTATGTATGGGGAGAGCGCATCGTGCCAAAATACGTCGGAAAAGTATTTTCTACATTAGCTGTCGTGTGGTAGTGGCATTTTATTCTTCTTCATACCTTGTTTGACAGCTTTAACTCAGAACAAGTTTTATACATGCATGTAATCAATAAACCGCATGTGCATTTTCAGACTGTTATAGATAACATCAGAGAATTCGCATATATCGTTGATTATTAATTTCTCTCTCGTGTTTACTATTGTTTTAACAACACTAAAGGAAACCTTACGAAAATTGTGAGCTGTATTATAAGAAATGTAATAAAACTACCCACAATAAACTTACGACGAAAGTCTGTTTTTATAAAACTGAGTATCTGTACATGAGCCTCTATCGACACGAATTGGTAAAATACTACTCACTTAGATTTTGATTGGGTCTGTGTTTAATTGGTATGCTGTGTCATACTCAAGAGGTATGCAAATGTGGCATTTCATAAATAAAGTTCTGTATTCCTAGAAACCCAAAATTTGCTTGTCAGCAGCGGAAAGAGGCGTTACCGGTTGTGCAGCATTGTAAGTTTTTCACCATTGCACTATGAGCCGAAAGTATTTTCTTGCGATTTCCTTATCAATGTTTGATCTGACTGTTTGTAGCTCTTTCACAGAAGGGATAAAAACGCTACACTCAGTGAGACTGGAACTATAACAGACGCTTTTTCACAGGCCAGAACGTTTCCACAGAGCTGGCGGAGAAGTATGTGGCTTCGCTTCCTCTTACGAGACCAATAGTGGCTAGAACTCGTAAACCGCTGTTTGAAGGACGAGATTAGTTGCGATTTCCACGTGCAACGACTTTCCTGGGCTGAAAACTGTAAATTTACAATCTTTTGTTACACCCCAAGCGATAATAAGATTATTCAATGGAAATGACAGGTAAAATCAAGTGAACTTTGAGACTTACTTCCGTGCACACCAGGAAGTAATTCGTCGATCACAGAGTTGCCAAACATACATTGCCTTGTCGGCAAATCTCACTTACAGTACCAGCAGGAAGAAGATGGTTCAAATGGCTCTGAGCACTATGGGACTCAACAGCTGAGGTCAGTAGTCCCCTAGAACTTAGAACTAGTTAAACCTAACTAACCTAAGGACATCACAAACATCCATGCCCGAGGCAGGATTCGAACCTGCGACCGTAGCGGTCTTGCGGTTCCAGACTGCAGCGCCTTTAACCGCACGGCCACTTCGGCCGGCAGGAAGAAGACGAACCGATGTTATCTTATAGCGGACTGGGAAGTGACCATAGCTGGTGTCTCCAAGTCGCGGCTGCTACGGCCTGGAATACGTAATGCGTCTGATTCGCATTTCTGTAACTAGGTTTAGGGACTGGAGCGTAGTGACTAATAATACTCAGAACTGACTGCAAACTAAGCACCATAAATCAGTAACTCTCACAGTTGTTTTTATATTTCTTTCGTAAGTGTACTCAAAACTAAGAAACTCATTCACAGACGTTTTCGGGCCTCGCCGATGGTCGAGCACAACAAACTAATAAAAATAAAAAAAGGATGTGTGTGTGTGTGTGTGTGACAGAGAGAGAGAGAAAGAGAGAGACAGATAAAAATCAAAAAGGATGAGAGAGAGAGAGAGAGTAAAAAAAATGTAAAGAAATTGAATCATGGTATGTAAAGAAATCATTCATTAAAATGACACGTTCCACATCATTACGAAATATCGTATTCATGATCTATGAAACAAGATTTAATCTAATGTAATCTAATCTAATCATATCATATTGATGACTAGCCATGAAGAGTCATGAATTACCGAAATTTTTGCTAATACCAGTAACCAAATCAAAACTTGAAAATACAAGACGACAATTTTTGTAATAAACCGGGACTTCTGTCAAGACCCTTTAGTCCCTGTTAATTAACCACGAAAGATGTCTGATATACCTCTATTCTGAAGTAACAAAGTGTGCATGCATTTAAAGATGAAGTGCATGATGTGAAGTTCTGTGACAGAGATAAGAACCCAAAATGGTTCTTTTCCTGTCTACGGAATCCTTTTCATGTTAATATTAAACCATCAGCAATTATTCGTAGATTACATTAAAACTAAAGTAATTGATGAAGACGTTACTTGATAACAAAAACGCGCTGCCTTTCTTCATTTACTTGCGCCTAGAAATGGCCATCGAATACTGCCAAACCAAAAGGCAACAGATCTTACTGCCTTCCGATATACGTCGCTGTCAGTTCTTCCATATGATTTGGTCGATATGACCTGTTTCAAGTTGTGTATGACAGACAATGTTTTAGAAAATCAATTGTTTTCCTTTGCAATAAACAGAAAGATTTTCATTCTAAGCTATCCAAGTACATCATTTTCGCAATATTAGTTCAAATTTAATATTCGCTTTTATAATGTGGGAAAATAATTCACAGTTGCAAAACTCGCATCCGACTCATAGACCTTACACTTAGTCGCTGACCATAAATTCTAGCTCAGAGTGACACCAGATTAAGTAACCTAATGTAGCGAAGACTGTTTGCCAGTGCTCTTTCTCACCGGAAAATACGCAATTCACTCTTTGGGCTCCATAAGTACACTGTAATAGTAATATCTGTGTGTATGCAATGCATACGGATTGCAGAATTTAGTGGTGCTCTCTCTTCCACTTCTGTATACAATATGCCTGACCTAAACGGGTCCTTTATCATTACAGGCCCTGGGCAGTGTAACATCATACTGACAACAATAATGTGCTTATACTGACAACCTGACTGTTCGTTTTACCTGATTTTGTAATCATTTAAATAAAACAAGACCTTCCAGTGGGAGACATTTCGTCCCTCTTTTCCTTCTGTGAAATTTGTCAGTAAGCTTTTTACCGTCCATCCAGCGAAATGCGGCAGAGTACGGCCGATAAACGATTCACAAACCACGATTTAGTGCCGTTAAGAAGATTTCTTTAAACATTGTCGTAGCTGAAGGAATTTAGTTTCGTCTTAAATCTTCTCAAGCAGTAATGTTCACAGACATCTTAAATAGGAAAAAGCTCATTATCCAGATACGAAGGTTGTAATACAAACTTCCCACAGTTTGTGTCAGGTTGGGCTTTTCGTCTGATAGCACTGCGTAAGTATTTTGTCTATGAGGTATCACAAGTAGTGTTTCTGTAGCTGTGGGAATCATTGGTTGAAAACGAGTTTAACACCAATGACTACAGTACTGCCAAATATTCAAAATGATTATCATCCTAAGTCTGAATTCATCCGAAAACTGAGGCGAATTTATAATATTGAAGCTAGACTGTGTATCTTTGTCTTCCTTGAGTGTGCATTAGAAGGCGTTTACATACACGTATACAATACTATGAATACTTCGAACGCTATAGTTAACGTTGCTCTCATAAACTACTTTTTTCTTAATTCTTTTGGGTCTTCAGCGTGCAATATGTGTTGTAGATACAGTCTTAGAGCAAAAAAATTGACCACCGAGTCGTTCACGTAAGGTGGGCAATACAGTCTTGCTCCTCTCAGAATGCTATGTCCGGCAATATGCTCGATCTGGCAACATTGTAGACTGCGGCACTTCCCAGAGGAAGTCTTGGCTTCAGTCTTAGTACATTACTCGTGACTACGACCGTAGTCTTGAGGTAAAACGCGAGACTAGCTAATACGACGTCTAGTAACTAAAAGCACACGTCGACAAAGTTTTTTCGCGCCTTTCCTCTCAGTGCTGAAGCTATGAGCGTAATTCAAGCTAATCTACAATAGATTTCGCTTTCTGACACACTGGTAATAACAGTTTGGTCCAACAATGTTTTAGCGAAAGATTTCTTTGCCGACCATCTGCCTCTGAACACCGCATGCGTCTGAGTTCTCTGGGACCCGTTTACTGCCTACCGGCGGGGGCTGAGGGACTGCATTGTCTCGCCTTCTGCCGACGTCTGCTCCACTCCGCACTCTTGACCATGTAAAATGCTTTAATGTGTTGAGGGATGACCTTATAAAATCTGTCTACTATTTGTGTTTCACTCTTGATAGGAAAGGAGGCACAAAACCGTTTTTATTTAATGATTATTTTATTACACTAGGATGCAATACATCAATGTGGCACAGAATTAATTTCATTGTTTCTGATCCAGTGCACTACAATTCAAATGGTTCAAATGGCTCTGAGCACTATGGGACTCAACTGCTGAGGTCATTAGTCCCCTAGAACTTAGAACTAGTTAAACCTAACTAACCTAAGGACATCACACACATCCATGCCCGAGGCAGGATTCGAACCTGCGACCGTAGCGGTCTCGCGGTTCCAGACTGCAGCGCCAGAACCGCGCGGCCACTTCGGCCGGCTGCACTACAATTAAAGCGTCACATTCTGACCCATAAAATCTGTCTACTATTTGTGTTTCACTCTTGATAGGAAAGGAGGCACAAAACCGTTTTTATTTAATGATTATTTTATTACACTAGGATGCAATACATCAATGTGGCACAGAATTAATTTCATTGTTTCTGATCCAGTGCACTACAATTCAAATGGTTCAAATGGCTCTGAGCACTATGGGACTCAACTGCTGAGGTCATTAGTCCGCTAGAACTTAGAACTAGTTAAACCTAACTAACCTAAGGACATCACACACATCCATGCCCGAGGCAGGATTCGAACCTGCGACCGTAGCGGTCTCGCGGTTCCAGACTGCAGCGCCAGAACCGCGCGGCCACTTCGGCCGGCTGCACTACAATTAAAGCGTCACATTCTGACCCATAAAATCTGTCTACTATTTGTGTTTCACTCTTGATAGGAAAGGAGGCACAAAACCGTTTTTATTTGATGATTATTTTATTACACTAGGATGCAATACATCAATGTGGCACAGAATTAATTTCATTGTTTCTGATCCAGTGCACTACAATTAAAGCGTCACATTCTGTTCTTTTTCCTTTCACGGGAGGTTCCTCAAATAATTTATTATTCTCATAGATTCATATGTGTTAGTCAAGGCCCAGAGAGTAAATGCAATGTAATGTGTTTGATTTCTTTCTTTGATTCTCTATGGTAAATAGATGCAAAAGATTGTGTCAATACCTATCAGAACCTGTTCTATAGCTACTCAGGCAAATTGCTTGTTTTGAGGTCTATACCTTAATTAATGGAGAAGTGAACGCTGTTCACAAGTGATATTTAAAATAATCAATTGCTTTTAATGAGACAAAATTGCCCATATTTGAAGCTACCCAGAGAAAAAGTAAGTTGCTAGAGCCGCTGTTAGCAAATGTCTGCAGGGAGTTCCTAATTGCAATTTAGCATAGAGGCCCTATAGTAATCAAGAGGTTCGTCTCCTTCATACTTATCACCCTCGCATGTTAGTCTTAAGTGAAGAACAATATTGAAATTCGTATCGCTGATGGTCGATTCGAATTTCTTCAGAGACGCTGGTATTGCGAAAGCAGCTTGGCAGTCAGAAAGCCAAGATCTATGACCAGCAACACAACTTACTGAGTCGAGCTACCAAGAGGATTTGATGTGTAAAGGTTTTCTTCCGATTTCGATACAGAATTTTTTCTGGAAATTCGCAGCTCCTTAAAATATATCAGAAAAAAAGGTCGCACGCGCTGCCCTACCACGGTTAGAACTGACGATTTTCTTAACCGTTGGAACACGAGACACGGGCGGTACCACGGGGCTACGGACACACTGCCGCCAGTACGCGCCTCTCTTCATGGTATTGGTCGCTCAGCCTCATAACGCATCGTGAAAGATAATTAAAGTTGTCACTTATGTGAAGAAAAGCATTTCTTTAGGCAAAAAATTGAATTTTCTGTCTCAGTGTCTTTGTTTACATGAGGATTATATAGCACAAGTCATTCAAATGGAAAGGGAATATCAAGTGAATTTAGCGAGTCAATTCAGTACCATACGCGGAAGTGATTGCACTGTCACAGAGTAGCCTAATGTTTGTGACGATGCTGCCAATTCTCAGCTGTGCTAGGAACAGCTCTGTAGCGGTATGTGAAAAGAATCCCGTGCTCGTGTCACAGGAGGATATTGAGAGGAGGCGCGGGGTTTGGTTAATATGCACCGTTTTCTCGTACCAGTTGTGTCAAACATTCAAGTGTATAATCTTCCATCACGATTACAGTTTCCTACAAAATATATACGAATAAAACACTTCCCTTGTTACTTTGTGACAAAAGACTATTTCAGTACAATAAAAAGTCTTTGGAAATCACTTATGCCCACCTGTCACAAAAGTAAGATAACAAACACTTTGCACCTCGAAATCGATTGCACCTATGTGCAGTCTTGTGACGTTTAAATAAATCGTCTTAACGGCACTAAATCGTGGTTTGTGAATCGTTTATTGGCCGTACTCTGCCGCATTTCACTGGTTGCAAGGCAAAAGGCTTACTAACAAATTTCACAGAAGGAAAAGCGGGACAAACTGTCTCCCACTGGAAGGTTATATTGTTTTATTTAAATGATTACAAAATCAGGTAAAACGAACAGTCAGGTTGTCAGTATAAGCACATTACTGTTGTCAGTATGATGTTGCACTACCCACGGCCTGTAATGATAAAGGGCCCGTTTAGGTCAGGCATATTGTATGCATAGCATACACACAGAAATTACTGTTACAGTGTACTTATGGAGCCCAAAGAGTGAATTGCGTATTTTCCGGTGAGAAAGAGCACTGGCAAACAGTCTTCGCTACATTAGGTTACTTAAACTGGCGTCACTCTGAGCTAGAATTTATGGTCAGCGACTAAGTGTAAGGTCAATGAGTCGGATGCGAGTTTTGCAACTGTGAAATACTTTCCTACATTATAGAAGCGAATATTAAATTTGAACTAATATTGCGAAAATTTTCTACTTGGATAGCTTAGAATGAAAATCTTTCTGTTTATTGCAAAGGAAAACAATTGATTTTCTAAAACATTGTCTGTCATACACAACTTGAAACAGGTCATGTCGACCAAATCATGTGGAAGAACTGACAGCGACGTATATCGGAAGGCAGCAAGATCTGTTGCCTATTGGTTTGGCAGTCCTCGGTAGCCATTTCTAGGCGCAAGTAAATGAAGAACGGCAGCGTGTTTTTGTTATCAAGTAACGTCTTCATCAATTACTTTAGTTTTAATGTAATCTACGAGTAATTGCTGATGTTTGATATTAACATGAAAAGGATTCCGTAGACAGGGAGAGAACCTGTTCTTGAGAAACTACTTCTATAGTGACCAAAGTACAGTGTTCCAGCAGCGGTATGAGGAAAATGATAGTAATAATGACGGTAATAATTGAATTATCCGGTAACTTCACACTTCATAGTGGATTTTCTGGAACTAAGAAATTTGATGAATTTGTGAAAATTTCAAAATGGCTTCACATCGAGCCTATGATGCCTAGAAGAGTCTTTACATCCTGCTGACCTGAGAATAGCATAATCTCCGCTTCAGAAGCTTGCTTCTACTTAACCATTTAATATACTCGCGTTTTTTTCCACCGTGACTAATTTTGTAAGCTAAGCACATCATTCGTTACAGCATACTCCTGGGGCTGGGAAATGTGGCCACAATGGTCTGGTGGAACGAACTATCACAGTTGCAATGCGTGGGTTCAGGCACTGACTTTTAACAGGCACAAACAGATTTACTTTACGCCTGGTAACATCAAGAGAAAGACGTTATAATCCAGAATCCGCATTAAACACCACGTTCCTTCATTACCAACTGGGCAGAGCCGGTTTACGTTGGGAAAAGACATAGCGGAAGTCATGGTAAACAGAAATACAGTTGCCAGTAAACTTACATTAGAAAATTTTATTTTATTTGATGAACCGATAGCCATTTAAACGAACAGGGCTCTTACTTTACTTATACTTGATTGAACTAGAGACGTTGAAAAAATTGGTGCTGGACTGTGATTCGAATTCGTATGTCCTCTTTCGAGGATCTGAATCTCTCGGAACAGTATAGTTCAATCATTTCGTTCCTTTACTCAAGACTGCAATCTTCTCTAGGTCTCCTCCAAAGGTAAGTATGTGGGTCCGAATCCTGATCCAGTACAAAAATATTCATAATTTCATTTCAAGCCCTATCACGTGTACACCGGCCTGTTAGTGAAAATTAACGTACATTTTTAATGTCTGTTCATGCGTTGCCAACAGTCGCAATAGGTGTCGTTACTTCTGGTCAAACACGTACACATCTTACTATTGTTGAATAAGCAACTGATATTTAAGCTATATTCGTGGATGCACGGTAGGTGTGCAGTTCGATTGTCGCTTAGGCACAAAAGTTTGTATCCTTATTTTAGACTAAAAAACCTAGCAGCTGGTAAGAAAAACCGATACGAAACATTTCACTTTACTTAGTTAACAATCCGATTGCGGGTTGGGTTCGTATCTATTTCGTAAATAGCCGTTATTGCTTGGAATGCTTTCTCTGTTACATGTTTTTGAAACATTTTACAATTGTTTGTATCGTGAAGCCAAGTTACTTGAAGACTGGTACGAGTTTTAGCTTTCTCTCCCATATCAAGATATCTGCTGATGTAAGTTTTTCTCTACCTTTTCTGAGCACAATCATTTCTGGATCTGCAACATTTATTACGAAGTTTGGTGCACCAATCTTTTACATCGTTTATCGTTTCTTGCAGCTTTATAATGTCTTTTGGGCCTCTTACAATACCGTTTGGATATGTGTATGGTGTTATATCCTCCCTTTTGGGTGATGTTACAACGTCTTCCGCTGCAAGGACAAACAATAACTGACTTACTGCGTCTGCCTGAAGCATCCCGTTTGACTGAGTATCGAGGAGGAGGATGTCGAACAACCTCATTTCGTTCCATCGCAGAATTATGTTTATGATTCCTGTCTGTATGTTGCTTTGCTTAAAGTTGATTTTGTCAGTAGCTTTCTGTCTATAAGGTCAAGGAATTTGAAAACTATAAATACTACCTAAAACTATTCTCTCTCTTCAAGCACTTCTCACATGCTCTTTAGCAGGAGCAGCATTGCCTCAGATTTGATACTCCTTTCCTGCATGCCATTTGGTTTTTGGGAAGATCCCCTTTTACTCTTTCCTTTATTATTTTTGTATTGTGAAAGTATAGTTTTCTAACGCTATACCTCTGTTTTTGCTGGGGTCCTAGGGGTCCTGTTTCCCTTTATATAGCACTTTTGTTATTGATTGTTTTCATTGTTCTGGAATGGAGGCTGTTTCTTTGCACTTATAGAAAAGTTTTGTCCACAATGGCGTTGGAGGCTGTTTCTTTGCACTTATAGAAAAGTTTTGTCCACAATGGCGTTGGTATTTGGGCTGCGTCTTTTACATATTCGCTTTTCAGTCTGTCGAGGCCTACAGCTTCTTTCTTGGTGCTGCTACTGGCATCTTTGACCTCTTCCACAGTCAAAGACTCCCATTCCGCAGCTGTTTACTCTCTACTTGCTCTTTTAGTCCCTTCATGCTAACTACGTTGTCAAAGTGTTTTCCTCATTCATTCATAACTGTATAGTGTGTTTTGCCTCAATTCCTGATGTGTAGCATACTGTATGACTCTCTTGAGCCTTCTTGTACTAGCTTCTTTCCTTCTCTTTACCAGAATGTGCTTTTCTTTCAGAATTTTCTTGCAGTTGTATCACTTTGTTCTTGGAATTATAGCATTCTTTGTGCACTTTCTTAGTTGCTGTAGGCTTTCTAGTAGAGTCCACACTGAATACTGTGGTCAGTAGATGTGCAGATGGCAGTAGTGGTGGGGGCTGATGGCAGGAGGTGTAGGGAAATGCCGAGTAGTGGATGGGAAGTGCCTTTTTAAATTGAAACCAATGCTCACATTTTTTCCAAATATTGTGTGGACCCCGTCCAAGCCCACACTTGCATCGTGACTCAGGCAAGTCTTGCACTGCTACAAGTCTGTCACAAATTAAATACGTGTTACGTCTGTGTGTGTGTGTGTGATAGCAGAAGAAAAGTTCTGGCAACTTATTCCATCGAAGCAATTCTTCTTACGCTATTCTACACAAGAAACACGTAAGGGGAAGAAGAGCATTTATTGCAGAGAACTGATACATTGATGACTTACCACTACAATATAGATCACGGAGTTGCAGCACGGGACAAGTGTGTGGGCAGCGCTCCATGCAGCAAATGTGTGAACCTCTCTGACACTGGTGGTCAGCTGATGGCGCCCGTTACATACGCGATCTGTGCTGGTCGCCACATGAGCATTCGAAAGGTCTGTCTTCTCTGCGATGGTTAGTATCTAAAAAGAATTCCGCTGAATATGCAGCGATTTATTTTCGCCTGACTTGTTAATCATTTGTAACTCTCAGAGAAGCGTCATAAGTGGCTACTTTTGAGTGAAATCTACACATTTCCTTTGTTTTCATGTTAAAATTTTCTTCTTACGCCAAAACGCTGCGGAGTTTACACAGTCTCACTAACATGTTGCGCAGACGCAATTGCGAGAGAATTCTGAAACAGTGGTTTATTAAATTTATTAAGTGAGGAATGGAGGAAAAAGCACGCCCTCGGTACGAAATAAATGTATAATGTCTTTGCTTATGTTGTTCCAAAACCCATAGCATTTCTCGTTTCACCATCCACCGGTGGCCTTTAAAAATTACATTCTTTCATCGAAAACGTCAGTAGATAGTGGAATTACACGGTAGATAATGAAGTTTTGCATAATAATTGTACGAAAAAATACTCTCCTCTTTGTGTGCTAATCATATGCCAAAATCTTATTTCGATATCTCAAACCTTTTATGAAGTATCAAGAATGTTGCGAATATTTCACTCTGGCTTTACCGCTGGCGTGGCGCGATCGCAAATGAGTGAACTACGTCAGATCAATTTTCTCGAGATTGGTGGCAGGTAGAAACCTCCACCTGAAGCTAAAAAAAATTCAGTATCTTAGCTAAACTTGATACACAGCAACGTATTATGTAATGCGCACCAAACACAAAACCATTGCGACCTCTGTGTTCCATCGCAAACTTTTTCGAACTCCGCGCAGTATCTTACTTCCACATAAATACCACAATAACTCGGCTATTAATTTAATGGGCAAAACAGAATGAACGTGACACATAATACAAGTAAAGCAAAAATGAAACTTTTTTCCCGCATAGCTCCTGTAAAATAGTTTGAGAAAGGTCGCAGGGCGTTTTCCCCTCGATTCTGTCACCGACGACCGGCGGAAAGGAGGAAGGCAGAGTCGGCCTCCTCTTCTGAACAAACGAATGAACTCGCCCAGATCTTTGGACGAAAGTACTCACTGCACATCGACCGCCGCGTCCTGCACGGATTCTTATATCTTTTCTTAGCCTGTAGCACTCCATGTGGAACCACTGTTCGGCTCTTCTTTCATTCTTGGGGTTGGTGCTTTGCCGTAGGAGTTCTCCAAATGCTTCTGTTGCTTCCTCTAGTTGCCCATTAGCATTTCAGTTTTTTTTATCTCACCTGATTTTGCTTCAATATCGTCAGTTATTCTTGAAAGTGCTTGTATATCCTTTCCTTGTGTTTTCACTACTCTCCTTGGATGCTTATTGCCAGAGGCATATGTTTCCAGAGTGGTGTGTAGTTTGCTGTCCAGGGAGGTGTTATACATGCCCTGATCAGCCCCCTCGTGAACGCGATGTCTGTGGTGCTTTTGCCGTTGCAGGAGAGATATGTAGGTGCATTGGCATCGTTTAATAGCGCAAAGTCTTCTTCCTCCAACTTTTCCACTGTTATTTTTGCTTTGTAATTTTGTATACCACATTCTACTGTTTAAGTTCCCTGAAATGACTTGGGGTTTATCATTATTACTCTGAATGATCACCTGTCCTATTTCATCTGTTACAGTAGCTGTTTTGTTCGATTAGAAGCATGCTGATATTATTGTAAGATCTTTTGTTTCTGTTAGGAGTGCATGTTTCTGTTTGATGGTTGTGGTTACAGGTATAGGCACCGATTTTATGAGGAAAGCTATGAGGGGAAATTATTCTTCCTCTCCAAGCGGGGCGGCGCAGTGGTTAGCACACTGAACTCGCGTTCATGAGGACGACGGTTCGAACCCGCGTTCTGCCATCCTGATTTGGATTTTCTGTGGTTTCCCTAAGTCGCTTCAGGCAAATGCTGGGATCATTCCTTTGAAAGGGCATGGCCGACTTCCTTCTCTAATCCGATGGGACCGACGACCTCCCTGTTTGGTCCTCTCCCCCAACCACCAATCAACCTATTCTTCCTCTTTCTTCGTGTTTTGCTTGAAGAGGAGTGCAGTAGAATTCCTCGTGTTGCCAGTTTTTGGTTAAAAATGTTTCTATTAGGATTTCTATGTCACATCACTGTAGAGTGGATGTTCAATGCACTTTTTAAACCTTGTATATTCCGCAGGAAATGCTGGGAAGATATTGTCTGTCTGTAAACTAAAACTCGAGCAGTGCTCCTAATGTTGGACGTTGCCATTCCCAGAAGAACTCTGCAGTCACCATACTGTATGACTAAGAATCAACTTTCCCTCTAGAAATGTAGAACAGTGTACGGAGATTTGTGTAGATTATGTTCAATGCATTTCTTGCATTGGTGTTATTAGTAATTCGCATCTGCATTTCGTGCATTGTTTACGCATTCTGTGGAAAACAACCAGCCCACCTGTCCATGTCAGCGCAGTGTCACTAGTGATTCATAAGGCACACTGTGAGGAGTCGGTGTAGTTGCCTCCTGGGAGGTAGCGGGGTACATAGTGTGCAACCACCTACTTGACCTTCAGTTTGCAGACCTATGAAGCAGGGAAGTGCATAAACACAGTCCGGTGACCCACGTTTCCTCGCATTTCTATCCCACACATCACCGCCCTCTGCACCCTGTTACAACCTTGGAATGCTATGCTTTAATACGGCCCTACTGCACTTACGCATGGCACACGCATTTAATTTTTGTTCTTAACCCACTTCACTTAAAGACAAACATTATTTTCATACAGTTAAAACATTATTTTTTATAATCTGCGATTTTTCCATCCCCTGCAACGTCGAACATACTAGGCCTAGAAAAAATGAAGTTTCGCTACAAAACACGGTTTCCGAGTTATTCTTGAAAAACGTAAAAAAGTGACCTTTAAACCGCCCCCAATCCTAACCCCCACTCTTTCTCGATCAGGATTGTTAGTATGTAGTTCATCGCCTTCCCTCCTACCATTGTAGAACAACTTGAGACTACAGGAATTTTTCCCAGCTGACCTTTTACGGTCTCATTCGAACTGGAACCGTTTTATTTCACACGTCCAACCGGCTTACAATAGCACAATTCACAAGTCAATAGGACGCTTCCCTACAAGGAAGTATATGGCTGCCCCATAAGTTCGAGCGCTGAAACAGGTAAGTTTCCGCTGAGCGTAAACCTCAAGGAAGTGAACAGCTTGGCACACGCACAGAAAATATTATGGCACAAGGACAGCGCAATAATATTAAAGTTACGGCTAAAAAGGAGCAGAGAGAGAATAAAGGAACGGTGCTACCACCATATCAGCATAGTAACTGGATTCTGCTACGAAACCTAGCAATAAAGAAATGGACAACAAGGAAGTTCTCTCTACTGTTTGAAATAACTTTACGAACCTGTGACACAAGTAAGAAATGTGTATTCCTTTGAACTGTTACGGCCTGTGCTTGAGTTTTCTAGCCACTGTTCTACTTTGCAGTATTTAAGTACTGTAAGTAGGCTGTTTATATTTTCTTATTCGCAACGTTACGTAGCCCTCTGTATGAAAATCACTGGCTGTGCTGTGTGCAGTCTGTGGCTAGTTTGCATTGTTGTCTGCCATTGTAGTGTTGGGCAGCTGGATGTGAACAGCGCGTAGCGTTGCGCAGTTGGAGGTGAGCCGATAGTCATGAACTGCTATATATATTATGACTTTTGATGACTATTAAGGTAAATACATTGTTTGTTCTCTATTACAATCTTTCATTTGCTAACTATGCCTATCAGTAGTTAGTGCCTTCCGTAGTTTGAATCTTTTATTTAGCTGGCAGTGGTGGCGCTCGCTGTATTGCAGTAGTTCGAGTAACGAAGATTTTTGTGAGGTAAGTGATTTGTGAAAGGTATAGGTTAATGTTAGTCAGGGCCATTCTTTTGTAGGGATTATTGAAAGTCAGATTGCGTTGCGCTAAAAATATTGTGTGTCAGTTTAAGGACAGTCTTGTATAATTGTTCTAAGGGGACGTTTCATATGTCGACCCTTAGCCGAGGATACCTCACTGGAATCTTCTGATTTTTTCTTGTAGTTTGTGTAATTAGTGTAGCTTTTGTTTATTGCTAGCGCGTAATTGTAGAGAGAATCTCCTTTGTAGTTGCAGTCTTTCACTGTTGTACAGTAAAACAGTTGTGGCATGCATGTAGATTTGCACCAAGTATTTCGCAGCTGCGCTTGCAATTAACTAGATATTATTTTCAGTGCTATGTTAATGTGTTCTCTTATTTTTGCTCTTCAAATTGTGCTTTTCTGTGTTATCGTGTGAAATATTGTGACAATAATGGCGTGTGAAAAACGTAACACTAGGCGACTGTGTAAAGAATTAACAGACATTCAAAGTAGTAATTTCGTAATTGTGCATAGGGAAATGGATCGGGCGGCAAATAATGGTGTAGACAGTGAAACAATTAGTGAACAGGGAAGCATTATCGATCGATCGCTCGGCAACAGCTCGCCTTAGGAATCTGGAATGACAGAACACAATATTGCAAATACTGTAGACTCAGGTTTAGGGTTCTCACCGTTTTCTCAAATGAGTCAAGACACATTTTCCGCTTGTCAAAATGTGAATGTTGCCGGTGCAAATTCACTGCCGAAAAGCACTCAGGAACATGTTTCAGACACCAGTGCATTGTTATTACAATTAATGCAACAAACGGGACAAAAGCTTCAAAAGTTAGACACAATGGAACAAAATCAGAGACAAACACAGCAAAAGCTTCAAAAGTTAGACACAATGGAACAAAATCAGAGACAAACACAGCAAAAGCTTCAAAAGTTAGACACAATGGAACAAAATCTTCAAAAGTTAGACACAATGGAGCAAAATCTTCGGAAGTTAGACACCACGCTTGAACAAATACGTGAAGATTTAACTACTGAGTTACATAACATTGAATCGAAATGTCAAAAAGACTGTAATGACGTAAAAACACAAATTTGTGAGCATTTTCAACCTATTTTTTCGCGGCATGAAAATGCATTACAGAATCACGAAGCAGCCATTAAAGAACTGCAAACTATTGTTCATGAAAATCATGAGACCTTGCAAGCTAAAATTGACTCAGTTGCATCTACCGATTCGGTTACGCAACTTGCAAAAACTCATGAAAACTTAAAGGACACAGTAGATACACTGAAAAATGGTTCAGAAAGACACATGGAGGAAATTAGTTCATTATCAGAGAAAGTAGCCGAACTTTCGGATCAGCTAAATAATTTATCTACAAAGGTAGATGATGAGTTGAATGACACAAGACATGTAGCATTCACTGACACTGAAGAGTATGAACAAATTAGAAAATTCAAACAAAATCAAAATCAAATCAATACAGAGTACAAAAGAGAAATCCGGGAAGTACAAGATCAGTTGGCACAAATAATACAAGAATTACATATTTCAGAGGACACTCGCGCTCCAACACGGGAAGAGGAACTTAGAAATACGGAAAAATCACAAAATAATAACACAGGGCATTTCGGAAATTATGAAAGAAATTGGCAAGGTGCACCGAATTTTGAGATGGAACCGCCGACACGACGTAACAATGACCGATATGCGACTCGCCGACATGATGATTTTGACTATAAGCTGTTTATTACTACACGTAAATTCAAAACATTTAAGAATTCTGGCAACGACATTCATCCACAAGCGTGGCTTCATCAATTCTCTCATTGTTTTCCTCCCAACTGGTCATTAGAGCACAGATTAGAATTTATGTGTGGCTATTTAGAGAATGAACCAGCTGTAGGAATGCGATCGGTCATTCACGATTGTCACAGTGAAGGAGAATTTTACCATGCCTTCCTCTCAGCATATTGGTCTCAAGCTACACAAGACCGAGTAAAACATAGCATCATAATGATGAAACATTTCGAACAATCTGAGTTTTCCAGTCTTGTGAAATATTTTGAAGACATGTTGCACAAGAATCAGTACCTGTCAAACCCATACAGCCCCTCAGAACTCATCTGCATTTGCTTAATCAAATTACCTGAACATTTACGACATATTATTTTGGCAGCATGTTGCAAAGACGACATTGAAGCTTTTCAGGGACTCTTACAAGAATTAGAAATTGACACTGACAATCGCGGAACGCGAAAACAGGAACACAACAATTACAGGTCACATCCGTCGCAATTCCGCGATGAAAGAAATAATAACTGGACACGACAAGGCTATTCTCACAACACAAATCGTGACCAAAACAGACACCACCCGTATGACAACCGTTGGCAGAGTAGTAATAATTACAGGGAAAGATCACCTCTCCATACTAGTGACTATCACAGAGACAATCAGAGAAACAGACAATTTGAGAACCAAAATAATTATTATTAAGGGAGACAGAATAACTTTAGACGCAACAGTCCAGTGCGCAGTTACGATTCAGGGAGAAATTCTCCACCACGTGACCGACAAGAAATAAACTATGGAATCTACCGACATGACGACAGACGATATGATCGTAACGACAGAGCTGAATTGCATCAGAACTGGCGGGATTCAAACAGAGCAGGGCCCTCTCGACAAGATGAATTTGTAGAAGTTAGGTCTCCTAATCCCAATAATGACGCACGCCAACAAAGAGACAGACAATGACTCGCACCGCAGGCAGCCACGTGCGCCCGCTGGCTCAGGGAAAAATAACATAGACGCTAACCTTGAGAAAAATTCCAGTATTCTTTACTGACGTATACCACATGATAATTGCGTTAAAGTTGAAACTCTGCGTACTAGGAAGAGTAAAGGTTTAACCACATTTCACATGTAAAACCGTTTATTGAGAGATAATCTGCTTTTTAAATTTGTCTTTGCCATAAAACTTTTCACTTCACGTTATTAGTATGCCTTGTCAGGCTTAGAAACTGTTAACATGCAACAATGTTTTGAAGTTCACTATCCAGTCTAGAAGCTAGGGAACATATTTAGACAGTATTTACGAGTGCATTGTTATAGTGAACAGACGACACAGTGTTATTGTGTGTGTACATTCTTGCTTGTTAGTTGCACGATTACGTAACGACTATAAGGCTAATATACTTAGAACATGTACCAGTACTGCTAATGAGATTTTAAGGCAACATTTTGGTTTACTTGAAAATACATTCTGGATTTAAAGTACTTTCTGTGAGATACCAGATGACACAGTGGTTAGTTTATGTGACAGCTACACGATTATATCACGACGTTACTAATGAGTGACAATTTACAATGTTGCTTTTGCAGTGTTTCTGTTTTATATCTGCACAGTTTTTCTGTATTATTCTGGAAAGTAAAACATGTTTTAGTAGTAACGTTTGTGGTATAGCTACAATGAGACTGCCTTTTCCATAGCACAACAATACGTTACAGCACAGTACTTTCTTCATTACGGCAATAAGCGTAATAACTAAGATATCTATAAGCAAAGCATTTCATTTTTGTTTATCATGAGGTAAGTACATTGGCTTCTGCAGAACTTAGCTTTCGGAGGACAATAACTACGACACTTCCACAGAGATTATCTTACAGCAATACGCACATTTAGCGCTACAGGACACGCATTTGAGTGATTAATTTTGTACTTGAACCATTTATTTTTCAAGATTTTTGCATTACAAAGAAAGTTTTCCGTGATACATTTCATTCCGTTGCTGTAATCTGTAACACCTGAGGGTATAATTACATTAATCCTCAGGGGGTACACGCCTACTTTGTGTACCATGTATTTGGCAAGCACAAGGAGCCCTAGCTAATATGGTATTTGCTTATACAACTTTACACATCAGTACCATATTTCTCTAACACATAAATTACACAGCTATCTGATCATTTAACTGAGAGACAAACATTTTTTTTTACTACATCAGCGACAAATGTTTACGCAATTACACAGGTGGATAACTTCACACTTATGAAACTGTATTTTGTCTGTACTGTGTGAACTGTTCATATTTTTTCGGAACCATTGTGATACTATGAGAGCTTTGAATGATGTATTTGGTATGAGATCATGATTTTTAAAGTATGTTTGAGGTAGATGACACTATTGAAATGAGCAGAGAATTTTCTTTAGGTTTTGAAATTATTGCAGAAAGCTACGACGTTTTTGAGATTTGATTGAGGTGTTATGATGTTATTTTTACGACGACGATGTGTATTATGCTGTTGAGGTATGTTTATGATCAATAAGATGATGCTACCATAAATGACGAATTTGATTATGCTACGTATTTATTTTGATGAAATATTGAAGAAGTGTCGACGAATACGTATATGAATAATGAGTAGTGGTTAGGGACTCTGATTTGTGGAAAAGGACATTGAAAACCAAGAATCGTAATTTAAGAGTTATGAAATGTGTGTAAATGTGTGAATATATCACAATGCCGGCGAAAATTTTTGGACACTGTTATATTCATAATCTTATTTCATAATCTTGTTTCTACACATTTGCAACGCAAATTCTCGACCTGTGAAATTTTGTATATGAGACTGCCACTGTAGTGCAAACTGGTGTTGTAAATATTTCGGTAAGAAAGTTAAGTGACCTTCACGTAATGCGTCGTGGGCACGAGTCATTACGTGGGCAGCTGTGCGACAGTCACCTGGAAAAAAGCCATTAGTGTGTGCCTTTCAGAGGCACAGGTGGAGAAAAAAGGAGGCCATTATCGTCGCTATTGACATTTCTTTGTAGAAAGCATCGCAAATACGACACGCTCAAACTTGAAAACACATGATTACACAGTGGAGCTCGTAATTTATGATGTTTACTAAAATGCCTAATGAAATGATGAGAAACATTTCACATCTATTGCCTTGCTAGTTGAAAGATTGTTTACTGCATTATGAAATGCCATATGGCTAGTGAATGACGTTTCACGCCTTGCTTTGCCTATTTTGTTTAATATCTACACTCCTGGAAATGGAAAAAAGAACACATTGACACCGGTGTGTCAGACCCACCATACTTGCTCCGGACACTGCGAGAGGGCTGTACAAGCAATGATCACACGCACGGCACAGCGGACACACCAGGAACCGCGGTGTTGGCCGTCGAATGGCGCTAGCTGCGCAGCATTTGTGCACCGCTGCCGTCAGTGTCAGCCAGTTTGCCGTGGCATACGGAGCTCCATCGCAGTCTTTAACACTGGTAGCATGCCGCGATAGCATGGACGTGAACCGTATGTGCAGTTGACGGACTTTGAGCGAGGGCGTATAGTGGGCATGCGGGAGGCCGTGTGGACGTACAGCCGAATTGCTCAACACGTGGGGCGTGAGGTCTCCACAGTACATCGATGTTGTCGCCAGTGGTCGGCGGAAGGTGCACGTGCCCGTCGACCTGGGACCGGACCGCAGCGACGCACGGATGCACGCCAAGACCGTAGGATCCTACGCAGTGCCGTAGGGGACCGCACCGCCACTTCCCAGCAAATTAGGGGCACTGTTGCTCCTGGGGTATCGGCGAGGACCATTCGCAACCGTCTCCATGAAGCTGGGCTACGGTCCCGCACACCGTTAGGCCGTCTTCCGCTCACGCCCCAACATCGTGCAGCCCGCCTCCAGTGGTGTCGCGACAGGCGTGAATGGAGGGACGAATGGAGACGTGTCGTCTTCAGCGATGAGAGTCACTTCTGCCTTGGTGCCAATGATGGTCGTATGCGTGTTTGGCGCCGTGCAGGTGAGCGCCACAATCAGGACTGCATACGACCGAGGCACACAGGGCCAACACCCGGCATCATGGTGTGGGGAGCGATCTCCTACACTGGCCGTACACCACTGGTGATCGTCGAGGGGACACTGAATAGTGCACGGTACATACAAACCGTCATCGAGCCCATCGTTCTACCATTCCTAGACCGGCAAGGGAACTTGCTGTTCCAACAGGACAATGCACGTCCGCATGTATCCCGTGCCACCCAACGTGCTCTAGAAGGTGTAAGTCAACTACCCTGGCCAGCAAGATCTCCGGATCTGTCCCCCATTGAGCATGTTTGGGACTGGATGAAGCGTCGTCTCACGCGGTCTGCACGTCCGGCACGAACGCTGGTCCAACTGAGGCGCCAGGTGGAAATGGCATGGCAAGCCGTTCCACAGGACTACATCCAGTATCTCTACGATCGTCTCCATGGGAGAATAGCAGCCTGCATTGCTGCGAAAGGTGGATATACACTGTACTAGTGCCGACATTGTGCATGCTCTGTTGCCTGTGTCTATGTGCCTGTGGTTCTGTCAGTGTGATCATGTGATGTATCTGACCTCAGGAATGTGTCAATAAAGTTTCCCCTTCCTGGGACAATGAATTCACGGTGTTCTTATTTCAATTTCCAGGAGTGTAGTTTCTAGCTGCACTACAGCATTGGTTAAAATAAAATTTAATAGATGTACTAATATCACTATTTTATGTCTACAGACCCAGTAAAGAATACGTTGATGATATACTTTCTTATAAAAGAGAGCACAAATAGACATTTCCCTTCACAGGAATCGCATAAATAATTTTTTTAATGACTTGGTAACTTTCTTGCAGAGTAAGTTTTTGTGATGCATCACTCTAGTGTTAAGATGTGACATAGGTATTAAAAATGGTCATTTTTACTGTAATATTTTTTCTGCTTGAGCTATGTCATGTTTAGATATAAGTTATTGCATTTGCTGCTGCTGTTTGCCAGGCATAGTGCTACTAAATTTCACTTTACATTACTCTGTTAAGCCAGTTTTACTACTGATTTATTTTTCTTGTTTGCTGCTCATTGCCTTATATTAGTTGTAATATTGCTGCTTGCTTTGCCAATTTGCCTTTTTTTTGTTGTCATTGCTGTTTGTGTTAATTGTTTTGTGCTGCTGCATTGCCTCGTCCCTTAGTTTAGCACCTGAGCTCAGTAGATTTAAGTTAGCTTAAGATCGGGTAGGCCATATAAGATAACAAGTTGTGATGAATTGCAAGAAATGCATTGAGAAGCTATAAGAAAATGGTTTGGCCAAAAAAGTATTTTGAACGAGGATATGAACCAAAAAAGTAGGGTTTAGGGACAACAGGTTTAGGTAGGATTTTCTTGGAAATAAATGATGAGGTAAGATAATGGAAAATAAATAATGAGGTAAGGAATGTGTGAACATATAAATACAGAAGGCATGCTTGGATAGAATTTTCTTGTGGAACCAAATGTTGAAATAAGAGGAAAGATATATGGAATGAAGTTTTGGGGTGGACTGCAGTACCAAATGTCACACTGAAAACAAACCCTGTCCTGTATTTTTGTGTTATTACACTATGTGAATTTGTGTTTTTCCTGTCTTAATGTGTTTAGCTAATAAGAGTTATGTTGTAGAATTTTTCTGATAATATGTTATTTTCTTTGTAAAGATGTTTAGACATTATTTATTCTGTTTTGTTTTAATGCTCATGTGTGGAGTTGATGTTTCAAAAGTTATTCTGATCTTTTATGTATGTACTCATGTCATAATTCCTGTAACACTGATGTATATGTTATTTCGATTCGTTTGTAAATCTTGTACTACAAATGTTATCTGTATTGTTATGTTCTTTAACGATGTATTTTGTACCTTTGTAATTGTATTCTTATGTTATAAAATTGTAATTGACACCAGTTCATCATATTATTAACTTGTAAGTTCCATTTCACTGCACACGCTTCTGTTGGTCATAGTATATGGACAATATGTGAGAAGTAGGGACTGTTAGTGTTTGCACGTGTGTTAATAATGCAGCAAGGGACTGGATAACAGCATTGCTGGTTCTAAGGACAATTCCAAAAACTTGGTGAGTGCACAAGTGGTGGTTATGGACTTGCTATATTATCCGCAAGACTCTTTGTGGTGTCACCACCAGACACCACACTTGCTAGGTGGTAGCCTTTAAATCGGCCGCGGTCCATTAGTATACATCGGACCCGCGTGTCACCACTGTCAGTGATTGCAGACCGAGCGCCACCACATGGCAGGTCTAGAGAGACTTACTAGCACTCGCCCCAGTTGTACAGCCGACTTTGTTAGCGAAGCTACACTGACCAATACGCTCTCATTTGCCGAGACCATAGTTAGCTTAGCCTTCAGCTATGTCCTTTGCTACGACCTAGCAAGGCGCCATTACCAGTTTATATTCAGTGTAATAATGTCTAAACAAGAGTGATGTTCTCCAATTGTGGATTAAAGTTAAGTATTCCAAGAACTACGTTCTTTTCTTTATAGGATAACTACTTTACCTTGTTCCAGACCTCACGCCAATCTGCGTGAGCTTAATGCGTGCCTTTCGGCTACCTCCGAGTGGCTTCGCTGTCTTGCTACGCCACTACAGTTGACGACGAGCTAAATCGCGTTTGTACCAATTGATCTTGCCTTAATTTACTTGTGTCATGGCTTCGCCACAATCTCCAGATGTACTGTCCAAATTTTATCGCTTGCAGAATCAGCAGACGCAGGCGTTATTGGATGCCCTTGGACAGCTCGTCCAGGGTCAACGTGCAATACAAAACGATGCGGCCGCCGCCGCTCCACCGCTATCGCAGCCACAACATGCAGTTGCACCACCTTTTCGTCCTTTTGATGCGGCACTGGAATGCTGGACGGAGTGGTCACGCCAATTTGGATTCCATCTCGCCGCCTACAGAATTCAAGGTAACGAGCGGCAGCCTTTTTTGTCAGCATCCGTCGGGGTGCACACGTACCGTGTGATAGTGAAATTGTTTCCCCGACGCGACGTAGCAACTCTGTCCTACGACGAAATTTTGTCTGCATTAGATGCATATTTCAAAGAATCAGTCAATGTAGTTGCCAAACGGTATACGTTCTTTCATACCAAACATACGGCCGGTCAAACTAATCGGGAGTGGGTTGCAACTTTGCAAGGCCTTACTAGGGATTGTGCTTTTGAGTGTGAATGTGGATTCCCTTATTCAGATACTATGGTGCATGATGCAATTGCACAGAACGTTTCTGATGTTCGTATAAGGGAACAGATTTTGAAACTAGTCAATCCCTCCCTTCAAAAAGTGATGGACATATTGGATAGGCAAGACACACTTGACTTTGCTCAGGAATCGTTTGAAACTTCGCCAGCCGTGTGTCACATTAACCGGCCCGCCGGGCGAGCTGCACGGAACAGTAAACAGCCCTCGCGCCCGTCCGCGCAGCTGCCGCCAAGCCCTCCGCTACGTGTGCCGCGCCAGCAAGCAAATGCAGTGCTACAATCATGCCCGCGGTGTGCTACTAGACATTCGCGTGGCAATTGCCCGTCACGCCAAACTGTTTGCTTTTTCTGTTATAAAAAAGGACATGTTCAGAGTGTTTGCCAGAAAAAGCTCAGATTGGACACTCACAACCGTTCCAGGCCCTTTGCTTCGCACTGGAATCGAACCACTAATACTCAGGCTCGTGAACCTTCGCCCATGGACATTCCTGCAGTTCATTCCACTCCGCCCAGTGCCGCTCTCTCTAACAGTGACTGTGTTCGTCCCACAAAAAGTGTGCGTCGACGTCGCAGGAAATCCCATCAAGTCGCAAGTGATTCTGTACCAGTGTCAGTTCACGTTGCACGAGACAGCAGGACAATAAACTTTTTGTAGATTTGGACTTTCATGGCAAGGTCATACCGTTCCAGCTCGATACCGGAGCTGCAGTTTCACTAATCAATAACGACATGTACAAACAACTGGGCACACCTCCATTGCGTGCTGCAAATGTTAAGTTAAATAGTTATTCCGGTCAGAATATCCCTGTGTTAGGACAGTGCAGCCTTCTTGCAACATACAAGGGACAAACAAAACTTGTGTCATTTTACGTACTTCATTCTTCTTCTGCATTGAACTTGTTTGGTTTAGATTTATTTCAGTTGTTTAACTTGTCTATAGTCAATCAGGTCCTATCAGTGAACCAGACTGTGCCTTCAGCCAGTGTTTCTCGTCTATGTGAAGAATTTGCTGACATTTTTGCACCGGGCCTTGGTTGCACTAAGAACTATGCAGCAAATTTGGAACTGAAAGTAAACGCGCAACCGAAATTTTTCTGAGCGCGAAATGTTCCCCACGCATTGCGTTATGAGGTCGCAAGAACATTACACGATCTGGAATCACAAGGTGTGATTGAATGTGTGCAGTCTTCTCTCTGGGCATCACCCTTAGTAATTTTGCCAAAACCTTCCGGATAATTAAGACCTTGTGTGGACTTCAAGGCAACGGTGAATCCACAACTAGTGATTGCAACTTATCCTTTACCCCTCTCAGAAGATCTTTTTGACAAACTGTGCCCGGGTAAATATTTTTCGAAGTTGGACCTAGCAGATGCGTACTTGCAAATACTGGTGGACGAAGAATCCCAGCGCGTTTTGGTGGTTAACACGCATCTTGGTTTGTGTAGATTTAAAAGACTGCCATTGCCCGCTCCGGGCCAGATGTCGTCTTCGCCCGTCGGCTGCCCCGACGTGATGAAGGTCGACCCTTCGGCCCCTCCTGTCTCTCTACGGGCGCATACACCGCATGTTGGCGTGCACCCTGGACTAGGTTTTCAGGCTTTTCCTAGCTCCCCTCGGACCGAATGGCCGGGTGCGGGTGGCACAGCCTCGTCTGTTGTTAGGCTCCCCACCTCGTCGTATACGTCAACATGGGGTCCTCCCCACAGTGGGCGGAAGCCTTATAACACAACCGTACGCCGATTTGCGGGGGAGGAATGTGGTGTCACCGCCAGACACCACACTTGCTAGGTGGTAGCCTTTAAATCGGCCGCGGTCCATTAGTATATGTCGGACCCGCGTGTCGCCACTGTCAGTGATTGCAGACCGAGCGCCACCACACGGCAGGTCTAGAGAGACTTACTAGCACTCGCCCCAGTTGTACAGCCGACTTTGCTAGCGAAGCTGCACTGACCAATGCGCTCTCATTTTCCGAGACGATAGTTAGCTTAGCCTTCACCTACGTCCTTTGCTACGACCTAGCAAGGCGCCATTACCAGTTTATATTCAGCGTAATAATGTCTAAACAAGAGCGATGTTCTCCAATTGTGGATTAAAGTTAAGTATTCCGAGAACTACGTTCTTTTCTTTATAGGATAATTACTTTACCTTGTTCCAGACCTCACGCCAATCTGCGTGAGCTTAACGCGTGCCTTTCGGCTACCTCCGAGTGGCTTGGCTGTCTTGCTACGCCACTACACTCTTCAATGGTGATTGTGCACCTGCACAGTCGCAACAGATGGCTGCTGGCCGTCTCTACAAGGACTACAGTGGGTCTGCATCTTTGATGGCCCACCAATACCATTATTTCTACAAGGACTGTAGTGGGTCTGCATCTCTGGTGGCCCACCAATACCGTAATCTCTACCAGGACTACAGTGGGTCTACTCTGTGATGACCTACCTACCAATATTCTTCAAAACTTCGAATGACTCTGCTGTGGGTTTGCTCTGTTGTGGCCCATTACCTGTCTGCATGTCGAGAGTAAGCATTGTCTTTCCGTTGGAAGGACAACACTACTTATTCAAGACTGCATGGAAATCCACTACTTTTATGTACATTTTCTTTTACTGCTCAGACTTTGAGAAAAACACTGCAATTTGTGATGAATGATCAGGACAGTCTTTATGGACTGTGAGAAAATTTTAGCTTTTGACCAACATTGTATCAATAAGTGTGTGCATTTGTTATCTTTGTTATTGTACTTATGAAAAATTTTATCAAATCATTGTTGGCCATTGTCCAAAACAATTTGTAAAATTTTTTGTGGGGAGCATGGGGGCTATGTAAGTAGGCTGTTTATGTTTTCTTATTCGCAACGTTACGTAGCCCTCTGTATGAAAATCACTGGCTGTGCTGTGTGCAGTCTGTGGCTAGTTTGCATTGTTGTCTGCCATTGTAGTGTTGGGCAGCTGGATGTGAACAGCGCGTAGCGTTGCGCAGTTGGAGGCGAGCCGCCAGCAGTGGTGGATGTGGGGAGAGAAATGGCGGAGTTTTGAAATTTGTAAGACTGGATGTCATGAACTGCTATATATATTATGACTTTTGATGACTATTAAGGTAAATACATTGTTTGTTCTCTATTAAAATCTTTCATTTGCTAACTATGCCTATCAGTAGTTAGTGCCTTCCGTAGTTTGAATCTCTTATTTAGCTGGCAGCAGTGGCGCTCGCTGTATTGCAGTAGTTCGAGTAACGAAGATTTTTGTGAGGTAAGTGATTTGTGAAAGGTATAGGTTAATGTTAGTCAGGGCCATTCTTTTGTAGGGATTATTGAAAGTCAGATTGCGTTGCGCTAAAAATATTGTGTGTCAGTTTAAGGACAGTCTTGTATAATTGTTCTAAGGGGACGTTTCAGTACTATGCTGTGACTTTAATAACAATTAAAAGCCGCGCGGGGTAGACGCGCAGTCTAAGCTGACTTGCCACTGTTCGCGCCGCTCCCCCCGTCGGAGGTTCGAGTCCTCCCTCGGGCATGTGTGTGTGTGTGTGTGTGTGTGTGTGTGTGTGTGTGTGTGTGTGTGTGTGTGTGTGTGTGTGTGTTTTGCCCTTAGCGTAAGTTATTTTAAGTTAGATTAAACAGTTTGTGAGCCCAGGACCGATGACCTCAGCACAGTTTGGTCCCAAAGGAACTTACCATAAATTTCCATAAAACCAATTAAAATTAGCCACTTCAATTAAGCAAGGCTGATCCACTCAGTCAGAACGTTCTTGACAGGTTGCAGATCCAGTCACTGACTCCTGCCAAGCCATGCCAGCCCTGAAAAATACGAGTGAACGCTGGCTTTGGTCTACTGAAGTCCAGGCGATTAGCCTCATTTCGAGTCTGAATATCTGGTCGTGGAATAAACCCTTAGCAGTCTGGATTAACAGAAGAGATAGAGAACACCCAACGAAAAGAGACGGGATTCGTCACCGCATCACTAGTCGGAGCAAGAGCGTTACAGAGTTGCTCAAAAAACTACCTTGGCAGAAGATACAAGTGATGTGTTGGTGTCATGGGAAGGTTTACCATTGAATTTCGAAGAAAGCACGTTCTGGGAGAAGTCTGATAGTATATAACTTTCCCAAACATCTTTGTCGCGAAATGACCACAAAAAGAAAATTCGTGAAGTTTGAGCTATTACAGAGGCTCACCGACAGTAATTTTCCACACGCCATTCGAAATGAACAGGGAAGGGGGGATCAGTTATTGGTGCCAGAAGTAGCGCTACCCTCCGCCAGGCACCGTCGGGTGGCCAGCAAAGTATAGATGCCGAAGTAGAAATGAACTCACTGAGCGTTCTCACGCAAGTAACACTTCCTTCGGTACTACGACAAGACGTCAGGTATTCTTCGATGCCATCGGCATAGTGATAACGATCTCGTGATGAAAACAACGAAGCTGCTCTGAAAGCGATCGTTAAGACATCACGAACAACACGTTGTACCACACGTGGTATTCTTGCAAACCCAGCAATGCTCGAGGAAGCATTGCGTGTAGCTATTTTTGATTACATCAAGAAGACTGTGACGGGGAATTTGATTCCACAACTCTTGTGACATGAGCAATCAAAACGTAATAAGAGTTTTAGGAACACCGCCAAGGGAACGTGGAATGGCTAGGTAGGGTTCAGGGAAAACATCTTTTGCTGTTTAGTTCACACACTTTATTTAAACAACACCCAAATTTTTTTTTCCAGAAGCAAACATTTCTGGCGTTTTAAGAAATTTAGTAACAAGGTCTAAAGGATTTAAATAAAAAACACATTGCTTAATCTACAGGCCTACTCAAGCACTTGAGAAAGGTTTACAGTTGCCTAGTTCTTAAAGGAAGTGATAACCACTAATGAGAAAAAAAATTGAGAGCCTCCCCAAAAATGAGCTTCAAATTCAACTTAGTGAATATGTATAAAATCCTTTATGATATGAAACTCCCAACGAGTCCACAATATTTATCAAAATCTTACATGTTTCTCTCACTCAAACAAGCAACACGATTTTTTTAAAAGAAGGTATTAACCATGTAATAAAAACAACCATTTAAGAGACACACCTAAAATTTGCTTTCAAGCCACGCTTCCAATTATGTATAATTGCTTTAAAATATTAAAAGGCTCAGTGATTGCACAATACTTAATAAAATCCTACCATTTCTTTCAGTTCAACAAACGACAGGAAAATTCTTAAGGTATTAACCATTTTCCTGCCGTTTGTCGAACTGAAAGAAATGGTAGGATTTTATTAAGTATTGTGCAATCACTGAGACTTGTAATATTTTAAAGCAATTATACATAATTGGAAGCGTGGCTTGAAAGCAAATTTTGGGGGTGTCTCTTAAATGGTTGTTTTTATTACATGGTTAATACCTTCTTTCAAAAAATTCCTGTTGCTTGTTTATTATACACAACCATTTGAGAGGCACCCCCAAAGTGTTCTTTCAACTTAACTTTGCGAATGTATATACTGTAAATTGATTTACGTAACTCTTGCTTCGATGAGCCGTTTGCAGAGCCGTCGTCCTTCAGTTGTCGCAGATCTGGGCGTCCTTCCATCCCATCAGCCCGGCGTCGTCTTTTGCAAGACATGGCCCTCACGTCGGCAAAACTAGAACACAATAAGGCGTGTGTTATGGTCGATTCTATACCACTTGTCCAGAAATGGTTTTAATAAGTACACCCAGTAGGGGAATGTAAGTCTGGTGCGAAATAGCACATTGTCTTTGTGAAACCACTCTCAATATAGGAGCACCGAGCTCCAGGGTCTCAAAAGGTAATGGGCAGAAACCAAGGCCCGCAGCCTCAAGCGGCCGTATTGAACCAAAACACAAACGTTACGGAGACTCACAACAGCTCAACAGGTGGCCAACAGACGTAAATGTCAAACAAAACAGCCACCCAGCTAAGGACAACTTCGGAGAAGGCAGTAACTTGCACAGTTCATGGGTGGGGTTTAAGGATACACACCCATTACTTCGAAGATGTCAGGAAATATATAGAGTAGAACGCCGGAGGGGCCTTTAGATTAATTGAATAAATAACTGCCCCCAAGGCGACATATCCAGGCTCATTCTTCCGGGAATTCAGGTAAACGAACAGCTGAGACATCAGTCACGAGTTTTGTCTCTAAGATGAACATTCGCGTCCCGGATCACAGCACTACGGCCACTCCATTAAATAAGAGAAGTTAAAGATCACTAAACAGTGGAAAAACGACCGGAGAGGATGATGATCCCCTTGAACCGAACGCAAGCAGCCGTGCGCTTCTCGTCCTGCAAACCGATGGGGTCTCCAGTCCGTTCTGGCGGTTGCGTCTTAAATCCTTTTGTTTGGCCACAGCCTCTCCACAAGACTGCCTTGCACCTGGTGCCTTCTCGCGGCCACCGTCATTGAAATCGATCTGCCGCAATGAGCCCAACGCTTCCACCAGAACTAGAACATCACAGAAGCGATTCTAGTACAGACAGACCACAGGAATCCGAAGGGAGCTGAGCCGCACAGTTCACGCTGTGGAACGCTTCGTAGTCAGCTTGACAACAACATTTCGAAGAAGGTAGTAAAGTAAGTCGGCACGGCATACAAAGAGAGGCTACTTCTCGCCTTCTTTTGATACGCGGAACAACAGCAAGCTCATTGTTGTGGAAGACAGAGTGACTTGCAAAACGAAAGGTCCCCGTGCTCCATAATCGAGTGGCGGGTGTTACATTTTCTGAAAAGAAGATGGTAACTGTCGTAGTTTTATCTTACTGTGATCAGACACATAGAGCTACTAAACGAGAGGTTTTTGCAATATCATAAGAAACTACTTCTAAAAGTGTATGAGTACTGCAGTGAATAAGAACTCCGTGCTCTAGATTCCAGGAAATGGAGGGGGAGTGAGTTGCCCCCTCCCCCTGCAGAAGTTTATGTGGGCAGAACTCTTCATTGTTGTAGGTGGGAACCCTCCTTTGCTGTTTGTTCTCCATACAATACTCAGTAAAATAATGTATGGATCATTCTGCTGAAAAACAAGTTGTCCACGAGTCTTTAAATAACAATCTATGAGCAATAGGATCCGTGAAAAGAAACAGACTGTGGGACAAAGCGTGCTTGTTATGTTTCTCATCAGGACAGAATTACTTGCGTCATGTTGTGCTACAGAACCATAAAGTGTTATAAGAGGAGGGAGTGGATTACATGCGTCTCAGAAAACTTATTTACCTATGTACCTCTTTCGAGAACAAAATGCTTTTTTGTGTGTTGCACAAACTTTGGTATCGCCTCATTTTACTTTCTGAGAAAGGTTCTTTTGTTCTGGGGATCAAAATACTTAGTGAACCCGCGATGATGTTACAAACTTCCAGAAATGGTGGAGAAAGGTAAACGTATCAGTTTGAGGTATGGGACGTTGTCCAGAACTACAGCAGTTCCACGTGGCATAGACTCAACAAGTCGTTGAAGTCCCCTGTAGAAATATTAAGTCCCATAAATGTTCTATGCGACTCACGTCGGGCGATCAGGATGGTCAAATCGTTAGCTCAAATTGTCTACAATGTTCCTATAACCAATTGACCTGGTGACAGGGTGCATTGTCCTCTATAAAAGTTCTATCGTTGTTTGGGAACATGAAGTATATGAACTGTTGCAAATGGTCTTTCAGTAGCCGACCGCAATCGAGGATCAAGTCCATTCCATGTAAACACAGCCCACATGATTATTGAGCCACCACCAGATTGCGCAGTGTCAATCTGTGTCCATTTCTTCGTGGGGCCTACACCACATTCGAACCCTACCATCACCTCTTAAAACTGAAATCGGGACTCATCTCACCAGGCCAAAGTTTCTCAGTCGTCTAGGATCCAACCAGTATGGTCACAAGAGCTGTAAGCAAAGGCACTTGCTAGATCGCCTGAAGCCATAGCTCATTAGCGTCATATTTCGCCGCCCTGTCCTGAAAGATACGTTCGTCGTGTGTACCACATTGAAGTCTGTGGTTATTGCACGCAGTGTTGCTCGTCTGTTAACACTGACAACTTCATGCAAACGTCGGTGCTCTTAGTCGTTTAGTGAAGGCTGTCAGCCGCTGTGTTGTCTGTGGTGAGAGGTAATGGCTGAATTTTGGTTTCCCCGTTCAAAGTCTGTCACCTATTGCACAGCAATTTTCTGTAAAAAATTTAAATGATAGTTGTAGGAGAGATATGTTGCAACCTAAGTGATGATGCTTGTCTATCAAATTGTTCACCTCCTGGAAATAATTTGCAGCTCTTTTGTTACCAAAGAAGCTATGCACGACATTTTTAAAGGCTACCCAAGCTTCTTACTCATAGCCCTGGAGGACTAAGTCAAAGTTTTGATAAACAAGAATGCTACGAATTTCAGGACTAATGATGATTACTTCCCTCAATTTCACCTCACTAAACTGTGGAACTTCGTCTCTCTGGTACTTGAAAGAATCTCCGTTCTTGTTCATTTCCTTTACAGAATTCTTCATGGCACCGAACTTGATGTGTAAAGGTGGTAGACTAATTTTATTTCGATCTACCAGCAGACTGTGCTGGACTTTCTTATATCTGGGCCGCAGAGTTTCCCTGTAAGACCAATGTTTTCCGCTGTAATGTGCAGATCTATCCAGAATATTTCAAACGTACAGGAAACAGCACTATTTTGTGTATATCGACTGCATGCCCAACAATACTGCAACCATCTCGAGGGCTCCACAGATTCGCCAGGAGCGGTCTTTGTACTTTATTGCTTGCAGAAGTAATATGATATTTGCATACGTTTCCTTCACATGGGTAGCATGGCCTATTGGAACGGAAGACCTACAATTCTCATTATGTAACAACACAGCTTTGAAACTAAGCTTTGATACATGTATGAACAGCCTCCAGTCCGAGAACAACATTAAAACCTGTCACGAAAACATTAAAGTCACTGGAATCATTTAGGTTGTCCCCTTTTTTAAAAGTCCTGTACATTATCATGTGGTTGCAGAAGATTCCACTGTTCCAGTCTACAACCTGGAAGCTACGCTTTGTTTTTGATAGGTGTTGGTCTCAAATTATATGATCTAGATCACCTTCCGTTAGTCTTTGTGGCTCACACTGATACACCTACTAAATCAAGATACTTTGATGTTGAACCAAAGGGTATTTTATGGGATGATTTTTCCATTTTGGCATCATCAACATTTACCTCCAGACTGTAATCCGCTGGTAAATTTGGTAAAGTCAGATGAAGCCCATGTGGAACTGGACGGATAGTTGATGGAATGTTGAGGTGTGTAATGTTCAAGGACTTCTTTCTTGACAGACATTTGTGAATAGCAGGTGCCATGCGGAAACATCAGTTATCTACATGATTGGCGAGTTCCCTCCAAATCAGTGGGATGGCATAGGCCACTGAACGCTGAGTTTTACTGATCGCTCCAAATAAATTTTCAAAACAGGAATTGCAACAAACATGATGTGCTCACGGTTTGTCTTGATAACTTCTCCACCAAAATATTGGTGGTAGGCTATTCTGAAATAATATGGCATTTCTGGCTGGCAAATATCATGTTTCAACAGATACAGCAAAACTGATTCGGATGGTTTACACATTTTTACAGTAAGGCCTCATTACTGAGTCTGCTTATGAATTCATATTTAAACAATGAAAGGACAATTTTGGTTTCACCGCAAGCAATCTCCAGACAAATAATGAAATCAAACAATTTATATATAATGAACTAATGATAATGTACATTGGCGTTCTAACATAAAGAAGTGTCCGACACTTACATAATACACAGATGTGTACTGTATTTCGAAATAACAGCTAACGAAGCATTTTAAATCAACAAAGATAATCAATTTTTGAAAATGTTGTGTACTTGGATAGATAAAAAATGTACTCACCAAGTGGCGGCAGGAGAACACACATATAAAGGTGATAATAGTAAATGTCTGAAGATGACCTTGTAAGCCGAAAACCGGTTAACACTAAAAGTAATACTGTAGAGCAAAAGAAAACTGGTGATTTTCATTTATTATAATGTTGTTCTACCAAGAACCGACGGAAGATTCTGTTAACACATATAAAGGTATTAAAGTCTGCAAGCTTACGGAGCCAGTGGCTCCTTCTTCTGGTGGAAGAACTGAATGGGGAAGGAAGTGGGTGAAGCAATAGGGAGTCAGCTAACGCATCTTACTTCTTAGGTCATAAATTTAAATCCTTTATGAGGGAACATAGTAATAAGCACATTTTTAATCCGGAAGCCATCCCATTGACGGGTATTTAGAGAATTTAATAAATTTATAAGATCATATGCATCAAAACAGCAGTCAAAATGTATTGACTATGTAACTATTTGAAAATGTAATAATTTACCTCATTCGTTTTAGGAAAAGGGGTAGAGTTCGGAAAATTCACCCAGAACCCCATCTCAAGGGAGACTTATTGTAGAAGACGATACGGAAAGACTTTGTTGGGGACTGCGGCGGACGAGATTTGAAAACCTGACAACTTAAAGGTGAAAGATAGGGTAGTACGGAAGACAGAGGTTACTGCCAAAACATTGTGCGCAAGTTAATAAGAGCGGAAAGATAAGTGAATTGTATGTGATGTGAGAGGTGCGAGCTAACATCCCAAAGATGTTCGGGCTCACATGCGGTTCCTCTTCGTCGCAATGTCTTGGCTCAAACTCGTCTTGGGGTTGAACCGCACGTGTCGCATTACACGCCCTGAAGTTGACACTTGTGATCCTTTGGTTAAATTGTCTGGCTGATGGCAAGTTTGCGAAATACAAAGTTAACATAACATATAATAACAGTAATAATAATATCGGGAACTAAATTAACGACCCATGAATGATATAGGCACACAGTTCCGACTTGGTTAGAATAATGTTTATTCAGAAAGCAAATTAATAACGAAAGTGGTAGTATTTAGAGTTAATGTTACACTCGAGAGCATATCCATATGACACAGTTAGATCATTCGCAATCTCATCGCGAAATGCAAGTTATCTACGCAAAAAGTTAGAGTTAACACCAGGCGCGCTGCTGCTCACCGCTCAGTGACGAAGTCCTGCGATACCACACTGAGCCGTGCATGACTCGCTGCCCCACCATTTGGTATTTTACACCCTGTTTTAACGTATTTCCATCTCATCACGTTGATTTAAATTACTGGTGTTACTGAGTTGCTGTTTTGCCTGACCGTCATCGGCGCTAGTAGGGCGTATCGATATGTCCCCTCTGATAGGATCTTTGCTCGGCTGCTATGACTTCCCGGTTGTCATCTGTCGCGGTGTGGGTCGGAACGTGCGAGGAGGAGAGTTCACGGCGGCAGTTCGGGTCGTGAGTTGGGCCCTGCCAGGGAGTTGCAACGCGTCTGGAGCGCAGCCCGGGCCAGCCAGTCGCCGGCTTGCAGCAGCAGTGAGCCCTGCGTGGACATCGCCCGCCCTACCGTTGCCGCCATGCGTCACTTAAACTGGGTCTGACCTTTGGTGGATTGTTGATCGGTCGGTTGATCCGAGGACATCACCGTGCGGCGTAGTTGACTGGGCCGCTGGCGGTCTCTGCGCAGTGTCGGAGTCTGGAGCTGTCCGATCGATATGAGCATCGTGAAGGTTACGTTGTTTTGAGGATTACGTTGTTGGTTCCGGCGTTGCTGTTGTGGAAGTTTTCCTGTGAATGACAACGAGTGAAGTATTAGAGATAGCACCCGTCAGGAGGAATTGATTAAATTAATTTATCCATAGTTAAGTGCACCAGCGGAATTTTCTGCCTTGTGGCCGTTAGTGTTCTGGTTAGCTGCTCTGGCCGCTAACGTAAATTCAGGCAGTGTTCATTTTGGGTGAAGTTAACCGTATTATCTTGTTTCGTAGTTCAGTGAACCAGTAGAATTTTCTGCATTGTGGCCGTTAGTGTTCTAGCCAGTGTAATTTTTAGCCAGTGACTTTTCCTCACCGGTTGTTGCTGCCCAACATGGTGTGTAGTTTTGGCAGCTCAGTTCACATACGCTTTTGTTTGGGGATAGCGATACTTGTAACTTTTCAGGGGCCTTGAATTTTCGTGTACTCCGTCGTGGCAAGCAAGCGGTTGGTCGGTCGGTCCGTGACTGTCCCTTGATTGGGTTCGCCTGAATTAAGTGTAGTTGGACTCACCACCTGTCTCGCCCAAGTGGACCAGGGCAGACCGATCCACTGGAGGCTCCTGAGTGCCGTTCTCTTAGTTATCCTTTCGGCAGTGTTAATGTTGTTGTAATTTAACTGTGTTTTATATTTTTAATTTGGCAATGTTAGTTGTGGGCCTTCAGCCCTGGAAACATATTCTCAGAGTTTCCTTCAAGTCCAAACATTATCGCCTTCTGCCTTTGAAAGGTTATTTTAATTTCCTCTGAAAGATTTTACAAGTTATTGTGGGCCTTCCGCCGTTGGTGTTGCAAAAGGAAATTTTTAAACTTAATGTATTGTTTTACCGATTGTTGTAACATATATTTCCTTAATTTGCAGAATTTAACCTTGCGGCCTTCAGCCATCTTATTGCGTTTGTTTATCTCTTTCTGTGCACCTTGTGGGCCATCGGCCCTGTTAGCATCTTAAAACATTGTGGCCTTCTGCCTTCAGTAATCATCATAGTATATTTGGAATTTTGAAGATTTAATCCGGCGGCCTTCAGCCGCTCCGCATGTTGATCTCATATACGTATACGATTTATCTCATTCGTAAATGTAACTGTGTGTCATGTCTTTCAAAATTGAATTTATTCTAAAGCATCTGCTTGGAGACCTTCAGCCGCGAAGCAAATTTAATTCTTTCAAAAGTGTATTTGTGAACTAATGATAATAAATTACAATTGTGAAATGAATCCGACCGCAACTCCCTTGGCCCTTTCCACAATCCTAATTACCTGTTAGCCCTGCGTGATTAGCGGGGGTTTCACACACAACACGAAATTTTCTAAGTCGTTTCACTTCCTAGCTGCCTGAAGACCGACCGTTCGCTTTCGCGTCTCAATCCGAACTGTTCACTTTGCTGTCTCCAGCCGAACTGTCCGTTTTCGAGTCTCCATCCGAATCGTTACCTTTGCTGTGTCGACCAGAATTGCCCTCTGCCCGTCTTCGACCGCGTTTCCCGCGCGCCGAAAATCTTCGCTCAACTGACTAGCGCAGTTCCCTTTTCCTGAAGCCGTCCATCTGATTGGCTACAGCTTACTCTTCATTACATTACATTTTAACATATTTAAATAATCAAAGCTTGACCACTTTCACGTTCTAAATAAAGTAACAATAATATCCATTACATAATAAACGTTAAATTGTTTTACATAAAATCAATACAGTTTCATTCTTAATGCTGGATGTCACGGCCAGCAGCCCTGCACCAATGTGCTTTCTGATAAATAAACAAAGAACAAAAGTTACTATTACGCACTAAGCTTTACAACAATTATTCTATTACCTAATGATTCAATAAGGTGTCATGCAGTCATCGTTCAATGTGTTTTGTGTGGAGGAAATTATCTAATGCTTAACTGAAAATACTGATAATTTAAATTTACTATATCTCTTAAACAAATAAAGTTACAGAGTTGATATTTACAACGTTTGTCCTTTTAATGATGCGCCTCTATATGAAATGTCGATCGTTAAGATCGACCAAAGCGTGCAGATTTTAGCATTCAGGTCTTTGTTACAAAACTTGTTAATTTCACTTTAACAGTAAATCCTAAACTATTATAGATATGATCAATATTAAAGTTTTATTGGGATCGCCATGAAATTTTATGGAGAATGGCAAATTAAAATTACTGTGGCTTCATTCCCTGCACTACTACAGAATTAAACAGTTTTCATAAATGTTTCCCTTTATGGCCGATATTATGGGCGCCATATTTCACACTGCTACTTCTCCTTGACCACTAAAGCCTTCTACTGGGTTTCCCTACGACGTAGGTTCTCGTCTGTCTCATTCGCACACTGCAGCGCTTAAGCCTCAATAGAAAATAGACACCTGCGAATTTCCCCATCTCGTGGTGAATCTGCGCCCTTTGTGGCACACGGTCCTCGACGACAGTGTTGGTTTCACAATTCCTGCAGGTTAACTCTTTCGGCCATATATTGAAATGAGAGCGAAATGCTCGTTAATTCACCGAGGGAACAGAACGGGAAAAATACTGTCTGCGCAAACTAAGTTGACACTCGACGTGGTGGCCGATGAGAGCGACCATAAATGTGAAATGTCTTTAAGCTCACACACATCAGCCAACATGTCGAGTGTCAACTTAGTTTGCACAGACGTTAGATAGGTCAAAAAAGGAAACAAATAGAAAACTAAAATGGAGTGAAGAAAGGAATAGCTACTGTGAAGAAATGATGAGACTCAAGAAGCTGACGTAAATTAACGCCAGGTGGGTGATGAGAACAAACGACATGTTGTAGCGCCAGTTCACCTCTGCAGAGTTCTGAGAAACTGGTTTCTGGGGGAAGGCACCAAGGCCACGACTGTCATGTTGTAGAGCATGCTCTGCGACAGGATATTGAGTGTTGCCAGTATAACACCCTCTGCCTATACCCATTCATTATGACTGATAATGTGATGATAGTCATGCCGATGTAAAATGCTGAACATATTTACATAACAGCTTAAATATGACATGTGTCATTTCACAGATGGCTCTTCCTTTGATAATGTCTTATTTGCCTTTTACAGTGGTGGTATAGGTGGTGGGGGGGGGGGGGGGTGCATAGCGCAAGTCTGACAGCAGGGACAGTCACAGTAGTAGTAGCAGCCAGGGGGTAGAGAGATGGGTGCAGAAGGAGGGTGGAGCCTGACAAGGACCTTGCGAAGATTTTGAGGACGACGAAAAACTATTCTAGATGTGGTAGTCAAAATGTCTTGCAGAATGGATCACATTTCAGGGCATAATTTAGGGAAGTCGTAGCCTTGTCGAAGCAGCTGATTAATACATTAAAGACGAGGATAATGGTGCGTGACAAGATGTGTACTCCTAAGTTGTTTTAGGAGGGATTAGCAGTAGCAGGACTGGATGTGAAGGCCCAGTAAGTCTGCTAATGAATTAGGCTTTTGGAGATATTACATACAGTGAAGGCTGAGCTGAGAATGGTGGTATATTTTTGTAAAGAGTCTGCATCTGAACAAATACTTTTGCCTCGAATACCAAGTGTGTAAGTGAGGAAACTTTTGACATGGACAGGATGGCAGGTTTAATGTGGACAGAAGTGTGTAGCTGACCTTCGCTGAGGGTGAGATCAATGTCAAGGAAAGTGGCATGCGATTCGGAATAATACCGTGTGAAATTTCATTGGGAGAATGAATTAAATGATTTAAGAATTTTAAATGGTCAACCTTGCAATGAGTTCATATGGCTAGGATGTCATTAAATGGATCCAAACCAATCCAGAGGCTGAAGGCTTATGAATCCCAGGAAGCCCCCTCCAAGTCATTCACGAAAAGGCTACCATAGGAAGGAGCTATATTGTTACCCATGGCTATGGCCCTCATCTGTTTGTATGCCTGCCCGTCAATGGTAAATTATATTTACTGGCAAGTATAAAGCTGACTAAGGTGAGTAGGAAGGATGTCTCGACTCAGGTGAGTAGGAGAGATGTTATGAGTCAGGTGGGCACTGACTGAGGAAATGTTCAGCAACAGACAGAGCATGTATATGAGGGATGTAAGTATAGAGGGTGGTGGCATCAAAGGTGACAAGCAAGGTTTGTGGTGGGAGTGGGACAAGAACCGATTTCAGATGACCTAGGATGTGGTTCGTGTCTTTAATATATGAGGGAAGTCTTTGTACTATGGGTTCAAGGTGGTGATCAACTAAGGTAGGTATACATTCGATGGTTCTTAGAAGCCAGCAACTATGGAACGGCGTGTGTGACTGGTTTGTGGATCTTAGGAAGAAGGTAAAAGGGATGCTGTACATAGAGGTGTCAGCCAGCTGACGTAGACCTTCGCTTACATATTCCCATTGGTCAAATACCACAGTGGTAGATCCATTGTTCACTAGGAAGATAATGATGGAATCATCACCTTTTAAGGAACAAAAAGCCTGGAGTTCTGCAGATGACAGGTTAGGTTAATGTTGTAAGGAACTTAGGAAGCATTTTGAAGCAATACTGGATGTCAGGAATCCTTAGAAGGCTTGTAAGGGATGATTCTGAGTTCGTGTTGTTGGATCAAGTTGGTATCGTTCTCAGAGCTGTTCAAGGCAGGATTCAAGGTCAGGTTTGATGCTAGAAGGGTTTTGGGATTGGACTGCAAAGTCATATTTCTAGTTGCCATTACATGTGAAGGAAATTAGATCCTTCACAAAACAGCGCGATTAAATGCAGGTTTGCCGGCCTCTGTGGCGGAGCGGTTCTAGGCGCTTCAGTCTGGAACCTCGCTGCTGCTACGGGCGCAGGTTCGAATCCTGCCTCGGGCATGAGTGTGTGTGATGTCCGTAGGTTAGTCAGGTTGAAGTAGTTCTACGTCTAGAGGCCTGATGACCTCAGATGTTAAGTCCCATAGTGCTCAGAGCCATTTGAACCATTTGAAATGCAGGTTTAGGGCTGAAAGTGAGACCCTTCGATAATACAGATAAATCTGGAAGGGTCAGTGCCTTAGATGCGAGGTTGAGAACACTGCACTGTTTCGACTGGTTCCTGTGATTATATGTCTCCATTGGTCTGGGAAGCAGTTTTGAAGATTGGGGGATGTGAAGAAGTTTGGCCCAGCTTGGTTTGTAGGAGAGGAGTGGTGATTGATGGTGCGGCTGTTTTAGAGAGCTGCAGAGGAAGACGGAGATGCCACAGTTGAGGTAGTTTGCGAGAAGGTAGGATAGTTTTTTGAGGTGAAGTCTGGCATGTTGTTGCAGTTTGAAGTTGACTTGGCGGATGACACCATCCAAGGAAACATGAGGAGTGTCTAACTACAGGATTTTGTAGGAGAGAAGTCTGGTTGAGTGGAAATTGGTGGATAAGGCATACAGGTCACAGTTTACCGAAGTAACTGCAAGAGAAAGCTATATTTGAAACTATATATATATATATATATATATATATATATATATATATATATATATATATATATATATAATAGTCAATATCTGAAAATATAATGTAATTGTATGGATACAAAAATCTACTCACAAAGCGGCGGCAGGGTAAAACACATGAAAATGTATTTAAGTTTCAAGTTTCCGAAGTCAGTGCCTCCTTCTCACTCATTACCTCCTGTTAACCCTTGTCCGTTCTCAAGATTTTCTTACGAATTTTTTCTGTTTTTCCGATCTTTTTCACCCTCTGCTCTTCTTTCATGCCATTCCCACCATCTCCAATACTGCAGACCCTCCTCTCTTACCATGAAGAATCCCATCACATACCATATAATTCCTTTCGGAAAAACGCTTTTGCACTATCAAACTATGGTCCCATATTCTATTTCTTGAAACTTGCTTTTCCTTGGGAGTTACTCCCAAAGGCCTAGCATTGAAAGTATCTGTTCTGGATATAATCTTACTCTACACCAGCCTCTTTTACAGCTTCAGGTGCAGCAGTCTCTTGCACTTACCCAGCTAATCTGTGATCTATATAGCTCATCTGCCAATTTCCACTCCACCCCTCTCCTACAAAATCCTGAAGTTATCCACCACTTATTTTTCCCTGGGTGGTATCATCCGACTCGAATCTCCGCCGGGACGCCAAACCAACATCAAACTGCAACAACATGCCAGACTTCGCCCCAAAAAGCTGTCCCGCCTTCTCCTAACAATCTCAATAGTGGTGTTTCCCTTCCAGTCCTTCTACAGCTCCCTAAACAGACTGAAGCCACTCTTATACGGCCCTAATATAACTTCGTTAATTTTTGACAATTGTGGATTATTTAAGAATAACTATTTCAAATGGTTAAGTATTGCACCAAAAACTTCTGGTTGTAAGAAGTTATAGTTAGTCTACTTTTGTTTTGTATAAGTCTATAAATAATAGAGACAGTAGTACCTCCCTCTCATTTTGTCATTGTGTCTCAGCTCATCTTTTCGCATGTTGTTTGTATTGTGTCAGCTCGTGTGTGGCTTATGACTTTTAGTTGTGAAAATACATAATGTGAAGATATTCAAAACTTTAATTTCAGAAGTACCTTCCACCTTATCTGAAAGTAATTGTCTTTGTGAAAAGGAAAAATTTTGTTATTAAAAATAACAGATAATTAATTTTTAAGTGAATTGAGGAAAGTAAGGCAAGGAGTTTCAGTGATAGGAATTAATTTAGAGTTGACAGTCACTCCGTTTACATGAGGTTTCCAAAACAGGATTTCGTAAACGATTTCCCAATAGCGTTTCTGGTTAATCAGGTAAATACTTCAAAATCTATTCTGGAAATTCACTTCCTGTTGCCGGTTTTCCAATTCCGGAATTGATTTTCGGTCCCATGTCAACGTAACCGGTTTTGAAACGTGTTTGGGTTGTCAGATTTCGTTTTGTTTTTAAAAATTTTCGGCTAATACGGACAGAGTGGATTTTTGTACAGTGAAGGATAAGCTGAAATATTAGACTGAAGCTGTTTACACCTCGTCTAATTGAAGAGAAATAGCGATTGTGCTGACTAAATGAGAAACCGTAAAAGCTGTTTTTCAGGCGCCATATTTAACTGGGCTAGCAAAGCCGCTTCAGACCTTAACATGTAAACACGACCAGCAGAAAACTGTTTCCGAAATTCAATTTTACTTGCGTCTGGCGACCCGCTGGTCGGCTGATTGGCTGAAAGTTAAATTCATGACGTCATATACAGTAGCCAGTCAGCCAGTGGGTTGCCAGAGGCAAGTAAATAACAGGCGCCATCTTAATTTCAAGGTTTCCGAAGTTCTACATCTACATACATACTCCGCTAGTCACCAAGCGGTGTGTGGCGGAGGGCACAGTTCGCACCAAAGTCATATCCCCCCCTGTTCCACTCGCGGATCGCACGAGGGAAAAACGCCTGAACGCGTAAGTACGAGCTCTAATTTCACTTATCTTTGAATGGTGACCATTGCGCGATTTGAAAGTTGGTGGTAATAATATATGCTCTACATCCTCGGAGAAGATCGAATTTCGGAATTTAGTGAGCAGCCCCTTCTGTTTAGCGCGTCGTCTATCTGAAAGTGTATCCCACTTCAGAACTTTGTATGAAATTTGTAACGATCTCGCGATGGCTAAATGTACCAGTAACGAATCTTGCCGTTCTTCTTTGGTCCTTTCCAATCTCTTGAATGCGACCCAATTGGTAAGGGTCCCATACAAACGAACAATGCTCTAAGACTACACAAACTAACGTATTGTAAGCAATTTCCTTTGTTGAAGGAAATCTAGAGTCGCCTTGCCCTTTACTTGTATAATCTGATGATTCCATTTGAGATCATTTCGAACAGTCACACCCAGGTACTTGACGGATGTCACCGCTTCCAAAGACTGGGCATTTATTTTGTACACGTACATTAATGGGGATTTTCGCCTTGTTATATGCAGTAGGTTACACTTACTAATATTGAAAGATAACTGCCAGTCATTACACCACGCATTTATTTTCTGCAAATCCTCATTGATTTGTTCAAAACTTTCGTGTGATACTACTTTCCTGTAGACTACAGCATTATCGGCAAACAGTCTAAGACCGCTGTCAATACCATCAACCAGATCGTTTATGTAAATCGTAAAAAGCAGCGGGCCTACTACGCTGCCCTGGGGCACTCCTGAAGTTACGCTTGTTTCTGTTTAATTCATCCCATTCAGGACGACATACTGCTCTCTGTCTGTTAGAAAACTTTCTGTCCAACCATATATGTTATCGGATAGACCGTAAGCGCGCGCTTTTTGGAGCAAGCGACAGTGCGGAACTGAGTCGAACGCCTTTCGAAAGTCGAGAAATATGGCATTAGTCTGGGAGCCGGTACCTAGAGGCTGTTGCATATCGTGCACAAAGAGGGCCAGCTGTGTCTGGCGTGACGGCTGTTTCCTAAAAATGTTCTGGTTTCTGCAGATGAGCTTCTCAGAGTCTAGAAAGTTGTTGATGTATTCGGTGTTTCTCGTATTGAAGCCTACGTATTACGAACGTACACAGTTTCAATGATCCACCGCATTAAAGATCTCTCCAAATACGATCTTTCATTTGTGTATGAGGAAGCTAGTATTATTGAGTGATTACTGAAAGATAAATTGTAGCTGCACATTCTACAAATGGTGAAATTAATGCAATGCTGGCGTTAGATTTCTATTTTGGTACTGGCATTTTCAGTGCTCTTAAACAAAGCATTTAACAAGTGGTTTTCCAAAAAAGCAACAAAGTTTCTAGTAACAGTGTAATTCCAGACTGAGTATTTCCCTTAGTAAAAGAAAGCGAATGTATTACAGTGTCTTATAGTGTATTTGTATGAAACATAATATCCATAATTCATTAACTTTAATATGAAAGGTTTCACATAACTTGATGTGTTGATCTACCTGGCCATTGTACGAATATTCACTTGTATTGATAGACTACTTACGAAAATCGTGCAACGAATGGAACGGTATTATTCTTTTACGTGACAGTTTGTCATACAATTTCCGAACACAGATTGTATATGCGAGGTTACTGCATTAGTAATAGATGAACAGCAGGCACATGTAACACAAACAAAACCGATGTCTGATAAAACAACAAGAATAACGTTTATGTTTATTTCTCCTTAGATCATCTTACATGATGCCAGGTGAGACAGCTTGAAACAAGCAAGAAAATCAGAGTAATACATTACAGGACTGATAAGAATCGTACAGATTTTTGGATACACATTATCAACCTTATTTCCCCGGGTTTATCACCACACCCACATACTTATACACAGCTACTTGTCTCTTGTATATCTCTGTTTCCATATTTTAGGCTGATATTTTCGGTGTGGATATTTCTGCTGGCTTGAAACTGTATGTACATTTTTTGTGTACCATTTATGAACAAACTGTTACTACTGAAATAGTGGTATGCATTTTCTGAGTTCAGAGTAAGTTTTTCTCCAGGTCATTTTAAGTGCTATCACTAGCTGCAACAGATGTATCATCAGGACGTATAACGACATTTTGACCCTTTAGTGTACTCATATCATTTATATAGAGAATGAAAAGTAGTTGGCTCAATACAATGTGATTTTTAATTTTCTTTGAGACTCTCATATGGATGTTTTAGGCAGGCAATCAATGAAGCAAAGAAACTACATGATATAGTAAACACTGAAAAGTAAAAAATAAAAAGCAAAGAAGCCGGAAGTATTATTACTCCATTATCTACCCTAAACAAAAAGGTGATATTGCCGTGACCCCAAAACTCTATCCTGTGCAAGTTTCTCCATCTCCGAGTAACTATGGCAATCTACATCCTTCTGAATCTGCTCAATATGTTCATGCCTTGGTCTCCCTCTACGATTTTTACCCGCTGCGCTTCCCTCCAATACTAAACTGATGATCCCTTGATGCCTCTGAACGTGTCCTACCAACCGACCCCTTCTTCAAGTCAAGTTGTGCCACAAATTCCTCTTCTCCTCAATTCTATTCAATACCTCCCCTCATTAGTTACGTGATCTACCCATCTAATAATCTTCAGGATTCTTCTGGAGAACCATTTCTCGAAATCTTCTATTCTCATTTTGTCTAAATTATTTATCGGCCATGTTTCACTTCCATACAAGGCTACACTCCATACAAATACTTTCAGGAAAGATTTCCTGACACTTAAATCTATACTCGATGTTAAAAAATTTCTCTTCTTCAGAAACGCTTGCCTTGCCATTGCCAGTCTACATTTTATATCCTCTCTACTTCGACCATCAGTTATTTTGCTCCCCAAATAGCAAAACTCATCTACTACTTTAAGTGTCTCATTTCATCTGTTCAATGAACAGATGTGGTAGATTGCATTACATCCCACAATTCCTACGAAAACTTTACAGTTAGTATCTTGTGACGTAGCTGGTTCTATACCGTCTGCCAGAGGTAGCAATAAGTATATAGTAGCATTATATCATCTGTTTTCCAAAGATGTTAAATTGTATCCCAAAGCAACATCTATTTGTAAAAGAATCATACAGAATTACATTTCAAGGGTGGGAATACCCGACAATATCTTGTCAGCTAACGCATCTTACTTCTTAGGTCATAAATTTAAATCCTTTATGAGGGAACATAGTAATAAGCACATTTTTAATCCGGAAGCCATCCCATTGACGGGTATTTAGAGAATTTAATAAATTTATAAGATCATATGCATCAAAACAGCAGTCAAAATGTATTGACTATGTAACTATTTGAAAATGTATTTAATAATTTACCTCATTCGTCTATGAAACACGCGCCTTCGGAGATTTTGTTTAACGAAATAGAAAAGAATGAATGGATAGACCCTGTGGCGAAAGTACCCAAGTTAGATGGCAACGAAGAAAAGCAGATAGCCGAGTTTTACAAGAACTGCGCCATAATGCTCAAAAGAGAAAGTCCCAGTTTGATAAAAGGCTAGGACAAATAACACAATACAAAACTGAAGGCAACATTCTCCTCAGAACGAGCCTCTAAAGCGTCTTTATCGAAAAAAAATGGCAAGCTCTTTATTCTAGACCACACATTGTTGTACATCTACATCTACAGTTATACTCCGCAAGCCACCCAACGGTGTGTGGCGGAGGGCACTCTACGTGCCACTGTCATTACTTCCCTTTCCTATTCCAGTCGCGTATGGTTTACTGGAAGAACGACTGCCGGAAAGCCTCCGTACGCGCTCGAATCTCTCTAATTTTACATTCGTGATCTCCTCGGGAGGTATAAGTAGGGGGAAGCAATATTTTCGATACCTCATACAGAAACGCACCCTCTCGAAACCTGGACAGCAAGCTACACCGCGATGCAGAGCGCCTCTCTTGCAGAGTCTGCCACTTGAGTTTGCTAAACATCTCCGTAACGCTATCACGCTTACCAAATAACCCTGTGACGAAACGTGCCGCTATTCTTTGGATCTTCTCTATCTCCTCTGTCGACTCGACCTGGTACGGATTCCACACTGATGAGCAATACTCAATTATAGGTCGAACGAGAGTTTCGTAAGCCACCTTCTTTGTTGATGGACTACATTTTCTAAGGACTCTCCCAATGGATCTCAACCTGGCACACGCCTTACCAACAATTAATTTTGTATGATGATTCCACTTCAAATCGTTCCGTACGCATACTCCCAGATATTTTGCAGAAGTAACTGCTACCAGTGTTTGGTCCGCTATCATATAATCATACAACAAAGGATCCTTCTTTCTATGTATTCGCAATACATTACATTTGTCTATGTTAAGAGTCAGTTGCCACTCCCTGCATCAAGTGCCTATTCGCTGCAGATCTTCCTGCATTTCGCTGCAATTTTCTAATGCTGCAACTTCTCTGTATACTACAGCATCATCCGCGAAAAGCTTAGACTAGCTTAGTGCCCGCTGCTTCGCTCGCCTAGTCTGTATGGCCTGCAGAGATTTCTTTTGTTTTCATTTAATCGCATTGCACAAATTACAACTTCTCCTAAGCTTTTCATGCTAATTAAGGCCGTAGAAGCATGGTCTTTTCCCAATGTACTTCTGATCAAAAAGCGATTCTGGTAGCTAGAGTCCTAAGGTTTTGTTAATCATGCCTTTACCGTTCTTGTGGAGATAATTCCATAGCAACTTTCATGCCCTAACAAATTTTTCCTAATAGCTAACCGAGAAGTGAAATACCAATTTTCTTAAATATAGCTTTAATTTTTTTTAATGTAAAGAAATATTTTCTTAAAAATGTTCATCCCTTTGAGACCTATTTTATATAGCTATAAGACAGCCGCTAAACTGTTTATGATACGTGGGCGAACAGCACGCGCCAAATGCGAACGTTATTCTTTCTTCTGTGTTACAAAATTCTCCATTCTCTACTACGTAAAGGGAAGTCATGTACGTTGAGAACAGGAACATTTATTGGAAATGAAAAGGATAAGTAAACTCGTCGCTGTGACAGATAACAACGGAATAATAATATTGAAAACTAGAAACCACAGAGTCTAATAGTGTCTCTCTTAACGCGTGGAACAAGCGCGCGCGTCAGCGACCACAGAGTCTAATAGTGTCTCTCTTAACACGTGGAACAAGCGCGCGCGTCAGCGGCATAGGCAGTGAGCTCACGAACTTCTTTGACATCTTTGACATAACTTCGCGGTCAGCTGACCGCTCTGCGGAACGAGCGAGCAATCTGCGCCGTCGCCGCATCAGCCCCCCCCCCCCCCCCCCCCCCAGCGTAGAAGCGGAGCGTCGTCAGCTTCCATCAGCCCTGATGCCACCGAAAAATCTTGATGGGAAATGGACGTGCCGGCAGTTGAGGCACCGGCGGTTCATCAGACGGTGGTATGATCGTAGAAGGTGGGGAAGGCAGCTGGCTGGTCGTATAAGGCCGGGGTACATCATAGGAGTCATCGGATACAAACGTGGGCTTGACACAATCAATGGATACAATGCTGTGTTTGCGCTTTAGCAGGATGTCCATTGTTTTATCCGCACGGGCGAGGACTCGATGAGGTCCAGCATATGGTAGTGTGACAGGTGCTTTAACTCCATCTTGTCGAAGCATGACATGAGAGTTGTTTGTTAATTATTTATGCACAAATGAAGGATGTGAACCATGTCGTGACGCCAGTTGAGGTCGCATTTGAGCGATTTATTCTCTGAGTCGAGTTATTAATTCTGGTTGACGTAAAAGGTCTCACGACGACGTTCTTGACTCAACATTTTTCCCCTGGTAGACGGAATCTCTTTCCATAAACGAGCTCTGCAAGTGGCACATCGAGGTCTGGTTTGTGTACTGTTCTTAGGCCGAGAAGTACGAGTGGTAAGGCCGTCGTTCGACGCGCATCGTAGCACATGAGTGCTGCTTTCAAGGAGCAGTGCCAGTGTTCCACCATCCCATTGCTGGCAGGATGATAGCTTGTGGTCAGATGGTGCGTTGCGCCACAAAATTTGCCTATCTGCGCGAAAAGTTCAAACTAGCGCCCTCTGTCAATTGTTATATGTAGCAGACAACCAAATCGCGCAACCCATTGCGTCATAAATGCTGCTGCCAGGATTGCGTTAACTACAACGATCATGTAATGCTGTTTCTCTGAGTGTTAATGCCAAGATTACTGTGATCGGCGCGGCATAAACATCTCTGTTACTATTGTAAATTACAATGTGTGGCCGATTTTGCGCTCTCTATTGTTCTGGCGCCCTTCTGTTAGCCTCTCGAACTATCACATTCTATCTTGTCAGGCATTTTAGTTCTAGTGAGTTCTATTTCTTAATATTGTCATTATTCCATGTGTCTTATAACATTTCATGCATCGCAATTACTGCAATATTATTATTTTCCACGATAATTTCCTCTGCTGATAAGCATTCTAATTTCTAAACAGGACTAAACTTGGTAAACGATAACTAATTTTCGCAGTAAGTTGGCAAATTCCATTGTATTTTCTTTGCAGAAGATGTCTGCCATGAAACTTGTAAATGTACGAAACAATTTTTCTAATTAATAATCAGCATTATTGTAAAACTAAAAACGGGATGGTTTTCACAAAATTATTTATTGGTTAGATTTCCAGAGTCTCAGATATTCTATATTTCATCGTTAGTCGACTCCTGGATACTAATAAGAAAGAATATATTTATCTTAACGAAGTTTTACCCTGCTCTTTAAAAGCTAGCCGGTATACCAGCCAAAAAACATATTTAACACTGAATGAGTTCTTCCAGAACTTCGCTACAGAAACAACAAAAGGTAAATTTCATGCTACTAACTTAACTTACAAAAGTTACTATTTACTGTCAATAGAGTCATCTCAATTATAAAATATTCTCTCTATTTAACAAGATTTAACATTCTTTCAAGTAAAATATAAAAAGTAGGTTATATTTTAGTGGCGCACAACTCTATGGTCATGATTTATAGTATATCTTGTAATTTTGTGAAAACCAAATTTCTCTATATCTAATATGAAAATTTTATTCTTTTTCATACTACAGTTTGATGTACTCCATTACGAGCTGCTGTAATCCTCAACTCCACGTATTCTAAACCAAAAAGTAACGAATAAGGTAACGTCACACAAATGATTTTTTTTAGTTTTGCTCTTTGAAGTTCGTAGCTTTTTCTTCAGAAAAAATTTCCTTTGATGCTCAGTAAAAGTCAAATCGTATTTAGAAGTAGTAGTAATCAGTGAATTTTGGAAGGGAGTGCTACGGAGAATCAAAATTTTCAAAAGCGACGCAAAATTGTTTTTCCGTGTGCAAAAGGGAACGCGAAATGGCTGACTTGGCCGAGCACTGATAAATGAACGTCGCATCGAGGAAAATTAGTTTATTCATTCTTGTGAATTATTATTGCTGTGATTATTTTGTGTTAATTTTAAGAGCAAATTTCCGTGTGAAGATTTTTCTGACTTTGAATAATTTTTAGTTATGGTGAAAGTAAGAACGGTTAATATTGATGGCGAAGCAGAAAATGATAATGATTCTTTCATAGATCTGATCTTCGACCCATTAAAAAACCCACTACTTGATTCGAACATGGCAGCGAATTTAGATAACGCACGGCCAAATGCCCACGCTACTACTGGCGCCGAGTAGAGCGTACGAGAGACAGACAAAGACGCAAACTCAGCCGGAACGGTTGCAAGCATTTCGCTAGACCCGCTTACCACTTTCTTACAAAAACCTGACATGCACGATAGCGATCAGAAAGAGCACGATCGCGAAATTAGAGTCGAACTAGGCACAATTAAACCCGAGCTAATTATGAAGGCAGCTTACGCTCCAATTTTAAATCAAGTCACGAAACTTGAAACTGATGTGAGCGAGTTGAAAACTTCTCACGATGAAGTAAAGACGAATGTGGAAATTTTAACTTCTGCAGTCGTCAACATTAAGCTCAACAACCAGAAAATCCTGGAAGAACAATTAGAAAGTCACAGAAAACAATTAAATAAAGGCATATCCAATTGGGTAACGGACAAGGAATCTGAAATTGATTCTAAAATAAATGTAGCAGTCAACAATGCTGTGCAGCGCGTACGCGCAGAGATGTGTTCCGGCGCGGAAGCAAATTACGATGAAGTATTTACAATTTGTACAGAAACCAGATGGCAATTATAAGAGTCGAGGGGTATGAAAGGGAAGCAGTGGTTGGGAAGGGAGTGAGACAGGGTTGTAGCCTATCCCCTATGTTTTCAATCTGTATATTGAGCAAGCAATAAAGGAAACAAAAGAAAATTTCGGAGTAGGTATTCAAATTCATGGAGAAGAAACAAAAACCTTGAGGTTCGCCGATGACATTGTAATTCTGTCAGAGGCAGCAAAGGACTTGGAAGATCAGTTGAACGGAATGGACAGTGTCTTGAAAGGAGGGTATATGACGAACATCAACAAAAGCAAAACGAGGATAATGGAATGTAGTCGAATTAAGTTGGGTGATGCTGAGGGAATTAGATTAGGAAATGAGACACTTAAAGTAGTAAAGGAGGTTTGCTATTTGGGGAGCAAAATAACTGATGATGGTCGAAGTAGAGAGGATATAAAATGTAGACTGCCAATGGCAAGGAAAGCGTTTCTGAAGAACAAAAATTTGTTAACATCGAGTATTGATTTAAATGTCAGGAAGTCGTTTCTGAAAGTATTTCTATGGAGTGTAGCCATGTATGGAAGTGAAACATGGACGATAACTAGTTTGGACAAGAAGAGAATAGAAGCTTTCGAAATGTGGTGCTACAGGAGAAAGCTGAAGATTAGATGGGTAGATCACATAACTAATGAGGAGGTATTGAATAGAATTGGGGAGAAGAGGAGCTTGTGGCACAACTTGACTAGAAGAAGGGATCGGTTGGTGGGACATGTTCTGAGACATCGAGGGATCACCAATTTAGTATTGGAGAGCAGCGTGGAAGGTAAAAATCGTAGAGGGAGACCAAGAGATGAATACACTAAGCAGATTCAGAAAGATGTAGGCTGCAGTAGGTACTGGGAGATGAAGAAGCTTGCACAGGATAGAGTAGCATAGAGAGCTGCATCAAACCAGTCTCAGGACTGAACACCACAACAACAACAACGTAATGTAGCGTACATTCTGATAAAAAGGACTCCGACCAGGAAAATCCTATGTGGAAGCAAGAGATAAACACACGCATAAGGAACCTGGAAAGGGCTATGTCAAGTGATACGAGATCGGAAAATAATTTTCCATCACATTGTGATAATCCTATCACTGACATTAAATCCACTTACGGGAATGAAAAAATATTTGAATCACCCGACATAACGCCCGTCCAAGCTAAAGACGAAAATGAACCGTGTGCTTGCACCACCAAAATAGAACAAAGTTTGTTGAAACAACGTCATTTCCAAACTTTTTACGAAGACAAGAAGTCAGTCCACGCCATTGTCTTCGTACGATCGTTTAAGAACATCTTACCACGATGTTGGACGGAGTATCAGAAGATACAGTTCGTTATGTCGCACATCACAGGTGACGCAGCTTTGTGGTCGAGCGAAACATCAGAAGTATGTGACACATTAGCAGATTTTAAAATAGCGTTTCTTTATAAATACTAGTCCGCGGGTATTCAGGAGCGATTGCGCAAAGAAGTGTATTCTTCAGAATTGTACAACCCCCGTAAGGGAAGCTTGCGGAAATACTTTGAAAGATATATTGCGAAGACGAGGTATTGGTCTGAGCCAATTTCTCACAACGAGGTGTTCCGCATACTGAAGGCAAAACTCCCTATCCACCTAAGAGAAAAGTTGATTAATGTACCGGATGAGGACTTGGAACAGTTTCTGTCCGTGATCGACTCGCTCGATCTCATCCCAGAAGACGTTAAGTCGCCCAGGCTTATTCCAACAACTGCAATAGCTATCACAATAGGGATAACACTAACGTCAATGGCAGTAACAAACAACACCAGAGTAGAAAGAACCAGTAAGCAAAAGTGAACGCGGCTGCCTATAGTCAAAATAGCCACTCAGCAAATGAATCAAACACCAATTACGGAAATAAATGGAATCATAACAACGGTAATCCGACAAATGGTTCCAATAGAAAACTCAAGAATGGTAACGGAAATGGTTACCATTATTCCAACCATGATAGGAAAACACCATGGAAAAAACAGTCGGGAAATTCCTGGAATAATAGCAGTAATGTACCTCTCCAGCAAGGGGCAGATGACAGGAACAAACGCAGTCAGCGAAATCCTAATCATGGAAATGGTTGGCCCAACCAGCAGCCAATTTTATGGTTTGGGAATCCAACGCAAAACATGATACAACCCATGCCTGTTATTCCGAGCCCGAATAGTTGCAATAACCGTGACAACAGCTGCCCTACAACAAATCGCGTATGCGAAGTCGTAAAGCAGGATACCAGTCCACAACAGTTACACTAGAAGCGAACGTTCTAAACAGCCTTCCTAGTGCGGCCGTATTCCAAAGTGGAGGCAACTTCAAATCTGACTTGAACACATTGAGGTACAACGACGGTGTGGATATCAGAGAAGAACACAAGAGCCGAACGCATGCAAACATACGGAAGATTATGCTGTGCAAGCTGCAACGAAAGTTTCAATAAATGGTATCAGTGTGGAAGCTATAATAGACACAGAAGCAACAACCAGTGTCATGAATTACGCATTATACAACGAAGTAAATCGCATCTTACTAATAAAAAATTTGTCGGTTTCCTGCATTCTTGGCTGGGAGTTTCTGTGCAGTAGGGACGCAATGATCGATCTACGGGCGGGAAAATGTGTAGTTACAAATAATGGTAAAAGAATTGCACTGCAACTCATTAAAACTCCGAGCGTGCACGACAGATACTGTCGTAACTTTGTTGTAAAATTAGTAGGTCCACGCATACTATATTTTGCGGAACAATTTGAGAAGACAGAATTCCAGCACTCAAATGATTCAGAAGCAGCCATACGCAGTAATCTTGCGACTATCAAAGCGAAAGTATCAGAATCATCCTATCTGGAAAAAAATACAGAAGGAAGAGCTAGCGAATCTCATTCAGGAGTACGCTAATGTTTTTGCAGATAAACCCGGCGTAATAAAAAAACTTTGAGTATGACATGGAAGTTGACCCACATCAGACATTTTGCAGAACATCGTGCGCCGTACCATGGACTAAAAAGGAGACTGTAAAGGCGGAAATTCGTCAAATGTTAGAGTCAAATTGGTGAGAAGGTATTAGGTAAAAACCACCGTAAGTCGTCACGTCTTAAAAGACTGATCAAAAAGTGGCAAAGACTTTTTATTGGACCCTATATAATAAGTGAGATGCCTCACAACGGTAACTATTTGTTAAAACTGCCGTTTACAAATAAAGTTAAAGGGTTATACAACCACATGGACCTGAGAAAGTACTATAATTAATAAGGTGTACATAGGAAAACAAACACTTCCTATACTTCGTGAAGTGAACTTTATTGATGAAATGTGATTCATTTTTATGATGTGTATATAGTGTACATATAACGACCTGTATGTTACTATTGCATTCTATTTTTCAGTACTTAGATTTTAAGTTTGTATTTTTTGAATGGAGTGAAATATGTACTAGTTAGAGAAGTGATTAATCATTTAACAAGCCAAGTCATTTTCTTCAATTTCTTGACGAGATTTCGGTGGGCATTACTTGTCTGTTTTTCATAAAGATAAACTTATAAATTAAAGAAACAAATACATAGATCTTTTGCTTTTATTTCAAAATCAATTATTAGTACTTAAAGAGTTTTGATGGTTCTGATGAACGTTTACATTTTCTATACTCATTTAAACGTAGATTCTCAATTTATAGTGTATGAAATCGACAGGAAGTGCAAAATGGCTAAGCAGGGATGGCTAGAGGACAAATGTAAGAATGTAGAGGCTTATCTCACTAGGGGTAAGATAGATACTGCCTACAGGAAAATTAAAGAGACCTTTGGAGAAAAGAGAACCACTTGTATGAATATCAAGAGCTCAGATGGAAACCCAATTCTAAGCAAAGAAGGGAAAGCAGAAAGGTGGAAGGAGTATATAGAAGGTTTATACAAGGGCGATGTACTTGAGGACAATATTATGAAAATGGAAGAGGATGTAGATGAAGATGAAATGGGAGATATGATAAAGCGTGAAGAGTTTGACAGAGCACTGAAAGACCTAAGTCGAAACAAGGCCCTGGTAGTAGACAACATTCCATTAGAACTACTGACAGCCTTGGGAGAGCCAGTCCTGACCAATTTCTACCATCTGGTGAACAAAATGTATGAGACAGGCGAAATACCCTCAGACTTCAAGAAGAATATAATAATTCCAATCCCAAATAAATCAGGGGTTGACAGATGTGAAAATTACCGAACTACCAGTTTAATAAGTCACGGGTGCAAAATACTAACACGAATTCTTTACATACGAATAGAAAAGCTGGTAGAAGCTGACCTCGGGGAAGATCAGTTTGGATTCCGTGGAAATATTGGAACACGTGAGGCAATACCGACCCTACGGCTTATCTTAGAAGAAAGATTAAGAAAAGGCAAACCTACTTTTCTAGCATTTGTAGACTTAGAGAAAGCTTTTGACAATGTTGGCTGGGATTCTTTCAAATTCTGAAGGTGGCAGGGGTAAAATACAGGGAGAGAAAGGCTATTTACAATTTGTACAGAAACCAGATGGCAGTTACAAGAGTCAAGGGACAGGAAAGAAGCAGTGGTTGGGAAGGGAGTGAGACAGGGGTGTAGCCTCTCCCCGCTGTTATTCAATCTGTCTATTGAGCAAGCAGTAAAGGAAACAATAGAAAAATTCGGAGTAGGTATTCAAATCCATGGAAAAGAAATAAAAACTTTAAGGTTCGCCGATGACATTCTAATCCTGTCAGAGATAGCAAAGGACTTGGAAGAGCAGTTGAACGGAATGGACAGTGTTTGAAAGGAGGATATAAGATGAACGTCAACAAAAGCAAAACGAGGATAATGGAATGTAGTCGAGTTAACTGTGGTGATGCTGAGGGAATTAGATTAGGAAATGAGACACTTAAAGTAGTAAAGAAGTTTTGCTATTTGGGGGGAAAAATAACTGATGATGGTCGAAGTAGAGAGGATATAAAATGTAGATTGGCAATGGCAAGGAAAGCGTTTCTGAAGAAGAGGAATTTGTTAACATCGAGTATAGATTTAAGTGTCAGGAAGTCGTTTCTGAAAGTATTTGTATGGAGTGTAGCCATGTATGGAAGTGAAACATGGACGATAAATAGTTTGGACAAGAAGAGAATAGAAGCTTTCGAAATGTGGTACTACAGAAAACTGCTGAAGATTAGATGGGTAGATCACATAACTAATGAAGATGTATTGAATAGAATTTTGGAGAAGTGGAGTTTGTGGCACAACTTGACTAGAAAAAGGGATCGGTTGGTAGGACATGTTCTAAGGCATCAAGGGATCACCAATTTACTATTGGAGGGCAGCGTGGAGGGTAAAAATCGTAGAGGGAGACCAAGAGATGAATACACTAACAAGGGAACCTCCCCATCGCACCCCCCTCAGATTTAGTTATAAGTTGGCATAGTGGATAGGCCTTGAAAAACTAAAGACAGATCGATCGAGAAAACAGGAAGAAGTTGTGTGGAACTATGAAAAAAAAAAGCAAAATATACAAACTGAGTAGTCCATGCGAACATAGGCAACATCAAGGACAACTTGAGTTCAGCAGCGCCGTGGTCCCGTGGTTAGCGTCGGCAGCTGCGGAACGAGAGGTGTTTGGTTCAAGTCTTCCTTCGAGCGTAAAATTTTATTTTTTATTTTCAGACAATTATCAATGTTCAGGAACTCAGACATATTCAACTTAGCTCTCCAAAATTCCAGGACATGTTCAGATTTGCTTGGACATATGCAGGATTTGACGGTCTACACACGGAAAAATTTGGAAACGTTAAAAACATATGTTTTGACAGAGCACAGGGAAAAGTGTGCGACTGTGAAACTGTTGGATTCATTTGTTGCAGTTTATGTGACAAACTCTTTATGTTTTCATCACTTTTTTTGAAAGTAATTCTCACATCCACAAGAAAACCTAAATCGGGCAATGTAGAATCTTTTTACCCATTCGCCAAGTGTACAAGTTAGGTGGGTCGACAACATAGTCCTGTCATGTGACGCACATGCCCTCACCAGTGTCGTATAGAATATAATCAGACGTGTTTTCCGGTGGAGGAATCGGTTGACCTGTGACTTTGCGATCAAATGTTTTCGGTTCCCATTGGAGAGGCACGTCCTTTCGTCTACTAATCGCACGGTTTTGCGGTGCGGTCGCAAAACACAAACACTAAACTTATTACAGTGAACAGAGACGTCAATGAACGAATGGACAGTTCATAAGTTTGCGAAAACAAAGAAAAACTTTTCACTTGAGGGGAGATTTGAACCAAGGACGTCTCGTTCCGCAGCTGCTCACGCTAACCACGGGACCACGTCGTTCCTGAGTTCAGATTATCCTTGATGTTGCCTATCTTCGCATGGACTACTCAGTTTGTATATTTTGCTTATTTTTTCATAGTTCCACACAACTTCTTCCTGTTTTCTCGATTGATCTGTGTTCAGTTTTTCAAGGCCTATCCACTGTGCCAACTTATAACTAAATCTGAGGGGGGTGCGACGGGGAGGTTCCCTTGTAAGCAGATTCAGAAGGATGTAGGCTGCAGTACTTACTGGGAGATGAAGTAGCTTGCACAGGATAGAGTAGCATGGAGAGCTGCATCAAACCAGTCTCAGGACTGAAGACCACAACAACAACAGTTCTAAGTATGCTTTTTATTTGTCTTAGGATCAGAATATACACACATATCACATATCACATATGTATGTGATAGCCAATTGGCTTTTCGATCTTTATTTTTGCTTTCCGCCAGTAGGTATAAAGCCGCGAGTTTTTTTCTTTGACTGAGCAATGGAAACTTCATTTGTGTGAGTAAAGTTATGCTTTCTCACGTATATATGTAAATGAGTGTAATGCTCAAATGACTGAATTTTGTAAACCTCTTGTGTGAAATTCATGTTAGTTCTGGACAGTAATGATGGTATAATGATCAATATTTGTTACTGTGAAACTTAGCGATGAGACCTCCATCGTGTGGGTAAATTTTGTGCACAGCAAGGGACTTTAACGTGGACTGTGTTAAATAAACTTTCAGTGGAAGTTATATGGGACAAACCACGATGAATGCGTCAACAGGGTCTGCCACCATAAAGCATGTTGGCGTATTTTTCTATGGACAAACGTTGTGATCCATGAGAACTTTACAATACGGCAAAGTTTATCACAACTAACTGTGTATTGTGTTATAAACGTTTAGGACTTATGAACAGTGTAATCACGCTTGGTTTTGTGTGGTGACATTTCTCCATACATTGGTACGTGTAAACTGTATGAAGTGCTTGTTTCAGTGAACAAGGACTGTATGAAAACCAGATATTAATCTCCGAATCATGTACGTTAGTGTGACGAACCAAAGACAAGTACGATCATTGGACAGAATCAGTACCGGATTTGCAATTTCGATCTACTTGTGAAAGACTGTGTTCCGTAAGTGCATCGGAACACTGAGTCGACGTTTTTGCTTCGGCATGAACATTCACAATCAGCCGCGGTCTGCGTCAAGATAACCATTGTTGACAAATTACCGCAGCGGCGCGCGGTATAAACAAATTTTCACCGAACCGCTTATAGTGCAGCTCGGTGCGTAACGTCAGTCTGTCGCGCCCCGCGTAACTTAAAATGCACGCGAGGATGACAAAGTTCAGGACTCTGGATTTGTTTAATCAGCAGACTTACCTTACAGGACACTAACATCTGAAAATACAGCTTTTATAATATGTACCCGACCTATTTCATGTACATCGCTACCGAGCTGACATCCCTCCTTAATGGGCTGCGATGCGGAGAAGTGCAAGAGTTCCAGTCCATTCCGAAGGAAGGAAGGAAGGAAGGAAGAAAGGTTGCAGTCGGAGGCCGAGCGTGGATTGCAGCCATCACCACCCATCCGGGGGGCAAATCCATCTTTAGTACCTTTATATGTAGGTCCCCGGACGACGATTCTACACTTCATAGCCTTGGTATCAGCACTGCTATCAACATCCTAATTCAACCAACGGGCATGCTTTGCATTATGTAGAACCATTCTAAAAATCAAACCACATCTAACTATAAGGCTGTACTTAAAGTAAACTAACACCTAACGCAAAAATACACACGCAGTAAAATTCACGAAAGCATTTATTTGACAGAAAATATTTACTGCAACAAGTATCTTGTATAACAGTAACACCGATTCTAATAATGTTCCTGCATTGTATAAAATACAGGAAATATTTAAATTTTCTTTCTTGAGCCGTAATAAACTGTCACATATGTTACTATTTAACAATACTAAACTGAAATAATTTAGAATATTACCTACGTTAACTTCAAATTTATCCGAGATATTCGCGAGTACAAAAATGTATTTAACATCTTATACAGTTTTATCGTAATGAAATATTTACTATAAAGATTTTCTTTATTGCAATAACAATTCGATTATCCTAATGTGAAGTGTATATGATTCATCTATAAGATACATAATACTTGAATTATTTGCAGCTTTAACCAAACTAAGACTGTTGTATCATGCGGCGATAGGAAAATGTTTAAATTTGTTGAGGAAGCAGAACATTGTATATGACATCTGTGCTTCCGAAATATTATGTAACTATTATAACCACCGTAGTAGAGAACCTGTTGGTTTTATTTAAAATAACTAAGTAAATTATTGGATTATATAATTTTTTAACCAAGATGGAATCCATAATGAAAAATGTAAACTATCTTTGTGAGATGTGTGTTCCTCGGCTCACGGGGACTGTTTTATTTATTTATTTTTTTTCTCGTATCCGGTTTTGTTCCCCCTCTGCCAAATGGGTAAGCCCATCCTGATAACAAAACCGGCAAGTTAATATGAGGACACACATAGTAGGAATGAGCAGCCAATGAAGGTTCGTACGAATAAGTGACCAGAGACATGTATACCCGAAAAGAATTTGTAATCGTCTATACTAGGACATGTTATTTTAGAATTTAAATTACAAATATAATTTTAAAATACCAGTCCATGGGGCGATGTGAAATAACGCACCCGTGACCCGGCAGAAATAATTAATTATTTATGCTAAGGAATGCTATATTTTACGTTAACTACAGCGATCATGTAACGCTGATTGTCTGAGTGTTAATGCCAAGATTACTGTGATCGGCGCGTCATTAACATCTCTGTTACTACTGTAAACTACGATGCGTGACCGATTTTGCGCTCTGTTGTTCTAGCGCCCTTCTGTTAGCCTCTCGAACCATCAGATTCTATCCTGTCAGACATTTTTAGTTCTAGTGAGTTCTATTTCTTAATATTGTAATTATTCCTTGTGTCTTATGACATATCATGCATCGCAATTACTGCGATATTATTATTTTCCACGATGATTTCCTCTGCTGATGAGCATTCTAATTTCTAAACAGGACTAAACTTGGTAAACGATAACTAATTTTCGCCATAAGTTGGCAAATTCCATTGTATTTTCTTTGCAGAAGATGTCTGCCATGAAACTTGTAAATGTACGAAACAATTTTTCTAATTAATAATCAGCATTATTGTAAAACTAAAAACGGGATGGTTTTCACAAAATTATTTATTGGTTAGATTTCCAGAGTCTCAGATATTCTACGAGGGCCAAGTTAAATAAAAATATTTTAATATATGCATCTTACAACTACATCTTTGCACTATTTTTCTACATAGTCTCCATAGCGATTGAGGCACTTATCGTATCTCTTCACAAGCTTTGAAATTCCTTCTGCATAAAAATCACCCGCTTGTGCCTGGAGCCAGCCTGTGACCGCATCTTTGAGCTCTTCGTCGTCATCAAACCGCTGTGACCCGAGCCATTTCTTCAAATGCATGAAGAGGTGATAATCACTTGGCGCCAGGTCTGGGCTGTAAGGTGGATGGTTGATAACGTCCCACTTGAAGGACTCGAGAAGGGCCGTTGTTCTGCGAGCAGAGTGAGGACGGGCGTTATCGTGCAAAAAAACGATACCGGAAGTCAGCATAGCACGGCGTTTGTTCTGTATAGCCCGTCGTAACTTTTTTATTGTTTCACAGTACACGTCTTGATTAATGGTCGTACCACGTTCCATGAATTCAACCAACAACACCCATTTGGCATCCCAAAACACCGTTGCCATCAGTTTTCTGGCAGAAAAATCTTGCGAGGCTTTTCTTGGTTTGGTAGGCGAATTTGAATGTGCCCACATCTTTGATTGTTCTTTTGTCTCAGGGTTCACGTACTTAATCCAGGTTTCGTCACCGGTCACGATTCTGTTTAACAACGGTTCTCCTTCGTCCTCATAACGTGACAGAAAGTCTAATGCAGAGGCCATTCTTTGAGTTTTGTGGTGGTCGGTAAGAATTTTGGGCACCCATCGTGCACAGAACTTACGGTAACCCAATCTTGCTGTCACTATCTCGTACAAGAGAGTCTTAGAAATCTGTGGAAAACCAGTAGACAACTCCGACATTGAGAAACGTCGATTTTCACGAACTTTTGCATCAACTGTCTGAACGAGTTCGTCAGTCACCAATGATGGTCTACCACTCCTCTCTTCATCATGAACGTTTTCTCGTCCACTTTTAAATAAACGTACCCATTCACGGACAACTCCTTCACTCATAACTCTTGGTCCGTACACGGCACAAAGCTCACGATGAATTGCTGCAGAATATCCTTTGGCTGTAAAAAACCTTATGACAGCACGCACTTCACATTTGGCGGGGTTTTCTATTGCAGCACACATTTCAAACTGCCACAAAAACTAAACTAGCGCAGGTACGACGTTCACTCGACCACGGATTGATGCCGACTGACCTGTTGAGTGCGTGAACGCACAGATGGCGTCGCTACTCCCCCCACAACCCGCACTGTGACCAATCGGAGGTTACTTTCTGAACCGCCCTCGTATATTTCATCGTTAGTCGACCCCACTTCTGGATACTAATAAGAAAGAATATTTATCTTAACGAAGTTTTACCCTGCTCTTTAAAAGCTAGCCGGTATACCAGCCAAAAAACATATTTAACACTGAATGACTTCTTCCAGAACATCGCTACAGAAACTACAAAACGTAACGTTCATTTTACTAACTTAACTTATAAAAGTTACTATTTACTGTCAATAGAAGTCATCTCAATTATAAAATATTCTCTCTATTTAACAAGATTTAACATTCTTTCAAGTAAAATATACATAGTAAGTTATATTTTAATGGGCAGTTTCTTCCTGTGGAAGTGTCACAATAGAGTTGCATGCTTGCTTTAGGTACATTGAGCAGTTTGAGCTGTAGGCCAGTCTATGTATCATGCAGAAGGTTAGATCTCTTGATCGGTCTGGTGCACATGAACTAGGCGTGAACATCGACAGTCTCCATGACTGTGCTAATTCGAGACAAGCAGTGAACCACCACGTCACTCAGGCATGAGACATGTTGTATGTCAGTCGACATTTGCGCTACGTATTCCAGCTGGCTAACAGCTTGGTGAACACTTGTTGTTTTGCCGGAAGGTATGTATGAGTGGCTTGTCATCGGAATATATGGTAAAGGTTCTTGCTTCCAGTTGGGTGCAGAAGTATTTTACTGCTGCATACGTGGCTAACAACTATCATACGCACTTCATCTTTGATGCGCTGCGTCAGTTTACACGTAATGAAGCACGTGGCTGACGTGTCGCAGACTCGTCGCTTTTCGGTGGTCTAGCGGTTCTAGGCGCGGAGTCCGGAACCGCGCGACTGCTACGGTCGCAGGTTCGAATCCTGCCTCGGGCATGGATGTGTGTGATGTCCTTAGGTTAGTTAGGTTTAACTAGTTCGAAGTTCTAGGGGACTGATGACCACAGATGTTAAGTCCCATAGTGCTCAGAGCCATTTGAACCATTTGAACTCGTTGCTCAAAGGCTGCTCCGAATGCTGTTTGACTGGCGTCTACAACTAATGCCAGGGACGCATTTGTGGTAGGACGTGCGAGGAGCTGCCTCGAATGCGTGGATCATTGTTGGCGTCCAGTGCAGTACTGCTTTGCCCTTCGCCTTGGGACCTGATAGCGCAGCTGTGAGTGATTCCTGCACTTCAACGGCATGTGGCAGACGGCATCGATAAAAACTGAGCACGCCAAGGGATCTCCGCATCTCTTTCGATGTAGCCAGTCTTGGAATATTTAATACGACCTGGGCTTTCTCTGGTAGTGGGCAAGAGCCTTCTGACGACATGCAGTGTCCCAAGAAAGTCACCTCTGGTTGACCACACACACACTTCGACACGTTTAGGACGATGCTGTAAGTCGCGAGACCTTCGAAAACCTTAGTAACGTGCTGCTGATGTAATTCTGGCGTTTCTGAAATGAGGACATCATCGAGTTAAGCAAAACAATGTGGCAATCCTCGTAGTACAGAATCGATTAATGTGTGCAAAGTTTGTGTCGCATTCCTGAGGCTAAAAGTCATAAACAGGCTCTCAAATATAACAAAAGGTGTAATCATTGCCGTCTTGGGAATTTCTTTCTCAGCCACAGGAATCTGCGTGTACACTGTTCTTTGGGGACTAGATGCAGTGAAATTGACTTTGCAGCAGCCGCGCGGGGTAACCGTGTGGTCTCAGGCTCCTTGCCATGGTTCGCCCCCCCCCCCCCCCCCCCCCGTCGGAAGTTCGAGTCCTCCCTCGGTCGTGTGTGTGTGTGTGTGTGTGTGTGTGTGCGTTTTGTCCTTTTGTCCTTAGCATAACTTAGTTTAAGTTAGATTAAGTAGTGTGTAAGATCAGGGACCGATGACGTCAGCAGTTCGGTCCCACAGGATCTCACCACAAATTTCCATTTTCATTCAAACTCAGCCTTCGCTGTGGCATATCTGTCTGAGGCAAACCGCCAGGGCCTACACGAAACGGGGGGACCTGCAGCGGTATTAATATAATGAATAGTGTTGTGGCATATCTGCTGCGTGGCCCCGGGAGGCCTGGTAAGTGTCAGGAACTGGTCGAGTAGCTTGCCGAATTCGCCTGCCGCCACTGGGACAAGCTCGACACCGCGGCTGGCTGCGCGACGTCGATATCCGGTCGCTGACAGCCCGGCGATTGCGCGCCGCAGGCAGGCGTCGGTGGTCGTGCAGCAGGTGGTAGTGGACGAGCAGGTCCGCTCCGGTGATCGCTTCCGCTACGTCGGCGACGACGAATTTCCGTGTTATTGCACGATGCAGTCCCAGGTCTAATTCCATGAACTGTGTGCTGCGTGTTCGAATATCGCAAGTGTTGGCCGCTGTCAGCTTGAAGGCGGTGATCGGACGATACTTGTGGGCCTTGTCCCTAGGCTTAAATCTTAGCCGGTATCTATCAAGAATGTGCGACTTACGGTCGGTGAGATACAGGCGGGTATAGGGACAGACAGGCACATCCACTTCTACTTGGTGCTTAACATTTCCGTATTCACAAGGAGCGTTGTACTTACGGGCTTGATCCTCCAATCGTTGATGATACCAGCGTATAGTCGTGACTTGGGCATCATCGCGTAGGAACGCGTTGTGACTGGAGCGGCTCTGCGATCGCCGTTGGTAATTACTTTTAGAGCTGCGATCAGCGAGGAGTTTACAGAGTTGATTAGAAGAGCGTCGTCAATTTTGCTTTTCAAGCCGTCGTTTAATTGTTGCTCCAGTGTCATCCCTTGTCTCGAAAGCTTGTCGCAATCAGATTTTGTTTCTGTTGTTGCGTCGGATCCAGAAGCGGACACAATAGCATCTTGTATCCTGTCAGCCAGCGCGGCCACTTCGTCCAAGGACACCTCGGTTTGAGAGGCAATTATCACTTTCACTTGCGCTGGCTGCCTGTTGCTCCATATTGTGCATGGTAGTGCATCTGGTGCGATGGGAGTGTCCTTAAGTGACGTAAGTATTGTGAGGGCATCTCGTCATCGAGGCCTCCTTGGGCGGGTACCTATCGTACACTCTTCTCTTGAGAGGCAGACACTCGGCTAGTTCTGACTTCACTTTAGAATACGCGTCCGCGTCTGGTGGTGCCGTTATTATCTCTTGTTCTGCCGCGAACCTGTGGCCAAGTTGACTTACCACCAGGGCTAATTTACTGGCGTCCACCGTTACACCAGGACATAAAAAAAAACTTTATTCCAGTTGTGCAAACCAGAGAATTGGATTGGTAGGCCAGAAAGGCGGAAGTCATGCAGTCAGTCTTGATGTGTTACGTATTTCTTCAATCGGCATTTTTGTTAGGATTAGGACTTGAAATTACGGCAACGACACGTGTTTAACGAACAACTTTATTCGTAAAAGGATCTCACACTGAACAAGGAACACACACAGACAAAGAACACACACTGCTAGGAGAACTGTGTACATAACAACATCTGTGGACACCAACGATATTACGTGGCGGTAAAATTTGAATCTCAACAATTTTATTACTGCAAATCGATGTTTTCTCGTCGCAAACTGTTCGTCTGGGCCACGATCACCTCGAGGTCACCACTGACGCTAATCTTATAGCGCTATAAGACAGCCCCTTAACTGCATGTGATACGCGGGCGTACAGCACACGGCAAATGGGAGCGTTATTCTTTCTTCCGTATTACAGAACTCTCCGCTCTCAACTAAGTAAAGGAAAGTCGTATACGTTGATAGCAGGATCATTTATTGGAAATGAAAAGGATAAGTAAACAATGGAATAATAATATTAAAAACTAGAAACCACAGAGTTCAACAATGTCTCTCCTTAGGCAAGGAATAAACGTAAAGCTCTGTATAAAGGAAAGTATGGCGATCCTTTCCCCTGCGTTTGCCGCCGTCTGCGGTTCAGGACTGGCTGAAACCGCGTCACGTGACATTATCAGCCGTTGTGGGTCCAAGCGTTACGTATGAAACATGTGCAGTGTTATGTATCTACGAAGTTTTAAGTGGAACAATGCCTCAGTGCTGTGCTTTTGGCTATTCGTTTCGAGGCGAGAAAGGGAGGAAAACTGTACAGAATTCCTTCGGAAGGGAGAGATGCAACAAGAAGCTAATATTAGTCGCAATGGTAAAGGTTGCAGGAACTCGACTTTTTGTCTTTGTCTCATTTTTACATTTCTGTTGTTTAGTTTCCAATCCATTCGAATAGGAAAAAAGTCAGAAGAGCTAATAGGATGGTTTAATGGTAATTTAATTACATAACAGAAATCTTAGAGATAAAACTGCCACTGTTAGCACATAAAACGAAAAATAGTGAGTGGTACCGTATAAAATTATTATGATTGGTAAAAAGTTTTGACCAGATTGACTGTACAGTATGGTTTAAACTTATATTGTACTTTGTTCTACATGATATAATGTACAAAAAAATGCACTAGGCAAATGCCGAACTAACGACCTTTCATTCAGTACCCATTACCGTTATGAGGAGACTATTATTACTGTTGCAACCTGGACACTACTTTACATTGTATTAATACGAATACAGTTGTTACTGTTTCCTACAGCCTCCTTTTGATCGTAGGCCTAGTTTTATTCGAACACATTTTAAAAACATTGTATTCTCTTCTACTATCGTAACCATTCACCTAATGTCGTAGAACAGTTTGCAGACAAAATTTTATGGGATGGATCTGAAAAAAATATGAAGCATGCGTACTCATTTAGGCACGTTTATCATTTCGATTTCCTAACGTACCGCTCATATATACAGGGCTATTACAAATGATTGAAGCGATTTCATAAATTCACTGTAGCTCCATTCATTGACATATGGTCACGACACACTACAGATATGTAGAAAAAGTTTTGTTCGGCTGAAGCCGCACTTCAAGTTTCTGCCGCCAGAGCGCTCGAGAGCGCAGTGAGACAAAATGGCGACGGGAGCCGAGAAAGCGTATGTCGTGCTTGAATTGCACTCACATCAGTCAGTCATAACAGTGCAACGACACTTCAGGACGAAGTTCAACAAAGATCCACCAACTGCTAACTCTATTCGGCGATGGTATGCGCAGTTTAAAACTTCTGGATGCCTCTCTAAGGGGAAATCAACGGGTCGGCCTGCAGTGAGCGAGGAAACGGTTGAAAGCGTGCGGGCAAGTTTCACGCGTAGCCCGCGGAAGTCGCCAAATAAAGCAAGCAGGGAGCTAAACGTACCACAGCCAACGGCTTGGAAAATCTTACGGAAAAGGCTAAAGCAGAAGCCTTACCGTTTACAATTGCTGCAAGCCCTGACACCCGATGACAAAGTCAAACGCTTTGAATTTTCGGCGCAGTTGCAACAGCTCATGGAAGACGATGCGTTCAGTGCGAAACTTGTTTTCAGTGATGAAGCAACATTTTTTCTTAATGGTGAAGTGAACAGACACAATGTGCGAATCTGGGCGGAAGAGAATCCTCACGCATTCGTGCAGCAAATTCGCAATTCACCAAAAGTTAATGTGTTTTGTGCAATCTCACGGTTTAAAGTTTACGGCCCCTTTTTCTTCTGCGAAAAAAACGTTACAGGACATGTGTATCTGGACATGCTGGAAAATTGGCTCATGCCACAACTGGAGACCGACAGCGCCGACTTCATCTTTCAACAGGATGGTGCTCCACCGCACTTCCATCATGATGTTCGGCATTTCTTAAACAGGAGATTGGAAAACAGATGGATCGGTCGTGGTGGAGATCATCATCAGCAATTCATGTCATGGCCTCCACGCTCTCCCGACTTAACCCCATGCGATTTCTTTCTGTGGGGTTATGTGAAAGATTCAGTGTTTAAACCTCCTCTACCTAGGAACGTGCCAGAACTGCGAGCTCGCATCAACGATGCTTTCGAACTCATTGATGGGGACATGCTGCGCCAAGTGTGGGAGGAACTTGATTATCGGCTTGATGTCTGCCGAATCACTAAAGGGGCACATATCGAACATTTGTGAATGCCTAAAGAAACTTTTTGAGTTTTTGTATGTGTGTAACAAAGCATTGTGAAAATATCTCAAATAATAAAGTTATTGTAGAGCTGTGAAATCGCTTCAATCATTTGTAATAACCCTGTATATATGAATCCAATGCTTTATATCGTATAGCAAATTGGGCGAATTTTCGTAGTACCGAGTAGCAAGAACAAGAAGTAAGTCGATATAGAGCTTTAAATTAGTGATGGATTTTTCCTTGCACTTGCGAACTAATATTGGTTCCCTTTCGTCCTGCTGACTATTGGATAGGATCAATTTAACGCTAATTACGAAAACAGGTGTTCAAACTCGATACCGCAACAAGAACTGCGAAATCTGCTTTCGCTATTGCCCTAAGGGAGAGACAGTGTACAGCACACAAGGACTCTGAAGGCACCGGGAGAGTCGGAGCATATGGCGCAACTGAAAAGCCGGTGTCGCCGGATGTACTGCATGACGTGGTGCAAGGCAGAGAACTCTGCTGTAAATTCTGAGCAATGTTCCAGAAGCCGATACCGAAAATCGTTGGTGCCAATGACGAAGGCACACCCGACTCTATGGTCGATCCGAGAGCCATCAGTATACACAAATGTACTATCGCGACGTTCCGTGTGAAGGTCATGAAACTTATAGTGATAGAGCAAGGCTGGAGTAGAGAGAGTCCTTAGGAAGCGAATGAAAGCCAAGGTGAACACAGGCCGCAGCATGAAGCCAATGTGGTGAAGGGTTCACACCCATTGGGAAAGTGGCAGGTAGCGTGAAGTTAAGCTGCTGGAGCAAGAGCTGAAAGCGAACTACTGTGGTAACAGAGAAGGAGGACACACCCCATACTGGCGATCAAAGGAGCCATCGAAGGAAGTGCAGGCTGCATGGCCAGGCATGGCAGACAAACAGCATCATGCGTTTCTGCTAAGGGGAAAGTCACAGCAGTATGATAGTTTGGTAGCTTCTGCTTACAGACTCTCAACCAGACTAGTGTAAAAGGCGCCAAATGGCCAAATGGATGCCACGACGGTGCGTAGTATTGAGATGGCATAAGAGATGCATAAACGAAACACCCATAGTCTTGTTTTGAATGAGCAAGGGTCTGGTACAAACGGAGGATGGTGGTCCCATCTCTTCCCCAGAAAGTACCGTTGAGAACATGTAGGACATTGAGGGGACCATGTACAGCAGGCAGCCAGGTAAGACACGTGGAAGGGCCGATAAAGTTTCTTATCGAGCATGAGCCCCCAGGAATTTCGTAGTTTCAATGAATGGAAGAGCAACAGGCCCAAGATGTAAAGATTGTGGACGAAATCAATTGCGCCCCCAAAAATGCATACGAAAGGTTTTGTCAGTAGAAAAGCGAAAGCCATTGCTGATGCTCCATGAGTAAAGATGATCGATACCATCAACAAAAAGGGAGCTGGAGATGCCCAGCAGGAGACAGGCCATAATAGGATTAATGGCAATAGCAAAGAGGACGACGCTTAGGATTGAACCCTGAGGTACACCGTTTCCCTGACAAGGCAGAACCTACAGGTACCTCGAAAGCTCAGTCTTTTAAAAATTCCTGAAGGAAACGCGTATGCGACCACAGAAGCCCCATGTGTAGAGAGAACAGGGAATACTAGTCCTCTAGCAGGTGTCATAGGCTTTCTCCAAATCGAAAAACACGGCCACAGGCCGGTATTTCCGCAGAAAATCTTTCATGATATGGTTTGACAAAGTGACAAGATGGTCAATTGCAGAATGGCGCGATCGAAAACCACACTGTGCTGTGGTTAGTAAAATGCGAGACTCGAGCCACCATACCAGCTGGGCACAAATCATATGTTCCATCACCTTGCAAACACAGCTGGTGAAACGGGGTGACAGCTAGAAGGAAGGTTTTTGTCCTTACTGGGCTTAGGTATGGGTATGACAGCCGCTTCATGCCAGCATCTGGGATATGTGCCCTCTGTCCGGATGCGATTGTATGTATGAAGGAGAAAGTGCTTGCCCATAAGAGAAAGTTTCTGCAACATCTGAGAAAAATCTGAGAGTGAACATCATCCAGTCCTGGGGCGGAGGATCGGGATGAAGTGAGAGCATGATCTAGCTCCCTCATAGCAAAGGCAGCATTGAAGCACTCACGATTCTGAGAAGAGATGGGTATCATCCGAGCCTTTACCACTCGTTTCCAATGGAGGGAGGCAGGGTGATAGTGGATGGAGCTCGAAATCTCTGCAAAACAGCGACCCAAGGTGCTGGAGATAGCAACAGGGTCCACTAATACTTCATCTGCTACTGTCAGGCTGCAAATTGTGCAATGGACATTGGTCCCATACAGCCGTTGGCGGTTTGCCCACACAATGGAAGAAGGAATGGAACAATTAAAAGAACTAGTAACGGAAATCCAGGTAGCTTTTTTTTTCCTTGCTATCCCAAAGAACTCGACAAAACTGTGCATGCAAAAGTTTACAATGAATGCAGTTTCCCAGTGTAGGAGAGCAGGTCTGTGCATCAATTGTGTCGTAGCAAGCCTCAGTCCACCAACAGACTGAGACATGGCGTGGTAAGGAGGAAGTACGAGGAATGGAACATTCTGCAGTGGTAAAGATAACGTTTGTAAGGTATTCTACCAAGTCATCACAACTGAGGAAATGTTTGTCAGAGGTCGCCATGGAGGAGTAAAGCCTCCACTCATCCTTAGAAACTGCCATCTGAGTGTGCACGTAAGTGGGTTAGGAGTCAGCAAACAAATAGCACACGGGATATGGTCGCTCAAGTACATGTCAGAGATAACAGACCACTCAAGATGATGGGCACGCTGGGCAGTGCAGAAGGAGAAGCCCAAATGGGAACAGATGTGCATGGTGTCTGAAAGGAACGAGGGTGCTCTCATGTTAAGGCATATGAGGTTAAGTTGATTGAAAAGATCAGCCAAGAAGGCTCCTCTTGGAAGGTTCTGGGAGAACCCCAAAGGAGATGTTGCACATTAAAGTCACCAAGCACCAGAAAAGGGTGAGGGAGTTTCCCGATAAGCTGTAGGAAGTCTACCCTGGTGATACCAAATGACAGAGGGATGTAAACAGTACAAAGGGAAAAGGTGAACTGAGGAAGGAAAATGCGGACTTGCAACAGCTAGAAGCTGGGAAGTCAGGGAGATTGATTGACTATGAAAGTCATCCCGGATGAGCAACATGACTCCCCATGAGATGGAATGCTGTTCTCAGAGGAAAGGTCAAAGTGGACTGAGAAGCAATGCGAGAGCTCAAAGCAATCGTGAGGACACGATGTTGTTTCCTGTTGACAGAGAACAAGCAGATTCAGCCGTAAGTCCTCTTTGATAGACGAAGGCTGTGAATGTTCCATTGGAGGAGAGTGATGACGAGGAAAGATGAGGAGAGAAAAAATGAAGGGATGTCACCTCGATGCTGCTGAGTGCCAGCCTTCAAACACTCACTGCTACAGGGCACAGAGGCTGGAGGATCCTGCTCCACGAGATCTACAGAGGCATCAGGATTCTCCTTCTGTCAGCCTGCAGAGACCAGGGCAGGAAAACAGTTGGTGGTGCACACCACCGACACAGAGGTCTACCGGACAAGGGTATCGCGCAGCGAAACTATCAAAGAGGACCTCACAGTCGGTGAAGGAGAAGACTATTTGCCTTTGATTTCTTGGACTCTCTCTGGTTGGCAGAGTTACTCAGATGTTTGTTGAGTAGACGCATGTAAGAAGTCTTCGTGGGAGTATTCCTTCTGTCCTTTCCAGCCTGCCAGTTGTGTAGCAGGTGACTTTGCCCATGAGGCAAAAGTTTGGTGGCTTGTTGCCCATGCTACCGTGACACTGGGCGATTTTACAACCTCGTTGCTGAATTTGAGGTCACATGCCTATGTGGCTATATCCTTCATGGAGCAAAATGTAGCAAGAACAGTAGTGTAACTGCAGGGTTTCCGACTAGCTAACAACTTGCAAGCGACTGGGTAAGGCACTTTTTCTTTCACCCTGATCTCCTGGACTGTCCGCTAATCAAGATACATGGGACAATCTCGGGAGGAGGTGGCATGGCTGCCATTACAATTAATACAGCAAGGAGAAGGAGGCAGACAATCGCCCTCGTGAGTATCCCTACCACAGGTTACACACTTGGCCAGGTGTCAACAGGACATTGGAGTGCAGTTGCAACGATGACACAGGTAAGCACATCGGGTTCGGAATGTACGATCAGACTGTCCATAACTTCATAGCCCGCTTTGATGGAAAAAAAGAGTGTTGTGGGCACTGTGGATATGTACCTGCCTTTTCATCACCCAATGGATTGCAATGACGTCCTGATCAGAGAGGTACATTTGGATTTCTGCCTCCATCATACTATCGAGCAGCCTAGTGTAAATAACACCACAGGGAGAATTCAGCACTTGATTGGCCTCGTCACGAACAGGATAGCCATGACGGAGTGAAGCTGTAAGCAGTTGTTGAGCTTGAGAATTAGAAGTAGTCTCAAAAAGTGAAGTGCCATTTCTTAAACGAGAGCAGGATTTCACAGGCTCAGCAATTGCATCAACACCTTTCTAAATAATACATGGATTTACCATAGCCAAGGACTCCAGAATGTGAAACCACGAGGAACCATGGTGCAGCTGGGAGGGTCTTTGAACCATTAGCCTCATTCCTTTTAAGTTTAGTACACGTTGAAGGTGAAGAAGACGATTAGCGCATTGCGAGAAAACTCCCACAATTCCCAGTGCCTACAATGGCATGCTCACCCATCAGGGGTGCACCCATCTTAAATGATTTTTCACACCTCAGGTCACACCTCGTGAACAGAGGGACGAATCGACAATTTGGGAAGGCAGCAGCTCCGGCAATCACCCCTCCCTGGGTCCATGCCAAAACACAAGGAAGAAAAGGAACTTGAGAGAAGGCAATTCGATTATCTAATAAGCAATGAACGAGTAGTTATCTACAGACAGAAGGATAACAGACAGTGAATATGATTTCTACATGTTACGCACCATCAGATGTGTCCATGGTAAGTCAAAGGATGAAAGATGGAACAATAACCAATATTACTTGTCATCTTGTGCCGAAAAATTACAATTCCAGCATTAACTACACGTACAATTCCCACATGAACTATGTTGATTATTTTCATCGACTGACTATGCTACAGACAGAAAAAACAAGATATGGTGGATGAGATTGCTCTTTTGCTTTGTAGCCTGCTGTGTAACAAATGCACTCATTATGCACAAGGAGACTGAAATGGAGTAGTTCTCCAACAAAGACTGCTGTTGAGAGGTGTACAAAAGTTTGTTCACTCCAAGAATAGTTTCACTGGCTCTTGCTTCATCGTCTGTATTCAAAAATAATTTATCATCTGAGATCAAGGCACACAAGCCTATGTAGATGAAAGTATTCGTCACGAGGAATGGTAAACATCAGCCCATTTACTCATCATCTACATGATGATCAGTTTGCAATTCAAGGAAAACCACATTCCGAACCGTGTGAATGTGCTCAGTTTGCAAAGTATCTATTTTCATGAGGGCAGCAAGAACTGTTTCAGCAGATACTACAGAAATTAAAAGACAGTTACCGTATTTACTCGAATCTAAGCCGCACCTGAAAAATGTTAGGCCGCACCTCCAAATCGAAACAAAGTTGGTCTATTGTAATATGAGACACAATTTAGGTCGAATGAATGACGATACAGCTACAGTAGTTTGGTTCGAGTCGTAAGCTTAGCAGTCAAGCTTTACCAGGTAGCCATTGCTATGCGCCAGTCGCTCCGTCCGTGTTTATACGGATACCCTTCCTTTTTCACGTGCTTCGTCTGGTTTGAATCGGTTGCTTATTTTTCTTTGATCTGATAAGCGCCGTTCTCTTTGTTATAGGTGTTTACGTCACTCTAAGCTGAAAATGCATTATTGTACTGTCATGCATTGTTTGACGCATTCTGATAATGAGTGTTTACGACCTGTCGCCGCTCGCGGCATGGCTTGCTTTTGTACGCACTACCCCCGCTTACAATTAAAAAAATAGAGGAATTGTCTCATTAGCGAAACAATGGCAAGAGACTGGTAGTAGTTGTTACTTACACTGCTGCTTTCTTTGCTAATGATCAACAAGAACCAAATAATAGACTGCGTATGATAGAAGTTCTGAATGAGAGTTTAGCTAAAATTTTTCTCCGTTTGAAGATCTTTGCAGACGCTTCTCGTGTACATTACATTCTGCATAGAAATTAGAGTCATCTTAGGTTTAAAAATCTATCAATTGCCGTGGTTCATTTCTGATTGTATCACTATTCGGCATAAGAATAAAACGAATATAAACATGACATGATATGTATATTCTTCCCCCATTTGCTGTTGTCTCACACTAGTTTCGAAGGTTATTAGGCAGACAGGATTTAAATGAGATAGCAGCAAACACGAAACAATACATGGCAAAATGCTTATATTCGTATTATTCTTATGGTGAAGAGAATACTGCATGTGATTCACAATTCATAAAAGTTCCCATTAGCAACCATGTCTTCTCAAAGGTATGAAAAAATTCAGAACGTAGAGTTGGCCATATTGACAACATCCCAAACAGTCTTGCCAGTCAGATTTTCGTAGTACATTGAAATGCTGCTACATTCGAAGATGAACAATACGAAATTTTTATTTACTTCGTTGGATAATGTATGAAAATGTGGTGGTCGAAACTCGGGGCGGAGAAAAAAGCTCGTGTTCCACCTTTTTTAAAATTTATTTACTGATGCAGAGGTTTTGGCGCCAGTATTTATCATTGTGCCTGCAAAGCATGCCTGTGTAGTGCTACATATATTCGACGGCAGAAGTTAGTTGTGGCGGCACCTACCAATTTTCAGAACTTCCGCGTACTTTGCACTCGATTCTAAACCGCAGGTGGTTTTTTAGATTACAAAAACCGGAAAAAAAGTGTGGCTTAGATTCAAGTAAATACGGTATACCAAAGTTGAATCACCAACTATTGAACTTGCATACTTTGAGACGATGATTAGCTGTGTTAACCACATTTAGTGCTAATATTTTGTTGCTGTTCAGGAGAATTTGTACAAACTTGCTGTATAAAACATATCACAATAATAAAACTGAAGTGCTGCAAGTGGATCTAATTTGAAATATGTAATATTGTTCATGCCCCTCTAGGGTAAATTTTTATGGTCTTTACCTGCTCCTCAAAGAGTTTAAAAGAGTTAAAAATACAATGCTGACCACTAGACTACCAAGCAGCTACAGCACACCACCACCACCACCACCACCACCACCACCACCACCTCGAGCAGAGGGCAATGTTTCCTCCAGAAACTACCATATTCAGCAGTGTCACCAGGTTGTGTAGATGCCAGAACTTAAAATTCTGAAGGGTGGCCAGTTTTATTGACACCTTAGGTGATCGACTCAAGACTTAGCCTCTGCAGCAGCCTGCTGATGGCTAGGTTTTATGTCTAACGGAGTACCAGCTATGAAAACACTCCCTTTTTTGGTGCTGCAGCAGCTACTTCAAAGTTAGTCCTAACGAAGAAACTGTAGGTTGTTTCTCAGGACAAAATCCACTTAAGTGAGTAAACACTGCTGATTGATCTGAAGCAGTGGAATTAATGCCTGGGACACATCAGTATATGGGACGCTTCAGCAAATGTCCGCCAAAAGGACTTGTTTAAGGACTTATTGTAATAAAAGAAGAAAATTTATTTTGTAAACCCAGTCAACTACGCAAGACCCATTGGCTTAATATCAACAACAGACAGAATTCATTCATCAAACGCAAGTGAATTTATACATTCGAACTTCTGTGATCCAATGCCGTTCACTCAATTAGAGGTGCAAAGTTTTTCCCACATTTAAAGATAACACAAATTGTGTACAGGATTATTTATTTTCTCAGACACAAAGTAAGAGTGATTTTATTTTCATTCAGTCAAGAATCATCTCACAATGGTACACAAATTGTCATGCTGATACAATGAAAATCAATAGTTCAAAATATATGTACCAGATACATAGGTACTTTCTACAAGGCTAGGATAGGATTACAGTTGGTCTTAATGTAGGAACCATCCGGGCATTTGCCTGAAGTGATTTATAAAACCATGTAAAACCCAAATAAGAGTGGGCGCACAGAGCAAAGTTCATCTTTCTGAATGTGACGTAGATATTGTAATAGCTGCGCTGCCTCATTTGGCTGGTCCCAATTATACAATCTTCTTTGATTTATACGGAGTCTGCTATAGGTAACCTATAATATAGTTACAAAAATTAGGATAATGTCATCACTCTTACTTTTATGTGTATGGGTTTTGGCAGTACAAACATTCTGCCTCTTGAATTTAAGTGCTGGCCAGAAATTATGTCTTGTACATATAAGACACTAATTGAGTTCTCGAAATTGCCAGGATAGGTATTTAATCTAGTCTTATATTACTCTACCTCCTCCTTCCCCCTCTCTCTATCCAACTCATCCACAACCCTCATTCTATACATCTCCTCCTCCCTCTCACTGTACAGTTCCTCCAACCCCTTCTCTCTGTCCATGCCATCCTGCCCCTGTCTGTTTCCATCTACTCCTCCCCCCCCCCCTCCCTCTGTCTGTCCATCACCCCTCCTCAATAGGACATTGGTGGTTCTTACTACTCCAATATATCTTTGCAGACATAGCATGTGTATCAAGTTTGGTTAAAATCGATCCAGGGGCTCAGGAGGAGCTTTTTATCAGCAGTTTTACTAATAACAGTTCCCCTTACTTGTACGGATTGTGCATTCCTGCCCATTGAGAGAGCCCCTGACAGAGGTGCATCCCTGGCCAACTGCATCCCTGTATACAGGGGAAACATTCTGAGGAAAAATCTTGGAAAGTTGTCAGTAGGGGTGGCCTCTGACCCATAAAGTCCCAGGATTTAATGTGTGATTTTTATCCATGGGACACACTAAAAAACAATGTGTATGCTGACAATCCTCACACAGACAATATTTAAATGGAACATAACTAGAGAAATTAACATCATGCTTGCAGAATTACAGTGTGTTGCTGGTAACGTCATCACATGAAGTCAATGAAGACTGGACACCCATGGCTACCACTTCCAGCATCTCCTGTAACTACATTTTTTTTAATGTTAATATTATCTTTTCTGTTTTAGTCGGTTCATTGTTACTTGAAACTCAGGCATGAGGCATATTGGTTATATGTATGACACACTATACTATACGGAATAGGTGTTTCTTTTCTCTTTCTTCCCCCCCCCCCTCCCCCTCCCCTCCCGAGAAGCATTAATGTTCTGTATTTAAGTTTGGCCAGTTGAACTGCCTAGTCTTTTTTTTGTTACCATACTGGGATTTTCTCCGCCTACAAAATGAGTGCATTGGTACATGCCGAGGCCTATTTCGTTCAGCCCTACATACCTAGAAAGGTGGTGTCTATTCTTCTGGGTGACAGAAGGCATCTTCAGCTGACTTGAGAACTGTGTACTTTCTGTTTCATGCTGAAAATTTGGTCCATCAACACAATAAACATACAACTACCATCTCTACTAATTCCCATCACTTCTAAAATACTTAAATATTAATAAGCATAATTTATTTTTGGAACTGATAATAATAATCCATAAAAAATGCATGAAGTCAGTCATGTTTCGTATGGTTTATTCACTATATACAGTATTATTTACATAGACAATATACATCAAAATATAAAGAAGAATTTTTTCATACCATAGTCTAACTCTCTCTCTCTCTCTCTCTCTCTCACACACACACATACGCGCACAAACACACTATCAGACATAAAGATATTCTTCTTGAGCATCTGGGGGGATAGACCTTAAACATTCCCATTATTCCAGTAATGACAGAACATTTTCTTGTATACGAAAGTCTTTCTTATTTCAATTTCTTAGCATTCTGCAAGAAATGTATTGTAAAATATTCAAAACATAATGTTTGCAAAACATTAATATTTCCTAAAAATAATTATTGTATTAAAGTCTGATATAGTTAAAATGGCTGGAATATGTAAACTGTGTTACACACACATCTTTCATCTCACAACTTTCACGTTTCCTTCATTGTTTCCTAGTTTTATAACTGAAAAGGAAGATTTTATTTTATCTGTGTAGACAAATGGCATCAATTTTTTGTAACTATTGTAACACAGTGTTACGTGTCAATTTCAACAGATACAACAGTTCAACAAACACTAATTACATTATTCCCACTTAAGTATTTATTTCTTCATTGAGATACATGGTGCACCAACAGCTTCAGTCACCAACAGCTTCAGTCACCAGCATACTAATATTTGAGGTAAGAATTCCAAAACAAGTAAAAGAAGCCATCATAGTGAGTTTCAAAAAACACATGTCAATAATTTTAAAAAAATACAAATTCTGGTAGTGACAGTAGTTTCTCAAGAAAACCAAGGCACCAATATAAAAATGAGGAACCTCATATCTCCATGTAATCCATACAGTAACAACTATCGAAGCTACACATTTTGGTACTTACAGCCAAACTGAGATAAACTCATACGGCTCATGTCCAGTAACCTAAAAAGCATGTTGCTAATATTACCTTTCACAGTAAATAATTATGAAGGAACATTTACATATTGGCATTATTACAAATGAGCTGATAGGTTTTTATAAAATGAAGTAGTAATTGCCATGGTTTTTATTTTTGAGGAAATGATGTCATTGATGACCTTACCAGCAGACAGATGGAACAATGAAGTCAGCAAAACTATCAATTTCTTTCAACTTCCTTGCACCATAGTATTTCTCAAACACTGGTTCTTGGTGAGTGGATGTATTCTTAAGTAGCCAAACAGCCTGTACTTGCACTTTTCCTATCTGCTGTACAGCAATGATTCAACATATGAGATGAGCAAACTGTTTCAGTTTCAGACACAGACAGTACACTATATATGAGTAAGTAACTAAAATAAAGCAGTTTTTTTCCATGATAGATGGCAGTCAAATTACTTAATTCTTTAGAAATCTAAATTGATTCATGGTAATTTTTCATTACATAAATTCATAGTTAAATCATGTCAAGAACAAACAAATGCTGCAGGGATCAGTGCAATGCCAAAGTAAAACCACATTACAAATTGATTCAAGAATGGTGAAGCACCATTTACATGTGACTGGACAAATAAGACATATACACCACAATCATTTTACAATTCAGAAGTAATTCACTAACATGTAAAATAGTATTGTTTACATGATTAAGACACTTGAGCATAGTGCCACAGCACTGTGTAATAGTGTTAATGTAGTATTACAACTATAGGGTCCACAAAACAGATCCTGCAATCAAAGGAGGAGTGAAAAAAACTTCTATGTGATTCACTTATGCAGATACAGACATTATCTTTTTGGAGCCAGCAGTCAATTCAGCCAGGAAAGAGGAAAATGCTGACTGGCTGACAGGGGTTATACAGGTATTAAATATGGAAATCCTTTTGAAACCTTGCTGTAGGGAGAAACAGCAAGAACAGACAAGATGAAAATGAACAGATCCATTAAGTAGAAGTTTTCCTTCCTCTATATTTGATTGTAGTTTCTTTTAAGAGAAAACTTTCTATAAACAATTTGAACAAACATTTCAGTAACAGATGATGGGAGCCCTCCTGTGGTGCCAATATTCATTACTGGATATAAATATTTTCATAAGTTTCAATAAATTTCTTCACACACAATTTAAATACTACGAATCACATCAATTATCAATCTGTTATGTATGTCATGACCTGGAATAACTACTGAGTAAAATTAAGTCAGTAACAGAAAATGCAATAATGAACAAGTAAAATCCAATTCAAGATGATAATGATATTTAATGAATACTCCAGAAAACTTCATTAGGGATGTCAATCCATGTTCCATTGTAGTGTAAATGTATAGGAAACAGCTTAGGAAAACATAAAGAAATATGCAAGTATTTAAAATATAACATCAAAAATAGTTATAATCACTATGTCCACTAATAACAAATTTATAAATGTTTCCTCTGTTCACTGCTAAAAGGTGTTAACTGCACAAATTCAACACATAAAGAAGACATGCTTTTTGGCATTCTAAATATTTATTCACAAAAATTGAAAAAGCTACTTCAATTGGCTCTAAAAAATCCATTACAGATGAATGATAAATTCAGTGGCCTGTTATCAAAGCTGGCCTGAGATATTTTAGCGTAACAGGACAATATTGATGAACACATTGACTTTGTGCAAAGAATAAATATTGTAAAGAAAGCAGTCTTATAATTGATCAGCTTTACTACAAAAGAGCTCTTCATTCTAACTGATGCTGAAGAAAACTATTTGTCCATATATGCCTAAATTTAATAGCTACATTCAATGTAACATTTTTCGGATGAACATTTATTATTCAATAGAGACTTGGAGGAGCAGGTGATTCTGTAGTAATTGGTATGAACAGATGACTCAAAAATGGCTACAGAATCAAATAGAAAAGAAAAAATAATCATATCTGAATTGTTATTTAAATGTTCTAGAACTTGACTTATCATCATTCATATTTTTTTGAGCTGATGAATTTCACAATATAGATATCTTGGTATTGTGGGCATAGGTTTTGCTCAGCATGACTGGAAAAGAAATTACTACTAACACAAAATCACAGGAAGATAGCAGTGTATCAGATCGTTATGAAACATTAAGTGAGAAGTTAGGACTATACACTGCATACATGTTTGCATATGTATAAATAGATATATTTATGGGTGATTTTGTAACTATATATATTAGAACTCTCATTAAATAATTATTAAAATATAATCATATTTGACCATTAACAAATTCATTATTATTTACATAAATATACAAAATTTAAATATATGTAAGAATATAAATTGCACATTTCAGAGGATTTTAAAGGGTTACTGGAACATATTTATAAAAGGTAACAGGTGATCGGCAAAACTGTGACGTTAAAAAGGTGGGCTTACATCATAAACTTCAAGAATGAAAATCTGGCATTCACTAATGACTAATTTGGTGAAAAACCAACCAACATCAAATGGAAAAGGAACCTCTGATGCTGACTTAATATTTCATTTTTACAGTTTCATAAAGTAAAACTGCTCACCTCCCTCATTCCTGCACTGTATGAACAAAGACAAATCTTTAAAGCAGGTATCAATTGACATCCCTAAGTACTTATTACAACATTGCAAAGATGGAGATATGTGCATATGAAACAGCCAAAACACACATTTATGCAGCCAGGAGTATCACATAATTCAACTTGAAATCCAAGCACGCACACACACACACACACACACACACACACACACACACACACACACACACACACACACACGACAGGCAGAAATAGAAAGATGATCTGCTTCATAGCATATCCTTTCATTTACGTAGTTTGTGCCCTAAGATGACCCAACTTTGCTTTCACTTCACGGAACGTTGGCCGCTTATCAGGTACTAGATCCCATGCCTAGAAAAGAATTAACAATAGCAACTTTACATCATCATCTTACACTTTACATGGAACACTTAACCACTATGGCTACTACGTACATTATTAAAGATATGTGAGAGAAGTATGGAAATTGATTGTGTTTGTTGTTTGTTTATTACTACTAAATAGACAAAAATCCACTTGCACACTTGTTCTTCAGCAGCCTCAGTTAAAAAATAAGATTTATTGGCAAAATAAATGATAGGGAAAATAAAACTGTTTTCTGAATCTAGTATCATTATTCCAACTGAAAATACTAATTCTTGTAATCAGTCACATTTATTATACTATACTTTCCCCCTAATTGTTTTGGAGTATTATACTTCCACCATCAGGTGGATTTATATCAACTATTAAAGTATGGAGGTGGTGTATCTACAGCGTTTGGGTAACCTGTGCAACTGTCTAACAGCAGCAGACAAATGAAGTATGAAGCCCAGAGTTATGTGCACGCTTTGATTACATACATTAACAGTAATATCATACTCTTCTAAATACTGTAACTGCACAGAGTGAACTTTAAAAATTCTAACTTCTTACTCTAAAACCCTAATGTAACTTAAATGTAGACGAGTGCTATGTTATATGGAAGGAAACACAGAGAGATATTGCAATGTCAACAGTTTGCCCAAATCTCTCTCTTGCTACCATACCACATTTTTTGACTGCTCTTTCCTGACAACAGGCACCTACGGAAACTCATTCCCTACTTATGATGCTCTTTTGTAAAATACAAATGAAACAAGCAATAAACATGTTTTCTTACGGTCATCCACATAAGATGTTCAACCCAAACTGTGAAAATCAGGAGACAGGTGGAACTATTAGTCATCTGGTCATATGGTCATCACACATCCCATCACCATCTGCCTTATTAGCCACTCATTATTCTATCAACTTCCAATGTTTCTGATGATGTCAGAGAGGGAGAGGGAGAGGGAGAGAGAGAGGGAGAGGGAGAGGGAGAGGGAGAGAGAGAGAGAGAGAGAGAGACTGATGAAAAACATAAAAACTGAATGAACTCAAATTATTTTGGAATGGAATGTAAATGACTAAGCTGAAGTTTCCTTTTACCTGATTATTTTCACAAAACTCGATATTCTATAAATAAATTGCTCAAAAAAGTTTTGCACCTTCTGTGAACATGTGTGAGCTTAGATTCCAGAGGAGAAGGAAGAAGTGTAAGAATGAGCCACACGAAACTAAAACATCACTTAACCATGAGATAAAAACATAATAATAACTACAATCAAGGCACTTCCTTTGAAAGTGCATGCCATTGCACATGTGCAAAATCAAAAGCCACTGGGTAATATTCAAAACCATTTGTCACCACCCCATACATTGTAACATGTCTGGATTCTGCTAGGAACGCTGTTCACGATGAGGTTGAGGCATTGCTGCTCAAACATGTCCCATTCTTATTAAATGGCACTCCTGAAATCATCCAGAGTGTGAGAACAGTTCCCGAGATGATGCACTGGAAGTTGCAACTAATCCCAAGCATCAACAACCAGCATCATGTCAATAGATATCTCAGGACATTCCATTTGGTTGATTCCTGCCCCTGGAGGAAGGGGTTCATGAGGCGGCAGTGTGCTTGTGCATTATTATCCTAAAGATGGACTGAAGTGTTTAGTTTAGAGCTATACAGCAGTTTGGAGGATTCTGTCTTGATACTATGCAGCTCTCAAAATACCTTCTATAGTGATGAGAGGTGTCAGAAATGCTGTCATGCTATAAGCATAGTCTGTCCATACTTCTGAGAACAGAGACAAATAACTGGTTTTTTATTAATTTTCTTTTCTTACTAAGTGTGTCCCACAAGTAAATGGCAAGTTACAGTTAAAGTACAGCATTGATTATCTGGATGTTGGTTAACCAAACTGTTACTTGCACATGTGTGCTGCCACCCCCATCCCCCCGCTATGGTCTTGCCCCCTCACTCCCGCTCCCTCCATGACAATGCCAAGTTACCGTCTATAGTAACCACTTGCCCTCTGTTATTATCACTTGTGTCAACGACGTAAAATGGCCTTTCTATGAGATATAAATATGAGATTTAAAAAAGTCTGATGTCTGCTTGTGTCTGTATATGTGTGGATGGATATGTGTGTGTGTGCGCGCGCGAGTGTATACCCGTCCTTTTTTCCCCCTAAGGTAAGTCTTTCCGCTCCCGGGATTGGAATGACTCCTTACCCTCTCCCTTAAAACCCACATCCTTTCGTCTTTCCCTCTCCTTCCCTCTTTCCTGATGAGGCAACAGTTTGTTGCGAAAGCTTGAATTTTGTGTGTGTGTTTGTGTTTGTTTGTGTGTCTGTCGACCTGCCAGCACTTTCATTTGGTAAGTCACATCATCTTTGTTTTTAGATATATTTTTCCTACGTGGAATGTTTCCCTCTATTAAGATTAAAAAAAGATTAGAGGAAGGTGGATCTGCAACCAAGTTATCTAATGAGTACAAGGTTGGTAACTTGAAAGTTATGGATATAAAGAGCAAAAGACAAGCATCATGAATTTTATATGCAAGCTTGATTCTACTGATGAATTGACAAACTGTACAACTAAGAAGCTCACCATGGAACACGGATCTAGATGATGTTGTTTACAAGTGGTCTGTCTCTGATCCCACTCTATGTGAAAATATAATTCAACTTAGTGAAAACTGGACACTGTCAAATTTTAAGGCAAGCACGGGCTGGTTAAAATGCTGCAAGTTAAGACACGGCATTTGTGAGGAGGAGGAAAACTATTTTCCATTTTTTGCAGCAGCTGATTCTTTCAGAATCAAACTAAGGGAATTGTTGAGGAAAAGTTACACTCTCAAAAACACTTACAATGCTGACAGAAGTGGGCAAAATTGGAAAGCTTTGCCAAGAAAAACTATTGCTTCATGTCATGAATTAGCAGCACCTGGTAAAACTTGTGCTAATGATACAGGTAGCCACCAATTGCCTATTGGTAAAAGTAAGAAATCATGTTGTTTCAAACATGTTAATATGTTTGTGGATACATATTATTTACACCTCACAAAAGAGTACCTGTGTGCATAGTGTGATTTTCAAGAAATGGTTTATGGAAGTTTTTGTACCCTCTGTAAATGCTAATCTGTTAAAGGATGGCAAAAGGAAGAAAACATTACTACTCCTTGACAACACACCATCTCATCCATCCTGTGATAACTTAAACAAAAAGGGTGAGCTCATAAAAGTGACTTTTCTTCTATATAATGTAACTTCCTTATTACAACCCATGGATCAAGGCATTAATGAGAGTTTCAAATGGTATTACAGAAAATAATTGTTACATAGAATGAGAAGAATGTCCATTAAAAAAGCCTGGAATAAAATTTTGAGTATAGTGTAAATTTCTCAAAGTCTAATTAAAAATGACAAACAGAATAATATGTCTGAAATGCTCAATATGCTAAAAGAACTCAGCTGCCATTAATGCAATCAAGAAGACATTCAAGAATGGAGGCACCAAATCATACAGGATATCAAAATTTTACAGCTTGTCATTGATAAAACTGATCATCAACCAGTGGCCCAGAAAACAAAGATGAAAATATACCAGCTGCTTCTGAATAATTTACATGCCTAGATACAGCCTTTCAATGGTTTGAAACTCAAGATGAAAGTGATCAGTATCAGATATATGTCCTGAAGAAAATGTGTGACTTAACTGCTCATTAACAGGTAGGTTTGCATAGAGCGATAGAAATTAAAAGTTTCTTTTTAAAGCACTGTACATGCAAAATGCATATGTATTGCATTTTTTTATTGCTTACTAGGCTGTGTTACATATATTCCTTCTATACTCGCTTTTGTAATAATAAGAGAGATCCATGTTGTTATAAACATGTGTAGTTATCATTTGTCAATAAAAGTATACAATTCGATTATCTGAATAAACCAGTTTGGTTGATGATAATGCCATTAGACACAAGGGACAGGCTGAGACTTGGGATAGATATCAACCATGTTCTTTCAAAGGAACCACACCTTCAGAAATTCAAGATACAGAAACCTAAATCTGGATGGTTTCACAGACATTCAAACTGTCACAGTGGAAGTCAGAAGTAATATTATTGTCCATGCCTTTGGGCACATCGAATAATGAAAAATAGAGATTCTTCTGCAAGAACACAGTGTGGTGGCCCTTCACCACACATCAGTCTTAGCAGTTTATACTTTCCTTACCTTTCTATGGCCGTCTGCTAAGGTGGGGAGTTTCTTCCTTCCCACATTTACTCCAAACCCCAAGCTGTTGATTCTACTGTACGACCAGATGCTGCCCACTATGGTCACTGGCTACAGGTACACAACAATAACTCAGCTCCTAGCAAGGCTTCCACCAACCTAGCCTCACTCTACATCTTGAACTTGTCCTCACAGTGTCAAGATTTCCTTCGACCCTGTCCCGCTATGGACACGCACACAGCAACAAGCTTCGTACAGAGATATTTATCAATGAGTTTTAAGACTCACTCATGACATCTCCACACCTGCTATGCAGCCTGGTGTATAAATCTGTGTTTCATGCTGCAAAATATTCCAACCAGTGTGTGTTAGTGCCCATGTGAGTACTGTCCAAATTCTGAGCTCTGTCAATCGCTGCCAGCATGCTCCTGTGTTATATATGTGCCTTTGGTTTGGACCTTGCTTATACAGTTTCTTCCATGAGAGGAAATTAATTCTGCTTCCCAAGCCGATAAGAATCAGTGTTGTGCTGGTGGATACTCTGGCATGAGTTAGTGACTGTTAGGGGTCAACTGTTCTTACTGCACCAGTGAGTTTGTTCAGTGTCCACTATTCTCACAAAGCTGCACTTTTATCTAGTGCCATCACCTTGGTAAGTGACTTTCTCCTATATCTGTCAACTTTTACACCATTTCAAGTTTTTCTTTTTTTAGTTGTTTCATAAATGTGTTGTTTCTTAACTACACTTGGTCACTGATCTCTGTGCAGCACCTAGCATTACTTGTTTCACATCTTTGTAATTAATTTAGCAAGTTGGGTAAGGGAACATTCCTACACTGGTGACCCGAGGAACTCGGGCTACTTAATTTTCTAATTAAGCAAGTCCTTGGCTGCCTTGTCCCATTATGCATGCATTTTGACTTATAAACATGTGTGCAACTCACCAACAACATCCATTTTCACGCTACAGACACTAGTCTGCTTCGCCTCATAAGTTAATTAATCTGCAGTTGTTTCACCTGTGTGACCTAGTGGCCATGGCTTTTGCCACCAGCACCACACGACATGTTGCTGACCTGACTGAGTGCCTTGCAGAAGTGGAACTCGACAACACTGACTTGCACATGCAACTCGCAGTGATGTGACCACCAGTAGCCCATCCCCAGGAGCCAGATGCCACACAGATGCCCACACCAGCTGCTGCATCTACTATCGCCAACACTCCCTCTGACCGCGATGTGCCAAAGGCCAATCCCCCACTTGCTGCCACTATTCCATCTGTCCAGCCAGGAGTGTATGACATGCTCATCCACTTCAGTGCTGTCATGGCAATACTGTGGATGACAGTGGCCTCCCTCAATTCTGACCATCTCCGTCCACGCAGCCCCAGTCACCTTGGCCTACAAAGTGATCTTCCCTGGACCTTCACTGTGTCAGACACCTCTTACATCTATTACCAGAGTGGACGACTTTATCGGGCACTACCACCTGCTCTGTGAGATTGCCGGCCAGTGCCTCAATGACAGTGAGGCACTTGTTTTGCTGTTTCCTTCGATGTGAAGCAGTAGGCGTGTTATAGCCCATATGTTGATCTCCTGGTGCAATTTCCCAATCTCACACACCCATCCAGTGCACTTTGGAGGAGGGGGGTGTCTGCCATTCAACTGTCCACTACATCGACACCACCCCCAGGCTACCCATTTTCTGCTGACCACAGGTCCTACAATCAGACAAAATCATGATCACCAAGGCTGAGTTTGAAGAGCTGCTTGCTAACAGTGCTGCATCCTTCAAAGAGCAGGTGGGCATCTGCCCTTCACACTGCCAAGAAGAAGGATGGCACCTGGCACCCACGTGGTGATTACCAGAAGCTAAATGCTCGTACCATTCCTGAGAAGTACCCCGTGCTGCTTCAACGCAGCTACAACAATGTGCTCACTGGGGCTAACATCTTCAGCATGATCAAATGAGCCAAGGCTTTCATCCAGATTGCGGTCACATGTGAGGACTTCATGAAGACCGCCACTATCACACTAATCGTGCTCTACAAGGACACCTTTATGACCTTTGGCCTCTGTAATGGTGCCCAAACGTAGCAGTGTTTTGTGGATGGCATCATGTAAGGCTTGCACTGGTGTTTCACCTAATTGGACAAACATACTTGTTTTCTTTGCAACACACAAGGAACACAAAAAGCACCTCCACAGTATTTTTAAACACTTCCATGATGTTGCCAAACACAGTAAACTGCGTTCTTGGTGCCAGTGAGGTGGTATTCCTGGGCCATACCATCTCCACCACCAGCTCATGTCCCCTGCCCAATGAGGCACGTGCTGTCCTTTAAATCCCATGCCCAGACACACTCAAGAACTTATACTTCTTCCTTGGCATGTTAAAATTCTTCCACCGCCATCTGAGGAATGCTGCTATTATGCAGGAGAGACTCACTGCCACACTTCACAATGCCAAAACATGGGAAACAAATCAGTGCTGTGGATGCCACAAATGGATGACAGTTGCTCTGCTGCCAAGAACGACTTGGCAGACACTACCTAATCGCCCTGCTTGCCATCGTGGTGGACACCAGCCAGATTGTTATTGTTGCTGTCCTGCAACAGCACACTGGAAACATCTGACAGCCACTCATTTTTTTCTCTCTGCCACTCAACAGTTTGAGTGCATATGACAGAAGAGCTCCTCACCATTTGTGAGTCAATCAAATATTTTCAGCTGTCTGTGAAGGCCCACCACTTCATGATCTTCACTGACTACAAGCCTATAACATTTGCTCTCTCAATAGGTATGGACCAGTGCTCCCCACATCAGTTCCAACAGCTGTTGTTCATCTCCAAATTTACTACTGACACACATCACATCGACTGAACTGACAACATCATTACAATCTGCTTCAGCCACACCTGTGCCATCATTTCATCCCTAGACTACAAGGCACAACCCAGAAGTTGCCCATCTCCACCTGGATGCTGCTTCAACATACATCATCTCCCAGCTCAGACAGCAGAATCTGGTGCAACACATCCACTGACTTACCGCACCCATTCCTCTTCATTGCCTTCCACAAGGCTGCATTTGTTCGGATACAGAATGTGACACCCCCTGGCATGCACATGTCCACCACTCTAGTGATGCAGTGTTTCATGTGGCCAAGCATTCAGAGGGGCTGCATGACCTGGCCTTGCATCTGCCTCATCTGTCAGGGTGCCTAGGTCATCCACCACCTATATGCCAATCACTGCCTTCACAGAATGTCAGGTATTGCTTGACCAACATTCACGTAGACATCGTCAGCCCTTTACCTTCCTCTGATGGCTCCAACTACCTCCCCACCATGGTGGACAGGTTAACCTGCTGCTCCAAGGCAACGTCAATACTCGTCATCACATCACCATCATCACGATCATCATCATTATTATTGCCACTGAAGCTGCCATCTTTGACTACATGTGAACTGCTCATTTTGCCTGCCCATACCCCATCACACTGGACTGCAGCTGCCAAAATACATCTGCCCTTTTTTGTGCACTGCAGAACTCTGTGGGGCTGATCTGCACCTGATGTTGCGCTACTATCCAGCCACCAACAGCATGGTGAAACAGTTCCACCATTCCTTCAAAGCCACTCTTGTCTGCCAGAACAGCATGTGGACTGCTGCCCTGCCACAGATATTTCTCATCCTTCGTGTCACTTACAAGTCTGAGCCTGAGATATCAGCCACTGATCTTGTTTACAGCCAGTTGCTTGCCATGCTGGGCGATTTCCTAGAGCCCACTAACCTCCCGCAGATGATGTAAAGCCCGGGTTTGTCGCCAGCTTGCAGGACAGCGTAGCTCATCTGTGACCCCCCCCCCCCCCCCAGCACCACAGAGCATCCATTCCATTCACAGCGACCTCACTTCATTCACACACATTATATTGTGCATTGATCCTCACCAACCCCCACTTCACCAGCACTACTTCGGCTGCCCAGCGGGTCCAGAAGATGTTTACCTTGCATCTTCATGGCACCCCTACCAGCATTTATATTAATAGGCTAAAGCTCAGCTATATGCTGCATGACCATTCACTATGCAGCCTGATTACCATCTTTGAGAAACCCAGTAGATACCCATGCCTCTGACAATGCCACTGCCAACTCCATCCCCGCCACCACATTAAACATACCCATCACCGAAGCCCCCGAGATGCCATCCTACCAAACTACAGTCAAACGCACTGTGGGCCACCACCGTGCTATGCCAGCACCACCCCCAACCTACTGCCCATCGAGAACACTGGCGCCAGCATCTCCAAGGCCCACGATGCTCATATCCCTGCCCCTGTACCTCTTTTGCAGCCTACGCCCAGTAAAGTGATTTCACATCCACCACTTCCAACAGCTGATTATGCCCCCAATGTCATGTACGCCACTGCCAACAGCTGGTTATGCTCCCAATGTCGCATTGCAGCCTGCACCACTTCCATACAATAGCCATGTACAGAACTCTAACAACAACGAGGCACTGCTGTGGGAGGTATAAAAAATTGCTCTACATGACTGGTCGAGAGCGGCCACGTCAAGCCTGTTTCAATTGTCAGGTGTTACTTTACAAGTTCCCAGCACCACACCCCAGTCCTGCCACTGCCCATCCTCATGCCAGAGGCACCGGCAATTTATGCTCACAGTATCTGGTGCAGGCATTTTTAACTGTCAAATTTTTCAACATAGCTGTTAGCCCCTCCTCGCAGCCACTTGGTAGTGCTCCTGCAGCCTTAACTCTGCAGCCCCACACTGCCAATGGCGTCCAGCACCTGCCCATCACAGTGCACGCAGTATGACAGTACCTTCCTCCCACCTCATGCACCATCAGTTTATTCACCACTCACACTCACTGCCAGTATCATGTGTCTGGCTCACTATCACACTGCTGACTAGCACTACTGACAACCAGCCGCCACAGCGACCTCACACCTGGCATTCTGACGGTGGGCACCTGCCTCCATCGCACGCCTGTCATCCTCGGTGTCAATGCTATTACCCACTGCCTCACCATTGGTACAACACCCCTCTTCACCGGTACCACTGACCTCCATTGTCACCACCTGACTGGGGTGCACTGAAGGAGCCTCCCCGAAGATTGCGACAGCGAGACACGAATGAGAACTGCAATCGGGCACACCCTGGGCAACATTGATCTATCAGCGGCTAATCCGTCAACAACCGGAACGGACTTCTGAGAAAATGAAGACCAATAAGACCCTACCCAAACGGTCTTTTCTGAGGCCACTTGTGATGATGTCGATAAACATTGAAGGAATATCGAGAGACAAAGAAGTTTTATTATCTGACTTGTGTAAAGAATATCAATGTGACTTCCTCCTAATTCAAGAAACTCATCGGGGCAGTACAAGACCCACACCCAAAATAAATGGAATGAAGATGATCTTGGAGAGACCACACGAACGGTACGGTAGTGCCATCTTCGCCAGGCCAGGAATTAGAGTCACTTCTGCATCACTGAGCGACAGGCAAGACATTGAGATATTAACCATTCGAACTCGGCAATATAACGTTACCTCTGTGTACAAACCCCCAGATCAGATTTTGTCCTCACTGAGCCTGGCAATTTCAGTTACCAAGACTTTAATTTTGTATTGGGCGATTTCAACTGTCAGAGCACTACTTGGGGCTATAAAGAAACTAACAGCAGCGGAGTGGAACTAGAGACCTGGGCTGAGGTACAAGATCTACTCCTCATACATGACCCGAAACTGCCAAGCTCCTTTAATAGTGCCAGAGGGGGAAAAAAGGGTACAATCCCGATAACATCTTTGTTAGCAAGAAACTCTCTGGCCAATGTGGGAAACTGATTGGGGAGCCAATTCCCCATACGCAGCATCGCCCCATAATTTGCACGATCAATGCATTTGTTAAGCCTGAACAAGTTCCTTTCAAAAGAAGGTTCAATTTTAAAAAGGCCTATTGGAAGAAAGTTAGAGCGCTCATTGATATAGAATTAACAAAAATCCCCCCACAACCTGAGATGTACGACTCTTTTGTCAAACTCGTTCAGAAGGTGTCTCGGAAAACAATACCGCGAGGATGCAAAACACAGTATATTACGGGACTGTCTGAGGACGCCAAGCCATTACTGGAAAGATACCAGAAGCTCTTCGATAACGACCCATTTGATGATGAGACACTTCTAGCAGGTGATGAACTCATGTCAGTCATAGCTGAGAACCGCAAAGCCAAATGGTGTGACATTGTGGAGAACCTGGACATGAAAGTGAACAGTAGGCGGGCTTGGAAACTGTTAAAGAACTTTAACGGTGACGCCACAAAGTCAAATGATAAATTTACTAATGTCACAGCAGACCAAGTCGCCACTACACTCCTTATGAATGGCAAAACCCACGGCAGAAAGTACCAGGAACCATTAGCATGTGATCCGGCAGAGGAAAATCATCACCTCAAGGCACCATTTACAATGTCAGAACTTACTGCAGCCATTTCCAGCTTGAAGATTAACAGAGTTCCTGGTATCAATGAATTTAGAGTCCAGCAAATTGGCAGTAATACCCTACAGTGGCTGCTAGATTTGATAAATGCGTGTGTAGAAAGGCTCCATATTCCAAAGATGTGGAGGAGAGCGCGAGTGGTTGCACTTCTGAAACCAGGAAAGGACTCTGACGATCCAAAAAACTTTCGACCGGTGTCTCTTATGTCACTGTCTTAAGATCTTGGAACACCTGACGTTAAGTCGCATAGAAAGCGTCTTGGAACAACAGATCATCCCACAGCAGGCAGGTTTCCGACAAGGCAAATCGTGCTGCGGTCAAGTCCTGAACCTGACCCAACATATCGAGGACAGGTTTGAGAGGAAAGAGATCACGGGAGTGGCATTCATAGACCTTTCAGCTGCATATGATACTGTAAACCATCGGAGGCTCCTTAGGAAAGTATATAATGTGACAAGAGATTACCATTTAACATCACTGATAGGTACTTTCCAGCATAATAGGAGATTTTTCGTCTGTCTCCAGGGCAAGAAGAGCAGGTGGAGAAATCAGAGGAATGGCCTACCTCAGGGAAGCGTCCTCACCCCAGCTCTGTATAATATATATACAAATGACCAACCAGTGCCAAACATCACACGCGAATTTATGTATACCGATGACACTGCAGTTGCAGCCCAAGGTTACACTTTTATGGATGTAGAGGAGAAATTAACCAGTACCTTGGAAGCTCTCTCCCAGTATTATGAGGCAAACCACCTAAGGCCGAACCCATCCAAGACGCAGGTCTGTGCATTCCATTTAAAGAACAGGGAGGCTAATCGTGAATTAAATGTAATATGGAGAGGTGAACGTCTCGAGCACTGTGAAACACCCAAATATCTTGGTGTCACGTTGGATCACACACTGACCTATAAACATCATTGTAATGCCACAAGGGAAAAAGTCTCAACATCATCAGGAAATTAACCAGCGGATCCTGGGGTGCAAACCCAAAAGTCCTGAGAACTTCAGCCCTTGCGCTCAGGGTGTCAGCTGCGGAATTTGCCGCTCCAGTATGGTCTGCATCAACACACGTGAGAAAACTTGATGCCGCGGTGAATGAAATGGCATGGATTGTTACCGGATACTTGAGGCCAACCCCAGTGCACAAGATGTACTTAATCATGGGGATCGCACCGCCCAACATACAACGTGACATCGCTGCCGAAGCCGAAAAAACCAAGCAAGAAAAGGACATGCGTCACCCTTTATATGGACACCAGCCTGCTGACCAATGGCTTTGTTCAAGGAAGAGTTTCCTGTCATGTACCCAAGCCCTTGAAGGGTCGGCTGCAGAGAATCGTTTGAAAAGGTGGGAAATCGACCTAAGAAACCCCCATAAAAATGTAAAAGAAGAACTGGCGCCTGATGGAGACCTACCATACACAGTCTGGAGAACCCTAAACCGTTTGAGGGCAGAAGTGCCAAAGTGCAAAAATGGTTCAAATGGCTCTGAGCACTATGCGACTTAACTTCTGAGGTCATCAGTCGCCTAGAACTTAGAACTAATTAAACCTAACTAACCTAAGGACATCACACACATCCATGCCCGAGGCAGGATTCAAACCTGCGACCGTAGCGGTCACGCGGTTGCAGACTGAAGCAGACTGAAGCGCAAAACAAACCTGCAGCAATGGGGTTTCTTAAAAGAGAATGAGAACACTCTCTGTCTGTGTGCTTCTGTCCAGGATCCTCAACACCTGCTTATTTGTCCACATTTAGACCAGCCCTGCACAATGAATGACTTATGGGAGACAAATGACAAGACCATATTGGCTGCTGATTTTTGGAAGTCTGAAGTCTAGTTCCGGACACGGAAAGTAAGTAACCACCTGACTTATCAACTTAGCTCTGCTCTTTCAGGAGAGGGGCAGAGGTGGAGGAACTGTATTGCAGCCCTTCACTGCAGGTTGGTCATTGCAGTTCTGTACATTCCAAGCTTGCTACAATCGTCTGTAAGGCAGAAAGTTTCTTCATTCATGCGTTTACTTCCATCCAAACTGTCAGTTATGCTGTGTAATTGGATACTACAGTCATTGGCTACTGGTACAGGACAAGAGCTCAGCTCCTAGTGAGGTTTCCGCCGACCTAGCCTCACTCTCAGTCTTGGTCTTCTCCTCACAGCACCCACATCAACCTTGGCCCTGTGCCCTTGCCATGATGGAAATGTCACACGGCGAGCACTTTGTACCAAGATGCCTATCAATAAAATAAGTTTTAAGACTCACCCGCAGTGTGCTGTCTCTGTGCCTGCTATACAGCATGGTGTGTAAATAGATGTTTTGCACTGCAAGTTATTGATCTTTGTGGAGTACCTATCAAGCTTTATTTCACAGCTTCATAATCAATGTAGCAAGTTAGGTAGGAAAACATTCCTACAGCAGTAATACCTGAATGAACATAATATACTAGCATAACAGTCACTATTTTGAAAAAGGCTGCTTCATCCTCAATTTAAGTGAGTAGATGCTGTTAGTCCACCACCAATTGCTTCACTTTTTTGTAACTAGAGTGATGATAGTCTGAAAAATACAAATGTCAACATGGTACCTCGTCTCCTACCTTCCAAACTTTACAGAAGCTCTCCTGCTTCTGTAAAGCTTGGAAGGTAGGAGATGAGGTAATGGCGGAAGTAAGGCTGTGAGAACGGGGCGTGAGTCATGCTTGGGTAGCTCAGTTGGTAGAGCACTTGCCTGCGAAAGGCAAAGGTCCCGAGTTCGAGTCTCGGTCCAGCACACAGTTTTAATCTGCCAGGAAGTTTCACATTACATTACAATCGAGAACACTCAACATGCTATAAGATGTGGTTTTAGTTTATGACACTTTTTCATGAACACCAATAATTATCTGAAGCAGGTCGCATTAAGAAGAGAATGGTTTGCAAACTTCTCTCTTGAAGATAGATCTGTACAGTGGCAGTATTTCAAAAGTCAAACATTTGTGAATGGGGAGCATTGCTGCGATGTTTGAAATAGAAAAATATGAAATAAAGAATGTAGCTCCTTGATTTGCATAGCCTTCCCTCCTGTCAACAATATTCCTTTTTTTAAAAAAAAGAGTGGGCCAACTCGAATGATGGGATTTTAATCTTGTAGACAAGAGCATTTCTACAGCTAGAATTACATTTGCTTATATTTTTCTTAATTCAGTTGTATATGTGCTCCTAATTCAATAAGTTTTGCCCTGCAGCTCAGATATTGTCAAACTATCTATGTTCTGATTGCACATGATGGTCCCTGGAGCAGCAATATGTTACTTATTTTTGTAACCAGCATCACTGAAATCCCACAAACACCTATGCAAAGCATAGATATCCAAAAAGCAAACATTATTCTCCGTTCCCCACTTCATATTTCAGTTTGTCTACACCCTACGAACACACAACCTCAAAACTCACGCAACTAGTGTCGCCAAAGTTGGAATAAGCTGAAACTGTTTAGTTTCACCAACGAGTTGCTCAAACGCACAGGAAGCATGCGCAGTGGCCTGTAGTGCAGTTGCCTGCAACCTAGTGTTGTAGTGTAAACTAGGGTTAACTGCCTGATGTCTGCGATCTGTTTCTTTCGACCGCTACTTACCGTTGTCGCCACCTATTGGCAAACAATGGAAGCAAAGTTGTACACCTTGTACCTACAACAGGCTAGTTCCATATGCAGCAGAGATTCTGAGTGAATATCACTGTGGATTTTGGCTTAATACACCAACAATAGATCAGATATATGAGCTGAGGCAAATACATGAAAAGGTGTATGAGTATAATATTGAGCTTCATAAGCTCTACACAGACATCAGCAGGCCTTTGGTAGTCTTGATAGGACAGAAAAGCTAAATTATTTGCTACTGCTTGGGACACAATAAGTATAATAAAAAGTAGGATGACAGCCTGGTTTGGACATTTCCTTAAGATGGATACTGAAAGAACAACTGAAAAGGTTTTTGAGCGGAGGTAAACTGAAAGAAGACAAAGAGGAAGGCTACAAAAAGCTGTGGCTAGAAGATGTGGAAGAAAATACAAAGTCTCTTAGAGGCAGAGGACAGTGGAGAACTGTGCTGGAGAGGGCAGAATGGAGAAAACTTGTTGAAGAGGCTAAGATCCACACAGGGTTTAACACCATGAGGAGAAGGAGAAGAAGAATTCTGACTCTGGCTTCATTTTCTGAATTGAGGTCAAAATTTATTTCCAGTCGGCAGCTTTTATAGAATTGGCTCTCAAAGATTATCTAAAAAGTCATAGGCACATTTTGTAAGTAAAGCAGGATCTAACACAGGACAAATAAATCAATGTTTAGGGGGGGGTTTCATGAGAATCTTTGTTGGGACTTCTGTATTTCTTGTAATGATTAATAATCTCTGCCATCATTTATAAGATCTAAAACTGTTTTATATCCTGTTAATACAACTGTCCTTCATTGTAATAATGACATAAATAGCCAGAAAATTTGTGTTTATAATAAGATTGCCCACTAATATTATTGGTTAAGAGTGAATGAATTTTTGCCTGAATGTACTGAAAAACTGATCATAGTTTTTATTTAAAAATCAAACCACCTTGGTTTGCTTTCTTATCTTTAATTTTCACCTTAAGCCTCATATTATTAGAATGGCTCTGAACTTGTTGGGTTTGTGCACACACACACACACACACACACACACACACACACACACACACACAAAATGAAGAAATGAAGCTACGCTCCCCCACACCCCAAGCTCCAAGCACGCACTAACAGACCTTACATGAAACTGATGCCGACTTTCTTCACATAGACTTCTATTTGTGATGAATCTGCAGCAGTCTGCCCACTTATTTGGTTATAAATGACAATTATAAGACTTTGAAATGTTGATTATTTTGCCAAAAGTGTCAATAAATTAGAAATATTCAGTAGCAGTAACATTTACACAGTTTCAAATAATGATTTGATCCATTGATACTTGACTAAAATTATTCACAGAAGATAATGTTAAATTATACAAATCCATGTAGTACATCTGGCTGGCCTAAATAGTTTGAGTGTTGGCCATAGTTCAATGAAAGACGATGTCAACAAGATTATACATGACCATTCTATAGCAGAAACTATGATTATGTTAGTTTGCAGTCATTACACAAGCCGATAACCAATTGCAATTACTTGTTACACAATTATGTGCAGTTAATAATGTACATGAATATTTTAGTGGCAGGATTTGTCACTCTCACTCTCACTCTCTCAAATAATATTAAAAAGAAGAGTTTCCTTACCTGGCGCATCATCTCATAAACCTCTGGGGGGCAGCCCTCAGGTGACTCCATTTTATAACCCTTTTCTACATGTTTAACTACGTCTGCTAATGGCTAAAAAAAAAAGCAAAAAGCAAACATTTAGCATATTATGCCTGCTGCAAATTTACCACAGATGGAAATAATATAGTCATAATTAGAATGATTATTAATCTTAAAATGTTGGAACACAGCTTTTCATAATGAAGATATCTTAAATTCCTCATGTGTGTCTTGTGTATAGAAAATGTATTGGTACCTATTTTGTTTACTGTAGCCAACTCTCAACTTTTGAAACAAAAACTTGAGTACACAAAATAAAAGTTGTTATAATTCAGACTAGACTTGCACACCATTTACTTAGAAAGAGCTGGTAGTAGAGTGAGGCATTAGAAGTATTTAGATGAGGATATATGGGAGGACTGAGCAATTGCATCATCCCACAGTGACTGGTCCTTCATCAGTGGTAGCATTAGCAAGTAAGACTAACATCTGTTGTACAACGCACTATTTTTTATGAAGAAAAGTGAAAACTTTCTGACATTTTTGATAGATTTTCCCCCCATTGGTCTTAATATTGCTGGAAACAATATTCACAAATATTGTCAATAATTGGGTGTCACTAACAGCAATGATGTTGTTGCTCATAACTTTGTAGAATATGAGCTATTCTTCACAGTTGTGCAGGGTGGGCTTACATACCAGGATTATTCAAATCATTTTTAGAAAAGTACCTTAAATATCACATGAAATCAGTTAGGTAGGTTTTACATCTCCTCAGGAAATATAATGAGATGTGAGCCCATCGCTACACACCAGAAATCAATCAATTGACAGTGAAGTGGAGAGCAGAAGGAGAGAATGCCACAGTCTGGGCTTCAACTCACCTGGCAGCAAGAAAATTCTAGAAATTGCCTTTTGGGATTGAAAGGGTGTGTTGCTCATCTATTTTCTTGGAAATGAAAGGTCAATAAATGCAGAATACTGCTGTAAGTGTTGACCAATGTGAAAGCTGCCCATATCTAGAAATAACACCAACAATTAACTCCTGAATTCCTACTTCTACACATAAGCAATATAAGGTGTGGGCTTCATGGACCACCATCCATGGCTGTGTGGTCCAAGGGGCCTTGCACCTTTAAGGTTTATGCAGCTGTCTTCAACTCATGAAATACATTCAGCTAGGACCATCAAAAGCCATGACCATGAGTAAAGATTTTATTCGTCATAAGACGATAAATCCAAATAGTTAGCAAACATCAGTGATATTAACCTACAACATTCACTTTTTAAAAATCTAGTCTACAGAACAATTATAATAAAAAGGAGGCTACCTGGACCCGTACCATATTTACTCGAATCTAAGTCACACTTGAATCTAAGCCGCACTTGAAAAATGAGACTCTAAATCAAGGAAGAAAATTTTTCCCCAATCTAAGCCGCACCTGAAATTTGAGACTCAAAATTCAAGGGGAGAGAAAAGTTTTAGGCCGCCCTCCAAATCGAAACAAAGTTGGTCCATTGTAATGGACACAATTTAGGTCGAATGAATGAAAATACAGCTACAGTAGTTTGGTTCGAGTCGTAAGCTTAGCAGTTAAGCTTTGCCAGGTAGCCATTGCTATGTGTCAGGGGCTCCGTCCGTATTTATACTGGCACCCTTCCTTTTTCACGTGCTTTGTCTGGTTTGAATTGATTGCTTATTTTTTTTTGATCTGATAAGTACCGTTCTCTTTGTTATAGGTATTTACGTCACTCTAAGCTGAAAATGCATTACTGTATTGTGTCATGCATTGTTTGTCGCATTCTGATAATGAGTGTTTACGGCCTGTCGCCGCTAGCGGCATGGCTTGCTTTTGTGTGCGCTACCGCTGCTTACAACTGAAAAAAAAAGAGAGAGAGAGAGAGAGGAATCTTCTCATTAGCAAAACAATGGCAAGAGACTGCTATTTGTTGTTACTTACACTGCTGCTTTCTTGTATAATGATCAACAAGAACCAAATCATAGACTGTGTATGATAGAAGATGTTCTGAACGAGAGTTTAGCGAAAAATTTTCTCCATTTGAAAATCTTTGCAGACGCCTCTTTAGTACATTACATTCTGCACAGAAATTAGAGTCATCTTAGGTTTAAAAATCTATCAATTGCCGTGGTTCATTTCTGATTGTATCACTATTCGGCATAAGAATAAAAGAATATAAACATGACATGATATGTATATTCTTCCCCCATTTGCTGTTGTCTCACACTAGTTTCGAAGGTTATTAGGCAGACAGGATTTAAATGAGATAGCAGCAAACACGAAACAATACATGGCAAAATGCTTATATTCGTATTATTCTTATGGTGAAGAGAATACTGCATGTGATTCACAATTCATAAAAGTTCCTATTAGCAACCATGTCTTCTCACAGGTATGAAAAAATTCAGAACGTAGAGTTGGCCATATTGACAAACATCTCAAACAGTCTTGCCAGTCAGATTTTCGTATTATATTGAAATGCTGCTACATTCGAAGATGAACAATAAGGAATTTGTATTTATTTCGTTGGATAATGTATGAAAATGCAGTGGTCAAAATTCAGGGCGGAGAAAAAAGCTCTTCTTCCACCTTCCAGAGGTTTTGGCACCAGTATTTATCTTTGTGCCTGCAAAGCATGCCTGTGTAGCGCTACATACGTTAAACGGCAGAAGTTAGTTGTGGCGGCACCTACCAACACTTTTCAGAACTTCCGCTTACTTTGCACTCGATTCTAAGCCGCAGGCGGTTTTTTGGACTACAAAAACCGGAAAAAAAGTGCGCCTTAGATTAGAGTAAATACAGTAGTATTTTTCATGAAAATTCTGAACTTCTCATGTCAAGTGTCCTAAATTTACAGTTGCTGCCAACTTCAGTGAGCCAATAGTAGTGGTGTAATAGTAGCAGTGCTAAGTGTTGTTATTCTTTGTTAAGCATAATCAACAATATACAGAATAAATAATGAATGACAAAGTAATTGCTAGCCCATCAATTTTTTCCCCTATGACACCCATAAAAGTTGGAAGCTACAGAGGAAGTTTCATTCGTGCTAAGTCTAGGAAAATAATAAATCACGTCACAGAATGCTGCGATCTTGAGAAAGGCAACAGTGAAGTACTGTCCTGCATTTGAAACTAACTGCCTCTATAATCCACTTATGCGAATCCTTGTTACTTCTATCACTAACTTGTACCATACCTATAGACCAGTACGAAGGGCACACATCAGTTGGTTGCCAATTCTGGTTGATGAGGGAGGTCTGGTCATTGTCTGCCTTCTCCTCAGCCAAGGTGCCTTCTTTCCATAATCTTACTATACATGCCCATTATACATTTGCCGAAGGCAGAATGCTGAAATAACTTTGTTTAGATAAAATGTGAATCACGTACGTGGCTTGGCACTGTACAGTTAGGTTAACATTCAGAGTTGTGTTATTTCTATTGCATCTGCTCGGCATCTGGTAGAATGGTTAGTCAACGCAGAAGTGTACAATAAAATGCTGAAGCTTTAACAAACAACGTACGTCAATTATGTAATGAAGAATAATGAAAATGTTTGCTAATGCCATTAGCCAGAACTATGTAGAGAGCAGTAGCAACAGTAGTAAGTCATGTGTGGATAGTTCATAATGTGACAGTGTCAATGAAGATCCATACATTAACGTCACAGGGAAATGAAACATTCACGCAAAATTTTAAAGGAAACTGGATTTTGTTTTAAAAAATATAAAAACAGAAGGACATTACTGGTGAAGAACATACTTTCTTTGTGTGCTCAGTTTTATTGTCCCATTTTCATTTCCTTAGTTTTTCTGTAGAAGGATGTTTTCACAATGAATGTAGTTATATCTGCTACATCTGCTCCTCAGTTATTAGATCTTAAAAACAACAATTTTATTTTCTTATTTTCTTTCACTTTTCTGTAGAAGATTATATTAATAGCAAATGTAGTTTTATTTGTAGCATTCCCACCACAATCATTAGACTGAAAAACAAGCTTTATTTTCTCATGCTCTTCTACAGAAGAATACAGCAACAGTGAATGTAGTTTTATATGCTGTGTGCAAAACACATACACTTTACGACCCATGTTCCATTTGGGCTGAGCGCAATTATGCCGCTTGTGCATCATTCAAAACAAACAACAGCACAACCTAACAACCTGCACGGTGCCCAGCTAAAACAGCAATTGTGAAACGGACAGGTTATAACTAAGTCCACATTTCTCAGTGGCTAGAGAGCCAATCAGAGTGCTGCATAGTCATGCCAATGTGTGTCCTTATTTAATGTTATGTTATTTTGTAATTCTGACAAGAGTGTTTTGTGAGAATGAGTGTGATTCATTGTTTGAAAATGATAAATATTAAATAAATGGGCAGTGATTACTGATCAGTGTTGTACACTGAACAAAAGTAACTAAGGAACTGTCATACGTTTAGAACTTGTTTTGTTTGTGAAAAAAAAAGGTTATTTATTGAGAAAAATAAGAAATAATTTACATTTATATACCCACAGACTGTACTGTGATCCCATACACCATGTACCATGTAAGGGAAGTACATTTGACTGCAAATGAAGGAGGAGGAGATTAGTGTTTAACGTCCCGTCGACAACTATGTCATTAGAGACGGAGCACAAGTTCGGATTAGGGAAGGATGGGGAAGGAAATCGGCCGTGCCCTTTCGAAGGAACCATCGCGGCATTTGCCTGAAGTGACCTAGGGAAATCACGGAAAACCTAAATCAGGATGGCCGGACGCGGGATTGAACCGTTATCCTCCCGAATGCGAGTCCAGTGTTCTAACCACTGTGCCACCTGGCTCGGTCTGACTGCAAATGAAAGAAAATCAAAATTGTAAAAAAAAAAAAAAAAAAAAAAAAAGACTCTTCAACTTTCAAACTAATTTGCACTTTGGTGGCCAACATACTGGCTGACTTGTACAAAAAACTGACATTTTATAACAAACAAACTTTTATTTTAAAACAGGATGATTGATACATATGAAACGGACATCAGAAAGGCATTAAAAAGAATTAATTTCAAAGTTTTAGTTTTTACTTTTGCAATCAAATGTATACCTATCACATACAACAGCAAAGAATTAAAGGGGGTACAGTAACTTCTATATTATGAATTTAAAATTCGTTGTTTTGACAACTTAGCTGAGGTCTATGCTCACAAATTATGAATCAAAACATGCAGTTTCAGGAGTTTTTTTTCATTTTATATGTGGCACGGGGATAGTGAGATCTTATAGTAATGTTTTGTGGAGTAAAGAGTATGAAAACAGCACAAAGCATCTATTATGGAAAGAAGGTGGCTTAACTCAGTGGAAAGTGGTGACTGTTTGTCGGCCAGAGCTAGCAAACCACTGATCCTCTTACCGACCTGTAGCTATGATATAAATTACGTACGGAAGTAATAAGGATTCACATAAGCACATTACAGAGACGGTAAGCTTCCAATGCTATTATTATAGCTAAACTGCTGAATTATTTTTGTAATTCCACAACTATGACATGTATGCAGCATAGTTTGCTCCAACAGACACAATAATTTATTTAATTTTTTTTCCTTCACCACACCGTTTATGCACTTTCTGAATTATTTTCTGGGCATCGATGTATATAACCGGCCTACAAGACCTCATAGAATTTATACATGAGGTTCCACTATACAAAAAAGCAAAAATGTTTATTTTTTGCAGATTAGAGATATAACATATGACCTCTGTTCCTTAACATGTGGGGCCCAGGCTCTAAGAGAGATACAGATATCACCAAAGACTGGGAATCTGGATCTGCAAAAAGAAAAATAAATGCTGGAAGAGAAGTATCGAATCAGGTTTTAAGTGTAGGTACGAGAAGTTTCTAAAAAAAAACTGCATCTGGTAGTATGGAATCACCTGAATTGATTGCTTCAAATTTCAAAAAAGTACTCCAGATGCACATAGTAATGAACCACTAAAGCCAGAAATAAACAGAGTCAAACTAGCCAATCAGAATCTGAAACCCCTGTGGTGACCAGTGGAACTCACAGAGAACAGCTAAACTCCCAGCCAGTTAGCGCGGAAGTCAGTGATAAAATGAAAGAAACATTTGTTATTTCAGATCATGGAATGTGCACATTTCCTATAACAGATTCTCAGTCGCATGATATTGCTTGAAGCAGCCCTACACAGCAGTTAAATAACAGTGAAGAAGATTATCCCAAAGTCAATGATAATAGGCAATTTTCTAATTTTCGTTTCTCAAGAAAACAAAATAATGGTGAAACCCAACATCATCACTGGTTGGTTAATTCAAATTTTCAAAATATAAGTTTTCTGTTTTCCATGCAGACTACTAACTCAGATGGTATGAGAAGGGTGCTGTGACTGGAAACTCTTAAGCAGTATTTTACAAGGACATGAGAATACCAAACATCATATGGCATTTATGTTCCATTGGATGACAACAGCCAAAGAAATAAAGCATGGAAAAACAACAGATCAAGAAAACTAAAAGCTAATTCGAGAATCCCAAACACATTGGCACAATTTATTTCAGAGATTCATTATTATTATTAATTTCTTAGCCTCTCATAATCTGGCATTTAGATCAATATAGGCAACAACAGAGGGAATTCTGGTAACTTCATAGATTTGCTTAAAATAATTGATACCTAAGTACAATCCTACATTATGGGAACACATGAAAAACATTAATGACAAACAACTTACACATCATTATTTAAGCAACGATATTCAGAACAAATGGATCATATAGATGTCAAAAACAGTTACTGATGAAATTAATCACATGGTAAAAGATGCAAAATATTATTCAACTTTACTCGACTGAACAGATTGTAATGGAGTTGAACAATTGTCAGTTATCTTAAGGATTTGTAATAAATCAACTGGCACAACAGAAGAAATCTTTATTGGATTTCTAGTCATTGCTGAGATCACTGGAGAATGGCTTGCTAATGTAATACTGGAACAGTTAGGAGAAAAAATGGAATAGGTACTCAAAACTGTTGTGTACAAGGGTACGACAATGGAGCAAATGTGGCTGTTATAAGTAGCCAAGTTAAAACTCTATTTTTAGACTCTGCAGGAAGCATAGTAAGCATCTGCTGCTGGTAGATGCAGCTAATTCTTCAATGGCAGCAAAAACATTTTTGGTTTTATTCAGAAAAAATTTGTTTTCATTTTCAAGATCCAGTAAATGCTGAAAATTAATCTCAGGCAAATAAAAGCTTACTATGAAACCTTTGATCAGATCAAGGTGAAAAAGCAGAATAGAGGAAATGAAAGCCATACTATTACAATTTGATGATGATTTTTAATGCACTGAAAGCTTAAAAAAATAACATGGCAAAATCAGACACACTCAGTGGTTATGATTCAGTTGTGAACAAAATGCACAGCTTAAAATTTATCATATCATTGCAGTTATGGTATGAGGTATCACCACATGTTAATGTTACAAGCAAATTATGGCAATCTGTACAAGTCAATTTGAGTATTGCTCTTTAACATTTGCATATATTTTTTGACTGGATCAAAGAATATCAACAAACTAGATTCAAGCAATGCTTGTCCAATGCCTGTCAGTTTATAGAGAAAGGCAGTTATGATCTGCCAAAAGATTTTAAAAATAAAAGGCAAGCCAAAAGGAAAATGTATTTAATTATGAATGTAGATATGAATGTAACAGTCTCCCAAAAGCCTATATGAAACGGATTTTTTTTAACCCTATGATTGACTACAATTGAGCAATGTGGATTCAAGATTTATGTATTTAAAACAACATTTTGAAAATTTGGTTTTCTCTATGGTCTAAGTACATTACAAATTATTCCAAAAGATCACATATCAAGAAACTGTAAAGATTTACACACAATTCGGCAAGTGGGTGAGAACTGTTACATTCTACCTAACGTATTACAAGAAGAATTGGTAATAATGATCCCAAATTTATCTAACTTCATTAAATATGTGAAACAGCTACTGCAGTACACAACAGAAAATAACTTAAAATTGTCCAAATGTTTACATTGTAATTCAAATTTTGTTAACAATACCCATAAGTGCAGCCTCGGCAGAAAGGAGCTTTTCAAATCAGATATAACAGCTAAACTGGATTACAATACAGCTGTTAAGGAGTTCAGTAAGGATAAAAGTCAGAAATTTTGATTTCCATTAATGTTTAATTGTTAGTTATTACTGAAATTACTGAATAATGTTACATAAAATCAAAACATATTCATTTTTATGAATAAAAGTTTGGCACTTCCAAAACAAAATAAAAAAGCTTTCTCTATATAAAACACATCCTCTTGTGCCACCACATGGCCTGGCAAAATTTATCTTGCCCACACCAAATTTTGGTCTTGCTACTGCTTCTGTATGACAATGCACAGCAACTTACAATAACCTACAGTAACCTCAACCAGTAACAAAACTTCATGAAATTTACCAGCTATCTACGGAACATCTCCTATCAGTCCCAAATTATATCTCTGTGATTTAGATATGTTTGGGGCACTAAAGGCTGAAGGAAGTGTTACGGGGAGGGTTATTGATTACAATAGCAGTATTTTCTCAATTAGTTGTTGGACAGACCCCTTTTCATTTTTCAATAAAAAGATCAAGAAGCAGTTTATCTGGCAGAAAAGTTTCATTTTCAATGATGGAAACCAGAAATGTGTAATTCTGTCAACAATAACTGTGCAAACAAATTCAATTTAAATCTGAGTAACCCTTATATACAGCAGTGCATCAGCATACACATTTTTCAATTAGTTGTTATTAGAGTGAATTGTTAGTGCATAGCACAAAAAAATTAAAATATTTTAAATTTTTTTTTTACTTACTATTCTTGGATATGGGACCCTGCCAAATGAATATATTTCCCACAGAAGAATGCCAAAACTCCACATATCGGATTTGTTTGAAAATATCTGTGGAAAAGACAAACATTTTATAATACAAAATAATCTTTAACACTCCACTACAGAATTCACACAATGACATGTCAAGCTATAGTACTGCCTATTAACAGTTTTTGTCTGAAGTTCCTTTGAAAGCCCTAAGAGAAGTTTTATGACATTCTTATGCAATTGCCAGCTCTTAGTAGGGATTCTCAGTATATATATCAAGAATCTATACATATTCTCTCTCTCTCTCTCTCTCTCTCACTCATTCACTCACTCACTAAATGCACCAACAAAATTATATCATGGTATCACTCACAGTTCAGGAGACAAAATATCATAAATACTGAGATACATGAAAAAATGCTACAAAGAAACTCCTACAGTTGAGTGAACTTAAGGAAATTCTTGGCACCTGTCAGCACTTTTGACAGCTTTCAAAAGTGAAGCATAAATGGCTGCACGCAAAACAAAAGCCATCTATAGAGCTATGAAGTGGCGTTGCCATAGAGACATTTACAAAATCGTGTAGTAGACATGCGAAGCACCACCAGCAATATAAACTGTCCTGGATTATCTCACACTAAGAGCACTGAAGGAGTATATATAAAATTTAATTTATAATAGAAAACTGGCAAAATGAATGCCCAGGGAATGCTAGGTTGTCAGCTAATATTAAATATGAATGACAATAGTATACTGTAAGCAATCAATTCACACTTAAGAGACTAGTGAAAGGAAATTTTATACATTCAAATTAAAGAAGAAGCTGATAGTAAATGTCAGATCTGGTAACAGCAAAAAAATAGATGCAAAAGGGAGGAAGGGTGGCAGAGAGGAGATAACTTAATTTCGTGTTGCTCCTACACTGGTGCAAGTTTTGTATGGCTTATTTACTCAATCAACTTCTCATTTAGCCTTGCAGGGTATGTACATTCTGCTCTCACATAACAGAAAAAACCAAGCCAAAGATAAGGGACCCACATCAGTTGCCAGCAATACTAGCCTCTAGATGATAGAAATGACCTAGCTATAAACAGGGAAAAAATAATAAAAAAAATATAAAGAATAATATTGTCTCAGCTTCCTATAAGACAAAGTAAAATGTACAACACTCAAATGTAACAGCACATAGCACATTCCACACTACATATATTACATTGTATATCACTGAAAATGAGATTTGTAAAAATTTTGCTGGGAAGCAGATAGGTCACATCATAAGCAAAGAATACAAAGAAATGGGTTAATAGAAGGGCTAAAAATTACCATAAGGAAGTAGTTTTGCTTCCATAATTTTCATCATAGACGCAAATAGCCATGACAGTCTTTATAAGACAAGATAGTCTGTTATGCACAAAATCAAACTCTCAATGTCCAAATGAAGCATTTCAATAACATTGATAGAAAAACCTGACAGCTGCAAACAAACTGCTGCCTTAGAAGTGTAATTCATTTATTATAATTAACTCCAGTTGAGCTTCAACTTATGTAAGATCCTAGTTTGTACTTTTCATCTTCGATGCAAAGAAGATTTAAGCTCACAAGGAAAGGAAATGCAGAGGAGCTCTGCTGTACACCAGACATACGAGATGTGTTCAAAAAGTATCAAACCTTCTTTTCCACATATATCTATCAAGTGTGTAAGACTTTCTTCAATAGAGATGATGTCAGGGATATTCATATGTAGATGTGAGTTTTTTCCCCTCTACTAGAAAGTGTCAATCACTAGCATTCAGCCTATGAGCAAAGCTGTTCAGTGAGTGTTTTCCAGATTCCAGTAAACTGTAAAATGACAAAACAAATTTAGCAGTGATACTGCATAAAATTTTGCCAAAAGCTTGACAATACGAAAGTGGAATTTGTTCACAAGTTTCAACAGGCTTTCAGAGACAATGCAGTGAGAAAATCATAAATGAAGGAATGGTACAACTGCTTAAAAGATGGCTGTCCATCAGTGACCAGCAAACCACATTTCAGGCAGACCCTCAAGAAGCCAAAATGACAATGCCATTGAACAAGTGCTGACTTCAGTCATGGAAGATCATCGCATCACAGTACAAGAACTTATGAATGAGATAGTGGTAACTAGCTCAATATATTCCATTTTGACCAACAGCTTGAATGTGAAGAGTGTGTCCATGAAATTCATACCAAAACTGCTGACAACAGAGCAGAAGCAATATCATCCAGAAAGCACAAAGGCCATGCAGAACAAAACAAACAGCACACGTTGACCATTTTTTATTATTTTTTTTAAGGGTTCCGTAGCTCAATCAGTAAAAACAGAACCATTATACAATTGCTTAGTTGTCTTCTATCTGTCCAACTGTTAAAATCCCTTTTTCTCAGGAACAGGTAGAAGTATCAAGTTGAAATTTCAGTGTCACATACTGATATCTATAGCCCCTTAGTGGAGTAAAACATTGAAGCTTCTAAGTCAGTGCAATCAAAAGATACATCCATTTATGTCACATATTTTCATACTCGCAAACTCATTCATCAAAACCTGTTGGGTATCTCTCATTACCTAGAACCATGAAATTAGGCAAAAAGGAGGGTTTTATGGTACAACCAACAGGAAAAAATCTGAAAACTGTAAATTGGGTGTTATATCACATGAATTATTATTATTATTATTATTATTATTATTATTATTATTTCTTTCCTTTCTCAGACTTCCTTTTAACTGCACGGTAAATGTTACATTGCATTTAGGAACTTTCGGGTAACTGAACATGTATCAATAATTACAGATTTCTGTAGTTGTATATATACGTTTGGATGTAGCTGTATTGCGTTGATGTACTGGTGGATATTGTGTGGTATGACTCTTGTAGTTGATAGTATAATTGGTATAATGTCAACTTTATCCTGATGCCACATGTCCTTGACTTCCTCAGCCAGTTGGATGTATTTTTCAATTTTTTCCTCCTGTTTTCTTCTGTATATTTGTTGTATTTGGTACGGATACTTCAATTAGTTGTGTTAATTTCTTCTTTTATTGGTGAGTATGATGTCAGGTTTGTTATGTGGTGGTGCTTTATCTGTTCTAATGGTTCTGTTCCAGTATAATTTGTATTCATAATTCTCCATTACATTTTGTGGTGCATACTTGTATGTGAGAATGTGTTGTTTTATTAGTTTATGTTGTATGGCAAGTTGTTGATGTATTATTTTTGCTACATTGTCATGTCTTCTGGTGTATTCTGTATTTGCTAGTATTGTACATCCGCTTGTGATGTGATCTACTGTTTCTACTTGTTGTTTGCAAAGTCTGCATTTATCTGTTGTGGTATTGGGATCTTTAATACTATGCTTGCTGTAATATCTGGTGTTTATTGTTTGATCGTGTATTGCAATCATGAATCCTTCCGTCTCACTGTATATATTGCCTTTTCTTAGCCATGTGTTGGATGTGTCTCTATCGATGTGTGGCTGTGTTAGATGATACGGGTGCTTGCAATGTAGCGTTTTCTTTTTCCAATTTACTTTCTTTGTATCTGTTGATGTTATGTGATCTAAAGGTTTTTAGAAGTGGTTATGAAATTGCAGTGGTGTAGCCGATGTATTTATATGAGTGATTGCTTTGTGTATTTTGCTAGTTTCTGCTCGTTCTATAAAGAATTTTCTTAAATTGTCTACCTGTCCATAATGTAGGTTTTTTATGTCGATAAATCCCCTTCCTCCTTCCTTTCTGCTTTCTGCTTAATGTGAATCTTTCTGTTGCCGAACGTATGTGATGTATTCTATATTTGTGGCATTGTGATCGTGTAAGTGTATTGAGTGCTTCTAGGTCTGTGTTACTCCATTTCACTACTCCAAATGAGTAGGTCAATATTGGTATAGCATAAGTATTTATAGCTTTTGTCTTGTTTGTTGCTGTCAATTCTGTTTTCAGTATTTTTGTTAGTCTTTGTCTATATTTTTCTTTTAGTTCTTCTTTAATATTTGTATTATCTATTCCTAATTTTTGTCTGTATCCTAGATATTTATAGGCATCTGTTTTTTCCATCGCTTCTATGCAGTTGCTGTGAGTATCCAATATGTATTATTCTTGTTTAGTGCGTTTTCCCTTGACTATGCTATTTTTCTTACATTTCTCTGTTCTGAAAGCCATATTTATATCATTGCTGAATACTTCTTGTGGTGTCACCGCCAGACACCATACTTGCTAGGTGGTGGCTTTAAATCGGCCGCGGTCCATTAGTACATGTCGGACCCACGTGTCGCCACTGTTAGTGATCGCAGACCGAGCGCCACCACACGGCAGGTCTCGAGAGACGGACTAGCACTCGCCCCAGTTGTACGGACGACTTAGCTAGCGATGCACACTGACGAAGCCTCGCTCATTTGCAGAGCAGATAGTTAGAATAGCCTTCAGCTAAGTCAATGGCTACGACCTAGCAAGGCGCCATAGCAATTGATAGTTATCGTATGAAGCATGTCTCATCAAGAACGGTGTATACAAATGATGGATTAAAGTTAAGTATTCCAGAAGCTACGTACTTTTCTTTATAGCATTCATTACGTATCCTGTTTCAGGCCTCACGCCATCCGGCGTGAGTTTATAGCGTGCATCTCAGCCTTCTCTAGCAATATAACACTTTTGTTATCTTTATTAATTGGTTGAGTTGTTGATTTGTTGCTGCCAGTAGTTTTAGATCATCCATGTACAGCAAATGTGTGATTTCGTGTTGGTACGTTCCAGTAATATTATATCCATAATTTGTATTATTTAGCATGTTGGATAGTGGGTTCAGAGCAAGGCAGAACCAGAAAGGACTTAATGAGTCTCCCTGGTATATTCTACGCTTAATCTGTATTGGCTGTGATGTGATATTATTTGAATCTGTTTGGATATTAAGTGTGGTTTTCCAATTTTTCATTACTATGTTTAGGAGCTGTATCAATTTAGGATCTACTTTGTATATTTCCAATATTTGTAGTAACCATGAATGGGGTACACTATCAAAAGCTTTTTGGTAATCAATGTATGCATAGTGTAGCGACATTTGTTTAGTTTTAGCTTGATATGTCACCTCTGCATCTATTATCAGTTGCTCTTTACATCCTCGTGCTCCTTTGCAACAGCCTTTTTGTTCTTCATTTATAATTTTGTTCTGTGTTGTATGTGTCATTAATTTCTGTGAAATGACTGAAGTTAATATTTTGTATATTGTTGGTAGGCATGTAATGGGGTGATATTTTGCTGGGTTTGCTGTGTCTGCTTGATCTTTAGGTTTCAGCTAAGTTATTCCCTGTGTAAGTGTATCAGGGACTGTGTATGGGTCTGCAATGTAACTGTTAAATAATTTAGTTGGATGTGAATGTGTTGAGGTGAACTTCTTTAGCCAGAAATTTGCTATTTTATCTTTTCCAGGGGCTTTTCAATTGTGCGTAAAATTAATTGCTCAGGTGACTTCGTGCTGCAAAATTATCACTTCACGCATTTGTGGTATCATCTTGTATGTGTCTGTTTCTGCTTGTATCCACCGTGCATGTCTGTTATGTTGTACCGGGTTTGGCCACATGTTGCTCCAGAAGTGTTCCGTGTCTGTTATGTTTGGTGGATTGTCTATTTTAATGTGTGTGTTATCTATTGTCTGGTAGAATTTCTTTTGGTTTGTGTTGCATGTTTGGTTTTGTTTCCTTCTATTTTCAATTTTTTTGTATCTTCTAAGTCGTTTGGCCAATGCTTGTAATTTCTGCTTCTTTTCATCTAATTGCTCTACCGCTTCTTGTTGTGAGATTTTACCTAACCTTTTTCGTTTTTTGTCTGATATTTCATTTCTTATAAATTGTGTTAGCTGTCTGATGTCTTTTCTCAGTTTTTCTATTCTGATCTGTAGCCTGTGTTGTCATGCTGGTTTTGTGGGTTTCTTCTGTGTGTTGGTTGGTTCTGATCTCTGCCTAGTGTGTATATTCAGTGTAGTGAGTGCTCCTATATAAACCAGTAGTTTTAACTCTTCCATAGTTGTATTTTCATTTATTTTGTCGTGTATGATTGTGTTGATAGTTGTTATTGTTGTTTTGACTTGTGGGTTATCTGGTGGTCTATGCAAGAGTGGTCTAATGTCTGTATTTGTGTCTTTGTATTCTATATATGTCAGCTAACATTTTTCTTCTATATCTAACATGTGTGTCACTTTGTGTTCTATTTGTGCTTGTTCTGGTGGCTGTCTTAAGATTTCGTTTTCCCTCTGATTGTTTAATTGATGCGTGTTGTTCTTTGTTTGTTTGCTCTGGGATGTTTGAGTCCATTACCGTATCTTCTTCTTCTGATTGCACATTATTTTGTTCCAGTATTTGTTGTACTTGTTGTTTGATGTTTTCTAATTCTGACTGGGGTATCCTGTTATTTTTGATTATTACACGGATCTGATCAGCTAGTCGTCGTTCTGTTAAAAATTTTAATTCTGGGTATCTGGTAATAAATGTTGTGTATACTTGTGATCTGTATCCAGTTGTGTTGGTTCCTAAGTTTGTTGCTTGGTAATAACAGAACATGAGGTGTCTGTTAACTTCATATGACCATCTCATCCTCTGTCTTTGTTTTCTTTCTAGAGTGGTTGCAGGAAGCATATCCTGCAAAACACCTCTACTTGGATTTATATCATTTTCCATGTGGCTAGCAGTGTCGTTACCATTGTAGACGGGCATAGGGTTCAAGTATCGTCCCTGACCATGACAGCGCTTGTCCGAGGCTTCATTAGTTCTGTCCTGAACCAACTAATCACACTAAAAGGGGGGTTAGCCCTATTAGTGGTTTGTTCTTTTCGTCGCCTTTTACGACTGGCTGAACATACCGGAGGGCTATTCTTTTCCCTTTTCTTTATTATTATTATTATTATTTCTTTACTTTCTCAGACGTTAAGTCTGGTTGAGAATGGAAAGTGACACGGACCTTGATCAAGCGTCACTTCCTATTAACTGTACGGTATGTGTTATATTGCATTTAGGAACTTTCGGGTAATTGAACATGTATCAATAATTACGGATTTCTGTAGTTGTATATATGTGTTTGGATGTAGCAGTATTGCATTGATGTACTGGTGGATATTGTGTGGTATGACTCCTGTAGTTGATACTATAATTGGTATGATGTCAACTTTATCCTGATGCCACATGTCTTTGACTTCCTCAGCCAGCTGGATGTATTTTTCAATTTTTTCTCCTGTTTTCTTTTGTATATTTGTTGTATTAGGTATGGATATTTCGATTAGTTGTGTTAATTTCTTCTTTTTATTGGTGAGTATGATGTCAGGTTTGTTATGTGGCGTTGTTTTTCTGTTATAATGGTTCTGTTCCAGTATAATGTGTATTCATCATTCTCCAGTACATTTTGTGGTGCATACTTGTATGTAGGAACTTGTTGTTTTAAAAGTTTATGTTGTAAGGCAAGCTGTTGATGTATTATTTTTGCGACATTGTCATGTCTTCTGGGGTATTCTGTATTTGCTAGTATTGTACATCCGCTTGTGATGTGATCTACTGTTTCTATTTGTTGTTTACAAAGTCTGCATTTATCTGTTGTGGTATTGGGATCTTTAATAATATGCTTGCTGTAATACCTGGTGTTTATTGTTTGATCCTGTATTGCAATCATGAATCCTTCTGTCTCACTGTATATATTGCCTTTTCTTAGGCATTTGTTGGATGCGTCTTGATCGATGTGTGGCTGTGTTAGATGATACGGGTGCTTGCCATGAAGTGTTTTCTTTTTCCAATTTACTTTCTTCGTATCTGTTGATGTTATGTGGTCTAAAGGGTTGTAGAGGTGGTTATGAAATTGTAGTGGTGTAGCCGATGTATTTATATGAGTGATTGCTTTGTGTATTTTGCTAGTTTCTGCTCGTTCTATAAAGAATTTTCTTAAATTGTCTACCTGTCCATAATGTAGGTTTTTTAAATCGATAAATCCCCTTCCTCCTTCCTTTCTGCTTAATGTGAATCTTTCTGTTGCTGAATGTATGTGATGTATTCTATATTTATGGCATTGTGACCGTGTAAGTGTATTGAGTGCTTCTAGGTCTGTGTTACTCCATTTCACTACTCCAAATGAGTAGGTCAATATTGGTATGGCATAAGTATTTATAGCTTTGGTCTTGTTTCTTGCCGTCAATTCTGTTTTCAGTATTTTTGTTAGTCTTTGTCTATATTTTTCTTTTGTTCTTCTTTAATATTTGTATTATCTACTCCTATTTTTTGTCTGTATCCTAGATATTTATAGGCATCCGTTTTTTCCATCACTTCTATGCAGTCGCTGTGGTTATCCAATATGTAATCTTCTTGTTTAGTGTGTTTTCCCTTGACTATGCTATTTTTCTTACATTTGTCTGTTCCAAAAGCCATACTTATATCATTGCTGAATACTTCTGTTATCTTTAGTAATTGGTTGAGTTGTTGATTTGTTGCTGCCAGTAGTTTTAGATCATCCATGTATAGCAAATGTGTGATTTTGTGTGGGTATGTTCCAGTAATATTGTATCCATAATTTGTATTATTTAGCATGTTGGATAGTGGGTTCAGAGCAAGGCAGAACCAGAAAGGACTTAATGAGTCTCCTTGGTATATTCCACGCTTAATCTGTATTGGCTGTGATGTGATATTATTTGAATTTGTTTGGATATTAAGTGTGGTTTTCCAATTTTTCATTACTATGTTTAGGAACTGTATCAATTTAGGATCTACTTTGTATATTTGCAATATTTGTAGTAACCATGAGTGGGGTACACTATCAAAAGCTTTTTGGTAATCAATATATGCGTAGTGTAGCGACCTTTGTTTAGTTTTAGCTTGATATGTCACCTCTGCATCTATTATCAGTTGCTCTTTACATCCTCGTGCTCCTTTGCAACAGCCTTTTTGTTCTTCATTTATAATTTTGTTCTGTGTTGTATGTGTCATTAATTTCTGTTTAATGATTGAAGTTAATATTTTGTATATTGTTGGTAGGCATGTTATGGGGCGATATTTAGCTGGGTTCGCTGTGTCTGCTTGATCTTTAGGTTTCAGATAAGTTATTCCATGTGTAAGTGTATCAGGGAATGTGTATGGGTCTGCAATGTAACTCTTAAATAATTTAGTTAGATGTGAATGTGTTGAGGTGAACTTCTTTAGCCAGAAATTTGCTATTTTATCATTTCCAGCGGCTTTCCAATTGTGAGTAGAATTAATTGCTTGGGTGACTTCATGTTGCAAAATTATCACTTCAGGCATTTGTGGTATCATCTTGTATATGTCTGTTTCTGCTTGTATCCACCATGCATGCCTGTTATGCTGTACCGGGTTAGACCATATGCTGCTCCAGAAGTGTTCCATGTCTGTTATGTTTGGTGGATTGTTTATTTTAATGTGTGTGTTATCTATTGTCTGGTAAAATTTCTTTTGGTTTGTGTTGAATGTTTGGTTTTGTTTCCTTCTATTTTCACTTTTTTTGTATCTTCTGAGTCGTTTGGCTAATGCTTGTAATTTCTGCTTCTTTTCGTCTAATTGCTCTGTCGCTTCTTGTTGTGAGATTTTACCTAACCTTTTTCGTTTTTTTTCCGAGATTTCATTTCTTATAAATTGTGTTAGCTGTCCGATGCCTTTTCTCAGTTTTTCTATTCTGATCTGTAGCCTGTGTTGCCATGCTGGTTTTGTGGGTTTCTTCTGTGTGTTGGTTGGTTCTGATCTCTGTCTAGTGTGTATATTTAGTGTAGTGAGTGCTCCTATATAAACCAGTAGTTGTAACTCTTCCATAGTTGTGTTTTCACTTATTTTGTTGTGTATGATTGTGTTGATAGTTTTTATTGTTGTTTCGACTTGTGGGTTATTTGGTGGTCTATGCAAGAATGGTCTTATGTCTGTATTTGTGTCTTTGTATTCTATATATGTCAGCTAACATTTTTCTTCTATATCTAACATGTGTGTCACTTCGTGTTCTATTTGTGCTTGTTCTGGTGGCTGTCTTAAGATTTCGTTTTCCTCTGATTGTTTAATTGGTGCGTGTTGTTCTTTGTTTGTTTGCTCTGGGATGTTTGAGTCCATTACTGTATTTTCTTCTTCTTCTGATTGCACATTATTTTGTTCCAGTATTTGTTGTACTTGTTGTTTGATGTTTTCTAATTCTGACTGGGGTATCCTGTTATTTTTTATTATTACACGGATCTGATCAGCTAGTCTTTGTTCTGTTAAAAATTTTAATTCTGGGTATCTGGTAATAAATGTTGTGTATACTTGTGATCTGTATCCAGTTGTGTTGGTTCCTAGGTTTGTTGCTTGGTAATAACAGAACATGAGGTGTCGATTAACTTCATCTGACCATCTCATCCTCTGTCTTTGTTTTCCTTCTGGGGTGGTTGCAGGAAGCATATCCTGCAAAACACCTCTATTTGGATTTAAATCATTTTCCAGTTGGCTAGCAGTGTCGTTACCATTGTGGGCGGGCATAGGGTTCAAGCGTCGTCCCCGACCATGACGGCGCTTGTCCGAGGCTTCTTTAGTTCTGTCCTGAACCAACTAATCACACTAAAGGGGGGTTAGCCCTATTAGTGGTTTGTTCTTTTCGTCGCCTTTTACGACTGGCAGAACATACCGGAGGCCTATTCTTTTCCCGGGCCTCCACGGGTATTATTTTACAATTTTATTATTATTATTATTATTATTATTATTATTATTATTATTTATTGCTTGTCATTTCTTATTTGACACTCGGTTCGTCCAGCTATTAAGACCATTTTTCTCAGGAACAGGTAGACCCACAGTATTACCTGGCTTTTACATTCCCACATTTTACATTTTGCTTCTGCCTACGCATTCTTTTCTGATCCAATCAAATTCTGTATGTTCACAATGTATTGAAAACCTTGATTTTATGTTTCTGAAATTTTGTATTTCCCACCATATACACCATGCCTAGTAGCTCAATTTGAAAACATCAAGTACAAGGAATCTTTCAATTTTCGTACAGGCCCTGTATGAGTGTTCCCTTTAAAACACGTTATTCGAACTGCGTACAATTCACGAAGACTGGGAAAGGATAGGCCTCCGAGAGCAAATATCGAACAAATACTTGACAAGCGAATTTAATCAAACATTATTTTTGAATGCCGTTATCAATTTCAACATACATTGAACACTACTACCAGTACTGTAAATCATTGTTAGAGTGTGAAACTCATTTTTATTATAAACTTTGTATACATATTAAAAATGAAGCTCACATGGCATACATTTTAATTGAAGCTCTTGGTTTATGGTTTGGAGGTATCATAAACATGCCACATCCCATGCACTGATCTTAGGTGACATTATAGCGTGAGCTAATAGTCAAGCAAATCTATAGCATTTTTGTGAGTGAAGTTTCTTATTTCGTGATTATTGTTTTTGTTGTTGAAGTGCTGCAGTTTTTATTGGAGAATTATTAGTTTATTTGTTAAGCTTTAATTTTTCTTTTTGTTATTGTTATTGTATTTGAGTTGAGAGGTCTAGTCATTTGCCATGATCTACTTTATTTCCTGGATTGTTTTCTTTTCAATCCTTATGTGGCATGGTATCTTTATTGTTTTGTTATCGACTCTTTCTGATCAATGGAGAGAAAAGAATGAAAATCTTTTACTATGGAAGAGAAGGTCCAGATACTGGAGAAAGTGGATTTCTTCCATGGAATACAAGTAACACTTTTATGTGAGCTGCAAATTCTAGTATCAATGCTGAATTCAATTGTAAAAAACAGAGAAAATATCATACCTAGTGCTACAGAAAGCAGGCCAAAAGCCAAAAAAACGAAACTACACAACCTACTCGAAAAATAATGATTTGGAGGAAACGATAGAACACGGGTTTGAGACGTCAAGGACAGCAGGTATTTCAGTTAACGGTGTGCCTTACAGCAGAAAGTACTTTAAGTGGCCAACATTCTTTGCGGAAGTCGTATACCTGCTGAAGAGCCACATTCAGAGTCTGATCCAGTCCCGGAATGTATCCTGTCACAAGTGCGGCACTTTTGGGGTTCTTCTGTGGGAGGTTCTGGGTTTGAGGAGATGAAGTGGCTCTGGTTATTTGCTTCTGTACCAGGTCAGGAGGGTAGTCGCGGGATGCGAAAGCTGTTTTCAGGTTGTTGGTGTAATGGTTCAGGGATTCAGGACTGGAGCAGATTCGTTTGCCACGAAGACCTAGGCTGTAGGGAAGGGACCGTTTGATATGGAATGGGTAGCAGCTGTCATAATGGAGGTACTGTTGCTTGTTGGTGGGTTTGATGTGGACAGATGTGTGAAGCTGGCCACTGGACAGATGGAGGTCAACGTCAAGGAAAGTGGCATGGGATTTGGAGTAGGACCAGGTGAATCTGACGGAACCAAAGGAGTTGAGGTTGGAGAGGAAATTCTGGAGTTCTTCTTCACTGTGAGTCCAGATCATGAAGATGTCATCAATAAATCTGTACCAAACTTTGGGTTGACAGGCCTGGGTAACCAAGAAGGCTTCCTCTAAACGACCCATAAATAAGTTGGCATTCGAGGGGGCCATCCTGGTACCCATGGCTGTTCCCCTTAGTTGTTGGTATGTCTGGCCTTTGAAAGTGAAGAAGTTGTGAGTCAGGATGAAGCTGGCTAAAGTAATGAGGAAAGAGGTTTTAGGTAGGGTGGCAGGTGATCGGCGTGAAAGGAAGTGCTCCATCGAAGCGAGGCCCTAGACGTGCGGAATATTTGTGTATAAGGAAGTGGCATCAATGGTTACAAGGATGGTTTCTGGGGGTAACAGATTGGGTAAGGATTCCAGGTGTTCCAGAAAGTGGTTGGTGTCTTTGATGAAGGATGGGAGACTGCATGTAATGGGTTGAAGGTGTTAATCTATGTAGGCAGAGATATGTTCTGTGGGGGCTTGGTAACCAGCTACAATGGGGCGGCTGGGATGATTGGGTTTGTGAATTTTAGGAAGTAGGTAGAAGGTAGGGGTGCGGGGTGTCGGTGGGGTCAGGAGGTTGATGGAGTCAGGTGAAAGGTTTTGTAGGGGGCCTAAGGTTCTGAGGATTCCTTGAAGCTCCAACTGGACATCAGGAATGGGATTACCTTGGCAAACTTTGTTTGTAGTGTTGCCTGAAACCTGACGCAGTCCCTCAGCCACATACTCCCGATGATCAAGTACCACGGTCGTGGAACCCTTGTCCGCTGGAAGAATGATGACGGATCGATCAGCCTTCAGATCATGGATAGCCTGGGCTTCAGCAATGGTGATGTTGGGAGTATGATTAAGATTTTTCAAGAAGGATTGAGAAGCAAGGTTGGAAGTGAGAAATTCCTGGAAGGTTTGGAGAGGGTGATTTTGAGGAAGAGGAAGTGGGTCCTGCTGTGACGGAGGACGGAACTGTTCCAGGCAGGGTTCAATTTGGATAGTGTCTAGGGGAGTTGGATCATTAGGAGTAGGATCAGGGTTATTTTTCTCTGTGGCAAAGTGATATTTCCAGCAGAGAGTACGAGTGTAGGACAGTAAATCTTTGACGAGGGCTGTTTGGTTGAATTTGGGAGTAGGGCTGAAGGTGAGGCCTTTTGATAGGACAGAGGTTTCGGATTGGGAGGTTTGGAGGAAAGGTTAACTACTGAATTAGGGTGGTGGTTGCAGATTGTGTTGATTACAATTATGAGGTTTTGGGGGGAGTGGAGCTGGAAGTTGGAGATTGAGTAGATGGGAGAGACTGGGTCTGTGTGCAATGAGAGGAGGTTGAGGTTTGCTGGAAAGGTTGTGGAGGGTGTGAGAGTTGCCTTTCCGGAGGTGGGAAACCAGGAGATTGGATAACTTTTGAGATGGAGGGTGGCATGCTGTTCTAATTTGCGGTTGGCCTGTAGGAGGATGCTCTGAACAGCCAATGTGGATGTGGGAGAGGAAAGATTGAGGACTTTTATTAAGGATAGGAGTTGGCGGGTGTGTTCGTTGGCTGAGTTGATGTGTAGGTGAAGGATTAGGTGGGTGAGGGCTATGGATTGTTCAGTTTGGAACTGGTATAGTGACTGATGGAAAGAAAGGTTACAGCCAGAGATGGGAACTTTCAGTGTGAGGCCTTTGGGGGTAATGCCAAATGTCAGAAAAGCCTGAGTAAATAAAATATGGAAGCATAATCTGGCTAAGGAGAAGGCATGTTTGTGGAGGGAATGTAAATAAAACTTAATGGGGTCGTTGTGGGGATGTTGTGAGTGTGACACGGTATTAGAAGGTGGAACGTGCAACATGAGGCTAAAATGAAAATTAAAATAAAAATAAAAATATATGGGGAGAGATAAAGGTGAACTAGAAAGCAACTGGAGCTCTGGTGTGAAAAAAGTCGAAAAAGTGTTGGTTAAAGCTGAGCTATGTTGATCCTTTGGTGAATTTGGGTTGGTAACCAACGACGTGCACAAAGGTTAGGTGGTTGTGTTGTCGCCAAAACACGTTAAAGGGTGGAGAAATTTGGGAAAATTTCGAAAAAACTGCGTGTAAATGTATTAAAAGGCGTGGTTTTGTGGTGGCAGATTATGAAAACGAGGCTAACAATTGTCTGACGAAGAAATAATGACGTAAAAACCTGTGGGAAGCGGCTAAAAATGATCAGTGATGTGGGACAAACGGAAATGGAAATAAAGCGAATGTTGTTAGAACTAGCCGAAATGGTTGTTTAATAGGTGAAAGGAACAGTTTGTGAACTGGGAATGGTGGATTTTATAGCAGCGGTAGTGTTGAAAGCGGAAAAAAAAATTTTTTTTGGTTATTGTTTGGAAGTGGGTTATGTATTATTGAGTATATATAGGCAGGATAAAATTGTATGGTAGATTATGGTAAAAAGGAGAAGGTGAATACAAAGTAAAACTACTTGAAAAAACAGAAAGAGAAAGTAAGATGACAGAAAAGATTTCGAAATGCAACAGTGACAATAACAAACGTAATTGTTGGGTTCAAATTGATGATATGAATATAATAGAGGGAAACATTCCACGTGGGAAAAATATATCTAAAAACAAAGATGATGTAACTTACCAAACGAAAGTGTTGGTATGTTGATAGACACACAAACAAACATAAACACACACACAAAATTCAAGTTTTCGCAACCCACGGTTGCTTCATCAGGAAAGAGGGAAGGAGAGGGAAAGACGAAAGGATGTGGGTTTTAAGGGAGAGGGTAAGGATTCATTCCAATCCCGGGAGTGGAAAGACTTACCTTATGGGGAAAAAAGGGACAGGTATACACTTCGCGCCCCCCCCCCCCCCCCACACACACACACATCCCATATCTTTGTTTTTATATATATTCCTTACTGCCGTTTCTTGTTAACAATATTAGCTAATAAGCAGCTTTCACTCAGTTAATACTCGGCAGAAATCAAACCTGCATTTGGATCGGACTTCCTTAACTCTTGTGCGGAAAGGTGTGCAGTATACTGCTGCATCCATTTTCAATAAGCTACCACTCGAATTCAAATATCTTAGCAGTAATCGATGCGCTTTCAAATCGAAACTGAAGAGTTTCCTTATGGGTCAATCCTTCTATTCTGTCAAGTAGTTCCTTAAAAAATTAAGCTGATTCTTATTGTATTGTTGATTGCCTTTACTTAATCTTATGGACTGACTTTTGGGCTCATAAACATTTATTTTTATCTGTTATTACTTTTATGTCGTAATTTCATGTACTGACAGGTTCCATGACCTTGGAGGTTTGCTCCTCAATTTGGTCCTACAGAACTTGACGTGTAAATAAAGTAAATAAAATAAATCTTTCAATTCTCTGTCAAATTCTTCACGCAGTGTCGTATCTCTCATTTCATCTTCATCTATGTCCTCTTCCATTTCCATAATATTGCCCTCAAGTACATCGCACTTAAATAGACCCTCTATATACTCCTTCCATCTTTTTGCTTTCCTTTCTTTGCTTATGACTGGTTTCCCACATGAGATCTCGATATTCATACAGGCAGCTCTCTTTTCTCCAAAGATCTTTTTAATTTTCCAGTAGGCAGTATCTTTCTTACCCCTAGTGATATATGCCTCTCTACATCCTTGCACTTGTCCTCTAGCCATCCCTGCTTAGCCATTTTACGCTTCCTGTCAATCTCATTTCTGAGACGCTTGTATTCCTTTTCACCTGCTTCATTTACTACATTTTTATATTTTTTCCTTTCAACAATTAAATTCAATATCTCTTCTGTTACCCAAAGATTTCTACTAGCCCTCATCTTTTTACCTACTTTATCATCTGCTGCCTTCACTATTTCATCTCTCAAAGCTACTCATTCTTCTACTGTATTTCTTTCTCCTGTACTTGTCAAACGTCGAAGCGATATCTATGCAGTCGCGACGACGGTGGGTTTGCAGCCATACCCGGACAACATGAATTTGTTATCTTTATCATGTTGCTACAAAGAAATAATTTAAGGTCACAGGCAATGAAGTGTAGTGTTTAATCTCTTATTGAAATTTTAATCAGTTAGGACTGAGCAGAAATTTGCAGTTGGATTTAACTGAACAGGAGACCTACTGCAGCCTCTTTAGGCAAACAATCATGGCAGTGACAGAAAAATGGCAGGAACAGTAAATCTGAATGGCTGGGCATGAATTTAAACACAGCTTACACTGAATAAGAGACCAATGGCTTAACCACAATGCTGCTTCATAAAGCATTAGATTCACTATGCCACTGGCATAATTTCACATCCTTAAATCTCATTTACTTTCATCTTTGACATTTCGTATGATAATCAAAGTAAAAGGCAAATCACAGTAATAACGTATTTTGCTGTGCAGAATTGTGGTGTGAATAACAATCAAATGTCTCAAAAATGTACTCACAGCATGCCGAAGTGCTTCAGGAGCTGTCCACTTGATAGGCAACTTTCCCCCTTCTAATGTGAAGTTTTCATCACGTGCCAAGCCAAAATCTGACACTTTTGCAATGCCATCTTCTGAGATGAGGACATTGCGAGCAGCCAAATCTCGATGAACAACTTTTCGTGACTCCAGATATTCCATACCCGAACATGTGTCACTAGTAAGAGATAAAAGTACAGAGAAATTGACATTAAATGCTACTTACAACATGAATGTAAATAATAATGTACATGCAGCTTTAATATAAAGCACAGTTGCAACTGGGAACTACTGCTCCTCACAGTGCAAAACATTTTCTCATTCTTTGGAACACCCAAAAACAACTTTTCACGGGTTTTTATAGATCTATTTGTACAGTATGATATGACACACCATTTGTAACCCATTTTCGGAAACGTAAATTCCAAAACAAGATGTCATTGTGAATTAGCATTATGATTGTAGGAGCAGTGAGCTAGCCAGCCAGTGATGCCCCAGGCATCACATGACTGGAATGGAGTGTTTTGGTGGGCTTTCGAATTATTTGAATTTCATTTCAGTTGTGGTAAAACAATACTCTAATTCAAGATGGAAAGAAAGGATGTCAAGAGCATAAAATGACATAACTAACCATTTAAGACAATTTCCATAAAACCATCAAATATTGTGTTATCAGTCCCTACTTAATGAATATTATAATCCAAAATAACATCTGGTTTCATTTCAGTCACAGCTGCCTCTTACAAATGAAAAGCTACTTCCACTGATGAAGCTGTATGGTGTGTTGGAAGCATCCAAACACGCTTTGTATACATCCATTTCAAGGTGATGAGATATTCCCTTCTCACAAAAATCCTCTGACCCTTCTTAAGTCTACATTTGACAACCATAAATGATGGAAAATCTTATCTACAACAATGTAGGAAAAGACAGATTGCTACTTATCATAAAGAAGACACTGTAACTAGCAGGCAAGCACATTTACATAAAGCTTTTGACCAGAGTCTTTATCAGCACCACAGTCTTTATCAGCACCAGTGTCTTTATCAGCAAAAGAGAAACACACAAGCAAGCATACCTCATGCACACATGACCACCAGCTCCTGCATCTCGGACCAGAATGCAACTATCACACGGGAAGCAAGCAGTACTGTGGAGAGGACAGAGAAGGGAAAGGAATAATAGTGCATGGGTAGGGAGACAGACAAACATTGCCTGGCAGAGTGTATAGGGACTAGAATGTGAGCGTCAGGAGGTTGTGGAGCACAGAGGAGGGGGAAAAATAGAGTGATAAAGGTGAAGACTGGGGAAAGATGGGCGGATACGATGGCAGAGGGTGGGAGACGAGAATGGGGAGGAGACAAACGGACAGAGAGGGGTGGAAACTGTTGGGTGTAGGGTGTGGTAACAGTATGTTACTGTAGATTGAGGCCAGGATAGTTATGGGAGCAGAGAATATGTTGTAATGATAACTCCCAACTGTACAGTTCAGAAAAGTTGGTGGTGGAGGGTAGGATCCAGATGACTTGGGTAGTGATGCGGACATGAAATCAAGCTTGTTATGTTCAGCTTTGCCACCGGGTGGTCTACTTTGCTCTTGGCCACAGTTTAGCAGTGGCTGTTCATCCTGGTGGACATTTGTTTGGTAGTCATACCAATATAGAAAGCTGTGCAATGATTGCAGCAGAGCTGGAATAGGAAGTCCTGTCAGAGGTTTATCCTATCCAATCAAGGATCAAGCCACCTGTGAAAGCAGCCATGTCATTTACCAGCTCTGTTCCAATTATTTCGCAGATTTTTGTATTGGTATGACTACAAACCATCTGGCCATCATATGAATGGCCACTGCCAAACTGTGGCCAAGAGTAAAGTAGACCGCCTGGTGGCAAAGCATGTAGCTGAACATAACATGCTTGATTTCAATGGCTGCTTCACCACCTGAGTCACCTGGATCCTCCCCTACATCACCAGTTTTTCTGAACTGCGTAGATGGGATCTATCCTTAAAACACAGTCTCTGCTCCCATAATTACCCCAGCCTCGGGCTATGGAACATACTGATTCCACGCCCTCCACCAAACCACTTCCACCCCCTCTGTCCTATCATCTCCTCCCCATTCTTGTCTCCCACCCTCTTTGTTTGGTGCCCTGTGACTGTCTGCAACATAAAGTGTCTTCTTTACGGTATGCAGCAATCTATCTTTCCCTATATTGTTGATATTTCTGGCTGAAGTTTCCATTGTTGGAAGACTTTTTCTGTTGTTCAAGCTGGCATCTCCTGTCTTCATATTGTTAAAATATTAAAATGCAATAAGTGAAAGTAGTAGCAATTTATGTCAAAAAGGATTTGTAGTAGTCTATTCAAAAATAACATAATGCGTGGTTCCCATGCCTGTTTCCTTGAATACTCATCCATCCTATGTACAACCCGAATAAGCATTGTAACACAAAAAACAGCGTTATTCCGCACTTATTTGGCTTGCTTTTCAAGTACACACATAACTTTATTCACCTCCATCAACTGTCAAATATCCATAGGGATGAAATGAAGATGGCACGATATTCAAATTATTAAAAAAACAGCTGGCATAAATTTCAGAAAGTGGGTCACGATTTGGTTAGATCTGAGGAATAGATTTGTCACTCTTGATGAGATGCAAGTTTAACAATTTCCTTTGCATGTATCCAAGCTCAACAGGAAAGGAATTATAAAAAGACAGTAGATTGCTACTCACCATATAGTGGAGATGTGACACACACACACACACACACACACACACACACGACTTGCCATGGTGTCCAGAGACAGTGGTGTGTGTGTGTGTGTGTGTGTGTGTGTGTGTGTGTGTGTACGTGTGTAAGCCTTTCGGCTGAAAGCTTACTTGTTTAGCAGTCTTTTTGTTGTACATGTCTGCAACTCTATATCTCCACTAAATGGTAAGTAGCGATCCTTCTTTTTTGTCATATTTCATTATTCCATTCTGGATTTTCTATTTTCTGATTTTTGGCTACTTCATATGATGCATATGAATAGGTACTGTGAAAAATAAGAAATGCCTTCCATTTTTGCTTAAGTTTAGATTCGCTAGGCATTGTTGTCTTTCTAATAGTCTTGTCCTCTTTACTGGACTATTATTGAGTCATATACTGGTAAATTTTAGTTTCTGCTACTGTTTCCAGTGGGATAAAAAAAAAGCGGTCCATCAATCTGGAAGTTGTGTCAAGTGATCCTTCAACACAAATTTCGTGGCAGAGAGAAGGGTGAGCTACTTCAGCAATAACAGTGACAAAGTTGGCACTCTAAAAAAAAAAGACTTGTGCCTACAATCAAATTCTAATCATAATGCCCGTATTATTTTACAAAAGTTCACTCAGGCAAAATATCCTTGCAAATACTTCATTACAGGGAAAATATTCTTGCAAATACTTCATTACATTTATCTCGTTTATTTCTTATGTGTGAAAATGTAACAGACTTTCACACAAACTATCTATATTATTACCACAGTTACAAATTCTGATGATATACAAAACAAAAGAACAGTACAAACCAACTTGCACCTCAACATAGTTCCTCTGTAAACATAAGAAACTAGTCTGCATTATTCGACTTCTTTGGTGCCTCATTTGTCTCATCAGCAAGAAAACCTTTTAAGTTCCCGACCAAATCCCTCCTTCAGCCAACCTGACAATTATCCATATCGGATGTGAGTTCTTACTTGGACAGGGTTGCATAAATTTGTTGTAGTAGCTGTAGCCCTGGGACCTTTGTGGTTATCTCTTTGTCAGTAAACATCATACATGTTGTTTGTTTTGAATTTCATACTTGGTAGAACTTAGATCCCGGACTTTCAGTTTTAATTTTGGTCCAATTTGTGCTCATTCCCACAAGATCACCATTTTATATTTGAAAGTCTTCTTCTGTGATCAGGTGAAGCTATCAAGGTATTCTTCTTCAGGTGTTATTTCTTCACTACTTCATTCATGTAAGAGACTTGATGTAACTTATCACCCGGAGATTTTAGTAATAACACAGTTCCAACAATTTCAGTGCTTGCATATGTGTGAGTAGTTCAGCTTTGTAATTTTGGTTGTACAGTTTGAAAATTATTCCTGATGATTAATCAGTAAAATTGAGAAGGCTAGTCCTCCAACATTTTGTATTGCTGCAATAGATTTTCTCTTCAAGAGAGCCCATACTGTATGAACTGCACATGAAACTCACCAGTTATCTTCAAGAACTGGTATCATACAAAAATCAATTTTTGAGCCATATTTTAATGAACTTTATTCTATAATTCCTTGATCGTGCCATATCTGTTTAAGTTACTGACAGTTTATTTCTTTTTTGGAGACAGTCTTCTGGGTCTGCTCTATGTTGACTGTTTTTCTTTTACAGAAATTTTCGTTCTTACATCGGTGGAATTTATATTTGTTGGGAGATTCGTAATCACTAAACCTTGTCCCTTTACTTCCAATATCTAATTGTTGTTTGTCTGCCACGAGATGGGCCTCCACTTCCAGCTTCCTAAAAGTAATTCTTTTGTGGTCAAGAAGATCGTTCCCAACTATCATGTCTAAATTGATAGTGTATCCATGAACAATGTAAATAAGTGACTCAATTGTAACTTCATTAATATCAACAGTACCTGTAAAATGTTCCTGAAACGAGTGAAAGTTTTTCCCAGAACCTGTCAAGGTGACATATGTATCCAGCAATCCCGAAGCATTCACTGTCTCATAAACATCTTCTCACAAAATGAGATTTTCACTCTGCAGCAGAGTGTGCGCTGATATGAAACTTCCTGGCAGATTAAAACTGTGTGCCCGACCGAGACTCGAACTCGGGACCTTTGCCTTTCGCGGGCAAGTGCTCTACCGACTGAGCTACCCAAGCACGACTCACGCCCCGTCCTCACAGCTTTACTTCTGCAGTACCTCGTCTCCCACCTTCCAAACTTTAGTTTGGAAGAAGTAAAGCTGTGACGACGGGGCGTGAGTCGTGCTTGGGTAGCTCAGTTGGTAGAGCACTTGCCCGCGAAAGGCAAAGGTCCCGAGTTCGAGTCTCGGTCGGGCACACAGTTTTAATCTGCCAGGAAGTTTCATAACAGCGCACACTCCACTGCAGAGTGGAAATCTCATTCTGGAAACATCCCCCAGGCTGTGGCTAAGCCATGTCTCCGCAGTATCCTTTCTTTCAGGAGTGCTAGTTCTGCAAGTTCTGTTGGAGAGCTTCTGTAAAGTTTGGAAGGTAGGAGATGAGATACTGGCAGAAGTAATGCTGTGAGGACCGGGCGTGAGTCATGCTTCAGTAGCTCAGATGGTAGAGCACTTGCCCGCGAAAGGCAAAGGTCCTGAGTTCGAATCTTGGTCGGGCACACAGTTTTAATCTGCCAGGAAGTTTCATCTTCTCACAAGATGCTTCACCTCTTGGCTACATATATGCACATTTTTAAATTTGCAACTGTTAATGTTTTATTAGCAGTGTTTACAGTGGAACTTTGATTTTACATTCTCAGATTTTATGTTTTTCGTGATTCTACACGATAAATTTGTAGCCCCTGTGAATAACCCATAAGATTAATGCTAAAAATTTACCAATTTTACATTTCTTCCTAGTAAGGTTTACCTCAGTTCTAAGTTCTTACTCGATGTCTCACTTGACTTCATCCCATTTTCTTCCTATTGACATTTGATGTGACTGAACAAGTTATAAGAGGCACAAGAGACAGATGGTTTGCACCATGGGTGTTGGTGGTGTTAAGGGAATATTTTAGGTCATTGTAGAGAGGGGAGATGTGAAAGAGGAAATGCTGATGTAATCCACGATCAGTGCAGTCAACACAACTTGCAACATTTAGCTTCACTGCACAATTATGGCACAACTATTGCTAGGCTTCAGCGGTAATTCAAAAACACGACATTCGACGTGAAGTGTTCCAGACCGAGCCAATACGTGATGAAGGGGCCCAGCCACCGCCTTTTCTTGTGCCGCTTATAACTCAGGCTCGTCTTTTTGCTTGTATTTCCAATATACTGTATTCAGCAACAATACCAATCGCTGTTTGGACAAGAAGAGAATAGAAGCTTTCGAAATGTGGTGCTACAGAAGAATGCTGAAGATTAGATGGGTAGATCACATAACTAATGAGGAGGTACTGAATAGGATTGGGGAGAAGAGGAGTTTGTGGCACAACTTGACCAGAAGAAGGGATCGGTTGGTAGGACATGTTCTGAGGCATCAAGGGATCACAAATTTAGTATTGGAGGGCATCGTGGAGGGTAAAAATCGTAGGGGGAGACCACGAGATGAATACACTAAGCAGATTCAGAAGGATGTAGGTTGCAGTAGGTACTGGGAGATGAAGAAGCTTGCACAGGATAGAGTAGCATGGAGAGCTGCATCAAACCAGTCTCAGGATTGAAGACCACAACAACAACAACCAATCGCTAACATTTTAAATTCAAACTCTTGAGTTGCCCATTTCTGGCTAGTGAACTCTTATTGGCTGGTGACTTTTTAAGCCACCCAATAGTCAGTGCAGCCACCACACTATACTAACACATGTAAAATGATCTCACCTACTGTATGTGTGGTGACGTGGTGTGGCTGTTCAGTGACGGGAGTGCAGGTGAAAGCGTTTTGTAAAAGTACTGCAACTATACTTTTCGTGCAGATGATGTGCTATGACAGAGATGTTACATGGAAATAGAACAAGGGTTTTGCAATAGCATATTTTAAAGACTGTCATGTTCAAATCTGACATGATGCAGTTGCAACAAGTACATACACTGCTCATGTATATACTTCACACCACACACACATCACTCTGTAGATCGTAAAGAGTGGCAGCAGTAATAGAGGGCATGAAGTGAAACTGTAGCACCTGAGCTTTCTTTCAAATTTACGTTTTACACAGTATACAGAAATTTACTGAGCTGCCTTCTAATAAGCTTGTAATGTCAATTGGGGAAATAAACTCATTTTTTCAAGTCTCTCTTTCTCACATCAATCCTAGAATAACAATTTAACAGTGGTGAGCATACAAAGTTCGGCTCATAAGAAAAGCATTAAACAATAACAGCAATGGTGACAAAGTATGTCATTATGCAGATCTTCGCAATTATGCATATGGTTGAACCACTTAGCTGCTGTGATGTTTTTGGTTTAATTCAACATGTTCATCAATTTTTGCTTTTTTCTGGTTGAGTACAAAGGATGATCTCTCAAAAACTATTGTTTTGAACATATAATCTGTAGTCATAGCTTGTCAGGAAATAGCTCGATTACCTTGTACCCAAAAACCAGTTTCAATTTTTTGATGAGCTTTTACTTGCTGTTATACATTTGTGAATTTTTAAGAACTGATGAAATTCATTAGCACAAATTGTTGTATAAACATTATATTGTACATTTAATTCCCTTCACATAGACAGATTCTATGCAATATTGAAGAGGATTGTGATTTTTAATCATATATGCCCAATTACACGTGTTTTTGCTCATATTTTGGTGGTTTTTAACATTTTCATCAATTCTGCATTTTCCTCAATTTTTCATTTTTTAAGTCTCCGAAATACGCTTTCCTACTGTTACAAGGAAGGACAGTGTCATCCAACAGAATTAAATTCTTAGTGAAAATTGTTATTTTACCCTTCTTTACATAAATTATTTGGTAGCTCAGTTGTTACAGTAGTAGACCATCGAGTTACAAAAGATGATGTCCATAGACTGTTGGTTTGAATTCAACCCGAAAGAATATTTTAACTTATTCGTAAAATGACCCAACAGCGCTCTTATATAAAAACCAAATCACAATCACAAAAATTCACCACACCAATCAAAAACAATATTATTGTGTTTTGCTTGCTGTTCACATGTACTTTACACTTACAATCACTGTTCATAGATATTTTCTAATTTAAGTGACCACACACATTTTACTTTATTAGAAACAATGTTTTATGTTTGGGTTACCTGTGAGTTGTACATGATACATATCTCTCTGAATGGAAAACCTCATTGTTCTACACCCTATTGTACTGTGGCCGTATGGTGATGTCTTCACTCCTAGCTATTCCTTCCAAAAAAACTGAATTGTTTGTTCACAAGGTAAATGCATGTGTCCTCTGTTGTCAATTTCTCATACCAAGATTAAAGTGAAGCTAAATGTAATACCACCGTCAAAGCAACTGCTACAGTCCTGACTAATACTATTTTCGTATTTCATGTAAAACTTTTAAAAATTATGACTGTTGACCTTGTTACTCTGGTTAAAGTATCAGATGGTTTCTATCTATGTATCCATCTATCCACTGGACACTCCTTTTTAAAAAAAGCTGTAAGTCTTCCATTAGCTAGCTTTTGAGTCACAGCAGGCTCCTCCATATTTACAGGAACATCTACATCTACATCCATACTCCACAAGCCACCTGACAGTGTGTGGTGGAGGGTACCTTGAGTACCTCTATCGGTTCTCTCTTCTATTCCAGTCTCGTACTGTTCGTGGAAAGAAAGAGTGTCGGTATGCCTCTGTGTGGGTTCTAATCTCTCTGATTTTATCCTCATGGTCTCTTTGCGAGATATACATAGGAGGGATCAATATACTCCTTGACTCCTCAGTGAAGGTATGTTCTCGAAACTTCAACAAAAGCCCGTACCTTTGTTTCCGGACTGCATTTCCTTAGGATTCTTCCAATGAATCTCAGTCTGGTATCTGCTTTACTGATGATTAATTTTATATGGTCATCCCATTTTAAATCACTCCTAATGCCTACTCTCAGATAATTTATGGAATTAACTGCATCCAGTTGCTGACCTGCTATATTGTAGCTAAATGATAAAGGATATTTCTTTCTATGTATTCGCAGCACATTACACTTGTCTACATTGTGATTCAATTGCCATTTCCTGCACCATACGTCAATTCGTTGCAAATCCTCCTGCATTTCGGTACAATTTTCCATTGTTACAATCTCTTGATATACTACAGCATCATCTGCAAAAAGCTTCAGTGAACTTCCAATGTCATCCACAAGGTCATTTATATATATTGTGAATAGCAACTGCCCTACAACACTCCCCTGCGGCACACCTGAAATCACTCTTACTTTGGAAGACCTCTCTCCATTGAGAATGACATGCTGCATTCTGTTATCTAGTAACTCTTCAATCCAATCACACAATTGGTCTGATAGTCCATATGCTCTTACTTTGTTCATTAAACGACTCTGGGGAACTGTATCAAACACCTTGTGGAAGTCAAGAAACAGCATCTACATGGGAACCCGTGTCTATGGCCCTCTGTGTGTCGTGGATGAATAGCACGAGCTGGGTTTCACACAATCGCCTTTTTCTAAACCCATGCCGATTCCTACAGAGTAGATTTCTAGTTTCCAGAAAAGTTATTATATTCGAACATAATACCTGTTATTTTCTGTTTTAGACAGGTGCAACTAGCTGCTATGATCATGGCAATGTTATGCAGTTCATGAAGTTGTAAATACAGCACTTTGTTTGTGCACAAGTTGTTAAACCAAGTGCACCTAAGTGCTTTGTTTTCTGGGTTGGTATGTAATGCATCATTTTTAAAATGTTATACTTACAACTTCAAAATCGCATAACATTGTCATGATCCTGGTGACTAAATGCACCTAGTATAAATCAAAATGACTCTGAAAACTTACCATATGAGGATCAGCCTGCTACAGCTAGAAAGCTATCCCATGGCAGAACAAAAGTGTTTTAAAGAAGCAGTTTACGGTGACTGGTCGCAGTATCAATGAAAACCATCTGGTAAGTAAAATATATAGTAAGTCTGCTATCTTTAATACATCACAGCAATATTCATATAAATAAGCAGGACAAGTTTAAATCCTTCACATGCCACCTCATACCAATTGTAGCCACTGTTACTGAGTGACAATTTTGTGCTCACCAAGGCTGTTCCTACAAAATCAGTTCTACTTCCTGTCAAGATATCTGAAATACTTTTTTGTAGATGATTAAATTAGTTGTTCAAGGTATTTATGAGAGAAAGTGTTCTGTAATTTATTGCAAGACCTAATGTTCATACAATGGTATTGGTACCCCTTGCCACTATCATGTGAGAGGAAAATTTTTCTGAAAATTAGCTTACAGAGCATCAAAAAGACTCACAGACTGCTCCTGGAGGCTACATGCCACCTCCTGCAATTCCTGATGTATCCTCAACATGGCCACAAACTGTTAAAGATATTGAGATTTTTGGAATTTTTTACTCTTAAGTTTCAATGGGCAGTCTGTGCTTATATAATTTTTGCATTACTGCTTCCCTAGAGAAAGGACAAATTTGTTGGGAACGCTTTAACAGTTAACATATAGAAATTTATTAATAGATTCTTCATAGTTTATTTGGAGTCCAATTACACACATTACAGGGGTGAATCAAATATAAACCACAATTTTTGTTTTACATGCCTTTTTGTAAATGGAGAAAGGCACAATCTCTGCTTACTGATGCTTTAATTTCTAGTGATTGATCTCCACAGCTACAACATTGTCATACCATTTCTTTAGTCAGAATCACATTGTGGCGTAAAACCGTCCAAAATTTTGAAACGACTTGAGGCACAGTTTGGTAACAACTGCCTGAGAAAGATTCAACTGTATGCATGTCACAAACGTTTTTACTAGGATGACAAACAGCTGAGAATGCAGCTCACTGACATCACCTGAGGACCAGCATGACTGAGGAGGATGTTCGCATTGTTAGTCAGAATACTGAAGAAAATAACCGAATAACAGTTGCTGAAATTGCTACAGAGATTATCATGAGCTATAGTAATGTTCAGGCGATCATTACTGACAAACTTGGATTTTGAAAGTGTCCACAATGTGAGCGCCTCGTCTTCTCACTGCACAGTACAAATTTCACTGTCTCAAGCCTGCACAAATGGCTACTGAAACTCTACCAAACTAAAGAGGAACATTTTTTGCACTACACTGTGACCTGCATTGAAATGAGTGTGCACCATTACAGGCCAGAATTGGGGGGGGGAAAAAAAAGAAGAAGAAGAAGAAGAAGAAGAAGAAGAAGAAGAAGAAGAAGAAAAGAATAACAGGGAATGGCATAAAAAGGACTAATCTGCACTCATTACAGCCAAAAACCATCTCTTCACAAGTAAAGGTCTTGCATTAGTCTTTTTTACTTTAAAGGAGTTCTTCTCGTGAATTTCTCTACAAGCATCGCACTGTGAACCCAGCATACTACTGGAAAATTTGGACCAAACGAAACATGCATATTGTCAGAAAATGCACACATTTCCAAACCAGGCTGTTATCATGCTTGATGACAGTGCTCAACCCCACACAGCTGCCTAAACTCAACCTCAAATTCAGGAATTGTTTTAGATTACACTAGAACATCATCCCTACTGTCCAGACTATCTCACTGTGATTTTCATTTGTTTGAACCACTAAAGAAAGCAATCAGAGGACAAAGATTTGATGACACTGGCACTGTCAAAGTGTTCATGTGCAACTGTCTGCTGTCACAGCCACATTCATTTTACAAAAAGGGGATCAAGAAACTGTCTATCCACTGGGAAAAATGTGTTTCCCATTCAGGAAACTATATAGAAAAATAAGTTATCTGTATGAATTTCTATGAAGCTTAAATATACTTACAAAAAAAATTCTCAATGTGCATCACAGATGTACTCCACCATTTGAATGATTACTTGTCTAGACTAATGTATGTCCGACTTATTCTGCACAAACATATCAGTTTTTAACCTAAGGCAGAATCTAGAAAGCAGCATCTATGTGTGTGTGCGCCAGCCAAATAAATATGATGGATCAAATAAAATATGCAATTTTTGCTATTACCAATTGGTTATTACCAACTGATATATAACACAGCAGCCACAAAACTGAAAATTATGCAGTTTTCTTCGTGAAATTGGTAATTAAATTCAACTGCAGTACAAAGTTACAGGGGTTTTATAAAGATAGTGATATACAAATATATTATAATGCTATAGTGTTATATTAATATCCAAAAGTAGTTGTTAAATGATAAATTTGCAACATACAACATGAATTACAAACATCTGTCATCACAAAAATTACTAACACATAGTGTGAATCACATAAATTTCTGTACAATATTATAAACACTTACTGGGCAAAATTAATTTGGTCTCGTCGAGTCACATGTAACCTTCCTCGAGAGCGGAGGTAGTCAACTAAAGAACCTTTGCTCATGTATTCAGTCACTAGATAAATGAGCTTGTTGCTGAATACAAGACCAAGGAGCTGAACAAGATTTTCGTGACGCAAAGACCTTAAAGAAAACAAATGAGTAAAGAAATTATTTAAAATCGTAGGTTGTAAATCCAGGAAACAACTGAAAGAAAAAAAGAAAAGAAAAAAGAACAGCAATATGAAAATAGTAACACTTTCACATTTATATTTTAGATATAACAGTGTCGACATGCAGGAGTGATACGGAGAATCATAGCATATTAATAAACGTGGTATTCTTTCTTGGTCGTGACTTCTATGAATGCAATTGTGTATATAACTTCTTGTCTAACTTCCTCAATATACATTTATTATAAGATGTAACTTTGCATTTAACTAATCTGTACTGACAATAACAGCAGCCAACATCTGCTTGAGACACTCACATTATACAAAACTTCTAAAATAGTGGTCCTCTAGTAACTGTAAAAACATCCACAATGTTTGTTGTATGTTTCAACAGCCAAGATGACCACATATTGTTGTTCGAAAGTTAAGAGACTAACCTCAGTATTAGGGCAAAGCAGTGAAATAATTGTGCATGAAATACAAAATGCACCATGTAAAATAGTAAGTGTAAAATTAAATCTGTGTGCTTGTCCTGTAAATTATGAACACTGTGCACATGCTCATACACAATCTGACCGAGCAAAAGCTATATTCTTATGATATTTGTACTGATGGAATCTGTATCTATTACACTGACAGACACTGAAAAATTTGTCAGTTTAAGTTATCACAATCTACTCAGAGAAAATACAACATAAATTTGGGTAGTAGCATTTCTGAAAATATTCTTAGTAACTAGAGACTTACGTCATGAGTGATGCTTCAGCAAGAACTTTCTGTGCTGCCTCACTCGAGTCCTTTAGCATTTTCACAGCAACTCGCTCACCCCGCAAGAGACCCAGCATGACATCACCAAATTCCCCCTTCCCAATGGGTTCTTTCAGCTAAAAACAAAAAGTAAAATAAAAATAAATCATAAAGCTATTGTAAAAATTCAAAATGAAACAACTGTGTATTCAATAATAAATATCGACACATGAAAGGCTGAATGAGGAATCCACTGTTCTCTCCTTCTACTCAAACCTCCTAATGTTCTCTTTCCTCATTTCACATTCACCCATCATTATAAAGAAAGATACGAAAACTCTGTGGTAATTTTTCTGGCTTTTAGTCCTTGTTTCCATGGCCACGGTTATAACATCATGCTACTATGTTTTATTGTTGTCAAGAGTCTGATCATTGCTTTCAGCAATGCATGTTAAAAGCGAACCTCGTTAATTTCTCTCATTGAAAATTTATAGTATGAGAAAATATTCATTGCGAAATTATAGTCCACACATGAGTCAGTCAGAATGTCATCCTTACAAAACTGAGGCTGAATTTAATCCCAGTCTGATTGTTTCTAACAGAATACAGAGCCACATAGTGTCCAAACAGGTAGCAGCATAGGCTTTTGAATACAGCATCCAAATATCTCCTAAATTGCCATCAATTATGACAGAAACATGTTAAAATAACCAGAAACAGAAACCAGTCACTGAAACAACCAATGTAGCGTCAAGTGCAACATGTTGCTGAGGCCTTTTCACCTCGTGAAAAATGGTTTCCAGAAGTTTTGATTGGGTTCGAATACTATCTAATAGAGCCAACTGTAACTGCTGGGAACAATTCTGTCTCAGTGAGATTCATTCCCACTCCACAAAGAGCAGGTAAAAGTTGCCCTAAAATTTGCTTCCTACTGACTGTCTCACCACAGAAAGACCCAAACACCATCAATATGCAGCTCACCTTGAGGATGATGTATTATTCTTTTTGTCTGGAGAATTGTTGGCATGGATGAAGCAAAAGCTCGGAAACCAAAACTGTACATAGCGAGAATTTACATAGTCCCCTGAGGTGATCATTGTTTGCACACCCAGAGGTGGCACTTAAATTTTTGTCTTTAGGAAACTGCTATAGAGGCTGGCGTCTACACGTTCCTCTTATGACTATCATACTCCCACAACAAGTTGTAGATGGGGATCTATGGCATTAAGATTAGAGAAGGTAAAAACTAAAGAACAGCCAAAGACAGAAATAAATGATCAAATCGATCGAGGAGGAACAGAAAGTGAGAACAGGATAGAGAAAAACAAAAAAGGATAGGAAAGATATTATGAAGTTCTGCAAAATGATGGTCAGGTCCTGCAGAAAGTGTCATTACTTCTGTCTCTAAGCTGGTCATAGGTTGTGTTCCAAAAATGAACGGTGTAGAAACAGAAGTGATGACACTTTCTGCAAAGCCTGGCCATCATTTTGCAGGACAGATGGATCCCTCATACCCAGGTCTATGAGTGACCTGCCCTCTGTTTTATCCTTCTCCAATCTCTCCCTGTCTTTTCACTGCGTGTTTGCAGATGACACAAGTATTGCAATAAATAGTATGTCGAGTGTCGTTCTAGAAAGATCTGCTAATGATATTTCCATGGATATTAATAAGTGGTTTAAAGCCAACTCACCGACATTAAACTTCGAAAAGGCTCACTATATGCAATTCAGAACCTGTAAGAGGTTTCCACCCAGCATATGCATAAGGTATGAAGAAAAGCAGATAGAAGAGGTTGACAGTCTTAAATTCCTGGGAGTATAACTTGATAATAAATTCAGTTGGGAGGAGCATACCACAGAACTGCAGAAATGCCTTAACAAATCTGTATTTGCAATTCGAGTGTTAGCAGACATAGGCGACACAAAAATGAAGAAGCTTGCATACTTTTCCTACTTTCATTCCATAATGTCATATGGTATAATATTTTGGAGTAACTCTTATAGTCAAACAAAAGTTTTCAGAGTCCAAAAGTGTGTAATATGTATTATTTGTGGAGTAAATTCACGGACGTCCTGTAGAAACCTCTTCAAAGAACTGGGTATACTAACTACTCTCAGTATATTTACTCCTTAATGAAATTTGTCCTAAATAATATACCTCTTTTACCAACAAACAGCTCAGTTCATACATACACTACCAGGAACAGAAATGATCTGCACAAGGACTTAAAAGCACTTACTTTAGCTCAAAAAGGGGTCCACTATTCAGGAACACTCATCGTCAATAATTTGCCAGCAAACATAAAAAATTTAGTTACAAATAAAGATCAGTTTAAAAGGAGCCTGAAAGACTTACTAGTGGCCAACTCCTTCTACTCCATTGATGAATTTTTTAATAGAAACAAATGATGTATTGTATATACTCATACTATTAGTATTGTTATTTCAGCTTAAAAAAAGATATATATACTCATACTATTAGTATTGTTATTTCAGCTTAAAAATATTGACATGTTCCACATCCACGAGGATCTCCTCAGCACGGATCTATGGAACGAAAAACTAATCTAATCTAAAAAAAACTAAGGAGACAACTGTTAGTTCCAAAAGATATGTAGCTTTTCATTATTAACTTATACAGGGTGAGTCACCTAACGTTACCGCTGGATATATTTTGTAAACCACATCAAATACTGACGAACCGATTCCACAGACCGAACGTGAGGAGAGGGGCTAGTGTAATTGTTTAATACAAACCATAAAAAAATGCACGGAAGTATGTTTTTTAACACAAAGCTAAGTTTTTTTAAATGGAACCACATTAGTTTTGTAAGCACATCTGAACATAGACACAAATACGTAATCAGTGCCATTTGTTGCATTGTAAAATGTTAATTACATCCGGAGATATTGTAACCTAAAGTTGACGGTTGAAACCTCCGACGTTCAGTTGCGTGTTGTAACAAACACAGGCCACGGTCGGCGAGCAGCGTCTGCAGGGACATGTTTACGATGACGACCGTGTTTACGAGTGTGGCTGTAGTGCACTGTTGTGGTTCGGTCTAGCTGTCGCAGTGTCCGCATGTAGCGCTTGGTGCTACTGTTATTCTGCATTCGTCTCCGCACGCAGACCAACTGTAGTACACCGAGTTACCAGACGTCTGTGATAGTGTAGTGTTGTAGGAACTGTGACCATGGTGTATTCGAACTCTGAAAAGGCGGAGACGATACTCATCTATGGCAAGTGTCGACGAAATGCAGCTGAAGCCTGCAGGGTGTATGCAGAATGGTACCCGGACAGAGAGAATCCAACGTGCCGCACATTGCAAAACATCTACTGCCAACTGTATGCAAAAGGTATGATCGTAGCACACAAACGGGTCCGTAACAGGCCCGTCACAGGAGAAGCGGGTGCAATTGGTGTGTTAGCTGCTGTTGCCATGAACCCACACATGAGTACACAGGACATTGCGAGAGCCGATGGACTGAGTCAAAGTAGTGTCATGCGCATACTGCATCGTCACCGCTTTCACCCATTTCATGTGTCACTACATCAGCAATTACATGGTGATGACTTCAATCATCGAGTGCAATTCTGTCAATGGGCATTAACAGAGAATGCGTTGCAGATCTACCTGTTTACCGATGAAGCGGGTTTCACAAACCACGGGGCAGGGAATCTACGGAACATGCATTACTGGTCCGTGGACAATCCTCGCTGGCTCAGACAGGTACAGCGACAGTGACCGTGGACTGTAAATGTATGGTGCGGAATCATTGGCGACCATCTCATTGGTCCTCACTTCATTGCAGGGGCCCAAACAGCTGCAACATACATCGCGTTTCTACAGAATGATCTGCCAACGTTGCTCGAAAATGTCCCACTGGAAACGCGTCGACGTATGTGGTATCAGCATGATGGTGCACCTGCACATTCCGCAATTAACACTAGGCTGACCCTTGACAGGATGTTCGACGGGCGTTTCATAGGACGTGGAGGACCCATAAATGGGCCAGCCAGTTCTCCTGATCTTACACCTCTGGACTTCTTTCTGTGGGGTACGTTAAAGGAGAATGTGTACCGTGATGTGCCTACAACCCCAGAGGATATGAAACAACGTATTGTGGCAGCCTGCGGCGACATTACACCAGATGTACTGCGGCGTGTACGACATTCATTACGCCAGAGATTGCAATTGTGTGCAGCAAATGATGGCCACCACATTGAACATCTATTGGCCTGACATGTCGGGACACACTCTATTCCACTCCGTAATTGAAAACGGAAACCACGTGTGTACGTGTAACTCACCCCTCATGGTAATGTACATGTGCGTCAGTGAAAAAGACCAATAAAAAGGTGTTAGCATGTGGACGTAATGTGCTGTTCCAGTCTCTTCTGTACGTAAGTCCATCACCGTTCCCTTTGGATCCCTACGTAATTTGGAGCTCTCCGATACACACGATCGAACAGCGGAGGAGTGGTACTCAAGCGTCAACTTTAGGTTACAATATCTCCGGATGTAATTAACATTTTACAATGCAACAAATGGCACTGATTACGTATTTGTTTATATGTTCAGATGTGCTAACAAAACTAACGGGGTTCCATTTAGAAAAACGTAGGTTTGTGTTAAAAAACGTACTTCCGTGCATTTTTTTATGGTTTGTATTAACCAATTACACTACCCCTCTCCTCACGTTCGGTCTGTGAAATCGATTCGTCAGTGTTTGATGTGGTTTACGAAATATATCCAGCGGTAATGTTAGGTGACTCACCCTGTATATGTCTACTGGCAGTGCTAAATATTTTACCTCCTGGAGGCAAGAATTGGCCAGCAGATTTGTCTCAATTTATTGGACATTCAGTGGCAGTGATGCGTTTTAAGACAGTATGGATACATACTTGTTTCTTGAACCTCAAAAACAGTGTCAACAAAAAATGCATACAGAATTTGATGTGTCATGGAGAATTTATTTTCCTACCTACGTAGTTACATTTCTGGGAAAAAGTAGTTATATGTTTCTTTCACAGATGGCAGTAGACATGTCAATCTAGCTGAGAAATCCAGTTGGTGGCAGGAGACTAATGTCAACATAGTGGACATACATTTGAGCATTGAACTGCAGAAGCCTGTTGTTAGAAGTGGTACTGAGAGTTTGAGAATATTGCTGCAGTTCAGAGACAGCAGAGACATGAATATCGGATTCATTCACCTACAACGTTAACAACTACAAAGCTATCACACAAATTCAAGGTCAATGGAACAGTGTGTGACGTGCCATCAAAGTGACCTCAAATGGCTCCAATGATAAATCCTCAAATGTGATGCTGGAACTGTTACAGCATTCATCACAAACATTTTCAAGGCAAGGTTCACATGAGATTGGTCTAGCTGCTAGTATGGTCCAACACATTCTGCAGAGAAGCAGGCTGATGCACCAGCTAAATGATAACAACAAAAATCACAGTGTAGAATTTTGTGGATGGGTTCAGAGAATGGTGAATATGAACCAGGATCTACAGACAGCACAATGCAAACTTAATGGCACTATCAATTGGGTAATGGTGCACACTGGGTGCAAGACAATCTTGACAGTGCTGTTGAAAAGTCTGTGAAAATGCCTGGTGTGATTATGAGGTGCAGTTTGACTCCTAGGGGACTCGCTGGGCCTTTCCACTTGACTGTACTGCAACAGCAGAAAACTTCACGATAATGCTAGCTGATCGTATTCTCTCTTCCATTCATGCAATGAAAAGTAATTAGCTGCAAGATGGACCTCATCCCAATAATATAGGGATGTACAAGTGTATCTTGATCAATAGGTACAAGGCTAGTAGATAGTACATATGGGATCAATCAAGTTTCCTGCACATTCACCAGACCTGAAACCACTCAGTTTTGTATAACAAGAGACAGTGAAAGAGAACATGTACCACCACACACACTACATAATCTGGACCCACTTTGTGAAGAGATTTCAGTGATGCATGCAGAAATCCAGTGAGACATTTTGTTGTAAAGTAAGGAATCTCTCTCGATTCATACTCCGAAATGCAATAATGATTAAAGTCAAAATATGAACATTGTATCCACAATTTGGAAAATTTAGTTTTACCAGAAGCTATGAAAATAATTTTTTACGACAACTTTCAAAAGCGTTTACAGTTTTCAATGCACTTTGTATCAACCTTGGCTAACACAATAACAGGGCAACTTACCTATGCAATCACACAAGGAGCATTTCAACAAAAAATAAATTACACTGTTTATTTAAACTCTTAACCCTTGTGTGAAAGTGTATAAAAAACGAAGTGTTATTCTGAAAAGAGCCCCACTCCTTAAACTTGTTTCACTGTTCTGAATAGATATACTATGAATTACAAAAAACACTCTTACCTCCAGGTCATGATTAGGAATCACCCAGCCAGCAGCTACAAAAGCATTGGGATCCACACAGAATTCTTGCTTTCCTTTCTTTGGCAGACTTTTTGTAAGTTGTGTGCACAGCCCATCAGCATCTTGCTCATAATGCTGGAACAACCACCCTAACTCATCAGTTGTTTTGTTCTATTGTAAGTTACTGAAGTGGCATGCACTGTAGTGAAAAAACAACAACAAAATATACAAGAGCACTAAAAACCCAAAATATGAGTAAAATGAAGCAAAAGTTATAAACAGGCATTACATTTTTATCCACACTGACAGTGGCTATCAACTGATAAACTGAATCATAATTTGTTTTAAAAAGCATCTAATGTTGTTCAACTATTTTCACATAGACAGAATAGCAGTATATTTAAGGTTTTCATGACATCATTTGTTACCCCTCCAAATGCTGGTGAAGCCTTGCAAGATACTATCATAAATGTATGTTATTCTGGTAATCTTTTAATATATTCACAGGATGACAAACCCCTAACATGAACACAATAAACTGTGCTCCAATGGATAATTCAAAAATTTTCAGTACCATTTTCATGAAAAACTGACAAATATTCATATTATATAATGATCAATTAATTATTTTAAAATTATTTCTTTCATGGTCCATGCTGAACAACAAAAGACAATCTCCACGTTCTTTGTTTCTATATTTCTTCCTGTTTTTCAGATTAGCAGGAGAAGTGAATATTTTTATTCTTACACTCTAATACCTGCAATATTTTTCAATGTGAGCTGCACTGGTTTTATGAAATAAAGAGGTTACTAAATTGCAGCAATTCCGATAAATGATACTAAGCTTCATTGACTTCCACCACCACCATTTTCACAGATTGTGAAACAAACTGATAGAAATGTGATCCTAGGGTTATCTCAGTGTGACTAGTTAATGGTGTTCTTCCAGTTGTTGCATCAAGTTGTTTCCATTTAATAGAAACAACAACTTGATAGAACACCTGGAAACAAACCCATGAACTTTCAGAAACATTAGAGTGCCCACTACATAGACAGGCAGAAAGTGAATACATTCAACATTTTGTCCTCTCTGCCTATAAATAGGGTGTGATGTTTGATGTGATCACAGTTAACAATACACTGAAAGTGTTGAGGAAGATACTGCACAAAGGTTTTCATCATGTGACAGTATGTCATTGAATGTTTAATACATTTTTTACTGCTCTACTAAACAAATGCCATTTTTAAATGCAATGTTTTACTTTTCTTAATGCTATTTAAGGCTTCTTGGACAGGCAAGTCCAGTGAAAGGACTGTTGTTGAAGCATTTTCTAAAAAATAGGGAATATATAGCAATATATGTGGGTCAAGACTTCTAGCACAATGTTGCATTCCCTTTCACCCCCACAGAAATTCCCCATACTGGTATCAAAACTGCAAATTTTACCATTATAGTGCTGTATCTAAAACCTCTTGAATAACACTAAGGAAAGGGTGGGGGACAGGGTCCCATTTATAATAAACACAGCTGATCCGGTGTTTTTATAGCCGAAACAGCTAGTACTAACTACATAGTAAAGTACTCACACAGTGTCATGAAAATGACGTTTCATGGGATGCAAAAATCTAGATTAGTGGTAACTTCACGGGTGAAAAACTTTCAGAATTAGTAAGAGTAGGATTCAAATCCTAGTCCTAATAACTATAGTTCCATTTTTTACTGATGTAGAACCCTATTTGATGCAAAATACTGGTAATATATTGGTATTCTGTGTTTAAGACAATATGGCTTATTCTTATTATTTCTCCTTTTTAACACTATTATTATTAAAATCAAATTATAATGAAAACATTTAGGCAAAACAGAATCAGATGGAATACTGATCCTTTTCATTTGACTTCTCCAACTTTCATAAACCAAATACTTTTAACAACAAAATGGAACAGACCTGTCACATTCATTACCTTCTGACAGTTTTTTTTCAGGCTGCTCACACGTTATTTTGTTTTAGGTGAGCTGTGTCTTTTGATGAGAGCTTGTTTCCATATTTTGATAATTATTATGTATAAAATATATGATCATTTATGTACAACTGTTGATGTCCTTGTTGAGACTAGACGAGAATTCAGTTGTAAACAACAAATTCAGTTTGCACAACAGTAATATGTTTGCACACATCCTACTGTAAACAATTTTATTTTTCCTAGTTAGTAATATAATAAGGTACCAAAAATTTGAGAAATACCTGTAGCTACATATTAATTTATATCGACAAGGTCTAAGGTTTCAAAATCTTAATTTGTGTGTCAATGGAGTCTGTAGTTTTAGTTGCTGTATAATTACTTACGTTCTTTCAAACCCATCTTTGCAGCTACTTTTAAGTCAGTGGCCATGACACAGTTGTGGTAACAATGATTACCAAAATACAAAGAACAGCTAATACAAGCAGAAAGATATGTATGTTCAATAAAGTAGATAAAGAAAAATCAGTTGTGTCATATCTCAGCATGAGTCAGGAGCATGTAGAGGAATCTGGCTCAAGTTTAAAAGAATAGTTGACCATGCAATGAATAGATATGTACTCAATAGAACAGTTCATAATGGGAGAGAACCTCCATAGTATACAGTCACTGTACAGAAACTTCTAAAGAAACAAAGATTACTGCACACCAGGTGTAAAATGAAAGTGTAGGATATAGATTGTGAGATGCTGAATGAAATGTGTTTGGCTGCCAGGAGAGCAATGCATGATGCCTTCAATGACTATCATAGCAGAATAGTGTCAAGTGATCTTTCGCAGAACCCAAAGAAATTCTGGTCATATGTAAAAACTGCTAGTGGCACCAAAGTTAGTGTCCAGTCCCTAGTGAGTGAGACATGAATTGAAATTGAAAATAGCAAAGGAAAAGCTGATATGTTTAACTCTGTTTTAAAATGTTCCTTTACAAAGGAAATCCCAGGGGAACTGCCCCAATTTAATCCTCGTACCACTGAAAAGACGAATGAAATAAGTGTTAGTGCCAGAGGTGCTGAGAAAAAGCTGAAAATCTCTAAAACTGAAGAAAAGCGAAAGGCCCCGACTGAATCCCTGTCAGATTCTATACTGAATTTGCGGATCAGTTAGCACCTCTTCTAACTATAATCTATCGTAGATCTCTCTAGCAAAAAACCATGCCCTGTTCTGGGAAAAACCCGCAGGTCACTCCCATCTACAAGAAGGGTAGCAGAAGTGATCCACAAAACTACCATCCAATATCCTTGTTTTGGATTTGATGTAGAATGCTAGAACATATTCTGAGCTCAGACATAATGTATCATGGACAGAATGACCACCTCAACGCCAACCAGCATGGATTTCTAAAACGTTGATCACGTGAAACCCAAATCGCACTTTTCTCACATGACATAGTGAAAGCTTTGGCTCAGGGCAACCAGGTATATGCAGTGCTTTTTGATTTTCAGAAAACATTTGATTCAGTGCCCCACAACTACAATTACTGTCAAAAATATGACCATTTAGGATATCAAGTGAAATCTGTGACTGGAGTGAGGACATTTTTGGTAGGGAGAACACAGCATATTACCTAGAATGGAGAGTCATCATCAGATGTAGAAGTAACTTCGAGTGTGACCCAGGGAAGTGTGTTGGGACCTTGCTGTTCATGATGTATGTTAACGACCTTGCAGACAATATTAATGATAAAATCATGCTTTATGCAGATGATGCAATTATCTACAAATCTACAATAAAGTACTACCTGAGAGAAGCTGCATACATATTCAGTCAGATCTTGATAAGATTTTAACATGGTGCAAAGATTGGCAACTTGCTCTAAAGGTTCACAAATGTAAAATTTTGCACTACACAAAAACGAAAAAAACATAGTCTCCTACGAATATAATATCAATGAGTCACTGTTGGAATTGGCCAACTCATACAAATACCTGGGCGTATATGAAATGGAATGATCTCATAGGTTCAGTCGTGGGTAAAGCAGCTGGTAGACTTTGGTTTGTTGGTAGAATACTGGAGAAGTGCAGTCAGTCTACAAAGGAGACTGCTCACAAATCACTTATGCAATCCATTCTAGAATATTGCTCAAGTGTATTGGACTTGACCAAACAGGAATAACAGTGGATATTGAACATATACAGAGAACAGCACAAATGGTCACAGGTTTGTTTGACCTGTGGGAGAGTGTCTCATAGATACTGAAGAAACTGAACTGGCAGAGTCTTGAAGACAGACAAACTATCCCCAGAAAGTCTATTAAATAAGTTTCAAGAAATGGCTTTAAATGATTACTCTAGGGATATAGTACAACCCCTATGCATCACTCATATAGGGATCGCGAGGATAAGATTAGAATAATCCTAAATCCTAATAGAATAATCCTAACCCTAATAACTGGTACAATGTGATGTACCATCTGCCATGCACCTCACGGTGTTTTGCACAGTATACTCTCTTAAATGTCTATCTCTCTTTTATGATAATCAAAATATAAAGAACCAATTTTTCCTGTATCGCCCGAACAAGACACAGCCAGAGAAAAAGCATCACGGACACAAAGATGCGAGCTGGTGCCAATGCCATAGACTTGCCACTTGCACGAGTTCACCAGCACCATGGACAGCGCAGACGATGAAGATATCAACTTCGCCTCAGCCAATTTCTGGCCAAGTACAATCCGCCAATGACCGGACAACAGACAGAAGCCTACCCGGAAGATAGAAGAGCAGCTCTCGTCCACTTAGTTGTAGATCATCGTCCAGGACTGACTTAGACGGGGAACGTCTTTTAGTGAACTCTTAGAAGTGAACAGACAGCTGTCAAACTGCATTTGCTATGTACTAAGAAGTTCACCTATGATTATATGCACTTATCCACTGAGGGTGTTTTTGTGTTATATTACATGCAGTGTTGCAGACTTCCTTGTTCGACAAGTCACGAAGGTAAGTAAACCTTTAACTCATTTATGTGACTTTGTTACTAATTTGTTAAAGTGTTTTAGAACCTTCTTTCTCCTATCCTGTTACCTGATCCTGGGGCATAGTTGTGTAATAGTGGCAGAGAGAAATTGTCTTAGCGGTGTACTGCACCAGAAGCCGTTTCACAAACTCACAAACTCGGCCTATCATGACAACAGTGGCAACTTGGCCTCCACAGCAGTAGTGACGAGGCCTTTACAAAACTGGTGATGAGAATTTACAAAAATTTTCTTTTAAAAAATTAATACTAAACCTTCACAACAGACAGAAGCTGCATGCTGCACCAGGACTCTAGCATCAATCTGAACCTTTCACTCTTAATCAAAGACAAAATGTCCTCAGCCAAAAACGTCCTTGTGAACATTACATAGAAGCTGTTCCCACAAATGCAAAGCAGCATGGGATGTTATCAACCAAGAAAATTTCCAGATCCGCACACAAGATGCAGTGCTGGATCCAGATGAAGTAAATGATTACTTCCTAACCTCAGTGAGTAACCTGAAAAACAAAGTGAAGCATAACGGCATATTTGCATTACATCACCTTGGTGCAGTGTCACACAGGAGGTATGCCTTCCACTGTCACACTTATAAAAGCTTTGTCAATATTGAACTAAAGCTGTGGGTAAAGTGCGGACTGTTATTGGTTCTTAAATTATGTAATGGAATAAATAATGTATCTTCTCTATCAGCCTATTTCTTTCATTTTTAATATGTTTTTTGAATCTGGAGTTTTCCCTGAAGATGGCAAACTGCTAAAGTGATACCAGTTTTTACAAATGGAGATAAGTATCTACCCCAAGCCTACTGGACAAATTTCTACTGCCTCAGTTTTCTCAAAATTTTTTTACTCTCTAATGAACAACCAGCTAAATAATTATTCTGAAATGCATAATCTCCTCTCCAGCAGACAGATGGATTGAAACGTGGTAAAAATACCACTACTGCTGTCACTGAAGGTTTTAACCAGGTGTTAACTGCATTTGAAAATTAGACTCTGGTATCAGTTATATTTTGTGATCTCAGCAAAACCTTTGACAGTATAACATTTAACATCCTACTTGCAAAATTGGAATTTTATTGCATACGTAACCTATATTTAGCCATTATCAAATCATATCTACACATCAGTAGACAGTTTGTCTCAGTAAAAACATATACTCCTCACTGAAGAGAGTTCAGACAAAGTGTCCTAGATCTTCTTCTGTTCATCGTTGGAATTAATGATTTACCTCACCATGTAGGAGAAAATTCAGTAATGTGTTATGCAAAGGACATGGCACTGCTCTGAACACTCCACGACACCATACAATTCCATGAGGCAACACAAAACAAATTAGAACCAGCAATGATGCGGTTTTCTTCTAATGAACTCCTTTGTAATCCTGATAAAACACAGGAACTAATTATAGGGTTAACTACAACTGTGGACAATAAAACAGTAAAATTTTTAAGCTTTCACACTGATTCCAAATTAAATTGGGAGGAACACATTAGCTATGTTTGCAAGATAATACCATCAGTGTGTTATCTCGCATGAAAACTGACATGCAGTCACTAATGAACACCTGTAGGTGACATATTTTGGCCTATTTCAATCACAAATTTCCTGCGGCATACTGGCATGTGGGCATGCTGCTATGTCTGTAAAATTGTGGGGAAAAAGTATGAATGCAAAATAATGAGCAAACTTAGACCTCAGAAACACTGTTTCCCATCTTTATCAAGTTCAAGATATTGTCTGTTGTTAACCTACATATCTACAAAACAATGTTTCATGTCAAAAGGAACTATAATTAGTTTGACACCAGACTAAACACACACCCTCACAATACTAGAGGCAAAATGGACTAAGATATATTGAGATTGCCACAAAGGCTACAACTCACAGAAAATAACATGTTTGAAACTTTTTAATAAACTTCAAATACCTGTTCGGTCATTGCCCTATAATATTATTAAGGCATTTAAACCAGTTATCAAATATCCACTTTACAAGACAACAAAACTATTTGAAATAAACATTATTGACATTAGTTTTTAACAATATTACTAAAAAAATGTGTAATAACTTCACTATAAAAATTATTGTATTTCTAATGTCCAAACCTATGCCACTGTTTAGTGGTCAATGATAAATAAATGTATCTCACAGCTGACTTGTAGCTTCACTATTTCAGATCTTGTCAAGAGGCAGTGAATCGGAAACGTTCTTTAGCCTTCATTCACAGCATGTGAAATTTTCGTAGTTTTATTCAGCACCAATATAAAGAATGAGGTTTTTTTTTTTTTTTTTTTTTTTTTTTTTTTTTTTTTTTTTTGTGGCGCACAACGTCAACGGTCATTAGCGCCCAGACTACTTTAGGAATGCACCGCGAGTCACAAGTTTAAAACAGCAACAAAACGGAAAACACGATGAAAGACATACTGACAGGCATAGGATTAAAAAAGAAAACAGCATAATCAAATGTCCTTTGAGAGGGTTGTCAAATTGATAAAATGAAGAACGCGAGCAGCTGCTCGTGGGTCATCCGCTAAAATGGCTTCTACAGTACATGGCAGGCCAATATCGAGACGTAGGGTGTTAAAATTCGGACACGACGTTAAAATGTGGCGGACCGTCAGCAATTGCCCACATGGGCAGAACGGCGCTGGCGCAGCCGTCAGCAGATGGCGATGGCTGAACCGCCAGTGGCCAATTCGCAACCGGGCCAAAACTGCCTCCTCCCGCCGAGAAGGGCGTGAGGAGGACGTCCAAGCCACGGGTAGAGCTTTCAAGGCCCGAAGCTTGTTGTCTGAAAGTGCAGCCCAATCGGCATGCCACAGCGAGACAATGCGCCGACAAATTACCCTGCTACAATCTGACGAAGGGACACCACAAGAAGCTGTCCGAGGCTGGAGGACCGCAGCCATGGCCGCGGCATCTGCAGCTTCGTTCCCAGGGATACCGACATGGCCAGGAATCCACATAAAGCTAACCGGAGCACCGACGTCCACCAGCTGCTGAAGAGAGCGTTGGATCCGGTGCACGAAAGGGTGAACCGGGTACGGATCACCGAGGCTCTGGATAGCGCTCAGGGAATCGGAGCAGATGACATATGCAGAATGTCGGTGGCGGCAGATGTAAAGGACAGCCTGGTAGAGGGCAAAGAGCTCAGCTGTGAAGACCGAACAATGGCCATGGAGCCGATATTGGAAACTTTGTGCCCCGACAATAAAAGAACACCCGACCCCGTCATTGGTCTTAGAGCCATGTGTATAAATGCAGGTCATATTAATGAACTTCGAACGAAGTTCGACAAAACGGGAGTGGTAGACTGAATCGGGGGTAACCTCCTTCGGGAGCGAGCAGAGGTCAAGGTGGACGCGAACCTGAGCCTGGAGCCAAGGTGGCGTGTGGCTCTCGCCCACTCGAAAGGTGGCAGGGAGTGAAAAATCAAGGTGTTGAAGGAGATGACGAAAGCGAACTCCAGGGGGTAGCAGGGCGGAGACATACAACCCGTATTGACTGTCGAGAGAGTCATCAAAAAAGGAACGATAAGATGGGTGGTCAGGCATTGCCAGTAGCCGACAGGCATACCGACAAAGCAGTATATCGCGCCGGTAGGTGAGTGGCAACTCACCAGCGTCAGCATGAAGACTCTCGACGGGACTAGTATAAAACGCTCCGATCGCAAGTCGTAAACCCCGATGTTGTATGGAGTTGAGGCGGCGTAAGATGGATGGCCGTGCAGAGGAGTATACGAAGCTCCCATAATCCAGCTTGGAGCGGACGATCGACCGATATAGGCGAAGGAGGACGGTTCGATCCGCTCCCCACGACATACCACTGAGAACACGGAGGACATTGAGAGAACGGTTACAACGGGCAGCCAAATAAGACACATGTGGAGACCAACTAAGTTTCCTGTCAAATGTAAGACCTAAAAATTTTGTTGTCTCCACGAACGGGAGAGCAACGGGACCAAGTCGTAAAGACGGTGGGAGAAATTCTTTGTAGCGCCAGAAGTTAATACAGACCGTCTTCTCGGCAGAAAAATGGAAGCCATTGGCGACACTCCACGAGTAAAGACGGTCAAGAGAACGCTGAAGACAGCGCTCCAGGAAACACGTACGCTGCGCGCTGCAATAGATGGTAAAATCGTCCACGAAAAGGGAGCCTGATACATCAGCTGGGAGGCAATCCATTATTGGATTGATCGCTATGGCGAAGAGAGCGACGCTCAAAACTGAGCCCTGTGGTACCCCATTCTCCTGGCGAAAGGTGTCTGACAGGACAGAACCCACACGTACCCTGAACTGTCGATCCATTAAAAAGGAACGAATAAAAAGAGGGAGGCGACCGCGAAGACCCCATGTATGCATGGTGCGGAGAATGCCCGCCCTCCAACAGGTGTCGTAAGCCTTCTCCAAATCAAAGAACACAGCCGCGGTCGGGCGCTTCCGCAAGAAGTTATTCATAATGAAGGTCGACAAGGTAACCAGATGGTCAACAGCAGACCGGCGCCTACGAAATCCACATTGGACATTGGTAAGTAGGTGTCGAGGCTCGAGCAGCCAAACCAATCTAGAGTTAACCATTCGCTCCATCACTTTACAGACACAGCTGGTAAGCGAGATGGGTCGATAACTGGAGGGCAAGTGCTTGTCCTTCCCCGGCTTAGGAATCGGGACAACAATAGACTCGCGCCAGCATGCGGGAACATGTCCCTCAATCCAGATGCGATTGTAAGTACGAAGAAGAAAACCTTTACCCGCAGGAGAAAGGTTCTTCAGCATCTGAATATGAATAGAATCAGGCCCTGGAGCGGAGGACCGTGATCGGCCAAGTGCGTTTTCGAGGTCCCGCATGGTGAATGGGGCATTATAACTTTCACGATTCGAGGAGCGGAAGTTAGGTGGCCTAGCCTCCTCTGCCTGTTTGCGGGGGAGGAAGGCAGGGTGGTAATGAGCGGAGCTCGAAACCTCTGCGAAAAAGCGGCCGAAGGCATTGGAGACAGCCTCAGGGGCCACAAGGACGTCATTCGCGACCGTCAAGCCAGAAACTGGTGAGTGGACCTTAGTGCCAGATAGCCGGCGCAGGCTACCCAAGACAACAGAAGAAGGAGTAAAACTGTTGAAGGTGCTTGTGAAAGCAGCCCAGCTGGCTTTCTTGCTTTCTTTAATAATACGACGACACTGTGCACGTAATCGTTTATAATTGACACAATTCGCCACTGTAGGGTGGCGTTTAAAGGTGCGTAAAGCACGTCGACGAGCACGTAGAGCGTCTCTACATGCTGCGGTCCACCAGGGGACCGGTACGCGACGTGGAGAAGAAGTAGGGTGAGGGATGGAATATTCAGCAGCAGAGAGAATGACTTCCGTGAGGTGTGCGACCTGATTATCGCAGCTTGGGAATGTTTGATCCTGAAAGGTCGCCCTTGAAGAGAAGAGCCCCCAGTCTGCTTTGGAGATGTTCCAACTAGATGAGCACGGAGAGGGGGTATGCTGCAGGAGATGGATAACACACGGGAAGTGGTCGCTCGAATATGTATCAGAAAGAGCATACCACTCGAACCGGCGTGCAAGTTGGGGAGTACATATAGAGAGATCTAAATGGGAATAGGTGTGAGATGTATCCGAAAGAAAAGTAGGGGCGCCAGTATTGAGGCAGACGAGATTGAGCTGGTTGAAAAGGTCTGCTAACAGGGAGCCCCTCGGGCAGGATGCTGGGAGCCCCAAAGGGGATGGTGGGCATTGAAGTCTCCAGTTAACAAAAATGGTGCAGGTAGCTGAGCAATAAGTTGCATCATGTCTGCCCTGGTAACGGCAGACGACGACGGAGTGTAAACGGTACAAATGGAAAATGTAAAAGTGGGGAGAGTAATGCGGATGGCAACTGCCTGCAGGCCGGTGTGCAACGTGATGGGATCGTAGTAAATATCATCCCGGACCAGCAACATAACCCCTCCATGAGCTGGGATACCTACCACAGGGGGTAGGTCAAAACGCACAGAGGTGTAGTGTGCCAAGGCAATTTGATCGCATGGGCGTAGCTTCGTTTCCTGGAGGGCTACGACGAGCGGACGGTGCAAGCGAAGCAGCAACTTCAAGTCCTCTCGGTTGGAGCGAATGCTGCGAATATTCCAGTGAATAAGTGCCATCGTAAGAAAAAAGGAAGATGAAAGAAGGGGTCACCTCGAAGGCCGCTGAGGGCCTGGCTTCGAGCGAGCACTGCCGCCGCTATCAGTAGGCAGACAGTCATCGTCCATTGGGTCTATAGGTTCATCGGCCATCTTGGGAAGATGGCCGGGAGGGGGAGCTTCCTCCGCCGGTGAACGGCCAGATGTTCGGCTACCAGCGGTGCGGCCAGGCGAAAGGGATGACGGCCTGGGGCGGCAACCGCTGGGTGGCGCAGGAGAAGAAATGCGCCGTGGCGGAGAAGGAGAACTGTGCTTCCTATTAGCCTTCTTGGATGGTCGTTTGGTGGAAGTACCGGACGAAGGCTGGGAGGTCGAGGTACGTAGGAAGTCTGCACTGGACGGTTCCTTCCTGAAGGCCCGTGCATCTGACTTCTGGGTCTTCGTCTTAGCAGAAGCTGATGAAGGGGCTGGTGTCCGTGGGGTGATGGGACGAAGAGGAGACGTCGACCGCGCGATCTTAGCACTGGCCGAACGGACGACCGTGGTGCTGAAGGTCAGATCGCAGGTCTGGGTTGCCACCTCCCTGGTAGTCCGAGGAGAGGCGAGGACAGTACTGTATTTCCCCGCTGGGAGCAGTGTGGGCTTCCTACTAGCCAATAGCTTGCGAGCAGCTGAGGTGGACACTTTCTCTTTGACCCGAATTTCTTGGATACAGCGTTCTTCCTTATAGACAGGACAGTCGCGGGAGGATGCAGCATGGTCACCCTGACAGTTCACACAACGAGGAGACGGAGGTGGACAGTCACCCTCATGGGCATCCCTGCCACAAGTGACACATTTAGCCGCATTGGAACAAGATTGGCGAGTGTGATTGAAACGCTGACAATGGTAGCAGCACGTAGGTGTCGGGACATAGGGGCGAACAGAAATAACCTCGTAGCCCGCTTTGATGCGCGATGGCAGCTGAACACTATCGAAGGTCAAAAAAAGTGTCCGGGTCGGTACAAGGTCATTGTTGACCTTTTTCATGACCCTATGGACAGCCGTCACGCCCTGCTCAGCGAGGAAAGATTGAATCTCCTCGTCAGTCAAACCGTCGAGGGATCTAGTGTAGACCACACCACGAGACGAATTCAAAGTTCGGTGAGCCTCCACCCGGACGGGGAATGTGTACAGGAGTGTGGCCCGAGGCAGTTTTTGTGCCTGAAAGGCGCTCTCAGTTTCGAGTAATAAGGTACCGTTACGCAACCTGGTACAGGATTTGACAGATCCGGCTATGGCATCGACGCCCTTCTGGATAACGAAAGGGTTGACAGAGGAAAAATCCTTTCCGTCCTCAGATCGAGAAACGACGAGGAACTGTGGGGCAGGCGGTAGTACTTTTGTCACTGGTAGCTGGTCACGTTTCCGTTTTTGGGCAGAAGTCGAGAGAGATGGAGTGAAATCCATTGCGGAGAAATCCCCCATGATTGCCAGCGTCTCCGATGGCGCGCTCCTTCCTTGTGGGGACCCTCTCAGAGGGCACTCCCGCCTTAGGTGAATGTTTACACCTCAGGTCACACCTCCGGAGAAACAGACGGAGGGACCAATCGGCATGGTCAGAGGGTATCAGCTCAGGCAATCACCCCTCCCCGGGCCTGGCCTTTACCAGGGGGTACGCGCGTGCCTTACATGTCTACCCAGGGCGGGGAATTACGCGTTACCCCGTCACCGGCTACGCGTGCGAACGCGTGGGTCGGCCTTCAGGCGCGCACAGGGAGGAAGGAAGAAGAGGAAAAAAAGAGAGAGAGAGAGAGAGGACAGACTGTCTCAAACGCCGAGGCGGAGACCAGAGAAGGCAAGGAGAAGAAGGCAATGAGAAGGCAAGGAGAAGAAGGCAATGAGAAGGCAAGGAGAAGAAGGCAATGAGAAGGCAAAGAGAAGAAGGCAATGAGAAGGCAATGAGAAGGCAAGGAGAAGAAGGCAATGAGAAGGCAAGGAGAAGAAGGCAATGAGAAGGCAAGGAGATTATGCAGGGGAAAGAGTAAGGAAGACAGTGAGGTGGAGAAGAGCAAAGAAAGGAACCAACCAAAGAAAGGAAGAAACGAGAAGTGAAAAAGCAAAATGACCGCAAATAGAGGTCGTGGAACCGTCCGTCTCCGGACGCAGGCGCTAACTACCCCCTTGAGGGGGAGGGACTCCTTTTAGTCGCCTCTTACGACAGGCAGGAATACCTCGGGCCTATTCTTACCCCGGACCCGCAGGGGGGAAAGAATGAGTTTATCTCTTTGTTGGAATTGTCCAGAATTCACAAGATTATTAGTTATGCATAGATGTCATTGCTAACTACACTGATCTATCCCTGTAAGTGAACATTACATCTCAAGCTGTGAAGTTTGTTTCTTCAAAATGTGTGTGTGTGGTATATATTTTTTTTTCTAAATCTGCACAAAATGATGATGAAGAAGAAGATGTGACTAAGTACCCTGCCTTTTATAAGCTATATTATCTACTGCAAAAACACTACACATAAAACTTGTTAAATGTACGCCTGCTCACCTCTACGAGTTTAGCAAGATTTTCAAAGAATTCTTCATCATCAATTGTCAGCTGATGATCCTTGTACTTCACACGATAGTGCTCAACTTTACCCTGGTAGCAGACACACAATGTATAGTCTCCAGGGAAGTTGGTAGATTCGCGTACCAAAAAGAGTCCATCAGCTTTTGGTGAAAGGAGGGCTTCTGCTTCATCTCGTGATATCTTGCCATGAAACCATCTGCAAGAAAAAAATTAAATAAAATTATTTAGCTTAACAGAACTCCAGATAACAAGAAACAGAAGAAAAAATGAGAGCCTAGGCTACAGTCACATAAGGAGTGTACAGTGTCACAGCGTAATTGTTCATCATCCTTCTAGTACATGTGCGGCTCGCCGCACACACGTGCACATGTACATGTGCACACCCTGCCACCTCCACACACGCACACACCCAGGCCCACACCCACACACACACATACATACATACATACATACATACATAAAGCAATGGGGGACGGAGTGAGGCGGGAGCCATAGAGGGGGCGGGAACAGGAAAGGGGGAGAGGGGAAGGGGGTTGAGGGAGATATGAGGGCGAATTTCACACTTTATCAATTTTTGTATCTGGAGACCATGAAAATTACGAAATGGGAAAAATAAGGGGTAATATGCAAATAACAAAATAATCCTTAATGCTACTCCAGGACAGTAAATTGCAGGAAAAGAAGGGAGGAAATGCTTGACTACCACAATTATCCCCTCCACCTCCTCTCCTACTTCTAATATCTGCACTGACAGCACATGGTGTTCTTGTTCTCTCTCTTTTTCCTATGCAATAACTTCCCCTTATTCCTGAAATGTGAACTGCGGTATCAATAGCAACGATGCCACGGCGAAAATACAAGTTCTAAAATTGGCACTACGACAGACACCAACGACAGCGCACTCTAGCCGGAGCGGGAGAGATCTACAAGATCAACTCCTGATGCTGCCCTTTTGATTAAGAGCAGATGGCCAAGACACTTCGCTTCAGTATTGCTCTACATATGACGGGTCTCAGCATCGCACCTCATTGCAAGTTATGTAACCATGCATTAACTTGTTTTTTGCACCAGTAAACCACTTTATCTTATGTGCAGTACCGAAGTATTTTTCCTGCTCCTGCTCGTACCCAAACGCCGCCTTCCAGGTGGCGACGAGGTTCCCCCTTTCATTTCCTTTTTTGCTCGATACTGCTTTAGCAGTTTTGTAATATCCTAGTGTGACCGTGTGGCTGAATGACTGTCTTTAAGTGTTCGCACCATTCGCTATAAGAATTTCATCTGTGTAAACCACGGCTTCACCACACGAACAGGCTTCGCTGTCCGATCTTGTACGTTATCAGGCTTAGCAAATGACACAGCTGCTTGCTGCCATAAATGGACTGGTCGCACTACAAACTGCAGCTACCTCGGCACCTCTGACGCCACCGCCTGTACCGACGCCGTCGCCGACAGCACCGCCATTTCATGCCTTCAATCCTGACGTTGAACACTGGCCAGAATACATCGCCCAACTTGAGGCACACTTTGCAGCTTACGACATACCAGGTACAGAGCGGCTTGCCTTTTTCATTGCCAATGCGGGTGTTGTGTTATACTGTGCGCTCGTCAAGTTGTTTCCCACTACCTGTCCAGAAACTAAAACTTACGACACAGTGATTGACGCTTTGAACTCCCACTTCCATGACAGCGTAAATGTGGTGGCTGCATGCTACAAATTCGTTCGCCTCCGGCGTGGCCCTATTCGATCGAATAAATCTTGGTTAGCGGACCTTCAGGGACTAACTACTGACTGTCACTTTAATTGCTCGTGTGGATGCTCTTATGCGGATGTAATGATTTGAGACGCTATTGCGCAGCATGTGGCGGATCACCACATCCGCGAACAAATCCTCAGATTTAAAAACCCGTCTTTGCAGGAAGTAGTGGACTTGCTAGACAGACAAGATACATTAGACATAGCTACTTCCGCGTTCAACGTGACCCCAGCTGTGTGTACTGTTAGTGCGGCACATCACGTTCCCTCCCGCCGCACGCATGTAAACAAAGTTCACGCCTGGCATCCACTATGAAACTGAAATCATGTCCGAACTGCTTTTGTGCCCACCCATGGGACAGTTGCCCATCCCGTCATGCACAGTGATATTTTTGTAATAAGAAAGGACATGTGCAAGCTGTGTGTAGTAAGAGAAACTCTAATTCACCACTTTTCTCCCGTTCGCGTGACTCGCATGGCTGTCATCTCAACGGCAACCGTCATGACCAGGATTCACATCAGCCTATGGACGTTAATGCCATTTATTCAAAGCCTTCTGCTTCACATGCTTTGACAGCTTGTTGTGTGAATCGAGTTTTTCCAAACACTTCCTCTCACATTCAGGAAACTTTTTGTTACTTTGCACATTTGTGGACGTTCTGTTCGCATGCAGCTGGACACTGGTGCGTCAGTTTCCTTACTGAACAAATCTACGTATGACTTGCTTGGTTCGCCCCCGCTTCGTCGTTCGCATTCCACGCTGACTGCATTTACTGGACAGGAAAACTCTGTGCTCGGTGTGTGTAGTTTGCGAGCCACGTATGGTGCGGCAACCCGTACAGTACCCTTCCACGTGCTCCGCTCTAGTGATGCTACGAACATTTTTGCATGGACGCATTTGAACTTTTTGGCCTCGCAATTCAGAACAATGCACTTTGCATCAACGCTAGTGACCATGCAGACAGTGTTGCCGCACTATGCAACGATTTTGCTGAACTCTTTTCTGATGGCTTTGGTTGCGCCACAGGCTTCGCAGCGCATGTTGTAGTTAAAGACAATGCCATGCCTATTTTCCGGCACGCATGCCCGGTACCACAAGCACTGCGCAACGCCGTAGCTGCTGAACTTCAGCATTTGCAAGACATTGGTGTCACTGAACCTGTTTCTGCTTCGCCTATAGTGTGTGTGAAAAAACCAAACGGTCGTCTCCATATTTGTGCTGACTAAGTCTACAGCAAATCCCGAGACAGTGGTAGCTACATTTCCGTTACCATGTCCTGAAGACATTTTTGATAAACTTGGTGCGGGAAAATTATTTTCCATGACTGACGTACGGGAGGCATACTTTCAGAATATAGTTGACGAACAGTCGCAGCACTATTTTACGATCGACACCCACCTTGGACTTTTCAAGTTTCGCCACCTTCCATTCGGTTGTGCGTACTTGCAGCAGTTGTGTGCCACTGCCCCTGGTTGTTCCAACTATCTGGATGATATAGTCGTATCAGGTCGCACCCCTGATTAACATTTGCAGAATTTGCGTGCCTTATTTACTGTACTTTTGCAGGCTAGGACTAAAGTGTAACACAGATTTTTGTGCTGCAACACGTGTTAAATATAGTCATCAGCTGTTCAGGAAAGCTGATCCAGTTGCTGTAGAGACCTTTGTAAACCTTATAAAGGAACAAGAGTGGCAAGATGTTTATAGCGCTGATACAGTAGACGATAAATATAATGCTTTTCTCAAGACTTTTCTCATGCTCTTTGAAAGTTGCTTTCCGTTAGAACGTTTAAAACAGGGTACTAGCACAAACAGACAGCCTGGGTGGCTGACTAGAGGGATAAGAATATCTTGTAGGACAAAGTGGCAATTATATCAAAACATTAGAAACAGTCAAAATCTAAATGCAGCAGCCCATTACAAACAGTATTGTAAGGTGCTTAAATATGTTATTAGGAAGGCAAAAAGTATGTGGTATGCAGATAGAACAGCTAAGTCGCAGGATAAAATTAAAACCATATGGTCAGTCGTAAAGGAAGTTGCTGGTCTGGAGAGACAGGTCGAGGATATAGAATCAGTGCATAGTGGGAATGTCCGTGTTACTGATAAGTCGCATGTATGTACAGTATTTAATAATCACTTTCTGAATATAGCAGGTGAACTAAATAGAAACCTAGTCCCAACAGGGAATCATATAGCGCTCTTAGAAAAAAGTGTTCCGAGACTGTTACCTGAAATGCTCCTCCATGATACTGACAAGAGGGAGATTGAGTTAATAATTAAATCACTAAAGACCAAGAACTCTCATGGATATGACGGGGTATCTAGCAGAATACTGAAGTTTTGTTCTATGTATGTTAGCCCAGTTCTCAGCAATATCTGTAACTTTTCCTTTAGGAGTGGTCGGTTTCCTGACCGATTAAAGTACTCGGTAGTGAAGCCACTTTATAAAAAGGGAGACATTGATAATGTTGACAATTTTAGACCTATTTCTATGCCATCGGTGTTTGCTAAAGTTATCGAGAAGGTTGTATATACAAGGTTACTGGAGCATTTAAATTCACATAATTTGCTGTCAAATGTTCAGTTTGGTTTTAGAAATGGTTTAACAACTGAAAATGCTATATTCTCTTTTCTCTGTGAGGTTTTGGACGGATTAAATAAAAGGTTGCGAACGCTAGGTGTTTTCTTTGATTTAACGAAGGCTTTTGACTGTGTTGACCACAAAATATTACTGCAGAAGTTGGACCATTATGGAGTAAGGGGAGTAGCTTACAATTGGTTCGCCTCTTACTTTAAGAACAGAAAGCAGAGGGTAATTCTCCGCAATATTGAGAGTGGTAGTGATGTTCAGTCCCAATGGGGCACTGTTAAGTGGGGCGTTCCCCAAGGGTCGGTGCTGGGGCCACTGCTGTTTCTTATTTATATAAATGATATGCCTTCTAGTATTACAGGTGATTCAAAAATATTTCTGTTAGCTGATGACACCAGCTTGATAGTGAAGGATCTTGTGTGTAATATTGAAACAGTAACAAATAATGTAGTTCATGAAATAAGTCCGTGGCTTGTGGAAAATAATTTGATGCTAAATCACAGTAAGACTCAGTTTTTACAGTTTCTAACTCAGAATTCAACAAGAACCGATATTTTGATCGGATAGAATAGGCATATTATAAGCGAGACGGAACAGTTCAAGTTCCTAGGCGTTTGGATAGATAGTAAGCTGTTGTGGAAAGCCCATGTCCAGGATCTTGTTCAGAAGCTAAATGCTGCTTTATTTACCATTAGAACAGTATCTGAAATAAGTGACACTTCAACACGAAAAGTAGTCTACTTCGCATATTTTCATACGCTTATGTCGTATGGTATTATTTTTTGGGGTAATTCTTCTGATTCAAAAAGAGTATTTTTGGCTCAAAAACGGGCTGTTCAAGCTATATGTGGTGTAAGTTCGAGAACCTCTTGTCGACCCCTATTCAAAAATCTGGGAATTCTGACATTGCCCTCACAGTATATATTTTCTTTAATGTTGTTTGTTGTTAGCAATATTAGCCCATTCCCAAGAGTTAGCAGCTTTCACTCAGTTAATACTAGGCAGAAATCAAATCTGCATTTAGAATGCACTTCCTTGACTCTTGTGCAGAAAGGAGTGCAGTATTCTGCTGCATCCATTTTCAATAAGCTACCACAAGAACTCAAAAATCTTAGCAGTAGCCCAAACTCTTTTAAGTCTAAACTGAAGAGTTTCCTCATGGCTCACTCCTATTCTGTCGAGGAGCTTCTGGAAGAGCTAAAAAATTAAGCAAATTCCAGTGTTACATTGTTGATTTTCTTCATTTAAACTTACGACTTGTCACCTAAATATGTTTTTTTATATTTCATTTAATCTGTTTCTAATATCGTGTTATAATTTCATGTATTGACTCGTTCCATGACCATGGAGACTTCTCCTTAATTTAGTCCCACGGAACAATAAATAAATAATAAATAAAGACAAGTGCAAATTTTTTCAAACTGAGATTCAGTATTTAGGACATATGATTAATGGACAGGGTATCCACCCCTCGCCGTGACATCTCAGTGTGATTGAAGACTTGCCAGCACCCAGGAACTTGAAAGAACTTCAGTCTATGTTGGGCAAAATCACTTATTTTATTCGGTTCATATCAAATGCAGTGCAGATTGCAGTGCCTTCGCATCGCCTTTGGCGTGAGAACATTCCTTTTGTTTGGTATTCGGAATGTGACACTGCTTTTCACAAGCTTAGATCTGCTTTGCTGAGTGATCACTGTTTGATTCCTTTCAATCCCTCCAAACCAGTTGTTTTGGCTGTCGATGCACCTTCTCACGGCATCGGAGTGGTTCTCTCGCACCGTATTAATGCTGCCGATCGCCCTATCGCTTTTGCATCTAAGTTGCTCAATTCTGCCCAGCAAAACTATTCTCAAATCGAGAAAGAAGCTTTAGATATTGTCTATGGAATGACAAAGTTTCATGATTTTTTGTACAGTCACAAGTTCTATTCGGTCACCGATCATAAGCCTTTGATGTCATTGTTCCACACGTCAAAGCCAGTTCCGGCCCGTATTGCACAAAAGTTGCAACGTTGGTCTTTGGTTTTGTCTAACTACAATTATGTAATCTTGTTTCGGCCTACGACCCAGCATGGCAATGCTGATGCTTTGTCTCGTCTGCCTATCGGTCCTGATGAACTGTTTGATTCTTCCGAATTGTCAAGCATATTTACAAAATAAGGAAATAGCTGATGGCCTTCTGCTGGATTTTTGTCGCATTGCTTCCGCGACAGCCGCCAATGCTTCTTTGCAGATTCTTTTGCAGTATATTCGAACTCAATGGCCTCCATCTGCTACGCAGATTCGAAATCTACATGTTTGACGTTACTTTGCGCAACGTCACAACTTGTCTGTACACCACGGTGTTATCTTGTTACAAACTGACAATGATCAGTCTAGTGTGGATGTACCTCATTCGTCGCAGTCGGAAATCCTCTCCGATTGCTGCACTCTGGTCATTGGGGTATAGTGCGGACAAAGCAATTAGCGCGTTGTCACTGCGTTTGGTTCGGCGTTGATAAACAAATTGAGAATTTGCTTGCTAACTGTTGCTCTTGCGCAGAGCATCACTCTGCTCCCTGCTAGCACTTCTTTGCATGGCCGACTCATACTGCGCCTTGGCAGCATGTTCATATTGATTTTGTGGGTCCTTTCTGGGACACCCGGAAGTTGATAGTTATTGATGCATACAGCAACTTCCCTCTTGTTGTCCCTATGTCTTCTATTACATCTGCGAGAGCAGATCGGGCTTTGGCGTCTATTTTTTGCATCGAGAGCCTTCCTGAAGTTATTGTCTCCAACAATGGCCCCAAATTCGTGTCCTCAAGAGTTTGAAGCGTTCTGTGCTGCTAATGGCATTTGCCATCTGACCTCAGCCCCGTTGCACCCCCAGTCGATCGGCGAGGCTGAACGCTTTGTGCGTACATTTAAGTCACAGATGAGCAAGTTGCGCACCACGCACTCTCGCGAGTGAGCGCTCTGGACGTGCCTTGCTTTATATCGCTCTCAGTCGCATGGCACCCGTTCCCCAGCGGAATTGCTACATAGCCGCACCCATAGGTCGCTCCTGCAACTATTGCAACCGTCGCCACACGCTCCCACTGCTTCGCATCGTTCTGGCTTGGCGCCACATGATTTGGTGTTGTATCGCATTTTCTCTCACAGGCAGCGATGGGACCAGGGGCGTATTCTTCGCCAGCTTGACCGTACCTTATTTCTCATTTTTGGCCCCTCCGGCACTGTCAAGCGACAATGGAACCAGATCCGTTTGTGAAGTCCTCGGTTTTCTGCCGCTGGTTGTTTTCCGGCAAAATTGGAGGCTTCACAGCTTCTGCTGCCTCAGCCCACAGCTCCACCGACGGCGCCTCCGCCGCTCACGCCTCCACGGGTGCACCTGCCGTCATAGCCGATGCCGGTCCAGTCACCTGCACCGGACGGGCGCCTCTCTCCGCCGCCACGGCCCCACCTTTGGCCGTCGCCATCAGAGACTGCCGTCATGCCGCCGTAATTGGCCTTGGAGGTCGCTTTCCCGCCTCCTCATCTGAGCTTACCCAGTGGCGGTGTGCAGCCTGGGCAGGTTTTCCACGGGGCATTTTTCTCGCCCACTCGCAAGCAATTCGTGCTCGCAGGTAGACAGCGTGCCCCGACAGTTCCGCTGTCCGACCCCTCAGTTCCACTGTCCGCCCCCTCTCACCTGTGCCGCCCCTGGGTCCCTCCACCCGCCGTCGGAAGTCATACTCCATGGCGGTGCGTCATTTCAGGGAGGAGGGTAGTGGTATCGACAGCAACGATGCCACGGTGTAAATACAAGTTCTAAAGTTGGCACTATGACAGACACCAACGACAGCACACTCTAGCCGGAGCAGGAGAGATCTACAAGCTCCGCTCCTGATTCTGCCCTTTTGATCAAGAACAGACAGCCGGGACACTTCACTTAAGGTTTGCTCTACATACGATGGGTCTCAGCATCGCACCTCATTGCAAGTTATGTAACCATGTATTAACTTGTTTTTTGCACCAGTAAACCACTTTTACTTAAGTGAAGTACTGACATATTTTTCCTGCTCCTACACATGCGCTGCCTCTCAGGTGGGATACAAGATGAACTGCTTGAAATTCCAAATGTTGGGAATGTAACATATGCATATTTTAAAATAGCAAAAACAGTTTTCCCGTAGCACTACTCAAGTCCTTTCTGTTTTGTGCACAAAAAGTCAAATAGGTCAAACAATAATACATTGGTGAGTCACCTTGCAATACTGGTATATCTACATGTATTGCCTAATAGGAAATTGCTACCAGGCAACACAGTATTTGTATAAAAAAGTAGGCAAATGGAATAAATAAAAATTCACAACAAACATTTAAAAAGACACCCTATTAGACAGGAAAAGAAAACAAGAAAAACTAAAAAAGTAAAAACATCCAAGTAAACAGTAAAAAATAACAGAGCTAAATTGTGTAGCCAATTGGCACAATGTAAGGGCACCTTTGTCTATGCCTGTCAATGACTCAATGCTTATGCTATCAATGAGTGGTCTCCTTTATTCCAAATTACTTACGGAAATAAAAGAGAGAGAGAGAGAGAGAGAGAGAGTTACAAAAACCTACAGTAGATTAACAAGACAGAGCAACTAGGGAAACCATATGGCTTAATTAGGAACATCTCAAACAAGGAATGTATTTAAAGAAATGCAATCCTGAAGTACCAAAGCACAATGGCTAAGAAGCAATGTTTGCAACCCTCTGAATGCTCAACAATGGATTTTAGCCACAAAAAGCAGTTGGAACAAGATAAATGAAACACTGTTAGAAAATGAGTTGCAACAGAGAAATTTATAGGAAAACATACGGAATATATTAACTGTGGATGAACTCTATAGGACAGCTTCACTGAGCAAGTATTTGGATACATGTGGAAAGAAATTCAACAGCAGTACATCAGGAGGCAGGCAGTAAATCATAGGTATCCTGGAATAGCGATTAGTTGCTCCACTGCCGTATTCCCAAGCACCTGGGTGCAAAACTGGAGTCATTCTGTCATTCAAGCACCACTATCTGTATCAAGCAGAACATTTATACTATGAATCAGACTGTGTGCATGAACTTTTCTATCCCTAGTACATCTTACACCTTTTTTTGTTCTTCATTAAATAAAGACAGATTCGTATCCACTATAAACAATAACTACCTGATACCTACAGGCATTCCAATGCCAAACATTATTTGATGATAGCAGCACAATATAAGAACAAACTAACTAAATTTAGCAGTATATTTTTGAAATTGCATACAATTAAGTGTGGGTGTTATTAAAACTGCATCTGTTGAGTAAATAAAGGATAATTCCAACAGACATAGAAGCCAGCCAATGATTTATTCTCTTGAAATTTCAGACACCTATTTTTACGTCTCTTTTAGTGTTAGATTCCCGTAAATTGTATTTCTGTTCACCGGTGATCCAACTTTGGTGGCACTGTGCACATTGTTTACAATGTCAAGTCCTGAAAATGCCTCTTTCCAATGATAAACTTACTGAGCCTTCAAATGTTGATTACAGAAAAATAAACATTTCTACGCAAAAAATTCTGAGAATTACCCTTTATCTATACTGCTTTCCTCCTCTTCCTTTTTAACTTCTTTCACAAAACAGTTGTCTTCACATTAATGAGAACTTCATAACCACAGATTACAGGATATGATGTTCTTACTAGAATTTCAAATGACTGACTGCTACATTGACTAAGAGATTGTACTTGGGGCTTTGTAAAGAGGTTGCCTTGGTATTTGCACTATATCAATGCTTGCAATCAATTCTATTAAGAAATATGCTACATATTTAGCTTCTTCATATTATGCACCTCTGAAATACCTTTAATGAGACTGGACTATTAGATGCTGCAATCTAGTATAGTCATGTTACAATAATAAGACAAATATTTTTCACTCACGGCATAGCATTAAGTTTGACTTCAGCTCGCTGTTTCTGTGCTGCTGTGGGGGAGGTCCTGCCATTGCTACCACTTCCAATTCCTCCCAACCAGGCTCCTCCAAGGGGCTCAGCAAATGCAGGGACAACGGCCACAGGTGCAGACCGTGGCGCATGTGTTGAATGCTGGCTCATTGCGTTCCATGCACTGGCCGGAAGCAACCACCAGCAGTCACTATCTGCAAATAAAAGAAAATAACATAATTTTAGAAACATCCCAGATTTTCTTTTTGGCTTTAATGGATATTGGAACTCTTCTATTTTGTCAGTAACGATGCAGCATACAGAGTTAGAGAAATGCTATCATGCTGCCCTTACTGAATTCATAGGTTATTATGAATGCACTGCTAAGCAACATAATGCCTTTTGAAGCAAATGATTAACAATAGATGAGAACCCTTTCTGGCTTATGTATGAAACTACGCTGATCTGTTCTGACTATCACTTATCTAAACTATTTTGATTAGCCTTTTTCAAAGCTGAAGAGAGGAGAGAAGTGCACAACTGTTGTACAAATAACTGAACAAATTTAAGATAATGTGAGATTACTACCTTTAAAAAAACTGTTCATTTGGGATTCTTTTACTTCTTAACTGTACATATTGCTGTATTTGTGGCTGTCTATCTTATTTGGTACGGTAACTATGTTTGTACAGTTCGTCCTATCTCAGTTATGACAATAATATGTATCCAGATTACCTAACATGACATATCCTCACAAACAGCAATAAAGAATATAGTTTCACTTATTGAAACAAGAAAACAATGAATTCGTAAGTGCAACTGTAAATGCAAATAACAAAGAGTAAAAACACAATAAGAAATAAAAAGATGATCAATCTGTCCACCTGTATCTTTATTTATCACTTCACAACTAGTTTCAGAAGGCTACCTATGTCAGCATGTGCCTATCTAACAAGATGAAACGTAGTAACTGTTTGATACAAACATTAAATCCCACTAATATTAACTATAATAAATGAAAACAGGCTATGCTGAAAACCATGCAATAGTCAAAACACTCTCATAAGGTGTAATCAAAACCAATCTTTGATGAAATAGTAATTGCAATAACTGTAGCAAGAAAAAACTCTTTAACTGATGAGAATTGTTTAAAAACTGCTGCAGATGCTGTAATGTTTTATTAATGTTCATGTGCCCCTGAAAGTATTTAACAGCAGCTCATGAGAGCAATAACTAAGGAGTATATTTATCTTAAAATACAACAGTTTAGACATTACAATATTAAGAAACACCATTAAATTAATGAAACTACCTCATATACATTTGTATGGGTTTACAGTCCCTAACTCCAATTGCCTGCAGTAACGAGAGCTCAAAAGAAAAGCATATGTAAGAAAATCAGCTCCAACGTAAAGTAAAAGGTAACATAATGCACATTCAATGCAAAAGTTGACCCCTGACATAGAAACATAAACAGTAAAAACAAAAAATATAAGCCTGCCAACAAGAATGATCAGGATTGCAAGAGCTTCTTGCATTAATTAACTTCATCCACCCCAGTCACAGCCTATAGTGGAAGTTGCTGCTGCTGAAACTTCAGGTTAATGAATAAATGTTACCCCAACTAACCTATTGTGGTGAACATCTGAAGTTCAATAAAAATCAATTATTAGCCAGTTGATGGAAAACACACATAATTGGCCCCTCCCCCAACAACCTGTTACAATCAGAGCATGACATTTACAACATGAAATTCATGTGTACAAAAACTTTTCCTGTACAAACAAAGACAGACAGTCACACGTACAACCAAATGTCGAACTAAGAAGTGGGAGACTCATTTTTATTTTGCTCAAGATACCGATGTCGAATTATCATCCTCTAACTAATATCAGCATGACTGATTAAATTTTTTTTTTGTCTTGGGAGTACTGGAATACTGAAACAGTATTATATACCCACTACTGAAACATGCTTAATTTCCCTATCAAAGCCAAACTCTGATTTGCTGGATTATGTTTACCAATGCCCCTGTTTCTTAAACCACAAATCTAAGTTTTGGAATAGCATCTTTGGTATTGTTCTCCTCCTCCACCCCTAATCTGCACATTTCATCAGTCCGACAACATAAGTGTTCATGTGGAGAGAAGTACTTTGTGACAGATTCAGGAAATTCTTATTTTTAAGACAGTGTGTGCTGTCAGTACCCTGATGGTGTGGTATGATGTATGTGCCACAGTAAACTGCGTGTTCTGTATTAATATGTTAAATGCTGTATTAGAAATACGACAGGCTTGACACTTTTTTCTTCATTTAACTATAACAGACAAAACTGCAGTAAGGAAGAAGTACACTGAAGTGCCAAAGAAACTGGTATAGGCGTGCATATTCAAATACAGAGATATGTAAACAGCCAGAATATGGCACTGCCATCAGCAACGCCTACATAAGATAGCAAGTGTCTGGTGCAGTTATTAGATCACTTACTGCTGCTACAATGGCAGGTTATCAATATTTAAGTGAGTTTGAACATTGTGTTATAACCAGCACACAAGCGATGGGACATAGCATCTTCGAGGTAGCAGTCAAGTGGTGATTTTCCCATATGATCATGTACCATAAATATCAGGAACCCGGTAAAACATCAAATCTCCGACAACACTGCGGCCGGAAAAAGATCCTGCAAGAATGGGACCAACAACGACGGAAGAGAATTGTGCAACATAACAGAAGTGCAACTCTTCTGCCAATTGCTGCAAATTTCAATGCTAGGCCATCAACAAGTGTCGATGTGTAAACTACTCAACAAAACATCAGCAATATGGGCTTTTGGAACTGAAGGATCACTCGTATACCCTCCTTGATGGCTGCACAACACAAAGCTTTATGCCTTGCCTGGGCCCATCAACACTGATATTGGACTGTCAATGACTGGAAAAATGGTCAGACAAGTCTCACTTCAAATTGTATCAAGCAGATGGATGTGTACGATTATGGAGACAACCTTATGAATCCATGGAGCCTGCATATCAGCAAGGGACTGTTCAAGCTGGTGGAGGCTCTGTAACGGTGTGGGGCATGTGCAGCTGGAGTGATACGGGACCCCTGATACATCTAGATATGACTCTGACAGGTGACACTTCTGTAAGCATCCTGTCTGATCACCTGCATCCATTCATGTCCATTGTGCATTCCGATGGACTTGGACAATTCCAGCAGGGCAATGTGACACACCACACATCCAGAATTGCTACAGAGTGGCTATAGGAACACTCCTCTAAGTTTGACACTTCTGCTAGCCACCAAACTCCCCAGGCACGAACATTATTGAGCATATCTGGGATGCCTTGCAACGTGCTGTTTAGAAGAAATCTCCACCTCCTCATCCTCTTACAGATTTATGGGCAGCCCTGCAGGATTTATGATGTCAGTTCCCTCCAGCACTACTTTAGAGATTGATCAAGTCCATGCCACATCATGTTCCGGCACTTCCAGTGCTCCCAAGGGCCCTACATAATATTAGGCAGGTGTACCACTTACTTTGGCTCTTCAGTGTATTTGTACACAATATGAAAAAGAAGATGGGAAAACCTTGTACAAACTCTGAAAATTACTGAAATCGGAAGAATAAAAAACATAATTAATCCCTAAGTTAACATTTATTAGCGTGTGGATTTAACAGTTGTGTGTTTTCTTAAGGCTGATTTTGTAGATTTTTTTCTATTTGTAAATATAACAGCAAAAGGATAAAATTGATCTTCATAACATTATCCTTTCCCATTTGATCACATGCAGTTCTATTCCATATTTTTATGATTTGTCAAAATATCTGTTCTACACAGATAATAAAAGTTAACTTCTTCCTGTTAGTTGCATCCAAAGCACACACACTATGAGTGCAATATATGCAGTAAGCAAGCCCCTGGTACTAAGGGCAGTTGTATTTTTATTATGCCAAAAGGCTATTTCACAATCATCACGACTCCCAATATCTCTTCAAGTGAACAATCCTTACTGTGGAAAGCTCAAGCACACAAACTGTTGTTATTCAATAGCTACAAAGATAAATGTCAATCAACCCCAGTGTCACAGCAAACACACAATATTTCATATTATTTTCTTATGTGTACATCAGTAGCAATGGACTTAGGTCTACATAAAATTTCTTGAATAACATGGACTGAAAAGTCCACAACGTTTATTACAGTATCTGATAGAACAGTGATTCATACTGCTTGTTTCTGATGTGTGGGAACATACTTCCTGTAGATAATTACAACTGAGCCTTTGTCTGCCATGGTTCTCACATTAAGTCACAGTCCGAGGAACACAGAGACCTTGCCACAACACTTTACTTGGTCCTGAAAGTGTGGGCATTGCCAGTGCAAACTCTGCATTCAGATTATGTAGCTCCTCTGTCGAAGAACTACCAAATGAAAGTGCAGTTGATAAAACACATGCTTGTTCACTATCTACTCAAAAATATGAAGTAAACATCTAATTTTACTGCTGGTGGGCATCTTAAATCCATTCGACACATGGTCAATTACAGTACATAATTTGCCCCTTTTTGTGCAAGACTTACGTAAAGTTGTGAGAAGTGAAGGCTTTTATGAAAGCTACCATTATTTTGAAATTATGAGCAGCTGTTCTTAAGCATGCCTTGTTGTTGAACATCTTTTTACAGGAACTTTTAACATGTGCACCACATATTAGCTAAGAAGTAGGCAGGGTAAACTATCAATCTGACTTTGAATAAGCAGCATCAGCAATTATGACAGGGCAAAGGACCTCAACTTCCATCAGGTCTAGAGATGTATAATCTATGATTATCAGTTCAAGTCATTATTAGTAACACCTAGAAACCATTCTCTGATATTATTCTCAGTGCTACATCCTACATTGTACAGAATTATAAAAATGTGTGTTTTTTTCAGGCTAGGTGTATCCATTTACAGGAAATTAGCCAATAATTTTATATTAAGCTATTTTATCATTCTTTTTCTGGATGTATTGCTGGTGAGTTTATTACAGAACTTGAATAATCCACAAAGGTAATTCTTTCCACTTTATCAATTTAAGTTGGGAACAAGAAGCCATAATTTATCCCCAGTTGTTTATTTTCACCTTAGGGCATAAGATTTCCACCACAGGGAGTAAGCATATACAACTCTCTGGTTCCTCTTACTTAAACATAAAGTAACTCAGTTAAAACTTATACCTTCAATATCATTATATCAAACTTCATTGAAAAATATATTACGAGTTGCACATGCAAATGCATTAGAAAGGCCACAGAAAGGCCACAGAAAATTTTTGAAATTAGTCAATAAATATTTTATAATTAGGTGGTTACTTGGGATATGGGGTTTTCTCTGGAAAGACCCTTATAGGATCAGAATTTTGATAACTCAGAATCGTACTCTCTCACAGATACACAGTCATTCTCAAATACATAACATGTTTCCAAGATTATATGGAAATAAATGTAAGATTTACCAGTAACAGTGCTTGAGTGGGTGGTAGTGAGTGGGTGCATGGGGTAAGGTTTTACTAGGGGATGAGTGAACAGGCAGGAACCTTGGTGTAGCGATAACGGTTTGGAAATGTCATAGTCTTGTCAGAGTACAGTATTGTGGTATTAAAGGATCAGATGTACTGTGTAACAAAAGGGATGCTTCCATTTTTTTGGAAGCATGAACTGTATTAGTCACAGAGTGAGAGGAGGATGCTGCCAGATAGATCTGTTTGTGAATACGATTTGTAACATAGTTGTGGGAGAGGAAAGTTTGGGAGATTTGGTCTAGATGTAGAGATTTGGTGGTGGAACATTAATGTCTGCTGCGGTTGCCTAGGCCATAGGGAAGGTAGCACTCAATCTAGAAGGGGTGGCAATATCATAGTGTAGGTAAGCAACAAGAGTGACAATTTGGTGAATAGCTGTACAATGTAGATCCTCAACTAATGACAGTGGCTGTAGGCAGCATTCTGTCAAAGCGAGATAATAATCACCGTAAAACAACTATGTGAAGTAAGAGGTTAGTAGCATGACAGTGTACTGAAATGAATATGAAAAAATCATTGATGCCAAGAGATGCATGATATGCGAAAGTCACTAGGCAAATTCTTATGCCACAAGAGATCAAGTACATCAGTTTCTTTTTTTTTTTTATAATGATGTACGGTTATGCTCAGTAGAGCAGACAAGACAAAATATATGTGACTCTGGACAGCAAAAATATGGCAGCGGACCCAGAAACTGAACACTGGTATTAGGGACAATACTACTATTCTCCATATGCACCTATCCGTCACAAGACACACTTTAATTTAACTAAAGAAATGTACCCAATCATCATCATCATCATCATCATCATCATCATCATCATCATCATCATCATCATCATAGAAATGTACCCAATCATCATCATCATCATCATCATCATCATCATCATCATCATCATCATCATCTCCTCAAGATTTCCTTCCAGTGAGCCAGGTAGGGGTATGCCTCCACTGATTTCTGTCCTGTTATAGTTGTTCTTTCTCAACAGCATCCCATGTTATTCCTCTCCTTTTGAGATCTTCATTAACCTGGTCTGCCTGTCTCTTCTTAGGCCACCCTGTCAGTCTTTTCCTGGTATCTGCATCTCCAAATACTGATGTGAAGTTCAAGTTGGGTGCATTTGCTTCACTTGACCTAGCCACTTCAGTCTCTCAATACTGATTCTTTACTCCAGGGTCAAGGCCATGTGCAGGTCTCTCCTTCCATATTCGTCCCTGACTCTTTCTCTCCTCGTTTTTCGTTGAGCTGATGTAAGGAACCCAGCCAACAAAGCTATACAAAATTTACGTTTTACCAATCAATAGCATAAAGCTTACAAATGATTGCAGATACAGGGTGTTCCTCAAAGAGTCGTCATGCACATTCTCTCGAGTATTTCGTTAGATACTAGTGATTTCATTTTTGCAATTTGTAGTTGGAGTCAGCCTGAATGAATACTGCTCATCGAATCTTTTATGTGATACCCAGTGTCAGTTGTCCCCATTAGAAACAAAATCATTATTAAAGTGGAATCTCACGTGTCCATTTGATAGAGTGGTCCCAAAGCAGTCTAATGTGATACTTGTTTAATTGATATGAATTAACAGGGACAGTAAAACATGAAAAAAGACCAGTTCTCCAATACTTACGGAGCAGCACTGCTGCATGGCAGTAGCAGTCAGGGCGGTACTGTCATTGCTCGTACACTGGCCATTCTTCATGTTTCACTGTCCCTGTTAATATACCTTGATAAAAAAAAGATAGCACTAGACTAACTGAGGACCGCGCTATTGAATGGGCACGTAAAATTCTCCCTTAAGAATAATTTTGTTTGTAATGTGAAAGACACCGATGCTTTCCATCGACTTGGGTGTTGCGTAAAAGACGAGATGAGTAGCATTTGTTTGGGCTGATTCCAGCTACGCACTACAAGAATAAAATTGCAAATATCCCCCAAGGCACCAGAGAAAAAATGCCTGATGGCTCTTAGGATGGACACCCTGTACAACTATAATTTGCCAGGTGGTGCCATATGGTTTACAAACATAAGAAGTTACCAAACAAAAGTACAACATAACCTTGGTTCAATTAGATGGTTTACATACAGTCCTTGACAGTGACACATAGAGATGGAAGGAAAGAAAGGAGGAAGATTAGGGTGAAACATCAACTCAAATAAAAGGTCATTAAAGCACAGGTTCTGAATGGGAAAGGAAATCACAATCATGTCTTTTTCAAAGAAACCACCCAGTATTAGCCTTAACTTGGGAAAACCAGGAAAAAAACAGACCTTGGATAAACAGACAAGGATTTGAACCACTGTCATCCTGAATCTCAGGACTCATATAGAATCAGGAAGAATGGAAGCTAAATTTAATGCAAGTTGGCATTAAAGTTCACACAGCCAAATGAGACACCATAAACCATATATGGTGTGAGCTGAGCAAAACATACAAACCTCAGTTGAAGCACACTGGGAGACAGTGCTGCAGAAGCTGGTTGAACACTGCAGCGGTTCATTAGGAGTGGTCCTATTCGAGGTGTATGTCCTTGCCTTTCTGACCTTTAAATTGACTTAGCAGACAGTTATAAAAGGGACATAAAGTTTACTGTAGACTTCAAACCAAGGTGCAATTTGCCATTTTTCACATACAAAAATCAATACCAGAGATGAAAGCTTCATGTGCAACTATGCAATTACTTCAACAACTTAACTGTGTCCACAGGAACTAATGGCTTGGGGGGAAAAAAAACCATTTCATTTCATGACAAATGCTTTTTTTTCCTTTGTGAAACAAGTAATGTCCCATAAATTTTATTTAAATTACATCATTATAAAAACCAAATGGAAAGAGGATAATAAAGAAAGTCATTCTGTCAAAACTTAAGAAAGGCCACAGAAGAATGGATGAAGGGAGTTACGCGAAGTGTAGAGAATGATGTAGTTGGAGGAAACATACAAGGTGACAATTACTGAACTATATGAAACAAAATCGTCATAACTTGTGAACAGTTTGTGTTTGGATGTTCAAACTGCGTGGTTGGCCGTGGGGCATGATGAGAATTAGTATGCACATGCGCGCTTGCCTTAGCGATGAACCCCACCTTCATTTGGATGGGTTCATCAATAAGCAAAATTGGCTCATTTGGGGAACAGACAATCCACATTTTGCGATCGAGAAGTCTCTTCACCCTCGACAGATGACTGTGTGGTGTGCAATGTCCAGTCAAGGAATAATAGATGTGATATTCCTCGATGGCACGGTGACTACTGAACAATATGTGAAGGTTTTGGAAGATAATTTCATCCCCATTATGCAAAGTGACCCTGATTTCCACAAGATGCAGTTCATGCAAGATTGAGCTCGACCCCATCGAAGCAGGAGAGCATTTGATGTCCTTAAAGAGGAATTTGGGGACCGCACACTGGCTCTGGGGTACCCAGAGCCACTGGCATGGATGTCCATTGGCCGCTATATTCTCAAGATCTGAACACATGCAACTCCTTTTTGTGGGATTATATTAAAGACAAGGTGTATAGCAATAACCCCAACACCACTGCTGAGCTGAAAACAGCCATTCAGGGGGTCACCGATAGCACAATGTTCCGACACCTCAGCAGGTCACATAGAATTTAGCTATCCGTCTGTGCCACATCATCACCAATGATGGTAGGTATATCGAACATGTCATAACCTAAATCCGAGTATCTTTTGTGATGTTTGCATGTTGAATACAGAGTATGCATGGTGAAGTTTTTAACTAAATTACGTTTCCTTTCATACAGTTCAATAACTGTCATTCTATATATAAAGCATATAGCATGACAAAATCACTGCAATTCAAACTTAAAACAAGAAGAACTGTGATAAAAGATAAGAATGGACAACTATTTATTGATAGGTACGATATCTTAGAACTCTTAGATGGAATAAAGTGAAGACATGTACTATGGCGAGAAAGCGTTGGAAATTGCAGATTATCTTGAACCTTAGAAATGGCAGACAAAGATAATAAAGGACTGATAATCACACGAGAAGAATTTGACCTAGTACTTCATCAGTTGAAAGATAAGAAAGCAATAAGGTCAGATGACATATTATTAGAACTACCATAGGAAAGAAGAAAACAAGAGTTCACTAACCACACAATGTTTCACATCGAATTCTCGAAGATCATATCGGAAGTAAAGGCTGTGGGGAAAAGACGAAAATGAAGACCTCTGAAGAACCATCTGGATTCCCCCCTCCCCCTTTTTTTTGTGAACGGACTTTAATTCAGACAGTACGCTGAAATGAAACCTTCAGTGGAGGAGCGACGAACAGCATGTAAAAAATGATGTGGATAATAAAGCAGTCAACTGGCCAGGCATGCATCTATCTATCTATCTGTTTACATCCAAACTTAAACATGCTCACTAACTTTATTTGCTCGGCTTGGTACTACGAGCGAACGAAATGTACTTTCAATTTACGTTTGTTTCATTTCCCGAACCCTGGTCCAATCACTAGTTCAATCTGACATTCTTCATGACCAGTAAACATCAGATTATTTACAGCATCGAACTTTTGTGTATAACATCTTCAGATTTCTGATTACTTCTTAAATGGGTTAATGTGTTAATATTTGACGTTAAGCATGTAAGCGAGAAAAAGTTTGGAAAAGATCTGAGATGGTGTCTCAAGTGTGCGCTAGTGCTCTCAATATCAAACACTGGATGGGTACATTCTGGGTAATTAGCGCTTTAGTTTGTCACACATCTCGATGTTTATGACGCCATAACTCCTGAACCACGTGTCGTACCATTCTGCAGGTAAATTCAGTGCTATATATTAAAAAACTACAAACCCGTCTCGATTGCGAAAAAAGCACCTAGTGTTAAGTGTTAACCCAGGTTTCGGCGTAGATAACTACACTATCTTCAGAACAATAAAACCCACAAATGCCTAAGAAGACCTTTGTCGATGATTAAAAGAACACCATAGCTATACAGTTATAAACGAAAATCTTTTAATAATTGACAAAGGTCCTCTTAGGCACTTGTGGGTTTTATTGTTGTTCTGAAGAACACTTAACACTATGTGCTTTCTTCGCAATCGAGGCGGGTTTTTAGTTTTGTAATATATTAACCAACTATTGCTGACGCGCTGCCATGTTGAAGGTTCTTAAATTCAGTGCTATATGTGGACACTGCCTGCAAAATGTGTTGCAGATACAGTAAGCAAAAAAGAAGACATAAACTGCAATGTCAGGTCTGATGCGGCAGTTTTATTGGATAAACAGTGAAAATGTGGTACCTAAGTGAAACTTTTTCCTTGCATTTTTTGGGGGTGGTGATCAGAAATTTCTCTCAATCAAAAGCGATATGTAAACACCATTCCCCTAATGAAGTTTTGTCGTTATACTGATTTCGGCCCGTCGTCGTAATCTAAGACACTGTGTCACTCGATACAGGTGGAAACTGGCCATTCTCAGCAGAGTTCTCCAACCCGCCGCCCTTACGTAAGACCGCTTGCAGACGTGAGTTTCAAATTTGCCGCGTAGCTTACTACGTAACATTTGAAAACACCGCGGCGACAGGAAACTGACGCAATGCATTATCGTTCAGTGACGTCAGTTAGAGAAAAAAATTCCTCCCATTTCCATGACTTCTCCTGCCCTTGTTGATTCAAACAAAGTTGATTTTTTAAATAAACAGGCTGTTCGAGATTTCCTAGAATTCTATAATGAATATTGAAGTCAATCTATTATAAAAACAATGCTGTCGAAATTCATCGTCTGTTACAAGCCGAATCTTGCCACATAACTGACAAAAATTAAAATTTAATTTTTCGCTTGAGGAATAGTCTTTAAAATAATCTAGGGCACCAAAAGGAAAGGAGGAAACGGATTCTTGGCAAACTGCGAAAAAATTGCGCGGAAACTGAGATCAAAAGAGAAATTTTCTGTCATAGTACCTACAGCTTAATATCCCTAAGTAACAAATCACCACTGACATTATCGACGAGAGAAGAAGCCGACAACATTCACTAATGAAAATTGAAAATATAGAAAGACTGCTGAAATAAAGCAAGAATTCTATTAAAATAACGAACTATCGACATTAGAAAACTCCCGGGAATGAACGCCAACAGCTTCGTGGAAATCTACCCACACATTCGCATCAAGCAGATTTCATTATGATGAACAAAAAGTTTCAGTCGCCCGCGTACCGAAACGACAGAACTGAAATAAAACTGGTTTAACTCTGATACCTAAGACGTAGCACTTTTCAGAATTTTCCCCTACTTACCGTTCGTGAGGATAAATGTCTCATCTAACAATTGGCTGCATTATCAGCCTGTAAAAAATATGGACAACGTGTCGCTGTCAACAGAGTGTCGGTAGTGTGCGTAAAACAGATCCTTATGTAGCTGTGTGTACTGATCACGTTCCAACCACATAGCAACATAGGATTTGGCGTCGAATAGTTACCGCTCCGTAGCAAGCTATGAACTCACACTGTGCTGTGTGTCCACATTCTGAGTCAGACGTTTAGCATACCGCACTTGTGAAACACTCGTCGCCGCTTACAAATACTCGGAACGCCTACATTTCATTCGCTAATTTCGCGAAGACCTCCAACCTAGGTTGCTGCTGGTTATGATGATATTAGTATCAGGACGTTCACCGGGATGGCTATGAAGCTGTGAAGTCCGGACGTCCGTTGTGACTGCATGATTTAAGTTTTTCAACGAGCGTTAAAGCTCGTAATTCACATGATATTTCTCCGTTTTTCGGTCCATCAGTTAATTTATAGATATAGAGAACAAGTGCCAATCTTCAATTCCCAGTCTCTGTTGTTCCTTCCTCTTTTCAATATATCTTTTACATCTCGAATCCGTTTGAATGTTGTTCTTTTGCTTTCTTTCTTTATTTTGTCACTGCCTTAGAGTTTTTTCCGTTTTAATACTTTCTCCCGAAATTCGCTACTTCTGCTTCTTGGCATCTTTATTTCAGGATGTTGTTGTCTTCTCCCAAAAGACCTCTGTGTATAATATGGTGCCATTCGTGTAAAATACGTCATGTTTTCAACATAATTTGTCAGATTTTCTATGATATACGAGGTCTGTTCACAATAGTCTCCTCCACAATTCAGACACCGCTCCCAACGCCATTTCCAAATTCGGAAACAGTCTTGGTACGCCTCTTGCTGAATCGCGTAAAGTGCCGTATGCGAATTTTCTTTTGTCTCTTCTATCGTTGCAAATCTATTTCAACTTCAGAACTTAAAAAAAAATAAAAAAAAAAAAAACGCAGTAGCAAAGTCTGGGGTAGGGAGGACGAGTAAGCACAATGATTTAGTTTTTTGTGCAATAGTCATACACCAACAGGGATGAATGTGCAGGTGCTATGAATTTCCTCAACACATTTCAAGCCCTTTCCTTCACACATTTTCCCGCAGGCGTCGCAGCGCGTTCCGATAGTACCATCGATTAACAGTTTGGCCCCGTGGCACGAGTTCATGATGAACTAATCCTTCAAACTCAAAGAAAACCACCACTTGGCTTTGAGGTTGGGTTGGGTTGTTTTGGGGGAGGAAACCAGACAGCGAGGTCATCGGTCTCATCGGATTAGGAAAGGACGGAGAAGAAAGTCGGCCGTGCCCTTTCGCAGGAACCATCCCGGCATTTGCCTGGAGCGATTTAGGGAAATCACGGAAAACCTAAATCAGGATGGCTGGACACGGGATTGAACCGTCGTCCTCCCGCATGCGAGTCAAGTGTGCTAGCCACTGCGCCACCTCGCTCGGTCCACGACGCGACAAGCTTTTCTGTGGTCTTGGAGAACCTTTTCCGACCCACTGCGAAGATTGAACCCAGGTGTTATGCTCATAACCGTAGGTCCATGTCTCATCATCAGTTATGATTCTCTTAAGGAACATCTCGTTCTCATTTGCACGATCCAGAAGCTCTTCACAGATTGTGAGGAGGTCTTTCCGATCTTGATTATGAACCGTGGGACGAACTTGGCGGCAACACGATGCAGTCCAAGATGCTGTGTCAGAATTTCATGACATGATCCAACTAAAATGTTACATTCTTCTGCAATCTCTCGGACAGTCAGTCTTCGAGTGGCACGCACAATTTCGTTGACGTTACTGCCATGTGCGTCCTCGGTAGACGTCGAAGGGCGTCCTGAACGAGGGTCATCTTTAACTTACATCCGGTATTTATAAACCGCGTGAACCTTTCGTAACGCCGAGTAGGTATAAGCACTCATCACCGTGGGCTTCCTGCATTATTTGGTATGTCACTACAAACGTTTTCCTGAGTTTCACGCAATATATAATGCAGACGCATTGCTCTTCTAAATCTGCCATCTCAAAATTCGCAAAATGTGAGAATAACGTTCAACTCAATACAGCACTGAACAACAACTAACATATATATATACAACAATGAAACTTCCGGCAGTTACACATTAAACACAGGCGTGTGCAGGGGTGCCAACCGTATTTCGCTCAAACACACCACTGGCGGGAAATTACGAATGTTTCGGAATTTTTTGAACACACCTTTTATACCATCATTAGCTTTCATTCTGCTGGATTCCGTAGGCACTTACATAACCGTCGCAGAATTTTTGTTATAATCCTCCATACGTTTTTTCATTTTACATAAATGCAGTGTTAGCAAGATACATCAATGCCAGTTTTGCATCTTTTTTTACTCTCGTATAGAAATGTCACATCGTCGGCAAAGACTAAGCAGTCTGCGGCAGTGTTACGCATATCTTTCACTCGATCTATACACCTCAAATACCCATTGGTGTTTCCACTATCCGGTCACGTCATCCAGAACCAACCTGAGCATAATCGATGACAAGCCATCTCTAACTCCTGTCATTATCTCTAAGTTTTCCGACAGTGTTTCGTTGCCTGACCCTTGCAGTTGTAGCTTTCAATGCGTCGTTGCAGTGCTCTCGCACGAAGAACATTCAGTAACATATTCCTGCCCACACAATCGTTACGATTTGGTAACATCCACGAAGGTCACTGTCCTGTTTTCATCTTTTCTATGACGGTCTTCTAATGAAGAGTCGAAATGTCAAACTTTCTAAGTGCCAGATCTCACATTTTATTGGCAGAATCAAAAAACAATGCATCTGTTTTTGTGTACAGCTAATTTATATCCAAGAACTGAGAAGGTACTCTGATTCTACAGAATATGTTACTCGCGTCACCCAGGGTCGATTCCAGAACATTCTTCCATACATGCGACGTATCATTTGGCGCCCCACCCTTTCTCCCTGCTTCCCTCATACATTCGTTGCCCTTCTTTGGGTTTTTCGTAAGTCCTTTAGAAACAGATCTAAATCAAGTGTGCGTAGAAATATATTATTTCCTCTACTAATTATGATACATCCTGCGCACAAATTTGCCCTAAACACGGGCGTCTCTGCCCCCATCTCAGCTTGGCTCCACAAGCGGCCGCTCGTGTCGCTTGGCCCTTAAGCCACCTCTTACATCACCTCGCCAATGTAAATACATCACCTCACCAATGTAAACAATAATAAGACAAATTGCAAAATAAATAATTTGTTAAGAACGGTCTAAGATGCCATACCAAGGAATTCACTGGTTCTAAGTGCCAAGAAGACAGGTTTTCTTTCAAGTGCCATTAATACTAAGGCACAACGTTTTATTTGCGATGGTACAAGAATAGAAAAAGCTGTAACGTTTTAACTAGTATAACTGTGGCTAACAAAAACCATCTCTTATTTCTTTTTAATTTTTTTAGAGGAGAATAACAAAATTAAATTCAAGTTAAAAGCCTTCCGTACTAATTCATGTTTCTTAATCTCGAGATCACGTGTCGCGAAGTATACTGTAGAACTCCCGGTGCTGTTGAGAAAGAAAAGTCTTTTCATAGCACTGTTCACTTCTCCAGATTTTCTTTTACTTCTTTTGAAACCCAAACTGGCTCCTTCCACTACAAGGATGTTTTACGGATACAAACACAAGCTTCCATACATTCTGTTTACGGCACAAGCTTCAACTGAATGGAGAGACTGACGCATCATGGCGCTTGGAATCCAGAGAGAAGCAGAGTTTGGCGCCATCTAGTAATGAATGTTTTCAACAGTTTCTCCACGATTTGGCCGTTGGAACAAGAAAGGCTAGGAATAAGGAACGGAGTAGGTCTACTGAGAACACACTGAAAACGCTTTTTTAGAATGTTTAACATTTCCAATCTTCAAATGTGCTTTCTGTACAGTCTCTCCCCTTTCGGAAGGCTTGAATAGAGCTGTACTTCCACCGGATTTAACCCCTTACCGCCGGACGTCGCGAATTCGCAACATGCGCCAGTGCCGGTAGGTGCAGATTCTACACGAAGCTACCAACGCTTCCGGCATGTGCTGTTACTTCCTGAGTGTTTCGGGTACTTCCACAGTGACATAATTTTTAATTTTTGGCCATCCATGAAGAAATTTATTCACGCTTTAAGGGGTTAAAAACATTTTCCATAGTATCTTGTATGCGAAGTTCAACAGTGAAATAACTTTGTAGCTAATCTGTAGCTTTTTGTCATTGGTATTGGAATAATGATGGTTTTTTTAAGTCTTTTACAGTAAAATCGCCGCAGTTCCCAATATTGGGAAATATGTGTTTATTATCTATCTGTAATATGCGCTGTTCCAATATTCAGACGTAGCAGTTACCTATGCTATTCTCATCATTCACAATTTGCCACAATGCACGATAAAACGTTTGGTCTGATATCATCGACTTATAAAAATTATGTAATTATGTAAGAGAAATGGTATAAACAACGCAGACTTATGCACCTCTAAGAACACAGTCTCACTGAAATCATTTCTAGCATTCGGCGACAGTGATAGTAGTCAGCAACGTGAACTCATTTTCAATAGAACACTGCCGCGTATATGAACGCGTCAAGTCGTAATATGGACCAGTGTGTCGGACGCTACTGCAATTGGCCTTTATCAGTATGAATTATAGCTCATTTTACAAAGTGAGGTGGTCATATGTGCTGAATGATTTTACTGAACTGACAATGGTCGCAGAAAGCTAAATTCCCCATTAGGCTTGTACGGATTCAAACTGGGAAAAAGGTGTCAGATCTAGCCAACAGTCATCTTTACTGACGTCAAACCAAACTGTAGACCAGTACAGCTTTTCATTTCTAACTTCGATATACGACGACCATTGAGCAAAGTGTCTGCGGCATTGGTTAGGGGAAGGGGTCACGTCCCATCGACAAGATCACTTCATAACTCATGACAGAAGCATTCCTGGAACGATTTAGGGAAACCAGTGGAAACACCAATCGGTGTGGCCGCATTAGCACAATCAACTGTTTTACAACTGCGGTATTTCAGATGCCAACTATCAACAGGAAAAAACTTCGAAATGATAACGTATACTAAAGACCCTAACGCATACTCCTCTATTATATCTAGGTTGAAGTACCAATCTGATAGAAACCACAATGCTTCGTAGAGAGATGTGTAAGTTAACAAGAAATGAGATAGTCCAGTATTTTTTTTATAGAAACGTTATGGAACTTGTCTGTGCTATTACAGAATTGGAAAGAAGAAACATAAAACGTAGCATTATCTGCTACGGATCGCTATAATAACTGACATCTGACATCACGAACGGCAAAATTTTGCTGGTCTCCAGCAAGGCCGAACCGCACAGACCAGGGACTCACAAGCCAGCGTTGCAACCCGAGACCGTGACAGGCTCCCAAGCGTCGCCAGAGATGCCCTCCATATCCGCTGACGTAACCGCGTCTCGTTGCACAGTGTGCTGAGATTCCTCTGCAAGGAGACCTTAAGGAGTGGCGCTCTCTGTACTTACAGCATTTCTAGGTCAACTTCGTAAAGCAGCGCAACGCAATTCTCAAAAATAAATAAATAAATAAATAAACAAACAAAACTCGGAATAAAACACTGAATGTAGAAGGCTTTCAATGCCGAAGAAGTAAGAAATCGGGAACAACATGGACAAAAGAAAGGAAAAGACAACATGGGGAGAATATGAAGGACTACTGGAGAAACAGAAAACGACAAGGAAAGAGGAGGAATTCAAGTTGTTATGCGATCTTAGTTGGTCAGTACGAAAATTAAAAATAAAAATCTCGCATATATTTGCTTTTGAACGTTAGAACTTCTTCTTGCGCTGTTAAGTAAACATTAATTTTGTAAATTCTTCTGTTAATTGTACAGTGGCTGGTTCAACTCACGCTAGTAGCAGTATCTTTTTTAAAATTCCATAAACAAATAGAAACGTTAATTAACGAATTAATTAATCAAAATTTTAATAAAAGTTAAATTTTTTAATTACTGACCCTTTGAAAATAAATTAAAATTTCACACAGACATGTGAAATGGCTCATTGTTAAATGTAAAAATTATATACATAAATAATAATATTCAATCTCCAGAAATAAAAAGAAGTATTACGTTCTGCGTTTTGTACCAAATTTTAAATTGTTATGAAACCTGGAACTTTCACACAGTTAATAATTAAAAATAAAACATTATTTTCTTAAAACAATGTGATTGAATATTTAAATAGCTTTCCTAATAGTTAATAAACTTGAAATTTACATAAAAGTAAAAAAAAATTGCTACAAGCAATATTCGAACCAGCGACTTCACGATGACAATACTTTTAGATGGAGCATTCAGCTGCCTTTTTTTAAAAAACTTAAAAGATTTATTCTTCTGAAAAGCAATGAATGACAACATTGTACATGTTTGAGCAAAACTTTCGTCGACTATATTGATAAATTATTTTTTTTTTTTTTTTTTAATAGCGCTTGGGGCCGGCCGGAGTGGCCGAGCGGTTCTAGGCGCTTCAGTCTGGAACAGCGCGACCGCTACGGTCGCAGGTTCGAATCCTGCCTCGGGCATGGATGTGTGTGATGTCCTTAGGTTAGTTATGCTTAGGTAGTTCTAAGTTCTAGGGGGCTGATGACCTCAGAAGTTAAGTTCCATAGTGCTCAGAGCCATTTTTTTAGCGCTTGGGACTCTAATCTTCATTGGCTGTTTTTCCGAGTTATTTTGTCGCAGCACTTTAGGAAATTCACTTCCGGGCACTGATCTCTTAAATTCTGTAAGTATGAACAAAATCGAAGACGGGCAGTCGGTAACGCCCTCTCGTAAAATACCATACGCTTCCAAATCTCCTCTGGTAAGTACAGACTGAGAACATGAGAACACAGATAAAGTGTATGTTGCAGAACGTTTACCTCTCCGAACGTCTGCGGTTCATCGTGGAACGGAAACTTCTAACTCTGAACTGTACCTACATTTCTCTTGTGTAGTTTGCCAAGCAATACTGTCATTTTTTGTCAGTGGTGATAGAGGAAATCTTCATTGGATTCTCTGTAGTACGAAGAATAGCAAACATGCGGTAATGATACGAAAGGACTGCTTTAGAAGAAGTGTTGAAGTGTCTCTCCCCTGCATGGAGCTAGCCGTATTTGTGAAATCTTCCTTGGGCACTTGAATCTTGACTGTGAATCGTTCATGATCGGAAGACCTCGGTTCGCTAGTATTTGCGTCTAGCCAATGCAAACTTTATCAGCATTACGTAACAACTGTCGTGCACTGGCTTAGTCAGAACAGCAGCGGAACCAATGACAGCAACTCATTAGCTTGAAAGTATAGCGTATGTCAGTATTAAGCCATCTCCAACTTAGCCGCGCGGTCTACGGCGCAACAGTCATGGACGGTGCGGGTGGTCCCGGCGGAGGTTCGAGTCCTCCCTCGGGCATGGGTGTGTGTGTTTGTCCTTAGGATAATTTAGGTAAAGTACTGTGTAATCTTAGGGATTGATGACCTTAGCAGTTGAGACCCATAAGATTTCACACACATTTTGTGAAAAAGTCTTCAGTATAAATTGATCCCATTCAGTTAAGATACGTATTAGTGTACAACACACTAATGATTACCTCACGTCTTACATGCCTGAATCCCTTCTCTCGATACACGTGACTCACTGACAATCTTCAACACACATGCTCCTTTTTCTAACTAGTCGCAATCTACAACGCCGCTCTCGTTGAATGCTAGCCAAGTTTCCCATTTTGACTCATCTATGTTTGGCCCACTGCGTACACATACACACGAGACTAGATAGGATAAACAGCTAATTTAATATTTCAGTAAAGAGGGACATCTGCGTGAATGTACACCAAGCGAAAAGTGTATAATACATCAATTATATAACCATTGATATGTTTCGATTTCACGTTCACTCCACACGTCCGAAGTGAAGTAACGCAAAAAAACCTATTTTGATATACAAATTAATCGAAGAATAGTCATAAACAGGCAAATATCTGATTACTAAAGCGCATAAAATAACTCCGTGTACTATTGAACAACATCGACAAATGAGTTCACAATATTTAATAGTGCTAACCCCCACTGCAGCACTTACGAGGAGCAGAGACTGAATAAAACCTACATTATGCGATATTAAAAGATAATCCGTACAACAGTTAAATCAGCGAGAAATTTGCCGACGGAGTAACAGCAGTTAGCCACCAGTAAACTGAAGTGTTTTTGTTTAATCGTTAATAATTTACAGAATTTTTTTATTGTTGTAAGCAGGCTGTTTCTGTGTGTGTGTGTACAGGATAAGAGCTACGTGCAGTTGCTCAGTAGAAGAGATGTGTTTCACGGTAGCAAAGATGTAGAAGTACTCATAGCTCTTAAGGTATGCACTTAAGAACTCTTGTTTGATACACATTTTTTTCTTGTTTTGGTCCGTAACACCTCCTCCCGAAATTTGGTAAGCACGGAACTTGCGGCAGAAGCAGTCCACTGTCAGAGGTATCAGGAAGATTTTAGCTTATAACTTTTAAATTGATACATTCATCCCTGAAAGACTGTAATCTCATCATTGTATTACTCTGTATCTTGTCTTACAGGGTGACAATTATTAAACTACACACTTCAAAAAAAGTTTTGTATCACCTCAGTTCCGAGAGTTCCGGAACACGTACAGAAAACTGGAATAGAGATCAACATTAAACATCATTTCCGCCCTTTTTATTGCTCACGAAAACCATACATTGCATGTTGTACCACCATACAGCGAGACCTTCAGAGGTGGTGGTCCAGGTTGCAGTACATACCGGTACCCCTAATGCACGTCCTCTTGCATTGATGCATGCCTGTATTCGTCGTGGCCTATTATCCACACTGGCATTGTTGGTCCAGATTGTCCCACTCCTCAACGGCAATTCGGCGTAGGTCCCTCAGAGCGGTTGGTGGGTCACGTCGTCCATGAACAGCTCTTTTCAATCTATCCCGGGCATGTAACAATGCGGACGCGATTGAACCGCGGTATCGACCGTCTAGGCATGGTTGAACTACAGACACAACACGAGCCGTGTAGCTCCTTCCTGGTGGAATGACTGGAACTGATCGGCTGTCGGACCCCCTCCGTCTAATAGGCGCCGCTCATGCATAGTTGCTTACATCTTTGGGCGGGTTTAGTGACATCTTTAAAACAGTGTGATACAGTATCCACAGTCAACGTCTATCTTCAGGAGTTCTGGGAACCAGGTTGATACAAAACTTTTTTGATGTGTGTATATGAAAAAAAAACGTAAATTTCTCACAAACTACGGCGTGCACACTGTGTATTCAACATGCAAACGTCACTACAGATATTCGGATTTAGATTATGAAATGCTCGAAATGCCTGACATCATTGGCGATGATGTGGCGCAGATGAATAGCGAAATTCCGCATGGCCCCCCTGAAGTGACGGAACATCGACGTTCTTCATGACCTCCTGAGTGGCTGTTTTCAGCTCAGCTGTGGTGTTGAGGTTATTGCTAAACACCTTGTCTTTAACACTTTCGCACGTGAGCCCAATGCTGACCTGTGCGCCCAACTAACTGAGCATTTTTCACGATTTTTATAATTCATTAACTGCTTAAGCTGTAATGCTAGAGGTAAAAACTTTTTATGTTTTTGTAGACTGATGTGCCATCTTTTTGAAGAAATAGGTTGTGGCAGGAGAAAGAAAGAAACAAAAAATATTATTATGTATTTTCAGATTTTGAAAAAAGTCAAACATTGAATGTAACACACACAATTTGCTTTTGTGTGGTATTCCCTGAAACACTCCGGTATACATAAAGCGACATTACACTCTTGACACCACCAACATGTCTCTTTCCTTTGTGACTTGCCAGTCTGTGCTTTGCTCCTTTCTAAAGAAACTTTACAAACCCGTGTGGGGGTTTGCTTTCTTCCTCCTCGCTGGGACCTTTTGTACAAAACGCCTTCCCTTCAGTCTGTCATTGACTGGACTATTTACAGGTTCACTTTCCTTGTGTACTCTTTTCACAAGAGACTCGCCAACCTGAAGAAGAAAATACCTTCAGACTATTTTTTTCCTGTTTTCAGCATTTCTTGCTACCTGTACAAGACATATGCATTTGTGAGACACATCACAAACATGTGAAAAACAACTTTTTCCACCATTTGAACTGCTTCCTGCCAAATGGATAGTAAGCAATCATCTGATCAGAACGATCCACTCCTGTTTTATAACTATTGTAGTCCAACACTACATCTATTTTCATTTTGCTGATGCGGCCCTGTTTAGTAGGCACCGACACTTCCTTGTGACACGTTGAAAGCATCAACATCCCTTGTATCTTTCCACTTCAAGCACAGTTAAGTGTTCTCGCCTCACAAAAGTCATTTCCCTTCTCTTTATCTTCTTTTCCACAACAGTATCTTTGGGCAGGTCTCCTGTCAGGCATGCACGTCCCCATTACAGTGATACTCTTGTTCCACACGTGGTCAAATACTGCAAGAGAGCTGTAATATCTGTCCACGGAGACAGTGTGGCTTTTATCGAAATATTTTTAAAGTAATCTGTCTAATAGTGGTATAACACCACTCTCTTCGGATCCTTTTCCCAACTACACTTCTAAGTTCAAGCGATAGCCAGTCTTTGCATCTCATACCATAAATAATTTCATACCATATTTTTCAGGTTTATTTTTCATTTAAACTCTGAAGTGAATTCTTCCTCTGAACCCACACATGCCTTCATCTACAGTCAATTTTTGGGAGGGAGCATATGATAACTGACATGATCGAAACATTGTCATAAAACGTTCTAATTTTGAAAAGTGGGTTATAATTCTGTTGCCCTTTAGGTTTGTAATTTTCATTACTGTTCAAGTGCAAGTTTGACATAACTGCTTTGAATCTGTCCCTGCTCATTATGCTAGGAGCAAAGGACGAAGAGAGCATGTAATATGTCGACCAATAATCATGAAATGACGACTTTTTCACAAGACACATGTGTAAAATAACAACAAGAAAAGAATAAATATCACTCAGCTTCACAGGCTGCGACTTAGCAAACAAACTGTTTGTCTTTAGAGAGTTGTTCCTTCTCATTTTATTGACGATACTTGCTGCATATACATTAGTTTCAGTTTTGATTGTTTTCATAATATCGTCTGTCATAAAAACACTGAAACAATCGTAAGCACTCGAGTTTCCATTTATGTGTGCAGTAACTCCACTATGTTCCCCAAAAAACAGGAAAATCCGGCAAAACATCGTCTTCTGTCCACACTGTACCTTCGTCTTCATTTCGAGAGCGCCGTACCTTTTAGGGTGGCGGAGGAGTTTCAAATTCGGCGGCAATTTTACGGCGTTCCTCTTGTTCACTTATTGCATCAGCATCGCTATTCTCAGCAAATTACGACATGTTTATCTTAGCAGTGTTGCGTGTTGTATACACGCAAAGAGAAAAATCAAATAAAACCTCAGTAAATACACATTTTTCACTTCGGCAACTTATAATAACAGTAAATGTTTCATTATTATCTGCAACACTTCCCCACTCTTCAATATCTCCTTCAGAACCAGAATCGTCTACAACTTCTTCTTCTAGAAGAGCTAAAATGTCTTAATCCTTTAGTCTTTCGCCCATGATGTAGCTAATTCGCTTAGAAAACGATCATGCACACTTGCTCTCACTAGATACATATGCGAAAAACGCGGGAATTTTAGTAGTCTTAATTCACGCTACACGCATGCAAAAAGTGCGAGAACCACTCAACAGACGCAGCACATGATGCAGGAAGCTCGACGGACACAACAACATGCGAAGGAAACTCTACGAACTTAGAAGGCAGTGAAAACTCCGCAACTGACTGCTGCCCGAGTCACACTCGCGCGCCGTCACGAAAGTGATAATATAGCCCCACAAAAAGGAATCGCATGTGTTTAGATGCAGAGAATATGGCGGTCAATCGAGGACCATGCCAGTGGCCTCTGGGTATCCCTGAGCCAGAACGCGGTCCCCATAGTGCTCCTACAGGACATCAAACACTCTCCTGCTTCGATGGGGTCGAGCTCCGTCTTGCATCAACCATGTCAAAATCAGGTCACTTTGGACAATGGGGATGTTATCATTTTCCAAAACCTTCATGCACCGTTCGGCTGTCACCGTGCCATCAAGGAATACGGCACCAATTATTCCGAGATTGGACATTGCACAGCATACAGTCACCCGGTGAGGGTTAAGAGACTTCTCGGCCGCGAAATGCGGATTCTCAATCCCCCAAATACGCCGGTTTTGTGTACTGACGAACCAATCCAAATAAAAGTGGGCTTCGTTGCTAACACCAAACCATACAGCGCAGACTAACTGCCATCGTGCCCAGCGGCCAACCGTGTAGTTTAAACGTCCTAACGCAAACCGTTCAGAAGTTACGACGCCTTTCGGAGCAAACCTTTTGAATGCTCCGCAAACAGGCTTGGAGACGCCCAGATACCTGTCTGAAGCATGATGGTACAATACAGATCCACTGGATACACAATTTTTGTATGTAAGTACCCCGGGTATCGGGTTGGAGATTATCCCTTTGCATATTATACGTGCATAGTTGGGCAATTTTATAAAGAAATACGAGATGAAGCCTGAAGTAGTCTCATAAATTAGAAAGAATACTATCAAAAATAATAAATTAAAGGTTGTTGCATAATGATCTTTACAAATTCAATCACGTACATTTCAGAAACAGAAGTAGACATGAAGATGTGTTTTGCGGCATAATGTTCACATATGCCTAAAACTGTTTTTTTATTTATTTTTTTAAATTTAGTTAGTGATGACAATGGCCACCACGCAGCAGATGGCACATTGTGTGGAATGGTTTACAGAGAATAAATTGACACCTAGGTCTAGCAGAACTTTCGGCCAGGTTACAGAAGCACACTGCCATTACATACGATCATCAGACTGTGGTCACGAGATCCGAGGCATGAAGAGGACGAATTCTGTGCGTCAGAGCACAAATGATGCTTACGTGGTAAGGGTTCAACTGGCATTTATATGGGACCCAACCAACTCAATTCGTCAAGCGTCGTTACAGTTGAAGTTGCCACCAACCACGGTGCACAGGGAACTAGACAAGAGACTGAAGCTTCATGCCTTCGAGGTGCGGCTGCTACATGTGCTACAACTTATGACAGACAAAGGGCAACGCATTTTCACTCGACATTCTGAGGTGCATCGGCGATGACCCGCATTATATAAAAACGGACGAAGCTTGCTTTCGTGTGTCCAGGAAGGCAAACCCACACAATGTGAGGATCTGGGACGCTCAGAACTCCAACTTTAGCATAGGAATTGTGCGTACAGTGTAAAGCTAAACGTGTTCTATGGTCTGTTACATGCTCATGTGATGGGACCGTTTTTCCTTACAGACTCATTAACAACCTCGACTGTTTACTTCTTTGACACGTGGAAATGCAAACTGTTCCAACGTGTCCAGACACAAACTGACATTGTGCTGCAGCAGGATAGTGCCTTTCCTCATTGGGTCTCTATCATTAGGAAGGTTTTGGGTTGGTTGGTTGTTTTGCGGAAGGAGACCAGACAGCGAGGTCATCGGTCTCATCGGATTAGGGAAGGACGGGGAAGGAAGTCGGCCGTGCCCTTTGAAAGGAACCATCCCGGCATTTGCCTGGAGCGATTTAGGGAAATCACGGAAAACCCAAATCAGGATGGCCGGACGCGGGATTGAACCGTCGTCCTCCCGAATGCGAGTCCAGTGTCCAACCACTACGTCACCTCGCTCGGTGAAGGCTTTGGGCGAAACATTTCCCAGTTGTAGGATTGGCAGAGAAGGGCCCATTTCGTGGTTTGCAACCAGACAGAATCCAATTAGATTTCTTTCTTTGGGACTTTATGAAGGATGCTGTCTACCATACACATCAGAGCAGCAGGACATGCTAGGCCAGACACTGGAGGAGCTAGATATCGCTTTGATATTTTGCGTGCTACAGATGGTCACAGATTGAACTCTGTTAAACATTTACTGTAACTTTAGGTGTGTGTGTGTGTGTGTGTGTGTGTGTGTGTGTCTGTGTGTGTGTGTGTGTATGTGTGTGTATACTTTATGTCGTAAACTGCACCTTTATACTCAACCAGTTCTAAAACATACGTGATCAAAGTCGAAGCGATCATTTTGGAACATCCTTTATTATGCACGTTTCCCTTTTTATCTTCAGGCAAATGAGGAGGCTCTATCGTGGTAACAAGCGTGCAGCCAATTTCCTGTCGGGAAAAGTTGCCTAGCCGTTACCCTTACAGCCGATAGTAAGGGATTTAGATTTTCTACTGGGCCAGTTCACATCAGAATTCTTGCCCCGTACTGATATGAGATGAAATCACACTGCTAAACATCGCCACGAGGAATGCATCGTTGATCCTAATCTTCTTCCCACCGACCGATTTCAATAACACCCTAGCTTCTAAAGTGGACAATTGACTATGATCGTTAAGCTAATCACATTTATTGTGATTGCTGAAGTTGATGGAAGGAAGATTAAGTTAAAAGGCTCGTCGACGATGATGATTGGTTTGTGGGACGCCCAACTGCGCGGTCATCAGCGCCCGTACAACGTCCCAACTTTTACACAGCCCAATTTTTTGTACACAGTCCAATCTAGTCACTGCGACGAATGATGATGACGAAATGATGAGGACAAGACAAACAACCTGTCGACAATGAGATCATCTGTCCTGATTGGTGAAGGCTGAGGAAGAAAATGGGCCGTGTCATTTCAATGGAACCGCCCCGTATTTGCCATAAGCTATCTAAGGAAATCAAAGAAAACCTCTCGAATATGAGTCCAGTGCGTTCCTAAGTTGTGGACGGTTTACATTACAGAGAAAGAAGAAAGAAATGCAAAGTGATGTTTTAACAACCGAAAAGAAATTGCAAGTCATAGAAAAGTGAGATGACTTTTTGAGTCATAGCACCCAGTTTTTGTCCTGGGCGGTGAGTGTTCACCATACAGAAGGTATACTAAGTACACAGGCGTGCCCAGGGACGTGTGAAAGGACCACTCTTATTCTTTGCCGAACACGGTGAGCAGCCGTCTGCGGCTATTTGCTGATGAGGCTGCCGTGTACGGGAAGGTGTCGCCGTTGAGTGGCTGTAGGAGACTCAATGATCCTGAGTATCTTCCTCAACACAAATGTGCTTCAAAAGTTGTTGCAATCATGTGAATGTGAATAATTATTTAAGCAAGTAAGGACATTGTGTCCCTTACCACTGTTTACATGAATTTAGAGGGCAGTGTGACGTCAGAAATGTTAAGGGACATCTTTAACGTCGTTTATGGACTATAGTGATGTGACAATAAAATTAATTTTTTATTGTGCTGAATCGTAGATTAATTTTGATGTTATTACATGTTATTATTGCAAAAATTACCAATGCAAATCTCAGTATTGTAAACTGAAATTGTTGCAGTTTACAATACTGAGATTTGCATTGCTAATTTTAAAATCTTTAATTCCATGCAAAATTTTATTCTCAGAAATATTTCAATGAGTGCTTAGTATTATTTACTTGAAAACTGAGTGCATCTAAAATCGGTTGCCGTTAAAAAATTATATATATATAATGTTTTTTGAGGTTTCACATTAATGTTTCGTTAACTCGCCCAGCAAGTTAACAACGGTACGCCGACGGTAAATGATTTAGATGCACTCAGTTTTCTAGTAAATAATACTAAGTACACATAGAACTATTTCCGAGCAATGCCACTATGCCTGCAGTACATCAGGACACTGTTTTATAAAAACACAGATCTGAAGATGGTCATTACAGACCGAAACCGGTAATCTGTGAACAAAAAATTTGTGACCATAGACGTAAATTAAAGGAAATTTATAGTTTAGGGACTGTTCTGATGTCACGCTACTAAAACTTCAGAACACATTTCCAAAAATACCCCAGACATGTTCCCCAAGGGCGGGGAAAATGAATAGCAGGATAGACATGCAGCATGGAAGGGGGAAAAAGATGCTGCAAAGGCTGGGGCTCCGCGGTAGCCAAGCATGAACTCATCAAAGAGTGGTGAGCCCCCTGGGGGTAAAGTGTCGCAAGCCTTTTTGTGCATCTATGAATGCAGCTATGTCTTCCCAAAAGTTCCATTTCTTTTCTACTACCTCTAGCTAGAGGACGCAAAATCACCAGTACTCTCGTGCTGATTATAATTTTTTGAAACTCTGCTCATATATCATGTTGTATTCGGGAATCATTGCATTATTTGGACGTTATGAATATTGTGTTGAAGGTTGATAACTGAGGATGAAGAACTCTGTTTCTCCTGTTGATTTGTCAGTTTTCAAGAACTACAAGCAGATGAAGGCATATTATGTAAACACAGGCAATAGATCGGCTACTTTCCATTTTCACTCTGTACTATGAATGAATTGTTGTTAAGTGTTTTGCCGCGCGGGATTAGCCGAGCGGTCTGAGGCGCTGCAGTCATGGACTGTGCGGCTGATCCCGGCGGAGGTTCGAGTCCTCCCTCGGGCATGGGTGTGTGTGTGTGTGTGTGTGTGTGTGTTTGTCCTTAGGATAATTTAGGTTAAGTAGTGTGTAAGCTTAGGGACTGATGACCTTAGCAGTTTTAAGTCCCGTAAGATTTCACACACTTTTTTTTGTTAAGTGTTTTTATTTGTACTCTAACCGTAATTTCGTTCCTCTTTTAATACTTCATAGACGTAGCACAGAAATCTTCACCCTTTTAAAGCAAATGAACTGTTGTACGTCGTTCCTACGTCACTTCGTACAAGTATTTCCAGGCTAGGGTTGGTGCCATACAAAGAATGTCCGACGACAACAGCGAGAAGCTACTGTCTAGATCAGGTGATGCGTACCTTAAGCCACGACACATGGCAACGAGGAGGGGCGTAGTCTCTAAAATGCTGTACCAATTATTATGCCACGTGTATTTTCATTCCTGTTGGCATTGTTATTAAAATAACACTGATCGCTTTCCCATTTCCTACAGTAACGCAATAGTTCAAACCAAGGCAAAGGTTTGTTTAAAAAAGAAAAAAACTTTAGCACTGCTGCTATATTGATGTTTCGATTCTTTTACTTGGTTATTAGGAACAAAAAAACAGCTGTTATAACCGAGACCAAACAGTAACAGAAAAATACCGTAGGTTTCAGAACTAACGTACCGCTATCGGTTTTAAACGGTCGGTTTACCCCATCTGTGGTGTCACCGCCAGACACCACACTTGCTAGCCGGCCGGTGTGGCCGTGCGGTTAACGGCGCTTCAGTCTGGAACCGCGTGACCGCTACGGTCGCAGGTTCGAATCCTGCCTCGGGCATGGATGTGTGTGATGTCCTTAGGTTAGTTAGGTTTAATTAGTTCTAAGTTCTAGGCGACTGATGACCTCAGAAGTTGAGTCGCATAGTGCTCAGAGCCATAGAGCCACCACACTTGCTAGGTGGTAGCCTTTAAATCGGCCACGGTCCGTTAGTATACGTCGGACCCGCGTGTCGCCACTATCAGTGATTGCAGACCGAGCGCCGCCACATGGCAGGTCTAGCCTAGAGAGACTCCCTAGCACTCGCCCCAGTTGTACAGCCGACTTTGCTAGCGATGGTTTACTGTCTACTTACGCTCTCATTTGCAGAGACGACAGTTTAGCATAGCCTTCAGCTGTGTCATTTGCTACGACCTAGCAAGGCGCCATATTCTTCAAGAATGTATTCTGAACAGATAATATTGTGAATCATGTACGTCAAGAGCGACGTTCATCATTAATGGATTAAAGTTAAGTATCAAACTAATTACGTCCGCTTTCTGAATTCTAATTCCTTGTCATGTTCCAGACCTCACGTCAGTATAGTTCTTCCCTCCTCACGCCAGCCTCGTGAGCTAAAACGCGTGCATTTCGGCCTCCTCTAGTAATACGATGTTGGCTCTTCTGCCAACAGAACACCATCCCTAACCCCGCCCACCCTCTTTTAGTACAATACTCCGCGACTCGTGGAGTACACGTTACTCGGTCGCGAATTACACGCGACAGCCCTATGCGGGACTGATTGCTGCAGGGCAGAGCTGCGGCGGCTGCGTGCGGGCGCCTGTATTGCCGGGCGATTAATGGTATCGATCGTGGATGCGGGACAGAGCGGCTGGCGGCTCACCTGGGCGCGATGCCCAATGCAAGGGCGGCGGGCCCGGCCGCAGCCGGCAGCGTGGGACGGCCACGCCTCGGCCGCTGCGCCCGCACTCGCCTCTGCAAGGACACGTCTGCACCTCCACAACTGGAGTGTCCCCAGGCCACCGATTCGGAACTTCACAAGCTCTTTGTAGCTCCGAAGGCAGACCAATATCCTTAACCTCGGTTTGCCACGGAATTCTCGAACAGGTTCTACGTTCGAATACAATAAATTTCCTTGGGAGAGACAAGCATCCTCCAACAAACAAACATGGAAAAAGCATTGCTCGTACGAAACGCAGCCTGCCCTTTTCTCGCACTATACCTTGCGAACCCTGGATGAAAGGCAACAGGCACATCCCGTATTCCTAGATTTCCGGAAAGCGTTGGACACAGGGCGTTGGACGCAGTGCCCCATTACAGACTGTTAACGAAGGTCGGAGCTTACAGATTACGTTCCCAGATAGGTGAGTGACTCGAAGACTTCTTAAGAATGGAACACAGTACGTTGGCCTCGACGGCGAGTGTTCGACAGCGACAAGGGCATCGTCAGGAGTGCCACAGCGAAGTGTGATAGATCCACTCTTATCCTCTCTCCGTCTCACTCTCCGTCCCTCCTTTACAAGCCATTGCAACTACAAACACACTGAGATGATTAAAATAGATGAAGACACATAAATAGATATACAGGGTGTTACAAAAAGGTACGGTCAAACTTTCAGGAAACATTCCTCACACACAAAGAAAGAAAATATGTTATGTGGACATGTGTCCGGAAACGCTTACTTTCCATGTTAGAGCTCATTTTATTACTTCAAATCACATTAATCATGGAATGGAAACACACGGCAACACAACGTACCAGAGTGACTTCAAACACTTTGTTACAGGAAGTATCCAAAATGTCCTCCGTTAGCGAGGATACATGCATCCACCCTCCGTCGCATGGAATCCCTGATGCGCTGATGCAACCCTGGAGAATGGCGTATTGTATACAGCCGTCCACAATACGAGCACGAAGAGTCTCTACATTTGGTACCGGGGTTGCGTAGACAAGAGCTTTCAAATGCCCCCATAAATGAAAGTCAAGAGGGTTGAGGTCAGGAGAGCGTGGAGGCCATGGAATTGGTCCGCCTCTACCAATCCATCGGTCATCGAATCTGTTTTTGAGAAAACTTCGACTGAAATGTGCAGCAGCTCCATCGTGCATGAACCACATATTCTGTCGTACTTGTGAAGGCACATGCCGGCCGAAGTGGCCGTGCGGTTCTAGGCGCTGCAGTCTGGAACCGTGAGACCGCTACGGTCGCAGGTTCTAATCCTGCCTCGGGCATGGATGTGTGTGATGTCCTTAGGTTAGTTAGGTTTAACTAGTTCTAAGTTCTAGGGGACTAATGACCTCAGAAGTTGAGTCCCATAGTGCTCAGAGCCATTTGTAAAGGCACATTTTCTAGCAGCACAGGTAGAGTATCCCGTACGAAATCATGATAACGTGCTCCATTGAGCGTAGGTGGAGGAACATGGGGCCCAATCGAGACATCACCAACAAACGTTCACAGAAAATCTGTGTTGATGACGTGATTGCACAATTGCGTGCGGGTTCTCGTCAGCCCACACATGTTGATTGTGAAAATTTACAATTTGATCACGTTGGAATGAAGCCTCATCCGTGAAGGAACATCTGCACTGAAATGAGGATTGACACATTGTTGGATGAACCATTCGCAGAAGTATACTCGTGGAGGCCAATCAGCTGCTGACAGTGCCTGCACATGCTGTACATGGTACGGAAACAACTGGTTCTCCCGTAGCAGTTTCCATACAGTGATGTGGTCAACGTTACCTTGTACAGCAGCAACTTCTCTGACGCTGACATTAGGGTTATCGTCAATTGCACGAAGAATTGCCTCATCCATTGCAGGTGTCCTCGTCGTTCTAGGTCTTCCCCAGTCGCGAGTCATAGGCTGGAATGTTCCGTGCTCCCTAAGACGCCGATCAATTGCTTCGAACGTCTTCCTGTCGGGACACCTTCGTTCTGGAAACCTGTCTCGATACAAACGTACCGCGGCACGGCTATTGCCCCGTGCTAATCCACACATCAAATGGGCATCTGCCAACTCCGCATTTGTAAACATTGCACTGACTGCAAAACCACGTTCGTGATGAACACTCACCTGTTGATGCTACGTACTGGTGTGCTTGATGCTAGTACTGTAGAGCAATGAGTCGCATTTCAACACAAGCACCGAAGTCAACATTACCTTCCTTCAATTGGGCCAACTGGCGGTGAATCGAGGAAGTACGGTACATACTGACGAAACTAAAATGAGCTCTAACATGGAAATTAAGCGTTTCCGGACACATGTCCACATAACATCTTTTCTTTATTTGTGTGTGAGGAATGTTTCCCGAAAGTTTGGCCGAACCTTTTTGTAACACCCTGTATACAATATGTTCCTATACAACAGATATAGTATGAATACTAATGTAAGTACAACAAACACCAGTACATTTAAGTTTCACATGAGAGCATAGTTGTGGTAAAATGGTATAAAGTTAAATCCAAACGAGACAGCCACTCAACAGTAGCTGGGCTGGCCCCGATAACATCCCTCCGTTTTACAGAGAATCTACGCAATGGTCAATCTTACACTATACGTAACTATTTTTTTTCCAGCAGTTACACACACACACACACACACACACACACACACACACACACACACACACACACACACGCACACATTGGGTTGTCGGTGGTACACCACTCGTGCATCATAAATTTAGTTTTTGCGTGTCCAGTTCTTACACGGTTTAACTGACACCAAACTTTGCGGGGAAGTAGCATTCCTGGGAGTTGCTTGGTGGGGCTTTGTTTGATGTGGGTAAACGTCCCTGTAATTACACTTAGTTTTCCGGGATTTATGACTGTCATAGGTAGTTCCTTCAAAAAGTATTTTGTCTTCCTATACTGTGGGAGACTACGTGTAAACTGTCTCCAAGATGGCGTCTCCCGGGCAACGGGCTGCGTCAGCAGCGCGGCAGAAAGTTTACACAACCGTGGACCGAACCGGACGTAAGGGTCTCTCACGGTCAACAGCGGCAAGTGCAACATCAACAAGTTTCTCTACAAACATTAACGATTTGACTGAGAGGATGAGCAGCAATCTGCGACTTTTTGCTAATGACACCGTAGTCGTGTAGTGTATGGGACAGTGTTGTCTTTATGTGTCTGCAGGAATATACAGGACGCCTTCGACAGAATTTCTGTTTGGCGTGATGAATGGCTTCGTGCTCCAAATGTGGAAAAATGTAAATTAGTGCAGATGAGAAAGAATAACAATCGTGTAATTTCGAATATAGTAGAGGAAAGACCCCTAGGTCTCCTGATTCTGCAGTATGCTGAACTCTGGTGGAAATCTCTCTAAACATTAGTTTAGGCTTGTCCCACTATGTAGTGGAGCGCTCGCGTCATCCGATCAAGTTGCCGCTTGCTTAGATGACAACACGTGTTTATCGTGAAATCAAAGATTTGAGACAGTGCTACTTATTGCTACTTTTCGCTAGGATAATATCTATACACATTCTTTAATGGGAAGTATTGGGGGATCATGTTTATATCGAAGTTGTGTTATTTTGACGTTTATCTAAAAAGTTATTTTAAATATAAATCTGATAGTATGGGTTCCTCAAATCGGACCCCTGATTTTTAATGTATTCTTTTGGATTTCTGACCCAGGATCCAGGGAATAAAATGGTGAAAACGAAGCAGAAGGGGTGGAGTCCAACCAAATTGAAAGAGGCTATAGATGCTATTAGAAGTAAAAAGATGGACTGGAAAAAAGGAAGTAAGCACTATGATGTCCCGAAAACTACGCTATGAGATTATCTAACATGAAATACGGTACTACAGAGGAAGCAGCGATTGTTAAAAGGGGCAGGCGTACAGTTTTAGGCAGTACCCTTGAAGATGAGCTTGTCAATAATTGTCTTGCAATTGAGGCTTCGTTTTTCGGGCTTACTCGTAGTGACCTGAGGAGAATGGCTGTTCAGTTGGCAGTGAACAATGGCCTTGAACATCCTTTCAATAATGACATCGCTGGAAGAAAGTGGGTTAGTCATCATGCTAAATTATCAGAAAGGAAATCTACTGGTACATCTTACAGCAGGGCCTCTGGTTTCACCAAAGAAAATACACAAAAGTTCTACAAACTTCTAGAGGAAGTTTACTATAAAGGAAAGTTCACCCACAGACAAAATCTATAATGTGGACGAAAGCGGAATCACTGTCGTACAATCCAAAGTTGCGACAGTAATCGGCCTGAAGGGGGAAAAAAATAGCTGCTTTGACATCAGCAGAAAGAGGAGCTCTTATAACTATAGTCTGCTGTATGAATGCTGCTGGTTCATTTGTACCTCCTCTGGTAATTTTTCCGCGCAAAAATATGAGTGGCCAATTGAAGAAAGGGGCACCGCCAAGTACAATATTTGCAGTGCATCCTTCTAGTTGGATCCAAACCAATCTATTCACTCAACGGTTCCAGCACTTCATTGAAACACCAATCCTACAAAGGAAAAGCCTGTCCTACTGATCTTGGATGGGCACTTTAGCCATACACAGAACACTGACTTAACTGATCTGGAGAGAGCAAACCATGTTACCAAAGTGTCGTTGCCTCGTCATAGCTCGCATAAATTGCAGCCGTTGGATAGGACGTTTATGAGTCCTTTGAAAGTCCACTACAGCGAAAAAGTCAGGCAATGGCTGCGACAAAATCAACGAGATCTCTGCGCTCATGACATCATGGAACTATTTGGCAGAGCTTATGTCAAACGGCTCAAATTACTATCAATCGTTTTAAAGTTACAGGGATATATCCCTTGAACAAGACGCTTTTCTCAGATGCGGAATACATTGACGAAGCAAACAACCTCTCTTTTATGAAACCGGTAAGAGACAACCGTTGATATCAGACAATCCATCAACTTGTTTGGCAAACCAGGCTGAGCCATTTGATCTAAACAAGCCATCGACATCTTCAGCAGCTCAACCAGAGCCATTCAATCAAGCCATCAACATCTTTGGCAGATCTGGGGTTGACTCCACCACCATGTGGCGCATCACCAGAATTTAACTCGTCTACCAAAAAACGTTCAACATATTTCCGGTCCCGCGTATCAAAAAGCGGACCTCTACTTGGGGACGAAAAGGTTGTAGTTCTACTCTGATCACTTCCTAGCCCTACAAAACACAACTGGTTGAAACTCTGAAAGCTAAAGAAGCTACAACGCAAGACGTGGTCAAGGACGTGGTTGCGGTCACGGTTCCGTATTAGTCAGGTCTCCAGGAAAAGGAAAAGCACCAGAAAAAAGCGACTTCATTTCAAGAAAGAAGACGATAAATACAGCAATGAAGATGAACATGTCAGCATCGCTAGTGGAGCGCATGAATTAGAAGTCATTCCAGGAGTTCCGCCTTGCCAAAAAAATGGTTCAAATGGCTCTGAGCACTATGGGACTCAACTGCTGAGGTCATTAGTCCCCTAGAACTTAGAACTAGTTAAACCTAACTAACCTAAGGACATCACAAACATCCATGTCCGAGGCAGGATTCGAACCTGCGACCGTAGCGGTCTTGCGGTTCCAGACTGCAGCGCCTTTAACCGCACGGCCACTTCGGCCGGCTCCGCCTTGCCAAGATGATGATGATGACGCTGAGTGCGTCTTCTGTACCGGGAAGTTTTCAGAGGACACAAAAGGAGAGTTGTGGGACATGTGCTCATGTGTAGCTTGTGGGCACATACAGAGTGTGCAGAGACTGAAAAAGACAATTACATTTGCGACTTCTGCCGCTAACGGCAATGTATTCATAAATTGTTCGATTTTTGTTTCATTTTGTAATTTTTTCTACTTCAAAATTCGTACTTGGTATCATTAAATCAATGCATGCTAACCGTAATTGCGTTTTATTTCACTGTGACATATGTGACTCATTTTCATTGCTATTTAAAACATTTTAAAAGGGGGTCCGAATTAGTCACCAATTTTCCAAAAAGAAAAAGTGTAAGCTTTTCTTGTAATTTTTTTTGAGTAGGAAAATTATGTCAAACTGTTAAAAATTTCACTAAAACAACCTGACAACTTAATGAAGTACATATACACTCCTGGAAATGGAAAAAAGAACATATTGACACCGGTGTGTCAGACCCACCATACTTGCTCCGGACACTGCGAGAGGGCTGTACAAGCAATGATCACACGCACGGCACAGCGGACACACCAGGAACCGCGGTGTTGGCCGTCGAATGGCGCTAGCTGCGCAGCATTTGTGCACCGCCGCCGTCAGTGTCAGCCAGTTTGCCGTGGCATACGGAGCTCCATCGCAGTCTTTAACACTGGTAGCATGCCGCGACAGCGTGGACGTGAACCGTATGTGCAGCTGACGGACTTTGAGCGAGGGCGTATAGTGGGTATGCGGGAGGCCGGGTGGACGTACCGCCGAATTGCTCAACACGTGGGGCGTGAGGTCTCCACAGTACATCGATGTTGTCGCCAGTGGTCGGCGGAAGGTGCACGTGCCCGTCGACCTGGGACCGGACCGCAGCGACGCACGGATGCACGCCGAGACCGTAGGATCCTACGCAGTGCCGTAGGGGACCGCACCGCCACTTCCCAGCAAATTAGGGACACTGTTGCTCCTGGGGTATCGGCGAGGACCATTCGCAACCGTCTCCATGAAGCTGGGCTACGGTCCCGCACACCGTTAGGCCGTCTTCCGCTCACGCCCCAACATCGTGCAGCCCGCCTCCAGTGGTGTCGCGACAGGCGTGAATGGAGGGACGAATGGAGACGTGTCGTCTTCAGCGATGAGAGTCGCTTCTGCCTTGGTGCCAATGATGGTCGTATGTGTGTTTGGCGCCGTGCAGGTGAGCGCCACAATCAGGACTGCATACGACCGAGGCACACAGGGCCAACACCCGGCATCATGGTGTGGGGAGCGATCTCCTACACTGGCCGTACACCACTGGTGATCGTCGAGGGGACACTGAATAGTGCACGGTACATCCAAACCGTCATCGAACCCATCGTTCTACCATTCCTAGACCGGCAAGGGAACTTGCTGTTCCAACAGGACAATGCACGTCCGCATGTATCCCGTGCCACCCAACGTGCTCTAGAAGGTGTAAGTCAACTACCCTGGCCAGCAAGATCTCCGGATCTGTCCCCCATTGAGCATGTTTGGGACTGGATGAAGCGTCGTCTCACGCAGTCTGCACGTCCAGCACGAACGCTGGTCCAACTGAGGCGCCAGGTGGAAATGGCATGGCAAGCCGTTCCACAGGACTACATCCAGCATCTCTACGATCGTCTCCATGGGAGAATAGCAGCCTGCATTGCTGCGAAAGGTGGATATACACTGTACTAGTGCCGACATTGTGCATGCTCTGTTGCCTGTGTCTATGTGCCTGTGGTTCTGTCAGTGTGATCATGTGATGTATCTGACCCCAGGAATGTGTCAATAAAGTTTCCCCTTCCTGGGACAATGAATTCACGGTGTTCTTATTTCAATTTCCAGTAGTGTAGAATGCTCATAAAGCGTAAATTTCGTATGTTATACATATTTTAAAAAAATAAAAACAAAATGGGGGGCGACTTTTGGGTACTTTCCTCCATTTTTGGTGTACTGTTCGTCACAATCACGTCGATTAAACAACATGTAACAATGCAAAGCGACACGAAATGCACCGAGCACGTTAAGGTCATTTGCACAGACGACTAATGGTCGTCTTCCGGTTTATTGGCAGAATTTTAGGGAAGTGTTGCTCAGCCATAAAGGAAACCGTGTACAAAACACATCTGCGACCTACGAATACATTGAATTAATTCAGAGGAGTGGAGCTAGATTTGTTGTTACTGATAGGTAGGTTCGATCAACACGCGAATATTAAGCGAATGCTACGAGAACTCAAATGGGAAAAACACCCTTTCGTGAAGCACTATTAAGAAAGTTTAAAGAACCAGCATTTGCGACAGACCGCAGAACGATCCTACTGTCACTAAAGTGCATCTCGCATAAGGACATCGAAGACATAACAGAAACGGGGTCTTGTACGGAAACGTATCGACAGTCATTTTTCTGCCCTCCATTTCCGAGTATATCAAGAAGGGCAATGAATAACAGTGCTGCATGTACCCTCTGCAATGCGCCCTATGGTGCCTTGTAGAGTATGTTTGTAGGCGTAACCATGACGCCCGAGACCGCGCGGCTCCCCCCGTCGGAGGTTCGAGTCCTCCCTCGGGCATGGGCGTGTGTGTTGTCCTTAGCGTAAGTTAGTTTAAGTTAGATGAAGTAGTGTGTAAGCTTAGAGACCGATGACCTAAGCAGTTTGGTCCCTTAAGATCTCACTACAAATTTATTTGCGTAAAACATCTAGCCGCTAAGATATGCAGGGCCATTCAAACCGAATACAGCGATCACAAACTGCCGTAGCTATTTACGTGCAGCGATACATCGGTAACAACTACAGAGAATGTAAAATTAAATTTAAAAAATCTATCACTGCGCAACCGCAATGAACCTGAAGCTGTCGCACGCGAAATGGTGCATAAACCAGCATCTTTCAAACAGTTGGATCGGTCGTACTGCAAATGTTCTGCTCTTGGCCACCTAGGTCTCCACACCTGACAATGCTGGATTTCTTTTATGTCATGTGAAACACCTTGTTCATTTGCCTCCTTTGCTGAAAACAATTACAGAAGTGAAAATGCGCATTGCTAATGCGCTCCCGTCGGTGGCTCCACATATGCTTCACATCGTTAAATGCATTATCGTTTGGATCCGTGGTTCCCAAAGTGGTCCAGGTGGACCCCCAGGGCTCCACGGGAGACTAGACGGGGGTCCACGTTGGTGTAAAAAAAGGGGTTCACAAGTTTTAAGTGGGTGTCCACGAAAATTTTTAACCACCATTTCTTTTGAGTACCTATTTTAAGGTCAGCGACTGCTACTTGTGAAAACAAGCATATTCGATATTCAGTACAACGCACGTAGAGACTTGCAAAGTGCCGCCCGCGCGCCCGGAATGCTTGCTTAGACGTGCAAAGGGACAAAATACGACTTGTGCTGTGTTTGCAAGCTTCACTAATATAAATACGAATGCCAAGGACAAAACGTTACTCACTTGTTTCTGGAATTTTCAGGATAAAAAGGTGAGTGAATCGATGTCAGTGTTTGCCAGTGCCGAAAAAAGTAAGTACCTGCCCCATTTGTTATTCATATTTTTATTTTATATTGTAATCATATTTGTTATATTTGCGTGTAATAGTTACGTAACAAAAATTAAATACTGAGAGGAGAGATTATTCGATGCTTCTATAAAAGAACAAAAAGCCAAGAAAGACTGAACTTTTCATACTTTTTTATTATAAAAATATTTATTTACGCAACAATGGAGATTAATTAAGAGAGAGATGTGTGATTGATCTGCATGTTTGTACACATTTCTGTGTCCACTTAGCTGCTAATGCTAAACGAAAAAAAAAATACTTGGAAATGTATTAAAAAATAATTAATTAAAAAATATTTTATATTACAATAAAATAGGTTTAGCCTTTTTGTGAAAACCTCTGTATGGGTATTAAAGCACAAGTGCAACGTAACGCATGTTCCCGCTATTAGCAGACCCAAAGACTAAGCTAGTTAACGAATGCCCCGCCAGGCTGACGAACCGTAGTCGACCTCGCCATGTAACGCTCGACATTTTTGACGGTCATATCCGTTTACATGTGCCTTGCACAACACCAGTTTATTACATACTAGGTTGTTTATAAATTTAGCGATACACTAAATTTATAATAAATAGCTTTCCAAGCTTCTCAGTCTTACTGACTGTATTAACAATAAGAATCAGTGCTAATCAATAAGGCGATGCTCTTATTGAGTGCAGTACAACTAAATAATAATCCAGTCCACTAATAAAGAGAATCTATGCTTATGAAACGAGGCATTGGTCTCGTGAATTAGGTATATATTTTCTTTAATCATTAATTAAAAACCGGCTATTTAATCTCGTGGCTGTAAAGCTTCGACGATTAAACAATGTGTCTTAGCAGTTTATTGCTTTTAATAATTAAAAACCGTTTTTCCGCTGGCATTTTGGTTTTTTCATTGTAATAATTAACTCTCCTCTGTTAAAATCGCCTCATGATTACTAAAACAAACATTTTTTTCTTTACAGGTTACAACTGATACGTAAAATGGCTTAATCTAAGAAATCATCATGCAGGGTAAGTAAATAACTTTGCTCTAAGAAGTTGGTACTGAATCGAATTGGGCAGAAAATATCTGTAGGGCTGAACTGGACTAGAAGTAGGGATAGGTTGGCAGGACATATCCTAAGCCATCAAGGAATATGTAATGTGGAAAGGAAGTGTAGAAGCGGAGTGGGGAGGGGTAAAATCTGCAGACCAGACTTCGACTACAGGAAATAGGTTCTAATGGACATAGGCTGCTGGAGTCATGTAAAGATGTAGTAACCCAGTCTTTACACTTAAGACCATCATCACCACCACCCCGCAGCCGCCACCGCCAAAATGTTAGCCACTATTTCCTGTTACCACTGCAGAAAAGAAAACGTAAAATATTACTAGTTTGAAGGAAGGAATTCTTCCTGCTTATGAAGTCATCTAAAGTATTGCCATCTTGAACTGATCTGATAATTCCCAGTTTTAAGACACTGTCACAGTCAATGACTTGAGGTTTATAACCACAAATAAGTAATCCTTAATCGCGTACAAATCGTTCTAAACTTTTGCACCAGTACTACATGGAGGACGAAGCGGGTTAAGGGAACCTGCAAGCATGAGGAAGACTGTTCTCCAAGCGCACAGTTTTCCATGCAGGCTGCCCAGAGACCACTGGGCCGCGGCATTAAACTCCAAAGATGGAGCAGTATCTTGCAGTCAAGTCTCTGGATCTGAATCCTATAGAACACATCTGGGATGAATCGAGGACACCAACTGCAGAGCTTCAGAAGTCACCAGAGACTTTCAGAAGTCACCAGGGACCCTCTCATATTCCCCCCCCCCCTCTCTCTCTCTTTCTCTCTCTCTCTCCCCCCCCCCCCTCTCACAAATGAAACTTATTGCCAACAGTTCCTCAACCACCTCAGACAGCAAGCCACGCCACAAAAAGCACGTGTACCAGGTATAGAAACGGTATGCCCTACTGACTGTGTTATTGTAAAAGAGATCTTCCAGATAAGTAATATCTATTCCATAGTGTGTGTATCTTCCGTTCCTGAACTTCCCTCGTATTATTTTTTCGATGCTTTGAAATGACAAATGTCTCGTGATTAAGCTTTATCTTGATCTTTAAACCATCGGTTATCCTGAACAGGAAATATTCTCAAATTTCTTGATTACGCTAAAGTTTTAGACATTGTCGTCAACGTGTATAAATGGAAGGTGTATCCTCGGACAAAGAGCGCCCAGAGGGTGTGGACGCTGTGCTGAATTTCCGCCTCCACAATAGCCATCCGTGGCCTTTTAAAACAACCTGGCCGCCGCCCATGGTGTCCACTGCACTGGTCACCCGTGACTACACACGATCCAGACTGCAGCAGCAACGAGTCGGCACTATTACGTTAAAGTCGTAGTGTAAATCGGAGGTAACGGGCTTCCTTGATTGCGAGGCGGCAGTTGTCACGACTTTCTATCACCTCCTGCGTTATCAAGCAATGTGGCGCTATGGTTAGCAATCAGGAAAAACAGGTTTCACCTTCCCAACCGACCAGCCAGACTTAGGTTTTCCGTCTTCACTCTCAATCGATTAGGACGAATGCTGGGATGGTTCCTTCAAAATAGACACAGCCGATTAGCTGCGCCACCTTTTCCCTATCAGAGCTTATGATCAGTTTCCGTTCACCTTTTCGTCAACGAGAAGTTAAATCGTATAATCTTTCTTCCCGAGTTTCTTGTAAGCACAGAGACGGCGCTGCAGTGAAGATGTTCTACGCGCATTTCGTATGCAGTTAGCCCATGCATCACGATAACGCAGTTGACCGTAATGCTCGTCGCGTGTGACCAGTCTTCATGGCTCGTAGACAGCATCCCTAGGATTACACAGCGCTCGGACTTTGGACCGACTCAACATTAAGCACTGCTAGAACGATGTCTGCAGTTCCGTCAATATCAGCACAAGAAACTTGGCGTAGCAAAGTAATTCACGGATACGGCTGCAATCTACTTCTCGACGTCATGCTTAGACTGCCTTGTGAAATGCGTCACTGCAGCGTAGCAACCAATAGGCGGCTCTAACCTTTATTAACACAGGATGCATCTCCCGATGCAGTGAAGTAGTTGGAACGCGTGTTTTCTCGCTAATGCAACGTGTCGTCATGATGTCTGAAGGGAGCTCACTCTCTCGATTATAGCGATTCTCATGTGCAATTGTATATCTATATCAGGAATATGCCGATACGCAGCATCCATCGGTAGAAGGCAGCGAAACACATAAAGCACTGACATTACTCCTGAATAATGCTACATGTATTCAATTTTACGTAATTAATACGTATATCGTCGGCACAAAATTACAGTTAGATGGAGCTAAAAGTGGATTTCAATTATGAACATGTTCATCTACAAAGCTACTGCAATACAGCTGCTACTCAAAGAATCATGCCGTTACCTCCTTTTAGCTGCAGGTTTTTTGTTTGTTTGTTACGTTTTCTTGTTTGGGCGAAATGAAATGTACTTAACCGGTGGTGCAGAGGACGGATATACGTTATATTGACAAGAACATCACTACGAATCGTCGTGCATTTACATAACGCAACACGCGCACTCTTTACATGAAGCCACACATATCAATAAATAGGCACCCCCCATGCTCGGAGACAGAACAATCGTTTTATAATAATTCTCTTATTTGTTAACACACTTAGTTACTTCTCATGATGTAATTAAACTATAAAGCTACAGTGTTGGTATCGATGCTGTTTATGAAGTAATTAAACTCTAAAGCTACAATGGTGCAATCGCTGACGGATGATCGACGACAGTTATCCAGTACTGTGTACGCTATGGAGCATCACAAACGACATTTCTCGTTGCCAAATATCTATTAGGAAACTACAAAGCGTTCAGAATTGGTTAGTAACGTAATATCGAACCTGTTATAGTTTGAACACCGGAATGCTTTATTACGCCTCTTCCTTCCATAAGTAGCATTTCTCTTCCCGATTCAGGCAGCCAGTCTACAGTCAATGTTGAATCCCAACGCCGGCATAAATTGGCATTTATTTTACACACACAAAAGCAGTTATCTTAAGTGACAGAGTTTACAATCCTGGTATCATCTGGATGCTAAACCCGATACTTACCCGTGGGGTTGACAAATCACGTACCCTAAGTGATACAAAAGTAGACCAAGTTGGAAAAATGACTAAAAAGATTTAGGTTATGGACAAAAAGCTCACTATGCGGCACTAAAACTACGAGGGTAATCCCAAAAGTAAGGTCTCCTATTTTTTTTATAAGTACATAGACATGTTTATTTCTACAATGGTTCACATCAGTTTACAGTTTGAACATTTAGCTGTTTTTCGACATAATCACCATTTCTGTCGATGCATTTTTGTAGACACTGTGGCAGTTTTTGTACGCCCATGTCATACTAGCTCGCCGCCATGCTGTTCAGGAAGTTATGAAACTCTTCTTTCACCTCGTCGTCGGAGCTGAATCGCTAGGACCCCAATTAACGTTGACAAGTACTGTGAGACTCTGAAAAAACTCAAACGGGCAATTCAGAACCGGAGAAGAGGAATGTTGAGCAAGGGCGTACACATTCTCCGTGACAACGCTCGCCCACACATCGCTCGGCAAACCGTTGCTCCCCTGCAACAGTTTCAGTAGAACATAATCACCCACCACGCTATAGTCATGACTTGACGCCCAGTGACTATCACCTGTTCCCTACGTTAAAAGAACATTTGGCCGGAAAGCGAAAAAAAAGGGCACGAGTAAAGACAGGTGAACTGACGCGACTACTGTGGAAGACAGAATAATGCACTGAAGGACGTAACACTGACCTTATAAAATAACAAATTCTCATCTGTATTCATGCATCGGGTGCTTAATTGTATTTATACAGTATGTGATCAAAAGTATCTGGACACCCCCAAAAACATACGTTTTTCATATTAGGTGCATTGTGCTGCCACCTACTGCCACGTGCTCCATCCATATCGGCGACCTCAGTAGTCATTACACATCGTGAGAGAGCAGAAGGGGGCGCTCCGCGGAACACGCGGACTTCGAACTTTGTCAGGTGATCGGGTGTCACTTGTGTCATAGGTCTGTACGCGAGATTTCCACACTTCTAAACACCCCTAGGTCCACTGTTTCCGATGTGATAGTGAAGTGGAAACGTGAAGGGACACCAAGTTTGTTTGTGTGGCCATCCTCCGCAGCAAGCATATAAATACTTGTTTTGTAAATAAAACTGCCTTTTCCTGCTGCTAGTTATTTTATTTATCCCATACGCGTTTCGCCAGCCGCGGTGGCCGTGCGGTTCTAGGCGCTTCAGTCCGGAACCTCGGGACTGCTACGGTCGCAGGTTCGAATCCTACCTCGGGCATGGATTTGTGTGATGTCCTTAGGTTAGTTAGGTTTAAGTAGTTATAAGTTCTAGGGGACTGATGACCTATGATGTTAAGTCCCATACCGCTCAGAGCCATTTGAACCATACGTGTTTCGCCTTCTCCTGTTCTAAGGAAGGTATCATCAGCGGGATCTATAACGATACAGTTTTGTTAGTTATAGATTATCAAACAATTCACTTAGCGATTTTTTTTAAAAAAAAAGAAAAAAGAAAGAAAAGAAAGACACTTACAGCACAAAACCGTACACAGGGCGACCTCGTCTGTTGACTGTCAGAGACCGCCGACAGTTGAAGAGGATCGTAATGTGTAATAGGCAGACATCTATCCATAACATCACACACACATTCCAAACTGCATCAGGATCCACTGCAAGTACTGTGACAGTTAGGCAGGAGATGAGAAAACTTGGATTTCATGGTCGAGCGGCTGCTCATAAGCCACACACCAAGCCGGTAAGTGCCAAACGACGCCTCGCATGGTGTAAGGACCGTAAACATTCGACGATTGAACAGCGGAAAAACGTTGTGAGAAGTGACGAATCACGATACACAATGTGGCTATCCGATGGCACGGCGTGGGTATGGCGAATGCCCGGTGAACGTCATCTGCCAGAGTGTGTAGTGCCAATAGTAAAATTCGGAGGCGGTGGTGTTATGGTGTGGTCGTGTTTTTCATAGAAGGCGGCTTGCACCCCTTGTTTTGCGTGGCACTATCACAGCACAGGCCTACATTGAAGTTTTAAGCAACTTCTTGCTTCCCACTGTAGAGCAATTCGGGGATGGCGATTGCATCTTTCAACACGATCGAACACCCGTTCATAATGCACGGCCTGTGACGGAGTGGTTGCACGACATTAACATCCCTGTAATGGACTGGCCTGCACAGAGTCCTGGACCTGAATCCTATAGAACATCTTTGGGATGTTTTGGAACGCCGACTTCGTGCCAGGCCTCACCGAGTGACATCGATACCTCTCCTCAGTACAGCCCTCCGTGAAGAATGGGCTGCCATTCGCCAAGAAACCTTCCAGCACATGATTGGACGCTTGCCTGCTAGAGTGGAAGCTGTCATCAAGGCTAAGGGTGGGTCAACATCATACTGAATTCCAACACTACGTACGGAGGGCGCCACGAACTTTTACGTCATTTTCAACCAGGTGTCCGGATACTATTGATCACATAGTGTGTGTGTTTTTCAATAACATAAGCGCGTACACATGAATAGGGGATGATTGAAAAATCAGAGCCAATAAATTCGTCGCAACAGGTGGATACAATATTAAAGTAGGATGGACGGGAATTCAAAACTTTTGAACTGCATATATTGCCTATTTTCCATTTGCGGAAGAATATATGTGTAGCATTAATGAAGCTATTCCCTTTATAAGCCAGAAGCTTTTTGATCTCATGATAGCGGTCGACGCAGTTGCAGCATTACTCATCATTGTAAACACGCGGACGGGTCAGAATACCTCAACAATTTTGTTTACCAGAACTTTAAAGTTGCCAGCGTCGCAAGCTTTACCACGGAGAGGTAAATTTCCAGAAGTTTATTAAAAACTCATAGTAAACGGTACAGTAATCACCACACAAAACTTAGTTGAATACCGCAGTGCTTTGCTAAGAGCGGTGCTATTACGGGCCGTATCCCCATGCCTTCTTCCGACCAGTGGCCCGATTTACCCAGCAATCTACAACGGAACATACAGTACGACGTCGAACCCTGATTCGTGGTCCAATTTTGTTAGATTCACTTAAAGCATATCCAGAAGGTAAAACTAAGTCATAAAAAATAAAAATATACAGGATATCGGGCATCCGACATTTCGATATCAATCTGACAACCGCGGACCTAAACCACATAAAATAAGTATATGAAAATTAAATTCCCCAACATGTCGCAATGAGAAAGGTGTCCTGTTAAAATTCCAAAAGGGAAGCGTTTCAAGATACGCCAAGAAACGTATTACGTCCTCTCTCATATATCCTCCGTAATGACCGTGACGATACAATTGTGGAAATTCGGACCTAGAAAACATGCCTCCACAATACTAGCCCAGAGTACTAGTAGTCTTCCACCTGCACGTTATGCGAGTGCAATAGGAATGGAGCGGTACCATATCCGTACACTGTCGTTCACCACACACCGGCCGGCCGGTGTGGCCGTGCGGTTAAAGGCGCTACAGTCTGGAACCGCGTTACCGCTACGGTCGCAGGTTCGAATCCTGCCTCGGGCATGTGTGTGATGTCCTTAGTTAGGTTTAAGTAGTTCTAAGTTCTAAGGGACTAATGACCTCAGCAGTTGAGTCCCATAGTGCTCCGAGCCATTTTTTGACGGAAAACAGTTGCAGTGCTACAGTATTCTCCATGGATTCAGAGTAATAGTAGTAATAGTAGTTTATATGTTTAACAAGAGTAATAGAAGGCAGATTTCAGACTACCTAACAGATAAAAATTAAAATTTCTGTTCCGACACTGACAATGTTGAGTGTTTATGGAAAAAGTTCAGTTATAAAAGTTACATCCACTGTTATTACAATAATAAACAGGCAATATAAGACATGAAGAAGAGAGAAAAAACAAAAACAAAAAAAAAAACAAAAAAAACAGGAAAACCTATAACCTGTCCCAACCTAGCTATGTAGGCCTTTGGATTACAAAAAGCCGGCCGCGGTGGTCTCGCGGTTCTAGGCGCTCAGTCCGGAACCGCGCGACTGCTACGGTCGCAGGTTCGAATCCTGCCTCGGGCATGGATGTGTGTGATGTCCTTAGGTTAGTTAGGTTTAATTAGTTCTAAGTTCTAGGCGACTGATGACCTCAGAAGTTAAGTCGCATAGTGCTCAGAGCCATTTGAACCACTTTTTCACCACACACCACACGACAGCTTGGGAGAAGCGATATAGCTGCAACGTTTGTCAGAGTCGTCGCGTCAGCAGGCCCGAATTTTTGCCATGGCTCCACATATTTTACTGATTACTGCTCCAAACAATTCCAACTGCGACATGCTAGGTCCCGGTTTGGTGTTCGCCACTCGAATTAATTAATATTTCAATCGGTAGACGTTTGAGTCTATCCTTTCCTGTAAAAGAAACAAATATTTCTCATGCACCATCTCTTTTAAAAGCATATTTACTAGTACGAACCTACTACAAAACGACAAACTGCAGAATTCACATGAAGTGTTTTGTATTAGCAGAAGAGCCAACAACGTGTTACGAGTGGAGGCCGAAATGCACGCGTTTTAGGTCACGCAGGCTGGCGTGAGGAGGGAAGAACTATACTGACGTGAGGTCTGGAATGAGAATTCAGAAAGCGGACGTAATTAGTTTGATACTTAACTTTAATCCATTAATGATGAACGTCGCTCTTGACGGTACATGATTCACAATATTATCTGTTCAGAATACATTCTTGAAGATAGTAATTATAGTAACTGAATATGGCGCCTTGCTAGGTCGTAGCAAACGACGTTGCTGAAGTCTATGCTAAACTGTCGTCTCGGCAAATGAGAGCGTATGTAGACAGTGAACCATCGCTAGCAAAGTCGGCTGTACAACTGGGGGCGAGTGCTAGAGAGTCTCTCTAGACTAGACCTGCCGTGTGGCGGCGCTCGGTCTGCAATCACTGATAGTGGCGACACGCGGGTCCGACGTATACTAACGGACCGTGGCCGAATTAAAGGCCACCACCTAGCAAGTGTGGTGTCTGGCGGTGACACCACAAAGTGTCAAAGCTTTGACAATGTAGGCGACATTCAAGACAATGTGACACGCGAGTTGAACAACATCCCAAAGGAGGACTTTTCTAACCGTTTCGCATGGTTGTAGGAACTTTCTCTGCGTCGCACTCAAGTGTGGGGAGAGTGTGTATAACAGCTGAAATACTGAAACCACCGTCTTAATTATTTTTTTATTGATCGACCTTCGAAACTTGTCGGACTGACATGGTAGACTGCAGTAGTTAGGCGAAGATGAAGAGGGTTGCACAGAATGGACTAGCATGAAGAGCTGCATCAAACGAGTCTTCAGACTAAAGAGCACAGCATAGGTTAACATGGGGATAGCATTTGTTAGGAGCTGTGTTTTGCTCTTCCACTGGCCCTTTAGATTTCAGTTCTCCGTGGTTTTCGCAGAGGTGAATGCTGGGACGATTCCTTTAAATATGCCATGACCGTCTTAGTTGCTGTGCCGCGCCTCTACTGACCTCTGGATCTGCTGTAATGTTGTTCGCTAACACTAATGTGTTTGTGTGGATGCAATGCACTCACCGGCCGGAGTGGCCGAGCGGTTCTAGGCGCTACAGTCTGGAACCGAGCGTCCGCTACGGTCGCAGGGTCGAATCCTGCCTCTGGCATGGATGTGTGTGACGTCCTTAGGTCAGTTATGTTTAAGTAGCCCTAAGTTCTAGGCGACTGATGACCTCAGGCGTTAAGTCGCATAGTGCTCAGAGCCATTTGAACCACAATGCACTACGCGACTACAGGCACGTGCCGGTCACGCGGTGCGCGAGTAGGGCACGACGGTGACACCGCTGCGGTGCGCTGGCACACTTCCTTCGCATGGCAACTACTGTGCCTCTAACCCACCGAGGGCAGCGCGCTGCCGACGAGTCCGCCAACAAAAACAACAGCCGTTAAATAAGCCAACCAACAGTACTTTACAGCACTGAAAACCAGACGGGGCTGGTTCAAAAAATTCCGGAACTTACTGCACAAAACACTTGTACGCTTACTTCTTACCTACTGTGTACCGTCTCCTTTGAGATACTCTGCTCCACAATTCATACACCGCTCCCAACGCCGTTTCCACTTCCGGAAGCAGTTTTGGTATGCCTCTTGCTGGATCGCGCGAATTTTCTTTTATCTTTTCTATCGTTCCAAATATTCGTAACGGGGTTTTCAACTTTGGAAATAAAAAGGAGCCCGCAGGAACAAGGTCTGGGAGTATGGAGGATGAGGCAGCAAAATGATTTCGTTTTTTGTGCAACAAAAATGGCTCTGAGCACTATGGGGCTTAACTTCTGAGGTCATCAGTCCCCTAGAACTTAGAACTACTTAAACCTAACTAACCTAAGGACATCTCACACATCCATGCCCGAGGCAGGATTCGAACCGGAGACCGTAGCGATCGCGCGGTTCCAGACTGTAGCGCCTAGAACCGCTCGGCCACCACGACCGGCTTTTTGCGCAACAGTCACGCACCAACAGGGATGAATGCGCAGGGGCGTTTTGTGATGGGAGAGCCATGAATTGTCTCACCACTTTTCAGACCGTTTCTTCTCACATTTTCTCGCAGGCGTCGCAATACGTCCTGATAGTACCACCTGATTAACAGTTTGCCCCTGTGGCGCGAATTCATGATAAAATAATCCTTGAAACAAGCTGCGGCATTTTCGCGAATAAAACAATGACCCGTATCTAGAATAAATTTCCTTTAATTTACGTCTATGGTCACAAACTTTTTGTTCACAGATTACCGGTTTCGGTCTATAATCACCACCTTCAGATTTGTGTGTTATAAAAACAGTGTCCTAATGTACTGCAGCCATAGTGGCATCGTCAAATGTTAAATGCAAAACACAGATCTGAAGATGGTCATTATAGACCGAAACCGGCAATCTGTGAACAAAAAGTTTGTGGCCATTGACGTATATTAAAAGAAATTTAATCCTAGAAAGTCAAAGAAAACTATCATCATGGCTTTCAAATGTTCAAATGAGTGTGAAATCTTATGGGACTTAACTGCTAAGGTCATCAGTCCCTAAGCTTACACACTACTTAACCTAAATTATCCTAACGACAAACACATACACCCATGCCCGAGGGAGGACTCGAACCTCCGCTGGGACCAGTCACACAGTCCATGACTGCAGCGTCTAAGACCACACGGCTAATCCCGCGCGGCTTATCATGGCTTTGACATTTGACCAGACCTGACGAACTTTTCTTTGGTTTTGGAGAACCTTTCCCGACCTATTGTGCATACTGAACCTTGATCTCAACATCGTAACTGTAGACCCACGTCTCGTCACCAGTTATGACTCTCTTAAGGAACATCTCGTTCTCATTTGCGAGATTCAGAAGCTCTTCACAGATTGTGAGAAGAAGATCTTTGCGATCTTGATCATGAGCCGTGAGACGAACTTGGCGGCAACACGATGCAGTCCAAGATGCTGTGTCAGGATTTCATGACATGATCCAACTGAAATGTAACATTCTTCTGCAATCTCCCGGACAGTCAATCTTCGAGTGGCACGCACAATTTCTTTGATGTTCCTGACATGAGTGTCCTCCATAGACGTCGAAGGGCGTTCTGAAGGAGGGTCATCTTTAACTTCCGTCCGGCCATTTTTAAACCGTTTCAGCTACTCCTAGCATCAAGTACGGCTTAAGCACTCACCACTGTAGGCTTCTTGTATCATTTGGTACGTCTCTGTAAAAGTTTTCTCGAGTTTCACAAGAAATTAAACGCAGACGCGTTGCTCCTCAAACTGTGCCATCTCGAAATTCGCGAACTGTGCGACACAACGTTCTACTAAATACAGCACTGAACAGCAACTAACACATACACAACAATGAAACTTCCGGCAGTTACACATTTAACACAAGCGTGTTAAGGAATGCCAACCGCATTTCGCTCCAACACACCATTGAGAGAAATTACGAATGTTTCGGAATTTTTTGAACAGAACTCGTACTGTGTACATAAACGATTCGACACGTTAAGCAACCTTCACACAGGACGTGAAAGCGAACGAGCGGCTTGTAACGTCATAACGTGAAATTCCGTGTTGTGCCGCATTCCGTAACGTGAAAGGCAGAATCACACTCATCGGATATTCCTTTCATGAAATGCGAGATCGCTTTCCACGTTACAAACAGAACTTACGAAGCGCCATACTGGATTATGTCGTTCGCAGCTTAAGTCCACATTTGGTGGTTTTTGTACCACAACTTACGTTTTCGGCTATAAGCTGTTTCAAACCACAGATTCATGAGGATCGCTCGAAAACGTATCGTTCTTCGTATTATTTGTCATAGTTAAATGCCAAGTAAAGCCATATCAATGGTTTAAGCCTTCAGGCAACGTATTACGTATGTCAACAACAATGTAGTGGATACAGTAGCCGACTGTAATTAGAAAGGATTGCGGTTATTGTCCTGCTTTCTGCAAAACGTATATTTTTTTATTCGTCTTCATGCTTTCTTCAAAAATTCTTGGACTTTATTAGCAGTTTTAGTGAATTATATCTGTAATTTTCGTTGGAAATGGAAAAGTTTGTATCGCATTAGCGACCAGGAGATCCCCGACTGTGATTGTCCGGCCGTCTAGTGCACGTCTTTCTATTTGGCGCCATTTCGGCGACTTGCACGCTTTTTTTTTCTTCTTTTTTCTCCGCCCCGGTCGGGATTCCAACCCAGGACCCAGCGGTATGAAGATAGCGACGCTAACAACTAGAAGAGTAGTTTCGGACTTTTAATACTCGGTGCTGCATGTATATAAATGGCCTCTCCGTTCAGGAGTGCGTCTGTCCGCTTATTGTAAATTCGTATTGCACTCTCTGTAATAGAAGTCTAAAAAGTTGACGCCCCTAGTGAATTGGTATGGCATTCTTTCTCCCTTGTATAATGTTTATAGATTTTTTTTCATTTGTGTATTCTGTGAAGAGAACAAAATCGGTCAACATACAGAAAAGCAAGCAAATGTACGTTTTAATAGCACTAACGCAACAGTTTTTAGGCGCAACCATTTACGTAAACAAACTGCGTGGTTGTGCGCCAGACAGAGACAATTCTCGCAGGAGAGCGCTGCGAAAGGAAATCATTATGAGTAGCACGTCCCGTGTGACGTACCATCACTTTTCTGAGCGTGCACCAACCACAATGGAAACCACGCTTGGTGTGTGTTACAATCAAAGACACGTCCCCTGCGAGGGCGGATGTAAGTTCGCCTGACGTACTAGGCGTGAAAGAATCTCGTACCAAGCTACGAACGACAAGCCGCTCGAAAGCTTTTTATTCTAAACAGATTTTTCTCCCGATGAACCTTTCCTTCTAAATTGAGAAAGAAAAGTAGGTGCAAGAGAACAACTGTGAAGAACTGACTAGGTCACAATTCAGTAGCCAAATTCTGTCCGTTTAGTCGTCGGCAGCTATAGATAAAGGCCTGCGCGGATAAGAAAAATGTTATCCACTTCCACACCACATCAGCAAGCCCCTTATCCATATCGACATCCGCAAGTCTTTTTTTCAGCATCCGTGGACGTAAACGTTTTGTAAACCACTTAAACCCGTCGTGTGCACAACGGTGTACGAAGGAGCTCTCACGATCGGCTTGCGCCTATCCTGTCTGCTAAAGTAGGAACTCGTAATATACATCGCATGGTCCAAGAACGTAGAGATCGATTTTGACCACGTTTTAATAGAATACAGCCTGTCATTCTGAGAATATGCCGCGTAATTACAACTTTTTTGCCGATTACTGAGGCGAGTATTTTTAAATTTTCTGAGGAAAATTTCCGCCACACTGGGAAGAACTTTTAGAAGTTGTTATATCATAGAGTTAACTGTTATTTCATTTATCAAGTGTGTGTTATTCCACAAAACTCTTAAATCAGGTTACCGTGCAACTTTCTCAGTGCATTAAGCGATGCACTGAGAAGTTATAAATGCATTTAAAAGAAACACTGAGAGCATCATTTTATACAGAACATATTTATGTGATACACAAACAGGAGCCAGACTAGGACGTGAAGAATGTAATGGATGCGAATGTCTTAGAACAGAGTTCATGTTGCTTTGGCACCTTTCAGTAATTGCATAAATAACCTCTATTACAGCATACGAAACGGGAATGATTCTGACGTACGGCAGCTGTTGGTATGATGAAAACAGGATGTACGTGTAAAAGCAGCGGAACACCAAGAAGACAGCCATGTCGCCATCTTTACGTCTTGCAAATGCCAACAACGTATATACGCTCTCCAAGGCACCGGAAGCTAAAGCCGGTATAATAGTACTCCGGCTCGAGCCAATGATAATAGTGACTTAAAACAATAGTAAAAGAAGGGGGAGATTGATAGGGCACATTCTGTGGCATCAAAAGGAATAGTTAGTTTAGTAGAGGAGGGGGAGATTATTATTACTGGTGTTTTGCCCTTAAAGAGCGCATTTGGACTAAACTACATAGCCAGTTCCTTTTGCTGCCTTCCTTGCTGCCCAAACTTCCCTCATTCGCTCGCTGTGTTTCTGTTTCCGGTCCTCTGTCCATGCTTTTTATCGGCTTTGTGTCTTCGGCTTCATCTTGATTGCCTTTTTGGTTGCCCATATTTCTTTCATCTTCTGGCTGTGATCTTGCTTGCGTTCTTCGGTCCATTTTATGCCTGTTCGTTTGTCACATTTTATCTCATGTAGTTTACTTTTCTTAATGATGTTTCTGAATTTTATTCTGTCGTTTATTGTGTCTGCTGTTATGTTGAGTTGGTTCAGGTCGTTTTCTACCTCTGCCACCCATTTGTTGTTTCTAGTGGTTACCCAGTCAAAGATCTGTTTGGTCAGCCTGTGTGATGGCATTCTGTATAGGTGTCCATAGAATTGTAGTCTGCGTTTTCTAATCTTTTCTGTGATTGTCTCCGTTTGTTTGTACAGTTCCTCTGTAGGTTTCTTGATCCATATTCCATTGTTGTTAGTTGCGCCAAATATTTTCCTAAGTATTTTCCGTTCTACTTTTTCTAATTGATACGTGTATGCCCTAGGATTAGTGTGGTCTCTGCTGCATATAGTGTCTCGGGGAGCACCATCGTGTCGTAATGGCGTAATTTGGCTTTTTGTGAGATAGACTTCTTGTTGTAATGATTCCACATTACTTTGTATGCCTTGTCCAGTTTAGTCTTTCTTTCTTCGTTTGAGTCTCTGTTATGTCCACTCATTGGTAGTGTTTCACCGAGGTATTTGAAGTTTGCCGTTTTGTAAATCGTGTCATACTTTGTGTTCAGAGATGAGAATTTCTTTGTGCTCATAAACTGTGTCTTTTCGTAAGAGATCTGTAGTCCAGTTTTGGAAGCGATTTCGTGCAGTTTTTCAATAGCGTCTTTTGTTTCCTTTATACCTTTCGTGACAATCGCCAAATCGTCTGCAAAAGCCAGGCATTTAATCTGTAGGTTTCCTAAGGTTATCCCCTGTTGTGATGTTTCCCATTCTTTTATGACCTTATCTAACACCAGATTGAAAAGGAGAGGTGAGAGGCCATCGCCTTGTCGGACACCTGTGCGAATTTCAAAGGGCTCTGATTATTCCCCAAAGAACTTTACTTTGGAGGTTGTGTTGGTTAAAGTTTGCTCTATGATAGCCCGTGTTCTGTTGTCTACTTTGTATTCTGCTAGAATTTTGAAGATAGTTTTCCGGTCGATAGAGTCGTACGCCTTTTTGAAGTCAACAAAGGTAATGATCAGGTTCTGTTTGTGTTGTAAAATCATTTTCAGGTTCCAAATTTGTTCCGCACAAGACCGCCCTTTACGGAAGCCTGCTTGGTATTCCCCAATCAAGTGGTCGGTCTGGCATTCTAGTCTGTTCAGTAAAGCTTTAGAGAGGATCTTGTATGTGACCGGTAGTAGGGATATTCCTTTGTAGTTGTTCGGGTCAGTCTTGTCACCTTTTTTGTGTAGTGGGTGTATCAGGGCAGTTTTCCAGTCGTCAGGAATTTTCATGGTCTTCCAGATGTCTTCCAAGATTCTGTGGATGTCTTTGGTGAGTTTTGGGTCTTGTAACTTCCAGATTTCCGCGATGATGCCATCTTCTCCTGGTGCTCTACGATTCTTGAGTGACTTGATATATATATATAGAGAGAGAGAGAGAGATAGAGAGAGAGAGAGAGAGAGAGAGAGAGAGAGAGAGAGAAACTGGGGTGAGAGGGGTGGGGGGAGCTATAGAGGGAGGCCACTTCTTGGCAACAGTAAGCAGGTTCAAATGAATGTAGCTATGCAGACACGAAGAGATTTCCACAGTAGAGACAAGCGGAGAAAGCTGCACTAAACCAGTCTTCTGAAGATCCCAGCATCAGTGAACTTGGTCCTTGCCACTGAACACTAAATCACTAGGTTATATCACCGACGCACGTTTATCTATAAAATTAATGCAATACAACCGTAGTTTTTATAATTGTTTAGCCTCTTACTTATTAGCACATGCTGTCAGCTACACACGGCACAAATATAGCACTAGTATTGAATATCCGTAGTATTAATAACAACGCTGTGAAATCCAATTACTGCAGTTAGCGGTAGTAATAGGTATTCCGACTCCATCAACTCTCGTCAGCAGCAAACACAGTAAGATTCTGCAGAGTATCCGCAAACGAAGTCCATGTGAAGCGTTGTCGACTGTAACCGCATCTGGCCAAGATCCCAGTGATTCCAGTATCAGGCTGGCACCACGAAATGATTCTAACCTGCCTGCACTCAACCTTCTATCTGCAGTACGACGCGACGTGCGTGGCCCATGCCACTCGTCTAACCAACAACACTGGTCGTACCCATTTTCTGGCTTGGTTCAAATGGCTCTGAGCACTATGGGACTTAACATCTATGGTCATCAGTCCCTTAGAACTACTTAAACCTAACTAACCTAAGGACATCACACGACACCCAGTCATCACGAGGCAGAGAAAATCCCTGGCCCCGTCGGGAATCGAACCCGGGCGTGGGAGTACCCATTTTCTCTTCTGGTATACTATCACTGTACAGAGATAAACCATTAATACATATTTTAATTAATTACATCATCCATTGTTAGGAACTTACTTTGTCCTTACCAACTAAAGTACGCTCGCATGGTTAAATTCACTGACTTAACTGCATTTTCCTGTCAGGTAGTAAGTAATGTACGATCTGTGGTAAGCATGTCAAAAACTGACCACAACAATATCGTCTAACTGAAGTTTACAGCACAGCTAGACACAATAGTGCCTTTCGATCCTCGTTGGTAGCAAAGTTTTTAATTTTATTTAAATTCTATATTTATTGGCAAATAATAATGCTAAAAAATACTGAATTACATTTTTAAAATTAAAAATAATATCTTTTTGTCTGTAATTATTAATTCAATGACTCCGAACCTAGACAAATGGTCAATTTGTAAGGTGCTTCATCCTCGCGCATAGTTTGGTACCATTCCTGGTCAGTCATGTGTGCGGTTGTATGTTACACGAATTGCAGATTATGATAGCAGAGAAAATACGAGGATAGCCGGCCGCGGTGGTCTAGCGGTTCTAGGCGCTCAGTCCGGAACCGCGTGACTGCTACGGTCGCAGATTCGAATCCTGCCTAGGGCATGGATGTGTGTGATGTCCTTAGGTTAGTTAGGTTTAAGTAGTTCTAAGTTCTAGGGGAGTGATGACCACAGATGCTAAGTCCCATAGTGCTCAGAACCATTTGAACCAAAATAAGAGGATAAGTCAATTATTGTCCGCAATTTAGTTACATTTTTGTTTATTTTCGTAGTACTGTCGTTCTATGTTGATGACGCATGCTTGGTTTATTTGTTGTTATATCTTTGCAATTTTAAAGCTGCTAGGTTAGTTTCGTTACCGCTGCCGTGCTGTTAATCATGGCTGCTCCGCTGTATATTTGCACCAAAGAAGAGCAACGTTCAGTGACCCGTTTTTTTTTTGTGGTCTGAAGGCGTATCAGGGGCCGAAATTCATCGGAGACTTTCGGTCCAATACGGGAACAGTCTTTTGCCACAACAGAGTATCTACGAATAGACTGAAAAATTCCGAAATGGTCGCACAAGTGTTACGCACGATGAAGGGGCCGGACGACCGTTTACTGCCACAAATGAAGAAACCACTGAGTGTTCACGCGAGATGATTCTCTTAGACTGACGATTAACTATTGACGAAGTGGCATATCGTCTGCAAATTAGTCACGGTTCTGCCTACGATATCATCCACAACAGACGTGGGTTTCATAAAGTTTGTGCAAGATGGGTCCCAAAACAAGTCACGCAGTTGCATAAACAAACGCGCTTGGACATCTGCAAAAAACATTTGGATCGCTATGGTAACAAAGGGGACAACTTCTTAGATAGGATCATTACTGGTGACGAAACATGGATAGACCATTACGAGCAGGAGAGTAAACGGCAGAGTATGGAATAGAAACATCCAAATTCGCCGTGCAAGAAAAAGTTCAAGACCCAGTCGTCCGCAGGAAAACTGATGCTTACGGTTTTTGGGACGCAAAAGGTCCAGTACTGGAACATTATGGGGAAAGGGGCTCAAAATTTGACAGGGTACGTTACAGTGAGATGCTTACTACCAGGCTAAAGCCTGAAACTCGAAACAAACGCCGAGGATTGCTGTCAAAAGGTGTTGTGTTGTTGCACGACAATGCCCGTCCGCATACTGCTGCCCACACTGCTGAAACGCTCCAGAAACTGAAATTTGAAGTACTGGATCATCCTCCATATAGTCCCGATCTTGCCTCCTCTGACTATCACTTGTTTGGTCCACTCAAACAGGCATTTGCCTCGGATGAAGCAATGAAAGAAGCGGTGCATTCCTGGCTCGCAGCTCAACCGAGAACCTTCTTTTATGAGGGCATCAGGAAGCTTGTACAGCGATGGACCAAGTGCGTTGAAACGCAAGGGACTATGTCGAAAAATGATGTTCTTGTAAGTTTCCTACTTGATTACAAAAAATGTGTAGCTCCTTTGCGGATAATAATTGACTTACCCTCGTACAAAGTCCTGTACAGTTTCTGGTGACATCTACGGTGGAACTGAGAGATGAACGAATCCGCTAACTAACTGCTCGTTGCCTAGGTATGGCGAAAATCACCAAATGAGCCACCACACCGAGTGTCTCCATCGAAAGGTTAACCACCACCAATCTCATCCCCTCGTCTGTAACACAATGCGGAGAGGTATGCGATTTAATTGAGGATTCTGTGTTACAAAGTGAAGGTCGAGACACGTGCGTCGCTTATCAATCGTCGTCCAGTCGTTAAAATTCCAGCAGAGTGCTGCTTCCTCCCTGTTCAGAGCTTCCAGATGTATCCTGTATTGTTTCCCCAAAGTATCGTTGGATTTCGCCCTGTTTTGGTGTAATTGGCCGACACTGTACTGGCCGCCAACGAACGTTTATTGACTCAAGACTGTCGCCAAAGGCTTAAAATGAAACACTGTTGCTTAAATTATACTGACGAGACTGCTGTTGGTATTTCACCTTCTTAAAAAGCGTGTCAGAAGTCCAATGCCCAAAACTGGGCCCAAATGGCATCTTTGTACTAAAACCTCGAGGCAACACATTGTATAAAATGAAAAATGCAAACCCGAACGAGATATTATTGGTCCAATACTCAGCTTCTTGTTATCTTCTAATCAGTTATCTATACCACAAAGGCAGTACTCTCTCAGTTTCTTTTTTCTCCCAACTGCAATCAACGTTTGGACAGTAGTGTAGTAGTAAAATTTTTCAGTGTTGTAACAGTTTATTCGCAAGCACTGTGTATATAAATGAAGGATTTCCAAGTATTCTGAGATCGTGGAACCAAACAATCACTCTACCCCTCCTCCCCCCAGAAATCATATTTCTTCGGTCTTCTGATAAGGACGCCCGGTGGTCACGCATATTTCGTATGTCGCATGTCGCGGAAAAAATAAAAACACACACACACACACACACACACGAGTAGCAATTAATTTTCATGCGTCAAGGCGTAGCTTCCTTTTTGTTTTTTAGCAGCCACATTTTGATAACACAGCAATCTGTCTCTCAGCCATAAGTCGAAATTCCAGATTTTGTTAAAGGATTGGTACGGCGTTTCTCGGTAGGATAATTTACACTACTGGCCATTAAAATTGCTACGCCACGAAGGTGATGCGCTACAGACGCGAAATTTAACCGACAGGAGGAAGATGCTGTAATATGTAAATGATTAGCTAGTCAGAGCATTCATAGAACGTTGGCGCCGGTGGCGACACCTACAACGTGCTGACATGAGGAAAGTTCCCAACCGATTTCTCATTCACAAGCAGCAGTTGACCGGGGTTGCCTGGTGAAACGTCGTTGTGATGCCTCGTGTAAGGAGGAGAAATGCGTACCATCACGTTTCCGACTTTGATAAAGGTCGGAATGTAGCCTATCGCGATTGCGGTTTATCGTATCGCCACATTGCTGTTCGCGTTGGTCGAGATCCAATGACTGTTAGCAGAAAATGGAATCGGTGGGTTCAGGAGGGTAATACGGAACACCGTGCTGGATCCCAACGGCCTCGTATCACTAGCAATCGAGATGACAGGCATCTTATCCGCATGGCTGTAACGGATCGTGCAGCCACGTCGCGATCCCTAAGTCAACAGATGGGGACGTTTGCAAGACAACAACCATCTGCACGAACAGTTCGACTACGTTTGCAACAGCATGGACTATCAGCTCGGAGATCATGGCTGCGGTTACCCTCGACGCTGCATCACAGACAGGAGCGCCTGCGATGGTGTACTCAACGACGAATCTGGGTGCACGAATGGCAAAACGTCATTTTTTCGGATGAATCCAGGTTCTGTTTACAGCATCATGATGGTCGCATCCGTGTTTGGCGATATCGTGGTGAACGCACATTGGAAGCTTGTGCTCTTCATCGCCATACTGGCGTATCACCCGGCGTGATGGTATGGGGTGCCATTGGTTACACGTCTCGGTCACCTCTTGTTCGCATTGACAGCACTTTGAACAGTGGACGTTACATTTCAAATGTGTTATGACCCGTGGCTCTCCCCTTCATTCGATCCCTGCGAAACCCTACATTTCAGCAGGATAATGCACGACCGCATGTTGCAGGTCCTGTACGGGCCTTTCTGGATGCAGAAAATGTTCGACTGCTGCCCTGGCCAGCACATCTCCAGATCTCTCACCAATTGAAAACGTCTGGTCAACGGTGGCCGAGCAACTGGCTCGTCACAATACGCCAGTCACTACTCTTGACGAACTGTGGTATCGTGTTGAAGCTGCATTGGCAGCTCTACCTGTACACGCCATCCAAGCTCTGTTTGACTCAATGCCCACGCGTATCAAGGCCGTTATTACGGCCAGAGGTGATTGTTCTGGGTACTGTTTTCTCAGGATCTATGCACCCAAATTGCGTGAAAATGTAATCAAACGTCAGTTATAGTATAATATATTTGTCCAATGAATACCCGTTTATCATCTGCATTTCTCCTTGGTGTAGCGATTTTAATGGCCAGTAGTGTATATTCCATTCACAGAATGACTTTCATTCTGCAACAGAATGTATACTGTTGCCAGACTTTATGTTATAACTGGAACTGCAAGCAAGACATAAGTAATCGGAAATGGAGTTTGCACAGTAGGATAGAAATAATGATGGTATGAACCTGAGGGAGGGGATGAGTGTCTGAATTAGTGTAGCGAGAAAAGTATTGCCCACAATGGGACACGGCCTGAGTTCGGGTTCAGAACCATCACTCAGATGCACAAGAAGTTATGTATAAAGAAGTTCAAATGGCTTTAAGCGCTATGGTACTTAACATGTAAGGTCATCAGTGCCCTAGACTTAGAACTACTTGAACGTAACTAACCTAAGGACATCACACACACCTATGGCCGAGGCAGGAATCGAACCTCCTCCAAATCCATATTTCAAGCGTTTGTACTGTTCTTTTCTTCTCCTTGCTCAGTGTCCATGGCTCAGCTCCGTATAATGTCACGCTCCATATAAAGCAGCTTCGCCAGTCTCTTCCTCAGGTCCCTCTCCATGCACCCACATATAAAAGCCTCCTCTTCTTAATAAATTCCTTCTTGACAAGAGATTTACGCTTTTTCACCTTCTTATTGCATCTCATGTCTGCCGTAATTATGGTCCCCTGATATTTTAAAATACTAATTTGTCCTATATCTTCCTGTCCTAACTTTAGAGTTGTTCTTACTTTTTTTGCACTTGTCACCAAACATTTTGTCTTTTTCTTATTAATTCTCATTCTGAGCTCTTGGCACGTCTTACTTTATTCTTTTAACATTCCAATTATAATTCTTTCGCTTTCTGTTACTAACACTATGTTGTTGTTGTGGTCTTCAGTGCTGAGACTGGTTTGAAGCAGCTCTCCATGTTACCCTATCCTGTGCAAGCTTCTTCATCTCCCAGTACTTATTGCAACCTACATCCTTCTGAATCTGCTTAGTGTATTCATCTCTGCGTCTCCCTCTACGATTTTTACCCTCCACGCTGCCCTCCAATGTTAAATTTGTGATCCCTTGATGCCTCAGAACATGTGCTACCACCCGGTCCCTTCTTTTTGTCAACTATATCATCGGCAAATCTAATACATTCTGTCGTCCTACTACCGTCGCGCACTCCTCTTTTCCGTTTCACAGATTTCTGAATAATATGCTCTAAATATATATTGGGAAGAGACGGCAGCCTTGCCTCACTTTCCTTCCAAATGTGCTTTCCTCTGTCATCTCATTCCCAATTTATGCCCTTGGTTTCTGTTGTAGGCGACGATTCTTCATCAGTCCTCTATTCCTCCAGTCGATTCCATTCTCCCTTAAATGCCCATCAATTTATTCCCAAGTATTCTACCCAAGTCCACGGAAACAATATAAACTTTTCTTTCTCTTTCAATGTATTTGCTCACTGCTCATAATTAAAACTGCAACACCAGGTAGGACATGAAATTACGAAATTTTACTTATTGTGCATATACAACATCCTAAGAAGAATACAAAATTCAGTTTATATGTGATTTGGTGGTATGTAGGCTGCGAAACTTTGTACAGAGAACTGGCAGGTACGTCATTCGATACTGATTCAACTCTACGCCAGAGTTTTTGATTTTATTTTATTGTGGTTTATGCAGAGCACATTTCAGCGGATACAATTACAGTATTTCACATAGTAATACAAGCAGGACTTTGGGGTGAGTTCATTACAAAATAAAGTACGCCAGAGTTCATCAATTTTGGTGGCTTACGAGTGGTGCCTTACCGGTTTCTCGACAACCCACGACCACCTGATTTCAGCGGGTAGAAGATCTGGAGTCGGAGCTAGCCACTGCGACACTACAACACCCTCTGTATCGTTGTGGGTCACGATGGCACGAAAAGCACCAGTCTTGCTGAATCGTAACGTCACAGAGACCTCGAAGAAGGGCACAGCTACCCGCTTTAACACGTCAGAAACACTGAATGATTGGTCCAAATTACAGGCTATGTGAACACGAGGTCAGCGTCTTGTATACCTGCCATCAAGCCATACCGTAACGTCAGCTGCTGGGCACTAATCAAGAAGAAGAATGCAATCTCGCAATGCTCGTTCTGCTCGAAGCCTCCATAGACGGGTAGTCCATCGTGATGCTGCCACAGAATCGGAGCTCTTCTGTGTCTAATGTTCTCTTTGGGTTCTCCATTGTCAGTAAGCCTCTCTACGTTTCTAAGGAAGCCCGCAACAATGGTTGCCGTACTAACAGTTCGTGGCACCCCGAACGTCGTCGCACTGTCCATGTGGATACTTGTCTTACTGCAAAAAAAAAAATCATTTTATGACGCTAGGTACGTGAAGTGGCTGTATGACCCTGTATAGCCACGTGAACAATGTTTCTATCCTCTTGGGCCATAGCCACGTGGGGCCGTTGAAATCCTGCATGGCGTATCTTCTCACAAACAAACAACATGCAAATTCGATTTCTGAACGAGAAACCCACTACGCAGGCGCCTCGGTATCCGCGCGGTCAACGGGCGGATTTGTAACCGAAGAGACCCGAGTTCGATTCCCGGCCGGGTCGGAGATTTTCTCCGCTCTGGGACTGGGTGTTGTGCCCTTACATTCGTACCGGCAGAAATGAAATTCTACTGTTGAGATGGCTGTGTGGGTACGCCCCGAAAGCCAATTAATATACGAGTATATCACTACGCGATCTTTCCTTATACAGGGTGTTTGGGGAGAAGAGGTCAATATTGTAAAGCGATAGTATAAGTAGTTCTGAACAAAAAATGTTATATGAAAAAAGGTCCTCAAATGCTTCGTTAAGGAGGTATGGGTATTGAAAGGAACTTGTATGCTGCAAAATTTATGAGCACAACGTGAACGTATACGCAATACAACTGGACCGTAGCGTTATTTTCTTGAAAATAATGCACAGGTACATGCCATATTTACGCTATGCAACTTACCACGTATTATGGTCATGTAAAGTACGTAGTATAATCACCGTTGTTCGCATAGTTGTGCCGTGTAAGGTTCAAATGGCTCTGAGCACTATGGGACTTAACTTCTGAGGTCACCAGTCCCCTAGAACTTAGAACTACTTAAACCTAACTAACCTAAGGACATCACACACATCCATGCCCGGGGCAGAATTCGAACCTGCGACCGTGCGGTCTCGCGGTTACAGACTGTAGCGCCTAGAACCGCTCGGCCACTGAGGTCGGAAGTGCCGTGTAAGCCGCATTGCGTAGTGTACCGGCGACGGATCGGTTAGCTGTGTAGTGTATCGTGTTAACTTTGTTCGTACAAGCGCTGCTAACAATTCCACACGTCTACAGTAATGAGGAATACGCAGATACGGTGTATGTTTATGGCTTCTGCGACGGTAGCGCTACCGCTGCAAGAGAAGAATACCATAGGCGCTTTCCGACTCGGATTACCTGATCGCAGCGTGTTTACCAAAGTGTTTATCACTTTGCGTACAACAGGCTCTCTTCCAAGTGGACATTTTTTGTCGAGCGTGCACGTCAACAAACTTTGCAAGAACAGGAAGAAATTATCGCAAGTGCTGAGCGAAGTCCCAGTACGAGCATACGAAGAATGTCCCTCCCTATGAATGTCCCACAGACATGTGTATGGGAAACATTACATGTGGAAAACCTGTATCCATTTCAGATACAGCGTGTCCAAAATCTTCACGTTGGCGAGGAGAATTCCCAACGACTTCATTCTGTCACTGGTAACTGAAAATAGTCATTTGCTTTCATACATACTATTCACTGACGAAGCTCAGTTTGCACGACATTGAATAAACGACACACGCAATAATCATCGATGGTCACGGGAAAATAGACACGCTTCAGTGGATAGCAATTTCCAAGTTCGTTTAGCCATAAATGTTCGGTGCGGCATTATCAGTAGCCTTTTGATAGGTCCATTTATTGTCAACCAGCGATTGACGGGAGAGATGTAGCTGCTTTTTTTGGAAAATTCATTTGTGAAACTACTGGAAGACGTTTCTTTAGCCAAGCGAGCTGGAATGTACTTGCGACAGGACGGTACCCCTCTACATGTTACCTTAGTGTGAGGGACCATCTCAATCGCACCTACCCTAATCGCTGGATTGGTCTTGGCGGTGCCATTAACTGGCCTCCAAGATCGCCTGACCTTACAACTTTAGATTTCTGTTCATGGGGTTGAATGAAATCAGAGGTGCACAAAGTGAAGGTAAATACACGAGATGAACTGCTTCCACTCATCATGGACGCTGCTGAATTGATTAGGAACCAACCACATGCAACTGAACAAGCAACACAACATGTTATCACTAGGGCGCAAAAGTGCATTGGCGTTCATGGTGGAATATTCGAACCTGTTCTGTGAACTGTGCAACATCTTTACCATATGTGTTAAGGCCGTTTGTCAATGACGTGGTACGTCTTTTTCAACTGAACACATGTAACGTGCACGTTGTAATGCATTATGTACTAAAGCAAAGTAAACAAACATTATGTAGAAATGTCTAACATTGTTTTCGAGAAAATCACGTTACGGTCCAGTTGTACTGCGTATACGTTCACATTACGCACATCAGTTTTGCAGAAGTTCCTTTAAATACCCATACCTCCATAACGAAGCACTTGCGGACCTATGTTCATTTAACTTTTTTTTTCAGAATTACTTATACTATCACCGTGTAAAATATTGACCTTTTCTCCTCAAACACCCTGTACACAGAATGTATATAGCGTTAGTTCTACTTTGTGCAGTTTCGCTTAAATGCCAATCATTTTCAAATCTAAGCAATCCAAGCAATGCAACCTGCTAATCTGAAGTTTGCTGCGCGCCACCTTCATGGTGGTGTAATATTAATGGCCAGTAGTGTGTGTATAAATGTATGTTGCGTGGCCGATTTCGACTTATAAGAGGCAACGCCAAGCGATAGCTGGAATAGGTCTTTCGAAGATAAACCAGTATAAACAAGAAATACTGACAACCGGAGGATCTCACGACCGTACAAGCCAGAACGGAAACAGAGACGCGTCGATAACGAAAAAGATGACGGCGAAATCGAAAGTTTAAATGCCACATACAACTTCTGAAGGTTACAGACAGGTACAAAACGAACAGTACGATCGCATCACTGGCGCTGTGAGACGGGAACGGGAAGCTTCACGCTAACAGAGGTCGAAATGAGTCACATCTGAGGAAAGCCAACATCCTGCGTACAGGTGAGAGAGAAAAAGGAAAGCGAAGTGAACGCGCCGCTGTGCGAACGCGACACGCGAAAGCCAAACAGTGGGAAAGCGTGGCCAGAACCGGTTCCGCCACTGTGCGCCTAAAAGTATACCGCAGTAAGTCGACACCTGCAAATCAGGGCAAGAGCGGGCCACGTCCGCAGGCCACCCAGAGGGAAGGGCACTGCGCACACGTTATTTTGACGAGTACTGCCCGTTCCCCAGTACCGCTGGGTCAGCTAAATTACCTTAGTAAATGGTAAGTAACTGCCTGCAAAGCAGTTAGCACAGCAGCTATTTTCCGTAGCGCACAACGTCTACACTACCGATCAGCCAACGACCTCCGAAGGAGTGTCGCCGTTCCTGCAATTGTCGCTCGAGTTATATCCCCAAATATACAGAAGTAACTCATCCTTGCGTTCCCAGAGCTAATCCAACTATTATGAAAGGAATCTCACGAAGCTAAATTTAGGGCAAGAAACGTATCTCTGCGCATTTACACATAGACTACTGGCCATTAAAATTTCTACACCAAGAAAAAATGTAGATGGTAAACGGGTATTCATTCGACAAATATATTATACTAGAACTGACATGTGATTACATTTTCACGCAATTTGGGTGCATAGATCCTGAGAAATCAGTACCCAGAACAACCACCTCTGGCCGTAATACCGGTCTTGATACGTACGCCTGGGCATTGAGTCAAACAGAGCTTGGATGGCGTGTACAGGTACAGCTTCAACACGATACCACAGTTCATCAAGAGTAGTGACTGGCGTATTGTAACTAGCCAGTTGCTCGCCCACCATTGACCAGACGTTTTCAAATGGTGAGAGATCTGGGGGAATATGCTGGCCAGGGCAGCAGCCGAACATTTTCTGTATCCAGAACGGCCCGTACAGGATTTGTACAACATGCGGTCGTGCATTATCCTGCTGAAATGTAGAACCTGGATTCATCCGAAAAAATGACGTTTTGCCATTCGTGCACCCAGGTTCGTCGTTGAGTACACCATCGCAGGCGCTCCTGTCTGTGATGCAGCGTCAAGGGTAACCGCAGCCATGGTCTCCGAGCTGATAGTCCATGCTGTTGCAAACGTCGTCGAACTGTTCGTGCAGATGGTTGTTGTCGGACGGCCGGTGTGGCCGGCAGGTTCGAATCCTGCCTCGGGCATGGATGTGTGTGTTGTCCTTAGGTTAGTTAGGTTTAATTAGTTCTAAGTTCTAGGCGACTGATGACCTCAGAAGTTAAGTCGCATAGTGCTCAGAGCCATCTGAACCATTTTTTTGGTTGTTGTCTTGCAAACGGCTGTTGACTCAGGGATCGAGACGTGGCTGCACGATCCGTTACAATCATGCGGATAAGATGCCTGTCATCTCGACTGCTAGTGATATGAGGCCGTTGGGATCCAGCACGGCGTTCCGTTTTACCCTCCTGAACCCACCGATTCCATATTCTGCTAACAGTCATTGGCTGGCTCTGAGCACTATGGGACTCAACTGCTGTGGTCATAAGTCCCCTAGAACTTAGAACTACTTAAACCTAACTAACCTAAGGACAGCACACAACACCCAGCCATCACGAGGCAGAGAAAATCCCTGACCCCGCCGGGAATCGAACCCGGGAACCCGGGCGTGAACAGTCATTGGATCTCGACCTACGCGAACAGCAATGTCGCGATACGATAAACCGCAATCGCGATAGGTTACAATCCGACCTTTATCAAAGTCGGAAACGTGATGGTACGCATTTCTCCTCCTTACACGAGGCATCACAACAACGTTTCACCAGGCAACCCCGGTAAACTGCTGTTTGTGTATGAGAAATCGGTTGGAAACTTTCCTCATGTCAGCACGTTGTAGGTGTCGCTACCGGCGCCAACCTTGTGTGAATGCTCTGAAAAGCTAATCATTTGCATATCACAGCATCTTCTTCCTGTCGGTTAAATTTCGCGTCTGTAGCAAGTCATCTTCGTGGTGTAGCAATTTTAATGGCCAGTAGTGTAGATACAAACAGGAAAAACGGAAATTACGACACATGTAGTCACAATTGCTCCATTGTAAGAATTCTAAATAGCTAGGTGTTGCAACAGATCGGAATGTTTCGTTCAAGAACCACGCTAGACAATCAAGCAGATGGTTCGCACCAGCACAAACTCAAAAGCATCAAACGGCGTGAACAATTCAGTGTCCTCCGAACATCAGCTCTCATTTTATGGTTCTCGGCCGCTGTGTCAAGCTAATAGAACGATGTCCACGCGAATCAGGTTGGTACCAATTTTCACGAGTCAAAATGGAGTGTGGCAGCTTAATCAGCTCCAAGTTCTCTCAGGACAATCATCTTGCCAATGGAACTAACACTAATTACATTTTATTAGAACATCAGCAATAACGGCAAAAAAGAAGCAGGAAAACTGACCTATAACGTTCATTCGTTGCAGCTCCGCCTCGTCGCACTACGTTGAAAAACCCAACAAAACAATCTGTGACGAGATACATCTGCAGCAGCCAGGGAAACCAAGGAAATCCGGAGCACAGAAGGTATTCAGTCGATTGAGTCCCAGAGTGTCCCACTGTAAACTTAACATGAGAAGATGGAGCTACACTGGATACGAGCTGTGTCGTTTGTGTGAAGTGCAGTATACCGAATATCCTTTCTGACGTCTGCAAAAGATGTGTATTGTAGGAGGGACGTTTTCTGCGAATGATAGAGCAATTTAAGCTGCTGAACATCGAATGTAATTGGTTTAATTTCTCGTTCCTTTCGTTCACTTTAAAATGTATTCTGCATTTGCTTTTCAAGCTCTTATGAAAGTAACAAACTAAGTTAGATTTAATCTCATTCCTCTCATGGACAAATAGTGAAGAAACAACTGAATTCTGTACGCAAAAGTTGAGCTCAGTGGAATCTCATACTCGTGGAGTCGTATACAATATCATTTCCCGCAGTTAAACTAGTGTGTTATGGCTGGCGGCAAATGCAGCTTACAGCTGCAGTTACTGCTACCATCACAACAACAACAAAGGAACAATATCCTTTTTTAACCAATTGACGGACAAAACTTACTCATTTCACTACGTATACCATTAGATGTTTCGATAGCTCTACACAAAACCGTATCACACCTTACTTTGGAGCAACTGACTACAATACAAAAAATGTTGGCCCTTTAAGCGAGAGGCATGGTATCGTGAGTAGGTGGCTTCGCAAGGGCAATGTCAGCACGACGATTTACGGGCTACCTCTCCGATTTGCAAGGATTTATTTCTGAAACTTTCCATCTTTCATTTCTGGCAACGCTTACATGGAACAAAACAAGTAGCGCTGTGGTCAGGTGAGCCAGCTCTTGGACACAAGGAGCGCAAACGCAGGATGCTGTCTAGTAAAGCAATATGACGTTCAAACAAACGTAAAGACCGATGCATTATGAATGAAATACACACAATACTGGTGTAATATTCTAGAATATTTGTTATTTTCTACACGAAACGGGTTTCCGTTGTTACGTCATCATCAGGTAGAAAAATAAGGATGTGGTGGAGTGAAATTTTGCTCGATCGAAGATTTTAAACTAGTGCACATACAAAGTACCTCCATTCCACAAGATGAAAAATGTTAATGTTAAAATAGGAATAAAACAAGGGAGAGCAGCTGTGATTATATAAAGTAAATTATTTTTATCGCAACGACAGAAATTATAGTAACTGAAATAAAAGAAATGGGGCAAGTCACGAAGAGGGCTATTTTCAGCATTAAGTATTACATCACATCCACAAAAGAAGGAAGATGAACTATCTTGAAATAAGGGAAATTGAAAGTTTATAAACATATGTCAGTCAACCCAAGCTTAGTACTGAATTACCAGACATAGTTGCCTTACCACTTCTAACAGTAGATGCTTGTCATAATCCCTTTCAGGCCATGTTGTAAATACCCCTCTTATTCACATGCCCCATTTCCTCTATTTCAGGTTTTATAACTTCTTTCGATGTGTTAAAAAAAATTTACTTCATATAATCACAGCTGCTTCACTCGCCTGCTTAACATCACCATTAGATCTTATCTGTTTGTAATTTAGCATCTACTAAATATTATTTTGTTTCGCCACATCTTTGGAGTATGTCACCACAGCTTATTGTTCAGTTATTTTCTTCCATGCACAACTGTTGTAATTTGTCCATACTTCATTAGTCAATACGTCACATATTTCATCTTAGTTAAATAACCTTACATCGCATTTACACTGAAATAATCTCGCTTGTTTTATTCCTATTCTAACATTAACATTTTTCATCTTTGGGAAATACTTCGTACGTGCTCTAGTTTAAAATCTTTGATCCAACAAATTTATCTTTGTACCTGATGATGGCGTAACAGCCGAAAACCGACTGGTGTAACAAACAAATATTGTAGAATATTACACCAGTGTTGTGTGTGTTTCATTCACAATGTATAAAATATTCTTCCAAGAAAGAGTCAAAGACCTAGAATTCTGTAAGAGATGTTTCCGTACATCATTCAGTGGGCAATACTACTTTTCTGAACTGACGTCTACAGACAAATGCAACCCACAGCACAACATGTATTGTGACAAATAGGCAAATACCACAAATACATCTAAGAATTAAAGCTACACCACTGCTTTTATACAAGCTCTTGTTTCATACCCCTTCCCTTCCCTCCACACACTCTCTCTCTCTCTCTCTCTCTCTCTCACACACACACACACACACACACACACACACACACACACACACACCACCTTATCGTACTTATATTATTTAGCCCTCTTCGTCTTCAGTTCATTAAAAGTCGACGAGTCAGAGTTGTAATGAAAGACGCACGTGATCTGATGCAATGCTACTACTGTACTTAACACTGTGACCCCACGCCAATCCAGCCGCCACAGTCGTGACTTACACCTGACTCGTCCAAACTTTCTTCTGTGTGCTATGATATTACAGCTGTTTGTGGAGTTTTTGAGATGGCGATTGGGAACAAGGCAATAATTTGCATAAACGAGTGTGGGAAACTGCCGGTAAACCACGTCGCGCTGGCAGCAGTTATTCGGTGCGGGCTGCCCAGATCCCGGACATGGCTCATTTGCCGCTCTGGGAGCCTGTCTGCGCTTTAATGGAAATAAGCAGCTCCGCGTCACGGAGGAAACAATCAAAGGTAAATGCATCTGTTAGCCCTACGTCACAATTATGTATCGACAATGTAGCATACAGATGAAAATAATAGTTGTTAACCATTGCCAGGGGATAGGGACTGTTCAGTATGCAGTGGAACAAACAACTGCGAAAGAAATAGGTTTCTAGCGGTAAAGTCAGAGTGAGAACACAATGCTGAAAGACAGACCAAACATAAGGCAGTACCTGTCAAATAGTATCCAAAGGAAAGAAACCACCATGTTGGTGGAAATGCATTATCAAAGACAGTATGAGCATATAGATGTAAAATCTGTATTAAGACAGGTATGACTGACGATCTTTGACCCATTAAGGAGATTAAGCATTACGGAAGAAGAGGAGGAATGTGCAATGATGAATGTGTAGTAGTAGTAGTAGTAGAAGAAGAAGAAGCAGAAGCAGAGGAGGAGGAGTGAATGTGATGGTTATGCTATTACCACTGCCGGAAACACCGAATAGTTTCGCCTGGAATTGAATTCCATTAACAGAAACGTGGCTACGTGTTTCAAGAAAACTGCTGTCGCTTCGGCGTAAAACATACGTAAACCGGTGTGGATGGGATGAAACCCATATCTATCAGCTGCTGATACCAAAATTTCTGGGCCAATTCCAATTGCTGACAAGGGAACCTCCCCATCGCACCCCCTCAGATGTAGTTGTAAGTTGGCACAGTGGATAGGCCTTGAAAAACTGAACACAGATCAATCGAGAAAACAGGAAGTAGTTGTGTGGAACTATGAAAAAAATAAGCAAATATACAAACTGAGTAGTCCATGCTCAAGATAGGTAACATCAAGGATAATGTGAGCTCAGGAGCGCCGTGGTCCCGTGGTTAGCGTGAGCAGCTGCGGAACGAGAGGTCCTTGGTTCAAGTCTATCATCGCGTGAAAAGTTTATTTTATTTTATTTTATTTATGAATATCACATCCACAACAAAACCTAAATCGAGCAAGGTAGAAGAATCTTTTTACCCATTCGCCAAGTGTACAAGTTAGGTGGGTCGACAACATATTCCTGTCATGTGACGCACATGCCGTCACCAATGGCGTATAGAATATATCAGACGTGTTTTCCTGTCGAGGAATCGGTTGACCTATTACCTTGCGATCAAATGTTTTCGGCTCCCATTGGAGAGGCACGTCCTTTCGTCGACTAATAGCACGGTTTTGCGGTGCAGTCGCAAAACACATACACTAAACTTATTACAGTGAACAGAGACGTCAATGAACGAACGGACAGATCATAACTTTGCGAAAATAAAGAAAGTAATCTTTTTACTCGAGGGAAGACTTGAACCAAGGACCTCTCGTTCCGCAGCTGCTCACGCTAACCACGGGACCACGGCGCTCCTGAGCTCACATTGTCCATGATGTTGCTTATGTGGCCCATGGACTACTCAGTTTGTATATTTTGCTTATCTTTTTCATAGTTCCACACAACTTATTCCTGTTTTCTCGACTGATCTGTGTTCAGTTTTTCAAGGCCCATCCACTGTGCCAACTTATAACTAAATCCGAGGGGGGTGCGATGGGGAGGTTCCCTTGTGAGTACAGTTTTGGAATCTTTTTCTCGAAGACAGTGACGCATATCGGCATAGTGTGTATTCCTCAGCGTTAGCAGGACAAAACCTAAGAACTAACCGGCGTACATTGCCTTGCGCTCGGCGCAAGAATTAATTAGAAATTTAATCACGTTATTAACTAGTACCTAAAGGAATTGCATTCTGTTTATGTCCACCCCGGTTCTCCAGAACCTGGGAATGTGTCGTCAAATCTTAGATAGCGCTCAGCCATAGATCAGCTTCTTGTCGACAGCAAATTACAGCCTAATCTTCTGTCAGAAATCGGCGATGAGGAAGGCAGCACAGCTGGTTCATAAGAGCGCTCGACATACTTAGTCTTCAAATGGTTATGCGGCCAATATTAAACTTGCATCTAAGAACATGGGTTGATATACACTGAAAAGCCAAAGAAAAAATGCCGCAACGCGGTGTGGCATGGACTCTACTAATATCTGAAGTAGAGGTGGAGGGAATTAACACCACGAATCCTGCAGGGATGTCTATAAATCCGTATGAGTACAAGGGGGTGGAGGCCTCTTCTGAACAGCACGTTGCAACGCAACCCAGATTTGCTTAATATGTTCACATCTAGGGAGTCTGGTGATCAGTGGAAGTGTTTAAACCCAGAAGAGTGTTCCTGGAGCCACTGTGTAGCAATTCTGGAAGTTTGAGGTGTCGCATTGTCCTGCTGGAATTGCCAATGTCCGTCGGAAAGCACAATTGACATGAATGGATGCAGGTGATCAGACAAGATGCTTTCGTGCATGTCACTTGTCAGAGTCGTATCTAGACGTATCAGGGGTCCCACATCACTCCAACTGCACATCCCCCACACCATTACAGAGCCTCCACTCGCTTGAACAGTCCTCTGGTGGCAAGCAGGGTCCATGGATTCATGAGGTTGTCTTCATACCCGTACACGGCCATCCGCTCTATACAATTTTAAACGATACTCGTCAGACCAGGTGACACGTTTCAAGTCATCAACAGTCCAATGTCGTTGTTGATGGACCCAGGCGAGGCGTAAAGCTTTGTGTCGTACAGTCATCAAGGGTACACAAGTGGGCCTTCGGCTCCAATAGCCCATATCGATGATGTTTCGTTGAATGGTTCAAACGCCAACACTTGCTGCTGGCCCAGCACTGAAATCTGCATCAATGTGCGGAAGGGTTGCACTTCTGTCACGTTGAACGATTCTCTTCCGTCGTCGTCGGTCCCGTTCTTGCTGGATCTTTTTCCGGCCGCATCGATGTCGGAGATTTGATGTTTTACCGGATTCCTGATATTCGCGGTACACTCGTGAAATGGTCGTACGGAAAGAGCCTCACTTCATTGCTACCACGGAGATGTTGTGTCTCACCGCTCGCTCGTGCGCCGGTTATAACACCACGTTCAAACTCAGCTGCCTTTGTAGCAGCAGTAACAGATTTAACAACTACGCCAGACTTTGGTGTTTCAATGTATAAGAAGCAAATTGAAATAACTATGTTTACGAACAAATAGCTCCACACAAATTATTTCAATGGTGCAAGAGGAATAGACGTCGTAATTTAATTACTTTGGTAAAAGTAAAACTGCAAATATTTCTGTGAACTCTAAGCGGGCATTCTTCGTATTTTATCGGCATATTAGCTGGCATTCTTCTTTTTTATTGGTAAGTAGATCATACAACATATTGTACAACCACACAGAGTGTACAAGATGTCTTATATTTGGTGTGCGTAATGTTTCTGTATATGCATAGATGCCATACTATCCATATTCTTTAATAAGGCGCAGCACCGAAGAGGCCAATGTGCTCTGGGAGGAAATGGGAATGGATTCGTTAAAATGAGATTACTGCTGCCCGAGTCGAGTCACGTTTAAGCGTGGTAAGTCATTCTTATTTATTTTTTTCTGCTTAAATTTACACATGAGCGCAAAGTCAAGCTCCACTGTTCTACGTCTACATCGATACACCGCAGGACTCAATGTGTGTGGTAAGAGGTATTTCTGATACCACTATCACTTCACCCCCTTCTCTGTTCCTTCTGTTCTGTGTGAGGAAGAACGAGAGCTCGAATTTCTTTGGTCATTCCGCAAGACGTATTTGAGAGGAAGAAACACGCGGCCCATGTCGTTTTGGAATTTTAACACTTAAACTTCTCCGTGGTGCAGAACGCCTCTCTTGTAGCTGGAGTTTGTAGAGCATCTCCGTAACGCTCTCGCGCCTACCGAGTGAACCCGTGACTAAATATGCCGTTATTTGTACTCTCTCTCTCTCTCTCTCTCTCTCTCTCTCCCCAATTAATCCGATCTGGTAACGACCACAGACTGATCAGTATTAGTAATCGGGCAGATCAGTGTTTTGTAAGCCACTTCTTTCCTGGATGAATCATTTCCTGAAGCTCCCTCCAATATATCTCAGCTTGGCATCTCTTTCTTCCTAGAATTATTTCTAAGGGGTCGTTCCACGTTAGGTAACTCCGGATGGTTAGTCCTTGGTATTTCAGAGCTGTCTCTGATTTATTATCATTCGCTCCGTACCTCCATGAGATCCAAGCCTTGTTGACACGGCGCTCGGGTTGATGCCGTGTTACCTGACTTCAGGAAGGCATCTGCAACAATCCCGGAGCTGCAGTTTACTGAAAAAAATAGGAGCTTGTTAAGTAACGGACCAGGTTTACGACTCGATTCAAGACTTGCTTACACGTCCCTCTTACCTGAACAAAATCGACAGATTTAAAGGTAATTTCGGAGTATACCAAGGATGTGTGATAGGGCCGCTACTGTTTACAGCATATATACGAGTAAATGATCCAGTACAGAAAGCGTTGGAATCTCTCTATTACTGTTCGCAGGTTATACGGTTATCCATAACAAAGTAGCAATGCCAGAGGACAGTATCGCTTTGCAGAATGGCCTGTAGTGGATTGATGAATGGAGCTGGGTAACACAGCTGACTGAGCGCAAATAAATTTAACATATTGCGCATAAATAGGAAAAGAAATCCACGACTCTACACCTACAACACTGATGACTAATTGCTGAAAATAATACCTACCGTAAAATATCTAGGAGTAAGCGAAAGAGCCTGACAACATTCCACCCACAGCAATAAGCCATCCTCTGCATTTCCCTTCGGATTGCAACCTTCGTGTAGATAACATTATCGTCAGTCAATTGCTCCACATTGCTCCTGACGTTATCCACTAGAGCATTAAGAAACAGCTAACACCCTCGGGATACGCGTGAAAATAATTTCATGTCTGTTAATTCCGTCACGTCAACAATAACTTGTCTTCTAACTTCTGGGAAGTTTTGAATCCTGATAGAAATCTATACTCTGTTCCTCTTTTTCACACGTCACTGCCGAACGTTGGCGGGATATAGAATGGTTCGTCATAGAAGAGGAGAAAATGCTGCGCCTGGTTGGCTTTGCGGATTCTGTTGATGATAGGCTCGTTAACAACGAATCAAGTGTCACTTTCAGAACTGAAATGTATTTCTCTGTTTCGGATAAGGAAGGAACTAAGAGATTACCAGTCGGTGTCACTTTCAGAACTGAAATGTATTTCTCTGTTTCGGATAAGGAAGGAGCTAACAGATTAACAGTCGACTGAATGTAAGTAATACGTTCAGTGGCTTCAATATTCAACTATAAGGTGAAATCCTTCAATACTATCTTACGTTACACACAGCTTATGCAGCAAAATTATCCTGTGGTTAAGTCAGGAATTTTCATCATTCTTGTTTTTAATTAGAATAGTACGTTAGCTAAAAACGATAACGTGTTGCGGTTTTCGTCTAGTCGTCTAAGGAGCGTATCGTGGGACATTTGCAATGTATTATTTCATTCTGCTTAAAAACTAAATGACATTCGAAGCTGTATTACACCTCTGCTCGTCTCTTTTTACGTGTGAACTTCAGCTGGCCACGCCACTTTTAGGCTAGCTGTACCAGCTGAACGGCTAGTGCTGTCCAAGTTACGTGCGCCGGTAAAGCTGTTGTCCCGTATTATTGCTAAGTCGATGTGCAAGTAAAGCAGAGCGCAAAACGTACCTGTATTATCGTAGCTGACAGTACTCGAGAACCGAGCGAGGTGGCGCAGTGGTTAGCACACTGAACTCGCATTCGGGAGGTCGACGGTTCAATCCCGCGCCCGGCCATCCTGATTTAGGTTTTCCGTGATTTCCCTAAATCGCTCCAGGCAAATGCCGGGATGGTTCCTGTGAAAGGGCACGGCCGACTTCCTTCCCCGTCCTTCCCTAATTCGATGAGACCGATGACCTCGATGTTTGGTCTCTTCCTCCAAACAACCAACCCCAGTACTCGAGACGGCTTGGCTGCAGTACCACGTGAAACGGAAATCAAGTGAGGCTCCAGCAAACGCGGAAGAATACATAATGCAATGTTTACATCGGGTTTATTCTTATGGTGAACGGATTATAGTAAGCAGCGTCTATAGGCTGCGCTATTTTAGTATTTCCTCTCTATTCTGCAAACTCAATCAAATCCAACTCGTACAACTTCCAAATGGATTTCCAATACTTATCTGCCTGCTATATAAATACGAGTAAGCGCACTTCGCCCATTGGAAAAATGACAATGTCTTCGAAAGACATGATTTCATAGCTCGTATATTTAATTATATTTTATTGCGTGAATACGCCTTAGAAAGTTAAATAGGGCGTTGGGAGGCTTCTGCGTCCACAAGAGCGATAGTTAAACTGAAATAATTTCATACTGCAATAACTCGACCGAAAATAAACATACTAATATCATCATGGTTTAGCCGGCCGGAGTAGCCGAGCGGTTCTAGGCGCTACAGTCGAGCCGCGCGACCGCTACGGTCGCAGGTTCGAGTCCTGCCTCGGGCATGGATGTGTATGATGTCCTTATGTTAGTTAGGTTTGAGTAGTTCTAAGTTCTAGGGGACTGATGACCTCAGAAGCTAAGTCCCATAGTGCTCAGAGCCATTTTTGAACAATCATGGTTTAGTTTTTAAGAATAGAGATGTAGTTCATACCAATACCACTCCGACATTCGTGTTAACTGGACGTTTCGAATTGTACACGCAGAAATTGAACCCAAGATTTTGGACGACACGAATGTGCCTGGTATGCGTTAAACGAGATCAGGAACCAATTATACGACCCAAGTGTTGTTTTGCACATGAGTTTGTAAGTTACAGCTCATCCTGAACACCAATTGTGTAATGCAGAGACTAAATAAATCATACGAGACTGTCCGTATGGAACAGTTATGGAAGAATAGAGCACAAAATTCTAAAGTGAACTAGCTAAAAAACTCGATGCCTCATCCGTGAGTAATACGCAGTACTGGCGGGAATAGAGGCAACGTAAGAGTGCTTGGACAAACCAGGCAGCACCTTGCGGGCCCGAGTCTAATATGGACGTGAAGGTTGTCGTTGACGAGCTGCAGAGCACAATGGCGCTCCACCCACACCCAGCGGATCCACTCGGCATTCGCAATATGACGGCGGTACTGGGACCAACAAATTACTTGCAAAATATTTTATTCAATTTCAGCGCAATAAATACGATTGGCATAATATTTGTCACGGAAACGTCAGAGTTCAATAGTGCTTCTACTTTTTTCTTTTCAACTGTAAAAGTATCTTGCCACCCATTGTTGTTGTTGTTGTTGTTGTTGTGGTCATCAGTCCTGAGACTGGTTTGATGCAGCTCTCCATGTTACTCTATCCTGTGCAAGCTTCTTCATCTCCCAGTACCTACTGCTACCTACATCCTTCTGAATCTGCTTAGTGTATTGATCTCTTGGTCTCCCTCTACGATTTTTACCCTCCACGCTGCCCTCCAATGCTAAATTTGTGATCCCTCAATGCCTCAAAACATGTCCTACCAACCGATCCCTTCCTCTAGTCAAGTTGTGCCACAAACTTCTCTTCTCCCCAATCCTATTCAATACCTCCTCATTAGTTACGTGATCTACCCACCTTATCTTCAGCATTCTTCTGTAGCACCACATTTCGAAAGCTTCTATTCTCTTCTTGTCCAAACTGGTTATCGTCCATGTTTCACTTCCATACATGGCTACACTCCATACAAATACTTTCAGAAACGACTTCCTCACACTTAAATCTATACTCGATGTTAACAAATTTCTCTTCTTCAGAAACGCTTTCCTTGCCATTGCCATTCTACATTTTATATCCTCTCTGCTTCGACCATCATCAGTTATTTTACTCCCCAAATAGCAAAACTCCTTTACTACTTTAAGTGTCTCATATCCTAATCTAATTCCCTCAGCATCACCCGACTTAATTCGAATACACTCCATTATCCTCGTTTCGCTTTTGTTGATGTTCATCTTATATACTTCTTTCAAAACACTGTCCATTCCGTTCAACTGCTCTTCCAAGTCCTTTGCTGTCTCTGACAGAATATCAATGTCATCGGCGAACCTCAACGTTTTTATTTCTTCTCCATGAACTTTAATACCTACTCCGAATTTTTCTTTTGTTTCCTTTACTGCTTGTTCAATATACACATTGAACAACATCGGGGACAGGCTACAACCCTGCCTCACTTCCTTCCCAACCACTGCTTCCCTTTCATGTCCTTTGACTCTTATAACTGCCATCTGCTTTCTGTACAAACTGTAAATAGCCTTTCGCTCCCTGTATTTTACATCTGCCACCTTTAGAATTTGAAAGAGAGTATTCCAGTCAACATTGTCAAAAGCTTTCTCTAAGTCTACAAATGCTAGAAATGTAGTTTTGCCATTCCTTAATCTATTTTCTAAGATAAGTCGTAAGGTTAATATTGCCTCACGTTTTCCAACATTTCTACGGAATCCAAACTGATCTTCCCCGAGGTCGGCTTCTACCAGTTTTTCCATTCGTCGGTCAAGAATTCGCGTTAGTAATTTGCAGCTGTGACTTATTAAACTGATAGTTCGGTAATTTTCACATCTGTCAACACCTGCTTTCTTTGGGATTGGAATTATTATATTCTTCTTGAAGTCTGAGGGTAGTTCGCCTGTCTCACACATCTTGCTCACCAGATGGTAGAGTTTTGTCAGGACTGGCTCTCCCAAGGCCATCAGTAGTTCCAATGGAATGTTGTCTACTCCCGGGGCCTTGTTTCGACTCAGGTCTTTCAGTGCTCTGTCAAACTCTTCACGCAGTATCATATCTCCCATTTCATCTTCATCTACATCCTCTTCCATTTCCATAATATTGTCCTCAAGTACATCACCCCTGTATAGACCCTCTATATACTCCTTCCACCTTTCTGCTTTCCCTTCTTTGATTAGAACTGGGTTTCCATCTGAGCTCTTGATATTCATACAAGTGACTCTCTTTTCTCCAAAGGTCTCTCTAATTTTCCTGTAGGCAGTATCTATCTTACCCCTAGTGAGACAAGCCTCCACATCCTTACATTTGTCCTCTAGCCATCCCTGCTTAGCCATTTTGCACTTCCTGTTGATCTCAGTTTTGAGACGTTCGTATTCCTTTTTGCCTGCTTCATTTACTGCATTTTAATATTTTATCCTTTCATCAATTAAATTCTATATTTCTTCTGTTACCCAAGGATTTCTACTAGCCCTCGTCTTTTTACCTACTTGATCCTCTGCTGCCTTCACTACTTCATCCCTCAGAGCTACCCATTCTTCTTCTACTGAATTTCTTTCCCCCATTCCTGTCAATTGTTCCCTTATGCTCTCCCTGAAACTTTGTACAACCTCTGGTTTAGTCAGTTTATCCAGGTCCCATCTCTTTAAATTCCCACCTTTTTGCAGTTTCTTCAGTTTTAATCTACAGTTCATAACCAATAGATTGTGGTCAGAGTCCACATCTGCCCCTGGAAGTGTCTTACAATTTAAAACCTGGTTCCTAAATCTCTGCCTTACCATTATATAATCTATCTGATACCTTCTAGTATCTCCAGGATTCTTCCATATATACAACCTTCTTTTATGATTCTTGAACCAAGTGTTAGCTATGATTAAGTTATGCTCTGTGCAAAATTCTACCAGACGGCTTCCTCTTTCATTTCTCTCCTCCAATCCATATTCACCCACTATGTTTCCTTCTCTCCCTTTTCCTACTCTCGAGTTCCAGTCACCCATGACTATTAAATTTTCGTCTCCCTTCACTACCTGAATAATTTCTTTTATCTCATCATACATTTCATCAATTTCTTCATCATCTGCAGAGCTAGTTGGTATATAGACTTGTACTACTGTCGTAGGCGTGGGCTTTGTGTCTATCTTGGCCACAATAATGCGTTCACTATGCTGTTGGTAGTAGCTTACCCGTACTTCTATTTTATTATTCATTATTAAACCTACTCCTGCATTACCCGTATCTGATTTTGTATTTATAACCCTGTATTCACCTGACCAAAAGTCTTGTTCCTCCTGCCACCGAACTTCAGTAATTCCCACTATATCTAACTGCAACCTATCCATTTCCCTTTGTAAATTTTCTAACCTACCTGACCGATTAAGGGATCTGACATTCCACGCTCCGATCCGTAGAACGCCAGTTTTCTTTCTCCTGATAACGACGTCCTCTTGAGTAGTCCCCGCCCGGAGATCCGAATGGGGGACTATTTTACCTCCGGAATATGTTACCCAAGAGGACGCCATCATCATTTAACCATACAGTAAAGCTGCACGCCCTCGGGAAAAATTACGGCTGTAGTTTCCCCTTGCTTTAAGCGGTTCGCAGTACCAGCACAGTAAGGCCGTTTTGGTTAGTGTTAAAAGGCTAGATCAGTCAATCATCCAGACTGTTTCCCCTGCAACTACTGAAAAAGCTGCTGCCCTCTTCAGGAACCACACGTTTATCTGGCCTCTCAACAGATACCCTTCCGTTGTGGTTGCACCTACGGTACGGCCATCTGTATCGCTGAGGCACGCAAGCCTCCCCACCAACGGCAAGTTCCATGGTTCATGGGGGGGGAGGGGGGGTGGATCACCACATACATATCGCGAAATGACCACGACGAGAAAATTCGAGAAACTGGAGCTTGCTGACAGTTTTTCTGACGCGCCATTGTCGAATGGCGGGAGGGGCGGGGGGGGGGGGGGGGAGGAGGAGGAGGAAGAAATCAAGTTAGTGGTACCGTAAGTACCCTCTGATTGCGCAGTATTTATGTACATGCTGAAATGCTAAGTTGCAATGGATTCCGAGTCCACATTAAGCAGCAAGTCCCGTTATAACAGGCTGGGTAAATCGATTAAAAGTCAAGAGAAAGTAAGGCTTTTCCACCTTCAACAGAACGTTGCCACAGGTGTTCAAACCAATCTTGATGTTGAGTAATAGCTCTACCTTACATCGAGTACTGCGTCCAATAGATTTCATAAAGCTAATATATTTTCCGAGTGACCAGCCATGTGTGTAGCAGCCACTGTCCTTAGCAGGAGGAACTCTCTGCAGTAGGCACGTCGATATATGTACTGCGGATCAATGGTGCGACTGTTCTCTGTTCACAAGAGTCCCGATTCAGTTCGCAAAGTGACAGCTGTTGGGTTTTTATTTGGCGAGACGCCAAAACTCTGTAAGACATCCGGGTATGGGATGCCTTTAGACAAGGAACTATCTGTGTGTGTGTGTGTGTGTGTGTGTGTGTGTGTGTGTGTGTTGATATCTTTGCAAGTCCATGTATTTCCATGTTGAACGGTGACTGCGGTGATTTACTCGTACAGTGACGACATTCTCGTAATTTATGGGGGTACCTACGCCACGCTACGGGTGATCAATTCCATATTGCAACACTGATTGGCTACACACGAGCAGTCTAGTCTAATCTGTATTTTAAACGGCTAAAACAGCTGCAGTCGCAGGTTGCCTAACTAACGGCATTCAGGGACAGTAAAAATTTGATTTCAGTATTTCATTTACGAGGGCTGCTAGGAAAGTAAGGTCCAATCGATCACGAAGTGGAATAGTGGAAACCACAGGGAAAATCCAATGAAGCTTTGCGTAGATGTGTCGGACAGTGTTTCTAGCATGTCCGTCGATCGCATCATATCGTTTCTTTTTTTTTTCAGTTCAGAACACACAATGGCCACGTAAAGAAGCCTATCTAGAAAATTGTGTCTCCCGGTAAGTACGGGCGCCTGTGAGAGATTTCGCCTGATTTCGTGCAGCGCAAACAACGTAATTGTCATGCATTCCTTTCTTCATGACAATAAAATTCTCGGCCACACACTACAGCGGCAATGAGGACGCTACTACAGTGTTTTCGATGGGAAGTGTTCAATCACTCTGATGTTCATCTCTGCTCACATGAACCGCTGGGTACGGAGACATGTTGGCACGGACAACAAGCTGCAGATCAGTGTAGTAAATTGGCAAAAGCACAAGGCGGCTGCATTCTATGACGAGAATATTGGAAAGTTGGTACAACGCCACGCCAAATGTCCGAGTCGGAGCGGCGACTGCGTACAGAAGTAGCTGGGAAGTGTAACTAACTGCTCAAAAAAATTACTGACCGAATTTTTAAATTTATAACACTGTTATAATCTGCGCTCTGAGATATAATTTTACGTCAAAGGTTTAACGCGGTAAAGCAAGTACTGCAGTTAGAAACTGTGTACACACATCTTCAGTCAACATAACACATGGCGCGCAAATTATCCTAACTGTATTCAACCAGTATTTCAGAATGCGAGCAGTTAACGACTTTCAAAAAATTTCACACATATTTGAAACATTTTCGAAACGTTTCCTCATTAACAATCCCAACAAAATAATGTAAGGAAAAAGTTTATATCTTATTACATATTTATTTTTCATGCAGTAAAACTTCAGCATTAGGCACGACGATTTGTCACTTCTTTGCCACTACCTCTTTTCGCAACGTATTTTGCAGACTATATCACATACACCACTGAATATACCTGTGCAAACATACAGTTAAGGAGATACGACATTTTATACACGGGAGTTCGCGCCTTTAAAGAATCGGGACGGGAAGGGGATGGGGAGAGAGGTTGTTGGTGAATATCTAAATCAGCAAGAATTTAGCTCTCTTGCTAACCATTCCGGTACACTGACCGGAATCCGACTGAGTTTGGCTCAAATGGTTCAAATGGCTCTGAGCACTATGCGACTTAACTTCTGAGGTCATCAGTCGCCTAGAACTTAGAACTAATTAAACCTAACTAACCTAAGGACATCACACACATCCACGCCCGAGGCAGGATTCGAACCTGCGACCGTAGTGGTCGCTCGGTTCCAGACTGTAGCGCCTAGAACCGCACGGCCACTCCGGCCGGCCGACTGAGTTTCACGCTATCGAGAAGTGTATTGCTGCTCTCTGTTTTCCACCCTGTATCTTTTCCTTGGCGAGAGCAGTAGCCAGACACAGTAACCATCAACAGTTGTACGTGTTGAATTCCTATTCGGGGGAATTTTAAGCCGCTGTGATGTTACTTGTACTGCACCAAACTTATACATCCACTTTGGATTCTGAAAGATTGGCTGCGAGGGAAAATGAATTCTCTGTCTGGAAATATGCTTCCGCGCTGTGTTTGTATCCTATACATCTTTCCAACGCTGAGGGCCGGCCGCAGTGGCCGAGCGGTTATAGACGCTACGGTCGCAGGTTCGAATCCTGCCTCGGGCATAGACGTGTGTGATGTCCTTAGGTTAGTCAGGTTCAAGTAGTTCTAAATTCTCTCGGGGACTGATGACCTCAGAAGTTAAGTCCCACAGTCCTCAGAGCCATTTGAAGAGCCAACGCTGAGGGCGTGAACTATCTTTTCTAACGTCGAGTGATTCTACTTTATCCAATGAATCTATATGATTCCTTATGTCTTCCAAATGTCACCTGATGTTTCTTGATGTTTACTGTGTTTGCCACCCCTTTTCCCTCACTTACTACAAGTTCTGGACTAGTTTTCCATAAAATTGTTTTTATGCACTGTTCGGTAAAACGGAATGTAAGCAAAAACATTTTCGCACATCTGTTACTTGATTTCCAAGAATAAATGTATACTGTAAAGTGCAAGTACGCTTGAACATAATACCATCTTCCAATCTTTACACAATCTTTTCCCTGGAATTTTCGTGATCAGCTTGCTCAGATAATCACGTTTCCTGTATTTACTTTCTAAACCGTAAAATGTCTCCAACAATCTCTATCTCTACACTTACGCCTTGCGGTTATCTTTAACCCATTCTCTGTTCTTGCACTTTTCCGCTTGTATTAATGTATGCTTTTCCTTTCAGACAAGCTTCCTCTTTACTGTTTACACTCCATTTCCACTATTCACTTTTGCGTTTGCGAACTGTCCCTGTAATCCGTTCGAGCACGTCTATTTCAAGAATCCAAAAGGTTAGTTCGAATGTAGCAGGCTTATTATACTTCTATATCACTCTGCCTGTGCTTTCATTTACAACTATTTCGGCTGTTTCATCAGAATTGTCTGCTGACTGTCCACAAACACCAGTATTTATCCCACCTTAATTTTCAATTATGAGACCATGGACCAGCATGTGGACTAATTATAATAATATTTTAGCCCAATCTGTGCAATAGTGCTTAGCCTGCAACCGTATTACTACCTTCTTTTTGTTGTTTCTTTGCTCTTTATGCAAACGATTGCTCTTACATAACATATCATGTCATGTGTTTTCTAATGAAAAATCCTGTTAGTCCTGTCTTGCTTTCTCTAACACCATTTGTAACACTAATCTGGAACGGCTTATTTTATGTTGTCAGCCAAAAGCAAACTGTAACCTAGGTTACGCTATACACAATACAATACAGTGTACTTCAACCTGATTCACTGATTGTTACTGAAATACCTATAATGTGATCATTCAAATACAGTAAATATACTTACGGTACTGACAGCTGTTTGATATTACGACAATAAACACAACACAAAATAGATAAAAAGCTCCGAACACGACCTTCTGCTTCAATATATACCTTTTTCCGCGCATTACAACGAAAAATGAATGCAGAGATACCAATGTGAATGTCCGTAATATACAAACCTGTTTTTTCTGTTCGGTGAGACAAAATCGTACACGCAGTGACGATAAAAGGCCGGCCAGGCAAGATGCCAAAGATATGAGTAAATCGTTCAAATGGCTCTGAGCACTATGGGACTTAACATCTGAGGTCATCAGTCCCATAGCGGTTGCGCGGTTCCAGACTGGCACGGCTAGAACCGCTCGGCCACACCGGCCGGGAGATCCGAGTAAAAAAGGATCGTAACAGTAGTTGTGATCGTATTACACTGACAATATACGGAGTATGTAGTTACGATGTTCGAACATCTTTCTATAACGGATTAGTAAGCGACCAGTTACGATTTTATCTGACCGACAAAACAGTAGCTTGGACATACGGTGGCATTGTACCTTCGGTTACTCCCAAAGCGTAATTATGATAGTACGTCTATGAACCGTCAAATTATTCATTCAATATTTTGAGTGAAACCAGTCTGTGGGAACAACCGAATGAAAACAAATCGTCCAGCTGGTCGGACTACTCACTCATTCTTTTAACTGGAACTAGTATGTAGGAGCAGCGGAATAAAACGATCGAGAAGTCGGTTTGCAGTTTAACGTGTCGGTTTATTTTTTCAGGTGAAAGTAGTCTGCAGGAGCAACTGAATGAAAACACTGAACACACTTGCAGCTTTGCATACTGACTGAATTATCCATTCTTTCTTTTCGGGCGAAAAACATATTAAAAAGTTTATTTAAATAGTTGTTTTTGCTTTCTGTCTTGCGTGTGTGAAGTTTTTCCATTGATTTCAAACATTCTGATGCGATTATAGCAGATACGCCGTAAATTTCAGGTTTATTTCAGTTTCTCTTCAACTGAGTCAACCAATATGTTGCTTCCTCCTATGTATATATCATTAAAAGACCCTGAGTGTAAAAATTAGAGGCAATCGAGCTCACTCGGAAGCTTAGCAGCAATCGTCCTTAACTGCGAAACATTCGGGACTGGAACAGGAAAATGTGAAATAGCAGTGCTACAAGCCAGGTAAGAAAGCGAGTTAATATTAAATTGTCATTTAGTTCTAAGTTGGAAGTTTCATGTCTTTACATTATCGGGAACTTAGTTTAAAACCTATTGCAAAATCTGTACCGAACGGACCGATCGAAAAAAACAAAGTACCCTCCGCCACACACCAGAATCTAAAGCAAGTTAATATTGCAGTGTCATCCATTTCTGAGCTATGTTGAAAGCTTCAGGTCTCTAGCTTACCTATAAGTTGTTTAAAATCAACTGGAAAATTTTTACCGAATAAATGAAAACCGACCTAATAAAAAAGGTGATAAAATGTGATGGTCAATTTATGTATATACGTACATTAATTTACAGTGCAGCACCAGATACTCAACTTTTGAATCCAACGCCACAAGTACGAAAATTCGTAATGAGTAAGTAAATGCACACATTTTCAAAATATTTTAAGAAATACGTTTTTTTCACATGTCTTGAAATAAAATACTTTGTCTCTAAAAAAGTTTTCAATCACAATCATGGTTCATCTACAAACGAAAATGTTGAAAAACTGTATTTATTTATTTTATTTAATCACTCAAACCCGGAGAATGAGTGAAAACACATATAACGGCCGGAACCGACAAATTTGTCAGTCGCAACCGACGAAGACTTGTTTCAGTCAATTGTCTCGCACTGAGTGAAACCGTTGAAGCCCGGTGAGTGAAAACTTTCATACAGCTTATATGGACGTAGAGACCAATTGCATTCGACAAAACGAAAAAAACAATCGACTAACCAGTCAGTTGTTAAAAAAACAATCGGTTGTACCATCACTACTCTTCGGTTAATTCTGAACAACCCCCCACCCAGTTCAGATTCCTCAACAACGTATTAGGAAAAACGCATTCTCTTCGGTACGCTCAAGCTGTTCAAAACAGGACGTAAATACTGAAGCAATGCACTAACAGGGAACTATACAGAAAGAGGAGAGATACCGCAATGTTGCAAGCGATCTGGCGCAACACACGAGGAAAACGAAATACGACAATGTTAATCGAGCTACTTTGGCGCACACAGCTCGTTGGGGATGATACAACAGATGGTACCTGACCGTAGCCTGTCCCTGGAACGAAATCCCATTTTTGAGAAGGGGCGGACCCTATTCACTGAGTTGAGTAAAGCCACGGGATGGCGATACGTACATATACAAATGGTGGTAGTATCACATACACGAAGTATAAAAGGACAAGGCGTTGGCGGAGCTGTCATTTGAACTCAGGTGGTCCATGTGAAGAGGTTTCTGACGTGGTATGGCCGCACGACGGGTAGTTACAGACTTTAACCGCGGAATGGAAGTTGGAGCTAGACGCACGACACATTCCATATCGGAAACCGGTGGGAAATTCAGCATTCCGAGAGTCACGGTGTCAAGAGTGTGCCGAGAATACCATATTTCAGGCATTACCTCTCACCACGGACAACGCAGTGGCCGATGGCCTACACATAACGACCGAGAACAGCGGCGTTTGCGCAGTGTTGTCAGTACTGACTGACACGCAATATTGCGTGATATAACCGCAGAAATCAATGTGGGACGAACGTATCTGTTAGGGTAGTGCGGAAAAATTTGGCCTTAAACGGCTATGGCAACAGATGACCGACAAGAGTGCCTTTGCTATCAGCGTGACATCACCAGCAGCGTTCTCCCGGGCTCGTGGCCACATCGGTTGCACCCAAGACGACTGCAAAACAGTAGCCTGGTCAGATGAGTCGCGATGTCACTTGGTAATAGCTTATGCTACGGTTCGAGTGTGTTGCAGACCCCACGAAGCCACGGACCCAAGTTGTCAACAAGGCACTGTGCGAGCTGGTGGCGGCTCCATAATGGCGTGCGCTGCGTTTACATGGAGTGGACTGGGTCCTCTGCTCAAAATGAACCGATCATTGACTGGAAATCGTTCTGTTCGGCTACTTGGAGACCATTTGCAGTCATTCATGGACTTCATGTTCTGGAACAACGACGGCAATTTCATGGATGGCAATGTGCCATGTCACTGGACCACAGTTGTTCCCGATTGGTTTGAAGAACATTCTGGACAATGCGAGCGAATGATTCGGCCACTAAGATCGCCCGACACGGATCCCATGGAACATTTATGGAACGAAATCCTGAACCGACAACACTTCCGCAGTTGTGGGTGGCTATGGAGGCAGCATGGCTCAATATTTCTGCAGGGGACTTCCAACGGCTTGAGTCAATTCCATGTCGAGTTTGCTCGGTTCTTTTCGATAACGAAGAGATTTGTCAGCTGTGGAGATTGTGCCGGCCGGTGTGGCCGAGCGGTTCTAGGCACTTCAGTCTGGAACCGCGCGACCGCTACGGTCGCAGGTCCGAATCCTGCCTCGGGCATGGATGTGTGTGATGTCCTTAGGTTAGTTAGATTTAAGTAGTTCTACGTTCTAGGGGACTGATGACCTCAGATGTTAACTCCCATAGTGCTCAGAGCCATTTGAACCATTTGTGGAGATTGTAAGAAATGTCTTTCGGAATTACAGTAACATAAAGGAAAATCTAGTCATCTGAGGCCACAGCTACAGAGACCATCAAGATAGAAATTCAAAAATAAATGTAATTCAAACCACGTAATACTTGTAGCGATAAAAGAAACGATGAAATGTACAGAGGAATATAACAACGCTACAAATCAAAATTAATTTGAACAGGAATACTACACAAGCTGCGATATGAGCATCCTCGCGTTCTTGAATACAAAGAGACACTAAATTTCATCCTGACGGATGATGATTCTTATGGTTTCTATCAGGTTCCATAGTTCAGTTGTATTAGCTACTGGATAAAAATCACAAGGGAGTCACCGACCGCCAAAATCTCAAGTATCTTCAACGAACAAGATGTCACGAGTAGTTCCGTCGTTGACAGTAACTTTTCAGCATAGTTCCCCAATAATTTAATGTCACAGATTTGTGACATCTTTGTTTGCCATGCCTTAAGAGATGCATACCTGTTTGCTGTCGCGGACCCTTCTACTGTGCGAATGACGAATGAATAGATCTTTGTGTGAGGACTCTTGAAGGCAACACATGAGGCAGTAACATCTAAATATTGTTCACAGCGTACTGAAATGTGGCCAACATAAAACCGAAATAGTCACATGACACTTCTTTACATTTTACGCTAACACATAAACTTTAATGTGCACGTACTTACTCTGTATTCACACATTTATTTATTATTAACAGCAATGGCGCTGAATTGTAGCAGCTACGGATGCAATTCAAAAGTTGTCAACGAAGAAAAAGTTACTTTTCATAGGCAAGTACCGCAAAGGCCTTATTATAATTATCACATTAGTAAGAAGCATTTTATGTGCTGATTACTATCAAGACACGGTGTTATGAAGGAATAAAATCGTAGTGCTAATTTATTTGACTGTATGGTCATCATACATTTACGAGACACGTGCTTACATAATTTTTTACTGTGCTACCAGTCAATCTGTTGAATAAGACTCAATGTACTTGCTGGGAAAACTGCTCTGTCCTGGTTCAATAGGAGGCAAACGCAAAAGGGGTCTATTAATCATAGACAGTTAAAATGTACGGAAAATAATAGTATCCCTTAGGCAAATGGATGGGAAGGAACATCAGGTGCACTCAGTGAGTACAGCACTCACTCAATACGCTGACAAGGCTATTCTGTTTGTAACTGATGGATCACAGTCCACATTGGAAGAAACGATGCCAGAGTTTCAACGAAAGTCTGAATTTGCAGCACTGCCCCCAGAACTGCCCGTGATCCCCCCAGGTTCTGAGACGACAGGAAGGGCTGAACCAGATACCTCGGAGATTTTGTGACACGTTAGGCTGTAACTTCCTGAACTTGCGCCTTAGCGTTGGAATTGTACTGTCTCCCTAAATGGTCAGGAGTGCACGATACATCAAATCAGCGGCTGTTTTCTCGGTAGCTGACTGGGTGGACTCCACACGAATTTTTTTTAATTTTTTGATTAGGTGACTCTCCATCCAGTCCTGATAACGATAGTTGTAAGTGGACCCATAAGATTGAGATCCAAAGAAATGCCCCCTCCAAGAGAAAGCATTAAAATCCTAATGATTAATTGCCGAACCGTTCGCAACATATTTCCAGACTTTGAAGCGCTCCTAAAATGCAGTGCAGCTCACATAATTCTAGCTGCAGAAGGATGATTGAAACTGAAACTGATAGCAGTAAGATTTTTGGGAAAAACGTAAGCTTATATCGAAAAGATAAGCTACTGATAAAAGGAGGTTGCGTATTTGTTTCAGTAGACAAGGAACTCATCCACCACGACATAAACTGTAAGCTGCATGTGAGATTCTTAGGGCAAGACTAAGCATAGAGGGTGGGCATAAACTTATGATCAGATTCTTCTATCGACCTCCAGGTGTAACAGTTCACTAGTACGTAAGGTTCCCAATCACGCTGCCATCGGACGATACTATAATCACACATCGTCAACTGGGAAAATTACAGTTTTGTAAATGTTGCGCGTGACAAGTCATGCTGCGAAACATTACTAAGTGCATTCTCTGAGAACTACAACATGTTGTTTAGAAGCCCACTTACGACGGAAATATACTGGACCTAATAGCAACGAACAGACCTGACCTCTTTGAGGGTGTCCAGTAACCATGAGATAACTGTAGCAATAATGATTATCAAAGTACAAAGGGCAACTAAAAAAAGTAGATGGTTTCAGCAAACCGGATGAAGAGGCGGTAATGTCATAAGGAACTCTAAAACACTTAGCTATCGAAAGCAACAGGTAAAACAATAGTGGCTCAGGTTTATAAGAATAGGTGACCATACATTTGATAGAAGTGTTATTTCTGCATTGCAAGTTGTGTAGATTTGATGTTATTAGTATCCCTCCACGGGAGTGATACAATTTTAAAAACATCTGAGCTTCCAAGGAGCTCCTAACATTTCTACAACATTACTAAGCGCTGTTCAATCTACCCCCGGATATTCAACTGTCCTGGCTGATACGAATCGTCTCGTCTAATTTTTTTGTTCCTAGCACACAGGTTGCAATCACTGAAATTTTTGTTACGTAATAGAGTTTCAAGTAATTCAAATTTAGAAACTGACGTATGCTCTCTTTACACTTTTTAAAACCCATTAGAGCCCTGGCAACGAAAATGCACTCTTAAGCTTTCTGGCGCGCTACAAACATCTCAGCTAACTACGTCTGTAGGCGTAATTTAAGTTTCAACACCTAAGTTTTGGCAGCATGCGTAAATGGTTCAACTTACATGCTTTTTTACATACGAATAACTAAGTGTGAATAATTAAATCGGCACCATATACAAAACCGGACGAGCCAGCCATTCACTGCGGAATGACAGCCTATTGACCACTTGATACAGAATAGGTGCCATTCGCACCTCAGTCGGCAGCTAACGCAGCTGGAAGCGATTTAATCAGGTGATGGCAGGTCTCCAAGTGTACTTCAAGCCAGCTGTAAGTGTTTATCGTGGAAAATTTCGACAGCGCATATAAGGCAGAGATGCGGCCACAGATAATTTATTAAGTTACAGGAAGTCTGGCGGGCAGAGTACCTCGAGATTAAATTAACGTAAATGAAACGCACGATTACTGAAAGAAAAATGTCTACCCAGCTTAACCGCTAATATCTTCATGACTAAGAGAATCAAGAAATTTTAAAGTACTACACGGAAACAATCTGTGCCTTGATCCTTCTAAGTGGAAAGGTTCTCTCTAGATGGTTCGTTAATGTTAAATTATCTTCACAGTCTTTGGGTAAAGAGTGGTAGCACACAGTCCTTAACAGAACATTTCGAGCCAGCGCCTTTCGTAGTGTCATATGCAACTGGAGATAGTAACTCGACGGACCCGATGGGCTAGCCTGTGAGCCGACATCGGACTCTGCTTTCTTTCTTAAATCAGCAATTAACTGGAGGCCAAACAGTGCCACAGCTGGTCAATCAAGACGTAACAACAGTGGTGCTTAACATTCATATAAGGTAAATCCGAATCTTAACTGTCCAATGAGAGTCTGAATCCTGTTCGTCTCAGGCGCGATCCCGCTGCCACAATCACTTTATTTCATAGTTGATTTTTACACTAGTACTCATAGCAAGAAAACTTTTATGAAACAGCAATGTAAAGCAATTCACAAAAGAAAAAAAAAAACGCAAATTATTGTTACCTCGGGGCACACTTTTCCGTCTACAACTTGTACACATCAAAATCGAATACTGCCCGACATTCATAGGATGTGTTCCCTTTGTTAGTATGAGATTACACTACCGAGCTGCGACGGAAAATTCCAAAACAAATTTGTTGCAAACTTGGATGTTATTGACACTGGGAGTCAAGGGATAATATAAATAATTACGAGATAGGATAATTTTGCAAACTACTCTACATAACAGGCCTCCCCGGAGCTCTCCCCGCACCCACTGCGGAAGTTAGGTCCGTCAAATATTCGGGTATGTCCTCATTGTAGCGTGTCAGTAAACTGGGCGTTTCTGTGCAACAGTGTTCTCGCAATAATTATTGTTTAGCTTCGGACCGGCACTCAACAACAAACTTGCCTGCCACGTTTCAGTATGTTTCTGGCGTGGTTGTGCGCTACTCGCTCTCTTTACACCTGCTGGTATCCAAAATCGCTCGCCCACTGAACGAGATTTACCTTGGCGCACTGCCATTGGCCTCTACACGAAGTTTAAAACACCACTGGAATCTGGGAGCCAGTGGACCATACTGCACGGGCTTTGGAAAGTACAGTTCCCTAAATATGCAGACTGTAATATCTCGATGTTTTCATCCTTCCATCGTGAGTTTTTAATAAAGTATTACGTAATAATTCAATGAATAACCGCGATCTGAGATCACAGAGTCTAACGCACACCTCTGCCAATTTTCATACAGACATGTTTTCTCTTGCGCAGAGGGAGACGAAGTGTATCCATTCCTTTTTTTCTCTCTCTCTCTCTCTCTTTTCTTCCGCCATTAGAGAGAAGCGCACGCAACTGGTCTGCAGTCACCACTGTACAGAACTGCACAATTAAACTGATCTACCTGAAATTCATTAAGACTAATAATAATAATTAGGAGCTCTCAAGATGTACATAAATTAAAGATGTTCTTTAAGAAACAGACGCCGCTTACTCAAACGATGTTGTACGAGTCCTTAAAAACAATAAAAGCAAACAGTTACATAAAATACTTATTATTTTACAAATGGTACTAGTCCCATTTAAAGTTTTGTTCGCAGACTCAATTCGTACTTTCTGGTCCAAATTATTTTTGTATGATCTGCATTTAACTGCTTTCCCTGGGGTAGGGGTGTGGGGGCGCACGGATCGCAAATTGAAATATTTCGTGCTAGATGTGGTGGATCTTATTAACTCATTTTTCTGGGAGGAACCTGAAGCTTTTTTTTTTCTTTTATTATCAGTTCGTTTGGGTACCGAGTACAGCTGCCTGTTGCACAGTTGCTATGATGTACATGCCCAGCTGTTCCTCGGGCTCACGTTTCGCCACTCCTACCGTATTCACAATGGTGGTGACACTGTGACTCGGCAGAGACCGACAATCCGCCCGTCAAAGATCACAATCACGCCGCGATGTCATCTCCAAATTAGTTCTTCCGGTATCGTCAGTACGTTGGACTGGGTTATCTGGTAGCGAGGTTGCATGATAGGTGAGGCCAAAGTAAGTTTTAGCGACCTCCAACAGTAACTAGATGCAGATACACCACTTCCTGGTATGGAAAAACCGCCGCCGTAATCAGCTGTCACACAATATATACTGTACCTTCAAACGCTGCGGAAAGATTCCAGTATTATACACCGTCTGTAACAGTACCGGGCGCAGAGGGGACGAATTAAATAAAATATAAAGAAAGAAAGAAAGAAAGGCCTTGAATTATGTCCGTGATCCGTTGTAAGCTCCATGCCGTATAGTTCTGATCTTCTGATCGTGCGAAAAGTAGCTGTATCCAGTTTGGTTTCGAGATTAGGGAAGTTATGTAGTAAAAATCAAGCTGATCCACCCCATTAATTATATTCATGGCAAATCTGTGCAATAAATTGTAAATTTAAGATGTGTGCTTCGTTTGTTATTATATTTTTAAACTAAGTGTGTGTGTGTTTTGAGAGAGAGAGAGAGAGAGAGAGAGAGAGAGAGAGAGAGAGATACCTGATGTAACTGTCAAATTGACACGCTATCAATCCAATAGCATTTGCGAGTGTTCACCACAATATTAATTACGATCATTTCATTTTTCTTTTTGAATTACAGTCAACATTTTACAAAATATCGCCTGAAATTTGCTGATGTAAGGATGTGACGTCTGAGAGCTTCATTGCACTAGCGACCAGTCCGAGTAATAGTATTTCGCCCATGAATAACCACGGCGCCTACTATCAGTATTCTCCATGTTCATGCATTTAACTTTCCGAAAAGAATGCTGCAGTTACTTGAACATGTCCGAGGCTACAATGGGGACAGATCTCTCGCTCATCTTCGCTCACAATGAGTACACATACACACTTAGCAACTCCAACGTCCCTGTAAAATTGAATTAAATAACGGTTAGTCATTTAAAGTAATATAATTTAAAGTAATGCATTGTTTCAGTTGAAGTTTAGCAAGGTTTAAAACTACATATACAAAAGGTTGAAATAAAGTGTTTATGCGAGCAGTTGATTATAGCTCCAAAACCACCCACCGCCAATCACTGATTTTGTGTCTTTTGCTACCCTTGGTTGTCTCGTTGTGCACTGTAGTGGTGGTGCGGTGGAAGATGTGGCGTTGTGGAAATATGAGTGAAGTAGTCACCATTATATAATGGTCGTCTGCAAGACATCTTCCGTCTCTATCGCATCAATGTATTTTTCAAGAGAAAAATAATATTCCAGGCTTTCACGAATATTCTAGCGTAAAATTTCGAAACGGCACATGTCACATCGATCCGCAATCCGGCAGAATCGTCTTAATGGACGAGTTGTGCAGTTTATATGAAGCAGTCAAATGAAAACGAGACAGATGGGGAAAAAATTGACCAAGAGCGAGTAGAAATCGCGTTCTGAGGTTTCTGCACAAACTTATTTATGTGTATAGACAGTTCATTCATCCCAGGAAAAGCGAAATTAAACGATTTTTTTGTCTATTATCGATATCGTGCTGGCAAGATATCGGCCCTACTAATTCCAGTACTTTCGAGAATGTTTTAGTTATTTGTACTGTAAAATATTGCTTTTTGCTGAATTTCTCGATTCTAGGTCAACGGCGAGTACCCTGCAGGTTTTGATGTGCGAGTGTGTATCAAAATAAGTACACAAATGGCCATATATTTTGACTGTACTGACTTGCAAAGCTTATGTATTTCACGCCGCCAAGAGAAACAATATGCGTGAATTTCTATGGGACCAAACTGCTGAGGTCATCGGTCCCTAGACCTATAAACTACGTAAACTAACTTACGCTAAAGACAACACACACACCCATGCCCGAGGGAGGACTCGAACCTCCGGCGGGAGTCGCCGCCCGATTCGTAACATGGCGCCTCTAACTGCGCGGCCACTCCGCTCGGCGCGGCGCCGCCAAGGGAAGGTAGACCTTAGTATGTGACATAAATTATAGTTTGATACAGCTACCTGTTCATGAGGAATAGGAGTCTCAACAGACAGAAAACAAACGACAAATAAAATATTTCTTTCTGTGATTTATAACAGATTTACAATTTTCGGATTTTTTTCCCTTACTTGCACTGTGAAACTTTGCTTCTTGCCAAATTTCATGATTCTAAGCCAACGGGAAGCACCTTATTGATTTTGACTAGTGAGTTTGCATACATCAAAATACGTGATATAAATGGGCCTTTCTTTTGGTTGCATTGACTTACCTTACATTTATTACACCGCCAGGGGACCTAGGCCTTAGTATGTGAGAAATTTCAGCTTGATTCGTTTACTCATTCCTGAGAAAATGAGATCTTAACAGTCGGACAGACAGAAGGACAACAAAGTCATCGTATGAGGGTTGCTTTTCCACCGATTAAGGTACGGGAACCTATAAAGAAAGTAAACCGTTTATTATTTTAAAAGTAATCGCCATAACTGTTAATACATTTATCCCATTGTGACATAACATGGTCAGTGCCTTCGTGGAAAAGTGTTTACGGTTGTCTACGGGACCACAATTGTACCCAAGCGTGCATCTCTTCGTCCGAAGTAAATCGGTGGCCACGAATGTCTTTTTTCATGGCTCCAAACATATGGAAAGCACGAGGGGAGAGAACGGGACTACATGGAGGATGTGTAAGAGCTTCCCTTCGAAACTTCTGCAGCGTAGTCCAAACAACCATGGCAACATGTGGGTTCACATGGCAACCGCAAATATTTTTCCATTAAGGAATGTAGACAGACGGCATTGACCATCTTGTCTCACAGTGGGATAAATATATTAACGGTTATGGTGATTACTTCTGAAAGAATAAACGTGATTACTTTTGAAATAATAAACAGTTTACTTACTTTTTTCTTTACCAGTCTCATTTGCATTTGACTGCCACTTAAGAGTAAAGACAGATGGACAGTCCATCGAGAAATTATAGAGAGAAACTACGTGAACGAAGAATGGTTGTGCTAGGGAACAATTTCAGCAACAAGAAATGACGTAGTTCAACAAACAAATCAACGAATACATAATTGATACCAGGAGAAGAAAAAAAAATATTTATATCCATTGATACATTGATGAGACAACGCCAAAGGGTAAAATTCCCAATTGAATTCTTAAATTCGCTCACTGTCTCCGGTGCAAAAAAGCCTCTATGCATCGTAGAAGCGGAAATATTAACAGCAAAAGAAAAGAGCAAATCAGTATTCCTACCACAAATTCCAATCGTTTGAACTAACTTGCTATTCAGCTTTAAAAGGGTCCAAGTCCCGAACAGTTTAGCGTACAATATGACTATCAACAAAGTGCAATGGCAAACATTCAAATGCTAAGGAGTGAATTTCAAAGAATCGTTTTCCTCATGTCAACAACATAACTTATTCGTGAGTAATACTAAGACACACCACCAAACGTATTTATAACAATCTACTCTGAATAAGTTAAATGCTGTACAAATGAGAAGATTAACTGCAATTTTCTTTTCAGGTTCAGAAAACGAATGGAAAAAAGACCATGCGAAGAACATCCTCTTCAGCTAGTGAAAATTTACGAGTTCAAAGAATTAACCTCGAAACTGTTTTGAACTACACAGTGCTTTACTTAACGTTTTTCTATTAGAGGTTTACCACATCTTTGCTCCGTTTTGTGAGTCGACGGTCCGGACCATTTATATGAAACATTTAGATTTGAGATCCGCAAGCAACCAAAAGAAATATGGTGAAGGGTACATCGCTAATCCTTCCTCTCCCAAACAGAGCAGGAACAACGACCCTTTGAATGCCTCTCTACGATACCGAACTCAATTTTTATCGCTATGGTCGTTACACGGCATGTAGAACCAAGCTACCGAGAGAGGTGGCACAGTGGTTAGCACACTGGACTCTCATTCGGGAGGACGACGGTTCAAACCCGCGTCCGGCCATCCTGCTTTAGGTTTTGCGTGATTTCCCTAAATCGCTTCAGGCAAATGCCGGGACGGTTCCTTTGAAAGGACACGGCCAACTTACTTCCCCATCCTTTCCTAATCCGATGAGACCGATGACCACGCTGTTTGGTCTCTTCCACCAAATCAACCCCCAACCCTAGAACCAAGCTGTAGGGGCCTCATACTCCCTACATCGCACGATTTCCTTGGATGGAAACATGTGAAAACTGTGGTTTTTAAAAACCAGTGGAGTCAGACGAGCACTTCTTAGCGCCTTACATGAAGATGTGAACATGTTTGCACTGCGTCTAGATCTTCGAGCGATAGTGACTGTCGATGGTACGAAGGAGGATGCTAAGTTCACCGGACTTGGATACGATGTGACGTCATTATGACGTATACACGCTACATCGAAAACGATAGAAACCGTATATCGACTATTCGACTTTTGTGAACTTTCGAAAGGTTGTGACAGGGTAGCGCTGTGCTCTGTGCCGTTCGTTTAAATGTGTTTTGCGTTCCTTGCGTTTAAATCGTGTATTGTACTGTGTGTGTCCTGTGCGTTGTTTTTCGTTTGCTCGTCTCTAATTATGTGTTCAGCATTCGAGAGACTAATGAGAGAAAAGCTGAAAGAGTTCAGCATCGATGACGAAGGGCAATTGCGTGGTTATTGTGAATCTCAAGCAGAAATTGATGTACTTCTGACCCAGCTGAAGTGCGTCGGTTATTCGTGCTCGGTGAGAAGAAGCACTCAGCAGCCAAAATCTTTAGATGCGTCAAGACACTAACCTTTGGTTAAGATTACATTGAGAAATCCACTTCCCCTCGTATTTCATCTCCGGTCAACGATTTTTCTTCAACAATGCCTCATATTTTTCTTTTTAAGTTCGAAATTCAATCATTCTACACACCAGTCATTACTGGACACTAAGGTCCTGCGTTCCGAGTGTAAAATTACTTGGAATTATGGTTGATAAAAGATTATCTTGGGATGGACATATAAATTACTTAGCTAACAAACTTGCACGAGTTCTCTTTCAGCTATATAAATTAAGAAAAAAAAGTTAGCAAGAGTATGCTGCTACAATCTAATATGTACTGACAAGACCAATTGTATGAAACCATACAAAAATATTGATAATAAATAAATATTATTTTCGGCGTAAGCGTTCAATACAACAATCACACAATCTAATCTGGTCGGGACATAAGAAGACTTCACTTTTTTTACGAAACGTGTTGTCCGTGGTGTTTTCAAGGCCACGGTCAGGAATATTTCTATTAATATCCAGCTCTTTTACTTTTATTTTGGCGAAATACATATACGCTGCCACACTGAGCTGTTATCAGAATCGCACGTGTCAAAACAAACCACTAGCTGACGACAGTTTAGAATCTCGAACGTTCGTAAAAGTCGATAGGTGTGTTAATCGACTAAAGCGTATATACGTCATAATGACGTCACATCATATCCAGGTTGAGTGAACTTAGCATCCTCCTGGTACGAAGGTGTCAGAGTCCTACAACGTCGGTAGTGGGCATCCTGAAACATAAGGACTAGATCTTAATACATGTGATGTTCGACAGCAATAGTAACTTGCGTTTATTTTTCCTTACGTTTCCTTTCATTACATTAAACAAAACCGTCCAATACTTTAACTTGTTATTCATTCTTTGACCAGCCTGTCACTGAGTCTACTGGATACTATAATGGTTAAGTGCTGCTTGGGTGGTGTACCCATATATTCGATACTGTGCAGGGCCGTTAGTTATTACCCTCTATTTTTCCACCAGGCACCATGTACAACATGTGAAAGCTTTTCCGTATCGCTCTGAAGCATTGTGTATAGGCCTGGTTGCTTTCTGAGGATTTTTCTACAACGCCTTTGTTTTAGAGTCCACCACCGACGACTGTTGAGCATACATTCTCGCTCAGACTAAACAAACTTGACGCAGAGCCCTTTTCAACTACTTCTTTCTCTACTCTTCGTCGAAAATCCGAAACAGGGAAACAATACTCAAGATCGGATCGGACGGGCGTTTTCTAAGTCTCCTCTGTAGCTGAAATTTTCATAGCGATCTTACTCTTGCATCTGACTTCCTCACAGCTAGATGATTTGGTCTTTCCCTTTACCTACAGTATCTACAGTTCAATGCTTACACCGAGCGGGGTTTCCAAAACGTTAAACAAATCTGCGTCAACGGAAAGCTGCCTCTACTAAGGAGGCTGCGCTTGATGGCACAATGGACTCCCACTTGAGAGAACTGCGGTTCAAAATCCCTTCCGGCCATCCAATACTGGGATTTCCGTGAGGCTCCTAAATCGTTTAGAGCAAATACCAGGATGGTTGTTTTTAAAAGCTCACGGTCGATTTCCTACCTCATTCATCCTCAACCTGAATTGCTGCTCCTATTGTAGGACGTTCCCGAAAACAGATACGAGTAATGGAGCACGCTATAACTTTCTGAAGCACTACAACTTCTGACATTTGGTTTCTAGATAGTAAAAAATTTAACGCGATGAGCGTGTTATTGTTTTTGTTGTTGGTGGTGGTTGTGGTTGGTTTGTTTGAAGTGAACACTAGGTTCAGGAGACCAGTGTCCACACAATTCTTACGTATTGAACGAGTATATGCTTTGCAACTGTGGTATGTCTCGTGTGCTTAAATTAAACTGAACTTTTTATAAATTTAATATGGTTCACAATCAGGAGTATCATCTAAATTATTAGTGTTACAAGCGTTAGAACTCAAGGATAAGCATTCGCTTGTGAGTGACACATAGTGGGAGTGGGCGTATGATAGTCGCGTTCGAACGGACTCACGATTTCCTGATACGGCACTGCGGCACTAACGCAAACTACACACAAGAAACTACAAAGTAGCCACAAGCACAAGCTATAGCTCTGCTTAAAATTCGACAATTTCTTGAAACACATGAGAAAATAATATTAAATCCTGACGATGTTTATTAAACAAATTGGCGATAAGAGTTCTCAAATAGTATATATGGTTATATTAATATTTATTGTGAATTTTAATTAACGTTATCGACCAAAGGCGGAAATGCCCTTTAAAAAATATTACTTGATTCTGAACGCAGTAAGATATTTTATTTGGTTAGAGGCTATAGTGATTTATTCAGTAGGTGTAAGCAATGTTTAACGAAAGAACAGCGAGTACAGAAGTTAAAAACTTTAAATCAGGTTTAAAGCAAGAAGGTAATATTCAGATGAAACAAGGAAGAAATTTAGTTGAGAATAAAATGTGTGACAGAGGAAATAAATAACAGAAAAGTGAAATTTCGCGGGACTAAATTAACGTGGCATGACTCGACCCGTTATGGAGATAGTACCAACAGACGTCATTAGTTCGCGGGACGAGCGGCGCTCAAGAAATAGATCGAATTGTTGTTGCGCTCTTTTATTTATACCTATCGGAAGCTCTAGCACGGCCCGAAATTTCTCGAACTGTGATGTACACTGCTCCAGCCGTTCAAATCGTGATCGAGCACAGCGCCACTTACATCGTCCTCTGTCAAAATTGCTTCTCGTCCCCGCTGGGCTGCTACGCCAGGAAATAACACTGCGTGCAGGTGGGTCCTAAAGCTTAGAAAGTTGTCGTCATTCTCAACATGCCTGTCAGCTGCCCAGTGCATTTCTCCTCTATTTGTGAACATAGGGGACATTTTTCGATAAGTCATCTGACTGGTTCGATGAGTCCCGCAACGGCTTCCTATCCAGTGTCACCACCATCTGCTCGGAGTAGCACTTCCACACAACGTCCTCAGTCACTTGTTGGACACATTCCAGTCTTGGTCTTCCACACGGCTTTTACGCTCTTCAGCTCCCTCTAGTACCATGGAAATTATTTCCTGACGTCTTAACGCGTGTCATATCGTCCTGGCCTTTCTTCTTCTTCTTCTTCTCAATGCTTTCCACATATTTCTATACTCGCCCTTTCTGCTGAAAACTTCTTTTCTCGACTCTACATGTCAAACGCTTCGATTCTCTTCTTCCCCGGTGTTCCCACAGTACAAGCTTCACTACCGTACGACGCTGGGCTCCAAAAGTATATTCTCAGAAATTTCTTCCTCAGATTAACGCCGATGTTTTATACTAGCAAACTTCTCATAGCCAGCAACTCCTGACCACCTTGCTTCCTTCGTCATATGTTATTTTACTCTCAATTAACAGAATTCCTTAACTTAGTGAACTTCTTGGTTTTAATGTTAACATTGCAGCTAATCTCATTTCTGCTACTGCTATTATTTTAGTCTTTCTTCTATTTTGCTCTTGGTCCATATTCTGTGCTCTGTATTTCCTGTAATTCTTTCTCGCTTCCAATGAGGATAGCGATGTCATCAGAGAATCTTATCGTTGACATTCTTTCATCCTGATTTTTAATCCCACTTCTAAATGTTTCTTTTATATCCGTCATTCCATCTTCGACTTGCAGATTGAACAGTAGGGGTAAGAGACTGCTTTCCCGCCTTATACGTTTAATCCGAGCATTTTGTTCTTAGTATTCAATTGTTTTTGTTCTCTCTTGGTTCTTGCACACGTTGTACATTACTCATCTTTCCCTATAGCTTACACCTGTATTTCTGAGAATTTCTAACATCCTACACCGTTTTACATTGTCGAACGCTTTTTAGAAGTCGACATATCCTGCGAGCGCGTGTTGATTTTTCTAAAGTTTTCCTTCCATTATCGAACACAAAGTCAGAATAGTATCTCTGGTGTCTTTGCCTTTCCTAAAGCCAAATTGGTCGTCTTCTAATAGATCCTCAAATTTCTTTTAAGCAAATAATAATCCACACTAACATTATAAATGTCTGTCTGTTACGCTTCCACGACTAAACCGCTGAACTAATTGTTATCAAATTTGGTATGGAGATATCTTGAACGCTGAGAAAGGACATATGCTCATTTAAAAAATGGTTCAAATGGCTCTGAGCACATGGGACTTAACATCTGTGGTCATCAGTCCCCTAGAACGTAGAACTACTTAAACCTAACTAACCTAAGGACATCACACACATCCATGCCCGAGGCAGGATTCGAACCTGCGACCGTAGCAGTCGCTCATTTAAAAAGTGATTAGTACAACATACTTATTGACCTGAAGAATGTAACGCGAAATATGGAACACTAATTATTCTTTGAAAAAGCTACTTACTCCTTAACTTTAAAAACTTCACATCATATCCCTGAACATGCTTCTATTGTATGACACGTTCCACGTAAGATTCAAGGTAATCAATACAAAGCTTGTTCCATTCTCAACGTGTTTAATCCCTACTTCCACACTAATACCAATATTATTAATTCCGAAAGTAACTCACTCTGTTACGTTTTCAAGACTCTACCGCTGAACCGATTCCGACGGTATTTGTTATGGAGGTATTGTGTCAACTGAAGGGTACGATACAACCCGTCGGCTTTGACCAATGACGTCACAGTTCACTCGCAGATATTGATGTCTCTATTTTCGAGCAGTAGAGAATAAATCGGTTTTCTTCTGTGGTGTAGCGTCATCACTAAACTGAAATAAATGAGTGTGTTTTAAAAGACAGAGCTAGATATTGTGTACGATTTTTGTCGCTTGTATTAAATCATTTCTTCATTCCAATTCATTTGGTACTTATTTTCTTTCTTAGAGGGTTTGAAATATTTTGGAAGAACTGTTTTTGATTCTGAACAATTTTTACTTTTTGATTTTCGTTTGTAGGTATGGATTTATCTATTCCTATGAATATGGAAGATCTGAAGCAGGGTTCGTCAACTACAGTACTCAATACACATTTTACAGTTGTCGCTTTTTTACGCCTTCGCTAGCTCTACCATTACTACGACATTTTTCAATCAATACTAGTACTATCGAAGGGGAAACGAGCGACATACGTAAAGTTTGTATCTCGTACTTCAGTCGACCTATATACACTCCTGGAAATTGAAATAAGAACACCGTGAATTCATTGTCCCAGGAAGGGGAAACTTTATTGACACATTCCTGGGGTCAGATACATCACATGATCACACTGACAGAACCACAGGCACATAGACACAGGCAACAGAGCATGCACAATGTCGGCACTAGTACAGTGTATATCCACCTTTCGCAGCAATGCAGGCTGCTATTCTCCCATGGAGACGATCGTAGAGATGCTGGATGTAGTCCTGTGGAACGGCTTGCCATGCCATTTCCACCTGGCGCCTCAGTTGGACCAGCGTTCGTGCTGGACGTGCAGACCGCGTGAGACGACGCTTCATCCAGTCCCAAACATGCTCAATGGGGGACAGATCCGGAGATCTTGCTGGCCACGGTAGTTGACTTACACCTTCTAGAGCACGTTGGGTGGCACGGGATACATGCGGACGTGCATTGTCCTGTTGGAACAGCAAGTTCCCTTGCCGGTCTAGGAATGGTAGAACGATGGGTTCGATGACGGTTTGGATGTACCGTGCACTATTCAGTGTCCCCTCGACGATCACGAGTGGTGTACGGCCAGTGTAGGAGATCGCTCCCCACACCATGATGCCGGGTGTTGGCCCTGTGTGCCTCGGTCGTATGCAGTCCTGATTGTGGCGCTCACCTGCACGGCGCCAAACACGCATACGACCATCATTGGCGCCAAGGCAGAAGCGACTCTCATCGCTGAAGACGACACGTCTCCATTCGTCCCTCCATTCACGCCTGTCGCGACACCACTGGAGGCGGGCTGCACGATGTTGGGGCGTGAGCGGAAGACGGCCTAACGGTGTGCGGGACCGTAGCCCAGCTTCATGGAGACGGTTGCGAATGGTCCTCGCCGATACCCCAGGAGCAACAGTGTCCCTAATTTGCTGGGAAGTGGCGGTGCGGTCCCCTACGGCACTGCGTAGGATCCTACGGTCTTGGCGTGCATCCGTGCGTCGCTGCGGTCCGGTCCCAGGTCGACGGGCACGTGCACCTTCCGCCGACCACTGGCGACAACATCGATGTACTGTGGAGACCTCACGCCCCACGTGTTGAGCAATTCGGCGGTACGTCCACCCGGCCTCCCGCATGCCCACTATACGCCCTCGCTCAAAGTCCGTCAACTGCACATACGGTTCACGTCCACGCTGTCGCGGCATGCTACCAGTGTTAACGACTGCGATGGAGCTCCGTATGCCACGGCAAACTGGCTGACACTGACGGCGGCGGTGCACAAATGCTGCGCAGCTAGCGCCATTCGACGGCCAACACCGCGGTTCCTGGTGTGTCCGCTGTGCCGTGCGTGTGATCATTGCTTGTACAGCCCTCTCGCAGTGTCCGGAGCAAGTATGGTGGGTCTGACACACCGGTGTCAATGTGTTCTTTTTTCCATTTCCAGGAGTGTAGATCAACTGAAGTATAGGGTACTAGTGCTAGCAAATACGAAAAAAGCGACATACGTAACATTGGCATCCTGTACCTCTGTTAACTACTGTTCTTCAGATGAACTATATAGGTCAACTGAAGTACGGGATTCAAATTTTACCTATGTCGCGTTTTTCGCCATCGCTAGCAATAGTATCCCATTCTTCAGTTGGCCCATATACGTCAGCTGAAGCACGGGATACAAATTTTACTGTTGTAGGTTTTTTCGCCGTCGCTAGTACCACTACGATAATTTTCAGTCGATACTATTAGTACCGAAGGCGAAAAAAAATTTGCATCCCATACTTCAGTTGACCTATATAGGTCAACTGAAGACGGGATACAAATTTTATGTATGTCGCTTTTTTTTCGCCTTTGCGTAGTTCAACTGAGGTACAGGATGCCAATGTTACAAAATTGTTGAGGCTTTCGTGGCCACTTGCTGACAAACTGCCTATTGGCTTCTGTCTCGGGTTCTTCGGCCGACGTTCATTAGATGAACGTCGGCCGAAGAACCCGAGACAGAAGCCAATAGGCAGTTTGTCATGCCAATGTTACATACGTCGATATTTTCGTCTTCGCGAGTATTAGTATCCTATTCTTCAGTTATCCTAGATAGGTCACCTGGAGAATAGGATACTAGTGCTAGCGAAGGCGAAAAATTCGACATACGTTAAATTTGTATCCCGTACTGGCGTTAACCTATACAGATCAGCTGAAGTTCGGGATGGAACTCTTGAGTCAACTTAGGTACACAATGCTAACGTTACTTCTGTCCTTTTTTTTCCTTCCTTGTTTGCACTAGTATCCCATTCTTCAGGTGAGTTATATAGGTCAACTGAAGAACACGATACGACGACTTACAGAAGCGATATATTTAACATTAAGTTCGAAATATGAATGTACGTGATATATGTCTACCATTTGTTTTCTCTATCCTGCATTCTTTTGTTTCTCAACATTCGTCTTTGCTGATAAATCTGTGCAACACATAATATGTGGTAATTTCTGACGCCATTGGTCAAAGCCGATGGGTTGTATCTCTTTCTTCAGTAATCCCGAGGTGACTTGAACCCTGTGGAAGACAACAGGCTACTTTATAAAGTCGTATTTTTTGAATATTATTAACATTTTTAAATACGGTGTACGTGAGTCTCATGCATACAACGCCGAATCTATGGTCGACAACTCTTAGTGTCTACTGATTATTCCGCCACAGAAGAAACCCAGTGTTATTGTCCACCTCGTTTATGATGAGTTCCTACACCACTTGGCATAGCAGAAGAGTTTTGGTGGAGATACGAAAATAAAATCGGACGATAAGTCCAAAACCTCGCAAACGCAAGTCTGATTTAGCACATAGTTGAGAGAGAGCTGACGCTGCGAAAGTTACTCGCATTCAATAAACCTCAAAGAACTCACAAGGCTGCTGAAACTGGGGTGCAGAATGCTAGGCGGTCGGAAGAGCTACAGAGGCAGTAGAACGGTCACAAGCTCGTCGCGTTTTAGACGCTGAGCATCAGACGTGTATTACAGCTTCCAAGATCCTTGACGACTCACAACCATGGTGTCATCTGAAGGCTAACAAAGAGAGAGAGAGAGAAGTCGTACCTTTACGTGAAGAATTTGGGAGGCTTTTCATGGAGCTGCATTTGGTTATGATCTATTAACTATGTTAATCACAAATTAGTCATCATAGGGGGATGGGTAAAAAATGTGGGCACCATAACGCCTTAAAATGAAAGGGAGGAACGGTTGGTGTGTGGCACTCTCGGGGGCAAAATCTCACATCCAGTACTAAGTGAGCCATAGAAACCCCTAAAAACTATTTCTGCACGAACTTTATGGATCAAATGGGTCTGAGCACCATGGGACTTAACTGCTGTGGTCATCAGTCCCCTAGAACTCAGAACTACTTAAACTTAACTAACTTAAGGACATCACACACATCCATGCCCGAGGCAGGATTCGAACCTGCGACCGTAGCGGTCGCTCGGTTCCACATTGTAGCGCCTAGAACCGTTCGGCCACTCCGGCCGGCCTTTATGGATCGAGGCATTTTTAAACATAAGTGGAAAATACAGGGTGATTCACGAAGATATGCAAATATTTTAATATGTTATTCTATAAGTAAAACTAAAGAAAAAAGTTTATGTCAACATAGGTCCGCAAATTTTTAGTTCGGAGTTACGGCTAATAAAAGATTTTGTCTAAAATTTAGCAATTTCGCTAATATAAAGCCACCGCAAAACTATACGAGGTTAAAGTAAAGCAAGATTTTCATCTATTTTGTTGTTATTGATCTGGTGAATCTAATAAAACATGTCCCAGAAGTGTATCTGCAGTAGTTTTTCAGAACATACAGAGAAGCAAAGAAGTAATTTCGTAAAATTATTGATTTATTAACTACGTGGCCCAATTTGCTTTTTTAAATTCCAGACAACTGCACGAAGTTTTCAACGGAAGTTGTAGAGGATTTAATTTTGGAAAAAAATTTCATAAATAATCTACAAACTGCAACAGTTAGTATATGGTTTCCCTTAAATACACTGTTGTTGTTATGTTATTTCACTGAACAATACAGAAAACTAACTCGTTTCAAGGTTAGGAAACGATTGAAACAGCTCCCTAAAGGTTGCCAACAATGACATGAATGTTTCTTCATTCTTAATGTATAGTAAACAAATTTACCTGTATAATAATCTTTACTTCTCTGGATGTTTTAGAAAACTACTGCAGATACACGTCTGGGACATGTTTTATTAGATTCCCAGACCAATAACAACATAAATGGAAATCTTGCCTTACTTTAACCTCGTACAGTTTTCCGATAGCCTCATATTAGCGCATGCAAAATTTTTTACTAGCCGTAACTCCGTAACTAAATATTTGCGGACCTATGTTTATATGAACTTTTTTCTTTCATTTTACCTGTAGGGCAACATATTAAAATATTTGCATATCTTCGTGAATCACCCTGTATACTGCGTGCTGTCAGATTCGACATACAGAAAAATAATAGAAACATATTCATTATGTACCTACATACCGGCACTGCAAACATTTTTTATACATACGTCTCTACACGATTATGTACACGGAAATCCCGTAAAATTAGTAGTTTACTCACTGACCATCGCTCATCAAAACAAATCTACTGTTATGGGAGCGAAACAGCGCGTAACCTATTACACGCTTTAAGATGTCTGAACGGCATAATGCTGCGATACGGGAAAGAGGAACGCCTTAGATACGAGCTGCCTCAGGCGCTTCCCTCACCACGGCGGGAGGCACTTTATACACATATTACAGCAGCAGTAGGAGGAGCGGCAGCGGCTTGGCTGCGCGGAAGCGGCCGTGCTGACGACAGACTACGGCGCAGTCGTGACCCGCAGCAGAATGCGCTATCAGCGGGCAGCTTCCATGAGCGGTCCGTCAAGGGCTGCTCGGGCCGGGCCTCGCCACGCCACAGCTCGTGCTCACACTGCCCGAGCACTCGCGGCCGCGGCAGGCGCATCAATGACTGACCGTGAGACTCGTTTCTGCGCTCTACGGCCGCACCACTCAGTCGCCTCACTACGACGTTCTTCCGTGCTTCTCGCATCCAAACTGCGTTCGGCTTATCGTTACCTCCATTTCGGTCACCTGCAATTCTCTCCTTCTGGCTCACTTGCAGCTAATACTGGCGCCGCCGACAGGATCTTTACTGAGGCTTAATCTTACTGAATTAAGATGTTCCGCGATTAGCATGGCGACGAGAATTGCCCCCCCCCCCCCCCGCGCATACTATTCGAGTGCGTCAATCCTGATTTAAGTATTCCTAAGATTTCTCCACATAACTTAGTGCGAACGTCGGCAAAGCGCCTTAAAAAAAGCAGTGACCGACACTCGTACATCCGCCTTCAATCCGAGTTTATGCTCAAGCTTATAGTGACTTTCGCTGGACATGTATGCCTGTTTTTCCGTTTTTGCTTCGTTAGTCAATAATTTAACAACATTTCTTCGAAACCACCGTAGTCTACCAGTTGGACGCAGAAATTGACATCTTACCAAACACTCCTACAGCGATAGAAGGCAAGCGTCCAAACCGCAGTTGCCGGCCTGAGTGGCCGTGCGGTTCTAGGCGCTACAGTCTGGAGCCGAGCGACCGCTACGGTCGCAGGTTCGGATCCTGCCTCGGGCATGGATGTGTGTGATGTCCTTAGGTTAGTCAGGTTTAATTAGTTCTATGTTCTAGGCGACTGATGACCTCAGAAGTTAAGTCGCATAGTGCTCAGAGCCATTTGAACCAAACCGCAGTTGCTTTGACGGCATGTGGGTGAGTAAGGGGAAGCGGGAGGGGGAACTTCTCCATGCAACTTTTAAGGGCGTTAACCATGTCTTTTCAACTGTCCAGAAAAATCATTAGTTTACAACAATCTGTCTCATCAAAAGTATCCGGAAAACTATTAGTGGATATTAATATGAGGCGTGTCCACTCTTCGCCTTTGACAGCTTGAACTCAGCCGGAGGCACTTTCCACGAGATGTCTGAATGTCCGTGGAGGAATGGTAGCCCAGTCTTCATCAAGAGCCGAAACCAGTAAGACGTTACAGGTCCGGAATGAAGCAAACATTCTAACGCAATCCGAAGGTGTACCATTAGGTTCAGATGGGGTCTCCGGGAAGGCTAGTCTGTTTCAGCAATGTTACGGTCCACAAACCATTGCCTCGCAGTACACAATGCTATGAAATGTATCCGCTTCCGTCCGCTTTTAACGTTTTCTTAAGCGCAATAAGGGGGCCACACCCAAACCACGAAAAACATCCCCATACCGCAAGACCACCTCCTTCGTACTTCCATTGCTGGCACTACATATGATGGTAATCGTTCCGCCGTAACGACAAGCGCCGGCACGACGATGAAGAGCAGAGAGGGCTGTGAGACGACATCAGCCAATGGTACGCTGGCCAGCACAGCAAGACAGGAGCGGCGTCTATAGGAAGAGAACATAAGAGCCGAGCCGCGTAGCCGCGGGCGGAGTGGACGGCAAACCGTCATACAAAGCTATAGCTGTGACGTGTGAACTGTATTATTTGCTTGTATGGAAATTGTATATATCGAAGAACATTCATTATTTGCATGTCGACATTTCCTTGCGACACACTTTTGTGAATACACAAAGTTAATTATTGTCAATTTAACTTACTGTTATAAACTCCATTAATACAGGGTGTTTCAAAAATGACCGGTATATTTGAAACGGCAATAAAAACTAAACGAGCAGCGATAGAAATACATCGTTTGTTGCAATATGTTTGGGACAACAGTACATTTTCAGGCGGACAAACTTTCGAAATTACAGTAGTTACAATTTTCAACAACAGATAGCGCTGCAAGTGATGTGAAAGATATAGAAGACAACGCAGTCTGTGGGTGCGCCATTCTGTACGTCGTCTTTCTGCTGTAAGCGTGCGCTGTTCACAACGTGCAAGTGTGCTGTAGACAACATGGTTTATTCCTTAGAACAGAGGATTTTTCTGGTGTTGGAATTCCACCGCCTAGAACACAGTGTTGTTGCAACAAGACGAAGTTTTCAACGGAGGTTTAATGTAACCAAAGGACCGAAAAGCGATACAATAAAGGATCTGTTTGCAAAATTTCAACGGACTGGGAACGTGACGGATGAACGTGCTGGAAAGGTAGGGCGACCGCGTATGGCAACCACAGAGGGCAACGCGCAGCTAGTGCAGCAGGTGATCCAACAGCGGCCTCGGGTTTCCGTTCGCCGTGTTGCAGCTGCGGTCCAAATGACGCCAACGTCCACGTATCGTCTCATGCGCCAGAGTTTACACCTCTATCCATACAAAATTCAAACGCGGCAACCCCTCAGCGCCGCTACCATTGCTGCACGAGAGACATTCGCTAACGATATAGTGCACAGGATTGATGACGGCGATATGCATGTGGGCAGCATTTGGTTTACTGACGAAGCTTATTTTTACCTGGGCGGCTTCGTCAATAAACAGAACTGGCGCATATGGGGAACCGAAAAGCCCCATGTTGCAGTCCCATCGTCCCTGCATCCTCAAAAATACTGGTCTGGGCCGCCATTTCTTCCAAAGGAATCATTGGCCCATTTTTCAGATCCGAAACGATTACTGCATCACGCTATCTGGGCATTCTTCGTGAATTTGTGGCGGTACAAACTGCCTTAGACGACACTGCGAACAACTCGTGGTTTATGCAAGATGGTGCCCGGCCACATCGCACGGCCGACGTCTTTAATTTCCTGAATGAATTTTTCGATGATCGTGTGATTGCTTTGGGCTATCCGAAACATACAGGAGGCGGCGTGGATTGGCCTCCCTATTCGCCAGACATGAACCCCTGTGACTTCTTTCTGTGGGGACACTTGAAAGACCAGGTGTACTGCCATAATCCAGAAACAATTGAACAGCTGAAGCAGTACATCTCATCTGCATGTGAAGCCATTCCGCCAGACACGTTGTCAAAGGTTTCGGGTAATTTCATTCAGAGACTACGCCATATTATTGCTACGCATGGTGGATATGTGGAAAATATCGTACTACAGAGTTTCCCAGACCGCAGCGCCATCTGTTGTTGAAAATTGTAACTACTGTAATTTCGAAAGTTTGTCTGCCAGAAAATGTACTGTTGTCCCAAGCATATTGCAACAAACGGTGTATTTCTATCGCTGCTCGTTTAGTTTTTATTGCCGTTTCAAATATACCGGTCATTTTTGAAACACCCTGTATGATCTGCTTGAATTGTTGTCTGGCGATCCGAGAAACCCTGTATGAGAGGAGTGGGCCGGATACTACACTAATGATCTAGACGCATTCACCGCGATGTTTCTTAAGAAGCAAGGTTTCACAGTACATGTGAAGCAAAAAATTCGAAAACTGTAAATCTGCAATTAGATCACACGAAATAATTTTTATTTTGTCATTTGTTATCCGACTTAACGCTTGAAATTTAAATTCTCCAAAATCTTAGGATCCCTAGGATCGATATCTTGCCAGTATCAATGTCAATAACGGGGAAACATAGTCGGAATTCTCGTTTTCCGGAATGGATGAACTGTCTATAAACACAACTAAGAATGTGCGCAATCCTCAGAGCGCGGGTGCTACACGTACCCGGCCAACTTTCAAAATGGTTCAAATGGCTCTCAGCACTATGGGACTTAACATCTGAGGTCATCAGTCCCCTAGAACTTAGAACTACTTAAACCTAACTAACCTAAGGACATCACACACATCCATGCCCGAGGCAGGATTCGAACCAGCGACCGTAGCGGTCGCGCGGTTCCAGACTGAAGCGCCTTTAACCGCGTGGCCACACAGGCCGGCCCGGCCAACTTTATATATAACATTTGCCCCTCTTTCATTCGTGCAAAACATTATTTATTTAATAAAATTGCAGCCAAATAGCCATACACAGTTACTTTGCTTAACATTTTACATTTTTGCATATTCATTTATCGATTTCACTCTTTTACTGCACAGTTCTATGTGATACCGTTTACAGGCTTCGTTACACAGTTCACATACATATGTTGTGGTTGGGTCGTATAAGTTTTGTTTTTGCAGATTAGATGGTGAAAGCCGGGAATAGAAAGTCTAGTTACGACATGTCGCTGTTCGAAGTTTGGTGCTGTCCATGAGCGGTTCGTCATTGCTTCGGTGCCATAGAATTCCGGCTATATTTTTTCTCGGTTGTCCTCCATGATCTTCAGTTGCTTTCTGGAAGCCCTGGTGTGTGGCATCATGTATCGTAGTCTGATGTCTTCAATTAGCAATGTCTCTCTCGCTAGCAGGTACACTAGTCTAGATCTTGTTGTCTTTGAGAGACCTAGTACTCTTTTTAGATAAGTCGATTTTACCTTTTCTAGTGTTTCTAGATTTTTTTTCTGTCAGGTGGTCCTATATAACCTCCATCCCATACGCCAGGATTGGCAAGATTTTTGTGTTGAACAATTTCATGGCTGTTTCTAGACTGAGTAGGCGGATGTTTTTGATGTCCTGTATTGCTATTATTGCTTGGGCTGCACGTTCTGTTGTATGTTTTGTAAAGCATTTGGCTGTTGGTTGCAATGTCACTCCTAGGTATTTAAAATCTGATGAGATTTTTTTTTTTCCCTCTGATGCTGATTTCCGCATCCTTGGGAGTTTTGCCTCCTTTTCTGAAAATTAGCATTTCTGTCTTTGTTATGTTTATGTGTAGTTTGTGTTCACTGCACCATTGGTCTATTTTCTCAATGATTCTCTGCAGCTTCTGTATATCTGTTGAACCTACGACTATGTCGTCAGCGTATACATATACATCATCTTCATTTTCTCCAATTCGGTGTAATTCATCAGTGGCAAGAATGTACAGCAAAGGGCTCATTGGGACACCCTGTAAGACTCCGTTCGATTGCAGAACGGGGTTCGAAAAAGAGGGGTTGTCTGATATTGTGATTAAGTTGTGTTCGAGGATTGACTAGATTATTCTTGCCCATACGCTATCTTCTCCCATTGTGTTTTCCAGTTTTCGGACAATGAGATCTCTTTCCAGTACGTCAAAGGCTTGGGTAAAGTCTATGAACACTGTGTAGAACATTTGTTTCTTTTGTAGCGCTTCGTCGATGTTGGTTAGAAGAAGCCTGACTGCCGTAAGTGTTGATCTTCCAGATCTGAAGCCCATTTGTCGTTCTGGGAGATGACTGTCCACAGAGGCTTGGATTTTTTGTGTAATTATCTTTGAAAACATCTTGAATTGAGTATTTTCCAGGGCTATGCAAAATATTATGAACTGTCGTTTCATCTGAGTAAGTAGTCAGACTAGTTAATCTTTGGATCAGTTATCCGCTTCTTAATAGAGGCTCTTTAAAGTGAAGTGTAATTATGTGTTCGTTCTCTACTGAGTCTCATGTTCAATTGTTGTTGCACAGGCGGATTTTTTACCCTTTTTGAGTCCCTCGTTCGCATCGTAACAGCGAAGTAGGCAAGGAAAAATCTAGATGTCGTCACACGTCCAGATCACAGTTAGAGCATTACCGTGTATTTCGTGTTGTACGTTTTGGTGATGACATATTACGGGCTTTTCACTGCTGTGCAAGTATTTGCAAAAGCACAAGTGTGATTGCGGTAACAAACCGAATAATTCATAATTACATTATTACTTTGTAACAAGCTACCGGAGACCGTGAATCACTTATGTCCGAAATACTCAGAAGGTATCCCTGAACAGCATCTGAAAGTTTGTCGGAGTTCTGTTTCACCCTGTGTACGTGTAAAAACTGAAACTGGCATGAATGTGGCAAAGCAGAAATGGCTAGAGAAGAACTGCAAATACACATGACTGTCGGAATGACATGATGCCGCGAACAGGATAATGAAATACATCTTTCGAGAAAAGGGAAGCAGTTGTATTAACATTAAGAGCTCAGATGGCAAGCCAGTACTGCACAAAAAGGCTGAAAATAATATATAGATGGGGTATATGAGGACAAGATGACGATATTCTTAAAAGAGATTAAAAGAGAAGAGGAAGTGAATGAAACTGCGTTGGGCTGTGTTGGGATAAGAATTTGGCGAAACGCTGAAAAACTTAAGTTGAAACAATGTACCTGGAGCTGGGACACCATTAAGATCCTTGAGACAACCAGTCAAACAAAACTATTACATTAACATTAACAAAAGAAAATAATGGTTACAGAGTGTATTCGAATCATATCACGTGGTTCTGAGGGAATCAGATTTGAGAAAGACACTGAGTAGTAGAGGAGCAGCTACTGCTATTGGAAGACCAAAATAAATGACTTTATCAGAAATAAAGAACACACAAAATATAGATTGGCAGTAGCAAGAAAACCTCTCTTGGAAAACAGAAATAGGTTAACACTGAATGTAAGTGTTAGGAAGTCCTTCTCAGAAAAATTGTGTAGCGTTATGTGGAAATGAAACGTGTACGTTAAACAATACGGACCAGACGACAACAGTCGGCTGCTCTAGATTACGTAGACACAAGCGAGTTACCAAGAGATGCTACATCAAATTGGGGAGGAAAGAGTTTTGTGGTGGGTTAGTATAGACACGATATGTGAGTGAAAGGAGGAGACAGCAGCGTACACACAAACATATGAAGGTAAGGAGTTTCTATTTGGGGCAGTTCGTTACAGAAAATCAAAGCGATTACTTCCGTATGTGTTAATAGAAGATCTCAGAAACTCCACGAGGGTGTTAAATGTTAAAGCACCATTGTTCCACCACGGCTGTAACCTTTTATCACAAAATAAAAATTATTGCTGCATTACGACACAGCACGCGTCTCCGTATCGGACTATGAGTATAAACACTTGTTTGCAGCAATCTGATTTAGACTTTCAAATGGCAAAGAAATGTTTATACCTACACTCATTAATTCAGATTCGTCGACACAAATTATCGGGTAACCTTAAGTTATGTATCTGAGAAGCGGTTACAAAGTGTAAGATTTAATCTACCCCCCGCTCCCCCCCAGCTTTCCCTCCCACAAAGCGATCGCTTAATAGCATTCCACGTTTCTCTGAGACAAGTATTAGCAGACGACAAATCAGTAACACAATAGTGATAATCACGACCCCCGTCTACAGAGATTAGTATGAGGGTGTTTGGCTGTCCAAGACGGCTTGCCATTCAAATGTCTTTTAAAAAATGGTTCGAATGGCTCTGAGCACTATGGGACTTAACATCTGTGGTCATCAGTCCCCTAGAACTTAGAACTACTTAAACCTAACTAACCTAAGGACATAGCACACATCCATGCCCGAGGCAGGATTCGAACCTGCGACCGTAGCAGTCGCGCGGTTCCGGACTGCGCGCCTAGAATGTCTTTTAAAACCGTAACGTATGTTACGTTGCCCTCCACACTCGCGAGAGATCTCAGATGTTGAGTTGTAAACTATTCCTGATCAAGGGACCGACCAGGGCCTGCTCAAGGATTGATCTCTATTGTAGCGTCTTTAGCAGCGTAGTATGCCTCTTGGAATTTAACCTAGGTTGTCTCCATGAACCATGGATCTTGCAGTTGGCTGAGTGGCTTGTGTGCTTCAGCGATGCAGATGGCCGTACCACAGGTGCAGTCACAGAGGAGGGGATATCTGTTGAGAGGCCAGACAAACCGTGTGGTTCCTGAAGAGGGGGCAGCAGCCTTTTCAGTAGTTGTAGGGGCAACAGTCTTGATGAATGATCTGGCTTCGTAACATCAACCAAAACGGCCTTGCTGTGCTGCAACTGTGAACGACTGGGGAAAGCTAGGGGAAACTACAGCCATAATTTTTTACCAGAGCATGTAACTCTACTGTATGATTAAACGATGATGGTATCCTCTTGGGTAAAATATTCTCGAGGTAAAATAATCCCCCATTCGGATCTCCGGGCGGGGACTACCCAGGAGGATGTAGTTGTCAGGAGAAACAAAACTGGCGTTCAACGGATCGAAGCATGGAATGTTGGAACCCTTAATCGGGCAGGTAGATCAGAAAATTTAAAAAAAGGAATCGGATAGTTTGAAGTTAGATACAGTGTGAATTAGTGAAGTTCCGTGACTGGAACAGGACGTCTGGTCAGATGAATACAGAGTTACAAATACAAAATAAAACAGGGGTAATGCAGAAGTAGGTTTAATAACGAATAAGAAAATAGGAAGGCGGGTAAGCTACTATGGACAGCACAGTGAACGTATTATTGTAGCCAAGAAAGACACAAAGCGAACACAAACCACAGTAGTACAAGTTTGTGTGCCAAGTAGCTCCGCAGGTGATGACAGAGGTTGAAGAAATATATGATGAGAGTTAAAAAAATTATTCCTATAGTGAAGCGAGATGAAAATTTAATTGTGAAATCCGATAGTAGGAAAAGGAAGAGAAGGAAAAACTGTACATGAACATGGACTGGGGAAAGGAATGAAAGAGGAAGCTATCTGGTAGAATTTTGTAGATGGTATAATTTAATCATTGCTAACACTTGGTTTAAGAATCATGAAAGAAGGTTTTATGCGTGGAAGAGACCCGGAGACAATGGGAGGTTTCAGATTAATCATGTAATTGTAACACAGAGATTTCGGAACCAAATTTTAAATTGCATGGCATTTTCAGGGGCAGATGTGGACTCTGACCACAAATTATTGGTTATGAACTGTAGACTAAAACTGGAAAAAAATGCAAAAAGGTAGGAAATCAAAGAGATGGGATCTGGATAGTCTGTAACAACCAGAGATTGCTGAGAGTTTCAGAGGGAAGATTAGGCAACGACTGTCTAGTACAGGGGAAAGGAAAAGATGAATGGGGAGTTTTGAGAGACGAAATAGTGAAGGCAGCAGAGGATCGAATAGGTAAAAAGACGAGGGCTAGTAGAGATCCTTGGACAACACAAGAGATACTGAATTTAACTGAAAGGAGAAGATATAAAAAGGCAGTAAATGAAGTACACGGAACGGAATATAAACGTCTAAAAAATGAGACGGACAGGAAGTGCAAAATGGTTAAGCAGGAATGGCTAGAGGACAAATGTAAGGCTTTAGAAGCATTTCAATAGGGGAAACATAGATACCGTCTACAGGAAAATCACTGATGGAAAACCAGTCATACGCACAGAAGGGAAAGGTGAAAGGGGTTTATAGAGGGTGTATACAAGGAGATGAGCTTGAAGGCAATATTATAGAAATTGAAGAGGACACAGATGAAGACGAGATGGGAGATATGGTACTGAGAGAAGAATTTGATAAAGCACTGAAAGATAGTGATTGAAGATCCAGGGAATACAAAAGATCTCTGGAGAGAACGTTTTAAGAAACTGTTAAACGCTGGGGAGCAGGGACACGAGGAAACAACAAATAATGCAGAAATTGAGAGAAGTTGGGAAGCAGAATTAGGACAAATTGCACGGGAATAAATGGAAATAGCTGTGAAGAAGATGAATGGGGGAAAATCCCCAGGACCTGATGAAGTATCAGTGGACATGATAAGAGCAGCAGGTCCAGTGGGAATGCAGTGGCTGTATAGAGTACTATCAAGTGTGTGGAGAAATAGTAAAATACCTGACGACTGAAGAACAGGAGACATTGTTCCCATCTTCAAAAAAGGCAATAAAAGGCTTTGTAAAAACTACAGAGGAATAACCCTTATGAGTCATACAGCCAAGATTTTTGAAATATTTTACTAAATCGAATAAGTGAAAAGACAGAAGGAGCTGAGTGAAGTACAGCATGGGTTTAGGAAAGGAAGAAGCATGATCGACCTGATATTTTCTAACTGTCAACTGATGGAAAAAAGTTGGGAGTATAACAAAAGGGTGATAATGGTTTTTATAGACATACAAGAGGCGGGCATGTGACAGTTAACAGGGAAAGACTCTGGGAAGAAATGAAGAAGACTGATATAGAAGATGAATACATTAATGTAATTAAGCCAATATACATACGACACACACTTGTAGAATTAGAACACCATTGGGGAACGCTGAATACTTCGAAATACGACAAGGACTTAAACAAGGAAATATTCTATCTCCTTCACTTTTTAATGTTGTGATAGAGGGAATGAATAGGGCAGCTATAGATACAGTAAAAGAAAAAGGCAAAATAATGATTTTTGCAGATGATATGGTAATATGGGGCGATAAAGAGGTAGATGTACAGTTATAACTTGATGCTTGGAAGGAAATAATGAAAAGGTGAGAATTAAAAATTAATAAAGATAAGACTGAAGTAATGGTATTTGGAAGAGACAAAGGGATCAACGGAAATATTACTTTTAATGGAGAACCTCTCAAAGTGGTAGACAGTTTCACTTATTTAGGGAGTGAAATATCTAGTGATGGAAGAGTAACCAACGAAATTAATAAGAGGTTACAGAAGGGAGGCAATTTCTACCAAACAATAAAACACCTGGTTTGGAATAAGGCAGTTTCAGAAAGAGCAAAACTCACATAAGAGTTATTACTTCCCTACTGTCACCTTTGGAGGAGAAACATGGACAATGACAGAAAGGGACTGGAGCAGACTGCAAGCCGAGGAAATGAAATTTCTCAGAGCAGTTAAGGGAAAAACAATAATGGACAGAGTAGGGAATACAGATATTAGAAAGGACCTTCAACACGAAAGTATGAGAGAAGAAATTGAGAAAAAGATACTAAGATAGTACGGGCATGTAAAGAGGATGGGTGGGCAGAGAATCCCCAAAGTTATGGAATAACTAAAGCTGGATGGAAAAAGAGCTAGAGGGTGCCCAAGAATACGGTGGAAAACGGGAGTGAGAATATCTGTGGAAAGGAGAGGTGTGCCCTGGCAGCAAGTGGAGGAAGAAAAGTGGTGGGAGGACTGAGCCAAATGGAGAGGACTCTTCAAGACCCACACCCGGCAGCAGCTGGAGCGGGATCCGGATAGATAGACTGTAAGACCAAAGTCAAAACAAGGCCCCATGAGAAGACGTCATTACGCGTTGGGTGAGCAGCCATGATAAAAACTCTCCCATCTGGTGTACAAGATATATGAGACAGGCGAAATACCTTCAGACTTCAAGTATAATGTAATAATTCCAACTCCAGAGAAAGAGGGCACTAATAGGTGTGTTTATCACCGAACTATCGGTTTAATAAGTCATGATTGCAAAAGACTACCAAGAATTCATCATAGAAGAACGGAAAACTGGGAGAAGCGGACCTCGGGGAAGCTATAAACATAGGTTTGCCTTTCCGGAGAAAAGTAGGAACAGGCAATATCATTTATCTTAGAAGATAGGTCAAGGAAAGGCAAAGCTATATTTGAGGTTTTGTAGACTTAGAAAAAGCTTTTGGCACTGTTGATTGGAATACTCTCTGAAATTCAGAAGGTAGCAAGGGTAAAATACAGGGAGTGAAAGGCTACTTACACCTTGTTCATAAACCAGACGGCAGTTACACGAATCTAAGCACATGAAAGGGAGGCAGTGGTTGAAAAGGGAGAGAGACAGTGTTGTAGCCTATCCCAGATGTTGTTCAATCTGTACATCGAACAAGCAATAAAGGGAGCCAAAGAAAAATTTGGAGTAGGAATTAAGGTTCAGAGAGAAGAAACAAAAACTTCGAGCTTTGCCGATGACATTGTAATTCTGTCAGAGAGAGTAAAGGACTTGGAAGAGCAGCTGAACGGATGGAATGTAGTCGAATTAAATCAGGTGATGTTGAGGGCATTAGATTAGGAAACGAGACACTTAAAGTAGTAGATGCGTTTTGTTATTTGGGTAACAGAACCATTGATGATGGTCAAAGCAGAGAGGCTATAAAATGTAGACTGGCTACTGCAAGAAAAGGGCTCTTGACGAAAAGAAATATCTTAATATCTAATATAGGTTGAAGGGTTAGGAGGTCTTTTCTGAAAGCAGATTCGGAAGGCTGTAAGATGTAGCAGTTATTCAGAAATGAAGAGGTTTGCGCAAGATAGGGTAACGTGGAAACTCTCATCAAACCATCTCCGGACTGAAGTTCACAACAACAATAATGTCTCAGATTCTGCTCTGCGTCTTTCTGACCAATTGCAAGTAAAGGGTAATTACAAGGCACGTTCGGCACAACGAACCTTCCCTTGATGGAAATGAACGAAATTCCACAGCTGATAGTGCTACATGTTTTCACTCCATACCTTAGTTCACAAATGAAAAGTTCTTCCAAAATGTCCTAACGTAATATGCACGTGTCCCAACAATTTTGCAATTATAAGAAGTTTTTCATCAACAATCGCCTAATATATGAACACACCTCCAGAGCCGGTTAAAGACACAAACGGTCGCTTGGAGCACCAAGCTGAGGGGAGTGCCATAGCTAATAGAAGCAATGAAAGTTCCAAGACGTTCGCGAGATACTTATGAATGTGTGATTACGAGTCGCCACTGACTTGCGTACCAAATATTGTCCTAGTTAGTATTTACGTGCTCGGAAATTAAAATTTTCGATTTAGTTCCCCATTTAAATGTGCTAAAATTTCACAAGGAAAAATACGTCCGGATTTCTAGCCCAACACGAAAAATCCTCGAATCATATAAATGTATACCAATCGTCGCGAGAATTACACTTGCGTTTGTGTTTAGTCAAAATACTTGATGAAGAAAAACAGAGTTATTCAGGTTCACAGTGAACATCATTGGTAAGAGGTAAAAGGTTACTTCTACATCTACATGATTACTCTGCAATTCACATTTAAGTGCTTGGCAGAGAGTTCATCGAACCACAATCATACTATCTCTCTACCATTCCACTCCCGAAGAGCACGCGGGAAAAACGAACACCTAAGCCTTTCTGTTCGAGCTCTGATTTCTCTTATTTTATTTTGATGATCATTCCTACCTATGTAGGTTGGGCTCAACAAAATATTTTCGCATTCGGAAGAGAAAGTTGCTGACTGAAATTTCGTAAATAGAGCTCGCCGCGACGAGAAACGTCTTTGCTTTAATGACTTCCATCCCAACTCGCGTATCATATCTGCCACACTCTCTTCTCTATTACGTGATAATACAAAACGAGCTGCCCTTTTTTGCACCCTTTCGATGTCCTCCGTCAATCCCACCTGGTAAGGATCCCACACCGCGCAGAAATATTCTAACAGAGGACGAACGAGTGTAGTGTAAGCTGTCTCTTTAGTGGACTTGTTGCATCTTCTAAGTGTCCTGACAATGAAACGCAACCTTTGGCTCGCCTTCCCCACAATATTATCTATGTGGTCTTTCCAACTGAAGTTGTTCGTAATTTTAACACCCAGGTACTTAGTTGAATTGATAGCCTTGAGAATTGTACTATTTATCGAGTAATCGAATTCCAACGGATTTCTTTTGGAGCTCTTGTGGATCACCTCACACTTTTCGTTATTTAGCGTCAACTGCCACCTGCCACACCATACAGCAATCTTTTCTAAATCGTTTTGCAACTGGTACTGGTCTTCGGATGACCTTACTAGACGGTAAATTACAGCATCATCTGCGAACAATCTAAGAGAACTGCTCAGATCGTCACCCAGGTCATTATATAGATCAGGAACAGCAGAGGTCCCAGGGCGCTTCCCTGGGGAACACCTGATATCACTTCAGTTTTACTCGATGATTTGCCGTCTATTACACGAATTGCGACCTTCCTGAGAGGAAATCACGAATCCAGTCGCACAACTGCGACGATACCCCATAGGCCCGCAGCTTGATTAGAAGTCGCTTGTGAGGAACGGTGTCAAAAGCTTTCCGGAAATCTAGAAATACGGAATCAACTTGAGATCCCATTACTTTGCGTAATGTAGGTCCCGCGAACGAAGGGGTTGGTGACTCGTCAGTGAAGTAGCTGGGTGGGGATGGGGGTGCAGGGGCGCCACTTGAAGAGGGGTGGGAAATGGTCTCCCAACACAGACAAAATTTTCCGGAGAGTATATTATTATTATTATTATTATTATTATTAGAGTAATTACTATGTGTTTGTGGAAGGAGGGGAGGGGAGGGAGGGGGGTCGCCGATAAAGTGTGACGTCGTACACCGGGCGCCGAGAAGTACGGGTCGGAGGGCCCCAATAAAGTGTTGTGTCCAGGGCGCCGATTTGTATCGAGCCCGGGGCGCCAGCTACGCTCGCTACGCCACTGCGTTTCGAGAAACAATAGGTATTCTCTTAAAAGAAAAAAATACCAATTTCTTGAAGCTAACAAACATACCACCACGTTTGATGTCGTGATGAAAGAGCATTTGCCAAGAATAAGTTCTCATGAAACCGAGATTCACTACCTTAGTAAAGTAATAAAAAATGAATTCATCACTCTGTTATAACAAGTATTCATCGAACTTACATTTTAAATGAACTTAAACACGCAAAACACTATTTTAGCCGGCCGCTGGTGGCCGAGCGGTTCTGGCGCTACAGTCTGGAACCGCGCGACCGCTACGGTCGCAGGTTCGAATCCTGCCTCGGGCATGGATGTGTGTGTTGTCCTTAGGTTAGTTAGGTTTAAGTAGTTCTAAGTTCTAGGGGACTTATGACCTCAGCAGTTGAGTCCCATAGTGCTCAGAGCCATTTGAACCATTTGAGCCACTATTTTAAACTAACGTACTACTATTTTAAACTATACCCTTGACGTGAGTCACAAAGAAACGTTTTGTTTGGGCAACGGCTGGTGAAGAAATAATTATCAAAGAACATTTCCTTGCATTTTTACCAGTTACAGATAATACTGATGAATGTCTACGTTCTCTTGAACGAATTGGTATGGCATCAGCTTTCTAAAATAATTTGCAGAACTAATGATACGATTGGTTCGAACAAAGATGGAAAAATATTAGAATTCAAAAAAGAATTTATGTTCGTAAACCTCGAGCATTTTTTGTGCCACTCGTTAAATCTGGTCGTGTAAGATGCAACGCTGTCAGCTTTTCCGTACAGTTCAAGAAGCTTCCAGTGTTTTTCTGTATCTATCTATCGATGAGATATTTTGAAGAAGCATTTACCTAAGCTGACTTAAAACTTCTCAACGTTACCCGTTGGGATGCTGAATAAATGCCTTGGAGATTCTTAGTGTATGTTACGCTTTATGAAACTATCAAAGATCCTGAAGCAGATTTCTTTGTTTTACATTGGTCTGGTGTAAAATTATTTTAGGATCAACCTTATGAGCTCGAAGTTCTCCACAAAGCTCGTTATATTCAAGTCAAAGTAGTCCCACGCTCAAGGAATGGGCGTAGGGTTGCTGATGTAATAACCCCGCATAGCCGCTCTAGGCTACATGCTAGTGCTGATGGTCTGCTGCTGCCTTCCTCCGGTCAGTTACGAACTGTGAAGCGCCTGTAACTGAGAAGTGCTTATAAAATTAGTGTTGGGTTTGTGATGTTATGGCTGAAGGAGAGTGAGAGTTTGAAACTAGGCGCCAACATACAACCTATTCCGCAGCTCGTGGTCTTGCGGTAGCGTTCTCGCTTCCCGCGCACGGGGTCCCGGGTTCGATTCACGGCGGGGCCAGGGATTTTCTCTGCCTCGTGATGACTGGGTGTTGTGTGTCTTTCATCATCATTTCATCCCCATCGACACGCCAAGTCGCCGAAGTGGCGTCAACTCGAAAGACTTGCACCAAGCGAACGGTCTACCCGACGGGAGGCCCTAGCCACACGGCATTTCCATTTCCTAGCAACAGGAAAATTTCGCTAGAATGATAATGCGAAATTGGCGGTTTTGGTAAAATAATACGAAATCGGCGATTTTTATGAGACATTGCAAAATTTGTAATTTTGCTGTATTAAAATGTTATAAATCTTGAGAACGAAAGTTTACATCTGTATTCGTAAGTGATAATTCTTGATTGTTAAAACTGCAATTTGACTTCTAATTTTCTGAAGTCTGAGTTTCGTATATAATCTTGAAGCTCATCCCCAGTGTAACAAACGTTGATGTGGCGACGAAAATAACACAGAACTTGGCCAAAGCAACACAGAATTTAGCTATAAACATCGAATTTGGCAAAAATAACAGTAAATCTGGGGTGAAAGGAATATCGACTTTGGCAAGAAAAATAAGGCTGATTTTTTTTCACGAAAAAACGCCAAATTGCGCAAGAAATTAACATCGAAATTGGCACAAAAAAGCACTGAAATTGGCAAAATTTAACAACAAATTTTTAAAAAATAACAATCATTGCAGTTTAGTAGTGCCAAATGTGGAACAAAATAATATTGAATGGTAAAGAAAAAAGAACACCGATATAAAAACGACGTTTTTTGTAAAAAAAATTAACACAAAATCTGGCCAAAGTATAACAAAACATTGGGCTAAAAAACATGAAATTCGGTAAAAAGACGTCACTGAATCAGGGTAAAAAATTACACCACATTTGGCAAAAAAAGGCACCACATGTGGCAAAAAAAGGCACCACACGTGGCCAAAAAAAAGGCACCACACGTGGCCAAAAAAAAAGGCACCACACATGGCCAAAAAAAAGGCACCACACGTGGCCAAAAAAAAAAAGGCACTACACGTGGCCAAAAGAAAAAGGCACCACACGTGGCCAAAAAAAAAAAGGCACCACACGTGGCAAAAAAGGGAAAAAGACACCACATGGGACAAAAAATACAACGAATTTGGCAAATAAACATGATGAAATTGGTAAAAAAAATAGCACCAAATTAGGCAAAAAACAACCAATTTGTAGAAATAACAACGAGCTTCGCAAAAAGTAACAACTATTTTGTCAAAAAATATCACTGAATGCAGCAAAAAATAGCACCAAATGCGGCAAAAATTAAACGAATGTGGCGGTAGAATAAAACGACGTTTTCCTGTCCTTACGTTATTCCTCTCTGTGAGCAGCAAGGGGGCTGCAAAAGCTTAACGTCCCCACTGGCGTACGGATCACCATAAACCGTCTCTCATGCTCTCACTTGATGAGACACGGTGGAGACGTTTGGAATTTAATCTAAGATATTGGGCCAAAATACTGGAGATCAGGAGCTTTACGTCACCACCTCTCGTCCCCTTATCGGTCAAATACTAGCTGTGAAAATGTTCCACCACCAGGATTCGAACCGGCTTTCCTCCGAATTCAGAACCACGGCACAGGCACCTGTTTGGGAGCTAGACTACTGAGGTGGATGATCTTACATTGCAAAATGCAATTGCAATGACATCTTTTCCAATACTTTTGTAAGCTTAAGAATCATCCTTCTTTGCATGAATCTGTAACCAGTGCTGAAAAGGGTTTTTCAAAACTTAAGCTGATGAAGGTCATTATTTTTTCCAAGAACGATTTTGTGGAAAATCAAATTTATCAAATGAAAACGATGTCTTGAAGTCAATAGACCCAGATTCTTTTCTGAAAGATACTGAATAGTTAAACACCGGAAAAATTTGAATATAATATTTTTATATGAGGTTCGTTTGCAATTCCGTACATAAAAATGTCGGCCATATTTATCGACTTTCAATTACTTTCGCTGCAAATTTTCTGAAATTTAACTATTTACTGGGGAGTTTTCTTCACATGTAACACACAAATTACGCAGTTCAACAGTTTAACGTATCGATACAGAATTATCTAATTTGTTTTTGTATTTCTGTCCAGCTTTTTCTGATGCAAAATATAAAATTGAAAAGTCCTATTATTAAACTAAAAAATAACAAGTTCTGTGTTTTCATTCTTTCCATTCAGTACATCTACATTTATACTAAAAAATACAATAGGTATAAGAGTTTCTTCCCGTTCAGTAACGCATTGAGCGCGGGAGAGTGAGTGTTTAAATGTCCGAAAAAAATGCTGTAATTATTCGAATCTTGTTTTCCCGATCCCTATGTCATCCATGGATAGGAGGTGGCAGTATACTCCCAGAGTCATCATTTACAGCCGTTCTTGAAACTTTGTTAATAGACTTTCACGGAATAGTTTACATCTGTCTGCCAGTTCGGTTTCTTCAGAACTTCTATGGCACTCTCCCATGTGTCAAAAAAACCTGTGACAATTCGTGCTGCCCCTCTCTGTATAAGTTCAATATGCCCTGTTAGCCCTATCCCTACAAAGTACTACCCCAATGTATTTGTAGAAGTTGGCCTATTCTGTGACTCACTGATATTCTAATCACGGAACACCGTTTTCTCATTTTGTGAAGTGCACAATATTACATTTCTGAACATCTAAGCCGCGCGGGATTAGCGCCGAGCGGTCTAAGGTGTTGCAATCGTGGACTGTGCGGCTGGTCCCGGCGAAGGTTCGAGTCCTCCCTCGGGCATGTGTGTGTGTGTGTGTGTGTGTGTGTGTGTGTGTGTGTGTGTGTGTGTGTGTGTCCGTCCTTAGCATAGGGACTGATGACCTTAGCAGTTAAGTCCCATAAGATTTCACACACATTTGAACATTTTTTTGAACATCTAAAACAAAATGTCGATCTTTGCATCACACTGAAATCTTATTTGAACTCTTATCGAGATCTGACTGAATATATATGTAGCTTCTCTCAGATAGTACGTCATTACAGATAACTGCATCAAGTGAGAAAGGTCTGAGGTTACTATTAAAACTGTCTGCAAGGTCATTAAGATACACCTTGAACAGCAAGCGTTCCAATACACTTTCCTGGGGAACACCTGAAGTTACTTCTACATCTGACGATGACTCTCCAATCCAAGGTAACATGCTGCGTCCTCCCTACCAAAAAATCCTCATCCAGTCACAAATTTCGCTCGATACCGCATATGATCGTACTTTTGACAATAAGAGTAAATGTGGTACTGAGTCAAACGCTCTTTAGAAATCATGAAATACTGCATCTATAGGGCTTCCTTCATCCAAAGGTTTTAGCACATCATGTGAGAAAAGTGCTAGTGAGGTTTCGCATGATCGATGTTTTCGGAATCCATACTGGTTGGCATAGAGGAGGTTATTCTGTTCGTGATACTTCATGTTTGAGCTCATAATATATTCACAGATTCTGACTACTGAACGGTAGTTTTGTTGATTACTTCTACTACCCTTCTTACAAACAGTGTGACCTGTGTTTCCTTCCAACTACTGGGGACGAGTTTTTGTTCGACTGATTTACGATAGCTTACTTGACAAACAATAAGGCTGATTGTTGCCGTGTTGTGAGAATACTACATAGCTGCAATGTAGCCGCTGTGCCAAGTCTGTAGGCGCAGTCGCTCACTTGGAGGGTTAGGTCGAAATGTTTGCTATGGCATTGTGGCCACGAAGTGAGCTTCGGGCAGTTTTGCGGTACAACTTCGCGTGTGGTTTAAACATAGACCAGTGCTTTGAAGAAACGACTCTTGCACTCCGTGATGTGCGTCCACATCGTACACCCACCGTCAGGTACTGCGAAGAATTCGAAAGAGGAAATTTAACTCTGGAGGACGCTGAGAGGACGAGAAGCCACGACCATCAGTTACGGCGGAAAACATTGATGCTGTGAGGAAAATGCTAGGAGAAGGCAGGAGAGTGACATATAAGCAGACAGAGGATACCTTAGGGCTAAATGCACCATTAGTTCGATTCTGCATGATCATTTGCAAGTAAAGAAACTTTGTCGTCTCTGAGTGCCGCATACACTGACGGAAGAGTCGATGACACGACTTTATGACATGACTTGGTGCCGGCAGATGTTAAATCTGCGACCGAAGTCAAGAATGGACACTTGATTCCTCCATCACGACGACGCACCAACTCACCGCGCGAAAGCATGCACGGAATATTTGCGGGGTACAGAACTGAAACTTTCTGAGCACTCCCCTCCCCTTATAGTCCAGACCTTGACTTTGCATTGTTCCCATGTGTGGAGATGAAGCTGAAAGGGGTGTAATTTTCAAGTGATGATGACCTCTTGAGGGCATGGAACAACGACTGTACCTTACTCCCAACAGAAACTTGGAGGAACTGGTTTAGGGATTGGCTTTGGAGGTTGGAGAGGTGTATACAATGTAGCGGCAATTACTTCGAAAAAAAGTTAAAAAAATAAAGCTATATTGCAAAACTTTCCTAGTACCATTTGTACAGTTAGAGGAGGGGCTAACGCAGCCACAAATTCGTATAGAATCTGACGGGGATTCCATTGGGGCCAGGAGCTTTGTTCAATTTCAGCGTCTGTTTCTCAACACTACTAACACTTGCAATTATTTTACTCATCTTTTCAACGGTGTGAGGATTATATTAGGGCAATTCTCCTGGGTTTTACTTTATAAAGGAACATTGAAACATTTGAAAACGGAGTTAAGCATTTCAACTTTTGGTCTGGTACCCCAATTTCAATTACCATCTCACTTGCGAGTGACTGGATATTAATTTATTGGTACCACTAACAGCATTCATATACGACCAGAATTTCTTTCGTCTTGTGAATGATCATTTGACAGTATTCTGCACAGTAGTCATTAAAGGCTTCAAGCATTGCTCTCTTGACAGCTAAACTACTGTATGTAGTACTCCAGAAGAAGAAGAAGAAGAAGAAGAAGAAGAACTCATTTACACGGTCACTAGAATCAGATTCATTTTTGAAGATCTTACCGGAAAGGCAGCTAATGCCTGTAGCAATGTCCGATATTGTTGATTGTGCAGAAAAATGATCTTGAACCGTCTCTGCACAAGCCACCAACAGTCTCTTGGCTCAAAGGGAGTATCACTTTGTCTCAAACTCTCTAAGCACCATCCCAGATATAAACATTATAACTCATATACTATAAAAAAAATCTACAATGTCGAGGTCATTAAGGCGGAGCCCTTTATCAGTTAGACAAAGATGGGCAGAAAATCCTCTGTGCCCTTGTTGGGTGACTCATTCCTGCAGAGGCCTAAAGAGATTCTGGGGCACCATCGGAAATTTGAATCAGGACAACCAGACTGATTTAAACTGTTTTTTTTTTCCTAAATTAGAGTATTAATCACGGGTTAGTTCCCGATGTGACTATTTCGAGACATCTTAATAATACTTGAACATTTTAACAAAATTCAAAAAGCAGACGTCTTATACTTTTCTTAATCAAACGCAGAATTTATTTTAATTTCGAAAGAGCATTTTCGTGGTCATATCAACAAACAGTACCGCTAAGATGAGCGAGCAGGAAAAATAAAAAGTACGAAACACGTGTCTTTCAAATCAAGGAGTGATTCATTTATTACATACTTTTTCGTAATTTTCAGTTTTGTCTTTGCGCCTGTTCCCAACTACGTACTATTTTCGTAATTGGTGGATAAATTAGTAATCAGCTACATCAATAACACACATTTATGTAATTTAAAAACGGAAGTATCATTACATCTGAGGTGTTTTCCCCGACACGAAGAACTGAAAACAGATTCGTATTTTGGTCAGCTTTGCGGGATTTAGGACCACTGCGCCTGGTGACAATTATTGAAATTTGTACAGACTGTAAAGGACTTGGGCAGCAAGTGGGATTGATAGCAGTTCCATACGAATACTGTTGTTCAGTAATATACATCTGTCACCGAATTAAGAATCTGGTTGTTATTATTGCGTGTTTATTAGGTTTCTTTCGGAAAAGTTGTCTTAGTTCTAATTAGAGCAAACTCTATGTCTACAGCAATCGCAATACTGAATCAAAGACTAAACGAGAGCACAGAAAGGTTGTAAGACCAGAATCGCATTTAGGAGGAGCTGTGTTCGAATCATGGCCCGCAGTGGTTTTCCTATATCATTTCAGGACAATACCGTGGAAGTTCCTTCGGCAACACTGAAACACGGCACACCACTGCTATAGAGCAGCTAATTCCCGGGGACCTGGGCTTTTATATTTCCTCCGACCAGCTCATTCACTACGTCTTTACATTTTTCCGTCGTTCATGTTTTTTCGAATTACCGCTTATCTGCTTCTAACAACACAGCTAAATGATCTCTTTGGCAGTGGGTTTTCTGTAATTCGTGAACTGCAGGAGAGCGAGACTGCGGCGGACGAAGCGGTTCTTCGGTAAGCTAGGAGCCCGGAAGCGGCTTGCATCATTCTATTTCCGACGGGAGACAGGGCAGACCCGCGCCTAGATGTCGGGAGGAAGGAAGACACAGCCAGGCGCGACGCAGCCCGATACGGCACATTCCATGTCAACCCACGCGCTCGCTGTAGAGCCTGATTAGGACAATCAGAGCGAGGACACACGCAAGCAACAAAAGTGGCAACATATGTTTACACAAAATTATTTTTCGCAATTGCGGCATCCTCTAACCACATTTTCTGAAGTGTTCTTTCATTATAATCGCTTCTAAGACGACGCTTGAAAATACGTCAGAGGAGTTGCTTCCACTCTGGGAATCATGGTCGATTTTAAAATATCGCTGCACTTGCATTTGCCGCTGACACATTGTTCTCTGTAGTCACTCATGTGTCGGTGTATCTAATCTTCATTCCCTCCGAAAAATGAGTTTAGGGCCCATATCTACTGTGTGTAGAACAGTGGGTTTCAATTACAAGGATCACTTCGCCATTTAAATGCTCGCCGCTTGGCTCCCCCCCCCCCCCCCCCGCATACTTTTAACACTGAAATAGCCTCGTCAAACAGGAAACTATACTTAAGGATGAGAGAGGAGATCACAAACTTCCCAGAACGAAAAATACACAGGCACAAAGCCCTGCATCAAACCAGTTGTACTGTTGCTACACTCTCTTTCATACAGAATAAGATGGTACTGAAATATTCTGCAAACTGAGAGCTCACACTTTCATAAATTCCTCTAGCCTGTATATGCATAATGAAGCTTGAGAAATGGTCTTCTTGAGAAAAAAGGTAAGACATACTAACGTAAGACTAAGCTCGACAGGAACGCAATGATTACAAAATTACGTCGTCTAAAACACAAAACGTTTACTGACGTGACTGCAACTAGTGATCTCACAATTATTTTGTAGCTGGAAAAAAATGCGTAACATTTCCTGTAGAAAAAAACTATATGTTATATGGCAACACATACAACAAGAACCGGCAGCTGCTTTCCACGCCTCACCCCTGAACTGTCTACAAGTACATGCATCAGCAATCCACGGTGACTTGCAGAGAACATAGACCCACAGATTCTCATTTACAATTGGTTCTTTTCAATTATGTACTTTTTATAAGCAAAAGGTTTTTAGCAGAAAACTTTTCTTGCATGAGAATGTCATACTCTAGTAAGTCGAATCGAGTTCACACTTTTTTTATCTTCATCAGATAGATATTATAGTAGGCAATAGAATGATTTACATATAACAGCTACAGAACAGGTGCCGTTAGGACCCAACGAAAAAAATCACACTGAAAGCGGACAACATGCACACCGAACACAAATGACTATCCAAAGGTAAGCTAAGAGGGGAAAAAGAATTTTGAGATTTCTCCTCTTTAATATAGTGTACTCAGCGAATTACTAAATGTCGCACGGAGTCTTTGGTCCACATATTACGTAAAAGGAGACAAGTAATGAGTGTGCAATGATACGCTGAAGTTTTTGCTTTACGTTGTATTTTTGTGCAAATGAATTATTCAATTGCTCTGGGCAGAGCGTATAAAAACGTTATGCTGACATTTATTTACGAGGAATATTGTAACCAAAGGTACGAAATATGTTAGTGCACATTATCTGCGATTTGTTTACAAATCGCTTCATACTGTATCACACATTCCTTGGATGGTTCATTTGTTTTGCATCATGTAATTTAGTACAATCATTTTTTATTATGATGCGCTTTGTACTTACCAATAAAATGAGTCTGTCATTAGGTATTGCAATATCAAAGCACCGTACAAACAAAACTGTCACGTTATTTCACTCACTTCGACACGGAAAATGTAGTACCACTGTCCCCAATTGCTACAAATAATACGTCACGTCTGACCATCGGCCATTTTAATGTTACAGACAGTCGAAAGCTTAACTCAGTAGTCAGTTGAGGTACTGAAAATAGATAACATGAGAGTGACTAAAGAAACGTTAATCTGTTTCAAAAAAATTCCCTCACGCAACTTGTGTACAGGCTAATAAATTGCAGATGATCTGAAGAATTTGGAAATTTAGTTGACGCTCTCAGATGCTGTTGTAGAATGGCATTAGCTACTGATTATTCTCCACAATTAATAAAATGCAAGAGGTATCTTACTTTTAAGTTCCAACTTTTAACTGACTTATGCTTTATAGCTACTGTCCGTTCAAAAGTTTTGAGTATTTTGTTTTCGGAGCCAAAGCAGGACTTGCACAGATAAAAAGTAAAGTTAAATGTTTGCTTCGTTGCAAGTTTTTTCTTTCTTTTTTGTTGTTGTTGCATGTTCATGAAGTCAGTTATTTGTGCATCGTTACAGCTCATAAAATTAAAGTGTTCCAACTTTTAAATAAAGGTACATCAAAAAACTTCTTTCAGATGCCATATAGATACCCCTATCTCCCGAAAATTGATTGAAGAAACTCAAGTTTCATATTCTGGCGAAGAGGTTATCTGTGTGAGGACACTGAAATGTTCATCGTGCAGTTTCAGTTAGTATCAAAGTTTTTCGATGTATTCGTGCTATATTTTAAGTGTGAATTTTTCTTAGACTTGAACGTGCAGCGATTCAGCATTTTCCCATAGAACATATTAAGATTATGGCGTATCGGCCTACCTTAACTGTCATTGCAGCCATGTAATACTCTCATTTTCCATTTTCATTCGCATACTTGTGTTATTTATAAAGCAGTGACGATTCAAGACAGGCATCAGAATTCCCATGCTCGTTACACTAATTTTACTGTTATGTTAGAAGCAGAGTTCCTCAGTAGTAATAACATATTTGTAGCTAGTGAAAATATATTTGTATAGTTAAACAAAAAAAGAAAAAGAAATGTTTATGAAGCATCTGGATTTCTTACTGTGCCAACTGTAAGACAGCAAGAAGCAGTAGTCCACAGTAACTTCAGTGTAGATTTTGTAAGGGATTCTGACAGGAAAAATGATCCGTAAAACATATTTTGGCCCTACAATTTGATTTCACTAATTAACTTTCCAACACGGTTGGATAAAGACAGTAGGTCTGTAATTGACAACGTTTTTTTCAGGCACTCAAAGCTAGAAAATAAATATTTACACAATGACAGATGCTCTCTCAGATCATGATGCACAGTTAGTTAGTATAAGTAACATAGTTGCCGTACAGTACGGAAACTCCCCCAGTAGAAATCAGAATAATTAATGACTAAGAATAGCTTATAGGAGAGGAAATTTATAATGAACCAAATGCTAACATAAAATTTAAGCTATTCCATATGAATTCATATCCTTATTTGAAAACAGGTTTTCACATAATAATCTAATCAGAAAGGACCTTAGGCAGCCACATAAAAAACCATAGATTACTAAAGGGATTAAGGTTTCTTGTCAAAGGAAAGGGGGAATGTATCTTTTGACAAGAACAGGTAGAGATTCTTCAGTAGTTGCACACTACAAAACTACTCAAAATCACTTAAAAAGGTTATAAAAAAATCAAGGATCATGCCCTTAAGCAGCCACATAATAAGATAACTGAATGGAAGGGCTATAAATGATGAATCGCAGGGAAAAATGTACTTAATAATAATTTCATAAATATAGTAGGAAGCATAGGGACAAACAGTTCAAGAGAGAAATCACAGCAGTATGTTGAAAAAGTGACTCTCATAGAATCCAATTGTGTTAATGTATCACCAACGTTGCCTTCTGAAATTAAGAAAATTACACATTCTGTCAGAAAATCTTATCTGATTTTGATGGTGTTTCCAATAGAGTACTAAAGATTTGTTCCCATATAATAAGCCCAGTCTTATCCGAAATAAGTAGCACATCGCTTGCTCAAGCATATTTCCAGAGAGACTAAAATATGCATTGTTAAACTCCTTTTTGAGAAAGGTGATAAAGAGAGATGTCAATAACTATTGACCTGTTTCACTGGTGAAATCTTTTTCCAAAATTTTTGAGAATAGCAAGCATAATATCCTCATCAAATCACAATTTGGGTCTGAGAAGGGTTGCTCTACTGAGAATGCCATTTACATGTTCACTCACCAGATTGTACAACCGTGAAATAATAAAATAGAGCTGATTGGTATTTTCTGCAGTGCATCTAAGGCATATGGGCATGAGAAAAACAGTATGCCCATAGATAAAGTGAAGTTTTATGGCATTGATGGTATAACCAACTGATGGATAATGTCGTATGTAACCAAAAGAAAGTAGAACATTGTACTTAGTTAATTCAGCCAATATAGTAAGGAGACATGATTCTGACTGGAGAGAAATCACATATGGGGTTCTCCAAGGCTCAATCTTAGGTCCACTCCTGTTCCTCATGTATGTGAACGATCTTGCTTCCAGTATACAACAAGCAGAATTAGTTCTTTTTCAGATGACACTAGTTTTGTAATCAATCTAAGCATACATACAGAAAAAGAAGAAATGGTAAACAAATTTCTTAAAAGTATCATTGACTGATTTTCTGTGAATGGTCTCGCCCTCAGTTTTAAAAGACACAACATACTCAGTTATGCACGTCTGTGGGTACTAAACCAATGATAAATATCACTCGCAGTGAGGAAATAATAAGTAGAGTAGAAATTTCAAAATTCTTGTGCGTCTACATTGATGAAAATTGAAATTGGAAAAAGCAAATTATGGAAATCCTAAAACAACATAGTTTAACCACATTTGCACTTAGAATCATTGCAAGTCTTGGGGAGAGGCAAATCACTGAGTTTACATAATTTGCATATTTTCATTCAGTAGTGTCATATGGAATAATGTTTTGGGGTAACTCATCTTTAAGAGAGAAAATCTAGTAATATGTGTTGGTCAGCCACAATAATCCTTCTAGACATCTGTTTAAGGAGGTGGCCATTCTGATTACTGCTTCATAATATATTTATTCTCTCATGAAGTTTATTGTAAATAATCCACTATGGTTCAAAAGGAACAATGCTGTATATAATTACAGCACCACGAAGAAGGATGACTTTCATTACTCCACCATAAAGTTGTCGTTAGCCCAAAAAGAGAAAAACAATGCGACGACAAAAAGTTTTGATAACTTATGCAGGAATATAAAACTTCTGACAGATAGCAAAGTATAATCAGAAAACAAGTAGAAAGTTTCTCCTTGACAACTCCTATTCTGAAGAAGAATTTCTATTGTGGTAATGTGTAAAAGTGGTGAGTAGGAATTACATCTCTGTATCTTTTCTCTTTTTTAAAAAAATGTGAAATGAATCATTCCACATCATTACAATCTATCGTGCAAAATGATCCATGAAACATGGAATTAAATTAGTAATTTAAAGTAGAAAAGCAGATACTATGTTGGTCCTACATCTGGAGCTTTTGCTGAAGGATAATTCACAGAAGAACATGATTCTAAAATATATTCTTTATTCTCACATAGGTAAAGACCTGTTATAAAATGAAGAAATTACTTCTTAAAATGTTGATTAATAAATGTGTCAACCTAAAGAACACACCATTGATGCCAAACTCATCTGGGAAGAGCATGTCAATCAAGTCTAACAGATCTCACAAGTGTCCTACCTCGTGGAAACTTATATGGTAAAATTTTGAAAGTAAAAAAGAAGAGAGTGTCCATGTAATATGCAAGGCTGGTCCTAAAGAGCACTGTCTCCCTCTTTTTACCGGAGTTACTATTTTAACAGTGCTAAATATGTGTATCTGTTAGTGTACACTTTTTGTACAGAACAACATTAAAGGATGTGAGAGAATCAATTTATGAACAAGACATTAGAAATAAGACAAACATTGAAATCGTAAGTTACAGGCTAGCAATAACAGGAAAGTGTCATAATGTAAATGCCCTCAAAATTTTAACAAGTTTTCCTCTTGCTCCTCAATCCTTGCCAGTTAACAAATTCAGATGAAAATTATATGATTAGCTAACAAAAAAATCAACATCTGTGATATGGGCAATGTTAATATTAATATTTAAGATTATAACTGTATATAAGATAGGCTATTTAATTTGTACATGTAATACGAACATTAATTTTAAAACTGTTATTGGAACTGTAACTTCACTATCACTGAAAAAAAAATCTGTATGTGGTCAACAGCAAACAGAAATATAATTTGAATGAGCTACACTGTATAATGAATGTTTTTCATTCATTGTTACAGTGATGAGGTAAAACTTCAATGAAACAGACATAACTGATAGTCTTTCTAAATGATTTGTATATTTTGGATGCAGCTTACACTACCCCAAACTCAATATGGTGCTGAAAAAGCTGTATTTGTTGTTTGTTTACTACTCTCCATGTACTCCATTAATACATTTGAAATGCTTGCCAGACAGTATGATGAGATATTTACCCATACCATTTGTGGACACAGTGTCTGCAGAATGCCCTCATTCAAACTGTTATCGCTTTAGTTTTTCATTTTAGAATGGTGTGTGTTCATGTCAGTAGAAAATTCATAACTTTCACAATGGAGGTTAGTTCTTACAATTTTCTAAGTAGAATTTTGGGCGTGTTTGGCAGTGAGTGTCTAAAAGTTCATATTTATCACCATTACAGCTATCTCCTAACAGTTAAACAAACCTGTGGCCATTAATGGTGCTTTTGACATGCTGGTGTCTTCAATTATACAAACATACAGATCCTATACACTTAAGCCAACTTTATATATAGTCCTTACAAATTTTTACAAACTTACACCTGACAGTAGCTTACCAATGAATATAAGGTTTGCATTTGTAGAGGCCATACTTATGTGATAAATGCTAGTGGTAATTCCATATATATATATATATATATATATATATATATATATAAAACAGAGATGATGTGACTTACCAAATGAAAGTGTTGGCAGGTCGACAGACACACAAACATATACACAAAATTCAAGCTTTCGCAACAAACTGTTGCCTCATCAGGAAAGAGGGAAGGAGAGGGAAAGACGAAAGGATGTGGGTTTTAAGGGAGAGGGTAAGGAGTCATTCCAATCCCGGGAGCGGAAAGACTTACCTTAGGGGGAAAAAAGGACGGGTATACACTCGCACACACACATATATCCATCCACACATATACAGACACAAGCAGACATATTTAAAGACAAAGGGTTTGGGCAGAGATGTCAGTCGAGGCAGAAGTGCAGAGGCAAAGATGTTGTTGAATGACAGGTGATGTGTGAGTGGCAGCAACTTGAAATTAGTGGAGATTGAGGCCTGGTGGATAACGGGAAGAGAGGATATACTGAAGAGCAAGTTCCCATCTCCGGAGCTCGGACAGGTTGGTGTTAGTGGGAAGTATCCAGATAACCCGGACGGTGTAACACTGTGCCAAGATGTGCTGGCCGTGCACCAAGGCATGTTTAGCCACAGGGTGATCCTCATTACCAACAAACACTGTCTGCCTGTGTCCATTCATGCGAATGGACAGTTTGTTGCTGGTCATTCCCATATAGAATGTGTCACAGTGTAGGCAGGTCAGTTGGTAAATCACGTGGGTGCTTTCACACGTGGCTCTGCCTTTGATCGAGTACAATCCGCCGTCCACCTAACCTTCGTAACCTCTTAGTTCATCCCTATGAAATCCCCAAACCACCTTCCCTACCTTCTGGCTCCTACCCTTGTAACTGCCCCCGGTGTAAAACCTGGCCCATGCACCCTCCCACCACCACCTACTCCAGTCCTGTAATTTGGAAGGTGTACACATTTGAAATGCCACTGCATTTCGTGTAACTTTCTTTCATTTAACATTCAGAAAATAATTGTCCAATTTTTTTCTGTTTCTATTTTTCATTTAATTATTCCCAGTAATGGATCTTATTTTCTGGAGAGTCAGAACATTAGTGAGGGCAAACAAATTTTGTTCTATATAGTTTTACAACAGATCAACACATTTAAGCACATCAGTTTGGCGATGATGAAACTCGTGTCACAAGCATAATAGCACATTCTAACTGAAGGTTTCATTGTAACTGTAACGGAAAACTTCAGGGGTTTTTCCCAAAAACTGCCAAAGTATGTGTGTATAATCCACAAATTGGATAATTCACAGTATTTTCTTCAGCAGACGTCACTCCATTACAGACTAAAAAGAAAAGAGTCATGAAATCCATTAAATTATGGCCATCCACAAGTTTGGTGGGTAAATAAGCATTATAAAACAATTCCTTAACTCTTAGTAATTTGTGATTATACAGGGTGGTCCATTGATCATGACCGGGCCAAATATCTCACGAAATAAGCATCAAACGAAAAAACTACAAAAAACGAAACTTGTCTAGCTTGAAGGGGGAAACCAGATGGCACTAGGGTTGGCCCGCTAGATGGCGCTGCCACAGGTCAAACAGATATCAACTGTGGGCTTTTCTTCTCTCTCTCTCTCTCTCTCTCTCTCTTTTAAATAGGAACCCCCATTTTCTATTACATATTCGTGTAGTATGTAAAGAAATACAAATGTTTTAGTTGGACCACTTTTTTTGCTTTCCATCCTTGCCGCGTTTCTCAGCTCTGCCGTAGTCTATACTGACGGTTCGATGGTTTCTGGTCAAGTTGGTTATGCTGTTGCTTTTGGGGAACAATCTGAACAATGCTCATTGCTGGATGGCTGCAGTGTTTTCACTGCGGAGAGCTTTTAGCCATCTCTGGCGCCCTAGATTCTATGCGCTCCTGCCCAGGTGAGTCATTTGTTATATGTAGTGTCTTCCTGTGTGCTTTACGAGCTATTGACTAGTGTTTTCCTCGCTCTTATCTGGTGATGCCATTGCAGCTCCTCCGTGGTTTTTATTTGGACTCCGGGTCATGTCGGCATCCCGGGTAATGAATGTGTTGACACTCTGGCCAAACAGGCTATCAGTGCACTGCCCTGGAGACTGGCATTCTGAAATTTGATCTCTAGTCAGTATTGCGGCGAAAAGTCCTTGGTACTTAGGGTGATGAATGGCACACCCTGCCTTCCCCTAACAAACTTCGGGTCATCAAGGAGATTACAGGTGTGTGGCGCTCCTCCTTGCGAGCCTCACGCAAAGACTCAGTTGTTCTCTGCAGGCTACACATTGGCCACACCTGGCTGACGCACGGTCATTTATTGCGCCGCGAGTACCCCCACCTCTGTGTCGCTGTGGATCAGCGTTGACAGTGATCCACATCTTGTGGGCCACTCCGCTTTTAACTGCGCTCAGGCAGATGTTTCTGCTGCCTGATACACTACCTGCAATTTTAACAGATGACGCTGCAATGCCAAGCTTAGTTTTGAGTTTTCTTCTCGCAGGGGGCTTTTATCGCTCAATCTGAGGGTCTATCTTTTTATTGTGTTGAGTCTGGCCTTTGGCCTACGGTTTTAGTTTGGGGTTTTTAGTGTGTCTCTTGGTGGTTGGCTTTTCCTTCTTTTTTGTTTCTATGGTCAGCCAGCCACTGTAACACTCTGTGTGTTTTTAATTCCTCTTTTCTGGTCTTTGTCTATGTCTTTCTTGCTCTGTGTCATCCCTTGTCATCTCCGTTCCTTGTTTTTCTTCCTTATGGTTGTTTCTTGGTTGTGGAAAAAGGGACCGATGGCCTTTGTTGTCTGGGCCCTTCAACTCCCACAAACCAACCAACCGGTTTGATGCAGCTCTCCATGGTATTCTATCCTGTGCAAGCTTTTTCATCTCCAAATAACTACTGCAACCTAAATCCTTCTGAATCTGTTTAGCATATTCATCTCTTGGTCTCTCACTACAACTTTTACCCTCCACGATTCCCTCCAGTGCTCCCTTGATGCTTCAGAACGTGTCCTACCAGCTGATCCCTTCTTCTAGTCAACCAGTGCCACAAATTCCTCTTCTCCTCAATTCTATTCGGTACCTCCTCATTAGTTACATGATCTGCCCATCTAATCTTCAGCATTCTTCTGTACCACAAGACACTTCTTGTCTAAACTATTTATCGTCCATGTTTCACCTCCATAAATGACTACACTCCATACAAATAATTTCAGAAAAGACTTCCTGACACTTAAATCTATAAATGTTAACAAATTTCTCTTCTTCAGAAACGCTTTTCTTGCCATAGCCAGTTTACATTTTATATTCTCTCTACTCCGACCATCATGAGTTATTTTGCTCCCCAAATAGCAAAACTCATTTACTACTTTAATTGTCTCATTTCGTAATCTAATACTCTCAGCACCACCTGATTTAATTTGACTGCATTCCATTATCCTCGTTTTGCTTTTGTTGATCTTCATCTTATATCCTCCTTTCAAGACACTGTCCATTCCATTCAGCTGCTCTTCCAGGTCCTTGCTGTCTCTGACAGAATTGCAGTGTCGTCGGCAAACCTCAAAGCCTTTATTTCTTCTCCATGAATTTTAATTCCTACTCCAAATTATTCTTTTGTTTCCTTTACTGCTTACTCAGTATACTGATTGAATAACATTGGGGATAGGCATAAGGGATACCGATCATAAAATTTTTGGACTTTTCTATCATCCACCCGTTAAATGAGAATGTGCTTCTCATATCACTACAGAAAATTGAAAAATCCAAAAGTATTTCTACAAATGTGCTGTGCATAACAGAGTATCATTTGCAAGTCATAGAAATTTAATAAATGCATCTGCATGTGATACGAGTTAATATACATTTTCTGTAGGTCTAATATAATGAAAAGGGCAAGTAATCAGTATACACAAATAATGCCAGGCCATAGACCTAAATTAGTACTGATACTGCTTTGAGCAGCTCTTACGGTGCTGTACTTCAGTAATATTCCTAGAAACATGCAAGGTAGCAGTTCCGATAATGTACTGGCCCCCTACAATAAATGTTTCAAATTACATGAATTTGCGGAATTAATTGTGAAGTCACTGTTTATGGAGATTTCAACATTGCTTGTATTGTGGGTAGTACTGTTCGAAGGCACTTGGAATTACTGTTATCCAGATTTGCATCATTCTCCATAGTAACAACACAGCAATATTAATACATAGTATAAAGTCACTTGATAATTCATTTCAAAATCCAACTGCTTTTCAAGAAACAGTTGTAAGCTTCATACTGTATTGTTACTGTGGCCATGATGGCCAAATGATGGCAATAAAGCATCTCCAACAATCAGGTTTAGCTAAGAAGGAAAAACTACCATTTGACAGAAGCATAAATATTAATTACTTGCACTATTCAGAGAGAATGTAATGAACTAACAATGGCAAGAAATTTACTGTAGACACACATTATTATTATTGTTGTTGTTGTTGTTGTTGCTGTTGTTGTTGTGGTCTTCACTTCGAAGACTGGTTTGATGTAACTCACCGTGCTACTCTATCCTGTGCAACCCTCATCTCCAAATAACTACTACAACCTACATGTCTCTGAATCTGCTTACTATATTCATCTCTTGATCTTCCTCTTTGATTTTACCTCCCTCCCCCCCCCCCCCCTCCCCCCAAACTTCAGTATTTCATTACTTCATCATTAGTTACATGATCAACTCACGTAATCTTCAGCGTTCTGCTGTAGCACCACATTTCTCTTTTTGTCTAAACTGTTTATCATCCATGTTTCAATTCCCTACATTACTACACTCCAGACAAACACCTTCAGAAAATACTTCCTGACATAAGTCATATTTTATGTTAAAAAATTCTGTTCTTCAGAAATGCTTTTCTTTCCATTGCCAGTCTACATTTGATATCCTCTCTACTTCGGCTGTCAGCAGTTACTCTGCTAACCAAATAAAAAATAAAAAAAATGATTCACCTAGCCCCTACTACTGTAAGTGTCTTGTTTTCTAATCTGGTTTCCTTAGCATCATCTGATTTAATTTGACTACATTCCATTATACTTGTTTTTGGTTTTGTTGATGTTCATCTAATAGGTTCCTTTCAATGCACTGTCCATTCAGTTCATCTGCCTTTCCAAGTTCTTTGCTGTCTCTGACAGGAGTACAATGCCATTGGTGAACCTCAAAGTTTTTATTTCTTCTCCCTGAACTTTAATGTCTACTCCAAATTTTTCTTTCGTTTTCTTTTCTGCTTGCTCAATGTGCAGTTTGAATGACATTGGAGATGGGCTATAACCATGTCTCAGTCCCTTCTCAACCATTGCTTCCCTTTCATGCACCTCAACTCTTATAACAAGTTGTAAATAGCCTTTCACCCTCTGTATTTTATCCCTGCTACCTTCAGAATTTCAAAGAAATGATTTCTTTCAGCATTGTCAAAAGGTTTCTCTAAGTCTACAAATGCTATAAATTTGGGTTTGACTTTTCTTAACCTATCTTTTAAGATAAGTTGTAGGGTTAGTATAGCCTCACGTATTCCTACATTTCTCCAGATAATTACAGGAACATAGTAGATAACAAACAGTTTTTTTCTAAAAATAACAATACTATGAATCCAGTTTTCATTAACAACTGGTCAGAGACAATTACAGAACAAGCCAAGAGGTAAGGTGGTTAGCGTCTGGACTCGAAGTACATTGTGCCAAGAAGAGAAAGCTAATCAAGAGTTAAAAGAGGCACTGCAAGAAATATTGCAAGTGTCAATACTGTCATCAAAAATGCTAAAACACTATGCAAAAAATTTAAACAACAAAGTAGATATAATTTGGAGGGTTATTAGGTGTGGAAGGTATAAACTTGGTAAGAAAAGTGATATTCAGATCCTTGATGACAGTAGCAGTGAGACAAATGATGTTAGGCTCAAATAAGTTGCCACTAAATCCAGTGAACTTTTCCTAAGGCCCTCGTTACTCAATAAATGATCTTTGCTAGCTATCTTTTATAAAAGCTATTTTGTAAAATCTATGACTTTGTACAAAGGTACTCTTATAAAGGTTAGAGTGTGGTCCCAGCTTTATAAAAGATTTGTCAAAGAATTTTGGCAATGTAATGTTCCGGAAACAGCGATCGTGTGAGACCCAACTCACTTTATTTGTTCATGAGACCCAGAAAATATTAGATACAGGCTCCCAGGCAGATGCTATTTTCCTCGACTTCCGGAAGGCGTTAGATACAGTTCCGCACTGTCGCCTAATAAACAAAGTAAGAGCCTACGGAATATCAGACCAGCTGTGTGGCTGAATTGAAGAGTTTTTAACAAACAGACCACAGCATGTTGTTATTAATGGAGAGACGTCTACAGACGTTAAAGTAACCTCTGGCGTGCCACAGGGAAGTGTTATGGGACCATTGCTTTTCACAATATATATAAATGACCTAGTAGATAGTGTCGGAAGTTCCATGCGGCTTTTCGCAGATGATGCTGTAGGATACAGAGAAGTTGCAGCATTAGAAAATTGTGGCGAAATGCAGGAAGATCTGCAGCGGATAGGCACTTGGTGCAGGGAGTGGCAACTGACCCTTAACATAGACAAATGTAATGTATTGCGAATACATAGAAAGAAGGATCCTTTACTGTATGATTATATGATAGCGGAACAAACACTGGTAGCAGTCTCTTCTGTAAAATATCTGGGAATATGCGTGCGGAACGATTTGAAGTGGAATGATCATATAAAATTAATTGTTGGTAAGGCGGGTACCAGGTTGAGATTCATTGGGAGAGTCCTTAGAAAATGTAGTCCATCAACAAAGGAGGTGGCTTACAAAACACTCTTTCGACCTATACTTGAGTATTGCTCATCAGTGTGGGATCCGTACCAGATCGGGTTGACGGAGGAGATAGAGAAGATCCAAAGAAGAGCGGCGCGTTTCGTCACAGGGTTATTTGGTAACCGTGATAGCGTTACGGAGATGTTTAGCAAACTCAAGTGGCAGACTCTGCAAGAGAGGCGCTCTGCATCGCGGTGTAGCTTGCTGTCCAGGTTTCGAGAGGGTGCGTTTCTGGATGAGGTATCGAATATATTGCTTCCCCCTACTTATACCTCCCGAGGAGATCACGAATGTAAAATTAGAGAGATTCAAGCGCGCACGGAGGCTTTCAGACAGTCGTTCTTCCTGCGAACCGTACGCGACTGGAACAGAGAAGGGAGGTAATGACAGTGGCCCATAAAGTGCCCTCCGCCACACATCGTTGGGTGGCATGCGGAGTATAAATGTAGATGTAGATAACAGCTGAAAACACGAGGACAAAAACATAAAGAAAAGGACCATCATAAGCAGAACCTTTACACAATTAGAGAGAAATTGCATACTCCATTGACCAAACGAGGTTGTATAGTTGACAATGTAATGCGGGCCTGACAGCAGCTGAAAACATGAGGACAAAAATATAAAGAAAAGGACCATCATAAGCAGATCCATTAGACAATTAGAGATGAATTGCATAGTCCATTGACCGAATGAAGTTGTGCAGTGGTTAGCACACTGGACTCATATTTGGGAGAACGACGGTTCAAAGCTGCGCCTGGCCATCCTGATTTAGGTTTTTCATGATTTCCCAAAATTGCTTCAGGCAAATGCCGGGATGGTTCCTTTGAAGGGCACAGCTGATTCCTTCCCCATCCTTCCCTAATCTGGTGGGACCGATGACCTGTCTGTCTGGTCCCTTCCCCGAGATCAACCATCCAACTAACCATACTCCATCACCAGACTTCAGCTTTCGGCAGGGGGCAGAGGGGGGGGGGGGGGGAACACTGTTAAAAAGATCAAAAAGCTCATCACCATATCTGTGACATTCTTCCAGATGGTGAGTGTCACAGATTTTGACTGGGTGTGTGTTTGGTAAACCCAGAGCTCCTGAGCTATGGTTTTGTGTCCACCGCCAGTCTCCTTCAATCGTAAGTTCTGTGCAAGTTTCAGCCCACAACGGTATATTGGTGAAACAGGGAGTAGGGATCTGCCTAGTCCACAAGAATGATACAAACCCTATTTCTTCTAAAACTACATATAATTTTAATAATAAATAAAAATAAAACAACAACACAACCTCAGGATAATGCTAGGTGCCAATGGGAAGGACAGCTGTCATTAGTGGGCAGCCTCTGGGACACCTGAAGAGCCATACCAAGGCGATTCTGCATCTCTGACACAACTACCAAGGCTGCACTGTCCTCTGCCCCCTCCATAAAACTATATTTCAACACCTTTTTTCTACATTCAGATAAATGCATACGAATGACGTCCATATCAGCATGACAGGCAGGCATAACAGAAACAACTGTCCAGTGATATATGATACAGAAGTATATGGGTAAATATTAAGAATTGCAATTAGCAGATAAACTTCAGAATTTTGATGCTTTGGTGAATGTTAGGCCTTTCACTGACATTGAAATAACAGAACTGCATTATACACATATGAGCCAAACCATTATGACCACTGCTGATCGCAAGACTGAATGGCAGCTGGTGACATATGAGCACATGATGATACGAACAAATATAAGCGGAGCAGAGGCGAATAATACAGGCTGCAAATGAGGAAATCCGCTAACATAGGCAACTGAAGAGGGCGGATTGTTATGGCAATTAGCAGCTAGGAAACAGTGAAGCTGTTTAGCTCTTTATATGCTACTGCCATGAGTGTCAGTGGAAAATTGTTGAAGGATGGTGAAACCACGAACAGGCAAGGTTGTGTTGGATTTCCATGCGTCTTCGCAGAATGTTATGGACAAAGGCTTGCCTGCTCTATAAACCAGCAAAGTTGATGACTTGTAGTTGATACAGCTATAGTGTACTATACTAATGCAGCCACAAGTGCTTGGGAATTCTCTATTGTTCAACATGGGGACTCTGTATGGGATGACCCAAAAATGTCCCCATGTTAACCCAATGAAAACATCTGTTCCCATATTGACCCAATGAAAATATCAATTATGAGTGCAGTGGGCACGGGGTCACTGAGACTGGACCACAGATCAAAAGCTGGTCAGATGAATCACGTTTCTTTATTCACCAGGTTCACGATTGTATCCAGATACCCCATCATCCAGACGAATGGGTGCTCGAAACATGCACTGCGCCACAGTCACAGGGCATTGGGGCACTATTATGGTCTGGGGGACATTCAGCTGGGTTACCACAGGACCAGTGGTAGTAATCGAAGACACTATGACAGCTTTGGACTATGTGAACATTATTGTGGACCACCTACATCCCTTCATGCTTGATGTGATGGTATCTTTCAGCTGGATAACTGTCAATGTCACAAACCCTGAATAGTGCTATGGTTGTTAGAGGAGCCATGTTTTGGCCACCAGATTCACCTGATCTGAATTTGGTGGAATACATCCATTGGACACCAACTGTACACCAACAAACCACTGGGTTGCATTTTATGGTAATGGTGTGACCAATGCTTAGACATTTGGTGCCAGACACCTCCAGAAGTCTACCAAAGACTTAATGAATCCATGTTATGCAGAATTGTTGCATAATGCACCTCAGACATGGGCCAACATGCAACAACCATGTAATCAAAATATTCTAGCTCATCAGTATTCATAAGTGAGGGATGTGAAATCCTTGAGCAGTGCAACTGATGAGCAATGGCAGAGCATATGTTTGTTTACAGGATGGTTCATCTTATTGTTAGATGAATGGAATTTAGCTGTCTATAGGCACAACTACTAACAATTCCACAACATTATTAGTCAGCCACAGAAGGCTTATTCTTGAATTGTTGCAGATCATACCAACTGCAACTGGGGATAGCAAAATCTCTGGTCAAATGTGCAAGTATATTGCATATTTGCTTCTATCTTTTTTCCTTGCTTCCTATTATCATCAGGTCTCGCTCCAGTCAGCAAAAATTGGAAGCCTTTCATCAAATAGCATATTTGCTTCAGCACCTGGTCACCCATGTCTGAAATCCTACAACACTGTAGTGAAGTAGCAGCAAGAACTCCATCACTGAACTCAAGCAAGCTGTGTAGGCGGCAGCTGTGTGAGTTAAGCACATTGTCTCACTGACCACGTTAGTGACTGACATCCGTTTGGCTGTAGTCATTTCTTTATGGTGCTATTTGGATGAAATGACACTGTGATAATAGCGTGCATTTAGAGTCATGGGCTGAGTGAAAGGCTTCCTCAGTTAGGCAGAAGATAAGAACAAGGGGTAGATGTACTGGCATATCTAACCTGATTAGTTCTTAAATTGTCTTTTTTTCTTGTTTTTTATGTCAGTTTTTGCACTCCTTCTGTGCTTATGCCCTAGTAGCGGCCTATGTTGTCACACCCTTGGTATCAGCGTGGACATCTGGCTCACCCATACCATATAAGGCTTACCCAGCCAAGTGAAACATTGTCTGGTTGGACCAGTGCACCATAGCTGCTCGTGGGGTGCCAGTTTTGCCTATCCTAAGAAATGCTCCAAGGAGATTCATAGACGTCTGGTGAGCTTTCACATCTTTAGTGGCTAGCTCACCAGAATATGGGAAAACCAATTAAATGCATAAATAGTAATGGATAACATTTTAACATTTGTATCTAAATGTGAATGTAGTAAAAGAAAGAGAGGGAGTGCCCCCATTTTACATTCAAAAAGTATTAGTGGCAGTGACAAAAGACCTCGTATGTGCAAAAGCAAGGATACTCTCTTCACTGAAAGACCAACATCTCAGCAAGTGGAACATCTTAGATGTAAGTTTCTGGGTGAATATGCTGTCATTGCCAAGATACAAAGTGTACTTATCTGTGAGAAAGACGTCATGTCCTGCAGAATATTATGACAAGGTAAGTGAACATCAAAAGCAAAGGTCTAAGGCAGGCGTTACAGAGGTGAGGAACATAATGGAAAGAGTAAATTGTGTGTTACAGAGGTGAGAAACATAATGGCAAGAGGAAACAGTGAGCTGGACAAAAATATTTATCACAAAAGTTTATTAATCAAGTAATTAATTTCAGTCAAAGATGACCATCTTCAGACCTGAGCAAATCCAACATACTTCACAATTTTTGTCAGCGTGCATATAGGTGATAAGCACCATTGGGTATGAAGATGGTCATCATTGACCAGGATTAATTACCTGATTAATTAACTTTTGTGGACTATGACTAGAATTTATAACCAAATAATTATTTCCTGGATCACTATGAAATCTTCTTGTGAATATATCACAGAAAAATAGCTGCCTTTGTTGAAACTTTTGAATCACCAATTCTGCCCAAATGTATCAAGGCAGGTTTTCTCCTCATGCCCAGACACTCAGATCACATGTGTTGTTACAAATGTCATTGTCATGAGCACATTATCCTCATCTTTGAGGGTCAAGCAACATGTGGTGAAGCAGCCCTTTAGAAGAAATCACATCCTCTTTCTATCTGATCTTTGTAAACTGCTCGAGAAATCATGGTGCTTGAGACTGACAATGCATGTGTTCAATGAAATGAAAAGGTATACAGGGGAAAAAAAGAGGCAAGCTTACGAGAGGTTGCCCTCCTATTTTTACAACTTTTTTCTTGCAGAGGCAATGAAAACAGCTCCAAAAGCTAAAGTCTCCACTCAGACTCAATCTAGTAACTCCAGCATGAATAACCTTGTGTGCAAGTCCACCTGTAAGTTCATACTTGTACAAAAAAATAAAAATGTAAAATCAGTGCAGGATACAGAAAATACTAATTCCCTGGGAAGTCACAAAAGATTACACAAGTAGCATACATTATGCAACACTAACATCAATATTAAAAGAAGAACAGAGGGAGAAAATGAACAAGGAAGATAGGTCTGTAGCCCCCAAATGATCCTATGAAAATTTTGTTGAACAGGCTAATGACGACCCACCTACTGTAGCAATGGAACTGTATGTCTGTTAGAGGGTAGCAAAAGTCCCTCTATCCATTACAAATTCTAACCAGATGTAAAGGAAAGGGGGGAGAACCGACAAACCTCACCAAATGAATGGTTCCCATTCTGCAGTAGACCATAAAAGGATTCATGGTTCATATGGAGAACCTGAGGCTCATATTACAGTGTAACATCTATATCTGCAGGAATCTCACTTCATAGAGTCTCACTTCAACACTATGGTGAGGACTTCTAAATACCACAGAAAGGGCAACCTCATTGGGGAGAGGGCTAAAGATGGTGTTGCTATAATCGTCAACTACGCATGTTCTTGATATCTAATTCCATTGGGAGACATGTGCACCACAACCATATTATTGTCAATATATTTTGGATAAATGGCAGCATTGGTCATAAATACTGAAATCCTTTATTTTATGGATCGACTTCAGACACCGTGTGACCACCTTCAATGCAAATTATTCAAACCTTGTAGGTCTGGTCATACGTGAAGTATGCTAGCGGTAAGACACATTCAATGCCTTCTCTGCATGATAGCAGTGGAGACACTATCAAGGACAATGCTTCCAAAGCAGAATTACTAAACAGAGCCTTCTGAAATGCCATCACAAAAGAAGACGAAGTAAATATTCCAGAATTCGAATCAAGAACAGCTGCCAACATGACTAGCGTAGAAATAGATATCCTCGGAGTAGTAAAGCAACTTAAATCACTTAATAAAAGCAAGTCTTCTGGTTCAGACCTAACTAATTAGGTTCCTTTTAGAGTATGCTGATGCGATAGCTCCAACTTACCAATCATATACAACTGTTCGCTCGACAAAAGATCCGTACTCAAAGACTGGAAAGTCGCACAGGTCACACTAATATTCAAGAAGGGTAGTAGGAGTAATCCACTAAATTACAGGCTCATATCATTAACGTCAATATGCAGCAGGATTTTTGAACATATATTGTGTTCAAACATTATGAATTACCTTGACGACAATGATCTATTGACACACAGTCAGCACAGTTTTGGAAAATATCATTCTTGTGAAACACAACTAGCTCTTTACTCACATGAAGTGTTGAGTGCTATCGACAAGGGATTTCAAATTAATTCTGTATTTCTGGATTTCCAGAAGGCCTTTGGCACTGTAACACGCAAGTGGCTTGTAGTGAAATTGTGCCTCAGTTATGTGATTGGGTTCATGATTTCCTATCAGAGAGGTCACAGTTCGTAGTAATTGATGGAAAGTCATTGAGTAAAACAGAAATGATTTCTGGCTTTCTCCAAGGTAGTCTTATTGGCCCTTTGCTGTTCCTTATCTGTATAAACGATTAGGAGACAAACTGAGCAGCCATCTTGGATTGTTTGCAGATGACAGTGTTGTTTATTGATTAGTAAAGTTCCAGTAGATCAAAACAAATTGCAAAATGATTTAGAAAAGATACATGTATGGTGCAAAAATTGGCAGTTGACCCTAAATAATGAAAAGTGTGAGGTCATCCACATGAGTGCTAAAAGGAACCCATTAAACTTCAGTTACATAATAAATCAGTGACATCTAAATGCCGTAAATTCAACTAGATACCAAGGAATTACAATTACGGGCAACTTAAATTGGAAGGAACACAGATAACATTGTTGGGAAGGCTAACCAAAGACTGCATTTTATTGGCGGGACACTTAGGAACTGTAACAGATCTACTAAGGAGACTGCCTACACAACACTTGTCTGTCCTCTTTTAGAATACTGCTGTGTGGTATGGGATCCATGCCAGATAGGATTGACAGAGTACATCGAAAAAGTTCAGAGAAGGGCAGCATGTTTTGTATTATCACAAAATAGGGGAGAGAGTGTCACTGAAATGATACAGGATTTGGGATGGACATAATTAAAACAAAGGTGTTATTCATTGCAGAGGAATCTTCTCACAAAATTCCAATCACCAGCTTTTTCCTCTGAATGCGTAAATATTTTGTTGACACTGATCTACACAGGGAGAAACAATTACCTTGATAAAATAAGGGAAATCAGAACTCATACAGAAAGATATAGGTGTTCTTTATTTCTGCACGCTATACGAGATTGGAATAATAGAGAATTGAGAAGGTGGTTCAATGAACCCTCTGCCAGGAACTTAAATGTGATTTGCAAAGTGTGCATGTAGATGTAGATGTCTGTATCCTAATAGCACAACATTTTCTGTAAGGTGTAACATGTACTGAGATGATTACTTCCAGCAGATATCTTGACTTTTACTGCAAACATAATTTTTAAAATTACTGAACTGTCTACCTTGTAACCTTAACAGTTGCTGATACGATGTACAGTGATCTTGTACTTTCACAGCCAACTAGCAAAGCTCAGTCCGGCTTGCAAGCAATTGGTGTAATAGTGCACATGCCACATATAGTGATATGCTGTCTGTATCTGCTGCCTAGTGATGAGCTAGACACACAGGCTGTCGACCTCGTCATAACACATCTCCTCCCCAACCATTCCTCTCCTGTGTAGACCTAACTGCACATAAAGTATTGTGGGCATCTGTCACTTGTCAACAGGGTAGAGCTATTGAGTGTGCCATACAAAAAAAAATTCTTATGTCTTCTGAAGAAGGAGCAGAGCACCCACTTCAACATTACTACAAGGTCATTCTCCACCAGGGATCCATAAATATGCTCTTCCAGCCGTGCTAACAACCCTCAGTGGGAGGGGACAGACTACTTGCACTCCACTGCACACTTCCCAATCAGTATACGACTAGGAGTCAACCAGTGCCCAGAAGGAAGCTACCAATATGGGTAGTCAGCAGAGTTAACTGGACACTGCACAGGCAACTGGTTGTAAACAAACATTGTGATAGTGCCAAGGACTAAGTGTATTGCATTATGACTGATCCACAGAACTAATGATATATCCATTCCAATCAGTGTGTCATCCTGAAGACTGTATGTCCATGGGTGGAATGCTGCTCTGCAATTTGGGGCAGGCATGTTGTTATGCAGTAGTTTAAGTGCCAACCAGCAGCAGAGAGCCTCACAGAATTTCAGATAGTGAGTGCAAAAGCAGTTTAATTATTAAGGAAATGGCTTGTTGTATGGATTCTGTAGATCATTCCATTAAGCCTACATTAGAATGAGAGGCCATTAGGAAAATTTCTTTGAAAGGTTCCCAGTGTCTTGTATAATAAGCAGTAGTGCTCATAACCCTCAGTATCGCCCTACTTGACTGCTGATGACTTTTGCCATGACTAGTATTATTCTAGTGTGGGTGTCTCTGGACATCAACTACAAGGTGCCATATGAAAGGTGCAGGTATGGGCCCCCTCACCCATGGCTTTATGGCTTTCAGTTTTTAGCCACCAAGACTCGCGTCAAGCACATCTGTTGGTGTCATACCATTCACCCACAACCAGAACATTACCTTGACTACCAACTGCTCAATGTGGTGCAGACTTTAGGAGTGGTCTTCGATGCTCAGCTGTCATATATTCCCGATCTTTAAGTGAAAGTGCTGGTTGCACGTTAATACACTTCACTGCCTGGGTAACACCAGCTGGAGTGCAGAACACAATACCCTTCTGCAGCTTTATGAAGCCCTGTTACAATCCTGTCTTGATTATGGGAGTCTATGGTTCGGCATCACCCTCAGCATTGTGGATAATGGATCGGATACACTTCTGTGGTGTTTGACCTATGAAAGGAGCTTTTGGGTTAGCCCTGTGAACAGCTTATTCATGGAGGTTGGGATCCCTCCATTGCAGATCAGGCACCATAGACAGCCTGACAATTATGCTACACACATTTGCAGCTCCGCTAAGCATCTGAACTACCGTCTCCTCTATCCAAACATGGAAGTCCATCTCCTGCAACAGCAGCCCAGGTCAGGGATCACGATTGCAGTTCTCATCTGGTCCCTGCTTTATGAACTCCAGTCATTTCCTTTACCACCCCTCCCCTGGGCCCACTCGTTTACAGCTCCGTGATGCATCTGTTGGCCACAGCTTCATCTTGACCTATTACAAGGTCCAAAAGATTCATTTGATCCCAAGGCCCTCCGCCACCAATTTTTCTCAATCCTTGGCCCATCTTCAGAAGTAGTCTATACTGATGGTTCAATGGTTGATTGTCACAAAGGCTTTGCTTATATTCGCACTGGACATACTGAACTGTGGTCATTGGTGGATGGCTGTAGTGTTTTCTCTATGGAGCTGGTAGCCGTCACTCGTGCTCTTCAGCATATCTGCTCCTGCAGTGGTGAGTCCTTTCCCATCAGCAGTGACTCCTTGAGCAGTCTGCAAGCTCTCAACCAGTATTACCCTCACCATCCCTTGGCCATTGCTTTCCAGCATTCTTTGTATGCATTTGAACAGTGTGGATGCTCAGTGACTTTCATCTGAACACTGGACCACATCAGTATCCCAGGGAATTAATTTGCTGACAGCATGGTCAAACTGGCTACCAGTAAGCCAACTCTTGAGACTGGTATTCTGGAAACAGACCTCCGATTGGTATTATGCCATTAAGTTTCAGGAATCTAGATTACATACTTTCTCACTCGGACTTCACCAAACAAATTATGGATGATAAAGGAGACTACAAATCTGTGGAGGTCCTCCAGATAGATGTCTTGGAAGGACTCTATACCGTCTTTTGAAGGTTCCGCGCTCACCATACTCAGCTGACTCATGGTCATCTCCTCTGTCATGAGGTCCCACTCACTGTCATTGTGGTTCCCATTTGACAGTGGTCCACATTTTGCTGGACTGTCCCAATCTAACCGCTCTGCAGTGGACTCTTAATCTCCCTGACTTGCTACCCCTGGTATTAGGAGACGACGCCTCAGCAGCTGTCTTAGTGTTACATTTTATTCATGAAGGGGGCTTTTACTGCTATCTGTATGGGAGGGCCATGTAGCCTTATAAGTCAATTGAGGGTTTGGCAGAATGCTCTGCGCAGACCAGGGTGTGGCTGTCTGGGCTTGGTGGTCCAGCCCAGTCCACACCCTACCTACTCTTCCTCCCCCCTCTCGTGTGGTCTATTCACCTTGTTCATCTCTCGTGTCTCTGTGCTTCATGCCCTGTCTGTGTTGCTAGTCTTTGGTTGACAGTTTCTGAGGGGGTACCTCTGGTAAGTGGTGAAGGGTGAGGGATGAACTTCCCCTCATTGCTGCCAAGAGATTCCGGCTTCTCCTTAGATGGACCACCTTGCCTGCCTTTGTTTCCCTTTCTTCTGTTTTGTCTCTTATCTCACCTTCGTTGACCTTTGGTAGACCTTGGGGTTTTCCTCCCCTGGGTTTTGTGCAGTGGGCCATCCCTGATGTACAATCGTGTAGATCTGTTTGTTCAAGGAAATAGGGACTGATGACCTAATAGTTTAGTCCCTTTAATCATCCAATAAACCAAACAACTAACTCTCCTGATTATCCCATGCACCAGCAGTACATTTTGTAGATCCAGATGCTACTGCCAGCCAGGATTTAGCATTTGATAATCATAGAACTGTTGCCGAGAGATCTAAGTGGAGCATTTAATCGAACACCTGCACCTTCTACACATTGGCAGGCACAATCAATTTGCTGTCATTCTTGCTTTTAATGTACAATAAAAAATCAGTGTGTTGTGCATCATTATGAATATTTCACTTGTTGTTGTTGTTGTTGTGGTCTTCATCTCCCAGTACCTACTGCAACCTACATCCTTCTGAATCTGCCTAGTGTATTCATCTCTTGGTCTCCCTCTACGATTTTTACCCTCCACACTGCCCTCCAATGCTAAATTTGTGATCCCTTGATGCCTCAAAACATGTCCTACCAACCGATCCCTTCTTCTAGTCAAGTTGTGCCACAAACTTCTCTTCTCCCCAATCCTATTCAATACCTCCTCATTAGTTACGTGATCTACCCACCTTATCTTCAGCATTCTTCTGTAGCACCACATTTCGAAAGCTTCTATTCTCTTCTTGTCCAAACTAGTTATCGTCCATGTTTCACTTCCATACATGGCTACACTCCATACAAATACTTTCAGAAACGACTTCCTGACACTTAAATCTATACTCGACGTTAACAAATTTCTCTTCTTCAGAAACGATTTCCTTGCCATTGCCAGTCTACATTTTATATCCTCTCTACTTCGACCATCATCAGTTATTTTACTCCCTAAATAGCAAAACTCCTTTACTACTTTAAGTGTCTCATTTCCTAATCTAATCCCCTCAGCATCACCCGATTTAATTTGACTACATTCCATTATCCTCGTTTTGCTTTTGTTGATGTTCATCTTATATCCTCCTTTCAAGACACTGTCCATTCCGTTCAACTGCTCTTCCAAGTCCTTTGCTGTCTCTGACAGAATTACAATGTCATCGGCGAACCACAAAGTTTTTACTTCTTCTCCATGAATTTTAATACCTACTCCAAATTTTTCGTTTGTTTCCTTTACTGCTTGCTCAATATACAGATTGAATAACATCGGGGAGAGGCTACAACCCTGTCTCACTCCTTTCCCAACCACTGATTCCCTTTCATGCCCCTCGACTCTTATAACTGCCACCTGGTTTCTGTACAAATTGTAAATAGCCTTTCGCTCCCTGTATTTTACCCCTGCCACCTTCAGAATTTGAAAGAGAGTATTCCAGTTAACATTGTCAAAAGCTTTCTCTAAGTCTACAAATGCTAGAAACGTAGGTTTGCCTTTTCTTAATCTTTCTTCTAAGATAAGTCGTAAGGTTAGTATTGCCTCACGTGTTCCAACATTTCTACGGAATCCAAACTGATCTTCCCCGAGGTCCGCTTCTACCAGTTTTTCCATTCGTCTGTAAAGAATTCGCGTTAGTATTTTGCAGCCATGACTTATTAAACTGAAAGTTCGGTAATTTTCACATCTGTCAACACCTGCTTTCTTTGGGATTGGAATTATTATATTCTTCTTGAAGTCTGAGGGTATTTCGCCTATCTCATACATCTTGCTCACCAGATGGTAGAGTTTTGTCATGACTGGCTCTCCCAAGGCCATCAGTAGTTCTAATGGAATGTTGTCTACTCCCGGGGCCTTGTTTCGACTCAGGTCTTTCAGTGCTCTGTCAAACTCTTCACGCAGTATCTTATCTCCCATTTCGTCTTCATCTACATCCTCTTCCCTTTCCATAATATTGTCCTCAAGTACATCGCCCTTGTATAAACCCTCTATATACTCCTTCCACCTTTCTGCCTTCCCTTCTTTGCTTAGAACTGGGTTGCCATCTGAGCTCTTGATATTCATACAAGTGGCTCTCTTTTCTCCAAAGGTCTCTTTAATTTTCCTGTAGGCAGTATCTATTTTATCCCTAGTGAGACAAGCCTCTACATCCTTACATTTGTCCTCTAGCCATCCCTGCTTAGCCATTTTGCACTTCCTGTTGATCTCATTTTTGAGACGTTTGTATTCCTTTTTGCCTGCTTCATTTACTGGATTTTTATATTTTCTCCTTTCATCAATTAAATTCAATATTTCTTCTGTTACCCAAGGATTTCTATTAGCCCTCGTCTTTTTACCTACTTGATCCTCTGCTGCCTTCGCTACTTCATCCCTCAAAGCTACCCATTCTTCTTCTACTGTATTTCTTTCCCCCATTCCTGTCAATTGTTCCCTTATGCTCTCTCTCAAACTCTCTACAACCTCTGGTTCTTTCAGTTTATCCAGGTCCCATCTCCTTAAATTCCAGCCTTTTTGCAGTTTCTTCAGTTTTAATCTACAGTTCACAACCAATAGATTGTGGTCAGAGTCCACATCTGCCCCTGGAAATGTCTTACAATTTAAAACCTGGTTCCTAAATCTCTGTCTTACCATTATATAATCTATCTGACACCTTTTAGTATCTCTAGGGTTCTTCCATGTATACAACCTTCTTTCATGATTCTTGAACCAAGTGTTAGCTATGATTAAGTTATGCTCTGCGCAAAATTCTACCAGACGGATTCCTCTTTCATTTCTTCCCCCCAATCCATATTCACGTACTATATTTGCTTCTATTCCTTTTCCTACTGACGAATTCCAGTCACCCATGACCATTAAATTTTCGTCTCCCTTCACTACCTGAATAATTCCTTTTATCTCATCATAGATTTCAGTTTAATAAGTCACAGTTGCAAAATACTAACGGGATTTATTTACAGACGAATGTAAAAACTGATAGAAGCCGACCTCGGGGAAGATCAGTTTGGATTCCGTAGAAATTCTGAAGGTGGCAGGGGTAAAATACAGAGAGCGAAAGGCTATTTACAATTTGTACAGAAAGCAGATGGCAGTTATAAGAGTCAAGGGGCATGAAAGGGAAGCAGTGGTTGGGAAGGGAGTGAGATAGGGTTGTAGCCTATCCCCGATGTTATTCAATCTGTATATTGAGCAAGCAATAAAGGAAACAAAAGAAAAGTTCGGAGTAGGTATTAAAGTCCATGGAGAAGAAATAAAAATGTTGAGGTTCGCCGATGACATTGTAATTCTGTCAGAGACAGCAAAGGACTTGGAAGAGCAGTTGAACGGAATGGACAGTGTCTTGAAAGGAGGGTATAAGATGAACATCAACAAAAGCAAAACGAGGATAATGGAATGTAGTCGAATTAAGTCGGGTGATGCTGAGGGAATGAGGGAATTAGATTAGGAAATGAGACACTTAAAGTAGAAAAGGAGTTTTGCTATTTGGGGAGCAAAATAACTGACGATGGTCGAAGTAGAGAGGATATAAAATGTAGACTGGCAATGGCAAGGAAAGTGTTTCTGAAGATGAAAAATTTGTTAACATCGAGTTTAGATTTAAATGTCAGGAAGTCGTTTCTGAAAGGATTTGTATGGAGTGTAGCCATGTATGGAAGTGAAACGTGGACGATAAATAGTTTAGACAAGAAGAGAATAGAAGCTTTCGAAATGTGGTGCTACAGAAGAATGCTGAAGATTAGATGGGTAGATCACATAACTAATGAGGAGGTATTGAATACAGTTGGGGAGAAGAGGAGCCTGTGGCACAACTTGACTAGAAGAAGGGATCGGTTGGTAGGACATGTTCTGAGACATTGAGGGGTCACCAATTTAGTATTGGAGGGCAGCATGGAGGGTAAAAATCGTAGAGGGAGACCAAGAGATGAATACACTTAGCAGATTCAGAAGGATGTAGGCTGCAGTAGGTACTGGGGGACGAAGAAGCTTGCACAGGATAGAGTAGCATGGAGAGCTGCATCAAACCAGTCTCAGGACTGAAGACCACAACAACAACAACCCGTACTCCTATTTTTTTTATTCATTATTGAACCTACTCCTGCATTACTCCTATTTGATTTTGTATTTATAACTCTGTATTCACCTGACCAAAAGTCTTGTTCCTCCTGCCACCGAACTTCACTAATTCCCACTATATCTAACTTTAACCCATCCATTTCCCTTTTTAAATTTTCTAACCTACCTGCCCGATTAAGGGATCTGACATTCCACGCTCCGATCCATGGAACGATAGTTTTCTTTCTCCTGATAACGACGTCCTCTTGAGTAGTCCCCACCCGGAGATCCGAATGGGGGCTTATTTTACCTCTGGAATATTTTACCCAAGTGGACGCCATCATCATTTAATCATACAGTAAAGCTGCATGCCCTCGGGGAAAATTATGGCTGTAGTTTCCCCTTGCTTTCAGCCGTTCGCAGTACCAGAACAGCAAGGCCATTTTGATTAGTGCTACAAGGCCAGATCAGTCAATCATCCAGACTGTTGCCCCTGCAACTATTGAAAAGGCTGCCGCCCCTCTTCAGGAATCACATGTTTGTCTGGCCTCTCAACAGATACCCCTCCGTTGTGGTTGCACCTACGGTATGGCTATCTGTATCGTTGAGGCATGCAAGCCTCCTCACCAACGGCAAGGTCAAGGTCCATGGGTAATGGGGGGGGGGGGGGGGGGATGTTCATATGTAACTTAAGAAAAGTGTGTATGAAACACTCAGAGTGAGTCCTGCTCACATTTGTCCTGTTTTTTTTTTTTTTCTCTCTCTTTTTTTTTCCCCCCTTTTCTCTTTCAAATAATCTGCTTATCTCTTAATGCACACACACTCATTCTGTGTACACACATAAAGTTATATAGAAGGAATCCCCATATAATTAGTGTAATTCGATTATCATCAGTCATAATTTGCTGTTAGAATACTTTACAGAAATAGCTAGCAGTGGTTTCTTCTGCCTGTTAATGCATGACTTTCGGTAATTTATTCCACCCTGTCAGTGCCCCTTTTATGGTGTCATTTACAGAACACAATGTGTGAATGAATAACCTAAACTTTATTTCTGTTTCCTCAAAATTCTGTCAGTATAATTATTTTTTTTTTTATGTTTAAGTTACTTTTATACAGATTGTACCAGAAATGCTGCGACAACTTTGAGGGATTGCGGGGTGTCTTCAAGAAAAAATGTTGATAGAGTCCTATGTCCATAAACATCATCCGACAAGTTTACAGAGCCGAAGTTATAGGCACTGGATCCTGCTGCTGCTCGAATCCTTCAAGGGAACTTTGTGTGCTGACACAGTTTATTTTTCTCGTGTATACCAAAAACCGTTGGAGGTTTTGGAGGGTTCTAGAAGAAAAATAAACTGTGGATGGAAACCAGTGTCCAAAACAGTCACCCATCGAGGCCACAGGGCACCACATTCACAGGAGACAAGACCTGTCTACACGGTAACAAGCTCCATCTTCCCCAGTGGCGATTGTGACAGCCTAACAGTATTACAAGGCATTCCGCCTACAGTTCATCAGCATACAAAATCATGTTTGCTGCCTAAGGTGTAACCTAGTGGTAAGCATCAGTACTTGTAACACTCTGTAACATCATTGGATGACATTTTCAGATACGGGTTCCCTCCCTCAATTTGTTTCTCAAACCACCCTCTACAACCCCTCATAGTTTGCCACAACATTCCTGGGAAATATACATGTTTAAAAACATTCAGTCTCTGTATAAAGCCTTTTTTTCTAGCTGCTGGTCTCTTTATAAATGGAGAATGGATGACTTTAGATGATGTACTTTCAGATAAGGCGAAAGAAGATGGTTGTTTCCAGGTAATTTGAATGTACTTCAGTTGAAAATTATGCTTAACATTGTCCTGTAAGTGTCATACTGTTATTCATCTCCATTTTATGTACCATGAGAAAATAATCTGTCACTGGCATTAGTCAATTCTGTGCCACACAGAATAAATTTGTAACATTGCACTATTAGTAGAAAAACTTGTGAATTAGTTTAATTAACACACTGATTCAGCAAAAAAGGCCACTATGTTCTACAGTAAACAGAAATGGAGCATATACAAATAAAGACCCAGTGGTCTAAGTTTCTTGCACATAAGCTTGAAATTGATAGTGATACTTCACTATCAGATTGTTCTGGAATGTAGAATTGTTAACAAATCATTCAAGCTTGTTTTAAGCAGTATTAAATTTTGAAAGGAGTGTGATTATTATTTCACAATCACTGCTCATGAAAAGAAGACAAAATACTAAAATTCTGGAAAAGTGGACAATGTATTCTCCCTCCCATCATTTCATCTTGAATTTTTTCTACTGTTGTTAATTGTTACTGTTCTTCATAATTTAATTTCACATTTTACAACTGTTCTGACCTTGACCATATATTGATGAATGTGAATACTCATGTGCATTGAGAAAATATGTTTTTAAATTTTATTTGAACTTTAAAATAGGAATATAAATTTCTATAAAATTAAACTTTTTAGGCAAAGTCATACAAAGAGAGAGCTGTCCACTTTATAATGAGTCAGATTTTCTATCAGGAGCTGGAAAGTCCAGATGCATTGGAGATGGAGGCTGTATTTGATCTTCCTGACTTTACAGATGATATAACCATTCTCTGGCAGAATGGTACAGCAGTTGGATTTTACAGTACAAAACAGAAAGGTAAGTGAATGGTCAATTAAGTAACATCGACAACAGAACTGACCAATAGTTAGCATCTCGAAATAATGTGAAAACTACAACTGTAATCAAGACAATATTATGAAAAGATTAGATTGCTACTCACTATATAGTGGAGATGCTGCATCACTGATAGGCACAAGAAAAAGACAGTCAAACAAGTAAGCTTTTGGCCAAAGAGGCCTTCTTCGGAATTAGACAACATACATGTACACACAAAAGCAACTGACCACAGCTTCTGGCTGCTGTGGCCAGAGTGTGACCTTGGCAGCCAGAGACTATGGTAATTGTGTGTGTGTGGGGGGGGGGGGGGTTGCTATTTGGGGAGCAAAATAACTGATGATGGTCGAAGTAGAGAGGATATAAAATGTAGAATGGCAATAGCAAAGAAAGCGTTTCTGAAGAAGAACAATTTGTTAACATCGAGTTTAGATTTAAATGTCAGGAAGTCGTTTCTGAAAGTATTTGTATGGAGTGTAGCCATGTATGGAAGTGAAACGTGGACAATAAATAGTTTAGACAAGAAGAGAATAGAAGCTTTCGAAATGTGGTGCTACAGAAGAATGCTGAAGATTAGATGGGTAGATCACATAACTAATGAGGAGGTATTGAATAGAATTTGGGAGAAGAGGAACTTGTGGCACAACTTGACTAGAAGAAGGGATCGGTTGGTAGGACATGTTCTGAGGCATCAAGGGATCGCCAATTTAGTATTGGAGGGCAGTGTGGAGGGTAAAAATCGTAGAGGGAGACCAAGAGATGAATACACTAAGCAGATTCAGAAGGATGTAGGCTGCAGTAAGTACAGGGAGATGAAGAAGCTTGCACAGGATAGAGTAGCATGGAGAGCTGCATCAAACCAGTCTCAGGACTGAAGACCACAACAACAACAACAACAACATTTCATACACTTCATCATTTGTAGCTCCTGTACCTTCCTTTCTTCAAGGTAGAAAGTGCAGTCTTCACTCTGGACAAGACAATGTACAAATCAGTTAACACACTTCAGAGGAGATGAGCAAACGACTCCTTTGTAGGAGGCCTTATCACATTTGCTGAAAATAGCATCCCCAACATGCTAGAGTGGTATGCCCAGAGTGCTGACATTTAAAACAGTGCATTGTGTTGGGTATATAAGGCCTCATATTTAACTGAATGAAACCAGAATAATATTTTCTGGAACCATTGTGGTATGGAACATAAGAATAAAGGACTCTGATTTTATCAGTTTGCCATCTGCCCTTTTCATGATGTTTTGCAAATCAGCCACACCATCATGAGCCCACTCATCCTTCAGTTCCTCTTTGGGAATATCAATAATATCCCTGCATAATGCAACACCTTTGCTATAGTTTGTTGTGTAGCTCTGTTTCAAGGCATATAGCAATGTGGAGGTTTTTCGCTTGTTGATAATTAGTTATTTCTACCAGCAGTGTTCCACTCCTAAATTGCGTAATAGATTTTAATGTACTAGCAATGCCCTCTATGCTCTTTTGTATATAGAAAGGTGAAACTTTTTTCAAGCTGCCCTCCTTTGCTTTAACTGTCATAAACACATTCTGCCTAGCAGCCTGTGTTCCGTTACTGTAGACTGAAGTATTGGAAAGAAAGACTATGTTAGAAGGACTGACAGTATGAGCCCTCTTGTTGGTGTTGATACCTACCAGCAAGTACACCCTTTGTACTGGGAAATCATTTGAACAGATTCAAGGGTTCCATCTCGTTCCCACAAAGAACAAGGGAAATAAAGGCCCACCCACACAGCTCCACTTGTTTGGGTGAGCCTTGCACAGCTGAGGTGTGACAGGTTGCCCACTAATGACTATTCCACCTCAACAGCCATGCAGCTCATCAGTGCATGGTACACCTTGAGATTGACGACTTTTTATAGAGGTTTTCATAATTTTTTTAGTCCACACATCACAAAAAATGCATCCTCGTGAAGTTCTTTGATTAAGTATTTACCCTTTGTAAATCTCCACGGAGCTAACTGTGCCTCTTGTTGCTGATGAGCAATAGACTTCGTAAGGTATAGTTAGGAACTAGTGCCAGGCTGAAATTTTGATTTAGTCCGTGAGATATATTCATGGATTATGTTCTGCTTTGAAAGACAAGAGCTCGTGGTCTGAGTCTCAGTCTAGAACACAGTTTTAACTTGTTTGTCAACTAACTTCTGTACACTGCACGACATTTTACATGGGAATGCCTACCATTAAATTGGCTGAGTAGATGAATGACATAGAAGAGCTGTCTGCCTTGAGGATGCCTTGTACCCAGTTCTGAATTTTCTGCACAGCATGAATTAAGGGAGATTGCATGCCTGCTATGGGCTGTTTGGATCCTCCAATGTGTTATTAGTTTCCCTGAGCTCCAGAACAGAATAGAATATTTATTCACTTTTAAATATGTTTACAGCCAGTTGGTACTGTCATGTGAAATTTGTATACATGTATAGTTACTACATTACATTATTCTCACATGGATCTTTGCTTAATTATGTTACATGAAAGCTTTTATATAAATTACTACTTCAGGAAAGTATATTGTTATGGAGACTGACCATTGTTTGCAAACGTAATACAATATGCTGCAGTGAATAAGCATATTATCACATTCAAAACTTTATACAGTCTGTAACAATAATAATCATAAACTTTATATAGATCAATACAGTATGCCACAATGAATGAATATATTGCACTAGTGACTTTGTAAAACATTTTGCAATACATAATTTTATATATGCCCATTTCAAGACTCCAAGTCATTTATTATATATACTTCAATATGTAAAATACTTCACTTTTTACCCATTTTGTGATTATGCTTTTAAATTTATTCAGGGGCACTGAGTGTGCATTTTTAAGTAGTTAAGTTTGTTAAAATATGCGAGACAAAGATATTTATAGCTGTTATGGACTTTTGCTTGTTTGGTGTATGGCTTGTCAATTGCATGTCTGTTTCTTGTGTTATGATTCTGTATTGACATGCTAGGGTCAGAGTTATTCAGATTTTCTTGTGTATATACTAAGCAGCTATAAGCATATAAACTGGGGACTGTCATAATATTTGATTCTTTGAAATGATGTCTACAGGATTCTCATGGTGTTAGTCCCACAATGCATCTTATTGCCATTTTCTCATTTAAGTAGTCTTAGAGCCAGGTAGGTTTCTCACCGCAAAATTGGGAATTTAAGAAAGTAAAAGTATGCATGTAGTAGTAGGATCTCATAAACATATCCTCTGAGCTTAAGCAGCAGATAAATCACACATTTGAGTTGGGGCATAATTTATCTGTGGCTGTATCTCACCTAAGACATTGATCAATATGTAATTCCTGAAGTTTCACCAATTTGTTTTCTTGTTTGGGTGCATTGAAATTAAAAACTGTGTTTTCTGGTTTTGTACTCTTCATGTGTAATGCATTAGCCTGAAACCGTGAGGTACACCTATATTATGCTACTGATACATTCAGTTGCAACTCATCCAAGTTGGAGTACTGAGCAGTTAATGTGGTGTCACCTGTATACAGAACAACCTCACATGGCATGTATATATAACAGAAAGGATCCAAGAACAGACCCAAGTAACAGTTCTTTTGTAACAGGTAAAGGGCCTTTAGGAGGAGGGCATTCTCCCCTATTTCATAGTGCTGTAGCTTTCTTATTAGGATGCTGTGGGACACCGTAACCTCCAGTCCAATAGCTCATTGACTTATTCTCGAGGTTCTGTTATAATGCTGCCAGCTGCTTCACAATAGAGAGGGTAGATCTAAAACTACATTGTGCAGAACAGATTAAGTTATCATTTTCAAAATACTGGTTCATCTGCTGGTGCATACAGTACTCGGTTATTTTAGAAATTATTGTGACAAGTGAAATGGGTAATGGTATGCTACCTTCCTTATTGTTCGGCATTCTGGATAGACTCTTTCTATAATATGTTTATTATTTTTGTCAAGGGGTGTTCTTCTATTCCGGCAATAATGCATTTATCTATTGCTTACTGACTTGCCAGCAAATTACAGAACTTGATCAAAAATAATCCATTGCTTTATTTGGGTAATGGTGGCAGTTCATGTCGAAAACCTTTTCACATCAAGTTGGACGTGAAAAGGTTTCCGACACGATTATGGCTGCACAACGGAATTAACAGACTTTGAACGTGGAATGGTAGTTGGAGCTAGAGACATGGGACGTTCCATTTCGAAAATCGTTAGGGAGTTCAGTATTACAACATTCACAGTGCCAAGAGTGTGCTGAGAATATGATTTAAGGCATTACCTCTCACCTGGACACTGCAGCGGTCCATGGCCTTCACTTAATGGCTGAGAGCTTTGCGTAGAGTTGTCTGTGCTAACAGACAAGCAACACTGCATGAAATAACTGCAGAAATCAACGTGGAATGTACGACGGATGTATCCATTTGCACAGTGCAGTGAAATTTGGTGTTAATGGGCTTTGGCAGCAGATGACCAACGTGAGTACCTTTGTTAACAGCATGACATCGCCAGCAGCACCTTTCCTCAGCTCGCAACCATATTGGTTTTACACTAGATGACTGGAAAACTGTTGCGTCATCAGATGAGTCCCAGTGTCGGTTGGTAAGAGCTGATGGTAGGGTTCGAGTGTAGCACAAACCGCATGAAGCACCATGAATCAGGAGGGCTCAGGTTTATCAACAAGGCACATTGCATTATGATGGTGGCTCTATAATTATGTGGGCTGTGTTTAAAGGAATGGACTTGGTCCTTTGGTCCAACTGAACTGATGATTGCCTGGAAATGGTTATGTTTGGCTATTTGGAGACCATTTTCAACCACTCGTGGACTTCTTGTTCCCAAACAATGATGTTATGTCACTGAGTCATAACTGTTCAGAGCTGGTTTGAAGAACATTGCGGACAATTCAAGCGAACGGATTGTCCACCCAGATTGCCCGACACGAATCCCATCAGACATTTGTGGGACACAATCGAGAGGTCAGTTTTGCTGTGACAACATTTCGCAATTATGGGTGGCTACAGAGGAAGCATGGCTCAATATTTCAGCATGGGCTTTCAGTGACTTCTTGAGTCCATGGCATTAGGACATATCCCATGACTTTTGTCACCTCACTGTAAATTTGCATTGTTTCAGAGTAGCACTTAATAAAGAACCTTCAAGGAAAGTTTTATAAACTGTTCGTTAGTTTGTATACCCATCTCCTGTTTGTGGGAACATTTTCAGTAACTTTTGTTTGGTTTTTAACAAGAAGTTGAAAATCAATCACCTGAAGTTATCACATCATTTGCACTGTATATCGGGTGTCCCAGAAATATTGTGACAAAATCTGAGCTCTTGCAGAGGGCATCTTGAAGAAAAAATTGTGGATGTACATTGTAAACAGTCCTGTAACATTTTCTTGGTTACTCTGGAAGTTATCTTTACATTTGTTGATTTTGTTCTATTAAGAGCAGTCTGTTGAGTTCCGTTTGTAAGGAAGTCTGGAATTGAGTCACAAAACTGATCCAATACTTGTTTTAACTAAATGACAATGCAGGGCAGTGTCAAATGCTTTCCTAAAATCAAGGAACACGATGTGTAGGTACTTCTGCAATAAGTGATATTAACAAAGATACTGATTCAATTTTGAAGTCCACCGGCAAAAGTGACAGTGAAGACAGGGGTAAACATTGAAAAGTGATGAAGTTTTGTATTATTGGTTTTTACAAAAATGATGAATTGGGTAATTGATATCTGATCCTTAAGTAACGGATTGTTGTACAGATTTAAATCTCATTGTAAAATTTACAAATTGGTAATACCAGGTGAAAAAATGTCAACTGATGTAGATGCAGCAAATACCATTAAAGGTGGTTTTGAAAAGGAATTGGACAAAAATGACTGTGACTTGGACTTTGTTTACAGAGCTGATGCAACTATATTAAATTGGAAATCGTTACTGTTGAAATCTGTTGCTCCTCGGCGAGAATTCTGCTCCATGAACTAAAAGTAATAAAGAGCAAATAACAATATTAATTTGTGCAAATGCTATTGAGACCCATAAAATGCTGTTGCATCGCATCAGAAATCCCAAAAATCCAAAATGCTTCAAAAATATCAAGGTTCCCTTAGTTTATAAAAGCCAAAGAAGCGCATGGATGAACACTGAAATATTCATTGACTGGTATGACAACACTTTTATCACTGAAGTAAAACAATTTTAAAACAAACTTGGTAAACATGGAATTGTCCTACTTTTACTGGATACTTTTCAGCTGAACTGTTAGTGAGAGAAAATGGAATGTTTACAGTAAAATGTTTGCCTCCTTATGTGACATCCTTACTACAACAAGTGGATCAAAGTGTTATTGAAACATTAAAATGACTTTATAGAAGACAATCTTGACCTAGATTTTTATCTGTTGATTAAGATAATGTAGATGTCATTTGTCTTTTCTCAGGCAAATGAATTTAAAGCAGTGTTGTTACATTGTATATGCATGGGATCTGATTGAAAGAAAGACTTTGAACAAAACTTGGAACACAACACTAAAACGAGAGTGCAAAAATTCAGTATCTGATATGGGTGATTCTGTTTTGGAGAATATAATGAGCTAATGACAAACCCACAGATATGCAAGGAATGTGATGCCGATAGTATGAAGGAGTAGCTCACTTGTGAAAGTAATGATCAAGGTTTTCAGAAGATGTCAGATGACGAAATTGTTGCAAACATATTGCTGGAAAACAAACAGCAGTTAATCCAAGAAGATGAAACAGAAGAAAATGAAGATGCAGAAAATGATTTAGGACCATCTCGTGTGGAAACATTTCAAGCCCTGGACACAGCCTTCAGATGCTTTGAGAAACAAACTGTAAGTTTACTACTATTCCAGTGAATTCATGATGTAGCAATAGTGAAGAGCTTACATCAAATGATAATTAGCAAATACTTTAAATAGAATTAACTACAGAGACTGTTCTATTATGAATTTTGTTAGGTATTTCATGATTAACACTGCAATATTTTAGTAACATTAAGAAAATGTCTGTAAAAAGTAAAATATTCAGAACCAATGCTCTGCAACAGGCCACGATAAGAGGACATGTAGAACAACAGAAGCATAATAAGTGATATAAATAGCAGGGTAGGTGGCATGCACATAGGCCCAACAGTGCCTTCTTTTATGTGACCAGACAGGGCAGTGTTACACAAAGCTTAGTCAGTGCACAGCCATCACACAAAGTGTAAACATGTAACCAAGTACCACTGTGTTTTGCTGACATCACAGGGTTGAATATCATCATGTGAGTGGGTTCAAACAGGGCAGAATGATTGGTCTCCAGGAGGTGGGTCTATTGTTCTGTGACACTGCAGCTTGTACGGGGCACACTGCTTCAATAGTGAGGCGTATGTGGAGCCAGCAGAGAGAAAAGGACCATACACAGTGTCAACAGGGTACTGAACGACACAATGTGCCAGATGAGCACCACATTGTCTATTTGGCCATAATGGATAGAACAGCTTCATCCACAATGTTGGTAGGACACTGAAGCACTGCAATCGATCTGGGCATGTCTGCATTGATGGTTCAATGCCATTTTCTGCAGGATGGACAGCTGGCATGCATGCCCTTGTGTAGGGTTCCATTGACCAGTACCCATCGATGCCACAGACTGGTATGGGCATGTGAATGCCCACAGGATACAGATTAGCTGGCTGTTTTTCAAGGAGTTCCTTGAGTGGCCATGTACATAAAAAACAGTATTCCATTTGAGTCCATAGACGTATCACGGCACTGCACTGAACAGATATTTGAATGTTGTACAGTGGCAGTTGAATTTAGTGAAACTAAACTTCTAATTGTTGTCATTTATAGGTCCCCTAACTCTGACTTCAGAGCATTTCTTCTCAAGCTAGAGAGGGTCCTCGGTTCACTTTATAGGAAGTACCTGAGATTAATTATGTGTGGTGACTTCAGTATTAATTTTGTATATGATTTTGCAAGAAAAAGGATGTTGGTAGATCTCCTAAACTCATATGATCAGATGCAGACGTATTTTTTCCAACTAGGGTGCAGGAGAACACTAGCACAGCCATAGACAAGATTTTCATTCATTCTTCATTACTAGATGGGCATTCTGTTAGTAAAAGGGTGAATGGACTTGCAGACCATGATGTGCAAATTTTAATACCGAAAGTGACTTGGTTTAAGAATCATGACAGAAGGTTGTGTACATGGAATAGACCTAGAGACATAGGAAGGTTTCAGATTGATTATACAATGGTAAGGCAGATTTCAGAACCAGATTTTGCACTGTAAAATGTTTCCAGGGGCAAATGTAGACTCTGACCATAATTTATTGGTTATGAACTGTAGATTAAAACTAAAGAATTTGCAGAAAGATAGAAAATTAAGGAGATGGGGCCTGGATAAACTGAAGGAGCTAGTGGTTGTTGAAAGTTTCAGATGAAGGATTAGAGAATCTTGGACTGAAACAGAGAAAAGAACTATAGTAGAAGATGAATGGGTAGCACTTAGAGTTGATGGAAAATAGTACTGAGCAAGGAAGGGAAAGCTGAAAGGTGGAAGAAGTATACAAAGGGACTGTACCAGGGGAATGAAATTGAAGGTTATATTATAGAAAGGCAAGAGAAAGAAGATGAATGTGAGTGGAAGATATGATACTGCTGGAATAATTTAACAGAAGACTCAAAGACCTACACTGAAACAAGGCCCTCAGGGCAGACAACATGTCCTCAGGACTGCTGATATCCTTGTGAGAGCCAGTCATGGCAAAATTATTCTGCCTGGAGTGCAAGATATATGAAACAGGGAAAATACCCTCAGACTTCAAGAAGAATTTAATAATTCCAATTCCAAAGACAGCAGGGGTTGAAGTGTGTGCGAATGTTACCAGACTATCAGTTTAATAAGTCATGGTTCCAAAATACTGACATGAATTATTTACAGAAGACAGGAAAAACTGGGAAAGATCAGTTTGGGTTTTGGAAAAACATTGGAGAAGCGATGCAATACTGCCCTTCTCAGTTGAAGGTAAGGAATGATAAACCTACATTTATAGCTTTTGTAGACCTAGAGAAAGCTTTTGACAGTGTTGACTAGAATACACTCTTTGAAATTCTGAAGATAGCACAGGTAAAAAACAGGGAGTGAAAGGATAAATGCAATTTGTACAGCAACCGTGTGATATGTATAAGAGTCGAAGGGCTATGTAGAAGCTTCAAAGGGGATGAAAAGCAAGCAGTGGTTGAAAAGGAAGTGAAAGAGGGTTGTAACCTATCCCAGATGTTACTCAATTTGTACACCGAGCAAGCAGTGAAGGAAGCCAAAGAAAAATTTCAAGGAGGAATTAAAGTTCAGAGAGAAGAAATAAATACTTGCGGTTTGCTAGTGATATTGTAATTCTGTCAGAGACAGAAAAGGACTTGGAAGAGCTGTTGAACAGAATAAACAGTGTCTTGAAAGGAGAATGTAAGATGAATATTAAGAAAAACAGAGCAAGGATAATGGAATGTAGTCAAATTAAATCAATTGAGCTGAGAGAATTAGATTAGGAAATAAGACAGTAAATGAGATAGTAGATGAGTTTTGCTATTTGGGCAGCATAGGGCATATCCCATGACTTTTGTCACCTCACTGTAACTTTGCATTTTTTCAGAATAGCACTTAATAAAGAACCTTCAAGGAAAGTTTTATAAACTGTTCTTCAGTTTGTATACTCATTTATGTGTCTCCTTCTTCATGGCAGAGCTTTGAGGATGCGGTTTTATGAGAACAAGGTCATCGACCTTGTACTGAGGTTTGATAGCCTTCTCATTATGTCTACTCACTTGTTGTTGTGCCTAGTCAACTAGATTCTTTGAGACTATTTCCTGTTGAAGTTGGTAATCATCAGTAGGTTGTTTCAGGCCAAATGAAACATTTAATAAGTTCAAAGTCTTTGATCTTCGTTGCCCATAACGTATGTTTTACATAGCAGAAGGTGTGGCATAATTACCCAATTTCTTTCATTACTCGTTCAGATGGATTTGACAACAGATTGTAGTTGGATATTAATACTTGACGAACATCCTCCCAAGCTAGAATTCTTTAAATTTGTTACTGACAAATTGTGGCCCATTAATGGAGAGAAATCGTTTTGGTTTGCCTACCTCAAAAAAGTATTGTTGCAGACAGTGTATCGTGGTTGGTGTATTTGCTTTGTTAATAGGATACAACTTAACATACTTCAACCAACACTCTGTGAGAACAAAAATGTACAACACTCCTCCCTTTCCTTTCGGAAGTGGTCCAAAGAAATCCGCTGCTGTAAGATCATATAATGTCTTAGGAATGATTGGATACATTTTGTATTTAATATGAGTGTTATTCTCTTTCACCTTCTGACAGATTTCACAAGTTCTAATTAAAGATGCTACCTTATGTCCTAGCTTCTTAAAATAATAGAACTTACTCGTATGCTCATACGAGTAAGTTCTATTATTTTACATTTCTTTATTCCAAAATGTCCATATCCAGTATGAACATACCACACAATCTCATCCTCCGTTAACTTTGGGATGCATAAACACCAATGTTGTGATGTTATACTGTCTCTCCAAAACAAATTATTCCCTATAACCTTCCATTTCTCTGCTTGGTTAGGAGGTAAAGACTTTCTAAATACACATAGCAAATATTTCTGTAAAGTAGTGATCATGATGGATGTCTTCAGTTATACTTCGAGCCATTTCTTGTTCCCTGTTATGTGGATATTCTACTCTCAAAAAGTTAATCGCAAAAATTATGCCAGGCCGTTCCGAACATTTTAACTCTTTCATGCCTACAGTAACCTAGACAAAGCGTCAGGTACAATATTTTCAGAACCTTTTATATACTGAATTTTAATGTCATATTCCTGTAGGAACAACATCCACCACATACATCTACTATGTAATAACTGACTATTCATTAAAAAGGATAGAGCTTGGTGATCCGTATATATATGTATTTCTGACCCCCATACTAGTGTTTGAAATTTTTGAATACACCACACTATTGCTAATAGTTCTTTTTCTGTGGCTGTATAGTTTAATTCATGTTTGTCAAGACTCTGGCTAGCGGAAGCTACTGATCTGTGGTTTGTACTTTCCAGACCCCACTTTCATTGGAAAAGTTCTGCTGCTATACCATAGTCGGATGCATCTGTTGAAATTTTGAATGGCTCACCCATAACCAGATGGTGTAATATGGTGATTCGACCAGTGCTGTTTTTATATTTTCAAATGCATCATTGGCCTCTTGGTCCCAAACCCATGGTATTCCCTTCCTTAATAAATGTAAAAGTCTTGGGTCATTCAGCTCTTGACTTTGTATATATCATCTATAGTACCCGGCCATTCCAATAAATCCCTTCGATTGTCTTATGTTTTTAGGGGGTAGATGCTCCTTAATGGCTTTTATACGTTCCAGATCTGGTCTAGTTCCTTGCACTCCTACGATATGCCCTAAAAACTTAAGCTATTGCCTCGCAATGTGCGATTTAGACAATTTTATTGTAATAACTTTTTCTTTAAATCTTTTCAGAGTTTTACTCGAGGTGAGGCAATGCTCTTCCCAGGTAGATGAGATGACTACATATATGATTAAATCCTTTAACAATTCCTTTCCTAACACCTCGTCCAGTGCATGTATAAACACGGATACTGAGATATTTAGTCCGAATGGTAACACATTAAAATGATATGATCTCCCATCAAATAGAAACACTGTATATTTCTTTGATTCAGGATGTAACTGAATTTGCCAATATCCAGCAGTCAGGTCCATCGCGCTAAAATACTTTACTTTCTCAAATATGGACAATAATTCATTGAGGTTAATGGGTCTGTCTCATTTCATCTCTCTATGCTTATTCAAAGTACAAACGTCTAGTACTAACCGCACACCTCCTGTAGTCTTTTTTATTACTGCATAGGGGTTATTCATAATGCTAGAGCTATGTTCTATTATGTTATTGTCAATCATATTGTCAATTTCTTCCTTAACTGCTGCTTTAAACTTACTGGTATTGGATAAGGCTTACAGAGAAATGGAGTACTATCTTTGATTTCAAATTTACATACATTGTCATTAATACTACCCGGATGATCAGAAAATGCCATTTCATATTCCAATAGAATTTTAGATAAACCTAATTTTTGGTCATTGGTTAATATTGGAGATTCGTTTACTTTGATTTGTATGTCAGTGCGGTGTGATACGTGACATACATTATCAATTGCTGGTGACAATCTTGCTGTAGCAGTTAATCTCAGGATATAGAGATTATCTTTGATTGACAATGAGACATAAATAATATAAACTTGAAGAATATTGAGAAAGGGTGATTAATTATAAACAGTTTGACTCTAAACTATGTTATCTGCTGTGAAAAACTTTTCGACAAGTGGGTAATGACAAATTGTTGCTTGTAGTTATGGCAGCCGCGCTGAGCAGTCGTTTGTGCTTTGTGTGGCGGCCGGCACCGATTCCATCAGGTGTTTCATGGAACTGTTATCAAGTTTTTTTTAGTGTAATCTACTGGATATTTTACCTACAAGTAGTTAGCAACAAGTGTCAAAGCATCACCACTGTGAGATTTCTCTCAGTGGTTGTTTTTAAAATGGAAACTAATGACGAAATCCCAGTCAGTACCGGCCAAGAGTTGGCTGTCGCTTTGCATATGAATCACAACATCGAGACTGTTATGATACACCCTCCTTCAACAGTGTTAATTAGAAATAAGCATCAACAGGTACCATCAAAATGTGCTCTCAAGATCACTGTCCTCAGAATGATCAGATGGAGATGGATCAGCATTCATCAGTTCAGCTGTCTTGTCGCATTGTCTGACAAACAACGCCCAGCAATGGAAACCACCTTGCTACTGATCGCTGTTGCCGAATTTATCAGCAGCACATGGAAGCAAAGCACAGCGAAGCTTATGCCACTTCTTACGCAACTGCCATCTCGTCACTGCAACCGTCATTTGCACAGACTACTGCTGGTGTTTCTACAACATTAGAGCTATCTCCTAGTGACTGGCCTAAAATATGCGAGAAACCAAAAGGTTTGAACATGATGGACAAAAGGCCACAACAAGGACCTAATCATGCAGTTATGTTGGTTCCAGCTCCCAGGTCTTATAAAAATTAACCATTTACTTGCAGTCCATATAAGCAGGGTTATTCTGATATGTGATATGAATTTCAGGATCCACGGAACTCAATACAAAACAGTCCATATCCTCCCACTCCTCTGGCAACATCTTATACTGGTCAAAAAACTACTACTAACAGCCTATGTGTAACAATACAGATCTTTCTTTCTCTGAAAAATGAAACAGACATGGCAATGACACAAGCTCTTATACATTATGCTATTGAAGACTTCTGCAAATCTGACAATGGCTTTTAAAATACTCCAGTGGAATGCACGGTCAGCAATCTCGAACAGAGAAAGTCTTTATCAGGAGATTAGCAGCAACCACATACCAGTAGCCTGTATTTGCGAAACTTGGTTTCAGCCAACCCAACGAATACAATTCAAAGGATGTGCTGTTCTCAGAAATGACAGAGATGATGGAAAGGGAGGAGGAGGAGCCATTTTGATTAGAGAGACAGTTAAGTTTAAAAAATTGGACATCACTATTAGGACAACAGAATGCCAGGTAGTTGCTGCTGTAACTTGCACTCCTAACAGAGCATTCACCATCGTCGCCATTTACAAACCACCTAAGTGTAAAATACAAGATCTTTCAAGGGATCAGATTGTAGCCCAGCTTCAAAAGCCATTTATCCTTTGTGCAGACTTCAGTGCACACCACTATTGGCTTACAAAATATATTATGTGGATGGCAGAGAGTTAGTTACACTTTTTTAAATGTTCAATTTGATTCTTCTAAATGATGGTTCTCCTACTTTGATACATAACCCAAACAGACAACCATCGGCAGTCAATTTGACATTGTGCTCTGTTGACTTCAACCATGTAACGGAGACCCTCTCGGCTCAGGTCATTTCCCTCTGGAAATCACAATAGACTTGCCTATAAATACAGTAGAAATTATCCACCCAAACAGCAGGTGAAAAATAAAGGACGCTGACTGGTCAAAGTATACTGCAACAGTCCAAGTGAAGTTTCAATCTTTTAACAGTTTGTTAGCTCCGAAAGAGGCCTACCAACAGCTAATGTGAATTATTTAAGATGCTGCAACAATTTCCATTCCAATAAAAAAAATAAGTCATCATTTTGAAGCAACAGCCCCCAGTCTGGTGGACACCATAGTGCTCTAGAGCCATAGCACAGCGCAAACTTGTGTACAGTAACTTCTGTGAACAACAAAATGTAGAAAACTTCATTGTATATTGGAAAATAGCAGCGAAAGTTCGAAGGTGATTAAAAGACTGTCAAAAGAATAGCTGGCAAAATTTCTGTGAATCTTTAAATAACAAAGTTAGTATTGCTGATGTTTGGAAGAAATTAAGATTTTTCAAAAACAAAAACTCCACTATGCATCAGCCATTAAGTGATGCATGGCTTGAGGACTTTGTGAATTTAATCTCAGCAGCTTCCGCAGCTGACCAGCCATATTGCTCCCCAGAGCCTCGGGATTACAATCATCCGCTTGTGGTACCATTTTCATATGAAAAACTGATGAATGGCATAAAAAAGAATGTGACTTCCACACCCAGTATGGATTGTATACACTATCAGATGATAGAAAATCTCCCAGACATAGCACTCAGAAAACTGTTACAGATATTTAACCAAATATGGATGAATGACACAATAATATAAGATTAGACAACTCAAGTAGTGGTACCCATACTGAAACCACAAAAGGATGAAGAGCAGGCCAAATCATATAGACTTATTTCTCTATATCTATGAGGACACCTGGTAAAAAATCGCTTGGAATGGTGGTTGGAATCAAATTAGACCCTGTCATAGAGTCAGTATGGGTTTAGAAAAGGCAAGGGAACAATAGATAATTTAAATATCTTAACCTCAGAGATCTTTGACGCAACAACAAGAAAAGAGAATGTAACAGCTATATTCCTGGATATACTTGGAGCATATGATAATGTTCTTATAGCTGTGTTGCTACGGAAGCTGGAAACCATTGGAATGAGCACTTTCCTCGCTGAAAGGCACTTATGGATTCGGTTCCAAAATAAATTAATTGGACCACGTCGTCTTACAACAGGTCTTCCACAAGGAGCTATCATCAGCTCCCTACTCTTTGCACTATCTACTAACGAGCTGGTGACGATTATCCTTTTCCAGTTAAAATCCTCCATTATGCAGATAATATTTGTTTGTATGTGTCAACCAAAGGAATAGAGCAGGGTGTGTGTGAGCTATCAAAGGCGATGGGCACACTGGATCAAACATTTCGTAGCTGTGGGTTACAGATTTTGGAAGAAATATTTATACTTGTTCCTTTCACGAACCAAACTATGCCAGGCTGCTTGAATAGTGTAAGACTTTCTGGTCATAAAATACCACTGAAATCCCAGGCGAGGTTGCTTGGTATTCTCTTCAATTTCAAAATGAGTTGGATACCTCATATTCAAACCTTCGTCACTATGTGTGAAAAAGCATTGAACCTTATCAGATTAGTGACAAGAGTATGGTGGAGGGCTCACCCCAACACTCTGCTCACTCTCTACTGCATGATATGTTTCCGTATAGACTACGTCTATCACACTGCTGCTAACAAGTACCAAGCACTACTGGATAAACTGCAGTATAGAAGCTCATACATCTACCTCAGAGCCATGCATTCTTCTCCCACCAACGCCCTTCTCCTGGAAGCATCAGAAATGCCTCTACATATTCGCAGAACAATGATGTGTGATTGTTATATCTTACAGCAGATGGCAGATACTAAACATCCACTGATAAAAAAGTGCGAAACGCTCTCTCAAATTGGGAATAACAGAAACGTCAGGAAACAGCAGTTTTATATGTACAAGTGGTACGAAGACTGGAATTATCTCCAAAAGTAAGTACATCAAAGTGAGGTTCTTCCAGTGTTCCTATATGACTACCAGAGCTCTTATCATGATATTCCTGTAACATACGTCGACTATTCCAGCAAAGGAAAAGGATATGGGCAGTTTTCACCTACATCACACCTGGCAGAAAAGTGGGCAGGATATCTTAAAATATATACAGATGGCCCAAAAATGGGGATGGAAAATCGTACTGGATGTACTTTCTTCTGTCCAGAATCTGCAGGAGAAAAGAAGTTTCAACTACCAGGTGATGCTTCCATATTTCTTGCTGAAACGTTCTATAATTAGAGGCAATCAAATATGCAAGATTGCTCAAAATTCCCAAGGCAGTAATAATCACTGACTGAAAGCATTCTGACATCCATTAGTTACAGGAATTGGGACAAAAGAACTAGTAAATACACATTCGACATACTGGATCATTATCACAAAGCTAAGAAGACTGGCCAAATAATAGAATTTCTATGGGTCAAATCACATTCCGGCATTCTATACAATGACAAAGCAGATCAACTATCGAGAGATGCAATTAATAGTGGAAGACCTATGGACATAAAACTCCCTCCTAAAACTACTTCCTAAAAGTAAAACAAGAAGCGTTTCTCTCATGGCTGGAAGAATGAAATGAAAGCCAACAAACAAGAGGTAAAAGCTATGCACATGTACCGACATTCATACCAAGACAGACATGGTTTGCAAACATCAAACATTCAAGGAAAATTATAACGACCATAATGAGGATGCATCTCAATCGTGGATCTTTCCCTGCCCACTTACATAGAATTGGCATATCGGAGACACCCTACCGTCAATGTGAAGGGGAAACAATTGGTGATGTAAATCACATCTTATTTCAGTGTAGATGCTATGAGAAAGGCAGAGCCAACTTTTTAAAAGAGCTCTTAAGACTTGGTCACTGCCAGCCGCTTTGCGCAATCCCAATTCTCAGAGATGCAACGGGGTGGCCGAGCCGTTCTAGGCGCTACAGTGTGGAACCACGCGACCGCTACGGTCGCAGGATCGAATCCTGCCTTGGGCATGTATGTGTGTGATGTCCTTAGGTTAGTTAGATTTAAGTAGTTCTAAGTTCTAGGGGACTGATGACCTCAGAAGTTTAGTCCCATAGTGCTCAGAGCCATTTGAACCATTTTTTGGAGACACAACCAGGAGTACATATGATGCCATATCCCGGTTTCCAGCGAAATCTGACATAAAACTCTAAAATGAATTGAACTTAACTATAGAACTTAATTAAAAAGTAAATTTTTAGCTGTTAAATGTGTTTTGCAATCTGATTGCAATAATTTTGATCTGAAAACATATGAATGCATGCCCTAAACAGTAGAAGAAAAACTGTTACCTTGTTATGTGTGTCAGTACATGTATTTATGATGGCTAATACGTTTGTATGCTAGAAGCCAATAAAAAGGAACAAAAGTTAATCTCAGACATTGACTCTCAGTTGTTTGTTTACCAATATAGCTGTCCATCACAAACTTTACACAATATTTGTAGTCACCTTTTCCAAAATAAAGAAAATTCTCCTCAAAATTCAATATGATGTTAAATTCTGATGACCAGTCTAGGCCAAATAACACGTTCCTATTGATATTTTCTACTATTAAAAGTGTCTGACAAAATGGGATATTCCCAATGTTGCAGTTCACCTGGGTCTCTTGTTTTACAACTTTGCTCTTGGTTCCAGTAATACCGACTATGTACACTCCTGTTACTGGTGTTGGAGCAGCACCTTTTTTAGGATAGGTAAGACAGAAAGATGTCAAGTTCTACAAGAGGTCAGGATTGAAACAAATCTTCAGTTTAGGAAAGAAATTAAACAGCACAATTCTAACACATTGGATCACCAATCACAGCTATCAATTATAAATTTTCACCAATCACCAGAAATTTTATCTCCACCAAGTTGTATATCAGTCCTAGGTAATTGCATTGATGAATTAAAGTCACCCAACCCAGTTGACATAATCTGCCTCTCTGAACACCGTGTGACCACTGGTATAGGAACTAGGCCTAAGCACAATGAGAAACTCAGACAGGAGAGTACTGCAAATGTTAGAATAAGGAAAGGTTCTCATAAAAGTATAATTAAAAATAATGTAAGTATATTTCATCAAAATATTGGGAGTTTAAAGAATAAAGTAGATGAGCTTCTGGTTTGTTTAGAAGATTCAGAAGCTGAGAATGAAATAGATATACTATGCCTGTCTGAGCATCACATTGTTACTGATATGGATAAGGTAAATGTAAGTGGATATAAGCTCTCTGCACATGTAATGAGAGAAAATATGGAGAAAGGAGGAGTTGCCATATATGTCAAAAGTTATCATTGTGCAAAAAGTGTAGAAACAAAAAAGTTTTGTGTAGAGAAACATATAGAAGCATGTGCCTGTGAGCTTAAATTAAATAAAGGCACATTTATAATTGTAACTGTATATAGGTCCCCATCAGGAAATTTTCATCTATTTCTGAAAAATTTGGACTCCTTGTTGTGCTATCTGTCAGACAGGGGGAAGCAAATTATTATTTGTGGGGACTTCAATGTAGATTCTCTGAAAGAGGGTAATAGGAAAAATGACCTTGAAGTATTACTCGGTTCTTTCAATTTGACACCTGTTATTGATTTTCCTACTCGGGTGGTAAAGGATAGCAGCTCACTGATAGAGAACTTCTTTATAGACCAAGATAAGTTTAACCAGATAAATGCTCAGCCTGTTGAGAATGGTCTTTCTGATCATGGTGCACAGCTAGTTACAATATATGACATAGCTCCATTCAGCAATACTAAACAGTCCTCCAAAGTAGTACGTTCAGTCAACGATTTAACAATTGCAAATTTCAGGGAAAGCCTACAGCAGTTAGACTGGGATGAGGTGTACCGTGAACCTGATGCCAATTTAAAATATAATTTATTTCATGACATTTTTGTAAATGCATTTGAAAACTGCTTCCCCAAGAAAATAGTTAAATATACTCGTAAGAAACCTTGTAACAAACCATGGCTTACTAAGGGTATAAAAATATCTTGTAACCGGAAAAGGGAAATGTATCTGACAGCAAGAAAGAGTAGTGACCCAGAAACTATCAAAAATTATAAAAACTACTGTGTTATATTAAGAAAAGTTATTAAAAAATCCAGGAGTATGTGTATCATGTCTGAAATCAGCAACTCTGATAATAAAATTAAAACAATTTGGAATATTATTAAAAGAGAAACAGGTCAACCAAGAGCAGAGGAAGACAGTATTACCATCAAATTGAATGAAAACTTTACGAACAAAAAGTCATAAGTTGAAAATATTTTTAATAATCATTTTCTAAATGTTGTGGATATAGTAGGATCCAGGTGTTCATTAGAAGATGCTAGGCTGTTAATGGAAGAGGCCATACATATGCAATTTGATACAATTGAAATCTCACCCACTTCTCCCTCTGAAATTAGGAAAATAATAAACTTGCTTAAAAGCAAAAACTCACATGGAATTGATGGCATTTCCAGCAAAATACTAAAAGCTTGTTCTCAACAGATACGTAAGATTCTCAGCCACCTGTGTAATAGCTCTCTGGAACAGGGCATTTTCCCTGATAGACTGAAATATGCTATTGTTATATCTTTGCATAAAAAGGGGGATAGATCTGATGTCAACAATTACCGTCCAATCTCCCTTCTAACAGCTTTATCCAAAATTTTTGAGAAAGTAATGTATTCAAGAGTAGCTTCACATATCTGTAAAAATGAAGTACTAACAAAATGTCAGTTTGGTTTCCAGAAAGGTTTTTCAACAGAAAATGCCATATATGCTTTCACCAGTCAAATTTTGAATGATCTGAATAACCGAACACCACCCATTGGGATTTTTTGTGATCTCTCAAAGGCTTTTGATTGTGTAAATCATGAAATTCTGCTAGACAAGCTCAAGTATTGTGGCATGAGTGGGACAGTGCACAAATGGTTTAATTCATACCTAACTGGAAGAGTGCATAAAGTAGAAATAAGTAGTTCTCGTAACATGCAAAGATCAGCACATTCCTCAAACTGGGGAACTATCAAGAATGGGGTTCCACAAGGGTCAGTCTTGGGTCCTTTGTTGTTCTTATTATATATTAATGACTTGCCATTCTATATTCATGAAGAGGCAAAGTTAGTTCTCTTTGCTGATGATACAAGTATAGTAATCACACCTGACAAACAAGAATTAACTGATGAAATTGTCAATAATGTCTTTCAGAAAATTACTAAGTGGTTCCTTGTAAACGGACTCTCACTGAATTTTGATAAGACACAGTACATACAGTTCCGTATAGTGAATGGTATGACGCCATTAATAAATATAGACCTTAATCAGAAGCATATAGCTAAGGTAGAATACTGCAAATTTTTAGGTGTGTCCATTGATGAGAGATTAAATTGGAAGAAACACATTGATGATCTGCTGAAACGTTTGAGTTCAGCTACTTATGCAATAAGAGTCATTGCAAATTTTGGTGATAAACATCTTAGTAAATTAGCGTACTATGCCTATTTTCACTCATTGCTTTCATATGGCATCATATTTTGGGGTAATTCATCACTGAGGAATAAAGTATTTATTGCACAAAAGCGTGTAATCAGAATAATAGCTGGAGTCCACCCAAGATCATCCTGCAGACATTTATTTAAGGATCTAGGGATATTCACAGTAGCTTCTCAGTATATATACTCTCTTATGAAATTTGTTATTAACAACCAAACCCAATTCAAAAGTAATAGCAGTGTGCATAACTACAATACTAGGAGAAAGGATGATCTTCACTATTCAAGATTAAATCCAACTTTGGCACAGAAAGGGGTGAATTATACTGGCACTAAAGTCTTTGGTCACTTACCAAATAGTATCAAAAGTCTGACAGATAACCAACAAGTATTTAAGGAGAAATTAAAAGAATTTCTGAATGACAACTCCTTCTACTCCATAGAGGAATTTTTAGATATAAATTAAGAAAAAAAAAAAAAACAAAACAAAACAAAAAAATAAATAAAAATAAAAAAAATAAAGAAAAACAAAAAAAAACACAATAAAATAAAGTTGTTATATTAACTTAAGTATGTTGTTAAATTAACCTAATTATGTCACGTATTGGAAAATTCGACTCGTTCCACATCATTACGAAATATCGTATTCATGATCCATGGAACTAGTATTAATCTAATCTAATCTAATCTAATCTATCGGTAATGTGTTAAAGGAAGTGTTAGAAATAAGTGATACTTCACTCCCGGAATCTATAAATATGTTAACTTCAAAATCCTCCACTTTTCCTATTATTATTGGTCGTGGATTAATGGTAGTTAAGCTCGGATCTTCCAGTAACAACCATTCTTTGGTTGGTATTTTATGCAGCAAATTAACATACCCATTATAAGCCAGGCCTCCTAATGTATTTCTATGACCTGGGCCCTGGCCCTGGATCCAGATTGCACTACGTTTTCCTGATTATTGGTGGTCACTGGTTGGTTACCAAATTGAGGTATTACGTTTCCATTTTGTACTCTATTACTACTTGGTACAAATTCTTGTGAAGTAACTAGATCTAAATTCGAAGGTGGATGCTTCTTCTGATAATATTCGTTACCCCTATTCCAGTTACACTGGTGTACTCTAGCTAAGTTGGCCTCATGACTCTTAAAATTGCTATTACTGTTATTACTACCTCTTCTGAAATTCTGATTTTCATTTTGATGTATGCTCTCGTTGCGGTCTTTGTTTAAGGCATCAAGTGTGTCTACAAAGGATAATAATTCTACAATTTTCCACCCACTACATAATATATCCTTCCTTGCGTAAATGGGTAAACGTCTTATTAAAATTTGCATCAACCCTTCTTCCTCCATGTGCTTATCTAAGTACTTCGCTCTTGTTAAATGCCAATCAAAATGCTTTTGCATCGTACCCCATGAACTGTTGTAATACTCTGGGTCTCACAAGTTGGATATTAGTTATTCCTGGGCACTTGCTGACCAATACTTCTCCTTAAACTTTTTCTGGAAGTCAGCCCAAGACGAAAAATTCTCTATGTTCACTGCGCCCCACTCTGAAGCTTCTCCTAAAAGGTACCCCACCGCAAATTAAATCTGTTTTGAATCTTTCCAAGTCTTGGGCAAGGCTTGATTGAACCTTTTCAAAAAATGAGTTGGAGTATTTCCCCATCCGGCTTAAACTTAGGACCGAGCAAGGTGGCGCAGTGGTTAGCACACTGGACTCGCATTCGGGAGGACGACGGTTCAATCCCGTCTCCAGCCATCGTGATTTAGGTTTTCTGTGATTTCCCTAAATCATTTCAGGCAAATGCCGGGATGGTTCCTTTGAAAGGGCATGGCCGATTTCCTTCCCAATCCTTCCCTAATTGAGCTTGCGCTCCGTCTCTAATGACCTCGTTGTCGACGGGACGTTAAACACTAACAACCACCACCACCACCACCTTAAACTTAGGGAACTGTCTCGATAACCCTGAATTTGCTCCCCATTGTAAATCTGTCATTACTTCACTAGTTAATACTATGTTGGGAGAAGTCACTCTAATTATCTACTTTGTCCTGCATAAGTTTGAATTCTTTCCACAGTTCATCTACATTTCTCTTGGTATTAATAAGTTCGGAAGATAAAATTGGAGACACGTTGTCGGAGGATACTCTCGCAGCAACTTTTCTGTCCATCATCTCTTCTACTTTTTCCTCCAGACTGCTTATATTTATTGTGTCTGATGTTGCTAGTTTCTCTTTAAAATTTCTTTCCACATTCTCAGTTCGAGTGTTAACGCCTGCAATTTGCGATTGGACTACAATAATTAGCTTGTCCTGTTTCTCAAAGTGTGTGGTCTCAGCTTTACCACATCAAATGTAACATTACATATACTTTGCAATGATCCTAATTTTTCACTAAATTCAGATTCTACATTATTACATTTATCTTTGATATCAAATTCTTGTTTTTTAGCTAAGTCCTGAAATTGGTTACTCTGAGTGTGACTAAAGTCAGTGAACAGTTGCTTTATGTGGATAGTCAGGGAATTACTTAATTCATTCTTTAAATCTAATTGCAAACTCTCCACTTTATCATTTAAGGCATTGAACTTTGCATTTAAAACCTCACCCTGTGCTTCTAGTTTTTCACTTAGTTTCTTTCTTATAGCAGGTGAATCCGCCTTCTGTTCATCTAATCTATCATTTAACTGAGTATTTACTGAATCTAACTTAAGACTTAGTGCTTGTCGTAAAGTAGCTGAATTTGCACTCTATGCATCTAATTTTTCACTTAAAGTTGCAGTCTGAGCATTTGCAGCTGCACTTTGATCATCTAATCTAGCATTTAGTTGAGTATTCACTGAGTCTAATTTAAGACTTAGTGCTTTAATTAAATTTGCTACCTCAGTCCAGTCTGGCCTTTCTTTTGTCACTGTCATGGCCATGGCTGGTTCTGATGTTTCCCCAGTTTTTCGAGTATTATCCATATTTTTCTTACTTTTATATCAAGTTATCATTAAAAAAAATTCACTTCTGAGTATAATAACTATACTAACAGTCTGTTATTGAACCATGTCCTTAACTTTACACTCAACTAATTGTCTTTCGCTCACCCGGCGTAGAGTTTTAGGGTGTGTCGGTGAGCAGGTGTGGAATCAGTGCCGGTGGACAGCACAGGCGCCGGCAGCATCAGAGGTTGGTTTCAGCGTCGGTGTCGGTGAACGGATTTGTAGTCAGCATCAGTGAGCAGCAGCTGGTGTCATTGGTGTCGGTTGCTGGTTACGGGGTCCACGCCCCCGCGATGTGTGTGAGGGCTGCTTACTCTCCACACTGGATCTTCGTTGTCAAATAGATCTCGTCGTAACTCTTCTTAGTCTAAACTGTTGAGATTTTCCTTGCGTCTTTTCTTGTATGGTATTTATTAATTTTCATCCCTTTTTGCTGTTTATGCAGACTCCAACAACTCTGAAAAACAATTTCCCTGCCTTGTTACTATTGGTTGCTATAGCAACTCACAATATCTTTCTATCTTGATTTTGTTTGAAAATTCCTCTTTCTTCGAGTCTGATCACATTGGTCAGCTGCACACTTCTCTTACTACAGTTGACTTACTTGAAACATTTAGCTGATCCTCTTGTCTGGATATGCAGCTGCGTCAATCTCCATAACTACTTCTCCAAAGAAATAATGCTGGTTAGGGGAACCAAAAAATTACTATCTCTCTCACTTGAAATAATTCGGTACTCTCATACTTTCAGTTCAGCTCAGGTGTATTTTCCTTTCCACAAGTTTCATATAAGCATACAAACTCTTGCAAGTCAACTACACTGATAACTATTAGATACAATTAAATATAATCACAATTGCCTGGTTTTAACAACCAAATAATTTATAGACATCCCATGTGTCTTGCTTTGTTCAGAGGTAAGACATGAAGTAAGTTAAAAGTCTATAGTCAAATGTTCATTTTTCTTTTTCTTCTTTCAACAATCACATTCACTAACACAGCTAAGAGTAGCATTTAATTACTCCTTGTCCTCTCGCAGAGCGTCTGTGGCTCTTGCAGCAACACTTGTCGGCGTCATTCGACTGCCCCGATTATCGTCTTCTCATTACAAACTTCCAACCAGCACACAGAAACCAGCAGCGCAGTAGATACGTTTCTGCTCTCTTACTTACTTTTAAAATATCGGGTGTTTGAGATGGTAGAAGGCCGAGCGTCTCTAGAATTTACACCAAAATTCTCGAGTCACTACAGACAGTTGGGTGGAGGGCGTGAGGGCAGTAACTTACTGTAGGTTGAGACTGGGGCCCAGTTTCTAATGGGGTGCATAAGACTGTACAGGACTGGAACACGAAGTGCTAGTTGGGTTGATTGGGCAGGTCTTGCACCTGGATCTTCCACAGGGATTGGGATTGGTGTATGAATGGACTAGGATGTTGTGAAGGTTAGTTTGGCAATGAAACACCACTTTAGGAGGGATGGGAAGGAGCTTGGGTAGAATGTCTCATATTTTAGGGTGTGGTTCTGGTCTGAGCTGCCAGAGATGGCAGTCAAGTGGGTTTGTGTGGTGTGTTTGCTTGTGTGAGTGAATGTATGTGTGTTTTCTTTTCCAATAAGGGCTTTGGCTGAAAGCTAATGTGGAAATGGTTCTCTGTTGTGCCTGTCTGCAACTCAATGCGTCATCCTTAGGGTGAATAGCAATCTTTCTTTTTCTTATATTGTTGATATTCTAAAATGTGGTTTCCATTGTTTTAATAGCTATTTTAAATTGTTGATGTGTTGCCCCTGGGTATACCTAGTGACATCAGTCATCTGAATAGCTCAAAGTGTGTGGTACCCTATGTATAAGATGTTCTACATATTTTTTAAATGTTGCTGGAGCACTCGCAGTAACTATGTACAACAGTGGAAAATCCGAAATGGAAAAACATTAACATGAGATCATAATTTGTTACTTAGCACATAGAGAAGGCATAGAGTGACAAACAGGCACATTTAAAGGTGGACTTTGGATATTAGTAAGCTATCAGACAAAATCTATTTTGTTTTTCTTTTTGTCTGATGAAAGACTTTGTCTATGTGGCACAGGAAACATTGGGAATAGTAAATGGCTGTAAATACTTACTAAAAATATTTATTAATGATGCAGTTGAGCAAGTCAGAGCACATGAGTGTAATAAAAACATAAGGAAGTATTACCTGCACTCAGGTCCTACAAATACGCATGAATTTAATATGTAACATAAAATGACAACTCAGTAAATTTCATGCCCCTAAAAATAAATGTGAGTTTGCAAGAATAGTAGAGCACAAAGTAAAGCAACAAGCTTGTAACTAATTAACTATACAAGCTGGAAGTAGCAGTAATGGAATATGGTAGCTGGGCTCAAGTTCAGGTCACAGTTCACAACTAAAAAACAAATGAGAAGTGACACAGAAACTTCTAAAACTAATATTAACTCTACCAGTCACCTAAAGGCAGCAGAAAATAGAAAATTTGAAGGAAAAATAAGAGTGAAACAGCCTTTGCTTCCTCAGCATTTTCTGAATTTCGTTGTTAAACCATGGTGGGTCTGTTCCAATCTTAATCCACTTACTAAACACATGCTTCTGCAGATCATGATTTACAGTTTGTTTAAACTTTGCACGTAATTCCTCCATGTCCAACTTACTGGAACTAAGTGATGTCAGTTCACTGATTAAGTGCGATGCTAACAAGTGCTTATCTGCTCTTTTTAACAGAAACATTCTCCTAGCCTTCTTCACTGATTTATTAACTTTCAATAGTTGCTATAATGACATCATAATCACTAATCCCTGTCCCTACACTGATGCTGTCAGTAAAGTCTGGCCTGTTTGTAGCTATGAGGTCTAAGATAGTACCATTGCTTATGAGTTCCCAAACTAGCTGCCCAACCCAGTTTTTAGAAAGCTTGTTCAAAAGTGCTTCATAAGACTGTTTTTCTTTACCCTCCCACAATGAATCCATATTCATCCCATTCTACACTCTGTAGGTTATAGTCGCCTCCAACTGGTATTGCATGATCTGGGTATTTACATGCTAATGACAGTAGACTTTCTTTGAATGACTCTAGAACTGTTACATCAGAATTGGGTGGCTGGTAGAAATGTCCAACAATTAACTTGCTTTTACCTAGACATGTTATACATGTCCAGATAACTTCACTGCCACACTCAACTCTGACCTCAGTAGAGACAATATTTTTGTCAATCAGAATGAACACCCCCCCCCCCTCCTCTCCTATGACCTCTAATCTGTCTTTCCAGTATACATGACATGACACAGAAAATACCTTAGAGCTTTCTATTTCAGATTTCAGCTAGCTCTCACTCCCAAGAATAATTTGAGTGCAATAACCTTCCTGGAGCTTAGTAAATCCAGGAATTTTGTTATAACTACTTAAAAACTTTACTCCTGAAATTTTGATAGTCAAGTGTCTTTACTTTGAACGAAGTCTGACTTCTCTTTCTGCTATCCAAATAGCTACTTCCTTTGAGTAGTCCACCCCTTACCTATCATGGGGAGTCCTACAAATTCTCACCCAATAACGCAGGTCTATAAATCTGCAACCAAATCTGATGGCTCTGAATGATCAAGATCCACTTTAATTACTTCTTTCATAACAAAAGGCATGTGTCTAGCTCAGAATAAAGGTGTAGCATTACATTTTAATGGCAAGTGGACTTCAAATTTTTGTCCCAACCCATATTAGATACCAAATAAATCCTGAGTATTCCTTACATAAAGCGTTCAAATCATTAAACAGAATAGTATTAGATATGATGCAAACTGAAACTTGTATGTGAAAACTAGAGCTTATAAAGATGACTAGACCAAAAGCGTTAGTTGCTTCCAGTGATAACACTGCAAAAAATACTATTCATTTACATATGAGTATCAAAATGTTAGAAGTAGTCACAATCAAGCTACAGAAGCTCATTACAAACAGTACTGTAATGTGCTTAAAAATGTTGTTAGGAAGGCAAAGAGTATGTGGTAAACAAATAGAATACCTAATACACAGGATAAAATTAAAACCATATGGTCGGTTGTGAAGGAAGTGCCTGGTCAGCAGCACAAGGTTAACGATATAAAGTCAATTCATAGTAAAAATATTTCTGTTACTGATAAATCAGATGTATGTACAGTATTTAACAATCATTTTCTGAGCATTGTTGGTGAATTAAATAAAAATTTAGTTTCTGTGCTGAATCATATAACTCTCTTGGAAGATTGATTTTTTTTTGGGTACATAATCATTTCTTTTTTATCTGTTATTACTTTTATGTTGTAATTTCATGTACTGACATGTTCCATGACCTTGGACATTTTCTCATCGGTTAAGTCCTACGAAACTTGACGTGTAAATAAATAAATAAATAAATGATATAGGTCATTTTGAATGTTACTTGGCATTATCAAGCAGTAGGCTGATTACTGTACATTATCAAATGATAATTAATTTGATCCAAATGTGATGAGTCAATACACCAATATGTTTCAGCATTAATTATGGATACAGAAGCTCCAGTATCCACTTGAAAATTCATATCCATGTCACTGGTGACCAGTGAGACCATCAGTTTGAGAAGAGCTTTATGGTTAGCTGATGGCACCAGCTTAATGATGTGCAGTGTGGTATTCCACAATGGCAAAAGCTTAAGGTGCATTTACACCTTTGTGACTTTCTATGCACACTAGGTGCATGCAGCCATTGCACGAAGATGCAAGGAGGTGCATGCACCAGTGTAAAGTTGACCATGCCTGTTAATTATGCACACAGGGGCACAGGAGTCTCCCCATAAGAGACAGGGAGATATGTGCCTCTGCTTACGCATGCAGCAAGCGCGCTCCACAGCAGCTAGCTGCAAGGTGCAATAGCCACATGCCCCCATTTTTTGCAAGAAAAACATGTGGCATTGTGCTATGACCAATTGTGCTGCCAGTGTTACCATTGGTCCTAAAGTAGATGAAGTACCAGGGGTCGATTCTTTTTAACAGTCAGTAAATTATTGCTTATCGGAGAGTTCAGATTTGTGAGGTCTGCAACAGAGACATGAGTAGATATTATTACATGTCTACGGTGCTGTTGGCTATTAGGACCAGGAAACATCGTAAAATAAATGAATCCGAATCTGTCTCAGTTTGTGTCAAAGGTGTACAGAATTTCCTCTTCCCACTACCTTGCTGAACTTTCTCTATAATTACTACTACTACTACTATTACTATTATTATTACTACTACAACTGTTACTAATGCTACTGTTACTTGAATTTCTATCTACACAACACCATATTTTTGCTTGAGCCTGTGTTCATGAAGAATTTCTAACTTCATTCTTCATTTGTCTATTTCATCCACTATGTGATGATACCATAGAATCTGCAGATGATGTCATTGTCCTGTCATCAGTTTAATTTAGAGGACAGTGTTCTGCAAGATGCCCTTGTGCTACACCTAAGTCATGGTCGGATGCATGTTGTGCAGCTGATGAGATAACACCGAATGCACTTTGTGCTGCAATCTCAAATGACTGTGCTATATGAATAACCCCACTGTAACTAGACTCAGAGTTTCTAAGTCATCTAGCTAAAACTTCCTATTCAGGGGCTAGACACACTATCACATCTCAGTCTAAAATTTGGCATAAGACTTGTTACACTGCCAATAAGGAAAATTGTAATGTTGAGTAAGACCCTGTAAGCTGGCCAACCAAGATTTTTACAACTTGTCCTTTTTTTTTTATCTGCCAATGGTTGTAACTTACACTAACAGCCACTAACTGTGTGTGTGTGTGTGTGTGTGTGTGTGTGTGTGTGTGAGAGAGAGAGAGAGAGAGAGAGAGAGAGAGAATATGAATTGGCGCCAAACTACACAGTACATTGAATAACAGGCTACTAGATTCTACAAGTGACCCTTTTTAAGAGTGGGAAAAAAAGTTGATCTTTACCATCAGAAATGTTACTAACTTTTTAAAACAGCAGTAACCACTAATTGTGTGCTACAAGTTTCTATCAAATCATTGAACACTGTAGATATAGAGGTCATTGTTGGTGTAAATATCATTCATGTTGATGCTGTTTGCAGAACATTATCCCACTTTTTGCTAAGCACGTAAGCAAACCACTCTACTATTTCTGTAGTATCTCAGATGCCTCAGAATTTTCTGTAGTTGATGCTCTTTCAGCCTCAAGTGCACTGCTATAATTCAATAAACTTTTTGTCCAGAATGCAGTAATATTGTGTACACGTTTGAGTTCTTCATCACCAATTGCATGTTGCAGCCTGACACTAAGTACCACATAGTGTGTGGAAACCAAAATTGGTGCCAAGTTGATGACAAAACATGTTGTAGAGAGTGAATGTTAAAACTTCAAATAATGTTAGCCTAAAACAGTACTGATGAAAGAGCCGGGATTGTCCTATACATCAGAATGCAGTCAGGTTGAGTTCAAAATTAAATTCCTGGTCCAGAAAAGGAAAGTGACAGTGGTATTTGGATATCAGTATAATGAAGGATTCAATAGCTGATACGAACTGTTGATCAATCCACTTGGCTGGGTTCTTATTTCCTCTAGTGGGCCAAGTTATAGCTGCCAAATGTGGAACTATCTGCCACATAATTATTGTTATTGCCATAAGCTAGTGTTCATACTTGTGTATAAATGGAGGCTGGCTACTTGTGTATAAAAAGAGCTGACAATATGTTGGCTGGATGCATGTGTATAAAAAGAGCTGACAATATGTAATAATCTACCTGGAGTGCATTCTAAGATCATTGCTCACAGCACCTTGTGAACAACAATGGGTCATCGAAATATTGTGCAGAAATATGGGATGATCGTCATGCTTGAATATTCATAAATGTGTCTCCTAACTAGGTAACATATGTTATGGTTGCGGTTAACTTTTGAAAATGTACTACCAGATACACAGTTTTCAGTCAAATAATTCTAATTACATCTGGATATGCTCTTGTACTGAGTTGTTAAAAAAGAAGAGAAATTTGTATTTCAAGTGCATTGCTGTGATATTAGCCCTAAATTACATCTCACTGCATACTAAGTTCACAGCAAGATAATCTATCTATATGTTGCAGGCAGTGGCACTGTCTATTGTTTAGCCGGCCGGAGTGGCCGAGCGGTTCTAGGCGCTACAGTCTGGAACTGCGCGGCCGCTACGGTCGCAGGTTCGAATCCTGCCTCGGGCATGGATGTGTGTGATGTCCTTAGGTTAGTTAGGTTTAAGTAGTTCTAAGTTCTAGGGGACTGATGACCTCAGCAGTTAAATCCCATAGTGCTCAGAGCCATTTTTTTGTCTATTGTTTATAGGAAAATGATGGCATCATGAGTGGAGAAATTTTTTTTATTGGAGGTGATAATTGCAAATTTCATATGGTAACCATTCATCTTATTGTACACACAAGGAGAGAATGCTCTTGCTTGCATATAAAATGAAAATGATGTTTGTACCGTAACTAAATGTGTTTCTAAAGGAACCACAGGAAATGTAAAGTGTAGAGAAAGTAGCAAACCCAAGATTGCACAACCAGTACAATATTTAAGAAGTCTCTTGTGCATAGCAGCCGATACATATTTCATACATTGAGGAGACAAAAGTCATGAGAAGTCGTATGCAGAAGACACTATTATTGTGTACACAACGTATAAAATGGCATTGCACTGGCACAGCTGTCATCTGTATGCGGGTGATCCATGTGAAAAGGTTTCAGGCTTGGTTTTAGCTGCACAACTAGAATTAGCAGACTTTGAACAAAAAATGGTAGCTGAAGCTAGATTTGCAGAACATACTATTTCAGAAATTGTTAGGGAATTCAGTGTTCCATGATTCACATTGTCAGTGGTGTTTCGAGAATGCCACATTTGGTTCAAATGGCTCTGAGCACTATGGGACTCAACTGCTAAGGTCATTAGTCCCCTAGAACTTAGAACTAGTTAAACCTAACTAACCTAAGGACATCACACACATCCATGCCCGAGGCAGGATTCGAACCTGCGACCGTAGCGGTCTCGCGGTTCCAGACTGCAGCGCCAGAACCGCGCGGCCACTTCGGCCGGCAATGCCACATTTCATGCATTTCCTCTCATTACACGGTGGCTGATGGCCTTCACATAATGACCGAGCAGCATCATTTGCGTAGAGTGTCAGTGCTAACAGATAAGTAACACTGCAAGAGACAACCACAGAAATCAGTGTGGGACATACGGCGAACATATGCATTAGGACATTGTGGCATTAATGGGCTATGGCAGTACATGTCCAGCATGAGTGCTTTCACTGAGAACACGACATCATCATTAGCACTTCTCTGAGGCTCATGACCATAGTTATTGGTCTGTAGATGACTGGAAAACCGTTGCCTCGTCAGATGAGTCGCGATTTCAGTTGCTAAGAGCTGATGGTAGGGTTTGAGTGTGGTGCAGACCCTATGAAGTCATGGGCCCTAGCTGTCAACATGACACTGTGCAAGCTGGTGGTCGCTCCATAATTGTGTGGGCTGTTTTTACATGAAATTGACTGGGTCCTCTGGATGTTCAGCAACTTGGAGACTATTTGCAGCCATTCATGGGTGTCATGTTTCCAAACAACAATGGAATTTTTATGGATGAAAATGTGCCACATCATGGGACCACAATTGCTCAAAATTGGTTTGAAGAACATTCTGTACAATTTGAGTAAATGATTTGGCCACCTGGATTGCTCGACATGACTCCCATTGAACATTTATGGGTCATGATCAAGAGGTCAGTTCATGCACAAAATCCTGCACTGATAACAATTTTGCACTTATCGATGACTTGTTGTTGTTGTTGTTGTTGTTGTTGGTGGTGGTGGTGGTGGTGGTGGTGGTGGTCTTCAGTCCTGACACTGGTTTGATGCAGCTCTCCATGCTACTCTATCCTGTGCAAGCTTCTTCATCTCCCAGTACTTACTGCAACCTACATCCATCTAAATCTGCTTATTGTATTCATCTCTTGGTCTCCCTCTACAATTTTTACCCTCCACGCTGCCCTCCAATGCTAAATTTGTGATTCCTTGATGCCTCAGAACGTGTCCTACCAACCAGTCCCTTCTTCTTGTCAACTTGTGCCACAAACTCCTCTTCTCCCCAATTCTATTCAATACCTCCTCATTAGTTATGTGATCTACCCATCTAATCTTCAACATTCTTCTGTAGCACCACATTTCGAAAGCTTCTATTCTCTTCTTGTCTAAACTATTTATCGTCCATGTTTCACTTCCATACATGGCTACACTCCATACAAATATTTTCAGAAACAACTTCCTGACACTTAAATCTATACTCAATGTTAGCAAATTTCTCTTCTTCAGAAACATTTTCCTTGCCATTGCCAGTCTACATTTTATATCCTCTCTACTTTGACCATCATCAGTAATTTTGCTCCCCAAATAGCAAAACTCCTTTACTACTTTAAGTTTCTCATTTCCTAATCTAATTCCCTTAGCATCACCCGACTTAATTCGACTACATTCCATTATCCTCGTTTCGCTTTTGTTGATGTTCATCTTATATCCTCCTTTCAAGACACTGTCCATTCCATTCAACTGCTCTTCTAAGCCCTTTGCTGTCTCTGACAGAATTACAATGTCATCGGCGAACCTCAAAGTTTTTATTTCTTCTCCATGAATTTTAATACCTACTCCAAATTTTTTTTTTGTTTCCTTTACTACTTGCTCAATATACAGATTGAATAACATCGGGGATAGGTTACAACCCTGTCTCACTCCCTTCCTAACCACTGCTTCCGTTTCATGCCCCTCGACTCTTATAACTGCCATCTGGTTCCTGTACAAATTGTAAATAGCCTTTCTCTCCATGTATTTTACCCCTGCCACCTTTAGAATTTGAAAGAGAGTATTCCAGTCAACATGGATATCTATAGAGACAGAATGTCTCAAGATTTCTGTAGGGAACAACTTGTTGACTCCATACTACATCAAGTTGTTGCACGACGCAATGCGAAAGAAGGTCCAACACGACATTAGGAGGTATCCCATGACATTTGTATCTTTAATTTATGTGTGTATTTAGGGATAGTTATAGAGACTACATGTTCATGCCTAACGATTTCTGATGTGCTAATAGTTACTATGATCTTACGTTAGGAAGGTACAAGCCTCTGTGGTACACATTTTATAAATTCAGTAGTGCACATACACAAGTCCGTGGAGTCACAGCAAAGCAGACCTAGAGAATGGCCTCATGGTTAAGGAGGTGTCCTAATCAGGGTATAAAATGTAGGTTAATAGATTTTTAAAGATTATAAATAATTTGGTACATGCAAATGTCTGAGTGAGTATTGTGTACACACAAGGAAAAATTATATTTGTAGGCTGTATCAAGTATGGAATGTAACAGGATGGTGTACAATCTCAGATCAGCTGTGGGCTGTATCAGGAATTCTTATCAACAAAGTAACAAGGCAATGTATTTCAGCTTCACATGTGGCTGCAGCCTGATGTCCAGTATGCAGCGGCCACACACCTCATGATTCTTGTTCACCTGAAGATGGGCTTATAATCGCCTGAAACTAGTTGTGACTGTACTAATAAAACTATTTACAACAGAAGCTATTTTTTACAGCTGTTAACTAAATTTTATGCATACCACAGAGACTGGACACTTTTGTCACAATGAAATGTTCAGATTAGATAAGTCACAATAGGGAATTTGGATGACAGTAGCTTTTTAGATAAAATATTTTTGAAGTGTATTAGCTTTTCATCTGTCAACTGAATATGGAACCTGCTTGCCTGAAGTGTGTAGCTCCCTTGTACCGTACTGGTGAATACAGTTAACTGCCAGGTTATGAAACATGGTTGCTTCACTGTCTTTGGGGAGAATTGGTAAATGGTAGATTGTATTTCTGCTTGGAGAGCTTATCTATCTGAGCAAATTTTCTAAGATGAAGATAAGGATATTACCTCCAAAGCCACCTGTTTTTACCCCCCTTGTAACTGTTGAGTGTAACAATCCAAAAAGGGAAATGTGTTTGATCATTCTCTGCTTATCACTCTCAAATGCCTAGCTCACCAGTTTACTGAGGTTGCACATTTAATAAAATTTACTGACTCTTATGTGTGGAGCAAGTGACAACTGCTTTGAAATTTGTTAACCAAGCATGGCACATGTGTTGCATATAATTTGGAATATTTTGCCATTCAGTATCTGCTTTCACCCCATAATTTCAAATGGTATGACCATGATCCTAATGGTTGGCTATCGGACTATAAAGAGAGAGACCTACTTCAGGTATGATTGCATAGGAAACCCAACTGCAGCCTAATTGTGCTTGACATGATTGTTATCATGTACAACCAAATTGATGATAAGAAATGTAAAGTTCCTCACAAATAAAAGATGACGTCCTTTAATGTAATCTATTTGTCTTCATATGGTGTAAAACATGCCTAACAGTAACACACATTCACACTAACATGACAAATTATAAAAATCATTCATCCAGAAAAAATCATACACAATTCAGTATTCCTGTTCCAACAGAATATATTTCTCTCAATGCATTATCAAACACTTTAGAATTCAACTTCATGTATTTCTGACCCCCTACTCTTCCATTACATGTTCACTTGACTGAGTCTGCCCCACTATTATCGTCATGCCCTTGCTACTAACTCATTTTTCATGCATAATGACAATGCACTATCCACCAGAAAAGGTGGGAACTACGGAAAGTTCTGGAAGTTAAGGCTCACCAACTAACGCCTGCTGCTAGGTAACATTCTGGCAAGGATTTTGGTTATGATATCCTTACACCCCCACCCTTAATTGTTTGACAAAATGTAAATTTTTGCAAAAATAACAGCTCACAGATCCAATGACACATATCTCCCATCTAGATCATAAGACAATATTAAACACTGAAACACCCAACCAAATGTCTGTGACTTTTTCAGCCACTGTCATGAAGGCTGCCTTGCTCAACAGATGTGTTGGATGGGATGGTACCAATATGCTTCATAGGGAAATCTACATGTCAGGGGCATTAAAAAAAATTTTTTCAAGCCCCTGACATGTAAGCTGCACTGTGTGTGCAATATATGTTTTGAATACGTACACAAGTGAAGATGCAGGGAAAAGGCTAGCATATATGTAAATGTACGTGTTTGTCTCTGTGTGTGCTGTATGTGCAGTGTCCCCTCCTAAACCACTGGATCAATTTCAACCAAATTTAGTACACATACCACTTGCTATCTGGGAATCAGCACTGTGCTCCTAGCTCCCATGGGAATGGAGAAATGGGTAAAGGGTGTTTTCAACCCCTGGCAGCTAGACTTTCCTACATGCAAGGTGGACCATAGATACATATAATGAGTCAAAAAGACACCGCAATAGTCAATACAGTATAAGGAAAGTCCTTACAGTTCAGAATGCTTCAGACAGCTTTTAAATGTGAAGTACAATTGACTACGAAATTAAAATGACAGCAATCAGCACAACACCATTTTCTTGATTTGATGGTGCAAAGGCAGTTCCCTTTATTTCATTTACAATTACAGACTGAAATAAAATAAAGACTCCACATATCCTGCACAGGAGATGGGGGGAGGAAGAGGTGGAGGGAGAAAGGGAAGGAGGAGACGTGTGATGTATGTGTGGAATGTGTAAGCAGGCAAAGCCAAGGGGAAAGGCCAGTATTAACATAGCGATCAAAATATTGAGCAATTATGAAACACATAAATATCACACAAATTGAATACATGACAAGCATATAGAAAGATATAATCTGTAAAAAAAACTCTGTAAATATATAGTAGTATATGAATCAAATAATGAAAGGTGAGCCTTTGTGTGATAATGTTGAGTTAGGCATGTTAATCATCCAAAAATACAAATTACATCATGTATTTTCTTAACATACAGCATGTCAGTAGTAAACAAACAAGTGCTCAAATTCTGTTCAACAAATTTGTAGCTGCTACAAGTGTGTAAATAATCAAGATTGGAACATTGTAAGTATAGTGTACATAAATTGCAATTGGTTTTAGATGTACAGTTATCAAACAGTCAATCACCTAAATACAAAAATAATCACCTTTATATTTTTATTTTCATTACATAAATCATGTTAGAATGTTCCGTACCAAAATGATATTAATAAACAAAAATACATAAATAACAACAAATTAGGCATGATAATCTTGTTAGTAGAAGCGTGAACTGTAAGACGAATGAAGAAACAGAAGAAAAACAGTCATTTCTTTTATTAATGTTTTGCACCGTTTAAAACACTGCACTTTACTTACACTTACTGCACTCACAAACACCAGAAGTTCTCATCCAGAATGTGTACACAGACAAGAAAAAAGAATTTCCTGTTTTTTTTATTTTTTTTATTTTTATTTTTTTTAGATTTCCCAGTTAAAATAAAGTTTTTTTCTGGGTGAAAATAAACTATACTCCAGTTGAAAGTACATTTTTTCCATGTTAACTGACAATATACTTTCCCTCAGAGCTGTAAAGCGTATCAGTCTTTGAACGGTAAAAGATGTAGAACTTCCCAGCAAAAAACAACACATTTTTGATAGATCTTATTGCATGGCAACATGTTCAGTGCATACTTTGGTATTACAAAAGTATAAATACAAGATCACCAAATACAGCACGCTAGTTTCTGAACACAGAACACCAACAAATAAGAAGTGCGGTGCCCATGCAGTGATACAGAAACAGAGGCCATAGTAGCACTCTGAATGGCATGGCAGTGAACTTCGAATTCGGAAAAATATGGCGCAATGATATGTATCCTTGCTTCATGAAATACGACTACTAGATTATATTTTTCATCAAGAAAAGCTAACCTTTCACATTTAATACTGGTCCTCAAAAACTTGTGCTGTTTTTTTCTCATTGTGTTGTTAGGCAGGGTCCTAAGAACACAGCTTAAACTGCAGTAGCTGAATATTTCTGACAAGCACAATTATAAATTTCACTTTTGTGCACCAAACATTTTGTGAGATACCTGGCTGAATACATGTTCCTTCGAGCCTTTCGACTTTTCCATACAAAAACTGATTATGTGTGAAATTGCTCAAGAACTCACCTTGCACTTTTTTTGGGATAATTATACTTTTTGCCATCATTATTGCATAATTTGTAATCTATGAAAGAACTACAATAAATATAGAAAACTAACCTTGAAGCTTGGTGTACTCCTTTTAAGATGAACACAAATGTGCCAGTAAGATTTTAAATGAATGCATAAATGGCTGGTATTCTGGCCCTCAAATTTTTGTAATAGGCTGATCCTCAAAGTGTTTAAGTTTTGAAAGAGTCAAACCTCCAGTGATTTAAGAAATTCACTGTACTTTCTCACACATTGTCTTGTGTAAAAGGAAATTTACTTTGAAAGTAATTGCAATATTTTCCCACACCCTATTACAAATGTAAACAGTTGCAGTGTCACACTCATCGAATGCAGCTCTTTACTATGATGCATCACGTAGTCTTTGTTGTAAAGCCTTTGACTCATTTTGCTGTCAGCACTGCACTACACTGTGTTTTGTTTTTGTAAATAGTGCATTTTCTTTGCAACTAAAGTTTTATTTTGGTGTTATTCTCTCGTTTGTGTTATACTGCTGCAGTATTATTCTGCAGTAGCAGACTAAAGTCAAATTATTTGTTAGAGTATCAGTTCTTACCACTCAAAATTATGAATATTTAACTTAAAACTAAAATGACAAAAAATTCCCGGGATCCTAAAATATTCTCTGGTATTTCCCAGATGAAAAAATTCTTGTGCTTTTCTGTTACAGGGAAAGCTGGTGTGTAGGGAAGTTCAGGTAGCAACCTGCCTCTTTATGAACTCATGCTGGTGTTGAACCTCTGCCCCATCACCTGTGTGGCAGTGGCATTGTCACTGTTCTGTAGTAAACTGGGTTGCTCAGTGAGTGGTGAGCACGTCCCTGATCACACGTGGGAGAGGACGCAGCCTGCCTCTGTTGGTGTGGCCAGTAAGCTGATGCTCAGTAGCTACGCACTGGCATCAAATGAATGAGAGGGCATTGCCTTCCCATGGGGATATTTGTGTTTTGGTAGAGCCAGCCGTTGTGGTATGGTGATCTGCTGCTGTCTGCTAGTACGTCTGTTGCCATGCAGCTGATATTATCTCATTCCTCCACTGGGTCTGTGAAACAGTCATGGCACCAACTGGTTGAAGCATGTTGCACTGCTGTCCCCATGTATGTGGAACTCAAATGCTACAAATGTGAATGCACAGGAGATCCACTGGCAGTTTTGCACAGTCCAATTGTTGTAATACTATGTTCCCAGCCTTAATTAGCCCAATACAACTTAATTAAGATACTCCATCTGACTCTTCCTGTCACAATGGCATATTTGTTCTTTAAACTGGCTTCACCTGGGCATTGGTACTGCCGCTTAACATGACAGTTAATGTTTCACAGCTCGTATCTGACGACGGACTCATATGCGTGAAAAGCAACAGCAAATTGGATCAAATCATGATGTTTTCTTCACTGCACTGGCTGTTTACAGCTACCTGTGTAGTGTCATTTTTTCTTCACTAGTCACTTGCTTCATATATCTTGCCAGAGTTTTCTGCCATGTGAGTATTGCACGTACTCATACCTGTCTTTTATATCTGCATTTTCATTTATATGGATTCTTCTTTCTTTGTCATGCCTTTCCTGTAGAGCCATTAAGAGGTTTGTTTGTGTTACCATGCTTTACATTTATTCTGCTATATTGTTCCAAACCACTGGATTTTGCACTTTGCATCATGCACTAAGCAGATTCAGAAGGATGTAGGTTGCAGTAGGTACTGGGAGATGAAGAAGCTTGCACAGGATAGAGTAGCATGGAGAGCTGCATCAAATCAGTCTCAGGACTGAAGACCACAACAACAACAACAACAATCCTCAGTGTCTTCCATCGATTTTTGGGAGTAAACCCATTGCCTTTGTACATCTGTTATTCTCATTTTGGCAGCTTCTAATTATTTCTTTTTGACAGAAAACATTTACTTTAAACAATTCTTTACCCGAAATCTCCCATTTAGTTCCTTTTCCATTTTGTACTTACAGCATGGAGATTTACACCGTGCAACTCTATTAAAGAGTCACTTTTCCTGTATTTGTCACCCATTGTGACGCTGAAAGTTGATGGCTCAAAGGTGCCTAACACCTTCCTATGCAACAGTGCATAAGCATTGCACCCTGTGACATCACCCTCAGGCTCAGTGACACTTTAAACAGCAAGGTGTCTGATGTGTCGGCAGCTGGGCCAACACCTTGTAGATAGAGGTGGCTTAATGCACGCTAGACTAACGCAGACGGGCGTGAAGTACTGGAACAGGATACGTAATTAATGCTATGAAGAAAAGTACGTAGCTGGTATAATACTTATCTTTAATAACTCATTGTGGTACATCGCACAAAGGAGACTTTAATTACAATCACTGTAAGGCTAATGGCGCCTTGCTAGTTCGTAGCCATTAACTTAGCTGAAGGCTATTCTGTCTCTCGGCTAATGAGAGAGAAAGGCTTCGTACGTCTAGTCGCTAGCTCTGTCGTCCGTACAACTGGGCTGAGTTCGAGTCAGTCTCTCGAGACCTGCCTTGTGGTGGCGCTAGGTTTGCGATCACACAGTGGCGACACGCGGGTCCGACATGTACTACAGGACCGCGGCCGATTTAAGCTACCACCTAGGACGTGTGGTGTCTGGCTGTGACACCACAGTGTCAACACATGTGACAAAAATGCCAGAGCTCAGAAGTTCATGTGAGGTGTAAGATTCGTTAATGATGCCAAATTGCTATCCAATTTCACCACAATTCTGCCCAACAACACAGTGGTTGTGTCACATGCTGGAAAGGTCATTATACCTCTCGTAACATACTTCAACCCTTCTTCTGACACCTCTTTGATGGAGATCAGAACTGCAACACCCAGAGTTGAAATCACAGTGTTTTCTTATGTGTGGCCAAGGAAAACCTTTCAGATGTATCATTTCTCAGAACTGACACGAAAAGGCATCAGGATGTAGTGTAAAGGGCATCAATGAAAACACCGCTGTCCTTGGTGTCTTGATTCCCACAGATTTTGCAGTCAAAAATGATGGTTCCCAGTGTTATGAACAACAAGATGACATTTTTGACTGCTGACATCCTATGAATGATTTGCCATTTCTATAAGGATGTTGTGGGCCTGGAGCCCCACTGAATATGGTCTGACCCTTTGGAGAGGAGAGCAACTCTCTGTTGTACTCTGCAGTGGAGTGTATGCTGATATGAAACTTCCTGGCAGATTAAAATTGTGTGCAGAACTGAGGTTCAAACTTGGGACATTTGCCTTTCATGGGCAAGTGCTCTACGAACTGAGCTACCCAAGTAAGGTTTACAACCCATCCTCATGGCTCTTCTTTCTCCCAGCACATTCGCTCCTACCTTCCAAACTTGACAGAAGTTCTACTGTGTAACTTAAAACAGTTGTTGACAGTGTTACATGGTACACCTTTCATAACTGAAAGTAATTAAGGTTTCTCATTTGAGGGCTCTTTTGTAGGAAGCACAGTTTTTCTGCATAAGTATACAATGTGTTTTTGCAAGTCACACCTATAATATTGATGAGATAGACTCCCAGTAATGTATAAAACATATATTATGAAAAGGATAGATTGCAACTCATCATAAAGCTGACAGGTTGAATTGTAGACTGGCATGACAAAAAGACAGTAACATATAAGCTTTTTGCCAAAGCCTTCTTCAGAAAAGAAAAAGAAGCAAAACACACACACACACACACACACACACACACACACACACACACACACACACACACACACGACAGCTATTTCCAGAGAGAATGCAACAGAAACACACTGAACAGGAGTAACAATTCAAGGCAGGGCAGGGAACGGTGAGGGATGGCAGGGTACAGGTGGGGAAAGAGGAATCGGCTCTGCCTGGCAGAGCATGCGAGCATTAGTGGTCGGAGGACAGAGTGCCAGGCACAGTGTTGGGAGGCTGTGGAGGAGGGAGGGAGGTAAGAAACGTGAAGCAGAAAGGAGAGAAGTAGAGAAAGGGAAAAGATTTCTGGGTGGGTGGCAGACAGCAGTGCACAATGAGGGTGAGGGGAGACAAATTGTGAGGAAGTGAAAGGACAGAGGGGGTGGAAACAGTTGGGTGGAGGTATGGAGATAATAGGTTCTGTTCCTTGAGTCAAGGATGATTTCAGGAGCAAATAATGTGTTGTAAGAATAACTCCCATCTGTGCAGGTCAGAAAAGCTGGTAGTGGAGGGGAGGATCCAGACGGCCGGGGTTGTGAAGCAGCCATTGGATTCTCCTCTCCACCACCAGCTTTACTGAACTGTGCAGATGGGAATTATCCTTACAATACTTTCTCTGATCCTGGAATCATACTGGTCTTAACCTACGGTAACCTACTGTCCCCAAACCCTCCGACTGATGACCATCGATGTTAAGTCCCATAGTGCTCAGAGCCATTTGAACCCAAACCCTCCACCCAATTGTGTCTGCTCCCTGTCACTTCCTTCACCTGCTCCAATTTTCCTCCCTGCACTCTCATTCTGCACTGTTCCCTGTCAGTCCAACCATTGGGCAGAGCCCCCCTCTCCTTTCTGCTCAACATGTTTCTCCCCCTCTCCCTCCCCCACAGCTTCCCAATGCTGCATCTGCCAGCCCTGTCCTTCCATCTCTAGTCCATGCATGCTCCACCAGGCAGTGCTGTTTCCTCTTCCCCTCACCTGTACTCTGTCACCCTGCCCTGCCCTGCCCTGCCCCGGATTGTTGCTCCCATTCGTTGTGTTTCTGTTGCATTCTGGCCAGAAAGGACAGAGATAGTCTCTCTCTCTCTCTCTCTCTCTCTCTCTCTCTGTGTGTGTGTGTGTGTGTGTGTGTGTGTGTGTGTGTGTGTGTGTGTGTGTGTGTGTGTGTGTGTGTGTGTGCTAGAGAGAGAGAGAGAGAGAGAGAGAGAGAGAGAGAGAGAGAGAGAGAGAGGGGTATGATTGCTTGTGCGGGTGTGTGTGCTTTTTTCTTTTTTTTCCGAAAAAGGCTTTGGTAAAAGTCTTATATGCCACAGTCTTTTTGCGGTGCCTGTCTGCAGCTCAACATGTCATCTTTATGGTGAATAGAAATCTATTGTTTTCATAGTATTGTTGATATTCCAATAAGAACATTGCACTGTTTTGACATACTGAAATTAAGGGTACATTACAGGTGTAACAGATGAACGAACAGCTGAGCAGTATCCAATGGTCACTCTTGACTCTATATATGTCTCCCCATTTCATCGACGATGTGGAGCTGCTACAAAGTTGCTTGAGCATCTTGCTGCAACTCATTGTGATCAAGATATTGCTGTTAGTACGCCTATCTCATCCACAATGAGAAAAGGTAAATTTTCTTGTAATATCAATGATTTACAAATTTTAGTAGAAAGGCAATTAGAAAAATACCATTTATTTGAGTCTTACTTTAAGAGCCAAATATTCTCTTTAAAGAATTCTGTAGGAGATTAATATATTTATAAATGCATATAAAAGTTATTTTACAGCATAGTTTCTCCGACTATCTCAGTATTTTCTTTTGAAAAAAATTTAGTTGCTATTCATGCAATTAAAAAAAGTGCCCTGTGAAATTATTTGGTAAGATTAAAAATGTTCACAAGCTGTTTCGATGTATTAATCATTACAGATGTTTTTTACTCCTCTGCTGTCATGGTGTTTTGATTGATACTTGTACTTACGTAAATAGTATATGTATATTATATGCAATTATACAAGATCTCGTCAGTTATTCTGAATCCTCAGATTTCTATAAATAGTTCGGTCACTGTTTGCAGTAGTGGACCAGACCCTCTTCTCAGATCCAGTCTGCTGTGCTAATTGTTCTTCTTCAATGGGCAGTTGTGCATGGAGCAGTAAGAGAAGCTGTTCTCCTGCTGTCAACAAATCAACAAATACCCAGATGTCAGTTTAAATAATATATTCTTGAACATTATAAACAACATTTCCCATTAACATCTTTCAGAACACCAGATTAGTATTACAAGTGCCTGAAATATGTTCTGTACATGACAGATCATCACCTAAGGTCCAAATAAACACCATTTCATATCTCTTCACAGAGAAGAAGCTGGTCAAGCACTGTTGTGTACAGTGCTATATCATGGGCCGAGCTCATCTTTGGTGTGGCACCATCATGGAGTAAGCAGCCCTACATCACAGCAGGTGGCAATGTTTTAATGCCCACACTGCTTCACTGTATTATTCCATCTCTGCACAGAATTCCCCACATTTCCCACACAGTGGGCTGTCAGGTCTTTTTGTCTCACTTATACATTAAGGAATCTTCCAACATATTTCATCGGGTAAGTTGCACCTACAGAATAGCCTGTGACACTACATATTCTGCCGTTGGGGCAATCACTTACATTGAGCTTTCATCACTTCTTGCTTAACCTATGTCTTTTTAATATTTTTATTATTGTACACACCATATAGCATGCTGAGTCGCAGATAGGCACTATAAAAAGACTGTCACAAAATAAGCTTTCGGCCGAGAAGGCCTTTTTTGAAAATAGACAAAACACACACACAAAACAGTAGTCTCTGGCAGCTGAAGCCAGACTAAAAGCAGCAGCAACAGCACATAATCGGAGAGGCAACTGGGTGGGGCTGAGAAGGAAGCTGAGGCGGAGAAGGAGAAGTTATAGCAGGTGGGGGATGGTAAAGCATTCCTGGGGAGTATCTAGAATGAGGTGAAGAGAAGATAGGGCAGCTAGGTGCAGTCAGGAGGTAACACAGAAGGAGGGGGAGAGGAGAGGGGGAAGTGGAAAAGGAGAGAAGTAAAAAGACTGGGTGCATTGGTCCGATAGACCAGCTTGTAGTGCTGGAATGGGAACAGGGAAGGGACTAGATGGGTGAGGACAATGACTAACAGGGGTTGAGACCATTGGCATGTTTAGACATAGGTCAAAAATGGATTTCATAATTTTAGTGAGACAAGAACAGTACCCAGTGTTGTGGGCAGTGTGCTGTCTTATCAGGCAAGGAAGTATGAGGGTTAAACAAGAAAACCTAGGGTTTCTGCTCAGTAGTAAGGCAAACCTTGGAGCCAAAAAAAAAAAAAAAAATTGAAATTTCTGGAGCGCATAGACTACGGAAAGGGTATCTTTTTCCACTCAAGAATAATGCTGCTGGCTGAAAGTGAAATATTTAGAGACAAAAGCAATCAGTCATTCAGAGCTGTTGGCATATCAGTGCTCTAGGACTGTGCCAAGCCATACTGTGAGTTGTCAGTCACCAAAACTGTGTCCTATTCCGGAAAGAATGTAGCTGGATAAGGAGCCTAGAGTAGTATGGATTTCAACATTTGAAAAGCATGTTCACAATCTGGGCTCCAGCAGAAAGGTACATTCTTGCATAACAACGCATGCAACAGGTGGACGAATGTGGCCGCCCATAGCAGGAATATATGGTAGCTCTCTATATTCCCTAGGAAGGCGTGAAGCTCCTTTGTGGTCGAGGGCAAAGGCACAGATGTAGCAGGAGAGTTGAACCATATCCTACGAGACCTTGAACCATAAATAAACAATAGAAGGTTGGGAAAAAAAACAGATTTCACAAGGTGACACTGTAAGCCTGCAGACTGTAAGACAGAAAACTAATTGCACAGATTGTTCAAGTGATCAGCCATGGAGGAGCCCGAGACAACAATATCATCCAACCTGGGCTGGACATAGTCAGTTGCTGTAAACATTGAAGGTACAAATATTGGATAAAGACCAAAAGGAGTATTCAGAACCAGAAATCGCCGAGACTCTTGTCCACAGGAACGAGCAGATATGCTTCAGCCAAATCAGTTCAGAAAAGTACTGGACGACTTACATTTTTGCCAACAGTTCCTTTTGGCATGGGAGAGGATAAGCATCCATGATCGACTGCACACTGACAGTTATACTGAAGTCGCCACAGTGGTGAGGTTATCCCAACAGCTTCTGAACTACAACCATTGAAGATGACCATTCTCTAGTGATGACAGGTTGCACCAGCCTGTAGAGATTAAGTCTCTCCAATTTAGCTTTCGCTTGATCTTTCAGTTCACCAGATATAGCGTGTGTGCAACAAAAATGAGGTTGAACCATGGATTTCAAAGAATTATGAGCAGAAAAATTCATTTCATACCCTGTAACGTCCAAAAACAAGTCTGTTAGTTCATCACACAATGTTTCCTATCAAGAATATGGTACCTTATCAGACACAAGGTGAACTGCTTCTCTGATAGAAAATCCAAATGCCTGAAATGTGTCCATCCTGAACAAGTTTTCAACACTGACATCAGCAAATATCAAAATACAATGGAACGAACCACTGACTTGTAAGAGGCAGATGCCATAAACTGTCCCAACTGCACAATGTTCTATTTGTTATAACTGACCAGCTTCTGCATGACCAGTTTCAGTGGTGGCAAGACTAAGCACACAGAGGTTTGAGAATTCAATACTGTCACTACATCACCTGTGTTGATCTGTAGCCAGAGCACTTGGTGAAAAAATACTTAACTTGATAAATAACTTGGAAGAAGTCACAAGCATTGACGTCACATAGTTTTTGTCCATGTCCATACCCTGAGCAGCCTCCGGTGAATGAGATATGGAGGCAGTTTGACTTTTCTTCTGGCAAGTATTACAAGGAGCCCAGCATTTAAGAGCATGCCAAACATTTGTGTCAGTCAAAACAGAAAGGACAGTATGGAAACAGAGAATACTGACGCTGGACCTGTGGTGGTCATGGCTGCTGGGGCCAGCCTTGGTCTGCTCAGCACTAGGGCTGCATGTTTATCACCACTGCTGCCATTTCCTCATGCAAGCCACCTGTCGTCCTGGTGAACATATCTTGTCACACTACTGCCACGTCACCCCATGCTTCAGTTTGGTCACCTGCTACCTAAGAAACTTAAAAAGATTGCGGTATTTGCAAAACTTCTGCCAAGAGCAGTTTTCATGGGGTAAATCCTTCTGGCACAATTTCTTATCCGGAGCTAAACAGATAATTGTACCATGCATCATAGAGTCTGCATAAGAATCGTTATGAGCATCAGTAACAAATTAACACTTACGGCTAAGCCTGTGAAGCTTGGTTGCCCAAGCCCTCTATGACTGGTTTGGTTTCTTGTGGCACCGCTGTGACATAAGTTCATTTGTGATGGTAATTGGACAATAAACAGCACTGACACTGTATGTGATACACCTTATGTGGAACCCACGAGAGAAATAAGGCTTTGCACAAATTTGAGTCTATCACACCAAAAGCCAAAAAATGCTGTCTGAGTCCATTTTCATAAGCTTCCCAATGCTTCACTGAATCATCAAACAGAGGAAAATTGGGTGGATAGACTGGTGGTATGATATCCTGCCTGTTAATGGAAGCTGGCAGAGTGGTCACTGCTGATGTAAGTTGTTCACTCAGGACCAGCAGCACAGTGTCCATAATGACTAAACCTGATGAAACCGCACTTAAAGAATGCACACAAGGAAACCATTCCAAACTTGTCACCAGTTGTGTAGAAACAAAGTATTACATGAAACTGATCCAAGTAACACAAACATGGGTTTATTCATTAACCTCTGAGTGTTTCATGACTCCACATATAACAGAAGGTGCAATATGTAAAAGAACTGATGTGAGTGACACCAACTAACAGAAGATAGTGAGAGTGAGCCAGTGCTGCTCCACGGGTATCTAGGTGCAAGTCACCTGTAGACAGTGCGGTGGAGGCCATGCCGTGTGCATGCTTCCTACAGATGGCCTCTAATGGCCGTCCTGCACAAATACAGTTGTGGTTGATTAAGCACACACCACAGCTTCTGTAGTGCACATGCACTAGTAGCAGGATACAACAGAAATATTCTCATAAACTGTATATTACAGGTTTAATATTGGCTGCCTTAATAGTATAGAGTTTTACATATTTTGACCAGCACTCTACAACACGAAAATATATTTAACACCCCTTCTTCCTTCTGAAAGGGATCAAAATAAATTGGCTGCTGTCAAATCATATATGACTTAGGTATTATTGGGTACCACTTGCATCTTGTCCCAGAATTATTTTCCTTTACTTTTGGCACATTCTATAAGATGTACTTACATTTGTCACCTTTCTACTTAAGTTCTTAAAATAGTAAAACTTTATGATATATTCAATATATTTCCTGATACCAAAACATCCATATCTGTTGTGTATATACCATACTAAGTTGGATTCTATCTGGTAGGGGATACATAATTGCCAGGGATTGGTATTTTTATCATTACTCCAAAACAAAACATTGTCATAAGTTTGTTTATGTACTTGGTAAAGCTTGTAGTAATGACAATTGTTCATTTAAGTATGTATCATTTGATATATCGTGTCTATGATTTTCATAAACTCATCATTAGTGTAGCTACACTTCATGAAATTCACTGCAAAGATGGACCCAGGTCCTTCAGATTTTGTTGCTGTACTCATCCCTAAAGGGCAGGTGTGGTATTATATTGCGATATGTAGTGATATCTATTTATCATTGTCTTTGAACTTCACGCTAATGTTTAAAATTTTTGTACATTCCAAACTATCACTTGTTCCTTTTCTGTGGCTGTATAATTAACTTTGTGTTTATGTAAGGTTCAGCTGGCAAATGCTGTGGTACTGTGAGTACCTAACTCTTGGTCCCAGTCACCTTCAAATAATTTGCAAGTGATTCCATAATCTGATGCACCTTTAGTAAACTTTAAAGTTTCATTCATTTTTGGATGCTTCAGTGTAGGGACCTTGACTAATGCTTGTTAATATTACCAAAATTCTCTGAAGTTTTTTTATCCCATTCCCAAACTGCTCTGTATTTTAATGAAGCCAGAAGTCTTGGCTCATTCAATGGTTGTCTTTTTATGAATCATCTGTAGAATCTGGCTAGCCCTAGAAACGAGCACAACTGTTTCACATTTTGAGGTTCTGGACATTCTTTTAATACGCTTATTCTATTGGGGTTGGGTTGTATACATTCTGCTCCCACAATGTGTCCTATAAATTTAAGTTCACTTCTTCCATAGTGTGATTTAGATAACTTGATAGTAATACTCTTTCTGTAGAGACTACTTAAAATCCTGGTAAGGAAATTACAAAGTTCATTCCACATTTTTACAATTAACAACATATGATCAACATAAATTATCAGATCTTGCAATAACTTATTACCTACGGCTTCATCAAGTGCTCTAGTGAACACTGATACTGAAATATTTAAACCAAATGGTAGTATTTTAAATTGGTATGATTTTCCTTCAAACAGGAAGGCACTAACCAGTCTGGAATCTTCATGTAATGTCATCTGCCCTTAGCTACAATGAGATCTATTGAACTGAAATATTGTGTGTTTTCAAACTTATACAACAATTCCTCAGTGCACACTGGGTGAGCATGTTTTGTATTGATATGTTTATTCAACACTCGTGGTTCTAGAACTAACGGTATGCCTCCTGTGGCTTTTTGCACAACTAGTAATGGACTCTTACACAGACTCTTGCTTCTTTAAATTATTCCATTAGCTACTGTTTTACAAATTTCCTCCTGTACTACTAATTGCAAATTTAAAAGAACAGGCTATAGTTTACAAAAGAAAGGTGTACTACCTTCCATCTTTAGTTTACACATGTAATCACCAAGTACTCCAGGATTATCCAAAAGTACCTCTTGGTATTTGGACAATATCCGGAATAACCCTTGTTTCTGTACATCATTTAACATCTTCGACTCCTGAGGTTTTTCTGTTATTTGTTCCATGGATTCACTCTCACCAAATAAATGTTTTTTGCTGATTAATTCTGTATATGCCACTAATCATCAAGAGTTCTCTCCCCTGATTACTTTTAACAATACCTTATCCGTGGAATTTCCAGAGTATCACGATGCTTCTTTGTTCCTGAAATCTAAGTTATCAGCCAGTTAATGCTTAAATTTATGTGAAACACTACTAATAAAGTTTGCAGGAAACAACAATCACCAATTTTGATTGGTAATCTTTTTTCCTGTTTAATTACTTTTCATTTGATGCCAGTTATTCCTACTATACAGACTCCTGTTGCTGGGAATATTGGTGGGCCACAGTTTGGTTGGTACATCACTACCTGTGTCTATGTGTAAGTCAATTTTACTGTTCAAAATATCTCCTGCTGCTGTTTATGTGGTTCTTCCTTCTCTGTAACTTCCTGTAAAAGTCACTCTTTTGTTGGTATCTTGTGTGTGAAAGCAATGAGTTTCTTACATAAGGTCCTAACTGTTGCACTACAGTGTTCCAGCTCCTGACCTCAGTCTCTAAACTCATAATACACCCTCTGTGTTTGCAGCCTGGTTGGGTACAAACATGTGTGATGTCATATTTTGTTGTTCTTGCTTTCTTTTATTATTCCTTTGGTGTGCAACATCATTGACCCTACAAAAACCAGTTTCTCTCTCTCTCTCTCTCTCTCTCTCTCTCTCTCTCTCTCTCTCTCCCTCTCCCTCTCTTTCTTTCTTTCTTTTTTGAAAATCTATTTGAGTGTCAGTTGTTCTCATGTGCCTCTTGATACCTATTGTCCCCTGACATGAATTTCCCCCTTTCCATATTTAAAGTGTCTAAACTTTCAATGAAAGATGAAAGATCGTTTACTGTTGACCAACCTCTGAACCATATCTCTTTTGTAGCATAATACTTTTAGTAAACGTGTTTCCTGCAACTGGTGATCTCAATACTTAGCCCCAGTCAGATGCCACTCTAATATTTCTTGTAACTCCCCAAAAACTGTTATAATACTGATGGTTTGGTAGTTCCAAAGTTAATTCTTTCTGTGCAGCATGAGATCAATACATTCTTTTAAGTTTTTTGAAAGTCCCTCCACAAATTGAATTCTTCTGAATGTGTGGTATCCCATACAACCACATCCCCTGTCAGGTAATTCAATACAAAATCTATCTTTCTGGAATCCTCCCAACATTGAGGCAGGGTTTGTGAGAGTACTCATAAAAACATGTAGGATATATGTCTTTGTCCTATTCAAATTTAGGGAAGTCGTTTGCTAAATTCATGTTGCTGCCTAACTGAAGTTGTTCTAAGATTTCATTTGATACCCCAATTCTGTTCTGCCATACTCTTTTCTCTAGCTTTGGTTTGTTTTCTCTATTTATTAAATTCTTGTTCTGTCTTCAAAGCATCTTCCTCCAAATGAGATGTGTTAGTGAACATAAAATCTTGTTTGTGATATCTCTGATCAACTGTACCTTTTACTTTTTCCTCCAAACTAGTTCACCAATCTCTAATTATTAAACTCTAATAATTGTTCTTCTGCCTCAGTCCTTACTAAATCACAAATCACAATGTTTCTCAGTTTTCTGTCTGGCCTCCCATCTATAAGAATCCAGTGATGTTTGTGATTCTAAAATTCTATTGCTTGTTTACACTTAATGGAGCCCTACCAGTATTTCTGATGACATTGCATGTGTTATTATTGGCATATAAGCACATATACACAATATTCTCTTAAGAACAATGTTTTTGTTTAACCACAGGCTCTCCCACTTACAGTGTTACCATCATATACAACTCAATATCCTTGGAAACAAATAGTATGTAATACTATTAACTATCACAACATACCACTCAAGCTACTAATAAAATTTGTTTATAACTTTATCAGCTCACTAAATATGTGGGCTGGACTGACGGCAGTGGGTTGTCTAGCATTGGCATCATTGAGTGAAGTCTCATAGTCTCGTAGAACAGATTTCCAGATGGCTAATTGAAGCAGGGATGGCTCCTCATAGACAGCAAGCTGCTCCCACTTCATCATTATCAGCGATTCATATTTCATAATGATTCGCCATGGTCAGAGGCTTTTGCTTTTTTCCAGCTACTAACAAACAATTCTTGACTTCACTTAGTGAAGTAGAAATTTTTTTTTAAAAATATAGTATTGTTATTATCCATTGTCAATGGGCCTCACTCCTTAGTAAAATCTTTATAAATTTTTCAAAATTTTCTTTTTTTGTAATAATTGCTCTCTCTCCACTGCACCACTATTATTTGTGCCTGTCAGTGGGCGCCAAATGTTGCAGCATGGTGATTTGATTGACGCTTGTACTTATGTATGTAGTACATGCAAATGCATACATCATCTTGTCAGATGTTCTGAATACTCACTATTTCTATAAATAATTTGGTGGCCTTTCGCAGTAGTAAACCAGGCCCACTACTGAGTTCTGGTCTGCCATGTTAATCATTCTACTTCACCTGGCAGTTATACATGGAACTGTAAAAGAGGCTGTTCTCCTACTATTGTTACCAAATCAACAAATACCTGGACATTATTCTTCAACATCATAAACAACATTACATTTGTCTGCCATGGTAATCATTCTTCTTCACATGGCAGTTGTGTTTAGAGTTGTAAGAGAGGCTATTCTGCTACTATTGTAACAAAATCAACAAATACCCGGACATCAGTTTAATGTATATATTCTTCAACATCATAGACAACATTACATCATATTAACATCTTTCAGGACACCAGATTAGTGTTACAGTTGCCTGAGCAGACAATATTCAATATGTGACAGATCATCACTCAAGGTCCAGATAAACACTTTTTCATATCTTGACACTGAGAAGAAGCCAATTGTGCATTGTCAACTGTGGCACTATTCAAGGGGGCAAGCTCATCTCTGGCATGACAACATCATGGAGTAAGTGGCCCCACATCATAGCAGGTGCTGGTGTTTCAGCACCTGTACCACTCCTCACACATACAACTTCCATGGACTACTTTGTCTCTGCATACATTTTCCCTCATAGTGAGCTGTCCAGTTCTTTTTTCTAACTTACACATTAAGAAATCTTCTGACATATGTTGTCAGCTAAGTTTAACATTGAGTCCTATTTCCTACAAAACAGCCTGTTACGCTACACTCCCTCTCCGCTATCCCAGGCACTAAATTTAGCATAAGCAAAAAAATTAATAAGACGGTATGGTCAGTGTCTCTGACTGATGTACAGAGTACCTGGCTTCAAGGCCCTTGGTGGGAGAATGATAATAGGATGCACTCAGTCTTGTGAGGCCAATCCAGGAGCTATTTGAATGAGAGGTACGATCTCAAGGTTTGGAAAACCGATAACAGGGAGGAGAGCTGTGTTCTAACCAAATGCATCTCTGTATACAGATTAACATCTGTGATTTTCTAGTCCTTCATTAATATGTACTTTCATGAATATCATAGCTGTGAAAGTCCTCCTTCTTAATGGGATATAAGGAGTGTAATGTATGAATGATTAACATGCAGATTAAGTCCATTGTTAAAAACTTGTGATCAATTTGACTAATGCATGGAATAAATACCAAACTCATGAACTGAGGTGACTGAAAAAGTCTATTGGATGTTAATCTTTAGTAGTTGTGAGATTAGTTTTTAAGACCACACAGCTAAAGCATCATTACAAAATCTGATTTAGAAAACAGGAAGCATTGAATGAAGTTTATTTTGAAGCTGTGATACTTATTGTTGCATTTTCACAAAAAAACTCTGCACCTTATTTACATGGAACAGTTAAAATTAGAGAGATATACTATTATAATTAAATGTTTCCCTGAGACATTTAAGTCTCTTTTTATTATCTATGACAATGATTGACGCAGACAAAATGAATTAAAATTTGTGCTGCAGCCAGGACTTGAAGCCAGGTCTTCTTACTTGCTAGGCAGAAATGCTAACCATTACACCACTACTGTTTACAAAAATTGCAACACCAAGGAGGGAGGATACATTCACCTTTGATGAACTTTCTATCACAGATTAAGTTTGTGACAATACATAAATAATCAGTATTAAAAAACTACATGATTTCTGACTTTGACAATTCAGTGTGGAGTGAAGCACACCAGTGACCCCCTGCCCCATCTCCTTTATTAATATGATCAGTGGCTCTATAACAGTGGCATGAATTTAAACAGGTCCTAGATACACCCCTAAAGAATCTCCTTTCATGCATTTTGTATATGTGTCCAGAAGGTAGCAGTATTGGTTGCTAGAGGGTCATAATGTGTGAGTTGCAGCCAACCATATCCCAGAAATTTTCTTTGAGTGACATTGAAGGTGAACATTGTAAGATGCCCTCTCAATAAAAGGGCAAACCAACATTGACAGATCTGACTACACGTGTATGTCAATTTGCAGAACTTTAAAGGTGGAGGTGCTCACATTAAATAGTTTTTATATTTAGTACTTAGCTGGTTTTATATCTTGGCTTCATTGTCTTCAGAGTATGATTGTAGTCTCCAGATTTTCTTCTGCGATGAAATGTGAAGTTTTTCAGCATTGTAACAGTATGAAGGATCACTAACTATGAAATAATAAACATTTACACCTTTAACTTCAAACAGTGGAAAGTCCAGGATGGAATGTAACAATATTAGAGAAGGAAAGTTGCTACTCACCAATCGCGACTCAGCATCTCCGCTATATGGTGAGTAGCAACTTTCCTTCTGTAATATTGATACACCTTTAACTTCTGTATTTTTAAATACTTCAAATGTTTGGCTGATAAAATAATTTCTATCTGCTCTCAGGAGTTACAAACTCCAACTGAATATGAAACATGACAGCCCTTCTTAAGCCGTTACATATGACATCTTCCTAAAACAACTACTGCTTTTCCCACCAAGCAAGCAAGACCAACAATTTCATTTGTAAGCAACACATCTAAATATGTCTGTCTCTCAAAAAGACAGTATTTAAATTAACTGATAAATATTCTTAACCTAAATTTAGTAGCAAAATTTAGTGGAAAATAAAATGTATACATTTTCATGTTAAATAACTTTGAAATTATTCTACTCACATAAAATGTGACCAACAATGCGTGAAATATTATATGTATGTACAAATAGTTTTGTATGAGGTTATAGGCTTACAAATGAAATTATTGATACCCACTGGTATCGGAGTGTTCAGATGTATATAGACTTGATTATAGCATAACATGCAAGCCAAGAAAACAGTGGTACTTGTCATCTATGAAGAAGGTTTACTCATTTCTCACCACAACAGGCAACACATTGTCAAGAAAAATTATGGCACATAAAGTTTTTCTGCATAAGAGGTAGAACATCAGGTTCTGTGATGTAGCAGCTGTTGTTATCTTGTAGGAATCAATATACTAGATTTTATCCACTGACATTTGACTTTTTTGCACTTTACATTTGTGTGTTACTCCTAAAAAAAAATGCCGGCTGCCAGATTACTATCACCATGGTAGTACATACACTGAAGTGACAAAGTCATGGAATACATCCTACCATTGTGTCTCACCTGCTCTTGCTTGGTGTACTGCAGCAGCTTGACATGGCATGGACTCAACAAATCGTTGGAAGTCCCTGCAGAAATACTGAGCCATGCTGCCTCTACAGCCATCCATAATTGCAAAAGTGTTACCGGTGCAGTAATTTTTGCATGAACTAATCTTTCAGTTACGTCCCATAAATGTTCAATGGGATTCATGTTGGGTGATCTTGGTGGCCAGATCATTCACTTGAACTATCCACAATGTCCTTCAAACAAATCACATGATGCATTGCCACCCATAAAAATTCAATTGTTGTTTGGGAACATGAAGTCCATAAATGGTTGCAGATGGTCTCCAGGTGGCCAAACATAACCACTTCCAGTCAGTGATCAGTTCAGTTTGACCACAAGACCCAGTCCATTCTACGTAAAAAAAAATAGTGCACATCATTATGGAGCAGCTACCGGCTTGCACAGTGACTTGTTGACAACTTGGGTGCATGGCACCATGGGGTGCCACACTCAAGCCCTACCATCAGCTCTTACCAACTTAAATCAGAACTCATCTGACCAGGCCATGGTTTCCCAGTCATCTAGGGTCCAAGCAATACGGTCACGAGTCCAGGAGAGGTGCTGCAGGCAATGTCGTGACATTAACAAAGGCATTCGCATCAGTCATGTGTTGCCATAGCCCATTAATGCCAGCTCTCACTGCAGTGGCCTAACAGATATGTTTGTTGTACAACCCACATTGATTTCTGCAGTTATTTCACACAATATTACTTGTCTGTTAGCACTGACAGCTCTACACAAATGCTGCTACTCTCAGTCATTAAATGAAGGCTGTCAACTACTGCATTGTCCATGGTGAGAGGGAATGCCTGAAATTTGGTATTCTCAACACACTCTTGACACTGTGGCTCTCATAATACTGAATTTCCTAACAATTTCCAAAATGTAAGGTCCCATGTGTCTACTCCAACTACCACAGTGTGTTCAAAGTCTGTTAATTCCCATTGTGCGGCCATAATCGCTTCAGAAATCTTTTTGCATGAATCACGTGACTACAGATGACAGCTCCACCACTGCACTGTTCTTTTATATCTTGTGTACACTATACTGCCAAAGACCTGCCGCAGTGGTAACACCGGTTCCTGTCAGATCACTGAAGTTAAATGCTGTCAGGCTGTGGTAGCACTTGGATGGGTGACCATCCAGTCTGCTAAGCGCTGTTGGCAAGTGGGGTGCATTCAGCCCTTGTGAGGCAAACTGAGGAGATACTTGATTGAGTAGTAGTGGCTCCACTCTTGCAAACTAACATATAGCCAGGAGAGCAATGTGTTGACGACATGCCCCTCAATATCTGCATCCAGTGATGCCTGTGAGCTGAGGATGACACAACAGTTAGTCAGTACCATTGGGCCTTCATGGTCTGTTCAGGTGGAGTTTAGTTTTTAGTTTAGTACACTATATTAGTGCCATCTGCATACATGCACATAGTGTTATCCCACAACGTTTGTCACCACAGTGTATGTGACCTTTACTGTAATACAGCTTGAAATGTGTCTCACCAGAAAACAATACATTTTGCTACTTGGCTCACTAGTGACAACATTTCCAAGCCTGTTAACAGTCTGAGGCATCTGTTGTTTTTAGAAAATGACACTGTGGTATGGATACCTCCAGTTCAGTTTGCCGCAGATAAATATCAAACCACAATTCAGACGTTTCCACACTTGTCACCATGCTCCGTTGTCAAGTCAACACTATAAATGAAGGCCAGTCTTGATGATCCCATGCTCAATGCAGTCATAATTGACAGTGTCGTTGAGTGAACATGGTAATACTGCTGTAGAACCCCACGTTCAGCAATGTACTCTGTCTGAACCGACTGCTCCAAAATTCTTGTGTCTGCTTCAGCACAGTGTTTTGTCATCAGAACTACCACAGATAGCCTCCTATTCTGCTTTACAAAGTGGCCAACTCCTTGTCACCTACTAGCTATTTCATCATCCTTCAACAACATTCCATAGAGGCTCACGACAAAGCAGGCAAACAGCTGACCAGCTTCACCATTTCCGAGATGCTCATTCTTAGGTGGTGGTTCATAACAACTTTGTCAAAGTCACTTACAGCAGTGGACTTCCTCATTTTTTGTCTGTATTGCTACAGAATGATTGATTCTCCATTTGTCTCTGCTGCACTTGCATACTTTCCTTACCACATCATGTGTTCACAATTTCACAAGGGAGCATCCAATCTCACATTGGGCAGGAATGGTCATCATTGCATTCCATCTCATAGTTCCCATTATTGTATCAAATTTAATAATTTAACTCACCATAGTTAAAATCTAATCCATAAACACTGAAGCACCAAAGAAACTGGTATAGGCATGTGGATTCAAATACAGAGATATGTAAACAGGCAGAATGCAGTGCTGCGGTCAGCAATGCCTATATAAGACAACAAGTGTCTGGCACAGTTGTTAAATCGGCTACTGCTGCTGCAATGGCAGGGTATCAAGATTTAAGTGAGTCTGAACGTGGTGTTACAGTTGGCACATTTGCGATGGGATACAGCACCTCTGCGGTAGCGATGAAGTGGTGATTTTCCCATATGACCATTTAATGAGTGTACCATGAATATCAGGAATTTGGTAAAACATCAAGTCTTTGACATCACTGCAGCCAGAAAAAGATCCTGGAAGAATGGGATCAACGACAACTGAAGAGAATCATTCAACGTGACAGAAGTGCAACCATTCCTCTAATTGCTGCGCTCGGCCATCAATAAGTGTCAGCGTGTGAACCATTTAACGAAACATCATTAATAAGGGCTTTCGGAGCCAAAGAACTACTCATATACCCTTGATGACTGCATGACACAAAGCTTTACACCTCGCCTGGGCTCATCAACACCGACACTGGACTGCTGATGACTGGAAGCATGTTGCCTGGTCGAACGAGTCTCATTTCAAATTGTATTGAGCAGATGGATGTGTACGGGTATGGAGACAACCTCATAAATCCATGGGCCATGCAAATCGGCAGGGGACTGTTCAAGCTGGTGGAGGCTTTGTAATGGTGTGGGGCATGTGCAGTTGGAGTGAGATGGGATCCCTGATACGTCTAGATATGACAATGACATGCAGGTAAGCATCCTGTCTGATCACCTGCTTCTATTCATGTCCATTGTACATTCCAGTGGACATGGGCAATTCCAGCAGGACAATGGGAAACCCCACATGTCCGGAATTGCTACAGAGTGACACTCTCCTGAGTTTAAACAGTTCTGCTGATAACCAGACTCCCCAGACATGAAATTATTGAGCATATCTGGGATGCCTTGGAGCATCGTGTTTAGGAGAGATCTCCACTCTCTCATACTCTCATGGATTTATGGACAGCCCTGCAGGGTTCATGGTGTCAATTCCCTGCAGCATATTTCAAACATTATTCGAGTCCATGCCACAATGTGTTGTGGCACTTCTGCATGCTCACGTGGACCCTACATGATATTAGGCAGGTGTACTAGTTTCTTTGGCTCTTCAGTGTATGACAAATAGAAGATGGGCTGATATTTATTCGATTCTAGAAAGGCTGTCTCTAGGTGGCACACAAAAACACTGGTGTAAGAGAAGAGGAGGAGGAGGAGGAGATTAGTGTTTAATGTCCCGTCGACAATGAAGTCATCAGAGACGGATTAGGGAAGGATGTGGAAGGAAACCGGCCATGCCCTTTCAAAGGAACCATCCTGGCATTTGCCTGAAATGATTTAGAGAAATCACGGAAAACCTAAATCAGGATGGCCGGAGACAGATTTGAATCATCATCCTCCTGAATGCGAGTCCAGTGTGCTAACCACTTCGCCACCTCGCTTTATGTAAGAGAAGATATCTTTCTGTTGTCTAGTGTGTTCATTGGTCTCCCCTCAAAGACGAAATAGTAGCTGTTACACCATAAAAACTAATTAAAGTGAAGTGAAGTGAAGTGAAGTGAAGGGAAAGGTGGTCACACATTAGTTTACATATGGGTGGTGATAGCCTGCCAGAAAGTTTCAAAACACAACACACATTGCAGCAGAGTAAAAGAGTCAAAAACAACCCCTGGGTTGTGGCTAAGGTGTTACTCCTCAATATCCTTTCTTCCTTGTTGGTAGTGTAGTGATATGTGCAGCAGATCATCTGTGAAGTTTGGAAAGTAGGAGAGAATTGAAGCTGTGAGCCTGGATTGTCATTGGTGGCTGAAAAGCCCAGCTGGTAAGAGTGCTGAATGTGAAAAGTAAGGTACTGGGTCTGAGTCCTGATGTGGTAAACTATTTTAATCTCCCCACTACACAGTGAAAAGTTCACTAAAAACAAGTTTTTGTGATCCACCATTGGTAAATAATGCACTCACTAGTGCCTAAGAAAACTAAATCAGCACAGTTCCTTTGTGCCAAATTATGGGTTCACCATTATTATTCATTTGACGTCCACTATTATTTTCTTATGTAATCTATCAACAAAGTTCCTTCTATCACCATTAAGTTGTTTTCCTGCTTTGTGTCCTGCCCACCTACATTTCATTTTTTTTAAAGTCATACTCATTTCTTCCAGTCCAGTAGGTTGCCTGATCCATTTCTTTGTGTTTTTATCTCTTAATTCCCAACATGTGTTGCTCCTATAGCTCCTAAGCAAATTGTTTTTGCAATGGAAGTCTGTATCTCACTGCCAAAATTCAAAACTAGTTATACGCACTGATTACAAGCTTACCATTTGTGACACAGTGAAATCTTTGTTTTGACAACTGATTACCTTACTAGGCAGTTTGTACTTTCCTGTTTATTTACTTTGCTGCCCATAAAGTTATAGTATTCAACTACATTAGACACACAAACTCAATGCGATCAGTGACTTCCTTGGTAATTTGTACTGTTTCTTTCCATATGCTTATTTTAGTCTTATAATTTAATTCTGGTCTCCTTCCAAATATACTGCACTCAGTTGTTCCATAATTCATGAAGTTTCTCTTCACTGGAGGCAGACAACACAATGTCACCAGAAAAATAAATGTTCCAGGTATAAATATATTAGTAGAAGGAGCGAAATGTGACAACTCAATATATAGTTAAGGTGTTCAGCAGTCGATAGAAACATAACACGTAAACAAGCCTGGAACCAATGGATGATATCCTCCTTAAGCGATACCTTCTACACACACACACACACACACACACACACACACGGCTACATTGTCCTGGCCAGATACATTCCACCAGCCCTGCAGCTTGACAAGTTATGTTCCAGTCACCCTTCTGCAGTTCCCACTATTGTGATGAAGTGTAATGGAAGCTTATCATTGGTAGGTATATTAGCAAATCTAACAGATTGAACCAGTTCCTTGTTTATCAAGATCTTGTTGAAACTGAGCCAAATGTTTCCCAAAACTAAGAATCCAATGGAAAGTTTTAATTCATACTCATTGCTCATTCCAGTAATGTTAAGTGTAACTTGTTCTATAGACTTTTATATTAAACAATTTAGTGGAATAAGTGTAGATTGACTTGCTTGTTTTTCATTTCTACAGTGCTGAAGAAATTTCTTGCAGAGAGACCAACATACCGGCGAAAATTTTGGGAAGTAGAAGGGACAGGACAAGAAGGAGACAGAAAATTGATATGGTATTCTCTTCTGAGGAAAGAAAGACTGTTACAGAAGACTGAAAGAAGTAATGCACAAGTTCCTATTTAGTCCTTTGAAGAACAAAAACCTATGAATGAAAATTTTAGTAATGTTTGTTATGCCACTTCATCAGAACCATGGAGGAGAGTGGAGAGAGAGAGAGAATAAACCAAGTTTCTCCAAAACATTTCTTCTGTTAATATATAACTTTTTATGTTCATTTATTTGGTGTCTTCTTCATAATGAAATCTACAGCACACAGTGTCTGAATAAAGGCATATAGTGGGATATTCAGTCTTCACTTCTGACCCAGCATGCAGTTTAAAATTAAATATGATAATGTAATGTGGTGAAGTTTTTGGAGGTGTATGAATGATGTAAATTTTAAGGTAAAGGATGCTTATGTAATTATGAGTGTAACTAGGTCTTATTAACACTCAGCACAAAGTGTGTACTATCTTAAAACAGATAAACAAATATTATCTGGGTCAGTATTAGGATTTCACACATGGAAAAGGCACTTGAAGTCATGAGGAAGAGTCAAATGTGTAATAACACTAAGACAAAACTTAATACTGCAGCACTTAGCATAGCAATCTATAGTTCAGTGGCGTAATTAACAGACTTATAAGCAACTGTACAATGGCAGGATTTGGATCAAATCCCAATTGATTGTAGGGTTTTTGATTTACTGCATTCATTTGTTTATAGTAAACACAAATTTAGCAGGTGAACAGGTGACGGTTCAGCACCTTAAAGGGCTCAACATGTGCTTTCTTTATCACTTAATAACCCTTCTGAAGGTCATACACTTCAGTCTTGCCTCCTGTAAGAAAGTGGGTTTGTCAAATGAATAATAAATATGTAAAATTGTGAGACAGAATTGTTGGCCAGTTCTTGCCTTCAGCAGAAATGACAGTACTGCCAGTAAAAGTATGTACACAGTCCTGGCTTTCAGAACTAATAGTTTTTTCCTTGGCAAAATAGATGGATAGACTGGGGTAGCTTAAAATGTAATGGCAGATGACTTAGACACCAGAAATAAAGGGACCCACCTGCAGGGAGAGCGTAAATCATTTCGGTGATACAAACTGAATAATCACAATACAGAGGAAGCACTGAGTGGCAGTCAGGCACATTGAAAAAAGGCTGCTAGATATTCTTAGCCTTTGGACTAAGTCCTTCACACAGCCACTGTTGTTTCCAGGAGCTAAGACCTGACTAACACTGTATCTGAGATGAGCGTGACCTTAGCTGGTGTGGGTAGTGCGGGTACAAAGGAGGTGAGGGTTGAGGAGAGCGAGGGATTGGAAGGTTGGGGTGGTGTAAGATGCTAGGGCTGCCTAAGGGAGCAGAAAAGCTGATGTATTTGGGAAGAATCTAAATTGAACCTAAGTCAAGTGCACTGTGTAGGGTGGTAGACTCAACAGCTGGGTGGTCCAGCTGTCTCTCAGCTAGTCCGGAAGTAGCCATTCATATTGTTGGTATCTCATCCTGGATTTTATGTTGTTGGAAGAACTGAATCGTAGAAGATATGGATTCAACAAACATCCTATATCCATGGGATTTCAAATGGACAACACATATTACATTCACCAAGGTGCAGACTACTATCTTTTTGTTTGTAGATCATTTCCACTGCACTCATTTCTGTACATCGTGCAATAGCCAGATCCCATTGTTGAACAGATACTGAAAACTAATCAGATCTCTAACTGTAGAACCATGCCACACAAGGGGTCTTAACATGAAATTAGCAACTAAACCCTAAATGTCGCTACTAATTAATCCACAATTTTGGGTTTATGGTTTGCAGGAAACCAATTCATTTATGAATGGGACCCAATATTCATGATGTCACATGATAGTCCTCCCCTTATAAACAAGCAGGGACACCTGAGAATCTACCAAAGAAAGTTAAAAGTATCTGGTACCCTTATCCATTTCCAAAACTCCTTTATCTCTTTATTGTATTTGATTCCATAAGGAAGTTTATGATCTTGTTCAACTTGATGAAACACAATGTTTGCTGATTTCTACAGACATCATCAATCTAAAAATGATTCTAGAGCAGAATACTTTTAGAAAGGATAATTTCTGGTAATTGTGTGTTTACTTACTCTGCCACAGGAGATTGTTACCTAACAGCAACAAAAGTTGCTAACAAATAATTCTATTGGTGAGACAAAGATTCTAAGCTGGCCAATAAAATGTAAGGACATGCCTGTGGTGAACTGAGCAGAACATTGAGGAGAAAAGGGGGGCAGGGGTGATACTCCTGGGGTGACACTTCACTGCTAGCCTTTGGAGGTTCCTAATTGCAGTAAACTTTGTTTTGAACATAAGCAATGACTGTCAGTTGGAGTTATTGTTAGTAGATGCCTGGTTCAGCTCAACTGAGTTGCCACAGGCATATGTATCACACCTACAGAAGCTGGTTTTCCCTTGAGTGCAGCATAGACATTGCACAACAGCTGACATCAACCACTGACTGATTACCACATGGTAATGATATGCACTAAAGCACTTCAGTAAAAGGTCACCTGAAAACGTTATGTTTGTTCCAAAGTGATAATTAACGCATAGGTAAATAACCCTGAGGTCTGTGTGTGTGTGTGTGTGTGTGTGTGTGTGTGTGTGTGCGCGCGTGCATGTGCGCGTGCATGTGTGTGTGCATGTGTGCGTGCGTGCGTGCATACACGCACACACATGTGTAATGCCAAGGTTATCAGCTACACATATTAAAAGAAACAAATGTGGGTAAAATGACTGAAATCGTTGTCGCACAGTGAGGAGCAAATTTACAAAATGACACTCATTCACTCAATCCCCCCTACACAGGCCTTAATACAGTGGATAACTCTGAAAGGTGCTATACTTGGGAGTAAAACAGAAGTAAAATCACAGAAGAGCTAAAAGAAAGACACAGGGAAATGTAACGGGCTGACCACTTACAAAAAACGTGGGTGAGCTTGTCACCCTGTTAACATAGTAAGATAATCTGCCTACAATTTGCAGAAACAAGTTGGACAGATCACAAAACCTTAAAACTCTGACCACATTCCTTTCAATCAAACTTAAAATAGAGGGCAGGTCTGCTGGCAAATCTACCACTGCACTCTGGTCTGAAAATAACATGCAGCCTAGTCAAATGTGGGGCACATGACCCGTACACCATACCTAGTGTGTTATAGAAAGGTATTAATTGTTTCAGAATAGGTCTTGTTATAGGTAGATGCAATTAATTAAGCCATTGTCCAAATTGAATAATTTCTGTGAAAACAACAGCAATTATGACATACTTTAATTAAATCCATAAAGCTTGTTTCTCTAGGTTACTGATAGAAAATGTGCACTCAAGTGTAATTTTATATTTCATGAACGTAATTCTTCTCAAATTGGTCCTAAAAAGAAAAAATTATTACATAAAGTGTCACCCAGCTGGTACCAACAGCAAAACTGATCACTATGGCATGAACTCATAACAGTCCTCGCATAGATCATCCACACAAGGAGGGGGAGGGGGTGGGGAGGCACAAGCCCAGATGACCTTGCCTACCTACCAACCACACAGTAGGCACCTTAAAGTGTGGTTGATGCTTCTACGAAAGCATAAGTCATGCCCAGAGATGAAGATCACTTAAATGTTGTTTGTAATCAAGACTGAAATTACCTTATTTTTTGGCATGTTTAATAAAGATCCTAACTGCAGCAATTAAGTACACTTATCATCAGGAAAGGAAACAGTGTGAAACAGAGTGAAATACAGCACTAACACAGCAGTCAATGATGACCAGCTCACACAAAGACCATCTGCTATGTAACATTGGCTGCAGCCAAAAACAAAAGACCATCAGCTGAAGCCTTTCATTGTTAGCTGACTTCTACTGAGTCAGGGCTAGGGAGTTGATTGGCCTACTTAAATTTAACACACTGTACACAGACTCTGTACCAGGGGAAGTGGTGGCATCAGGAAGGACATCCAGCCACCAACCACCACTCAATGGCAAAATTCAAAAATTATAACAATGTTGACCCTCATCAAGAAACAGGACAGGCCAAAGAAGAAGAAGAAGATAAGGAAACAAAAATAAGTTGTTAGGCAATATATTAGGCGAATACAGGCAATGATGTATTAATTCGATGTTCTGCTTGAGTAAATAATTAATCATGTGATGTACTGTATGGTGGATGGCATTGTAATGATAAAGAATGATGCAACCTTTTGGTTTGTGTTTCCCGATTTCATGAACGACTTAGGGCTAACAAAATGTTGTATAGTACACTTTTCAGAAAGACTAACTGACACAAGCCTGGTTTTGACGGTCAGACAAATTGTGCGAAATCCAATGGGAACAGTCCTTTTTAATCGTTAAGTGATCCTGAAAAACAGAATGTACAGCAGTCCTCAAAATGCTTAAGGATATCTCTATCTCATGGTAAGTCTGGGGGCACAAAAAGACTAGAGCAACTGGGACACAGCCCATGGCCACCGAAGATAAAGGTCCCCTGGTATCTGGAAAAAAAAATATCCACGTAAATATTACAATGGAAAGAACAAGTGCAAAATTAACCAAGTGAAGTATTTCCCTCTTTTAAAATAATCAAAGTTGGATTTTCAAATTCCTCAGAGGTAAAGATACGCAAATTACTTAACCTCATTTACCCAAGGTCAAAGATCTACCTGCGTCAGGACTCAGACATCAGTTAATTAGATCTAATGAAAAGCAAGGATTTGGCATGAGTAAATTTTGCGGCCAAGGCTATGACTCAACTAAGGACTTTGAGTTGTATTTGAGAAACACAGACTGGATATACAGGTTGTTACAAAAAGGTACGGCCAAACTTTCAGGAAACATTCCTCACACACAAAGAAAGAAAATATGTTATGTGGACAGGTGTCCGGAAACGCTTACTTTCCATGTTAGAGCTCATTTTATTACTTCTCTTCAAATCACATTAATCATGGAATGGAAACACACAGCAACAGAACGTACCAGCCTGACTTCAAACACTTTGTTACAGGAAATGTTCAAAATGTCCTCCGTTAGCGAGGATACATGCATCCACCCTCAGTCGCATGGAATCCCTGATGCGCTGATGCAGCCCTGGAGAATGGCGTATTGTATCACAGCCGTCCACAATACGAGTACGAAGAGTCTCTACATTTGGTACCGGGGTTGCGTAGACAAGAGCTTTCAAATGCCCCAATAAATGAAAGTCAAGAGGGCTGAGGTCAGGAGAGCGTGGAGGCCATGGAATTGGTCTGCCTCTACCAATCCATTGGTCACCGAATCTGTTGTTGAGGAGTGTACGAACACTTTGACTGCAAGTGCAGGAGCTCCATCGTGCATGAACCACATGTTGTGTCGTACTTGTAAAGGAACATGTTCTAGCAGCACAGGTAGAGTATCCCGTATGAAATCATGATAACATGCTCCATTGAGCGTAGGTGGAAGAACATGAGGCCCAATCAAGACATTACCAACAATGCCTGCCCAAACGTTCACAGAAAATCTGTGTTGATGACGTGATTGCACAATTGCGTGCGGATTCTCGTCCTCCCACACATGTATATTGTGAAAATTTACAATTTGATCGTGTTGGAATGAAGCCTCATCCGTAAAGAGAACATTTGCACTGAAATGAGGATTGACACATTGTTGGATGAACCATTCGCAGAAGTGTACCCGTGGAGGCCAATCAGCTGCACACACTGTACATGGTACGGAAACAACTGGTTCTCCCGTAGCACTCTCCATACAGTGACGTGGTCAACGTTACCTTCTACAGCAGCAACTTCTCTGACGCTGGCATTAGGGTTATCGTCAACTGCACGAAGAATTTCCTTGTCCATTGCAGGTGTCCTCGTCATTCTAGATCTTCCCCAGTCGCGAGTCATAGGCTGGAATGTTCCGTGCTCACTAAGACGCCGATCAATTGCTTCGAACGTCTTCCTGTCGGGACACCTTCGTTCTGGAAATCTGTCTCGATACAAACGTACCACACCACGGCTATTGCCCCGTGCTAATCCATACATCAAATGGGCATCTGCCAACTCCGCATTTGTAAACATTGCACTGACTGCAAAACCATGTTCATGATGAACACTCACCTGTTGATGCTATGTACTGATGTGCTTGATGCTAGTACTGTAGAGCAATGAGTCCCATGTCGACACAAGCACCGAAGTCAACATTACCTTACTTCAATTGGGCCAACTGGCGGTGAATCGAGGAAGTACAGTACATACTGAAAAAACTAAAATGAGCTCTAACATGGAAATTAAGCGTTTCCGGACACATGTCCACATAACATCTTTTCTTTATTTGTGTGTGAGGAATGTTTCCTGAAATTTTGGCCGTACCTTTTTGTAACACCCTGCATACAAGAGGCCTACTGTGGGTGTTATAACCTTTAATCACTAATAAATTGCGTGGATATACAAAAGTAGAAACAATAGCGGGTTACATGCCGTGCCGTGACATGCAGCCGGCGCCGTTCATAGCCAGGTGGCTCGGCCGAGCTGCAGAGCGCCTCTATCGCCGTGTTCGCGTACTGACGTACCGGCTCTTTTAAATCTCATGGCACTGTCACAACACTTTTCCCCCCTTGAAAAAAAACACTCACTTCCTTGGAGACATGGACAGTGCGGAGACATCCACGGCCTCTTGGGAGGCCCCGAGAAGATCCCGCGGAGAAACACGAGAGTACGGTCGAAAATGTCCAGGACGGAAGCTTGCGCGTGGAACGTGCCTCCTGGATGAGATGATGGGTGAAAACTCCGGAGCAGCATCCATAGGTGTCGTGGACCTGGGGGTGTGCTCCAGCGAGATGGGTCCCGGAGAAGGCGGCGTCGCGACTGGGGCCGGTTCCAGCATACTCGGAAGTGGTAGCGACGTCGGCTGCAGCAACACGCACGGAAGATCGGCAGCAGCGACAGGACTGGCTTCTCGGGCTGGTGGAGGTGAAAGAAGGGGCGGTGGCACCGGCGTGGCCACCACTCGTGGGCGCATCTGGTCGTAATGGCGAACAACCATGCCGTCGTCCGTACGTATTTCACAAAGCCGGCGGCCGCGAAGAGCCTGGACCACCCCTGGAATCCATTTAGGGTGAGATCCATACCCTCGTGCCCACACGTTGGCGCCCACCGAGTATTTTCCCGCACTAGGGGACACAGTACAAGGCCTGACACGGTGAAGCAGGTGCAGTAGAGTGCGCGGTTGGCGGCCATGCAAGAGTTCAGCAGGGCTGCGATCACCCAGAGGCGTGAAGCGATAAGAACTCAGAAAATGCAACAGAGCGTCATCTGTGGGAAAATCACTAAGGAATTTTTTCATCTGGCTTTTGAAAGTGCGGACAAGGCGCTCGACCTCCCCATTCGATTGCGGATGGAAGGGCGGTGCTGTAACATGATGAATCCCTTGTCCAGTACAAAAGTCACGGAAGGCCTTCTAGCGCAAAGATTTTGAACAAAGCCAGCGTCGTCGCCACAGTGGTGGGCGACGGACATCGAACAACAAACGGAAACTTCAAGAAGGCGTCAATCAACAGTAGCCAATAAGTGCCGAGGAAGGGGCCGGCAAAGTCAGCGTGCACCCGTTCCCACAGCTGTGCCGGATCAGGTCACAGAGAGGGCATTGTACGGGGTGCAGCCAGTTGTTGAGCACACTGACCACATGCAGCGACCATGTGGGCGATGTCCGAATCAATACCGGGCCAATAAACGTGCCTGCGGGCCAGGGACTTAGTCCAAGAAATCCCCCAATGGCCTTCATGCAATAGTTTGAGAACAACTTTGCGAAGAGAGGCTGGCACCACGACCTGTGGAGATGCGCCATCCGTGGCCAGAAGAACAACACCCTCACGAACAGACAGATGAAGGCGCAAGGCATGGTAGTTGCGAAGGGGATCCGATGCCCGGCCCTTGGTCCTGTCCGGCCAACCCCGTTGAACAAAACCGATCACCTGACGCAGGACCGGGTCCCGGGCAGTAGCTGCCGTGACCTGCAAACCTGTAAGTGGAAAACCCTCGACCGCACGACGTTCTTCCTCATCAATGTGGAAACAGAGTAGTTCATCTTGATCGAAAACCGGGTCAGGGCCCATCGGCAAATGCGACAACGCGTCAGCGTTGGCGTGCTGGGCTGTGGGGCGATAGTGAATCTCATAGTGAAAACGAGAGAAGTATAAGGCCCAACGTTGCAGGCGGTGAGCTGCCTTATCTGGAAGCGACGCCGAGGGGCTGAACAGAGAGACCAGCGGCTTGTGGTCGGTGATGAGGTGAAACTTAGAACCATACAAAAAAACGCTGAACGTTTTTAGAGCATAAATGATAGCGAGCGCCTCCTTTTCGATTTGAGAGTAACGCCGTTGGGCATCGTTGAGGGTCTTGGAAGCGTAGGCGATGGGTCATTCCGACCCATCCTCATACCGATGGGCGAGAACAGCCCCTAGGCCATACTGTGACACGTCAGTCGCCAGAACCAAGTGCTGACCCGGACGGAATGTGGCAAGACAAGGCGCCGACTGCAAATGAGCCTTCAGGCAGACAAAAGCCTGCTCACACTCGTCGGACCAACAGAAAGGAACGGTTTTGCGTAACAGCTGATGCAGAGGATGAGCCACCGCCACCGCGGATGGAATGAATTTGTGATAATAAGCAATCTTGCCTAGAAACGCCTGAAGTTCTTTGACCATAGACGGCCGGGGTAGAGCGGTAATGGCCGCAACGTGCTGTCATAGAGGACGTATACCCTCACGGGACAAGTGGAAACCAAGATAAACAATGGAGGGTTGGAAGAACTGTGACTTGTCCAGATTGCACTTCAACCCAGCCGAACGCAGAACCCGAAACAGTGAACGCAAATTGCGAAGGTGCTCCTCAGTGGAGGCTCCCGTGACAACAATGTCATCCAGGTAGTTGATGCAGCCGGGAACGGAAGCCGTGAGCTGTTCCAAAAACCGCTGAAAAATGGCCGGCGCGCTGGCGACGCCAAATGGTAACTGCTGGTACTGATACAACCCACAAGGAGTGTTGATGACGAGAAATTCCTTGGAAGACCCCAACGGCAACTGATGGTACGCCTCCGATAAGTCAAGTTTGGACTGGCCCCCAGCGAGCTTGGTAAATAACTCCTCAGGACGGGGAAGAGGATAAGTGTCAATGAGGCTCTGAGCGTTGACAGTGGCTTTAAAATCACCACACAATCGCAGACTTCCGTTTGGTTTAGAAACCACCACGATTGGCGATGCCCATTCGATGGAGGTTACAGGAAGGAGAATCCCTGAAGCTGTTAACCTGTCTATCTCACTATCTCAGCCTTCACAGGTGCACGCAACGCCATCGGAATAGGGCGTGCCTGGAAAAACTTAGGGCGAGCTGTAGGTTTAAGAGTAATGTGGGCTTCAAAATCCTTGGCACGACCCAGACCAGCAGAGAACACGGACGAGAATTCAGAACACAATCCATCCAGCTGTTGATACGGAATATCCTCAGATATGAGGTGCACATCATCATCAATGGAGAACCCGAACAACTGGAAAGCATCATAACCGAACGGGTTTTCCGTGCCCGCATGATCCACCACATAAAACGTGAGGGGCCTAACAACAGACTTGTAGGCAGTGGAAGTATCAGACTGGCCAACGATAGGAATTTTTTGCTTATTATAAGTTCACAGATTTCACGTAATGGGAGACAAGGGAGGGGAGCCCAACTCCAAATATGTGCGAGAATTAATGAGAGTTACTGCAGAGCCAGTGTCCACTTGCATGCGAATGTCTTTATCCAGAACACGAACAGTAACAAACAACTTATTTGTTTGAGAAAGCACACAGTTAACATCCATGTCCGAAGCCTCGTCCTCGTCGACAGGAACTTTAGGGGACTGACACACAGAAGCAATGTTGCCTTTTTTCCTACATGAATTACACGTGGCCCAACGTTTTGGACACGCGGCCCTGTCATGCTGTACGAAACAATGTGGACAAGAAGGAAGAGCGGAACGAAGCTGCTTCTGTGGTTGCTGTTTTCGCTGCGAGCGTGGTGGCCCAACGCGACGTTGACGCGAGTGAACCGCCACCACATCGTCGTTCCCCTGTGAAACAGGCAAATTGTCCGCACCGAAAGTGGTCTGTACAGCGCCTACATCACACCACGCGTCTATTTGCGCACCAGCAGCGTGAGACACTTCAAAAGATTGAGCGATGCTGAGAACTTCTGACAACGACGGGTTTGGCAGTTGTAAGGCACGTTGCCGAACTTCTTTATCAGGAGCAAGCCGTAGAATAGCGTCCCGAACCACTGAATCAGCATAAGACTCATGATGAGTGTCCGTGACAAACTGACATTTCCTACTCAGACCGTGTAGTTCCGCCGCCCAAGCCCGGTAAGATTGATGGGGCTGTTTACAACACCGGTAGAACGCCATGCGGGCGGCAACGACTTGGGTGTTTTTTCGGTAATAGTTAGACAATAATTCACACATTTCTTGGAAGGACAGAGAGGCAGGTTCCCGCAGAGGGGCTAACTGAGATAGCAGCTGACAGATCCGTGGGGAAATCCAAGATAGAAATAATGACTTACACATAGGAGCGTCGACAACGCCAAAAGCCAAGAAGTGTTGCCGCAAATGCTTCTCATAATCCTCCCAGTCTTCAGCGGCCTCGTCGTAAGGAGGGAACGGAGGCGGAGAAGAGGAAGACAGACGATGAGTAAGCGACGTCGACAACGCCTGAATAGCAGCCGTCAGCTGTGTTTGTTGTGCCTGTATAGCAGCCGTCAGCTGTGTTTGTTGTTCAGTGAGCGCTTGAATAAGCTGTTCCATGTCTGCCCCGACACAAACACACAATTCCACAATGCAGGAAAAAAAATATCCCATCCTCGTCGCCAAAAAGTGTTATAACCTTTAATCACTAATAAATTGCGTGGATATACAAAAGTAGAAACAATAGCGGGTTACATGCTATTAACTCCATATCTGTCATTCGACTGTCGTGCCGTGACATGCGGCCGGCGCCGTTCATAGCCAGGTGGCGCTCCCGTGCTCGGCCGAGCTGCGGAGCGCCTCTATCGCCGTGTTCGCGTACTGACGTAGCGGCACTTTTAAATCTCGTGGCACTGTCACAACAGTGGGCATGAATGAAAAATATATCTTGTAACACAGATGTGGATTCTCACTTTGAAAGGAGTTACAGGAATCAGGAAAATGAGAAAGATCAAAGACAGTGCCAGAATTGTGGACACTTTCAGCAATCTTTTTTTATGTAAGTAGAACAAAGTCTGAACTAAAAACATTGCAAAACAAACTTAATACTACTCATGAACTATAACTTGGCATGTGTCGAGTGGGGATAGCAGATAAGAGGTATTGCGGGAAGAGATGTGATGCATGGAGAACCAGCCCTGCCTCCTTGTAATGTGAGTAGGCAGTGCAGGGAACAGAAATCTGTGTCTTGAGCTTCCACTAGCTCCTGATAAACAGCTTTCTTTTCCAGAAGGAAGCAGAACGTAACCCCTGTGATGGGTCACAACTGTGTCATAACTCACTTAGAAAAAAATCACAATGAAAATAATGCAACAAAGCACAGACAGCAACAACACAGCACAGCAACAAGGCAAATTATGCCGACAACACCACCTAATGGTATGTTGCACAGTCGATGACAAACATCTGCCAATCACTGTAGCACCCAGTCTCCCAACTGCTGCTGATCATAACTAGGGAGCCAGCATTCCAAGTTATATTTCCCCCTTGCATAGTACATTACACCTTTTTTTTATAGGTACTAGTCAATAAATGCAGATTTGCTAATCATAGGAGATAATTTTCGATAACAAATCATTCTGACATAGTGAGATTTGAAACATTCATTGAAATCACTTGGTAAATCATTTGTGTGTAACTGCTCACAGCCGGCTGAAGTGGCCGTGTGGTTCTAGGGTGCTGCAGTCTGGAACCGCGAGACCGCTACGGGTCGCAGGTTCGAATCCTGCCTTGGGCATGGATGTGTGTGATGTCCTTAGATTAGTTAGGCTTAACTAGTTCTAAGTTCTAGGGGACTAATGACCTCAGAAGTTGAGTCCCATAGTGCTCATAACCATTTGAACCATTTGACTGCTCACAGGTGATGTGGCCAGCAATTCATTGCTCCAGTGTTGAGATGCTACTGAATCATCATTGATGAACAGATTGTCGTGTCAAAGTAGGGGATATGTAATGATGTAAGAGGTCATACTGTTACAGATTACTTTGAACTGAAACGAAACATAGCATTAAGCTATGATGGCTAGAGGTTGAGGTATTACCCTCAATGTCATTTAATCACCTAAGTTAACAGTGAGAGAAATCAACATATTGGCATCTCACATTCTAGCAATCTCTACAGATTCAGTTCTAGGGAAATAAGTAGCCAAGGTGATGTGGACACATTGTACCAGGAGTGAGGATATAAATTCCAGAGCACAATGACTATAAAGCTGATTCACCTTATTTAATGACATTAAAGCAGAAACAACAACTTCAAATTGGATTTTATTCCATTGATAAGACACCTATGATTTAAGAGGCAAATTTGTTTCCCGACTAAAATGTAGTTTAATGCATGAAATATGTCTAACGTATAAAAAAGTATTTATTTCTTCATATGATACATGCATGGAAATATGTTTTAAGCCACTATGATTATGTGCTGTATTTGTTGAACATTATCTGCATGAGCGAATACTCTGCATGGTAACTTCGTGTGAGTGATGTACGAGGGTTGGAACTTTAATAGTGGCAACTATTTATTTACAGCTTGTACAAAATAGATACGTGTTTCAAAGTTTTACTGACTTTCCAAGTAGCCACCAGCACTGTGTATAACCCATTGCCAAGAATGTTGAAGTCGTAGGATACTCTTAGCAGTGCCAGTTGTGTTGACAGTTCGAGCGGCGTAGTCTGTTGCCTGAGGAATTTGTAGCTGTTCTGAAGTGAATGCCGTGAAGTGTTTCCTTCAGTTTAGAAATCGAGTTGAACCCACAAGTGCCTAAGTCAGGGGAGTGCAGTAGGAGGTATAGCACTCAGCAGCCCCATCAGTCAAACAAATCAGTAACAGGTTGCACTGTACATGCTTGAGCATTGTCCTGCAAAATGATGGTCAGGCACTGCAGAAAGTGTCATCACTTCTGTCTCTAAGCTGGTCGTAGGTTGTGTTCCAAAAATGAACAGCATAGAGACAGAAGTGATGACAGTTTCTGTGGGACCTGACCATCATTTTGCAGGACAATGCTCGAGCATGTACAGTGCTAGCTGTTACTGATTTGTTTGACTGATGGGGCTGCTAAGTGCTGTACCACCTACTGCACTCCTCTGACTTAAGCCCTCTTAGGTTCAACTCAATTTCTAAACTGAAGGAAACACTTCATGGCATTCACTTCAGAACTGCTACAAATTCGTTGGGCAACAGACCGCGCCGCTCGAACTGTCAACACATCTGGCACTGCTAAGAGTATCCTTCGACTTGCACATTGCTGGCAACACGTTACACACAATGCTGGTGGCTACTTTGAAGGTTGGTAAAACTTTGAAACACGTATCTATTTTGTACGAGCTGTAAATAAATAGTTGCCACTATAAAAGTTCCAACCCTCATATAATTTCAAAGTACTGGTATCCCGATTTTCCTTCAATTACAAGGGGAGAGAGAGAGAGAGAGAGAGAGAGAGAGAGAGAGAGAGAGAGTGTGTGTGTGTGTGTGCGTGTGCGTGTGCGCGTGCGCAACACGCCCCCCCTACCTCCACCACATTCTCTCTCTCTCTCTCTCTCTCTCTCTCCCCCTCCCTCCCCCTCCCTCCCCCCTTCCTCTCTCTCTCCCTCCCCCTCCCTCCCCCCTTCCTCTCTCTCACTCTCTCTCTCCCCCTCTCCCTCCCTCCCCCCCTTCCTCTCTCCCTCTCTCCTCTCCCTCTCTCCCCTTCCCCTGATTGATAGCACACCTGACTGCTATCGTTGCTCCCTATCACTGTTGCCACCTCTTAAAAATGAAATAAGCTAAATGTGTATACGAAAAAAGCTAAAATACAATAATGTTTATTATTATTATTTTTTCAATAATTATACTGTGTAACACACTAGCGTGAATTTGTATTTTTCTTCATTTGGAATCTGCTGGACATTACAGTAATAGAAACAGTAAACTGTGAATGTATGACATTATCTGAATTTCATATCCTTGACGGTAAAAGGAAACAATAGACCTGCATTTTTAAAAGTTCATCACAGGTTACATGCATCACAATACTTGTTAATTTGAAGATTAATTTGTTTCCCTTGCATATATAGCATTGTGACATCTGAGCATTGTAGTGAAGCTGACACCTTATCAAACTGTGGTGTTGCACTGAATAGAAGTCTGCTGTTCCTTTCCTTAGTTCAGTTGTTTTTGCAGCTGTAAAGTATAGGACTTCTGATTTATCCTGCATAAGTCGAAGTCTGCATTGCTTAGAATGACTTCCTTTATTTTTGTGAAGTTGCGATCCTCTGCTGATGTCAGCTATGCTGCACCAGAATTTCCAGTAATGCTGTTGGCTGTTTATATTTTGTGGTTATGTTTTTGTTCTTACTTATGTGTTTTCTGATGAGCCCAAAATTCGCAACAACACTGATTTGTTGTACTTTTCAATTCAGTCTTATATAACATTTTCATGCGATATTACAGCATGTTTTGAAACCTTTGGGCAACACAAATAATTTTCCTTTAATCAGCATGGGTTTTAATGCTTTCCTATATTCAAGAAAAAGAAAATCAGGAAAAAAGTCAAATGATTGTGAAAGAAGCCATATTTCTGGAACCCAGCTAAATTACATTAGAGAAATCTTCCCCCAAAAAGAGGCCTTCAGTGTACTCTTTCCATCTATCTGCTCTCTCCTCTGCATTTAATTGTGGAATTCCTGTGAACTCTTAAATGTTACCACCCTTGCTTTTAATTTCACAGAAGGTCATTTCAACTTTCCTATATGCTGAGTTAGTCTTTCTGACAATCACTTCTTTTTCAATTTCTTCATTTTTTTGATGCAGCCATTTCATCTTAGCTTCCCTGCACTTCATATTTATTTCATTCCTCATTGACTTGAATTTCTGTATTCCTGAATTTCCCTGAACATTTTCACAGTTCCTTCTTTCATCGTTTCTTCTGTTAGCCATGGTTGCCACATAGTTCCCTTCTTTGTACCTATGTTTTTCTTCAAAACTTCTGTGATTGCCCTTTTTAGAGATGTCTCTTCCTCTTCAACTGTACTGTCTATTGAGCTATTCCTCATTGCTGTATCTACAGCCTTAGAGAACTTCTGGTGTGTCTCGCCATTCTTTAGTACTTCCGTATCCCACTTCTTTGCATATTGATTCTTCCTGACTAAACTCTTAAACTTACTCTTCATCACTACTATATTGTGATCTGAGTCTATATCTGCTCCTGAGTAAGCCTTGCCATCCAGTATCTGATTTCAGAATCTCTGCCTGACCATGATGTAATCTAACTGAAGTATTTCCGTATTACCCGTTCTTTTCCGAGTATATCTCCTCCTCTTGTGATTCTTGAACAGAGTATTTGCTATTAGTAACTGAAATTTACTACAGAACTCAATTAGTCTTTCTCCTATATCATTCCTTCTCCTAACCCCATATTCTTCTGTAATCTTTTCTTCTGCTCCTTTTCCTACAGGTGCATTCCAGTCCCTCTTGAATATTAGATTTCCATCTTCCGATATGTACTTATTACTTTTTAATCTCCTCATATACTTTCTCTGTCTCTTCATCTTCACCTTGTGATGTCATCATGTATACCTGAACTAGTGTTGTTGGTGTTGATTTGCTCTGTCAATTCTGGTAATAATTAGTGAATTTTTCACAGTAACACTCTCTCTGCCCTACGTTCCTACTCATAACAAATCCTACTGCTGTTATATCATTTTCTGCTACTGTTGATATTACCCTATTGTAATCTGACCAGAAATCCTTGTCTTCGTTCCATTTCACTTCACTGACCACTATTACTGAGTCTTTGCATTTCCCTTTTCAGATTTTCTAGCTTCCCTATCACGATCCAGTTTCTGACATTCTATGCCCCGACACATAGAATATTATCCTTTCATTGGTTATTCTATTGTTTTCTCATGGTCACCTCCCCTTTGTCAGTCCCCTCCCAGAGATCCAAATGGTGGACTATTCCGGAATCTTTTGCTAATGGAGAAATCATCATGACACTTTTTCAGTTACAGGCCACATGTCCTGCAGATACATGTTATGTTCCTTTAATGCAGTGGTTTCCATTGCCTTCTGCATCCTCATGCCATTGATAACTGCTGAGTCTCTTGCCTTTAAGGGTAGTTTCCCACCCCTGAGGACAAGAGAGTGCCCTGAACCTCTGTCTGATCTTCCACCCTCTTCGACAAGGTCATTGACAGAATGAGGGTGACTTCTTAAGCCAAAAATCTTTGGCCGCCAAAAGCTAATTATTAATAAAAATTAAAGCAGCGGTGGGTTTACGAACCCGGTACTGAGGACATTTTGATTACTAATCAAAGATGCTACACCAAGACGATGACTCCATGCCAAAACAATATTTAACAGCTAATTAAATAACAGTTAACTGTATTTATTTATAAACTTCCACCATTAAGCATGATCTTTTGTTGTTACTGTCTTTCTTTACCAAGTTTAATTTAATAGTGTCTTACCCTACTTAAGCATATCAATATTATAGAATCCCTTTTCTTGATCGGCTTCTGGATCGACCAAGAAAACTGCTTTTGTATTTGGTACATTTAAAACTTTGTAAGGGTAAATGTTGTGTGTTTATACGTTAGTTAGTACCAAATCGTCCACATCAAAGTTATATGACATGGCTTTTTGATTATACTCACACATATGTTTACCTGCTGCTCATTGTAAATTTTCTTTTACAACATTGTCTAAGTTGTCTCTGTCTACATTAATATTATTGTCTGGCATTCAAACAATTTCAACGGTGTCTCATCTATGAATGTACCTTGCAGTATTTTGATGTGAGATAAACCATTAGATAAATATGAAAGTACATTAAGTATTACTTGGAACTCTGGAGTTTTCTATGCCCAAGTTGTATGTCTGTTTGAACAGTATGTCCTACATAACCTATTGACTTGTTTTGTGATCCATTCACAAGGGTTACTGTGTGCTGGGTATCTCAAGATGGCAATGTGTGTAATATTTTCCCATGCTAAAATCTCTTTGAAGACTTTATTCACAAACAGTGGGCTATTGTCTGTAAACAGTCTACGAGGAATTCCTATCTACGAGAAATATTCCCATAGACAGCTGATCACCATCTCTGTGTTGGCATTCTTAATAGGGTAGAGTTTAACTTAGACCAACACTCCACTAGTACAAATATATAAGCTCCCCCCCCCTCTTCTACTTGTTGATAATTGGTCAAAGAAGTAAGCAGCTCTGAGGTCATGTATGTCTTTAGGTATTACTGGGTATAACTTATGCCTTATTGGTTGATAGTTGTCTTACATCTTTTGGCATGTTTCACATGTACATAGTACAAACAACACTTTTTTGCTTAAGTTCTTTAAGTAATAAAATTTTGCCATATGTTGAACACATATCCATAACACAAAGTGTCATACCCCTGATGAATAAATTATATACAGATTTCAGTATACAGTGTCTCCATTTGAGTCTAATTTTCTTTACTCTCCAAAACCAAATATGATTTACCATTATCAATCCTCCCTCCTTCATCTAAGGTATTTCATTTATCCCCAAAATTTGGATTGTTGTGATGTCCTTCATTCTTAAGGCTAGTTTTCTCATTTCATTATTAGTATAACTTATTGATAAAAAATTAATGTTTAATGTAACTCCACAATATTCCATTCTTACCAAATCATTCATGCCTAATTATTCTTATCCAATGATTAAGGCCCAATTATGAGTGTCACAGTGCATCAGGAACCCTTTATATACTCAATTCCAATCTGATATTCTTGCAAAAATTGTTGACTTGAATACTTTTCTACAGAATACCACTAGTCCCAGAAATGCTTTCAATTGTTTCATACTTTTAGGTTCTGGACATTCTTTTGTGCCTCTTATTACATTTATACCTATCAAGTGGCCAAGAAACTTAAGTTCTCCTCTCCCAAAAATCGATTTTGACAGTCTTAAGGTCGGGACACACACGTCCGGGCCGTGTCAGGGCCGAGCGTTGAACGAGTGACGGCCGTGCTCCGGTCCATTCCTGCAGGGGCCACACATGACTGGGGCATGTCCGTGTGTCTGTTGTTCCTTGTAGTGACTCGGACGCGGTGATCAGTGTTTCTGTTTGTGAAAGCTGTAAAACATGTTCACTAATTTTTGTAATAGTGAATTAGGAGTTATAGCACTTGCTTTAGAGGAAGAGGAAAAAGAACGAAGGCAAACAAGAAGAAGAAAATTATGGATCCACAGTGCCTGGAAAACAAGACCAGTACAGGGAGAGTTTCGAAAACTATTTTCTCATCTCATAGATGATGAGACTAAGTTTTATGAATATTTTAGGATGACGCCGTACACCTTCTGTGAACTTTTAAAGAAACTAGAACCAAGACTAAGGTAAAACATTTCATTCGGTATATTGCAACAGAAATTTCAAATAATTAGAAGAATCCTTCAGGGAGATCCTAATACCCTGCGTGTGTACTGTACAACTTTATTCGAAAAATGGAAGGTTATAGGGTGCCCGAACAGAGGGTGGATCAAAAGGAAACTGCTGAGGGATCCGGAAGATCATAAAATCTTCGAAACCTACCTCGAATTCGTGGGAGATCAACAGATGCTGCATTTGCTGTACGAGAACAACTCAAAAAATTCCTGAATTCTCCACAAGGGACTGTGGAATGGCAAGAACGTGTCGCCCTGCCGATATAATGATGACATGAACCTAACATCTGTTTGTAAAATAAAAAGTAAATAAATATCTTTCGGGTATTAAAACTTGTGTAGTTTTTATCTTACCTTTGGCTTGTAGCTCTGTTGCAACTGCCTTCCAAACTCTGTCTTTGTACTCGATATTCCAGTAGTTTTCAGTTCCCTGATCGTAAAGAACAGGAAACTTACGAACTTCTTCTATTAGTCGTTCCACATCCATGTTTTGTACACAGAACAGTCTTGCGCAGTTGCTCAGCTCACAAGACAATTCTACTGTCAGGCTGTGTCCGTCACTTGAAAAGTTAAACACGGCGAATCCCGCCCGGCCCGGCCCCGGCCCGTTGACATTCCCCGTGCATGGCCCGGTCAAGTGGGGCCCGTTACATTTGTTTTAATGATGCATTTCGTTGTCCGGGTGATGGCCGATACTCGGACGTGTCTCGGCACAGAGACGGTCCGGACATGTGTGTCCCGACCTTTATGGTGATACCTTTAACATAATACCTTCCTAATTTTATAACCAGTAATTCACAATGTTATTCCCATGTCTTGGACACTAGGAGTATGTCATCTACATTATTATTAGTTCTTTTCATAAAACTTTAGCCAACATAGCATCCAAGGCTCTTATGAATACTGACACTGAGATATTTCATTCAAAAGGCAACACTCTCAATTGGTATGAGTTACCCTCATACAAAAAAGCAGTAAATTTCTTTGAATTCTCATCAAGTTTGACCTGCCAGTACCCATACATGAGATCCATCAGGCTAAAATACATCGCTTGGTCAAATTTCATCTATATTGACTGGTAAATCTCTTTCAGGTTCTGTGTGTTTATTTAGAGTATGTTCATCCAACACTAGATGTAATCCCCTGTCACTTCATGCACTGCTAATAATGGGTTATTTCATGTACTAGAACTCCTTTCTATTATTCCTCCTCCTAACAGCTTATTAATCTCCTCTTGTATGGCTGAGTGTACATTTAATGGTACTAGATAGGGTTTACAGAAAAAAAGGCAATTCATCTTTGATCTTAAAACTACAAACATAGTTACCAAATTCTCCTGATTTATCTGAGAAAGCTTTGCTGTACGTCATCAATATATAGTATAAATCATTTTTCTGTAACTCAGTTAAAAGATCAGATTCAGAACATTTCATCCTAATTAGTCCTTGCAGCGGACTTTGTGTATCCAAAGTGTTCTCTAAATCTAAATCTTGTACTCGTTGCTACAAGACGGATGTTATAAGCAAGCCTTGGTACTCCCAGGAATCTTCCAACTAAATGATATCTTCCCCCTAAACGGTACTACAGATACAGGGTCTTGATAAGTACATGTTGATATCTGTTCTGAAAAATCCAGTATTACTTTAAATCTTATCAGCTGAACAGTACCTACTAACAACTGCAAATTTACATGAGGCACAACTAAGCATGTCTGCATAAATGTAAAGTTGTTTAATGCTAATGGTAACCACACTTCATTCTTAATTTGTCTTGCTTTGCTTCCAATTATTCTACTACGTATTCCCCAGTAACTGCCAGTATTGGAAACTCTCTCTTATCTTTTAATACTTTAAACAAAGACTCAGACACAATAGAAATTTCACTTACACTCACCTCCTGATGGTCAATCGTTCCCTAAACTATTGGTTTAGTAAACTCAATACCTGTTTCTTTGTCTTCTTCGGTGAGTAATCAATTTTGTAGTAGTTTTACTTCACTAAAGGCAACCAACTTATTTCCTAACTGGGTCAAAAACTTGATAGCTACCCCCCACCCCGAGCTTTTGAGATAGGATGTAAAAAATTTAAAAAGATCGGTTTTTCAAAAATATGTTCATTTTGTAGTGCACATCTTTATGAAGAGTTTGATACCCAAAACACATATGTTCGAGGAATTTGCTCTGAAGTGTGCCAAAGTGCAGTGCTACACCTCCTCATACAGCATTCTTTTATCTTATGTCACTTTATTTCACTCTTTGGAATTCAAATATGTATATTTTGTAATGGAAGCCATCAAACCCATGTTCAAGACAGTCAGCTGGTTTGACATCCTACTCCCCTTAAAAAGAGACTTAACACTGGGTGGGATTATTTGTGACTGGGAGAATAAGAACTGTTCAGAAAATTTGCACACTCTATTGCCTACTAGCTAATAACTTTCTGTTTTGTGTGACATAAAATTAAATATAGGAAAAATAAAACCAGTAAAGACAAAAGGGGTAAGCAAGACAGTACAAATCTCTTCAGTCCTTTAGTCATAGCATTTTTAAAATTCGTCAAACATTAAGCTACATGAAAAATTGAAATGTCATTGTCTAATACCAAAAAAGCTGCTAATATGTATAGCACCCAAGACTGGTATGGTTTCTCGATTTGCTTACATCTATTTTGACACTGTCTGCTACTAGATAAAACAAAACAGGTCTTTCTCATATTGCAGCAATTGTAACACACTCTAAATAAGCAAGACTGTTTTGGCACAAAAAGCCAATGTGCACTCCATGTGCATACCAAGGGGAGTCATTCCAGATGTGGAATGGGTCCTTCTGGATGCCTTGAGGCACACAATGAGCAGCCAACTGCAGGGTGTGGCTCATGTCGGTACCAATTATGTGTGTCACTTCAGATCAAAAGAGATTCTCTCTGGTTTCAAGTAGTTAACAGAAGTGGCAAAGGCTGCCGGTCTTGCTTGCAAGATGAAAGTAGAGCTCACCATCTGCAGCATAGCTGACAGGACCGACTGCGGACATTTGGTACAGAGCTGAGCGGAGGGTCTGAATAAGAGGCTCAGACATTTCTGCGACTGTATAAATTGCAGATTACTCGACATGCGCTATAGGTGGGGTTTCAGGTTCTGTTGAATAGGTCAGGAGTCCACTACATGCAGGAGGCAGCTAATAGGGTAACTGTGTGGTGTGGGCAGGGTCGGTTACAAAAAGGGCTTCAGTCACAAAGGGTGCAGGTCGAACATAGCAAGAAAGTAGATACAGGAACCATCAGTATAACTCTTGTAAATTGTTGTAGCTGTATTGGGAAAGTACCAGAGCTCCAAGCACTAAAAGAAAGCACTGATGCTCAAATTGTTATAGGCACTGAAAGGTGGCTAAATCCAGAAATAAGTTCAGCCGAAATTTTTGTGGAGAACCTAACGGTGTTCGGAAAGGATAGGCTAAAGACAGTTAGGTGTGGCGTATTTGTTGCTGTTAGTGCTAGTTTATCTTGCAGTAAAATTGAAGCAGACAGTTCCTGTGAGGTAGTATGGACAGAGGTCGTCCTTGGCAACCAGAATAAAATAATAATTGGAGCCTTTTACCGACCTCCCATCTCAGATGATACAATTGTTGAAAGGTTCAAAGAAAACTTGAGTTTAATTTCAAACACGTACCTGACTCAAATGATTATAGTTGGTGGTGACTTTAATTTACCCTCAATATGTTGGCGAAAATACATGTTTAAAGCAGGTGGTATGCATAAAACATCATCCGAAATTGTGCTAAATGCATTCCCTGAAAATTATTTCGAGCAGTTAGTTCATGAGCACACACAAATAGTAAATCATTGTGAAAACACACTTGACCTCTTAGCAACAAATAATCCTGAGCTAATAACGAGCATCAAAGTTGATACAGGGATTAGTAAACACAGGGTTGTCAAAAGCGAGATTGAATATTGTAACCCCCAACTCCTCCAAAAATAAACAAAAAATATACCTATTCAAAAAAGCAGATAAAAATTGACTTGACACCTTCCTGAGAGACAATCACCACTCCTTCCAAATTAACAACGTAAGTGAAGACCAGATGTGGCTTGAATTCAAGGAAATAGTGTCAATACCAATTGAGAGATTTATAGCAAATAAGTTAACAAATGATGGAGCTTGATCCCCCTTGGTACACAAAACGGGTCAGAACACTGTTGCAGAAACAACAAAAAAAAGCATGCCAAATTCAAGTGAATGCAAAATCTCCAAGATTGGTGATCTTTTACAGAAGCTTTAAATATAGTGTGGACATCAATGTGAGAGTAGTTTCCACAGCGAAAATTTATTTCTGCGCACTAGCAATGGAAATACTATTGATGAGAGTGCTGCCAAAGCAGATTTACTAAACACAGCCTTTCAAAATTCCTTCACGAAAGAAGACGATGTAAATATTCGAGAACTTGAACCAAGAAAAGCTGCCAATGTGAGTAACTTAGAAGTAGATATCCTTGGAGTAGTGTAGCAACTTAAATCATTTAATAAAAGCGAGTCTTCTGGTCCAGACTGTATACCAGTTAGGTTCCTTTCAGAGTATGCTGATGCAATAGCTCCATATTTAACAATTATATACAACTGCTCGCTTGTCGAAAGATCATACCCAAAGAGTGGAAAGTTGCACAGGTCACGCCAACATTCAAGAAAGGTAGTAGGAGTAATTCACCAAATTTCAGTCCCATATCATTAACGCTGATATGCAGCAGGATTTTGGAACATTATGAATTACCTCGAAGAGAGTGGTGTATTGACATACAGTCAAACCAGATTTAGAAAACATCGTTCTTGTGAAACACAACTAGATATTTACTCACACAAAGTGTTGAGCGCTATTGACAAGGGTTTTCAAATTCATTCCATATTTATATATGTCCAAAAGGCCTTTGACACTACCACACAAGCAGCTTGTAGTGAAATTGCTTGCTTATGGAACATTGTCTCAGTTATGTGACTGGATTCATGATTTCCTGTTAAAGAGGTCACAGTTCATAGTAATTGATGGAAAGTCATCAAGTGAAACTGAAGTGATTTCTGGTGTTCCCCAAGGTAGTGTTATAGGCCCTCTGCTGTTCCTGAACTAATAAATGATTTAGGAGACACCATCTTAGGTTGTTTGTAGATGATGCTGTCATTTATCATTTAGTAAACTCAACAGAAGATAAAAACAAATTGCAAAATGTTTTAGAAAAGAGATCTAAATGGTGTAAAAATTGGGAATTGGCCCTAAATAATGAAAAGTGTGAGGTCATCCACATGAGCACTAAAAGGAATCCATTGAACTTCAGTTACATGATAAATTGGTCTAATCTAAAGGCCATAAATTCAGCTAAATACCTAGGAATTACAGTTACAAAAAATATAAATTGGAAAGAACACACAGAAAATTTAGTGGGGAAGGCAAACCAAAGACTGCATTTATTGGAAGAACACTTAGAAAATGTAGCAGACGTACTAAAGAGATTGCCTACACTATGATTGTCCGTCCTCTTTTGGAATACTGCTGTACGATCTGGGATCCTTACCAAATAGGATTAACATAGTACATCAAGAAAGTCCAAAGAAAAGCAGCACATTTTGCATTATCGCAAAATAGGGGAGAGAATTTCGCAGGTATCATACAGGATTTGGGATGGCTGCCATTTAAAAAAAAACGGTTCTCATTGCAGAGGAATCTTCTCACAAAATTTCAATCATCAACTTTCACCTCCAAATGCAAAAAAATATTACTGACACGTGCAAGATGGCGACCAAGTTGAAAGTGTATAATGTGCCTCCACGAAAAAACGTAAATTTCGGTAGTAAAAGGAAAATGTGTGCAAGTTGTAAGACTGAAATACAGAAGCTGAATGAACGGATATCCAGTCTACAGTTTACAATAGACGCTCAAAAGGTGGAAATAAGTAAACTACAATCTGAAAAACGTGAGACGCTAATGAAGAAAGAAGACTCGGTCTCGGGAAAATGGAAGAGAATGACTGAAGGAAGTTGTACTCAGAAGGTAAAAGATGTGAAAGACAGTGAAAATTTAGTGCAAAAAAACTCTTTTGAAGTGCTTTCTGCCGTGGATTCAGTGAACACATCGGAAAGGGTTGAAAAGTTGGAAAACAAAGTAGGCAAACCGTTGCTCGTTGTAAGTAGGTCAAACGGTGAAAATACTGCGTCAGGAGATATTCTAAAAGCTCCAAAAATAAGTGCGCACACCTACACTACCACAGAATTCAATGCAACAAAGGAAACTACGTTAAAAAACGCATCTCCAGCGAAAATGCAAACTGAAGAACATTTAGATTACGTGCGGCAAAAAAACAACACTAGTCGGGTGAGAAGAAGAATCTTAAATCCTCCAGTTACAAAAAGTGTGAAACACAAAACAATCTGTGTGTAGGTGATAGCCACGGCCGTGAAATTTCTGCAATGTTGATGAGAACATGTAGTTTCAAGGCATCTGGTTTCATAAAGCCAGGTGCTCCATTGAGTGAAATAACAGACCTAACAACATCAACTGACGTAGCTAGTTTGAATAAAGACGATTTCGCCGTGTTAATAGGAGGATCAAACGATGTCTATAGAAACGAGACACACAAGCTGATTACAGAAATGAGGAAATGCTTAAATAATTTGACCCACACAAATGTACTCATTGTGAATATCCCGCATCGTCATGATTTACCACCCTGGTCGTGTGTGAACCACGAAATTAATATTGCAAACGAGTGTATCACTGAAATATGCACTAACTTTAAGAATGTCGATATTGTAGACATAAACAGATTGGAGTGAAGGTTCCATACAGTGACTTCATTTAAATACGCCAGAAAAGAAATTACTAGCCGAAAAAATATGTAGGGTGAAGTGGGTTAAGTGTAACCATGGGGTTAGTGTAACCACGGCTTATCGTGCCTTAAAGAAGCTGTACTTTTACCTCTGATCTATCACACACATTAATTTACTCCTTTCTTTGTTATATTTAATCATAAGTTGTCAAATCTGACATAAATTGGTAATTAATTTTTGGACTTCAATTGACATCTACATTTTCATTCTGCGAGTGAATGACATGCTCAGAATTTGGTGGTCTGTCATTTTTGCAGTTTTAAAGATAACTGCACAATTTTTTGGTTACAAACTAACTTTTGCATGACAATTTTAAATATGAGAGTCATTTTACTCTACTGATAAAGCTCTTGATATGCCAGGCATGGTTAAACTTAGCCCAACTTTTTCCGATGTGAGGCAAGTGTAACCGGGGGGGGGTTTACACTTGCCCCAAACAAACTTACCGGAACAGATTTATTTATTTAAGCCGTAACCTTGTTTTTGCTATCACACTAGATCAACTAAACTGGCCTTCCTGTACATATGGATACCAGAATATCTGATGTGCTGGATTGGTAGGCCTACTGAGTTTGTGTGAGATATGTTTTATTTTTTATTTAAGTCTACTATATTTTTAAGCCACATTTCATTTTATAAAATATGACACAGTCCGACAGTGTAGTCCCACTGGTAAAACAAAGAAGAAAAGGATTGCACCAGGAGCTGAAGTTATCACTTTTCAAGATGCCATCTATAAAGAAAAAGATTTCAAAGGGAACAAGAATAACAAAGAGAAAGCAAAACGTAAAAGCGTTATCGACATAAAAAAGGGCTTGTACTAACAAAGAGATAGAGGGGCTGGCCAGTACTTACCTCAGCTCAGTACAGCCGATAGATACACATAAAACAGAACCGAAAATTTACGTTCCTAGCTTTCGGAACAAATGTTCCTTCATCGGGGAGGAGAGAGGGGAAAGAAAGGGAAGAAGCGAAAGGAGATTCAGTTACTCACAACCCAGGTTATGAAGCAACAGGGAAAGGAAAATAGGGAGGGTAGCAAGGATGGAGGCATGGTTGTCAGAGGGAAGCCAAAGATATTCTACTGTAAGTACTGTGCCAGCTTCAGACCAAAGAGGATGCATACGGAAGTAAAGAGGTATATAGTATAAAGATAAACACAACTATGTAGGATGAAAAGATGTGTGAATGGCTAAAGAGGAAAGGGAAAGAGGAGAAGACTGAAGAGTAAATGGGAGTGAGGTTGTTTAACGTAGGTTCAGTCCAGGGGGATGGCGGGATGAAAGGATGTGTTGGAGTGCATGTTCCCATCTCCGCAGTTCAGAGGGACTGGTTTTGGGTGGGAGAAGCCAAATGGCACATACGGTGTAGCAGGTTCCTAGGTCCCTAGAATTATGCTGGAGGGCATGCTCCGCTACTGGGTATTGGGCATCTCCTAGGCGGACAGTTTGTCTGTGTCCGTTCATGCGCTCAGCCAGTTTAGTTGTTGTCATGCCGATGTAAAAGGCTGTGCAGTGCAGGCATGTCAGTTGATAAATGACATGTGTAGTTTCACATGTGGCCCTGCCTTGAATTGTGTATGTTTTACCAGTAGCGGGGCTGGAGTAGGTGGTTGTGGGGGGATGCATGGGGCAGGTTTTGCAGCGGGGTCGGTTACAGGGGTAGGAACCGCTGGGTAGAGAAGGTAGTCTGGGAATATTGTAGGGTTTAACAAGGATGTTACGGAGGTTAGGGGGGCGACGAAAGGCAACTCTGGGTGGTGTGGGAAGAATTTTGTCAAGGGATGATCTCATTTCAGGGGTTGACTTGGGAAAGTCATATCCCTGGCGGAGTAATTTGTTGATGTTTTCGAGGCCAGGATAATATTGGGTGACAAGGGGGATGCTTCTGTGTCGTCTGGGGGTAGGAACATTGTTGTTGGACGGGGAGGAATGTATTGCTCGGGAAATCTGTTTGTGGGCAAGGTCTGCAGGATAGTGGCGGGAGAGGAAAGCACTGGTCAGGTTATTGGTGTAATTGTTGAGGGATTCATCACTGGAGCAGATACGTTTGCCACAAATACCTAGGCTGTAGGGAAGGGAGCGTTTGATGTGGAAAGAATGGTAGCTATCAAAGTGAAGGTACTGTTGTTTGTTTGTGGGTTTGATATGGACAGAGGTGTGGATGTGAGCTTCAACAAGATGAAGGTCAACATCCAGGAAGGTGGCTTGGGTTTTGGAGAAGGACCAGGTGAAATTCAGATTCAAAAAGGAGTTGAGGTTATGGAGGAAATTAAGGAGTTTTTCTTCACCATGAGTCCAGACCACAAATACGTCATCTATAAACCTACACCAGGCCAGGGGAAGCAGCTGTTGGGTCTTCAGGAAAGCCTCCTCCATGTGGCCCATGAAGAGGTTGGCATAGGACGGAGCCATCCTGGTTCCCATGGCCGTTCCCCTGATTTGTTTGTAGGTCTGGCCTTCAAAAGTGAAGTAATTATGTGTGAGGATGAAGCTGGTAAGTGTGATAAGGAACGAGGTTTTTGGAAGATCTTCGGGTGGGCGTTGGGAGAGGTAGTGCTCAAGGGCAGAGAGACCATGGGTATATGGGATGTTTGTGCAAAGGGATGTAGCACCTCATAGCCAACAAACCTAGCCTAGCCACCCTACTCAATCTCCCCATCCCAGCACACACCCCACACAGACCAAATCTCAACTATAACCACAGTCAAATGCCACATATTACCAGTCCCAATTCAGTCCTAAACCTCTCATCCAGATCCCTCTCTCCTCCAGAGACATCTGTTCTATCAGAAGGCTTAACCTTTAGCCCCACGCCTAAATTCAACCACACTGCCCTGGTTAAAGATCTCCTCTCATTCACCCGGAACCTCAACTGGAAATATCACTTCACTACCCAAACGCAGCCCCCAAATACTAGACCCAGTGTTGAACCCTGTCTAGAACACTTCCAACTGCCTTCTCAAAGGGATCCCCCTCCCCTCCCCCAAAACCATCCCTTGCAGACATTTCAGGAATTCCTCACATCCAGTGTTGCCTCCCAGTCCTTCTTGAAGAACATCCCGACAACCCCCAACATCACCCCAGCTGAATCCCGTGCCATTAAGGAGCTGAAAATAGACCGATCTATTGTCATCCTCCCGGCGGATAAAGGCTCCACAACTGTCGTACTTGACCGTGTGGAGTATGTGGCAGAAGGACTGCGTCAACTCTCCGACACCTCAACCTACAAAGCTGTTACCCAGGATCCCATTCCCTCCATCCAGACTGAGCTGCAAAAAATCCTAAAAATCCAAGGTGCCTCACAACGGCTTCCATAGACTTGCTCACTCCACCTGAGCCACGTACCCCCCCTACCTTCTACCTATTACCCAAAATCCACAAAGAGAACCATCCTGGCCGTCCCATTGTAGCAGGCTTCAAAGCCCCAACCGAACGTATCTCAGCTCTGGTAGACCAGCACCTCCAACCTATCACCCGCAGACTCCCATCCTACATCAAAGACACAAACCACTTCCTAGAACGCCTCAAATCCATTCCCACTCCTCTCCCACCTGAAACCTTTCTTGTCACCATAGATGCTACATCCCTTTACACAAACATCCCACATACCCATGGTCTCTCTGCCCTTGAGCACTACCTCTCCCAACGCCCACCCGAAGATCTTCCAAAAACCTCGTTCCTTATCACACTTACCAACTTCATCCTCACCCATAATTACTTCACTTTTGAAGGCCAGACCTACAAACAAATCAGGGGAACGGCCATGGGAACCAGGATGGCTCCGTCCTATACCAACCTCTTCATGGGCTGCATGGAGGAGGCTTTCCTGAAGACCCAACAGCTACTTCCCCTGGCCTGGTATAGTTTTATAGATGACATCTTTGTGGTCTGGACTCCTCCATAACCTCAACTCCTTTTTGAATCTGAATTTCACCTGGTCCTTCTCCAAAACCCAAGCCACCTTCCTGGATGTTGACCTTCATCTTGTTGAAGCTCACATCCACACCTCTGTCCATATCAAACCCACAAACAAACAACAGTACCTTCACTTTGATAGCTGCCATCCTTTCCACATCAAACGCTCCCTTCCCTACAGCCTAGGTATTTGTGGCAAACGTATCTGCTCCAGTGACGAATCCCTCATCAATTACACCAATAACCTGACCAGTGCTTTCCTCTCCCGCCACTATCCTGCAGATCTTGTCCACAAACAGATTTCCCGAGCAATACATTCCTCCCCGTCCAACAACAATGTTCCTACCCCCAGCCCACAGAGAAGCATCCCCCTTGTCACCCAATATTATCCTGGCTTCAAAAACATCAACAAATTACTCCGCCAGGGATATGACTTTCTCAAGTCAACCCCTGAAATGAGATCATCCCTTGATAAAATTCTCCCCACACCACCCAGAGTTGCCTTTCGTCGCCCCCCTAACCTCCGTAACATCCTTGTTAAACCCTACAATATTCCCAGACTACCTTCTCTACCCAGCGGTTCCTACCCCTGTAACCGACCCCGCTGCAAAACCTGCCCCATGCATCCCCCCACAACCACCTACTCCAGCCCCGCTACTGGTAAAACATACACAATTCAAGGCAGGGCCACATGTGAAACTACACATGTCATTTATCAACTGACATGCCTGCACTGCACAGCCTTTTACATCGGCATGACAACAACTAAACTGGCTGAGCGCATGAACGGACACAGACAAACTGTCCGCCTAGGAGATGCCCAATACCCAGTAGCGGAGCATGCCCTCCAGCATAATTCTAGGGACCTAGGAACCTGCTACACCGTATGTGCCATTTGGCTTCTCCCACCCAAAACCAGTCCCTCTGAACTGCGGAGATGGGAACTTGCACTCCAGCACATCCTTTCATCCCGCCATCCCCCTGGACTGAACCTACATTAAACAACCTCACTCCCATTTACTCTTCAGTCTTCTCCTCTTTCCCTTTCCTCTTTAGCCATTCACACATCTTTTCATCCTACATAGTTGTGTTTATCTTTATACTATATACCTCTTTACTTCCGTATGCATCCTCTTTGGTCTGAAGCTGGCACAGTACTTACAGTAGAATATCTTTGGCTTCCCTCTGACAACCATGCCTCCATCCTTGCTACCCTCCCTATTTTCCTTTCCCTGTTGCTTCATAACCTGGGTTGTGAGTAACTGAATCTCCTTTCGCTTCTTCCCTTTCTTTCCCCTCTCTCCTCCCCGATGAAGGAACATTTGTTCCGAAAGCTAGGAACGTAAATTTTCGGTTCTGTTTTATATGTATCTATCGGCTGTACTGAGCTGAGGTAAGTACTGGCCAGCCCCTCTATCTCTTTGTTAGTATTTGTTTCACATCTTTATATGAGATTTTCCATTAATCATTTTAAAAAAGGGCTTGGTAATGAAAAGTAAATCTTCCAAACAAAGTGCTGTTACTTTATCCGAAATGGCATCTTGGAATGTTGTGGATAAAAATCCCTGATTGCTCATGTGGGTAACAAGAAAAAAAGACTGGAAGTTGTATCAACAAGTGAAGAAAGTGAAACTGAAGGAGGCCTATCTTTAATAAGTGGCGATGAAGAAAATAGGACGTAATAACACTGGACGATCTCAGGAACGAAATGATAAACTGTGAAGAAGAAAAAGAGGCAAACTTTTTTGAAGACAAAGATAAAATTACAGTTGGAAACTATGTTCTGGTAGCTTTTGCAACAAAATGTAAGAAAATTCATTTTATTGGCCAAGTTACCAAAATTAGTGATTTAGGAGGTCCAGAAGTGATTTTCCTCAGATGCAAAAATAAGACAAAGCATGGCACCACATTCTACTGGCCTGATAGAAGAGATGAGACAGAAGTTCCATCCTCTGATGTCATTTCAGTGCTGCCCGAGCCTACTTTTGAGTCACAGGGGAGACCTGACATTTGGTGTTCATACAACATTCAGTGACTAAATAGTAGTTAGGGCCTAAGTGGAATATAATAAGTTGAATTAGGGCAGTTTAGCGTTAAACACAAATTGCCAACAACTTTAGTTCAATTATCATGAAAAATAATAGAAAGTGAACTTAAGTGAATTTTTCTTTTCTCTTGATGCTAGGTATTTTATTATTTTTGTTAAATTGCCTACTAAAGAAAAAATATTACTTTTGTAGAATTTAAACTAATAAATTACTGGCCTAAAACAAAAATAAATAATCTATGAAGCATTCTCTTTCAGTGTTTTATGGTTTAGGCCAACCCTTATTTTTTAGTTTAGCTAACATTTTCTGTGTATTTCATAATATACAAAGAGGCGTGTGCAAAATAGTTCATATCATGAGTAAAATTTAAGATATTTTAATAATTTAAAAATCCTCAAATTCAGTAAAAATTGGGTAATCAGGTCACTTATCCCAAGTCTCTTTTACAATGCTCTGTATGGGTACAACAATGCGGGGTTACACTTGCCCCGAACCATGGGGCAAGTGTAACCACCCCACAACACAAAATTTTGAAATCAATTAATTGACCATATAATTTCTTTTTTCAGAAACAAAATGTAGAAGGTTAAAAGTCAATAAGTCAAACTTTAAGCATGAGAAATTTCAAAATCATATCTTCAATAACAAGTTGGCAATTTGGTGTCAAAGTTGAACTATGCCAAAACGTGGTTACACTTACCCCACTTCACCCTACTCGCATTTCGAAGAAGAGTGAAGAAAAAAGTATAAGTGACAAACAAACGGAGATTAAGAAGTGCTTTAGACGAGTTCCAAGCTGTGCTATCGGCCAAACGCAAGTTATGAAGTGGTTTAAACCGATTAGGCAAGAAACAATCAATCAAGTCGTCAGCCAAACGAAAATTACGAAATGGTTTAAACCGAAGAGGACAGATGTGGATGAAGCAAAACTTATACAAGCTCCAGAAGTTAACTCACCTGCCGATTGCCACCAGCGAACAGAAGCCACACACAAGAAAGATACAGAAAATTTTTTAGGGTAAGTGCTGTATTAGAAATGCCATTAGTTACAGAATGAGAAACCGTTTCAACTAAAGTTACTAAGTACCCAGATTTTGCTATACTACACCATAACTTTCAGTCACTCACAAATAAAATTTCCATGTTGGAAGCACTACTCCAGTATGCACTAAACATAGACATAATTTGCATTACTGAACATTGGCTACGAAATGACGAAGTAAAATTAACCTCAATCTCAGGATATAGATTAGCAAGTCATTTTAGCCGAGAGTTTTCCAAACATGGTGGCTCTGCTATCTTTGTGAAAGAACAAATAAAGTTCTGTGATGTCAGTAAAAGTTATATTGACTCGATTGAAAAAGACTTTGAACTTTCCATTACCAAACTGCCAGAGCTTAATTTCATAGTTATTAACATATATAGAGCACCAAGTGGAAACCTGTCAGTCTTCATGAATAAACTAGAGGTTCTGCTGAACAAGATCAGTACACTAAATATGAAGATTGTGCTTTGTGGGGATTTCAATATTGATTTTTCAAAAGATAGCAGCGGCAGAGATGCTTTGATAAATATGACCAACACATTCAATATGATCCCCACAATACACTGTCCAACAAGATTAACAGAATGCACAAATTCCATTATTGACCAAATATTCATCTCAGAAACAACTTACAGATTCACAAGCAGAGTACTGAGCGTGGGTTATAGTGATCTGAGGCACAGCTGCTGTGTATAGAAATGCCAACAAGTAGTAGCAGTTCCGGAAAAGTAGTTGAAAAAAGAACATCTTCTGAAGATAACATTAGAATTTTTAATCTCTTACTGGCGAAGGAGAACTGGGAAAGCATCGCGACTCAGAACAATGTTGACAGCATGTACATGAGTTTTCAGAGCATCTTTCTTCACTATTTTAATGTAGCATTTCCAAAAGTAGTAAAAACAGTAAAACCTAACAATAATAAGCAATGGGTAACTAAAGGCATAAAAATTTCCAGTGAGAGAAACAGATTTCTGCAGTACTCTTGTAAGAAATATAGAGTAACCCAAGAATTCGCAGATTATTCAAAAGCCTACAAAAGAATCTATGGTAGAGCAGTCAAAGAGGCAAAAATTATGTGGAATGACAATTTGATAAGAAACTCATCTAACAAAATAAGATCCACGTGGAGAGTTATAAAGAAAGAAACTTATAGTTCAGTGCCAAAGAAAAAGAATGTATCATTAACACTAGAAGGCTCAAAAGTCACAGACCCAAATTCAGTTGTGGAAAAATTCAATGAATACTTCACCTCACTAGCTGAAGACCTCATTCAAGTACACTGTCAAGGACCAGTCCCAAGTTTCTCCAGCAAGTCAGTGACCTTCAATGCTTCTATGTATGTGTATGAAACAAGCCCCAATGAAATTATAAGTAAAATTAAATCATTAAGCATAAAATGTCAAGTGGTCTTGATGAAGTACCTGATTTCATATTATAAGCATGTGCTCACCACATAGCAAACCCCTTGGCAAAAATTTTCAACTTCTCTTTAAAATATGGTGTATTCCCAGATATTTTTAAAATAGCAAAAGTTTCACCACTGCTAAAAAAAGGTTCTTCTGAAAAAATATCAAACTACTGACCCATGTCACAGTTAAGTTCCTTCTCAAAAATTCTAGAAAAATTCTTCTATGACAGGCTTTTAAGTTTCATAAATAAATATGCACCTCTTACAGTACAACAACATGGTTTTAGAAAGTCTAAATCTACACAGACAGCAATTTTCGAATTCTTAGACTGCATTTTAAAATCACTTGATCAACATAAATTAGCTGCAGGTATTTTTCTAGATCTATCAAAAGCCTTCGACATCCTGGACCATAACATTCTGCTCGAAAAATTAGAAAGACAAGGAGTAAGAGGTGTAGCACATAGCTGGTTGTGTTCATATCTAAAAAACCGCAGGCAGAAGGTATCACTTCAGTATGAATTCAACAAAATGAATAAAACAAGAAACAACTCCTTTCTTTCTAGGGAATTACCCATAAAATATGGTGTACCACAGGGCTCAATCTAAGGTCCACTACTCTTCTTGATTTATGTGGATGACTTAGTTGAATATATGAGTCCTACAAAAACTATCCTGTTTGCTGATGACACCAGCATATTGCTCACTGGATCCAGTCCAGAAACTTTGCGGTCCACAGCAGAAAGTTCTGTGAATGAGCCTAGCCTAGGAATGCATGTTGACTCACAGCTTAACTGGACTGACTATATTGCAGCACTAGAAAAGAAAATTGCTACTGCTTGCTATGCACTCCGGATAATTATGTCAGTATGTAACAGTTCATGTACTGAGCGAGGTGGCGCAGTGGTTAGCACACTGGACTCGCATTCGGGAGGACGACGGTTCAAACCCATCTCCAGCCATCCTGATTTAGGTTTCCCGTGATTTCCCTAAATTGTTTCAGGCAAATGCCGGGATGGTTCCTTTGAAAGGGCACGGCCGATTTCCTTCCCCATCCTTCCCTAACCCGAGCTTGCGCTCCGTCTCTAATGACCTCGTTGTCGACGGGACGTTAAACAACACTAACCTAACCTAACCTAACAGTTCATGTGCTAAGACTACATACTTTGCATATGTGCATTCAATAATTAGTTATGGCATAACCTTCTGGGGTACAAATGTGCAGAACATACAAGCAATTTTCAAGCTGCAAAAGAGGGCTGTACGAATAATAACAAAAAGCCGCAAGAGAGCTCACTGTACTGATTTATTCAAAACCATGGGAATCTTGACAGTACCATGTGAATACATCTTTCAGACTGTGATATATATAAAGAAACACATTGACCAGTACACACAAAACAGATCTATACACCAACACAGGACTAGATCCTGCCACCATTTGCATCTCATACGAAAAAACAAAAAAACCCAAAATAGTTTATTATTTAATGGAATAAAAATGTATAATAGACTTCCAGAGGAGATCAAAGCTGAAACTGGAATACATGCCTTTAGGAAAGCTGCAAAAAGTTATTTAGCAAATAAATGTTACTATACTGTCAAAGAATACTGTAAATGACATGTGTTCACCTCAATTCATGCAAGAGTACTTTGTAAATTTATATTTATCTGTAATTAAGATTGGTGTGTATTTGTTTTGTGTAACCCACGCAAGAATACATTTGTAAATTTATATTTATTTGTAACTAAGATTGGTGTGTATTTGTTTTGTGTACAAACGATTAAGTTGCACCATAGAAATATGTTCTACCAGAAGTACTATTATGTACATACTCATTCCATGTATACAGTTGACGACATCCATACAACACAAGTTGTCTACGGATATTAAATAAATAAATGAAAAGACTTTCTGAGTGGTTCACAAAAAACAAACTCATTATAAATAGTGAAAAAACTGTGTGTGTCGATTTTCATTTAATTCCTCCAACTAATCAAATGTCTATTCAAGCCTAATTAAAAAATGATTCCCTAGAAAATGTAAGTGTCACAAAATTCTTGGGTCTTTGGGTTCAGCAAGACTTAAAGTGGGACACACATATAAATAACTTGTGTAGAAAACTATCATCTGTGTGCAGTGGCCTAAGAATTTTAAAGGCTACAACAAGCAAAATAACAGTACTGCAGGCATACTATGCACAGTTCCACTCACTAATCCGATTTGGGATCATTTTCTGGGGATACTCAACTCACAGTGTAAAGGTTTTTAGAATGCAAAAAAGAGCTTTAAGAATAATTTGTGGCCTTAAAAAGATGGAGTCCTGTAAATCCCATTTTACTGAGCTTGGTGTTCTAAATGTTTCAAGTTTATTCATTTTTGAAACTATTTTGTTCCCTAGGGACTACCTCCTGAAAACAGGCAAACTGCTACAGAACAAAAGTGTACACAACTATAGTACCAGAAGGGAATCAAGTGTACATCAAAAATATCACAGAACAACCACCTATCAGAGGAGCATAATTAACATTGGTGTAATACTGCACAATAAGATACCAGAGGAAATAAAAAATACTACTCATCCAATATTTAAAGCTAAACTAAAGGCATTTCTAATAAAGCACTGTTTCTATTCTGTCAGAGAATTTCTGAATAAGTAACAAAATTAATTGTAGTAGGTATCTAATTTTAATTGCTAATACTATGTATTATTGTAACTTATCTTGGACCTGTCCAGTATCAATTGTACAATTTGTGCTATATGATAAAACTGGACCAATAAAAAATCAAATCAAACCTACACATTGGAGAAATGATCATCATAATAAAATAAGGGAAATCAGAGCTCGCACAGAAAGATATGTGTTCATTTTAACCGCACACTATTTGAGAGTGGGATAATAGAGAAATACTGTAAAGGTGGTTCGATGAACACTGTGCCAGGCACTTGAGTGTGATCTGCAAAGTATCCATGTAGATGCAGAGGCATGTAGATACTGATTTATTATGGAATTTCTTCCTTTCAATCTGGTTTTTATCTGCAAATTTCTACTTATAATCATACAGTTGCCATGTGGAGTGTGTATAGTGTGTGATGACTGCTGTATTTAGCTAGCGTGGCAATGTGTTGGACTGCTTCAGCAGGATCTGTTCTAGACATATTACTCCATGCATCTACACTTTACACTGCCACCTTAACACTCCCTGTTTAGGATGGTGTTTATATTCAGTCTTGCAACTCTTGTGATTTACCTAAGGTCCAGCTATGCTGTGCCCAGTTCTTCCGCAGCATTGAACTTCTTTCTTCAGTGCAAATTTCTGTAAGTAAAGTGACTATAAAACAAAACGCTGCTTCTCTGCTTAAATAAAGTGTAGATTGGTTCCAATTAACTCTGTATATTGTCACAAACTTTCACAAACGATTACACGTTACATAGGAACTAACTAACATTACTGTCTAAAAGACCTCTCATTAACATTCTGTGAATGTTATATAACAACAATCCCTTATATACATCACATTCTTCTTCCTTGGTGCCAGAAATCTTCCATGGTACTAGAGTTCCTTCATTTCTTCTTGCTCCATAGAGATTACAAATGCTCTCCAACAGGTGGACACTGCACCTGTTCGGTAATACTTTCCACACTATGTGGCCTGATGTTTACAAACTAATTGTGATAACGCACATCTTTACCCTGAGCTCTATATTTGACGTATGTGATACATGCTCTTCCATGAATGGCATGAATCACTACAACCTCATTGCTCTTTTCTAAACTGTAAACATTTTTTATAAGTAGTTAGCTTGTGCATTTCCCGATGTATCAATCAAATAGGACAGTAGTGGGAACAAGTCTACAACCTTTGCTGTTTTGCACATAAGGAAATACTTTCTTTGTATCTTTTTACGAAGTACACCTATGAGCTCCTCTTATGTTATGTGCCTATCTATAACAGTTCATAAAAATTTTTTGTCACTTACTTCCTAAATTGCCTCGTCATTTAATTTAATATTCATATTATACGCTTCACTTTTTTTTTTTTTTTTTAATACTGCATTCATTGTTTTAGATCAATTTATAAAAAGACTGTTTTGTGCTAGATACCTATTTCTGGTTTCATTATTTAGGAGTGCTCCCATTTCCAGCCCCTACTTTGACTTTGGCACACTGAATTGTAGTGTCATTGGCATAAATTGTAAGTTTCTGCTTTATATTTTCTGGGAAATTATTTACGTAGAGAAGGAGTTGTAGTGGCCTGAGCACAGAACCTTGTGGCATACCGTATCTGACAGTTTGTAAATCAGATTTGTTCTTAATTATAGTTCTCCTTATAAGTCAATATAGTCTGTAGAATGAAAGAGACTGGATGTGAGCAATCTGAAAGATTAGGCCTATCCATCATGAATGGCATATACTATAGTGTGCATTTAGAGTCTAGTTTTAAAGGTACTGTAAAGGCAAAGAGGCTGTGGCATCTATGGCACTGAGTGCCCTATCTTTGGTACCTTCCTTCTTTGGAGTAGCTGTTCTTGTGTGAACTTTTGGCACACAGATGTGTAACACCCATTCTTTGTTATATACACTCCTGGAAATTGAAATAAGAACACCGTGAATTCATTGTCCCAGGAAGGGGAAACTTTATTGACACATTCCTGGGGTCAGATACATCACATGATCACACTGACAGAACCACAGGCACATAGACACAGGCAACAGAGCATGCACAATGTCGGCACTAGTACAGTGTATATCCACCTTTCGCAGCAATGCAGGCTGCTATTCTCCCATGGAGACGATCGTAGAGATGCTGGATGTAGTCCTGTGGAACAGCTTGCCATGCCATTTCCACCTGGCGCCTCAGTTGGACCAGCGTTCGTGCTGGACGTGCAGACCGCGTGAGACGACGCTTCATCCAGTCCCAAACATGCTCAATGGGGGACAGATCCGGAGATCTTGCTGGCCAGGGTAGTTGACTTACACCTTCTAGAGCACGTTGGGTGGCACGGGATACATGCGGACGTGCATTGTCCTGTTGGAACAGCAAGTTCCCTTGCCGGTCTAGGAATGGTAGAACGATGGGTTCGATGACGGTTTGGATGTACCGTGCACTATTCAGTGTCCCCTCGACGATCACCAGCGGTGTACGGCCAGTGTAGGAGATCGCTCCCCACACCATGATGCCGGGTGTTGGCCCTGTGTGCCTCGGTCGTATGCAGTCCTGATTATGGCGCTCACCTGCACGGCGCCAAACACGCATACGACCATCATTGGCACCAAGGCAGAAGCGACTCTCATCGCTGAAGACGACACGTCTCCATTCGTCCCTCCATTCATGCCTGTCGCGACACCACTGGAGGCGGGCTGCACGATGTTGGGGCGTGAGCGGAAGACGGCCTAACGGTGTGCGGGACCGTAGCCCAGCTTCATGGAGACGGTTGCGAATGGTCCTCGCCGATACCCCAGGAGCAACAGTGTCCCTAATTTGCTGGGAAGTGGCGGTGCGGTCCCCTACGGCACTGCGTAGGATCCTACGGTCTTGGCGTGCATCCGTGCGTCGCTGCGGTCCGGTCCCAGGTCGACGGGCACGTGCACCTTCCGCCGACCACTGGCGACAACATCGATGTACTGTGGAGACCTCACGCCCCACGTGTTGAGCAATTCGGCGGTACGTCCACCGGGCCTCCCGCATGCCCACTATACGCCCTCGCTCAAAGTCCGTCAACTGCACATACGGTTCACGTCCACGCTGTCGCGGCATGCTACCAGTGTTAAAGACTGCGATGGAGCTCCGTATGCCACGGCAAACTGGCTGACACTGACGGCGGCGGTGCACAAATGCTGCGCAGCTAGCGCCATTCGACGGCCAACACCGCGGTTCCTGGTGTGTCCGCTGTGCCGTGCGTGTGATCATTGCTTGTACAGCCCTCTCGCAGTGTCCGGAGCAAGTATGGTGGGTCTGACACACCGGTGTCAATGTGTTCTTTTTTCCATTTCCAGGAGTGTATATGAGTGACCAATAAATGTGTATTCAATATTAAGTGGTCTCTCTCAGATAATCTACCGTGATGACCACAGTGGTGACACTGACACGGTCAACCTCTCATCTAGTGTTATTTGTGCATGTTTTCATCATTCACTCACATCGCATGCCAGACCGCCATGTTTACGCCACAATGAATCTACCTCTGACTTTCGGTGCAAATGTAACATGGTCCCTTCAGCTCTGCCGATTGCAACCATGTGTGGGCAAACTTTAAACTTGGTTAAAAGTGAAAACTTATTTATGCCCGGCCACGACAGCAGCCACCTAACCTTAATCGCTTCAATACGGCCGCCGCCTAGTGCAGCAGCAAAACAACAGCCACACATGGACAGTGCCCACCACCTAACCACAACTTAAAGGACGTTCCAGTTAAAGACATTTTGGTTTATCCTTCACGTTCGTCATTACTTTCAGGACGGCCTGATGTGCCAGCGAATTTCCAGAACTGCGAATCAAACATTTCTACACACAGGGTAGCACATTCTCACTTACATAGTGTCCCTTCAACCCCCCACCCCCTCTGCACATGCTGTTTCGACCGTGCTGGCTTCCACAATCATCACACCATGGTTGCACCATGAGCACCTTCTGCTTGTTTTCATAATGGCGCCAGCCATTCCGCCCGCACTGGTTACCAGGTCCGTTGCCCCACGGCTCCACCATAGCTGGCCACCGCTCACTGTTGCTACGGCACAGGCCATTACACTCGCGTAGTGCTCCTAGTCAGGCTTGGTGACTGGACTCACCTTGCTGGCTTATATGCATGCTGCCTCGTCTGCCCACTCCATTTCGTATGCTACTTGCAGCCACCGCCCCACTCAGACCTTGGGTGACACACTGCTACCGCACTTTCGGCGTCAGAGGTGTCCAGCTCTGCCCATACTGATCTCCATCTGCTGATGCTGCCTCAACATGTGTACCCAGGCAGGTTCTCTAAGCAACCTGCATTGCAAAAAGACAATCCAAAAACTTGGTTTGCCTTAGTGGACCACCTCCCGGACATCCACGGCATTTCCGACGACGGCACCCGTTTTGTCTGCCTGGTGAGCCATCTCCATGCACGTATGGACCTCATCAGCAACTTGTTCCTCTCGCTGCCCACCTCAGACAAATATTCAATGGCCAAATCACTGCTTATCGGGCACCTTTCCCACCCTCCGGTGGAGGCGATCTATCACATTATTCACGAGGAGCATCTTGATGACCACACCCCTTTTCAACTTTGGTGGCACCTACGTGCTTTAATCGATGACCAAGCATTGCCTGATGCCGCCCTTTGGACATTGTGGATGGTCAAATTGCCTTCGGACCTGCAGCTTCATCTACTGTCCTAGGCACTCCAGCCATCCTGATTTAGGTTTTCCGTGATTTCCCTAAATCGTTTCAGGCAAATGCCGGGATGGTTCCTTTGAAAGGGCACGGCCGATTTCCTTCCCAGTCCTTCCCTAACCTGAGCTTGCGCTCTGTCTCTAATGACCCCGTTGTCGACAGGATGTTAAGCACTACCAACCACCACCACCACCACCTACTGTCCCAGGCCGCTGATCCACTCAAGGTTCAGTTACGCGTGGCAGATCAGGCTTGTGGCATCATTCGTCACTAACACCACCTGTAACAACCAACATCTCCAGCTGAGGCACCTCGCTGCCTCAACTGCCTGTCAGGAGCTGCCACCTAGCGGCCTACAGGATGTACTGCCAGCAGGCTCCCAACAGCTGCCAAACTTGCCCGAGCAGTCAGCCGCAACCCCTGCTCGCACTGCATGGTATCCCATCAACCAGCCTACTAGCTGAGTTGGTTCCATGCTACTTACAGGAATGCCACCTGCAACTGGCAAGCGCTCTGCACCTACGCAAACAAGACTGGTGGGCACATTTAGGCGCCATGTCCTGCCACGTACCTTCACAGTGCCTATCTTCTGACGCTGTACCACCCGCTTCAGCAATGCGATGCCTACATGTCACAGATATCTCAACCGGCATCTGCTTTCTCATCAACACTGGCACCAACATTAGCATTGTACTGACCAAGCATGCTGTCGACGCGCTATCCCCCTCTACCCTCACCTTGATTGCTGACAACCTTTCTCCCATTGCAGTCTATGGATCCATCAAGATGTCGCTTCACCTCTCACCAGTTCACACCTTCCCTTGGACCTTCCACACTGCCGACGTGGATGAATGTGTGATCATGTAGGATTTTCTACACCATCACGAACTTTCACCACACCTGCAGGCCGCCACGCTTTGCCACTCATCTGGCTCTACAGTTCCGTGCACACCTGAGTTCAGCACCACTTCGCTCTCTGGCTCCTTGGCTACACTTTCCATGGTGCTTCCCTGGTCGAGTGCATAACCACACAGCTCTCTGATCTGTCACACGTGCGCTCCCAGATTGACGAACTCCGCACCCAGAATGATTACTTATGCACTCACATTGCCTCTGCCTCCGCCGAATTGTCACATGCATGGCACACCATACATTGCCTATCTGCAGCCCTGCAGCAAGGCAGTCCAGCACATGCCACTACAGAGTCCTCTCCAGTGTTGAGCACTGCACCGCCTGCTGTTTTTTTCACATTGCCGCGGATGAATTTCCAAGACACACCTGCATGCGCCTCTCCTGATTCTTCGAGCCACTTCACTCTTGCATTTTACCTTCTGTCACTGACTGCAGCCGACGCCCTGCCTACATCGTCCTGGTTCATCAAGGTCAGTGAACCGACATTGCCTGTGGATACCTTCTTGACCCCTCATGCTGACTTCTTTACACAATTATCAGCCATCAGTAATGGAACTTGCCATCAGATTTGCACCACCAACAGCCCATCTGTTTGTTATAAGGCCAGGTGCCTTAACGCTTCCAAACTTGTGTCCGCCAAAGAAATTGTTCAGGATCTGTTGGCTTCGGGCATCCTTCGCCCCTCTGATAACAACTAGTCTTCCCTGTTCACCTTGTTCCCAAAAAGGATGGCACCTTACACGTGTGTGGGGACTTCAGGTCCCTTAATGCCCACTACCCCATTCCACGTATCCAAGATTTCATGCAGTTGCTTCATGGTTTTACCTTTTTCTCCGATTAGATTGTTCCATAGCGTGTCACCAGATGCCTATGCATCCACCGGATATTCCGAAGATGGCCATCATCACTCCCTTTGACGTATTTGAATACTGTTACATGCCTAATGGATTGAAAAATGCTGCACAGACATGGCAGTGGTTCATTGATTCCATTTTGCTCCCTCTGCCTTTTGCCTACACTTACTTAGACGATATCCTTATCTGTTCCTCTTCTGCTGAGGAGCCTTAAGTTCACCTTGATTCAGTCCATTCTGTCCTCACTGCCAACAGCATGGTAATTAACCGTGATACATCTCAACTATGTTCCACATCCGTTATCTTCCTCGGCCATTCCGTCTCTGCCGACGGCCTCCGACCAAAATCATACTTGAACTTCCTCTCGCTGAGGATTATGCTCAGCTCTGTCGTTTTCTGCATATGGCAAGCTTTTACCACCACCATATTCCTCAAGCTGCCTCGATCCAAATGGCCCTCACCGACACACTCTCCCGTAAGAACACCACAGGAAAATGGAAGTTGGAGTGGACCCAACCTATGCTCGACACTTTTGGTAACCTTAAAACTGCCCTAGCCAAAGCCGTCACACTCGCCCACCCTGATCCTGAGGCCCATGTCTCGATCATGACTGATGCCAGTGGCTCAGTTGTGGGCGCTGTTTTACAGAAACACACCGCCGACTCCATACAGCCCCGCCGCTCCTTTTCCCAGAAACTGACTAAAAGGCAGTGCACGTGGTCGGTATTTGACCATGAGCAGCTCGTGCAGTGTACGAGGCGATTAAACATTTTCGTAGTGACCTCGAGAGGTGACCCTTCATGCTCTACACCGATCACAAGCCACTCGTGGACGCTATTCATAATCCTGCTAAAGATCTTCCGCCCAGGTGTTTCTGCCATGTGGACTCTGTGATGTCTCTGGCCCAGAGTGTCCTATCTTTGGCACTTTCCTTCTTTGGACTAGTTGTTCTTGTGTGAACTTTTGGCACACAGATGTGTAACAGCCATTCTTTGTTATATGTACGAGTGACCAATAAATGTGTATTCAGTATTAAGTGTGTTATCACTCAGCTAATTTCCCATGATAACCCCAAGGCTAATCAAGAAGAAATTCTGTATTTTGAAGTTGTTGGGGTTTCAGAGACCTACAGACTCTTTGGCTGCAGTATGCTAAAGTGGTAGGGTTTAAAAAAGTATTTGTTCTTCCAAGGTAACAATAAAGGCACTAAATCAAATGTGTTGAGCTGTTAGTAATGGCACTATCTGTATATTTAAAGAGAGATTTGTTGAGACTCAGACCAAAGATTCACACTTGTAACAAAGAAAGAGTAACAACAGGTCTTTAGGATTCAATGTAAAGCACTAGACATGATCAGTACAGCACCCAGGGCGATCTACCTTGTCAGAGTAAGGTCGTTGCAGTTACATAATTATGATCTCTTAAGAATGTCACTATTAGAAATAAAGGAAGGGAGATGAAGTTTTAATATCCTGTTGGTGATAAGGTAGTTAGGGAAGGATGGAGTAAGGAAATAAGCTGTGGTGTATTCAAAGCAACCGTACAACATTCTCCTCAAGCAAATTTATTTATTTATTTTTTATCTTTTTTGCGGGCGGGGGGATAATGGAAAACCTAAATCTGGATAGCGATTTGAATCGCCTTCCTCCCTAATTGAATCCACAGTCTCACAACTGTGACACCCCGAAGTTGCTGTCAGGAATAACTAGAGTCAAAGATCGTTTGACATTACTTTCAACATCTGTGGAAGGTGGAGCATAGAGTGTAAATTGTCTCACATAGAATAAAAACTGTAAAGAGGTATTTCCAGTAGCTTTGCAAAGAATTGAGGGCGATAGGGCCCATAACAATACCCATATGTAAGTAAAGCCCATAACAATACCTGTACATAAAGTAACATAATTTTTACCCAATGACTGGTAACATTTACTTGCAATTAAATAACTGATTTAAGGAATGCAGTATGTTGTGTATGGATATGTGGCAATAAAATCTGTTTTCATATCCAGTGCCAGCAATGAAGATCTTAAAAATGACCCACTTCAGTTCTTCAATGACATTTTGCCTCTGTTCTCAGCACTAATGGTGCTGATAAGAACATCATTTAAAAAAACGTTTGTAGAGATGATAAATCAGGGAATGACACAGACAAAATAAATACCAGTTTCAGTTGTGACTCCCAACACCTCATTCAGAAAGCATACAATATTAAAAATCTTAAACATTAAGTGCTGGAATGAATGTCTCAGATTACCTGGCAACCACAATATACAATGTTGTACCTATTAGAGAGAGTGCTGTGAGTGTTTTCATTGTAATTAGCTCTTTGTAATCATCTGAAAACATTAAATAAAGAGGGAAATGAAAGTACTTAACTGCAAAATGCCACACAATTGCTGATTTATCTGAGAACAATTATACTGCACACAATATTTGGAAATTCTATGTTTTATAACAGTATACAATTGAATTGATATAGTAGCAGCAGAAGAAGAAGAAGAAGAACTGATTTCTTTCCATTAAGAATTAGCTTGAGTGCACAACTCTTTCTCCATAGCTTGACTTACTGTCTTTGTGATTGCCTTCTTTCAATTTCTAAGCCTTCTTATGTAGTTAGTGATGGGATATCACAACTGTCTCATCAATGATAGGATCTGCAGAGCATAAAGGAGGAATAAACAAATGTATTACAACCTTAAAGATTTAATTCTCAAGCACTGAACATAAAGCCTTTAAAATTTTTATAATTATTGCTGTTAAGCAGAGACTGTATAATTTTATCTAACAGAAGTTTTACTTACATTTTCTGACATCTGTAGTTGGTGATGGCACATCTATTGCTGTTTTTACATTTGCAGCTTTGGTGCAATCTCATTCCCCTTTTCAACACCTGTCCTATCATTTCTGCTGTCGATTCCTATTGCTTCATCCTCAGCGGGTGCATCTTCATCCTATTTGCCTTAGTGGAAAAAATATGTACTTGAACAAACAGTACAAGAGTTACAAATTATTTTAATATAAAACTTATGCCAGTAACATTTAAAAATGATGGGCAATGTAAAACAGATCAATGAAACAGTATTACCACAACTACTGATATATATATATATATATATACCTTCATTTACTTCAAATACTAAGGTGTCTTCCATGGCAAGAATGTGCAGAACTGTATAAGTTCAAATAAAGTGAACTTTAATAGTGTCACATCATTTTCAGTTGCAGGAGATGTTGGGGAGTGAGTATCAGATCATGAGCATTGTGAAGCCTAGTGCAGGGTTGTCTCAGGTGACTGTTAGCATAGGGGAGTTACGTATGAATTTTAAAAAAGAGAATCAGGTAGTGACTGTGGGTGGAGCTTGGAATAGTCTTGATAGCGACGGGGAGTATGATATAGGTAGTGACTTGGTAAAGATAGCTACTCAAACTGGTGGCACTAATGTGCACTTCGTGCAACTGTTTCGGCGTCATGATAGGCTTCATCTTAATGCTGCTATTAGGCAGGTTAACATGGGGTTGGAGAGGGGGATGATTGTGGATGGAATGTCTCACATTGCAATGGTGCCAGTTGAATCTATCAGTAGATTGAGTTTCACTAGGCATGGCCTGCACCTCGATAGGTATGGGAAGGGGAGGTTGTTAAAGCATATAGGTGACCAGTGTAGTGGTTGGTGGTGGGATCACTTATGGGCAGTAGTTGCTTTTGGAGCTGCACCTCTTTAGGTTGAAGTCCCTCTAACACAAGAATCACCTTCAAAGGAGGTCAGTTATCCAAGTAGTGAAGGAATTAGCATATTTCATCAAAATAAAAGAGATATATTAGTGATCTGCTTATAGATGATGACTCTGACATTATTGGTATGTCACAGCACCACTTAAATAATTTGACAATTCAGAGGCTTCCTTTTCCAAGATACAGATTAGCTGACTGTTTTTCACGGAGTTCTTTGTAGAGTGGGGGTGGTGGTGGTGGCGGTGGGGGGGGGGGGCATGTATGTAAAAAAACAGTATTCCATTTGAGTTCATAGACATATCATGGCACTGCACTGAACTGGTACTTGAATGTTGTTCAGGGGCAGCTGAATTTAGTGAAACTAAACTTGTAATTGTTGTTATTTATATGTCCCCTAACTCTGACTTCAGAGCATTTCTGCTCAAGCTAGTTCACTTTAATCATGGTTCACTTTATAGGAAGTACCAAAAATTAGTTATATGTGGTGATTTCAATATTAATTTTGTATGTGACTGTGCAAGAAAGAGGATGTTGGAAGACTTCCTAAATTTATATGATCTAAAGCACACTGATCTAAAGCACAATCAGGGTGCAGGGGAACAGTAGCACAGCCATAGACAAGATTTTTATTCATTCTTGGTTACTAGATGGGCATTCTGTTAGTAGAAGGGTGAATGGCCATGCAGACCATGATTCACAAATTTTAACACTAAAAGGTTTTTGTACTCAAACAAAGGTTATATATAATTACAAACTATGTAGAAAGGCTAATCCAACAGCAATAGAGAATTTTTTAAACCTCGTTAAGGAGCAAGAGTGGCAGGATGTTTATAGAGCCAATAACATAGATGACAATTATAGTGCTTTCCTTAGCACATTTCGCATGCTCTTTGTAATCTGCTTTCCATTAGAACATTCTAAACAGGGTTAGCAGTAAAATGCATGCTGGACAGCTGGAGGATATCATTTAGTACAAAGTGGGAATTATATCAAAATGTCAGAAGCAGTCACAATAGAGCTACAGTAGCCCATTACAAACAGTATTGTAAGGCACTTAAAAATGTTGTTAGGAAAGCAAAAAGTATGTGGTACACAAATAGAATAGCTAATTCACAGGATAAAATTAAAACCATATCATCAGTTGTGAAGGAAGTGTCTCGACAGCAGCACAAGGTTGGCAATATGAAGCCAGTTTGTAGTAGAAATATTTCTGACACTGATAGGTCAGATATATCCACAATTTAACAATCACTTTCTAAGCATTGCTGGTGAATTAAATGAAAACTTGGTTTCTATTCTGACTCTCTTGGAAAATGTCTTTCTCAAACTGATGTCTGATACTCCTCTGTGATACTGACAAGGGGGAGATTCAGTCAATAATAAAATTGCTGAAGACTAAGGACTCTCATGGTTATGATGGAGCACCTAGCAGAATATTGAAGTACTGTGCTGTACATCTTAGCCCCATACTTTGCCATATTTGTAATTTTTCCTTTAAGAATAGTCAGTTCCCTGAACAATTAAAGTACTCAGTAGTAAAGCTGCATTATAAAAAGTGAGAAAGGGATAATGAAGAAAATTTTACATCTGTTTCTATGCCATCAGTGTTTGCCAAAATTATTGAAAAGGCTGTGTATTTAAGGATAATTGATCATTTTATTTCACATAATTTGCTGTCAAATGTACAGTTTGGTTTTGGAAGTGGTTTAACAACTGAAATTGCTATAAGCTCTTTTCTGTATGAGGTCCTGGATGGATTAAACAAAAGGTTTCGAATGCTATGCATCTTCTTTGGTTTAACTAAGGTGTTTGATTGTGTTGATCTCAAAATATTGTTCCAGAGGTTGGACCATTATGGAATATGGGGAGTAGCTCATAAATGGTTCGCCTCTTACTTTCACAAAAGACAGTAAAAGGTCATTATACACAGTGTTGAGAATGACTATGATGTGGGTGGGGGGGGGGGGGCGGGGGGGGGGTGCCCCAGGGAACAGAGCTGGGGCTACCCCTGTTCCTTATTTATGTAAACGATATGCCCTCTAGTATTACAAATGACTCTAAAATATTTCTGCTTGCTGATGACACTAGCTTGGCAGTAAAGGATGTTTTGTGCAATGTTGGCAATGTTTCAAATAGTGCAGTTCATGGCATATTCATGGCTTGTAGAAAATAAACTAATGCTAAATCACAGTAAGATTCAGTTTTTACAGTTTCTAACACACTATTCAACAAAACCTGACATTTTAATTTCACACAATGACCATATGATTAGTGAAACTGAACAGTTCAAATTTCCAGGTGTTAGATGGATAGTAAACTATCGTGAAATGCCCACATTGAGGAGCTTGTTTGAAGACTTAATGCTGTCATTTTTACTATTTGAACGATATCTGAAGTAAGTGATAGTTTGACACAGAAAGTAGTTTACTTTGCTTATTTTCATTCACTTATGGTGTCTGGTATTATTTTTTATTTTGGGGTAACTCTTCCGATTCTCAAAGGATATTTTTGGCTCAGAAACAGATGGTTCAGGCAATAGGTGGTGTAAGTTCGCGAACCTTTTGTCGACCCTTGTTCATTAGTCTGGGTATTCTGACATTGGCCTTTCTATAGAACAACAGTCAAGTCCAAATCTGAAGGCAGGGTCATCAACAAAGTGCAGAACTTAGAACTAAAATCATATTTATTACTGACACCAATGTACACCAGAAGAGAACTGAACTGCTGAATGGAGGCTGCAACTATTTACGTCGGATATTCTAAAATGTTGATATTTATATAAGGGGCTATAAAAACTTTCTTTTTGAGGGTATTGCTGCAGTGTATTTATAACATAGCGTGATTCCAATGTGGGTATATAAGCACCAACATGTAGGCAAGGAATTGGTGTGGCATTCATGCCGTTCCGATGTGCATGCGGTAAATATGGAAATGTGAACTATGGCAACATTATTACCAAATGCGTCCAACAGGACCAACATGCAGTTACTCTTTTCTTGTCTATTAAAGAAAAAACCCCAACAGACATCCATTGGAGAATGAAGAATGTATGTGTGGCTGCATGTCTATCAAAAACCATTGTCTTGGAATAGTTGTTGCGAAGTTCCCTGCTGGTTGCAGAATGACTCAAGATGCTGGTTGATCTGGGAGGCCAGCCTCTTTCATTAAAGACAAATGGGTGACAATCCAGCACCCATCCTGTAGCTCTCATCTCTCCCAATTTAATCATTGTGCCTTTGGTCTTAAGAAAGTCTTGAAGGGTCTATGATTCCTGTTGGATGAGGATGTGCAGCAGGCTATTACGAGCTCTTCACACAAGAGAACACATTGCTTTACCAAATAGGTAATTTCAGCCTAGTGCATTGGTGGGATGATTGCTGCACTGCTCACACTGATTTGCCTGACTGGAATACCAATTCTGGAATGTAAGGCCTTCACTCAAAAAAATTTATGATTGCCGCCTATACAAACTTCAAATATTTCAGGATATATCAACGTAAAATATTTCAAGAACCTTCCAGAAATGATAGATACTAAATAACAGATAATTTCTGATGGTTGAGTTTGAATTGGTGACTTGCAGCAAGCCAGCCAGTGACACTAACCACTACACCGCACTGCATGAACTACTTTCCATAGGATTGCTCCGTCTCCTAGAGCCAGTGACCTGCTGTTTCAAAAATTCTCATTGAAGTTGTCTACAGCACCTTGAATCTAGATGTCATTGGCACTTTGTATTGCAGCTCTTACTGATCCCCGCATTCTAATTGTGTTGCTATAATCTCTTAACTATGATGAACATTGGAGGTAGTCCCTCCCTTTAAACCTTCATGATTTTTGAGTGGGTATTCAGTTTCCTTGAACTTCCTATCATTGATTTCCACCTCTGGACTGTGTAGCCATGTATGGAAGTGAAACATGGACGATAAATAGCTTGGACAGGAAGAGAATAGAAGCTTTCGAAATGTGGTGTTACAGAAGAATGCTGAAGATTAGATGGGTAGATCACATAACTAATGAGGAGGTACTGAATAGAACTGGGGAGAAGAGGAGTTTGTGGTACAACTTGATGAGAAGAAGGGACTGGTTGGTAGAACATGTTCTGAGGCATCAAGGGATCACAAATTTAGCATTGGAGGGCAGCGTAGAGGGTAAAAATCATAGAGGGAGACCAAGAGATCAATACACTAAGCAGATTCAGAAGGATGTAGGTTGCAGTAGGTACTGGGAGATGAAGAAACTTGCACAGGATAGGGTAGCATGGAGAGCTGCATCAAACCAGTCTCAGGACTGAAGACCACAACAAAATATATATAAAAGCGCTGGCACGTCGATAGACGCACAAACAAACACAAACATACACACAAAATTCAAGCTTTCGCAACAAACTGTTGCCTCATCAGGAAAGAGGGAAGGAGAGGGAAAGACGAAAGGATGTGGGTTTTAAGGGAGAGGGTAAGGAGTCATTCCAATCCCGGGAGCGGAAAGACTTACCTTAGGGGGAAAAAGTGATACTTCCAGCAGAGAGTACGAGTGTAGGACAGTAAATCTTTGACGAGGGCTGTTTGGTTGAATCTGGGAGTGGGGCTGAAGGTGAGCCCCACTCCCAGATTCAAGCAAACAGCCCTCGTCAAAGATTTACTGTCCTACACTCGTACTCTCTCCTTTGCCACAAAGAAAAATGATCCTAATCCTACTCCTAATGATCCAACTCCCCAAGACACTATCCAAATTGAACCCTGCCTGGAACAGTTCCGTCCTCCGTCACAGCGGGACCCACCTCCTCTTCCTCAAAATCACCCTCTCCAAACCTTCCAGGAATTTCTGACTTCCAGCCTTGCCTCTCAATCCTTCTTAAAAAACCTTAATCCTACTCCCAACATCACCACTGCTGAAGCCCAGGCTATCCGTGATCTGAAGGCTGACCGGTCCATCGTCATCCTTCCGGCGGACAAGGGTTCCACGACCGTGGTACTTGATCGTCGGGAGTATGTGGCTGAGGGACTGCGTCAGCTTTCAGACAACACCACATACAAAGTTTGTCAAGGTAATCCCATTCCTGATGTCCAGCCAGAGCTTCAAGGAATCCTCAGAACCTTAGGCTCCCTACAAAACCTTTCACCTGACTCCATCAACCTCCTGAACCCACCAACACCCCGCACCCCTACCTTCTACCTTCTTCCTAAAATTCACAAACCCAATCATCCCGGCCGCCCCATTGTAGCTGGTTACCAAGCCCCCACCGAACGTATCTCCGCCTACGTAGATCAACACCTTCAACCCATTACATGCAGTCTCCCATCCTTCATCAAAGACACCAACCACTTCCTCGAACACCTGGAATCCTTACCCAATCCGTTACCCCCGGAAACCATCCTTGTAACCATTGATGCCACTTCCTTATACACAAATATCCCACACGTCCAGGGCCTCACTGCGATGGAGCACTTCCTTTCACGCCGATCACCTGCCACTGTACCTAAAACCTCTTTCCTCATTACCTTAGCCAGCTTCATCCTGACCCACAACTTCTTCACTTTTGAAGACCAGACATACCAACAATTAAAGGGAACAGCCATGGGTACCAGGATGGCCCCTTCGTACGCCAACCTATTCATGGGTCGCTTAGAGGAAGCCTTCTTGGTTACCCAGGCCTGCCAACCCAAAGTTTGGTACAGATTTATTGATGACATCTTCATGATCTGGACTCACAGTGAAGAAGAACTCCAGAATTTCCTCTCCAACCTCAACTCCTTTGGTTCCATCAGATTCACCTGGTCCTACTCCAAATCCCATGCTACTTTCCTTTATGTTGACCTCCACCTGTCCAATGGCCAGCTTCACACGTCCGTCCACATCAAACCCACCAACAAGCAACAGTGCCTCCATTACGACAGCTGCCACCCATTCCACATCAAACGGTCCCTTCCCTGCAGCCTAGGTCTTCATGGCAAACGAATCTGCTCCAGTCCGGAATCCCTGAAGCATTACAGCAACAACCTGACAACAGCTTTCGCATCCCGCAACTACCCTCCCGACCTGGTACAGAAGCAAATAACCAGAGCCACTTCCTCATCCTCTCAAACTCAGAACCTCCCACAGAAGAACCACAAAAGTGCCCCACTTGTGACAGGATACTTTCCGGGACTGGATCAGATTCTGCATGTGGCTCTCCAGCAGGGATACGACTTCCTCAAATCCTGCCCTGAAATGAGATCCATCGTTCATGAAATCCTCCCCACTCCACCAAGAGTGTCTTTCCGCCGTCCACCTAACCTTCGTAACCTCTTATTTCATCCCTATGAAATCCCCAAACCACCTTCCCTACCCTCTGGCTCCTACCCTTGTAACCGCCCCCGGTGTAAAACCTGTCCCGTGTACCCTCCCACCACCACCTACTCCAGTCCTGTAACCCGGAAGGTGTACACGATCAAAGGCAGAGCCACGTGTGAAAGCACCCACGTGATCTACCAACTGACCTGCCTACACTGTGACGCATTCTATGTGGGAATGACCAGCAACAAACTGTCCATTCGCATGAATGGACACAGGCAGACTGTGTTTGTTGGTAATGAGGATCACCTTGTGGCTAAACATGCCTTGGTGCACGGCCAGCACATCTTGGCACAGTGTTACACCGTCCGGGTTATCTGGATACTTCCCACTAACACCAACCTATCCGAACTCCGGAGATGGGAACTTGCTCGTCAATATATCCTCTCTTCCCGTTATCCACCAGGCCTCAATCTCCGCTAATTTCAAGTTGCCGCCACTCATACCTCACCTGTCATTCAACAACATCTTTGCCTCTGCACTTCTGCCTCGACTGACATCTCTGCCCAAACTCTTTGTCTTTAAATATGTCTGCTTGTATCTGTATATGTGTGGATGGATATGTGTGTGTGTGCGAGTGTATACCCGTCCTTTTTTCCCCCTAAGGTAAGTCTTTCCGCTCCCGGGATTGGAATGACTCCTTACCCTCTCCCTTAAAACCCACATCCTTTCGTCTTTCCCTCTCCTTCCCTCTTTCCTGATGAGGCAACAGTTTGTTGCGAAAGCTTGAATATACAAATATCCCGCACGTCCAGGGCCTCGCTGCGATGGAGCACTTCCTTTCACGCCGATCACCTGCCACCGTACCTAAAACCTCTTTCCTCATTACCTTAGCCAGCTTCATCCTGACCCACAACTTCTTCACTTTTGAAGACCAGACATACCAACAATTAAAGGGAACAGCCATGGGTACCAGGATGGCCCCTTCGTACGCCAACCTATTCATGGGTCGCTTAGAGGAAGCCTTCTTGGTTACCCAGGCCTGCCAACCCAAAGTTTGGTACAGATTTATTGATGACATCTTCATGATCTGGACTCACAGTGAAGAAGAACTCCAGAATTTCCTCTCCAACCTCAACTCCTTTGGTTCCATCAGATTCACCTGGTCCTACTCCAAATCCCATGCTACTTTCCTTGATGTTGACCTCCACCTGTCCAATGGCCAGCTTCACACGTCCGTCCACATCAAACTCACCAACAAGCAACAGTACCTCCATTACGACAGCTGCCACCCATTCCACATCAAACGGTCCCTTCCCTACAGCCTAGGTCTTCATGGCAAACGAATCTGCTCCAGTCCGGAATCCCTGAAGTATTACACCAACAACCTGACAACAGCTTTCGCATCCCGCAACTACCCTCCCGACCTGGTACAGAAGCAAATAACCAGAGCCACTTCCTCATCCTCTCAAACCCAGAACCTCCCACAGAAGAACCACAAAAGTGCCCCACTTGTGACAGGATACTTTCTGGGACTGGATCAGATTCTGAATGTGGCTCTCCAGCAGGGATATGACTTCCTCAAATCCTGCCCTGAAATGAGATCCATCGTTCATGAAATCCTCCCCACTCCACCAAGAGTGTCTTTCCGCCATCCACCTAACCTTCGTAACCTCTTAGTTCATCCCTATGAAATCCCCAAACCACCTTCCCTACCCTCTGGCTCCTACCCTTGTAACTGCCCCCGGTGTAAAACCTGTCCCATGCACCCTCCCACCACCACCTACTCCAGTCCTGTAACCCGGAAGGTGTACACGATCAAAGGCAGAGCCACGTGTGAAAGCACCCACGTGATCTACCAACTGACCTGCCTACACTGTGACGCATTCTATGTGGGAATGACCAGCAACAAACTGTCCATTCGCATGAATGGACACAGGCAGACAGTGTTTGTTGGTAATGAGGATCACCCTGTGGCTAAACATGCCTTGGTGCACGGCCAGCACATCTTGGCACAGTGTTACACCGTCCGGGTTATCTGGATACTTCCCACTAACACCAACCTATCCGAACTCCGGAGATGGGAACTTGCTCTTCAATATATCCTCTCTTCCCGTTATCCACCAGGCCTCAATCTCCGCTAATTTCAAGTTGCCGCCACTCTTACCTCACCTGTCATTCAACAACATCTTTGCCTCTGCACTTCTGCCTCGACTGACATCTCTGCCCAAATTCTTTGTCTTTAAATATGTCTGCTTGTGTCTGTATATGTGTGGATGGATATGTGTGTGTGTGCGAGTGTATACCCGTCCTTTTTTCTCCCTAAGGTAAGTCTTTCCGCTCCCGGGATTGGAATGACTCCTTACCCTCTCCCTTAAAACCCACATCCTTTTGTCTTTCCCTCTCCTTCCCTCTTTCCTGATGAGGCAACAGTTTGTTGCGAAAGCTTGAATTTTGTGTGTATGTTTGTGTGTCTGTCGACCTGCCAGCACTTTCATTTGGTAAGTCACATCATACTCTTCGCTTTAGATAAACCTTATTTCCAACAGAATGCATTGTTATCTTGGCCTGACCATCACACACAGAGAATGGTGTGATTTCCTGTAGTGTCATGCTTTGCTGTGCTATTTGCGAATGTCACAACAGTCAGTTTTGTATCACAGTCTCTCTGTTCAACAGCAATATACTCACAAGATCATATCGGCCAAAATCTTATTAAAGTGTTCTGTGAGATCATTTGTCTGTGGACGATGGGTAAGTCTCATCCTGGGGTTGATGTCGTAACTTGAAAATACCTATACTAGTATCAACTAGTCTCGGCTGGAAAACTTTTCCACAATCAGAGGACATCATATGGAGTACCCGGTGCTTCAAAATCATGTTTCTACAAGGAACTTTGCAATTTCCATAGCTTCAGCAGTGCAGACATTATCAAATGTTCCCTATTTGTTGACCTCGGGAACCTGCCCACAAGATCGATTCCAATTTGGTGGAATGGTACTACTGCAGGCAGGATTGGTACCGTATGCCCTGGGGGTAACTGTGACACATGCCTCCATCATTAGCAGTCCTTACAGTGTCTACTGGATTGTTAGAGATCTGGCCAGTCATACTTGCACCTGATTCTGTCTACAGTCTTCAATAATATCAGGTGAAGGGATGTTGGAGTGCCATGGAAGTGCTTCAGGATAATCAGCTGTAGAGGAACTAGGATGACAAGCGACAATTTCTGCCCCACTGGATCATAGTTCCTTGCATGAAGTGTTTCTTTTATTAATCTGAATAATCTTTTGGTTGGTTATTCCTCCTTCAAGGAGTTTATGGTTTGTACTGAATCTTCCCTCTGTTCAGCAGCGATGTCATTTAATGCAACAGTGACAGATTTCACCCATGCTGCTGTATTCCACCAAAAGATTCCTAGAAAGACAGTCAGCATCCTTGTGTTTGCATCCATTTTTATATATATTGTACTCCTGAAACTTCAACGGCCATCTCGTCAGTTTATCCAGTGGATCCTTCAAGACAGGCAGCCAACATAGAGAATGTTGTGACTGAAGTCCCATCCACAAATAACATTAGGACTACATTCTGCTAAAACACCAGTTTCGAAGGGCTGTGTTCTGTCATTGACAGTTATTGCGTTATATGTCCATGTTGGCACTCTGTATTTCTCACAAATGAGTTTCAACACAATCAATTTTGTATCATGGAAGTCTGTCTTCTTTAAGTGACAATGATATGCATCCAACATTAAAGTAAAGGATGCCCCTGAATCAACTAGCGTCTAAACATGTTGGCCATCGATGATGATGTCAATGAGATTTCTTGACATTCATGTAGGATTTGCATCTATGGTTGTCACTCTCTCAATAGATGATCACCTCACTTAATTTTGCTGAAGTCAGCTGCTGTGCAAATGGCTGGTAGCTCTGAATGGTGACAGAGAGCAGCTATGATGTGCTGGAGAGCAACCTTGAACAGTGTACAGTGATAGGCTTTGTCCCATATGACGACTGTAATCATATGCAGTTGGCTAGTGTGGACAGAACTATCATGATGGTTGACATCTGGTGGTGTAGTAGCTGTCAAAAATTCATTTTTTTCTCTGTGATAGTGTATGACATGTCAAGGATGTTGACAAAGGAAACACACCTTTGTGTTGCCCTCAGTTCTCCAAATGTCTGGTCCTCTATGGTGCATTATAGTTGGTCATACCTGCAGTTGTTGGGTGCTGGGTTGTTGTTTGATGGCTGCAGCATAAGTCCAAATTGGCTGCGTCCATTCTTCTATGTGTGTTCAGCTGATTGTGGAGATTGATGCTGAAGACTGTTGGTTAATTGGGGGGTGGGCATGGGTGGACGGGAGGGGGAAGGGAGAGAAGTAAGGGGGACCAAACTCCAAGAGTGGTGCATCCAGAATTAGATATATTCACCGAGAATATTTCCTGTTCTAGTCAGAAGATTCACAACAGTAAAAGCGAGAAGGCTGAAAATGTAATGGGCATATTTTACACTGTCAATAATAAAAATGAGGTGAAGCAAATATGTTGGTCAGCAGATAGGGATCCCTGGGGCTCTGCATGTACAGGAAATGTAACATCCACAGCTGCCCCAGCCATGATCCACTACAATCAAGGGTGCCCACTATCCAACCATGTGCGATACCTAGAATAGAAAACTGACTGCAGCTTAAAGTAGGCAAACTAAATCTGAAAATAATTAGAACAGAGTAAAAGAGGATGGAAAGAGTAACCTGGTGAAGAAGGTAGGGTCGAGGGACCCCAGGATCTAGCACACAGCAGGAGACACCATGTTTCCAACCACTCTGTCCTTCCTCTGGAGGTACATTGAAACCTTATAACTGACAAGGCGAGGCCGTGACATTCAGATCACACATTTACTTCAGACTTTGTACATTTTTAGTAGTCTGTTAAGACAACATAATATGCAAGTAGTAAGTTTTGTGTGTCGAATATGTACTGGTGCACTGCAACTCTGAGCACAAGGTGGCGGCAATCAGACGGTTAGCATTAAAGCTCCTTAATCACTGGATCTCTGGATTGAGTTCCCCTCACTTTTTTTCATTATATTTTTCTCAACACTGGTCACATTATTTCATATATATGACATTTGAATGGTAGTATAATGAAAATACACACACATTTGCATGACTGTTTATTTATTTGGGTGCTTACTAATTTTAATTATTACAAGAAATATTATACTTTTTGTGGTGTCACCGCCAGACACCACACTTGCTAGGTGGTAGCTTAAATCGGCCGTGGTCCGTTAGTACATGTCGGACCCGCGTGTCGCCACTGTTAGGATCGCAGACCGAGCGCCACCACACGGCAGGTCTCGAGAGACGTACTAGCACTCGCCCCAGTTGTACGACGACGTTGCTGGTGACTGCACTGGCGAGGCCTTTCTCTCATTTGCCGAGAGACAGTTAGAATAGCCTTCAGCTAAGTCCATGGCTATGACCTAGCAAGGCGCCATTTGTACCATTGCATGTATCTCAAGATAGTCTCACTTGTGTCATCAAGAGTGCTGTATACCAAGGGACGATATAAAAGTTGAGTGTTCTAGTAGCTACATTCTTTTCTTTATCACATTCATTGCGAATCCTGTTCCAGACTTAACGCCGGACGGCGTGAGTTGACGCGTGCCCTTTCGGCTACTTCGCTGTGGACTGGCTGCCTTAACAGTCCACTACACTTTTTACATTCAACAAGTAAATGACAAAACACAAAGGTTTCCTGAGCAAGTATGCATGTGGTGATTTGCAAAATCTGTTGTATCTGCCATCGGGTAAGGTATCCAGAACTCCTTTGCACCTGGGTGCTTCAACCTGTAGATGCAGAGACAGGCTCCATTCAGCAGTTAACTTGTGCGGTGGTGAAATATTGCCAATGTAACAAGAATGAATAATTACATATTAAATTTTTGAAAATCACGATCACAGACTATAGTTTAAAAGTTCACACATATACATATGTTTTTTTCTTCTTTATATTGTCTTTCAAATATCATGCATGTGAAATAATACGACCAAAATTGGAAAATATAAATTTAAAAAACAAACCAAAAATTAGCAGGACTCAATCTCGTGATCCACTGCAGCAATATCGGAGCTTGAACACTAATCTAGTGCTCAGAGTCGCAATGCACCAGTATGTGTTTGACGCATAAAATTTCTCTTGCAATTTTTTCAAAATTTTGTTAGTAGTAAGCCTTATTACTTGCGCATTATGTTGTCATTCCAGACTACTAAAAGTGCACAAAGTTTAGTTTAAAGTAAATCCATAACACAAATGTCATGGCCTCTGCTTGTGAGAGTAAAAATCATTTTCACAGAGAAAACTGAGAACCACCTCAACCATCTGTTACTCATCCACCAATATTATTGGCAATGACCCTGAAAGTCCATACTTAGCATGAAAGACCAAAAGGATGGGGTATCCCACCAAGATATGAGCTACTGTCTGTAAGGCTCCAAAACCACAACATGTGGGTGGCTCATCACACAAAATAAAGCTATGAGTTAAACCGGTATGACCTAAGCTGTTTGTTTGTTTGTTTTGTTTTAGGGCACGAAAACAACTAGGGTCATACACGCCCATGTCAAAACTATAGAACACAAAGACAGAGAGGAGTTAAAAAACAACTATGCAGAGGAGTTTTAAACAACTATACAACAATCCCAATCAACACAAGAAAAGGCAGCTAAAAATAGGTCTATAAAATACACCACAAAGAAGCAGAGGTCAAGGACTAAAATTTAAAAGGCCTTCACCATATTACTATGTTGGATAAAAAGTAAAACACGGCCAACAGCCCGTGTGTCATTTGCTAAAATGGCCACTAACTCAGACAGCAAACCCAAGCAGGACAGTAAATGGTTAAAAAATTGGCGTTCTGTCAGGAAATGGTGGACAGTTAAAAAATGGGTGCAATGTGTACAAAGTGGTGAGGGAGTGCCACTTAACAAATGATGATGGCTCAAAAGGCAGTGCCCAATACACAGCCTAGTTAAAATGACCTCCTCATGGCTGGAGCGCTGAGAGGAGGTTGTCCAAGCCACTGGGAGATGCTTAATAATCTGGAGCTTATTCTCATGAAGGGAGGATCAGTGGTGATACCAAAGTGACACCACCTCCTAACAGATGACAACACAGAGATCATCGGAGGGAATATAAGAACTAATGGGCCGAGGTACAAGGACTACAGCCTTAGCAGCAGTGTTGGCAGCCTCATTTCCTGTCAGACTGACCTGACTACGAACCCACATAAACAGCACAGTGGCTCCATCAAGAATGAGTAAGTGACAGCTTTCCTAGACCCATTGCACTAAGGGATGGGCAGTGCACAGAGCACAGAGCCTTTGAAGGGCACTGAGAGTGAGTCTGAGCAGATGACACAACCGAAAATCCTGTGTTGCCAGATGTACTCTGTGGCCTGGTACAGGGTGAAAGCTCTGCTGTAAATACTGAGCAGTGTGCCAGAAGCCAATACCAAAAAATATCGGTGCCAATAACAAAGGCACAGCTGACACTACTGTCAGTCCAAGAGCCATCAGTGTACATAAGGTACAGTCATGAAGTTCCATGCGAAGGTCCTGAACTGGAGGCGATAGAGCGAGGCATGATTAGTGTCCTTAGGAAGTAAACGAATGCCAAGGTGAGCACAGGCTGCCGCATGAAGCTAAGGTGGTGAAGGTTTCACACCCACCAGGAATTTTGCAGGGAATGAGAAGTTAAGCTGCCGGAGCAAGAGCCAAAAGCGAACTGCAGGAGGTAACAGAGAAAAGGGATGTGCCCCATACTGCCATACTGCCATACTGGTAATCAAAGGACTCATCGAAGGAGGTGGCACAGAACAGGTGGCCATCCATGACAGACAAATGGCATGCATACCTGCTGAGGAGAAAGTCATGGCGGTAGGACAGCGGTAGTTCAGCAGCTTCCACATACAGACTCTCAACTGGGCTAGTGTAAAAGGCACCAGTGGTCAAATGGATGCCACAATGGTGGATAGTATTGAGACGGTGTAAGATGGGACAGTCATGCAGATGCACAAAGCACCCAGAGTCTAGTTTCAAATGGACAAGTGACCATTACAAATGGAGGAGGGTGGTTCGACCTGCATCATAGGAAGTACCACTAAGGACACGTAGGACACTGAGGGACCATGTATAGCGGGCTGCCAGGTAAGACGTGTGGGAGGACCAAGAGAGTTTCCTATCAAGCATGAGTCCCAGGAATTTCGTAGTTTCAATGAATGGAAGAGCAACAGGCCCAAGATGTAATGATGGTGGGAGAAACCATTTGTGCCACCAGAAATTCATACAAACAGTTTTGTCAGTGGAAAAACGAAAGCCATTGTCAATGCTCCATGAGTAAAGATGATCGAGACATTGCTGAAGGCACCACTCAATATGACAGGTCCATGGAAAATTGCAATAGATGAAAAAATCATGAACGAAAAGGGAGCCAGAGATGGCTGGCAGTACACAGGCCATTATAAGGTTAATAGTGATAGCAAAGAGGATGACGCTCAGGACGGAACCCTGAGGGACACCATTTTCATGGATAAAGGTGACTGACAAGGCAGAATCCACACAGACCTTGAAAACTTACTCTGTTAGAAATTCCTCAAGGAAACAGGGCAGGTGGCCATGGAAGCCCCATGTGTAGAGAGTAAGGAGGATACCAGTCCTCCAGCAGATGTCGTAGGGTTTCTCCAAATTGAAAAACACGGCCATAATCTGGGATTTCTGCTGAAAACCATTAACAACATGGGTGGACAGTGATGATATGGTCAACTGCAGAACAGCATGCTCAAAATCCACAGTGTGCAGTGGTTAGTAAACTGCGAGACTCAAGCCACCATACCAGCTGCACATGAATCATACATTCCATCATCTTGCAAACACAGCTGATGAGAGAGATGGGGTGATAGCTAAAAGGAAGGTGTTTGTCCTTAGTGGGCTTAAGTATGGATGGGTATGACAGTGGCTTCATGCCAGCATCTGGGAAATGGGCCCTCTGCCCAGATGCAGTTGTACATATTAAGCATAAAGTGCTTGCCTGCAAGAAAAAGGTGCTGCAACATCTGAATGTGAACAGTGTCTGGCCCAAGGGCAGAGGATCAGGATGAAGTGACAACATGGTCTAGCTCCCTCATAGTAAAGGCAGCATTGTAGCACTCACGATTCTGAGAAGAGAAGGATATTGCCTGAGACTCCTCTGCTTGTTTCCAATGCAGGAAGGCAGGGTGATAGTGGGAAGAGCTCAAAATTTCCACAAAATGGCGGCCCAAGGCATTGGAGATAGCAGTACGGTACACGATGACATCATCTGCACTGTCAGGTGGGAAATTGGGGAATGGATCTTGGTCCCAGAGAGCCGTTAGAGGTGGGCCCACATGACAGAAGAGAGAGTGGAACTATTAAAAGAACTAGTGAATGAAATCCAGCTAGTTTTTTTGCTATCCAAAATATCACGACAATACTGTGCATGCATCTGTTTATAATTAATGCAGTTTGCCATCATAGGATGATCGTAAAAATGTGGAAAGCACATCTCTGTCCACAAATTGTGTCCTGTCATGCCCCTGTCTACCAAGGGACCGGGACACAGCTTGGCAAAGAAGAAGTGCGGGGAATGGAATGTTCTGCAGCAGTAAGGATAACGTCTGTAAGATAGTCCATCTGATCATCACAACTGGGGAAATTGTGTTCATCGAAGGTCACCAGGGAGGAGTGAAGCCACCAGTCGGCCTTAGTAAGCTGCCATTTGGGTGTGCATGCAGGTGAGGCAGGAGTCATCAAATAGATAGCACATGGGAAATTAGGTCCAAATGGCAATAGGTGTGCGAGGAGTTGGGAAGGAATGTGGGTGCTCCTGTCTTAAGGCAAAAGAGGTTAAGTCTATTAAGATGATCAGCCAAGAGGGCACCTCTGTGACAGGGTCTGGGAGAATCCCAAAGGGGGTGGTGCACATTAAAGTCACCGAGCAGCAGAAAAGGACCATGAGGTCCACAGAAGCATTGGCTTTCCTGTGCTGTTGGTCTGTGGAGTCCAATGCAGGAAAACAGTTGGTGGTGCGCACTGGCAACAAGGAGGCCGGCTGGCCGAAGGTATCATATGGTGACGCTGTCGAAGAGGATCTTCGAGTCAGGGAAGGAGAAGACTGTTTGCCTTTGTTTGACTTCTTAGAGCCTTTCTGCTTAGCAGAGGAAGATTCAGGTGTTGGTTCACTGTAGGGATGTAGGACGTCTTCATGGGAGTACTTCTGTCATTTCCGGGCTGCCAGTTGGTGTAGCTGGTGACTTTGCCCATTGAGGTGAGAGTTTGATGGCTTGTTGCACAGCTGGATGAGGGGACAGCGATGTTACCTTGACACTGGGTGATTTCACAATCTTGGAGCTGAATTTGAGGTCACACGTCTGCGTGGCCATGTCATTCATGCAGCGAGATGTAGCAAGAACAGTACTGTATCTGCCAGATGGTAGAACGCAGGGTTTACAACTCACCAATAACTAGTGAGCTACCGGCTACAGAACTTTTTCTTTTAGCTGGATCTCTGGACAGACCACTCATTGAGATACACGGGACACTCTTGAGTCGAGGCGGCATGGTCGCCATTGGTACTGATTCAGTGGGGAGAAGGCGGCGGACAATCACCCCTGTGCAAATCCCTTCCACAGCTGACACATTGGCTGGGTGTTGACAAGATGTTCGAGTGTGGTTGAAAATGACACTGGTTGCAGCGCATCGGGGTTGGAATGTATGGTCGGACTGTGATAACTTCATAGCCTGGTTTGATCTTGAATGGAAGGAGAGAAAAACAGTGCGTGTGGGCACTAAGAAGGAATCTACCTTTCTCATCACCTGATCAGAGAAGTATATTTGGATCTTGGCCTCAGTCAGACCATCGAGCAGCCTAGTGTAAATAACACCACAGGAAGAATTCAGAGTTCTATGGGTCTCAACACGAATAGGACAGCCACGGGGAAGTGAAGTGGCAAACAGTTGTTGTGCTTGAGAATCAGAAGTAGTCTCCAAAAGCAAAGTACCATTCCATAAACGAGAGCAGGATTTCACAGGGCCGGCAATTGCGTCAACACCTTTCTAATAATGAATGGATTTACCATTGCTAAGGACTGACCGTCTTCAGTATGTGAAACCACAAGAACCATGGTGCAGCTGGAAGGGTCTTTGAATCGATAGCGTCATTTCATTTATGTTTTGTAGACGTTGATTGTGGAGATGATTGGCTCATTGGCAGAAGATCCCCCATAATTGCCAGCATCTCCAATGGCGTCCTCCTTCCAAATGGGGGCTCCCTTCACAAGGCCGCACCTCCCAAACACCTAACAGAGGGACCAATTTGCAATTTGGGAAGGTAACAGCTCAAGCAACCATCCCTCCGTGGGCCTGGCCTGTACCAGCAGGTATGTGCAAACCCTACCTGTCAACCCGGGGCTGGGAATTAATCACCCATTATGTGTCAGATGCGTGTACCAGTCTTCATGAGTGCACAGGGAAGAAGAAGAGAAAGAGGAACCTCAAATGCCAAAGTGGAGGCAGGATAGGAGAAGGTAAACAAAGAAAGGAAAAGGGAATGAAAAACAGTTGTGAGACTGTCGGCGATGGACAGTGTGGAACATTCCCAATAACACCCCAGACATTTTTCCCAAGGGATGGGAAAAGAATAACAAGAGGATAGACATACAGCACAGAAGGGAAAAGATGCTGCAAAGGCTGCGGTAGCCAAGCACAAATGCACCAAAGAGTGGTGAGCCCACTGTGGGACGGGGGCGTATGACTGATGCAGAGTCAACAGAAGACTGTGGATTCTTTCTGTGAGAAGCAGAAGTAAAAGCGCCATGCTGCAGTAGTCGCCTTGATTGTGCGGAGTTTATGATGGGATAGTAGCCCACCATATGTTGTTCCATTCAGTAGGAGGCCGAGAAAGTCCCAGACATGGAGGGTAAATAAAATGTCATGACACCAAGCGGTGTTGTACACCTTATGTAAGTCAAAGAAGACTTTGATAAGGTGTTGGCATTTAGCATTATCCAATGGGAAAGGGGGCAGAGAGTGTTAAGTTTATATATGCAGCTAGTTGTCAGCTGACGAATATGGGGCAGCCAGTCAGCTTTTTATCAAAAAGGTGGCCCCAGAAATGGGACTGCACTACAATGTCCAGGTATTGGGAACCTAAGTGGAGTTCTGGGTTAGGAAGAACCAAGGTATGGTGGCAGAAATGCATGACCCACAGTTTTGTATAAGAGAACTGGAAACCATGTGAAAGAGGTCATGCAGAGGCCTGCCTAATGGCAATGGCTTGCATTCAGCAAAGGTCACCAAGTGGGAGCTTTACCAAATTCAAAAATCATCAACACAGAATGCAGGGGTGACCAGCAGCCCAACAGAGGTCACTAGCCCTTCGACGGTAATGAGGAAGAGTGTGACACTCAATACAGACCTCTGTGGGATGCTATTCTCTTGGAACCACGGTGAGCTGAGTGAAGTGCTGACTGTAACCATGATAAAAACTGGTAAATAAAAATTGGTATAGGGCCTCAAAAGCCCCAGTCGTTATGTGTAAGTAAAATGTGATGATGCCAAGCAGTGTTGTGCACCTTACGCATGTCAAGAAAAATTGTGATAAGGTGTTGGCATTTAGCACTAGCCACACCCCTATATGTTTGGGGCAGCCAAGTCAGCTTTTTATTTTTAAAAAAAGGCCCAAGACATGACAATATCCAGGTGCTGGGTACCTAAGTCAAATTCTGGGTCATGATGAACCATGTTATGGTGGCAGAAATGCATGAGACACATTTTCATGCAGGTCAAAAAGATTTGTTGGCTAGAATCTCCCTTATTTTGCTTCCAATTTTTTTTCCAAAAGATTTTATATTCACCCCTTAAATGTTTTCCATTTTGTTAGGTTTACTCAGGAAAAAAATTTCATCTTGACAGGATGACATCAATCTGTACTGACTAGAGCAACAGATTTTAATACTGGAAATGTTAGGTTTTGTAGTGCTTAGGAGGTGTAAAAGTTACTGATGACTGCATAAAATTAAAATCAAATACCTTCTTGTTTTTAGGGTTGTGTTGTTGAGGATATTTTATTTTCATTGTTTCTTTCTTATCGTCTGGATACAGTCAGTGATGTTCTTAAACACAGCACAATATAAGTTCCTCTTGCTCCTCATCTACGTTCAACAGTCCATGAAAATCTTTCCTTATTTAACACACTTTTCAGTAGAGCCATTAGCACCTTTTATCACCTTGACCATAATTTTAGCATCTAAATTTGAAGTGCTACTCATCCATGCTTTCTCTGAAATGAAGATGAGATTGAATTAGGAGATTAAATTAACAAATTAAAACGAATAACAAATCATATTCAGAATAATATTATGCTTACCATCTAAATGGTCCATCAAATTCTCCACAAAAAAGAATGTATCTGTTTTCTATTTGTAGATTCTATCTATCCAAATCTGCTACTATTGTGATTTTCATTTATACATCTACTTCATCATGAAAGAGTGATAAGAGAGACGATTGTTCTCATAAATACTACAAATGATGTCTAAATTTCTTTATAGCTGCTTTTGAAATCTTGGAATCTATAATTTTGTATGATTTCAGATGATTCAAAAGGCTGAGATTCAGATGAGGAGCTTCTATAAGTCTGCTGCACTGAAGCCATGATTTGACAAAAACAAATAAATGAAAAGAGAAACCATTAATGGTTACAGTGTCTGTGTTGTTGCAGTAACTGCATTTATTGCAACATAATGTCCTTCGACATGCATGCATTAATGATATAATCACACCAGGCAGTACTAAAATGAGATATACAATAATAACAATGGTCTTCCTATGCTTAGTTTCACAAATGTGCACCAATTTGGATTGTGGCTGCATGGCATATGGAGGTTTGGACCAGCACTGGGGTGTGCTTGGACAGCTGAAGTTGCTGAGTCAAGTGCCTGTGGCAGGCAGAAAATCTGGGTTCAAGTCCCAGTTCGACACAAATTTTTTTGTTTGTCACAAGTAGCTGTCGTTAATATGTATTTGCAATATGTGAATTCCCTTCATGAAAAGAGAAACATTTCTCAGTGCATTTTTATTTTCAATAGATTATTCAAGTTGTGATCTTAGCAGAAACATTTTTAAGCAGTAAATTGCTCTTGCCACCCATCTTGCGTGATGCATTGCTCCAGGAAAGAGCATTTTCACAGGATTTTTCCAAAGTCTCCTCTCAAAATTCTTACCCAGAGCTCTGAGTTCATGACAATCACCCTACTGTTGGTTTATCTGTTTTACTTTTATAAAAATTTAACATCTCCTTAATTTTAACAGAGCCATTCTGTAATTCTGAAATGCCAATGTCACTGTTCACAAACGTAACAATGACTGGAAGTCTTTCCTCTTTTGGGTCCCTGATGTTTAATGCTGGCAACAGCTGACCATCCCAATGAAGAGTAAGAATTGCAGGGATAGATTTTTGAAAAACATTATTTTATTGTTTCAGACTGTTCTCTCCTCTTCTTCTGTCGGATACTATGAAGGGAAGATTTATTAACCCATTATTTACCATTGTCCCATTTCTGGAACGCAAGAAAGAAGAAACAGATTTCAGACATCTGTTGCCTCCAAACTACAAACAATAGAAACGCAGTTCCATTGTTCCAGGAAAGAGAAAAGTTCAAATTTTTGCATTCAATGTGAGCACTATGTGTTACATGAAAATATCAAAATGATGGCTCATTTCCAGCGACATATGAAACAGCTGGTCTCTCATTATCGAATTCACAGCTTCAACAATGTGATGTTACAAACTTTCAAGAGTATCAAGCATAGGGGGATAAAAATGCAGTCTTTTAGGTAACCCTAGAAATAAAAGTCACATGGTGTGAGGTGTGGAGACCACCGGTGATGAAGTTTCATTTCTTTCTACATAAGCAAAGAAAATTTTAGCTTTGATTGTTGTATCTGGAGGTTGAACTGCCTGCTATAATGCCTGCAAATTGCAAAGAAATAATTTCTCTCTAATTATCCTGTTTTCTGTCTTCACATTTGGCTGCACTGTATGGCTGTTGGTAGTTTCTGTACAACAGTGAACTCTGATTTAGTTGTCTGTAGGGGATTGTTATGAACATAGAGATGTCCATGGAGCATTCAGTATATTTCAGATTTCCTGAAGTAAATGCAATGCTGATTTATTTTGTGTGTTCCAATAATGAGACAAGGGAATGTTACAGTATCACTACTGTGCTGAAGTGCCGTATTACTACATACACCTTTTATATATAAAAATTACTATTTACATTGCTGAGGTCCACATACTTTACATTACATAAGATTGGAGAGCTAAAAAGTGAATGAAGATGAAGCTGATGACTTAGAATTGGTAATTACTTCACCCAATGCTGATGAAATAGCAGAGGAAGAAGAGATTGAAGAAAATGTGCTGAACAATGGCTGTACTATGCAAGATACAGCAGGTACTTTAAAATTTATATCCAGCAGGGATGAAGATTCTGTGACTACATGTTTGACAAAGAGAATGACGTTCTTGTAATGAAATGGAGAGACAACAAAATAGTATGTGTAGCCACAAATTACAATAGTATTACTCCTCTGACATTCTTGTAATGAAATGGAGAGACAACAAAACAGTATGTGTATCCACAAATTACAATAGTATTACTCCTCTGAGCTGTGGTAAAAGATACTCAAAGGCAAAGAAAAAGGAAATATCTATTCCAATGCCACATCTGGGTGGCACTGATCTACTGGACAAGCAGATATCATAGGACAAGGATTATTCAATCAGATTATTGATTTCTGCATAATACATCATGGTGTGCATAACAAATTGCTAACCCAAATGTGAAGCTCTTAATTTTGGGTGTCAAAAGCACAAAAGTGATGATGTACATTTCAAAGAAAACAGGGTCACCATAATGCAGAGGACCACAAGGAAGTAAACTGATGGGAGGATGGGTGAGCACAGATGGACAACTAGATCCAGGAAACCTGTTTTATTTTTTTCACTATGTCTATTATAGTTTTCTGCATTAACAGTAATATTGTTCATTTTGGTACCTAATTTTGCCAGTGTCCCAGAAATGGGACATACTATAGTTTTTGTACTAAAATACTGAAATTTTTCAGAACAGCTTTCCCTTTCATTTGTCATTCAGGGTATCAAATCAATGTAAAAAGATTGAAAAAGTAAAATAATAAAGTTTTTGCAAGTAATGCATTAATAGAAAGTTTCTCAGTATTGTGATGAAGTGCCTCTCTGTAACATCTCTAGAATACATATACAGAATCTCTTACACTCAGCTGACATCTATCCAATGCAGCTGCTAATTTTTCAGTCATAAAATCTTTGGTATATTGATTTGCAATATTCTCCAATGAACAACTCTTGGAAGCATGTCATATACTTCACTATCACAATGTCAGTGTCATCTGAACTTGAAAAAGGGTTATCTGATTCTTCAGATGATGAAGGAAGAAGAGCAAAAGATGTAGTAGTAGATACTGTGCACGTCTGATTCTCTTGCCTTTTCTCTTCTTCCAATTTTTTTCTGCCTTACCCTTTCTTCTTCATCCACAAGTACTCACTTTGCCCCTGCAACTTGACTGTTTGTAGAGAATTGGCATATGCAATATCAAATGAATTGTCTAAGTTAGTTATAAACTTCTATTCATGTTACTTAAACACACTTTGACTTTCTTTCTTTTTTTCTTTTTGCAATTTTCTCCATTCTGGAAGCAAGTTTATGTAAACAATGCTGAATAGCTCTGGTTGGAATTCTTGCTTTCTCCCAAAATTTAATGCACTCGCAAACCAGAAGATTAGAACTTTTCTAATGGTTAATGTTACTTCCCATATTTTATTAAATAAAACCCCTAACACTTGTTTATTTGATGATAATTTATGTCTAGTTATTTGACAGTTTGTATCTCCTATTAAAAACACAAATTCCTGAGCACTATCTTAGATAGGGACTGGAAAATACATGCTACATGGTTGATACCTAATTAAGTGACTGTGCTATACATGCACTTACGGATAAGCCGAGGTAACATCTGTGAACAATGTGAAAGATCATGTTCCTCATGAAAGTTCAGGCTCAAGCTGGCATCGGCTACAGCATTTTGATTGCAACAAAATTTTTACAGGTAAATTTTACAATCATTCAAATGACGATGGAAGATGGACACTCAAACAATACTGAAGTTGGAAAAGAAGAGACACCCTGGTGCTGGCATTTAGAAAAAGCCTGTCAGATTGCTGCTAAGTCAGATTGCTGCTAAGCAGATGGTCAGTTGTGGACTGTCCCTCCCAGAAACCACCCTGATAGGCAGACAAAAGGCCCCAAGATTCAAGAACCCAGCACAATCTGCAGGCAGCATCCTTTCTATCAACTTATAGAGTATGTTGGTCAGGCTATTGGGTTGTTATTGGTTGAGAGATATTGGGTCCTTGCGTAGCTGAAGGATTGGGACAACTATGCTATCTCGTCACTGCAAAGAGATGATGCCTTGGAGGAAAATGGTCCCTGAGGAGAAGTTGCCTTTATCATCTGATTGTGAATTGAATCAGGGCCCGGGCTGGGTCATGGGATGAGGCAAGGGCCTGCAGTACTTACCAATCAGTGAAGAGATCATTATAGGATTCAGTTTTCTGGAGAGTAAAACATGTGGGGTGTCTTCAACTTGTCACTTCTGCAGTAGAAACATGCCGGATAGGAAGAGGATGTTGATGCTGTCACAAAGTGGGTTGCAAGGTGTTGCACAGGAATGATGAAATGGTGGAAAGACCACTCTGTAGTACAAGATGCGGAACAGCTGTTGGTCATTGGCAGCCCATAAGACCACAGAGTATGGCCCACACCTAAGATGTAGCGGCATGTGTCCCCTCATTGCAGGGCTCATTGGCAATTTTGACTAGCTATTGCAATGTCTTTGCTCAACCATGGTCACAAAGGTCATCATGTAGTGATCAATGCAGCAAAGCCACAAGATTAGGGCAAGAGGTTGTTAGATTGATAGCTGAAGAAGTGCCGTGGGTGGCACTGAAGTGGGTAGGAGAACCATTGTTGAGAAAGCACTTGTGATGGTCTGTGAGAAGCTGGTCAATTAGAAGGCTGCTATCATATGAAGTGGTACTCCTCCAGAGGGGTGGTGTGTGTTCACAAGCAGGAGAAAAGGGAGCGGGGGTTGATGGATTAATGTGGTCCATTCAACATAAGTAAGTGGCCTGCCTGGAGATAAGTAAACTTTGCAGATGGTAAACACTGATGTCATTTGCACCTGCACTGTTATTGCCCTGAAGGGGGTATGAAGGGGAACCCATTCACTGAAGACATCTGTATGGATCTATGTACAGACCCATCCAGATGCCCTTTTGGGACCAGCACGATTCTGACAGAACACACACTAATCATGAACCATTGGAGAATGGTCATCAGTGAAATGCATTTCTTCGAGAGCAATGCAAACCACAGGTGAAAAGGAAATAAGGTGTTGTACTTCCAGCATGTGACATTAGTACCTGCTACAATTCCACTGAATGATGACATAACTGTTCTTCTTCTTTTCCTTCATAACCTTTGGATGGCAAGGTCCATTCAAGAGGCTATCCACATTGAGTGCAGGGACAGATGAAGAGCAGACAGCCCTGGGATCCATGGGCTGTGGCTCCTTCAGTCATTGTTTGGTGTTGGGCTTCCAGTCTGGGGGTTGCCGAAGAGAGGGATCCCGAGAGGTAGCCCTGACACCGGTGGACACCAAAGAAGGACAATGCTTCTCCAGATGGGTGTAGGAAGTGGTTCCCAAAGAAGGTACCATGGAAGAGGAGGTGGCAGATGGGGAGGGTGATGGTTGTGATGTTAGCATAATTGATCATCACATCTACAGGATGCTGGCATTCATATTTCTTTTGTGCCTTGGTATCTGACAGGCGGTCAATAGATTTGTATTCCTGGATCTTCTGATCTTTCTTTCTTAAATCTGGACATGGAGGGTGATGATCTGCACAGCTGCCACACAAAGGTGGCTTTTCAAAAGTACTACCTTTGCGAAGTGATTGTGCGCAGTTGCTGTATTTTGAGTCTCCCATGGAGCAGGATGACGTATGCTCAAAACATAAACATGTGAAGGACCTCATGAGTGGTGGGATATATGGTTCCACATTACATCTGAACACCATGATCTTAACTTTCCCCAGAAGATAAAGACACCTGTATCAGTACGATTATCCTTGGGATCTTTTTGTATACGTCTGATAAAATGTATGCTTCACTGCTGGAGGTTAGTCCGAAGCTCCACATCTGCTTGGAGAGTAAGATCTCTGTGGAAGATGATTCCTTGGGCCATATTCAAAGTTTTTTGTGGGGCTGTGGTCACAGGTCTATCACCTAGATGATCACATGCCTGAAGAGCTGCAGAAGAGGGAGTTTTAATTAATAACAAACCATTTTGCATTTTCCCCGGAGACCCAGCTTCACCAAATGTGTCTCCAGGTTTTTTCTTTTTAAAAAAATATAAAATAAAAAAAGGTTTCATAACAGTAAAAATATCCCTGTCAGTCCAAGTACATACCAAGTGTTGAGTGAAGTGTTTTGCTCCCAGAGGTCTGGCCTGTCCCTCTTCCCACGGCGTAGCCAGAGATGGAAATGTCCTGGGTCATATCTATCTACATTATAGTAATGTTTCCCATTGAAAGAGACTCCTGGAGTCTTGCAGCCACCAGCAGAAGGAAATTTAATTCATTTCATGTGCAAATCTTCTGCCATGGTATCTCCTACCCTGAACAGGGACTCTTCCTACGGGCACCATCCAGCCATAGCAAGAGTTACCTGCCTGGGATCCCCCTGCCCGGCCATGATGGGTGCATACTCCTTGGCTTGCATGTGGAGTTTGCAGCTCAGGCACCAACAGTGCGATCCCTGCATTTTCAGAGGGCTACCAACATGCAGGTACTTGATGACCCACCCATAATCGAATAGCTACTGTGCTGGGTTTTGGGCTTAGCACCTTTGCGTGAAAGGAAGGGTGCAAAGAGTGGGAGAGAGACACACACACAAATGGTCCAATATAATCCATGCTGGGCAATCTTCCCTGCATGATCCACACTTCTGTAAAATTTGGAGGAGTAGCAAGTCAAACGCAATAAGGGGCCATACAGCTAAGAATGAATGCTGGAAGGGAAGAAAATAAGTGTCCAAAATCACAAACAAGATTCAAGAAAAATTGGCACTATGAAGACCATCCAATGGGAAGGCAGAGAGGAAAACAGAATAGTAGCAGTGCAATGCTGGTGTCCGTGCTGGCCAAGAAGGCACTCACAAAAGAGATGTAAGCCCCCTGGAGGTGCTGAAGATCTTCAACATTCTCAATACTTTTCTGATACATGGGGTCAACATTCATGGCTGTTATCTATTTTGTACTCAGTGCAACATTTCTGGCTGCCAAACTCTGTGAGATTTCATTGACTTCTGTCATATTTGGATTCACAATTTGGTATAGGGCCACAGCAATCCATATGTGTCATTTCTCCATGATTTCTTCAGTTGTTCTTCCACTAAGCCTACTTGCTGCTGATTGTCACCCAATGTTTTCTTCAGTTCAGCACTGAATTTGTCCCAGCTATTGAGCTTCTGTTCATTATTCTTAAACCACTGTTGGGCTGTGCTGTCTAACTATAAAAACACATTTGCCACACACATCATGTCATCCCACCTGTTGCATTTGGTGACTTGGTGAAATACTTTCAGCCATTTCGTTGGATCCTGACCAGCATCACTAGAAAGCACTGATGGATGTCTGGTGTGCTGCCTCCTCACTGCTGTTTTAGAATCTATCTGCCTCCTGAATAGGTGGATCTTAGGAACAATGTACTTTGGTTCCATCCAGTGTAGCCAACTACTTTTACATTGTTTAATTAGAGCCAAAGTGATACAGATGTTCTGAAGTACGCTATTCTCACTATTCTCTCATTCAAAACTATTTGACGGCATGTCACCAACTCCACACTGAAAAGAAGCATTTTGGCTGAATGGATATGGGGAGCTGTCCACAAAAGCCCAATTCGTGGAACTGTCCAAGAATATTGTGCCTTGAAGCATTGTTATACATCTCAATGATGTCAAAAAATATACCTATGTATATAACTATGAATGCCACCTGGACAGCCACACCTAACAGGGTCACGTCATCGACAGTGGATAAAAACCCCTGCATCTACAATGATAGTGGTTAAGCAGCTGCCTGGTCTCCAACATCCAGACCAGCCAATGCTTTATCATTCACTACAAGGTCTTTCCTACACAGCTCAGTAAGGAGATTGTTCATGGAACTACGGGGACGTGAGTAGTCCATCCCTTGTTTGAGGAGCGGTAACAAAACAGCCTCCTTCCACGAGTTGGGAAATGGTCCTGTTCTGCCATATGAAATTAAAATATTCTAAGATGATTACCTTCAAAGCTGTGTGCAGGTTTTGTGATACCCAGTATCCGATTCTGTCATGAGCAAGTGCAGTCTCAGTAGCTTAGTGCGGAATCAAGCTCCCACATGAGGATAGTGCAATTGTATGAACTCAGAATTGTTTGACCTGTAGGCCAATTCACCCTCTCCATGGTTGCAGGGTGGTGGTGAAAGGCTAGATAGTGTCAATTTTCTTTGCAAAATGCTCTGCCATTCCTGGATGAGGTCTGTGGACATTTAAAGAAAAATTATTATATTCAAACTTAGAATATGTTCAAGAATTCTGCAGCAAACTGATATTAAGGATAATGGTCTGGAATTCTGCAAATTCATTCTTTTACCCTTTTACACTCCTGGAAATGGAAAAAAGAACACATTGACACCGGTGTGTCAGACCCACCATACTTGCTCCGGACACTGCGAGAGGGCTGTACAAGCAATGATCACACGCACGGCACAGCGGACACACCAGGAACCGCGGTGTTGGCCGTCGAATGGCGCTAGCTGCCCAGCATTTGTGCACCGCCGCCGTCAGTGTCAGCCAGTTTTCCGTGGCATACGGAGCTCCATCGCAGTCTTTAACACTGGTAGCATGCTGCGACAGCGTGGACGTGAACCGTATGTGCAGTTGACGGACTTTGAGCGAGGGCGTATAGTGGGCATGCGGGAGGCCGGGTGGACGTACCGCCGAATTGCTCAACACGTGGGGCGTGAGGTCTCCACAGTACATCGATGTTGTCGCCAGTGGTCGGCGGAAGGTGCACGTGCCCGTCGACCTGGGACCGGACCGCAGCGACGCACGGATGCACGCCAAGACCGTAGGATCCTACGCAGTGCCGTAGGGGACCGCACCGTCACTTCCCAGCAAATTAGGGACACTGTTGCTCCTGGGATATCGGCGAGGACCATTCGCAACCGTCTCCATGAAGCTGGGCTATGGTCCCGCACACCGTTAGGCCGTCTTCCGCTCACGCCCCAACATCGTGCAGCCCGCCTCCAGTGGTGTCGCGACAGGCGTGAATGGAGGGACGAATGGAGACGTGTCGTCTTCAGCGATGAGAGTCGCTTCTGCCTTGGTGCCAATGATGGTCGTATGCGTGTTTGGTGCTGTGCAGGTGAGCGCCACAATCAGGACTGCATACGACCCAGGCACACAGGGCCAACACCCGGCATCATGGTGTGGGGAGCAATCTCCTACACTGGCCGTACACCACTGGTGATCGTCGAGGGGACACTGAATAGTGCACGGTACATCCAAACCGTCATCGAACCCATCGTTCTACCATTCCTAGACCGGCAAGGGAACTTGCTGTTCCAACAGGACAATGCTCGTCCGCATGTATCCCGTGCCACCCAACGTGCTCTAGAAGGTGTAAGTCAACTACCCTGGCCAGCAAGATCTCCGGATCTGTCCCCCATTGAGCATGTTTGGGACTGGATGAAGCGTCGTCTCACGCGGTCTGCACGTCCAGCACGAACGCTGGTCCAACTGAGGCGCCAGGTGGAAATGGCATGGCAAGCCGTTCCACAGGACTACATCCAGCATCTCTACGATCGTCTCCATGGGAGAATAGCAGCCTGCATTGCTGCGAAAGGTGGATATACACTGTACTAGTGCCGACATTGTGCATGCTCTGTTGCCTGTGTCTATGTGCCTGTGGGTCTGTCAGTGTGATCATGTGATGTATCTGACCCCAGGAATGTGTCAATAAAGTTTCCCCTTCCTGGGACAATGAATTCACGGTGTTCTTATTTCAATTTCCAGGAGTGTATATATTGGAGTCATCTGTGCTTTTTCCAGCTGCTTGGGACCTTGTGCTGGGCAAGAGATTTGCAATAGGCACAAGCTAAGTATGGGGCCAATGCCGTACAGTACTCTTTCTAAAACCAATTTGGGATCCCATGCAAACCTGACAACTTATTTGTTTTCAATTCTTTCAGTTCTCTAAACCAGGGATGCCTATTTCTACATTGTCCATACAAGAGCCTGTGCAATGATCAAACAATGGTATGTTGTTGTTGTTGGTTTGGGGGATTAAAGGGGCCTGACTGCGACGTTCATCGGTCCCTTTTTCCAAAAAATTAAAACCACCCAAAGAGAATAAAAACGAACAGCAGGAAAGACGACAGACGACACAGGACAAGAAATACTCCTACAGAGATCAGACAAAACAAATTATAATCACACAGAGTACGACGGTGGTTGGCCGACCACAGAGATAAAAAGGAAAAGCCAAACACCAAGAACACATTAAAAACTCAGCGTAAAATCGTAGGCCAATGGCCAGAATCAACACAAAAGAACAGAACAAACAGAGTAAACGATAAAAACCCCCCTGCCCGAATAAAACGTAAAACTAAGCCAGCCATAACAGGGTCATCAGATAAAAGGCCAGGGAGCGTATCAGGCAGCGCAAATGTCTGCCTGACCACAGATAAAAGGGGGCATGCCAACAAAATGTGGGCCACTGTCAAAGCCGCCCCGCAGTGACATAGAGGAGGGTCCTCCCGGCGCAGTAAATAACTGTGTCAGCCGGGAGTGGCCAATGCGGAGCAGACAAAGGACGACTGAGTCCCTGCGGTTGGCTCGCATGGATGACCGCCACACAGTCGTCGTCTCCTTAACGGCACGGAGTTTATTGGGCGTGATCCGATCGTGCCATTCAGCGTCCCAAAGCGCAAAAACTTTTCGGTGGAGGACTGCCCGCAAATCAGTCTCTGGGAGGCTAACATCCAGAGATGGTTTACTCGTGGCCTCTTTCGCCAGGCGGTCAACATGTTCATTGCCCGGGATACCGACATGACCGGGGGTCCACACAAAGACCACAGAGCGGCCGCAACGGGCAAGAGTATGCAGGGACTCTTGGATAGCCATCACCAGACGAGAACGAGGGAAACACCGGTCGAGAGCTCATAAACCGCTCAGGGAATCGCTACAGATAACGAAGGACTCACCTGAGCAGGAACGGATATACTCTAGGGCACGAAAGATGGCGACCAGCTCAGCAGTGTAAATGCTGCAGCCATCCTGCATGGAACGTTATTCGGAATGGTCCCCTAGAGTGAGCGCATACCCGACACGACCAGTAACCATCGAACCGTCAGTGTAAACAATGCCAGAGCCCTGATACGTGGCCAGGACGGAATAAAAGCGGCGGAGGAAGGTCTCTGGAGGGACTGAGTCCTTCGGGCCCTGTGCCAAGTCGAGCCGAAGGCAAGGGCGAGGAACACACCATGGGGGTGTATGCAAAGTGGCCCAGAACAATGAAAACCCGAAGCCCGGACAGAAGCTCTTCGACGCGGACCGCGATTGTACAACCAGACCGGGGCCGACGTTCTGGAAGATGGACGACCGATTGCGGGAACAGGAGACGATAGTTTGGATGCCCGGGCAAGCTTAAAACATGGGCAGCATAAACGTCCAGCAAACGTTGGCGCCGTAACCGCAGGGGAGGGACACCTGCCTCCACTAGTATGCTGTCCACAGGGCTGGTGTGGAAAGCACCAGTGGCAAGCCGTATGCCGCTGTGTAGGATTGGGTCCAGTACCTGCAGCACAGATGGGGATACTGAGCCATAAGCCAAGCTCCCATAATCCAGACGAGACTGAATTAACGCCTGGTAGAGCCGTATCAGGATAGATCGGTCGGCGCCCCAGCGGGTGTGGCTCAAGCATCTCAGAGCATTTAGACGCCGCCAACACGCCTGTTTAAGCTGCCGAATCTGAGGCAGCCAAGTCAGCCGGGCATCAAAAACTAAACCCAAAAACCTGTGGGTCTCCACCACAGCAAGGATTTCGTTGGCAAGATAAAGCCGCGGATCAGGATGGACTGTTCGGCGCCGGCAGAAATGCATAACGCGGGTCTTGGCAGCCGAAAACTGAAACCCATGCACTACAGCCCAAGACTGCGCCTTGCGGATAGCGCCCTGTAACTGACGTTCAACAGCTGCAATGCCAGTAGAGCTGCAGTAAAGGCAGAAGTCGTCAACATACAGGGAAGCGGCGACAAAATTTCCCACGGCCGCAATGAGCCCGTTAATGGCTATTAAAAACAGGCAGACACTTAAAACAGAACCCTGTGGCACACCGTTCTCCTGGACGCGGGAGGAGCTATACGAGGCCGCGACTTGCACGCGGAAGGTATGATACGACAGAAAATTGCGGATAAAAATCGGCAGAGGACTCCGAAGACCCCATCCATGAAGCGTAGAAAGGATGTGATGACGCCATGTCATATCGTATGCCTTCCGCATCTCGAAAAAGACAGCGACCAGGTGCTGACGGCGGGCAAAGGCAGTACAGATGGCTGACTCCAGGCTCACCAGATTGTCGGTGGCGGAGCGGCCTTTACGGAACCCACCCTGAGACGGAACCAGAAGGCCCCGAGACTCCAGTACCCAATTCAAGCGCCGGCTCACCATCCGTTCAAGCAACTTGCAAAGAACGTTGGTGAGGCTAATGGGATGGTAGCTGTCCACCTCCAGAGGGTTCTTTCCAGGTTTCAAAACGGGGATGACAATGCTTTCCCGCCATTGCGACGGAAACTCCCCCTCGACCCAAAGACGGTTGTAAAGATCGAGGAGGCGCCGCTGGCAGTCCACTGAAAGGTGTTTCAGCATCTGACAGTGGATGCCATCTGGCCCAGGAGTGGTATCAGGGCAAGCGGCTAGGGCACTGCGAAATTCCCACTCACTGAATGGAGCATTGCAAGATTCTGGGTGGTGGCTGCGAAACGAAAGGCTCCGACGTTCCATCTGCTCTTTAATGGAGCGGAAGGCCAGTGGGTAATTGGAAGAAGCGGAACTAAGAGCAAAATGCTCTGCCAAGCTGTTGGCAATTTCGCCGGAGGCTGTACAAACTGCTCCATTCAATGAGAGCGCAGGGACGCTGACAGGGGTCCGATAGCCATAGAGGCGTCGGATCTTGGCCCAGACCTGCGATGGAGAGACATGGAGGCCAATGGTGGACACATACCGCTCCCAGCACTCCTGCTTGCTTTGGTGGATAAGGCGGCGGGCCTGCGCACGCAGCCGTTTGAAGGTGATGAGGTGTTCAATGCAGGGATGTCGCTTGTGACGCTGTAGCGCCTGCTGGCGATCTTTAATCGCTGCAGCAATCTCAGGCGACCACCAAGGCACAGTCCGCCGCCGAGGGGACCCAGAGGAACGGGGAATGGCAGATTCGGGGCAGTAACGATGCCGGTGGTGACCGATTGAACCACCGCATCAATGTCATCATTAGAGAGAGGCTCAATAGCGGCAGTGGAGGAGAACAAGTCCCAGTCAGCCTTATTCATAGCCCATCTGCTAGGGCGCCCAGAAGAGTGACGCTGTGGTAGTGACAGAAAGATCGGAAAGTGGTCACTACCACACAGGTCGTCATGCACACTCCATTGGACAGACGGTAAGAGGCTAGGGCTACAGATTGAAAGGTCAATGGCGGAGTATGTGCCATGCGCCACACTGAAGTGTGTGAAGGCACCATCATTTAAAATCAAGAGATTGAGCTGCGACAATAAATGCTCAACGGTGGCGCCTCGACCTGTTGCCACTGACCCACCCCACAGAGGGTTATGGGCGTTGAAGTCGCCCAATAGCAAGAAAGGTGGCGGCAATTGGGCTACCAGCGCAGCCAGGACATGCTGCGAGACATCACCATCTGGTGGAAGGTAAAGACTGCAGACGGTAACAGCCTGTGGCGTCCACACCCGAACAGCGACAGCCTCTAAAGGTGTTTGGAGAGGGACAGACTCGCTGTGCAGAGTGTGAAGGACATAGAGGCAGACGCCACCAGACACCCTTTCATATGCTGCCCGGTTCTTATAATAACCCCGATAGCCACGGAGGGTGGGGGTTTGCATTGCTGGAAACCAAGTTTCCTGAAGAGCAATGCAGAAGAAAGGGTGAAGGCTGATAAGTTGGCGGAGCTCGGCTAGATGGTGGAAGAAACTGCTACAGTTCCACTGGAGGATGGTATTGTCCATCGCGGAGAAAGGCGTGACGGGACTGGGAAGGCAGAATACGCCGCTGGGTCACCTGCTCCTCTGATGGAGCACCCGTGCAAGTGCTATCCATTGCGTCTGAGGGATCGGCGAGATCGAGGTCCTCAGCAGGCGCAAGGATCTCCGCCTCATCCTCAGACGCAGAGCTTTTAGGTAGCGGTGGAGTAGGTGCCACCGCAGGTGTCTTGGACTTACGGGTCTTCAAAGTCGTTTTCTCTCGCTGTTCCTTTGGTTGCCATTGTTGAGAGGGCTTATTGGAGTCAGTCTCCGGGACCAAAGAGGATCGCGAAGCCCGTCAACCAGCGACCTGTGGCTTCTTCAACCACTGGTTGTTGTCTGCTGTGCCGCTGGTAGGAACCTGGGAAGGGAGTGACCCAAGGGATCCCTTCCGAGCGAGAGAAGCCGAAGAAGACTTACGCTTCTCCGGCTTAGAAGTGGGGACTGGTGTCCCCAGTGGTTTAGTGGGTGCTGCTCCTGAGGTAGATGGTGTGGGAGCAACAGCAAGAGAAGGGGCCCCCATCGTCAAGGGGGCAGGTGAGGTCCTCTGACTCTGAGAGCTGACTGTATATCTGGCAGCTGAAGGAACTGGAGCAGGAGTGACAGTGGAGGCATAAGAAGACATCATGCGCACGGGATGTAGCCGTTCAAATTTCCGCTTAGCCTCAGTGTAAGTCAGTTGGTCCAGGGTCTTATATTCCATGATTTTGCGTTCTTTCTGTAAGATACTGCAGTCCAGCGAGCAAGGGGAATGAGGCTCTCCACAGTTGACACAGACGGGAGGCGGAGCACATGGAGTATCGGGATGAGATGGGCGTCCACAATCTCGACATGTGAGGCTAGAAGTACAGTGAGAGGACATGTGACCGAACTTCCAGCACTTAAAGCACTGCATCGGGGGAGGGATATAGGGTTTGACGTCACACCGGTAGACCATCACCTTGACCTTTTCTGGTAAGGTATCACCTTCGAAGGCCAAGATGAAGGCACCGGTAGCTACCTGATTGTCCCTCGGACCCCGATGAACACGCCGGACGAAATGTACAGCTCGGCGCTCTAAATTGGCGCGCAGCTCGTCATCAGACTGCAAAAGGAGGTCCCTATGGAAAATAACACCCTGGACCATATTTAAACTCTTATGTGGGGTGATGGTAACGTGAACATCCCCCAACTTGTCACAAGCAAGTAACCTGCGTGACTGGGCAGAGGATGCCGTTTTTATCAAAACTGACCCAGAGTGCATTTTGGACAAGCCCTCCACCTCCCCAAACTTGTCCTCTAAATGCTCTACAAAGAACTGAGGCTTCACGGATAGAAACGAGTCACCATCAGCTCTGGTACAGGCGAGATACCTGGGCGAATACACGTCACTGTCATTCATGGCCTTTCGTTCCTCCCATGGTGTGGCCAGGGATGGGAACGACTTGGGGTCATAAACGTTAGCTTTAAAATGAGCCCTCGAACGCTTAGAGATTGCTGGTGGCTGGCCGCCAGCGAGAGATGCTGGTGGCTGGCCGCCAGCGAGAGATGATGTACCACGCTTCATTGCGGGTCATCCGCCCTGATGCCACCTACTCCGACCAAGGGCCCTCCCCACGGGCGCCAACCAGCCGCAGCAATAGCCACCTGGCAGGATGGCCATTGCCGGGAGTCCTGATGCCCCAGGGAGATGGGCATCTATTCCTTGGCATATGTGGGGAGTTAACGGCGCAGGCATCAGTAGAGCGATCCCTGTGTTGTCAGGGGGCTACAACCAACAGGGTACATGGCGGCCCCACCACAACGGACAGGCTACCGTGCTGGATCTTAGGTGCAAAAATGTCCAAGGTCATTGTCGCAGTTAAAAGCAACACCGCAGAGTGCAGCATGGTAATCGAACCCAGGGACGTATCCTCGCCCAAGAGATGGAAAACGAGCGGGACACCATTGCAACAACGAAAAAGCCGGCTAAAGGTCTCAATGCACAACGGATACAGTGCACCATGTAAGGCGCCCTTCCCCAATTGGCTCGCTCTTTGGAATAATTTAGAAAGATGGAGGTCAAACCTGAGAGGGGACCATCACATAAGGCCGAAACATTTGAGACTCCTTTTAGTCGCCTCTTACGACAGGCAGGAATACCGCAGGCCTATTCTAACCCCCGAACCCGCAGGGGGGGAATGATATGTTCATATGCTTCTTGTGGGTGAATGATTTCTTAAATGTGAAAATTAAAACTTCAGCTTTCCTTTTCTACCATCAACTGCTACATTAAATTGGTTAATGAGTGGCTACATAGAAGTCTTAGACCCACTTAGCAATTTTACACAGAACTGGACCCATTAGCAGAGCTGAAATGAGTGTGACAGTCTGTATTAAGGACGCAAGCTCTTGAGACATCATTAAGCTCATCTCACATGGAGTAAGGTTTGCTGCAAGTTTGTTAGGTGCTGCCTAGTAGGTGGTGGTGATGGCTACACCATATGCTGAACCTCTCACATGGTGTGTGATTCAGTGCAGAAGCTGGCTGGCAATCTTGACTGTATGTTCAGGCATGAAAGCTGATCAAATTGCAATCTTCCTCAAATGATTTCAAAGGAACTATTCAGTCAACAAAATGATTGTCACACATCTTGTGGCTTCATGATGAACTGTCTATCATTTCGTTAATGGTCATATTTTATATGGTATTTCAGGATTGTACATAAAGTGCTTTAACCTGAAGTATCATTATTAGTGCCAGTGCCTACCATACCTGCTCCTACATATTTAATAAGGATTGTTGAGTCTAGTTAGGGCAGACTACTTACCCTTCACTGGTGACCACACAATAAACTCAAGTGACTCTACTTTCAAATTAGGCTGTCTCAGTCCTAGCCATCTCATCCCATTAGTTGTGCACCACGGACTCCCGCTTATGAGATACTGCTGTTTTTGTGCTACAAACGCTATCGTCCAAGACCTTTATTTTGGATTTCACATGATGAACTGTGTTCATGCTATAGGTGCTATCATGCCATGACCCATATTTTACGCTTCATGCCACGAGCCATTTGTCTTTTGTGCATTTCACGTTTGCCCCTGTGCAACCTAGTGACGAGGGCTTCCGACATTGGTCCAAATGATGCTTTGCTACGCACTGTTGCTACTCCAGTGCCTCACAGCCTCATTGCTGAGCTGACTGCTCTCCTCGCTGAACTGGAATGCTGACCCACACAAGCAATTTGAGCTGATGTGACCAGACACCAATGCCCACACTGACCCCTGAACCTGCTGTCACCACAATGCCTCCCTGCTTCGGCACAAAAGTACCCAATCCTATACCTGCCACCGCCATTCCAACCAGCTGTGCCACGGTTCACCTGCTGCTCTTCGGTACCAGGAACCTGCATCTTTGGTTCTCCTTTGTGGATGCCACCTTCTCCGGCTACAGCTTTGCCCTTGACACCACCAAGTTTGCAATGGTGATCAGCCAGCTTGAGTCAACATTCGTGATCTAAGTTCATGATGTCACCTCGTTACCCCCCAGTCAGCAAACACTGGGAGACATTTTGGCACCTTCTTGTGATGCAACTCACATTTTCTGAGATCCAGCATGTCCAAATCCTACTTTCCCTCAAGCAGTGTAGAGACCGGCAACCCTCACTTCTTTCAATACCTTCAAGACCTGACTGAGTCACACAAGGTCTCGGATGGTTTCTTCTACAACACAGGTGGGCAAATGGCAGCCTGCTGGCTGTATCCTGTCTGCAATTGGTTTAAATCCAGTCCATGGAAGAAATTCTTGATAGAGAAAGAGAAAGAGAAAGAGAGAGAGAGAGAGAGAGAGAGAGAGAGAGAGAGAGAGAGAAAATAATTATTGTCAGAATACTGCAACTGTTGAAATTAAGGGTGCTGTATAATGAATTAGATACAACTCTCAACATTTAAAGATGCCTGGTGTCCCACCTTCAGATATTTGTATGTATTTACATCTAGTGTCTGCAACGATAGCTTTTAAGGCAGTTATTGTAAAATGTCCTAACCAAAGAAATGAACAATTCCAGCTTGGAATATCAACAATATAATGGAAAGGATAGGTAGCTACTCACCGTAATGATGACATGTTGAGTTGCAGGCAGGCATAACGTAAAGACCATTACATATAAGCTTTTGGCCAAAGCCTTCTTCAGAAAAGAGAAATGCACACACATTCACACAAGCCAGCACACCTCACACATACATGACCACTACCTCCAGCCACTCTGGCCATACTGCAGCAGAAATTAATTGAACAGCAGCAACAGTGTGGAGCGTGGCAGGGAAAGGGGCTCGATAGCAGGGGTATGGGTGAGGGAGGGAGGGGGGGGGGAGGAGGAATTGGTGCTGTGTTTGGCGTAGCATACAGAGGCAACAGGGCAGGGCTGACAGGTGCAACATCAGAAGGCTGTGGGGGAGAGAGAGGACGGGGACAAGTGGGGAGCAGGAAGAAGAGGAGCAGAGAAGGAGAAAAGACCAGTGGATGCACCAGCAGAGAGAGCAGTGTACAGTGACACTGAGGGAAGATGGATTGTGAGGATAAAGTAAAGAAACAATGACACGTAAGTAAATGTAACCGGTTGGCTGTGTTGTTTCTCCACTGAAACTTATAAATTGTTGCTGAAAGACAGCCACGTTAATGTAAACTCATACGAAGGTGTGAACATGAAATGAATGTACTCCCAAAAATGGGTGTTTTGAGGCAAAATTTGTTGAGATGGCATGGCATTGATTAACATCATGGTCACAATGGTTTCCTGCTGTACATCTACATCTACATCTACATGGTTACTCTGCAATTCACACTTAAGTGCCTGGCTACTTCTCTACCATTCCACTCTCGAATGGTGCGTGGCAAAAAGGAACACCTAAATCTTTCCGTTCAAGTGCTGATTTCTCTTTATTTTATTATGATGTTCATTTCTCCCTACGTAGGTGGGTGTCAACAAAATATTTTCGCATTCAGAAGAGAAAGTTGGTGATTGAAATTTCGTAAATAGATCTCACCGAAAAAGAAAACCATCTTTGTTTCAGTGACTGCCTCCCCAGCTCGCGTATCATATCAGTGACACTCTCACCCATATTGCGTGATAACACAAAACGGACTGCCCTTCTTTGCAGTTTTTCAATGTCCTCCATCAATCCTACCTGATAAGGATCCTACACGGCGCAGCAATATTCCAGCAGAGGACGGACAAGTGTAATTAGGCTGTCTCTTTAGTGGGTTTGTCACTTCTTCTAAGTGTTCTGCCAACAAAGTGCAGTCTTTGTTTCGCCTTCCCCACAATATTATCTATGTGGTCTCTCAATTTAAGTTGCTCGTAATTGTAATTCCTAGGTATTTAGTCAAATTGACAGCCCTTAGATTTGTGCGATTTATCATATACCCAAAATTTATCAGATTTCTTTTAGTACCCATGTGGATGACCTTGCAATTTTCCTTGTTTAGTGCCAATTGCCACTTTTTGCACCATACAGAAATTCTCTCTAGATCATTTTGTAATTGGAATAGATCGTCTGATGATTTTACTAGACGGTAAATTACAGCATCACCTGCAAACAATCTAAGGGGGCTGCTCAGATTATCACCTAGATCATTTATGTAAATCAGGAACAGCAGAGGGCCGATGACACTACCTTGCGGAACGTCAGATATCACTTCTGTCCTACTTGATGATTTACCGTCTATCACTACAAACTGTGACCTCTCTGAGAGGAAATCATGAATCCAGTCACACAACTGAGATGATACTCCATATGCATGCAATTTAATTAATAGTCGCTTGTGAGGAATTGTATCAAAACCCTTCTGGAAATCTAGGAATATGGAATCGATCTGAGATCCCTTGTCAACAGCACTCAGTACTTCATGGGAAGTAGCTAGCTGTGTTGCGCGAGAATGATATTTTCTGAATCCATGTTGGTTATGTATCAATAAGTCATTTTCTTCAAGGTGATTCATAATGTTCGAGTACAGTATATGCTCCAAAATCCTACTACAAATTGAGGTCAGTGATATGGGTCTGTAATTCAATGGGTTACTCCTACTTCCTTTCTTGAATGTTGGTGTGACCTGTGCTATTTTCCAGTCTTTAGGAACAGACCTTTCTTCAAGTGAGCAGTTGTATATGATTGCTAAGAAAGGTGCTATTGTGTCTGCATACTCTGAAAGGAACCATCTGGACCGGAAGACTTGCATTTCGTAAGTGATTTGAGTTGTTTCGCAACACCTAAGATATCTACTTTTATGTCACTCATGCTAGCAGCTGTTCTGGTTTCGAATTCTGGAATATTTACTTCATCTTCTTTCATGAAGGAATTACGGAAAACTGCATTTAGTAAATCCGCTTTAGTGGCGCCATCATCGGTAACATTTCCATCGCTATCGTGCAGTGACATTACTTACTGTTTTTTGCCACTGGTGTACTTTACATACAACCAGAATCTCTTTGGGTTTTCTACCATATTTTGAGACAATGTGCCATTGTCGAAACTATTAAAAGCATCATGCATTTACATCAGCACTAAATTTTGAGCTTCCTTGAAACTTAGTCAGTCTTGGGGATTTTGCATTCTTCTGAATTTGGCATGCTTTTTTCGTTGCTTCTGCAACAGTGTTCTGATGTGTTTTGTGTACCATGGTGGATCAGTCCTGTCTCTTATTAACTTATGAGGTACGAATCTATCTATTGCTGTCGATACTGTATCTCTGATTTTGAGCCATATCTGGTCTACACTTACATAATTAGCGTGGAAGGAATGGAAACTCTCTCTTAGGAAGGCATAAAGCGAATTTTTTTCTGCTGTTTGAAATAGATATATTTTGCATGTATTTTTAGTGGTTTTGGTTGATATGGTTTTGAGCCTCACTACAATGACCTTGTGTTCACTAATCCCTGTATCCTTCATGATGCTCTCCATTAGATCAGGATTATTTGTGGCTAATGGTCAAGTGTGTTTTTGCAACCATTTACAATTCGTGTGGGCTCATGAACTAATTGTTCAAAGTAATTCTCAGAGAAAGCATTTAGTACAACATCTGGGTGGTTTGCCTTCCAGCCCCAATAGACAGCAGTGGTGTCACACAGTGATCTTTCCCTCACTGATGCCATCAGCCTTGCTGAAAGGGAAATGAGATGTTGGCCTTCCTGCCTGTCACTGCTGCCAGTGCACTTCAATCACAATCCCATTCAGTGCTGTCATCTGGCACTCACTCTGCCTGCCATCCCACCAGAAGCTTCGCCTCATCACTGAATGCACTGGTAATGATGTCACTTGCTGCTCTGACCACCCCTCTCCCTCCCCCGCCAGCCCATAGCACAGCATCCAGCAGTATACGAGTATATGACATTCTCGCCTGCCTCAGTGCTGACATAGCAATGCTGCAGACCACCATGGTCCATCTCAATTCCAGCCATATCCAAGCACACAGTCCTACATACTGGCATTGCCGCAGCTCCAGCCACCCTGTCAGTGCATCAGGTGCATAGCCAGTCTCTAGTGGTACCATGAGCATTCCACCCTGGATGCTCCTAACTGCAGAAAGGCCTGCTCTTAGCACCCGTATGCCAACAGCCACCAGAAATATATTTGCCCGGCTGTTGCTCTGTCTCCCAGTGCCTGTTTGTCTGTGACAGTCACCCCATCATGTCATTTCAGATCGACAACAGCTTGGAGATGTCTATCTTTTTGTGGTGGTTCATAAGGGACCCTGCCGATGCCTCAGCCATCCTCCAATATCGCCACCAACAGTGGCATCACTACATCCTTGACTTCTGCCTACAAAGGGACCTCTCCCTGAGCTCCTAGGTCACCAATGTCACTAACCCCATTATCAGTGCAGACTTCACCGGGCTCTACTGCCTGCTAATCGACATTGCCAGCAAGCGTATTCCAGCCCATACACTGATCTCGTAGCACTGTTTCCTGTTCTCACATACCCATCCAGTATGCTCAGGAGGTCCGCCATTCAACTGCCTGTCACATCGATATCACACCCGAAAACCTGTCTTCTACCACCCATGGCCACTGCCACCGGTCAAGCTCAAGATAGCAAAGGGTGAGTTTGACGAGGTGCTTCCCGCTGGCATGCTGCATCCTTTGAGGAGTCCGTGGGCATCCGCCGTTCATGTTCTCGAGGTGGATGGCTCTTGGCACCTATGCAGATATTACCAGATGCTACTGAAAGCGCATACCATTCCTGACCAGTGCCCGATAACACTTCTACGTAGCTACAACATGCTGGCTGGGGCTACAATCTTCAACATGATCAATTGTGCCAAGGCTTTCACCCTGATTCTGGTGGCACCCAAGGACATCCAAAAGACCAAATCACTAAACCATTCGATCTGTATGGATCACCTTTATGACCTTTGGCCTCTGTAATGTTGCCTAAATGTGGCATCATTTCCTGGACAGCATCTTGCAAGACCTGCCCTGGTGTTTCACCTACTTGGACAACACACTTATTTTCTCCATTATGCCTCATTCTGTATTTGTGTCCATCTCCTATTGTTAGTTTACCCACTATTTATTGCGAGTCACTTGAGCCCCATTGACCCGATTCCCACCTGCGAGTGTTGCAGTCGCTGGTACTCAACACACTCTCATTCCGTCAGCCAGGTCTCTAGCCATCTTGATGCTGGTCTGTATTATGGCACCCGGGTGATATGCACTTAGGCTCAGCTGCAGCCCAGCTGGTCGCCACCACTGCACCCACCACCGCCTTGGCTCCACACACACATTCGACTATCAGCCACTGCACCAACTCCAACAGTTTTGCAAAATGTGTAAAATTAGCTTAACTATATCAACAGAGACTTCCAGTTATGAACAACTCAAGTAACATGAATGGACAATGATACTGTAAAATAAAAACACCAACTTTGTATCCCCTAGCTCTATTGCATATTACGCAAATGTAGGTTGCCTTTCATGTATGTCAAAAGAAAAATTGTTGTGTTTTGAATTGGTCATTAAGAGTGATTCTTGTGAGCCATTGCAATAATCACAGCTCTCATGGAAGGTGGAAGAAACTGTACATGGTCACATGTAATAACGGCAAAAATTTTTATTGTATTCTGCTGTCATCATTTTAACTTAGCCTCAGGCAGTGGCATGAACAGTTATGTAAGCTACACCGCAGTGCTTGTGGCCAACTCCCACGCTATTATGTCAAGCTAGGGACGCCACCACGATACTGCTGAGTGAGTGATGTGGACTTTCTGCCACAAACTCACCAATGGGAGAACCGGGTACAACCACATGAGGCATGCAGGAGAGTCAGTAAGTTAGCGGTCACAACAGCAGGTCACTCTTATGGCCTGCCAGTTTCCTTATCCTGTAGACATGTCCGCAGTCTTTCCTATTGAGGGCAAAATGCCTTTCCTGTACCTTGTGTGGTCCACTCCACGGCCGTAGCCAGTTTTCAGTTTTCATGAACTTTGAATCCCTTAGTGGTAGCTCTTGGGAATAAAACCCATCTTTCTCTGAATCCTGGCATTTATCTTTACCAGGCTTACGTAGGGGAACAATAGTAGCTTCACACCAAAGTGTGGGAAATACACCGTCAATCCAAATATGATAGTAGGTATCAGGGAGAAAGCGTTTTACCACAGAAGGATGATTCTGCAGCACGAGGACGTGGATTGTATCGGGCCCAGGAGCAGAAGACCTGGGTAAGGAGAGAGCACACTCGAGCTCCCTCATGGTACAAGAAGTATTGTAGCATTCTTGATTCAAAGAGAGAAAAGACATTGCACGAGCCTCCTCCGCCTGTTTACAAGGAAGGAAGGCAGGACGGTAGTTGGTGGAGCTTGAAACCTCTGCAAAGTACCGGCCCAAAGCGTTGGAAACATCTACAGGGTCGACTATGACGTTTCCCGCCACATTCAGACCAGGGATCGGGGAGTGGGTGAAAGTCCTAGAAAGCTGGCGCAGACCACCTCAAATAAGAGAGCACGGAGTAATACTGTTGAATCAGCTGATGAAGGAAACCCAGCATGCTTTCTTGCTTTCCTTGATAGTGTGACGGCACTGCGCACATACACTCCTGGAAATGGAAAAAAGAACACATTGACACCGGTGTGTCAGACCCACCATACTTGCTCCGGACACTGCGAGAGAGCTGTACATGCAATGATCACACGCACGGCACAGCGGACACACCAGGAACCGCGGTGTTGGCCGTCGAATGGCGCTAGCTGCGCAGCATTTGTGCACCGCCGCCGTCAGTATCAGCCAGTTTGCCGTGGCATACGGAGCTCCATCGCAGTCTTTAACACTGGTAGCATGCCGCGACAGCGTGGACGTGAACCGTATGTGCAGCTGACGGACTTTGAGCGAGGGCGTATAGTGGGCATGCGGGAGGCCGGGTGGACGTACCGCCGAATTGCTCAACACGTGGGGCGTGAGGTCTCCACAGTACATCGATGTTGTCGCCAGTGGTCGGCGGAAGGTGCACGTGCCCGTCGACCTGGGACCGGACCGCAGCGACGCACGGATGCACGCCAAGACCGTAGGATCCTACGCAGTGCCGTAGGGGACCGCAACGCCACTTCCCGGCAAATTAGGGACACTGTTGCTCCTGGGGTATCGGCGAGGACCATTCGCAACCGTCTCCATGAAGCTGGACTACGGTCCCGTACACTGTTAGGCCGTCTTCCGCTCACGCCCCAACATCGTGCAGCCCGCCTCCAGTGGTGTCGCGACAGGCGTGAATGGAGGGAGGAATGGAGACGTGTCGTCTTCAGCGATGACAGTCGCTTCTGCCTTGGTGTCAATGATGGTCGTATGCGTGTTTGGCACCGTGCAGGTGAGCGCCACAATCAGGACTGCATACGACCGAGGCACACAGGGCCAACACCCGGCATCATGGTGTGGGGAGCGATCTCCTACACTGGCCGTACACCACTGGTGATCGTCGAGGGGACACCTAATAGTGCACGGTACATCCAAACCGTCATCGAACCCATCGTTCTACCATTCCTAGACCGGCAAGGGAACTTGCAGTTCCAACAGGACAATGCACGTCCTCATGTATCCCGTGCCACCCAACGTGCTCTAGAAGGTGTAAGTCAACTACCCTGGCCAGCAAGATCTCCGGATCTGTCCCCCATTGAGCATGTTTGGGACTGGATGAAGCGTCGTCTCACGCGGTCTGCACGTCCAGCACGAACGCTGGTCCAACTGAGGCGCCAGGTGGAAATGGCATGGCAAGCCGTTCCACAGGACTACATCCAGCATCTCTACGATCGTCTCCATGGGAGAATAGCAGCCTGCATTGCTGCGAAAGGTGGATATACACTGTACTAGTGCCGACATTGTGCATGCTCTGTTGCCTGTGTCTATGTGCCTGTGGTTCTGTCAGTGTGATCATGTGATGTATCTGACCCCAGGAATGTGTCAATAAAGTTTCCCCTTCCTGGGACAATGAATTCACGGTGTTCTTATTTCAATTTCCAGGAGTGTAGTTGCTTGTAGTGGATGCAGTTCGTTAACGTAGGATGATGGTGAAAGACACGAAGTGCATGTCGTCGGGCAAGAATCACATTGCCGCACTCCAAAGTCCACCAAGGGATCGGAACCCGACAGGGAGAAGTAGTAGTATGAGGGATAGAGGATTCGGCAGCCGAGAGAATAACGTCCACGAGGTGCTTGACCTGATCATCACAGCTGGGAAATGGCTGTTAGTCAAAGTCTGCCAAGGAGGAATAGAGCCTCCAGTCCGCAAGAGAGAATTTCCAATGATGAGGATGATGATTAGTGTTTTAGGGCGCACAACAGCGAGGTTATCAGCGCCCGAATTTCCAATGATCGGGCAGCTGTGGTCGGGTATGACTGTACAGGCGAGTCACACAAGGGAATTGGTCAGTCGAGTAAGTATAGGAAAGAGCACACCACTCGAGACATCAAGCAAGCTGGGCAGAGCAATCGAGAGGTCTAAGTGGGAATAAGTGTGTGCAGAATCAGAGAGAAACATCGCTTTGCTGGTGTTAAGGCACACAAGATTAAGAAGATCCACCAAAAGAGAACCTCTCGGGCAGATGACAGGCGCATGCCCCAAAGAGGATGATGGGCAATGGTGTCACCAAGGAGCAGAAAGGGTGGAGGAAGCTGAGCAACAAGCTGCATCAGTAATTTTTCCTGAGGGCATGCAGCTTTACCTTATGGTTAAATAATGATGGCATCCTCTTGGGTAAAATATTTCGGAGGTAAAATAGTCCCCCATTCGGATCTCTGGGTGGGGACTACTCAGGAGGACGTCATTACCAGGAGAAAGAAAACTGGCAATCTACGGATCGGAGCGTGGAATGTCAGATCCCTAAATTTGGGGGTGGGGGGTAGGTTAGAAAATTTAAAAAGGGAAATGAATAGGTTGAAGTTAGATAAAGTGGGAATTAGCGAAGTTCAGTGGCAGGAAGAACAAGACTTCTGTTCAGATGAATACAGGGTTATAAATACAAAATCAAATAGGGGTAATGCAGGAGTAGGTTTAATAATGAATAAAAAAATAGGAGTGCGGGGAAGCTACTACAAACAGCATAGTGAACGCATTATTATGGCCAAGATAGACACGAAGCCAACACCTACCACAGTAGTACAAGTTTATATGCCAACTACCTCCATAGATGAAAAAGAGATTGATGAAATGTACGATGAGATAAAAGAAATTATTCAGATAGTGAAGGGAGATGAAAATTTAATAGTCATGGGTGACTGGAACTCAACAGTAGGAAAAGGAAGAGAAGTAAACGTATTACGTGAATATGGAATGGAGGTAAGAAATGAAAGAGGAAACCGCCTGGAAGAATTTTGCACAGAGCATAACTTAATCACAGCTAACACTTGGTTTAAGAGTCATGAAAGAAGGTTGTATACATGGAAGAGGCCTGGAGATATGGGAAGGTTTCACATAGATTATATAATGGTAAGACAGAGATTTAGGAACCAGGTTTTAAATTGTAAGACATTTCCAGGGGCAGACATGGACTCTGACCACAATTTATTGGTTATGAACTGTAGATTAAAAATGAAGAAACTGCAAAAAGTTGGGAATTGAAGGAGATGGGACCTGGATAAACTGACAGAACCAGAGGTTGTAGAGTGTTTCAGGGAAAGCATTAGGGAATAATTGACAGGAATGGCCAAAAGAAATACAGTAGAAGAAGAATGGGTAGCTTTGAGACGTGAAATAGCAAAGGCAGCAGAGGATCAAGTAGGTAAAAAGACAAGGGCTTGTAGAAATCCTTGGGTAACAGAAGATATATTGAATTTAATTGATGAAAGGAGAAAATATAAAAATGCAGTAAATGAACCAGGCAAAAGAGGAATACAAACGTCTCAAAAATGAGATAAACAGGAAGTGCGAAATGGCTAAGCAGGGATGGCTAGAGGACAAATGTAGGATGTGGATGGACATCTCACTAGGGGTAAGATAGATACAGCCTACAGGAAAATTAGAGAGACCTTAGGAGAAAAGAGAACCACTTGTATGAATATCAAGAACTCAGATGGAAACCCAGTTCTAAGCAAAGAAGGGAAAGCAGAAAGGTGGAAGGAGTATATAGAGGTTCTACATAAGGGTGATGTACTTGAGGACAATATTATGGAAATGGAAGAGGATGCAGATGAAGATGAAATGGGAGATATGATACTGCATGAAGAGTTTGATAGAGCACTGAAAAACCTAAGTCGCAACAAGGCCCCGGGAGTAGACAACATTCCATTAGAACTACTGACAGCCTTGGGAGATCCAGCCCTGACAAAACTCTACCATCTGGTGAGCAAGATGTATGAGACAGGCGAAATACCCTCAGACTTCAAGAAGAATATAGTAATTCCAATCCCAAAGAAAGCAGATGACAAATATGAAAATTACCGAACAATCAGTTTAATAAGTCACTGCTGCAAAATATTAAGATGAATTCTTTACAGATGAATGGAAAAAGTGGTAGAAGCTGACCTCGGGCAAGAGTTTGGATTCCATGGAAATGTTGGAACACGTGAGGCAGTACTGACCCTAAGATTTATCTTAGAAGATAGATTAAGGAAAGGCAAACCTACGTTTCTAGCATTTCTAGAAAGCTTTTGACAATGTTGACTAGAATACTCTCTTTCAAATTCTGAAGGTGGCAGGGGTAAAATAAATGGAGCGAAAGGCTATTTACAATTTGTACAGAAACCAGATGCCAGTTGTAAGAGTCGAGGGGCATGAAAGGGAAGCAGTGGTTGGGAAGGGACTGAGAGAGGTTTGTAGCCTATCCCTGATGTTATTCACTCTGTATATTGAGCAAGCAGTAAAGGAAACAAAAGAAAAATTCAGAGTAGGAATTAAAATCCATGGCAAATGAATAAAACCTTTGTGGTTTGCCGATGACATTGTAATTCTATCAGAGACAGCAAAGGACCTGGATGAGTAGTTGAACGGAATGGATAGTGTCCTGAAAGGAGGATATAGGATGAACATCAACAAAAGAAAATGAGTATAATGGAATGTAGTTGAATTAGGTCAAGTGATGCTGAGGGAATTAGATTAGGAAATGAGACACTCAAAGTAGTAGATGAGTTTTGCTACTTGGGGAGCAAAATAACTCATGATGGTCGAAGTAGAGAGGATATGAAATGTAGACTGGCAATGGCAAGGAAAGCGTTTCTGAAGAAGAGAAATTTGTTAACATCGAGTATAGACTTAAGTGTCAGGAAGTCGTTTCTGAAAGTGTTTGTATGGAATGTAGCCATGTATGGAAGTGAAACAAGGACAATAAATAGTTTGGACAAGAAGAGAATATAGGCTTTCGAAATGTGGTGCTACAGAAGAATGCTGAAGATTAGATTTGTAGATCACATTGGGAAGAAGAGAAATTTGTGGCACTATCAAGGAATCACCAATTTAGTATTGGAGGGCAGCATGGAGGGTAAAAATCATAGAGGGAGACCAAGAGATGAATGCGCTAAGTAGATTCAGAAGGATGTAGGTTGCAGTAGGTACTGGGAGATGAAGAAGCTTGCACAGGATAGAGTAGCATGGAGAGCTGCATCAAACCAGTCTCTGGACTGAAGATCACAACAACAACATTGCTGGAGTTGCCTTGGGAAGCATTGGTTAATGTCTTTTGAGAGAACAATGTTGTGGTCAATGATGACTATGAAACGACAGGCCTCCACTGACAGCTGTAAGTATTTGGTTGCCTGGTAGATGGCAAGGAGTTCTGTTATACGTGCTTCAGTGACGTTAAATGGCAGAGAGCTTGCACTAGAAGAAAGCAAGTGACTGCCGGGTGTCACAGACATGCTATTGCAGAAAGGCACCAGTAACTGAATGGCAGTGGCTTGTTCTCCTTGGTTTTGGCACCACGAAGGATGGCAATGAGCAGCTCCTGCATTGCATTGGCATTCCTCAGATAACAGCGAAAGAAATTTAACATGTTGAGGAAGCAGTGGTGGTCCTTGAATGTCTCAGGCTGTGGGAAATTGAGAATGACTTGTTCCTTGTTGGGAAGGGGATGTGAGCCAGTTACAGAGATGGCATGGCCTAGGAACACCACCTTGCTGACACTGAACACACACATTGCTGTGGTGGCACTGGAATCGGCACCTTGGAGGCATTCAAAAATACTGCAGACATGCTTGAATGTTTTTCAGGCATCGCAGAGAAAACAAGTGTGTTGTCCAAGTACGCGAAACACCAGGCCAAGTCTGTAAGAGGCGTAATTGGCAACTGATCTAACATTTTCATTACAAATAGCTTAGTTTGTTTTTACTCCTGGCATCTGAAAACTACTTTCCCACCAATTTTTAACAAATTTGTGTATAAGTTGAGTACAGAGTTATACAAAACTCTATACCTTTACCTACTGGGAGGGCTGTGTCTGTGAAGTGGTGTGACTCATCAGATGTTACCCAGAGTATTCGCCGTCTGACTGGCGATCTGGTGCAACCTGTGATGGTGGCTTGCGGGATTTACAGTAGCGTATTTGAGGCACTGGGAGCAATAGTGGACTAACCCCAGCAGAGATAATCAAGGTAGAAAGATAATATATTTAGCAAACATATTCTGTTCTTTACCCGGTCATTTTATGTTACAACTTTTAGCTTCTAGCTGTACTGCAGGTCTTGTAAATGGATTATACAACCAAATTACATCTTGACCTTTAAAATTTCCGATTTTTATGTGGGTTAGTGCACTTTTGCATTACACATAATGTGACTTTCAGCAGTTGCATTAGATGTACAGCCTCTTTCACAAAAGGATTTCCATTTACTTTTGGATTCAAACGTATTTCAGATTGTGTACTTTGCAATCCGAGTATTAAAAAACATCGACATTGGAAAAGAAAGTAAAGTACTATACATGAAACAAATGAATAAGCAAATACAACAAGGAATGAAATACAACATACTCATTGAAATAGCTACAAAATAGTGAGAATACAAATACTTATTGTTCTTTATATACTATTATAGAGGTATAGGATCTGTATTAGGAAACAACGTCACGAAATATTGCAATTACAACAACCACAAGGGTCTCCACAAACTGTTATTGCACATCATAATCTTCACTGTCAAGATACAATATGGGCAACATATCTGCAGACTTTGCAACAGCTGTCCTCAGGTTCTTATAAAAATCATGGCGAACTGGTGGAATGATGTCCAGTAGACTCAGTATATCTTTCTTCTTCAGTTCACTCATTTCATTACGTTCTGGATATAGCTGTTCTAACTACTTTATAAGAGTTGATGTCCTCTTGGACACATCAACTTTATTAAATACATCACATGTTTCACTGGAATATTTAAAAAGTATATCAAAAGGCAGCTTTTTCACAAATCGTAGCCACTGGATCGTGAACCACTCTACTTGATCAACCAACATTTTGCAGTTCGTAATATTCCTTTCAAGCGTTTTTGTTGAAAAAAGTCATCTTTACACATGGGAACTAGTTTGAAAGGTTTTTTCTTCCTAGCAGCGTCAATAATCTCATTCCAGTGTTCTGGAATCTAAACATTTTTAAAATACTTCTTTTGTTTTCCAATCAAGCCAAAATCTTGATCACAAGGTAAATACAAATGACCACTGACTAAAAATTTGTGATCAGTTTCATTCACTATCTAAATAGGATTGGACACTATGTACTGACACATAACTGAGAGTTTAATATTCCTATTTTGACCTCCGCACTGATCCGATTACATAATTAACCAGGAAGATTTCACAAAATGGTTCACATAGTACAACAAACATGAGCCAATCTTCTGAGTCCCTCTAGATGCTACCGACTCATTCCAAAGAAACATGTGAACATCATCATTCCCTACATTATGAATACCGAGGATATAGGTCCACATTTGCCTTTTGTAATAGCATATCCCAATTGACAATGCAGGTGTAGGCAAAGTATTCATCAGGTCAAATGTTATAACTGTAACATTATCATTTGCTTTAGCAAGCAAAGTATCATTCTGCAAGCCTTTACGTACACACTGAGCTTTCCTCAAATGTTCGTCTTTCAGCGAGATGAACAAACTGTCATTTGGTAAGGCCATTATTTTTATCTGGAAAGAATCGTATTTCTTACAAGAGTCCAAAATAGGTGGATGGAAAGATAAATTAAACTGTACATTGAAGGTTTTACGAAATATATGATCAGATACTGGGTTCACTGTTTCTTTGCAGTATAACGAATACATAATACTGATACTTAAATCAGGTACCAAATACTTTCTACTCGATTTGTGTATGCCATAGTGACTTTCATATGCTGGAAATTTTTCAATAAAACACTTCACTTCAGTTATTTTATCTGACAGTGTTTTGTTGGCAGATTCACATCGTCCTCATTGGTCAAGTGGAGCAGTTGCGCTAACACCTTTCTGCTTCAATATTCTGTCTATTCATCCTGCAGATACTGCCAATGTGTTCTGAAAAAATGGTTTGCACACTTGCACATCATTACCATGAATATCAAGCAGAAAGTATTGCCTGGTATTTTCCAGGAGAGAAAGGAATGCGGTAAATGTTCATGATGTTTTACAAACACGGATACTGTTAAATAGAAAGGCTGATTGCAAATCGAAGTTCGCCAATCCATAATAATCATTAAATATTTTACACTGCCTGTCTGCACTTATCTTTAGGTGACTGCTTCATACAAGAACATGGTCCCATATGGCATTCTTTTTGAGGTGTAATCTTGCCCTTACCATTTGCATATTCTTCCTCTTTGGCTCGTCTGTGTTTTCTTACATTTCGTTTCCAATCTTTCTGATCCCTCAAACACTTTTTGCCTTTCATACTGTTCACATTATCAGGGGATGATGAGGATACAGATGGTTCTGGTATTGAGGACATTTCCAAACTGTCGTTAACATCGAGCCGCTCTGTATCACATTCTTGATCGTCACCTTCCTCCTCTGATTGAAACATATCTGTGAAGTTCAATGTCAAACATACAGGAATCAATATTTTCGTATTACCACTACACAATACGATAGCACACACAACCAATAATAACAAACCTTGTAATTGTTCCTCTATAGTTTTAGGTTGTGTTTTGACCCATCATTGTAACTTCAACAACTATTGCCCAACCAACACACTGCACCTGCACCTGCAACTGCACTACGTGATTCCACGTGTGAATCAATGTGGAGTGACACGAATACTATAATAGCAGCTTGTACACAAGGCAACACCGTCGCATCGCGCTGGGCATGACTGCGCTTAGCAAACACTGGAGGTGGTTCAGGAAACTGCTGTCAGTGCAGCAGTGGACTAATGAATCATAGTCCACTATTGCTCCATGAAAACATGACAAAGGCTCAGTGCAAAAAGTAGTAATTAGCCCCCTCATCTATGTTTACCATACAGAATTTAAATGTGTGGTTTTGTAGGGTTTTTGTACTTCATATAGGCATCATTTCATGCAGGTAACTTAACACGGCAACAAATGTGGGTTAGTCCACTCTCACTCTCGCTGCCTCATTTATACCACACCCATACGATAATGTCAATGGCTAGTAGAGCTACAGGCACAGATGTAGCACTTGAAACGACCATTCTGTTGGAATAATTCTGAGTGTGCCATTCATCAATGTGCACAGCAGCAAACAGAGTGATGAAGGAACACAGTTTTGTAACAACCGACAGGCAGCAAAGTTGTATTTTTATTTCTTACAGCTAGGTATCATTACTGAAGTGCGAAGTGTTAGATACCTTTCTAAGACTTTACTTCTGACATGTTAGTGATATACTTGGTCAGTTAATTAGGACACTGCTGTCATCTTAAGGCAAAACATGAGAAAGCAAGACAGATCACTGTAACAAGTCAGTGAGGAGCGGTACCTCAGTACAATATATAGTGTGATAGTCTTGGCACTGTCGGAGGGCTTAGTCCCGATTAACCCGGCTAGCTCCTCATCAATTGAAGAAAAAAAATACAGAATAGAGCTGACAACACAGCAATAGGGTAAGTGATAAAAGTGGGAGGGTCAAAAAATTAACTGCAGCACCACGGGGTAATGGGCGCCCACTGGCAACTCCAGCAGAATGGACTCGCATGCACCCTGCTCCATCAATAGCATAACTAACCGCATTGTCAAAATCAATCAAAGCAACTGCAGTAATCAACAGGTACCTAGCCTCACGTCAATTGATAGACTATGTATTTTGGCTTTTCCTTTGGCGTAAGGGTGTACTGGCGTGGCCACTTAGTGGATTCTTCGCAAATAGGTGTACCTTATTGTGGCAAATGTGACAGAGTTTGTGGCATCATCATTAGTGACAATGATTCTGAATGTATGTTAGTGACAGTAACTGCTACCAGTTCTCATTGGCTAATCTTTTCGTATCTCCCATTCTGCGGGCGATTATTACTGTCCCTAAATTACTGAAGTAACGTGCATCATGGAGTGCACAATGTGCTTGGATTCATCATAAAAAGTATTCGTTGCATAAAGTGCACTGTGTCTCATAGTGAGAATGAACAATTTTTTACAATATTTATATAATGAGGCATGTCCTCATTTTTGGAATGTTTCCCTCAATTGCTAGTTTCAAATGAACAAAGTTTCAGTAATATGTAATATCTATATCTGTTACTTTCTAATACCTCAGATTGAGTGTCCGCTTAACTGCAGTGAACATTTTTATACGACATAATAAAATGAAAATGCACTTCAAAGTGGCGAGGCAAGATCAGAGAAAGGGGTAGGTGCTCATAAAATACATAATGAAATACAGAGGCATGCAGGTGGCGCTCCAAAATGAGTATTTTTTAGTAGGTGGATAAGTGGTTGTTGCAATAACTTTTCTCTCATTATTTCTGTTGTCATGTATTTCTGCTTATAGGTTGATATGTTTCATATGCAAGTATTGATCAATGTGCAGCTAATAGTTCTCCCTGTACCTTACGGTGTGTCATGAATTCCAATATTACTTCCACTTTTCACTAAAACACGACCTTCTTAACAGTTTCGGCTTTCTCAAATGCAATGATATTGTGCCGATATATTCATTAATGATCTTGTATCATTATGTATTTTGTTTCTTTGTGACTGTACTCTTTATCACCCTAAGTCATAATTGCTGGCCTTTGTGGTGATCTATTCAACCTAACTGCAATATACACTCCTGGAAATGGAAAAAAGAACACATTGACACCGGTGTGTCAGACCCACCATATTTGCTCCGGACACTGCGAGAGGGCTGTACAAGCAATGATCACACGCACGGCACAGCGGACACACCAGGAACCGCGGTGTTGGCCGTCGAATGGCGCTAGCTGCGCAGCATTTGTGCACCGCCGCCGTCAGTGTCAGCCAGTTTGCCGTGGCATACGGAGCTCCATCGCAGTCTTTAACACTGGTAGCATGCCGCGACAGCGTGGACGTGAACCGTATGTGCAGTTGACGGACTTTGAGCGAGGGCGTATAGTGGGCATGCGGGAGGCCGGGTGGACGTACCGCCGAATTGCTCAACACGTGGGGCGTGAGGTCTCCACAGTACATCGATGTTGTCGCCAGTGGTCGGCGGAAGGTGCACGTGCCCGTCGACCTGGGACCGGACCGCAGCGACGCACGGATGCACGCCAAGACCGTAGGATCCTACGCAGTGCCGTAGGGGACCGCACCGCCACTTCCCAGCAAATTAGGGACACTGTTGCTCCTGGGGTATCGGCGAGGACCATTCGCAACCGTCTCCATGAAGCTGGGCTACGGTCCCGCACACCGTTAGGCCGTCTTCCGCTCACGCCCCAACACCGTGCAGCCCGCCTCCAGTGGTGTCGCGACAGGCGTGAATGGAGGGAGGAATGGAGACGTGTCGTCTTCAGCGATGAGAGTCGCTTCTGCCTTGGTGCCAATGATGGTCGTATGCGTGTTTGGCGCCGTGCAGGTGAGCGCCACAATCAGGACTGCATACGACCGAGGCACACAGGGCCAACACCCGGCATCATGGTGTGGGGAGTGATCTCCTACACTGGCCGTACACCACTGGTGATCGTCGAGGGGACACCTAATAGTGCACGGTACATCCAAACCGTCATCGAACCCATCGTTCTACCATTCCTAGACCGGCAAGGGAACTTGCAGTTCCAACAGGACAATGCACGTCCGCATGTATCCCGTGCCACCCAACGTGCTCTAGAAGGTGTAAGTCAACTACCCTGGCCAGCAAGATCTCCGGATCTGTCCCCCATTGAGCATGTTTGGGACTGGATGAAGCGTCGTCTCACGCGGTCTGCACGTCCAGCACGAACGCTGGTCCAACTGAGGCGCCAGGTGGAAATGGCATGGCAAGCCGTTCCACAGGACTACATCCAGCATCTCTACGATCGTCTCCATGGGAGAATAGCAGCCTGCATTGCTGCGAAAGGTGGATATACACTGTACTAGTGCTGACATTGTGCATGCTCTGTTGCCTGTGTCTATGTGCCTGTGGTTCTGTCAGTGTGATCATGTGATGTATCTGACCCCAGGAATGTGTCAATAAAGTTTCCCCTTCCTGAGACAATGAATTCACGGTGTTCTTATTTTAATTTCCAGGAGTGTATTAATTGCTGCACTGCATTGAAGATCCTCGCAAATGGCGGCAGTTTATTTTCCAGTGATGAATTTACCTTGAAGTCTCAAAACAGCAAGTTGGCGTGGTAAATCGTAGAAAGTAGCTTGAAGTGTGTTTCTTTTTTATATGTATTTTCTGAGGACACCATTATCTGCATTTGGTAAAATCAATACATTATTTTGATGTGCAAAGGAGAGATTGTGGCTATATTCCAAAGTTTTCGAACTGTGCTATGTAAAGGTGCTGCACGCTGTAACTAAGTGAGGCTTAGTGCAGTTGCTGTGGCAAGATACAGTGGTATGTGTTATAGTCAACAGGATCTGGTGTTACATCAATAGCGAGCAAATCTCGGGAGCACAAGTGGCTCACTGGCTGTCTTCATGACGACCAAGAAATGTAGAAAAATGTATCTGGGTTGTGGGCGCAGTGGTAGAATCAATATTGATTTGTAATGTTCGACAATTTTCTGTAATATTTGCTTATGGGAAGCAAGTAATTTACTTCAGTTACATTTTGTTATGTACAAATAAGGCTGGAAATGCTGCAGATTAATAAGCTGGTTACGCATAGTAACTTTTAGATGCTCAAGTCCTAATACTGTGATTGCAGCTACAAAATAAATGGCAGTTATCACCCTAATTTGAGTGAAGCATTACTGAACACAATCAGTAACTGGTGTTACTTACTTCGTATCTTGAAGAGAACTTCACGGTACTTGTATCTTAATTTGCCTTTTCTGCTTAGTTTGAAATCTCTACTTGAAGTAAGTTTACTTGGGCAGGATTTGACTATACTGGCGCATTGTATTATCTCTCTCTCTCTCTCTCTCTCTCTCTCTCTCTCTCTCTCTCTCCCCCTCCCTCCCCCCGCCCACCCTCCCTCCCTCCGTCTCTCACATGTAGCAATGATTTCTATGAAAAGGCATATTGTAGTGTGCCCTTGCTAAAATACGAATCTCTATTAATCACTCCTGCTACAGTGACAGCCACTATGGCCAAATCTGCTGGGAAGTGTTAACTGAAATTCCTAACGGGACTGGTTTGCTTGTGTTTACTCCATTATCATTCTGCTTCTTAAATCCCACAATGGAATCAGGTTGTGTGACAAACTAGAAATATTTTCCTTTATCTACTGAAAGCTAGTAGCATTACCTTGCATGCTATGATTGATATGGTAGATTGTGCAGAATGGTTTCAGATGAGCTCCGAGCAGTCTATCATTGAACTTATTTAAGCCATTACGCAAGTGCATAACTGTTATTTGATAATGGATTTAATGTTTTACGAGGGTGGTTTGAAAAGTTCTCGGAATGGATAGAAAAAAAAAAGTACTTACATCACTGCAACTTTTTTTCATTTTTCAATATAGTCAAATTGTAGATTAATGCGCTTTGCCCTATGATGTTCCAGTGCCTTGATCCCATCTTGAAAATGAGTTTCCTCCAGGCCTGCAAAATAGTTGTCAACTCCGTCTATCCATTCTCTGTTTGAAGTGAATCTTCGTCCACCAAGAAAAATTTTCAGTTTTGGGAAGAGATGGAAGTCTGACGGAGCCATATCAGTTGAACAAGGCGGGTATGGCAACAATTCTTACCTTAGTTCATGTAATTTTGCCATGGCGACAGCATTGTCTTGATAGAAGATAACTTTCTTCCTTGCTAAACCTGGCCTTTTTTTGCATATCTTTTGTTGCAATTTGTCCTGGAGGTTAGCATAGTATTCTCCAGTAATTGTTTGCCCACTGGGGAGATAAATCTACAAACAGAATCCCCTTCACGTCCAAGAACGCTGATGCCATGACCTTTCCCACCGAAGGAATTGTCTTTTCTTTCTTTGGTGGTGGAGAATCAGCATGTTTCCACTGCTTTGACTGTTGTCTTGTCTCTGGGGTATAGTAGTGCACCCAAGTTTCATCTGTGGTCACAAATCAGTGCAAAAAATCTTGTTCATTTCTCCTAAAATGGGCCAAACATTGTTCCGATATATCCATTCTCGTGCATTTTTGATCCAGTGTCAAGAGTCACGGCACCCATCTTGCAGACAATTTTTTCATTTCTAATTCTTCAGTTAAAATGTGATATACCCCCTCAGATGACATCTGGCAAGGGTGAGCAATTTCACGCACTTTCGATCAGCGATCCTCCGTGGCCATTTTGTGCACTTTTACAATGATTTCTGGAGTGGTGACACATCTTGGCCGACCAATGCGCGGATCATCATCTAAGCTCTCCTGACCAAATTTAAATTCATTTATCCACTTGGCAACAGTTGAATATGGAGGGTATTCTGGAAATCGGCATAAATGTCCTTTGCTTTCATACCTTTCTTTACAAAGTACTTAATCACTGCTCGAAACTCGATTTTTTCTCCCTTTGCAAATCACTATGTGGGAACAAGCACAGAGTCACATCATCACCACAGCTCTCTTCCAAGAACACTGACATGGTATGTGTTTACTGGCAACAGTCCAATGAATATCACGTGAACAACTTCTTGTGCTAGTGCTGATCTCTCATGGTGATTCCAAGAACTTTTCATACCACCCTCATAACTTTATGTTTCAATAATTCTTTGCTAAGTTGGGATACAGTGGATGTTTTAGGACAGGAAATCCTTTTCCAGTATCCTCTAGTTAGTACAGAAACACACATGTGCAGGTCATAAACAACAAGCGGGCATGTGGCCGGACAGCTGAGTGCCATACTATGTCACAGCGATGATTACCGCTTGCCGCTAGTGAAGCGGAGGGGGAGCCGGCGTGCATTCGAATCTCTGCGTGGCGACAATATGGTGTTGTTCACCGCAGTGGCTAAGCTTTTCAAATTGTAACTTCGTTAATATTTCCTAACAGGAGGATGGAAAGATGTTTACCAGACAGTCAACAAATGACCCTACGGTGTAGAAATCTTCAGGGGCACACTTATGGCCCTGATGCCTCTAAGCTGATAAAAGTAAGGTTATCTTTATTAGTTTCCTGTTATATAATAAATTTTACTTTCTACCAGATAATAATTAACAATCTTAAACCTAAATGTGATTGAACTGCTGCCACAGTGTGGAAAATCTAAGTGTAAAATGATAGTCACGGCCCTATTTAAAAGTGTGGTTCTAACATAACTCGTGTAAGTTTTAAAAGTGCTGTTTTAATGAACTATTTCATCATCGTGTAAATAACATTGGTTGACTTCAAAGGTAATGGCAGTGGGTAACGTGTTACTTTTGTATTACACTCTGTGTAGGTATGCATAGCAATTAGCTCATGGCAATATAAATAATTGACTGCGAAAAACATCTTGTAATACTTGCTAAGAGATAGAACTGCACTATGTGTGAAGCACTGTAGGAAGAAATAAAATAGTTGTGTACTCGTAACAGTTGTTAGTTGTAAATGCGAAATTTCTGTCTCTCAATCTATCCAACGGTACTGGTAACATTGAGTGAGGTGGCAATTGACTTACTCTGCATTTTCTAGGTGTTCAAATTATGGCACAAAAAGCAATTTCTGACTGAGTCTTGAGTGGAGGATAGCATGTGTTCTTCATGTGTATCTAACACTTGCATTGACTCCCGGCCACACGTGTTTCTGAGAACTGGATAACTAATAAGCATTTGGGAGGCCTTTTGCTACATTTAGTATCTGTTTCACTTATAGTGACATTATGCAAACTGACTCGGTTTCCTATATGCTTTGTTTGAGGTCTTTGTCTCCCTGGACCTACATTACTTAAAGTTAAGCAAAGCATTACCATGCGTTCCTAGCAAACTCATTCTCTTTAGCTTTTATGTTCATGACCAAGTGTCAGTCTTAAGCAATGTTTAACTTACGTAACTTGTGACTGCTGTGTCATAGACTTACACTTCAATGTTTTCCTGCAACCAGCAGAAATTTGCCACCACTGAAAGAGCATTTACTAATTGGCTCTCTTTTCATCATTTAGTTCTTATGACTTGACTCTTATTTTCCTCTGCTCTAGCTGCTGATGCTTAACACTATGATTTATAATAAAATATGACAACTAGGAACATAAAAGAGCACAAGCAACCCTTGCATTATTATTATTATTTCTTTACTTTCTCAGACGTTAAGTCTGGTTAAGAATGGAAAGTGACGCGGACCTTGATCAAGCGTCACTTCCTATTAACTGTACAGTATGTGTTATATTGCATTTAGGAACTTTCAGGTAATTGAACATGTATCAATAATTACGGATTTCTGTAGTTGTATATATATGTTTGGATGTAGCTGTATTGCATTGATGTACTGGTGGGTATTGTGTGGTATGACTCCTGTAGTTGATAGTATAATTGGTATGATGTCAACTTTATCCTGATGCCACATGTCTTTGACTTCCTCAGCCAGTTGGATGTATTTTTCAAATTTTTCTCCTGTTTTCTTTTGTATATTTGTTGTATTGGGTATGGATATTTCGATTAGTTGTGTTAATTTCTTCTTTTTATTGGTGAGTATGATGTCAGGTTTGTTATGTGGCGTTGTTTTATCTGTTATAATGGTTCTGTTCCAGTATAATTTGTATTCATCATTCTCCAGTACATTTTGTGGTGCATACTTGTATGTAGGAACTTGTTGTTTTAAAAGTTTATGTTGTAAGGCAAGCTGTTGATGTATTATTTTTGCGACACTGTCATGTCTTCTGGGGTATTCTGTATTTGCTAGTATTGTACATCCGCTTGTGATGTGATCTACTGTTTCTATTTGTTGTTTACAAAGTCTGCATTTATCTGTTGTGGTATTGGGATCTTTAATAATATGCTTGCTGTAATACCTGGTGTTTATTGTTTGATCCTGTATTGCAATCATGAATCCTTCTGTCTCACTGTATAGATTGCCTTTTCTTAGCCATGTGTTGGATGCGTCTTGATCGATGTGTGGCTGTGTTAGATGATACGGGTGCTTGCCATGAAGTGTTTTCTTTTTCCAATTTACTTTCTTCGTATCTGTTGATGTTATGTGATCTAAAGGGTTGTAGAAGTGGTTATGAAATTGCAGTGGTGTAGCCGATGTATTTATATGAGTGATTGCCTTGTGTATTTTGCTAGTTTCTGCTCGTTCTAGAAAGAATTTTCTTAAATTGTCTACCTGTCCATAATGTAGGTTTTTTATGTCGATAAATCCCCTTCCTCCTTCCTTTCTGCTTAATGTGAATCTTTCTGTTGCTGAATGTATGTGATGTATTCTATATTTGTGGCATTGTGATCGTGTAAGTGTATTGAGTGCTTCTAGGTCTGTGTTACTCCATTTCACTACTCCAAATGAGTAGGTCAATATTGGTATGGCATAAGTATTTATAGCTTTTGTCTTGTTTCTTGCTGTCAATTCTGTTTTCAGTATTTTTGTTAGTCTTTGTCTATATTTTTCTTTTAGTTCTTCTTTAATATTTGTATTATCTATTCCTATTTTTTGTCTGTATCCTAGATATTTATAGGCATCTGTTTTTTCCATCGCTTCTATGCAGTCGCTGTGGTTATCCAATATGTAATCTTCTTGTTTAGTGTGTTTTCCCTAGACTATGCTATTTTTCTTACATTTGTCTGTTCCAAAAACCATATTTATATCATTGCTGAATACTTCTGTTATCTTTAGTAATTGGTCGAGTTGTTGCTGCCAGTAGTTTTAGATCATCCATGTATAGCAGATGTGTGATTTTGTGTGGGTATGTTCCAGTAATATTGTATCCATAATTTGTATTATTTAGCATGTTGGATAGTGGGTTCAGAGCAAGGCAGAACCAGAAAGGACTTAATGAGTCTCCTTGGTATATTCCACGCTTAATCTGTATTGGCCGTGATGTGATATTATTTGAATTTGTTTGGATATTAAGTGTGGTTTTCCAATTTTTCATTACTATGTTTAGGAACTGTATCAATTTAGGATCTACTTTGTATATTTCCAATATTTGTAGTAACCATGAGTGGGGTACACTATCAAAAGCTTTTTGGTAATCAATGTATTGGTTAGTGTAGCGATCTTTGTTTAGTTTTAGCTTGATATGTCACCTCTGCATCTATTATCAGTTGCTCTTTACATCCTCGTGCTCCTTTGCAACAGCCTTTTTGTTCTTCATTTATAATTTTGTTCTGTGTTGTATGTGTCATTAATTTCTGTTTAATGACTGAAGTTAATATTTTGTATATTGTTGGTAGGCATGTTATGGGGCGATATTCAGCTGGGTTCGCTGCTTGATCTTTAGGTTTCAGATAAGTTATTCCATGTGTAAGTGTATCAGGGAATGTGTATGGGTCTGCAATGTAACTGTTAAATAATTTAGTTAGATGTGAATGTGTTGAGGTGAACTTCTTTAACCATAAATTTGCTATTTTATCATTTCCAGGGGCTTTCCAATTGTGAGTAGAATTAATTGCTTGGGTGACTTCATGTTGCAAAATTATCACTTCAGGCATTTGTGGTATCATCTTGTATGTGTCTGTTTCTGCTTGTATCCACTGTGCATGCCTGTTATGTTGTACCGGGTTTGACCATATGTTGCTCCAGAAATGTTCCATGTCTGTTATGTTTGGTGGATTGTTTATTTTAATGTGTGTGTTATCTATTGTCTGGTAAAATTTCTTTTGGTTTGTGTTGAATGTTTGGTTTTGTTTCCTTCTATTTTCACTTTTTTTGTATCTTCTGAGTCGTTTGGCTAATGCTTGTAATTTCTGCTTCTTTTCGTCTAATTGCTCTGTCGCTTCTTGTTGTGAGATTTTACCTAACCTTTTTTGTTTTTTTTCCGAGATTTCATTTCTTATAAATTGTGTTAGCTATCCGATGTCTTTTCTCAGTTTTTCTATTTTGATCTGTAGCCTGTGTTGCCATGCTGGTTTTGTGGGTTTCTTCTGTGTGTTGGTTGGTTCTGATCTCTGCCTAGTGTGTATATTTAGTGTAGTGAGTGCTCCTATATAAACCAGTAGTTGTAGTTAACATGCATCTCTGTTGCACTCAATTCTGTCTGGCTTATATCTTTTACAAATACAAACAAATTATTAAATCTTATATTTCTTGTCTGATAGCGACATTCTTATCACTACATCTTTCTCATTTAGTCCTGGACCTCTGAGCATAGGATGGCTTGTTTCTTAAAACATAGTGAGGATGTGCTGGTAACACCCTACCTTTCTTCTTGTTCTGCTTTGTTGTGGTGACACCTTTAGCCATCTGTGTGACTTCAGGGTTAGAAGCCAGTGGTGCTGCTTGAGGTGGCACAGTTGGACTCCGACACAGCTTTAACTGATCAAAGTGTACTATTGTAGTATGATCATGTAACTGAATTTCAGCATTCACCAGGGAGGTGATGCACGATAGAGGGAAGGGGCCCCTCGTACCGAGGGGTCAACTTCTTAGCTTGTACCTTTTTTACCACGGAATTTTGGAGCAATACCAAATCACCGGGTCTATATAGAGGGAGTATAGTGCCTTTGTTGCTGTGTTCTTGCTGTTTTTGTGTGGCTTTGAAATTACTGTGTTTAACTTGGTTCCATATGGCTTTGAGATGGTGGGCTAGCCTTTTTGCTTCACCTATATTGACGTCAGGGGGCAATTTGTCAATCTCAAAGGGTGAATTCATGAGTGTCCCATAGACTGCTTCATATGGGGACTATCCCGTCCCCTCATGGACACGACTATTGTAAGCTGAGGCGAAAAATCCTACATACCTGTCCCAATCTAACTGGGTCTTCACTACATAATATGGTAGCCTTCATACAATAGTTTTATGCACTTGCTCTAAGCACCTGTTGGCTTAAGGGTGAAAGGGCGCAGTTTACCATTTCTGATTCGTAACATTTTGCAAACTCATGCAGGTAGTGCCAACATATAATTTGAGTTTTGGTCTGTGAGTACTGTGTCAGGACTTCCGAATGGCAGTACGAAGTGATTGACAAAGGCACATGCAACAGTTTCAGTGGTCATATCTACAAGTGGTATAAAAATTGAAAAGTGATCAATAATTGACAATATATATTTATTAATCTTGGTGCTTTGTGGAAATGGGCTGCAGATACCCAAGGCCACAATCTGAAAAGGTTTTGATGCTTGTGGTAATGTTTGTAAAGAAACTTTAGTCCTGGGTGGAGGCACTCTTTGTGCACAGTGCAGACAATTTTGTATATAGATCCTAATGTTTGTTTGTTGACCTCTCCATCAGTAATTTGAGGCTATTCTTGCATTCGTGGCTCGTCACCCCTTATGGCAGGCCTGTAAACTATCATGACACTGTGCTATTATTTGTTGTCACAATTCTTTAGTTATTACTATTCTCTTACCAACAGAGTCTTGTGATATAGTATAACATCTTCTGTCGCACAATCAGAGAGTGGTGTATACCAGTGGCATTCTACATCTCTCTCTCTCTCTCTCTCTCTCTCTCTCTCTCTCTCTCTCTCTCTCTCTCTCTCGTGCGATTCTTTCAGTTCTTCTATGGAAACATCATCTGTTTGTGCAGCTCTAACCTTTCTGCTTAGGGCAATGGCATTGCTCTGCAGGCAGCCAGGCTTATGCTGAACTGTGTAATCATATTCTGATAATTTTAATGTCCATCTAGTCAAGTGACTACTGGGGTCTTTTAAACTAAAAATCCATATGAAAGCAGCGTGATCCGTAACCTGCGTGATCCGTAACCTCAGTGAACTGACACTCATACAAGTAACACTTAAAGTAATTTACTCCAAACATGAGAGCTAGCAGCTCCTTCTCAGTAGTATTGTAATTAATTTCTGTTGAGTTCATTTGTCTGGAGGTGTAACCCATCATTATATTCCTGACTTGAAAAAGCTCCGATAACGTAATCTGATGCATCTGTCGAAAGTATAAAAGGTTTATCGATATCTGCATGTATTAGTAAAGGTGACCTAATCAAAATGCCTTTAATTTTCCTTATTGCATTCATCTGTCCATTCAAATTCTGCATCTTTCTTTAGTAATTTTGTTAATGGCTTTGCTATTGTAGCATAATCCTGCACAAAGAAGTCTATAATAGTTGGCTAAAACCAGGAAATATTTTATCTCCTTAACATTTCTTGGGGTTGGAAAAGTATCCGCTGCTTCTATCAAAGAACAAGTTTTAAACTTAAGTGTGCACTTTGCAATCTAGACAATACATTTCTTAATCTTTCAGCATACTCTTGCATTGTTTTTGTAAAAATTATGATGACGTCGAGATACAAAGGACACACAGTAGGCTTTAAACCTCTCAATAACAAGTTGGCAAACCTTTGAAAAGTGGCAGGAGCATTTCTTACACCATAATGCGTACATAAGAATTCACACAGTCGATATGGGACCACAAAAGCAGTTTTAGGTCTATCTTGTGGTGCAGTCATAATCTGATGATATCCAGAACATTTCCTAACCTGTCTAAAATCTCGTCAGTATGTGGCAAAGGGCAAGTATCCGGCATGGTAACCTTGTTTACGCTCTCATTTCAACACATAGACAATAGGTTTTCTCCCCAATTAGTTGATTTTTTTTTTTTTTTTTTTTTGGCACAATGACAATAGGACTGGTCCACAGGCTTGCAGAGGATTGAATTATCACTGCAACCAATTGCTGTTGAATCGTGTCTTCAACAAAAGATTGCAATTGATGAGGTAAACAATACGGCTTCTGTACAATTGATCCAGCATCTCCCGTAGGAATTTTGTGTTGTACGTCAGTTGATCGCAAATATTGCCTTTCCTCTAATAACCACGCATATTTCTCTGAAACTGGGTACAAAAGATTTTGCTCTGACTCCAGCAAATGGGCCAATTTCTCTTTCAACCGATTTCTTACTGAAGGGGCTAGTGTGTAAACCTTCCTCACAAGTAACTTCTTACATCTTTTCTCTTGACACTGTTTCTGGTTAGAAACTTCTATTTGCATAACTTCTTTGCCACTGGCTACCATTGTGCCATGTGGGATTTCTATGTCCTGTTGACCAAAATTGTCAGCATACCCAGGTATTTGAAACCTGTCTCCTTTTACTTTGGGTCTACTGAGACCTCTCTTAACATGGACTTGCAGCCTGTCACGAAAGTCATTCTAGGCAAGCAGGATGACCAGAAAGTCCTATCTTCATGGTCTTTGACTTCAATCCAGAGAAGTGTTTCCGTTCCTCCACCAATTGTAACAGGCGTGATAGTTTTCAATGCCCATGTACGCGGTTCAGTTGGAGCTTGTAAGGTAGGCCTCCTTTCACAGGTTCCTCGTGACTGAGACACACGCTCACTGTCTGGACAGTGGTCTGTATCACAGAACCAAACAATGCATGTCCTATCATCTACCACAGACTGATAGCCTGTTATGAAATTGTTCCCCAGGATGATATCAAAATCCCATGTGCGTTTCCTCACTACTTCCATGTCAAAGGCACATTTTTTCCCTTCTGTGTTTAGGTCTATAGTACGGGTGCCTGCAGGAATGATCATCTCATCTCCCAGTCCATTTATATTGTAGCGTGGCGGTTTTAGCACATGCTTGTCATTACCAGAAACAAAAAGAACACTAATCTGAGCTCTGGTATCCACAAGAATTTTGACAGTCTTCCCTCTGAGCTTCCCCTCTAAAACTAAATTTGCCACCTCAGTGGGTTCTCCCCTTTTTATGGGATTTACGTATTTCATTGGGGGCAAGGGTGAGTGGCAGAACCTGACCCACACTCGTTTCCCTGTGGAGTAATGCTCCTGCTCAATTGATTATTTCTCTTGCTGCTTGGTGGCACGTTCCTCTTGGGGGAATTTGGCCACACATTTTGCGGACAATGATGCTATTTGTGTCAAACAGTATGGCATTTCTTACAGCAGGAAGCCCAGCAGCGCTAAGCCATATTGGGCTTCCCGAATCTCTGGCAGTTCACGTCATTAAACACATCATGCTTTCCAGGCGCGCGTGGGGACAATACAAATCTTCCCACTACCTCAAGCAATAGACCAAGTCTGACTGCTTCATACAAGGAGGTGGGGGAGGCTAACTCTACCTCACTCCCTATATGTGGATTTATTCCATGTGTGACTACGTTGACTTCTCTCGCTCAGCTACTTCCACTAACACTTCATTACGTGTATTGTCCCTTCCTAAAGTGTATGTGTGACAAAATACTGTCCTAATTCTGTCTGCAAATGCTTCAAAGTCCTCCCCACTTTTCTGTCTGGGTCGACAACCAATTACAGTAATAGCTAACCCCATGCTTGCCAGAGTAGCACTCAGTTAACCCCTTTCCCAAGAATTCAAAAGTGGGTACTTCCTGTAATGCATCTACTGATTCAGTATAAGTTCGCGCACTGCCCGAAAGCTTCAGCTTGGTGCCAGCAAAAATTGGTCTGGCCATGTGCGTGTACTTCCCACACCCCTGATGTTTTGCAAAAATGTTGTTACATTTTTGCCTGGACTTCAAGCAAAAGAAGGTACAAAAGTTACAGATGGAGGTGTACTGGCTATATCTGGTACTAATTTTTCTGTTTCAACTTTAGGGGCTCTTGAGGCGCCCGGAGTTGCCTCATTTTTCTTAAGAAATAGAAATAAATTTTTATCCGTGATTCATGACATGCACGACTAGCCAAGTTTTGACAAAAATCACAAAATTAAGGCTTTATTTCAAAATTGTAAAGCTGCATCACATACACGATTGTATCTCAGGTCTAGGAGATGAGTAGCAACAGGTGAAACGTAGTTACACATTCACTAAAAATAAATCACATATACCACTGGAGGATGTATGCGGTAGTCGTAAGGCCTTATCATTTTGAAGAACTAAAGTTACATAATCAAACAACTGTTGTTGTGCCTATCATGACTCAGCATCTCCACTATATGGTGAGTAGCAACTTTCCTTTACATAATATTGTAAAGTTACATAATTTTTGTTTATTAGGAGGTGCATGTTTGCAACCCTCGTACACACTGAAATCTCCAAGCCACAGTACTGTAGCACACCGCTAGAGGACTCAAAACAAAATGGAGCAGCCCACTGACTGGATATGCACCAGTAGTCTCTGCAGAATGCCGCCATCACAGAATCCCAAGCAAACATCGACAGTGGTGTAGATTTCCCCATGATTAAGCCACACCATAAATGAAACCAGAAATGTTCGTTGTTGTGTCCTAACAGAGGATAGAGGGATGACAGGAGTTACAGCTCACTCTGCAATTTCTGAGCTGTTAGGAGCAAATGCAGAAAGACAAACTTCCAGTGAAGGCAGGATGATCGCATGGATCAGTGCCAGACACTGTCACAGCGTACCAACAACAGGCGTGAATTTTGAGACTGGATAGGATGCTCGCAGCAGGAGATTCAAGGATATTCCGGGGTCTGATTAACATTTTCCATTTATAATCACGATTACTACTACACTCAAGGCTATTTCTGAACATTACAAAAAGCAAATGCTATAACTGGTTACACAACAGAAATTAGTACGAGTCCATGATGTGAGAGCTAACAGAAATAGGAATCACTGACAGCACTGTAAAGTATGAACTTTGAGACCAGCACTCCAGGGGAAAAGAACAGACTTGTCAGAACTTAATTGAGGCTGGCGATGAGCGACATGCAGTTGGTGCTCCAACGAGCTCATGGGAACTATGTTTGCATACAAAAACATGAATTGTTGAAGGATTGTGGCGGCACACTATTTCTCCCTTTCTACAGCTGGATCACTAAACCAATGGCAGTTTACAGACTTTGCTCCATCTTATGAGTGTTTCTGTAACTCCAGGATGCCTCTGGCCAATCACATTCAGATTCCTCCCCTTCTACTACTCTTTTAGGTAGGGATGTTTCTGGCCTTTACACTAACAAACTCCACATTTGGTAGCAACAGTGTTTAGATGAAAGCTAAACATCATTGCCACTCCTATTATGGCTAGTAACAAATGATTTGCGTCACTTGGCCTCTGCCACTTACCCCCCGCCATGCACCATATGGTGGCTTGCAGATTATCCATGTAGATGTAGACATAGATGCAGTCCTTCAGCAGCACTGGCTTCACGTTTGTGCGTTATCATGGTAAGCCAATCCTGTAACTCTATTTTTTTCAAGTGACAGGGTGCTTATCTGCTGTTACAGCAAACTAATGCGATCAGGCTCATTCAGGGCCGCAGCTGTAGCATAGGGAGCCGATTCTGTCATCTCCATCGGTTGGCGAGGACATTAAACAGGCACGGTTACAAAAGTGGGACTGAGACCGAACACATGTACACACAGAAAGTCTTGCTCTGTTCTAGGCAATGAGAAGGTCCCTCAGCAGACATCTGCCTGCAGTGACACTTACATCACACGGAGGTGGCATCGGCAACAGGGCTAGCGATGGTGGCAGCCTCGATAACAGCACCCAGCGACAGCACATGGTGCAACACAGCCTGTGGTGGCTCTTCCATGGCTGGCGGCTCGCCCCAGCGCGGTACACGATGTAGCGGCGCGCAGTCATACAGTGCGCTCGCATGCTTGATTGGACCGTCAGGGCCTAATGCATTCTCAGGCACGCCTGAAGGCGTGTCTAGCACTAACAGCTAAGTGGCCCATGGCAGCAAACTGCTAGCCGTCACTACGATTGCCAGCACATAGGATCGGCAGGAAAATATCAAATCGGATCGAACGGCAGGAAAAATCCCTCTCCTGACACTAGTTTGGACATGTCAGGATGATATTTGGAGCTCAGGTGGGCATTTGGGGTGTTTTTCCCCACACCTAAAATGAGAAATGACAGGATTCAGCTGGTTACACCATTACCGCTGCAGTGCCATCCCTGGTTACTCTGCCACTCTCACAGCAGTGTTATTTCACACATTCGCAGTGCTGTGCCCTAGACCTGCCACAGCCTCCTCATGCAGTACCTCATACAGGGTGTTTCAAAAATGACCGGTATATTTGAAACGGCAATAAAAACTAAACGAGCAGCGATAGAAAAACACCGTTTGTTGCAATATGCTTGGGACAACGGTACATTTTCAGGCAGACAAACTTTCGAAATTACAGTAGTTACAATTTTCAACAACAGATGGCGCTGCGGTCTGGGAAACTCTATAGTACGATATTTTCCACATATCCACCATGCGTAGCAATAATATGGCGTAGTCTCTGAATGAAATTACCCGAAACCTTTGACAACGTGTCTGGCGGAATGGCTTCACATGCAGATGAGATGTACTGCTTCAGCTGTTCAATTGTTTCTGGATTCTGGCGGTACACCTGGTCTTTCAAGTGTCCCCACAGAAAGAAGTCACAGGGGTTCATGTCTGGCGAATAGGGAGGCCAATCCACGCCGCCTCCTGTATGTTTCGGATAGCCCAAAGCAATCACACGATCATCGAAATATTCATCCAGGAAATTAAAGACGTCGGCCGTGCGATGTGGCCGGGCACCATCTTGCATAAACCACGAGGTGTTCGCAGTGTCGTCTAAGACAGTTTGTACCGCCACAAATTCACGAAGAATGTCCAGATAGCGTGATGCAGTAATTGTTTCGGATCTGAAAAATGGGCCAATGATTCCTTTGGAAGACATGGCGGCCCAGAGCCGTACTTTTTGAGGATGCAGGGACGATGGGACTGCAACATGGGGCTTTTCGGTTCCCCATATGCGCCAGTTCTGTTTATTGACGAAGCCGTCCAGGTAAAAATAAGCTTCGTCAGTAAACCAAATGCTGCCCACATGCATATCGCCGTCATCAATCCTGTGCACTATATCGTTAGCGAATGTCTCTCGTGCAGCAATGGTAGCGGCGCTGAGGGGTTGCCGCGTTTGAATTTTGTATGGATAGAGGTGTAAACTCTGGCGCATGAGACGATACGTGGACGTTGGCGTCATTTGGACCGCAGCTGCAACACGGCGAACGGAAACCCGAGGCCGCTGTTGGATCACCTGCTGCACTAGCTGCGCGTTGCCCTCTGTGGTTGCCGTACGCGGTCGCCCTACCTTTCCAGCACGTTCATCCGTCACGTTCCCAGTCCGTTGAAATTTTTCAAACAGATCCTTTATTGTATCGCTTTTCGGTCCTTTGGTTACATTAAACCTCCGTTGAAAACTTCGTCTTGTTGCAACAACACTGTGTTCTAGGCGGTGGAATTCCAACACCAGAAAAATCCTCTGTTCTAAGGAATAAACCATGTTGTCTACAGCACACTTGCATGTTGTGAACAGCACACGCTTACAGCAGAAAGACGACGTACAGAATGGCGCACCCACAGACTGCGTTGTCTTCTATATCTTTCACATCACTTGCAGCGCCATCTGTTGTTGAAAATTGTAACTACTGTAATTTCGAAAGTTTGTCAGCCTGAAAATGTACTGTTGTCCCAAGCATATTGCAACAAACGGTGTATTTCTATCGCTGCTCGTTTAGTTTTTATTGCCATTTCAAATATACCGGTCATTTTTGAAACACCCTGTATGTGCATTTTCAGCATACACCCATCTGTCAGAACCTCTGAACAGTTACCCAGAAACGCCACTGCACTCTTCCCTCAGTTATCTCATGCTAGCAAACCAAGCCTAGCACCTGCCCACTGTGCATGCACTGCACACAGTCTCGAGGCTGATCTGGTCTGGTACCCCTCAAATCTTGTGCCAGACACTTACTCATTGCTCGTGCACACTGCTGGCACCACACCTGCCCTCGCCACCACACAGTGGCCTGGCACTGCTGACATCCGGGTAACCTGCCACCTCACATCCAGTGTCCTGATGTCCAGTGCACATCCTTGTCACATGACCAGCACCTACAGTATCAACACTGCTGCCCTTGGCCTCAAGACAGGTACAACATGCACCATGAAGAACAAGCCATAGATGCCTATTGCAAAATAATATTAAGACATGCCCGCATTGTCTCTACACTTGCAACACAGGCTGGTGAGACTTTTCATTTTCCAGTAAGAAACTTTAACCTCATGGTGATATATCTGTTTTAGTGGTGATGAGCCCTACCGTGTGCAGTTTTATTCTTTTTCTTGTCCCATGGTACTCAATGCATCACACAGCAAGACCTTTGCTTTTTCCTGCAAAACATCCATGCCTCATGGAGCAAATTTGTGTTAGTAATGACACATGCTCCATATGTGACATTATTTCTTTTCTGCAGCCCGCAATAGTAAAACATTATTCCAGTCCTCCGAGTAGTGGCTTGGTTATCTCAATAAAGAAGTCTGCTTTCTCTAACCTCCATAGTGTTGTTATTACTGCCATTGTCTACCATGCATGCCCCCATGTGTTGACTCCTAGCTAATTTTAAGTGGATTGTTTAAAATGGGGGAGGAGTGGGAGAGGAGGACTAACTCCCTTCAATGCTATCCTCGTGATCTGTGTAGTTAAGTCAAGATCCCCATTCCCTGTGGCACCCAACATTCCATTGCTGCTGCATGGTGGTCACTGTAACATCCCCAGAGTTTATAATTACAGAGAACTTGCAGTGCTTACTGGCCCCCAGCTCAGGAAACCCAGGTTCACCAAACCTGTGCCTGGCAAAGGCTGGGTGCTCTAAGATTTAGATGACTTGGAGTGGCACATGTGGCTTATCGAAAATACCATGGATGTGGCAAGCACTAACCTCTGTTGGAACTGCTGGACAGTTTTAATGAAAAAGAATTTATCTTTTAAACTGTAATTACATTGCAAATTGATCAGGGGCACTTCCAAGTGAAATGAGCAATGGCCTCAAAAAACAGCTTAGCAAATGTTCTACCTTCCTGGATGTTGAACCCCAGCACTATGATGGCTCCATCCATACTTCTGTTCGTATCAACACACTGACAATCAATAGCACCTGCATTTTGACAGGTGTCAACACTTCACATTACTCCCATGTGATCTGGCCAATCACGGACAGTGCTTCTGCAATGACAAGCATTCCCTTGGCCTGTAAGCTGAAGGTCTCAAGGCCCTCACAAACAGACACTAGTCCCCCAGACCTAGTTCTTAGATGGATTTCCAATGACATACACACCCACACACACACCCCTAATCCTCGCGCCTGCGCTGCCATTAGCAACGGGCATCCCTATCATCCCACCTGAAACAGCTGAACCATATCTTTAACCAGGACTATGATTATCTATCATCATGCCCAGAAATGAGCTACATCCTACCCACAATCCTTCCACTGTCCACACAATCTATGCAATATCCTGATTCATTCCTCAGCCACACCCACTCCTAACCCCCTGCCAAATGGGTCATAACCCTGGGGAAGACTAAGGTGCATAGTTCTATCACAGGCTTATCCTATCCCATCAGAGAAAGGGCCACCTGTAAATGCAGCCTTGTGAGTTGCAAGATTTGCTGCTATTTCTACGTAGCATTTTATGTGGACATGACCACCAATAAATTACCAAACTGTGGCCAAGAACAGAGTTGACTGCCCAGTAGCGGCACATGCTGCTGAACACAATATGCTCCAGTTCAATAGCTTCTCCCCAACATGTGGCATCTGTATCCTGTCCCCAGCACCAGATTTTTCTGGGAGTTACCTTTGCAATAGATCCTTCAATCCCATAATACTCCTGGCCTCAATCTCCACTAAGCCACTGCATCCACACATTCTATTTAACAGTCCCCCTTCCTCTGTGGCCGGGTTTTGCAGTGCTATCGTGTTCACCTGCTGCCTCCCCTTCCCATGTACCTCCACCATACACCTGCTTCCTCCATCTGAGCTGTCCATCACCATTTCCCTTCCCTCTCTCCCACACTCTGTATCTTTTCTCCTGTCTCCCAACCACTCCCCCCTAGTAAACTTGCAGAACTGTTGTACTTTAATAACATTGTTATTGTTCTTGTTATTACTATTTATTGCCTTGGCAAAATCTCTATTGTGTTGTACAAGGTGTGACTGATTGAAAAATAATGGTGAATTGTATGTTTCATTTAAGCAAAGTAAAGAAATAGCCAAATCTGCACTGCTTGAAATAATGTCTGCTATTTATGATGTATATGATGATGTTCATCATCAGTATTATGTGCTGCAGTGGCAGCAATCTCACATCCACCACTGGGTAAAAGTGTCTACGTTGCTAAATGACTAACTTGGTTCCTGGCACCCACTGCAGGTTGCCTATCTAACAGCTTCCAGGGAGAACAAAAATTGGTATTCAATATCTGTAAAGTAATCAGAAGTTTAAAGCTGTTTTATACACGGGAGTTCAATTCTTTAAAAAAAACTGGATGTTTACTGATCTTTTAGATTTTTGCACAAAATACCGTCTTCAACTATGTACATCCATGTTCTTGCAATCTTCTAATGCCACCTAAACAGGTTGCACTAGATCACAGGCTCAGTATGAAACAACAAACTCACTTAAATCCATGTACCATCTATCCATCTGACTACATCTGCCATCCATCTCCATATCATTTTCATTACAGTCCATCGTCATGTCATTTTCATTACAGTCGTGCTTAAGTCTCCCAATCCTGTCTGTCATCTGATCCGTTTGTTTGTTTTCCTGCCTCTTTAAGATGTTCACAACGTGTATTTCTCTACTGTTTACTAAGCAAATCTTAGTTTTTGAATGGTTTTGCATTTAAAGTCCACATCTCACTGCCTTTGATCAAAAATGGTAATACACACTGAAAGTAGTCCACTTTAGTTTACCAGAATCACTCCGTACCATGTTTTATGCTTCTGTTATTTATTTTTCTATTCATTCAGTGACCATTCATTCAGTGACTGTCAATTTGCATTACTTTTGGATATGGATTATACATTTTTAGTCTTACTGTAATTATTTCAGGCCTACTATTAAAATTATTCTATTACATATATACTAACAATTACAGCTCATTTGGCTTCTAGTTGTGACAGGTAATTAAATAAGTAAGGGAGTCTTTTTGTCACAACTATAGTCTAACACTCTCAATCTAATTCACGCTGTAAATAAGTTTAGTACAAAAAAATTGAAGCAGGAATGAATAATGAAAGTAACAGCTTCTGGTATCTTCTACATAATGATACAATTGAAACTTACAACAGAGAGGCAAGTCTCAAGTGTGTATGCATTCACCACAACAACACAACTCTTTTTTAGACAATCTGCTCTACAATAAAGATATAAAAATTACCTTAAAAATAAATTTTACATTATTCTCTCTCTGTCATGGCAAATGTTGGAATGTAAATAACTTAGATGATGGAGTTCACATTATTTGAACAGAAGTAAAACAATACAGAAACATGTACACAAAATTGGCTGGGCTTTCCTTTTAAGTCAATACAGAAATATTACTTCCTCAAATGCCCTTTCACTTCATTTAACAACATTGATCCAATTACAATTTTTTCACAACTAACAATCAAGTTTACAGAGCTATCTTGAAGCATTTTTACTACTATTAAAACAAGTGACTTTGAGGACAATGTTTGGCCAGCAAACCTGTAAAGAGAAAGACCTTAACTTATTACCAATATACACATAAAAGCACTTTAAAGTAATACCAGTCAATTTCAGATACATGGAATGCAAACAGTATTTCAATTCCGTCTTTGCAACTACCAGATAATGGGTGTTTTGTCATCAGATTCATTTGTCTTGCCGAAATAAAATATCAACAGTCTATAATGAAAGATATTTACGGTTTGATGTGCTTTCTAGATTGAGAAACAGTTCGTTACAGGATGTTGATTTTTAGTTACAGTATTTGATGCCTGGGTTTTTGCTCTCATGAGGAAACTGCCTACTTGCACCTTTTTGGGCTATTGTTTCATTTGGCATTGTTGGTTCTGGCCTAATTGTGTGTTTTGTGTAGTGTTGCCAGCTTGTATTAGTTTTTCTTCACTCTAAAACTTTTTTTTCCAGTTTGTCATTGTGTGTTATTCTCTTTCCAAAAATCTTCCATATACACAAAGCATTAACATTCAATGAACAGTTACTCAGTGGTTGAATAAATACCGGAAACCAGACACAGTACAACATAATTGAAAAATCACATAGAAAAAAAGGAAAAAAAAAAAAACTTTCCTTTTACATCCTCCACTCTTTGTCCGTGCACCTTCCTCCACGCCCCCCCCCCCACCCCCCTCCCTCCCCCTTTTCATTTCACCTCTTGCTCCTCACCCTTTTCCTCCAACTCACTCCCCATCTGACTACTTTGAATTTATTGTTCAGCATTTTTGCCTCCTCCCTCCACCATCTACTCTCACTTAGGTTTTCAACTCCATCACTACACCTTCATTTCTCTTACACATTAAATAAATACACACTAACATAATTAAATGAAATGACACACAAATGAAAAACTAAAAAAAAGCAGCACAGTTTTAGATTGAAGAAGAAGTAATGGCAAGTCAGCAACACTACATAAAACAAACAATACATATTTAGCAAGAAAGATACAAAATACACAATGATAGTACTACATTGTGTTGTGCTTAACATTAAAAAATGTGTAGTTCTGCAAAGAATTGTGGGATTAGGCAAGAAACAACAGTACCAAACAAAAAAATAATCCAAAAACATGAAAGCAGATAGCATTTCTGAATGTGACCAAAAAATCAGGCATGAAATACTGTAACTAAAAATCATCTTGTAACAAACTGTTTCTCAATTTTGGAAACATGTCAAATTCTAAATATCTTTCATTAGATGTTTTATTTTAATAAGACAAAATGCATTTGGTGACAAAACACGCATTTACTTGTAGTTTCAAATATGGAATTAAAATACCCTCAATAACTGTACATCAAATATAGTCAATAAGGCCACATAAATGAAGAACATAACAAAAGGAGTTGGTATATTACATTTAAGGGGGGAGGACCAAAGCAATTTGTTAGCTAACTGATTTATGTATTTAATTATGTATGTGAAGATAGGTCGCTAATGATGTATCTAGAGCTACTACAAACATAAGGACCATGTCTGAAATCTATGAACATTATTATTCTTTTCACACATCAGTTAGCTACCTCTTCTGTTTGCGAGTATTGGTGTACTTACATGTTGTTTATATCCTTGGATTTCATGCGTGTTCTTTGCCTTAGCCTTCAGTGCTTCAGAAAAAAAGTTAAAATGTTTGCACAACAAGCTGTTGGATCCGTGTCATTTATGCTTTTTGCTTAATGATGATCTTCACTAGTTCTTTAATATACCTTGTAATTAAAACTTCATTTCTGGCTGTATGTATCTCGCATTCATTCGTTTATCCATTCATTTTATTCCATACATGAGACAAGATATGCATTAACAAAATATTATCAACCTGGATTCTGTATTAACAAAATATCACTATAATGCTTTGTATTATTCATACTTTTGCCAGTTAATTTAAATCAATTAAATTAGAAAGAAGGCTACTAATCCAAAAAAAAATCTGTTGTTTCCTTGGTTACAATAGATGACTCCAATTTATATCATGCTGGTGTTAAAGGGACATGTTTGATACACCTCTCCAAGCTAGTCAGTCCTGCACGAGTTTCTTAATATCTGCACATATACTGCAACCTACATCCATTTGAACCTGCTTGGCTCTCCTCTACAATTTTTACCCTCCACATCTCTATTCACTACCAAATTAACTTTCCTTGATGCTTCAGGATATATCCCATTAATCTATGCTTTCTTTTAGTAATCTTGTGCCACAAAGATCTTTTATACCTGACATAATTCAGTACCTCTTTATTGATTATCATACTATGTCAGGCCAAAAAGTTTTTGAGACTGGGTTAATAAAAAAACAGAGAAAAGTTAAGATGGCAGTTTTAATGCTTCAGGTGTTCTACACAGTATTCCCTCATTTGAGTAAAACACACAGAATGTTCATACAACCATGTAAAACTATCCAAGTCTTTCTTCGTGAGGTTGTTCAACTTGTGCACCATGTTGGCTTGAATTCTACTTATCTCATCAAAGCACTGACCCTCCATATGAATTTCTGCACTTTGTTTGTCCAAGTCTTGTCAACTGTGATGATTTTTTCCAGAAAAGAACTGTTGCATTTTCCATTTGAATCAAGTCTTGGCAGGCATTACATATCACTGTTTTTGGTCAGACAAAGATTGCACACACTTTTCTCTTCTTCAAAACATTCTAGAAAACATCTTCAGCACTCAATTTAGAGATGTTGCTCCATTGCGATTTGTGATAACAATGCTGACACACCACAATCACATATCTCCTCCTAATTCCGACTGCCTTACAACTCGCTTATCAAATGCACATCTGTTGTTGACAGTTGTTACCTCAAGCTGCCACTATAGTTATAGCATTCAAGTCACCTGTACACCATGGTTGCATTGGTATCAAAACTTTTTGGATGGATAGTACATCTTTGCATTTCAGAAGATTTGTGCTCTTTTTGTTTGAACTGTCCATCATTCACATTTTACTTCCATGTGAGGTTACATTTGACACAGATATTTTCGGTAATGACTCCCTAACAGTCGAATTTATATTAAGTGTTAACATATTTCCCTTTATCAGAAAAGCTTTCCTTGCTGCTATTGCTAGTCTGCATTTTATATCCTCTTTAATTCTGCCAACATCAGTTATTTGGATGCCCAGATAGCAAAACTCAGCTACTACCTATCATGTCTCATTTCCTAACCTAATTCCCTCATTATTGCCTGATTTAGCCACACTGCAACGTCCTTATTTTACTTCTGTTGCTGTTCATCTAATAACCTCTTTTTCAAGACACTAACCATACTGTTCAAATGATCCTACAAGTCCTTTGCCATCTTGACCAGAATTACTACATCATCAGCACACTTTAAAGAGTTTTCATTTCTCCTTCTTGAACCTTAACTCCCTCTCCAAATTTCTCCCTGTATTCCTTTACTGATTGCTCAATGTAAAAATTGCATAGTCTACATCTACACTCTGCAAACTAATGTGAGATGTATAGCAGAGGGCATGTCTCATTGTACCAGTTATTAGGGTTTCTGCCCATTACATTCATGTACACAGTACAGGAAGAATGATTGATTGAATGCATCTGTGCATACAGTAATTATTCTAATCTTATCCTCATGATCCCTATGTGACCCATACATAGGGAGTTGTAGTACATTCCTATTTAAAGCTGGTTCTTGAAACTTTGTTAACAGACTTTCTCGGGATAGTTTACATCTATCTTCAAGAATCTTCCAGTTCATTTTCTTCAGTATCTCTGTGACATTCTCCCACCGATCAAACAAACCTGTGACCATTCATGATGCCTGTAAATCACCTTTTAGTCCTATTTGGTATGGGGTCCCACACACTTGAGCAATATTCTAAAACCAGTCACATGAGTGATTTGCAAGCAACCTCCTTTGTAGACTGATTGCATTTCCCCAGTATTCAACCAATAAGCCAAAGTCTACCATCTGCTTTATCCACAACTGAATGTATGTGATAATTCCATTTTATATTCCTACAAAGTGTTACATCTAGTATTTGTGCAAGTTGGCCAATTACAACAGTGCCTCATTGATATTATAGTCATATACTACTACTTTTTTTTCATTTTGTGAAGTGCACAATTTTACATTTCTGTATCAAGATTTGACTGAATACTTATGTAGATTCTCTCTGATGGTACTTCATCATAGATAATTGCTTCAGCTGCAAAAAGTCTGTGGCTACTACTAACATTGTCTGCCAATCAAAATGTTCTCAATCCAGTCACAAATTTCACCTGATACTCCATATGACCGTACTTCTGACAATAAACATAGATGTGGTACTAAGTCAAATGCATTTCTGAAATCAAGAAATACACCATCTACAGACTGCCTTGATCCAAAGCTTTCAGTATGTTATGTTAGAAAAGTGCAAAGTTGGTGAGACATGTGGAAAGTTGGGTTTCAAACGATCAATTTATTTATTTATTTATTTATTTTTTTTTTCCAGAATTCATGCTGTTTGGCATTGAGGAGGTCATTCTGTTCAAGATATCTAATTACGTATTAGCTAAGGGTATGTTCTAAGATTCTGCAACAAATCAATGTCAAGGATAATGGATGACAATTTTGTCGATCACTTCTATTATCCTTCTTGTAGACAGGAATGAGTTGCTCTTGCTACACACGAATCCCGACTGAACAGCTTCCCTCTCCCTTATCTCCAGAGAATCCTTCAGATGTCTTGGAAGGATAGAGTACCCAACACCAATGTATTATGGCTCGCAAGCACAACCAGCATTAATGTACTCCTAAGCCACTGCAGCCTAAGGTGCCTGAGACATGTCAGGCACATGGATACTGAGTGAATACTGAAAAAAGTGTTGTACAGGGAACTTCAGGAGGGTGAGAGACCAGTAGGAAGACCGCACCTTTGCTTCAAGGAAGTCTGCGAGAGACACCTGACCAAGGCCAGCATTGATCCACGTCAGTGGGAAAATACAGCTGGTGACTGTGTCAAGTGGCGACACGTTGTGCAGTGGGGTTGAGCTTGCAGAGAACGAACACATGGAAGAAGACATCAGGAAGAGGGAAAGATGGAAGGAGAGAGTGGCCTCTGGTGGAAGTCCTTCACATTTCAAGTGCCCAAACTGCAGTAGACTGCCACTCTTGAGTGGGACTTTTCAGCCAGAGCAGATGTTGCAGAGTCTGAACCAACTATGCTACACCACCATCCTTCAAGGATGGACGTATGTCATAAAGACAGGAGTGACCTGTGCTTTCTTCCAAGAAGTGGGCACAGTTTTTTGTTCAAGGGATCTATGACAGATTACACTTAGAAGAGGGGCTAACTCAGCCACAAATTCAGTACAGAATCCGATAGGGGTTCCATTCGGCCCTGGTGCATTGTTCAATTTTAACGATTTCAACTGTTTCTTCAACACCACTGACACTCATTTCATTCATCTTTTCAGTGGCATGAGGATTAAACTGGGGCAATTCTTCTGAGATTTCCTTTGAAAATGGAGTTAAGCACTTCAGCTTGTGTTTTGCTACACTCATTTTCAGTTACTGTCTTATTTGCAAAGAACTGGACACTAACTGGTGTCACTAACAGCCTTTACATACAACAAGAATCTCTTTGGGTTCTGTGAAAGATCACTAGACAATATTCTGCTATGATAGCCACTGAAGGCACCACGCATTGCTCTCGAGGTCCAAATGCATTTCATTCAGCATTTCTGTATCTATAGCCCGACACTTTGTTCTACACCTATTATGCAGCAACCTAAGTTTCTTTACAGTGACTGTGTACTATGGAAGTTCCCTTCCTTTATGAGCTGTTCTACTTGATACATATCTATCCAGTGCATGGTTAACTATTCTTCTAAACTTGAGCCAGAGTTGCTCTACATGCTCCAGATCGGTGCAGAAAGTTTCAAGTTTTGTAATTTGTTAATCATTGTTGATACAACCGTGTTGTGATCACTGATACCAATTTCAATGTGGATATCCTCAAAGAGGTCAGGTGTATTAATTGCCATTACATCCAATATATTTCCATCATGAGTGGTGTTCCTAACTATCTTTTCAAGGTATTTTCAGAGAAGGCATTTAGTAAACTTTCACTGGACATCTTTATCACACCCACCACTAACAAAACTGTAATTTTCTCACTTAATTGGTGGATGATTAAAGTCTCCACCAATGATTACAGCATGATAGGGGAACATATGTACAAGTAAACTGAGGTTTTTCTCAAAAGTTTACAGCTACATCAGGAAATGAGTCTGGTGGGTGACAGAAGGATCCAAGTATAATTTTACACCAACCCATGATACTGAGTGTTGCCCAAACAATCTCATATGCAGCTTCAATTTCTATCTTGGTGGACTGAGTTTCTTGTCTATTGCTACAAATACGCCACCTCCAATGCCTGTTAACCTATCCTTTCAATACACACTCAAATTTTCCCCAAAAATCTCACTCCTATCAATTTCAGATTTCAAGCAGCTTTCTGTCCCTAGTATTATGTGAGCTGCATTGCTTTTCAGGAGCACTTCAAACTCTGGCAGTTTGCTGCTAATGCTTTGGTAGTTAACTATTAGGATTTTAATACTCTCATCTGAGGGGGGCATTTCTTTCGATATTACACTGATACTTCTGGGTTTCCTGCAGCTATCATTATCTGGAGTGGATGGACAGTCACCTAAAAAAAAACACGCTTGTGTGCACCTCATACACATTCAGCTACCTGAGTAGAAGCCTCTGATATGTAGTGCACACATGACCCATTTCAGGGTCAAGTATGGTCAATCCATGGTCCAAGTCCAGGAAGCCACAGCCTAACTTGTCACAAAACCTCCAAAGTGTCTGGCTCAGTCCTTCTACTTGATTGAGAACCAAAAGGCTACGATCAATTCTGGGGATAATGCAGCATATTGTGGGCTTCGTTGAAACTCTGTGCACAAGGCTGGTCTTCTCAACCTTCTCTGCCATCCACTGGAATGACTCAAGTATGACCTTGGAGCCTACATGACTGGCATCATTTGTTCCAATACGCTCCACAATCTGCAGTTGGTTGCACCCTGTTCCCTCAAGGCTGATGTAATAGCTTCTTCAACATGTTGAATGAGTCCACCAGGCATACATACTGTGCGCACCTGGTGTCCTTTCCTGCCCCTTGCTGCTGTAGGAGTGTTCCTTACTTTATTGAAACAAATAACATGGTGTAGGAAGGTTCCTTAATTCATCACTGAACTATGTAAAATGCTACACTGATCCATGCCATTCATGGAAGGGCATGTATCATGTACGTCAACATAGAGCTTGGACTAAAGATGTGCATGTACAGAAACACATTGTAAGTTGGTAAAAGATCAGATGACAGATACGCAAACATGCATGGAAATTTTAGGGCAGAGAAGTGACAACAGAAATTCCATATATTCCCATGAGTTACATTCAGGTTTGGTGAAAAAAATACAAGCATGGTTAGACCAGGAATTTCACATACTTTAGGAAATGGTCAGCTTTCTGAGGAGGTAGTCACTAACAACACCAATAAGTTTAAATGACAATGGGATGAATTGGCAGAAACTACAAGGGAATTATCAGAAAGTCAAATTAAAGGCAAATCTTTCAATGCAACAACACTATTAGAGGAATTACAGTTGGGAAGTGGAATGAAGTTTTGTAAGCATTTTTGAAAGTTTGAACCACATGAGGGAGTACATCCAATGTTGAGTGGGAAAACTCCCACTCCGAAGAGTTTACCTTATGGGACAATTTTCAGAAGAAATTAGCGTAAATATTGGTCTAAAACAATAAAAGAGAAATTTACACTAGAATTATTAGACCTCAACCATTTCATGAGGTAGTTTCAAAAAGTATACTGAATGGCATCAAACAAGACCTAAGTATTTAGATAACCCAATAGACGAAATGCATCTGGGAAAGGTATTGATGAGATGTAAGAAAGGAAATGTTATAAGAGGTTGATCTACCATGAATGAATTGCTGTCATTTGCTGAAAATCTAAATATGACGAATAATGAGTGCAATAATCACAGTCACGAGCATACGTGCCAGGAAGGAGGTAAATTTACCTCAAAATACAAGAAAAAATGGGAGTTTAATGTCAGGTAAATAAAAGTCAGAGTAATAAATGTGAACAACAAAGACAGGGAGTATGCAGCATTGTTGTACAAACATTTAAAAACAGTGGCATAAAGGAAGGTGCTAGAACAGTGCAGCCTTTTTCGACAAACCAAACACCAGTACCAAAAAACTATCAATGTCTTGGTTAAGGTGTCATGATTCAGTATGTGTCCAACTAAGTATAGGCCCATATGATAAACAGTTGGTTGCTTTTAGTGAGGCAACACCACTACAAAATTATTTACTCACTGAAGAAGACAAAGAAACAGGTATGGAGTTTACTACACCAATAATTTCAGAAATAACTGACAATCAGGAAGTGAGTGTAAGTGAAATTTCTATTTTATCTGAGTCTTTGTTCGAAGTATTAAAACATAAGAGAGAGTATCCAATACTGCCAGTTACTGGGGTATGCTTAGCAGGAATAACTGGAAGCAAAGCAAGACAAGCATGAAGAGCAGTTACCGATAACATTACACAATTTTATGTTTATGCAGACATGCACAGTAGTGCCTAATGTAAATTTGCAGTTGTTACTAGATATGGATTGGCTAATAAGATTTAAAGTAATTCTGGATTTTTCAGCACAGATATTAACATGTACTTATTATGGCCAAGTATTTGTAGTAAAATTTATTGAGAAGATTACTGAAAATGCCAACATATATAACATCCACATAGTAGCAAAAAGCACTGTGATGGATACAGCGAGCACTCTGGATACACAAAATACGCTGCAAGAACTAATTAGGATGAAAGCTTATCAATCTGGTCTGTTAACTGAGTTACAGAAAAACGATCTATACCACATATTGATGAAGTACAGCAAAGCTTTCTCAGATACACCAAGGGTACCTGATAATTACGTATGTAGTTTTAAGTTCAAAGATGAATTGACTTTTTCCATAAACCCTATCTGGTACCATTAAGTGTATGACCAGCCATACAAGAGGAGATTAATAAAATGTTAGAAGGAGAAATAATAGAAAGGAGTTCTAGGGTATGCAATAACCTGTTATTAGTAGAGCATAAAGTGACAGGGCAGCGGGGAGGGGGGTACGTCTAAATAAGCACATAGAGCCTGAAAGAGCTAGACCGGTCAGTATAGATGAAATATTGATGAAATTTGAGCAAGCAAAGCATTTTACCTTGATGGATCTCACATATGGGTACTGGCATGTCAGACCTGATTAGAACTGAAAGAAATTTACTGCTTTTTTGAATGAGGGTAAGTCATACCAATTTGGATTGTTACCTTTTGGATTAAATCTCTCAGTGTCAATATTCATAAGAGCCTCGGATGCTGGGCTGGGTAAAGATTTATAAAAAGAACTAATAATCTATGCAGATGACATACTCTAGTGTCCAAGACGTAGGAAGAACATTGTGATTTATTGGTTAGAATATTAAGAAGGTGTTATGTTAAGGGTATTGGCATAAGACTGTCAAAATCGATTTTTTGGAGAGAAGGATTTAAGTTTCTTGGCCATGTGGTAGGATAATGGAATAAAAGCAGATACAGACAGGATAAGAGACATAAAAGAATGTACAGAACCTAAAAGTGTGAAACAATTGAAAGCATTTCTGGGACTAGCAGGATTCTATACGAAATATATTCGACATATGAATAATCCTATGTTATTAAACTTATTTAAGAAATCTAACTGGACTGGGGGTAACAGAGAGTCTAAGGCCGTTAATGAGATTAAAGTAGCTCTAGCAGAGGCACTCATTTTAAAACACCCACAGATGGACAAACCTTTTACGTTAAGTACTGATGCCTCACAGCATGAAATAGCGAGTGAGTTGTTTCAGTGACTGTGGGATATTTGCATGGGGGAACATACTAGACTAGCTCTTGCAAGCCAAACTCTAAACGAACATGAACTGAACTACACAGCAACAGAGAAAGAATTACTTGCTATAGTGGGGAGTATCAAGAAAATTTCAAACTCTAATTTGGAGATCTAAAATAATAATGTATACTGATCACCAAGTATTAGCATTCCTTATGGAAAGTCAACTACTACATAGCAGCTTAATACGTTAGGTACTATTATTGCAAATATATCAAACTGAAATTAAGTATCTAAAAGGTTCACAAAATATAATTTCGGATGCATTATCACGCCTACAACTGGGCATGAATGATATGGTAAGAACAGAAGGTCCTGCAGTTACCTTCAACATTTATTTTTTATCAGTAAGTTAAACTATAATGAAGTGAGAAACCTAGCCTTAAGAATGAAGAAGGGCATCAGTGACAATCCATATTTTGGGGATATGTGGAATACGTTAGACGAAGGAGGGACAATTGATAATGGTATGATAGAATGGATTATGGTAAATCATGTTTTGTTTTGGAGAGCAAAGAAAGTAAGATTCAAATGGAGACTGTGTATACCGAAATCTGTAGAACTTGATTTAATTACACTTATTCAGCAGAGGTATTACACTCCGGGGTATGAAAGTGTGTTCAGCAAATGGTAAAACTTTACTACTTTAAGAACTTAAGTAAAAAAGTACTGTCTGTACTATGTACATGTGAAATGTGCCAAAAGATGAAAGACAACTATCAAGCAATAAGGTATAAGTTATACCCGGTACTACCTAAAGACACATGACCTCGCAGCTGACTTCTTTGACCAATTACCAACAAGTGCAGGAAGTAAGGGGGGGATTATATTTGTACTAGTGGAGTGTTGGTCTAAATATGTTAAATTCTACCCTATCAAGAATGCCAACACAGAGACAGTCATCAGATGTCTATGGGAATATTTCTCGGAGATAGGAAATCCACGTAGATTGTTGACAGACAATGGCCCACAGTTTGCGAGTAAAGCCTTCAAAGAGATTTTAGCACGGGAAAATATTAGACACATTGCTGTCTTGAGATACCATGGGCAACCCTTGTGAACGGATCACGAAACAAGTCGACAGGTTATGTAGGACATACTGTTCAAACAGACATATACCTTGGGCACAGAATACACCAGAGTCCCAAGCAATACGTAATGTACTTTCATATTTATCTAATGGTTTATCTCCCATCAAAATACTGCAAGGTAAATTCATAGTCAAGGTACAGTTGAAATTGTTAAATGGTCAGATGATGATATTAATGTCCACAGAGACAACTTAGACAATGTTCTAAAAGAAAATTTACAATGAGCAGCAGGTAAACAGATGTGTGAGTATAATGAAAAAGCCATGACACATAACTCTTGATGTGGATGACTTGTTACTAATTAAGGAAGAACACCATAGCCCAAATTTAAAGAAATAAACACGCAAGTTTTCCCCTTTATATAGAGGTCCTTACAAAGTTTTAAATGTACCACACATGAAAGCAGGTTTCTTGGTCGATCCAGAAAGCGGCGAAGAAAAGGGATTATATAATATTGGTATGTTAAAGCAGTATAAGACACCATTAAATTAAACTTTGGAGAGAACAAAGATCATTATTAATGGTGAAAGTGTGTAAATAAATACTGTCAACTGTTTTTTAATAAGATATTAAGTATTCCTTCAGTGTAAGATTGTTGACCAAAGAGGCAGGTTACTTACCACCATATGGTAAAAACAATGGGTGGGTTGTACGCGATTTATTATTTTTTTGGGAGATTAATCATGGGTAGCGATACCACCACTATTGTGTACTGACCAACGAATAGACTGAACACAGAAGTTATAGTGACCGCTGACAATAACTTACGTGAATACACTTGCCTATTCTATTGCATTTCATTTCATAGAAGTTTGTTAGGATCAATTTTTTTGGGTGTCTTCAATGGTGAGGCCATGGCAATTCTGTTCTTGTTCTGTAGGGAATGCCAAACAACTTCTCCTTCCAATGCCATGGACGCCAGATGGGGTCCGTGGGTTGAGGTGTGCTAAGGGAATCCATCTATGAGGGTACTGTCTTCTTTTCTTCTTCAATCCTAACATAGCTGTCTCTCTATTTCCTTTTCTTACCTCACCAATAGGAGTACCAAACCTATCTTCCCTCTGTCCATATGCAAAGTTCTTATCGGAGGGTATTTTCTTTTTACAGCCTATGTAGTACAATTTACAGCCTACAACAGTAGGATTGCACTGGCAGGTATTTCATGTATGGCAATGACAATGGGCTACTCTTGTTACACGGTAAAAGATGTTTTATGTCATGATTATCGATGACGTATCTGATGGTTTTCTTAACTTTTGTAGTGATTTGATATGTTGCAGATGGGTTTGCGTTTAACTTTTATAGTGGAAGTGTGGGATTTGTGCATACTAAAATAAATATATATCTAAAAACAAAGATGATGTGACTTACTGAACGAAAGTACTGGCAGGTCGATAGACACACAAACAAACACAAACATACACAAGCTTTCGCAACAAACGGTTGCTTCATCAGGAAAGAAGGAAGGAGAGGGAAAGACGAAAGGATGTGGGTTTTAAGGGAGAGGGTAAGGAGTCATTCCAATCCCGGGAGCGGAAAGACTTACCTTAGGGGGAAAAAAGGACAGGTATACACTCGCACACACACACATATCCATCTGCACATACACAGACACAAGCAGACATTTGTAAAGGCAAAGAGTTTGGGCAGAGATGTCAGTCGAGGCAGAAGTACAGAGGCAAAGATGTTGTTGAAAGACAGGTGAGGTATGAGCGGCGGCAAATTGAAATTAGCGGAGATTGAGGCCTGGCGGATAACGAGAAGAGAGGATATACTGAAGGGCAAGTTCCCATCTCCGAAGTTATGACAGGTTGGTGTTAGTGGGAAGTATCCAGATAACCCGGACGGTGTAACACTGTGCCAAGATGTGCTGGCCGTGCACCAAGGCATGTTTAGCCACAGGATGATCCTCATTACCAACAAACACTGTCTGCCTGTGTCCATTCATGTGAATGGACAGTTTGTTGCTGGTCATTCCCACATAGAAAGCTTCACAGTGTAGGCAGGTCAGTTGGTAAATCACGTGGGTGCTTTCACACGTGGCTCTGCCTTTGATCGTGTACACCTTCTGGGTTACAGGACTGGAGTAAGTGGTGGTGGGAGGATGCATCGGACAGGTTTTACACCGGGGGCGGTTACAAGGGTAGGAGCCAGAGGGTAGGGAAGGTGGTTTGGGGATTTCATAGGGATGAACTAAAAGGTTACGAAGGTTAGGTGGACGGCGAAAAGACACTCTTGGTGGAGTGGGGAGGATTTCATGAAGGATGGATCTCATTTCAGGGCAGGATTTGAGGAAGTCGTATCCCTGCTGGAGACCCACATTCAGAGTCTCATCCAGTCCCAGAAAGTATCCTGTCACAAGTGGGGCACTTTTGTGGTTCTTCAGTGGGAGGTTCTGGGTTTGAGGAGATGAGGAAGTGGCTCTGGTTATTTGCTTCTGTACCAGGTCGGGAGGGTAGTTGCGGGATGCGAAAGATATTTTCAGGTTGTTGGTGTAATGGTTCAGGGATTCCAGACTGGAGCAGATTCGTTTGCCACGAAGACCTAGGCTGTAGGGAAGGGACCGTTTGATGTGGAATGGGTGGCAGCTGTCATAATGGAGGTACTGTTGCTTCTTGGTGGGTTTGATGTGGACGGACGTGTGAAGCTGGCCATTGGACAGGTGGAGGTCAACGTCAAGAAAAGTGGCATGGGATTTGGAGTAGGACCAGGTGAATCTGATGGAACCAAAGGAGTTGAGGTTGGAGAGGAAATTCTGGAGTTCTTCTTCACTGTGAGTCCAGATCATGAAGATGTCATCAATAAATCTGTACCAAACTTTGGGTTGGCAGGCCTGGGTAACCAAGAAGGCTTCCTCTAAGCGACCCATGAATAGGTTGGCGTACGAGGGGGCCATCCTGGTACCCATGGCTGTTCCCTTTAATTGTTGGTATGTCTGGCCTTCGAAAGTGAAGAAGTTGTGGGTCAGGAAACCTACATCACATACAAAGTTTGCCAAGGTAATCCCATTCCTGATGTCCAGGCAGAGCTTCAAGGAATCCTCAGAACCTTAGGCCCCCTACAAACCTTTCACCTGACTCCATCAACCTCCTGACCCCACCAACACCCCGCACCCCTACCTTCTACCTTCTTCCTAAAATTCACAAACCCAATCATCCTGGCCGTCCCATTGTAGCTGGCTACCAAGCCCCCACAGAACGTATCTCTGCCTACGTAGATCAACACCAGCCACTTTCTCAAACGCCTGGAATCCCTACCCTGTTACCCCCGGAAACCATCCTTGTAACCATTGATGCCACTTCCTTATACACAAATATTCTGCACGTCCAGGGCCTCGCTGCGATGGAGCACTTCCTTTCACGCCAAGCACCTGCCACACTACCGAAAACCTCTTTCCTCATTACCTTAGCCAGCTTCATCCTGACCCACAACTTCTTCACTTTCGAAGGCCAGACATACCAACAATTAAAGGGAACAGCCATGGGTACCAGGATGGCCCCCTCGTATGCCAACCTATTCATGGGTTGCTTAGAGGAAGCCTTCTTGGTTACCCAGGCCTGCCAACCCAAAGTTTGGTACCGATTTATTGATGACATCTTCATGATCTGGACTCACAGTGAAGAAGAACTCCAGAATTTCCTCTCCAACCTCAACTCCTTTGGTTCCATCAGATTCACCTGGTCCTACTCCAAATCCCATGCCACTTTTCTTGACATTGACCTCCACCTGTCCAATGGCCAGCTTCACACGTCCGTCCACATCAAACCCACCAACAAGCAACAGTACCTCCATTATGACAGCTGCCACCCATTCCACATCAAACGGTCCCTTCCCTACAGCCTAGGTCTTCGTGGAAACGAATCTGCTCCAGTCTGGAATCCCTGAACCATTACACCAACAACCTGAAAATAGCTTTCGCATCCCGCAACTACCCTCCCGACCTGGTACAGAAGCAAATAACCAGAGCCACTTCCTCATCTCCTCAAACCCAGAACCTCCCACAGAAGAACCCCAAAAGTGCCCCACTTGTGACAGGATACTTTCCGGGACTGGATCAGACTCTGAATGTGGGTCTCCAGCAGGGATACGACTTCCTCAAATCCTGCCCTGAAATGAGATCCATCCTTCATGAAATCCTCCCCACTCCACCAAGAGTGTCTTTTCGCCGTCCACCTAACCTTCGTAACCTTTTAGTTCATCCCTATGAAATCCCCAAACCACCTTCCCTACCCTCTGGCTCCTACCCTTGTAACCGCCCCCGGTGTAAAACCTGTCCGATGCATCCTCCCACCACCACCTACTCCAGTCCTGTAACCCAGAAGGTGTACACGATCAAAGGCAGAGCCACGTGTGAAAGCACCCACGTGATTTACCAACTGACCTGCCTACACTGTGAAGCTTTCTATGTGGGAATGACCAGCAACAAACTGTCCATTCGCATGAATGGACACAGGCAGACAGTGTTTGTTGGTAATGAGGATCACCCTGTGGCTAAACATGCCTTGGTGCACGGCCAGCACATCTTGGCACAGTGTTACACCGTCCGGGTTATCTGGATACTTCCCACTAACACCAACCTGTCAGAATTCCGGAGATGGGAACTTGCCCTTCAGTATATCCTCTCTTCTCGTTATCCTCCAGGCCTCAATCTCCGCTAATTTCAATTTCCCGCTGCTCATACCTCACCTGTCTTTCAACATCTTTGCCTCTGTACTTCCGCTTCGACTGACATCTCTGCCCAAACTCTTTGCCTTTACAAATGTCTGCTGGTGTCTGTGTATGTGCGGATGGATATGTGTGTGTGTGCGAGTGTATACCTGTCCTTTTTCCCCCCTAAGGTAAGTCTTTCCGCTCCCGGGATTGGAATGACTCCTTACCCTCTCCCTTAAAACCCACATCCTTTCGTCTTTCCCTCTCCTTCCCTCTTTCCTGATGAAGCAACCGTTTGTTGCGAAAGCTTGTGTATGTTTGTGTTTGTTTGTGTGTCTATCGACCTGCCAGCACTTTCGTTCAGTAAGTCACATCATCTTTGTTTTTAGATATATTTTTCCCACGTGGAATGTTTCCCTCTATTATATTCCTAAAATAAATATACAAAGACTATACACAAACAAAGATGATTTAGGGGGTTTGTCACTTTTTCAAGTGGACGGAGGAATAGGGCAGGGTGAATTACTGATAAGCTTGATATAGATATGACAAGCCAACACTAAGGAGAAAATGGAGTTTTGAAGGAAGGAAAATAGATGCGTGAACTCGGGTGGGAGATAGCGGGAGCTTCAAGGAGGGTACAGTTTGGGAGGGAGATAGTGGGAGCTTCATGGAGGGAGAAGTCTTAATATGAGGTGAAGTGAAAGGTGGAAGAACTAAAGTATTAAATAAAGTAGTACAAAAGGAGGGTGAGGTACTTCACATTGGGAGTTATGGGTATGTAATCCCAAAGAAGGAAGCTTATGCCGGGTTCGGGTGTACCCAAGGAAGGGAGGACCCCAACAATTTTATGGGTAAGTAACTCTCAAAGAAGAGAGCTTATGTCAGGTTTGGGTGGATCCTTGGAAGGGAGGACTCCAATCACTTTAGAAGAAAGGAGAGGTACATCATACCAAACGGACCTTCAAAATAAGAGGAAAAGAGTACCGAATCCACGGAAAGATAGCCTACAAGAAGTAAGAAATGCTTATGGGTAATATTCACAAAGAAAATGAATAAAGATGCTGCTTAAGAGAATGTCTCCTCCAGACTGGATAATAAACTGAGAAAATAAAAATTAGCTAACTCTGTAGTTTACCACGAGGAATGTTAATGCAATGGTGGTAAGTGTAGCTGAATGAACTAATAGGTCTAGAACAGATATTGCTTAAGCAGCCGAAACATCCCCACACAAGCTGAATGCAGCAGTCATCAGCCATTAATAAGCACTCCAACACAAAATTACAAACACATAAAGGACAGGTTTGCATGTTCCTGGAGTAACACAAATGGCCTCAGGCTTAAACCTGCAAATCAGTCACTCGCTCGAGATGTGAATCCACTAGACAGGTGTGGTGCAGTAGAAACGACACAGATGGAGAAACTGTTGCCTTGTCCCAGTGTTCACCGTACAATATTCACACTTATGACATCCGCACTTAAGGCGATATTTATAGTCTGCACAGGAGTGTGATGTGGAAACACAACATCCTCAGTGATTGCGCGCCAGGCATTAAGACAGCATAGCATGGGCATTTTGCAGTGTCACAAAACGTGCGTCCCCACGTGGCCAGTTCCTCACAGTGTGGGCACAAAGTAGCAACCGAAGTGGATACTAGGAGTGATAAACAAAGTCTTGTGAAACTGGGTTGTCAGAAGCCTTGCTAGAAGCAGCTATTGTTCCGCACCGTTAATCAGTGACTGTAGCAATAAAGTGTCCTGTCGCACAGCAAAATCGGCAGCTGTGAATGAAACTACTGTGTTTGGGTTGAAACGTACTGCCTTAGCAGACATCTGCAGTGAGTGAGCGTAGGAATTGCCAAGAAAGGTGCGCTGTGGAAGGTCAAATCACAGTAACCTCCCCCTCTTCGAAAGCGGAGCTGTGCTGTTGAGTTAAGTGGTGAAAGCGAAAACTGATGATGGTGGTGCATTGTGATGTGCCAGCGGTAAGGCTGGGGGTGGTGGCATCGATGGTGCAGGTGCTGGCCTGCAGCAGGGGCATGAGGCAGCTGGCTGTCAGTGGTGCTGGTCCATTGCATGGCAGTGTGCAGCAGCATGAAGGGTGGGGGGTGGGATGGGGGCGTGCCATGCCTAGACAGTCTGAGCCTGGATTCGATGCTGCATGCGCAGTTCTAGGCAGGCACAGAATGTGGGACTGTGGAGACAAGAGTGCAACGACATTGCCAGGTGGTTGCAAGGTGATGTTGACAGGGTGGCCGTGTTTTACACCTGAAAGCGCATGCGCCTTACACTGCAAACGTGAGTCACCGATGCCACCTGTGTCAGTATGGGTGGTGGCAGGTCGGGAGCGTGGTGCAGGGAGCACGCGAAATAATGCTCTTGCAGAAGTGCTGGGGGTGGTGATGTGGCATTGTGAGTGTACCCAGCAGTTGACGGCACAGGAGGGGAAATTGCTGGTCAGTCATTAGCTGTGGGAGAGGTAGAGAACCAGTGTCATGAGCGTATTGTGCATCTGTATTAGTGACAGCCATTGGATCAGGTGTGGTGCCAGTATAGCACAGTGAGCTTTCCGTGGTGTTTTTAGCTGTAGTGTTGTGGGCAGGCATCTTGAGGGCTTTGGTGGCACAGTGCCGTCAGAGTTGAAGGAGGGCCTGGCATAGGTGGTGGCAGTGGCAGTATGCAACTGCAGGTTGTTGCATAAATGGTGGTCATGCTGGGTGGTGTGGGGTTGGGCAGCATATAGGCAGGCTTCAGCCTATGGATCGAAATGTTGGTCAGCGTGCCATGGAGATGCAAGGTGAATGTTCTGCAGTCCCGTTACAGGCCCTGGTGGGGGCCACAGGAGTGCGGTCAGAGAGGGGGCTGGTGAGCATCGATGGACAGTGTAACGTGGGTACATGACACACGGTCACTGTGAATGAAAGTTCTGTATTTGGTGGGGAGTTGGGCAGGAGTGGGTCACAGGCAGTTCATGCAGTCCAAAAAGCCAGCAATAATCTCAGGAATGATGTCAACCATGGGCAGGTCAATGGGCTCCATGAAGTCATCTGGTACAGCGAGCAGCTGGCCATAAACAAAATCGGCGGCTGTCTTCTCAAGGTTGGCTTTGTGAGTGATGCAGAGAGTGAGAAGTACCAGCAGCAGGGAGCTATCCACCTGTTGTTGCGGGCGAGGGTGGCCTTCAAGACGTGATGGAGCTGTTCCACCATGCAGTTAGCAGCTAAGTGGTAGCTCGATGTCACGTGCAGCTCAGTCTCACACAGATCTATCAGCACATGAGAAAGGGCCGATGTAAATGGGTGCCAGAGGCCCGTAGTGATATGGTATGGGCAGTCAGAATGGGCAATTCACGTAGAGACGAAGGCAGTTGCTATTGTGGTGGTGGTAATGTCAGGTATTGGCATTGCCTCAGGCCAGTAGTCGAACCTGTCCATCACGGTAAAAAGGTAGCGGCAGCTGTGAGATGAAGGTAGGGGGCTGACAATGTGCACATGAACATGAGGGAAGTGATGCCTGATGTCTTGGAAAGCCGTGGCGGGGGCAAATACACGGCAGCTAACCACAGCGCACTGACAGACGAGGCAGGTGTTGGACCGTGTCCTGCAGTCCCTCTGAATGTCTGGCCACACAAAGCACTGTGTTGCCAGAGTGGCAGATGTGTGCACACCTTGGTGCATCAGGTTGTGTAATCAGTCAAATGCGGGAGGCAGCAGGTAGTAAGGGGCACAGTGAGCTAATGGATACGTCACACCAGATACAGCTGTAGAAGCTGGAACCTAGCGTGCGTTGAAGGCAGAGGCCGGAGATGGCATCCTGGCAGAGTTGGATGAGTTCTGGATCATGCACCTGGGTGGTGTTAAATGCCTCATAGTTCAGTGATGAGGCGATGGCACAGGTGTGGCTGAGGCAGTGAGCGATGATTTCAGTTCCGGCGATGTGACAAATGTCAGTCATTAGTTCTGACAAGAATGAAAGCTGCTGGAATTGACATGGGGAGCACTGGTCAGTGCCTTTCCTAATGGCGAATGTTGTGTGTTTGTTGTGGTGAGGGCTGTGAAGTAATGGGTCTCCACTGATTGCCGAAATTATATGACAATCTTGTAGATGGCGAGGAGCTCTCAGTCATATGTGCTGCAGCACTGCTGATTGGGTGAGAGCGCTTGCTGGAGAAGAGAAAGAGCAGCTGCCAAATGTTGCCAAGTGCTGTTGCAGGACAGTGCCTATGGCCATCCAGCTGGCACTGATCACGATGGCAAGTGGGGCAATGGGGTGGGGGTTGGTGAACATGGTGGCATCTGTTATAATGTGCTTGGTGGCTAAGAAGCTGTCTTCCATATGCAGCATCCATGGGACTGTCTTGTTGCCCTTTGTTTTGATGCGGTGAGGGGCAGTGGTGAGTGAGCAGCTCCTGCATGGCAGCATCATTCCTTATACGGGCAGAAGTAGTTAAATATGCGGAGGAAACTGCAGAGGTCCTTGAATGTCTTTGGGCATGGAAAACCAAGTATAGCTGGTACCTTGTTGGGCTAAGGATGTGAGCCAGTGATGGAGATGGAGTAGCCCACGAATTCCACCTCACAGGCACCGAGCATGCATTTTGCTGTGTTAATGATGGTGCCAGCGACCTGAAGATGTTCAAAAATGCTGTGAAGGTGCTCACGGTGTTGCTCTGGTGTCACAGAAATAAAAGAGTACATCATCCAGGTAAGCGAAACAGCAGAGCAAGCCTTGCAGGTCAATGTCCAAGAACCGCTGCCACTTTTGGGCAGCATTAAGGTAGCTAAAGGTCATAAAGGTGCTCTTTTAGAGTATGAATGGCATGATGACTGTCTTCTGGATGCCCTCAGGTGTGACCAGAATCTGGGTGAAAGCCAGAAAGTAACTGCACAGGAATGGCACCGAGTACTGGTCAGGTATAGTGCAGGTGTTTAGCTTCTGACAATTCCCGCAAGAAGGCCAGGAGACATCCTTCTTGGTGGGGTGAAGGGCGGATGTCCATGGGCTCTTCGAAGGACACAGCACGATGGCGGCAAGCAGCTTATCGAACTCAGCCTTGATGATCTTCAGTTTATGCGGTGCCAGGGGGTGTGGCCAGCAGAAGACGGATGGTCCGGGGCAGGTTTCAACGTAGTATACAGTTGAAAGGCGGACCTCTTGAGGTATGCTGGATGGGCGTGTGAGGAGAGAATTGCACCAGGAGGTCAGCATACGGGTCGGAATACGCAACCTGCTTCACTTTGAAGAGAACAGTGAAATGAGTGGTGCAATATGTTAATTTCCCAGTGTTGCTGTCAATGAGGTGCCGGCCAGCAACGTCAAGCAGCAGGCGTGGTGTCCAATGAGTCCGCTCTGATAATGGTGTCATGACGTCAGCTACTGTGAAGGTCCAGAGCAGGCCGAGATTGAGGACCCAATGATGTACGTCACACGCAGCGATAGTGGAATTATTTGCCGCTATCAGGAGAATGGCTCAGGTGGTGCAAGTGTTCCATACAAGCCTTTGCAAGAAGATAGATAACCCAGAGCTGGTGTATATGAGTAATGGCTGGGTGGAATGGGCAGCGCAAATCAACAGGCACTGGGAGACCAAGCAGCAGCTGGGACTGCCGAAGTCCGGTGGTCATTGGTGTTTGGGTGCCTAGATCAGGCTTTCTGCAGTTCGTGGTGCCCGGGCCGAAGTGCTTATGATACCTGCAGAGGCCGGCCCTGTCACAGAGGGTAACGGTAGAGAAGCTGGAGCTGTGCCAGTGGCTGGGGTCGTGCGGACTGTAGGGGTCAGAAATGAGTGAACCACCATTGCTTGCAACCTAGGCATGTCGGCGCTGAGGCGGGTGAGCATGTCAAATACTCCCAGCTGCCTAGCACTGTGATGAGGACTGAGGCCAATGACATCTATAGTGGTGCATTGCGCATGAGAGTGAGTACATCATAGGGTGGCTTTAAACGTGACAGCCAACATGCTGTGCCGGGTGGGGGTGGTGTTGGTGCATTGCCGTGTGGCCAGTTTCTCACGGCGTGGGCACGGGCCAGCAACTGAAGTGGATGCCACAAGCGATGGACGACGGCTCGTGAAACTAGTCTGGAGGAAGCCTTGCTAGGGGTAACTATTGTTCTGCAGTGGTAATCAGTGACCGTAGTGGTAAAGTGTCTTGCACGATCGACAGCCGTGAATGGAAGTACTGCGTGAGGGGTGAAATGGCCATAGCGAGTTGTGAGCATACAGAACTGCTACGATAGCGGTGAGGCAAAAAGCTGCCATGCAGCCATTTCCCTAAGGGGTACCATCTGGCTCAGTTGCAGTTTCAGTGAAAGACAGCACCTTAAACTTGTTGATCATGGGAATCGCTACAACACCCTGAGTCTTCCCTGGTATACCACTCCACTGTGTACAGGATGCCTAGTTCTACCATTGACACACCACTTACAGTCAAGTGGATGAGTAATGACAGATTGTGCACTTCCTGCAGAAGAGATCCACAGGAGAGGATAGTACTCAAGGTACCTCTGGTACCACTATCACAGTGACACGACTCACAGGAGCTCTTCCAACACACCACTTCTGGCAGCCGCCAATCTTTTGATAGTAGTCAGGGCGATTTCCAGCTGCTTACGGATATGAGGGATAGCCTCTCTTCTCAATTACTGTCCCCCCTTCTACGCACTTCAATTCTTATGACTGCAGTCTGGTATCAGTACAATTATAGACAACCTTCGCTCCTTGTATGTTTCCCTGATAACTTCATAATTGCACAGACTGTGTGTTCCAGTCAACATTGTCAAAGGGTTCTTTCTAAATCTGATAATGCTGTGGATGTAAGTTCAAATTAAACTGTATGGTCAATATTGCCTTGCACAGTTCTACATTTGTCTGACATCCAAATTGAACTTCCTCCAGGTCAGCTTCTACCAGTCGTTCTTATTCTTCTATATATAACTTTTGACAGTTTTCTGCAAGCAGGTATTCTTAATTGACTGACTGGTAATATTCACATTTGTCAGCACCTGCCTTCTTTGGTACTAGGGTTACTTTGTTGTTCTTGAAGTAGTCTGTGCGTATTTGTGTGTATCCTACATACTAGGATACTCTCATGGATATGTCATCTACTCTAGGAGTGTTATTTCCATTTAGGTTTTTCACTGATCTAACAAATTCTCCCCCACTGTAATGCATGTCATCTCATCTTCATCCACTTCCTTTTCCCCTTCCACAACATTTTACTGAGATTCCTTTCTTTTAATAGCCCTTCAGTATATTCCTTTCACCTTTCAGTCTTCCCCTCCGTGTTCAGCTCTTGATGTTCATACAGTTCACTTTCCTGCAAACATTTGTTTGATTTTCTTATATGTGGCATCTATCTTTCCTAAAGGCATGGATCCATCTACAGCTATCCATTTTTTCATCTATCCATTTCCGCTTAGCTGTTTTTGTGCATTCAGAAAATACTATCCTTTAGAAGTCTGTATTCCGAGCGGCTTGTTTAACCTGCTGTACTTTTAAATGTTCTCTTTTCCTCTATTAAAAGTAATACCCCGTGTTATCAAAGATTCCTACTGGGTCTTGTCTTTTCACCTAGTTGTTCAACGTCAATTTGTAATTCACCACCAACAAAGTTTGTGCAGACTGCACATCTACTCCTGGACGTGTTGGTGTTTGAAATCATCTACTGGTAGATTTATATTTACTTTATTTCTCAAAGAAAGTAGTTACATATATGTTTGATACTGATTTCTATTTGCCATACATTAGTCGTTACCCTGCACTTTAAATGAACACTGCTACTACCCACGTAGCTAACAGAACTTTTAAATCTCATCTAGATATTCAGATTATTTGAAGAACGAGTGGGTAATTTATGTTTTTAATTTTCTTTTGAACTGACTTGGTTTCTTTCTTGTGTTTTCTCAGACATTTTATTTACTTTAGGCGCTCTCCTCCAGACAACAATTCCATACAGCAACAATGAGCGAAAATATACAAAGTAAGTCAATACTCCTGAGTTTAGATCAGCACAGTAAGAGATGAAGAATTTTACAATACTGATAGCAGTTCTGCTCTTGACTACCGCTTGCCCTGTTAATTGCCTAATGTTTTCTTTTCTTAGAAGGTACTTTAATCCTAAGGATTATCCATCGCTTATCCTCTGTTCAGTTCTACCCCTGTAGGGCTAAACAAGAATCAAATTGCTGTTGCAATATTTTAAGAAAGAGTTAACTTTTCTGTCTGTATGCTTTATAAATTTCTTACCAACATTCTTCCTTCAATTTCTCTCGAAATATTGTTATAAATTGTATTTTTTTCTGTTTCAGCAATATAATACTCTCCTCCTATGATCTACACTTAATTACTCAATATATTTTATTGTTAGCATGGTCAGATGAACTACTCACTACTGGTTTTACAGCTAAGACACTGCAAGTTGTTGGGTCTTAAAACAAAACTGTCAATTGCAGTAGCACTGTGTCCCCCAATCCTTGCAGAAAATTAAAATCAACATTAATGTCTCTGCAAACAATAATTCTCCAGTTAAGTTTGCATAACTTAATTAAAACAATGGCTAGCTACTTTATGAAGCTCAAAGATACTTCCTGCTGTACTACAAGCTTGTATGTTTCTTAATTCATTAGTGACACACAGCATTCTAAGAGCTATTATTGTTACTTAACCTGAAGGAGATGGAACTTCACCCGATTGTTTGCATATATAGCCAATTTCACTTTCTTCTTGCCTGCTCTACTGCAGTATAATATTAGCATATATCCATCAAGAGAAATTTACTCAATTTCAGTAATTTCCAAACACTGTGAGCAATGACAATAAAGAACATGTTGTACCCATATTTATAATTACAGTTCATAGTCTTTTACATTTCAGTAAACCTCTATTTGTAGTCAGGGTCAGAAAAAGGAGCTAGTGCAGCAACTTGACTCAGAAGTTAAAATTCTGGTGGCCGGAACTCTACCAGTAAAAGGTGAAGAGATTGTAGCATCAGCTTCTAGATCACCAAATTCAGTGCCATTTTACTGGGTTCTATTGCAGACCAACCTGCAGTCTGCCATAGAGTGAAGCAAGTGAGATTGTTGATGGTGTTATATTTTCCAGATAGAACTGTTAAGAATGACAGTCCCTTTAGTGCTAGTTAAGAAGAGCAGATTACCCATATGTGCTGGCTCTACATTGTCCGCTCCCTTTCTTTTTTTTATGCTCACAAGTAAAAACACAAACATGAAATTATAACAACAATATGGAAACAATAGATTGCTACTCGCCACACAGGAGAGGCACTGAGTTGCAGACAGGCATGATGAAAGAAGAAAGCTATATACAGGCATTGAAATATCTCTAAAACTACACATTATATCAGAAAAAGTTATAGTTCCAATTTGTTGGGCTCTGAGGGGGACGGCCAACGATACCACAACAGACCCGCCAACCCACCCCATATGTGGGTGGCAGGGACAACTTTGAAATCTCCGATGGCGACCCTCATCTTTAATTGCAGATTATGACTCTATGGAAAAATCTACCTACGTTTTGTCTGAAGCATTTTCTTCATTTCACCACAGATGGTGCTGTGATCGGAGGAATAAAAATTGGTACGCAATCTTAATTTACGACATGCTACTCAATGGTCCTTGAATATCCAATGGCATATGGGACCCCACCTCCTTGTTGTGTGGGTAGGACAGGACAGTCTTTCATAACTTCTAATTGTAAGCCCTATTTGCAACATTATATTCCTCCGACATATCGAACAGGGGACTACTTGATGCAGCACTGGGGCCGTGGCATGAGGCGAACACTACTCTACTTTTCCAATTAGATTACATGTTCAAACATAGTACTGCCAACTTCAATACACTTAGTGATCCATTTTTTCAAGTAACCATACACAGAACACAAGCATATCTGTGGGAAAGTCAGCACAGTCATTTCCAATGTGGTCAACATTGTCTTCATGGCCTATTGCACATTGTTGGTATAATTTATCTTTTAAATATCCCCACAGAAAGAAATCTGGTACCTAGCAGGTCAATTAATAGGGCTACCTCTGCCAATCCACCAACCAGTGTAAACTTGGTCTAATATCTGTAGCACTTCAATTGCATAATGCACAGGACAACCTTCGCGCTGAAACAACATACGATGTCAAATTTCCAGGGCACACCCTGCAGCAGTATCAATAGTTCCTGTTCCTTCATATTTGCGTCCATTCAACATGCCGTCAATAAAATATGAACCAATGAGTTTGTTCTCCAGGATGCCACACCATACTTAATCAACAGAGGACATGAATGGTCAACTTGCTGTAACCAGTGGCAATTGTCTACACTCCAACGATACATGTTATGCTGGTTAACCCTACCAAGGTTTGTGATTATAGACTCTCCGGAAAATAGTACCTTGGCAAAGAACGTGGGAGTCATTTGCATCTGTTGACATGCCCATTCACAAAACACTAAAAGGTTATGGAAATCGGCACAATGAAGTTCTTGATGCACTGGCACATGGTACAGATGATACTAATGCACATGGTACGGATGATACTAATGCTGATGCAGTTTTGTGACAATACAGTCTACAGCATACTGGAATTATGGTGCAATTGCCAGGGATCTATCCATAGGTTGTGGTGCACTGCTGCTAGTACAGCTACGTCATTAATTTCTCCTGTAACACATTTGCTTGATTTCCTTTTGCCAGTCTGTACACTGCCATCAAACATAAAGGCATTCAAAACTGCTTACATGAATAATGATGATGATTGGTTTGTGGGGCACTCAACTGCGCGCCTATACAAATTCCCAACCTTCGCTCAGCCACTTTCATGAATGATGATGAAACGATGAGGCAGGTGAAAATCCATGACCCTCTTACAAGAATGAACGAGAGCGAGTTTTCTCTGGGAAATGCTTAGCATACAAGGCAACAGCAGTCTCAACCTTTCTCCTACATTCTCTGTAAATCAGGACCATTCCAATATTTTCTTCTGTGCTTGCAACATTCATCATCTACTTGCATCTCTGTTCTCTATATAATAGGTAGGTGTGCAGGCAATAAACACTGTGCAAGTATTGTAATGTTACAGCCACTATCTGTCTTATGTCTGCATGATACACAAGTTCCAGTCGCGATGTTCTGCCTGTAACGATACGCCATAGTTCATTAAATGGATACCGTGGGCGTTGAGTAGTCTCCTGTTTGATACGTCGGAGAAATGCAATGTTGCAAATAGGGCTTCCAATTAGAAGTTATTAAATACTGGCCTGTCCTACCCTTGCAGCATGGAGGTGGTGTCCCAAGTGCCACTAGATATTCAAGTGCACCGAGTGGCATGCCGTAAATTACAATTGTGTATTCGTTTTTACTCCTCTGATCACAGTGCCATCAGTGGTGCACCAAAGAAAATGCTTCAGACAAAACGTATGTAGATTTTGCCGTAGAATCGTAATTTGCAACAAGAAGTGGGGGTTCCCATTGAAGATTTCAAACTTGCTCTAAACTACCCATGCACAGGGTGGGCTGGTGGGTCGAGTGTGCTATCGTTGGATGCCCTGTCCAAGTAAAACAAATTGGAATTATAACTTTTTTTTATCCAATGTGTAGTTTCCAAGGTATTTCAATATCTTCAGTTAAAATGCACAACCTATACATTTAGTTTTCAGATTATTTCTATCATGAGTTGTAGAAAACACACACACACACACACACACACACACACACACACACACACAAAAGAACAATTCGCACACACACGGCCACTGTCATCCCCGGGCTCTACGGCCCGACTGGCAGTTGGGCCTTAGAGCTCATAGATGAGAGTGGTCATGTGTGTGCGAGTTGCGTTCATGTGAATGTATGCAAGTTTTCTATCAGAAAAAATTGAAGGGCTTAGTCAGAGAGCTGAATATATCTAGCATCTTTTCCACTGTGCCAGTCTGCAACCTAACGCCTCCTCTATGTGGCGAGTAGCAATCTATTCTTTCCAAGTTGGTGTAATTCCATACTGGATTTTGCATTTTTAAACATTACATTATACTACATAGGACTACATAGGAATTCATCACAATTATTCACACTGAACAGATACACAGTAGCAAAATATCTTTTCCTATCCAGAGATACACACACACCAGTACATTAATACAATATGGGAAATTCATTATTTTAAGAAAAGGATAGTTTTGACACAGAAAAAAAAACCTGATAAGCTCCAATCTACAAAAATTATTATCTATTCTTGCTAATTTAAGCCTTGAGCAGGTGCACTACTTTTCATTACACAAGCAGGCGCACGGCATACTTTGTACACATGTCAAGTATAGTTGTCTTTGTGTTTCCAAGGTAAACACGTATGAGAAAACTCACAGTTTAATCTTAGTTTAATGAAACAACAATTAAATAAACTTACATTATATGAGCTAAAACAGTGTTAAATTAAACAATAATAGAATATATTTGCACTCTGTAACCATGTTCAAGTGTTATCCCACAGTAATAACCACCTTGATGCATTAAACAATGCACTTGAACAGATTCCAGAAAACTGCTTATTCGATTACTAATCATCTTGGAGACAACTGCCTCATTGTGAAATTGTATTGTTAGTTCGTAACCTGGGTAGCATAGCTCAATGTTTATTGCATATTACTGCTGCTCGCTTAGACGTATGACAACACAATTTATCACTGTGTTAGCAGAAGCAATAATGAAGGGAAAGGTATTCACTTGCAATTGTATAACAACACTGGATTGGTACAAGAGAATGTTATTTGTAGTTGGTGCACTTTAGACATAGGCACACCTGCTCGTGGGTTAATATTATATACAGCACTTTTTGTTTCATTTCTAAAACTTTATTGAGAAATGTGTTATTGGCTAAAATACCTTCTCAAAAGTCTAAGAAAAGAAGTTTATGACATATAGGAAAGAAAACTGTTTGAGATAACAATATCAAAAACACAAACAACAGATGAGAATGAAAGATACATAACATACCTCAGTATTCCAGGCTCAGTACTTGGAACTGACGCAACATTGGCAACCTCATATATACGCTGTGTAATAACTTTGGGATCATTTACTGTTGGAGGCAGCGGAAAAACAGTACTGTGTTCTGTCATGCCCTTCAGCTTGCCTGAAAGTAACAAAAAACATAATGATGATAAATTAGAGAGTACAATTACATTTCTGCATCATATAACTTCCAACAGTGTTACTAATGTGTACTCACTACATTGAAAACACGAACCTATTTTTCCATTTTTTGTTATCTGATCATCCGGCATGTTGAACAATTCATTCAGGGACAGCCAACAGATTTTGTACTGGATCCCAAGTTCCAGAATTTACAAGATGTGATTTTAGCAGATCTGATGAAGGGCATGCCATATGTGCCAAAATTAAGGGGCATTTCGAAATCCAACACCGTACATGCATTGAAACTTTCACCATGTCTAGCAGCTTTTGTGAGTGAAATGATCTGATCAAACCCCACTGACATAATCAAATCCCACAATCAGTGAGCACGGGTAAAAAGTATCACTGCTGCTAAGTTATACTTGCATGAGAAAACAGATAATTAAAAAATTCAATGTGTACCACAGAAACATGTGAGGAGCTATGCCTTCCCGAACAATGGGTCTATATTATTAGCAGGGCACATAAACTACTACTCGTGAATAGCACCAAGGGGCGCCAAGCTTAACGTCCCCATCAAATGCACAGATCACCAACAATGTCACATGCCCTCACTTCATGAGATACTCCAGAGAGGTTTGGTAATTAAACCAGGATGCTGGTGCAAAGTGTGGTGAGCATCAGGAACTTTATACCACTATCTTGCTTCCTCTTACCAGCCAAATACTGGGAGTGAAAATTTTTCCCACCACTAAGATTCAAATTGGCTTACACATGGGTTGAGTGCCACTGCACAAGCATAATTTTTGCTGCTGTAATTAACTTTAGGAAAAAAGTGGCAGTGGTGCCAGATTTTTATTTCTGAATAGGAAAGGCCTTGGGTAGAGGTTTATGTAAGCTGCAAATAATAATAATAATAATAATAATAATAATAATAATAACAACGATAACTACAATAATAAAAGGCTAAAAAGAAAAATGACAGAAAGTGGAAGCCATAAGAAAATCCGAGTTCTGATTTTTATTTATTTCTATATAAAAAATAACTGTCAATTTTATGACAAATGGACATCTAATAAAAGACATTACAGCAAGTGTGCATAATCCCAATTGTAACACTTGGGAAAACAGTATTTCAAGAAAGACAGGTTCTCCCTTTCAGTTATTAAAGAGTGAGCTTCTGTTAGCGAATTGATACATAACTAAGCGGTCTCAAAAATGGTGGTACTGCTTTGAGAGCAAACGAGTACTGAACGTTGAGTTATAGTATTTCATTCATATAACTTCTCTATTTAAAAAAAAAAAAAAAAATAAATAAATAAATAGAAAATAAAGAAATTTCTACTAGCTACCTTAAGGTTATTAAGGCCTAATGATTAAACACTAAATGCCTTCCACAATATTGATAATTCACATTTTGCTTAATAACTTTATTTCACTTCAATGTGCACCGACAGATGGACTTTCATGATGTCTCTGAAACAGCTGCTGTGAGATTGTTGCCTCAGGTGTTGGCAGAATAATAAGAGACAGTCACTTGATGTAATAACGTGATTTAAGGCTCAGAAATACAGTGCAGTTAATACATACGTTAAAAGTTATATTAAAGAAAATACAGACTTCCTATCTTAACAAAAGTCCATGAATACTGAAACGAAACTATACTTTCGTAATACGTATGCTTTAGGAGATAACAATACAGCTGTGTTTTATGAACATCTCAATACCATACTTACCCTTGCGATATTTCTTAGCATTTACAAAAAATATTTTATGTATGAGTTTGTAGAACCATTTTGATGTTTAGGGAAATATTTGAAATTTGATTTATCATTTTATATTATTTTCTCTATATTTTGAAAGCTACCACTTTTGCCTTTTATCTGAAAACATTAACTATCTCAAGTGATCTGTCTTGCTTCCTACAGGGTCATTCAAAGAAATCATTTACAAACTGATAAGGCACATCAAGCAAACAACAAGGATCAGTAATCATGTAGAAAATGGGAGTCGCAATGGTCACCTGGGACTACTAAATGGCATTGCAGTTACTTAGTCACATGCTACAAATGGTTGTCCACTACAGGAGACGTCTACAGACGTTAAGGTAACCTCTGGCATGCCACAGGGTAGTGTTATGGGACCATTGCTTTTCACAATATATATAAATGACCTAGTAGAGAGTGTCGGAAGTTCCATGCGGCTTTTCGCGGATGATGCTGTAGTATACAGAGAAGTTGCAGCATTAGAAAATTGTAGCAAAATGCAGGAAGATCTGCAGCCGGTAGGCACTTGGTGCAGGGAGTGGCAACTGTCCCTTAACATAGACAAATGTAATGTATTGCGAATACATAGAAAGAAGGATCCTTTATTGTATGATTATATGATAGCGGAACAAACACTGGTAGCAGTTACTTCTGTAAAATATCTGGGAGTATGCGTGCGGAACGATTTGAAGTGGAATGATGATATAAAATTAATTGTTGGTAAGGCGGGTACCAGGTTGAGATTCATTGGGAGAGTGCTTAGAAAATGTAGTCCAGCAACAAAGGAGGTGGCTTACAAAACACTCGTTCGACCTATACTTGAGTATTGCTCATCAGTGTGGGATCCGTACCAGATCGGGTTGACGGAGGAGATAGAGAAGATCCAAAGAAGAGCGGCGCGTTTCGTCACAAGGTTATTTGGTAACCGTGATAGCGTTACGGAGATGTTTAATAAACTCAAGTGGCAGACTCTGCAAGAGAGGCGCTCTGCATCGTGGTGTAGCTTGCTCGCCAGGTTTCGAGAGGGTGCGTTTCTGGATGAGGTATCGAGTATATTGCTTCCCCCTACTTATACCTCCCGAGGAGATCACGAATGTAAAATTAGAGAGATTAGAGCGTGCACGGAGGCTTTCAGACAGTCATTCTTCCCGCGAACCATACGCGAATGGAACAGGAAAGGGAGGTAATGACAGTGGCACGTAAGGTGCCCTCCGCCACACACCGTTTTCTCCAGATGCACTGAGACATGCCTGTCATCGATGTTACATTCAACGGCACACTCTCTCAAACAGACCTGGTGTATCTCGAAGAGATCCTGCTACTGCAACAATCCTGCCTACTAGGTAACAGATGTTTCATACACAAAACTCTTCAGATACCCCCACAGGGGACAGATCAGGTGATTGTGGTGGCCATGCGACTTGCCCACTGTGTCCTATCCAGCGGCCGGGAAAGGTTGCCTACAAATGTGCCCCCACTTGACTGCTGAAATGTGCAGGGGTTCCATTGTGCTGAAAACCCATGCAGTGACAAATAGGAATGGAAACATCATTAAGCACGTTTGGCAGGGAATATGACATATATGTGAATATCAAGTCAGTCCATGAGAATATATGGCCCAATTAAACAGTCTCTGACGATGTCAGCCAAGACATCAAGCGTAAATTCATGGTGCAAGGCATGTGTACCCGTAGCATGTGGGTTCACATCTGGGCAAGTATGCAGGTTATGAACATTCATCACAACCTCGAGTAAGAACGCAGCCTCATTGGTGAAGAGGACATTCATTGTGAAGCTTCAGTCTGCAGCGAATTCCTGCAGAAACCACCACGCAAATTCCATGCGCTTGTTGTGGTCCTCCAGTTGCAATGCCTCGATGCACTGGAAATGAAACACATGCAATCTTCTGTCATATACTATGTGTCAGACAGAGGTTGGGGGATATCAGTGATGCAGGATACACCTTGTGCACTCGATGTCATACGCAGCACCCTTTCAAGAATGCTTTCTTCCACTGCAGTTGCCCATGTCGGTTTTAGGCAACCAGTATCTTGCTCACACACACATGGAACAAACTGCTTCTGCACAATCGGCAATGCAGGATGGCAAATAATCTGTGGCACGACAACTTTCTATCAGGATATTTCACACAATACAATAGCATGGCTTCTCATCCAGTGCAGTTGGTCGTGCCATAAATCAAACGCATCTCAACCATTCTGTGGCACATGTAACTAGCCATGTTACTCCCAATTTTTCCACGGCATGAATGATGTTGGTCTCCATGCGCTCCACCCGCGTTTGTACAGAACTGTCCTCTTGTGACTGTAGCACCCTCTTGTGGCAATTGCAATTAATCCTTGTGTGTCTGATGTGTCATGTCCATTTGTAAACATAGTTTTGAATCACCCTGTATACCAGATATCAGCAACTAAAGTTACTTTCAGCAAAATCATAAGTTATTAAAAATCTGTTATAAAAGTTAAATTTAAAAATTACTTAAGTAATATTTTACAAAATATGTTCACAAGTTAATATTTAATTTAATATTTTCTACACAAATGTTATATCAGTAAAACTATATTGATATTACTGAAAGTCTGAGATCTGTTGAAATGTATAACATCTTTGTCTTTGCTTTGTGTTACTCTCTGAAATTTGTACGTAGAGAAAGTTGTAAGGTGGTAGTAGAGTCAGAATGATGTCTGTTTCGAGTGTTAATGGTGCCATGGAGATACAAGATTGTAACTTGTCTCCATACCCTTGTGAAATGCTTTCATAGAGTTATGTTATGGTACAAGCAGTGTCAACAGTCAAGATGTGTTTTGTCAAATATATGAAGTGCACAAAATTGGTAATCTGAAATGTGTTGCATTTGAGAATACTTCAAGTTTACCTATTTACATTATTTCGGAACTAAGCACTACTTTATTACCATAAAATAGTTTTATGAACGGATTACACAAAAACATCAATTTCACGAAGAGACACAAATTTTGTTCTTGAACTTGAGACAAACTCCGGCTTTTCTCAGTTTTTATACATGACACTGAGTGATAATTGTTATGATCAAGACAATTTTTTAAAAAAAACTGATTTCATTAACATATGACTTGGGCATTTTTGATCTGATACCTACATCATTCAAAGTGATCAAATCATTTCTATGTCTACTACTTTAGACAGAAACGTTGAAGCAATAAATTTACTCAGTTATTAAATCTTTATCTTTAATTGGACTGTGGGGCTGGGTTGTTTAAGATGGGCTCTAGTTATTTCAACAGTGACTTTATGGTTCTTCAGAGATTTTCCAATTGAGCCCTACACAACTAACATCTAGTGAACATGAAACCCAAAAGAAATTATATCTTACTTCAAAACTGATTTACAATATGAATTAGAAAGAGGTTGTAACTTACAAATTAAATTTAAGATCTGTCTTAAATCCAAACAAGAGAAGCTTAATGAAAATCGAGCTCTATCAGATTAGATATAGGTTCCTATAGTTATTTAGATATTTGCCAAGTTATTTGCTGTTTGTTTGTCCTAGACAATTAATCTTTTCAAGACACATGAGAGAGAGAGAGAGAGAGAGAGAGAGAGAGAGAGAGAGAGAGAGAGTTAAAGGCAGTAACTACTGAAGTACTGTTAAGCACCTCTAGTGTGTAATTATCTGGTTGTATTTAAACTTTCTTAATACAATTATAATCTGTATACAGTCAGTCACATCATATTCATAACTGTGAACTGCTCTGACCAATATGTATCTTGAGCGGCAAATCCTTGAGTCTTTTGAGCTGTTCCTATGAAGTAAGAATAGTGGCACACAAAACCGCCCATTATCTAGATCAAACAGAATGAAAACAAAATAGTTTGCTGCGGTGTCCAGAGGGGTAGTGTACAGGGCTTATATCTGGCAGATTGTGATAAAACACTGCTGTACAAAGTTGTCTGAATTGGTGGGCGACTCAAAAATTATCCTGAGCTAGACACATTACTGCAGATTTTAACAATTTTGTCAGTGTACATACTACAAATCCCTGATTTCCACCATTACAACTGTCTGTGGAGTAATGGCAACCCATTGTCCCTCACAAGCTGACACCAAATAAGATAGTGATGTTGGGTGGGGCTCTGGAGTGAAGTTGACATTCCAACTCATCCAACAGGTGTTCCATGGGTTCAAGTCAGTACTATGGGTTGCCAGCCCATTTGAGAAATGTGTCATACAACCACTGCCTCACAGGTGCTGCTTTATGACAGGGTGCACTGTCGTTTCTTTAACACTAAAGGATTTACACATAATGTATCTTGCTTGGCAATTTTGGGTTCAGTTATAAGGAGTATTTCTTCCATCTCCATCACTTTCATTCTAGTAAAATTTTGATATTGTTGTGGATCTTCCATCACAAACTCTACAGTGAGATTCCTGCATGCTCCAAAACCATTACACCTCATAATCCACTCTATTATCCAACACAAACACAGCCATTTATGTTTTTTCTTTGCACTAGAAGTATTAAAAGTGCAGCTGCAGCCCAATGTTCTTCCACTGCAAACTCTGCCTTCACACACAGAACTATGACAGAAAAATCTCTGATTGATCTCTCAGCTCACTCTCTCATGCTGCTGCATGTAAATGCTCTCACAAGACTCCCAGACATTCCAGAAAGTACTTGCAAGCAACTATCAGACAGCAATTATCAGCAAAAATTCACCCCTAGTGTGAACAATTCTGCAAGTACTATGTAAGAATACCAAACAGTCTGAGAGCAAAAACCTCTCATGCATATCCCAGGCCTTAGTATTGGGATTATTACACTCTTTTTTTGAATCTGAGTATATTTTATCTGTCTCTCACACATTGTGTGTCAGGTGGAACAGTCTTGTCATGATTGTTTCTGCCAAGGACGTAACCTCATCTACTCCAAGTGTTTGTTCTGATTTGGTCTTTCAATCCTCATTAGCTTGTTGCAATATTGCATCACCCATCCTATCTTCATCCATTCCCAGTTCTGTTTCTTTAAAAAGCTACGTGCAAGTTCATGTGCTTAGTCCCACCAAGTGGAAAGTGATGAACAAACTTAAGGAACTATTATTTTTCACTGATGTTTAATATTAATATTACGATTCTATGAGGGAGTGTCTGCAGAAATTTAATGCTTGATGTCCGATTTGTGTCAACTGTGAGTTAATGAGAAACTTGTATTAATCTGATGGCCATTTGGACACACATCCCATTTATGTAAATATATGGAGTGTTCAAATGGAAAGCTACGAATCACAACGTCAGTTCTAAATATTTGTACAGACAACTGCATCTCGATTAGCTTCCAGTTCTTCCACACTTAGTGCTCACTTCCTCACAGGAACATAAATGTGTTCTGATTGATTTCTTGCATAAAAATATTAACTGTTATACAGATTTCTTTTTATCCCTTATCTGCTCTTTGAATGTTGTATGTGGGCATAGGTAATGCAGTAGCCTCCTAACATTGTTAACTCTACCTTCATAACATTAAAGTTCGTAAGGCTGCAGCCACAAAAATTCAATCTGATTATTGCTACACTTTATTGATCACTTTACGGAAATTTTGAACTTTCCTTAAATAAATTGGAATGGTTGCTAAACAAAGTAAATAAAAAGGAATGTGATTCGATAATTTGTGGAGATTTCAACAATGACTTTTGTACAAAATGTAGAAACAGGGAAGTCCTTTTGAACCTTGATGAATCTATTCAAATACTCAAGTACATGCTGCTACTCAAGTAACAGACACTTGTGGAACAGTTTTAGATTAGTTTATTGTTGAGAAGAGTTTATAAAGCACTTCAACTAAAGATTTCAGTACAAGCTTTAGTTACCACCATGTAGAGTGTTATAAAAATGGTTCAAATGGCTCTGAGCACTATGGGACTCAACTGCTGAGGTCATTAGTCCCCTAGAACTTAGAACTAGTTAAACCTAACTAACCTAAGGACATCACAAACATCCATGCCCGAGGCAGGATTCGAACCTGCGACCGTAGCGGTCTTGCGGTTCCAGACTGCAGCGCCTTTAACCGCACGGCCACTTCGGCCGGCCAGAGTGTTATAAAAGAAGAAACTGGTGAAAACAGAATATCAAGGAAAAATACATTTCCACAACAAAACAAAAATGTAACAAATCTCTTAGAAGTAGCAAACACATTTAACAACTTTTCACAGGTTTTGCATGTAATATGACACAAATCGAACACAAATAAGAATACCCAATCCAATAAATATAAAATAAGCACATGTAGTAGGTCAATGTACATCAGCTATTTCACACAAAATGAATTACCTAGCAGAAGTAGTAAGGTACAGGCCTAGACAGACGATTCGGATCCAATCTAGTGTCATGTCATTCTCTGCCAATGGCATCATCAGATTCGGTAAGGAGGGACATGTGTTTTGTTTAGTTTTAGGGCGCAAAAACAACTAAGGTCATAAGTGCCCATGTCATCACCTTAGATCATCAAGAAGTAAAAGAATTTTAAAGTGACTATATGTTAAACCCATTCGATGGAAGGAAAGTGAGCTAAGAACAAGGACTTCCTTGTGGATAAAGGTCCACAAGGACAATGGAGGTCCCGAATCAAGATTAAATGTGCTTTGCCATATTGCTATGTTGGATAAAAAGTAAAATGCTGTTGACAGCCTGCATGTCATTCACTAAAACAGCCGATAACTTAGATGGCAAACATACACTAGAATGCAAGTGTTTAAAATCAGGGCATTCGGTCATAAAATGGCAAACTGTCAAAGGCTGACAATGAGCACAAAGTGGTGGGGGGCTAAAAAGACAGTGCCTAATATGCAGCCTGGCTAAAACGATCTCCTTGGGTGAGAGGGCCAATAGGAAGTTGGCCAAGCCACTAGGAGAGGTTTAATTCCCCAGAGCTTGTTCCCGTGAAGAGGATACCAGTGGTGATGCCAAAGAGACACAGCTGCCTACAGGCGGTAACATGGAGATGGTCTGAAGGAATGGAAGAGATAGCGGGCCAAAGTAGGACGACTGCCACATTGGCAGCACCATCAACAGCTTCATTTCCCATCCGACCGACATGGCCAGGAACCCATATGAACATTAAAACGGCTCTCTCAAAAGCTTTCTTGGACAAGTTGCACTAAGGCATGGAGTGTTACAGCACACAGAGGCTCTGAAGAGAACTGTGAAAATCGGAGCATATGATACAATTAAAAAGCCTGTGTCACTGCATTTACTGGGATGCCTGATAAGAGGGCGAAGAGCTCTGCTGTAAATATTTAGCAGTGTTCTGGAAGCTGATACTGAAAATGTTTGGTGCCAATGATGAAAGCACACCTGTGTCACCAGTCAGTCAGTCTTGGAGCCATCAATGAACAATAAGGTACTATCGCCAAATTGCTTGCAAAGGTTGAGAGTCTTACAGCAATAGATTTAATCCGAAGTAATTTCCTTAGGAAGCAAACGAAGTCCAAGATAAACAACATGGCAGATAAACAACATGGCAGACAAACATAATGTGTGCCCCCCCCCCCCCCCCCCCCCTTAAGGAGAACATTACACTGGTATGACAACGGTAGTTCAGTAGCTTCTGCGTAGAGATTCTCTACAAGGTTATTGTAAACAGCACCAGTGGCCAAATGGTTTCCATATTGATAGATTGTATTACGATGGTTTAAGATGTTGGAAGAAGAAGAGTATTCCCAAAAACTGGAAAACACCTAGAGTGATATCAATTTTTAAAAAAGGAAATAAGAGCCTATGCAGTAATTGCAGAGGAATCAGTTTACTGGACTCAGCATACAAGGTGTATGCTAAGATTTTAAATACTAGACTTAAAAACATAGCAGAAGCAGTACTGCATGAGGAACAAATGGGTTTTAGGAAAGAGCACTCCACAATAGATGCAGTTTTTATTCTACAGCAAATAATAGAAATACGGAGAGAGTATAATAAAGAAACACACATTGCTTTTATTTACTTTAAAAAAGAGTTTGACAATGTCAATCAACAGAAACTTTGGGAAATAATGATGAATTGCGGATGTCCAAAGCATCTAGTAAATGTGATAAAAAGTTTATATCAAGACACAAATATCACTCTAGATCTCAATGGTAAAACAACTAATGAGGTACAAACTAACAAAGGGGTACAACAAGGCTGCTGCATCTCTCCAACTTTGTTCATCTACATTAATGAAATAATTCATATATGGAAATCAGAATTTCAGTAAGTCATCTACCTATATAGGAACATTCTTTAAATAATTTACTATATGCTGACAATGCAGTGATCCTAGCAGATAAGGAAGATGACCTGCAGAAAGGAATCTACTTGCTAAAACAAATAAGTACAAAATTTAACATGGAAATTTCAAAAGAAAAAACTAAGACAATGGCCTTCATGGGGAAAGAACCAATCAGAACCAAAATAGTGATAGAGCAGAAGATTTTATTTAGAGCAAGTAAACCATTTCGGTCATCTCGGATGTGAAATGACATATGACTACAGCAGAGATATTGAATTTAAGCTTAGTAAATTCAGTCGGGCATGTGGAACAATCAACAGGAACCTAAAAAATAAAACCAGGAAAGACACTCCAATTAAATTATATAAAACTGTTGCAGTTCCCACACTGCTCTATGGAAGTGTGACATGGGTGATTACCAAGAAGCAAGAAAGCCCGATTCAGGCACGAGAAATGAAATTCCTTAGAGGTGTTAATGGTTGCACAAGAGAAGACAGGCAAAGAAATCAAGATATTAGAGAAGAACTGCAAATCTTCAGCTTCAATGATAAAATTCGAGATTACAGAAGAAAATGGAATGAAGATCTACAAAGATTGGAGAGTGAGAGACTTCCTTTAAAGGCAAGAAATCATAAGTGCCATGGGAGAAGAGACAGAGGAAGACGTGACAGAGATGGGTACCGTAACAGGAAATTCCTACCTAATACCTGAAGAGAAGATGAAGATGGAGACGGTTTAAGATGGAGGGACATGCGGATGAATAAACAAAACACCCCTAATCTAGTTTCGAATGGACAAGAGGTTAGTACAAACAGAGGATGGTGGTCCAATCTGGTCCCCAGGAAGTACTGCTTAGGGTGCTTAGGGCACATAGACCACTGAGGGACCGGGTAAAACATGTGACCAGGTAAGATGCATGTGACAACCAAGGAAGTTTTCTGTCAAGCATGAGCCCCATGAATTTCATAGTTTCAGTGAACAGGAGAGCAAGAGGCCCAAGATATAAAGACAGAGAAAAAAACCGACTGCACCAAAAGAAATTCATACAAATTGTTTTGACATTGCAAAAGTGAAAGCCATCATCAATACTCCACAAGTAAAGATGATCGAGACATTGCTGAAGATGCTGCTCAGGAAGCTAAGTCCATAGATTGCAAAGTCTTTGATGACAAGAGAGCCGAGATGCCTGGCAGGAGACAAGCCATAATAGGGTTGATGGCTATAGCAAGGAGGACGAGGCTCAGGACGGAGCCTTGAGGCACCCGGCTTTTATGGATAAATGTGTCCGACAAGGCCGAACACATACTCACCTTGAAAACTTGGTCTTTTAAAAATTCCTTAAAGGTCAACTGGAGAAAAGCAAGCTTGAAATCCACATTGTGCAGAGGTTAGTACATATCAAGATTCAAACCACCATGCCAAAGAGCCATGAATCATACACTCCTGGAAATGGAAAAAAGAACACATTGACACCGGTGTGTCAGACCCACCATACTTGCTCCGGACACTGCGAGAGGGCTGTACAAGCAATGATCACACGCACGGCACAGCGGACACACCAGGAACCGCGGTGTTGGCCGTCGAATGGCGCTAGCTGCGCAGCATTTGTGCACCGCCGCCGTCAGTGTCAGCCAGTTTGCCGTGGCATACGGAGCTCCATCGCAGTCTTTAACACTGGTAGCATGCCGCGACAGCGTGGACGTGAACCGTATGTGCAGTTGACGGACTTTGAGCGAGGGCGTATAGTGGGCATGCGGGAGGCCGGGTGGACGTACCGCCGAATTGCTCAACACGTGGGGCGTGAGGTCTCCACAGTACATCGATGTTGTCGCCAGTGGTCGGCGGAAGGTGCACGTGCCCGTCGACCTGGGACCGGACCGCAGCGACGCACGGATGCACGCCAAGACCGTAGGATCCTACGCAGTGCCGTAGGGGACCGCACCGCCACTTCCCAGCAAATTAGGGACACTGTTGCTCCTGGGGTATCGGCGAGGACCATTCGCAACCGTCTCCATGAAGCTGGGCTACGGTCCCGCACACCGTTAGGCCGTCTTCCGCTCACGCCCCAACATCGTGCAGCCCGCCTCCAGTGGTGTCGCGACAGGCGTGAATGGAGGGACGAATGGAGACGTGTCGTCTTCAGCGATGAGAGTCGCTTCTGCCTTGGTGCCAATGATGGTCGTATGCGTGTTTGACGCCGTGCAGGTGAGCGCCACAATCAGGACTGCATACGACCGAGGCACACAGGGCCAACACCTGGCATCATGGTGTGGGGAGCGATCTCCTACACTGGCAGTACACCACTGGTGATCGTCGAGGGGACACTGAATAGTGCACGGTACATCCAAACCGTCATCGAACCCATCGTTCTACCATTCCTAGACCGGCAAGGGAACTTGCTGTTCCAACAGGACAATGCACGTCCGCATGTATCCCGTGCCACCCAACGTGCTCTAGAAGGTGTAAGTCAACTACCCTGGCCAGCAAGATCTCCGGATCTGTCCCCCATTGAGCATGTTTGGGACTGGATGAAGCGTCGTCTCACGCGGTCTGCACGTCCAGCACGAACGCTGGTGCAACTGAGGCGCCAGGTGGAAATGGCACAGAATGGTTCCACAGGACTACATCCAGCATCTCTACGATCGTCTCCATGGGAGAATAGCAGCCTGCATTGCTGCGAAAGGTGGATATACACTGTACTAGTGCCGACATTGTGCATGCTCTGTTGCCTGTGTCTATGTGCCTGTGGTTCTGTCAGTGTGATCATGTGATGTATCTGACCCCAGGAATGTGTCAATAAAGTTTCCCCTTCCTGGGACAATGAATTCACGGTGTTCTTATTTCAATTTCCAGGAGTGTACATTCCATCACCTTGCAAACACAGCAAGTGAGAGAAATGGGGTGGTATCTAGAAGTAAGGTGTTTGTCCTAGCTGGGTTTAGGTATGGGTATAACAGTGACTTCACACCAGAGTCTGGGAAATGTGCCATCTGCGCAAATGTGATTGTATGTATGAAGGAAAAAGTGCTGGTCCGTGAGAGAAAGGTGCTGCAACATCTGAATACGAACATCATCTGGCCCCTGGGGCAGAAGATCGGAATGAACTGAGAGCATAATTTAGCTCCCTTATAGTAAAGGTGGTGGTGTAGCATTCAAGATTCTGCGAGGAGAAGGATAGCAACCAAGCTTCCTCCACTCATTTCTGAGGGAGGAAGGTGGGGTGATAGTGGGTGGAGCTCGAAACCTCTGCAAAAGAGTGGCCTAAGCTGTTGGAGATAGCTACAGGGTTAACATTGACATCAACTGCTATGGTCAGCCCAGAAATTGGGGAATGAACCTTGGTACCAGAGAGCTGACAGAGGTTGCCCCATACGACAGAAGAGGGAGTGGAACTGTTAAAAGAACTAGTAAGTGAAATCCAGCAACCTTTTTTTCTATTACGGAGAATGAGACAACACTGCGCACACATGTGTTTATAAAGAATAATTTCACCATTGTATGACGACAGTTAAAAATGCAGAGAGCATGTATCCGTGTGTGAATCACGTCCCAACATGCCTCAGTCCACAAGAGGACCGGGACACAGTGTGGTAGAGATGAAATGCGAAGTATGAAACATTCTGGTGCAGTAAGGATAACATTCATGAGGTACTCTACCTGGCCATCACAACTGGGGAAATGTTGCTCATCGAAGGTTGCTGGGGAGGAATAAAGCTACCAGTTGGCATTAGAAAGCTGCCAATTAGGTTTACATGTTGGTGGAGTACGAGTCAGCCAACTGATAGCACAGGGGAAATGGTTGCTCGAGTAAATGTCAGAGAGAATGGACCACTGCAGATGACAGGCAAGCTGGCAGTGCGGAATGGGAGGTCCAAATGGGAATAAGTGTGCATGGAGTCTGAAAGGTGAGACATGTGGTCAGCACACCCACTTTCCCAGGTCATCGTTGGGTTCCTTTACTTTGAAACAGCATTAGTTGGTTGAATACTCCTTAGTTGGCCTCACAAGGCTGTGTGCACCACCAAGGAAGTACTGGGAATCTAACCTGGATCCTCCACAAGGCATTCAGTCATGTTGACCACTCAGCTCCTGAGGTCGATAGCGAAAGCAGTAAAAGGACTAAAAAAAATCCAGCCCTGCAGGCATTGGTGGTGTCTCTGCAATTATCTTAAAGATGAATACTCTTAAACATAGTTAAACTACTTACATGCATATGTGACTGCTCACATGAATGTCTCACGAATGTCTAAGGTAATTACAATGTATAAAAAATGACGAACAATGTAAATAACCACAGGCCACCACAATTTATTCTTGCATTTCAAAAATATTAGAAACAGTCATGTACAACATACTTCCGAGATTTGGAAATAAAAACAAAATCCTATGTAATCAATAACACAGATTCAGAGGTAAGAGGTCAACAAGAACTGCCATTTATGAGCGCATTAATTCTATACTAAGCTTTATTGACTAGAAACATGAGCAACAGACATATTTATTGAGCAATCACAAGCTTTAGACATGGATCATAAGATTCCGCAGTCAAAGCTCGAGCAGTATGTCCATCAGTTTAATCAGTTCTATCATGAGCAACTGTAAACAAGAGGTGAGCATCAAGTACTCTAATATCAGCCTTAAAACTACTTATGAACACTTATCTGAGCGTAATCTAATTAAATATGGTGTACATTAAAGACAAAAAATGTGACCACTTCAGTTCCTTTTGTATGTTAATGATGTAACCTTAAGTGTCGATGCTCAAAAAATGATCTCATTTCCAGAGGACACTGCAGTCAATTGAAAGGGAAAAGTAAGGTAGAATAACAGCGATTAGTAAACACTGTCACGAAACAACTTACCAAGTGGGCACAGAATAATCATCTTTTAACAAACAGTACAAAAACTCTTGCACCAACGGCCTTCACTTAATGACAAAGTGCAGCAGTGTTTGCACAGAATTGTCAGTGCTAAAAGACAAACAACACTGAGTGAAACAACCACAGAAATCAATGTGAGATGTATGACAAACGAATCCGTTAGGACAGTACAGCGACATTTGGCATTAATGCCCTATGGCAGCAGATGACTCTTGTGAGTGCCTTTGCAAACAGCACGATATCACCTGCAATGCCTATCATGGGGTCACGATCATATCAGTTGGGCCATGTAACATTGAAAAGCTGTGCACTAGTCACATGAGTCCCAATTTCAGTTGGTAAGAGCTGATGGTAGGTTTCGAATGTGGTGCAGAACTCCACAAAGCTATGGATCCATGTTGTCAACAAGGAACTGTGCAAGCTGATGGTGGCACTATAATGGTGTGGGCTATGTTTACATAGAATGGACTGAGCCCTCTGGTCCATATGAACCAATCACTGACTGGATATGGTAATATCCGGCTGCTTTGAGACTATTTGCAGCCATTCATGGATGTCATGTTCCCAAACAACAATGGAAGTTTTATGTGGATGACAATGCGCTCTATCACCAGGCCACATATGGCTTGAAGAACATTCTGTACAATTCAAGCGCTGCGCGCAGTGGCCGTGTGGTTAGAGGTGCCATGTCACGGATTGCACAGCCCCTTCTGCCAGAGGTTTGAGTGCTCCCTCAAGCATAAATGTGTGTTGTTCTTAGCATAAGTTAGTTTAAGTAGCATGTAAGTCTAGGGATCAATGACCTCAGGAGTTTGGTCTGTTAGGAATTCACATACATTTGAACAATTCAAGCAAATGATTTGGTCACCCAGATTGCTCGAGATGAATCAAACATTTATGAGACATAATCGAGAGGTCAGTTCATGCACAAAATCCTGCACCGGCAACACTTTCACAATTGTGAGTTGATGAAGAGGCAGTATGGCTCAATATTTCTGTAGGGGTTATCCAGTGTCTTGTTAAGTCCATGCCATATCACGTTGCTGCATTACACTGGGCAAAAGGAGGTCTGACACAATATTACAAAGTATCCTGTGACCTTTGTCATCTCAGTGTAGCTCCACAGTTTGGATCATGGCTGGAGTTTGAATTCCAAGGGAAACTGTATGATTTAAAAAGCTGACGTAGACTGAATTACAACTGGTTTGCGGCATGGATCCTCAGTTTGGTATATGCCTTTCACAATGCGTCCTCCGTAGAGATTACCTTCAGATATTTAAAATTATGAACCCTTTTGTAGCATCAAGTTCCAGCTACCAGTGGTTGGGATTGGTTCTTGATGAGCATGCATCCTGCTCATCATCATCTTTGATTAATTCACAAGGAGACTGACCTTGTTCAGTGTAGCCTCCAAACTGTCACTCATCCACCTCAGTTTATCCTTAGATCTGGACAACGGGGCCATGTAATTCAAAAAGGCAAGATGTGTAATTTTCTCACATTCCATCTAGATCCTGTTGAAATTCTTATGGAAGCTTCCCTATTTATCTTTCTGAGTGCCAGGTTGATCAATATTAATGATACTCCGGTCTCCCTGTCTCAACCCTGTGTTTATGTTCAAGCTCTTTATGACTCGGTCACCAGCCTGACTTTGCCTTTTTAATCAGTAAGACAGACTCACACTAGGCTCATTAGTTTCTTGGGCATTCCTCACTTGTTTGGGCAACTCAACAGGCTCTCCCAGAAAATGAAGTTGTATGCCTTCTTAAAATCTATGGATAGTAGATGGTGGTCTTTGCCACATTCCAACATCTCAGTGAGCTGTCACAGTACACAGATATTGCCAACAGTTGAACAGCCCTTTCTGAAACCATCTGATACTCACCAATCACAGTTGGACAGGATCTTATAGTAGACGTTCAGGAGGGCGCTTCTTCTGTAGTTGGTGCATTCCATTTTATCACCTTTCCTGTGTATAGAACAGATGACTGCTGCCTTCAAATCTTCTGTGGTCTCCTTCACAATCCATATCATCCTGATTAGTTGTTGAATTCTATTGGAAGATTCTCCTATTCAGGCTAAATGACTTTCATCTAGATTCCTTCTTCTCCTGGACTTTCGTTCTCCTTCAGCTTTGTCATCTGTTCCTTTATTTCCTCCAGAGTAAATGGTGGATATCTTGATATACACTACTGGACTTTAAATTTGCTACACCACTAAGATGACGTGCTACAGACGCGAAATTTAACCGACAGGAAGAAGATGCTGTGATATGCAAATGATTAGCTTTTCAGAGCATTCATACAAGTTTGGCGCCTGTGGCGACACCTACAACATGCTGACATGAGGAAAGTTTCCACCCGATTTCTCATACACAAACAGCAGTTGACCGGTGTTGCCTGGTGAAACGTTGTTGTGATGCCTCGTGTAAGGAGGAGTAAAGCATACAATCATGTTTCCGACTTTGATAAAGGTCGGATTGTAGCCTTTCACGATTGCGGTTTACCGTATAGCGACATTGCTGCTTGCGTTGGTCGAGATCCAACGACTGTTAACAGAATATGGAATCGGTGGGTTCAGGAGGGTAATACGGAATGCCATGCTGGATCCCAATGGCCTAGTATCACTAGCAGTCAAGATGACAAGCACCTTATCCGCATGGCTGTAACGGATCGTGCAGCCATGTCTCGATCCCTGAGTCAACAGAAGGACGTTTGCAAGACAACAACCATCTGCACGAACAGTTCGACGACGTTTGCAGCAGCATGGACTGTCAGCTCGGAGACCGTGGCTGCAGTTACCCTTGACGCTGCATCACCAACAGGAGTGCCTCCAATGGTGTACTCAACACCGAACCTGGGTGCACGAATGGCAAAACGTCATTTTTTTGGATGAATTCAGGTCCTGTTTACAGCATCATGGTGGTCACATCCATGTTTGGTGACATCGCGGTGAATGCACATTGGAAGTGTGTATTCGTCATCACCATACTGGCGTAGCAGCCGGCATGATGATATGGGGTGCCAATGATTACACGTCTCAATCACCTCTTGTTCGCATTGACAGCACTTTCAACAGTGGACGTTACATTTCAGATATGTTAAGACCCATGGCTCTACCCTTCATTCAATCCCTGCGAAACCCTACATTTCAGCGGCCCTGTATGGGCCTTTCGGGATACAGAAAATGTTCGACTGCTGCCCTGGCCAGCACATTCTCCAGCTCTCTCACCAATTGAAAATGTCTGGTCAATGGTGGCCAAGCAACTGGCTCGTCACAATACGCCGTCACTACTCTTGATGAACTGTGGTATCGTGTTGAAGCTGCATGGGCAGCTGTACCTGTACACGCTATCCAAGCTCTGTTTGACTCAATGCCCAGGCATATCAAGGCCGTTATTACGGCCAGTGGTAGTTGTTCTGGGTACTGATTTCTCAGGATCTATGCACCCAAATTGCGTGAAAATGTAAATACATGTCAGTTCTAATATAATATACTTGTCCAATGAATACCCGTTTATCATCTGCATTTCTTCTTGGTGTAGCATTTCAATGGCCAGTAGTGTACAATACCAGGAGGCTGAAATCTGAATGCACCTTCAGGTTCACCACAGTTGAAGAGTTCTCCTAAGTACTGTTTCCATCCCTGAGCAATGTTGAATTCATTGATGAGCATGGTGCCATCCGAAGAGTGAGGTCCTATATCAAAGTTGGTACCTCACAATGGAACCACAAGTAAGGACAGTCGCTGCCCAACGCATCAACAAATGAGACACGTCGGTGCAAACACATCCTCAAGAGGTTCCATATGCCACAGCTGCTGGAAGGGTACTTATGTCACAGCACCTGCCCCTCAGCCCGGTCTGCAATCATCCATTATGACAGCATCAAATTAGTCAGCTCCAGCAGCATAAGTCGTACACGAAAGCAGAACTGTTTATCAAAATTAACAGTCGACTGTATATTGAGGGAAGAGACTATCATGCTGTGGTGTATTAAGTTACAGAGTTCAGCAACAGCAACAAATAGACAGACATTCCTGTGGAGATGGAGTTTTCCCAAGTTACATAGTTCAGATTGTTCAAACTTTTATAAAGTGCTCAAATATTCTGTACATATTGTAGTATCCCCTTGACCTCCTCCAGAAGCAAATCTAGGCTTGCTAGAACTCACTACAGTGTTGAAGTGAATGTCTCAAGTGTATTTTTAATCTGGCATGACAATGTTGGCAAGGATGCTTGCTGCAGTTTCCAGTGCATTGAATTCCACCCTGGTCTGCCCTGTGGATATTTTTAGTTTCACTATTCTCAGTAGCCACAATCATATTGTTATTATTTATGTGTATGCTATAAAGCCACATCTGCAGTGCCACGAGAAATGTCTCTAAATGAAGTTGTTCAGTTTCAGGGGCAGCACACTGAACAACTGCTGCTCAGTGTTCACCACATGACAACCTTACTGTCACCAGAAGCAGCTCCATGACTGGTTGCTGCTCCCAAGTTTCACCAGTTTAACAATAACGAAGGGCATTAGTCCACATATTGTGCACAACTGGAAGCACACTTCGCAGCAGACAATGTTACAGGTATGGCATGCATTGCTTACTTTTTATCAACTGTCAGACGACGTATACAGTCTGTGTCTTAAATTAAGCTCCGAGTCTTATCCAGGTGATACTGGTTGTGAAGAACTCATCCGCAAACTCAATAAACATTATGAATTTCAAATTGTTGTCAATGCAGTGAGATTTACATTTTTTCATCTTAAGAAGCATCCTGAACAGACATTAAAACAGTTGACTGCTGAATTCTGAGGGTTCGCTAGACATTGCAGGACCAAGTGTTCTCGTGGACTACTTTATAGTGACGTTACGTTAAGCGATGCAATTACAAAAATTGTGTCAGACGCACGAATTTGCACTGCTATTCTAAAACTGCCAGATCTGGATCTGAAACAGTTTTGTGGATTTTAGAGTCTCAATTTATTGTGGATACAACTGAAATCAATTTTGAGGCTCTGCCTATTTCTCTTGTTCATAGTGCACTAGGCACTCAGTCTAAGGTTAATGTTAAAGTGAACAAAAACAGGGCTTAGACTAACAGTAAATGTAAAAGTAAAACAATTCAGTCACAGGGTACATGAGGTGTACTTCAGAATAAGGAGAGGAAGTACTGCTGCCCCAGTGTTTTTCAGATCACAACAGAAAAGCCGTCATTGGCGTGATGCGCAGTGTTTCAGGGGGGGGGGGGGGGGGACGAGGTCATATCTGGATAATCTGTTTATAAGGCAGCCAGAATGTGCACCTTTCACGAGTGGGGCTACAGCGTAACTTTCAGGAAGTGAAAGTTGCGTCAGCAGTCAGCACTACCATTACTGCCGGCACCACTGAAGACCGCATTTCCATGTAGTGAAACCTTTCTGCCATCATCTACAGAAGAAGAATAAACTTTCTGTCCAATTAATAGTGGCTCAAAAGACAATTTTCAGTTAGACAGAAGTGTGTGTGTGTTTCCCTCATCAATGAAGACACCTATGAAACGATCGTTAGCCCACGGCCACAGAAGCCTACTTCTATTTTGTCTGCATATAACAATCATGAAATAACAATACTTGGCTTGTGAAGTTTTACAATGATATTACGAAATGTGTTTCATTTCGTATACTATTCCCTAAAAGCAGTGCAAATTTTAGACTTGTTTGATTTGTTGAACCTGTGCAAAGCAGACAATGTGTTACAAATCTACATTTCAGTGCTTCATACTAATGTTTCTGATTTGTGCCAGAAGTACAGTGAACGTTTTGAATCTGGATTAAGAAGGGCTAAAGATTTCAAGGCGCAAATTACTGTGAAAGACAATGCGCAAAAATGATTTTATTGTGTTTGATCTGTCCTTCATACAATCTGTAAGCCAGCTGCTTCACAACCGCAACAATGGAAAGGCAATGTGGTGATACAACCTGTTTCTGTAAGTCAGTGCGAATCACTCATCATCATTTGCAAAAAGTCATCAGGAGATTTACGTCTGTGTACTGCGGATTCATTTCCTCTCCCTAGACCGGAGGAATTAATGGTCAGATTGGGACAGGACAGATTCTTTTCCAAGACTGATTTACAAGAGGCCTACTTACTGTTACTGCTGGACGAGCAGCCCAAGCAATATTTTGTGATCAACGCACACCCGAATTTATTCAAGTTGAAAAGACTGCCATTTGATAGTGCTTTAGCTCCTGCTGTTTTTCCACATTTTCTAGGACAATTAACAGCCAAGGTCCATCCATGTGCAAACTGTCTGTACGCAGGTTGTAAACTTTAAGAATTTAATTTTGGCTATTTTAGAAGTTCTTGCTGTGGCTGGCTTAAAGTGCGACAAGGAAAAGTGCATCTTATTCTATGAAAAACTTGAATATTAGGATGTGCTATAAACGCATAGGGTATGCATCCTACTTATTCACATTTGTCTGCGATTAAAGATCTGCCCTCACCCTGCAACATCAAGGGGCTACGGGCCGTTATGTACAAGCTCACATATTATGCAAAGTTGATTGCATACACTGCGCAAATTGCTGCTCAGGACAAAAAAGGATGCATTGTCAAGTTGTTATTGTTAGATTAATTATGATCCAGCTGAGCCTATTGTGTTAGTTGTAGATGCATCATCTTACAGGATTGGATCTGTGCTCTACCATAGAATTGGTTCATCGGATATACCTATTTGTTTTGACTCAAAAACTCTCAAAAAAGCAAAGTTCAATTATAGTAAGCTTGAAAAAGATGCACTTGCCATTGTATATAGTGTTACCATGTTCCAGCAATACTTGTACTGTTGGACTTTCTATGTGATTACATATCAACAGTCTTTAATTGCTTTGTTCAGTACTACCAAGGCTGTCTCATCACAGACAGCTCAAAATTTGCAACACGGGGCTCTCCTATTGTTTAATTATCAACACAAGTTGTTGTACAGGCCCATTGTACAACATACTAATACTGAATTTTTGTATCAGTTACAAGTCAGGACCAACAAAGCTTTTGATTTGTTTGAGGAATTATGTTATTAAATTGATACTCAAAATTTTGAAATTCTTCAAAATTTTCCTCTTGATTTTAATCGTTTGCTGGAGCAACTACTTCTGACCCAGCTCTGCAGGTAGTTTAACAATTTGTATGCCGCGTTAATTTGACAGAATTCCTCACTGGGTGGCATATCGCTACTTTTTGCATTGTCATACATTATGTGTGCGGTCAAATGTTCTGTTGCTGCATACAGAAAATTCTGATGCATATGTTGTTTGTCCTCATTCCCTTTGGCAGTAAGTTTTGTCTTTGTTGCAGCAAGTTCACTGGGATGTTGTTCGCACAAGGCAAATTGTCCAACATCAGTGTCCTTGGCAGGGCCAATTGACACCATCCAGAGTCAGCCAATGGAGATTGATGTCATGCTAGTGCTGTCATCATTGCTGATGCTGTTGATGGTCCTGCAGTCTGAGCTGAAGTCCGTGGAATCACTGCCCTAGGCAGACATCACGTCACCCCTGGAGTTCTGCTTGCAGTCAAAGCTACATCATCTGTATAACCAGATGTGGGCATGCTCCCTGTGGTCAGTTTTTTGATTGGTGTTTACAGTTACTCTAATGGGGATACTGGAGTGTGGACAGGGAGCTGCCATTGGCCATTGTTGCACTCCCTGTCATCTCATCTACGTTCCGTCGTCTCGTCTATGTTCACATTCACGCCACTCCCACCCCTCCCTTGCCATCATCATGTGACATAGCACTACACAATGATAGTGTGGAGATTTGGGGAAGGCAGGGTGTTGTCCAAAGTAGGAGGTCTCATGTCAAAGTTGGTACCTTATGACGGAACCACAAATAAAGGCAGTCACTGCCTGATGCAGCAACAAATGAAAGATGTTGGGGTAGACACTTCCCCAAGAGCTTCCCTACACCGCCACTGCTGGAAGAGTACTTAACGTCAAAGTGCAGTGCCCCTCAGCCCAGTCTGCAGATAGAGTCGTCTATCTCAGATCCGGGAGCGTGAATTGTATTCAGTCCCAAAACTGTTCATCAAGGTTAACAGTCATATGTACATTGAGAGAATAGATTATTATTATGAATTGTATCAAGTGACAGAACTCAGCAATAGTAAAAAAAATCCTGTAGACATGGATTGTTTCAAAGTTAATATTTCAGACAGTTCAAACTACAATAAATGGATCTAATATTTTGTGTATATTGTATCCACTCTGCCTCCTCCGGAGACAAACCTTGGCTTGCTAGAAATTACTTAGTGCCAAAGTGAATGTCTCAAGTGCATTTTTTGTCCAACATGACAGTGAGTATGGTCCTATTATTGTCCTTAATGAACTCTTCATGACTCTGATATCCCTTCTTAAAGAGGTTAATTTTATGTTTTGAGCCTCCTTTATCATTCCTTTGACATACATTCTCTTAGTTCTCTTCAGGATTGTTTGTGTAGTTCTCCACACTTCTTCAAACTCTGCTTGGCCTTGAACAAAATCTGTGCCTTGCAGACAGCTCCCCTTCGCTTATCTTCTCTTCTCTTGGCTAATGCCTTAATGCATTTGTCCCCAAAACAAAATCATCTTGCCCCTGATCTGCTTCTTGGTAACTGCCTTTGCCACCTCATTTACAACATCCTTGATTTCATTCCACACTTTGCTACACTCCTTGTTTCCTCATCAACGTTTGCATTCAGGCCCCCCTCCCCCTCCTTGTCATGTGACACAGCACTACACAACATTTTCACAACATTAGAGAAGAAAGAATGTGTGTCAAGTTTATTATCTGTCATTTTAAGGATGTATGCATAAAAATATCTTTCACCTGTATAAATACAAGTTGGCTTGTCCAGTGTCTTATGCATCAGCCACTTTTGTAGAGGACAGTACAATACAATCATCTGATGCAAAACTACTATACATACAAAGCCATGAATTTTATGGACTTTTTTAGGTTTTTAGTTTTAGGGTGCAAAACATCTAAGGTCATAAGCACCCAGAATTTTATGGGAAAACTACAGCCACCTCTAATAGGTACAATAAGGGTACAGAAATCTAAATAGAAAACTTCTCAGAAAGTAGTCTCTTGTTAACCTTGAACATGTCACACTGTTGATGTGCCACCCCTTCTAAGGCACACACTTGCACAAAAGTTCAATGAATAAAAATGTGCTTCCCTTTGACCCATCCTCCCAAAACAACTTTTTATCGACTATGTGAGAATTTCATTAGTCCAATGTAAAATCTTAGGAGTAAATATACCAGTACCCTTTTCACTGTCAGTATGCCACCAATACCTCAACACTAGCATTATGAGGGGACTTCAAGAAGTAAGGTCCACACCTTGTCCCATGCTAGGACCACTGAACAATAAGAGTGGCATATTATCAGAAGAGAGCTTCCTGCAGACACAGTTCTGCTGTGGTATGGTTAACAGGTACAGCACAGTGTGCAAGTGAGATTGGATGGCAACTAGAAACATAATCAAAGGTTGAAGTGAGCAGGGCAGTGCTATTCTAGTGAGAACAACGTCTAAACTGCGCACAGATTCACCATGAAATTCTGGCAGTACATGGAGCTGTCATGAAATGGTGTCAGCAACTTGACCATGGCCACAAGGACGTGTGTGATGGTGATCAGGAAGGGAGTCCCATTGACATTGACAACAGATGGCAATATCCATGCAAATGAAAAAAAAAAAAATGATTTGCAGAAATCACAAATTTCCCATAAGCACCATGAGTTTCTTTGGTTCAGAGCTCTAAAATAGACATTACATGCACACCAGTTTATTTTGTACATTAACTTATCGCCGGCTACACAACCACTAACAACAGGGCAATACTATTTCCCTTCAGTAAGGAAATATACTGCATAACAGGATTTTCTTAATAATTTTGGATAATGAAGTGTTTTGTATGGGCCCAAAAAACTGATGGAATAAACAGAAGTAAAGGAAAATAAGCAGTATTGTAAAAAGGTAGGAATGAAAGATTTTCACTATATTTTAACTATTTTTCTCAGCAATAAAATATCAAGAGTATTAAAAATGTAGGCGACAGTTCTATGTTGGCTAAATTAAGTAGACACACATATAAAAACAATAAAACAATGTCATCCAAGCAGTTTTAAGATGAGGTCTCTCCTGTTGCTATCAGAGATTCTGTTGACTACTCAGAACATTTTTTCATTCTGCAAACTGATCAGGAGTGATGATGTAGCTCACCATGCTCAACAATGAACAGTTGTTCTGGCATGCTGACAGCTCGAATGAGCTCTCCAACAGGGGGCCTCAGCTGTACCCGACATGTTCTTCCATTCAGGACCAAACCAAATGACAGAGGCTGCGTTGAATCAGCAAAGTCAACTCCCAGAATACTTGTTGCCATACCTCCAGGTTGGAGAGGTGGTACTGGTGCAAATGGATGAATAGATGCACCAGATGGTAACTGTGTTGCATCTACCTGTATCTGTAAGGGTCACCAAAGAATCTATAAAACCATTACATAATGAAACAAAAATATGCAAAGAATACAGGTAATCACTCACTGTATAGCTGAAGCCATGAATGGTCAACAGGAACATAAAAAAGGACTGAAAATTTAGCTGACCTTTTTGAAATGTGCTGCTTTTAAGGACACTGTACAAAAGTTTAGCTATGTTTTCGATTTTGGTTATGTTGCTGAGAACAATGAAAAATCCAGGACAGAACAACAAAAATATGAGACGGATTGATTGCTATTGACCACATAGAGCAGGCACAATAACAAAAGACTGCTAGATATTATTAGCATCGGACTAAGTCCTTCACCACATGTAGATTAAATGACACATACATACATCTAAACTTGTAAACTCACACACAGATAAAGCCATTGTCACCTCTGGGCACTAAAGGCCCATCTGTGACTTCACTTGAGGTGAGCAGTGATATTTGCTTGAGTGGGGTACAGAAAAGGCTTAGAGCAGGGACGGATAGCAATGTTGGGGTGGAGGAAAACATGTTAGTGCTGCCTATGGGAGTTTTCAGGGAGTTCAGGAGGAAAAGATAGTGGGCTGCTAAGAGCAGCATCTTGATGCCGTGGTGAGGGGTGCAGAGGAGGGGGGGGGGGGGGCTATAGAGAACAGGAAAGGTCTGTGCAGGTCCACTGAAGTGATAAAAGGCATTTGCAGGACTGAAACGGTAGCAGGGAAAGGGATAGGCAGGTGGAGGATAGGGACTAGTGAAGTGTGAGGTTTTTACTCTATATAAAAACTTCACACAGCTATTTATGAAAACAAAGCACAATGGACAGTTAAACAATGACACTGTGTGTGAAGCTAAAAGGCTAATGCTGTAGCTTTGTGATGTATAGCACTGCCACAAAATTAAATGTTTACCACATATGGCACTTAATGAATCTACATCCAAATATTTTCAAATCATTCAGTGTCATGAATCCACGTTTGACCACTTTGTGAGCACAACCAGACATACACAAAGACCATATCCCGATCCATCCAATAGTAAATTGTACTGACAGTGTGACATATAACCTAGGTGAAAAGCTAAACACATTATTGAACAAAATATACACATAGAACAGAAAATACACTACAAAAAACTCATGAACACTAGCCCATACAATAAGCATACTGTTGTGGCACACAACACAAACACTAGTTTTTCCGTCTGTTAACTGGCAGGCTACAACATGCGATGGCACAGTGTATAATAATATGAAACATGCCCAGAGGTGATACAAAGTCAATAACATAACAGCATACAAATCTTGATGGCTGCGTGATAAGTAAAGGTTGACAGCAGAGTTTAGACTGAAACCAGGAGACTCACATTGGTGTAGATACAAACACGTGTAGAATTCAGTGCATTGCATGTCCAGTTGTTGATAACATTCTCTGAGATCGTGTTTACTGAATCACTGATGGAAAATCCAAAAGATATCAATACATCCAGGCCAAAAAGATTGTAAGTATCAGCACTATTTACGACCAAGAAATTTATGTCCCTGGTTACATTTTTGTAAATGGCTTTTGTGGTAAACTGCCCTTTCAACAGAATGTGTTGCTTGTTATAATTTGCCAAACATCAAATTGTTGGAGTGAGTATGGGTGCCCTCCATTATAAATATGTTTGAAAATTGAAGAGACTGGCAGTGGCACCCATACCGAGTTGAAAGCAAAATGAGTAGTTTATAGGAAGAATCTTCCCAAGTGGATGGTGCAAAACATATAACATCAAAGTCCATTTGATCTCATAATCATGAGACAGCAATGGCTGCCAGGTAAACAGATGTGAAGTGACCCTGTCTTTTAAATTTAATGCAACCCGCCCAGTGGTATGGAAAGTTGTTCCTAGCATGCTTCTGAAAACACCCTAGGTAAGGCTGTTGTAACCTGGGACGGCATGAGTCCACTGTTTCCAAGCGAGTGATGCACACACAGTTTGACGCCACCAATGACTAATGAATCCTCCATGTGTCTGAGTTTACCGTTCACCGTGGCAATGTCCTCCCAGGAATCTAAGTGGCTCATGTGGCTCCCACCATTTGCACGACTTCGTAGGACAGTGCTCAGTGTGAAACCTCATCTACTGAACAGACATCAAACTGTAAAGTTTTTAACTGAAACTCTTTATCAAGTGCTGCACAGATGATAGCATCTCTGGTAATGACTTCTGCGTAAGATTCTTTGGAGGCAGGCATTTGGAACTTGCACAAATCACTTAGCCCATGGAGGTCAGCCGCCCAAGCTTGATAAGACTGACTCGGTTGCTTGCGACATTGGTAAAATTCAAGGTGAGCTGCAATTACAATACAATGTGGGGGAGGGCGGGGCAGCTTGCACAACAACTGATAAGTTTATGGTGGAACCCACAATAAGAGAAGGGATTTCGCAGTATCATCATCATTTACCTTAAAAGCCTTAAAATGCTGTCGCAGCGTTTGTTCGTACAAGCTTCAGTCTTTTGATTTTTCCTCATACAGTAGGAATGACAAAAGACTGACCATCAACTACTGCAGTACTCTGCCCAGGAGGTCCTCCACATAGTTTTGATTTTCTACTTGATGAACCATCAGCTGTTATGTAAAGAGTAGCAAGAGGGGGGGGGAAATTGATTTGGGGGAAGATACCAAACAGTGAGGTCAATGGTCTCATCAGATTATGGAAAGATGGGGAAGTCGGCCATGCCCTGTCAAAGGAACCATCCAGGCATTTGCCTGAAGCGATTTAGGGAAATCATGGAAAACCTAAATCAGGATGGCTGGACGCGGGACTGAACCGTCGTCCTCCCAAATGCGACGAGTCCAGTGTGCTAACCACTGCACCACGTCGCTTGATCATCAGCAGGAGTTGATTTGGCCATAGTGACTGGAAAGAAGGAGACACCTGTGGTCATTCAGTAGACAAGGTGCATAGCTCACAGATAAGGTCACTGTCCTGAAGTATCAGTCACGCGCCAAAATTGGCATATAAGTTTTCACAGTTCAAGTGATGGAGAACACACACAAGCTCAATCCGCAGTCACTAGTTGTGTTCTGGCACATAACACAAACAAACATTGGTTTTTGGATCTATGTATTGGTAGGCTACAACACGCAATGACACAATGTACAATAATGTGAAACATGCCCGGAGGTGAGACAAGAGCAGTAGCACGACATTGGCCAAATCGTGAGGGGTGCACGATAAGTAACAGTTGACAGCATGGCAAAGACTGGAATGATCTCATTAGCCTAGATATAGACAACTGTAGACATCACTGATGTCGGTGGCACTGCTTTTGAGGCAGTGTGCACAGCCAGTGTAGCAGCCTCACACTGGAGGCCAATGGTGGAACCTCTAGTGTCGATCCCCACGTCCACAGCTAGCAAGCCTTAGTTTAGTGTATCGAGTAACATCTGTGGTGTGCCGGTGCAGCCAGTTGCATGTGCAGCTGGCACAGCATATGGGTCTGGAGTGAAGTGGACGGCAAAAGGTAATGGTGAGTGGGGGTTCACCATACATACAAATCCCCCAAGCAGGTAAGTTGACATTTTCATATTACAAATTTATATACAAACATACTAGTAGTTGAGACAATTAAAATTATAAAAGACAACCGCCTTAGATATAGAAACATAACCCCTGTTGAAACTTATGAAATAAATAAAACTTCTGACTATAGTTCATTCTATCACAAAATTAATTTTGAATTTGGTAAGAAAATATATAACAGAAAAATGAGGTAACAAAAGGAACTGCATAGCGAGTACCATTGCAGACATATTTCTCAAAGTATAGAAGAAAAATTTTTCAACTCCAGTTCTCCATCCTTCAACAAAATTATCTACTACTGTCAGTATTTAAACACTACATTACTGCTAATAAATGAACAAGGATATACAAACAATTCACCAGGAATTAAACATCTACACCTGAAAAGAAAATTTACAACATAAACAGAAAACAACAAATCCATCAATTTTCTAGACCTAAAAATAAGCAATGATAATAACTAACCAAATGTCAAATTTACGGAAAACCTACAACTACAGACATCGTCATCAAAAATTCACGCCCAGGTCACATAAATTTGTGTAACTTAAACTGATGATCAATAGAATCACAAATTTATTGTGTGATACCATGACCCTTTGGGACCCTATATCCTTTTACCAGTCTCATCACCACTCTCCCAAAGAGGGCATATGTGTAATATCAGTATGCTGCTTTGATTTTGTCTTTTCTGGTTATCTGGATTCAAATACACTGAAGATCTTCTTTTGCAGAAAATTAATAATCTGCATTAATTAAAGCTATTGTTTTGACATTGTTTACATTGGGTCTCACCAATATGCAGAATGGAGGAAACATATTGGGTTAAAAGCTGATGTACCATCACAATTTGTACATTATACAAACTTCAGGCACATGGTAGGAGTAAAATTTCTATTGTAATTACGGAGTAACGATTGTTGTTATGGTCTTCAGTCCTGAGACTGGTTTGATGCAGCTCTCCATGCTACTCTATCCTGTGCAAGCTTCTTCATCTCCCAGTACCTACTGCAACCTACATCCTTCTGAATCTGCTTAGTGTATTCATCTCTTGGTCTCCCTCTACGATTTTTACCCTCCACGCTGCCCTCCAATGCTAAATTTGTGATGCCTTGATGCCTCAAAACATGTCCTACCAACCGATCCCTTCTTCTAGTCAAGTTGTGCCACAAACTTCTCTTCTCCCCAATCCTATTCAATACCTCCTCATTAGTTACGTGATCTACCCACCTTATCTTCAGCATTCTTCTGTAGCACCACATTTCGAAAGCTTCTATTCTCTTCTTGTCCAAACTGGTTATCGTCCATGTCTCACTTCCATACATGGCTACACTCCATACAAATACTTTCAGAAACGACTTCCTGACACCTAAATCTATACTCGATGTTAACAAATTTCTCTTCTTGAGAAACGCTTTCCTTGCCATTGCCAGTCTACATTTTATATCCTCTCTACTTCGACCATCATCGGTTATTTTACTCCCTAAATAGCAAAACTCCTTTACTACTTTAAGTGTCTCATTTCCTAATCTAATTCCCTCAGCATCACCCGACTTAATTCGACCACATTCCATTATCCTTGTTTTGCTTTTGTTGATGTTCATCTTATATCCTCCTTTCAAGACACTGTCTATTCCGTTCAACTGCTCTTCCAAGTCCCTTGCTGTCTCTGACAGAATTACAATGTCATCGGCGAATTGCTAGTCATCGAAAGACAGCTGTTTTTTATGTTTTGAAACTAAAAACCAAATTGTATCCATAATAGAAATATAACATGAAAATTTGGCAGTCAGAATTAAGCATAATAATGTTTTAATTGGTGTTAGTTAATGGAATTGTCCTCCCCCCCCCCTCCCCCCATGAACCATGGACCTTGCCGTTGGTGGGGAGGCTTGCGTGCTCAGCGATACAGATAGCCGTACCGTAGGTGCAACCACAACGGAGGGGTATCTGTTGAGAGGCCAGACAAACGTGTGGTTCCTGAAGAGGGGCAGCAGCCTTTTCAGTAGTTGCAAGGGCAACAGTCTGGATGATTGATTGATGTGGCCTTGTAACAATAACCAAAACGGCCTTGCTGTGATGGTACTGCGAACGGCTGAAAGCAAGGGGAAACTACAGACGTAATTTTTCCTGAGGACATGCAGCTTTACTGTATGATTAAATGATGATGGCGTCCTCTTGGGTAAAATATTCCGGAGGTAAAATAGTCCCCCATTCGGATCTCCGGGTGGGGACTACTCAAGAAGATGTCGTTATCAGGAGAAAGAAAACTGGCGTTCTACGGATCGGAGCGTGGAATGTCAGATCCCTTAATCGGGCAGGTAGGTTAGAAAATTTAAAAAGGGAAATGGATAGGTTGAAGTTAGATATAGTGGGAATTAGTGAAGTTCAGTGGCAGGAGGAACAAGACTTCTGGTCAGGTGACTACAGGGTTATAAACACAAAATCAAATAGGGGTAATGCAGAAGTAGGTTTAATAATGAATAGGAAAATAGGAATGCGGGTAAGCTACTACAAACAGCATAGTGAACGCATTATTGTGGCCAAGATAGATACGAAGCCCACACCTACTACAGTATTACAAATTTATATGCCAACTAGCTCTGCAGATGACGAAGAAATTGAAGAAATGTATGATGAAATAAAAGAAAATATTCAGATTGTGAAGGGAGACGAAAATTTAATAGTCATGGGTGACTGGAATTCGAGTGTAGGAAAAGGGAGAGAAGGAAACATAGTAGGTGAATATGGATTGGGGCTAAGAAATGAAAGAGGAAGCCGCCTGGTAGAATTTTGCACAGAGCACAACATAATCATAGCTAACACTTGGTTTAAGAATCATGAAAGAAGGTTGTATACATGGAAGAACCCTGGAGATACTAAAAGGTATCAGATAGATTATATAATGGTAAGACAGAGATTTAGGAACCAGGTTTTAAATTGTAAGACATTTCCAGGGGCAGATGTGGACTCTGACCACAATCTATTGGTTATGACCTGTAGATTAAAACTGAAGAAACTGCAAAAAGGTGGGAATTGAAGGAGATGGGACCTGGATAAACTGAAAGAACCAGAGGTTGTAGAGAGTTTCAGGGAGAGCATAAGGGAACAATTGACAGGAATGGGGGAAAGAACTACAGTAGAAGAAGAATGGGTAGCTTTGAGGGATGAAGTAGCGAAGGCAGCAGAGGATCAAGTAGGTAAAAAGACGAGGGCTAATAGAAATCCTTGGGTAACAGAAGAAATATTGAATTTAATGATGAAAGGAGAAAATATAAAAATGCAGTAAATGAAGCAGGCAAAAGGGAATACAAACGTCTCAAAAATGAGATCGACAGGAAGTGCAAAATGGCTAAGCAGGGATGGCTAGAGAACAAATGTAAGGATGTAGAGACCTATCTCACTAGGGGTAAGAGAGATACTGCCTACAGGAAAATTAAAGAGACCTTTGGAGATAAGAGAATCACTTGTACGAATATCAAGAGCTCAGATGGAAACCCAGTTCTAAGCAAAGAAGGGAAAGCAGAAAGGTGGAAGGAGTATATAAAGGGTCTATACAAGGGCGATGTACTTGAGGACAATTTTATGGAAATGGAAGAGGATGATGAAGATGAAATGGGAGATATGATACTGCGTGAAGAGTTTGACAGAGCACTGAAAGACCCCCGGAGTAGACAACATTCCATTGGAACTACTGACGGCCTTGGGAGAGCCAGTCCTGACAAAACTCTACCATCTGGTGAGCAAGATGTATGAAACAGGCGAAATACCCTCAGACTTCAAGAAGAATATAATAATTCCAATCCCAAAGAAAGCAGGTGTTGACAGATGTGAAAATTACCGAACTATCAGTTTAATAAGTCACAGGTGCAAAATACTAACACGAATTCTTTACAGACGAATGGAAAAACTAGTAGAAGCCAACCTCGGGGAAGATCAGTTTGGATTCTGTAGAAACACTGGAACACGTGAGGCAATACTGACCTTACGACTTATCTTAGAAGAAAGATTAAGGAAAGGCAAACCTACGTTTCTAGCATTTATAGACTTAGAGAAAGCTTTTGACAATGTTGACTGGAATACTCTCTTTCAAATTCCAACGGTGGCAGGGGTAAAATACAGGGAGCGAAAGGCTATTTACAATTTGTACAGAAACCAGATGGCAGTTATAAGAGTCGAGGGACATGAAAGGGAAGCAGTGGTTGGGAAGGGAGTAAGACAGGGTTTAGCCTCTCCCCAATGTTGTTCAATCTGTATATTGAGCAAGCAGTAAAGGAAACAAAAGAAAAATTCGGAGTAGGTATTAAAATTCATGGAGAAGAAATAAAAACTTTGAGGTTCGCCGATGACATTGTAATTCTATCAGAGACAGCAAAGGACTTGGAAGAGCAGTTGAATGGAATGGATAGTGTCTTGAAAGGAGTATATAAGATGAACATCAACAAAAGCAAAATAAGGATAATGGAATGTAGTCTAATGAAGTCGGGTGATGCTGAGGGAATTAGATTAGGAAATGAGACACTTAAAGTAGTAAAGGAGTTTTGCTATTTAGGGAGTAAAATAACTGATGATGGTCGAAGTAGAGAGGATATAAAATGTAGACTGGCAATGGCAAGGAAATCGTTTCTGAAGAAGAGAAATTTGTTAACATCGAGTATAGATTTAAGTGTCAGGAAGTCATTTCTGAAAGTATTTGTATGGAGTGTAGCCATGTATGGAAGTGAAACATGGACAATAAATAGTTTGGACAAGAAGAGGATAGAAGCTTTCGAAATGTGGTGCTACAGAAGAATGCTGAAGATTAGATGGGTAGATCACATAACTAATGAGGAAGTATTGAATAGGATTGGGGAGAAGAGAAGTTTGTGGCACAACTTGACCAGAAGAAGGGATCGGTTGGTAGGACATGTTCTGAGGCATCAAGGGATCACCAATTTAGTATTGGAGGGCAGTGTGGAGGGTAAAAATCGTAGAGGGAGACCAAGAGATGAATATACTAAGCAGATTCAGAAGGATGTAGGTTGCAGTAGGTACTGGGAGATGAAAAAGCTTGCACAGGATAGAGTAGCATGGAGAGCTGCATCAAACCAGTTTCAGGACTGAAGACCACAACAACAACAACAACAACAACAATGGAATTGTAATTACAACTATATAGAATGTAAAGTTTTACTTGAACATAAGTTAATTAATTGAATCTCGGCCTTTCATCAAATAAAACTAATCCCTCTGTTCACCTGAAAATGATAGGATGATTACTGGTGTATGCAAATTAATGAAATATATTGATGTAATGATAAAACATGTAATTTATAGTCTCAATAGAAACAGATTCTTTCCTGTCATTGTACGAATTTATTCACTTTTATTTCATATAAATTTCTATGTAATTTGGTAAGATGTATGTAAAAGCTTTAATTGCTAAACCTAAAAGTTTAACATGTAACAATGTCACTAATTGTTTAAAATCATGTAAACCGAGGCAATTTGTATGCTGCCATATCTCAGTTGGAGTTCAGTTTGATGTGAGTCATGAGACCGTGTTAAGTCAATTTTACATGTAGTTCATCGCCGAACATCTAGCATGCGGAATAAAACTCACTGTGAACACGAATACCTTGAGCTTATTTCTACCACTGCACGATTACCGAGTGGCAATGCATTAACATCAAGATTAAGAAGCAGCACCTCAGATTACACAAGATACATATTATTTATTTGGTGGAGGATATGCATAATATGATGTGGTATTCTGTTTTCTTGTGTTAAGCAACAATACACATCCCGAACTTCACCACAAAAAAATCATTTTTCACCACATTATATTTCAACATGGTGAAAGGAGCTAGGATGTGCATAAAACTGCATCGTGTGCTAATTGTTATCGAGCGTCAGCTGTCATCATTGTTCACGATATACTGTGCCATACACGAGCATTGGGACATAAATGGAAACAAGGACCTGGATGGAAAAAGTGGACATCTGAGTCAATGAATCAAAGCCAGTAGCCAGCAGCATGGATTGCCAGATGAGTGCCAAAACATTATTTACATAACAGAGTAGTGAAACAGTGAACTCTTACAAAGTGAAATTGCATGTTTAAATCAAGCAAAAATAACTGCGTGTGACATACACATTGAAAATATTATAGGAAAGATAGTCTTCAGAAATTTTTTTATGATATAAAAAAAAAAATTAAAATGAATAGAAGCAATATATTTAATGTACATGACCAAGACAGAATCACAACACGATCAGGTCGGAAGCTGCATCCATCGACACCGAATCTAAACACTCAAAGCCACGAAAACACATCAAGTTGTTTAATTTCACCTTTCCACAGATTTCAACAATCAGAAAACTTATCAGATCAGTTTTCTAAATTATTCAAAAACAATTCTGGACAAATAGACAAAATTCTCATAAAAATGGACCAGAAATGAGACGCAATTAGGGAAGACATTAATGAGGCAAACAGACAAAAAAAAAAAAAAAAACAGTGTAAATGAAAGAGTAGACAATGTAGAAACTGAAGTGGATTGTCTGAAGAACTTTGCTGTTACTGTATTACAGCTAGTTAACAAACATGCTGATGTAATCAACGAACGAGTAAAAAGAACAAAAAACATTGTCATTGACAAACTCAACAGATGAAAATCAAAGTTGCATAACATACGAACTTATACTGAAAATGAAAATAATGTCACTGATGAGAAACTAAAATTAAATTCTAGACTTGTTTCAGAAAAATTTCTTCAGTAAACAGCAAAGTGAATGGAGTATTAAATAATCTTCAGTCAACTCTTAAGCTGTGTGTGTGTGTGTGTGTGTGTGTGTGTGTGTGTGTGTGTGTGTGTGTGTGCGCGCCCGCTGTAAAACCTGTCCCATGCACCCTCCCACCACCACCTACTCCAGTCCTGTAACCCGGAAGGTGTACACGATCAAAGGCAGAGCCACGTGTGAAAGCACCCATGTGATTTACAAACAGACCTGCCTACACTGTGAAGCTTTCTATGTGGGAATGACCAGCAACATACACAGACAGAAGCAGACATTTGTAAAGGCAAAGAGTTCGGGCAGAGATGTCAGTCGAGGCGGAAGTACAGAGGCAAAGATGTTGAAAGACAGGTGAGGTATGAGCGGCGGCAACTTGAAATTAGCGGAGGTTGAGGCCTGGCGGATAACGAGAGGAGAGGATAGGATATACTGAAGGGCAAGTTCCCATCTCCGGAGTTCGGATAGGTTGGTGTTAGTGGGAAGTATCCAGATAACCCGAACGGTGTAACACTGTGCCAAGATGTGCTGGCCGTGCACCAAGGCATGTTTAGCCACAGGGTGATCCTCATAACCAACAAACACTGTCTGCCTGTGTCCATTCATGCGAATGGACAGTTTGTTGCTGGTCATTCCCACATAGAATGCATCACAGTGTAGGCAGGTCTGTTGGTAAATCACGTGGGTGCTTTCACACGTGGCTCTGCCTTTGATCGTATACACCTTCCGGGGAAAGCTTGAATTTTGTGTGTATGTTTGTGTTTGTTTGTGTGTGTATCGACGTGCCAGCGCTTTCATTTGGTAAGTCACATCATCTTTGTTTTTTCCCTCTTTCCTGACGAAGCAACCGTTGGTTGCGAAAGTTTGAATTTTGTGTGTATGTTTGTGTGTCTATCGACGTACCAGCGCTTTCGTTTGGTAAGTCACATCATCTTTATATATATATATATATATATATATATATATATATATATATATATATATATATATATATATATATATATATATATATATATATATATATATATTGCTGGCCACCGTAAATGCAACACCCTGAAGGAAGCATCCGAATCAAGTGAAATTTACACCATGGGTTTGCAGCGATGAGATATGCAACTGATTAGAATTTCAGCGCAGACGCACATCACGCGCGCCTGTGGCGCCACCTCATAGCGCCATTTAAGGCTTGGCGATTTCGACGAGTGTACGTTCGGCACGTGTGTTTACCTTGTGGTTGTTTCACAAGACGTTCAGTTATGCCTCGTAGACAACAGCGAACATCGTTTGATCAAGTGTCCGAGTTTGACAGAGGAAGGATAGTGGCTTACCGAGATTGTGGATTATCATACAGAGAAATCGCTAGTCGTGTTGGACGAAACCAAACAACTGTAATGCGGATATGTGACTGTTGGATGCAGGAGGGTACGACGGACCGACGTGGTCGATCGCATTCACCTCGGTGCACCACTGCACGTGCTGATAGGCAAATTGTGCGCATGGCAGTGACGGATCACTCAGTGACATCCCGAACCATAGCACAGCACATTGCGTCTGTAACGCATCATCCAGTGTCTGCGCGTACCATTCGACGCCGTTTACAGCAGAGTGGTCTGTCCGCAAGACGTCCATTGCTTCGTCTACCATTGACGCAGAACCACAGACGTCCCCATCGCCAATGGTGTGCTGACAGACGGATGTGGACGGCAGAATGGAATGACGTTGTCTTTACTGATGAGGCACGCTTCTGTCTGCAGCACCACGATGGTCGGATTCGAGTATGGAGACACCGTGGAGAGAGGATGCTGGAAAGCTGCATTATGCACCGCCACACTGGTCTTGCACCGGGTATTATGGTATGGGGCGGTATTTGATATTACTCTCGCACGCCTCTAGTACGCATTGCCGGTACTTTAAATAGCCGGCGCTACATATCCGAGGTGCTGGAGCCAGTTGTCCTTCCTTACCTTCAGGGCTCGGCCACAGCCATATTTCAACAGGATAATGCGCGACCACACGTGGCACGCATTGTCCAAAGGTTCTTCGTCAATAACCAGATTGAAGTGCTTCCCTGGCCGGCTCGCTTTCCGGATCTTTCGCCGATAGAAAACATGTGGTCCATGGTTGCTCAACGAGTGACCCAGATTACATCCCCAGCTGCCACACCAGATGATCTTTGGCAACATGTGGAAGCTGCTTGGGCTGCTGTACCCCAGGAACACATCCAACGTCTCTTTGACTCAATGCCGAGACGTGTGGCAGCGGTGATCTCCAACAATGGCGGCTACTCTGGCTACTGATTCTGGCAGGAACCACATGTCACAGACGTCTGTAAACGTAATCATTTGATACTTGGTCAACATGTTATCTACAAAATAAATTTTATTGTGCTACCTCTTGTCTTTCTTGGTGTTGCATTTACGGTGGCCAGCAGTGTATATATATACAACAATGTTCACAAAGGTTTCTCCACGCAAGGAAGTTACACCCCCCACCCCCACCCCACATTTCTGAAACACGTAGACAAATTAGATCGTGCTTGGGAGAACAATTTTTAGAATGGGGGATCATCACAACACCACCAGAACAACAACAGTTACAGAAATCAGGCTAGGGTAAGGAGAGGACGGGGACGTTCAGGTCACAGACACCACAATAGACACAATCATTACCATATGAACAGAGTTGATTACGATAAAGCAATCTTGGACTTCGTGCTGATGGAAATACTAATAAAGTAGAAAATAAATTTAAGCATAGTACAGATGATTTGACTATCTTATTTGAGGAGAGTTGTGTGTTTAGTAATAGTAACATTTATGATGATGCTAATGACTATGATTTAGTTAGCTTATATCGTGACGATTAATTTTCAATGTTGTCTGAAAAAGATGCGGAACAAAGCGAGGATCATATACCTAAGTTGAATTATGTGTATGTGCCCACTGACAAAAGTTCTGGTACTTTTGATAGTGATTGTAATGTGGAGAAAAGTGTAGTTAAAGTTGAGGTTTATGTAGGTGCAGATGATGTTGCAAATGAGTATTTTAAGTCAATTGATGCTAACACTGATGATGTATTTTATGATGAATTAGATGGTATGATTTATTTGGAAGTGCTAGACAATGATATGAGTAATGGAATGATAGGATATGATGATTTGGAGTCAGAAAAACAGGTATTTGAAAATCAATTGATAACCATTGAGGTCAGAGAGATATTCCATGATTGTTACAGTAAAGAGGATCAAGATAAGTTAATTAGTGATAAGATAGTGAAAGTATTGGAAGAGAATGAGGAGGCTATAGGAAAAGGTGATAGTATTAAGCGCACACACTCTGGTTGTAAGCTACCTTTAAGTACTTTACAACCTAAGTTAGGAAGCGAGATTCAAGTAAACGCTGATTTAAATTGTATGGATACTGAAGATGATTTATTGGCAGAAGAGGATGGAAGTAATAAGCAAGAAATACTCGGTAGTTCCTATATTGAAATATCTGTAGGCAACTGGAAGGAAGTTTGTCTATTGGACACTGGTAGCCCAGTAAGTGGTGTGTCTGGTAAATTAAGAGATAGATTAAAGAACACTGGACAGTATACTAAATTTCCAGTTACTGGTGTGAAAATAAAAGGAGCCACTGGTAAACTTAGTAATTTAATCAGTAGGCAAGCATTAATTTCATTTACTGTCAGTAATGCTGTATTTGAACAATCTGGTAATAACTGACCTGAAAATGAACACATGTTGTTAGGGATGGATTGGATACTGAAAGTTAATGCTAGGTTTGATTGGTTAAATATGAAATTAAATTTGATTGATCCAAAATCTGGTGTTCATGGTGAAACTAAATTATACATAATGTTTGATGAGAATTGTAGCAATAATTTAAGAGGAGTGGAAGTATTTTGTGACAGAAATTATTTAGATGAATATAAAGAGGATTTTGATAATCAGGTGGTTAATGAAGATTTTTCTCAATTATTACTGGACAAACTTAACTCAGCAGACAATTTAAGTAGCAATGAAAAAAGTGACATGGAGGGATTCCTGTGAGAATATAATAGCGCTTTCAGTGACAAGCCAGGCAGGGTGAAAGATTATATGTGTAAGTTAAAACTGAGACCACATGAACTATATTTCATTAAGCCATAAGGAGTACCTATTTGTAAGAGGAAGGTGGTTGAGAAGAAGTTGGAGAATTTGCAGAGTTGGGGGTTTAATATAATCAACCGTCGGGGGGGTACACTTTCTGTGTGTACAGAGTGTCTGGCAAGCACAAGGGCCCCAGATAATGTAGTATCTGCTTTAACATCTTTATACTTCAGTACTACATTCCTTTTTGTACCATTTACATTTAGTTTCGTGTCACGTTTTTAAATCAATTCTGGGTATATAAAGTGCTTTCACTGATTTGAAAATAGCATCTTATCTCGTATATACTGACAGGAACTGACAACAATATGAATTTTGAAAATAAGTATAAGCCAACTGGATAATACACATGCTTTTGTCTACGTAATACTCTACTTGATCAGGAGGAACTATGGTATAATCTCAGTCACTTGTACGAGGTGCATTCAAGTTCTAAGGCCTCCGATTTTTTTTTTCTCCGGACTGGAAAGAGATAGAAACATGCGCATTGTTTTAAAATGAGGCCGCGTTCATTGTCAATACATCCCAGAGATGGCAGCACCATACGGCAGATGGAATTTTACCGCCAGTGGCGAGAATGAGAACTGTTTTAAATACTTAAAATGGCGACTTTTCCTTACTTGAACAGCGTGCAATCATTCGTTTTCTGAATTTGCATGGTGTGAAACCAATTGAAATTCATCGACAGTTGAAGGAGACATGTGGTGATGGAGTTATGGATGTGTCGAAAGTGCGTTCGTGGGTGCGACAGTTTAATGAAGGCAGAACATAGTGTGACAACAAACCGAAACCACCTCGGGCTCGCACAAGCCGGTCTGACGACATGATCGAGAAAGTGGAGAGAATTGTTTTGGGGGATCGCCGAATGACTGTTGAACAGATCACCTCCAGAGTTGGCATTTCTGTGGGTTCTGTGCACACATTCCTGTATGACGACCTGAAAATGCGAAAAGTGTCATCCAGGTGGGTGCCACGAATGCTGACGGACGACCACATGGTGGCTGCCCGGGTGGCATGTTGCCAAGCAATGTTGACGCGCAACGACAGCATGAATGGGACTTTCTTTTCGTCGGTTGTGACAATGGATTAGACGTGGATGTCATTTTTCAATCCAGAAACAAAGCCCCAGTAAGCTCAAATGGAAGCACACAGATTCACTGCCACCAAAAAAATTTCGGGTAACCGCCAGTGCTGAAAAAATGAGGGTGTCCATGTTCTGGGACAGCGAGGGCATAATCCTTACCCATTGCATACCAAAGGACACTACGGTAACAGGTGCATCCTACAAAAATGTTTTGAAGAACAAATTCCTTCCTGCACTGCAACAAAAACGTCCGGGAAGGGCTGCGCGTGTGCAGTTTCACTAAGACAACGCACCCGCACATCGAGCTAACGTTACGCAACAGTTTCTTCGTGATAACAACTTTGAAGTGATTCCTCATGCTCCCTACTCACCTGACCTGGCTCCTAGTGACTTTTGGCTTTTTCCAACAATGAAAGACGCTCTCTGTGGCCGCACATTCACCAGCCGTGCTGCTATTGCCTCAGCGATTTTCCAGTGGTCAAAACAGACTCCTAAAGAAGCCTTTGCCGCTGCCATGAAATCATGGCGTCAGCGTTGTGAAAAATGTGTACGTCTGCAGGGCGATTACGTCGAGAAGTAACACCAGTTTCATCAATTTCGGGTGAGTAGTTAATTAGAAAAAAAAAAAAAAAATCGGAGGCCTTAGAACTTGAATGCACCTCGTATAATATTTGTTGTTATTTCACATTTTTATGATTTTACAATTATTCAACAGTAAGCAAATCTGCAGTGCATTGTACATATATGGTTGAATGTTCAGCGTGATTATTATGGAGACTTAACGACAGTCATCATAAATTACATTGAATAAACTTAGTCTGCTATTTGAAGTTTATACATGACACACATTCTATGGTTTACAATGATTTACTTATTGTTTACTTTATCTTAACTATAATGAAACCCATTGCTCTGCAGTAAATCTGGTGTTGTCTCTGAAAGCTTTTGATTAATATGATTTAGGAGTATTTTTCTTGCTGTTTTCATAAGGATACAATAGTATTATTAGTGGATTTTTGGCTGCATTGTTACAGATGACCACAGTCATGATAAGCTGTACACATTGGTTGATAGTCTGTGGAAGGCATCAGTGAGGTAGGAGATATTTTGGTTGGATACTATGGCTGGACATCAACCGTTTCTTTGACACACCAATTATGCATGGAGTTTAAGCTATGTTTCAGTATGTCAAGTGTATTACTCTGATCTGCATTATGCTTTTACCTATACCTCATTCTGTATATGTTTTTGTGTCCTGCTTTCTATATTGGTTGTTAGCATTCATCATAATGTTCTTTGGTACTTTGATGTTCAATATTGTCATGTGGTATTATGATGCTCATCTTAATCATTTATTATTTTCTGCACTTGACCATCTGGCCAACATATTTCTGTATAACATATTTCTATATAACTTATGCATTTATATGTATATCCAGTTTTCTATCTCAATTTGACCTCCATGTCGGAGTGACCAACATATTTCTGTGTAACATATTTCTGTATAACTTATGCATGTATATGTATATCCAGTTTTCTATCTCAATTTGACCTCCATGTCGGAGTTTCCCACAGAATCTTTGTAATCACCCTTGTTGAACCACTTTTGTCGGGATACGCTTTCACGTCAATGTCATGATGTCAGTGATAGACACGAGTATTATCACCATATTTCTTCAACTGCTTGTTCAGGATACTATTGAATACCTACGTTGCTTTTCTTATTGAATCATTTCTTATTGAATCATATACGTTGGTTGCGAAAGCTAGAATTTTGTGTGTATGTTTGTGTGTCTATCGACGTGCCAGCACATTCGTTTGGTAAGTCACATCATCTTTGTTTTTTTTATATATACATATATAAAATGTCTGCTTGTGTCTGTGTATGTGCGGATGGATACGTGTGTGTGTGCGAGTGTATACCTGTCCTTTCTTTCCCCCTAAGGTAAGTCTTTCCGCTCCAGGGATTGGAATGACTCCTTACCCTCTCCCTTAAAACCCACATCCTTTCGTCTTTCCCTCTCCTTCCCTCTTTCCTGACGAAGCAACCATTGGTTGCGAAAGCTAGAATTTTGTGTGTATGTATGGCCCCTTCGTACGCCAACCTATTCATGGGTCGCTTAGAGGAAGCCTTCTTGGTTACCCAGGCCTGCCAACCCAAAGTTTGGTACAGATTTATTGATGACATCTTCATGATCTGGACTCACAGTGAAGAAGAACTCCAGAATTTCCTCTCCAACCTCAACTCCTTTGGTTCCATCAGATTCACCTGGTACCAAATCCCATGCCACTTTCCTTGATGTTGACCTTCACCTGTCCAATGACCAGCTTCACACGTCCGTCCACATCAAACCCACCAACAAGCAACAGTACCTCCATTATGACAGCTGCCACCCATTCCACATCAAACGGTCCCTTCCCTACAGCCTAGGTCTTCGTGGCAAACGAATCTGCTCCAGTCCGGAATCCCTGAAGCATTACACCAACAACCTGACAACAGCTTTCGCATCCCGCAACTAACCTCCATACCTGGTACAGAAGCAAATAACCAGAGTCACTTCCTCATCCTCTCAAACCCAGAACCTCCCACAGAAGAACCACAAAAGTGCCCCACTTGTGACAGGATACTTTCCGGGACTGGATCAGACTCTGAATGTGGCTCTCCAGCAGGGATACGACTTGCTCAAATCCTGCCCTGAAATGAGATCCATCCTTCATGAAATCCTCCCCACTCCACCAAGAGTGTCTTTCCGCCGTCCACCTAACCTTCGTAACCTCTTAGTTCATCCCTATGAAATCCCCAAACCACCTTCCCTACCCTCTGGCTCCTACCCTTGTAACCGCCCCGGGTGTAAAACCTGTCCCATGCACCCTCCCACCACCACCTACTCCAGTCCTGTAACCCGGAAGGTGACCACGATCAAAGGCAGAGCCACGTGTGAAAGCACCCACGTGATCTACCAACTGACCTGCCTACACTGTGACGCATTCTATGTGGGAATGACCAGCAACAAACTGTCCATTCGCATGAATGGACACAGGCAGACAGTGTTTGTTGGTAATGAGGATCACCCTGTGGCTAAACATGCCTTGGGCAGAGATGTCAGTCGAGGCAGAAGTGCAGAGGCAAAGATGTTGTTGAATGACAGGTGAGGTGTGAGTGGCAGCAACTTGAAATTAGCGGAGATTGAGGCCTGGTGGATAACGGGAAGAGAGGATATACTGAAGAGCAAGTTCCCATCTCCGGAGCTCGGACAGGTTGGTGTTAGTGGGAAGTATCCAGATAACCCGGACGGTGTAACACTGTGCCAAGATGTGCTGGCCGTGCACCAAGGCATGTTTAGCCACAGGGTGATCCTCATTACCAACAAATACTGTCTGCCTGTGTCCATTCATGCGAATGGACAGTTTGTTGCTGGTCATTCCCACATAGAATGCGTCACAGTGTAGGCAGGTCAGTTGGTAGATCACGTGGGTGCTTTCACACGTGGCTCTGCCATTGATCGTGTACACCTTCCGGGTTACAGGACTGGAGTAGGTGGTGGTGGGAGGGTGCATGGGACAGGTTTTACACCGGGGGCGGTTACAAGGGTAGGAGCCAGATGGTAGGGAAGGTGGTTTGGGGATTTCATAGGGATGAACTAAGAGGTTACGAAGGTTAGGTGGACGGCGGAAAGACACTCTTGGTGGAGTGGGGAGGATTTCATGAAGGATGGATCTCATTTCAGGGCAGGATTTGAGGAAGTCGTATCCCTGCTGGAGAGCCACATTCAGAGTCTGATCCAGTCCCGGAAAGTATCCTGTCACAAGTGGGGCACTTTTGTGGTTCTTCTGTGGGAGGTTCTGGGTTTGAGAGGATGAGGAAGTGGCTCTGGTTATTTGCTTCTGTACCAGGTCGGGAGGGTAGTTGCGGGATGCGAAAGCTGTTGTCAGGTTGTTGGTGTAATGTTTCAGGGATTCCGGACTGGAGCAGATTCGTTTGCCACGAAGACCTAGGCCTCGGGGAAGGGACCGTTTGATGTGGAATGGGTGGCAGCTGTCGTAATGGAGGTACTGTTGCTTGTTGGTGGGTTTGATGTGGACGGACGTGTGAAGCTGGGCATTGGACAGGTGGAGGTCAACATCAAGGAAAGTGGCATGGGATTAGGAGTAGGACCAGGCGAATCTGATGGAACCAAAGGAGTTGAGGTTGGAGAGGAAATCCTGGAGTTCTTCTTCACTGTGAGTCCAGATCATGAAGATGTCATCAATAAATCTGTACCAAACTTTGGGTTGGCAGGCCTGGGTAACCAAGAAGGCTTCCTCTAAGCGACCCATGAATAGGTTGGCGTACGATGGGGCCATACTGGTACCCATGGCTGTTCCCTTTAATTGTTGGTATGTCTGGTCTTCAAAAGTGAAGAAGTTGTGGGTCAGGATGAAGGTAATTTAGGTAATAAATTTAGGTCAGGATTTAGGTAATGAGGAAAGAGGTTTTAGGTAGGGTGGCAGGTGATCGGCGTGAAAGGAAGTGCTCCATCGCAGCGAGGCCCTGGACGTGCGGGATATTTGTGTATAAGGACGTGGCATCAATGGTTACAAGGATGGTTTCTGGGGGTAACGGATTGGGTAAGGATTCCAGGCGTTCGAGAAAGTGGTTGGTGTCTTTGATGAAGGATGGGAGACTGCATGTAATGGGTTGAAGGTGTTGATCTACATAGGCAGAGATACATTCTGTGGGGGCTTGGCAACCAGCTACAATGGGGCGGCCGGGATGATTGGGTTTGTGAATTTTAGGAAGAAGGTAGAAGGTAGGGGTGCAGGGTGTCGGTGGGGTCAGGAGGTTGATGGAGTCAGGTGAAAGGTTTTGTAGGGGGCCTAAGGTTCTGAGGATTCCTTGAAGCTCCGCCTGGACATCAGGAATGGGATTACCTTGGCAAACTTTGTATGTGTTGTTGTCTGAAAGCTGACGCAGTCCCTCAGCCACATACTCCTGACGATCAAGTACCACGGTCGTGGAACCCTTGTCCGCCGGAAGAATGACGATGGACCGATCTGCCTTCAGATCACGGATAGCCTGGGCTTCAGCAGTGGTGATGTTGGGAGTAGGATTAAGGTTTTTAAGAAGGATTGAGAGGCAAGGCTGGAAGTCAGAAATTCCTGGAAGGTTTGGAGAGGGTGATTTTGAGGAAGAGGAGGTGGGTCCGCTGTGACGGAGGATGGAACTGTTCCATTCAGGGTTCAATTTGGATAGTGTCTTGGGGAGTTGGATCATTAGGGGTAGGATTAGGATCATTTTTCTTCGTGGCAAAGTGATACTTCCAGCAGAGAGTACGAGTGTAGGACAGTAAATCTTTGACGAGGGCTGTTTGGTTGAATCTGGGAGTGGGGCTGAAGTTGAGGCCTTTGGATAGGACAGAGGTTTCGGGTTGGGAGAGAGGTTTGGAGGAAAGGTTAACTACTGAATTAGGGTGTTGTGGTGCCAGATTGTGTTGATTGGAATTTTGAGGTTTTGGAGGGAGTGGAGCTGGAAGTGAGAGATTGAGTAGATGGGAGAGACTGGGTTTGTGTGCAATGAGAGGTGGTTGAGGTTTGCTGGAAAGGTTGTGAAGGGTGAGTGAGTTGCCTTTCCGGAGGTGGGAAACCAGGAAATTGGATAGTTTTTTGAGGTGAAGGGTGGCATGCTGTTCTAATTTGCGGTTGGCCTGTAGGAGGATGCTCTGAATAGCCGGTGTGGATGTGGGAGAGGAAAGATTGAGGACTTTTATTAAGGATAGGAGTTGACGGGTGTGTTCATTGGCTGAGTTGATGTGTAGGTGAAGGATTAGGTGGGTGAGGGCAATGGATTGTTCAGTTTGGAACTGGTATAGGGACTGATGGAAAGAAGGGTTGCAGCCAGAGATGGGAACTTTAAGTGTGAGGCCTTTGGGGGTTATGCCAAATGTCAGACAAGCCTGAGAAAATAAAATATGCGAGCGTAATCTGGTTAGGGTGAAGGCATGTTTGCGGAGGGAATGTAAATAAAACTTAATGGGGTCATTGTGGGGGTGTTGTGAGGGTGGCATGGTATTAGAAGTTGGAAAGTGTAACATGAGGTTGAAATGAAAATGAAAGATAAAAATATATGGGGAGAGATAAGGGTGAACTAGAAAGTAACTGGAGATCTGGTATGAAAAAAGGCGAAAAAGTGTTGGTTAAGTTGATCCTGTGGTGAACTTGGGTTGGTAGACAGCGATGTGCATGAAGGTTAGGTGGTTGTGTTGCCGCTAAAACACGTTAAAGGACGGAGAAATTCGGGAAAATTTCGAAAAAACGTGTAAATGTATTAAAGGAGTGGTGTTGTGGTGAAAGATTACGAAAATGGGGCTAACAATTGTAATAATGACGTTAAAACCTGTGGGGAGCGGCTAAAAATGATCAGTGATGTGCGAAAAACGGAAGTGGAAATAAAGTGAAAGTTATTAGAACTAGTCGAAATGGTTGTTTAATACATGAAAGCAGCTGTTATTGAACTAGAAACGGTGGATTTTATAGCAGCGGTAGTGTTGAAAGCGGAAAATAATTTTTTTTTTTGGTTTGGAAGTGGGTTACGTATTGTTGAGTATATATAGGCGGGATAAAATTGTATTACGGTAAAAAGGGGAAGGTGAATATAAAAACAAAGATGATGTGACTTACCAAACGAAAGCGCTGGCACATCGATAGACACACAAACAAACACATGATTCAAACACACGTATTTATCTTCAAACAACCATTCATATTAAAATGTGGTTTGAAATAATTAGATAGTGACTGAACATCGTCTACAAAATCATTTTTGCCACATTTTATTACAGTATGAACATGAATAATTCTGTTTATCTGGAAGATTTTCCCATATTTGACATAAGTTGTAATCATTGTCTGTTGTCTGTTACACATTTCTTGTGAGCAAAACCTCATCGTGCAGCCCAGTTCACGCGTAAAGAACCCCATTTAAAAAAAAAAACTTCTGTTTCTATGCCCTGTATAAAACACTTCACTTCCTGGAATGGAAAGCCATAACTTTCAGGTCAGTCCATGCATCGCAAACATGGTCCTTGAACTTTTTGTCTAGAACGTGAAGTTCCATATCATATTGATTCACATATCTGCATACTTATTCCGTATTGGACTTTGACATTTGAACTAATTGAACATGAATTTTCTTACTGTTTATTATCCAGCAGTTTGGATTTTTCAGGTCGGTCCAATCGTCACAAACATAGGCCTTGAACATTTTCAGTTTGGTTTGAGGTGTCTCATGCCAAATTTTAGCTTCATGTAATTTTGCTTTCTATAACCATTTGATCTGTTTTTCAGTTGTGATGTCATGATTTTGGATTTAATGTATCATAAGTGCATTGTAGGTTAACTCTTGTATTTGATTGTGTGTTAGGATGTAAATGATTTTCTTCAAATATAACTTGTTTTATGGCCCTACAGTCACTTGCTGCAATCACATTTCCTATGAGTGGATGAACTCTGCACAGTTCTATGCACTATTTAGTGATTTCTCCTCTGCATTTTTTGGTATGTACTTTAAATTAGTGTTGTTCTATGATTTGATGTAGGATAACTCTTGAATCTGATTTGTCATTCATAGAAACAAATATAAATTTTGTCTGGTATAGTAGGTTAGATTTTATGTTATCAACTTGAATTTTGCTTTGTCACACTGTATTTTACACACAGAATAACTTTTTACATTGTACAGTTCACCATGCTTCTGAATAGGAAGTTACACTATGATTAGAGTAATTAACAATTATAGGATACAATAATATAGTGAGTAAATCTATGATCTTGTGCTAATACAAATTTGAAATGAAGCGAGGAAGGAGTTGGAATAAAGTGATGTGTAGTGGAGTATGGTAAAATGCAGCACTTTATACTGATATACAGTTTACCGCATTTGCTAAACTCATAGAGTTTAGACACATAGTAGTTGCGATGACAAAGGGATTTTTCTGAGATGCAATTAAATTTGTTTACTGATGTAAATTCACATTTATTTGAGGACACTGAGATAGCTGTGATCATTCTGACCATTAAATTAGGAAGATGATACATTTTCTTTTATATATTTGAAATTTTGACATCAAACTCGGTTTGATACAGCATCTATATAATGTCTGGCATTCCGGTTGAGGCGTGTCCTTGTGAAAAAAAAAAAGAGCCACACCACGCTAACACTTTTGAGATAAGACAATTTTTTTTAGGTAATAATACATAACAAATTGAACGTAGTAATAAGAAATCTCATTGAACAGTCTATGGAGTGCATCAAAAGGGCAACAAGAGAATAAAACTGTAATTTTACACACTTGTATTTTTTTTTTTTTTTTTTTTATCTTGTGTATGACAAAGCTGACTGACTAAACTTTATATATATAACATGTATTTTCACACACACTAATTGTCAAATTGTTTGATGTTACACTAGTCATGAGGGCATTCCCTTCATTTTAGCCAGAGATTTAGAAGAGCTTTGTCTCTCTGCAACAGTCAAACCTCTTTGGAGGGTATTGTAATATCACAACCCTTAGGGACCCTATATCCTTTTACCAGTCTCATCCCCACTCTCCCGAAGAGGACATATGCGTAATATCAGTATGCTGCTTTGATTTTGTCTTTATTGGTTATCTGGATTCGAATACACTGAAGATTTTCTTTTGCAGAAAATTAATAATCTGCATTAATTGAAGCTATTGTTTTGACATTGTTTACGTTGGGCCTCACCAATATGCAGAATGGAGGAAACATATTGGATTAAAAGCTGATGTTCCATCACAATTTGTACATTATACAAACTTCAGGCACATGGTAGGAGTAAAATTGCTATTGTAATTGTGGAGTAAGTAACGATTAAAGATTTGATATTTCTAGTCATCGAAAGACGGCTATTTTTATGTTTTCAAACTAAAAAAAAATTGTATCCATAATAGAAATATGACATGAAATTTTTTCAGTCAGAATTACGCATAATACTGTTTTAATTGGTGTTAGTTAATGGAATTGTAATTACGACTATACAGAATGTAAAGTTTTACTTGAACAAAAGTTAATTAATTAAATCTCGGCCTTTCATCAAATAAAACTAATCCCTCTGTTCACCTGAAAATGATAGGATGATTACTGATGTATGCAAATTAATGAAATATATTGATGTAATGATAAAACATGTAATTTATAGTCTCAATAGAAACAGATTTTTTCCTGTCTTTTTGGGAATTTATTCACTTTTATTTCATAAAATTTCTATGTACACTACTGGCCATTAAAATTGCTACACCAAGAAGAAATGCAGATGATAAACGGGTATTCATTGGACAAATATATTATACTAGAACTGACATGTGATTACATTTTCACGCAATTTGGGTACATAGATCCTGAGAAATCAGCACTCAAAACAACCACCTCTGGCTATAATAACGGCCTTGATACGCCTTGGCATTGAGTCAAACAGAGCTTGGATGGTGCGTACATGTACAGCTGCCCATGCAGCTTCAACACAATACCACAGTTCATCAAGAGTAGTGACTGGCGTATTGTGACGAGCCAGTTGCTCGGACACCATTGACCAGATATTTTCAATTGGTGAGAGATCTAGAGACTGTGCTAGCCAGGGCAGCAGTCTAACGTTTTCTGTATGCAGAAAGGCCCTGCAACATGCGGTCGTGCATTGTCCTGCTGAAATGTAGGGTTTCGCAGGGATCGAATGAAGAGTACAGCCATGGGTCGTAACACATCTGAAATGTAATGTCCACTGTTCAAAGTGCTGTCAATGCGAACAAGAGGTGATCAAGACGTGTAACCAATGGCACCCCATACCATCATGCCGGGTGATACGCCAGTATGGCGGTGATGTATAAACGCTTCCAATGTGTGTTCACCACAATGACGCCAAACACAGATGCGACCATCATGAAGCTGTAAACAGGACCTGGATTCATCCAAAAAAATGATGTTTTGCCTTTCGTGTACCCAGGTTCGTCGTTGAGCACACCATCGGAGGCACTCCTGTCTGTGATGCAGCGTCAAGGGTAACCGCAGCCACGTTCTCCCAGCTGATAGTCCACGCTGCTGCAAACGTCGTCAAACTGTTCATGAAGATGGTTGTAGTCCTGCAAACGTCCCCATCTGTTGACTCAAGGATCGAGACATGGCTGCACGATCTGTTACAGCCATGTGGATAAGATGCCTGTCATCTCGACTGCTAATGATACAAGGCCATTGGGATCCAGCATGGCGTTCCGTATTACCCTCCTGAACCCACCGATTCCATATTCTGCTAACAGTCATTGGATCTCGACCAACGCCAGCAGCAATGTTGCGATAAGATAAACCACAATCGCAATAAGCTACAATCCGACCTTTATGAAAGTCGGAAACGGGATGGTACGCATTTATCCTCCTTCTACACCTACATCTACATTTATACTCCGCAAGCCACCCAACGGTGTGTGGCGGAGGGCACTTTACGAGCCACTGTCATTACCTCCCTTTTCTGTTCCAGTCGCGTATGGTTCGCGGGAAGAATGACTGTCTGAAAGCCTCCGTGCGCGCTCGAATCTCTCTAATTTTACATTCGTGATCTCCTCGGGAGGTACAAGTAGGGGGAAGCAATATATTCGATACCTCATCCAGAAACGCACCCTCTCGAAACCTGGCGAGCAAGCTACACCGCGATGCAGAGCGCCTCTCTGGCAGAGTCTGCCACTCGAGTTTGCTAAACATCGTAACACTATCACGGTTACCAAATAACCCTGTGATGAAATGCGCCGCTCTTCTTTGGATCTTCTCTATCTCCTCCGTCAACCCGATCTGGTATGGATCCCACACTGTTGAGCAATACTCAAGTATAGGTATAGGACACGAGGCATCACAACAACATTTCACCAGGCAACGCCGGTCAACTGCTGTTTGTGTATGAGAAATCAGTTGGAAACTTTCCTCATGTCAGCAAGTCATAGGTGTCGCCACCGGCGCCAACCTTGTGTAAATGCTCTGAAAAGCGAATCATTTGCATAGCATCTTCTTCCTGTCAGTTAAATTTCGCCTCTATAGCACGTTATCTTCTTGGTGTAGCAATTTTAATGGCCAGTAGTGTAGTTTTGGAAGATGTATATGTAAAAGTTTTAATTGTTAAACCTAAAAATGTAACATGTAGCAATGTCACTAATTGTTTAAAATCATATAAACCGAGGCAATTTGTAAGCTGCCATATCTCAGTTGGAATTCAGTTTGATGCGAGTCATGAGACCGTGTTAAGTCAATTTTACATGTAGTTCATCGCCAAACATCTAGCATGTGAAATATAACTCATTGTGAACATGAATACCTGGAGCTTATTTCTACCATTGCACGATTCCCAAGTGGCAATGCATTAACATCAAGATTAAGAGCAGCACCTCGGATTACACAAGATACGTATTATTTATTTACTGGAGGATATCCGTAATATAACGTGGTATTCTGTTTTCCTGTGTTAAGCACCAATACACATCCCAAACTTCACAACAAAATCATTTTTCACTATGTTATACAACAATTCCTGGAAGAACAAGCAATAAAAACTGAAATTACAATACTATAACAAGTAGCAAAAAATTCGACCACTGATATAGTACTCAAAATGTACGAAGACCATAGTAAACCCAAAACAGGTAACATACTTGAAGACATAATGCTGAAAAGAGATGACAAGATTAAAGCCAAACTGACAAAAGTACCAACAACATATATAGGCAACACATCACACAAAATAAGCAAACTGTTAAGGTCTATGAAAATACAACTAGCATTTCGCACTACCAATAACTTCCAAAGTTGTGATTAGGAAAATGTGACATCTCCATCTTTTCTAATAGAGGTGTATACAATACTCCCTGCAAGGATTGCAATAGTTTTTACATAAGACAAATAGGATACAGTTTTAGTATCAGATTTAAAGAACACAGGAGAGATTGCAAAAGTAACTAATCAGGTTTTTACATATACTTAAAATATAAAAATCATAGAGTGAACCTGATCGAAAATGCTTTGAAAATTGTACAGAGAATACCAAAGGTTCAAACCATGAACATTTTGGAAGAACTAGAAATTTATGCACCCACAAATAGGTATCCAAAACACATGTTAAATGAACAGATGGGCCTCTAACAGAAGAAATTGTCTGTAGAACTTTACTTAACAATATAAAAAGGATAGAGATGAACATGTGATAAACAATAAACATTAGACAACATTACAATCACATGTCTACATAATGCACAATATCTCTAGCAAAAAAATATTTCTGACTACCTAAGATACAATTTAATTGAGAACATAAAACATCATTGGAATAATCTGTTATTTTAGAACTGTCAAAAAATAACATGAAGTTTCTACAGAAAGTAAATTAGTGAAATACAGGGTGATTCAAAAAGCATACCACAACTTTAAAAATGTGTATTTAATGAAAGAAACATAATATAACCTTCTGTTATACATCATTACAAAGAGTATTTAAAAAGGTTTTTTTTTTCACTCAAAAACAAGTTCAGAGATGTTCAATATGGCCCCCTCCAGACACTCGAGCAATATCAACCCGATACTCCAAATCGTTCCACACTCTCTGTAGCATATCAGGCGTAACAGTTTGGATAGCTGCTGTTATTTCTCGTTTCAAATCATCGATGGTGGCTGGGAGAGGTGGCCGAAACACCATATCCTTAACATACCCCCATAAGAAATAATCGCAGGGGGTAAGATCAGGGCTTCTTGGAGGCCAGTGATGAAGTGCTCTGTCACGGGCTGCCTGGCGGCCGATCCATCGCCTCGGGTAGTTGACGTTCAGGTAGTTACGGACAGATAAGTGCCAATGTGGTGGCGCTCCATCCTGCTGAAATATGAATTGTTGTGCTTCTTGTTTGAGCTGAGGGAACAGCCAATTCTCTAACATCTCCAGATACTGTAGTCCAGTTACAGTAGCACCTCCGAAGAAAAAGGGACCAAAAACTTTATTGGCTGAAATGGCACAGAAAACGTTCACCTTAGGCGAGTCACGTTCATACTGAGTTGTTTCCTGCGGATTCTCAGTGCCCCATATACAGACATTGTGACGGTTGACTTTCCCGTTAGTGTGGAAAGTTGCTTCATCACTAAACACAATCTTTGAAACAAAAGATTCATCTGTTGCCATTTGAGCAAGGATAAAATTCATCACTCGTTCTTGGCCGTCCAGAACTTTTCCCTTTGCAAAAACACCCATTCTCTGTAAACTGTTTATACCAATGTTTAATACACCACCTATCAGGAGGTGTAACACCATACTTCGTTCGAAATGCACGCTGAACAACTGTCGTCGATTCACTTCTGCCGTATTCAATAACACAAAAAGCTTTCTGTTGAGCGGTCGCCATGTTAGCATCAACTGACGCTGACGCCTAGTCAACAGCGCCTCAAGCGAACAAATGTACAACTAAATGAAACTTTATAGCTCCCTTAATTCGCTGACAGATAGTGCTTAGCTCTGCCTTTTGTCGTTGCAGAGTTTTAAATTCCTAAAGTTGTGGTATTCTTTTTGAATCACCCTGTATATTTAAACAACATAGTGCAGAAAAGAACATATGTTACAAGATGATTTTTGGACATCACTCCATCTAGAGGTAAATGTAATATAATTTGTATAAAGTAAAATATTATAGTACTATTGTATAGATGTAGAATAAAATGCTGTATAAATGTAATGCCAACAGGAACACTTGGAACCGGCACAAATAAAAAACAAGCTTGTTGTTAACTTACATAATCAAGAAGAAATAAGCAATTTGCATCTAGTTTTGCCAAAAGTATAAAGAATATGAAATAAAACTGTCATGGGATTACCTCTGGAATTTCTATAGTTCCCTTATTCACCATCTGCAATTCAATAGTGGCCATAGATGGTGAATACAAATGAGGAGCTCTTGTGAAGCGTGCAGATACTGACAGTCCACCACCACTGACTCTATTCAGAATCTCAGTTGAATGTACTGGGATATAGCTTGCACTTGCTGGTTGTACTGTCTGTGGTGGGGTTACAGGTGTGCCAATTGGAGTGAGAAACCCTCCAAGAGATGGTGTCAGCACTGGTGTCATAGTTGGTGGCACTAAAAACACATTTGTACATGAGACATTTCTTTTAAAGTTTTTCAAATATAAATAAAAAAGTCAAATATGCAGAGTTGTATTTTCTGTACTTACATAATAAGAAAATATTTATAAGGAACAGATTTCCAAAATTGTAACTGTGGTAAGATGAAACATTTGCATAAATCAAAAAACAAGATGTCACAAACACTGTCTTTTGAATCAGAAGATTCATAGAAATGCAAGTGAGAGAAAAGTGTTTGAGGAAATAAAAATATTCATGAAAACAAAAATTGAAGAAAATGCATAGGTAATGGTGAAGTAATACCACCTCCAAGGCTGACTTGGTTGCTATGTGTCTTTACAACAATGGTTTCATTATGGGAGTCTGTAATTTGTGAAAGGTGACTGCAATCAAAAGCATTTGCGTAGGGAGTAGTCTGTATAACAATTGCTTGTGTCTGTATATGTGTGGATGGATATGTGCGTGTGTGCGAGTGTATACCTGTCCTTTTTTCCCCCTAAGGTAAGTCTTTCCGCTCCCGGGATTGGAATGACTCCTTACCCTCTCCCTTAAAACCCACATCCTTTCGTCTTTCCCTCTCCTTCCCCTCTTTCCTGATGAGGCAACAGTTTGTTGCGAAAGCTTGAATTTTGTGTGTGTGTTTGTGTTTGTTTGTGTGTCTATCGACCTGCCAGCGCTTTCGTTCGGTAAGTCACATCATCTTTGTTTTTACATATAAATTCACATAAACTTTTAGTTCACACAGAGAAATAGCCATATATACTCAGAATAGCGAAGACATTGCAAGATAACATCCGATTTGTTTCATCCACACAGCCAAACTACTACTAATTATTGGAATGTCTTCACAACAGAGTAGATTCATTTCAGTCAACTCAGAAGTTATCAATTCCAAATATTTAATGAGCAAATTACTGCCGCAGGTGAGACTTCCGATAGGAAATGAGTGATCCTTCCACAGTAAACTAAAATTCGCTGCTCCGTTAGCAACTGATTGTGTTATCTCTTTCAGCAACAAATAACAAGTATTGCACAAGACATTCTATAATTATAGAACAAGATGTTGTTGTGACCTGTAGTTTGAGGACAGGTTTGTTTGAGCTATCCATACTAGTCTATTCAGTGTAAACCTCTTCGTAACTACTGCACAACCTATATCCACTTGAAAGTGCTCACTGAAGTCAAGCTCTGGTTTCTCTTTACAATAACTGCCCAACCCACCCCCCTTCTTTCCACATCACGTTTCTCTCCATAACCAAATTGACTGTTCCTTGATGGCTCATGATGTTCCTCTCAACAGATCCCTTCTTGTACTCAGCAAGTTGTGCCACAACTCACTTGTCTCTTCAATTTGATGCAGTACTTCTTTGACCTACATATCTAACCTCGTGTAGCACCACATTTCAAAACCTTTTGGTCTGTGCTTGTCTATCTGCTTACTGTCCACGCCTCACTCTCAAATAAGGCTACACTCCAAACAACTACTTTCTGAAGACTTCCCAACATATAAATTTATATTCAATCTTATCAGCTTTTTCAGAAAGGCATTTTCAACTGTTTCCAGTCTGCATTTCATATACTTTGTACCTGAGCCATCATCAGTTATCTTATGTCCAAATAGCAAAACTCATTTACTACTTTTACTGTCTCATTTCCTAATATAGTTAATCCTGTTATTACCTGTCTTCATTTTAGTACACTCCATTACCCTGGTTTTATTTTTGTTGATGTTAATATTACACCCTTTTCTCAACACACTATCCATTTTGTTCAATTGATCTTCCAAGTCCTTTGCCATCTACAACAAGATTGCAATGACATTAGCAAATCTCAAAGTTTTTCTTCCTTCTCCATTAACTTTAATTTCCTTTCCCACAATCTCCTTATTTTGTTCACTGCTTGCTAAATACATAAATTGAATAACATCAGGGGAAAACTCCCTCCTTAATTACTGCTTCACTTCATGCCCTTCTACTTATTGTTGCAATCTGTTTTCTGTATTAATTGTAGATAAGCTTTTGCACCCTACATTTTATCTCTGCTTCCATCACAATCTAAAAGTATGTACTAGTCAACAGCATCAAAAATGTTATCTAATTCTAAAAATGCAATAAAGGTAGGTTTGCCTTTTTTCAGATTGTCTCTTATGATAAGTTGTACGGTCAATATTGTCTTCTGTGTGTTCCTGTGTTTCCCAGGCTTTATCTCCTCCAGGTTGGCTTCCACAGACCTTTTCATTCTCCTATAATTAATGTGCGTTACTATTCCACAACCATATTTTGGTAATATTCACAGCTATCAGTGCCTCAGTGCCTGTCTTCTTTGAAAATGATATATAACATTCTTCTTGCAGTGTAAGGGTTTTTTTTCTGCCTAAAAATATGAAATATTGATCGTGTGAATTGGGTTCTTCAGTTTACTCCTCCTATAATTCTTCCTCCTAATGTTCCTCTGCTCTTTCTTTCCTTCCAAATACGAATTATTTATTTGATGTGTCAACAGAAAATAACATTAATACGAAAATTCCCAACTGTACAAAAAAAGAAAGAAAGAAAGAAAGAAAGATTACAAACTGTAAAAAAACTGCAGGTCATACTTTGGCAAACTGAAAACCAATAGCAGGAGTGTCTGTTAAAACCTCTGTGGTACAGGTGGTTCGTACAGGCAACATTGCAAGAAGTAGGCTTAGGTCTGTTCTCTCTCACTTCCAGAAAACACAGACTTCACATTGAACCTCCATCTCTGATGATTACACTTGCTCTTTGTGCTGCTGAAATGGAGTTGGCCGAGTGACTTCCGGAGGACACACCCTTTTGTTTGGTCAGGAGCAAATCACCCTCCATATTTCAAGATGCTAGACTATAACAAAGCAAATTTGTGGTCGTGCGGGGAGTCTTGTAAGTGCTTCAGTTGTTTTACAAAAACTGTTTCTTGAGTTCAGTCTTTAGCAGGCTTGCTGATATCTAAACAGAGATGGGGAGAGGGGATGAGGTTAAGCTTCATATGTTATTGCTTTGGTCTTTTGTTTTATGGCTACTGCTTCTCATATGAAGTCAGGAGGAATTTCAGCAAGACAATATAACTTCCACAGTAGGGCAGTCTGTAGACAGCCTATTATGGTGGTGTTGGTGGTGGTGGTGGTGGTGATGGTGAAAGTCTCTCTGCTTTGTATGGTAGGAACTGTGTCTCAGTTGTAGAGTTCTACAGTAGCACACAGAAAGTGAAGAAGTATCTATAACTTCCAGGTGTGCATCCTATGTAATTTCCATCCATCTGCACGCAACATTATTCCTGGTAAATTCTTTTAACTTGGTGGCTGGACAGAGGTACTTAAAAATGGGTTCATCCAACGTAACCTCTAGGTATACTGTAGTTGTGCAGTGCTGCATAGTTGTTGATTCCCAGGAGAACTGTAGACTCACTCTCTCCTCCTCACTTTTATGATGATAAACACAGTTTTGATTTTTGAAGGGTATAATCTGGCTGGTTGCTTTTGCTACATGTAAAGAGAATGTCTTGACTGTTGATAACTGTTCCTTTACAGTCTAAAATTCCCTGTCTTGTCAGCGCAGATGAAATTTCAGAATCCTTCAGGTACGAGTTCGTTATTTGTAGAGGCAAAATCAATTATATTCACTGAATGGAATGAACTACAATCTAGGAAAGGAATGGAAAAGCTTGTGGAGTAGAAGCAAAGTCAGGAACAGAAACCCAGCTGATGATCCAAACATACCAACAGAGGGGCGAAATTTTATGAGAAGAGCATGGGTCACCCTAAATTGTGTGAGGACAGGCACCAGATGACACAGGGAGAAGACGACAACTTGGGGTTTCTTGAATAACACAATGTGAGTGTGGAATCAGCCAATCGATGGACAACCTGGTCGACTCCACTATGTATGTCGTCAGTTTGAACTTGAGGACATACATAAATGCAAAGAAAATGCCACTGACTGGCTTAAATAATAAAGTCTTATTTTTTAGGATTTTGTATTACATAATGCTTAATGTGCTTCATTTTATGGTGTCATCCCTTTCTTTAATATACGATTTCTAAATGCTGAACAAATAAATACAAATGAAATAAACCTAGATGAGGTCAGTAAGATGCAAAAAACATGAAATGATGTAAGTAAAAGCTGATCAGACACAATAAAGTTGCACTGAAATGAATATGTTGTGACAACTGATAATTTGTGCCAGATAAGGACTCTAACATGAATCTCTTGCTTATCATGAACAATTACGCTACGTAAGCATTCCTCCAGGTCTGACTGAAATTTTAATTTTCCCTATTGTTTCCACCTACTACTTTCTGACAGTACAGCCAGAGGTTCTGCCACTGTGTATTTGAAAATGACACAACTGGGGAAACAGATTTGCTGGAGGTGCAGAGCTTACACTGGCGCAGATCTCAGTAGTGTCATTTCATTACATAAACAGTTTCTTTGTACAGGGTGAGTCATGTAAGAAATACTACCACTTTTATTTTGTGAATGGTTCCAGATATCAAATTAGGTTTTTGGCATATGACAGTAAGCTATGAGACATGTACACCTGTATGTGATAATGATTTTTAACTCTTCAATCAATCGATATGCGAAAGCAAATATGATTTTGTTAAAAGTAAAATGATACACTTTTTTAAATGGCATTCAAAAGATAAGCACAGTAATATAATGCTTGTTAATGCTAAGGTTGAAACTTTTTGCGACAGAATTCGAGAGGTATTATAAAATTGAAATCCAAGTTGGTCAGAATCAGCAATTGTTTGTAAACATGCTCCATGCCAGACTACGTTGTCTTATAAAGCGTTTGGACTGTTTACTTATCTCTAATGCAGACCTAGCAGGAACTGTGTCATTTACTGACGGGTCCTTTTTGCTTCAACATTCCGTGTGTACACACATGTATACCAATGAGGAGAAGTTACACATGCTATTTTTGTACAAGATGTGTCGACAAGGAATGTTGAACCAGTCACAGGGGCATCATTTGCATCCTGTATCATATCAACATAAATTCCACCTTTATCACTTGTCATTACACCAGGCACTCAGGTGAAGTGGTTTCGAAAGTAATATAGTGTTTTGCTGGTTTGATCTGCATCACTTGAGAGACAATACTACATCCTTCCGACGTGTACTCTTCACTCATGAAGCAATGTTTACTGCCCACAGTAATGTGCTTTACATAACATGCTCTACTGGGCAACTGAAAATTAAAGCCGACTTTAACAAGAATAAGAGCAATGACTGAACTGTTAAAGCTATGGTGCTGCATCATAGGAAATTTCATTGTGGGAACTTACTTCAGCTTGGGGATGTTAAATGGAATGTGTATGCACACTTTCTTATGAACATTTTGATCTGTTCTTCAAGAAGAGTTACCGCTGTACAAGCAACAGCGTGTGTGGTTCCAACACGATGGCTGCCCGGCTCACTTTTCCCATGTTGCAACGTGAATAGTGAATGAAAAGTTTCCTGACCACTGTGCAGGTCAGAATGGTGTAATACAATGGTTGGCCAGGTCTCTTTATTTCTTTCTGTGGGGAGCACTGAAAGATGCAGTTTATCATGAAGCCTCAACTATGCCAGACGACATGTCCCATAAAATCACCACAGCATGCAACAGCATATCCTTCCAATGTATTTTCATCTATTCATCTGTCTCTCAATAGGCGACTGTCGATTGTAAACAATTTAAGCACACACATGCGTGAAGTGTAAAACTGAGTTTTGTTAAGAAAAGTAATTGTTTTGTGGGTGACATGTCATCAGTCATTGTAAATAAAGATTGATTTTAGTTTATTTAACGTGTAGTCCATCTAATTACAATTCTGAGTAGTATTTATAAACACATTTGTCCGAAAGCAGGTGGTTTACTTTAAGAAGCATTCGTGTCCAGGCGTAGACAGTTCAAGTATTATTTATTCTTTTCAGATTTAGAAACATTAACACAGTAGTTTTCATTTTCCTTGAATAGGGCTGTCTATCATTATAAAGTATGAATTACCAAATTTTCTGTTTCCGCTTTGACATGTAAGCAACAACACGGAGAGTATAAATGGAGAACTGTCGGAAGAAACTGCTGGTTTCCACAAAATCTGGAAATGTACACACATTTGAAATAGTTTTGCTAAGCGCCATCCAATGTGTCACAAGCTAGCATATGCCGTAGGTTCCATATACAGAAATCATAACTGACCTTTTGTCTGTGTCGCAATATGAGAGAAGGAAAGTTGCTACTCATGCACACAATCATAGCTTTCGGCCATTAAGGCGTTTGTCAGTAGTACACACACACACACACACACACACACACACACACACACACACACACAGGCGCGTGCGCGCGCAAGTGCAACTTGCACACACATCAGCAGTCTCAGAGAGCTGAAACTATACTGTGAGCAGTAACACCAGTGCATGATGGGAGTGGCGACTGGGTGGGGGTAAAGAGGAGTCTGGTGCGGGGAGGGGGAGGGATAGCACGGTGGGAGTGGCGGACAGTGAAGTGTTGCAGTTTAGACGGAGGGTAGGAGAGAAGTTGCGGAGGGGGGAGGGGGTAAGTAGCGGAAAGGAGAGAAATAAAAATAAAAGAAATTAAAAGACTGGGTGTGGCGGTGAAATGACGGCTGTGTAGTGCTGGAATGGGAACTGGGGGGGGGGGGGGGGGCTGGATGGGTGAGGACAGTGACTAACGAAGGTTGAGGCCAGGAGGGTTACGGGAACATAGGATGTATTGCAGGGAGAGTTCCCACCTGCACAACTCAGAAAAGCTGGTGTTGGTGGGAAGGATCCATATGGCACAGGCTGTGAAACAGTCACTGAGATGAGGGGTATCATGTTTGGCAGTGTGTTCAGCTACAGGGTCGTCCACTTGTTTTCTAGCCACAGTCTGTCATCTTTATTAATGTCCTGGCAACTTGGTGTTTGCCTGGCCGACATCATTCTGCATTTTACAACATTCCTTGGTTGTTTATAACCTGATTTCTATATGATATGTACAAAAGGAAGCAATAGCGTACTTCTCCCCTATTCTGTGCTGCTACAACTTATGCAAAAGTGTAATATTATCAAATACTTTTGCTGAATCAAATAAAATACTTATAGATTTCAGCATATATTTAGCCTGATAATGCTTCACAAGCAACAGAATAAATTTCAGAAAGAATTTTCACTCTGTAACAGAGCGTACAATGACTGACACATTTGGCAGATTAAAACTGTGCACTCAACACAGACTTCAACCTTTGTCTTTCACAGACAAGTGCTCTACTGACTAAGGTATCTAAGTACAATTATGTCACGCCCTAAATAAAATGAAGTGATACGGATTTGTTGGAATGTAATTCAGATTGTCTGTATTGTAGACTTCTTGGTAGATGTACCATTTTGTTTCAGGTGGTCTTTAAATGTCTGCAGTGCAGTTAAAGCTACATCTATAAATCTTTGTTTGGCATTTAGGAAAATGACACTGATTTTTTTGTTTAAAATTAACATACAATTGCTCATTTTTCTCATACTGTGCCACTCAACTAAAACCATCTTACAAATACATTATTTCCCTGTGAAACTTCCTGGTCAATTAAAACTGTGTGCTGGACTCAGACTCAAACTCGGGACCTTTGCCTTTTACGGGCAAGTGTTCTACCAACTGAGCTACCCAAGCACGACTCACAACCCATCCTCACAGCTTCAGTTGCACTGGTACCTCGTCTCCTAACTTCCAAACGTCACAGAAGCTCTCCTGCAAACCTTGCAAGTCTAGCATTCCTGGAAGAAAGAATATTGTGGAGACTTGGCTTAGCCACAGGCTGGGGGATGTTCCAAGAATGAAATTTTCATTCTGCTTTGGAGTGTGCGCTGATATGAAACTTCCTGATTAGAAACTTCCCTGTACTTGAGTTGAAAAGTACTCTGTCTGGATCAATCTGAACTTTTGCGCACACACACACACACACACACACACACACACACACACACACAGAGAGAGAGAGAGAGAGAGAGAGAGAGAGAGAGAGAGATATGGGAGGGGGGGGGGGACTATTACACAGGATTTTTCATAATCCAAAATTATATTTCAGATGTGCTCTGCAGATAAAAATTGTGTCAGCGAAGTAACTTTACCTGTTCATAAAATACTTAGGGGGAGGGGACTGTTAAAGAAACAAGTGAGAACGTGAAAAGTATGTAGAGGAGAATAATCAGGAACATTTGTCACATTCTGGTAATATGTATTCTACGATGAGCTAAGCAAAGAATTCTCACAGCTGTCTTTTCTAGAATGTTGAAATAATACTATTTCTTTGAATTTTAAACTGAAAGTTGTTCACCCAAATCCAAAAATATGACTGTAACATGTTCATACCTTCATCCAGTTCAAGTAGCAGATCTAAATTGGACTTCTGTTTAGGTGTATCATTAGATTTTTCCTTTGCTTGCTTCTTTGGCACTGCATTTTTAAGGGGTTTCACTGGTTCATCTTCTTCTTCCTCTTCTGATTCTTCATCAGAGCTCGAACTATCATTATCCTCTTCCTCTTCTTCATTTTCCTCCTCCTCTTCCTCCTCATCACTGCCACGATCATCAGAATCATCTGTATGATTTTTCTTTTTAGCTGTTTGCCTCACCTCCAGCTTCCTTGGTGTTTCACCCTTGTGTTGCTTTCCCTTAACCTTAAACAAGAAAATTACCTGAATAATGATATTCTATCAAACACTTTTAATCAATAAGAAATAAACTGTAAAATATGTCCAAATAGACCTATCCCAATTTAATTCATGCCATTATACATTTACTTTAAAAGATTTGAAGATGTCTGTGCAAATAAAATTCTATATTTTCATCAGTGGCATTTATTTCTGGTAACATAAATAAGGATATGAAATACCTGCCAATAAAATAACAGCCAATGAAATGAGGCATCACACTTTCATTGGCAGTACCCCTTCATCTGTTGGCATGTCTGCCTCTCAAAGGTGAAATAGTTTTTGATAAGTATGAAGATGATTCAGATGAGCAAGAATGATGTCAGATACATGGCCCAAGATACATGTCAGAAGGCTCAGATGAAAAATGGAACATCAGAGAGGCAAACATGGCTGTGGAAAAGGATTTTGTTTATGGCAACATGGAATATATAATGGTTGAATGACAGAAAAAAAAAACAAGTTTTCCAGAAGTTGGAAATGTGTTAACAGAAACAAAAAAAAGGGGAAGGGAAATGAAAAGATGGGAGATTATATTCATTTCTACAATGGTATCGGGAAGGTAGAGTGGGTCAAGAGAAGAGTGTCAATAGTGAGCCACAAAAAGCATAATAAGAGCATTAATGATTGGGTACAAACAAATGAAAGAATTTATCCAAGTACAGACAAGAGAGCACGGGCATGGGCAGTGTATGCCCCAACAAATGACACTGATAACAAAATCAAACACATTTAATGAGGAAATGACAAATGCCCTGAAAAAGAAAGTCTCAAAAGGAAATAGTCCTTGTGGGAGATTTTAAAGGAGGAATAGATTCGGTGGTGGATGATGAAATAGTGCGAAGATAAAGAGAAGAAATTGTAGATTAACATGGAAAAAGAATTGTAATTACATGCACTGCACTGGAACTGAAATTTTTAAATGGTTTCTGCCCACATAAATGGATACGTAAATACATATGGGAGAGTCACTCAAGTGACCCAAGAATGATGACTACATCATAAAAAAGAAAATCTAGAATTAGGGTGAGTGATGTAAGGATATACAGAGGCCCGGAATGTGGCTCCGACCACTTTCTGCTTGGAGCAAAGTTTATCTTTACACCATGAAGGAAAACTGTACCTCACAAAGAACGTGTTGCTATTAAAATTTTGAATGCTATTAAATATAATATAAATAGTTTCAAAGATGAAAGCATGAAATTTCTTTATAAAAGAAGATTAGCTAGAAAGCTGCAAAGTTTTGGTGAAGGTGGAAATGCTGAAGAGAAATACCAAAAATTTTAAAAATGCCGTCATGAAGCAGCATGTGAAGCACTGGGTCAACTTAGCAAGGAAAAACAAAAACAAAGGACAGAGTGGTGGATGGAAAACATAGTGGATAGGATAAAAGTGAAGAAGAAAATGTATAGTAGTTGGCTGGGCACGAGGGACCCACAGTATAGAAAAAAAGTATGCGAAAGTAAACAGGGAGACTAAAAAAGAAATTATTTATAAGAAAAATGAGATATGGGATAAGATATGTGAGAAGATAGACAGACATATTGGGAGGGGTGTATAAAAACAGCCGACGCCTGGACAATGGTGAAGCATTTAGAGGAGATGTGAAAGAAGGGACGAATATCACAGTTACTGATATCGGAGAATGGGAAATCATTTCAAAATACTGATAACTGAAGAGAGAACTGGGTATTAGAACACAGAAATGGATTTCAAGAATTAATTATCTGTGGGAAATTTAGATCCATAACTACAGTAGAAGTTGGAAGATCTGTGAAAGAAATGGTAAATCTCCCAGATCAGGAAAGATACGAGTTAGTACAGTATGGGCCAAATGTGTTATGGGAATGTTTGGCCAATATGTTTAACATATGCATGTTAGAAGGAAAAGTGTCCAAGAATTAGAATTTGGAATATGTAAGGCTGACTTATAAGAAAGGTAGTACGAAGCTACACAGAAATTATCATGGAGTCAGTTTTACAAACTCTATTGATAGACTGTAAGGTCGGGTCCTAAAAGACAGGATGTTGATGAGACATTAAGAAGCAAAGTGGATTCCAGAAGAAAAGATTTTGTAATAACAATATTTTTACTTTACAACAACTAAAGGCAAAGAGACTGGAGAGGAGTATGAGTAACAGTTTAGTGTTCATGGATCTTGAGAAGGTGTTTGACACAGTGTTGCTGATGAAACTGAAGTCCTGAGTGGGACTCAGCTCGAAAAGACACATGTTAGGATTGTACATAACCCACACAAGTCTGCAGAGTATGAGATCAAAGTGGGGAATAAAATTTCAGAATTACAAAAGGATTGAAACAAGGATGCTGCTTATCTCCTGAATTGTTTAAAATTTACATCCAGAAAGCCTTCGACCTGGGAGTAGGAAATGTGCAGGAATATGCAATCGGGTAACAAAGGATCAACACTTCTCAGATGTTCAGATTGTGTTGGCCAGTGAAAAAGATGATACATGCTTTATAATAAGAAAATTATTAGAATAATACGAAGTGGCGACTGAAAGCAGATTTTCAAAAGACTGAATATCTGTACAGTGGAGAAAATATAGGAAACAAATAGAGGCTCAGCACATCAAGACATGTAAAAAATTTAAATATTTGAGTGGCATTCTATTGGAAGACGGAACAAATAGTTGGAAAATACAGCAACAAGTAGTAAACTGGAAACCAGCAATCCACAAGCTAAACCCTCTTCTAAGATAAGTTGAAAAGTAAAGAAGACACTTTATAGAAGTTTTGCAAAGCCTATAACGACTTATGGAGGTTACAGAAATGGACTACCTCAGAAGATCTTGTAGAACATCTCAGTGAGACAATGTCAGAAATACAATGATAGGAGAAATGGCTCAGGGTCAAGAAATCATCAAAAATAGAATAAAAGAATACAAACTCACCTGGTGTGGACATACAATGTGAATGACAGATGACCTAAGGTCATCTGGTTAGATGGGATCTAGAAGGCCATGAGAAAAAGAGAAATGGAACAAGACAAGGAAGCATGAAAAGATATAAACTGATGGTGACAGATATGTGGGATGTGGCAACAGCTACACGAACAGGAGGGACAGAAGGATGATATCAGTTTGGCATCACATGGGCACTGGTTGAGATAGAGGTTGGCAGCAAATGGATCACATACCCGGAAATGTTGAAATAGAGGGAAGTGGTATAAATAATTAGCAAGGTGTGCTTTGATGGCAACAATTACGGGAGTCAGGATGGCTGGATTTGTGAATCTTAAGATAATAGAGAAGGCATGTTATGGTTTTGGTGAAGTAATAAGTCTGGCCCATGGACCATGGACCTTTATGTAATCGGATGGCTTGCATGCCTCAATGACATGGATGGCTGTACCATAGGTGCAAACACATCAGAGGTGTACCTGTGAAGGGGCCAGACTAGCATATGGTTCCTGAAGAGGAACAGCAGCCTTTCCGTAATAGCAGGAGCAACAGTCTGGATGATCGATTGATCGGGCCTTGAAACAAAAGCCAACATGACCTTACCATGCTGGCACTAGGAATGGTTAAAAGCAAGTAGAACCTACAACTGTTATTTTTCCCGAGGACATCCAGCTTTACTATATAGTTCACTGATGCCTCTTGGACAAAACATTCCACAGGTAAAACAGCCCCCATGCAGATCTCTGGATGGGGCTACTCAGAAGGATGTCAGCAGGAAAAACAAAACATGTTCTATGGATCAGAGTGTGAAATGTTGGAGTTCTTGATCGTGTAAGTAGATTAGAAAATTTAAGAAAGGAATAGCTACGTTAAAGTTAGATATAGTGGGACTTAGTGAAATACAGTATTACTGAGACCACTGGGAGACCAAGCCACGATAAAACTATTCTGTGATTTAATCCATTATAAATGGTTCTGAAAGCCTGCAACTGTGAAAACAATAGGTTTGTTTGTAAATAACTCATCTGCTACCAGTTACTATTTTCTTTATTTTATTTTCCGCACGACGCCTATCAGGAAATGATTCCCATTTTCAGGTGTGTTTTTTGTGTGTTTGTTATGCCATTTCTATGTGATGTTGTTGATGTGTGACAGTCTGCTTCATTTCTTTGGCTTTATTGCAAGAAATAAGAAAACACACGATTTTTAGTTGCCTGTCAATCTTTTTGTGAAGTTAGTGGAAAAATTTAGAAGAATTTGTACTTACAGTTTCCTTATGGTCCATTTGTGCAGAGTCTCACATACACTAAACATCACACACAACTTGTACACTTTTAAACATCGAAAACATTTTACAGAAACAAAACAGTTACACAGATGTTCCTACAAGTAATCAAAAGAGATGACATTATGGGTTTTCCACAGATTATGATATGCTTTTGGATCATAATTTACTTATATCTGTTTTACAATTGTGCTTATTTCTATGTGTTACTATTTTTATTTAAGTGTACTATCGAAACATCTGAAGAAGTTCACTGATTCACTTTCAAGTTTTTCGTTTAATTTTTTTTTCTTCATATTTTCTGTAATGTGAATATATATCTCCAGTTCTTCTAGCAAATCCACTTTATGTCCTTTATTTAGTCGGTGGAGTACTCTGACATTTTGCTTTGTTTTTCCAAATAGGTGTTATGTATTATGTATATGTGTTGCTATGGCTGATGTAGTGTGTCTGTTGTGTGTGTAGGCTTTTATGTGCTCTGTGTACCTGGTGTTGAAATTTTGGCCTGTTTGTCCTACGTAGAACATGGAGCATTCTTGGCATGTTATCTTGTATATTCCAGAGTCTGAATATGCATCATGCTTACACTTTATAGTATGTATTAGTTTTTGCTGTAGTTTACTGGATGTAGAAATCCCAATTTTTACTTTGTGATTTTTGAAAATATTTGCAATCTTCTGTGATACATTGCCAATGTATGGGATACTAGATATATATCTGTTTTTCTTCTGTGGTGCAGTTTGTACCTGGATCTTTCTTCACTTTGGCTAGGATTGTGTAAACCAAGGGAGCATTGTAACCACTGGCAACTGCAATCTTTTTCACTGTGTTTATTTCTTGTTGCATATTCTCTTGGTTCAATGGTATTTTAGTGGCCCTATGTATCACTGACCTGTATGCTGCTTGTTTATGGATATTTGGGTACATGAGGTTGCAGGGATTGTTATGTCAGTCATTGTGTTTTTCCTGTGAATTTTGAATGTGTATGTGTTGTTGTGTCTTGTAATACTTAGGTCCAGAAAGTTGATGCTTTTATTTTGATCATGTTCCACTGCAAATTTGATTTTCTCATGAAGATTATTGAAGTAATTTAGATTGTCTGTGATGACTTTGGTACCCCCTTTCACTAACAGTAGTGGTGGTGTGTCATTTAAATATCTCCTATAAAATTCAATTTTCTTTACGCAAGGTTCTTGGCTGTTAAATAATTTTTTGTTCTAAGTGATTTATGTATATGGCAGCTATGGTACCAAATATACATGATCCCACTGCTAGGCCATCTGGTTGTTTATAAATGTTGCCATTAAAAGTGAAGTAGTTGTGACTTAGGGTTAGCTGAAGGAGTTCCATAAATTCAACAATTTCTGTGTATGAAAGTTTCTAGTGTGTCATAAGGCATCTTGGGGGAGCTTTCTGGTTTTTAGTTCTTTAGCTAATATCATGCTGTTTCTTATGGAATATGTTGCTTCATATGTATAATTTTTCATCGGTATGTTATTCAGTTTTTTGTGATAGTTTGTATGCTGGGCTATTTATAGAGTTGACTAAGGGATGTATTGGATTTCCATCCTCGTGTCTGATGTTTAATGTAAGTGAGACTCTGCACAAATGGACCATAAGGAAACTGTAAGTACAAATTCTTCTAAATTTCATCACTAACTTCACAAAAAGATTGACAACCAACTAAAAATTGCGTGTTTTCTTATATATTGCAGTAAAGTCAATGAAATGAAGCACACTCTCACATGTTGACAACATCACATAGAAATGGCATAACACACACAAAAAAAACGCACTTGAAAATGGGACTCATTTCTAGAAATGTGTTGTGCGAAAAAATAAAGAAAATCATGACTGGTAGCAGATGAGTTATTCGTAAACAAGCTTATTATTTAAAACTAATCTGCATGGTATGCAAGATATATGACACAGGCAAAATACCATCAGACTTTAAGAAGAATGTAAGAATCCCAGTTGCATAGAAGGCAGGTGCTGACAGGTGTGAATGTAACTGAACCATCTGTTTCATTAATCATGGTTACAAAATACTGACGTGTATTATTTACAGAAAAATGGAAAAACTGGTAGAAACCGACTTAAACGAAGATCAAGTTGTGTTCTGGAAAATAATTACGAACACATGAGGCAATACTTATTTATCTTGGAAAATAGGAAGAAGAAAGGGAAAATATGTTTATAGTATTTGTAGATATAGAGAAACATTTTGATAGTGCTCACTGGAATACTCCCTTTGAAATTTCAAAGATAGCAGGGATAAAATATACTGAGCAAAAGGTTTTGTACAACTTGTACAGAAACTAGACTGCAGTTCTTACAGTCAAAGGGCATGAACGGGAAGCAATAATTGAGAACGGACTCAGACAGAGTTGTAGGCTATTCCTAATGTTATTTACCTGTGCACTGACCAAGCTATGAAGGAAACCAAGGAGAAATTTGGAAAAGGAATTAAAGCTGAGGGAGAATAAACTATAATTTTGAGGTGTAATTCTCTCAAAGTTACCAAGAGACTTGGAAGGGCAGTTCACCAGAATTGACAGAATCAACAAAAGTAAAACAAGGGTGAAGGAATGTAGTCAAATTAACATGGGTGATGCTGTGAGAATTAAGATATGAAATGAGGCACTACAAGCTGTGTGTTCTGTTATTTAGGCAGCAAAATAAGTGAACATGGCTGAGGTACAGAGGATATAAAATGCAGACTGGCAATAGCACGAAAGGTGTTTCTGGAAAAGCAAATTTGTTAACACTGAATATGAATTCAAATGTTAAACACTCTTTTCTGAAGTTATTCATCTGATGTGCAGCCTTTTATGGAAGTGAAACATGGACAATAAACAGTTCAGACAAGAAGAGAACCGACACTTTTAAAATGCTGCACTACAGAAAATGCTGATGGGTATATGGCTAGATCAAATAACTAATGAGGTGGTAATGAATCAAATTGTGCAAACAAAATTTATGATGCACCACGACTAAAAGGAGGGATCGGTTGATAGGAAACATTATGGGGTATGAAGGAATTAGAGTTTGGTAATGGAGGGAAGTGTGTGAGATAAAAACTGTAGAGGGTGACCAAGGCTTGACTACAGTTAGCAGGATCAACTGGATGTGTGTTATAGTAATTATGCAGGGATGGTAGTGAAACAATATCTCATTTTGATACTCTAGGAAAATTAAAGCAGGTCTTTACTACAGCAGCATGATTAAATTTGGGTTTTGGGCTGAAAGTGAGTTCCTAAGAAAATACTGGCATTTCAACAGAGGAGAGAACCATAGATGAGACACTGAGGACAATGTTCTGCGGGTGTCTCATTTGATGGCAGCTAGATATTGGTCTAGCTGCCACGTTGAGGGAGGGTAAAGAGGTTGGCCAAGCTGAATTTGTAGCAGAGCAATAGTGATTGTGGAATAGTTCAATACGGCCTACAGTGCTAGTGACTGATCTACGGGTATTGTGATGGGGAGATAACTATAACATAGTGGATGCAGGGAAGTTTATTTGATGAATGTAGGCAGACATAATTGAAAAGGGGATCCAAAAGTAATTAGAATTGTTCTGAATCAATTGAGTAACACTCAACTGAATGATGGCATCATTAGCATTTGTTTCATGTTTCATGGTTTTGCATGTTTCATAGTTTTGCAGTTGCAGACATGATAGACTAACATGCTGACAACAAGTTTTATCAAAAATCATTACAGGTGAAGAGATGTGGTGCTAAAGGATTGTTCCAGAAACAAAGCAACAATTAAGCAGTGGATGACTGCCTCATCACTACACCTGAAGGAAGAAAAGCAAGGGGGAGCAAACATGAAAATAACATTTGTTGCTTTTTTTCAACATGAGGCAGATAATTCACTTTGGATTTAATCCCCAAGACACTACAGTTACTATGCATTACGACCTTCAGGTGCTAAAATGTTGTGGACATTAATGGATTGGGTCCTCTGACACAACAATTTTCCATAGTAAAGTAATAAGTGTAGACACTGGAAAGAGTTAAGATAACCACTCACTATGTAGTTGAGTGGTGCACACACTCAATAAACGAGATTGAAATTGTTGCTAAGCTTTCAAAAGTGTGGGTTGGACTTTGAAGACTGTATTAGTGATACATGTGAGACAGTGTTTAGCCAAAAACAAAATGACAATGTCTTGAGGTTGTTTCCATCAGGAACAGCATGCTCCACAACCATGTGAGTGAGAACTAAGATAGGAGGAAGGGCAGCACTGGTCGTAAATTTTAAGCTGTTGACAGCAGATCAGTTTCTGCTACTGTCTAGCTATAATATACTGCAGATAGCTACACAGCAGCTGAAATTAGTCTACAATAAACAGATTAAAATTTATTATTGACAACGCCCTTCCTCTTATCTTGAAAATGGCAATGGTTTTGTACCCATCATACTAATCAGATCTGGCACCCACTGACTTTTTCCTGTTCCATAATATGGACAGTGATGTCAACAGAAAGTGTTTTGAAACCACAGAAGAGGTGAAACAAAATTCACTGAACACAAGACATACAGTTAATATTTGGACAGTTGATTTGAAATAGTGCGCTACAGGTAGTTAGCAAATGAAGCCATCACTAGTGCCTGCACCTGGCCCCCTTCCCAGCCCACATGTAACGAATTCTTGTTTTTTTTGGATGCTCCTTAATGTTTAGATCACATATGACTTGGTAAAGACAACAGACTGCTTTGTTTGGAAACATAAGAACGGCTGGTAGAGGTTGGGATTATATCCAGAAATAGGGACTCCCAAGGTTCATAAGCCAAAACAAAAACAAGCATATAACACAATTCAAACCCAGGTACTTTGGTTAAGGTGCAATAAACACATTATTAAGGATATATGTATTACAGGGAAGAAGGAAAACATAATTGCAATGGCCAAGCAACCAACAAAGAGGAAGGAAACAGATCCACAACCAAGAAAAAGACTGGTCAAGTGATGATAAGAACATTAATGCTACTTATTGTGAAACAATAATTTATTATTCTACTTAATATAATTTTACTAACGGTGTCACTGGATTTTTCTGAGTCATCAGTTGACTGATCACTTTCTTCCTCATCAGCACCCTCCTCCTCGTCACTAGCCTCTTCTTCACTTCTTTCTTCTTCGTCATCTTCTTCCTCATCCACCTCCTCTTCCACCTCCTCCTCCTCCTCATCATCATCATCATGATCATCATCTTCTTCACTGCTTCCATCCGCCTCATCTGACTCTAAAGCATAAAAACGACTCCATTAGTCATTGGATAGGCAAGCTTTAACTTCGTTTTCTTTGCATTTTCCTCACCTGTGGCAAAGCCTGCTAATAATGCGCAAGTCTGAGTCAATTTGGTTTTTCCAGCTCTGCTCCAGAAAAAACAACTGACAAATCGTTAAAATATAGTCATTCGTAAAACAAAATTTATACAATTCACTGCTGGATGGTGCTCAAAACTTGCCTAATTTTACTTACGTTAAATGTCTGTCTGTGAAATGTGTACATTTTACAGTGTGTGTGTAACCAAGTGGTACATGGTAACAGGTAATAATGGTAATTTTTTTTTTTTATTCCACTCCTATCATTTTAACTTAGCCTCAGGCAGTGGTGAGGCCAGTTATGTAAACTACTGCACAGTACTTGTGGTTGGCTCCCACACAATTATGCTGAGCTAGGGACACCACCACAGTATTGCTGAGCGAGAGGCACCAACTTTCTACCACAAATTCCCCAATGAGAAGACTGGGTGCCATCACGTGAGGTACGCAAGAGGGTCGGCGAGGTAGCGACTGCAACAGCATGTTGCTCTCTTGCCTGTCAGCTTCCTTACCCTCTGGAAGTGTCCACCAGTCCTGCCTATTGAGGGTGAAATGCTCTTTTCGTACCACGTGCAGTTCACTCTGTGTCTGTAGCCAGTTTTCATGAACACTGTATCTCTTATTGGTAGTTCTTGGGAATAAAACCCAATTTTTTCCCTGAATCATGGCAATTATAATTTTACATGTAGGAAAAACACCCCAGATGCCCATCTGCTACCATCCTGACATGAAGAATCTGGTGTCTGGAAGTGGGATCTTTCCCACCATTAGATCCAAATCAATATTTTCCCGCCGATCCTATGTGCTGGCAAACATAGCGACGCCTTGCAGTTTGCTGCTGCAGGTTACTTAGCTGTCTGCATTGTTTGCACTAGACATGCCTTCGGGTGCACGAGACAACTTGTTAGACTGTGATGGTCTAATCAAGCATGCAAGCACACTATATGGCTGCACACCGCTACATCGCATCCCACACCGGAGCGAGCTGTTGGCAATAGAAAATTTGCCACGGGCCGCGCTGCATCGTGCACTGCCGCTGTGTGCTGGAACAGAGCAACTGCCTCTTGCCATCGCCCCCAACACCATCGGTGCTTTTGCTGCTGCCGCTGCCAAAGCAGATGCCGCTGGCGCTGCCACTTTTGTGCACTGCCGCCTCCACCACCATGTGATGTAAGTGTTGCTGCAATGTGTTCTGCTAGTTAACAACTCCGGTGAACTTCTGCCGAGGGATCTTTCCACCACCAAGAATAGAGCGAGACCTTTTTTTCTGTGTACATCTACTCAGTCTTAGTCCCAGTTTTGTAACCATGCCTGATTTACATCCTCCTCAACCAGCAGAGAGGACCGAATCGGCAACCGATGCTGCAACTGCCGCCCTGATTGAGCCTGATGGCTTGAAAAAAATTGAGCTCCAGGAGTGGATTACATGATAACTTGTGAACATGAAGACAGAACTGCTGAAAATGTGGCAACTGTGGACAATTCAAAGGCCACTAAAGTTGAAACAGGAAAATTAGTACAGTCAGTACACCTCCAGCCATAACTTTTGTACCTTCTTTTGCTGGAAATCCAGGCAAAAATGGTACTAAATTTTTGCAATGTGTCAGAGACATGGGGTGTATATGTGCATGGCCAGACCACTTTTTATTAGATATCACCAAGCTGAAGCTTTCGGGCGATGCGCGAACTTATGTTGAACCACTAGACACCCACTTTTGAAGTCTTGGCAAATCGGTTAGCAGGGTTCTACTCTGACAAGTTTGGTGTTAGCTATTACCATGATCAGTTGTCCACCCTTAGGCAGAAAGCAGGGAGGACTATGAAGCATTTGCGACAGAATTAGGGCAGCATCTTGTCGCATGTATGATCTTGGAAGTGATGATGCACATAATGAAGTATTAATCAAAAAGGCTGAAGTGAGGGCAATTGATGTATTCATATAAGGAATTAATCCATATTTAAGGAGTGAGGTAGAGGTAGCCTCCCCCACCTCCTTGCATGAAGCAGTCAGACTTCGTCTATTACTTGAGGAAGTGGAAAGATTTATATTGTCCCCAAGCGCACCAGCAAAGCATGGCATGTGTTTAATGACATGAACTGCCAGAGATTCGGGATACCAGATCTCAGATTAGTGTTCTTTTTCTTTCTAGTAATGACAAGCATGTGCTAAAAACTGACACGCTACAATATAAATGGTCTTGGAGATGAGATGATCATTCCTGCAGGCGCCTGTACTATTGGTTGCTGAAGGGAAAGAGTGTGTCTTTGATATGGAAGCAGTGAGGAAATGCACACGAGATTTTGATATCATCCTGGGGAACAATTTCATGACAAGCTATCAGTCTGTGTTAGATTATAGGACATGCATTGTTCGGTTCAGTGATACAGACCACTGTCCAGACAGTGAGCGTGTGTCTCAGTCACGAGAACCTGTGAAAGGAGGCCTACATTACAAGCTCCAACTGAACCGCATACATAGGCATTGCAAACTATCATGCCTGTTACAATTAGTGGTGGAATGGAAACAGTTATCTGGATTGAAGTCAAAGACCATGAAGATTGGACTTTCTGGTCAACCTGCTTGCCTAGAATGACTTTCTTGACAGGCTGCAAGTCCATGTTAAGAGAAGTCTCAGTAGACCCAAAGTAAAATGGGACAGGTTTCAAATACCTGGGTATGCTGACAATTTTGGTCAATGGGACATAGAAATCCCACATGGCAAAATGCTAGCCAGTGGCAAGAAGTTATGCAAACAGAAGTTTCTAAGCAGAAACATTGTCAAGACAAAAGATGTAAGAAGTTATCTGTGAGGAAAGTTTACACACTAGCCCCTTCAATAACAAATTAGTTGAAAGAAAAGTTGGCCCATTTGTCGGAGTCAGAAAAAATCTTTTGTATCCAGTTTCAGAGTAATATGCGTGGTTATTTGAGGAAAGGCAATATTTACCAGCGACTGGTGTACAACACAAAATTCCTATGGGCGATAGTGGATCAATTGTACAGAAGATGTATTGTTTACCTCATGAATTGCAATCTGTTGTTGAAGACACAATTCAACAGCAATTGGTTGCAGCGATAATTCAACCATCTGCAAGTCTGTGGGCCAATCCAATTGCCACTGTGCCAAAAAAAAAAAAAAATCAACTAATTGGGGAGAAAACCTATGGGTTAAGAAATGTACTGTCTAGATTATAAAGTGCACACTTGAGTTTAAAACTAGAAAAATGTTCTTTTGCACAGTCACAGGTTTAGTACCTGGGGCGCATCATTAGTTCACATGGAGTTAAGCCAGATCCTAGACTAACTGGAGCAGTGGATAATTTTTCAACCCCAAGGGATCTTAAAGAATTACAATGTTTCCTAGGTTTAGTCAACTATTATAAGCATTTTGTGCAGAATTATGCCACAATAGCAAAGACTTTACCAAAATTACTATAGAAAGATGCAGTATTTGAATGGACAGATGAGTGTGAAGCAACAATAAGGAAAATTAAAATATTACTAGTCCACCTTTACTAATATATCCACATTTTGAAAAACCTTTTATTCTTTTGACAGACGTGTCAGATTACACTGTCAGAGGTGTTTTAAGTTAGGAATATAATGGTGATGAAAGACCAATTGGTTGCATCTCTAGGCAGATGAACTTAGCAGAAATAAAATACAGTACTACCAAGAATGAGTTGCTAGCTGTCATGTTTGGAGTAAATGACTTTAAAGGTGTTACCTGTATGGGCATCAGTTCGGTGGTCACGGACCATGCTGCTATACATTAAGATTAAAAGATCCCAGTAGTCGCTCGACTAATGGGCATTATAATTGTCAGAATATGATTACACAAAACACAGTTATTTCAAATCCACACAAAAACAGCTAGCACGCAACAACAAATGCGCTACACCCCCTCAGTATAGACTTGGTGATATGGTATTGCTCCGAAATCCCATGGTAAAAAATGGATGAACTAAAAAGTTCACTCCTCGGTACGAGGACCCCTTCCCTCTATTGCACATCATCTCCCCGGTGAATGCCGAAATTCAGTTACTTGATCGTACTAGAATAGTACACTTTGATTGGCTAAAGCCTTGTCATGGATCAGCTGTGCCTCCTCATGTAGCACCACTTGCTTCTACCCATAAAGTCGCTCCGACAGGTAAACGTGTCACCACAACAAAGCAGAAAAAGAATAAAGATAGGGTGATACCAGCATATTCTCGCTATGGTTTAAGAAACAAACATCCACACGCCCTGCGGTCCAGGGACCAAATGAGAAGGATGTAGTGATAAGAATGCCACAATGGAATAAAAATGACAAGAATCATTTACTTATTTGTGTGTATCTATAAAATGTACTTGCCAGACAGAACTGAGTGCAATGGAGATGCATGCTGTTCCACTAAAACAAAACAAAAATTTGCTAGGTTCGCTTGTGATGTTTCATGTTTCTAGTTGTGTCCATGTTGTAATACAGGGCGTCCTACTCAAACCTCCCTGATTTCGAAGACCCAAGAAAAAACCCCAGAGGATATGACAATTTATTTTTATTTAATCGTATGGATAGGTTTGTGATAGAGCAGTTACGAGTTACGTTACCTCCACGAGCTGCATAGGAAACCGAGTCAGTTTGCATAATGTCACTATAAGTGAAATAGATGCTAAATGACCTAAAGGCCTCTCAAATGCTTAGTAGTAATCCATTCCTCAGAAACTCATGCCATAATTTGAACACCAAAAAATTCAGAGTAAGTTAATTGCCATCTCAATCGATGTTACTAGTAGTGCTGGATAGCTTGAGACACAAAATCTCACACTTGCAAGTAACAGCTGTTACCGGTGCGCAACTGTTTCATTTCTTACTACATTGCTTCACGCATGGTGCAGTTCTATTTTTTAACAAGTATTATGAGATGTTTTGTCAATCAATTAATTATTTTCCTACAAGGAAATTGCTATGTATGTCTAGAAATAATGTAATACAAAAGTAATACGTTACATCCACTACCATTACTTTTGAAGTCAACCAATGTTGCTTACATGAAGATGAAATGGTTCACTTACACAGCTAACTTCTATGCAACACTTAACTCTTACACAATCTGAGTTAGAACCCTACTTTAAAAAAAAAAAAAAAAAAAAAAAAAAAAAAAAGAGCCACAACTGCTATTTTACTCTCAGATTTCGTACACTGGGGCAGCAATTCAATCCAATTAAGGTTCAAAACTATTGATTATTATCGGGTAGTAAGGAAAACTTATTATAAAACAAGAAACTAATAAAGAGAAGCGTACTCTCATCAGCTTAGAGGTGACAGGGCCATAAGCGTGTCACTAAAGATTTCTACACCGTAGGATCATTTACCAACTATCTGGTAAACATCTTCATCCCCCTAATAGAAAATATTAACAAAGTTACAATTGGAAAAACTTAGCTGGTACGGCAAGCGATGCCGCATTGCATGCTAGACTGCTCACAGCTCACCTGAAACCATTCTGCACAATCTACCATATCAATCCTAGTGACTCTGTTGTATGATTGAAGAAGCAGAACCAAAATGAATGTAGTTTTGAGTAAACACAAGTCTACCAGTCCCATTAGAAATTTCAGTCAACACTTCCCGGCAGATTTGGACACCTTATCCATCACTGTAGCATGAGTGATTAATGGAGACCCATATTTTAGCAAGAGTACCTGCTACGGTATGCATTTTCGTGGAAATCCTTGCTACTTGTGAGAGAGACAGTGTAATACACCAGTATAGTCAAATCCTGCCCGAGTAAACGTACTCCTAATAGAGATTTCAATCTAAGCAGAAATCACATATCAAGATACAAATACCGCTAAATTCTACTCAGGATATCATGTAAGTAATACCAATTATCGATCATGTTCAGTAATGCTTCACCCAAATAAGGGCAAGAACTGCCATTTATTTTTTAGCTGCAATCACAGTATGAGAACTTGAGCATCTGAAAGTTATTATGCATAACCAGCATGTCAATCTGCAGTATTTCCAGTTGTACCCTTACATCACAAGACATAATTGAAGTGAATACGTGCTTTGCTTATGCAACAATAACAGAAAGCTATTGCAATAATAGAAAGCTATTGAGTATTACAAATCAATATTGATTCTACCACTGCACCAATGAGCCAGCTACATTTTCTAATGTTCCTCAGCCGAATGAATATTTTTCCGTCATAAAGACACCGGGCGAGCAGCTTGCGCTCCAGAGGTGCGCTTGCTACTGACACAACACCAGATCCTGTTGACAACAGCACATACCACTAGTATCACGCCACAGTGACTGCTGAATCTAGCTTAGCTACAGCACCCAACACCTTTACATAACACAGTTAGAAAACATTGGAACACAGCCACAATCTCCTCTTTGCACATCAAAATAGCGTATTGATTTTGCCAAACACTTTTATATGTATCCTCACAAAACACATAAAAAAAGAAACATCCTTCAAGCTACTTTTTATGATTTACAACACTGACTTGTGGCTTTTAGACTTCAAGATAAGTTCGTCGCTGAAAAATCAACCACCGCCATCTGCCAGATATCCGTTGCAGTTCATGATGCACAATGTGGAATACATTCACATGAAACGTATCAACCTATAAGCAGAAGGACATGAAAACAGAAATAACGAGAGAAAAGTTATTGCAACTGCCCTGCTCTAGCTACTACTGAAAAATATATGTGAAAATGTTTATTGTGTTTAGCATAAGATTTTGGAGCTCCACCTGCATGTATTTGTATTTTATTATGTATTTATGTATCTTAAATGACAGTCTACCCCTCCCTCTGAGCTCGCCTCCCAATTTTGAAGTGTATTTTTATTTTATTATGGCATGTACAAAGATGTTCAAATGCAGTTAAGAGGATGCTGAAACTGAGCTATTAAAAAATAGCATACATAGATACTTCATAATATAGCAACTTTGTTCATTTGAAAACTGCAGTTGAGGGAAACATCCCACATACGAGGGCATACCTCCTCATCTGAATACTGTACATAATTATTTGCTCTCACTGAGAGTCGTGCATGCAGTGCACTTTATGCAACAAATACTTTTTGTGCTGAATCCAAACACTCTGTGAGCACCATGATGCATGTTGCTTCAATAATTTAGGTACAGTAGCAATCCCCAGTAGAACGGGACATATGAAAAGCTTAGGCAATGAAACTGTTAGTAGTTACCTATACAAGCATATATTCAGAATTAATGGTGACGCTAAAAGCTCTATCGCGTTTGCCAAAATAAGGCACACCAACATGTGAAGAGCCCGTTTAGTGGCCACACCACTATGCCCATAGGCAAACGGTAATGCCAAAATGCACAATCTAGCGATTGACACGAGACTAGACATCTGTTGATTTCTACGGTACTGACGGGGCACGCTCCATGTGCGCCGGTTCTGCTGGAATTGCCAGTGGGTGCTCATGAGCATATACTGCTGCAGTTAATGTTTTGACCCTCCCGCTTTCATTACTTATCCTATTACTGTGTTGTCAGCTGTTTCTGAATTTCTTTCTTCTGTCGAGAAGGAGCTAGCCGGATTAATCGGAGCTAGGCCCTCCAACAGTACCAAGACTATCATATTCTTTTCCAGCCACATTATACCGATGTACCACTCCTTTCCTGTTGCAGTGCTCCATCTCATTTTCTCAGTTCTTGCTGCAGGGCATCAGTAGTGTCCCAATTAATTCACCAAGTACATTACTAACACGTCAGAAAGTAAAGCCTAACAGAGATATCCAACACTTTGCACTTTGGTAATGAATATCTGACATTAAGGGATAGAAATACGACTTTGCTGCTTGTCAGGTGTCACGAAACTGAGTTCATCCATCACTCCGTGTGCTACTGCACAAATTGCTGAATGACACACACAGAATTATTCCAATCGAGTGGTCATTGGCTTCTTTATATGGATTTGGTATAAATATGGCTATTGTAAATCCTGCGAGCCACCAGCACAGGTTGTACCAGAACCCAAGGCAGACGGTGTATATAGTGAATAACGCCTGATGAGTCACACTACTTCACAGGCATGACCATCCCAATAAATTACGCTACAGAGTTTTGTACAACCATCTACTCAAGTTCCAAGCAAATTTGTTAAAAATAGTTTATGGTAAAGTAGTTTTCAGATTTCAGGAGTAAAAATATACATACTATTTGTAATGACAACGTTTGATTCTTGGTTTCTATAATTGCCAATCACACCTTTTAAAAGCTTGTTCTGTATTCATATGTATTTCTTATTGTTAGTGTACCCCCTGCTTATCGTGAGTCACTTGAGCCTCCATTGATGCAATTTCCGCTTGCGAGTGCTGCAGTCACTGGTAATCAATCGCCTTCATTCAGCCAGCCGGCCCTCTAACCATCTCGACCCCAGGTCCGTATTATGGCGCTCAAGTGACAATGCACTTCAGCTCGGCTGCAACCCATCTGGTCTCCACCTGTGCGCCCACCAGTGCCTCAGTTCCACAAATGCAGTTGACTACCGGCTGCTGCACCAACTCTGATGGCTTTGCAAAGTGTGTAGAAAAAGACATTATATTACCAAATACTTCCAGTTATGAAGGACTCAAGTGACACCAATGGATAATGACATTGTAAAGTAAAAACACAAACTCTGTACCCCCTGCCCCTATTGCATATTTCATGACCAATTTTTTAAAATGAGAATTCATCCTTCCATTAGTTTTAAGACCCCTTTTTGAATAAAAAACACTAAATGTTGGTCACCTTCCATGTACGTCAAAAGAAAAACTTTTTTTGTTTTGAATTGGTTGTTAAGAGTGATTAGTGTCAAACACTGTAACAATCACAGACCTGTAACCGGCTCTCAAGGAAGGGGGAAGGAATTGTGCATGGTAACAGGTAACAATGGTAAAAATTTTTTGTTGTGTTCTACTTCAATCATTTCAACTTAGTCTCAGGCAGTGGCGTGAGCAGTTATGTAAACTACTCCTCAGTACTTGTGGCTGACTCCCATGCTATTATGCTGAGCTAGGGATGCCACAACGGTATTGCTGAGCGAGAGATACCAACTTTCTGCCACAAACCTGCCAGTGGGAGGACCGGGTGTCATCACGTGAGGTACGCAAGAGGGTCGGCGAGGTAGCAACCGCAACAGCGGGTCGCTCGCTTGCCTGCCAGCTCCCTTGATGTGTCCACCAGTCCTGCCTATTGAGGGCGAAATGCTCTTTTCATACCACGTGCGACTCACTCCAAGGCCAGTTTTCATTATCTTAGTGTTCCTTAGTGGCAGTTCTTGGGAATAAAACCCATTTTTCCCCACATCCTGGCATTTATCATTTTACGTGTAGGAAAAACACGCTGGATGCCCACCTGCTACTATCCTGACATGCACAATATTTTAACAGACGAGCCTGGCATTTACTTACACAAGTGTGACACACTGACAAAAAAATATGCATTCTAGCTGACTGGTGTGTACCATACTAATGGATGTTGATCCAGTGTGCATGCCTGGCTTACCGTATTTACTCGAATCTAAGCCGCACTTTTTTTCCGGTTTTTGTAATCCAAAAAAATCGCCTGCGGCTTAGAATCGAGTGCAAAGCAAGCGGAAGTTCTGAAAAATGTTGGTAGGTGCCGCAACAACTAACTTCTGCCGTCGAATATATGTAGCTCTACACAAGCATGCTTTGTGGGCACAAAGATAAATACTGGCGCCAAAACCTCTGCATCAGTAAATAAATTAAAAAAAAAGGTAGAAGACGAGCTTTTTTTTTTCTCCGCCCCGAGTTTCGACCACTGCATTTTCATACATTATCCAACGAAGTAAATACAAATTCCGTATTGTTCATCTTCGAATGTAGCAGAATTTCAATGTACTACGAAAATCCGACTGGCAAGACTGTTAGGGATGTTTGTCAATATGGCCAACTCTACGTTCCGAGTTTTTTCCTACCTGTGAGAAGAGATGGTTGCTAATAGGAACCTGATGAAATGTGAATCACATGCACTATTCTCTTCACCATAAGAATAATACGAATATAAACATTTTGCTATGTATTCTTTCGTGTTTGCTGCTATCTCATTTAAATCCTGTCTGCCTAATAAACTACGAAACTAGAGTGAGACAACAGCAAACGCGGAAGAATAATCGTATCGTGTCATGTTTATATTCGTATTATTCTTATGCCTAATATTGATACAGTCAGAAATGAAGCACGGCAACTGACTAGATTTTAAATGTAAGATGACTAATTTCTGTGCAGAATTTGATGTACTAAAGAAGCGGCCGCAAAGATTTGCAAACAGAGAAAAATTTTCGCTAAACTCTCGTTCAGAACATGTTCTATCATACGCAGTCTATTATTTGGTTCTTGTTGATCATTATCAAAGAAAGCAGCAGTGTAAGTAACAACAAATAGCAGTCTCTTGCCATTGTTTCGCTAATGAGACGATTCCTCTTTTTTTTAAGCAGCGATAGCGCGCACAAAAGCAAGTCATGCCGCAAGCGGCGACAGGCCGTAAACACGCACTATCAAAATGCGACAAACAATGCATGACACAGTACAGTAATGCATTTTCAGCTTAGAGTGACAAAACCTATAACAAAGAAAACGGCACTTATCAGATCAAAGCAAAATAAGCAATCTATTCAAACCAGACGAAGCACGTGAAAGAGGAAGGGTACCCGTATAAATACGGATGGAGCGCCTGACGCATAGCAATGGCTACCTGGTAAAGCTTAACTGCTAAGCTTACGACTCGAACCAAACTACTGTACCTATATCGTCTTTCATTCGACCTAAATTGTGTCTCATATTACAATGGACCAACTTTGTTTCGATTTGGAGGTGCGGCCTAAAACTTTTCTCTCCCCTTGAATTTAGAGTCTCAAATTTCAGGTGCGGCTTAGATTCGGGAAATTTTTTTTCCTTTATTTCGAGTCTCATTTTTCAGGTGCGGCTTAGATTCGAGTGCGGCTTACATTCGAGTAAATACGGTAGTCCCATCTCCCAAGCCAGCGTACTGCACCTTAATTTATATGGGCGGTTCATCACTTGATGAAGCATAAACATATGGAAGAAAATGAAAATCAAACTGACATTACATGTATCTTGTTTATATGTTCAACAGCTTACCATCTTGAGAGCTGGGCTCTGTGTCCGAGTAAAATGATTTCTTCTTAACAGGATGCACCTTCTTTGCACGTACTGTATTTGTTACTGGCGGCTGCTCGACGTCACGCACTTCTGATGGAGGTGCTACATCAGGATGGGCTGGTAGATCATGGTACCCGTGAGCCCGAGCATTGATATAGTGTGATAATGATCCTAGCTGAAGACACTCGCGCTCTGCAAGGTACAGAAAACAGTTATGGTGATATGAAATATAGCACAATGAATTACTGAAATAAATGACATCAAGAGAGATGAACATCAAGTAAAATGCAAAGAGGCTGCACAATAAAATTCTGGATGCTGTTAAAAGGTCTAAGAAAAACAGTAAATCAGAAATATAAAATTATGAAACAGAAGAGATAACAGAAATATTTGTTTCCAATTATATTCTGGTATGCAGAAGTCAAAAAACTTTTACTTATTTCATCCACTTAGGAAAACGGAGCAACATTATTATGACCATTTGCTAGATGTGATGCCCATTGAGCACAGTTTACGATATTTGCCACGTTAAATGTGACATTAAAGTAGGTATATAAGGGTAAAATGTTGTCTATATACATACTCTCTTTAGTGCTGTCATGGGTAAAGGAAGTAATATTTCATTTTAAGATGGGGTTTTTCACACCAAGGGATGAAATGTTTCTGAAATGGTATTGATTCTGAATTGACCGAATGCTTCTGCAAAGAACAAGTATCAGGAGGAGACACCACATTTTTACAAAAATCTTCAAATTCTTGCAATATGAACTGTAGGCCATTTTTTTTATACCTAATGTATATAGTAGACCTTCCATTGTAAAAATTTTTGACATAAGTAGACTGACAATGTGCCACATATGGAAACTTATAATATGTATCAATAACAATAAGCTAGTAGAAATTTAAAAAAAAAAATCCACAAAACCTACGGGAATTTGTTCCCAAGACCACTGTGGAGATGGCCACGGTGACAAAAGGTGCATGGAGGCCGCCTGAAGGGTGGCACACTGTGGGCAAGTTGCAACCACTCACATTATTTTCCCATCAATGGCTGGCCAAAAAACGTATCTGCATGCTAACACTTTTGTATTTGACACACCCCAATGGTACACATGTAATAAATGCATAACCTCATGCCGGAGGATGGGCAGAACTTCAGCCTGTGGAGTGGTGTCCTCTGTAGCTAAGACCAGAACTCTGTCCCAAACAGAAAGATGATTTAGGAATGAAAAATAATTCCTTTAAGGATCAGAAGTGCAGCCTGCAGGTTTGTCTAGCCAGCTGTGTTGCACAAGAGAAATGCAGTGACAATTTTAGTGCTAGTAATAGGAAAACCATCAACAACATTTTGATCTTCCATATCCACATGAAATCTAAGTAATTCCTCTTTTTCAAACTCTGGGTCCAGACCAATCGGCAAACATGATAAGATGTCAGCATCTGCATGTTGGCCCATAGGTTGAAAATGTATCTTACAGCTGCATTGCGACACGGAAAGAGCCCATTGCTGTAAGAGATGAGTGGCTTTGTCTGGCAAGGATTCCAAATGGGTTAAAATGAGACATCAGTGGTTTGTGGTTGTGATCCGGTGAAACTTGGACCAATATAGAGAAACGTGAACCTTTTTTGAGAATACACAATTGGTAGAGGTTCTTTCTCTATCTGAGAATAACACTGAAGCACTGAATTTAAAGTTTGAGAGGCATATTCAATAGAGCATTCTGATTCGTATGCATACTTATGAGGAAGTATGGGGCAAAGGCTTAACTAAGGTGTGTTGTGGCTAACACAAAGTGCTGGCATAGCTCAAAAGTAACCAAACAAGGGACCAACTGCAGCTTAGATTTCAATAACTTGATTGCCCCGTCACAAGCTGGAGACCATTGGAAACGAACTTTTTTTTACGTAATAACGTATGGAGTGATTGTGGCACAGTAGCAGCATCCAGTACGAATTTGTGGTAGTATGCAATTTTGCATAAAAACTCTTGTAATTCCTCGAAAGGTGTGGGATGTGGCATGTGGCAATGCAGCAATGACATCAATATGCCGGTGCAATGGTTTAATCCCAGCATGTGACACTTCAAAACCCAAATAAATAAGAAATGGAAAAAAAAAAACTGTATCTTGCCCAGATTGCACTTTAACCCTGCAGACTGTAAAACAGAAAATAGAGCATGAAGGTTCTGCAAATAGAGGCACCAGACACTATGATGTCATCTAAACAGTTGATGCAGTCTGGAAACAGAGGCAATAAGTTGCTTTAAAAGGCACTGAAAAATAGCTGGTACACTTGCCACACTGAAAGGCAAACACTGGTACTGATAAAGCCCAAATACTGTATTGATAACTAGTGGCAGCTATAAACATGCATCTGCTAAGTCAGTCTTTGAAAACTACTGACCCCTAATAATTCTGCTAACAAGTCATCAGGGTGTGGTAAGGGAAAGGTATAAATTATTGACAGTGCATTAACTGTTTTTTTAAAACCACCACAAAGGCATTATTTACGTGTAGATTTTTTTACTGTTAGCACTGGCACTGACCATTCATGGAAAGAAATATGTCAAATAACATCAAGAGATTGAAGACAATCTAATTCTGTTTTTACTTGACCCTGCAAACTTACTGGTGCTGGGCAGGCCCAGAAAAAATGGAAGCGAGCAGATTGTTTCATCATAATATGAGCCCGAAATTCTGTTGCACAACCCAGTCCTGGAGAAAATACAGAGGAAAATTTGGGACAAAGCATGTAACTGTTGATATGGAACTTGATCAGAAACCAAATGCACTTTGTCAACAATGGAGAACCAAAATAGTTTAAAAGCATCAAAACCAAACAGATATTCAGTGTAAGCATTGTCCACAACTAGTAATTTCAATGAACAAAACCCAGCCTTGTAAGTTAGAAGTGCAGAACTCTTCAAGAATGGTAATCTGTTGTTTTTTATAACTCACCACCCTCTGTGGCACTGAAGCCAGAGGGAGAGAACCCACATTCATAAAAGTTGAGAATTCACTAATATTGCTGCTGCACTCGTGTCCACCTGCATTCCCAATGTTTGTTAAAACACACACACTTCAATGTATAACTTGCTTGGAGACACTATCACTGTTGACACACTGTTCACATCCATGTTCATTTTATCCCCTCTCAGGTTCAGACAAGAGTTACACACAGAAGCAATGTGTCCCTTTTTATGGCACCTATTACAAGTTGCCCAGCTATTGGGGCACACGATCCACTCGTGTTCAATAAAACAGTATTGGCACAATGGCTGTTGCTGTTGTGTCACAGACTGTTGTTATCATGAATGAGGATTGCCTACATGATGCTGAAACATCTGTTGATCTGCCGCAACAGCTTCTCCACTCCCTTGGGAACTGATTGATGGCCGGGCAGGATGAGAGGAACTGATTCCTGATATTTCAGACCAGGCTTCTATCTGACTCTTGCAGTCTGTGAAACTTCAAATGACTAAGCTATGTTTAATACTTCCATAAGCATACAATTTTCACACTGTAGAGCTCACTCTCAAACTTTCCTATCAGGAACAAGACGTTAATTGTATCTTGAACCATGTGATCTGCATAGGATTCCTTATGAACATTTTTCACAAAATTACAACAATGACTAAGTCCATGCAGTTCTAGTACCCATGCCCTGTATGGTGTTTTGGCTGCTTTTGGCAGTGGTAAAACACAACATGATAACTCTGACATCTGATCAAAAGAAAGTCTTGAAGGGGCAAGCTGACAACAACTGACACAAAAACTGATACACACGAGGTGAGATCCACAACAAAAAGAGTCTTGCATATGTTTAGGTCTGGAAATGTCGTCGCAGGCATTTTTTGTAAACACCCCAGTCTTAAGCTGCATCATTCTATGCAGGGAACGGTGGCGAGTATGTTGCTGGCAGTCCTGCATGTTGTGCCAACATAGTTGTTAAGCTGGGAATAGTAACTGTCATTGCCTGCTATTACACGAGAAGAGATTTAAGCATTGCCTCCATGGAAATTAACTCAAAGGACCAATGACTGAAACGGAATAAGGGGAGTCGAATACTGTACTCAACATGAGAGACAAAGTACATACAACAGATAAGACACAAGTGGCTGGCGGAACCTCGCACTCTGGCCTGTATGGTCATTTGTTCTAACGGAGGGTGCAGCTAGCAGGCTGCACACCCAACTATTGTCATACAAGCAGATAAGGTGACCTCTAGTGGCCAAATCAAGCACAAACTTCATGTGTGAACTATGAAGTGGCCCACAAACAAATTTGGTAGTTACAGCATTACTTTAATCAAGAACCAATGTAAGGGTAAGAAACTGTAGGCTGCTCTCATGCATACGGACGGTAAATTACTTTCAGCACAAACACAATATGGTAGACAAACTTCCTGTGGTCCTTTCAAATTGTGGACCCGAGCAACATCAGGACATGCCTGACTTACAATCTGGCACAGGAAAAGAGCACGCAACAGCTGTCTAGAAAAATCCTTCTGAATGGTACCTTCACCGTATGTAAAGCCATGACTTCTTTACACAACTGCACAAGATATGGGTACATTTAGAGAGAAGCATATTTTGGTTGAAAATTGTGATGGTTTATTTGCGGGGAGGAGGGGGGGATCCAAATTGGAATGTTTCACTTCGTGTATCATTCTTTGGTTAAAGCGCAATGGGGAAAACATACTATGGATGACGGTCACATCCCAGTCCACAGGAGAATACACCACCCTGGCTAATGATGCGCGGTGAAATACATGTGTACCGTGTGACAATAGGGTAAAGCTGGAAGGAAGACTTGCCTATCTACACATCCACAACACCTTTTAGGCATCATTCTCATAATTGTTTTTGAGGAAAAAATGGGCTGCAGGACAGGTCTACCTATACCAATCCTGTAGGCACTTGTTCTGAAATCGATGTTAATAAATTTGAAAGTGGTATTCAGTTCGAATGGTCAAGGAATACTTGGATTAAATCAGTGCGCCTCGAATCCTTGATTTTGTTCATGATAATTTGAGAGAGCAGCAGCCTAGAGAGCTTTGAAGAGAATTCACTCGTAGCATATAGGGAATTTCCTATGACACACTGCAACATATTGGAAGATACACTTAGCTACCAATTTAGTTTTGGCTGTCCACCAAGCTTTTCAGCAGCACTGGTGACCTGGCACGTGCATGGAAGGCCGCAGCTCAGCTCCCAACAGCGGGTCTGGACAAACTACAAATCAACAATCTGGAAGCAATCTGATCACAGACACAGAACTTTCTAACAAAGCCACAATAAGAAGACAATCACAGGGTGCACACTGGCAGCTGCTACTTCACAGCAGTAACCAGTGCCTGACAATGTCAAGTAGCTATATCAAGGAAATAATGTGGGATTTACAACACAATTTGGCGGAAGACCTGAGAGCCATACATTTAAAAGAGCAGCTGTAGGAAGAAACACAGTCACTTCCATGTTACCCACTACAAGAACACCTTATGCTCAACAGGCACATATTGTAAAATGGGTTTCTGGCCACAACAGCTGGAGACAGTACTTGTGTGTGTGTGTGTGTGTGTGTGTGTGTGTGTGTGTGTGTGTGTGTGTGTGTGTGTGAATGCCGCCAGCTTGTCTCTGTCCCACAGTACAGGTGTCATGGAGCAGTTCCCCTGGAAGACAACAGATTCGCGTGCTCCCATCAGCATGATGAAGAACGTATCAGGATTCATCAGACCATGTAATGCTCTGCCACTGTGCCTACATCCAGAGCCGATGGTCACGTGCCCATTTCAGTTGTAGTTGCCGATGTTGTGGTGTTAGTATTTGCACATGCATCAGTCACTGGCTGCGGAGGCCCACCATTAGGAGCGTTTTTGCACTGTGTTTCTGGACACATTTGTAATCTGCTCAGCTTAAAAGACTGATGTTAGGTCTGCCACAGTTCGCCGCCTGTTTTTACCAGTCTGCCCAGCCTACGATGTCCAACATCTGTAATGAGGGGTGGTTGCCCAACCCCACAATGTCTGGATGTGTTTTCACCTTGGCTTTGCCACATGTCAGAAACACTCATAACAGCATCCCTCGAACACCTGACAAGTCATGCAGTGTCCAACATGCTCATGCCAAGCCTCCAGGCCATTACGATATGCCCTTGATCAAATTCCAGGTGACGCTGTTATTGCCTGGACAGGTTTATATCAACAGTAGCTCAGTGGTCACATGTTATGGCTAATCAGTGAATGTGTGACATTGCGTCAATTTGGGGGTGATATGAAAGTTATACTATTCTTGAAGAATCGTGTTAGCCAACACCACTAGCAATTCTTTTTATTAGTAAGACCAATTTTGACAGATCTATGTTATCATCAGATCTTGTAAGATTATTAGTTGTACATGACTGTACTGAAAGTCACATAGTGACACTGTATCAAACATCATGTGACAGGGAGCATCAGCATGTCACAAATAAAGTAACACACAATCAAAACATACAACATGTGCTAATGTCCCAGCATATACTACTCACTCGACATCATTGTGGCATCAAGCAATTAGTGTATGTTTGTACATCAGCACAACATGTTGTATATTTTAATTGGGTATTACTCTATTTGCGGCATGCTGATATTCCCTGCCACATTTTATTTGACGCACCATCACTATGTAACATCCAGTATTGTGACAAGATCTGATGATAACAGCATAGATGTGTTGAAACCCATAATAATAATAATAATAATAATAATAATAATCCCCGTGGAGGCCCGGGAAAAGAATAGGCCTCCGGTATGTTCTGCCAGTCGTAAAAGGCGACGAAAAGAACAAACCACTAATAGGGCTAACCCCCCTTGTAGTGTGATTAGTTGGTTCAGGATAGAACTAAAGAAGCCTCGGACAAGCGCCGTCATGGTCGGGGACGACGCTTGAATCCTATGCCCGCCCACAATGGTAACGACACTGCTAGCCAACTGGAAAATGATTCAAATCCAAATAGAGGTGTTTTGCAGGATATGCTTCCTGCAACCACCCTAGAAGGAAAACAAAGACAGAGGATGGGATGGTCAGATGAAGTTAATCGACACCTCATGGTCTGTTATTACCAAGCAACAAATCTAGGAACCAACACAACTGGATACAGATCACAAGTATACACAACATTTATCACCAGATACCCAGAATTAAAATTTTTAACAGAACAACGGCTAGCTGATCAGATCTGTGTAATAATAAAAAATAACAGGATACCCCAGTCAGAATTAGAAAACATCAAACAACAAGTTCAACAAATACTGGAACAAAATAATGTGCAATCAGAAGAAGAAGAAAATACAGTAATGGACTCAAACATCCCAGAGCAAACAAACAAAGAACAACACGCATCAATTAAACAGTCAGAGGAAAACGAAATCTTAACACAGCCACCAGAACAAGCATAAATAGAACACGAAGTGACACACATGTTAGATATAGAAGAAAAATTTCAGCTGACATATATAGAATACAAAGACACGAATACAGACATTAGACCATTCTTGCATAGACCGCCAAATAACCCACAAGTCGAAACAACAATAAAAACTATCAACACAATCATACACAACAAAATAAATGAAAACACAACTATGGAAGAGTTACAACTACTGGTTTATATAGGAGCACTCACTACACTAAATATACACACTAGGCAGAGATCAGAACCAACCAACACACAGAAGAAACCCACAAAACCAGCATGGCAACACAGGCTACAGATCAGAATAGAAAAACTGAGAAAAGACAGCGGACAGCTAACACAATTTATAAGAAATGAAAAGTCAGAAAAAAAAAAAACCAACAACAACGAAAAAGGTTAGGTAAAATCTCACAACAAGAAGTGATAGAGCAATTAGATGAAAAGAAGCAGAAATTACAAGCATTAGCCAAACGACTCAGAAGATACAAAAAAAGTGAAAATAGAAGGAAACAAAACCAAACATTCAACACAAACCAAAAGAAATTTTACCAGACAACAGATAACACACACATTAAAATAGACAATCCACCAAACATAACAGACATGGAACACTTCTGGAGCAACATATGGTCAAACCCGGTACAACATAACAGGCGTGCACGGTGGATACAAGCAGAAACAGATACGTACAAGATGATACCACAAATGCCTGAAGTGATAATTTTGCAACATGAAGTCACCCAAGCAATTAATTCTACTCACAATTGGAAAGCCCCTGGAAAAGATAAAATAGCAAATTTCTGGCTAAAGAAATTCACCTCAACACATTCACATCTAACTAAATTATGTAACAGTTACATTGCAGACCCATACACATCCCCCCCCCCCCCTCCCCATGAACCATGGACCTTGCCGTTGGTGGGGAGGCTTGCGTGCCTCAGCGATACAGATAGCCGTACCGTAGGTGCAACCACAACGGAGGGGTATCTGTTGAGAGGCCAGACAAACGTGTGGTTCCTGAAAGGGGCAGCAGCCTTTTCAGTAGTTGCAATGGCAACAGTCTGGATGATTGATTGATGTGGCCTTGTAACAATAACCAAAACGGCCTTGCTGTGATGGTACTGCGAATGGCTGAAAGCAAGGGGAAACTACAGACGTAATTTTTCCCGAGGACATGCAGCTTTACTGTATGATTAAATGATGATGGCGTCCTCTTGGGTAAAATATTCCGGAGGTAAAATAGTCCCCCATTCGGATCTCCGGGCGGGGACTACTCAAGAAGATGTCGTTATCAGGAGAAAGAAAACTGGCGTTCTACGGATCGGAGCGTGGAATGTCAGATCCCTTAATCGGGCAGGTAGGTTAGAAAATTTAAAAAGGGAAATGGATAGGTTGAAGTTAGATATAGTGGGAATTAGTGAAGTTCGGTGGCAGGAGGAACAAGACTTCTGGTCAGGTGACTACAGGGTTATAAACACAAAATCAAATAGGGGTAATGCAGGAGTAGGTTTAATAATGAATAGGAAAATAGGAATGCGGGTAAGCTACTACAAACAGCATAGTGAACGCATTATTGTGGCCAAGATAGATACGAAGCCCACACCTACTACAGTATTGCAAATTTATATGCCAACTAGCTCTGCAGATGACGAAGAAATTGAAGAAATGTATGATGAAATAAAAGAAATTATTCAGATAGTGAAGGGAGACGAAAATTTAATAGTCATGGGTGACTGGAATTCGAGTGTAGGAAAAGGGAGAGAAGGAAACATAGTAGGTGAATATGGATTGGGGCTAAGAAATGAAAGAGGAAGCCGCCTGGTAGAATTTTGCACAGAGCACAACATAATCATAGCTAACACTTGGTTTAAGAATCATGAAAGAAGGTTGTATACATGGAAGAACCCTGGAGATACTAAAAGGTATCAGATAGATTATATAATGGTAAGACAGAGATTTAGGAACCAGGTTTTAAATTGTAAGACATTTCCAGGGGCAGATGTGGACTCTGACCACAATCTATTGGTTATGACCTGTAGATTAAAACTGAAGAAACTGCAAAAAGGTGGGAATTGAAGGAGATGGGACCTGGATAAACTGAAAGAACCAGAGGTTGTAGAGAGTTTCAGGGAGAGCATAAGGGAACAATTGACAGGAATGGGGGAAAGAACTACAGTAGAAGATGAATGGGTAGCTTTGAGGGATGAAGTAGCGAAGGCAGCAGAGGATCAAGTACGTAAAAAGACGAGGGCTAGTAGAAATCCTTGGGTAACAGAAGAAATATTGAATTTAATGATGAAAGGAGAAAATATAAAAATGCAGTAAATGAAGCAGGCAAAAAGGAATACAAACGTCTCAAAAATGAGATCGACAGGAAGTGCAAAATGGCTAAGCAGGGATGGCTAGAGGACAAATGTAAGGATGTAGACGCCTATCTCACTAGGGGTAAGATAGATACTGCTACAGGAAAATTAAAGAGACCATTGGAGATAAGAGAACCACTTGTATGAATATCAAGAGCTCAGATGGAAACCCAGTTCTAAGCAAAGAAGGGAAAGCAGAAAGGTGGAAGGAGTATATAGAGGGTCTATACAAGGGCGATGTACTTGAAGACAATTTTATGGAAATGGAAGAGGATGTAGATGAAGATGAAATGGGAGATATGATACTGCGTGAAGAGTTTGACAGAGCACTGAAAGACCTGAGTCGAAACAAGGCCCCCGGAGTAGACAACATTCCATTGGAACTACTGACGGCCTTGGGAGAGCCAGTCCTAACAAAACTCTACCATCTGGTGAGCAAGATGTATGAAACAGGCAAAATACCCTCAGACTTCAAGAAGAATATAATAATCCCAATCCCAAAGAAAGCATGTGTTGACAGATGTAAAAATTACCGAACTATCAGTTTAATAAGTCACAGCTGCAAAATAATAACACGAATTCTTTACAGACGAATGGAAAAATTAGTAGAAGCCAACCTCGGGGAAGATCAGTTTGGATTCCGTAGAAACACTGGAACACGTGAGGCAATACTGACCTTACGACTTATCTTAGAAGAAAGATTAAGGAAAGGCAAACCTACGTTTGTAGCATTTGTAGACTTAGAGAAAGCTTTTGACAATGTTGACTGGAATACTCTCTTTCAAATTCTAAAGGTGGCAGGGGTAAAATACAGGGAGCGAAAGGCTATTTACAATTTGTACAGAAACCAGATGCAGTTATAAGAGTCGAGGGACATGAAAGGGAAGCAGTGGTTGGGAAGGGAGTAAGACAGGGTTGTAGCCTCTCCCCGATGTTGTTCAATCTGTATATTGAGCAAGCAGTACAGGAAACAAAAGAAAAATTCGGAGTAGGTATTAAAATTCATGGAGAAGAAATAAAAATGTTGAGGTTCGCTGATGACATTGTAATTCTGTCAGAGACAGCAAAGGACTTCGAAGAGCAGTTGAACGAAATGGACAGTGTCTTGAAAGGAGGATATAAGATGAACATCAACAAAAGCAAAACAAGGATAATGGAATGTAATCGAATTAAGTCGGGTGATGCTGAGAGAATTAGATTAGGAAATGAGACACTTAAAGTAGTAAAGGAGTTTTGCTATTTGGGGAGCAAAATAACTGATGATGGTCAAAGTAGAGAGGATATAAAATGTAGACTGGCAATGGCAAGGAAAGCGTTTCTGAAGAAGAGAAATTTGTTAACATCGAGTATAGATTTAAGTGTCAGGAAGTCATTTCTGAAAGTATTTGTATGGAGTGTAGCCATGTATGGAAGTGAAACATGGACGATAAATAGTTTGGACAAGAAGAGAATAGAAGCTTTCGAAATGTGGTGCTACAGAAGAATGCTGAAGATTAGATGAGTAGATCACATAACTAATGAGGAAGTATTGAATAGGATTGGGGAGAAGAGAAGTTTGTGGCACAACTTGACCAGAAGAAGGGATCAGTTGGTAGGACATGTTCTGAGGCATCAAGGGATCACCAATTTAGTATTGGAGGGCAGCGTGGAGGGTAAAAATCGTAGAGGGAGACCAAGAGATGAATACACTAAGCAGATTCAGAAGGATGTAGGTTGCAGTAGGTACTGGGAGATGAAAAAGCTTGCACAGGATAGAGTAGCATGGAGAGCTGCATCAAACCAGTCTCAGGACTGAAGACCACAACAACAACACACATTCCCTGATACACTTACACAAGGAATAACTTATCTGACACCTAAAGATCAAGCAGACACAGCAAACCCAGCTAAATATCGCCCCACAACATGCCTACCAACAATATACAAAATATCAACTTCAGTCATTACACAGATATTAATGACACATACGACACAGAACAAAATTATAAATGAAGAACAAAAAGGCTGTTGCAAAGGAGCACGAGGATGTAAAGAGCAACTGATAATAGATGCAGAGGTGACATATCAAGCTAAAACTAAACAAAGGTCGCTACACTACGCATACATTGATTACCAAAAAGCTTTTGATAGTGTACCCCACTCATGGTTACTACAAATATTGGAAATATACAAAGTAGATCCTAAACTGATACAGTTCCTAAACATAGTAATGAAAAATTGGAAAACCACACTTAATATCCAAACAAATTCAAATAATATCACATCACAGCCAATACAGATTAAGCGTGGAATATACCAAGGAGACTCATTAAGTCCTTTCTGGTTCTGCCTTGCTCTGAACCCACTATCCAACATGCTAAATAATACAAATTATGGATACAATATTACTGGAACATACCCACACAAAATCACACATCTGCTATACATGGGTGATCTAAAACTACTGGCAGCAACAAATCAACAACTCAACCAATTACTAAAGATAACAGAAGTATTCAGCAATGATATAAGTATGGCTTTTGGAACAGACAAATGTAAGAAAAATAGCATAGTCTAGGGAAAACACACTAAACAAGAAGATTACATATTGGATAACCACAGCGACTGCATAGAAGCGATGGAAAAAACAGATGCCTATAAATATCTAGGATACAGACAAAAAATAGGAATAGATAATACAAATATTAAAGAAGAACTAAAAGAAAAATATAGACAAAGACTAACAAAAATACTGAAAACAGAATTGACAGCAAGAAACAAGACAAAAGCTATAAATACTTATGCTATACCAATATTGACCTACTCATTTGGAGTAGTGAAATGGAGTAACACAGACCCAGAAGCACTCAGTACACTTAAACGATCACAATGCCACAAATATAGAATACATCACATACATTCAGCAACTGAAAGATTCACATTAAGCAGAAAGGAAGGAGGAAGCGGATTTATCGACATAAAAAACCTACATTATGGACAGGTAGACAATTTCAGAAAATTCTTTATAAAACGAGCAGAAACTAGCAAAATACACAAAGCAATCACTCATATAAATACATCGGCTACACCACTGCAATTTCATAACCACTTCTACAACCCTTTAGATCACATAACATCAACAGATACGAAGAAAGTAAATTTGAAAAAGAAAACACTACATGGCAAGCACCCGTATCATCTAACACAGCCACACATCGATCAAGACGCATCCAACACATGGCTAAGAAAAGGCAATATATACAGTGAGATGGAAGGATTCATGATTGCAATACAGAATCAAACAATAAACACCAGATATTACAGCAAGCATATTATTAAAGATCCCAATACCACAACAGATAAATGCAGACTTTGCAAACAACAAATAGAAACAGTAGATCACATCACAAGTGGATGTACAATACTAGCAAATACAGAATACCCCAGAAGACATGACAATGTAGCAAAAATAATACATCAACAGCTTGCCTTACAACATAAACTTATAAAACAACATGTTCCCACATACAAGTATGCACCACAAAATGTACTGGAGAACGATGAATACAAATTATACTGGAACAGAACCATTATAACAGATAAAACAACACCACATAACAAACCTGACATCATACTCACCAATAAAAAGAAGAAATTAACACAACTAATCGAAATATCCATACCCAATACAACAAATATACAAAAGAAAACAGGAGAAAAAATTGAAAAATACATCCAACTGGCTGAGGAAGTCAAGGACATGTGGCATCAGGATAAAGTTGACATTATACCAATTATACTATCAACTACAGGAGTCATACCACACAATATCCACCAGTACATCAATGCAATACAGCTACATCCAAACTTATATATACAAGTACAGAAAACTGTAATTATTGACACTTGTTCAATTACCCGAAAGTTCCTAAATGCAATGTAACATATACCGTACAGTTAAAAGGAAGTCACGCTTGATCAAGGTCCGCGTCACCTTCCATTTTTAACCAGACATAACGTCTGAGACAAGAAAGAAATAATAATAATAATTGCTAGTGATCTTGGGTGACTTGATTCTTCACGAATAAAATAAATGTTTACTAATCTGAATCGTATCCAATGACATAAATTTCCTATCTGTATTTTGGAAATTCAATACACAGTTCTTATGACTCTTCTGACAACACTCACCTTTGAATCGAGATTCAAGAACAGGAGCAGGTTTAGTTGCAAGAAATATTTTCTTAGCGTGCTTTGATAAGCGAGTCTGCTCTGTTCCGTTGCCAGGGAAAACCAGCTGACGCAAGAATCTTGCACGATCCCTGATGTCATAGTTTTGGTCGTACCTCGCTAAGCTCAGAACATATTGTAATAACAGCCGAGTCTGTTTTGGATTAGTGAGGTACAGCTTGACAGCCAGATTCAGGATCTGAAGTTTTACTATGTTCTCCTAAAATTGAAATTATAAATTATTACTCAACACAAAACCATAAATTGTTCACAAAAACAAACATTCCTTTCCTAACATGTGTCACAGCCCTTCCTACTACCTAATTAAAGGCCAAGCTTACACAAATTTTGACTAAAATTTCATGTCATTCACTAGAAGGGCTCTATGCCTTTATGCAAAATAAATTATTATATTCATAGAACCTATAAACAAGTACTAAATTCACAAATGAACTGCTTCTTTTCTTTTCTGTTGAAACAATTCAGTTTCATATTATGAAGTATGAAATTTATTTACCTGCAATGAATTTAATATGACTGGAATATCAGAAAAATAGTAAACATGATCAAAAATATCACAAAAACTAGTAAACATGATTAAAAGTATCCCATATTAGCAAATACAAAATGTACTGTGAAGCCAAAAGCTTCCATGTTGTTATTTTATGAACTCAGGAGAATAACATGGCCTGAAAAATAATTTTTTTTTTTTTTATGGATCATATGAGAGGATTTTATGTTGAAGAAAATTATTACCACTATTATTAAATGCCAGAAAATATAGCTGTATATGTAAGAACCAAGACAGTCATAACCCAGAACATGTCCCCACTGTATTACCCACAAATGAAATGTTGTGCTACTCCTGTTATACGCTGGTGTCTCAAGTGTCACTGGTAATTACAACACCATTAGTTCTTTCCTGATAGTGAAAGCATTCTCTAACCTTAATTTTATTTCTTTTTCTTTAAGTCTCCATTATGTTACATTAACACACATCCAACTCAGGAATTTCAAGCAATATTATCTGTTTCATCGTCACGTATTTGTCACAAACAACATTTTCTTTCATGAGACTCCAATTACATAATAACATATCTAAAAACAAAGATGATGTGACTTACCAAACGAAAGCGCTGGCATGTCGACAGACACACAAACAAACACAAACATACACACAAAATTCAAGCTTTCGCAACAAACTGTTGCCTCATCAGGAAAGAGGGAAGGAGAGGGAAAGACGAAAGGATGTGGGTTTTAAGGGAGAGGGTAAGGAGTCATTCCAATCCCGGGAGCGGAAAGACTTACCTTAGGGGGAAAAAAGGACGGGTATACACTCGCGCACACACACATATCCATCCACACATATACAGACACAAGCAGACATATTTGAAGACAAAGAGTTTGGGCAGAGATGTCAGTCGAGGCAGAAGTGCAGAGGCAAAGATGTTGTTGAATGACAGGTGAGGTGTGAGTGGCAGCAACTTGAAATTAGCGGAGATTGAGGCCTGGTGGATAACGGGAAGAGAGGATATACTGAAGAGCAAGTTCCCATCTCCGGAGCTCGGACAGGTTGGTGTTAGTGGGAAGTATCCAGATAACCCGGACGGTGTAACACTGTGCCAAGATGTGCTGGCCGTGCACCAAGGCATGTTTAGCCACAGGGTGATCCTCATTACCAACAAATACTGTCTGCCTGTGTCCACTCATGCGAATGGACAGTTTGTTGCTGGTCATTCCCACATAGAATGCGTCACAGTGTAGGCAGGTCAGTTGGTAGATCACGTGGGTGCTTTCACACGTGGCTCTGCCATTGATCGTGTACACCTTCCGGGTTACAGGACTGGAGTAGGTGGTGGTGGGAGGGTGCATGGGACAGGTTTTACACCGGGGGCGGTTACAAGGGTAGGAGCCAGATGGTAGGGAAGGTGGTTTGGGGATTTCATAGGGATGAACTAAGAGGTTACGAAGGTTAGGTGGACGGCGGAAAGACACTCTTGGTGGAGTGGGGAGGATTTCATGAAGGATGGATCTCATTTCAGGGCAGGATTTGAGGAAGTCGTATCCCTGCTGGAGAGCCACATTCAGAGTCTGATCCAGTCCCGGAAAGTATCCTGTCACAAGTGGGGCACTTTTGTGGTTCTTCTGTGGGAGGTTCTGGGTTTGAGAGGATGAGGAAGTGGCTCTGGTTATTTGCTTCTGTACCAGGTCGGGAGGGTAGTTGCGGGATGCGAAAGCTGTTGTCAGGTTGTTGGTGTAATGTTTCAGGGATTCCGGACTGGAGCAGATTCGTTTGCCACGAAGACCTCTGGCTGCAACCCTTCTTTCCATCAGTCCCTATACCAGTTCCAAACTGAACAATCCATTGCCCTCACCCACCTAATCCTTCACCTACACATCAACTCAGCCAATGAACACACCCGTCAACTCCTATCCTTAATAAAAGTCCTCAATCTTTCCTCTCCCACATCCACACCGGCTATTCAGAGCATCCTCCTACAGGCCAACCGCAAATTAGAACAGCATGCCACCCTTCACCTCAAAAAACTATCCAATTTCCTGGTTTCCCACCTCCGGAAAGGCAACTCACTCACCCTTCACAACCTTTCCAGCAAACCTCAACCACCTCTCATTGCACACAAACCCAGTCTCTCCCATCTACTCAATCTCTCACTTCCAGCTCCACTCCCTCCAAAACCTCAAAATTCCAATCAACACAATCTGGCACCACAACACCCTAATTCAGTAGTTAACCTTTCCTCCAAACCTCTCTCCCAACCCGAAACCTCTGTCCTATCCAAAGGCCTCAACTTCAGCCCCACTCCCAGATTCAACCAAACAGCCCTCGTCAAAGATTTACTGTCCTACACTCGTACTCTCTGCTGGAAGTATCACTTTGCCACGAAGAAAAATGATCCTAATCCTACCCCTAATGATCCAACTCCCCAAGACACTATCCAAATTGAACCCTGAATGGAACAGTTCCATCCTCCGTCACAGCGGACCCACCTCCTCTTCCTCAAAATCACCCTCTCCAAACCTTCCAGGAATTTCTGACTTCCAGCCTTGCCTCTCAATCCTTCTTAAAAACCTTAATCCTACTCCCAACATCACCACTGCTGAAGCCCAGGCTATCCGTGATCTGAAGGCAGATCGGTCCATCGTCATTCTTCCGGCGGACAAGGGTTCCACGACCGTGGTACTTGATCGTCAGGAGTATGTGGCTGAGGGACTGCGTCAGCTTTCAGACAACAACACATACAAAGTTTGCCAAGGTAATCCCATTCCTGATGTCCAGGCGGAGCTTCAAGGAATCCTCAGAACCTTAGGCCCCCTACAAAACCTTTCACCTGACTCCATCAACCTCCTGACCCCACCGACACCCTGCACCCCTACCTTCTACCTTCTTCCTAAAATTCACAAACCCAATCATCCCGGCCGCCCCATTGTAGCTGGTTGCCAAGCCCCCACAGAATGTATCTCTGCCTATGTAGATCAACACCTTCAACCCATTACATGCAGTCTCCCATCCTTCATCAAAGACACCAACCACTTTCTCGAACGCCTGGAATCCTTACCCAATCCGTTACCCCCAGAAACCATCCTTGTAACCATTGATGCCACGTCCTTATACACAAATATCCCGCACGTCCAGGGCCTCGCTGCGATGGAGCACTTCCTTTCACGCCGATCACCTGCCACCCTACCTAAAACCTCTTTCCTCATTACCTAAATCCTGACCTAAATTTATTACCTAAATTACCTTCATCCTGACCCACAACTTCTTCACTTTTGAAGACCAGACATACCAACAATTAAAGGGAACAGCCATGGGTACCAGTATGGCCCCATCGTACGCCAACCTATTCATGGGTCGCTTAGAGGAAGCCTTCTTGGTTACCCAGGCCTGCCAACCCAAAGTTTGGTACAGATTTATTGATGACATCTTCATGATCTGGACTCACAGTGAAGAAGAACTCCAGGATTTCCTCTCCAACCTCAACTCCTTTGGTTCCATCAGATTCGCCTGGTCCTACTCCTAATCCCATGCCACTTTCCTTGATGTTGACCTCCACCTGTCCAATGCCCAGCTTCACACGTCCGTCCACATCAAACCCACCAACAAGCAACAGTACCTCCATTACGACAGCTGCCACCCATTCCACATCAAACGGTCCCTTCCCCGAGGCCTAGGTCTTCGTGGCAAACGAATCTGCTCCAGTCCGGAATCCCTGAAACATTACACCAACAACCTGACAACAGCTTTCGCATCCCGCAACTACCCTCCCGACCTGGTACAGAAGCAAATAACCAGAGCCACTTCCTCATCCTCTCAAACCCAGAACCTCCCACAGAAGAACCACAAAAGTGCCCCACTTGTGACAGGATACTTTCCGGGACTGGATCAGACTCTGAATGTGGCTCTCCAGCAGGGATACGACTTCCTCAAATCCTGCCCTGAAATGAGATCCATCCTTCATGAAATCCTCCCCACTCCACCAAGAGTGTCTTTCCGCCGTCCACCTAACCTTCGTAACCTCTTAGTTCATCCCTATGAAATCCCCAAACCACCTTCCCTACCATCTGGCTCCTACCCTTGTAACCGCCCCCGGTGTAAAACCTGTCCCATGCACCCTCCCACCACCACCTACTCCAGTCCTGTAACCCGGAAGGTGTACACGATCAATGGCAGAGCCACGTGTGAAAGCACCCACGTGATCTACCAACTGACCTGCCTACACTGTGACGCATTCTATGTGGGAATGACCAGCAACAAACTGTCCATTCGCATGAGTGGACACAGGCAGACAGTATTTGTTGGTAATGAGGATCACCCTGTGGCTAAACATGCCTTGGTGCACGGCCAGCACATCTTGGCACAGTGTTACACCGTCCGGGTTATCTGGATACTTCCTACTAACACCAACCTATCCGAACTCCGGAGATGGGAACTTGCTCTTCAATATATCCTCTCTTCCTGTTATCCACCAGGCCTCAATCTCCGCTAATTTCAAGTTGCCGCCACTCATACCTCACCTGTCATTCAACAACATCTTTGCCTCTGCACTTCCGCCTCGACTGACATCTCTGCCCAAACTCTTTGTCTTCAAATATGTCTGCTTGTGTCTGTATATGTGTGGATGGATATGTGTGTGTGTGCGAGTGTATACCTGTCCTTTTTTCCCCCTAAGGTAAGTCTTTCCGCTCCCGGGATTGGAATGACTCCTTACCCTCTCCCTTAAAACCCACATCCTTCCGTCTTTCCCTCTCCTTCCCTCTTTCCTGATGAGGCAACAGTTTGTTGCGAAAGCTTGAATTTTGTGTGTATGTTTGTGTTTGTTTGTGTGTCTATCGACGTGCCAGCGCTTTCGTTTGGTAAGTCACATCATCTTTGTTTTTAGATATGTTTTTTCCCACGTGGAATGTTTCCTTCTATTATATTCACAATTACATAATAATTTACACAAATACCTGTTATAAATGATGATGATGATCAGTAGGCATACAAGTGTTTGGAATGTACAAGGGAACACTGATTGACAAGGAGAATTTAGATCGGACCAGGCACCATACTTGGATAGATCAATGGTGGGCAACTGCTCACAAAAAGTAAGATATCCAGGCTCTCGTCCATATCTTGGTTCAAATGATGAATTTTCACCTCAGATACACATAATCACTGTTACTGTCATAAGTAATTCTTCTCTTGCTTGAAGGAAAGTGAAACCACAAGTAGGTGAAATGTACATAGCTCATCACCCAAAGCAAAAATCAGATGCTCACCTGCTCTGTAACACAGGATAGGTGGCGACATGTGGCAGGTCTGATGACAGAATACAATACGGGTACAGGCAGCAGTGTTTCAGAGCACACCATTTGGCACATCAAGTTGCACATGGAGCTAATCAGCACACGACCCCTACATGTTCCCTTGTTGATCCAACAATATCACGAATTGCAATTGCAGTGGACACGGGGTCATTGAGATTGGACCACAAATATATGAATACATGTCACCTGATCAAGTGAACCTCATTTCTTGTTACACAAGGTTGATAGCCGCATTTGGATACACCTTCATTCAGGTGAATCACTGCTTGAAACATGCACTGCATCACGGAGTGAGGCTGACAGAAGTATTATTGCTATGGGGGATATTTACCTAAGCTTCCATGGGACCTGTGGCAGGCATAAAGGGCACTGTGACAGCCATGGACTAGATGAACATTGTTGTGGGCCACCTGCTTACCCCCACACTTGATGTCTTTGTTAATGGTGATGGCATTTTCCAGAATGATAACTGTCCCTGTCACACGGCCAGAATCATTGGAGGCTATCAGGAGCCAACTTTCTGCCTACCAGCCACTAGTTCATAATTAATGGGACTTGTGCGACCTGTGGATAGCTGGTGCCACATGCCTCCAGAAATCAACCAAGGCCTTACGAAATACATGCCATGCAGAATTGCTGCTTTATTGCATTCCAAAGGTGGACCAAAACACTATCAAGCTGCTGGTCATAATATTTCCGCTCACCAGTGTAGATTACACTATTCCTGGATGCTACAGCAGAATCTCACTAATCTGCCCGTTTTCCTGCTAAAGTTGTTTTGTTGACTTCTTTCCTCATCTATTCTTTCTTATTTCTGTTAACTAAATTTTTAATATTCTTCTATAGTAGCACATTTCCAATGCTTACAATTCCTTCTTCTCCAGTTTTGTCAAGGTCATCCCTACATTTCCATATAATGTCATGCTCCAGACAGTTCCGTATCCATATTTGGCAACAGTAATTCCCTTTCACAAAGGAAATCTTTCTTAATATGCACCAATCTACTTACAATATCTCCCTTGCTTCATCCATTCTTGATACAAGACTACTTTAATTATTTTTACTACTGCCTTGCCCAAGTTTTTTGTTTCACAGCTCTTCAACACTTTTGCCTTGAACTTGTTTATCTGACTCATATTCTTAGCTAAGATGGTGTCCAGACCATTTAACAATTTCTCTAATCCTTCCTATCTTTTAGCCCAAACCTTAGTGTAGGAGTCAAGTCTGCTCATCACCTTATGTGCATGGTACAATTAAAAATAATTTCTACCACACACTTAAAATTGATATATATAATTGTACAGATGTAGATTTCATTGTGATTTCTACCCAATATGAAATTATCCAATTACTTTCCCACTTATTTTTAAAGAGAGAAAAAGAAAGAGAGGGCTTTCATATGACTGGCATTTCTGATATCCACACTACACCAAACACAGCTTAGTCTCAAAGAGAGGTATATAAAAGGAAAATGCACTTGAGAAAACTGTAAAATTACAAGGAGATCAAATGGATGGTCAGTACTTATCCTTACGAGATGAAAGTCGAAGTACTGTTGATACACACATTGAAAGGCAGAAAAAACTCTGCATTGATTTTGCAAGTACTGGGTGGTTATGATTAAACTTTCCCTATTTAACACATTGTAACACGGAAACTAATTACCCTATCAGTACCAATCTTGGTAGTGTTAATGCCCAGAGTATGGGGTGCATGATTTCCATGCATCACAGCATCACCATCCAGTTCCAACTACGGCCACCAGGTGCTGTGATCAGTCATTTTGATTCATAGTCTCTCACATCTGACCAGTCGCACTGCACTTGTTGACATGTCAACATGAACTTGGACAAAAGGAGCAGGGCATTATAGGCGAAGCTCTATTATCTAAACAACACTAATGCAGCAGCTGCACTTTGAGAATATCGCCAGCTGAAAGGACTATGGAAGGGTCCTCTTTCACCACCTGCTGTGCAGAGCATGATGAAGAAGTTCAAATCAACTCCGGGAAGAGGCCGACGACTGGCTGATGAAATCGTTGTTGCTATGGCAGACAGCACTGCGCGCAATTCCCGATTGTCAGGCAGTGTGTGTGATGTGTCACGACAGTTGAACATCCCATGTTCCACTGTACGGAAGGTGCTTCAAACCATTCTCAAACGGTATCCATGAAAGATCAATATCATACAGCAGCTTGTGCCACAGGACACACAACAATGTGGTGACTTTGCTCTCCACTTTCTCGCAAGGATTGAAGTTGACGAGGGCTGGCCCTGGACCATCCTATGGACAGGCGAAGCTCATTTTTCTCTGACAGGTGAGGTGAACAAACAGAATTGTGGAGTGTGGGGATCTTCACCTCCAGTCACTGTGCATGAAGTTCCTCTGTATGGTGAATGTGTCACTGTATGGTGTGGCTTCACAGCTTCTTTTTTAAACAGGTTGGCACTCAAGGACCGAAGATGTGCAGTGTGACTGGCCAGCATTACTGTGATATGTTTAGCCAGCATGTTATATCCGCCCTACAGGAGAGAAAAAACTCAATAGCTTCTCCGAAACACACCTGGAAATGATCGAATTATCAGCCGATTGTTTCCAAATGCTTGGCCGGTTGTGGGACTACCTGAAGGACAATGTTCACCCGGGAAAAACTCACACATGTGCTGATATGAAGCGCTGCATATCAAGAGAGGTAGTCAGCATACCTACGGACATGCTTCGTTCTGCTGTGCAGAATGCAATCCTGTGCTTTCAGACTCTTCTGGACACTGATGGGCACCATATTGGCCCCTTTTGTAGCAGTAATGGTACCGGTATGTAATGTATGATGTACCATTGCAGCACATTAAAAGTGTTTCAATTGTATTGATTCTGCATTATACCTCTTCCTCAAGCCCTTGACGTAATGCTACCAAATTTGGTTCTCATACAGTAATTAGTTTCCATGTTATAATGTGTTACATAGAGAAAGTTTTATTATAACCACCCGGTATTAGTTCCTTCCTCAAGGAGGAGGTTGGGGTTGGGTTATTTGGGGAAGGAGACCAGACAGCGAGGTCATCGGTCTCATTGGATTAGGGAAGGATGGGGAAGGAAGTCGGCCGTGCCCTTTCAGAGGAACCATCCCAGCATTTGCCTGGAGTGATTTGGGGAAATCATGGAAAACCTAAATCAGGATGGCCGGACGCGGGATTGAACTGTCGTCCTCCCAAATGCAAGTCCAGTGTCTAACCACTGCGCCACCTCGCTCGGTCCTCAAGGAGGAAATGGCAATATGTTTGTGAATGGCAGGTCAACCACACACCAGGTCAAGAAGAATCTACCAGTTGCAAGGAGGATGAGGGCAGACAAAGATCTGTTTGTATCAACAAAATGTGTGTCTTTTATGTGCTAGAAGCATGCAAGTTTGCGTCTGTAAATTGTAATGGGCTGAAAGTATTCTGAATGTGCATGTGTGCAAGTAGATATTCTTGTAGCATAAGTGTCAATATTCCCCTCCTCCCTCCCCACTCAATACAAAAACAGTATTCTAGGATAAATTTCAATACACAAAAACGACTAGATCTGTGCAGTTCACTTCTGCTATACTAATTACATACCTCAGTGATAAATGTTTTAGCCATTTTTCTTAGGACATCTGGTGCTATACGAGGTACTCTTTCTGAGTACTCTCCCAACAGCCATAGGATTGAAGCACGAGCCTGTGGAACACTGATGTAATCCACAAGTTTCGCCATTTGCACAATGATATCTCTGTGTTCACCAGGCTGCCCCGTTTGGAGCAGCTTCTTGATCACCACCACACTTTCCGCCACAACAGCTTCTGAAAAATGATAAATAATTTTGGCTGCAAATGTAAGTTATTTGCGGGGTCTTCCCATCTCCAGCAATGTCAGGTAATTAAACAAGATCAACCTTTCAGCTTGATAACTGGTTTCCAGCAGCTTTTCACCATTCACTATCCATTTATTTATTGCTGCTAGCTGCAGTTTCTATTACAAGAATTGAAGAGTTTTGACATTCACTTTTTTTTTTTTTTTTATTCATTCATACGAGGCACTTCAGGGGTGCAGAACGAAACAAGGAAATCGCTACGCTCAGAATGCAGCAACCACTTACTGGCTGCTCATGATCTAAATACATGGTATACTGAACTAAATACATATACCATATAGGACCTGTTCCACATCATTACAATTTATTGTGCAAAATGATCCATGGAAGGTGAAACTAAGTAAATAACTAACTAGCTACAAAAGCCTTATGCAAATAGCACTACTGTTGAGCAGAAGGTGCAAATAATTTCCATGGTGTAGTAGTCACAGGTAAGCCCCGAGTCACATCAACTCATGTCTGCCATTAGCTAACATACTGTATGGTGTGACTATTAACTATGGTATACACTAAGATGGGCTTTGTATTCAACAAACACTGCATACCAATGGAAAACAGTGAGTTCAGAGCATACCTCACGAATGGCATCTGTTTACCAGCCTGGTGCCTAGACTGCTTTTGCTAGAGAACTCAGGGTCACTTGGTTGCCTCATATGACAATGTCACATAAGAAAATTAACTACGATATCTTCACTCACCTGTCATTGCCATTACGAACAATCTATCATAGAGTACTGCATACAAATTGCTCAAAAGAAGTTTTGCACTGCCCTCAAGACCAAGTATTCTTTTTTTTTTTTTTTTTTTTTTTAACCACTTTCTTGTTAGTATTTAGTCCACAGAAAATTGCTACATGCAACCACCTGTGCTATAGAAGGTAAAAGTCAACTTGGGTTCTCAGTGTAGTTCAGCAGAGCACACTATACCTACACTTGTGAATGGAACAAGGCAACCCGCGTATATTGTTCAGTGTGTCAGCATGCCTCAAAACGTCATTTCAAGCTTAGACAGTGCACACACAGTCACTTTATAGAAAGATGGATTGGCAGAATGGGAAATTGCTCACAGAACTGGTGTACATCGCATATTCAGCAACTATCATGAGAGGCAAAATGTTGAAGGTCTGCCCCGTAAGGGACAACCACACCAGCTGATGACCACTATCTACAAATTATGGCTCACAGGTATGATGAGGAGATTGCAATAGACCTGCATGCTGCCTTTTTGGAGGCAACTTGGTGGGTTGTGTCAAGCCATAGTGTATGCAATTATATCCACGTGGGTAATTTGGCTTCTAGGTATCCAAAACAAACCAATACAAATCCGCCAGTGCCATAACACGCAAAGGGAATGGGCAATGGAACATTTGGAATGGACCTGAATTGATGGTGTCACATTCCCTTTATCAATGAGTGTAAGATTTTTGCGATTGTGTGAAAGTGTGTGCAGAGAGCCACATACAAACACACATTTCAAACATGCAGTTACACAGGTTTGGCATGGGGCTGAGTCAGTCACATTTTCGGCTGGTATCATTTGCATATGTCAGACATGTTTCCCCACTATCAAGCATATTTTGAGAACCACGGTTTCAGGACAGGACCCTCCAACAGATTTTTCAGACCTACATTTTGGCAATTGGTTTATGTTTCCAGACTATAATGCATGAGCACACTGTACCCACCTTGTTATCACCTTCCTACTTCCGAGATCGACCGAGTGAAATGGGCTGTGGCATCTCTGACCTGAACCTGATGATGAATGCTTGAACCCACTGAAACTTACAATGTGGCATTACAGAAACCCCCCTGATGTACTGTAAAATCCAAAGGGGGTCACCACGTAAGAATGAGACAGAACTGAGTAGCAACATCCATGCCAAAGAAGACTTCAGAATCTTATATTGCACAAGGTGGAACAACACTGTATTGAATGTCAAGCTGAAACAGATTTTGGTTTCATGGATGTCCAAAGATTTGCATTTCTGGACTTCTGCCTTTACTTTTGCTAATGTTTTGTTTTTATTTCACATTAGACTTACTTCATTTAGTTTCATGAAGCTTATTTATTCATTTCCTGATCCCTTTGAAATTAAGTCTAAACACATTTACACATATGCATGTGGTGCAAAGCCCCTCCCCCCCTTTTCTTCTGACCAGTTTATAGGCATGTAAAGCATTTCTTCTCATCACAAATCTTTGGCAACTATATACTAGCCTATTAAAAGATCTAACTTTAAAGCAACCAGGCTTCATGTCATATCATCAACGCTCACATTGGGAGCTTCCTTTGACATAAATCTCCTTGAAAAATACACATAGGAGGCCTAAAAACAGTGTTATGGATTATGAACACCCCAAAAAATCATTTTCATGTATTTGCTGCAAGAGGTGAAGCCAGGGGCAAACTTCATCTGAAATTCCAGGACTACCTGCATACAAAACATCAGGACATTTCCTATAGTTTCTTTTTACTTTACAAACTGCGGGGCTGTATCATGCATCTCCAATGTTTTGCCCGCAAGTGAAAAAAAACTAGCACAGTCTTGGAAGCAACCAAAGAAAATATAAATATACTTCATAACCCTCAGATGTGATTCATATAATTACAGAGTCCAGTGTAATCTGTACTAGTAATAAATCTGTAAAAGTGTTATGTCTGTCTGTCTGTCTGTCTGTCTGTCTGAAAAGAGTTCTCCAAAACTACTAGTTGCATTTTCACGCGGTTTTCACAGGTAACTTGAGCAGAACTTGGGGGGCCCCATGTAAGCTTTAGTCCTTACAAATCAGATCGCAGAAAAAAGATATGATTGAAAGTTTTATCCACACTAATATTATTAATGCGAAAATACATTACGTTTTCATGACTAAACCCCTACACAGATTTCAATTAAATTTACTATGGTGATAGCTTAAACCCTGAGGAAGAACATAGGCTACTTTAGAAACAATGTAGCATGAGGTACTTATTGGTTCAAAGAATATTATGTGAATTAAGGAAAAATATTCACTTTTTGAAATAGCTATTTACTCTCTGACTTTTGACATAATTGTGAAAATACTTTAGTTGGCATGCAGCTTTACTGTATGATTAAATGATGATGGCGTCCTCTTGGGTAAAATATTCCGGAGGTAAAATAGTCCCCCATTCGGATCTCCTGGCGGGGACTACTCAAGAGGATGTCGTTATCAGGAGAAAGAAAACTGGCGTTCTACGGATCGGAGTGTGGAATGTCAGATCCCTTAATCGGGCAGGTAGGTTAGAAAATTTAAAAAGGGAAATGGATAGGTTGAAGTTAGATATAGTGGGAATTAGTGAAGTTCGGTGGCAGGAGGAACAAGACTTCTGGTCAGGTGACTACAGGGTTATAAACACAAAATCAAATAGGGGTAATGCAGGAGTAGGTTTAGTAATGAATAGGAAAATAGGAATGTGGGTAAGCTACTACAAACAGCATAGTGAACGCATTATTGTGGCCAAGATAGATACGAAGCCCACACCTACTACAGTATTACAAATTTATATGCCAACTAGTTCTGCAGATGACGAAGAAATTGAAGAAATGTTTGATGAAATAAAAGAAATTATTCAGATTGTGAAGGGAGACAAAAATTTAATAGTCATGGGTGACTGGAATTCGAGTGTAGGAAAAGGGAGAGAAGGAAACATAGTAGGTGAATATGGATTGGGGCTAAGAAATGAAAGAGGAAGCCGCCTGGTAGAATTTTGCACAGACCACAACATAATCATAGCTAACACTTGGTTTAAGAATCATGAAAGAAGGTTGTATACATGGAAGAACCCTGGAGATACTAAAAGGTATCAGATAGATTATATAATGGTAAGACAGAGATTTAGGAACCAGGTTTTAAATTGTAAGACATTTCCAGGGGCAGATGTGGACTCTGACCACAATCTATTGGTTATGACCTGTAGATTAAAACTGAAGAAACTGCAAAAAGGTGGGAATTGAAGGAGATGGGACCTGGATAAACTGAAAGAACCAGAGGTTGTAGAGAGTTTCAGGGAGAGCATAAGGGAACAATTGACAGGAATGGGGGAAAGAACTACAGTAGAAGAGGAATGGGTAGCTTTGAGGGATGAAGTAGCGAAGGCAGCAGAGGATCAAGTACGTAAAAAGACGAGGGCTAGTAGAAATCCTTGGGTAACAGAAGAAATATTGAATTTAATTGATGAGAGGAGAAAATATAAAAATGCAGTAAATGAAGCAGGCAAAAAGGAATACAAACGTCTCAAAAATGAGATCGACAGGAAGTGCAAAATGGCTAAGCAGGGATGGCTAGAGGACAAATGTAAGGATGTAGACGCCTATCTCACTAGGGGTAAGATAGATACTGCTACAGGAAAATTAAAGAGACCTTTGGAGATAAGAGAACCACTTGTATGAATATCAAGAGCTCAGATGGAAACCCAGTTCTAAGCAAAGAAGGGAAAGCAGAAAGGTGGAAGGAGTATATAGAGGGTCTATACAAGGGCGATGTACTTGAGGACAATTTTATGGAAATGGAAGAGGATGTAGATGAAGATGAAATGGGAGATATGATACTGCGTGAAGAGTTTGACAGAGCACTGAAAGACCTGAGTCGAAACAAGGCCCCCGGAGTAGACAACATTCCATTGGAACTACTGACGGCCTTGGGAGAGCCAGTCCTGACAAAACTCTACCATCTGGTGAGCAAGATGTATGAAACAGGCGAAATACCCTCAGACTTCAAGAAGAATATAATAATTCCAATCCCAAAGAAAGCAGGTGTTGACAGATGTGAAAATTACCGAAATATCAGTTTAATAAGTCACAGCTGCAAAATACTAACACGAATTCTTTACAGACGAATGGAAAAACTAGTAGAAGCCAACCTCGGAAAAGATCAGTTTGGATTCCGTAGAAACACTGGAACACGTGAGGCAATACTGACCTTACGACTTATCTTAGAAGAAAGATTAAGGAAAGGCAAACCTACGTTTCTAGCATTTATAGACTTAGAGAAAGCTTTTGACAATGCTGACTGGAATACTCTCTTTCAAATTCTAAAGGTGGCAGGGGTAAAATACAGGAAGCGAAAGGCTATTTACAATTTGTACAGAAACCAGATGGCAGTTATAAGAGTCGAGGGACATGAAAGAGAAGCAGTGGTTGGGAAGGGAGTAAGACAGGGTTGTAGCCTCTCCCCGATGTTGTTCAATCTGTATACTGAGCAAGCAGTAAAGGAAACAAAAGAAAAATTCGGAGTAGGTATTAAAATTCATGGAGAAGAAATAAAAATGTTGAGGTTCGCTGATGACATTGTAATTCTGTCAGAGACAGCAAAGGACTTCGAAGAGCAGTTGAACGAAATGGACAGTGTCTTGAAAGGAGGATATAAGATGAACATCAACAAAAGCAAAACAAGGATAATGGAATGTAGTCGAATTAAGTCGGGTGATGCTGAGGGAATTAGATTAGGAAAAGAGACACGTAAAGTAGTAAAGGAGTTTTGCTATTTGGGGAGCAAAATAACTGATGATAGTCGAAGTAGAGAGGATATAAAATGTAGACTGGCAATGGCAAGGAAAGCGTTTCTGAAGAAGAGAAATTTGTTAACATCGAGTATAGATTTAAGTGTCAGGAAGTCATTTCTGGAAGTATTTGTATGGAGTGTAGCCATGTATGGAAGTGAAACATGGACGATAAATAGTTTGGACAAGAAGAGAATAGAAGCTTTCGAAATGTGGTGCTACAGAAGAATGCTGAAGATTAGATGGGTAGATCACATAACTAATGAGGAAGTATTGAATAGGATTGGGGAGAAGAGAAGTTTGTGGCACAACTTGACCAGAAGAAGGGATCGGTTGGTAGGACATGTTCTGAGGCATCAAGGGATCACCAATTTAGTATTGGAGGGCAGCGTGGAGGGTAAAAATCGTAGAGGGAGACCAAGAGATGAATACACTAAGCAGATTCAGAAGGATGTAGGTTGCAGTAGGTACTGGGAGATGAAAAAGCTTGCACAGGATAGAGTAGCACGGAGAGCTGCATCAAACCAGTCTCAGGACTGAAGACCACAACAACAACTACTTTAGTTGGCTGATATTTGCTACGTGATATGATTCAGAGAAATTAATACAATGCTTTTACAATTTTCAAAGAGTATAATAATAATAATAATAATAATAATAATATAGATTTTATTGCCTTTAGGCCATTACAGCAATTGACGTCAAATGAAGATACAATTTGCAATACATTGTGATAACGTATTGACTACTGAAATATTTTAGCTTATATTACAATAAATGTACAGTGGGCCATCTATTGGATTACTGCATTTTACAGTTGAAGAATTCATTGACGTCATAGAACGGGTGGGCAATTAACCATTCATGCAGTCTTTCTTTGACTGTACGTTCAGGAACATCCTGTATAGCATGTGACAGCTTATTAAATATTTTGTGCCCTGTGACTTCATAGATATTTATTGATTCTGATAATCTGTGGTAAGGCATGTATATGTGTTTGATGCTTCTTGTATTGTAACAATGTACATTTTCTCTCTGTTTCACATCTTGTAGGTTCTTCCTTGTATAGAATAAGACATTGTATATATATACTGGTATATTACCATCATAAATTTTTGTTCAGTAAATAAGGGTTTGTCGTGAGCCCTATGTGAAGAATTTGTAATTATCCCAATGGCTTTCTTCGGCAATAACAGGATGTCATGTATATGACTACAATTACCCCACGAGATAATGCAGTAGGATATTATACTTTGGAAAAATGCAAAATAAGATGATCTGACTTATGTTTCAGGCACACAATTTCTCAGTTGTCTTAGTAAGTAAATTACTCTAGATACCTTTTTACTAATAGTTTACATGCTGGCCCCAGGACAACTTTTCATCTAAATAAACTCCCAGTAATTTAACAGAACTAGGGTCATCAGATAGTGGCTTGTCTCTTAGAGTGAAGATCATCTGCGGTTTTATGTTCATTTAGCAAGAAACCATTTGCTCTGAACCAATATGCTGCGTAAGTGAGTGTATTTTCAGCACAGGTTTTAAGATAGTTACTGCTATGTAGAAAAGTCATATCATCTGCATACAATACAGTGGTGGATCTAACAAACGAGGGGAGGTCATTGATCATTATCAGAAACAAGAAGGGGCCCAGTACAGATCCCTGAGGCACCCCTACTTTAACATTTCCTATGTTTGACATTTCCTTACCAACACAAACTACCTGTTTATGGTTATTGAGATAACCTTTTAATAGTCAGACTGTTTCCTTTGATGCCATAAAATTCTAGTTTCTCTAGTAGTGGTGTGTGCTCAACACGATCGAAGGCCTTGCTTGGGTCACAGAATGAGACCTGAGCAAAGCCTCTGTCCTCAAAAGCTTTGAGGATGTAACTGACTACTGTGTCGATTGCATCAATGGTCGACAGATTCTTCCTAAACCCATATTGTGTAACATCAATTTTTCCTAGGTTCTCAAAGTGAGATGATAATTGTTGGTACATGATACATTTTATTACCTATTAGAATGTGGGTACTACTGAAATAGGCCTGTAACTACATGGAGAGTCTTTATCTCCCTTTCTGTATACTGGGACGATTCTAGACAATTTTAATTCATCAGGAAAATATCCCTCAAGTAAGCACTTGTTTATGCAATGGGTTAACGGATACAGAATGCAATCACACACTTCTTTAGCAGGTTGCATGATATGTCATATATATCTAAGCTATCAGATGATTTCAGTTGTTTTATGACCCCTTGTACAAATCTAGGGGATACTTCTAAGAAGGTTAGCATGCTTGTGTTTGGTGACTGTCTACCCCAATTTTGAGAGAGAAACTCTGATGGACTAATGTCTGGTTTGAAAATTGTATCTCCTATTTCTTTCACTGAATTAATAAGAAACCCATTGAGTGTTTGAGGTGGGATGTTAATTTTGTCTTTTTTAGCATCTTTGGCAGCACTGTTAATTATTTCCCAAGCAGTTTTGCATTTATTGGTGCAATTGTGTATGCTGTTGGCATTGGCTTGCAGGATGGCTTTTTTGTATTCATTCCTGCATTCCACATAGGCTGATTTTGCATAGTCAGATTTCATACTATTGTATATGTTGTACAGTAACAAAACTTGTTTCTTTAGATCTGTCAGCTGTTAAGTGTACCACATATTTTGTCCGTTTTGAGACCTGGATTTGTGGCTGCTGTCTGTTATTTTGATTTTCTTTATGGGAATACTATGGTTAAATAGGGTCAAAGGTGTTAAGAAATCTATCAAATATTATTTTGGCTGGTGGGTCATTACATGATGTGTAATGTCCACTGACACTACAATGGCCAAACCAGTCTCCGTCAGCAAGAAAATTACAAAATGTGTTAATTTTATCCTCAGTTATGGGTCTGGTAATCACAGCTGTTGGGACAGGTCTGTTTGTATTGTTCCTACTGAGGGGAATTTTACTTGATAATTTAGAGATACAGAGTCATGGTGTGAGAATAGAAGCAGTACAACTTTGCATGTGTTTTCAGTGGTCTTTACGTTTACAAAGATGTTGCCTAAACATGCTTTGTTTCTTGTGGGCCTGTTATTGACATGATGTAAATTGTATTGTCTTAGTAAGTTTTCCAGTTCTACAACACTACCCTTACACTTAGTAACATCAAAATCAGCATTCATATCACCCACTATTGCAGTATCATAGGGTGGCCATTTAATATTACTTAATTCACTCAGTAGCATGTTCATTTTTTCTAAAAATATGTTAATGTTCCCTTTGGTAATCAGTACATGGATACTACTGTTAGCTTATGACTATTAATGATTATACCCATAACTTCAAAGTGCTGTTCATCACACAAAGAATTTAGGTAAAGTTTGGTTATTGTGCAACTTAGTGGTTGGTATAAATTGCCACACCGCTTCTAATGTACTCTTTCCTACAGTAGCTATTTATTAAACTAAAGTAGTCACATTTGGTAACTGCAAGTTCATTCTCATTAGCCCAGTGTTCACTCAGACAAATAATATCAAACTGGTTATTAAGACCAAACTCATTTATTAAGCAAATTCCAGTGTTACATTGTTGATTTTCTTCATTTCAATTTACGACTTGTCACCTGAATATGTTTTTTTTATATTTGATTTTATCTGTTTCTAATATCGCGTTATAATTTCATGTATTGACTCGTTCCATGACCATGGAGACTTCTCCTTAATTTGGACCCATGGAACAATAAATAAATAAATAAAAAATAAATAAATAAATGATTAAGTTCTTAATCTTTCAGTCCTTGAACGTTAAGGTAACATATTTTAAGATCCACACTCTTATTGCTTACACACTGAACATTATGGTGATTGGTTTTCAAACCTTTTACAAGGCTTATCTTTTGGATTTCTGCCTCTTGTTGCCTTTTACTAAAAAAATGTTCACTTGGAGTGGTAGCACATCTACCGCTGTATGCCTAATCTTCCCTCCTTGTGATGATATTGTAGGTGAGGCTGCTATTACAGGAATTGATGGAACTGCTGTTATGGTGTGTGGAGGCACTGTTGTGGCATCTGGTGACTGTGGAGATGTGGTTGTTGCTTCTTCGGCTGCTGCTGTTGTTGAATACTGCTGATGAAGTGAGGTAGGTGCTGCTGCTGCTGCAGGCACTGTTGTGGCAACTGGTGACGCTTCACCTTCTGCTGCTGTTGAATCCTGTAGATGAAGTGTGGTAGGTACTGCTACTGCAGCATTTGTTATGTGTGCAGGTACAATTGCTGCTTCCACCTCCAATGCCGCTTTAGAAGTAACCATTTCTTCACGCTCTGCTTGAGTCAAGGAAGGAATGGAAGAGCAGCAATTATTTCTTGGTCGTCAGATGCTTTCGGTATCATGCTGATGTTTTGGCACAGTTGCCTCTGTTATTAAGGTGCATGCCATGTCTCGTGTAACAGTCTCTTTGCAAGGGGTCCAGGCTTATAAAATATAATCTTTGAGTATTACCTGTTTGCTTTTAGGATTTCCACGTTCACACAGGACCATTCCAAAAGGTCATGCCTATGTGGAATTCCGACTACAAAAATTACTTTCTCTTCTGTTGAATTTAGTATTGCCTTAAGGTTTCATGTTGCACTGTGGAGATTACTTTTATAGACATTATTGGCTCCAGCTATGATGACAATATGACGATCATTTTCAGTTTCTATGTTTCTAAAGAGTTCTTGAATGGGTGCACCTGGTTTGACAATACTAGTTGCTGGTATACAATGGCTGTAACATAGTATTGTTGCAATTTCACATCCATGGCTATCAGAGAATATTTTCACTTTGAGTTTGTCTTCACTTTTCTTGCGGTAGTTTCCTCTCATGTGCTTGTAACTATATAGATTCGGCGTGTGAAAATGGTTATTTGTTACCACAGGATTTCTACAGTTACTAGGTTTCACACGACCAAGCCTTTTTAGCCTAGTAAACATCTGTTGCCTTGTTGTTTCTGACTTTATATCCATTTCTGAGCACTTGTTTATTGTAGGTAGAACACTGAAACTGCTTTTATTGACACAGTTCATTCCATTTGTTGTATTTATCACCTTTTCACTACTTTCTTCTGTGATCGTGCTAGTCCTGTGCTCCCAGTTCTGTGTTTTACTTGCTTTGACAATCGGGATATTACGCGCCTTTTTCAGTTCGGCATTTTCATTTTCTAAATGCGCAGTGTCCTGCATTAGTACATCTACAATTAATTGCAGACTTGATACACGTTCATTTAGCTTCACTATTTCACAGTTATAATTTACTATTGTTCCATTTTTCACCGCACAACTATAACTTTTGTTCACTTTCTCACTATAACCAACTGCACCGGACGCCATCTTGATACGTAAAAATCCATACTTCCACACTATTTGTTGCATGATGTACACATTGTGAAATGTATAGCTAATTCAATATTACAATGCAGAAATGGCATGCTTCTCCGTCTGCACCGCTTGGTAGTGACACTGCACATGCCAATGTATTGTGTATTGAGACAGTTTGGGAGAGGGAGAGATGAGTACACACCATGAGTTATGCTTATCTGAGCTGGCAGAGACGTGAGGACAACTGATGATGTTACACATACAGTAGCTTGCTCATTCACCAACACTCATCATAATAAAACTACTGATAAGCATGTGCAGTTGTGGGTAAAAGGTAGTATTGATAATACTGTTGTCAAGTCTGCAGCCAGATCATATGGTGTTACCTGTGGTTGCCTTCTCTCTGCAGAGCGGTATTATGTGGCTCTCCATGCTACTCTAACCTGTGCAAGCCTTTTCGTCTGTGAATAACTACTGCTACCCATGTCCTTCAAAATTGCTTACTGTATTCATCTCTTGGTCTCCCTCTATGATTTTTACCCTTCACACTTCCCTCTAATATTAAATTGGTGATCCCTTGAGATCTCAGAATGTGTCCACACACGAATCCACTCTTCTAGTAATGTTGCACCACAAGTTTCCTTTCTCCTCAATTCTATTCAGTTATTATATTACATGATATATCCATCTAATCTTTAGCATTCTTCTATAGCACCATATCTCAGAAGCTTCTATTCTCTTTTGTCTATACTGTATATCATCCATGTTTCACTTCCATACATGGCTACACTCCACACAAATACTTTCAGAAAAAGAGTTACTAACACTTAACTCTATATTCGATATTAACAAATTTCTCTTCTTTAGAAACGCTTTTCTTGCCACTGCCAGTCTACATTTTATATCCTCTCTAACTTCAGCCATAACTGTTATTTTGCTGTCCAAATAGTAAAACTCGTCTACTATTTTATATGTGTCATTTCCTAATATAATTCCCTCAGCATCACCTGATTGCAATTGACTACATTCCATCATCCTTGTTTTGTTTTTGTTGATGTTCATCTTATATCCTCCTTTCAAGATACTCTCTATTCTGTTCAACTGCTCTTCTAAGTCATTTTCTGTCTCTGACAGAATGGCAATGTCATCAGCAAAGCTCAAAGTTTTTATTTCTTCTCCCTGATCTTTAATTCCTACCCCAATTTTCTTCGCTTTCCTTTACTGCTTGCTCTATGTACAGATTGAATGTTAATGGGGATAGGCTACATCCCTGTCTCACTCCCTTCTCAACCACTGCTTCCCTTTCATGTCCCTTGTCTCCTGTAACTGCCGTCTAGTTCCTGTAGAAGGTGTAAATAGCATTTCACTCCTGTATTTTACCCCTGCTGCCTTCAGAATGTCAAAGAGAGTATTCCAGTCAGCATTGTCAAAACTTTCTCTAAGTCTACAAATGCATTCCCTGTTAACTGCTTCATTTGCTATATTTTTATATTTTCTCCTATCATCAATTAAATTCAATGTCTCCTGTGTTATCCAAGGATTTCTATAACACCTTATCTTTTTACCTATTTGATCCTCTGCTGCTTTCACTATTTCATCTCTCAAAGATTCCCATTCGTATTCTACTGTATTCCTTTCCCTGTTCTATTCAATCATTGTCTAATGCTCCCTCTGAAACTCTCAATGACCTCTTGTTCTTTCAACCTATCCAGGTCTCGTCTCCTTAAATTCATACCTTTTATCAATTTCCTCAGTTTAAGCCTACAGTTCATAACCAATAAATTGGGGCCCCAAGTCCACTTCTGCCCCTGTAAATGTCTTACAATCTACAATTTGATTCCAAAATCCATGTCTTACCATTATGTAATCAATCTGAAACCATTGAAGGTCTCTTACCATGTCCAGCCTTCTTCCATGATTCTTAAACCAAGTGCTAGCGATGATTAAATTGTGCTCTGTGCAAATTTCTACCAGGCGGCTTCCTCTTTTACTCCTTTCCCCCAATTTCATATTCATCTACTATTTTTCCTTCTCTTCCTTTTCTTACTGTCAAATTCCAGTCACCCATCACAATTAAATTTTCATCTCCAACAATGCAGGAAAAAACAGACTGCTACTTACCGTAAAGAAGATACGTCCCCTGCAAACAGGCACAATTAAAAGACACTCACATAAAGCTTTCAGCCACAGCCTTTGTCACTAAAAGACAAACACACACACACACACACACACACACACACACACACACACAAAAGCAAGCATACCTCACGCACACACAACTACTAACTCCAGCATCTCAGGCCAGAATGCAATGTTATGTGGGATGCAAGCAGCAATCTGGAGGGTAGGGGGAAGGGAAAGGGAAGGGATAATAGTGTATGGGTGGGGAGAGAGACAAATGCTGTCTGGTGGAGTTTGCAGGGACTAGACTGCCAACAGACATACTGTCAGGAGGTTGTAGGTCTGGGGGTGAGGAAATAGAATTGCCCGTTTCTGCATCATTCCCATTTCCTTTACACCATTCCTGCCACAATCGACCCTTGCTTCATCTTTCTGCACCAGTTCAGAAAAGTATCCCTTTCCCTGGCTAAAACCCAGCCCCACATGCTGTTTCCCAAATGTTGCCTAAACCGTGGAATCTCCCCAAACAGCCTAACTGTAAAGATTCCTTTCTCTGGAGCCCAACCCTGCTACACCTTTTCAGATTTTGCCAATCCCTGGTGCTCACAAACCTGGTACTGCAAAAACACATCTCCATGGCACAGGCATTCCAGAAACACCTCTGCTCCCTCCACAAGGTACTACTACTCTGCAATCCCTGCTCCGTATATGACATCACTGAAATTGAATTACTTGCTCTCCAGAACCTGGAGGGGTATTCCAGACAACTTCCATAAGTTATCCAACATGCTGACTTCCTACTGCCACCTTGGAGCTACACCATCCACCCCTATTGCACCCACAGTGCTCCTCCTCATCCATCCCTCATAGTAGCTAAACCCTGTCTAGCTGACTTTTTCAACTCGCCACATCTCCCAAAACTCTCTACAAACTCTGCACCAAATCCAGAGCCAAAATGTTCCCATAATACTGTTGTTAACCTTTCCACCAAACCCCTCAGCTTCACAGAAGTTTCAGTTGTATCCAAAGGCCTCAACTTTAGCCATACACTCAAGTTTAACCATGCTGGACTTTTCAGAGTCCTACTTTCCTTCTCCCAAACCCTGCAATGGAAGCACTTCTTTGCTGCCAATCCCCCAAACCAAAACCACCCTAATTCCAACAGTGAACCCTGCCTCCTCCAGTTCATACCACAATCCAACTGTGATCCTACCCCCCTCTCCCCCTCTGACCTAACCACCTATTGGTCACCTTCCAGGAATTCCTTACCTCCAACTTAGCTTCACCATCCTTGCCTAGGTCCCTTCTTCAAAACACCAACATTTCAGTAGAATAAAGAACAGCCATACACAACATCAAAACGAATCCTGACTTAATCATCCTACCTGCAGACAAAGGTTCTACCACTGCTGTTTTGAATCGCAGTGACTACTTGGCAGAAGGCCTCCAACAATTATCTAACTCCTCCACCTATAAACTTTGCAAGAGTGCTCCCATCCCAGAAGTCCAACACAAACTCCAGTCCCTGCTTAAAGCTTTAGGGCCTCCCCAGAACATCTTCCATGAATCCAATTCCCTCCTCAAACCTATGACACCCCAGACACCCACCTTCTACATGATTCCCAAAATCCACAAGCCCAACAATCCTGGATGTCCCATTGTGGCTGGTTGTTGTGACCCCACTGAAAGAATCTCAGCCCTCACTGACCAACACCTCCAACCAATTGCCTGTAATCTAGCCTCCCACAGAGAAGACACCAACCCATTCCTTCACCGACTCTCCACCATCCCCACCCTTTACCTCCTGGATCCCTGCGTGTCTTGTTGACGTCACCTAGATTGGATTAGATTAATACTAGTTCCATGGATCATGAATACGATATTTCGTAATGCTGTGGAACGAGTCAAATTTTCCAATACATGACATAATTAAGTTAATTTAACAACATAATTAAGTTAATATAACAACTTTTTTATTTTTGTTGTTTTTTTAAAATTAAAACTTTTTTATAATTTTTATGTTCGGTTTTTTTTTCTTTTTTTCTTAATTTATATCTAAAAATTCCTCTATGGAGTAGAAGGAGTTATCATTCAGAAATTCTTTTAATTTCTTCTTAAATACTTGTTGGTTATCTGTCAGACTTTTGATACTATTTGGTAAGTGACCAAAGACTTTAGTGGCAGTATAATTCACCCCTTTCTGTGCCAAAGTTACATTTAATCTTGAATAGTGAAGATCATCCTTTCTCCTAGTATTGTAGTTATGCACACTGCTATTACTTTTGAATTGGGTTTGGTTGTTAATAACAAATTTCATAAGAGAGTATATATGCTGAGAAGCTACTGTGAATATCCCTAGATCCTTAAATAGATGTCTGCAGGATGATCTTGGGTGGACTCCAGCTATTATTCTGATTACACGCTTTTGTGCAATAAATACTTTATTCCTCAGTGATTAATTACCCCACAATATGATGCCATATGCAAGCAATGAGTGAAAATAGGCGTAGTAAGCTAATTTACTAAGATGTTTCTCACCAATGACCCTTATTGCATAAGTAGCTGAACTCAAACGTTTCAGCAGATCATCAATGTGTTTCTTCCAATTTAATCTCTCATCAATAAACACACCTAAAAATTTTGAATATTCTACCTTAGCTATATGCTTCTGATCTAGGTCTATATTTATTAATGGTGTCATACCATTTACTGTACGGAAGTGTATGTACTGTGTCTTGTCAAAATTCAGTGAGAGTCCGTTTACAAGGAACCACTTAGTAATTTTCTGAAAGACATCATTGACAATTTCATCAGTTAATTCTTGTTTGTCAGGTGTGATTACTATACTTGTATCATCAGCAAAGAGAACTAACTTTGCCTCTTCATGAATATAGAGTGGCAAGTCATTAATATATATTAAGAACAACAACGACCCAAGACCGACCCTTGTGGAACCCCATTCCTGATAGTTCCCCAGTTTGAGGAACGTGCTGATCTTTGCATATTATGAGAACTGCTTATTTCAACTTTCTGCACTCTTCCAGTTAGGTACGAATTAAACCATTTGTGCACTGTCCTACTCATGCCACAATACTTGAGCTTGTCCAGCAGAATTTCATGATTTACACAATCAAAAACCTTTGAGAGATCACAAAAAATGCCAATGGGTGGTGTTCGGTTATTCAGATCATTCAAAATTTGATTGGTGAAAGCATATATGGCATTTTCTGTTGAAAAACCTTTGTGGAAACCAAACTGACATTTTGTTAGTACTTCATTTTTACAGATATGTGAAGCTACTCTTGAATACATTACTTTCTCAAAAATTTTGGATAAAGCTGTCAGAAGAGAGATTGGACGGTAATTGTTGACATCAGATCGATCCCCTTTTTTATGCAAAGGTATAACAATAGCATATTTCAGTCTATCAGGGAAAATGCCCTGTTCCTGAGAGCTATTACACAGGTGGCTGAGAATCTTACTTATCTGTTGAGAACAAGCTTTTAGTATTTTGCTGGAAATGCCATCAATTCCATGTGAGTTTTTGCTTTTAAGCAAGTTTATTATTTTCCTAATTTCAGAGGGAGAAGTGGGTGAGATTTCAATTGTATCAAATTGCATAGGTATGGCCTCTTCCATTAACTGCCTAGCATCTTCTAATGAACACCTGGATCCTACTATATCCACAACATTTAGACAATGAATATTAAAAATGTTTTCAACTTCTGACTCTTTGTTCGTAAAGTTTTATTTCAATTTGATGGTAATACTGTCTTCCTGTGCTCTTGGTTGACCTGTTTCTCTTTTAATAATATTCCAAATTGTTTTAATTTTATTATCAGAGTTGCTGATTTCAGACATGATACACATACTTCTGGATTTTTTAATAACCTTTCTTAATATAGCACTGTAGTTTTTATAATGTTTGATAGTTTCTGGGTCACTACTCTTTCTTGCTGTCAGATACATTTCCCTTTTCCGGTTACGAAATATTTTTATACCCTTAGTGAGCCATGGTTTGTTACATGGTTTCTTCCGAGTATATTTAACTATTTTCTTGGGGAAGCAGTTTTCAAATGCATTTACAACAGTGTCATGAAATAAATTATATTTTAAATTGGCATCAGGTTCACGGTACACCTCATCCCAGTCTAATTGCTGTAGGCTTTCCCTGAAATTTGCAATTGTTAAATCGTTGAATGAACGTACTACTTTGGAGGACTGTTTAGTACTGCTGAATGGAGCTATGTCATATATTGTAACTAGCTGTGCACCATGATCAGAAAGACCATTCTTAACAGGCTGAGCATTTATCTGGTTAAACTTCTCTTGGTCTATAAAGAAGTTATTTATCAGTGAGCTGCTATCCTTTACCACCCGAGTAGGAAAATCAATAACGGGTGTCAAATTGAAAGAACCAAGTAATACTTCGAGGTCATTTTTCCTATTACCCTCTTTCATAGAATCTACATTGAAGTACCCACAAATAATAATTTGTTTCCCCCTGTCTGACAGATAGCACAACAAGGAGTCCAAATTTTTCAGAAATAGATGAAAATTTCCTGAAGGGGACCTATACACAGTTACAATTATAAATGTGCCTTTATTTAATTTAAGCTCACAGGCACATGCTTCTATATGTTTCTCTGCACAAAACTTTTTTGTTTCTATACTTTTTGCACAATGATAACTTTTGACATATATGGCAACTCCTCCTTTCTCCATATTTTCTCTAATTACATGTGCAGAGAGCTTATATCCACTTACATTTACCTTATCCATATCAGTAACAATGTGATGCTCAGACAGGCATAGTATATCTATTTCATCCTCAGTTTCTAAATCTTCTAAACAAACCAGAATCTCATCTATTTTATTCTTTAAACTCCCAATATTTTGATGAAATATACTTACATTATTTTTAATTATACTTTTATGAGAACCTTTCCTTATTCTAACATTTGCAGTACTCTCCTGTCTGAGTTTCTCATTGTGCTTAGACCTAGTTCCTATACCAGTGGTCACATGGTGTCCAGATAGGCAGATTATGTCAACTGGGTTGGGCGACTTTAATTCATCAATGTAATTACCTAGGACTGAGATACAACTTGGTGGGGATAAAATTTCTGGTGATTGGTGAAAATTTATAATTGACAGCTGTGATTGGTGATCCAATGTGCTAGAATTGTGCTGTTTAATTTCTTTCCTAAACTGATGATTTGTTTCAATCCTGACCTCTCGTAGAACTTGACATCTTTCTGTCTTACCTATCCTAAAAAAGGTGCTGCTCCAATACCTGTAACCACTGGTATTTTATCATTCATGGCAGTGCCTCCCCCCCTTCAATTTCCTGCTATTACCCCAGCCAGTTTACCCTTCCCTTCCCTGTTGAGATGTAGGCCGTGCCTAGTATAGTCCCACCTACTGAGAGAATCAACAGGAACCACACCAATATGAGCCCCCGCACCCGACCCAAGCAGCCGTTCCAACTCCAAATTAACTCTCCCAACAGAAGAGTTCAAATGAGACCGGTCATGGCGTCTCAGGACAGATACAAATTCAACATTGGTGTGTCTCGATGCCGACGCAATCTTTACCAGGTCACACTCTATACTGTACCCAGGATCTCTGTCGATACTGTTCCCTGGCCCTCCACAATAACCACTGTGTCTTCCCTGGTAAATCCTTTACAGAGTGAACCTAAATCCTCTGTCACCTGATCCAGACTAGCACCTCCCTATACATCAACATCCCTCATGTCCAGTGTCTTACTGCTACTGAACACTACCTTTCCTAACATCCTTCAGACTCCAAACCCACTACCTTATACACTTTACTAACTTTGTCCTAACCCACAACTATTTCTCATTTGAAGCGAAGGTATATAAACAAATCTGCAGCACAGCCATGGGCACCACATGGCACACTCCTATGCCAATATTTTTGTGGGCCATCTACAGGAGACCTTCGTAGCCTCCAAGAACACCAAACCCATAGTCTGGTTCAGGTTCATTGATGATATCTTCATGACACACTATCTTCATTCCCTCAGAACCTAACACCTTCTGTCCCATCCGCTTCATATGGTCCTCCTCAACCCATCATGCCACCCTCCTAGTTGTTGATCACCTCCACTCTGATGGCTTCATCTGCACCTCTGTTCACATTAAATGCACCAACCACCAACAGTATCTGCAGTTTGACAGTTGCTATCTCTTTCGGACCAAAAAATCCCTCGAATATAGCCTGTCCACCAGGGGACAGCATATCTGCAATGATAAACACTCCTTTGTTCAGTATGCTGAGGGTTTCATGAAGGCCTTCACAGGCAGGCACTATTGCCCAGACCTAGTCTGCAAACAGGTCTCCTGTGGCATTTCCCCCAACAACCCCAATCCTTCCACGGCCCCCCACCCCCCAAGAACCAGCCACAAAGGAGTGTCCCTTTCGTCACCCAGTACCACCCCTGACTGGAACAACTGAAGCGCCTCCATCTCCAGGGCATTGATTACCTATCACCATGCCCTGAAATGATGGACATCCGACCCGAGATACTTCCCACCCCTCCTAAGTGGTGTTCTGTCGACGATCCAACTTCCACAACACCCTAGTCCATCTCTATGCCACTCCCAATGCCACCTCCTTGCCACAAGGACCATTTCCCTGTGGAAGACAAGGTACAAAACCTACCCAATCCACCCGCCCAGCACTTCCTATTCCAGCTCTGTTACAGGTTTATCCTACCCCATCAGGAGAAGGGCCACCTGTGAAAGCAGCCATTTCAGTTACCAGTTCTGCTGCAATCATTGCACAGATGTTTATATTAGTATGAGAACCAACCAGCTGCCCACCAGAATGGACAGCCACTGCAAAACTGTGGCCAAGAGCAAAGTAGACAATCCCGTGGCACAACAAGCAGCTGAACATAATACACTTGATTTCAATGGCTGCTTCACTACCTGAGCCATCTGGATCCTTCTCTCCACCACCCGCTTCCCTGGACTACGCAGATGGGCGTTATGTTTATAACACATTCTATGCTTACGTAATTATCCCAGCCTCAACCTACTATAACATAATGTCCCCAAACTCTCCACCCAACAGCTTCCACCCACTCTGTCCTATTATCTCCTCCCCATTCTCGTCTTCTCCCTCCCCCTCCCCTGCTTATTTGCAGCCCTCTGCCGATGCATCTGCCTGTCTTTCCCTGCTCCTCTCTCTTTTTTTTGTTCCTTTTTCCCCCATGTCCCTGCCCCACAACCTCCTGATGCTGCAACTGTTGGTAGGCTAGTCCCTGCACACTCCACCAGACAGCGTTCACCGGGAGGGATGGGGGGGGGGGGGGGGGGCAGAGTTTCGTGCAGTGTACCAGATTTGATGTCCACTCCTCTCTTTTTTCTCCCCACCTATACACTACTTATCCCTTCCGCTTTCCTGCCCCCTGCAGACTGCTGCTTGTGTCCCACATGAGGCTGCATTCCGGCCCCAGATGCTGGAGTTGGCAATCTTGTGTACATGAGTGTGTGTGTGTGTGTGTGTGTGTGTTTTACTTACAAAGGCTGTGGCTGAAAGCTTTATGTGAGTGTTTTAATTGTGCCTGTCTGCAATTTGACATGTCTTCTTCATGGTAAGTACCAATCTGTCCTTTCATACATTGTTGATATTCCTACCTGGAGTTACCACTGTGTGGTAAAATTTTCATTTTCCTTAATTATCTGAATAATTTATTTTATCTCATCATACATTTCTTCAGTTTCTTTGTTATCTGTGGAGCTAGTTGGCACATGAAGATAGGTAAAAGAATGGACTCGCAAAATTAAAGACCACTATCTTTAGCAGTGGTTTGCTGTAGAATCTTTGAACACATTCTCAGTTCAAATATAATAAATTTCCTTGAGAGGAAAAAGTTTCTGTCCAGAAATCAGCATTGTTTTAGAACGCATCTCTCATATGAAACTCACCTTGCCCTTTTCCCACATGAAAGCCTGCAAATCATGGATGAAGGGTAACAGACGATTCCATATTCCTCGATTTCTGTAAAGTCTTATGTCAAAGCGGTAGGTGGATCAAAACAAAATGTCCAGACACTCTCTGACCAAAATGGTACTGAAACAGAGGATGACAGACTAAAGGCAGAAATACTAAATGTCTTTTTCCAAAGTTGTATCAAAGAGGAAGACTGCACTGTAGTTCTTTCTCTAGATTGCCTCACAGGTGTCAAAATGGTAGATATCTAAATAGATGACAGAGGGATAGAAAAACAATTAAAATCAGATGGGATACCAGTTCGATTTTACACAGAGTACGCGAAGGAACTTGCCCCTCTTCTTGCAGCGGTGTACCGTAGGTCTCTAGAAGAGCGTAGCATTCCAAAAGATTGGAAAAAGGCACAGGTCATCCCTGTTTTCAAGAAGGGATGTCGAACAGATGTGCAGAACTATATCTCTTAACGTATATCAGTTGTAGAATTTAGGAACACATATTATGTTCCAGTATGACGACTAGAAATCTACCCTGTAGGAATCAGCATGGGTTTCGAAAAAGACGATTGTGTGAAACTCAGCTTGCACTATTCGTCCACGAGACTCAGAGGGCCGTAGACACGGGTTCACAGGTAGATGCCATGTTTCTTGACTTCCGCAAGTGTTTGATACAGTTCCCCCCAGTCGTTTAATGAACAAAGTATGAGCATATGGACTATCAGACCAATTGTGTGATTGAATTCAAGAGTTCCTAGATAACAGAACGCAGCATGTCATTCTCAATGGAGAGAAGTCTTCCAAAGTAAGACTGACTTTAGGTGTGCCGAAGGGGAGTGTCGTAGGACCGTTGCTATTCACAATATATATAAATGTACTTGTGGATAACATCGGAAGTTCACTAAGACTTTTTGCGGATGATGCTGTAGCATATCGAAGGGTTGTAACAATGGAAAATTGTACTGAAATGCAGGAGGATCTGCAACGAATTGACGAATGGTGCAGGGAATGGCAATCAAATCTAAATGCAGACAAGTGTAATGTGCTGCGAATACATAGAAAGAAAGATCCTTTATTATTTAGCTACAATATAGGAGGTCAACAACTGGAAGCAGTTAATTCCATATATTATCTGGGAGTAGCCATTAGGAGTGATTTAAAATGGAATGACCATATAAAATTAATCGTCAGTAAAGCAGATGCCAGACTGAGATTCATTGGAAGAATCCTAAGGAAATACAGTCTGAAAACAAAGGAAGTAGGTTACAGTACACTTGTTCACCCACTGCTTGAATGCTGCTCACCGGTGCGGGATCCGTACCAGATAGAGTTAATAGAAGAGAGAGAGAAGATCCAACGGCGAGCAGCGCGCTTGATTACAGGATCATTTAGTAATCACGAAAGCGTTACGAAGATGATAGATAAACTCCAGTGGAAGACTCTACAAGAGAGACGCTCAGCAGCTCGGTATGGGCTTTTGTTGAAGTTTCGAGAACATAGCTTCACCAAGGAGTCGAGCAGTATATTGCTCCCTCCTATGTATATCTCACGAAGAGACCATGAGGATAAAATCAGAGAAATTAGAGCCCACACAGAGGCATACCAACAATCTTTCTTTGCACGAACAATACGAGACTGGAATGGAAGGGAGAACCGATAGAGGTACTCAAGGTACCCTCCACCACACACCGTCAGGTGGCTTGCGGAGTATGGATGTAGATGTAGAAGTCTGGTAGGACCACTTTTATTTTCTATATGCATAATCTGATCTGGCAGACAGGGTAAGCAGCAGTCTGTGGCTATTTGCTGATAATTCTATGGTGTTTGAGTGACTGTAGTACGATACTAGATGACTTACACGTAATTTGTAGTTGGCATGATGAATTGTAGCTAGCTCTAGAAGTAGAAAAGTGTAGGTAAATGCAGATGAACAAATCCTTAATATTCAAATACAGTATTAGTAGTGTGCTGATTGACACAGTCACACTGATTAAAATCTAGCTGTAATATTATAAAGGAATTCAAAATGGAATGAGCATGTAAGGACTTTAGTAAGGAAGGCGAGTGACTGACAGATTTATTGGGAGAATTTCACGAAAGTGTGGTTCATCTGTAAAGGAGACCGCCTGCAGGACACTAGTGCTACCCGCAGTTGAGTAACGCTTTAGTGTTTGGAATATGCACCAGGGTAGATTAAAGGAAGACACTGAAGCAATTCAGAGATGAGCTGCTAGATTCTTACCAGCAGGTCTGAACAACATGCAAGTATCACAGATGTGCTTTGGGAACTTAAATGGGAAACACTGGAGGGAAGATGACGTTCTTCTCTGTGAGCACTACTGAGAAAATTTAAAGAACTGGCATTCGAGGCTGACGGCAAAATGGTTGTACTGCCGCCAATGTACATTTTGTGTAAGGACCATGAAGATAAGATCAGAGAGATTAGGCCTCATATGGAGTCACATAGACAGTCATTTTTCCCGTACTCTATTTGCGGTGTATATATGTAGATGAAGATACTACTAGAGTGGGTGAGGGCTTTGTGTATATCTTAGCTATGATAATGCATTAACTATGCTATTCGTAATAGGTTACCCACATTCCTATTTTCTAATTCATAATTAAACATACTCCTGCATTATCACTATTTGATTTTGTATTTATAACCCCGTTTTCACCTGACCACAAGTCCTATTCTTCCTGACTCCAAATTTCACTACTTCCCACTGGAACTTCAACCTGTTTTCCTTTTTAAATTTTCTAATCTTCCTGCCCAATTAAGGGATCCCACACTCAAATCCATAAATGCCAGTTTTTTGTTTTTTCCTGATGACATCCTCCCGAGTAGTCCCCACACAGAGATCCGAATGAGGGAACCATTTTACCTCCAGAATATTTTACCCAAGAGGACGCCATCATCATTTAACCATACAGTAGAACTGCATGCCCTCTGGAATAATTACAGCTGTAGTTTCCCCTTGTTTTCAGCCGTTTGCAGTACCAGCATGGCAAGGCCATTTTAGATTGCATTACAAGGCCAGATCAGTCAATCATCCAGACTATTGCCCCTGCATCTACTGTTCTCTCGTCAGGAACCACACATTTGCCTGGCCTTTCAACAGATACCCATCCATTGTGGTTGCACCTACGGTATGGTTACCTGTATCACTGAGGCTGGCAAGCTACCCCACCAAGGGCAAGGTCCGTGATTCATGGTGGGGCTTAAGGGACTTTCAGAGCTTGTATTGACTGAGTTTTTACAAATGGCTATTCTGAATACAAATACATGACTATCGTTCACAACATGCTGAAGTTAACCAATATAGCCTGACTTAAAATGAGATACTCACCATCGCGGTTAGAGAGCAAAGACACCAGTCCATTCAGACATGTGTCCGTTACTTCTTTTATGTTTGATGCACATCTGAAAAAGAACAGCTTTCAAATGAAATGTACTTCTACATTCAAACATTTAAAATATTTAAAAGAAATGTTAATAATGTTCAATACATGAAACAAATGTTTAGAATAACATTACTGAGGCCCTCATCCTCCTTCCAACAGCTCAATAATACTTGAACCATCAAGATCATTCATTGTTTTCCTAATTACTAATCGTCTTCACACTTTCAGGTATCCACTCTAAAATATTGTGAATATTGGTTCTAATAAGGAGATAAATTCAATTATTAGATTAATTTATTGTAACCAGCCACTGCTCTAATATGCAAGGACAATACTTTGTTGTTCATTTCTGTCTACTGTCCTATTAATACCTTCCCATCACTGAATCAGCACTTGCAGTATCAGGATTAATTCTATGTAAAGTATGCCTTTCCCACAAGTCATTATATGTACCATACTGGTAGCAGTAATATTTTTGCTGTGGGAATATTCGTGCAGGGCAGTAATATAACACAAATATCCAGTTGTTACGAGAGTGTGCTGAAAGGTAATGCTTCCAAATTTTTATGTGAGAACTCATGCAGCTTATTAAATAAAACAATCATTATTAACATTCTACATCTTTGCTCTTCATGTCTACACATTTATGCTCAACATAGTCACTCTCGCAACGAACGTGTCTCCCAATGAGAGACCAGTTTATTGATACTGTTACTGTAGAATGTTTCACATTATTGATGGACCCACAACCTCACTTCTGTCAAAGTGAAGCCTTTAGGTTTTGGAACCAGATGAAAATTGGATGGGGCCAAGTTGTGACTGTATGGAGGATGACTGATGACAGTGAACCCAAGGAGCCACCATTGCTGCAGATGTCGCAGTGCTCATGTGTGGTCTGGCACTGTCGTGCTGAAGGAGAAGATGCTCCATGTGTGGACATACTGTTTGAATTAAAAAAATTTTTTACATCATGATGTTTCTCATGCAAGACAGTTATGTTACACACCACCATGTTACGCGCTAGAATTCAGTACCACCTAATAGCAGAAGGATGGAAATATGTAGACATGAGGAAGCTTTAGGAGTTCTCACATAAAAAATTCAGAGGCATTACTTTTCAGCATGCCCTCATAGATGGAGTAAGAAAAGTGTGCAGATAACAAATATGGCTCAAAAGAAAGTTTATTTATAGTTAATACAGAAAAATTCTATGTTGCTTAGGAAAGCAAGTTACTGTCAGCTTGAATCAAACTTACTGATTTTTCTTTTGAGTCATCAATCTTCTGACTGGTGTGATGTGACCCGCCACAAATTCCTCTCCTGTGCCAGCCTCTTCATCTCAGAGTAAAACTTACAACCTATATTCTCAATTATTTGCTGGATGTATTCCAATCTCTCGTCTTCCTCTACAGTTTTTGCCCTCTACAGCTCTCTCTAGTACCGTGGAAGACATTCCCTGATGTCTTAATAGATATCCTATCATCTTTCCCCTTCTCTTTGTCAGTCTTTTCCACATATTCCTTTCCTCTCCGATTCTGCACAGAACCTCCTCACTCCTTACCTTATCAACCTATCCAATTTTCAACATTCGTCTGTAGCACCACATCTCATATGCTTTGATTCTCTTCTGTTTTGGTTTTCCCATGATCCATGTTTCACTACCTTACAATGCTGTGCTCCAAATGCACATCCTCAGAAATTTCTTCCTCAAATTAAGGTCTATCTTAATAGACTTCCCTTGACTAGGAATGCTCTTTTAACTTCCTCTACTTTGTTACCATCAATCCTGTTTTTTTTAAGTTTCTCACTGTTCTCATTTCTACTACTTCTCATTACTTTTGTCTTTCTTGGATTTACTCTCAATCCGTATTCTGTACTCATTAGACTGTTCATTCTATTCAGCAGATCAAGTAATTCTACTTAAATTTCACTGAGGATAGCAATGTCATCGGTGAACTGTATCACTGATAGGTTTTCACTTTCAGTTTTAATCCCACTCCATCTTTCTTTTATTTCTATCACTGCTGCTTCAATGTACAGACTAAACAGTAAGTACTGAAGACTACTTCCTGATAAATAAAGATTACGGGAGCTAGCTGATATAAAAGCATGGCAGGACCTAAATTTATTACTGAAAGTCCTTTTTTTTTTATAGTGATGTGTGTAAGGTTCAATTTGTGAGGGGGGGGGATGGGGAGGGGTGTCCTAAGACAAGTTTACCCCACTTCAAAACAGACTCAGTTTTGTATTTTGTTAAATATATTTTGAACTTGTGATTCTTGTACAGGTGTATTACTACTGTACAGAATGCAGCAAGGCTTGACTATCTCAAAATGTGATGTACAGTAGATGCTATGCATTCAGCACTGTGTATGTCCATGGAGCAACTGAGGATGTTATAGTTTATGATCAACTAGGGTTATGGAAATTACAGAACTTTGTCTGCAGTAATTGCAAAAGTTATTCTAATACATACAAAATCGTTACTGCAGAAGGACAACATTTTCAGCTTTGTCTTCTTGATTTCGATCACAATTATTGCAATTTCTGACGTTGTCTTAGTAAGACATTCAAAGGTGAAAATGTTGTCCCGCCACAATTTGCACAGACTGTAAACATTGCTCTAAGGAGATAAAATCAATTTTGATCTGCGTTTTCCAATCGTGTTAAACATTATCGCTGTTTACAGACAGTGTTTCTTTAAGTGCAAAATGCCATATGAAGATGAAGAAATAACAGTTCGAAAGGTTCTTTTGAACTTGTGGGGAGTAAACCATCTGTTACATTTTATGTGGAGTATAGACTCCTGGATTATTCACGATGTCTTTGAATTTCAAACAAATTAAAGATATATAGATGTTCTTTACACTTCACAATTACAAGATGTAATGAAGTATTATATATTGTGGTAAATAACCTGAATTTTTACATGACACCTGATGTTTCCAATTTTAACAGCAGAATGATCATATCACTTGTCGGAATAAAAAAACAAATCTTCAGCCACACTGTACAGAAAAATTTGCAAACAATTACATAATGTAATCAAGGCCTACCACAACAAGCGTACAGAATTCTGCAAGCACTGACTTCCTAACAATAAACATGACACTTAGTCCAATTGTAATCAAACTCCCACACTTCTGGTCAGACAATCCACTACTGTGGTTCGCCCAACTTGAGATCCAATTTGTCTTGGCCTGCATCACCTGGATGAAACTAAACAGTTATGCAGTGACTGATCATAATGAACAAATATCTATGGAAGTCGAGTACATCCTAGCTTCACTGCCAAGCACTGAAAACTAAACCTCTTACAAGTATGTGCTTGTAATGCACTTGTCACAGTCACAAGCCAAGTAACTTGAAATTTGCTCTGAAGTGGAGAACCTGTTGATAGCACAAACACTTCAACTACATTGTAGTCTTCGCATGCTGGCAGGCAATGCAGTTAATGATGATTTTCTGCAGAAATCATGGCTGTCACATGAACAGAAAATAAGCCCACTGGTTATTGTAATGCTCTCGTTCACAAAGCTGACTGAACAGTCAAGATGCATCCCTCCTGGCACAATACAGCCATTAGTGCCAGTATCGAGAGTCTGCTGGAAGCACAAGTAAGTGAATTATCTAAGCAAGTTGTGACCCTATAAATACGGCGCTCAACAAGTGCATTGAGCAAAAACAAGTGTTCACCCATAAGGAAGAATATCTACTGGTATCACAAAAAAACTGCAAATTGCAGCAATGGTGAATGATGTCAAAGCAGACAGTTGTCGACTTTTCATAACAGAGCTCTCTACCACACTTCAAGTTCTTGTTGATAGAGGTGATGATGCCTCAGCTTATTCTTCGTCTCGTCTTTCGTGGCAAAATACCAATAGCAGTCACCTGTATGATGCAAACTGATCTTCCATAAAGACCTACAGCTACATCACCTTACATCTACACTACAATTTTCAACATTAATTTGTACGGAGCTTCACTGTTGCCAAAATGGTGTACTAAAATGTTACAAAAGATTTCTTATCATCTTATGGCCTTCTCCCTCTTCTCTGCCAATGATACCTGCTTGGCTCTACAACACAGCTGTCTTATTGTGGACGCCAATGATATGCCAATGCTGCCGGCATCAGAGTGATTGTTGATGATTCATAATACAATGACTTGTTTTGCCAATTCACTGAAATCACCGGTCTACAGCCTGCAGCTGTAGCACCAATAAAAAATTCAAGACGAAACCACACTGTAATTATGCAGGATCACCAGTTCAAGCAAGACCTCATCATCTGTCTCCAGACAAACTCCAGATCACAAAGTAAGATTTCTTTCTACGAAGAGCGCAAGGAAACTGTTGCCCTTTATACAGTAGCTGGGCCTCATCACTTCATATTGTCCCTAAGAAGAGCAACAGATGGCACTCTTGTGGAGACTGTCATCACCTTAAGGCCAGAATTATACGTAATCACTATCCTGTGCCACAATGAAGACTTTACTATGTACATTCATGGTGAGACTGTTTTCTCCAAGATTGACTTCACCCATGCTGTTTATCACATACCCACTTCACTGACAATATTTTGAAAAGGATGGCTTGCTACTCACCATATAGAAGAGATGTTCAGCCACAGACACAAACAAAAAAATGACTGCTAAATGTGAGCTTTTGGCCAAAAGGCTTTCTTCTACAGCACACACACACACACACACACACACACACACACACACACACACACACACACACAAATGCAACTCACACACATGTCTGCAGTCTCGGGCAACTGAATCCACAATGCGAGCAGCAGCACCAGTACATGATGGGAGTGGCAACTGGCTGGGGGTAAGGAGGAGGCTGGGGCGGGGAGGGGGAGGGATAGTATGGTGCGGGTGGCAGACAGTGAAGTGCTGCAGTTTAAACAGAGGGCAGGAGAAAAGGTGGGAAGAAGGGGGAGGGGGGGGGGGGGAGTTATGGAAAAAAGAGAGATAAAAAGAAATTAAAAGACTGGGTGTGGCAGTGAAGTGACAGATGTGTAGTGCTGGAGTAGGAACAGGGAGGGGGCAGGTTGGGTGAGAACAGTGACCAATGAAGGTTGATGCCAGGAGAGTTACAGGAACACAGGATGTATTGCAAGGAAAGTTCCCACCTGCCCAATTCAGGAAAGCTGGTGTTGGTGGGAAGGATCCATATGGCACAGGTTGTGAAGCAGTCATTGAAATGAGGGATACCATGTTTGACAGCGAGTTCAGCAACAGGGTGGTGCACTTGTTTCTTGGCCACAGTTTGTTGGTGGCCATTTATGAGGACAGACAGCTTCTTGGTTGTCATGCCTACATATAATGCAGCACAGTGGTTGCAGTTTAGCTTGTAAATCACACGACAGGTTTCACAGGTAGCCCTACCTTTGATAGGATAGGTGATGTTAGTGACCAGATTGGGTGGTCTTGCATCTAGATCTACTACAGGGGTATGAGCCATGAGGTAATAAGGTATTGAGAGGAGGAGTTGTGTAAGGATGGACAAGTATATTGTGTAGGTTTGGTGGATGGTGGAATACCAGTGCAGGAGGGGTGGGAAGGATAGTGGGGAGGACATTTCTCATTTCTGGGCATGACGAGGTAATCGAAACCCCTGGTGGAGAATGTAATTCAGTTGCTCCAGTCCTGAATGGTACTGAGTTACGAGGGGAATGATCCTCTGTGGCCGGACTGTGTGACTTTGGGAGGATGGAGGGAGACTGGAAAGTTAAGGCAGGGCAGATTAGTTTATATAAATGTTGGTAGCATAATTAAGTTCAGTGAAGGCTTCAGTGAGACCTTTGGTATATTCCGAGAGGGACTGCTCATCACTGCAGATGCGACGACCATGGGTGGCTAGGCTGTATGGAAGGGACTTCTTGGAATGGAAAGGGTGGCAGCTGTCGAAGTGGAGGTATTGCTGGTAGTTAGTAGGTTTGATATGGACGGAGGTACTGATGTAGCCATCTCTGAGGTGGAGGTCAGCATCTAGGAAGGTGGATTGTTGGGTTGAGTAGGACCAGATGAAGCAAATGGGGGATACGTTGTTGAGGTTCTGGAGGAATATGGATATGGTGTCCTCACCTTCAATCCATATAGCAAAGATGTTATCAATGAATCTGAACCAGGTGAGGGGTTTAGGACTCTGGGTTTTTAGGAACGATTCCACTAGATGGCCGATGAATAGATTGGCATAGGATAGTGCCATGTGTGTACCCATAGCCGTACCCCGGATTTGTTTGTAGGTAATGCCTTCAAGGGAACAGAAATTGTGGGTGAGGATATAGTTGGTCATGGCAAACTAGGAAGCAGGTTGTTGGTTTGGAATCCATAGGGCATTTGGGAAGGTAGTGTTCAATAGCAGTAAGGCCGTGGGTATTAGGACTGTTAGGGTACATGGAGGTGGCATCAATAGTGACGAGCAGGGCAGCATGTCGTAAAGGGACAGGAACTGTGGAGAGTTGGTGGAGGAAATAGTTGGTATCTTTTAAATATATGAGGGTACGTTCTAGGCAATAGGGTGAAGGTGTTGCTCTATGAGAGCAGAGATTCTCTCAGTGAGAGCACAGTAACTGGCCACAATGTGGTGTCCTCGGTGGTTGGGTTTATGGACTTTAAGAAGCATGTTGAAGGTAGGAGTGTGGGGAGTGGTAGGGGTAAGTAGAGAAATAGACTCTGGGGAGAGGTTCTGGGATGGGCCTAGGGATTTGAGGAGTGACTGGAGATCCTGCTAGATTACTGGAATGGGGTCACTGTGGAAAGGTTTGTAGGTGGAAGTATCTGACAGCTGATGGAGTCCGCTAGGTAATCCTTGTGGTTCAAAACAATGGTGGTGGAGCCTTTGTCCGCACGTAGGATTATAAGGTCATGATCAGTTTTTAGATGGTGGACTGCGGTTCTTTCTGTGAATGTAAGGTTAGTTTGCATGATGGGGGATTTGGGGAATGATGGTGAGGCAAGGTTCGAGGTTAAGAAATTCTGGAAAGTTTACAGGGGTGGTTGGGGGCAGTGTGGGTGGATCACGATTGGATAGAGGAGTGAACTGAGTTAGGCAAGGTTCATTTTTTCTTATCCTAACCAGATCCCTGTCCCACATACTGTTCTGCCGTTGTTGCTTGGCTCATGAAATCCCCCCTAATGGCTTTACCATCAACTTATCCATCTCTGGTTGCCACCCCTCCTTCCACAATGACCTCCACCTCTTCAGATTCCACCAATCGTTAGCCCTCACCAACATAGTCCTGCAAAACCATATCAACCAAGCCCAAACCTCCTTGCAGTACCTTCTCTCCATCCTCAAAATTCTCCTGCTATGTAATCCCAAATTCCTGGAACATATAACACACATTCAAACTCTTGCCCTGCAGGAAATTGAGCAACATGCACAATGACACCTCAAAAAGCTCTCCATCCTGCTCACTTCTTACTACCACCTCAGAGTACCACAGTCCACCACCTCTACAATAACCTCCAAACCTCCCCTACGTCCCCTCATAGCTGACAAACCCTGTCTCGCAGACCTATTACATTCACCCCACCCTCCAAAATTCCCTCCCACCACCACACACAATCCAGAACCTAAACAGACCCACAACACAATCATCAACCTTTCCTCTAGAAACGTTACTCCCACAGAAATATCAGTCCTTTCCAAAGGCCCACTCCCAAATTCAGTCATGCAGCACTTTTTAAAGATCTTCTCTCCTTCTCCCGGTCCCTACACTTTTTCGCCACCAACCCAACCAATCAGACTCAACCAAAGACGAATACTGAACCTTGCCTAACTCCATTCACTCCTCCATCCAACCATGATCCACCCACACTGCCCCCTAACCACCCCCTGTAAACTTTCCAGAATTTCTTAACCTCGAACCTTGCCTCACCATCATTCCCCAAATCCCCCATCATGCAAACTAACTTCACATCCACTGAAAGAACCAAAGTTCACCACCTAAAAACTGATCAAAACCTTAAAATCCTTCCTGCGGGCAAAGGCTCCACCACCGTTGTTTTGAACCATAAGGATTATCTGGTGGAGGACTGTCAGCTGTCAGATACTTCCACCTACAAATCTTTCCACAGTGACCTCATTCCAGTAATCCAGCAGGATCTCCAGTCACTCCACAAATCCTTAGGCCCATCACAGAACCTCTCTCCAGAGTCCATCTCTCTACTTACCCCTACCACTCCCCACACTGCTACCTTCAACATGCTTCCTAAGTCCATAAACCCAACCGCCCAGGATGTCCCATTGTGACCAGTTACTGTGCCCTCATTGAGAGAATCTCTGCTCTTGTACTCCAACACCTTCAAACTATTACCCAGAACCTACCCTCCTATATAAAAAATACCAACCATTTCCTCCACCGATTCTCCACAGTTCCTGTCCCTTTACAAGGTGCCCTGCTCCTCATTATTAATGCCACCTTCGTGTACACTAACATTCCTAATTCCTGTGGGCTTACTGCTATTGAACACTTCCTTTCCAAACATCCTATGGATTCCAAACCAACAACCTCCATCCTAGTCACCATGACCAACTACGTCCTCACCCACAATTACTTCTCCTTTAAAGGCAAATCCAGGGTATGGCTATGGGGACCCGCATGGCACCATCCTACGCCAACCTATTCATGGGCCATCTAGAGGAATCCTTCCTAAAACCCTTCTATACAGCCTAGCCACCACAGGTTGTTGCCATCTACAGTGACGAGCAGTCCCTCTCAGAATTTACCGAGGGTCTCACTGAAGCCTTCACTGACTGTAATTATCCTACCAACCTTGTACAAAAACAAACCTGCCCTTCCTTATCTTTCCAGTCTCCGACCACTTCCCGAAGTCCCACAGTCCGGCCACAGAGGAGAATTCCCCTCGTAAGCCAGTATCATCCAGGATTGGAGCAACTGAATTACATTCTCCGCCAGGGTTTCAATTACCTTTCGTAGTGCCATGAAATGAGAAATGTCCTGCTCACTATCCTTCCCACCGCTCCTACAGTGGTCTTCTGCTGTCCACCGAACCTGCATAACATACTCGCCCATCCTTACACAACCCCTGCTCCCAATCCCTTACCTCATGGCTCATACCCCTGTAATACACCTAGATGCAAGACCTGTCCCATACATCCTCCTACCACTACCTACTCCAGTCCGGTCACTAACATTACCTATCACATCAAAGGCAGGGCTACCTGTGAAACCAGTCATATGATTTACAAGCTAAGTTGCAACCACTGTGCTGCATTCTACATAGGCATGACAACCGAGAAGCTGTCTATGTGCATGAATAGCCATCGACAAACTGTCGCCAAGAAACAAGTGGACCACTCTGTTGCTGAACATGCTGCCAAATATGATATTCTTTATTTCAATGACTGCTTCACAGCCTGTGCCATATGGATCCTTCCCATCAACACCAGCTTTTCTGAACTGCGCAGGTGGGAACTTTCCCTGCAATACATCCTATGTTCCCATAACTCTGCTAGCCTCAACCTTCGTTAGTCACTATCCACACCCATCCAGCCGCCTCCCTGTTCCCATTCTAGCACTACACATCTGTCATTTCACCAGCATACCCAGTCTTTTAATTTCTGGGGGTGTGTGTGGGTATTGTTGACAAAGGCCTTAATAGGCAAAAGCTATGATTGTGTGTATTTTTTTGCTGTGCCAATTGTGACTCAGCATCTCCGCAGTATGGTGAGTAGCAACTTTCCTTCTCTAATATTGTTACATTACATTCTGGATTTTCCATTGTTTGATAACTACAGACTTGAGAGTTCTGTTAGATCTATACTGATGACATGCTTGTAAAGCTGCCCAGCAAGACAGAACATCTAGCAAAACTACAAAAACTGTTCACTAGGCTATGATAACATAACTTAGTGATTAATGCATCAAAATCTATCTTTGGAGCGACTGAAGGAAAATTCTTAGTGTACCTTTATGAATGTACTACGAATCCTGGCATTTTCAAGACAGAGCGGAAACTATTTCTCAATTTCTCCAGCCCACTGCAATACATAAAATTCTGCCATTTCTTTCACAAATTTTAATTGATATTTTGTGAGCAATTATGCAATAGTGACAACATCCTTCAGCAAATTCCTACAAAGTTCACCTAAACTTGGACACACACTACAATGAACTAATGAAAATAAAGCATCCTACACCACAGAAAAGCTGCTATTGCAGAGGCTGCATTAATAGCTCACCCTCTTCTTGGCGCACCGCTCGTAGCCATGGTGAGCGCAGCATCAACTGCCAACGGAGCTGTATTACAACATACACAAAATGAATTATTTCATTTTATTATGTAAAAAGTTATCATCATCACAATGAAATTGCTCAACAAATGACCACAAACTCTACATAGCACTGGCCTCAATCAAAAACTTTAGGCACATGCTCGAAGATAGACATTTCATTCTTATCATAGACAATAAGCTGCTCATGTTCGCTTTCTTTTCAGAAGCCAGACACGGCATCACCGTGCCAGTTACAGTCTGTGCACCTACGCAGGTTCCATCTATTACATAAAATGCCACACATATTTTTCTCAATTATTTTATAAATTGCATCCAAAGACATCATTTTTCAACTTTTTCTGTTGAATTTAATGCTGCAATTTGTTTCATGTCTGTTGTCATTTCAGTGAACATCATTAACAACATATATTGTGAGATGTGTTGCTAGATATTAACCCAACAGTTGTTACTCTGATGAAATATCATGTTTAATTGAACACTGGTTTTGGTGTTGTTATAGTTGGCCATTCATCTGGTCACTGCATCTTCCGGCACTAAATCTGCCACGCAAATGGGCCGTATGTAGGCACTTCTCCACCAGAGCTGGTAGCAGAGATGCTAGCTGTGTGCACACTGCCGACAACGGTGCTGCAATCACAGAACTATTCTTCACTTGCAGTTGCATGCTTCCACATGCAGATATTTGTTTCCCTGCCTATAAAGGTCATGACATGGGCACAAACAGACAAATGGGTCCACTCTCAGCTTAATGCAGGCCGCATCCCATGGTCCATCAATCAGAGCCACATGCCTTGTCGGCATCATAGTGTCCCAGGCAGCTGCCATTGGTTAAGCATCACCTCCTATTGGCCACCGCAACAGCACATCATACGCTTTGCCACCTGTTGGGATCATCACATCTCAGGCAGTCATCATGAGTTGAATACTGCCTCCCATCAGCCACTGATGGCTGCTAATGCCAGTGCCAGCTCATTGGCTTTACTGACACTGTCGCTCAGCTGGGTTTCCACCACACACTGATTTCACAGCTCCCACTGGACTCCTACCAAGCCGACACATCATACCAAGCATCATTCACATCTCCAGCACAACATCATGCCAGATGCCAGGCATTCCTGCACCACAGCCTACACCAGGTTCCTGCAAAGCCCACACCAATGCCACTAGGACTGGCCAGACAGTACCCTGTCTACGAGACCTGGAGAAGCATCCCGAGTTATATTTACCAGATGCCATACTGTTAACTTTTGCCTATGGTTGTGCAATAAAGTGTGCAGCAGTTGCCACCAGGCAAGGACACGAAAAGGATAAATCTGAGAAGAGAACAATGAGTGAGTAAACCCACACCAGAAAAACCTACGTAGTCACAAGACTACTTTATCTCTCACATTTTTTATTTGCTTGCTTACATCTGTGTCGCAAAACACGAGTATCAATTAATATTAGAGTGACTAAAATATTTTATATTTTTGTTAAAATGTGCACCTTATTTCATGCCATACTTATTTAGCTATCAAATATGAAATGTTTACTTACCTTCCTATAGCTTGAATAGTAGCAGCAACAAATTCCTTGTCATTGCTTGAAATATAAGTTTGAAACTCTCTCAGAATAACTGAAATACTTGTTTCTGTTGCAAGGTTTGTCAATATTTCTAGTTTCAATAACTTTATGTGAGTAGGGTCACTTGTTCGCACAAAAAAGCTCTTCAAAAATGGTTCAAACATTCCCTGAAATTTGTAACAGGTTACAGTTATTACCTTGCAATAACAGAACTTTTACTTGTGTGAGGAAAGGACTTTTTATGGAGGTGGTTGAAGAAAACAAGGAGACCTGTAAAAATGAAAACAAAAGGAAAAAGCAGAAGAAGTAATCATCATATGTAGTACTGAACAACAACGGCTTCAGTGAAAGCAAAATAAAAAGAAGAAAATCATGGAGATAGTGTAAAGCACAATTAGAAAACAATGATTTGCCCAAAAGCATTGAGCATTAGAATGCTGCTTCCAGGAGCCAGGGAAGAGGGCTGGCCCAAGATCGAATCCACGTAGCAAATTAATGACAAGGGCTGTTGTGTCGGCCAGTGTGGATGTGGTTTTTAGATGGTTTTCCCACATCTGCCATGATGAATAACGACCTGGTACCCATGTCCCTCCTCACAAGATTCGTAATCACTTCAGACATACTCTCTCACTTTTATGTGGGATGATCACACTAGCCGCAAACAGATAAGACACATTCATTCTGTACTGGAGGTGTTGGGGTTGTGACAAGATGAGCAGTTAGTCAACCTCTACCCCTAACACTATCCAATCCAGATTAACATGCTGACCTCATCTATATACAGGACAAAACCAGAAAAATGAAGAAGAGGTCAACGAAGACAATACACAATCCAAAGCAGCCCAGAACAAATAAATATGTGCAAAGCTGAGATACCTTGTTTTTATCTTGACTGAGTGCATGCCATGATTAACATTTCTGTCTCAAGTAGGATTTGGCTGCTGGAGACAGAATTGAACCGGAAAAACATTCCCAGAGGGAAAAATCAACTAAAAAGGGGTAGAGGCATAGAAAACAAGCAACAGTGTCAAATCTATGACAGGTAACAGAAAGATGATGGTGAAAGTAATGACTAAAATTAAATAATGTGTGCAATATACCAAAGTTTTCTCTCTAGCACCTTAAGATTCAGACATCTTACACATGATTTATTAACTATGGAATATGCTAATTACTTACCTTCCTGAGAGTTGAAATAGAAGCAATGCAGTTAAGTACCACTGACTGAACTTCACGATGAGATCTAAGAAGGCGTATCAGTGCCTTGGCAACAACATTCACCTCAGACCTTGGTGCTAAATGATGATACAGCTGAGCTACTGCCATTACTACCTTCACATATGAAAAGAAAACAATCAAAATAAATATCCTTATTTAAATACAAAAAGGTTTATGAACGAAGATTCAGTTTCATTTCTACAAAAATTTGGAAGTTCAGCACTCCACAGAAGTTAAATATGAAGCATTTGTAATTCTATAATGTGCACCTATAAACAAACATCCAAGGCATTAGATAATTGTTGTGTTTATGTTTTTATTTGTGACATTTGTTATGGCTTCTAGCAAATTAATATATTCATTTCCCAACACAAATATTGAGCAGGTTTTCAGTGAAATACTAAAAATACAATTATAAGATCTAGAAGTAGTATATCATCACTCAACATCAACTTCAACTACAATAAAACAGGTTTCTTGCTCATTCTTTGGTGTAAGCATTCAGTATGAACAGTAAATTGAATACAAGGGTTGACTGAAAAGTCGTGCCTCCACCTTTGTAACTGTTCAACAGATGGCAGCATTGGTATGTGGCAGGTACTGGTTTGTTCTGTAGCCTCTTCTCTACAGCTCCAGTTGGCGGGAAGCCTTAGCATTGAATGGTTGTGTTTTTACAGTGTAAAGTATGGAACCCTGTGCACACAACTGACGGTCAATGCGATTTAAGCAGCGTGCAATCATTGAATTCTTGACAGCAGAAGGTGTCACCCCAAAAGAGATTCATCAGAGAATGAAAGCAGTTTATGGTGATTGTGCTGACGTGAGTACTGTGCGTCATTGGGCAAGTAAGTTTAAAGATGTTGAGACGGGAACATCTGACCTGCGTGACAAACAAAGAGTGGGACGTACCGTGATAGCAACCACCGAGTTTCACAAGCAACAATTGATTCAGGACAATTGTCGTGTCACTCAGAGAGAAAGTGCAAGCACAATCGGCATTTCATAAGAACATGTGGGTCACTTTATTGCTTTGCTTGGCTATCGGTAGATCTGTGCACAATGGGTACCCCAGATGCTGACTCCTGAATTTAAAGCGCACAGACCTGAAATTTTCCAGGAATTCCTCTTGCGTTACGAGAATGAAGGTGACGCCTTTCTCTGTTCAATTGTGACAAGAGACGAAATGTGGGTACACCATTACGACCCGGAGACGAAACATCAGTCTATGGAATATCGACACAAAGACTTGCCCCAGGAAAAGAAATTCAAAACACAGCCTTCAGTTGGAAAAACCATGGCCACGGTGTTCTGGGACGCAGATGGTGTTATCCATGTTCATTTCCTTGATCGTGGAACAACAATAAATTCAGAGCGTTACGTCACAATGCTGTGAACTCTGAAACAATGGCTAACAAGGGTCCAAAAGGAAAAGGAAAATGTTTTCCTGCAGCATGACAGTGCCAAAGCACACACTTCACGTGCCACCACAGCAGAACTTCAGAGACTGAATCTCACCACCGTACGGCATCCTCCGTACAGTCCAGATTTAGCACCGTCTAACTTCCATCTGTTCCCGATAATGAAAGACTATCTGTGGGGACATCATTACGCTTCTGATGAAGATGTAGAGAAAACTGTGAGACTGTGGTTGCAGAAACAGAGTGTTGACTTCTTCCGTGACGGCTTCAGAAAACTTGTTCATCATTGGCAGGAATGTATCCAATTGGATGTTGACTATGTGGAAAAGTGAATACTGGTAATTAAAGACACATTCTAAGGATTATTTCTGCATTTGAGTTATTAAAATATTCCCATCCAAACCCAGTTAATGAAGGTGGAGGCATTACTTTTCATCCAACCCTTGTAAAATACAAACATGCAAGGATTTTTATTTATTAGTGATGAGATTTGAGTGTCTCACATCCAGGTCTTGCCCGTAATTTTAATCTGGCAGGAAGTTTCATTACACCATACTCTCCACTGAACAGTGAAACAATCATTCCCATTAACATCATCATTGATCTGTTTTTGTGTTCCCAAGCCATTTCTGATCTAATGCAAAAACTACTCCATCAGATGAAACCCCCCCTCAGAAAGAGATATATAATATTTTTCTCCTCCCATAAAAAACCACTTTTTGCTACTTTTTACCTTATTTTCAACACATTTATTGGCCTGTACAACTTACATGATATCTCAAGTTTTTATTTAGCCTTAATTTCACTGAAATTTATTATTTAGATTATTATTTTGATTTTTCTGATTTCCTTGGTGTAATTGATTTTTATTAGTGTCCACATAATTGGAAAATACAATTTACTGATACTAGCACTAAAAAAAGCCAAGAGCTAATTAGTGTATATTAAAAAAAAGTGTGTATTCAACTTGAAACCTGCAACACATTTATGGAAGAACAGTTTGTAAGTTGTGAATATTTGATTATTGATCTGACGTATGCTGCATTCACGTTTTGAAGGACTTTAAGTCAAATACTCTCCTAGGCATCCAGATTTAGATTTGTTGTTGTTTCCTTAAGTCACTGAAGATTAGTTCCAAGATATCTCTCTACCCGATTTGCTATTCTGCCCCATATCTAATGACACCATCAACAGGTCTTTTTGCGATTATCTTTCTCTATAGTATTAAAATGAAGGGGAAAAAAAATTGTATGTGACAAAACAAGGAAAACTAGTACTCACTGAGGCATTTCTACTCTGAAGCAGTGGCTTTGCATTTCTCAAAAGCAATCTGTGATCTGGATCCAAAGAGTATGTCTTCTTTGGCTTTTCAGTTTTCCCTTTGCTTTCATTATCATCATCATCCTCATCCTCATCTTCATCATCATCATCATAAAAAGGTTTGTCTTCTTCATCATCACCTGGATCCTGCCAAGTTTAGTAGGTATGTTATATATGAAATCACATTTTCTTATTTACATATTTTATTAACAGTAAATGTCTCTACAAAAACTTTATTGGTATTCTATGAAAGCTAGAAAACAATGAAAGAAAATATAAAAACAGTTACTGATTTGAAAGTCATGTGTATATCAACAGAGGTGTCTCTGCAGAAAATATAGCCAAGGACAGGAAAAATTAAACCTAGAATCAAATCACAATTTGTTCTTCCCAAAATGCACATTTATACTGGACTGACATTAAGAGAAAACTAACAGCATATTGGCATGTTGTACTGTAGTTTTCTCATCTTTGAATTTCTATCCTGTTTAGAATTCTGATCAGTAAGTTGAAACTATGACATAGTTATAAGATGATAGCATACACAATGGCACAGAAAAATACTGTATAACACTTATCAAACATTTAATAGTACACTAGGGTTTAAAGTCACTGAAAGGGCAATTAGTAGCTTGAGAACAGAAGTAGATACAGAAGTATTTTCAGTTTTCAAACTAGATCAGATACACTGTTGCACACAAAGTGGGGAGACCCTGGAGGATGTGGTACTGTCAAAAACATATTTTCACAAGAAATGACATAGTAATTGATCATTTAATTATTATTAGGAGTCACAGACATGTGAATTGGTTAAATGATAATACTTCCCTAGTTTTACTGTTATTTCATTTCCCTCTGGATAGTCTATAGCAATTGCAGCATTTTTTAGACATTTTCAAGTGATTACTTATTGCCCTTCTGAAACCAATAACTAGTTTCTCAAAGGACAATAATAAATTACTTGAAAATGGCTGCAAAGCTGAAACTGCAGAGGACAATACAGAAAGAAGTAAAACAACAGTCTTGTTACTTCTATACCTCTTAAGTGGAATAATTTAAGGGTAAGGAGGAAGTAACACATTTTATATATTTTTTCACTTACATACTGATAAAGTTTATCACAAATATCTACTGCATACCACTAAGCACAGGCAACAATTTGAAGGCTATCACTGAGAAACACCATCAGAAACAAAAATTATAAAAACGTATAAATAAAACTGAACTTATGTGCAGATGGGAACGGGAAGCACAACACGTCAATCTTGACCACAGTCAACAACAACAGGCAGTAAAAGAATTATGTCAGTCACTCTTTTCTATACACTTTTTGAACTCATTAGCAAAAAGTAGCAATGAAAATAATAGTACTGAGTGTCTAGTTTTGTTCAATGGTATTTGACCTCTCAATGAAAACAAAAACTTTCAATTTTATCACACATGTATACAACACAAAAGTATCTGCAACACAGTCTCAGCCAAAAAGTTACCACAACTTACTCCAATATTAGGATCCACAAACTGTGTCCGCGCATAGCGTGTCAGCATGTTGATGATGATGACCTGACCCCATTCATCAACATCTACTAATAGGTTGCACAGTTTGCGGTAATTTTTGTGTATAAGATCAATCCGTTCTGGGCATACCTACATACAAAACCAAAATTACAAAAAGAAACAGTACTCATTTAAAAATGAATTAATGCAACACAGTTTCACCATATTTTAGAGAACAGATGAGAAGCATCGAGAATGGACACTGAAGTGGGAGGACAGCACAGCTTGTGGGAGAAGGTAGGATTCATAGTAAGCGGCTGGATTTATGTGATTGGGTGGGGTTTGTAGAAGGGTGGATGGTTTATGAAAGGTTGCAGTATTTGTTGGATGGAGCAGAGGACTATTGGAAATCAAGATGTGCGAACATTCTGACTGGAAGGGGTGAAATGAGCAGAGTGTATTACGTAGTGGGTGGAATTCAGAAGAGAAGGGTGTTGAGAAGTGTGAGAGAGATCCATGAGAGTAATGGACGGTGATACCTGGAGGAACTGGGGAGGAAGGTAAGAAGGACTGGTGAGAAGGGCAGGATGTGCTAGGAAGACAAGGAGAGGTGGGGGGCAGTGGGATTATCAAGATGAGAAGAAGAATGTGTAGCATTATGGGAAGAGAGAGGAGAGAGAGAAGGTGTGTCCAATGGGTGGAAAGGAAACAGGTGTGGAGTAGAAAACAAGAAAAATGAATGAAAAGGTTAAACACACATAAAAGTGTCATTTCTGTAACCATTTAGTAAATTATTTTTATTCTATGGAAAGTATAATCGTATACATTACTGTAATTATAATTTAAAATTAGTAAGTTGATTCCACTATTGAGTCACAGAACTTACATGAAACTAAACATCATACTCTGAGCAACATTCTTAACATACTGCATTTATTCATTGTCTTCATTAACTTTTATTACACCTTGATAAAATATTAAATATATGCACACAGTGGATAGGGTAGTTATAAGAAGAATATTACGTACCTCCTCAAAAGCCATGACTGCTGATCCAACTACTAATGTTGTCTTATCAGAGAGAAGCTTTTCAATTACATGTGTTAATTCTTCTTTCTGATCATTGTCAAGGCTGAAAAGATAGAAATATCATATAGGAACTTACAACCAGACAGAAAATGGCGCACGAGGAAAAGCGAATGAAGATTTTTAAGTGAAAGGGGCAGAACATACAGACAAGAAGGGATGGTATGAAGTGGCAGAAAAGAGAAACAAAGATGGAGGAACTACATAACACAAGCGGATGGGCAGCCACACTTAGATGGACTTTTTTTTGGGAGGGGTGGGGTGGGGGGTGGACCCAGATGAGGATGAGGGACAGTCAGATGCAGCTGAATCATTAAAGGGAGAGCCACACAAAGAAGGGAGAGGGTGCACACAAAGATGTATGAGAAGACTCTTGTGAGGTGCAGGGTGATATTTGTCAGGAATAGGAGAAATAAGAAATGACTATACATGTTGAAATGTGTAGTTGCGCAGCGGATTAGGTAGATGTGTGGAAGAACAGAGGCAAGGAGGAATGCATGAATGTAATTCAAGCATGATTTTCAAACTGACACTAATTATGTTAACATTGTTTCAAATTTATAAATAATATTGCTGTAATATTGTTTAAAAATATGTCAGTCTAAATTACTAGTTAAGATTGTTTGTCTAAAAATCAACAAAATAATTTTGTTTTATGATATGTCTCATTATCTAACTGGTGGTGCACTATACCATTAGAAGTGTTGTACAACTTGCTTACTTACTTACTTACTTACTTACTTACTCACTGGTCATACCGGACTCTAGAGTCCATTACCGCAGCAACGTATTTTCACCATCTGCCCCTGTCTTGGGCTATTTACTTCCATTCACCTTCAATACCTAGACTCCTCAAATCAGCCTTCACACTGTCCTCCCATCTACGCCTCAGTCTCCCCACAGGACATTTTCCTTCTAGGTGCCCTGCCAGTACTCTGCACGCTGCCCTGCCCTCATCCATTCGAGCTACGTGACCCGCCCTTCGCAGCCTACGTGATTTAATAATACTGATTATGTCAGGGCTTGAATACAGTTCGTGAACCTCTTCATTATGCAGTTTTCGCCACTCTACTAATGTCATCCCTTTTTGCTCCGAAAATTTTCCTCAAAATTTTGTTTTCGAATACTCTGAACGGCTTTTCATTGTACACAGTGAGAGACCAAGTCTCACACCCATACAGCATAACTGGTAGCATGATAGTTTTGTATATTCTGATCTTTAAATTCCTAGACAATATCTGTGATGAAAGTAATCTATTCAGTGAGAAGTAGCACGCATTTCCCACCCGTAATCTCTTCTTCAGTTCGGATTCAATCTCATTCCTCGAAGTGATGTCCACGTCTAGATACTTAAATGTGTTCACTTTTTCAAACTGCATGTCTCCAACTCTTAACATTTCCTGATCTACTGCTGTTGGCATTCTAGTAGTAACCAGGTATTTAGTTTTGTCTTCACTTATCCTTAGACCTACATCTTCACTAGCCTTGATTAACGCATTCGCATTTGCTGTTACAGATTCTTTCCTATCACTAATGATGTTTAGATCATCTGCATACCATAATATCTTAATATTTCCATCTAACTCCACACCCTCTGAATTATCTGCTGCCATTCGTACAGTATATTCTAGGACTAAATTAAAAAGTAGAGGAGACAGGGCATCTCCCTGCTTAAGTCCGTTCTTTATTACAAATTCTTCTGACTCCAATTTCCCCACATGTACTCTACCTTTTGTGTTTTTCAAACTCGCTTCTATAAGTCTAACATACTTCTTTGGTATTCCAAGTTCCAAAAGAATTCTGTACAATTCTGACTGCAATACTGAATCATATGCTTTTGTAAAATCTATGAAAACATTATGAACTGGTTTATTGTATTCCCATTTCTCTTCCAAAATTTGACGCAAGGTGAATATTTGGTATATAGTTGATCTTTCCTCCGAAAGCCGGCTTGGTAATCCCCCACAATTTCATCTGCATATGGTGTAAGCCTGCTTAGCAGAATATTCGAGAAAATTTTGGAACTTGCTGGTAATAGCGATATCCCTCTATAATTACTACAATCCATTTTGTCACCTTTCTTAAAAATTGGGATCAGAATCGACTCCTGCCACTCTTCAGGTATCATCTCTGAGTTCCATACTTTAGTTATCACTTTGTGAACTACTTCCACCAATTTCTGTCCCCCATTTTTAACTAATTCTGCAGTTATGCAATCTGATCCTGGTGCTTTATGGTTTTTCAGTTTGTTGATTGCATCTCTTACTTCCTTTAACGTTGGCTCAGCTATCTGGGCTTCTGCTGTATGTATTTCGTACGCCTGCTCATTTCCTGCTTCCTGGTGTACATTTAATAGATGCTCAAAATACGCCCTCCATTTACTTAATGTAGCACTGGGGTCCGTCAGTATTCCCCCGGCATCCCCTCGAAGTGCATTTGTCCTAGCCTTGAACCCCTTCCTATACCCATTTATGTCTAGGTAAAGTTCCCTAATGTTTTTTGTTTTACTGTTTGTTTCCATTTTTTTAATTTGATTGTTCAAATAATCCCTCTTCTTTGCCTGTAGCCTACGATCAACTTCCCTTCTCACGTTCACGAACTCCTCTCGTTTTCTGTCTCCCATTCTATCCCAATCTAAACCCGCTTTTCTCCTTTCCTCTACCAATTTCTTGCATTCCTCATCAAACCACGTCTTCCTCCTGTTCTTCTTAATTGTACCTATTGTGACCTTCGCTGCCTCTTTGATATTATTCCTCACATTGATCCACTGTTTATTTACAAAAAGGAAAAACAAGGCGACAGATACGCAACAAAAGGAAAATGACTTTTTAATAATTGGCGATTCGCTGCTGAAGAATATCGCTGTCCCCAATTGCAAGATCGACGTACGACCTGGTATTAGAACGCATCAACTCGGTAAACATTTTAAAAATATGGTAAATGCAAGACAAGATACTACAGAACCAGATTCTGACACCAGACATAACTATAATGGGGTGTTTATACATGTTGGGACGAATTCGTTAAGAAGCAGCAGTGAGGAAGAAATGGCAAGCGAAACAAAAAACATGATTCGTTCTGCAAGAAATATGTATGCAGGATCTCGTCTGATACTTAGCGGAATCATAAACAGAAGGTCGGTGAGTGAAAAATATATCGCCAAAATAAACTGTGCTCTTAAAGAACAATGTGATCGTCTTGGGGCAATTTTTATAGACCCAAACAAATTCCTATGTGAAAACTCACTAGCGAAGGATGGCTTGCATTTAAATAGACTGGGGTCTGTAACGTTCATCAGAATGTTTGCAGATGTCTGCAAAATCATTAGATGCAAGGGAAACTAATATGGCCTGAAGGGGATGAAAAATCATACACTCCAGCTGGAAAAGAAAAATATAAGCACCATACAAAAAAATACGATACTAAAGAATTTGCCCCAGAATACAGCTCACAACATGTAAACCAACAAAAGAAAAATTACATAAAAGTACTTCATCACAATATTCAATACTTTGGTAACAAAAAATTAGAAGCAGAAGTACTCCTGAGTGAAGTAAGACCATATATATATATATATATAACAGAGGGAAACATTCCACGTGGAAAAATATATCTAAAAAGAAAGATGATGAGACTTACCAAACAAAAGCGCTGGCAGGTCGATAGACACACAAACAAACACAAATATACACACAAAATTCAAGCTTTCGCAACAAACTGTTGCCTCATCAGGAAAGAGGGGAAGGAGAGGGAAAGACGAAAGGATGTGGGTTTTAATGGAGAGGATAAGGAGTCATTCCAATCCCGGGAGCGGAAAGACTTACCTTAGGGGGAAAAAAGGACAGGTATACACTCGCACACACACCCATATCCAAACAAAGATGATGTGACTTACCGAACGAAAGCGCTGGCAGCTCGATAGACACACAAACACACACACAAAATTCAAGCTTTCGCAACAAACTGTTGCCTCATCAGGAAAGAGGGAAGGAGAGGGAAAGACGAAAGGATGTGGGTTTTAGGGGAGAGGATAAGGAGTCGTTCCAATCCCGGGAGCGGAAAGACTTACCTTAGGGGGAAAAAAGGGACGGTATACACTCGCGCGCACACACACACATATCCATCCACACATATACAGACACAAGCAGACATCTCACAAGCAGACATCTGATGAGGCAACAGTTTGTTGCGAAAGCTTGAATTTTGTGTGTGTGTTTGTGTTTGTTTGTGTGTCTATCGACCTGCCAGCGCTTTCGTTCGGTAAGTCACATCATCTATATATGTGTGTGTGTGTGTGTGTGTGTGTGTGTGTGTGTGTGTTTGACGAAGGCCTTAATGGCCGAAAGTTATAATTGTGAATTTCTTTTTGTTGTGCCAATCTGCGACTCAGCATCTCCGCTATATTGTGAATAGCAACTTCCCTCCTCATAATATTGTTACATTCCCAAGCAATGATTGGTTCAGTTGGACCAGAGGACACACACCATTTCACAAAAACACAGCCCACACCAGTATGGACTTGGAAGCATGGCTTCATGGGGTCTGGACCAAACTCAAATCTTACCATCACATTTTACCAATTGAAACAGGGACTCATCTGACCAGGCCATGGTTTTCCAGTCATGTAGGGTCCAACCAGTATGGTCAAGAGGTCCGATATGGTCCTAACGGATAAATTTGTCATACGTCCCACATTGATTTCTGCAGTTATTTCACACAAACTTCCTTGTTTGTTAGCACTGAAAACTCTATGCAAACGCTGCTGCTCTCAGTTGTTAAGTGAAGACTGTCAGCTACTGTGTGGGCTGTGGAAAGAGGTAAAGCCTGAAATTTGTTATTCTCCTCATACTCTTGACACTGTGGATCCTGGAATATTGAATTCCCTAATGACTTTAAAAATAGAATGTCCTATGCATCTAGCTCTTAACTATCATTCTGCATTCTAAGTCTCAACTCCCAATCTGTGGCCATAATCACGTCAGAAACCTTTTCACAGGTATCATCTGCGTACAAATGACAGCTTTGCACACGCACTGCCCTTTTATACCTTGTGTACATGATAACAATGCCATCTGTGTATGTGCATATCACTCACTACCCCATGACTATTGTCAACTCAGTATATGTATTTTTTATATATAGGGTGTTTCAAAAATACTTTTACAATCTTTCGGGACAGGTTCATTAGACCAAAACAAAAGAAAATGTCTAGTAAATGCAGACTTTAAAATGCATACCTTAAGAGCTGTAAGCACTTGTTCATCTTTGATGTGTGATACACACCTCTTCTATTGAACAAGTGTTCACAGCTCTTAAGGTATGCATTTTGGAGCCCATGTTTACAGCCCTTTTTTTGTGTTTTGTGTAAGGAGCCTGTCCCCACAGTTAGTAAGATTATTTTTAAAAACCGTGTATGACAATAATTTATGGGTGTCTCAGATAATGAAGTTCAAAGAAATTATATGAATATTTGTATGTTTTATGAGTTCTATGTTTGATAAGTTTTTTCAGATAATGACAGCCTCTCTCTATCAAGCGTAATACCTGGTAAGCAGTGTTTTCTCTTGGTCGGTCACATTGAGAATCTGACGTGTGTTATACATTCGACAGTTTTGTGATTCACTGCCTTCTGTATCACTAAAGTTCATCTAACGATAGTATGTTATCCCATCCACACATCTGTATCCAGTGCACATTCTTATACATAGTTTAATTAACTTTCAGTTTTATATCCTCTAGTGGTAGACATGAATTATTTTCTGTACACTGCTACAAAAATTTCTTTTGTCTAAAAAATGAGATTGAAAGGAAGTACAAAATGGCTAAGCAGGAGTGGCTAGAGGACAAATGTAACTCTATGGAACCACGTGTAACTAGGGGAAAGATGAATACCATCTACAGGAAAATTAAAGAGGTTTTTGGAGGAAAGAAAAACAGCTATATGAATATTAAGATCCCAGACAGAAAACAAGTCCTAAGCAAAGAAGGGAAAGCTGGAAGGTGAAAAGTGGAAGGAATATAAAGAGGGCTTATGCAAGAGAAATGAGCAATTTTATAGAAAGAGAAGAGCAAGTAGATGAAGATCAGAGGGGAGATATGATATTGCAAGACTCTGACAGAGTACTGAAAGATTTAGGATGGAACAAGGTCCCTGGAGTAGAGGACATCCCCTCAGAATTGCTGATGCCCTTGGGAGAGCCAGACTTTAATAACTATTCCACCTAGTGTGCAAGATATATGAAACAGGTGAAATACCTCCAGACTTAAAGAGGATTGTAATAATTCGAATCCCAAAGACAGCAGTTACCAACAGGTTAAATATTACTGAACTGCTAGTTTAATAATTCATGGTTACAAAATACTGACATAAATTATTTACAGATGAATGGAAAAACTGGTACAAGCCGACCTCGGGGAAGATCAGTTTGAGTTCCAAAGAACCTTTGGAATGTGCCAGGCAAACCTGACCCTAAGGCTTACCTTAAAAATGGGTTGCAGAAAGGTAAGCCTATATTGACAGCATTTGTTGAAAGCATTTGTGGAATACACTCTTTGCAATTCTGAGGGTAGCAGGGGTAAAATAAAGGGAACAAAAGTTTCTGAAGAAGAGAAATTTCTTAACACTGAATATAAATTTAAGTGTTAGGAAGTATTTTCTTTAGGGCATTTGTCTGGAATGTAGCCTTGTGTGGAAGTGAAACATGGACAAACTGCAGTTCAGACCACAGAATAGGAACTTCTGAAATTTGGCGCTGCAGAAGGACACTGAATATCAGATGGGTAAATCACATTACTAATGAGGAGGTGCTGAACAGAATTGGAGAGAAGAGAAATTTGTGGCATGACTTGAGACTGGTTCATAGGACACTTGGAAGGACCACATCCTTCTTAAGATATGACTTACTTAAACAAGAGGATAGTGTTACAAATTCCTGTACAACAAAGGCTGAACCAAGATCAGTTAAAATAAATTTAAATGTCAGTCTGCAAGTCTTTCGACTTGGCACCACCGAGATAACATGTCAGTTTTGTTAGTTATTTCTTTAAGCTGGTGCTCATTTGTCTCTATGAGGCCAAGTAGACACCTTCCAGTCCTTTCAACAATAAAAGAAACTGAGGTGGTCACTACAGCCAGACCGTAGGATATCCACGGTGGAAGTCAACATGCTAACCACTAGACCACTGATGCAGCATATCCTGAGGGAGTCAGTATAATAAATGACAAAAGGATCCAACCAAAGACTGCATTTATAAATCAAACTGGAACACACTCACTCTTTTAAATGGAGAATCAAAAAGTCAAAAAGCAGCCGAAATGGCTGTAGTTAGTGCTGGCCGCAGTGGCCGAGCGATTATAGGCGCTTCAGTCCGGAACCGCGCGACTGCTACGGTCGCAGGTTCGAATCCTGCCTCGGGCATGGATGTGTGTGATGTCCTTAGGTTAGTTAGGTTTAAGTAGTTCTGAGTTATAGGGGACTGATGGTCTCCACTGTTAAGTCCCATAGTGCTCAGAGCCATTTGAACCATTTTGGCTGTAGTCACCACAATCAAAGAAAATGTGTGTTGAGGTAAAACCCAAAAACTAACTTCCTAATCAAAGGAATATTGTGGTGACATATGCAATGCACCACCACCACCATTGCCACAGTATAAGTCCCAATGGACTGCACCTTGTTGGCACCCCCACTGTTCCACATACACCAGCACCAAAGTCACGCACTGCCTACATCATTACCCTCATGATCATGGGAAGCTGATTTAAGACAGACAGCAGTTTCAAAACATTCTTATTCTTGTGCTCATCTCATGGTAATGACTTACATTATAGCGACTTTCCATAGATGCAATGAACTGTGCTGTGCTCCATTGACTCTGATTTTGATTCTGGTCTACAGATCAAATGGCTCTGAGCACTATGGGACTTAACTTCTGAGGTCATCAGTCCCCTAGAACTTAGAACTACTTAAACCTTACTAACCTAAGGATATCACACATATCCATGCCCGAGGCAGGTCTACAGATCTCTGAGTGCCAGTCTGCTACACGTCTCTACTTATTTTTCGAACTCTAATTGTATCTGTGGCTGTCAGAGTGTACTCAGTTTTTAGGATTCCCTCCCATATAGACTGGCTACTCGGGGACAGCGTATCTGCAGTGACAAAAATTCCCTTGCTCAGTACACTGAGAGTCTCACCAAGGCCTTCACAGACAGGCACTATCCCTCAGACCTAGTCTACAAACATTTTCCATCACAACCCAAATCCTACCACCACCCCCCCAAAGAACCGGCGACAAAGGAGTGTCCCCACTGTCACCCAGTACCACCCCGACTGGAACAACTAAACCACATCCATTACCAGGACTTTGATTACCTATCATTGTACCCTGAAATAATGGGCATCCTACCTGTGATACTTCCCACACCTCCTAAAGTGGTGTTCCGTTGCCCACCAAACCTAAACAAGATCCTAGTCCATCTCTATGCCACTCCCAATGCCAACTCCATGCCACACGATCACACCCCTGCAGAAGAGCAAGGTGCAAAACCTGTCCAATCCACCCACCCAGCACTACTTCTTCCAGGTCCATCACAGGTTTATCCTACCCCATCAGGAGAAGGCCCACCTGTGAAAGCAGCCATTTCAGTTACGAGTTCTGCTGCAATCATTGCGCAGTTTTGGTATGAGTACCAACCAGTTGTCCACCAGGGTGAACGGCCACTGCCAAACTGTGGTCAACAGCAAAGTAGACCACCCTGTGGCACAACATGCAGTGGAACATAACACACTTGATTTCAATGGCTGCTTCCTTCCCCCCACCACCAGATTTTCTGAACTATGCAGATGGCATTATCTTTACAACACATTCTACGTTCCCCCTAATTATCCCAGCCTCAACCTTGAATAACATAACGTCCCCAAACCCTCCACTCAACAGTTTCCAGTTTCCAACCCTTCTGTCCTATAATCTCTTCCCCATTCTCGTCTCTTCCCCCCCCCCCCCCCCCAGCTTATTTGCATCCCCCTGTCTTTCTTTGCGCCTCTACTTTTTTGTTCCTTTTTTTCCCACGTCCCTGCCGCACAACCCCCTGATGCTGCACCTGTTGGCAGGCCAGTCCCTGCACACTCCACCAGACAGCATTCGTCTAAGTAGCAATCTGTCTTTTCCTACATTGTTAATAATAGTAATAATAATAATAATAATAATAATAATAATAATAACCAGACATAACGTCTGAGAAAGGAAAGAAATAATAATAATAAAACTTCTCAAACACTAACAGGCATATGCCCGGGACACACAGTGAATAAACATAGTGGGACGTGATGACCATGCAACACGTAAATCCTAATGACAGACGTTGAGTGTTTGGTGTAGGTGGCCGACAGGTATGTCTCAGGATATCACTGGAAAGACGTAGGTCCCACTGGGGTGGCTTCTGACCAGGCTCTCACTGATGGGCACATAAATTGGTCCAGAGTTATGATGGAGTGAACTGCCAATGTGTTGACTTGTACAGCCCTATATAGCCATGATGTAGAGGAATCCAGTTCCTCACATGAGACACAGCAGAGTAAATTGGTCGCTGGCAAGGAGGACCTCTGGTGGGACTTGTTCTGGTGTCTGTCATCCTTGTTGTGATCCATGCAATCCAGGGAGGCAATGCCTTGTACATATGCAAATCTGTGATGCTTCCATGTCTGAGGGGTTCCCGATCCCGCAGGTGAACGGCAGGTACATGGAACCCTGCTCACTTCTTTTTGTATGTCAGGCCTAGTCTGAGGACTACTGAAGGGATTTTGATACTGTCTTGGAATTCCCGGGATCAATATCTTGCCAGCATCAATATCGGTAACAGGCAAAATTCTTGGTTCCCAGTACAGATGTACTACATACAAGACCAAACAATTAAGTTTGTATGGAACCCTCAGTGCGTGAGTCCTACTGGCACTTAGCCACTTATTTTTAAGCTTCTTGTGATGCTACCAGTCGTGCTCAGACTCCTCTTGGAAATTCCCACTAGTACCTATTTTCCACTACACTGTGCCATGTTAAACAAGTCCTTTTTCTTAGCAGTACAACAAAAATATGCCGGATTTAAATCATGCAGGTAAATTTGGTCAGGAAGCTAAATACAGAGTTCTAAGTGTTAAAACAGCATCAAATAAAACAAGAAGCTACTACTGTTGAGAAATATTAGTTAAGCATCAGGAAACACCATATGAAAAAGTCATTTGCAATGTGCCCTGCATGGCTCAAATACTTTATGGTAGACAAAAACATTCTTTATGGCTTTGAAACATAATATTTAAAAAAAATACTAAAAAATCCCTACCCCCATGAACCATGGACCTTGCCGTTGGTGGGGAGGCTTGCATGGCTCAGTGATACAGATGGCCGTACCGTAGGTGCAACCACAACGGAGGGGTATCTGTTGAGAAGCCAGACAAATGTGTGGTTCCCGAAGAGGGGCAGCAGCCTTTTCAGTAGTTGCAGGGGCAACAGTCTGGATGATTGACTGATCTGGCCTTTTAACACTAACCAAAACAGCCTTGCTGTGCGGTTACTGTGAATGGCTTAAAGCAAGGGGAAACTACAGCCGTAATTTTTCCCGAGGGCATGTAGCTTTACTGTATGGTTAAATGATGATGGCGTTATCTTGGGTAAAAATTCCGGAGGTAAAATAGTCCCCCATTCGGATCTCCGGGCGGGAACTACTCAAGAGGACGTCGTTATCAGGAGAAAGAAAACTGGCGTTCTTCGGATCGGAGCGTGGAATGTCAGATCCCTTAATCGGGCAGGTAGGTTAGAAAATTTAAAAAGGGAAATGGATAGGTTAAAGTTAGATACAGTGGGAATTAGTGACGTTTGGTGGCAGGAGGAACAAGACTTTTGGTCAGGTGAATACAGGGTTATAAATACAAAATCAAATAGGGGTAATGCAGGAGTAGGTTTAATAATGAATAAAAAAAAAAATAGGACTGCGGGTAAGCTACTACCAACAGCATAGTGAACGCATTATTGTGGCCAAGATAGACACAAAGCCCATGCCTACTACAGTAGTACAAGTTTATATGCCAACTAGCTCTGCAGATGTTGTTGTTGTTGTGGTCTTCAATCCTGAGACTGGTTTGATGCAGCTCTCCATGCTACTCTATCCTCTGCAAGCTTCTTCATCTCCCAGTACCAACTGCAACCTACATCTTTCTCAATCTGCTTAGTGTATTCATCTCTTGGTCTCCCCCTACGATTTTTACCCTCCACACTGCCCTCCATTACTAAATTGGAGATCCCTTGATGCCTCAGAACATGTCCTACCAACTGATCCCTTCTTCTGGTCAAGTTGTGCCACAAACTTCTCTTCTCCCCAATCCTATTCAATACTTCCTCATTAGTTATGTGATCTACCCATCTAATCTTCAGCATTCTTCTGTAGCACCACATTTCGAAAGCTTCTATTTTCTTCTTGTCCAAACTATTTACCGTCCATGTTTCACTTCCATACATGGCTACACTCCATACAAATACTTTCAGAAATGACTTCTTGACACTTAAATCTATACTCGATGTTAACAAATTTCTCTTCTTCAGAAACGCTTTCCTTGCCATTGCCAGTCTACATTTTATATCCTCTCTACTTCGACTATCATCAGTTATTTTGCTCCCCAAGTAGCAAAACTCCTTTACTACTTTAAGTGTCTCATTTCCTAATCTAACACCCTCAACATCACCCGACTTAATTCGACTACATTCCATTATCCTTGTTTTGTTTTTGTTGATGTTCATCTTATATCCTCCCTTCAAGACAACATCCATTCCATTCAACTGCTCTTCCAAGTCCTTTGCTGTCTCTGACAGAATTACAATGTCATCGGCGAACCTCAATGTTTTTATTTCTTCTCCGGGAGGATTTTAATACCTACTCTGAATTTTTCTTTTGTTTCCTTTACTGCTTGCTCAATATACAGATTGAACAACATCGGGGAGAGGCTACAATCCTGTCTTACTCCCTTCCCAACCACTGCTTCCCTTTCATGCCCCTCGACTCTTATAACTGCATCTGGTTTCTGTACAAATTGTAAATAGCCTTTCGCTCCCTGTATTTTACCCCTGCCATCTTTAGAATTTGAAAGAGAGTATTCCAGTCAACATTGTCAAAAGCTTTCTCTGAGTCTACAAATGCTAGAAACGTAGGTTTGCCTTTCCTTAATCTTCCTTCTAAGATAAGTCGTAAGGTCAGTATTGCCTCACGTGTTCCAGTATTTCTACGGAATCCAAACTGATCTTCCCCAAGGTCGGCTTCTACTAGTTTTTCCATTCGTCTGTAAAGAATTCGTGTTAGTATTTTGCAGCTGTGGCTTATTAAACTGATTGTTCGGTAATTTTCACATCTGTCAACACCTGCTTTCTTTGGGATTGGAATTATATTATTCTTCTTGAAGTCTGAGGGTATTTCGCCTGTCTCATACATCTTGCTCACCAGATGGTAGAGTTTTGTCAGGACTGGCTCTCCCAAGGCTGTCAGTAGTTCCAATAGAATGTTGTCTACTCCAGGGGCCTTGTTTCGACTCAGGTCTTTCAGTGCTCTGTCAAACTCTTCACGCAGTATCGTATCTCCCATTTTATCTTCATCTACATCCTCTTCCATTTCCATAATATTGTCCTCAAGTGCATTGCCCTTGTATAGACCCTCTATATACTCCTTCCACATTTCTGCTTTCCCTTCTTTGCTTAGAACTGGGTTTCCATCTGAGCTCTTGATGTTCATACAAGTGGTTCTCTTATCTCCAAAGGTCTCTTTAATTTTCCTGTAGGCAATATCTATCTTACCCCTAGTGAGATAAGCTTCTACATCCTTACATTTGTCCTCTAGCCATCCCTGCTTAGCTATTTTGCACTTCCTGTCGATCTCATTTTTGAGACGTTTGTATTCCTTTTTGCCTGCTTCATTTACTGCATTTTTATATTTTCTCCTCTCATCAATTAAATTCAATATTTCTTCTGTTACCTAAGGATTTCTACTAGCCCTCGTCTTTTTACCTACTTGATCCTCTGCTGCCTTCACTACTTCATCCCTCAAAGCTACCCATTCTTCTTCTACTGTATTTCTTTCCCCCATTCCTGTCAATTGTTCCCTTATGCTCTCCCTGAAACTCTGTACAACCTCTGGTTCTTTCAGTTTATCCACGTTGCACCTCCTTAAATTCCCACCTTTTTGCAGTTTCTTCAGTTTTAATCTACAGGTCATAACCAATAGATTGTGGTCAGAGATGATGATGATGATGAAATTGATGAAATGTATGATGAGATAAAAGAAATTATTAAGGTAGTGAAGGGAGACGAAAATTTAATAGTCATGGGTGACTGGAATTCGAGAGTAGTAAAAGGGAGAGAAGGAAACATAGTGGGTGAATATGGATTGGGGAGAAAAATGAAAGAGGAAGCCGTCTGGAAGAATTTTGCACAGAGCATAACTTAATCATAGCTAACACTTGGTTCAAGAATCATAAACGAAGGTTGTACACATGGAAGAATCCTGGAGATACTAGAAGGTATCAGATAGATTATATAATGGTAAGACAGAGATTTAGGAACCAGGTTTTAAATTGTAAGACATTTCCAGGTGCAGATGTGGACTCTGACCACAATCTATTGGTTATGAACTGTAGATTAAAACTGAAGAAACTGCAAAAAGGTGGGATAAACTGACTAAACCAGAGGTTGTACAGAGTTTCAGGGAGAGCAGAAGGGAACAATTGACAGGAATGGGGGAAAGAAATACAGTAGAAGAAGAATTGGTAGCTCTGAGGGATGAAGTAGTGAAGGCAGCAGAGGATCAAGTAGGTAGAAAGACGAGGGCTAGTAGAAATCCTTGGCTAACAGAAGAAATACTGAATTTAATTGATGAAAGGAGAAAATATAAAAACGCAATAAATGAAGCAGGCAAAAGGGAATACAAACGTCTCAAAAATGAGATCGACAGGAAGTGCAAAATAGCTAAGCAGGGATGGCTAGAGGACAAATGTAAGGATGTAGAGGCCTATCTCATTAGGGGTAAGACAGATAGTGCCTACAGGAAAATTAAAGAGACCTTTGGAGAAAAGAGAGCCACTTGTATGAATATCAAGAGCTCACATGGAAACACAGTTCTAAGCAAAGAAGGGAAAGCAGAAAGGTGGAAGGAGTATATAGAGGGTCTATACAAGGGCGATGTACTTAAGGACAATATTATGGAAATGAAAGAGGATGTAGATGAAGATGAAATGGGAGATACGATACTGCGTGAAGAGTCTGACAGAGCACTGAAAGACCTGAGTCGAAACAAGTCCGGGAGTAGACAACATTCTATTGGAACTACTGACAGCCTTGGGAGAGCCAGTCCTGACAAAACTCTACCATCTGGTGAGCAAGATGTATGAAACAGGCGAAATACCCTCAGACTTCAAGAAGAATAATATAATCCCAATCCCAAAGAAAGCAGGTGTGAAAATTACCGAACTATCAGTTTAATAAGTCACAGCTGCAAAATACTAATGTGAATTCTTTACAGACAAATGGAAAAACTGGTAGAAGCTGACCTCGGAGAAGATCAGTTTGGATTCCGCAAAAATGTTGGAACACGTGAGGCAATACTGACCCTACGACTTATCTTAGAAAATAGATTAAGGAAAGGCAAACCTACATTTCTAGCATTTGTAGACTTAGAGAAAGCTTTTGACAATGTTGACTGGAATACTCTCTTTCAAATTCTAAAGGTGGCAGGGGTAAAATACAGGGAGCGAAAGGCTATTTACAATTTGTACAGAAACCAGATGGCAGTTATAAGAGTCGAGAGGCATGAAAGGGAAGCAGCGGTTGGGAAGGGAGTGAGACAGGGTTGTAGCCTGTCCCCGATGTTATTCAAAGCAGTAAAGGAAACAAAAGAAAAATTCGGAGTAGGTATTAAAGTCCATGGAGAAGAAATAAAAACATTGAGGTTCGCTGATGACATTGTAATTCTGTCAGCGACAGCAAAGGACTTGGAAGAGCAGTTGAACGGAATGGACAGTGTCTTGAAAGGAGGATATAAGATGAACATCAACAAAAGCAAAACGAGGATAATGGAATGTAGTCGAATTAACTCAGGTGATGCTGAGGGAATTAGATTAGGAAATGAGACACTTAAAGTAGTAAAGGAGTTTTGCTACTTGGGGAGCAAAATAACTGATGATGGTCAAAGTAGAGAGGATATAAAATGTAGACTGGCAATGGCAAGGAAAGCGTTTCTAAAGAAGAGAAATTTGTTAACATCGAGTATAGATTTAAGTGTCAGGAAGTTGTTTCTGAAAGTATTTGTATGGAGTGTAGCCATGTATGGAAGTGAAACATAGACGATAAATAGTTTGGACGAGAAGAGAATAGAAGCTTTCGAAATGTGGTGCAACAGAAGAATGCTGACGATTAGATGGGTAGATCACATAACTAATGAGGAGGTATTGAATAGAATTGGGGAGAAGAGGAGTTTGTGGCACAACTTGACAAGAAGAAGGGACTGGTTGGTAGGACATGTTCTGAGGCATCAAGGGATCACAAATTTAGCATTGGAGGGCAGTGTGGAGGGTAAAAATTGTAGAGGGAGACCAAGAGATGAATACACTAAGCAGATTCAGAAGGATGTAGGTTGCAGTAAGTACTGGGAGATTAAGAAGCTTGCACAGGTTAGAGTAGTATGGAGAGCTGCATCAAACCAGTCTCAGGACTGAAGACAACAACAACAACAACAAACTAAAAAATCTCCTGAAGGGACAGGGTGATGCAATGCAGTCTTCAAATACAATAAGAATCAAGAAACAAACATTGAGGAAGACAATCAATGAAGCAAGGAAATGATCACTCTGAGCATGCATCGAGACAGTTCTTTCATTATAAGCAGCATGAGATGAAAAATGCCAGGGTAAATGCTTGACTAAGACAACAGCTTCAGTACATTATGACAACAATATTATGAAAAGGATGGTTGCTACCATATAGAGGAGATGCCAAGTCACAGATAGACAGAAAAAACACTGCCAGAAAGTGAGCTTTCAGCCAACAAGGCCTTTGTCGGAAATGGAAAACACACACACACACACACACACAGGTGCGCAGACACATGCACACTTGGAAATGCAACTCTCACACACATGACCACAGTCTATGGCAGCTAAAGCCAGATTATGAACAGCAGTACATGATAGGAGAGGCAACCACGCTGGGTAAGGAGGAGGCTGGGGTGGAGAGAGATAGGGATAGCAGGATATGGGTGGGGGGCAGTAAACTGCTACTTGTGGAAGCATGCAGGAACAAGGTGGAGTGAGAGTAGGGCAGCTAGGTGCAATTGTGAAATTAGATGGAGGGCAGGGAAAAGGGGCAGGTAGCAGAAAAGGAGAGAAGTACAAAGACTGGATGTGTGGGTGGAATAGAGGGCCATGTGGTGCTGGAAGGCGAACAGGGAATGGGCTATATGGTTAAGGACAATGACTAACGAAGGTTGAGGCCAGGTGGGTTACAGGAACATAGGATATATTGCCGCAAGAGTTCCACCTGTGCACTTCAGAAAAGCTGGTGTTGGTGGGTGACATCCAGTGGATCCTCCCCATCAAGCTGTGAAACAGTCCTTGAAATGAAGAACATTGTGTCGGGCGGCATGCTCAGCAACAGGGTGGTCCAGTTGTTTCTTGGTCACAGTTTGTCAAACTCTGGTCATTCATTCAGACAGCCAGCTTGTTGGTTGTCATGCCCACCTAGAACGCAGCACAATGGTTGCAACTTACCTTGTAAATCACATGACTGGTTTCACAGGTAATCCTGCCTTTGATGGGATAGGTGATGTTTGTGACCGGACTGGAGTAGGTGGTGGTGGGAGTATGTATGAGACAGGTCTTACACCTTGGTATACTACAGGCATATGAGCCATGAGGCAAGAGGTTGGGAGCACTAGTTGTGTCTTGATGGACGAGGATATTGTGTAGGTTCGATGGGCAGCGGAATGCCTCTGTGGGATGGGTTGGAAGGATAGTGGGCAGTACATTCCTCATTTCAGGGCACAAGGAGAGGTAGTCAAAACCCTGGCAGACAACATAATTCAGTTGCTTCAGTCCTGGGTGGTACTGCATCACAAGAGGATTGCTCGCTATTCTTTGGTCAGATGGTGCTATTGCGGGATGTGGCAGGTGACTATAAAGATAAGGCACAGGAAATCTGTTTTTGTACAAGGATTGGAGGTAATTACAGTCTGTGGTGGCCTCAGTGAGACCATCAGTATACTTCGAGACAAACTGCTCGTCACTACAGATGTGATGGCTGTCGCATCTGTAGTGATAAGCAATCCCTCTCGAAATATACAGAGGGTCTCACTGAGCGCCTCACAGACTGTAATTACCCTACAAACCTTGTACAAAAACAGATCTCCCAGGCCTTATCATTCCAGATACCCACCACTTCCCAAAGTTCCACTGCCCAGCCAGAAAGGAGCAATCTCCTCATGGCTCAATACAACCCAGGACTAGCAGCTGAATGACATTCTCCACGAGGGTTCCGACTACATCTCATCATGCTCTGAAATGAGAAATGTCCTTCCCACCCCTCTCTCAGTGTTATTCCACTGCCCACTGGACCTACACAATATGCTTGTCCATCCCAACACAACCCCTGTTCCCAACCCCTTGCCTCATGGCTCATATCCCAGTAACAGACCTAGAAGCAAGACCTGTCTCATACATCCTCCCACCACCACCTTCTCCAATTCGGTCACAAACATCACCTATCCCATCCCAGTTTGACAAACTGTGGCCACGAAAAACTGGACCACCCTGTTGCTGAGCATGCCATTCAACATGATGTTCTTCATTTCAATGAGTGCTTCACAGTGTGTGCCATATGGATCCTCCACACCAAGACCAGTTTTTCTGAATTGCACAGGTGGGGACTCTCCCTGCTATATACCCTAAGTTCCTGTAACTATCCTGGCCTCAACTTTCATTAGTCATTGTCCTTAACCATCTAGCCCATTCCCTGTTCCCATTCCAGTATCACACGGTCCTCTGTCCCAGCACCACATGGCCCTCTATTCCACCGACACATCCAGTCTTTTTACTTCTCTCCTTTTCCACTACCTGCCCCTTTCCCCTGCCCTCCATCTAACCTCACAACTGCACCTAGCTGCCCCACCCTCTCTCCACATCGTCTCTGCTCACTCCCACAAGCAGCAGTTTACCATCCCTCATTCCTACCCTGATATCCCTCCCCCTCCCCACCCCAGCCTCCTCTTTCCTTCCAACCACTACCACCACCACCCAGTTGCCTTTTGCATCATATACTGCTGCTTGCAGTCTGGCTTCAGCTGCCAAAGATCGTGGTCATGTATGTGTGAAGTTCATTTGTGTGTGTGTGTGTGTGTGTGTGTGTGTGTGTGTGTGTGTGTGTGCGTGTGTGTGTGTGCACGCTCTCGCGCATGTGCATGTGTGGTATAGTTTCAGCAAAGGCCTTGTTGGCCAAAATCTCGCTTTCCGAAAGTCTTTTCGTTGTGCTTATCTGTGACAGCATCTTCATTATATGAACCTTTTCGTAACATTGTTACAGTCCATCCTGGAGTTTCCATTGTGGTATACTATGATAACTGAGAACTACTACTCCTTCACAGAAACAATGCGTTGAACAAGAAAATCTACTTTTATGTAGTTACAGTCAGAAATTAGCCATAATTACAATACGGGTCGTTACACAATACTTTTTCGAAGCAAACTTAAAAAAGCTAGGTTGCTGAAAAAATCTGCAGCAACATTGTTTCTTCTCCTTCTGCAACTTAGGTAGTATCATATTCCAATGCCCTGACATATTAACTCACTGATTCTTCAATATGTCCTTCCAGGTTGCATTTCTCTTTGTCAATATTATTCATTGTTCTCATGTCTACATTATTTTCCCCCTTATTCTAATGATGCACAAACAGTTCTTACAAATACTAACAGGGATGGTAGTAAAAAAGACACACACACACACACACACACACACACACACACACACACACACACACACACTACCGCAAAAGCAGCAGCATTCATTCTTCAGTATGGGTGAATAGTATGGTTTTAGCACACCTGTGATTATTAAAAAATGAAATGGAAAGTGAAGACAGAAGTCTAGTATTATGCATGCATTACACACAGTTTCATATGCAAATGTTAACTGCAGACTATTATTTACCAGTTCTTAATTTTAATTTACCTGTACAGTTTGGGAATGGCATGAGCTGCAGTCTTTCTTACATATGGAGACATATCTGAAGCAGAGTCCTTTATTGCCAACATAACAATTGGTACAATCATTGGCACTCTAATGCTTGACAACACTCTCAGTGCACTGGCCCGTATCAGCTGGTTTGGATCCTACAACAGAAACTGTATTGATTTTCTGAAAATATTGAAGGAAATGTGCTATGTGGGAAAATCAAAGATCCCCAATTAAACTGGATGTGAAACTGTGGTTTTCTGAATGTGTTGGCTACAGATGCTCTCATTTCATTTTTTGCCTAAATATGACGTGTGCCAGAAGATTGTAAAAGAATTCTGTGTCATTGTTGCATGTCACATATTTCTAGAGACGAAGAAACTACCATTATTCTGAAACAAGTGCAAACATGGTGACAGCTCTGCTTAATTATTTCATACCGAGGACGATATGTGCGTTAATAAGCTGCTTAGTAAAATAGTCTTCCTTTATTTTCACTTATGCTTTACTTATTCATATCATTTCATATAAAGCACTTCCAAGAGATATAGTAGAAGTCAATAACCTTGATACTTTTTGTTGCTAGTTGTTGGAGTCTTCAGTTCGAAGTCTGATTTGATGCCACTTTTCACAACAATTTATCTTGTGGAAGTACACTACTGGCCATTAAAATTGCTACACCAAGAAGAAATGCAGATGATAAACGGGTATTCATTGGACAAGTATATTATACTAGAACTGACATGTGATTACATTTTCACGCAATTTGGGTGCATAAATCCTGAGAAATCAGTACCCAGAACAACCACCTCTGGCCGTAATAACAGCCTTGATACACCTGAGCATTGAGTCAAACAGAGCTTGGATGGCGTGTACAGGTACAGCTGCCCGTGCAGCTTCAACACGATACCACAGTTCATCAAGAGTAGTGACTGGCGTATTGTGATGAGCCAGTTGCTCGGCCACCATTGGCCAGATGTTTTCAATTGGTGAGAGATCTGGAGAATGTGCTGGCCAGGGCAGCAATCGAACATTTTCTGTATCCAGAAAGGCCTGTACAGGACCTGCAACATGCGGTCATGCATTATCCTGCTAAAATGTAGGGTTTTGCAGGGATCGAATGAAGGGTGGAGCCACAGGTCTTAACAAATCTGAAATGTAACGTCCACTGTTCAAAGTGCTGTCAATGCAAACAAGAGGTGACGGAGCCGTGTAATCAATGGCACCCCATACCATCACGCCGGGTGATGTGCCAATATGGTGATGACGAATACACGCTTCCAATGTGCGCTCACCGTCATGTCGCCAAACACGGATGCAACCATCATGATGCTGTAAACAGAACCTGGATTCATCTGAAAAAATGACGTTTTGCCATTCGTGCACCCAGGTTCGGCGTTGAGTACACCATCGCAGGTGCTCCTGTCTGTGATGTAGCATGAAGGGTAACCTCAGCCATGGTCTCCGAGCTGATAGTCCATGCTGCTGCAAACGTCGTCGAACTGTTCATGCAGATGGTTGTTGTCTTGCAAATGTCCCCATCTGTTGGCTCAGGGATCGAGACGTGGCTGCACGATCCGTTACAGCCATGTAGATAAGATGCCTGTCATCTTGACTGACAGTGATACGAGGCCGTTGGGATCCAGCACGGCATTCCGTATTACCCTCCTGAACCCACCAATTCCATATTCTGCTAACAGTAATTGGATCTCTCTCTCGACCAACGCCAGCAGCAATGTCGTGATACGATAAACCACAATAGCGATAGGCTACAATCCAACCTTTATCAAAGTCGGAAACTTGATGGTACGCATTTCTCCTCCTTACATGAGGCATCACAACAACGTCTCACCAGGCAATGCCGGTCAACTGCTGTTTGTGTATGAGAAATCGGTTGGAAACTTTCCTATCAGCACTTTGTAGGTGTCGCCACCGGGACCAACCTTGTGTGAATGCTCTGAAAAGCTAATCATTTGCATATCACAGCATCTTCTTCCTGTCAGTTAAATTTCATGTCTGTAGAACGTCATCTTCATAGAGTAGCAATTATAATGGCCAGTAGTGTATAGAATAATGAAGTTAAAACATACTCAGCGAAAGGCATAAAAGGGCGAAACCAAATCTAAAAAAAAAAAAAGAGCAGCCTTTCCATGGGGGAGTGTTCATAAGATTCCAGATTGAGACGACATGAAGAGAGGTCCCAACTACAACCATCCTGCCCCTGCTCCAGGAGTAAAGAAAAAATCTTATATCTGGAAATAAAAACCACTTTCCCAGAGGAAACTGAGGACCAGTTCAACCATCTGTGAATCATCTGCTAACATTAAAATTAAGGAATCTGCAAGCCTATATGTAGCACAAAGGGCTAGAAGAAAGGGACATTCCACCAATATCTGGGATACCGTCAGTCTGGCTCCACAACCACACTGGTACGACCAACGCATAGACGGCATAAAACAGTGGAATTCTTCTGAGAGGAGCGGAAGGAAGAGTGCCAAACTGCAGTTGTCTCCTTGATTCTGCAGAATTTATTATTGTGAGCAATAGCGCACCAGATGTCATTCACTTTGCAAAGAGAGATTTGAAAGAGATCCGCATATCCGCAGCTGCAATCATGAAAGGAAATGGGGGGGGGGGGAGGAGGGGGGGCGACACGTATTTGCTCCTCTAGCTAAACAGTCAACCATTTCATTCCCTGGGATGCCCATGTGACTTGGGACCCAGAGAAAGACAACTGAGCAGGCGGCATGGCCAAGGGAAGAGTAAAGGTCATGGATAGCAGAGACCAAAGGGTTACGAGAGTAGCATCAATCGATAGCCTGCAGGCTGCTCACTGAGTCGGTACAAATTGAAACACTGGTGAGGGGGCCTGAGAAACAAAATGAAGGGCTCTGTCACTAAATGGTGTTCTAAGCCAGTAGGAGACATGAAAACGTATCCCAGCTTATCTACTGTCTTAGAACCATCAGTGTAGAATATGGTGGCACCCTGAAACTATGCAACGATGGAATGTACAAGACACCACAGAACCACAGGGGCGACAGAGGCCTTAGGACCCTGGGATAGGCCAAGACCTATCCGATGGTCTAGGCACCATCCAAGGGAGGGTGTGGGAGAAACTATATAGGGTGCATTCCAGGGAGTGGAGATGGAGATCAAGGTAAAAGGAAGTGAGAGGAATTCCAACTGGCAATCCCACACGTTGGCGGGGAATTGGCAAGTAGCGATTGCGTAAGCAACCAGGAGATGGCTCCATCGTATTTGTAGAGGGAGAGTCCCTGCTTCTGCAAGGAAACTGTCAATGGGACTAGTGTGAAATGCACCAATAGGCAGATAATGGTGAAAAGGGTCAAGTATTTGCAAAGTGGAAGCATGGAGAGCTGCATCAAACCAGTCTCAGGACTGAAGACCACAACAACAACAAGTGGCAAGTGAATCAAATTACTTTGAGGAGGCCTGCTTTCTGTTTTGTTCATTGTTGTGCTTTCATTCACTGTTGCAAAATGGTCAAGAAAAAAAAAGAGCAGTTTGGGACTTCTTTAATATTAAAGGAAAAGGTGTTGTTTGTAAGTATTGTACTCAAGAATACAAGCAAGGTAATTCAGTTAAAATGGAAAAGCACATAAAAAATGTATCAAATGCCCTGAAGGATTGAAACAATTTCTCACTGTCAGTAAACTAATACCTATACCATCAAGCCACAAAGGATATCAATCAGCCACTGGCAGTCGATGCACATTCAAATGTAGGCAAAACTACCCAAGGCCAAGCTTTTTTAACCTCGGCTGGTTTAAGTTCAGCTACATCTCCTTTCAAGTCATCAACACCACCTCCACTAAAGCCTTGGCCAAGTCCCCTATCTGAACACTCTTCTAGTTCGGGATCTGCAACTACACCAATTTACAGCCCAGGTTCATCAAGAGGAATAACTGCATTTTTGGATCACATGGATAACCAGACAAATGTAAGATTAAATCATTTAAAGCCTACTATTCTCTGGTATGAGAATGGGTGGTTTATAGTAGTCGTTTTTGTAGTCTATTATATTGTAGACCTAAATTGTTTTTGTGATTTTAAACAGTAAGAATGTTGTATGTATTCCATTGTATTAAGAAGGCAAATTACAAACCAACAGCCAAACTGGAAACTCTAGTGATTTTCCTTAATCCTATCAAAGAGATATATTAGCCTCTCCTAGCCTAATTATTTCCCACCATTTAAATATGACAAAAACAAAAGTAGGTTAGTTATAGTTTGTAAAACAAAAGTTTGTAAAACAAAAGTTTGTTAACAAAAGCAGGTTAGTTTTTCTGGCTGATCCCTCATGCTAACAGAATATGGCTTAACTTCTTTGACAAATAACTATTCTCGCCTTTAGGAGTAGTAGGTCTAGGTTGCAACTGCTCCTTCGAATCTCAAAACAGTTTACAATGTAGTGTGTCTCTTTTAGAAAAGAAATATTTTAATTCTGTACACTGTGCATTACTTGGAAAGAAGCAGTAGCGAACTTTGGCGCCTGACTGAGCCTTTGTGTGCTCGCATTGTCATCGTGTTCACATGCAGTTTAGTTCAGTTTTATTGCTGTCTGTGATCCTGCTATAATGTTTATTGAGTGATCAAGAAATTTTAGAGGCACGGGAAGAAGAAATATCTGAGTGGGAACAGTCTGAAGAAGATTCAAATTCAGGTAAGCTACAGACTGATATAACTTTGTTGTTTCTAGTACTATTGCTTCAGTTACTGGCAGTGCAATTAGAATAAGTTAAATTTTACTTATCTTCATCTTGCATTTTTTTTTTTTTTTTTTTTTTTTTTTTTTTACAGACAAATCTGATGACGAATACACTGAATTTTGAACACCTTCCAAGAGACAATGTTCTTCTGCTATAACACAGACTTCTGCTCCACTACAGAAGAGGCAGCAGTCTTTGCAAACGAAATCAACAGATACTGATTTAGGTTGGAGATTCGAGGACCTACAGCCTCCTTTGCCACAGTTCTCCGACATAACTGGATTAAGAGCTGCAGTTGATGAAAGATCCACTCCACTTGACATGTTGTCTATTTTCTTTCCACATTCTATGATGAAGCACACAAAATCAGAAACGAACAGGTATGCAAAGTGTGTTTATGATGAACAAAGTGTGTTTATGATAAACTTAAGGCAGGCTCCAAACTAAAGCCACACAGTGTTTGGCATTCATGGGTTGGAGTGAAGCTTCACGAAATGTATTTGTTTTTCGCTATAATTATTCATCTGTGCCTCATGAAGATACCAAAATTGGCAGACTACTGGTCTGTCAATAGTTTTATTTCAACCCCTTTCCCAGGATCTACAATGAGCAGAAATAGGTTCAAGGCCATACTTGCAAATTTACATTTGAATGACAATTCTACCTAAATTCCCAGAGATCAACCACATCATGACACTATGCACAAAATCAGACCTTTTCTCAATCGTCTGTTAAGGCCCGTCCACACGCAACGATCTGTCTGCGCACATCACATCTGCGCAGACAGATCGTTGCGTGTGGACAGAAGATTTGCACCAACGTGAGGTGTTTGCAAACCTGGAAGTTGGAGTTGGAGGTTTGAGCGAAACCTCTCAAATCTGTGGGTTCAAACCACATCTGCGCAGATGAGTTGGAGCGTGTGGACAGGAGATCGCCGCAAATCTGGCGCGAAACAGCTGTTTGCTCAGTCTAGTGTTTGAATTTGTGCCCACAGGGCATTAAAATGGCTGATAACTCATCAGTGTTCTCGAGAGTTTTTTAGTGAATTCATTGAAATATGTAGAAACCACCCATGTTTGTGGAAGATTAAAGTAAAGAATATAGTGACCGAGACAAAAAGACAGCACCATACAATGCTCTAATTGAAAAATTGCGGGCAGTTGATGCCTCGGCAAACAGAGAAACAGTAATAAAAGAAATAAATTCGTTGCGAACTGTTTACCGAAAAGAGTTATCCAAAGTTCAGAAATCTAGAAGATCTGGTGTAGGAGTAGATCAAGTATACCAGCCAATGTTATAGTATTTTGATCTGCTTGGCTTTCTTAAGGTTCGCCCTGCATCTCGCAGTAAATTTACGTGAGAAAACTGCTTTCGCTTTAGCAGCCACTGTCTACACCATTTTGACCGCTTTCTCTGTTTCCTGCGGTTGGTCTGAATGTTTTTTGCAACACAAGTTGCGAACACAGACCACAACAGAACTTCCTCCGTTTCTATATTTCAGAATAACTGAATTAAATTTTTGACGTTTACGGGGAGCGTAGTCGCTCACCACTGATTTCTTTTCTACTCCAACAGATGGCAGGCGAGTACTAGATTGGGGTTTGTGTCGTGTGAACACACCACATTTGCAGCGATCTTTTGCATGTACAGACATCTGCGCCGATGTCTGCGCAGACAGATCGTTGCGTGTGGACCGGGCTTTACGAGAATGTAAGAAATCATTTTATCCCTATGAAAACCTCACCACTGGTGGAAGCACGTGTGGATTTGGGGGATGAGTGGTCTTTCGTGTCTACATAAAAAATAAACCAGACAAGTAAGGAATTAAAATGTTTATTGTTTGTGATTTAAAGACTGGTTACATTTTGGGATTCGAAGTATACTCGGGTATACTCGGGTACACTGTTTGTATGGACAGATTTTACAATTCGCCAGCAGTTTTTGATTTTTTAGAGCAAAATAAAACTAAAGCTATAGGCACATCTATGGCTAATCGAAAGGAACTACCAAAAGAAAATGTTTTAAAGAAACTCAGAAGGAATCAGTCGGTGTCAATGAGGAGAAACCATCTGATTTGTTTTAAGTGGAAGGAAATTGAGGGATGTCTTATATCTTTCCTCTAAACACAAAATGACAACCTCTAACATTTCTGTTCACACAATGGATGGTGTCAAGATCACGTCAGAACTGGATGCTATTCTTGATTATAATACAAACAAAACAGAGATTGATAAAAGTGATCAGATGATCTCCTATTACCCTTTCAAGAGGGAACAAATGAAGTGGTGGAAAAAACTATTTTTTCACTTGTTCATAATGGCTGTAACAAATGCTTATGTTCTGTATCGTGAGACTACAAACCCTAATGAGAAGAAAAACTGTCATTTTTCCACCTTTATGTGTCACATTGGTGAAGGACTATTCCAGAAAGGCTCAACTGTGGCTCAAGAAATTGTCTCTAGCGCAACCATCAGCAATAAGTTTGTAGAACAACACTTCCCTGAGAAAATTCCTGCAACTGAGAAGAAGCAACAACCAACAAGGGTGTGCAAGGTTTGTTTGGAGCAGACAAAACAGTCAACTGGCAAAGCAGGCAGGAAGGAAGGAAGGAAACAAGGTAGTATTGCCCTGACTGTAACACACCTCCCTGCATGCCAGAATGCTTCAGACTTTACCACACAAAATCCAGTTATGTGTGAATGTGATGAAATCCACACCTCGCACTTTTCTTTTTTGAGTGAAAATTATACATTCTGTAACCATCATTGCATAGCTTGTAATGTGTCAGAGAACTGCAATAAAGGTCAAAACTAAACCTTGAAGCTTGGTGTTTTTTATTATGAATTGCCCTTTAAGAGACATCAAGCACAGATCTGCCAGTAATAATTTAAAGAAAGGCATAAATAGCTGGTTTTCTGGGCTCGAAATTTTCCTAAGTGGCTGGACCTCAAGGTGTTAATAGTTTTTACTTGGGATTGGAATTAAGGTGAAGAAGTACGGTAGTAGTTTATGTTTATCCCATTTCTCAAAAGCAGTTAAAATTTTTTAGGTGGCAAAAGTTTATAGTGTTTATTCTTTATTGTGCCTTTATTAAATGGACCATTATCATTCGTCTCCCCCCCCCCCCCAAAGAGATGCTGAACCGATCCTTAGCTACAGTGGTTTTTGTTAGCAGATCCCCATTATGTTTGGTAGAGCACCCACTGTGGATAGACTTTTTACAAACATTGAGATCTGCATACAAGCTACCGTCAAGATTTCTAATGTCTACAACTTATCTCGAGGCTTAGTATACAGACATGAAAGAAGAAATAACAAAAATAATTCAGGAAACAAAAAATTTACGAGTCTATAGCTAATTTTGTGATTTCAAAGCCAAAACCATTTTTTGTAGATTTCAAAATGACCAAAACTGAGAGACATAAACGCCACAGGTTTTGTTTGTGATTGTGCTCAGCATATGGGTTTGGATGTCTTAAAAGTAAGAGAAAGTTTAGCTGACTACAGAGGCAAGGAAGGCTTATTCTCAAGAAAGTTTCTTTGGGAAGGGATGGATGATAAGCATAAAATTTTCAGGCCTCTGTCATGGTGGAGGGGTTTGAGAGATACCTTCGACTTGGCAGATGTAGCCACAAGAATATTGGGAGCACCAGTAACTTCGGCTGCCACAGAGCATACATTTAGTACGTTTTCTTGCTTGCATTCCAAGATAAGAAACAGTCTTTTTCTGAGTGAACAGCAAAACTGACTTTTCTTTCTTACACACATCATGTGGATGCGGTCTGGCACTAGGGCTGTATCAGGGCAATGGGCTAGGGCACAAGAGAGTTTCCATTCACTGTATGGAGCATTATATGCCTACTGCAGGCAAGGTAAGTGTATTTTCCCCATCCACTGTTTAACAGGCCAAAAAATGGCTCTGAGCACTATGGGACTCAACTGCTGAGGTCATTAGTCCCCTAGAACTTAGAACTAGTTAAACCTAACTAACCTAAGGACATCACAAACATCCATGCCCGAGGCAGGATTCGAACCTGCGACCGTAGCGGTCTTGCGGTTCCAGACTGCAGCGCCTTTAACCGCACGGCCACTTCGGCCGGCTAACAGGCCAAAAGGTAGGTGTGCAAGCTTAATGCTCAGCAAAATGTTCAGCAACAGTATTGGGATCAGTATAAATGGCACCACCTATGAAAATACTTTGAACACCTGCAGGGGACTGGAAGTTGTAAAGCTGTCTGATCTTTGCCCATACCTGTAATGGAGAGGTATGCGATCAATGGCGGAAATGAACCGTTCTCAGGATTCTTGCTTTTGCCATTTTATGATGTAGCGGACACGGGCACAGAGCCATTTAAAGGCAATGGGGCGCTCCAGTAAAGGGTGCCACCTATGGCCGCCTCCGATCTTTAATGGCCACAGCGATTTTTGGGGTCCACCAGGGTACTGTCTTCTGACAGTGGGATCCCAAAGAATAGGGAATGGTTTGGTTGTCTGCCAAAAGTACGGTTGCCATTGTATGCTGAACAGCTGCATCAAGATTGCGCTGTAGTGGAGTGCTAAGGACGACAGCAGAGGTGAACTCATCCCAGTCCACATTACGGAGAATCCATCTGGGCAGGCATCCAGTGGAGCAACACTGAGGGAGGGACAGGAAGATCGGAAAGTGGTCGCAACCACACAGTTCAATATGGACTCTCCAGTGGATAGATGGTAGATGACAAGGGCTGCATAAGAAGAGATCAATGGCTGAGTAAGTTCTGTGCACCACACTTAAGTGTGTGGTGGCACCAGAATTCAAGAGGCAAAGATTGATCCATGCCAGTAAAGACTCCATGTCTTAACACAGCCAGTGATCACTGTACCACCCCACAAAGGGTTATGGACATTGAAGTGGGGGGAGCTGAGAGAGTAATGCAGACTGCACATCCTGGACATGACATCATCGGAAAGGGGAGAAACATTACAGATGGTAAAATCCTGAGGTGCCTTACGTGAACAGCCACGGGCTCCAAAGGTGAATGAAGAGAGACAAGGTCACTGTATAAACTCTGCATGACACCCTATCATAGTCAGTAAGATTATAAAAATAATCTATGTAGCCGCAAAGGACAGGAGTCTGAGTTGCTGGAAACCACATTCCTGGATGACAAAGAATGCAGGATAAGTGCTTAAAAGCTGGTGTAGCTTAGCCAGGTGATTGAAAAATCCATTAGAATTCCACTGGAGGATCAGGATGTCTTAACACTATGACACCATGAAGCGACCGGAGGACTGGTTATGGTCCAGCATCAGGTAATGCCACTGGTTGAGACATCAGTGAATCCACTGATATAGGTTCTGTGACTCCACTGACACAGGTTCAGCAGCACATTGCTTGGGGAGAACTGATACCTCAGGGGCCACTGGGATTTCCACCTTGGGCACAGGAGGGCGACATGCAGAGTCCAGTGGTATGAGGGCCACCAAAGCTTCCTTCCTCTTAGACTACTTCTTTCTGTCCTTCTTTTGCTTCTTCTCATTAGAAGAAAAGGACTGAGAAGGTTTCCCTAAATTGGTTTCAGTTACAGAGGAAGAACAAGAAGTCCGGCAGCTGGCAGCCTGTGATTCCTTCAGCCACTGGCTGGTGTCAGGCTATGACCAGCAGGAACCATAGATGGAAGAGTCTCACATGACCTCTTCCTAGTTAGAGAGGCCAGAGGAGGATGAGATACCTCTGGGTGTGTGTGGTGGGGGGGGGGGGGGGGGCAATGTTCTTGAACTGGGTGTGGTGGAACCAGAAGGGTTCACAACAGCCTGGGAGGCAGGTGCAACAGAGGAAAGCACTGTCAATAGAGAAGGTGACGACATTGTGGCTGTAGTGATTGAGTCAATTGTACAGGATTAAGACACCCTCACGTTTTTCTGGCCTCTTGATATGTGAGCTGGTCCAGGGTCTTATACTCTTGGATTTTCTTTTCTCACTTAAAAATGGAGCAATCTGGTGAAAGTGAGAGTGGAACTCATCACAGTTTACATAGATGGAGGGAGGGGCACAAGAAACATTTGCGTGCAGTGGGCGTCCACAATCCCTGCAGAAACGGGTAGTGGTGCAACAGGAAGACATATGTCTGAACTTCATACACCTGAAGCATCTCATGAGGAGTAACATAGGGTTCATGTCACAGTGGTGGACTATCACACTCAACCTTCTCAGGCAATGTATCACCTTTGAAAGCCAGGATGAAGGCCCCGGTAGCAACTCCATTTTCCTTGGTCGCCAACAGATATGACGGATGAAGTGTACACCCCATCACTCTAAGTTGGCCTGCTGTTCATCATCATATTGCAAAAGCAGATCACAGTGAAAGATGAACACTCTGGACCATACTCAGACTCTTGTGGGGATTGAGAGTCGCAGGAATGTACTCAACTTTTCACAAGAGGGCAGCTACTGTTACTGGGCAGGAGATGATGTTTTAATCAGGAGGTAACTGCTCTTCATGTTAGAGCTGGCTGTAACTTCTTCATATTTGTTCTCAATGTGCTCAACTAAAAATAAAGACTTTGTGGCCGAAACAGTGTCCCCAGCAGTCCTGGTACATAACAGGTATTGGTGGGAGGATTTTGCTCCTCGTCGTCTAGTCCCGCATTCCTCCCACAGTGTGGCCAGGGAAGGGAATACATTGTGATCTGTTGTGACTCGCCCATCTTTCAAAGTGCTGCCGCGCAGTTACACGCATCCTCTACATGCGGCGTTGTCTGCCAGCCATGCAGCAGCCGCGCCACCTAAGCAACCAGCCAGCCAGCGGTCACTAGACTTGGACGCAGTGCTGATTTGACTGTTACCATGTACACATGTCTTACTTTGTCTACTTGCTCTGTGACTTACATGTATTGTGTCGTCCTAGAAATATATTTGTTAAACTTGACGTTATAACAGGATCCTACTTCACTGCAACATACGAGGGCTTTCCAAATGAAGAGACTGCTGGTGCCGTGTGACCAGCAGTGGTAGAAAGTTTAAGTCACTTCATGGCTGAACTATCCACCACGGTGCCAGCCACTCTGAACGGCAGCTCTCCCTACAGTGCCACCCAGCCACAGCAATAACTACCTGGCCAGTATTATATTTCCGGGAGCCCCCATGCCCCAGTCCTGAAGGGCACACATTCCATGGCATACATGGGGAGTGTGCAGCACAGGCACCAATAATGCAACCCCTGCATGGTCAGTGGACCACTACCGTGCAGACACTTGACAATCCCCACCCAACTGGGATGGCTCTGTGTTGCGTTTTGGGAATACAACAACAGGATGGAAAGCTGCCAGGGTGGAAGACAGAGAGACAAAGCATTCACCACAGTGGGTGACCTTCAATACATGACACGCATTTCTGTAAAATTCAGAAAAGATAGCAGGTCAAACCCAATATGGGGACTCACAATCATTAATGGAAGGTGAAGATAGCGCCGAGAATGAAACCGGAAATCCAGACCAAGATCATGAACCAAGTCCAGGCTGGATCTGCACCAAAAAGGGCCATATCACAGAAAGTCTGAAGAAGTAAGAGACAGTCGAAGTGTAAGTTTGCAGCACAGAAAGCGGAAGCAGTGCTGCAAAGACTGGGTCCTGTGGGAGCCAAGCACACACTCACCAATGAGCATTGGGCCTCTGTGGGGCATGCGAGTGAGACAGCAGTCTTCACCACTTCCACCAGCTGCTCCTGGAATTGAGGATGCCCTCACAATTAAAGTGACACACATCACTGGTGCCAATAAGAGCAAAAACATGCAGACTGCTGCACCCTTCTCCAAATCTCAGATGAGCTTTCCCCACAAACACATCGAGTGCACACTGGAATTCTTTCCAGCCTTGAATGATATTTCCTCATGGGACTCCATAATGTGCCTAACACTGGAGTTCTCGATAACTAGTATACCCCCCACCCCCAGACGCCTGCTCGGACCTTCTGAAGGAACGGCCACCAGTCCACTCACAAAGAAAACAGGGAAGGCCAGATTACCAACCTCCACATTGATTCTCCACCTTGAGTGACGCGACCAATTGCTCATGTTACAGTTAGGTATGCTGGGTGACTGAAAGGTGTCTCAACAGCATAGCCCCTGAGTGAACCAAGAAACATGAAGCCCCAAGGCAATAGCCCGCAAATTGCTGACTGTGGCCACAAGCATCTTCAGCTGTTCACAAACCACAGCCAGCTCCCCCTGCATCTGCAAAGAGCCAGCACACATCCTATCCATCCTACTACTACTAACTTGAAAATTACAGTATGAAAATAAACAGAAAATGCTAAATATGTCACTCACTAGTCTCCTAGTAGTGCTTCACCAATGGGGTCTAGCAGTTGATTGAGTTTGGCTGTTGGAAAGGTGAAGGCACCTGCAGGCAGTTCTGGCATTGATAATGGAAGCAAGACTTAAGGAAAATCAAGACATATTCATATGATTTGTTGATCTGGAAAGAATGATTTACAATGTAAAATGATGCAAGATGCTCAAAATTCTGAGAAAAAGTGGAGTAACTTATAGGGAAAGGCAAGTAATAGACAACATGTACCAGAACCAAGAGGGAACAATAAGAATGGAAGATAAAAAAACAAAGTGCTCAGGTCAAAAGGATGAGAGATCAGGCATATAATCTTCCACCCTCCTACTGTTCAATCTATACATCGAAGAAGCATTGGCAGAAATAAAAGAAAAAATCCAACAACGGAAAATACCGGATGGAATGTAACAATGTTATTAAAAGGATAGTTGCTATTCACCGTATAGTGGAGATGCTGAGTCACAGATAGGCACAACAAAAAGCTTATCACAAAATAAGCTTTCAGCAAACAAGGTCTTAGTCAAAATTAGACAACACGCACATGCACGCGCGCACACACGCACCAACGTCCGAGTTCACGCGCACACATGCACACGCATACACACACGCGCGCACGCGCGCATACACACACACACACACACACACACACACACACACACACACACACACACACACACACACACACACTGGCAGCTGAAGCCAGTCTATGAACAGCAATAAAAAAAAATAGAAATAAAAGAAAGGTTCAAGTGTGGGATTAAAATTCAGGATGAAAGGATAGCTGTGATACAATTTTCTGATGACATTGCTACTTTCAGTGAAAGTGAAGCAGAATTATAGGACATGTTGAACGGAATGAACAGTCTCTAAAAGTAATGAGCAGTGATAGAAATGACACTAGTGATAAAACTGTGGGAAACAAAGTAGACAAGACAAGGAATTTTGCCACCTTGAAAGCAAAGTAACACATGACAGACAAAGCATGGAGGACATGAAAAGCAGACTAGTAACAGCAAGGACATTCTTGACAAAAAGAAATCTACTAGTAGTTTACATTGACATTAATGTGAGGAGCCCAACAGAAATTACTTCAGCATCTGTCCGTTATTCTTCCAGATTACATGCTGCAAGCTCCCTATGAAGAACTCCTCAGTCAAGTCACAAATTCCATTTGATACCTCTTTTTGATTGAACTTGTGTTGTAAGGTCTATATCAAATGCTTTTTGGAAGTTAAAAAATACACCTGACTGACTTGATCTAATGTTTACAGGTCATCATATGAGAATAGCGTTTATTTGGTTTAGCACAACTGATATTTTCAGGATCCATGGAGGAGCTGTTCTCCTCAAGATACTCCATTCTGTTCAAGCTCAATTTATGTTCCAAGTCTCTACAGTAGACAGATGTAAGCAATATAGGATAGCAATTTTGTGATTCATTTCTGATAACATTATTATAGATGGGTGTCATTTCCACTTAGTACCTACTGTTGGGGACAATTCTTTGTTTGAGGGATCCACATTGTATTGTGGCTAAATAAGGGGCTTCACTCAGCTACAGAATTTGATAGGGAGTCCATTGGGCTCTTAAGATTTATTCAACTTAAATGATTTAAGATGTTTCTCAACAGAACTGACACTAATATCTCTACCACTCTTCTTTGGGACCAAAGTCCTAGATTTTCCCTTGTAAGGAATACTTGAAAATCAGAGTTCAGTATTTCTGCTTTTGCTCTCCTATCTTCAACTTCATATTCTGTGCCATCCACGAGTGTCTGGACACTAACTTTAGTGCCATCAAGATCGTTACCATTTTACCTGTATATCTTTTGGTATTGTGAGAGGTTATTTGATAAGATACTGCTAGAGAGGGTGTTGAAGTTCTCACACATTACCATTTTGACTGATGAACATGTTCACTTAAAATATATTTATTTATACTCCAATGCTTTATTTTATGCCTTTTGTGCAGCATGCACTAATTTTTTAGAAGTTTCTCTACAGAGACTGTATGTCATTGAGGCTCCCTACCATCACGAACTGTTCTGCTAGGCGCCTGTCTATACAGTGTTATTCTTCTAAACTTGAGCTACAGTTCATCTACATTTGCTGCTCAGAGCTATACGTTTCAAAAGTTCCTCCTTCAGATACAGTGTTGTTTTGCCCTTAAATAGTTTACTAAAAATGTAGCCATTAGATAGTTTTCTAAACATATGGAATGAGTCTGGTGGTCAACATCTTTATGTTGTATATTTATGCACAAACTATCTCCCAAACCACTTCAATTTCTGCCTTGAGTTTCTTGTCTACTGCAACAAATACAGCATCTCAATTTCCCATTAGCCTATCCTTTTGATATGCCTTATACACTCCTGGAAATTGAAATAAGAACACCGTGAATTCATTGTCCTAGGAAGGGGAAACTTTATTGACACATTCCTGGGGTCAGATACATCACATGATCACACTGACAGAACCACAGGCACATAGACACAGACAACAGAGCATGCACAATGTCGGCACTAGTACAGTGTATATCCACCTTTCGCAGCAATGCAGGCTGCTATTCTCCCATGGAGACGATCGTAGAGATGCTGGATGTAGTCCTGTGGAACGGCTTGCCATGCCATTTCCACCTGGTGCCTCAGTTGGACCAGCGTTCGTGCTGGACGTGCAGACCGCGTGAGACGACGCTTCATCCAGTCCCAAACATGCTCAATGGGGGACAGATCCGGAGATCTTGCTGGCCAGGGTAGTTGACTTACACCTACTAGAGCACGTTGGGTGGCACGGGATACATGCAGACGTGCATTGTCCTGTTGGAACAGCAAGTTCCCTTGCCGGTCTAGGAATGGTAGAACGATGGGTTCGATGACGGTTTGGATGTACCATGCACTATTCAGTGTCCCCTCGACGATCACCAGTGGTGTACGGCCAGTGTAGGAGATCGCTCCCCACACCATAATGCCGGGTGTTGGCCCTGTGTGCCTCGGTCGTATGCAGTCCTGATTGTGGTGCTCACCTGCACGGCGCCAAACACGCATACGACCATCATTGGCACCAAGGCAGAAGCGACTCTCATCGCTGAAGACGACACGTCTCCATTCGTCCCTCCATTCACGCCTGTCGCGACACCACTGGAGGCGGGCTGCACGATGTTGGGGCGTGAGCGGAAGACGGCCTAACGGTGTGCGGGACCGTAGCCCAGCTTCATGGAGACGGTTGCGAATGGTCCTCGCCGATACCCCAGGAACAACAGTGTCCCTAATTTGCTGGGAAGTGGCGGTGCGGTCCCCTACGGCACTGCGTAGGATCCTACGGTTTGGCGTGCATCCGTGCGTCGCTGCGGTCCGGTCCCAGGTCGACGGGCACGTGCACCTTCCGCCGACCACTGGCGACAACATCGATGTACTGTGGAGACCTCACGCCCCACGTGTTGAGCAATTCGGCGGTACGTCCACCCGGCCTCCCGCATGCCCACTATACGCCCTCGCTCAAAGTCCGTCAACTGCACATACGGTTCACGTCCACGCTGTCGCGGCATGCTACCAGTGTTAAAGACTGCGATGGAGCTCCGTATGCCACGGCAAACTGGCTGACACTGACGGCGGCGGTGCACAAATGCTGCGCAGCTAGCGCCATTCGACGGCCAACACCGCGGTTCCTGGTGTGTCCGCTGTGCCGTGCGTGTGATCATTGCTTGTACAGCCCTCTCGCAGTGTCCGGAGCAAGTATGGTGGGTCTGACACACCGGTGTCAATGTGTTCTTTTTTCCATTTCCAGGAGTGTATTTACCCCAAAAATCTCAGTGCTGTCTATTTTGAGTTTAACCAGCTTTCTGTAACAGGTATGTTTCACTCCACTGCTTTTCAGGAGTGCTTCACAGTTTGGCTCTTTGTTGTGAATAGGATTTTAATAGTTTCTCCTGTGGGTGGCATTTCTTTGGATCTGACAAGAAAAGTTCACAGCTTAAATATATTGTTTATGAAGGCCTTAATGGCCAAAAGCTTTATTTGTGACAGTCCTTTTGTTGCGGCCACCTGTTACATCTACACCAGATACATAATTTGCAAGCCACCATACAGTGTGTAACAGAGGTGCCTAGTACCACTACTAGCCATTCCCTTTCTTGTCCCACTCAACACTTCCCCACACTTCTCCCAATAAAGCAAAGCCTACCATTCCCCTTCCCTACAACCAAACTTGCGTGCTCATTTCATTTTATAATGCTTTGGAACATCACACCTACATATTTAATCGACGTGACTGTGCCATGCAGCGCACCACTAATACTGTATTCGAACATTACAATATTGTTTTTCTGTTCATTCGCATTAGGTTACATTTTTCTACATTTAGAACAAATTGCTATACATCACATCAAACAGAAATTCTGCTGAGTCATCCTGTATCTTCCTTTAGTCACTCAATACTGACACTTTCACCTACATTACTGCATCATCAGCAAACAGTCACTAATTGCTGCTGATCATATCTGTTGAATCAGTGAACTGACCCGAGAAGCATAGCTGAATTTTACTCCATCTTATTGCTTCAATACAGGCTGCTAATCCACACTTGGAGCTAATCCCCTTTCAAGATTAACAAGATCAGGTAATATTTGTTTATCAGTTGCCTCTTTAATTACACTATCCAACGAACCGGTCACAAAACTAACAACCAACATCTTTGCATGATTAAATGGGTGCTTCTCTTAAACTTTGCTCCACCAGTGCATGCCTGTCCCTCAGCATGACGCTAACGGTGTTTAAATGTTCAATGCAATGTAACCACACACAGTGCTGTGTTTGTCCTATGTGTGATTTGCCACATTCACAAGGAAAGCATTAGACTTCAGGAGCACAAAGCCCAAGATTATCTTTTACGGTCAGTATACTTCTTACTTTGGCAAGTAGTCAGAAAGTAGACATGATCCCTTTCTTGGCCTTTTGCTACCATCCGCATAAATACAGAGGCACTGTAACTGTCAAATTGTTCTGGAATAGCTACTACAAAATTTAAATGTCCGCTACTGCCAATGTCTATGCAATGACATGAATGACACACTGACACCTTGCCAGAATATAGGAAGAGAGCACACACCTCCAAAAACATCACAGACACTTTGAATTGTTGTGGTTAGTAACCTTAAAAGAATTAATAACAAAAGTAATGTTATGCTGATCACTGAACTATTTACACAAAAATCTCACAATGATATAGTATTTTTCAAGATAATACAATACCAATCGTTTGGCCAAAATATAACACACAGGGTACAAAACATGCTTTAAGGAGGGTAGACAGACAGCCTATGAGGGTAGGACAGGTGGTTGGCCATGGCCTTGATTAACGAACCATCCCAGAATTTGCCATAAGAGATCAGGAAAACCACGGAAAACCCAAATCACGATGGCTGGAAGGGGCAGCTCCATCCTCCCAAATATGAGGTCAGTGTCTTATCAGATGCACTGCCTCATTCGGTAATTCTCTGTTGTATAATGTTCCTTCATTTACACACAAATTGTTCCAGGTAAAAATAGTGTCCTCCTTCACTGCCCACATACTGAGGACACACATTAGTGGCTCTGGGACTGTTTTTGGTCACTTGCAAAGTAAACACTGTAATTAAAATCAAATTCACCATTAATCAGTTTCTATATATTCTATCAAGAAGAAGAACCTTCAGGGATATGATAGAAGTCAAGGTCTTCAACAAGGGACAAGCAAATCATAGAAACTTATGGTTTAAATTGTGTTAAAGTATTATGTCCATATTAATGAGAATTTAAACTGGAAAAAGTACATTTCGGAACTCCTAAAACAACTTAATTCAGCCACATTTGAACATAGAATTAATGCAAATCTTGGAAAGAGACAAATCTGTAATTTGACATATTTTGCATATTTTCATTCAATAATGGCATATGGAATATTGTTCCAATGTAACTCTTCCTTAAGAAAGAAAGTCTTCATTGCTCAAAAATGTGCTGGATCATCCTGTATTCATCTGTTTACAGAGTTGGACATTCTGGCTACTGCTTCACAGTATTTTTGTTCCCTCATGAAGTTTGTTGTAAACAATCCATTGCAGTTCAAAAGGAACAATGATGTACATAATTACAATACCAGATAGAAGAACTACATTAATTGCTCCACATTATGATTATCTATAGCACAAAAAGGGGGTGCATAATGTCGGTACTAAAATTTACGGTAGCTTACCCAGTGATATAAAATGGCTGACAGACAGCAAAGTAAATTTTGTAAACAAATTGAAAAAGTTTCTCCCTGACAACTTCTTCCACTCCCGAGAAAAACTTCTATTACTGTAATGCGTAAAAGTTGGTGGGTAGGAATTGCTATATAGATGTTCAGCATGTAGCAAATTTTACAAATTAATTTCCAACAAGGATGTAAATTGAACTGCTTCACATCATTACGATTTATCATGTGAATGAACCATGGAACATGAAACTAACTAACCAACCAACCATTAACTATAATTATAATGCTTACTGCTAATAGTGCTTATGCCAACTAAATTCAACATAAAAATAAAAATGCGTTAGAAGCCCTTGCAAGTAGTATGCCACAGTCTGTTGTGCATGATGCATCACCAATTATTCCTCCACAAATGAATAGCTCTTGGTCCCAACTTTATCACTTATATTCTGAAATACCTGTTACCATATTATAAGTTATGAAATGGCCATACAATATCTGAAAAGCAAAAGTTTTCAGATCTATACAAAATTATACATGGATGTGACATTTCTGCACAGCTTTTCATACACACACTGACTGTTCTACCATATAAACTTGAAATTCTTTGACAGATATAACTATGAACATTACTCTTAATTTCCTTCATGAAAGAACTCTTTACACGACGTTCGAAAAATCTTGCAGATTATAAGCTTGTAAATGAGTAAAGTATTTTAATACAGAAAGTTGGAAGTCCCAAAAATGAATTGTGCTTAAGAAATTGAAGAGTCTGTAAGGGCTAAGGGCACGCACACAGCAACACAGGCACAAACAGGTCTGCACACACACACACACACACACACACACACACACACACACACACACACACTGCCACCCTCCATAGCCGAGTTGCTCATAGTAAACTGTCACCAAGAAAGCTGTTCAACTAACTGAGGATCAGATGAAGCATTAGTCTTTGTAATTATTCACAGTAGGGCAACAGACACAGTGATGACGAGTTTGCATAGCATGCAGGTTATTGTAACCTGTATTTGTGAACAAGCTGGTGTTTGCATTTTTATGCTCCTCATGAGGCTTGCATTGCTTAGTAACTAGCATGTGGCACTTTCAGCCAAGGATAAACCATTACATATCCAAATTTGATGTAAATGAGCTGTTATTTTCTCATAATTTATACAGGTAATTTATCTCAAATAACTTTTTATTCTTACCTTCAAAGCTCTTTGAAAGGTGGAGATAGATAACAATGCTAAATCCTGTTGTTCTTCAGCATATCTCACTAAATATACATATACTAATTTTTTCACTTCAATGTTCTTTGAAACAACATTTTTAACAACTGCTGGAAAAAGATCAGATGCATCTCTTCCTTTTGCGACCATCTGAAAACAGGCAGGTAGCTTATATGGCAAATTTCAGAAATATGTATCTGTATGAAACAATGTGAGGTATCAAATCTACATGCAAGAAAGAAAGTCCTGGGAAATAAAAAACACCTTAATACTAGAAGAAACAAATTATTGGCAAATAATAGAAATGAAAACAGAACAAACAAACCTGTCATTTATTCTTATTTTTGGAGTGTAATTTCCAACAGCAGCAATGCTATTCCACATGAAACACTTGTTCAGTCTAAAAAGGATTAAGAGTAGTAACTGCCCACAGATTTCATTACAAAATCATATGACGACTCATTCAAGGAAACTACAACAATCATGAGTCACAACCATCAGACCAGATTCATATGGTGGAATGATGAATATTTTAAACTTGACACAGCACTAATTTCATAAAAGATACAAGCCCCCCCCCCCCCCCCCAATGAATATTCATTCAATCGTACATTCTCACATCACGCTCTGTAAATTCTGCCATGAAGGACAGCCTTCAGAGATGAGAAATGAGTCAAGTTATACATTAACAGGCAGAGGTAATCATTGCTGGCTACTACTGTAAAGTATAATAACTTTAAACAATCTGCCTATCACTAATCTACTCAAGCTATAATTATGGTCAGTACATCTAGATTACTTTGTATACGAATGTAAGGAGCAAAAAGGAAAGGGGGCTGTGGAAAGGGGGGGGGGGAGGGGGGGCAGGTGGGAGGAGGATGCTGTTACTCCTCATCCTCCTCCACTAGTCAGCGCCGTTTCTACCAAACATTGAAACAAAGATTTAAGAAACTTTATAAAGACCACTACAAGCTTTCCATATAGTAGCAAAGTCAAGACCTATCAAATACAAAATATTAGAGTTGGACATAATTTACACTCGAGTTCAAGAATTGTGATAAATTGTGGAAGTCATGGCCGATGAGGTATTCTTTTACTTTGTTTGAAATATTTGGAGATTTTCAATTTCCTGCCCGACATCCATTGGAAAACAGTTATATTATAAACTTTTGCATCATACTGTAAAACTGCATTCCCCACCCCACAGACAAATTCATTATTTTTCCTTATAGTATTGTGGTTAACTGCTGAGTTCATCCTAAAAATTCAATGTTATCACTAACCACAATTACCCTGAATAATCGAAATACTTTCAAACAGGAATTCCTTATTCGAAAGCTTATCCAAGTTCTGTGCTTAGATACTGTAGGCCTGTCTTCTTGACATAATTTGATATGCTGGTCTGCTTCCGAGAGGAGTTGACATATTTTTCATGTAGTATTCCAAATTTTTCTGGCAGCAATAATGTCACTGTACCAAAACCCTCTCCGGTCCATATAATCTAGAAGAGCATCAACACACTCCAGTGTGGTACAACGACTGAGAATGTTACTGTCTTCACACCAACTTTCACATTCAATGTCCTCCTCTTTGTTTTGCTGTCAGGCAGTAGTCACAATTTCAGCATTATTCATGTACTGGAAGCTGGCTTTACATGCATTGATCTTGAGCCACTCAGTCAAGTTTTCTTCTGCATCAACATCTTCAAAACCACTTAAATCCATTGAAGATTCATTATCCAAGCAGCTTTTATTTCTTCATCACTGAAACCTTGAAAATCACTTTCTTCTATGCCTGGAAGAATTTTCCTCCATGATCGAACTAGTGTACGTGGCTCGATTTTGTGCCAGTCATCATAAATCCCATGTACAGCATCTAGAATTGTTAACTCCTTCCAGAAGCCCACCAAATCATACTCATCAGTAGACCAGCTCCAATCACTAGTAGTTTTACTTAATAGTTCCCAGAAGCGTTAGTGATGCACAAAATTGTAATGTGTTCTTTAGACAACTTATATTCAGGGGCATAAATTTCACTCTTATAAGCAAGGAATCGGATTGGTAGACATTTCCAACACAGACCACTTCCATCCGCATTATAAATTTTGTCTGGTATGAAACTCTCTTATTCTACAAATTTCTGAAACTCTTCCCAGAAGGAATCAGCTGCCCCAACATTTGAGCTAAGCTGCTCTCCTAGCACAATAAATTAATGAATCCTGTGATGATGTTTGAAGCTGGATAGCCATGCACATGAGGCATTACATTCTCCCTCTAACACTAGAGCTTCATGAAAAAATTTAGCTTTTGCAGCACACATTGCACCTGAAACCGTGACACATTCTGCTCATTTTTGACTAAATGACTGCAAAAGAGCAGCATACAATTCATCAAATATAGATTTCTTCATGCTTTTCAACGTATGTTCCAGAAATAGAATTGCATTTCCTGATAAAAATCTGAATTTTTTGCTTATTCTTTTTGGTGTCCTGAACAGTCTGAATTCCAATGCCATAATCAGCAATTGGTTTCGCAGCAGTGTGCCCCCTCCCCTTTTCTCAAATCTTTCAATTAATTGTAATTTTTGTTTTAATTTCAACACATTTCTTTCATTTCTCCATCATCTCTTTTACAACTTCTTTTAACTTGCTTCGTTAACACTTATGGGCCAATTAACATCACTTATGGGCCAATTAACATGAGAAAACTGACCTTTTTTATTTATTTACACAGAACAGGCTGACAATGGGAATGGTACTCATTGTCACAAAGTGAGTCATTTATTGCTGTTTGCTACAGGAAAATATTGCACTTTTCCTTTTTAGATGCACGAATAATCCACAAATGAATGACTGTGAGTACACTGTATATATATTACTGTGTAAGTGTAATAACTTTAGGTGCTTGACGAGGCTTCTGCAAGGTGTTCAGTTATCATCTTCACACAACATTCTTATTGCACACTTCTGTAGAATAAATACTTTTCTTGTCTTCTCTGCAATGCCTCAGAAAATCATGTAATATGACAGAACATAGTAAACGAATGCAAAGTATGCCAGGAATCCTGTCTGCAGTCCAACAGAGTGAGAGAGATTTCTGAGTGCAAAGCAGGAAAAACTGAGTTCTTGGTTAACTTGTTCACATGCTGGTGCCACCTCAGTTTATTATCCATCTGGATGTCTGGGAACTTCACACACAGCCTCATCCAGTGTATACTCATTGATTCTCACTTCTGGCACCTGTAAAATCAAACAATGGAAACTCCAGGCAGGAATATCAACACTGTATGAAAAGATAAGAGTGTTACTTATCATAAGGAAGACACATTAAGTTGCAGACAGGCACAGTGAAAAACACTTACATACAGCCATAAACTTTATGTGTCTTAATTGTGCCTGTCAGCAACTTAATGTGTCTTCTTTACGGTAAGTAGCAATCTATTCTTTCCTACACTGTTGATGTTCTGGCATCTGTAAGTAACTTTTATTCGTTTGGTATTGTTGCAGGAGTCTTTCTAACATTAACAGTTAAACTGTTATCTGCAACCAGTTGTAAACCCGTTCCACTCTCTCCTGGCTACTTCTTGTATGGATGAGTTTGAGCCTTTTTTGATATATTTATATCAGCAGCAAATATTACGATTTTTGGATAGTTCTCCAATGTCACATATAAATAATTTTCCTAACAATGGGAGCAGGCAAAGCATTGAACCTTGCAGGACTCCATATTTAATGTTTCCCACTCTAAATTTAATCTTACTCCTGTCCTATCATTTGTATTTAGAAAACGTTCCCCTTTTGTATCCTTAGATCACATGAGATATTGCCTTTAACTGTATCAAAGAAAAATTTAATCAAGAAACTAATTAATTTGAGACAGAACTGCTGGCTAGTACTTATCTTCTGGAGGTGAAATGTATGATATTCCCGATACATAAATCTAACATTAAAAGGAACAATACTACCTGCTTTCGCTGCTAATAGTTCATTCACTGGGGACAAGAGAGGGATATCCTGGGGCAAGTTAAAAAGGAAGATCAGATGACTCAGACAGGAGGAGCAGAGAGATATACAAAATATGAAAATGCAGCAAATGAGCAGCAAACAGGGAATACAATGTTTAAAAAGGAGATTGACAGAAAATGTAAAATAGCTACACAAATGCAATTAAGAGGACAAATGCTAGACAGTAGAAACATGTATGACAAGGGGAAAGATCAGTGCTGCGTATAGGTAAACTGAAGAGATCTTTGGACAAAGAGAAGCAGCTGAATGAATATCAAGAACACAGACGGTAAGCCAGTAATAACCAAAGAAGGGAAAGCAGAAAAGTGGAAAGAATGTATATGAGGACTACACAAGGGGTGGGAGAGGGGAGGGGGGGGGTGAATGTGTGCTCTAGCTGAAAAAGAGATTTGTCGAAAAACTAGCAAAGTTTCCAGACTGACTTATGTGCCTGTCAATGACTTAATGCCTTTACTGTCCAGTGAATTGTTATCATTATTCTTAAATCATTTAAATTTGTAATTGTTATTACCCCAATAATCCTTTTCATGGCTTCCAGTTTGAGACCATCTTTGTTGCTATCCAGCATCTGCTTGAGGTCATCATGCCTAGAACACAGGAAAAAAAGCAGCATAACTTTGATGCATCCATTTGTGACACAATGTCTGTTCAGTATTTCACAGATAAATGTTTATCGCTGTCATCATTAGTAATCAGTATTACAACAATAATAATAGCAGTAATTCAGAAGATTCTTGTATCTTCTGAAGAGAAGATCTTGTACCTGAAGCAATTATAGCTATCCACCAATGAAAAATTACATATAACTCTAGCAAATTTTTTTCCTCCAAAATATAAATATGTCACATCAGGGCTGAAAGTAACACATATCCAACCTTCTAACATTAAAATGCCATCAAATGTTCATACAAAAGACAACATATGAATTACAGAATAACAAAGAGCTACAAATGAATACGCAGAAAATCAATGGAGAAATGTTACAGACTCCTTTATCTGCAATAGGAGAGGACAGGGAATGGAGGAAAGTATTTCCCTTTCCATCTCACCTCTCCTCACATCCTTGACCTGAGGTCCTGTTTGAATTCCCTAATCAATTCCCACTGTGTCATTCCCTTCAATGCTTCCTGTTCCTTTATTATACTGATGAAAAATTTAGCCATAAACTTAATATTTTCTGCAAACTCCCTCTGCCACTCTTCAACAAGTATATTTTTTATATCTCTATTTGATTGTACTTTCAATCTAGAGACAATCCCCCACTCCTACTCCTACTCCTCACAAAACCTCTATGACTGCAGCACCACTGAGTGTTTGTAAGCAGTTTTTATTATTAGACTGTTGTGGCCATAGAGAAAAGAACTGAGTCATCAGGGCAAAGTAGAGAGACAGTTGGCTCTCAGTGTGTCTATCAAAAAGTGGATTAACTATGGTAACAAAATAATGATATGCATGTCTTACACGTGACTATAATAAATCATCTGCAAATAAGTGGTTGTTTGTGTGATGACCTACTTGACTTCACTCCATTCCTGTGGCCCTTACGTGGGCATAGGGCATTCGGGGAAACTCGTGGTCCATCTGTCTCTTTGGCCATATCCCTGAATTCTGCCCAAATCCTCTTGCTTCCCCTTCCACTGTCCTCCTCTATGTACAACTAAGTGTGGATTTCTTCCTTGTTCCCTGGGCATTCCACTCAAATGCTTTCTTCTCTACTGATCTATCTGGTTTTCCCAGTCTGTGTCCCATAGATCTCTACTTACTCTCAAGCGTCTGATTTACTATACGTATGTGGTTTGTTTTGCTCCAGAGCTATTCATTACTAATTAATTCTGGTCACAAGATATTCATGATGTGCCGGAGATATTTATGGAGCTCTGTAATTGTAGTGTTATCTTCTTGTTTACTTTCCAATCTTCACTGGCGAACAGTGCAGCCTTCACATTTGCATGAAAAATATAAATTTTAGTTTTGCATGTAATGTTTCTCTTTCACCATGCTGGATAAAACTGTATTGAGGCCTTCTTTAGTGCTTCTACACATTGTCACCAGCTCCATCATCTACTATCACTATTTACTCAGATAAAGGAATTAAGTGAATGTCTCCATCTGCTGCTCCCCTACAAACACCAGCACATTCCAATAATTGACTCATTTCCTTTGTTTCACCTATACTTATTCTGAGGCCAGCAAACTCTACTTCTTCTACTGTGAGTTTAATTTAGCTTTCATACCTGTCAGCCAACTGCTCAAACTATACTGTCTGCAAAATCCAAATCCTTCAGACGTTCATGAATCCCGCATTGGACTCCTCTTCTCTTTCCTGCAGTGACTCTTCTCATAACTGAGTCAAGGACAAGTAGAAAAAGCATTGGTGACAAAATACTGCCCTGCCAGTCTCCAGTTGTTTTCCCCCATTGGCTCTGTGAGACTGCCCTTGAGGACCACACAACATTTGTTGCCATCATACAGATCTTTGACAAGGTTCAGAGAATCTTCTGTGGTATACCATATTTCCACAACATCAGCCACAGCACTTTATGTTTTACAGAATCAAAGATATTTTCAAAGACAATGAGTGCTAGGTACCTAAGAGTATTAATAAAATCAACACAACTATGATGTGCACAAAAACCAGTCTGAACTTTACATTTTCAGTTTTCAAGTGAATTTTTAAGCCTACTTAAAAATTATCTGATGAGAACCTTTCTGGGCACTGACAGCAATGTAATACCACAGCAGTTGTTACAATCCGATAAATTTCTCTGTTTTTGGAGCTTTGCCCCTCTTTTGGCAGGTTTATCACCAACCCGTTTTCCCACTCCATTAGGGATTACTCTTCGAGCCAAATGTGTTTCAACAAGGAGTACAGCATTCTAATATTAGTTTCCATATTGGCTTTTAAGAGCTCCAGTGCTACACTGTCCAGGTATGGCGCCTTTGATTTTTTATGCTTCTCAAAGCAATCCCAGTTTCATCTGTTTTGGGTCACAGCAGATTTTTATCTTGATCTACTTCGACTTACTCTGAAACATATCTCACCTCTTGTTCTTGACCACTGTCACAATTTAACAGCTCCTTGAAATGCTCCTCCCATCTTTGTGGCTGTGTCTGTTGGGTCGTAATCACCCCCTCCCCCAATCCTTGCTCTTAATTGGTCCTTCATGTTTACAGATCTTCACTGACAGCCGTTTGGTGATATTGTGCAGTTCATTTACCTTCCCATCTTGCTGCTCTTCTACTACCTGTGACTGCTCATCTATCCATTTCCCTTCATCTCACCTTATCCCTATTTTCACTCTTTTTTTTTTCTCTCCATGTATTCTTTACACACTTCAGTCTTCCATGCTCTAATTTTACAAAGATTTAACTTCTTTTTGATTCTTTCTTGTGGTTAATTTCACTCAACATGTCATCAGAGATCCATACTTTCCTTTGATGTCTCTTAAATCCTAATATGTTGTCTCCAACATCTAAATAGCTGTTTCTAAGTTTTCGCCAACCCGTGTTACTTCCTTCCTGCACAAAGTTTCCTTCACACAGTACTGGAATGGAATCTGTTTTGTAGTTCAAGTGCAAATTTTTCTTCGATGTGTTGGTCTTTTAATCTTACCACATCTACTTTGTGGTTCCTGTGATTGAGATTGGTTCTGTTTGCAGCTATCTTTAACCTGAACTCAACCAAAACTAGGTGGTGCTCACTTCCAACATCTGTTCCTCTCTTATTTCTGACATTGAGCAGAGTGTTACAAAACTCCCAGCTATGCAATCCGTTTGATTTACAGTGATCTGGAGAGATCCACATTATCTTATGGCAGTTGCAAAGTGGATTGATTGTTTGTTTTGTTTTAGGGTGCAAAAACAAGTAGGGTCCTACATGCTCATGTGAAAACTATAGAATATGAAAACAGAGGCGTTAAAAAACGACTACACATCGATCCAAATTGACGTACGAGAACACAGCTAAAACAGGGACATGGAGAAAAGTCTACAAAATACACCACAGAGAAACGGGGGTCAAGAACTAAAATTTAAATGGCCTTCGCCTTATTGCTACAATGGATAAAAAGTAAAACGCTGAAACGGCTCATAACTCAAACAACAAACGCAAGCGGGAACATTGACAGTTAAAAAATGAGAATACCGTCAGGAAATTGTGGACAGTGAAAACTTGGGCACAATGTGTACAACGTGGGGAGAAGCACAACTTAACAAATGACGATGGCTAAAAAGGCAGCGCCCAATATAAAACCTAGTTAAAATGACCCCCCCTCAGCGGGAGGGCCGAGAGGAGGTTGTCCAAGCTGGTGGAAGAGGCTTAATAACCTGGAGCTTGTTCCCATGAAGGGAACACCAGTGGCGATACCAAAATGACACCATCTCCTGACAGATGGCAACACACAGATCATCGGAGGAAATATGAGAACTAATGGTCTGAGGTACGAGGACTGCAGCCTTGGTAGCAGCATCAGCAGCCTCGTTTTCTGTCAGACTGACATGACCAGGAACCCATATAAGCAGCACAGTGGCTCCATCATGAGTGAGCAAGTGACTGTTTTCCTGTACCCGTTGCACTAAGGGATGGGCTGTGTACAGTGCACAGAGGCTTTGAAGGGTGCCGAGTCTGAGCAGATGACACAATTGGAAAGCCTGTGTCACTGGATGTACTCTGTGGCCTGATACAGGGCGAAGAGCTCTGCTGTAAATACTGTGCAGTGTGCCAGAAGCCGATATCAACAGACACGGGTGCCAATGACGAAGGCACACCAGACCCCATGGTCAGTCCGAGAGTCATCATTGTACATAAATGTACTATTGCGAAGTTCCATGCAAAGTTTGTGAAACTGAAGGCGATAGAGTGAGGCTGGAGTAGAATCCTTAGGAAGCAAATGAAGGCCAAGGTTAATATGGGCCGCTTCATGAAGCCAAGGCGGTGAAGGGTTCACACCCACTGGGTAAGCTGCAGGTAGTGTGAAGTTAAGCCGCCGTAGCAAGTGCTAAAAGCGGACTCCAGGAGGTAACAGGGAAGAGGGACGCACCCCATACTGGCGATCAAAAGTGTCATTGAAGGAGGAGGTGTAGGACAGGTGGCCACGCATGGCAGACTAATGGCATGCATACCTGCTGAGAAGAAAGCCATGGCGGTAGGACAGCAGTAGTTCAGCAGCTTCTGCATACAGACACCCAAACAGGCTAGTGTAAAGGGCGCCAGTGGCCAAACGGATGCCACGATGGTGGATAGTATTGAGACCGCATAAGAGGGACGGACGTGTAGATGCATAAACGAAGTACCAATAGTCTAGTTTTGAACAAACAAGGGACTGGTACAAACAGAAGACAGTGGTTCGATCTGCACCCCAGGAAGCACCATTGAAGACACATAGGACACTGGGGTACTGTGTACAATGGGCTGCTAGATAAGACACATGGGAGGACCAAGAGTGTTTCCTATCAAGCATGAGCCCCAGGAATTACATAGCTTCAACAAATGGAAGAGCAACAGACCCAAAATGTAAAGATGGTGGGAGATACCAATTGCGCCACCAGAAATTCATAAAAATTGTTTTGTCAGTGGAAAAACAAAAGCCATTGTCGACGTTCGATGAGTAAAGATCATCGAGACATTGCAAAAGACGCCATTCAATGAGACAGGTCCATGGAAAACTGCATAGGTTGCAAAATCGTCAACAAAAAGGGAGAGAGGGATGCCCGGCAGGCCATTATAGGGTTAATGGCAATACCAAAGAGGACGACACTCAGGATGGATCCAAGAAGCACACCATTTTCCTGGATAAAGGTGTCTAACAAGGCAGAACCCACACACACCTTGAAAACTCAGTCTGACAAAAATTCCTCAAGGAAATGGCGAAGGCGGCCACGTAAGACCCACGGGTAGAGAGTACAGATGCTAGCAGTCCTCCAGCAGGTGTCATAGGCTTTCTCCAAATCGAAAAATATGGCCAAAATCTGGGACTTCAACAGAAAACCATTCATGGCATGGGTGGACAAAGTGACGAGATGGTCAATTGCAGAACGGTATGCTCGAATCCAGTCAGTGGTTAGTAAATTGCAAGACCCAAGCCATTGTACCAGCAGGGCATGAATCATACGATCTATCACCTTGCAAACACAGCTGGTGAGAGAGATGGGGCAGTAGCTAGAAGGACGGTGTTTGTCCTTACTGGGCTTAGGTATGGGTATGACAGCGGCTTCACGCCAGCATCTGGGAAACGTGCCCTCTGCCCAGACGTGGTTGTACGTATTAAGAAGAAAGTGCTTGCTCACAAGAGACAGGTGCTGCAACATCTGAATGTGAACAGCGTCCGTGCCTGGGACAGGGGATCGGGATGACTTTAGAGCGTGATATAGGTCTCTCATAGTAAAGGTGCCATTGTAGCACTCATGATTCTGAGAAAAGAAGGATAGTGCCCGAAACGCACTCGAAATGATCACACAGTCACTCTGTATCACACACACACTCTCATGTGCACTAAAACCAAGTAGGGGGGGGAGGGGGGGGGGGGGGGAAGAGAGCTAATCAAGAAAGAGAAACAAAACACAGAAGAACTAAAAGAAAAGCACAGGGAAATGTGACTGGCTGACCACTTACAAAAAGCTAGGGTCAGCCAGCCACCCTTTGACAACTTAACAACATCTCCCTAAAATCTTGTTACAAATGTTGGACAATTCACAAAACTTTAAAACCCTAACCACACTCGTTTGATCATTACACCTGCCAGCAAATCCACCGCAGTCCACTGGTCGGCAGATACAATGCAGTCCAATAAAATGTGGCACACCATAATCTGTATGCCACAAGCATCACAGAGTGGAGGATACTCTCACTGGAGTAAGAATCCACGTGTCATAGGGCTGTGGCCGACGCGAAGACGCGTAAGAAGGACCTCGTATTGCCGACATGGCTGGAAGTAAGTACTCCACGGCCGAGTTGCGGACTTGATGACATGGAGCTTGTTATCGGTTACTGCCAGCAACTCGTCTTCCCATCGACACATGACTTTGTGCCTCGACAGTGAGGTGATAGCATGTAAGAGGATAGTACACCGAAATACCAGAGGATCACAACATGCCTCTTTGGGTGCTCGATCGGCCCTTTCATTCCCCGCAATTCCAATGTGCCCACGTACCCAGCAGAAAGACACCTCCTTCCCCAGTTGTCGTAATTGTAGGAGGGCATACTGGATATTCTGGGTTACTGTATCTGCTGAATGTAAAGGGCATTCAGAGAATCTGAGCAGACGAGAACTCTAACACCAGGAGAACGTCTCATATGCTCCAGTGTTCGCAAGATCAAATATAATTCTGTGTCGAAGACTGTAAATTCTGGAGGCATTTTGACCTTGGGGACTCGATCCAGGAAAACGACAGAGCAACCAACAGAGCCCCCTATTTAGACCCATCCGTAAAAACAGCTAAATGGTCATGGTACTCTGATAAAATATCAAAGCACGTCACATTAAAAACGGAAGCAGGAGTGCTATCTCGCCTGTACAACATCAAATTTAAAATCATTCTGGGCCTCTCCAGCAACCAGAGTGGAAAACGGTTAAAACGCTGGATTTGGGGTCATACTGGTACCACACTGAGTGACTCCAGCACATGCTGCATGCAGATCCCAAATGGCGTCGTGGCTTATGGGCGGATGGAAAAAAAGACATTCCAGAGGTGGACGAGCAACAGTATTGTGTGCGGATGAAGTTGGAGCTGCAAGGAACTTACACAACTGATGCACCATGAGGAGCCGGCACTGGATGGGAAGTGGTGGTTCCCCCACCTCAGCAGAGATGCTAGGTGTGGGACTGGTCCAATAAGTACCCGTGGCCAGTCAAACCCCCTAATGATGGACAGCGTCAATGATATGCAAGTAAGAGGGCCTCGCTGAACCATACATGGTGTAACCATAGCCCAGCCACGAACGCACAAAAGCCCGATAAAACTGAAGGAGACGCGCCTTGTCTGCTCCCCAAGACCTGTGATTAAGGCACTTGATGATGTTCAGGCTTTCAGGTCTTGCAGGTCTGGTAACCACGACAATCAGGAGTCAAAAATGATGCCCAGAAACCGCACTGTGTGTCTAAAATGTAGGGTGGTGTCCATTCAAGGCAGGCAAATTAAAAATACGACGAGAACGATTACAATGAAAACACACACACACACACACACACACACACACACACACACACACACACACACACGCTCGCAGGAAACTGAAAAACCATCTTTCCAGCCCACTCCTCTAACTGCCGCACTGTGAGTTGCAACTGACAGCTCACCATTGCAACACTGGAGGAGGAACAGAAAACAGCAAAGTCATCCGCAAATAAGCAGCACTGTACTGGACTCCTTACTATAGATGTTATACTATTGATGGTTGTGTCAAAGAGGGTAACACTTAAAACACTCCCCTGGGGGACACCATTCTCCTGCTCAAATCGATCACACAGCGTGTCATCAACACGGGTCCTCAAAAACCGCTGAGACAGGAAAGACCGTAGGAAGATGGGGAGGTGGCCACGAAAGCCCCATTGATGCAGTTGTGTGAGAATACAGTGCCTCCAAGCAGTATCGCATGCCTTATTTATATCGAAGAATATGCCGATACAGTTATGTTTACAGAGGAAAGCCTGCTGAACAGCTACCTCTAGGAGGGTCAGATTGTCGACAGTGGACCGAAATATTCGGAATCCACACTGTGAGTGGCTAAGGAGTTGCCTGGTCTCTAACAACCTGACCAGGCAACAGTTAACCATTTGCTCCAGGATCTTTCCAACACAGCTCTTTAAGGCAATACTTTAATAACTACTGGGACATGTGCAGTCCCTTCCTGGTTTGAGAAGAGGGATATGAATTGCCTCCCTCCACGAGCTGGGGAAGTTGTCTGTCTGCCGTATTAGATTAAAACATTCGAGTAGGATTTCCTCTGATGCCGCTGGCAAATGTTGAAGCATGCAGTACTGGATTTGGTCGTGACCGGGTGCAGTGTCACGGATTTCAGTCAGTGCTGATGCGAGCTCCCACATGGAGAAAGGGGAGTTGTAGACCTCAGAACTGTTGGACCTGAAGTCCAACTTTTCCCTCTCTACAGTCATGCAATAGTGACGAAACGCTGGATCCAGGCTTGCATTGGCAGTAGTTTGTGGAAAATGTCCAGCCATCGTCTGAGCAATGTCTCTGGCTGTTGTGTGAAGGTCGTCAATGATCTTCCACTGAACAGATTCGGCAAGGGTGGGATAACACAGAGGTCGATGGCTGAGAATGACCAAGCAGCAGTAGAGAAATGTGTGTGAGTACCTGTGTTGAGGACGCACAGCTTGTGAGACGTCATGAGGCCCTCCAAAACCCAACCCCAAGGGCAAGTATTAGTTGAGCCCCACAGGACATGATAGGCATTGAAGTCTCCCAGGAGGAGAAATGATCACAGGAGTTGCGCAATACGATCCGTGAGAACCTCAGAGTCTAGTGCATGTTGCGGAGGTAAATACAGTGTGAAAACAGTGATCCTTCGACACACGATTTTGAACTGCAACTGCTTGGAGGTCAGTAGCCAAGGGGAGAGCAGAGGAGTGATGCGTATTAGTAACAAACACTGCGACACCTCCCTTGGCCCTTTCCCCCAATAGGTCATCCTTGTGGTATAGCGTTTATCCCTGTAGCACAGGGACATCTGTATCTTTAAAATGAATTTCTTGTAAACAAAAGAACAAGGGACGTGCCTGTGCTAGGAGCTTCAGTTCCTGCACATGAGTCCTGAACCCATTCATGTTCCACTGTAGTATGGGAGCTATGTCATCAGTGCAGTTTTAAATTACCTCTCTCTTTGCACAGGGAAGGTGAATCACTTGAAGAACAAGGGGGAGTGGAGGGGCTGCCTGGATTCAAGGCATCTAACTCCATGATATCCTCCACATCAGTCAGATGGGAAAGAATGATGTAAGACGGTGCTCCGGACAGCTTTTGACCCCAATGTCATGAGCCTTTCCCTGCTCCCTGTCCCTTCGAGGATGAGGGGGAAAGGGGGGTAGAGAGGCACCTTACTTTTCTTGTACCTTCCAGATGCTCACTGCAGAACTGTTGCTGGTCTTTCCTGGCGCAGCTGCCTAGATTGCTTTGTCCTTACTCTTTTTCCCTTGACATGTACATGTGCAAGTACAGATGCTTGTGGTGGATGCAGGCACACTAGGCATCGCCTATGTCAAAGCGTCCGCCTTGGTAGTAGGTTTCTGCACCATGGAAGAATATGAGGTGGCAAAGACAGGGGGTTTCATCACCTTACATTCTTTTTTGTTCTTCAGCAAAAACGAGGCAGTCTCAGCTCCAGACTGGGTGATTCCCAGAGCAGTTGATGCAGAGACAGCAGTCAGTCCCAGAGTCATGAGTGGCTTTTCTGGAGTTCCCACAGATTGCTTCACCTCCACAACTCATGGTTGTATGGCCGAAACGCTGGCATTTATAGCACCACATATGGTTCGAAATGTAAGGCCAAACATTAAGTCGAAGGAATCTCACCATAAGATGTTCAGGCAGTGTCGGAGAATTGAATGTGACAATGAAAGTGGCAGTCTTTTCAATTGCTCCATTATTCCTGGGCATTCGTCGCTCCACATCAACTATTCTCTGTGATGGCCATTCTTCCTTCAGTTTCGTTATGTCCATGTCCACGATATCTCGGCATGTGACAACGCCCTTACTGGAGTTGAGAGAGGTGTGCATCTCAGCAATGATATCATAGTCACCCCATTTCTGCGATTTCTTAAAAAGGTCTACCTGCTTTGACCTGTTAGTTTCAACCAACAGTAGGCCATTACGCAATCGTTTTATAGATTTTAGTGTTCCAGCAAGATCTTCCAAACCCTTGTGGATATAATAGGGGACACTTTTTCAAATGACCCCTCCTTCCTCTTTATAATCAGGAACACATTGTAATTCATGACTTCACGAGCCCTGTTACTGCAGTCCAAAGTACTCTTATCAGGAGGACTAGCCTCTCCCATTCTTTTGGATGAATATGAGTTAATACTCCTAGGCAGTACACTTTTCCCCCTGGGAGGAGAAGATGATGATTTCGAGGGTTCCATCTTGGTCCCATGAGCAGCTACGGAAATAAGGGCCCACTCAGACAAAGCCCCGCATGCCTGAGTATGCCTTGTACAACTGAGGTGCATCAGGTTCCCCAGAGGTTGCCCACTAATGATTGCACCACCTCAACTTCCATGCACCAGCACACAGCACACCTCGAAATCGAGGGCTCTTTTATAGAGGTGTATCCTGTCCTCACGATCTGGGTGGTCAAGCCAAGATCCCCATTCCCCGAGACACACAATATTCCACTGCCGCACCACATGGTAGTCGTTGAACCATGCCCAGAGCTTACAGTGATGGGATTGGCAGCGCTTACCAGTTCCCAGCTCAAGAACCCCGGGGTCGCCAAGCACGTGCCCAGCAAATCAATGCTGAGCTCCTGAGGAGCCGGGACATGGTGTGGTAAAGAGGAAGTGCAGGGAATGGAATATTATGCAGCAGTAGGGATAACATTTGTAAGATAGTCCACCTGGTCATCACACCTGGAGAAATCTTGTTCGTCTAAGGTCGCCAGGGAGGAGTCAAGCAGCCAGTCAGCCTTAGTAAGTTGTCATTTGGTTGCACACGCAGGTGGGGTAGGAGTTAGCAAATGGATAGCACATGGGAAATGGTCACTCGATTAGGTGTCAGAAAGAACGGACCACTTGAGACGATGGGCAAACTGGGCAGTGCAGAAGGATAGGTCCAAATGGGAACAGGTCTTTGAGGAGTCAGAAAGGAATGTGGGTGCTCCTGTGTTACGGCACAAGAGGTTAAGTTGATTAAAGTGGTCAGCCAAGAGCACACCTCTCTGACAGGTTCTGGGAGAACCCCAAAGGGAATGGTGCACATTAAAAGTCACCGAGCTGCAGAAATGGGTGAGATGGCTGCCCAATAAGCTGGAGAATGTCTGCCCTGGTGACATCGAAAGAGAGGAATATAAATGGTACAAAGGGAAAACATCATGTTAGGAAGGAAAAAGCGAACTGCAACAGCCTGAAGACAGACAGTCAGGGAAATGGGTTGACTACGAACGTCATCCTGTATGAGCAGCACGACTCTCCCACGAGATAGAATGTCGAACTCAGAGGGAAGGTCAAAATGGACTGGAAAGAAATGTGAAAGCTTAAAGCGGTCACGAGGATGCAGTTCTGTTTCCTTAAGGCAGAGTACAAGGGGACACTGCAATTCTAAAAGCAGCCGTAAATCCTCTTTGTTGGATTGAAGGCCGTGAACGTGCCGCAATGTAGAAACAGTGCACTTCCAATGACTAGGTCATGCTCAGCACACATATCTATAAGCAATTCACCATTTACATTTCTGTTCCCACTGCCATGTGCACCCATTGTATGTTGAAACCAGTCATTTTCTGAACCAATTTTTGCTGTCAAGTCTCCTATTAAAAATTTTGTCACTACAATTAAGTTTGTCTAAGGACTTCATCTAGGCTAAGTCTGTAAAATGCATCTTTTAGTTTTCTTCCGTCACTTCACTAGGTGCATAACGTTGAATTACAGTAATATTTCACACATTTGTTTTGAAGCGTATGGTTATCCTTTCTGAAACTGGTTTCCAATCCAGTAAGCTCTTTTTGTAGTTTTTAGATAGTAAGAGACCTACACCATTCCTCTGCATTGCATCATCACTTTTTCAACTTGTCTAAACCTTTCTGCCCCTCTCAATGTTCTTAATTTCCAAAATCTAACACAAGTTTTCCTTTTCAGACCAAAGGTCATATCCTTAAAAGCCAACTGGGTATTTCTCATTTTAGTTTCTGTGATTTGAATTTTTGGTGGTGCAGGATATCATCCCACAGCCCCCAAGTGTCGTGATGTAGCTGCCACCTCACGGCTTGCACACCTTGCCCTTACCCCTTGGAGAGCCTGTCTTCACCTCAATTACAGAATGCTATCCATCCCTCGGCAGTAAGGGCAATGTGCATCACAGTTGTTCTAATGACTAAGGATTTTCTGTTGCCCACATTAGGGGACTGTGCCTGCTATCACGAAATCACAGAGAGGAAAAAGAAAGGATACAATAGAATACAAGACACAATGTTCAGAGACACACTTTGGATCCTCTGTGGAGACATGCCCAGTTGGGAAACCCTGGCAACAATTACAATACCACTGGCATATCTCTCAATGTCACTGGAACACACAAATCCCTAACCCATGCAGACAGTGTTTCATTAAGACAGTGTCTTGTGAGGCAGTTGTTTGTACTATATATCTGTCTAATTCAAAGTCCCTCACTATAAATAGCATGTTATTATAATTAAAGTGCAGCTACTCACAGAGTCCAATGTGGGCTGTAATTACCATACAGCAGGAAAACTTGATAGATATTTTAATGCATTAATGTGGAACCTATATATGCCGGGAAAAAATTAGTTCAAATTTTGGCCACCAGTTGCAAATCTGGCACTATGAATGCATGAAAGACATACAGTAATGTTTCCATGTGTAATGGGTTAAGATTTGGATGTGGAGGTAAATGGTTCAACAAGGGATAAAGGTACAATGTTGATTTTATTATTAACCGCTGCTTGTACAATTTGTTCAATATGAAAGTTGGAGGTGATAATGAGATACTGTACAGTTTCCAGAATGAGATTTTCACTCTGCAGCGGAGTGTGCGCTGATATGAAACTTCCTGGCAGATTAAAACTGTGTGCCCGACCGAGACTCGAACTCAGGACCTTTGCCTTTCGCGGGCAAGTGCTCTACCAACTGAGCTACCGAAGCACGACTCATGCCCGGTCTCACAGCTTTACGTCTGCCAGTATCTCGTCTCCTACCTTCCAAAGTTTACAGAAGCTCTCCTGCGAACGTTGCAGAACTAGCACTCCTGAAAGAAAGGATATTGCGGAGACATGGCTTAGCCACAGCCTGGGGGATGTTTCCAGAATGAGATTTTCACTCTGCAGCGGAGTGTGAGCTGATATGAAACTTGCCCGCGAAAGGCAAAGGTCCCGAGTTCGAGTCTCGGTCGGGCACACAGTTTTAATCTGCCAGGAAGTTTCATACTGTACAGTGTCAGACGTGCACCTGGTGGCCAAAATTGTAACTAATTGTTTTCCAGTGTAAATCAGTTCCACATTAACATACCTACTATGTTTCAATAGTATATGATAATTACAGCCCACACTGGACTTCTGTGAGTAGCTGCACTTTAATTATAACCACCAAGAACAAAATTTAAAGTCCCCCCCCCTGCAGGTGTCCATTTTTTTTTTTTAACGCTTAATCTGAGAAACTACTGTAGAAATTTTGAGACTGATTCACAAGGAAGGTTTGTTTATATAATTTACTATGGCTATGCCAGACAAGTTGTCTGGCCATAAATATTTATAGTGACATGCATGTTAGAAGGTGGCTGCATAAAGTGTTCTTTGGAGAGAGAGAGAGAGAGAGAGAGAGAGAGAGAGAGAGAGAGAGAGAGTGCTCTCTTGCTTCTGTCCCGCATCTAACCTATTGCCCACCCTAACTGGCAATGCTGGGGTGAGGGCTGTATCAGGCTACTGGTTCTGCTTCTGACTCTCCCCATAGTAGAATTTGTAAGCCTGGAAAAGCATCACTGCTTATTGATGTAATAATTGTGTCTGCTTTATGCTACACATAACAAACACTATAGTGGCTAAGTAACTTCACCATACCTAAACTAACATGAAAATCAATGCTAAATATTCTATGTGCATTCTATAGGCAGATGCAGCATACTGATGCTACTGGCTGGAGTGCCATGTGTGCATCATCATCCCGACAATCTGTGTGTGTGTGTGTGTGTGTGTGTGTGTGTGTGTGTGCACGTGGGTGCGCGTGCACATGCAGGTGGGGACATGCAGGTGGGGACACCAGGGAAAGGGGGGGGGGGGGAGGGGGAGACGGACAGTGTGCCCTCTTGACCAGGTCTGGAACGGCCTTGTGGGAATCCTTAAGATACATCAGTGCAGATTTGATAGAACCAAAATATGCACAGGCCTTGTGATGACTCTAGTGTGACACTGCACTAGTCTTTTTTCTTATACACTATTTGTCTTATTTCTGTCACGTAGCCACTTTATGTTACAACATGATTTTTTCAATGAAGTGAGGCTCATACTACATTGTGGAGCAGAAAAATGTTGTGATCTGTACAAACCAATACACAAGGTAAACAACAATGTAGATCTCATTACAACTGAAGGAAAAAATAAATATTCATAATATCTGAAATAAACAAGGACATAGAAATTTACAAAGAACATGTGCATGACAAGCAAGACTGAATTTCTTCTAATGCCTTTCCCAAATGCTGTCAACAGATTTTGATAAAATTTTTCCTTTTTTGCAGCACATATTCACTGTACATTTTCGATTTGCTATCTGTTCCTAAAAGTACATGTCTGTGTCCTAATGTGTGTGTCCAGTTCTTTTTATTTTTCTACCTCTACCTGTGGATACAACCTCCATTAACCACTGTGTAGTTAATGTCAGAAGATACTTAGCATGATAGCATATGTTAGTATTTCTTCCCTTTCCTATAACGTATGGACTGTGGGAAGAATGATTGCTTAAATTCCTCTGTGTGCCCTGTAAACAATCTAATCTTGTCTTAACAATCCCTACATCAGTGAAGTATACGAGGCTGAAGAATAAATCTCTCCATTTTCTTCAAGTAATACTGGTTCTCAAAATTTTGTAAGTCTGCTTTCATGGGATAATAAGTACCTTCAAGAGTTTGCCGGTTCAGGTTTTTCAACTTTTTAGTGATGCTCCCCATGATTCAAATGGAGATATGACCATGTATTCCAGCTAGCTGTTCCTAAAAGTACATGCCTTGTTAGTCCTGAGCAATAATCTAAGTTGGACCATACAAGTGCTTTGTAAGCAGTCTCTCTTGTAGAATGGCTGCCATGATTCAAATGGAGATATGACCATGTATTCCAGCTAGCTGTTCCTAAAAGTACATGCCTTGTTAGCCCTGAGCAATAATCTAAGTTGGACCATACAAGTGCTTTGTAAGCAGTCTCTCCTGTAGAATGGCTGCATTTTGCAATGAACCAAACTCTGCCACCTGCCTTATCTATGATTGAGCCTATGGGACCCTTCCATTTGATTCCCCTACAAACTGTTACACCTAAATATTTGCATGATTTGACTGATTCTAATTATGAATCATATCTATTGTATTCATAGGACACCACACTTTTTCCCCCCATTCTGAGAAGTGATAATTTTATGTTTAAAGTGAGTTGGCAATCCTCGCACCGCTGTGAAATCTTATCAATATCTGATTGAATATATGTGCAGCTTATCTCATATGATACATCATAGATAACTGCATCATCTGCTGAAAGCCTGAGGTAACACAAGGTAACATAAGTGAGACTGGTCTTTAATTATCCATCTTTTTTTGTCTTTCCTTTTACGTGTTGAATCCTTCACTTTGTAGTGGAGGGTGCACTTTTATGAAACTCCCTGGTTGATTATGAGAAGTAAAAGACAGAGCTACTGGCAAGACATTCTATAATATGGACTGTAAGTCATGGCTGGCTGAACAGTGAAGCCAGTAAGAGAATTGCCCACAAAAGAAAAAGATCAGGATTTGAGTCCCAATTCATAGTTTTAGCTCTTGTACACTCTGGAACATTTGATTTTCAACCATGAGATATGTGAAGTTGGGTTGTGTTGATTTGAAACTTTTGCAATGTGAATTGTCAACGTGGATTGTTGAGCCTACTTTCAACTTTCAAATAGTCTACCGATTTGTATCTGACTTTTTATGAAAACACACCGAATCAATTGACAAACTGCAGAAATTGTTCAGGATTAAAATAAACACAAATTTAAGAGTAGAGAAATAAGTTCTCAGTAATCTTACTATAGAGTACACACACACACACACACACACACACACACACACACACACACACACACACACACACATTATTCTGTGAGTTGTTACATTCACTCCTAAATTATTTACATTCTGTCCGAACTTTCCAATATTTTTTGGTGTTCTGACATCTGTAATTGATTTTGTGGTGGTGGTCTTCAGTCTGACATTCCTTTGTGGTCAATGCAGTTTGTAATCTAATGCATCAGTATTTAACTTTTACACACATGCACTTCTATTTCACTGAATTAAGCAGTTAACTGTTTCAAGCAATCTCCTTTTATTCAACAGTTTTCTGTATTTATTTTTTTATTATTACCACTGTCTCCTGTATATGTTTTTAAAATTCTGCTGCATACATTTTGTTGTAGGTACACTGTTCTCCTTTCCAAAATGCCATATTGCATAGGTCACATTCATGATATATGTTATGACATTGTTACAATTTTAAAACAACATGGAATTAGTTAAGCAACTAATATTAATTTATAGAAACAAACTACTTTGTGGATATTACTTTTGACTGGCGAAGTACTGCTAGCTTCCTGATGGGTAACTATTCAAACAATTTATGTGCAGGAAGTAAGTCTTCTTTTCATACTGGTGGGTTGGTTTTATTTTTTGAAGCATGTTTTTTCCTTCTTCATAAATGAATGTGCATTGCAAATAATAGTTTTGGCCACAGAATGAATCATGCAATGGGAGAATGAAAAAAAAAAAAAAAATACAACAGGTTTTAATTTTTCTTAGACACTGTTATTTGAACTAGTTGCTGGAACTGATTGCAATACTTACTTACTTTATGAGTCATCAACAACCACTAAAACTTTTAAATAAGAACGTCAGAGGGAAGAAAAGCTCTTTCTTTTTGCAAAAACTGAAAATAAAAGTCTCTAAATCTAAATAATCAACAGTGAAATAGTGTAGAACAATTAAGACCATACAGTGGACAAATGCAGTAGTAACTGTAATTTTGTATCTGATTAATACTGTGTGTCAGGCAAGGACTCTGACAAGGAACCTTGCATTTTGTGAGCAATGTTCTCAACAGGTGAGCATCCAGGTATGTTTCACAACCTATCCTCACAGCTTCAATTCTGCCCGTATCTGTTTTCTACTTCCCAAACTTCAAGCAGCTCTCCTGTAGCTTCAAATAAAGCTGTACAGGCGAGTAAGATTACAGGTTAAAATCATGAACCAGTACAAAGTTTTAATCTGTCAGGAAGTTTCAAAATAGGGCACACTGTGCTATAGAGTGAAATATTCACTATGGAAGGTAGTATGTGATGTGAAAAGAACATTGGATTGCAATTATCAAAAGCAAGAGCATCAATTGTCTAAGATTTCTGTCAACCAAGACATTATTGAAGGGTACACTGAAAAAGAGCCCCCATGACAGTGATTCAACTTTTTAAAGCAACTTTACAGTCTGTGAACGCTGCATCATAATGTTCCAAAATTTACAATAGCTTTCAGGACATCTCCACTCCCAGAACTTTTACAGAATTCTCAGAGATTTTGAGACGACTGGTTACTAAGAGAATTTTATTCCTGAGTAAATTGTTTTTTTATGTACTGCTGTTAGTTGGTTTCTCCTCCATCTGAAGTACTATTGCTGGACTAAGCAAGCACATTTTCTAAAAACTGCACTCTTCTCAGTAAATTTCATACGTTCTATTGCTTTCATGGCATGATGTCCCAGCATCTGGTATAACTTATTCTCTTTAGTCACATGTTCTACGTCATATTCACTTTTCATGAAATACAGGCAGTGTGTTAACATTTTTACACCCCTGCAAACCAGAAAATAATTAGAAAAATCTTTTAATATATGCTTATATGCACATAATTCATGGTGAAATTCATAATTTTCATTTTTAATACCATTTCAGAACACGTGACATGCTACTAGTAAACGTGCATTGGTCGTCATTCATTAACATGACATCTGGCAGTGTTTCCGACCAAATGTGAGGAGTACAACTCAGCAAATTTAGTCTTTTCAGCAAGACCAAAAGACTGGCAAAGAGTTACGTACAGTTACAGTCAAAGAGAATATAATACAGTGAGTGCTGGAGGGTAATTCTGATATCAGAATCATATCTTCCTCCCTTGTTCCATGGTAAGAACCCTGCTGATAAAACTCTGTACGAACTAACATTTCTGATTTTCATCATGGTCATTTCACAACAGACACAGGAGAAAAAATATGTTACATGAAATGCATGAACCGAAAATGTGTGCTCCCTGATTCTTCTTGAAACACGCACTGAGATTTTCAACAGTAAGTCTCTCCATGATTCACGGTGCCTCCTGTAGCATCCGCAACAAGATTTTTTTTTTTTTTTGTTATGTTTTTAGGGCGCAAAACTGCTACGGTCATTAGCGCCCAGTCTGTGACTTAGGAAAAGGTAAAAAAACGAAACTGGAAACCAGCAGCAATGCGAACGAAACTCAAAAAATTGGAGAAACTAAAAATAGAAGGAAAGCTTAAAAAAACACTATAGAAGGGGGTTAGTTGTCCCCAAAAAGAGCTTCAAATGACTGACGTCATCTCACTGGCACTAATAAACTCGAGAACGCGATCGGCTGAGCACTTGTCATCTGCTAAAATGGAAGATATATCAGGCGATAGCTGTAGACGGGCGCATAACGGAGTAAAATAGGGGCACTCATGTAAAAGGTGTCTTACCGTCCACAGCTGAGAGCAGTGGGGACAGAGTGGGGGAGGATCGCCGCTTAAAAGATGTCGATGGCTAAAAAGACAGTGCCCTATCCAGAGTCTAGTTAAAATTACCTCCTCCCGACGACGCGTTCGGGAGGAAGAAGTCCAAGCGCAAGGAAGAGCTTTCACTTCCCGCAATTTATTATTGGGAAGTGTTGACCAATGTGCATGCCATAAATGAGCAACTTTGCGACATAAACCGCTCCGTAGATCAGTGAAGGGAAGCGACGGAATAGCTGGCCGAGGAAGAGAGACTGCAGCCTTGGCCGCTATATCGGCCGCCTCATTCCCACAGATACCAGCGTGTCCCGGGAGCCAGAGGAACGCCACAGAGACGGCCCCCCAAGTGGAGCAAGTGGAGGCAGTCCTGAATCTGGTGGACCAGAGGGTGGACAGGGTACAGAGCTTGGAGACTGAGGAGAGAGCTGAGAGAATCTGAACAGATAACACACTGTATCCGCTGATGGCGACAGATGTATTGGACAGCCTGGAGAACAGCGTAAAGCTCCGCAGTATAAACCGAACACTGGTCGGGAAGCCGAAATCGATTTGGGGTGTCGCCAACAATATAGGCATTCCCTACACCTAACGATGTTTTTGAGCCATCAGTGTAAATAAATGTGGCTCCCTTCATTTGTGCGTTTGGGCAAATGCCTGACGATAAACAAGTGAAGGGGTACCATCCTTGGGAAATTGACAAAGGTCACGGAGCAGGCAGGTCCGGGGATGGAGCCAAGGTGGTGCTGTACCCAAAGTTGTCAAGAAAGTTTTAGGAAAGCGGAAGGAAAGAGAATGGAGCAGTTGACGGAAGCGGACTACCGGTGTTAGTAGGGAGGAAGGGCAGCCTGCATACCCTAAATCCAAGGAGGCGTCGAAAAAAATGTCATGGGCCGGATTAGCAGGCATGGAAGACAGATGGCTAGTATAACGACTCAGAAGAACAGCTCGCCGATTGGACAGCGGAGGTTCAGCAGTCTCAGCATAAAGGCTTTCCACAGGGCTGGTGTAAAAAGCTCCAGACACTAAACGTAATCCACGGTGGTGGATAGAGTCGAGACGCCGAAGAATAGACGTCCGAGCAGAGAAGTAAACTATGCTTCCATAGTCCAATTTCGAGCGCACTAAGGCGCGATAGAGGCGGAGAAGGACCACTCGGTCCGCTACCCAGGAGGTACCATTCAGGACACGGAGGGTGTTAAGGGACCGCATACAGCGAGCCGAAAGATAGGAAACACGGGAGGACCAGCACAGTTTTCTGTCAAACATAAGACCCAAGAATTTAGCAATGTCCGAAAACGGAAGGTTGACAGGTCCTAGATGTAAGGAAGGTGGAAGAAACTCCATACAATGCCAAAAATTAACACAAATGGTCTTACTGGGAAAAAAGTGGAAGCCTGTTTCGATGCTCCAAGAGTGAAGGCGATTGAGACATCCTTGAAGACGTCGTTCAAGAAGGCTGGTCCGTTGAGAGCTGTAGTAGATCGCAAAATCGTCCACAAAAAGGGAGCCCGAGACATCAGGAAGGATACAGTCCATAATTGGATTTATGGCAATGGCAAACAGTACAACACTTAGCACGGAGCTCTGGGGTACTCCGTTTTCTTGGGAGAAAGTACGAGAGAGAGTAGCATTCACCCGCATTCTAAATGTGCGCTCTGCCATAAATTCGCGAAGAAAAAGGGGCAGCCGACCTCGAAAGCCCGAAGAAAACAGTGTGCGGAGGATGCCTGTCCTCCAACAGGTATCGTATGCTCTCTCCAGATCAAAAAATATTGCTACTGTTTGGCGTTTCCAGAGAAAATTGTTCATGATATAAGTGGAGAGAGCAACAAGATGGTCAACTGCAGAACAATGCTTTCGGAAACTGCATTGGGCAGGTGTTAAAAGACTGCGGGACTCCAGCCACCAAGCTACACGGCAATTCACCATACGCTCCAAAACCTTACATACACTACTCGTGAGAGAAATGGTGTGATAGCTAGAGGGGAGATGTTTGTCCTTTTCAGGTTTTGGAACAGAAACGATGATAGCTTCCCGCAATCGTCTGGGAAAAGTTCTGTCGGTCCAAATTCGATTATAAAGGCAAAGGAGGTAACGCAGACTATGGTATGATAAATGCAGCAACATTTGGATGTGGATACCATCCGGTCCTGGGGCAGAGGAGCGAGAAGAAGAGAGTGCATGTTGAAGTTCCCACATGGAGAAAACAGTATTATAGCTTTCGCGATTTTGAGAGGAGAAAGCAAAAGGTTGCACTTCCGCTGCACGTTTCTTTGGGAGAAACGCTGGCGGGCAATTTGAAGAGCTCGAAATCTCAGCAAAGTGTTCACCCAATTAGTTAGAAATTGCTACGGGGTCCACTAATGTATCATGCGCGACAGTGAGCCCAGAGACCGGGTAGAAACTACGCGCGCCAGATAACCGTCGAATCCGACTCCAAACTTCTGAGGAGGGAGTGAAGGTGTTAAATGAGCTAGTAAAGAAGTCCCAGCTTGCCTTCTTGCTATCGCAGATGACAGGACGGCATTGCGCACGGAACTGCTTATAGCGGATACAGCTGGCCAAAGTAGGATGATGGCGGAAAACGCGAAGAGCACGTCGCCGTTCACGTATTGCGTCACGGCATGCCTCGTTCCACCAAGGAACTGGGGGGCACTGGGGCAATTCGGAGGTGCGTGGTATTGAACGTTCCGCAGCTGTAAGAATAACGTCTGTAATATGTGTGACCTCATCGTCGACGCTAGGAAAGTGACGGTCATCGAATGTCGCTAGAGACGAAAAAAGTGTCCAATCGGCTTGGGCAAACTTCCAGCGTCGCGGGCACATACATGGCAGTTGTGGCTGCAATCTAAGGACACATGGAAAGTGGTCACGCGAGTGTGTATCATCAAGGGCGAACCATTCGAAGCGCCGAGCTAGCGAAAGGTCCAAATGAGAGAAATTTGTCGTGGAGGCAGACAAAAATGTAGGGTCCCCAGTGTTGAGGCAAACAAGATCTGCTTGGTGGAAGACGTCTATCAATAGTGAGCCACGCGAACAAGGATGTGGAGATCCCCACAGCGGGTGGTGGGCATTGAAGTCTCCAACCAGCAAATAGGGGGGGTGGAAGCTGACCAAGAAGATGAAGGAGATCAGCTCGTGCCATTGGTGTGGACGATGGAATGCATACAGTACAACGAGAGAAGGTGTATCCAGAAAGGGAAAGACGGACAGCGACAGCTTGGAAGGAAGTGTTTAAATGGATTGGGTGATAATGGATAGTTTCATGGAGAAGAATCATGAGTCCTCCATGTGCTGGAGTGCCTTCAACAGAGGGGAGATCATATCGGACGGACTGAAAATGAGGGAGAACAAAGCGGTCATGGGGACGCAGCTTTGTTTCCTGAAGACAGAAGATGACCGGCGAGTAGGATCGTAAGAGGATCGACGATTCATCCCGATTGGCTCGAATACCGCGGATATTCCAGTGGATAATGGACATAGGGTGAACAGAAAATGGAGGAATGTGACCAAGGTCACTGTCAACTCAACGACTGCTCTGAGCTTGCGACCGACAGCGTGGAACGGCATTCAGCCGAAGGCAGAAGATCCTGATCCATAGGTTGTTCAGGAGCAGCTCCTGCAACCAGCGATCGGCCGGTTGATCAGCCACCAGCAGTGCGCCTCGGCGACACAGAAGACGGCCGAGGGCGGCTACCGCCAGGTGGTGCTGTAGACGAGACACGCCGTGGCGGAGAAGGAGAGGAACTGGGTTTCTTATTAGCCTTCTTGGAAACAGGATGTTTAGATGAAAGAGGAACTGATGGTTGTGATGTTGGGGTACGTAAAAAATCTTCACGAGTAGGCTCTTTTCTGGAAGTCTTGGTGTCTGACTTTTGGGCTCGAGATTTAGCAGAACCCGATGAAGCAGGCGAAAGTGGGGAGGTTGAACGGGTGATCTTTGCGCTGGCCGATCTGATGACCGTGGCACTAAAGGTGAGATCACAAGTCTGCGTGGCCGCCTCCTTTGTTGGCCGAGGAGAGGCAAGGACAGTGCTGTATTTTCCTGTGCGAGGCACAGTGGGCTTTCGACCGGTGAATAATTTTCGAGCAGCGAAGGTTGACACCTTTTCCTTCACTCTGATTTCCTGAATGAGCTTATCGTCTTTAAAAATTGGGCACTCTCTAGAGGAACCAGCGTGGTCACCCATACAGTTGATGCAATGAGGGGATGGAGGTGGGCAAGCACCCTCATGGGCATCCTTGCCACATGTAACACATTTGGCCAGATTGGAACAGGACTGGCTGGTGTGATTGAACCGCTGACACCGATAGCAATGCGTAGGGTTTGGGAAGTAAGGGCGAACGGAAATTATCTCATAGCCCGCTTTTATGTTTGATGGGATTTGAACTCTGTCAAATGTCAAGAAGACAGTAAGGGTTGGAATGATGTTCGTGTCAATCCATTTCATGACTCTATGAACAGCCGTTACGCCCTGGTCAGACAGGTAGTGTTGAATTTCCTCGTCGGACAATCCGTCGAGGGAGGGTGTATAAACAACCCCATGTGAGGAATTTAAAGTGCGGTGCGCTTCCACCCGGACAGGGAAGGTGTGTAGCAGTGAAGTACGCAGCAATTTTTGTGCCTGGAGGACACTGAATGTTTCTAACAACAAGGTGCCATTTTGTAATCTGGAACAAGACTTTACAGGACCTGCAATTGCGTCAACACCTCTCTGAAAAATGAAAGGGTTGACCGTGGAGAAGTTGTGACCTTCGTCAGACCGAGAAACAACAAGGAACTGTGGCAACGATGGAAGGACTGTCTGTGGCTGAGACTCATTGAACTTACGCTTGTGAGCAGACATAGTAGAAGATGAGGAAACCATTGGGAAAGTATCCCCCATGATTACCGGCGTCTCCGATGGCGCGGTCCTTCCTTGTGGGGGCCCTCGCTGAGGGCACTCCCGCTTTAGGTGATTGTTCACACCTCAGGTCACACCTCCCGACAAACGGACAGAGGGACCAATCGGCACTTTCGGAAGGTATCAGCTCGGGTAATCGCCCCTCCCTGGGCCTGGCCGTTACCAGGGGTATGTACGTGTCCTACCTGTCTACCTTGGGCGGGGAATTACGCGTTACCCCGTCACCGGCTACGCATGGAAATGCGTGGGTCGGCCTTCAGACACACACAGGGAGGAAAAAAGAGAAAGGGAAAAACAAAGAGAAAGGAAAGAAGAGAGGTCTCAAATGCCACAGTGGAGAAAAGGGGAAAGAGAAGAGGTAAGGAAAAGAGAAGGAAAAAGGAAGGACGAAGACTTGCAAGCAGAGAAAGCGAAGAATGTGTTACATTTTTGAGCGTCCGTCTCCGGACGTAGGTGCAAAAGGGAAAAGAGGCAGAAGTGTGTTGGGGGGGGGGGGGGGGGAGGCGAAGATGGGGGATGGGGAAGGATGCGGAAAAGGAAAGAGGGCCACATTAGCTCAAGAATTTGTTGAGTATCTCCATGAAGCTCTTGCACTTATTAAATGATCATGTGACAAAACATGCTATTCTTCTGTAGATCTTCTACCAACAACACTTTGTAAGTGTTCCATACTGATGCGCAATCCTCACGAATTGTTCGCACATTTGTTTTGTAAGTCACTCCTGTCATGGATGAATTACATTTCTTTAAGAACCTCCAACTCGCATCTGCTTATGCTAAAATTTGTTTAATGTGATCACTCCACTTAGGTCACATCTAGGTATTTTACAGTTTTCACCATTTCCAGTTATTTATCACAAATAGTGTTGCATATTAAAGCACAGTGTGCTACATTCTTTTTTCCACAATGACAACATTCTCCAGAGTGGTCCCCAGCTGGAGATCCAAATGGGGAATCAGTTTACCTCTAAAATATTTTATGCAATAGGATGCCATCATCATTAAACCATACCATAGAGCTTCATGTCCCCATGAAATTTAAATCCTGTAGTTTTCCTTTACTTTAAGCATTTACAGTACCAATATAGCAAGGTCATGTTTACTACCATTACGAGGCCAAAACACTCAATCATGCAGAATGGAGTCCTTACGATTACTTAAAAGTTGCTGTGCCTCTTCAGGGACCATATGTTACTCTTGTCTCTCCACAGGCACCTACAAAATGGCTATCTGTATCAATGAGGCATGCAAGCTATACCTCTGCAGTGAGATCCATAGTTCTTTGGGGGAGGTGGTTACCAACAAACCATGTACTTTAAGTTTTGTCCTTAGAGAACTGCTCCATTCTTGAAGAATAACTGATTAATATTAATTAATGGACTTCACAACAATGTTTTGTAATGACATCAGAATCTAATCCTAGTCTTTTTTTTATTTTTTTTTATTTTATTTTATTTATTTTTTTTTTTTTTTAGGGCTTCCAAATTCATAGAGGATAAGGTAATGGACAGCAGCGTTCTGATGTGAAATCTCAGTTTTAATGATGACTAATCTGTGCTGAAGTGTAAGGGCTAGGTTACGTTGGAAATCAGGTTGTGAACTGGCAAAGCCAACAAATTTAAATGTGAAATAAGAGGTGTAATCAATTGCTTTGGTCTCTATTCATGCCATACTTACCAAACTTACTGATATGAAAATTAAAACTAAAAGGTAAATTCAGTGAAAAACTGTATGACATAATAGAAATTATCCACCAAGTATATTCCTGCATATTATGTATCTACATTTCTCATCAACTATGAAAAATGCAATGGGAGCCACTACGTAACTCTTACCAAGGCTCCCTACATTAGGCCATGGTCAACACCATACTGATTCCTTGCGGTTGTCAGGGATTAAGGGCTAAAAGGCGAAACCATCAGTTCCTCATTCAAGGAATAGTCCATCTGGAGTTAGGGGCAACAACCAGAAATTGTGGTACTATGTACGAGTCGTAAAATCAAAGTGTTGAAAATATTACTGATGACAGAGACAATAAAAATTTTTGAAGAGATGTAAAAGTATATGGGTCAGGAACCTGCCTTGTTAGCCGTGCAGTCTAATGCACTGCTTTCCAGGTCGGAAGGCACGCCGGTCCCCTGCACAAATTCGCCTGGCAGATTAGTGTCGAGGTCCGGTGTGCCGGCCAGTCTGTGGATGGTTTTTAAGGTGGTTTTCCATCTGCCTTGGCGAATGCAGGCTCATTTTCCTTATTCTGCCTCAGCTACATTATGTCAGCGATTGCTGCGCAAACACTTTCTCTACGTACGTGTACATCATAATTACTCTACCACGCAAACATTGGGTTACACTCATCTGGTGTGAGACATTCCCGGGAGTGGGGTGGGGGTGGGGTGGGAGCAGTTCCACTGGGGGCCGATCCACACAATAAGCCTGGGTTCGGTGTGAGGCGGCGGGGACTGCTGTAGCCTATTGTGGGGTTGTGTACCACTGAGGGCTATGGCATGGACAAAGCCTCTCCATCTTTTCTAGGTCCCCAGTTCCATACAACATGATACAATACAATAAGGGTCAGAGGGCAGACGAGGCACCCTTGGCATGTAATTAGTCATTTTAAATTAATAACAACGATAACAACAACAGCAACAATGGCGGAATATGTTCCACGTTCACACTTATACACTGTAAACTTCTGTGAAGAGCATGAGGTACGTACATCCCTTTGCACTACTTATTAGGGCTCTTCCTGTTCCATTAATGCTTAGAAAGCATGAAGAATGATTGCTTAGCTGCCTATGTGCACACTATAATTAGGGTCATTCCCCGTCAAAGGAGCCAATATTAAAAAGTGTCCCCATTGCACCATATCCAAATCTAATGAAATTTGGTGTGAAGGTTCTATGAGGTCTTTGATGGTTATATACCAAATTTCAGTTCAGTATCTTTAGTGGTTTAGCTTTGAGGGGCTTTTAAAGAGAGGCTACTCACCTTCACATCATGTATGAAGGTGCAGGTGTGCCAAGTTTGCTATGCCTTTCTTAAAAGTTTTAGCACACATTTGGTCATTTGTTTTTATGCTGAATCACACCATGGCAAAAATTTGGGATTTAGCCCCATCTAAATACAGATACAAGCCTCTAAAGCAGCTAAAAAATTTGTTGTGCGGTTCTGAGAGCCACAGTTTGACTGACCATTGCTACTTTTCATATGAACCAATTACACCAAAGCTTCAGGGGGTTAGTCCTACCTATGATGTCCATATATGGATCAAATTTAATTAACGTTGGATGCCTAGAAGAAAAGATGTGCCTCTACAAAGTTGGCCCAAATTTTTTTACATGCAAATTTTACATTTTTTTTTTTTTGGGGGGGGGGGGGGGGCAATATCTCAACTGTGTCTTGTTCAATCCTCTTTTCCTTGCCACAGCTGGAAAGAGCATGCTTTAAGCTTTCAAAGCTATATTGTTTGATTTCTGGATTCTGCATATTGATGAGTGAGAATACCTATTCAAAAGTAGGGAAAATGGATTATTGTTAAATACAAAAAATTAATACAATTTGAAGTTGTAAATCAAAAACTTTGTAATTGTAGTGTCTTTTAATAGTACAAGATTTGCCTGTAGTTTAGGGAATGTAACTGTGCTAATACATGTTGTTGTATTATTTTACAGTATAGAATATAAATAGGCCTATAGTAAAACCTCAGAAAAAGCTCTTAAGATTATAAAATCTCGATGATCATAATGTAATGTTATGTTGTTTAGAATGTTTTAACCCTACAATGCGTCGTAGTGCATACATTCATTGTCACTCAGCTTCCATCGACATTATGAAGCAGCAATAGTTTTTTAAGGCTCTATCCTCACAGCAGTGATGCATTGCAGAATCACCACTTTAAATTGTTGCTCTCATTATTGGCAATTTTCACTGTCAGTCTTCTGTGCAGTGTAATCTTTAGTGTTGACATTGTACAATCTTAGTGTTGAGTAATGGATGTGTGAATAATCAATACTCATTGTAGTAGCTGAAGGTAAGCACTAAAATAGTATGTTTTGATGGCCTAATTTGTACCAAATGTAGACACAAAGTGGCCCAAAAAGAATCATCCCACCAGGATAAGCAAGAATCACCATCCACTGAAGACATGGATGTTGTTGATGCTTGCTTTACTGCTAATACTTCATTATCATCATGTGGAGAGTTACCATTAAAGCTTCAATGGATCAGCCCAACGCAGCATTACTAATGTGACTGCCACAGCTGCTGGTGTGAGCCAAGTAGATATTGCTCAAATACAAATGGAAGAGCAGCAAAAATTTAAAGATATGGATGTCTTAATTGAAGAACTTAAGATTAAGCTTCAGGCTTCAAGAAATTGCAGTAAAGTTCAAATTTTGATCCTGGCCTGAAAAACAGGCTAAAGAATCTGCTGTTTTGAATCAAATGGAGACAAAGTCTAGGAAGCTAAAGATGGAAGATTGGATTTTGGCAACATCTGCAAACCGAAAAGGGAAAAAGCTCAATGATGAAGTAAAAAATGTCCTCACTTTTTAGGAAACAATGAGTTTTCTTTCTTGTTTATGCCCAGGTTAAAAGGATCATGTTGCAGTAAGAATAAATGGGAAAAAGGTTCACAAGCAGAAACACCTGCTCCTTTGAAATCTAAAAGAAATGTTCACTGCTTATTGTAAGCAATATGGAAATCAACTGAGCTGCTCAAAATTTTGTGAGCTCAGGCGAAAATGATGTACTACAGTTGGTGCCTCTGGATCACATTCAATATGTGTATGAGCAATTCATCAAAATGTCAAACTCAATGTTGGCTTCAGAAACTGCCATCCAAGAAGACTAAAGGTTTCGAGAGAGAAAAAAAAATAAATACATAAATAAATAAAAAACAGTATCCAGTTTGGAATCAAAAGACTGTATGTTGCAATGTTGTGAGGAATGTACAGGGAAAATACAACTACAGGCTTTTCTTGGAGATGCCTTTAAAGATTATAACCCTGAAGAAATAATGTGTACCAGCAATGGGTCTACACTGACAGACACACAATGGAGACAAGTCATAGAACTGTTGAAGATTTCACGGAGGCACTGATTTTGAAAATTACCAGTTTAAGTAGCCATCACTTTCTGACAAAACACTACAGTTTATATCTTAAGCAGCTAAAAAGAAATCTTGTAGAAAATGAATTAATTATATTGATGGATTTTGCTGAGAATTATTCATTTGTTGTTGAAGATGCTATGCCAGGATATCATTGGGAGAATAGTCTGGCCACATTACATCCATTTGTGATCTATTTTGGTGGCAGGACAAAGATCGAAAACATTAAAAGCATTTATTTCTTTAGTGATGATTGAGCTGCTCAATATAAGAATATCAAAAATTTCATCAATTTATGCCTGCATGAAAAGGATTTTGGCATCACAGCCGAATGGAATTTTTTTAATTAATTGCAATCAGCTCAGAGTTTCCAATGATGCTAAAGCATTACAGTTAATGTCTCCGAAGTAGATGATGAAATTCCAGCAACCTCAATTGCAAGTTTACAGCCAGGACAATATGTTGCATGTATGTGTAACAATTTTTGTGGGTTGGAAAAGTGTGTGAAGTTTCACATGCAGAACAAGATGTCCTCATCAGCTTTATTCACCCACATGGTTCTGTTCATTCCTTCCACTGGCCAACTACTAAAGACACTTGCTGGATTCCTGAGCAATATATTTTCATGACTTTAGAAGTACAATCAACACCATCATCATCAGAAAAACAATACAGTTTTCCTCAATCTGTCCTTGCCAAAATTTTAGAACTATTTAACCAAAAATGAAACTGACTCTTTAGTGTTTTTGTTTTGCAAATTTGCTGTGTTGTGTCTTGTACTTGTTGTTATGGCATATGTTAAATTAATGTTTGAAATTGATTTATATACTAAAAAAAGAAAATTAATTGTGGGATGTAATGCGCAAAATATTTCGCTTTTCTATCTTCTTGAAGTGCTACAACAATAACTTTTGAAATGTATTCTTACCTATGAATATGCTAGATCCAGAAATTAAACAATGTAGCTTTGTAAGCTTAAAGCATGCATGCCCTTTCAAGGTGTGGCAAGAAAAAAAGGATTGAACAAGACACATTTGGGATACTGCCCTCAAAAAATACCCTAAAATTTGCATGTAGAAAACTCTGGCCAGCTAGGAAGACACATATATTTCCTTCTAGGCATCTAATGTTAGTTAAATTTGATCCATATATAGACATCGTAGTAAGAATAACCCGCTGAAGGGTCATTCCATGTCAAGTCACCCAGGCCTTGACACCAACCATGTCAGATTTTGATGAAACTTGGTACAATTACTTCTTTTATCATCCTGAAAGCACTTGTAAAATTTTTTTGCTCTATCTCTTATAATTTGTTTTTTATAAATTTTTAAAGTTTTTAGATGTGGCGTTGTTTCAGCAGTCGGAAATTGTAACTTAACGTGTCCTCACAACTAAAAAAAATTGTATATTAAAGAATACTCAAGATATCAGTATGAAATTTTGGAATAAGTTTGTGTATTATATCTAAATGTTAAAAAAAAATACCATAAAGATATATTAAAATCTTCCAAATGAAAAAAAATTTACAAGTTTTTTATTTTTTTTTAGCTAACGGATGTTTAGTTTTATAAAAACTGCAATATCTAGAGTCTCAGACCTGATAGAAAGCTCAAATTTGTTTTAAAATACTCTTAATTGTATAGGCTATTAGATAAAAGAAAAATTATGTTGGCTTTTTAACCTGTTTAATAGTTATCTAATTTTTAAAATAATATTAATTATATTTTAAAAACAAAAAATACCAAGTGACTTAGACACCGAAAATAAGTTTTTGTCTTCTTGGAGTAGCAATGTACACTTGGATTTTGTTTTGTTACTCCTGTGTTTTGAAGTAAAAAATTATTACAGTGTTAAATAGTGCTTGGATAGTATTTTATTAAGTTTATTCGAACTCTCAGTAAGTACTGTTACTTAGTTTACAGAGATTCTTTTCCAATATCCTATAAAAGTAACCAGAACAGTAATCAGACCAAAAGTGAAATCAGTATGTCAGATATTCAAACTTGTAGTGTAGGGTTATTTAAAAAATCTGACTGTTTCCAAACAACCTACACACCTTCAAAAAAGTTACAACCGGTATCAGAATTGAGTGAGGAAGAAAAAGATTTGATCCACTTACGATCTGGAATTAATCTGTGTGAATTTAAGAATATATGTTCACACCACAGCTACTACTTTTTAAATGTTTTTGAAAAGTATCAAACAACATGTGTAGACCCACTAAAAAACACAAAAAGCCCATCAAAAAATTGTTGAGAAGTGTAGGCTTGGATCTTTCTAAACAATTACTGACAAAAAATATTAGCATAAAACCTGGACAAAAGCTTTGCTCAACATGCCGTAACTTTTGTGAGGAAAAATTAAGAGTTGAAGTCAATGAAAGTGAAACAGATGATGAAGTCATGGTTGAATTAGAATCATTGGAATCCAGAAATGAATCCCTCGTACAAACAAACATTGCTCTTGATTATTTAGGTTTAACACCGATAAAGCTTCATGGCTTGTCAGAACAAAGTAAAGGGTCATATTTTAAAAGGAAGGTTAGCAGTATTGAAAAGACTGCAAAAAAGGCGGTTTCAAAAGCATTAAAATATGATGCACCAAGTTCTGATGATGACGAAGAAGATAAGTGTGGTTGAGAAAGCAAAGGATTTTGATGTAATGATTTCTCTTATGAAAGAGAAGATTTCATCTGTTGGGAGGTCTAGAAAAATCGCGATTCTGACCTTGGCTCCAGATTCTTGGAGTCGAAATAAAGTGATGAAAGAATTTAATGTAAGTGAGTACATGGTGCGACAAGCTAGAAAGCTAAAATCTGAAAAGGGTATTTTGGAAACTCCTGGTCCAAAAAAAGGTAAAACTCTTTTTGAAAATACAGTAAGACTTGTAACAGATTTTTATGAAAAGGATGAAAGTTCCAGAGCGCTACCTGGAACGAAAGACAAAGTAAGTGTTCAAGAAAATGTGTACATGCAAAAAAGACTCATTTTGTGTAACTTGAGAGAACTCCATTATTATTTCAAATAGGAGAATCCCGAGGTAGAAGTAGGATTTTCAAAATTTTGTTTCTTGAGACCTAAATGGTGTATCCTTGCTGGTGCTGCAGGCACACACACTGTTTGTGTATGCAGTATCCACCAGAATGTTAAACTATTACTGGATGCTGTGAAAATTTAAGAATCTTATAAAGACCTAATTAAGATGCTTGTGTGCAACACAGAAAACCAAAACTGCATGCTACATCATTGCAACAGTTGTCCTGCAAATACTGCACTAACAGAGTGCTTAACTGAAAAACTAAGTGAATATTATGATTTAGAAGAAGAAATTGTAATCAGTCAGTGGGTTAACACAGACAGGGCAGAAATGATCAAACAGTCTAGCAGTGTTGAAGACTACATTTCTTTATTGGTTAGGTCATTGGAAAAGCTCACCCCGAACTCGTTTATAGCAAAATCCCAATCAGCAGCCTTTAAAAGATTGAAAGAAGACCCACCACCCAAAACAGCAATTATTGTGATGGATTTCAGAGAAAATTATTCCTTTGTTATACAAAATGAGATCCAAAGTTACCACTGGAATAGAGGTGGTTGTACTCTACACCCAGTTGGAGTTTTTCTAAGAAATGAGGAAAACAATGTTTTTGTTTCCAACCACTGTTTTATTAGTGATGACAAAGAACATGACACTGGTTTTGTTAACTTTGTACAAAAAGAAATTACAAAGTCGCTGTCATTACATCATACTGACATTGACTCAGTTCACTACTTTACAGATGGTTGTGCTGGGCAGTACAAAAATAGAAACAGTTTTAAAAATTTGACTGAACACTTGAGAGACTAATTTGAAGGCCCAACACTCTTTTTTTGCAACAAGTCATGGGAAGTCAATTTGTGATGGCCTAGGAGGAACTATTAAAAGAATTTTAAGGAAAGCCAGTCTACAGCTTTCAGACAAAGAACAAATAATGACAGCAATCGATGTGTATAAGTTTTGTGAAAAAAATATTTAAAACATTCATTTTCACTTTATTGACAAAAAAGAAGCTGATTTGCTACGGTTAAAACAAGAAAAACGTTTTTCAGCAACCCGAACCATTCCTGGAACAAGAAGTTTTCATAACTTCAAACCATTTCCAACAAACAACCTTGAAATTAGAAGGACTACAGATAGTGTAAAACCCTCCTTAGTCTTTTCTTTCCATTCTTCTTCTGATTGGGTTCGTGTTGAACCATCCATAAATAGCTATGTGGCTGCAAATTATGATGGCAACTGGTACTTTGGACTGGTAAAAACAATATTCAATGATGAAGAAGATGCTGAAATTCTATTTCTACATCCTTCAGGACCTGCTGCATCATTTTATTGGCCTGAAAGAGAAGATTCCTGCATAGTGCCTTTGGAGCACGTAGTCTGTGTAGTAGACGCACCTCAATCAAGCGGCACTGGGAGAATGTATTACTTCAAAAAAGACTGTATCAAAAGAACTGAAAGCTCTTGGATGAAGTGGAAAAACAGTTTGAATCAGCATTAATGTTTATTAAAAAGACAAAATTACTCAAAAAATTCAATGTTTCAAGCAATCAGTTGGGTTATACATAAGTGTCGTAAGTATCTTTGTACATAATTCTAATGTAATCTACTATAATTAATAAACATGTTAAAAAGCCATCATTATTTTTGTTTTATCAAGTAGCCTATATGTTTAAGAGTAAATTAAAACAAATTTGAGCATTCTATCAGATCTGAGACTCTAGATATTGCAATTCTTATAAAACAAAACATCCGTAAAAAAAAAAGAAAAAAATACATATATATTTTTTTCATAGAAAATATTAATATATTTTAATAGCATCATTTTTATCTTCAAATATGTATAATAAATAAACTTGCTGCAAAAATTCATGATGTTATCTAAAAGAGTTTTTAAGATAAGCAAATTTAAAGTTTTGAATACAAATTAAATTGACCATTTCCGAAGGTTCAGAAAACGCAAAACATAAAAACTTTAAAAATTTATAAAAAAAAAAAACTGTAAGAGATACAGCAAAAAAAAAAAAATTGCAGGTGTTGTCAGGATGGTATTAGAACCATTTGAGTCAAATTTCATGAAAATCTCAGGATATGGGTGTAAAATTTATTTTTTACTGGGTGATTTGATATGGAATGACCCTGAAGTTTCAGTGTGATTAGTTCATATGAAAAGTACCAGTGGTCAATCAAACCTTGGCTCTCATAACAGCAAAACAAAATTTTTAGTCACTTTAGAGGCTTGTATCTATATTTAGGTGAGCCCGAATTTTTGCCGTGGTGTGGTTCAACATAAAAAGTTGTCATGTACAAAGGGTGTTCAAAACGTTTTGCACAGTCGGCTCTAATTTTTTCATTTTTAGCAGGAGGAGAGTGAATTTTTTTGTGAACATACTTGGAACATCTAGCTATTAAGTTGGTACATAAAAGTATTTTCTTTTATTGACAGATGAACTATAATGGACCGTGAAATAGATGTCAGGTTGCGACCATCGTGATGAAGTTTCTCTTCAAGACCGACGATGACTCTGCCACATCGATTCACAGGAAGTTGCTCCCTGTTTATGGGGAGGACACAATGTATCACAGCAGTATCCAGTGGTGGTTGCAGAGGTTTAAAGAAAGTGATTTCTCTCAACTGGACAATCCACGATGTGGTAGACCATCGACGGCAGTGAGTGATGTAAGGAGACCATTGATCAAATCATTCAAAATGACAGATGTGTGACGACACAACAGCTTACTGAAATGACTCATTTGTCATTGGGCAGTGTGGTATCACTGGTACAGTTACCAGTGTACAGAAAAATCTGTCCACATTGGGTGCCCAGATTATTAACAAGAGAAATGAAAACAATATGAGGAAGAATGTGTGCGAGGGTCTCATGAAGGCCTTTACTGAAGAGTAGAAACAGCGTTTTGACGGCGTCATTACCCAGGATGAAACACAGTTGTTTTTGTCCGAACCCGAGAGCAAAACCCAATCCATGGAGTGGCGTTATCCAGGTTCCCCTAGGAAGAAGAAACCAAGACTTCCATGAATAGCAGGCTGAAAGGTGATGGCCTCCTTCTTCTGGTCTGTGATCAGTGTGGTGTCACTTTCTTTGACTTTTTGGAACCTGGGTCCACAATTAACCGGGACTGTTACTGTTTGTTGTTGGACAAGCTGCAACATGCCATCAAGACCCACAGACCACAGCTTCAGGGTCAGCTCATCAGACTACACCTTGACAACCCCATACAGCCCTTATGATGCAGAAGAAAATCAGAAAAATGGGTTGGAAAATTGTTCCTCACCCTCCCTACAGTCCGGACTTGGCTCCGTCTGATTTTTTACCTCTTTGGTCGTCTGAAGGCCCACCTATGCAGTAAAACCTTTGATAGTGAGAAAGACCTTATTTCCTGTGCCAAGCGATGGTGTAAAAATCAATATCCAGAATTTTACCAAAGTGCATATACATCATGGAAAGAAAGTTGGGCCAGATGTGTCACAGCTGATGCAGGCTACATCAAGCAGACCCCTGGTCCCCTTGACATTAAATGACCCATTAGTTTAATCTTGTCTTTATCATCCCCAAATGACTGATATGTAATGGCTTGCCCACTACACCTTTTTCAACACCCCCATGACACTCTCCTGTGGTTCAAACAAATAACCTTTCACATGTCCTACACAAATGAATGTTATTCAAGGAAGAGTGATGCAAGTGTTCTGTGAACCTTCTCTTTTGTTGACTAAAGACATTTTCATAGTAACCTATGAATGAATTGTTTAATAATATTGTTACTGATCAATACATTCACTCAATATCCATAATGTTTTCCCAAATTCTATGTCCATCGACAATGGTCCCATAACATAAAACATAAAATTTATCAATACTCATTTGAATGAAAACCTTATAACAATCTCAAATGGTTAGATGAGCTGTTTAGAGTGCCAAATTATCTATATATTAGAAACTACACACTGAGTAAAAGGAACATGGTAATTTGAGGGAGCGATCAAGAAGTTTCTAGACGAAGGTCATACAGTCCAGAATCAGTATGTACATCAGGTAAAATTGGCATAAGCACTGAGGCAATCATCCCAACATCGCCCCAAATTGAATATACCCATTCGGTAAAACACCGTGTCCTCCTGCATGAAGAAGTCTGTAACTGCTTGCTACACCTCATCATTAGACAGGAATCACCAACCCTTCAAGGCCTTTTTAAAGGAATGTAAGCATGATAATCGCATGGGGAGATTGGTCGGCTGGTTGATTTGGGGGGAGGGGACCAAACAGCGAGGTCATCGGTCCCATCAGATTAGGTAAGTATGGGGAAGGAAGTCAGCCGTGTTCTTTCAAAGGAACCATCCTGGCATTTGCCTGAAGCGATTTAGGGAAATCACAGAAAACCTAAATCAGAAAGGTCAGACACAGGTTTGAACCGTCATCCTCCCAAATGCAAGTCCAGTGTGTTAATCACTGTGTCACCTCTCTCGGTTGCATGGGGAACAGTCAGAACTATAGGACAAGTGCTCATATGTCTCCTGCTTGAGTTGGTGTACCCTCTGCGATACGACAAATGTGATGTGGGGTGTGTGTTACTCTGACCAGCATGGAGCTTGGCCCAGCATTCCATAACAGTGGTTTTTTTACACATGTGCTGCCCCATAAACATTCTTCGTTCTCCAATAGGTGTCTACCAGTGTTCGTACTTCTGCAGCCAAGGAAAGAATAACAGCATAATCATCTTGCTTGGACACATTTGGTAATAATGTCGCCCATTTACTGCATGCATGTTGCAAAGATACACCAATTCCTTACCTACATGTCACTGCTTACATAACTGCTTTGGAGTCATGCTAAACTGCATATGCACTGTAGCAATGCTCTTTAATGTCCCTTATATTTACATTCTTCACTCGTCCACCCATGTATGAGAGAAAATTATATGAATTAAATGTATGTGTACATTACACAAATATCAAGAATAAAATGTACACACATCAGCATAGTGATAAATACACAATTAATTTCAGATGATAAAAATAAATGCAATACACAACAACAAGAGCAACAAAACAATAAATGTCAATCTTGTAAATTAAAAAACACACACACACTAACATTAACATGCAAAGGTTGATCCATAATGTCCTATTCATTGTAATCCCAGAGCGATAGCTTAGACGGGAGGAAGAAAATGACAAGGAGGAAAAATAGCATATGGATACGTGGAATTTTCTCTTAGCGCCAACCATATTACACTTCGACCGATTTCCCCCCCCCCCCCCCCCCCCCATCAATTGCCACTCTCCACAATTTTAAAACCTTAAAAAGGCTGGCTGCCTAGATAATTGATAATTTCTTTTGTAATACACAGCACCCATTTCATGCATGAACAACTACTAAATTTTAACCTACATGGAAGCAAAACTTAAACATTCGAAATATATATAAATTTCGTCAATGGCAACAATTTACAAATGAAAATGTTACAGTTAGTAAATTTGGGGCAATATCCACCTTAATGAACTGATAACACCATAGGTTTCTCACAAACTGTTACATAAAATATATGAATATACAGTCAGTCATTTTGTTAACTAGTAGTGACGTGTTATGTGGTAATTGCTTTATTACAATAATGCATTTAACAACTGAGTAAATACTGGAGCCGGCATTAGTTATTACTATTTGGAGAACTGCTGGCAGAAAACTCAAAACAATAAATTGGCCTGGAAGTGGCAACATCTGCAATAAATCAGCTCCAAAGTCACTACCGACACTGGCATATGTCATTACATAATATCTCCGCCAGGCCTTATTCGTGTTGTTAGAGAGAAGTTAGAAAATTCGAAATCAACTTTGCGTTCATAAATCTACCCCAGCATCGCAGCAGTGCACAATGCCACCACAAAACAACACCATTAAGCATTGAGATATGCATTTTTCAGAAATTTTCCGCTATAACATTCTTTGTATTTAAGATACAGCCACCACACCATATCCGGCGATTACAGAGACTGAAACAAGGACGAATTAGTGTCACCGTATCATAAGTACTTTAATGAGGTTATAAAATCACAAGTTATTCAATTAAGTCTTCATTGATACATGTCAGTATATCATACCACAATCTGCGAATGTAATTATAACATGATGTAAATTAAAAATTTACTTTTTATAATCCGAATGAAAAAATCCTCCTGACGCCGGATCTGATGCATATTCGGCCGTGTCTCCTCCAGCGCCTGGACGGTCATTGCTATAAGACCCGTTATTTGCCATTTCCAATTTTCACATAAGTTTTGTGGATCCACTTATTTTACCGTCGTAGTTACACAAAACAAAATGTTGGTGCACGACTTCCACGCAGACTTCACCTAGTACCTACAACCCAACTCGAGCGTAACAATCTGTCACCCCCACATCACCAACGATTCTACTCATTATCAACTGTTGTCAATAAGACAAGTTGTCAAAGATCTACATGTACATTGTTATTATTTGTTACTTGTGTCTATGGACACCGAACAGTAAACCTCAATGCCAATCGTGTGAGCCGATCGGTTGCGCTTAGCTGGCCTCCAGTTTGTAGCTCTCCGTGCTTTCCGGTGTCAGACAGTGAAAGTTTACTTCTCATGTCTACTATTCGCTTATTTTGGTCATCGTGCGTTTGTTTATGTTAATACAACCTTCGTCTGGAGAGAGGGATAATATAGTTGCAATTTGTGCACTGCAACATAGAACGGTAACAGAAGCTTATATCGCCAAATTATTGAAAGTACAGGCACTATAATCAAAAGCTTCCTAAAATTTAACAATACTTCCAAACTTCTTTGTTTACTTTAGAAAGTAAAAATCATTTCAGAAGCTGATAAAAACAGGTGTCTCTTTAACCTGCATGGCCATATTACATTTCAAGATCATTCTTCCTGACATGTAACCTTGAATGTCTCAAGCTTTGCTATACCAGGAAATTATGGAAAGAATGATCTTGCTACAACGTTCTTCTTCCCATACACCAAATATTATGTTTCTTAAGTGTGCAATTTATACATAATTTCATCAGAATTGAAACTGATGAAACTAAAAAAAAATACTTATTTCAGGAGTCTGATCTAGAATGACGGGTTTGCCTTGCGTGCAATTTACATATCTCATTTCTCAGACCTTTAACTCTTTCAGGTACGTAAGAAAACTAAAGTGCTAGTGATTAAAATTTTTGTATCTCTGTGGTAACTGGAGATTTTACAAACAAAATATGTTGTTATTTCAAACATTTGTATTTGTACTGCTAAAAAAAAAAGCTGGGACGTATTTGTCCCTGAGGTCCTTAAAGGACAGTTACAGAACACTTTACACTTAATATATCGAAAAATTACAGAGGCTATGTATATGTTGTTTATTTGATGTGAAATTCTGCAAAACAGTTTCTGCTTGAAGTAAAGCATAAATTAACACCACACTGTTCACAAATATTGTAAGTGCAATTTTCAACACACTTTGAAGCACAATGAACTCATCTCTTCCTTGCGTCTGATTTTATCATTCGGTGCTCTGGACTCTTTGGAATGCAACTGGTCTGCAACCTTCTTGATGTTTTCACTACTGTTGATAAATTCCTTTGTCGACTTGAATAATTTCCAATTAGATTTCTTGCAATGCATTGCCTGAACTCTAGGGATGATAGTGTTGATTTTCATCCTGATTCTTCTGCCAATTTTGAATATATTACATACGCATTGCTTACACCAATGTCAAGAAGATCAAAGAAAATTCTCAGGTAATACTTAATCTTTGCCTTCCTGTCGAACTCATAAGTTACTTTCTTCTGTTCCATAAGGTCCACCCCTCCCATCCACTTGTACTTTCTTATTATAAGAGGACACTGAACACTGATCTTTTCAGGAGAACCACACTGACGCCTCTTCACTGTCGTACATGGTATTGGGGAAATAAAATTAGTCAGTAGAAAAACTGGCTTGTTATCCATCCATTTGAGGATTGTCAGACCATTGCTACTGAGACTGTATGAATCACATCTTTTCATTTCCTTGTCTGGAGGGAATGTCTTTGGGATGTTCTTACGATTGATGCGCACTGTTCTACATGATCTGATATTTTGTAAACCAAGGTAATACTGCAAAGCTGGAGAGTTATAAAAGTTATCTACATAAATTTCACATCCCATTCCGGATAGTGATTTTGTCAGTTGCAGAACTACTGACTCACCAAGCTCTACATCAGGACCTGGTTTTTTTTGCCAGTGTATAAATCACACTCAAATAGGTAGCCAGTTTCCGAATTACATCTGCACCACATTTTGAAACCCCATTTGACTGGCTTATTTTTGACATACTGTCGCATAATATTATGTCCTTTGAATCTGATCATATGCTCATCTACAGATTGAGCCCTAGTTGCACTAAGAGATTCCTGGAAGATTTCGTTCAAATGGTTAATTACAGGTATCACTTTGTATGTGCGGTCTTCCTTTATTGACTGATCAGCATTGTTGGAAAAATGTAAGTACTTCCGAATCTCTTCAAACCGATGTAGTGGCATAATCTGAGCTATATAAGGAACACCTAAATCGGGTTCAGTTGCATAGTAGCTTCTAAATGTAGGCAAAATATGGTACCCCATTACCAGGTCCATACCAAGAAATGCCTTGATTTCATCTTCATTTGTGCTGAATGCGTTGCCTGATTGTTCTACATACCGAATACTTTCAGGAATTAATATATCATGCACCAAGTCTTTTAGGCCAATAGTGGAAGAAAAAATTTCAAATGGCTGTGGCATTTCACGATTTTCACTGACACTAAACAAAAGCACTTTCCGAAATTCATGATTCATGTTATCACTGAACTGTCTTGGTTGGTAAGTTCTGAACTATTTAAATTCTGGTAAATCTGGAAGGGAATCAGGTACCTCAGCATTTGGTTCTGATATTTCATGTGTATGCCGTCTTTTGCTAGGTGGGCTACGCATTTCTTTTTCAGGATCTTCTATAATAACATGTTCTCTTTCATCTTCCATATCTCCTACAAGAAGAATTTTATCTTCTTCATCCAGTAACAGATTATCTTCGTCATCACTACTGCAAGCCTCCAAAATCTGCATAACACTTTCATCAGTGATAAAAAATTCTCTTTTTCTGGAGCACATGACCTAAAAGCAGATTTGAAATTATACCAGTACAATTTTTTCTGCTTATTTCATAAAATGAAAGATAATATATTTTCAACCGTATTTTAAATACCACTCTGCTCGTTTTTTTGCGTAATAGTAACGATTTCATGACATTCAAAAACAATTACACAAATTACCATTGTGGTACATTGGGACAACTATGTCCCAAAGAATGAAAATAAAGATTTCCACTGATGAAACTTACTTGAATATACTTTCAAGCTTTGACAGTAAGGCAGAGAACACAATACGCACACAATAAGTGAATAAATTTGTGTGTCTGCTCGAAGTGAGACCCACCAACAATAACCAATGACTAATGGTAGTTATAGTAATTGTTGCCACCAAAGACGTACAATATTAAAAAAAAATCCCTGCTTCAAGTAGAGTATCTGCAGCACATCAACTGTGATTACAGTCCAATTAGTAAGGTGATTTATATGTGGGCCCAATGTGTCCTATGTACGTGAAAGGGTTAAGAGCTTACAAATCGTATCAAAGAAACATACCGTCACCCAGTTTATCACCGTTCTTCCCCTAATGTGCTTCGACAATTTACTTTACTTTTCTAACTCACTGTGATAGCAGTGACAATTTTCATTCTCTTTTGAATCATCGGTTAAACACTAATTACAATGAGACAGCACAGGCAGTTTTTATCATAATCTCACACTGTTGTTCTAAAGTAGTCATATCAATAACCTTGAATTCCTGCAACACAGCGTACATTACAGGCAATTCCTTCATGCGAAACATCTTTAACAAGAAAATTTTCTACTTCACTACTATTGAGCCATTGACTAGGTATAGAAACAGTTAGCCTAATTTTCAAAATATTTCAAACACTTATAAAAGGCACATAAACACTGGTATTGTGTAGATCTTGCAATAATAATAGTTTCATTAAACTAACTAGCTTATTTCTCAAAACTTGTCAGCTGTTTCTGGTTCTCCATTCCAGTCCACTACATTAATAAATACTTCTCCACCTCCAGGACTGTGAAATTCAATTACAGCAGTCTTTGTGCTATTGGCAAATTCAATCCGCTGACAGAATGAGGTTGCGTAGTGGTTAGCACGTTGGACTCGCATTCAGGAGGACGATGGTTCAAGCCTGCATCCGCCCATCCTGATTTAGGTTTTCCATGATTTCCCTAAATCTCTTCAGGTAACTACTGGTATGGTTCCTGTGAAAGGGCACCACCGACTTCCTTCCCCATCCTTCCCTAATCCGATGGGACTGATGACCTTGCTGTTGGTCCCCTCTACCAAATTAACCATCCAATCAATTTGAAAGGGTACAGTACCGCCCGACATTGAAAATAGGTACAACATTCTTCGTTATTCTTGTCAAAACAACATATTTTTTGTAGTAATAACTCAATTTCACTTAATACACCGAAGCCGGATACCAGTGTAGGAAGGAATGACAATTTATTTATTTAATTGATCACATGTGCACTCCCACAAAATAAATCCCTACATCCAACATGGTGAGATCTGCGAAATGAATGAATGTATGGTCGTCTGCTAACCACAGATAGTGAATGTGCAATATATGATCATCTTTGAGACAGTCCTGTGGTCACCTTTGGTGGAACCAAAGAGATGAAATTACCTGAGCTTTGATCGCCTGAAATGTGGCTGACCAGTGAGTAGCATGGTCTTCCCCCACCTCGGCAGAGGTGCGAGATGACCTGAAGAACGGCCATGTCTCAGCACTCTGCCGCTGGATCTAGTGTTGGTAAGACCTGTCTTAGGTGTGCTCCGTAAAGACAAAAGCGTGGAGACATGGTATGCATGTGAGATACTTAAGAGCAGTTGGGAATAATAATTTCTCTATTTCAGGAACTTTTGTGGGGAGAATTAAATGTCAGACAGGTAAAATTAAGGGGATCGAAGTAATCTTCGGAAGTGACCAACGGTCACAATGAAACCACGTGTAGCAATAAGTTGAAATACTTCCGAGTGCTTAAGTTAAGCTGAATGACTAGCGTGTGTACTATAAGTTGGAAATATTTAAGAAATGGCGTGTGCAGGACTTGAAATTGGAGACGAGTACTTCTACGTGGTGAGTACTGTGTGAATCTCAATCTGTGTATGAGGCAAAGGATAAAGAGAAGTACTCGTCCATGGTATCAGTTGAGGACTCGCGTGTGTGACGAATATGTTCTTAATATTACTTTGCATGTTATGTTTCCGTGTGACGCTTGATTCAAACTATAATACTCTGAGAGTGAAGCAAGGTGAGTCAGCCACTTGGCTTGCATTGCACAGGAAGACGTGCATATATCCTCCAGTGTTCATAGTAGGAAAGAAAAGTTACAAAGTGGGCAGTGTCATGTGAAACTGGCATGAATACGAATTGAAGTGGGAAAGCTGAAAGTGATGTGATTGCCGGCCGAAGTGGCTGCGCGGTTCTGGCGCTGCAGTCTGGAACCGCGAGACTGCTACGGTTCGAATCCTGCCTCGGGCATGGATGTGTGTGATGTCCTTAGGTTAGTTAGGTTTAACTAGTTCTAAGTTCTAGGGGACTAATGACCTCAGCAATTGAGTCCCATAGTGCTCAGAGCCATTTTTTATTATAACGTTGTAACTATTCTTTGTATTGTATGTTGCCAGTGTAATGTATTTCATGAAATTTAAGTATGTGTGGTTGGCATGGGAGAGAAACAAGATACTTTCATAGGTAGTGGGTTATGCATGTTCCTTTTTGTACCGCTCGGTCTGGAGGAAAGTTTCGTGATGATGGTTGTGAGAGTCGAAGTGTGAGATATAGCAAAAGATACACCATCCTATCCAGAAAGTGCACTGTAGCGTTAAATAATTACGAGACCATAAGATAGAGAATCACCAATGTAAATCCATGCCCACTGGGCGGAATTTCTCATGTGTTATTGTTGTAGGTTATAGAATTTGTGTGTTTAGGTTATAGAATTTATCGGAGTAAATAAGATAGTGAAAAGAAAAAGATTGGTGGCCTTTTCCTTCAAATTGTATGTTGTCATGATATCCAGAATTTAAAATGTGTGCGCCATTCATATTCAGTGCGATGGCCATGTGTTGACCAAAGCCGTTAAATAAGAAAGAAAATGTGGTATTGCCAGTGCATAGTGAACAGTCAGAGTTGTGTAAATTACTAATAGTCAGATGTGCGTTTCCGTTGCGTAATATTCAAACAGGAGAATAACTTATAACTTAATTGTGAGTACTAGAGTTCATGTTACTCGATAAATAAGAATGAGTCCACTCGCTTGGCAGACCACTCATCTTGCAGGCCTGACTGCTTGATGCCACGGTATGAGCAAGGCATGTTGGTGCCTCTCAAACTAATCCACTGAAAGAAATGTTACATGAAAGCACATAGCTGTATGGTAACTCTTGTAGTTGGATATAAACTTCTCGAGAGAAGTGCAAAAAGCTTCGCTATTTATAGTTCAAATTCAGCTCCAGATTAATGAAGGGAACTGGTGTCCATGAGGTTTGTGCAGACACTGAGGATAAACACGAGATTCATACCAATCTGTCTGCATAGTCCTCTAAGCTCAGAACGTACGGTATTAGTCAGTTGAGATAATAAGAACTGGTACACTTTTCTCATGAAAAATTTCTTGTATATTGGGAAGAATATAAACTTAAATACCTATTTAGTTGTGGGGTATATTTTCGAGAGCTTTTTTCTAAAGTAAACTGTTCATGCTAAAAACTGCATAAGTGGCTTAGGCATTTCGACACATTGTTAAGATTCCGACAGGCTTACACGAAATTAAAAACTTCAGTAATTAACAAGTCTGAACTCCACAGGAAATGAATGAAACAGTGCCTTGTCCTAATGGAAATGTAATTTTTCACTGCCTGTCACCAGCATGCGCTATGATTTTCAAACCCAAGCCCAACACAGCACAGCCAATTGGCTCACCCAATCGGCAGCAAGATTTGCTATCACTAGACACAAATTTATTTGTTTCCAACAAGCAGACTTTTAACCTCCTTGGTTTGCAAACAATCTTATCATATAGTAGAAACACCTCTGGAGTGACCATTGCATTCTGAGAATGTTGTCAACAATAAGTTGCGATTGTCATGTGATCTCAGAAGAATGTTGTTTGTTACACTCTCCGCATAGTTCGAAACTTGTAAAATTACATGTATTTGTTGTTTTTTTACCTTTTGTTTATTCGCAATAGCAATGCTGAACTACTATATTTGCTGTAGGAACAAAGAGATATATATATGAAATGGGCAAAAGTTTGGTTATGTGAGTACTTTGACGTGTTGTACTGTTTTGGTTGCATTTTGAATAAATATTTTAGATCTATTCTTATGTGAGCAAAATGTATGGAATTGTTGAACAAAATCTTTTTCCATCTGCTGCAAACATTTCTAATAGCGAATTATAGCTTGTGTTCACATACATAAAAGCCAACTGAAATCGACACCATGAAAAACGTCCATTTCTTTCAACAGTGGCGATTATCAAAAGAGATTATGTGGGAATTAGAAGTGGTTCAAATGGCTCTAAGCACTATGGGACTTAACATCTAAGGTCATGTGTCCTCTAGACTTAGAACTACTTAAACCTAACTAATCTAAGGACATCACACACAGCCATGCCCAAGGCAGGATTCGAACCTGCGACCGTAGCAGCAGTACAGTTCCAGACTGAAGCGCCTAGAACCACTCGGCCACAGCGTCGGCTGGGAGTTAGACTTTTGTCCTCTTCATACATTTCCGATGTCTGTGTGTGTGTGTGTGTGTGTGTGTGTGTGTGTGTAAGTGTGTGAGTGCGTAAGTGTGTGTGTGTGTGTGTGTGAGAGAGAGAGAGAGAGAGAGAGAGAGAGAGCACATGTGTCACCTGGAGGGTGAAATACGTCATATATTTTTAATATTTGTAGTCACTTTTATCAACTTGTTATTTGTGGGAACAACAATTTCGCTGACCAGCAAGAGTGACTGTACAGATTGTCTCTGACCGTTTCATGTGCACTATGTCTTTGTCATATCCGGATGTTTTGTGTATGCTTTTGTCAATGAAATCGTTATCACTCTTTATACAAGTTTTGATCGACTATTCTACGCCCATCCATATAAGAGATCCTTTAATAACTCACGAAGATCATTCTTGACGCCTACAATGCGTATTCAAACATCGCCATGGACCGACAATACAGTACTGATTCGACATTGTGCCGTACATTAGCGCCCAGAAAATCGCCCTCTGGATATGGAATGTCTACTCGACATGTTCAGAACTTCACAGCGCTCTCCATAGGACAAACTTACATGCACAGTGTAAGTGCAGTGGTACACGGATCTGTGCCTTCATAACGGGAAGAACCCAAAGGATCAGGAGTGATCTGTAACATGCATCTGTGCCATGTCTCTGTGAGAAACAGTCTGATCGTATCTCGCTCACATGCCTGCCATGGCAAGACTAGTCACACGTACATGCACACGCTGCTGTATGCTGACTCACGCTGTCCATAGTACTCTACACTCCTACCGGGAAGGAGTGAAACATGCCACATATTTTTAATATTTGCAGTTATCTTTATCCACTTCTTACTTATTCTGTTAAGCAGTGGGAGCTTGTACCTCGAATGCGCTAACTAAATACAGTAACTATGCAAAATTATGTTCTAGTTTGCAAAAAAGACTATAATACACAAAAAATTGAGAAGCAATAATGAAGAAGCAGGGTGCCACTATCTGGCAAATTCGCGGTTTTTCAGGCATTGCCCTACTATCACATCGTATTGTAATGTCATCACAGAAAACAGACTTGGCAATACCATAAAGTGTCATATAATTGCCATGGACATCACAGAAACCAAAATTTAGGGACATTCTGAGTTGTGGCACTTGCTGCAAAAAAGCGAAATTTCTGTTCATTTTGCTCTTCAAAGCTAAGAACCCAGTTTATTACAGGTAACAACCGCAAATTATTATGTAGACTACAAGACACCCATACCAAACCCAGAGCACCTATAAAAGGAATCTGTCTACACTAGAGATGGAGTGGCATTCAGAATTTACATGGACCATTAAGGACAAACCTGAACTGTCCCATGACCATGTTATTAGGGTGGTAATGTATGCTGACAACACAAAATGTGAATGCTCACTCTATGAATCTTACAAATGATCATATCTCAAGTGGCAACAGATTGTCTGCCCAGCAACTATGAGGTTTCATTTTGTTTTCCTCCAATAATGACCTTTAAGATTTTACTTCTGGACACAAAGGAAGCTCTTGCTAACAGGTGATCACAGTAGCAGCGATCAGCGAAACATGGTTTAAGGCCCATTCACACTAGACTGTCATGTTACATAAACTTCAGGCTGTACCAACGAGTTAATATTTTACATTTTAGGATGTGTTCACAACAGATGTCACATAACGCCATGGCAGTTCACTTAGCACAATACTGGACAATGAAAACGAGGTTATGAGTTAGCATATGTGATACAAAAATTGGAAGCATAGTATCTCAACTGACAAACTAAAAACAATAAAATTTATTAAGGGTCAAAGCTAATTTTATAATAGATATTCTTGATCAGTTTTGTACGCTAAATTTCTGAGAAGTGAAACTTTATTTCAAAACATTACTTTTTTTTGCTAGCGAAATAACCTATATATACAGACCCATCAAACAAAATTTATAAGTGAACACATTATCCTTTAAGGTGAATTTACACTGAGGTTTGCAACATGTTTTATACAATGTTTTTTGCAATTAATGGGTGGCTAATGTTTGCAACATGCAACATCAGAGACATAATTTGTGCAGTGAAACGTGTGTCCAAGCAACAGCAACATAACAGGACATAATATTTACAAATAAACAGGAGTAAACGTTCAGCTCAACAGTCTAATACATAAAAAACATGTGAAAACTAAAGGCTATTAAAATAACACAATAATTGTGTGCTATACAATTGAAACATGTGGCTGGTTTTAGTTGACAGGCACAGGAAGGAAACAATGTAAAACAAAAGGAAACTAGTAAAGAACCCACTAAGGGTACTACAACTGTAATGAAACGTGTTTGGGTGATAAAACAAAACAATAATCCGTATAGTTGTAAAAAGGTGGACCCATCCTTAATTCATTATTGTTGCAAACACTTACACATCTGTCCATGGCAGAGTCAATAAAGACTAAAGGCCACACTGTTTCTGGCTGGTTATCAAATATAGCCACTATACAGTACTAGTGTTTCTGATTTAGTTCTGATGCTCTGTGGTTCTTTTGAGAGTGTGGGTGCGCTGATTATTGTTACTACAATGGAGTGGAAGAGGCAACTAGTGTTGGAATTAATATCGATGTATGAGGGAGAGAAATTTTTGTGGAATGCATGAAGTTCCTATTATAAGAATGCAAATAGGATACAGGACCCACTGGGGGAAAAACCTGTTGCTGTATTTCACATCAGCAGCAAAGAGATAGAATATGGCTGCAAGTAGTACAGCAATGTTTTTTAGATTGCGTAAAAATAGTTCTCTTGAAGATGAACATTGTAGAAAGTGCTTTAAAATATTGAAAACTGGCATAACATGTAGGGAACGCAATCATTAGCTTCATTTTTGATGTGCAAAAAGATTCATTATGAAAGCATACAACGAATTTATGACAAGCTGGAACTGAAGCCAATGCTGCCTTAAAAATTGAGGCAAAACAACAAACGCAAAAAATTGTGGCTTTAAGTGCTAATTATTAACATTAGTTGAAGATTTAATAAGTGAAATTCAATGTGTAAAGGCTGAGGTTACTCTACTGAATAAAAATTTAACGAAATTGTTTAACAGTGCCTGTTGAATGACAGTAATCCCACATAAAAACGAGGAAAGCTTTCCAGCTGTTATAACTCAAAGTATATATGATATTCTAGATGAAATGATAGAAGGGCATCGCCTGAATCCATGAAAACTAAAATCAACATTTCAGACTGAAAATAACTGCCAGTTGTAGTTCAAAAACACCAAGTCCCATTCATGTGTCCTAACCCAGTGAGTAAACATAAACAACCTGTTTAAGGTAATGACAGTGAAATCAGTGAAAATGTATGCAAGAAGCTATCCCAGGAGAACAACAGAATAAGCAAGGAGAATTAGAAATACAAGAATGGTTGGATTCAATACAAGGCTGATTAGCACTTTCTGTCATGTCACATTCCATTACTTACCATCAAAACATTCTGCAATGAATTTGAAATGATGGCATACATATTCTTTAATTGTATGTATTTAATATTTTACAACAAAATGGATTGGAAAATGGATGCAAACTGAAGTGAAAAAAATACTGTGGGTAGAATCAGATTGATTAGTAAGTGGAATTTATATATTTTCAGGCATCAGTAATGTTTCATAAAAATGGACTGAAACCTTCAGACTCTGCAACGGTAGCAAAATGCTTTCTTGTGAAGCATACATCAATTAATATATTACAGTTATTTGTTTAAATATGTGTTTGTGGCAGGCTTATGTATTGTTAAGTAGTTCTCTGGACTGTGCGTGAAACGGTTTTTGCAAGCATCAGTGGTCAGTATTTATGTAGTTTCACCAGCTAACCTCAATACAAATAAGAAACTTGAACTATTAAAAGCCAAATATAAAATGTAGATAAAACCTATAAATCTTCAAGGGAAAGGTATTAAGGGAGATATGGCTCTTGTATAAAAGCTTGCACTGGACTGGCAACTAAACTTAACCTTACACAAACCTGCAGCTTATAACACTGTGTTCCTTTTAATAATTCTGGGTACAATTTGAGGTGGCAAACGAAAAAAAATTATGCTTCGACCTACTAAAATACGTATAAAATTCAGCATCCTCTTCAGAAAACACCTTGTATAGTGTATGAAATTCCCCTTCTGTACTAGTATTGACATTTTTCGCAGCCATACTATTTTTTGTGTTTTGGACTTCGGTCTTCCTTCTTTGATATACCATACAAAGTATTCCTGCCAGCTGCAAACCATTTGAGTCCAGTAAATATAATTTTCGTACAATTGTGGAGCCCAGTATCCACGTGTAAAAGCTACTGGGTTGTGTATGTACACTTCACACATAAGAACAGTTGAAAATCGTCTCGCAAAGATAGCAATTCCCACGAAAGAGAAAAAAAACCTTTCAGAACAGTCATGCGATCTGAGATCACGTGACTTGAATTCAATTGATGTGCCATGACGTGACGGATAGTGTGATACACTTTGATGTGACAGAGCCATGACAGTCTGTGTGAAAGACCTAAATGGAGACAGTCATGGCCACGGAATAGCGCAACACATCACAAATGTCCAAGGCGACTTTACAGCTATCACTCATTCAACCTGGAGCACATCTTTCTGCTGTGTAAAGCTCTGTATGCAAGATAAAGAATCTTTCTCTGAAAATGAATGTTATCATGGAAGATACAAAAGACCTACCATAGGTAAAAACAACCAAATGACGCTATCAGACACAGAAAAGTGAGGCTCGGTAAGTTAACTGGTACTAAAGTAATTTTTGTTACCACACCACAGAGACATGATATAACAGAACAATCTATAGTAAACTTAGAAGTACATAAAACAAATGATAGGCTTAAAGCGATATGTAAGGAATTTTACAATGTGTATCTGGCAAATGGCAACTACCTGTAAAGAGACGTGTACACAACTCATTGTATTCATATGGATAAAAGGAATAAAAAGGTTGACAGTTAATTAATTATCGAAATTAATTATCAAGGGAATCAGACGGAATTTTACTCAAAGTGGCTTAAATAAGTGCAATGCCATGGAATAGCTCAACCCACCCAGACAGGACCTGCCACACAAACAGTTACTGCTGGCAAGCTAACGAAAGTTGTACAGCCTATGGGACAGCCTGGTAGCCCTACACCACCCCATATGGTCCAGCAGAAGAATCTCAGCCCTAATATCATACAGTGGACTTTCGATAGTATTAAAAACGAGCAGCCTGGTAGAGTAACGCCTCCAATCAGTGTTCAGCTATCCAAACTTAGGTTCAGATTAATTCAACATAACTTTCAAAGTATTGAGTTGAATACCTTTGCAGGGATTGATAACCCTGATGTTTTAGTTATAAGTAAACACCTGTATACAGATGTGCTGATTAGTGTATGTCAGCCACTCTCCATGATCATTTGCTCCATCTCTAGCGGAAAAGAGAAATGTGATGCTGAGGTAGCTGTCTTTGCAGCGAGAGTTAGTAACTACAATGCCATGTATGTAAGAACTTTCAGCATAGAGGATGTAATAGAATTAGCAGCATTTAGCTATGAGTAGGAGAAAGAGAAATTAATTGTACAGACCTCGACATAGCAGCATAGATATTTTCTTTGTGACATAGACATTTCTGCTCGCTTCTTTGCCAGAGCTATCATACTGATGTAGTTCATCTGCTTCACTATTCCAAAGGCAGTTACTTCCGATAGAGCCCATTAATTTGATTCTCAATTATTTTATGAAGTAGTGTGACTGACAGGTTGCTAGCATTTGCATGCTACGAGCTACCATTCCTGTAGTAATGGGATCGTAGAATGTATGCCCCTGACCCTGAAGAGTGTTCTGGCCTGTCATGCTGGAGCACGAATGGCTGCCCTACCAATGGTTTTGCTGCGATTTTATAATATGTTAAAAGGTGATACTGGATGCTCTGCAGCTCGATTAGTCTGTGGTGAGGACTGAAAGGTTCCTGGTGAATTTTTTGACTCATTCCTTCTGCATGATTGGGGAATGAGCGAATATGCCCAGTTTCTGCAAAAATTACAAACTTCCATGCACTTGCTGCATCCTCAACCCCCATTGTGGCGTGGATATTGACCATTCTTTTCTCCCAAAGACCTTTTCACCCGTGCTATGGTTTGGATCAAGGATGGCGCCATCAGACCTCCATTGGCCCCTCTTTCTGGACCATTCACTGTGAACATCCACAACCACAAGACCTTTGTCACTGATAAAAAAGAAAAAAAATGTCACAGTCTCAGTTGACCACTGAAGCCAGCATTTTCCAATATGCAGCAGCTGCCTCGCCTCATGGAATCTCCAGCCAACCTATCTCAGCCGCCAGTGCTAGTTCCTCTCCTCACCACAAACACATTCCAGCAGTTATATCAAGTGTGACTTCCATGAGGTCCAAGGTGCTCCATACTTTTGTCGTGACAAGGACTCCTAAACGTCCATTCGAGCATAGCCCTCCCAAACGGGTGGCTATTGTGTGTAGAACAAGTGCAGTGATCAATGACTGAGATAGATGGAATTAGTATAAAGTGTGTGTGTGTCATATCTTTGAACTGATGAGTCTGCTGTTTTGTACCTACTTGTGTTGTGATGGCTGCTGTATATGTGCTCCTCTTCTATGTAATTAGATTGAACTATGTTAAATAAAGAAGGTGTGTCAAAGTGCTTGTTCTGAGTCTCATCAACCCACACATCAGTAGCAGCAGCAATTACAACACAGATATCAACAGACAACGACTTGCACTCTCCATAACTGTTTCCAAAGGTAACAAAAACTTGCACATACATCCCTACACTCCTACACCAGCAAGTCAACTGGCCTGTGGAAACACCCTACTGGCTAACTGTCGTCAGTTTTGACATTTGTAGCTCATCTCATATAAACTGTTATTGCGTAAAGTCTGCGGTCGGTAACGACAGATAAGAGAAGGATGTGAGAAGAGGTCAGACAATCACACACTGATCGACCTTCCTCCAGGCCGACAACGTGACAGCAGCGGCCCCTAGGTGAAGACGACATAAGCACCGCGCCTGGCTGATTGCTGCCCACTTTGATAGCAGCTTCAAAGTTAGCCACTTCGTTAGCCAACGCGTTGTAGCCTCTTATTAGCAATCGCTATGTAGCACACTTAGAGATCAGCAGTCACTACAGTTCAGTTGACAGACGTTTGTTAGTAGCGGTCGCTAGGACCAGAAGTGTTACTTGTACTGTCTGTTCTGAAGAATATTGATTATTTTGTATGTCGCCCTTTGCTTGTGACACATCTGTGTAATTGTACTTGCGGATGATCATGTATAAAGGACTAGAAGAATTCTCAGATAAAAGTTAAATATTTGAACTTCTCTTCTTGTAATAAAACTCATTAATACGAGTTGTATGATTGTTTGTCTAGCAAACCGAATGTGCAGTATTCCTAGACCCAACAACATGGCAAAGACGATGGGATGTACAAATAACATGGTGCCGAAGATATAGGAGCAATAACATAGCGACAACCTGTTAATGTTTCGAACCCAGAGCTACCAGCTGCCACAGATAGTCTGTGTTTTGCTGGCGCCTTAATTCTACCTTGTCTTTTCTTTGCAGGGGTGTGTTTACATGATTTTATTAACAGTGTCTCTTTTAGTGTTTTTTCTATTCAGTGTTCTCAGGTGAGCATTGCAGAGATTTTCTTTGCTTGTGTGCTTCTTTTTATTGCTGGCATTGTCTCTTTATTGCATTTGCATATTCCAAAATGAACAAGCCACCACTTCAATCCCTTGCTCAAGGGCCTCAGCTGCAAACGATAGATGCAAAGCAGCTTACACAGATGTTAGCAGATTGCAACCCTTCTAAGCATGTTACAGTAGTTACTGGCAAACCAAGTATCAAATGCAGTGTGACCACCCAACCACCATGCAACCACTGTAGCACCAACTGCCATACCGCCTTTTCGCAAGTCCAATGAAAAATTACGGCCAATGCTGACCTTCCTTCTGATTTTATTTATTATATGGTCGTTGTGCACACAGCACTCTGTGGGGTCGCCAATCAAGAAAAAGAAGAGGAATGACTCAGGTGTTTGCAGCAGAATGAAACCCACATCATTGCTCTCAAAGTATCAGGTACTGTGAAACAACATTACTTTTTGTCAATGGTAGGAAGTGCAGCCATTCGTTTCATCCAGAACTTGTTCCTCAACACCACTCCGAGTGGACTTTCATATGATCACGTAGTAGGAGCTCTAACTAACTGTTATGACCATCAAGTGAAAATGGTGGCAACAGGTACCAATTCTTTCATTGCAAGAAAAGGTCAGAACAAACTGTGTCACAGATTTTCAGGGTATGACGAGGACATGCAAATTCAAATGTGCTTGTGGTGCTTTATATTCAGATGTTACGTTGCGTGATCCAATCGTGTTCACTGTAGCTGATGTAAAACTTAGAGAACAGATTCTGAAACAGTCAGCTCCATCATTTCATCATGAAGTGAAAATTCTAGATCAGTATGATTCAGGTGCCATATCGGCTGATGTATGTGAGCAGACACCAATTAGTCAGCTTGAGTCTTCCTTTGCTAATGACTGACCCAGTAGGCAGCAGTTGTGATTGGAATTTCGTGAGAAGATACCGTCGCAACGAAAAACGCCTTCTTTTAATGATGTCCAGCCCAAATCCTGTATCATTTTTGTAACACTCTCCCCCATATTTCGCAATAATACAAAACGTGCTGCCTTTCTTTGAACTTTTTCGATGTACTCTGTCAGTCCTATCTGGTAAGGATTCCACACTGTGCAGCAGTATTCTAAAAGAGGACGGACAAGCGTAGTGTAGGCAGTCTCCTTAGCAGGTCTGTTACATTTTCTAAGTGTCCTGCCAATAAAACGCAGTCTTTGGTTAGCCTTCCCCACAACATTTTCTGTGTGTTCCTTCCAATTTAAGTTGTTCGTAATTGTAATACCTAGGTATTTAGTTGAATTTATGGCTTTTAGATTAGACTGATTTATCGTGTAACCGAAGTTTAACGAGTTCCTTTTAGTACTCATGTGGATGACCTCACATTTTTCGTTGTTTAGGGTCAACTGCCACTTTTCGCACCATTCAGATATCTTTTCTATATCTTTTTGCAGTTTGTTTTGATATTCTGACGACTTTATTAGTCGATAAGCGACAGCATCATCTGCAAACAACAGAAGATGACTGCTCAGATTGTCTCCCAAATCGTTTATATAGGTAAGGAACAGCAAAGGGCCTATAACACTACCTTGGGGAACGCCAGAAATCACTTCTGTTTTACTCGATGACTTTCTGTCAGTTACTACGAACTGTGACCTCTCTGACAGGAAATTACAAATCCACTCACAGAACTGTGACGATATTCCATAAGCTCGCAATTTCACTACGAGCTGCTTGTGTGGTACCGTTCAAAAGCCTTCCGGAAATCCAGAAATACCGAATCGATCTGAAATCCCTGCTCACGCGTTTACAAAAACGTATCGAGTGTTAACCATACGCTAAAATAGTCATTGCTGTGTGCTGCCATTACCAAAAATCGTCGTTTCGATATCTTGAACCGTTTATGAGATACAACGATTTTTACGACCACTTGATTCCCGAAGCGCAGGAAAGGTACGGACGCGCCGTGAGCTGCCTGTCCGCCGATATAACAACCAATATCTGAAGAATGAAAATACGTGTCTTTCCGATCTCAACTTTAAATACAATTTAGGTAAATTGGTTCCGTTTCATACGCAATAATGAATGGCCTTAAATGAACTATACGGAAAGTCTACGTTACCTCTGCAAGTTCTTAAAAATTTCGTGCAGCCATGTATTCAATTTCGTGCAGCACAGTAACTATGAAGAATAAAGAAAATAAATTCAGACTTTTATCGTTTAAACATATCAAGCTATAAGATGCAGAAGAATCAAAAATTTTCACTTAAAGCTTTTCTTAAAATCGCATGGTAAGTATTTCATAGCTGCCGTCGCGTCCGCTCCACTGTTTTGTGGACACGTGGGTGTCGCTCTCTGTTGTGCGTGCTGCAGCGACAAGATTCAAATACGTTTGAATCCAAGCGTCGCCAGTTGCAGCGGGGGGCAGGCAGCGACACAGATGTCGCTCACGTAGGATACTTCCGTAACTATACCTGCAGTTGCGTTTTGTCGCCTGAAGCTGTCGCGTACTGTCGGTCGCTCTTGTCGCTTACGTAGGATGCGGCCTTATGCGTACCTCCGGAATTGAACATGTATTTTCTCCAACGTATCGTGGGTGAATTAAAGTCACCACCAACTATTATCGTACGAGTCGGGTACGTGTTTGAAATCAAACTCATCTTTTCTTTGAACCTTTCAGCAACTGTATTATCTGAATTGGGAGGTCGGTAAAAGGATTCAATTATTATTTTATTCCGCTTTCCAACAATGACCTCTGTCCATACTAACTCAAAGGAACTATCTACTTCAATTTCGCGACAAGTTTAACTACTTCTGACAGCAACAAACACGCCACCGTCAACTGTGTGTAGCCTATACTTTTGGAACACCATTAAGTTCTTCGCAAAAATTTCGGCTGCGCTTATATCCGGCTTTATCCAGCTTTCAGTGTCTATAACGATTTGAGCATCACTTTCGTCACAAGAATGTCCACTTTGTTTGGACAGATGAGTGCCAAGAAGCTTTTCAAAAACTTAAAGTGCATTGGTCAGTGATCAATGCTTGGTTCACTTTGATCCTAACAAACCAGTTGTGCTGCAAGTTCATGCTTCCTCTTACGGAACTAGTGCAATGCTTTTGCACAGAGTTGGTGATAAGGACAGGCCTACTGCTTTTGCATCAAAAGTGTTGTCGAAATCTCAGTGTAACCATTCACAAATAAAGAGGCATTGGCTATTGTGTATGATGTCACCAAATTCCACCATTATTTGTATGGCAAAAAATTCTACTTAATAACGGATCACAAGCCATTGCAGTCCTTGATTCATCGGATGAAGCAGGTTACTGTATGACATAGAGTCGGACAACAGCCCTCAGTTCACATCAAATGACTTTGAAACATTCTGTGCAAGCAATGGCATACAGCATTCAACTAGTGCACCATCCTATCCACAGTCAAACAGCGAAACGTAACGTTTTGTCAGAACCTTCAAGCAGCAGATGGCCAAACTTCGCATCACACGCACCAGGGTCAAACATTGCAATTGTTTCTCACCTACTATCATTCACATCCTCAAGCTGGACCATCACAGGCGGAACTGCTTCACGGCCGCCGCCATTGGACACTGCTCCACCTACTCCATCCTCCTCAGCATCTGGCGCCGAAGGAAGGTTGCAAGTATCGCTTCATGCCGCATGATATTGTGTTTTTCAGTGTTTTTAGCAGCAGCAAAATGTGGGCACAAGGCGACACCCTTCGTTGACTTGGCGCATGCCTGTATCTCATTTCAGGCCTAGACAGGTTGCAGTGCTGACATCACAATCAAATTCGCCACTCCAACTGCATGGTGATCCTTCTGTATCTCTTTCCCCAGATTCATGGATCCAGAGGACAGCACGACCACAGCTGCCGGCAGAGAGTGTCACCGTGAGATCATGGAACGACCCTATGGAGATGGAGCCTTCGCCTCCTCCGCCTCCTCTCGTCCTATGATGGAACTGGCCCCGCCCACGCCACAGCAGCCGAAGTCTTCTACATCTTGGTATGGGCCTCAGGAGATGGATGCGTACCGTTATGGGCGTTTTCCAGTGGACGTTTCAACTAGAGAAAAGGCCAGATGGCGGCGTATGACCGAAAGTCTGAAGCCCCTGAAGCCACAGCTTCTGGTCCATCAGAGTGTCCAGAGCGACAGAGAAGAGAAGAGGAGAAGAGGTGAGCCAATCCACAATGATCGACCTCCCTCCAGGATAACAATGTGACAGCAGCAGTCGCTAGGTGAAGACGACATACGCGCTAAGCCCAACTGGTGGTGGCCCACTTCGATAGCAACTTCAACTTTAGCCTCTTCGTCAGCTGATGCATCATAGGCTCTTCATTAGCAATCTCTATGTAGCACAGTTAGAGATCAGCAGTCACTACAGTTCAGTTGACAGACTTTTGTTAGTAGCGATCACTAGGACCAGAAGTGTTACTTGTGTTTGTCTATTCTGAAGAAAGTTGATTATTTTGTATGCCGACCTTTGCTTGTGACACATCTTCTGTGTCATTGCACTTGTGGATGATCATATATGAAGGAATACAAGAATTCTCAGATCAAAGTTAAGTATTTGTACTTGTCTTGTTCTAATACAATTCATTAATATGAGTTGTTTGATTGTTTGTCTAGGGAACTGAGTATGCAGGATTCCTAGACACAACATAAACCACTCTCTGTTTGACAAAGCAATGTGGCACATTAGCTAGCAAACTGGCCTCACATTCAGGAGGATGACAGATCAAATCCACATCCAGCCATCTTGATTTAGGTTTTCCATAATTGCCCTAAATCACTTGAAGCAAATGTCAGGATGGTTCCTTTGAAAGGATATGGCCAATTTCTTTCCCATCCTTGAAGCATTCCAAGATTGTGCTCTATCTCTAATGACATTAAACCCTAATCTTCTTCCTTCCTTCCTTTCTTCTCTTTTATTTGGTGTTGAAGTGTTAAATTTTTAGTTGTTGTTGGTTAGCTGAGTGTAGTATAACATTAGTTGCTTGAGTTTGAGAATTAAAATAAAAATCTAGTACAAATAAACATCATTAACCTACATTATTTCATTTCGAAATCTGTTATTCCTTATTGATAAAAGTAGCTATGTCCATCCACATTAATAGACGCCACAGACATGTGCTGTTATTACTGGTATGTTTTTTGTGTACTGTGAACTTATAAAAAATCTCAAAAAATGGAATCCCAAATAGAAGTCAAAAATTACAATAGAAGTTTCCATCAAATGAAATTACGACCCACTCAACTGTACAAGACACAACAACACCAAACATAATGGACATTACTTGTTCTAAGTGTATAATGGCAAATAGTGAGGATTATTGGTGCCTGCAGAAGCATTTAATGCCTTTACAGACTACATGGACATGAATGTGAGTGCTCAAATCATATAAAAACCCAAAGAAATGTGTCATATTTTATCATAGTTTATGAAAATGTCCAGTCTATGGTAAACAATGTGAAGAAAATCGAGAAACTTCAGTAAAATAAGGTGAAAAAAGAATATTTAATTTGCCTGAGTTAGCGCTGATTGGCAAAAGAATATCTAGCATTAAGATACTTTCTAGTCTTAGTATCACATAATACACTTGCAGAAAAAAATTGTTCCAGGATGAACACATGTATTTGTTAGAAAAAATGTCAAACATCACCAGCTACTGTTTACCGATAATCCAACTAGAGAACTCATCTTTCTGGTGTCTGTAACAGAGCTTTCAAGATTAAATATAACTATCATATGTTTAACAGAGGCTGGGATGGAAATCTGATCGTTTTAGTTAAGTAACTGGATAATACACTAAACTGTGTCAAAAGAAATAACAAAATAATTATAGTCTGTGAAGACTTGAACATTGACTTCAGTGAGGGTTCTGAAGGTAAGTTAAGAGTGAATGTCTTGTGTGGAAGATATAATTTATATGTGACAATAAATTCCACAGTCAGAACTCTTAAGCATTATAATTGCATTGATAACTGCACTCAGTTAATTATTCCACTTTTTAGAAATATTTCTTCCTCATTCAACTCTGTCACCTGTTGGACCCTCATTACCCATGATAGACACAGACATGGAATCAAAAATCAGCCTGGGATAGAATTTTAATTCATCAGAAATGTTTATCACAAAATTAATTTCAGTAAGAAATTGAAAACATCAAAAATTGGCGTGAAGGAGCTATCTCAGAAAATATAGATCACTGAAAACTTAAAAGCATCTTTTCAATATGAAATAAAAGTGTATATAATAGGTATAAAATCTTCTTCTTGGTGATTTTCTCGGCCTTTTTTCTCTTGTCAACAAAAATTATTTTTACATTTTCTTGTGCCTTATTTATTTTTGATAGACAGATACATTAAACTTTTGTCACTGCACTGTGATTCTAATAAAACTGAAACAACGTATTTCAAAGGAAACGCATTTTGCTGATTTACCCTTTTATTTGCTTCTTCACAATTTTATAACCAGTGTTATACAAGTTCTTAAATTGTTGTTGGAGTTATTGCTAGTATAGACACTAATCCAAAAGTTAAGTTCAATTGTTTTAGTCACTTTCACATTCCCCTTCTTCTGTTTATGAAAAATGACCAAGAGGTGGCATCAGAGATTCAAATGCTCAAGTGAACTTGTAACTTGTTGCAAAATTTATCAGTGAGAAAAAACGTAAAGTTATTGCAGAAATAAATCCATTATGGTTTTATTTACTGCTGCAGCTTATTTTCACTTGATACCGTTTATTTACGTTGTATTTTCATGTTAAACACACTTCTACACAATGGAAAGACTATTTCTTTCTTCAGTACACAGTTAACAATAACTTTTCAATTGATAACAAGAAAAAATCAAATAAATAACTGCTACTTTCTAAATATAGTGGATGAGACAGATTATGGTATTCCACCTTTCAGCCTTCTCTTGGGTTCACCTCATAAACAGCTATCAGCATGAAACAGTTATTTATTTTGCATTCCATAGATCCAGGTAGCAAGTGAATCGCATGTCAGATTGTTCAGACTTCAAATATAACGTACATGAAATAATGATATAATGGAAATTAAAATTCAGTTACAGACATACACAGCATTAATGGAAAATGATGTTTCAGTATTTGAAGGATGAGTAACATATAGAGGGAGCAAAGTTTTGCTAAATATTACAATAAGTAAATACACAAAGACAAAAATAAAATTTTCACATGTCTGTTATGTCATTAAAAATAATATAAGGGTGGTAACTATTCGAACTTTACATACACAGCACTTAGGAAGAAAACAAAGATGAAAAATATGATACAGATATTGTAGGTTACACTGTTCGTGTGTGGAGCAACACAATCAGGTTTAAAATAGAATTTCTGACATAAATTTAATCAACTAGTTGCGAAACAACTGTAACGTTAGTTATGACAAAAAAACGAAAAATATGACACAGACATTGTAGTTTACACTGAGTGTTAAATAGTGCATCACAGTAATATTTAGATTAGATATCCTGACACAGAATTAATCAAATATAGTTCTAAAATATTTGTTGGTGTAGCACTGATGATCATTTTATCTAAGAAATTTAGCAGCTATATAGAAATATTTCTCTATTAGATTCTCTTTGAGAATTTGTGTGCATATGGGCAAATTTTAAGAAGATATTTAATATTTACACAAGAGTGTGCATATGGTGACACACTGATGACAGTCTTCTTCCTTAAAGTGATAATTAATGTTAATGCACTTATAGTCATATAACTAAATGTTTTCTTTCATCACATGATGCAAAATATCTCTTCATCATATTCAGTTCAACATCAAACATTATTTACACACATTAGAACAGTAATGCTAAAAAAGAATATTCTTTGTGAGAGATAAAATAACCAGTCATATTACTTCTTATACATTAAGAAAATAATTGGGACATACTTGTGCTTTAGTAAACGGGGACAGTGTCTTCAGTATACTACAATACTCTGTTCCACAAACCTTGCATCAATGTTGCAACAATGCTATTCACTGTAGTAAGTACTTTCTGCTGCAGTGTTATCACAGTCGTTTTGTGTTTGTCCATTGCAAAGTTATGGTTAATGATTCTACTTTAGTCATTCTTCTCAGGAGGCACACACACATTAGGTAAATGGCTAGTGAAAATCTCTCACAAAACTGTAACTTGCTCCCCTAACAAGGCACTGTACATTTAATGATAAATGAAAGTAAATATTACTGCATCTACATCTACATACATATTCCATAAGCCACCGTATAGAGCGTGGCAGAGGGTACCACGAAATATAATAGTCATTTACTTCAACTTACAAAAAGTCCAAGGGAAGGACGACCATCTATACTTCTGTAAGAGACCTAATCTCTCTAATCTTACCTTCGAAGTCCATAAGCGAAATGTACTCGTGTGTTGGCAGCAGTAGAATGGTTCTGCAGTCAGCCTCAAATACTGGTTCTCTAAATTTTCTCATAGCGCTCCTCGAAAAGAACATCTTCTCTCCAGCGATTCCCATTTGAATCCCTGAAGAGTCTTTGCAAAAATTGCACATTGTTAAAACCTGCAAGTAACAAAATTTAGGAGCTTGCCTCAGAATTCTTTCGATGACTTACTTTAATCTGACCTGGTCCAGTTCCCAAGCACTCGAACAGTACTCAGTAATGACACACAAATGTGCTGTATGCAGTCTCCTTTACAGACGAATCACTCTTCCCTAAAATTCTCCCAATAAATCAAAGTTGACCACTCGTCTTTCTTACTACAATCCTTACATTCTCATTACAGTTCAGACTCCTTTGCAGCTTTGTATCTAGGGTATTTTATCGAAGTGACTGTATCAGCCAGCACACTGCTGATGCTGTACTCAAATATTATGAATTTGTTTTTCCTACATATCTGCATTAACTTATATTTTACTACCTTTAGAACTCGCTGCCATTCATCACATAAAATATAAATTTTGTCTAAGTGATCTTGTATCCTCTTACAGTCACTCAACGATGATACATTCCCACACACCACAGTATCAGCAGCAAACAGTTGCTGCTTACCCTCTCCATCAAATCATTTATGTATGTAGAACATTACAGTTGTTATATCACACTTCCCTGGAGTAATCTTCATGATACTCTTGTCTCTGATGAAAACTCATCATTGAGTAGCATTCTGACTCAAGGACTATTCTATTAGGTATTAAGGGAAATCTTATTGATTAAATCTCATAATTATTCTTGGCACTTCCAGTTTATCTCACAAAGTAATAAAATCAGCAACCAGATTGCACCAAGTCATTGTCAACCCTTTCTAAATAGATGGTAGTACTACACATAGATAATTAAGATGAAATCTCTTCTAATTACACCACATATTTTTCCTAAGAAGTACTTTATTAGAAATACAGATAACCATATTAGTCACATTAGCTATTTACACATTATAATTTCACCAAACGATCTCTTCAGACATGCTGGTCTGCATAAAATCAACATGTTTCAAGAAATTATCGTCAGTAATTCATGTTAGATACGTATATCTGGAAAAACATAGCAAATACAAATAAGGAAAAATATGAGGATGTACTGAACAGAATTGGGAGAAAAGAAATGTGTGGCACAACTTGTCTATAAGAAGGGATTAATTGGTAGAACACATTCTGTGACATCAAGGAATTACCAATTTAGTATTGGGGGGAAACGTGTATGTGTGGGGGAGGGGAAAAATTGTAGAGGGAGACCAAGAGATGAATACTGTGAGGAGATTCAGGAGGTTGTAAGTTGCAGTAGTTACTGAGAGTTCAAGAGGCTTGCACAGGATGGGGTAGTATGGAGGGCTGCATCAAACCAGTCTTTGGACTGAAGACACCAACAACAACATCATATATACATTAAACTGTTGGCTCTGTATAGCTGCTTTCCTTCTCTTCTTCTCAGCTGTAAATTTATTTAAGGTTCTTATGGAAATAGTACTTTAATATATCATAAAGGCGTATAACATTATAAAAATGCTCCAGTATGCAGCATGTGACCAATCTTATAAGGTTGTTTTACAACCATTTTCATTTTCCTAAACATCTTGCTGTGGATTATGGCTTTGGGTAATGTCATAAAAGAATTAGATGACCAAATTTAAAGTTGCTCTTTGTGATGTTTTTCGGTCTAAAAACCTTTTCCTTCAGCTTGATTTCACTGCCTGTTCCGATACTTTAGCCTGCAGTATAGCAAAAGTAGGGAGGCCCTTGATGTGTTGGAAAAAGTTCTAGATACCATGTAATCAAGATACAGTACTGTAGGACAAATTTATTTGTTTGCATGGACATAGGTTTATGAGACAAATGTTAGACGTATGTGAGAGCGTAGCCACATCATAAAATTCAAAATCTGCAGAGCCCTTATGAGCAAACCTCATACCTCACCAAAGTCCTGTGATTTTTATGGCTGTGTATGTTTCCGAAAAATATCCTGTCTTACACATCTGAATGCTGCCATCATAGATATTCCTCCTCTATGGTTCGACCTCACCATTAGACTCTAGTTTTCTCATCTTTACTGACATTTTGCGTCTCTTAGAAATTCTGTCAACTTTCTGCTCTGTGATCTTCCGCCATCAGCTCTATGTTTTCGAGAACAACTAAAAATTCTTGTAAGTCACCTCCGGCACTATTTGTAATATTTCCTTACTTTCAAAGGGGCGTTTGCCTTTCAGTATTCGCAAAATATTCCCTTATGACATATCTTACTATCAGTAGTTTACTTTATTCAAATACTTCTTAAAGTATATGTGGAGTGTGTCTTGCCTCACGTTGTGTGTTTAAATAGAAAACATTTTTGTAGGAGCTTCTCATGCACCCTACAATACCAGGGAGCCTTCCCTGATACATACGGAAAACAGAGCAAACGCACTGTAAAAGTAGAATATGTGGTTGGAGGTGACAGAATGCATTCGAGAACAGTGCTATAATATGCAGTCCAGCCAGAGAAATAGTGCATTTGAGCTAGCTGTTGGCAACTGTACCACAAGCAATTTTAAAATACGGAATGAGAAGTGATGTCACGATCACACGGGTAGAAGTGACATAAAATCGATGAACTTACGAAAAATGACGGGAAATACATATAAATTGAGGGAAAATACGCTAAAATGTGGGAAAATTGAGGGAGTACTTGCACGTCTTCTCCTTGTTGCAGAACAATTCTTTTTTTACTGGGAAGTGAGTATGCGACAGCAATGGGTATACGAGAAAACGTTGATATGGAAGCACCGGGAATCAGGGGAAGTGTCATTTTTTTCGTCGAGGCAGCATTCTACTGTATGTCTATTGAGGTAATAATAATACACATGAGTTGATTGCTGTCTTTTATGTTTTTCTGGAAAAAAAGACAACCATCTGTCTCTAAACTTACTTGCATCTGCGTTAAAGGATAACAGAGAGTGGATGGAGTGATCGATTGACATGAAGTCGTAACGAGGTATGACTCAATGGTAGACTGATGATGCATTCTAGAGATAGAGGGAGATGTTGCTGCAGGTCATATGGCCATTTTTTTCCGTTGTTCTGTCGGGATGCATCAGTTGTGTGAAGTAACCTTCATTCGACTCGTATATAATTGCGTGTTCTGTGTGTGACTTACAGCACTGTGATCGTTAAACAGCAAACCTCTCAGTCATCAGAGGACTTCCATTTCATGTGTGATGAAACATGTCCGTCCTGTTTTGATACATTCCTCTAGACGAACAAAGATTTGTGCCACGTACTCCATTCCGCAGCCGCATCTTGGGCATAAAATCAAGTCTCCAGTTTCACAACTAAGGTGATTCTAAGTTAGCGACGGGTGTTAGTGAGGTACTGCAATCCTGGTGTATACATTTGCTTGACAGATGTCCTGTTTATGGAGATAGTGGCGACATGACGTGTAATTTCACATGTCAAACACCGCTGCTATGCGTTTCTCTCTTTCTCTGCTACTAACGATCATTTTATATAGGACTGATGCGAGCTTAGTATAATTTCTGAACCGTAATCGGATTTGAACAGTGGACGCTATACACCTCTGGAAAGCTATATTGTGCACATGTCACAAAGAATCGGTGTTTTAAGGACGTAGTTTTTTCATTTTACACTCTGTCACCATATTTATCGTAGAGAAACCTGCAGAGGAAATGTATGGCATGCGCCGGAAATATATTTCTTACTTTGGAATATTAACTGTGTTGCATTCCACGTGACTAATGTGTCGGAAACTGCACTGCTCTAACATCATAGCCTGTTTGAAGTGCAGAGCCATGTAGCCTTAGGAATGCGCTTGTTTGTGTTCTCTCTTACCAGTATCTTCTTGGTACTGATCCCAGACACTAGAAAATGCTTTAGAATTAATAACGCAGTTGATTTACGTAAAATGCTTCAAACTCCGTCCGCCTGGACCTCCATCATGTATAAAAATTACCTGTTTCTTCTTCTTCTTCTTAACCATCTGCTATTACATCCCAACACTGTCATATCCATTATTATACTCCGATAAGGGGTGCTAACCTCTTCGACATGCGAGCATCTGGAGAAGTCTCGTGCTCTTGGATGAGTGCAGAACAGCAGTTATGGACTCGGCTCGCTCTATTGCTTCACGAGACGTGGAATGTAGTGGCCTACTTCTTGCCAGCTGCAGATTAAATCGGTGACAGAACTGGAGGGAGGGTTCGTAAAAGACAATGCGAGGAGATCTTTCAGTTTCTAATTTTATCTTAAGAATGCGAGAACGCCCTGTGACTCCCATCTGCATAGAGAAAGATCGTAAATTACTCACTATGCTCGAAGTGCTAGAACAAGTAGATCGTTGTCTGGTATACTTTGATGTATATGTTCGAGAATTAACAATGAATAGGTGTACTGCACAGCCATCTGTCTACATACGCAATGGTACTCACAAAGTAGAGGAGGGGAGGTTTAGCAATGATACAGAAATTGGGAAGCATGTTGCCGCAACATTGATTGGTGTTGAAATTACGACAAAATTGCTATGAACTGTGATGCTTGTTATAGTACATCGATGGTGTCTTTTCCATCCCATCCGTTCACTGGTATGCTGTTGATTACCACATAATAATTGACAGAGATCGCTTGTTTGAGATGGAAAAAGAGGCTTTGTAGAGGGGTAACACCTTCCAGGGCTGCCTAGCATCGAAAAAGTCATCACATACATGACTACAATACGAGGAATCAGTCGAAACAGAACACTGAGCCACCAGCTATTCCGTCACTGTGAAAAATGAATTTAAACACAGAGGCCGTCAATCACCTTCAGATAGCAGTTTGGAAGTGCCCTACAAAGCCACAAAACTCTTCTAGTTTCCACATGTTGTGAATGTCTTGTATTTAAAATCATCCAGTGTATGTGTTGTGGTAGCAGCAGCATGATTTACACCGTGCGACATCTAGTTTTTCTGTGAGAGACAATGGAGTGAACCGTGTTAATGTCAGTTTAGAACCTGACACAGACCTCTAAGTCGTGGCAGAAATCAAAATGTATGACAGTGTACAAAGGGAATTACAGCAGAAAAATACTACGTTTCAAACAACAAAACAGGGACCATCTCCTGCAACTGATAGTCCGTGGGATATGGTTCGCCTACAGTACAGGCGATGAAACTTTACAGTAGTCTGTGCAAGCGATTTCGATCACTGGCCACCTGCTCCAATAGATCAATACCTGTATATTTAATAGAATCCCCGCATACTCTCGACGCTGACACGCAGACGGTATTTGTTTTCAATGTATCAGAAGAGAGAGATGCGGCAAAAATCTTATCGAGTTCTGTGTCAGACGAAGTTAGCAGAGCTTTTATAGTTCGTAATCTTTCTCTGCTGGATGGTACAGAATAACGATGATAGCATGTTTGGGTAATACACTTGAATGGACCCTGAGGGACACAGATCTGCTTTGGACTGCAGTGCCTGTATGATGTGGAGTCTTCCTAATTTTCTGTTAGATGGTACAGAATAACGATGAGAGGTTCGAAAAAGGTGACTGGTTTCGAGAAATGAGAGTGGCACGAATGTTACACGCCAGTGGCTGTAATCATTATAAGACGTCTCCATAGCGTCCAACACAAGTATGTGGCTGAATGGAGAGAGTTGATTCCAAATCTCTGACAATTTCTACCAGACAGCGTTATACTATCAGCGACTAGCGTGTGCCTGTAGGACCAAGACCCCTTTTTTATGCAGGGTGACAGTAACATAGTCGTTGTCATCATGTTTTTAATAGTGCGGCCCTTACGTACGTTGCCGGCGGTAGAATCCTTCTGTGGTCAGCTTCAAATGTCTATTCTCAATAGTGTTCCCCGAAAAGAACATCGTCTTCCCTCCAGGGATTCCCAAATGAACTACCTGGTGAGTGTAAAAGAAAAATTACTCGCCATGCAAAATGACTCTCATGATCAATTTAATTAATTAGGCTGTCGATTTGATATCAGCAACATGCCACGTGGTGGGTGTAGGCCATGGCTAAGGCATCACGGATATGGTTCGTCACTTGGTGTTTTTTTCGTTGCGGCGATATCTTTTAACGATATTTCAGTCGTTCACATATACAGGGAGAGAGAACTGTCGTAATAAAAGCAGATATGTTACCGAATTTATAAAGCGATTGTCACAACTTCTCTGTGGTGTTATCTTACGAGACTTCGTATGTGGCGAGACATTTGGTTACCTTAAGCGAGTTCGAAAGCGTGGGGCATCCTGTGACAGTGGTAGATCTTAGCACTCCGTCATGAGCCAAAAATGAATTTAATATTCTAGTCCTGTGATGCATGACGTGACAGATAAGGAAAGATATTTTTCTACTTGGTGAAAGAATACTTAGAGGGAATATAGTCTATCCCATAGTCCTGTACGGGATTTTCACAGGCAACTATACTTTAGCGACGTGAAAACGCGTGCATTGTCGATTTCTTCTATCTTCGAAAATAACTCGTATAAACGGGAGGAATATACATTTCGCATGAGCAATTCGAGGCGTATGGTCAACAATATCGTTGACTCGGATTGGATAAAGTAGATTTTTAAAACTGGTGGGTCGATGTGGGAGTGGGATTGTTCAGCACTACTGCATACGTCCAAGCTGCAGCTGTTTGTTTTCTCGGTGCACCACAGCTGCCTGCAAGAGCAGTCATGAGGAGTCGGCAACCGAAAGTAGCGGATTAACTAGGCCTCTGACGTGTGCAAAGAATGCACCTGCCAGATCTTGCCTGTGGCAGTGAGCGCTGGTGAAGTGACCAGTATGCTGGGTATGCTGGGTGAGCGACGTAACGTTAGCGACAGCCCCGGACATTGCACAGGTCCGGCCCATTCACCCCCCTCTACACCTATCCATATGCTAAGCCTCACCCATGGTCTGCTGCATGTTCCAACATCAAAGTTGCTAGTATCACAGATATGCCAGTCATAAAAACAAAGGGGAAAATCAGTAATTAGTACGAAATTCAGTTTTTCTGGTACCATTGTGAAAAGAGCGTATTATTAAAGAAATAGAAATATGTATATTGAATATGCGAGTTGAAAAATCATCAATAAGAAACAAAAATAAAATTGGTATCCATACTGCCTTTTTTATTTCATGGGCTTTCGTCTGCAGTATATAAAAAAATCTGATATTTGTTAACTGCAGTGAGCTCCAATTACCATCAACTCACTTCGTATAAGAAATTCTGTTGGGGAATATTTATTGGTAGTAATGCCAAGGATGCAGTCTATTATCTCGATTGTATAAAGTCAATGTTGTGCATAAACAAGAAAAAATCAATGTCTTGATTTGTTTCTGATTACCTCATCAAAATTAAAGAATATAAGAGTGAGATAATGTAGAAATGCGTAATGCAAGCAGTTAGACATTTATATATATGTCTTACCTCGTTAGTATTTTCATGTGTAATGGGTGAATTATTACATGTGTACTCTTGTGACTGCTTGGTTATTGCAGACACGAGATTACTTTGAGTTCTTCTTTAGTGTTTGAGAGATTTAGAGCTGTCTGTTGTTAAACATTTGTAAATAATTTCGTCAATGTCATTCCAACCCATCTGGAAGAGCAAGCAAATGTAGCATGTTCAGAACGATGCCAGACGACGACCAAAGATCATATCGATGCGCTACATGGTACAACGACCAAAGATCATACCTATTCACTACTCGGTGTGTTGATGTGGAGGGTGGTAAATGGGCGGGGCTTGTGCAGTGTCCAGGGCTGTCGCTAACGTTCCCTGGTGACAGCGACAGAAGCAGATGTGTGTGTGTTATGTGAGAGAAGGTTCAAAATGATGAACATTTGCGCTGGAGGTATTGATAACATCAGAATTCCTACCACTCCATGGCTGGGCACAGTCCATGCGTGCATACATACATGTCCACTACTGTGGCTACTGTGGAAATTTTCACTGATGTCTTCACGTCATTGCTGACAGTGTACATGGGGACAGGCACACTGCATGTGGACCTCGGGATAGGAGCATGCAGTATGTTTGAATGTTTTCAGCTGTTTCTGACATCTAGCCATTACAGATTATTTCTACGGCATGGATCGTCGTTTAGGGGTTTCATGTTTAGTGCTTCTCAATACATTGCAGTGGACTGTGTCTTGCAGTGGTATTTGCTGTTGTCTCTATTCTATAATGCAGTAGAACCTCCCTTCCATCCTTCAAAATGTAGCAGAAAGAACCAATTTAGGAATCCTATAGTACTTTTCAGAACACTATCGCATTTCCAATAGTTGTATTGCACGCACACATGTGTTTGAGTATGGGTCTCTCTCTTGGCCGGTGCAGATGGGGGCTACGCTGTAGACAGTGTATGGTGTGTGCCTCGCAATTGCTAATTTGTGTGATCGATAGGATTTTTCTTTTGCCAGGTATGTTTAGTGGAATGTTGTGGTGGAGGAGTGTGTTTGTGATCTCAAACGTTGATGCATACAATACTTCTGATGTATTTAGTGCTACAATCTATTTGTGGTGGAAATTTCGTTATTTGATTTGCATAATGTTTGTGTGTGATACTCAAACGTTGAAAATATGTTTTATTCCGAAGAAGGATCATTATAAGGTGGAGGTGAGTGTTTTAAGTGATCTATTTTACTGTTGTAAATTGATAAACAATTAATTTGAAAGGTTAGTGTAAATTATTTATTTCACTCTATTTTTGATATCGAAATTGTATCAGCTCTCCTGTTGTCTCCAGCATTAGCCAATAGGAACATCGTATTCTGAGGAGAGACGCAAACCTCAGTCTCCATGTTTCGTGACATTGGTTCACACAGACAATCAGGGAGTGGCCTCTGGAGAACGACAGGGACGGAAAGCTAGTTTGGAAATTCCTGATCAACAGAATGGCGCCACTTGATGCTGTGTTTGGGATCAGAGGAGGCCAATATGTGGTCCGTGGTCGGTGGTATTTAGTAACGTCATCTGTAATTAGGACATTAGGAGGTTTTGACCTTCGTTGCGGTGCATTGCCGATAGAGACATGTATGGGAGACCTCAAACGGTGGCTATTATACCACACTTCATTCCATTCATGATCTGTAAAGCACTTTCGCAGGGTTTAACTGTAAGTGTAAATATGACTGCTGTATGTTTCTCGATCTGTACAAAATAGTTTGCTGCTGATATTCTAGTAATTTTCCCGTCTGCGGAAAGTGAGGATGGGTTTCGAAGTATGTCATTAACTTATAGGTAGGTATGCAATTGTTCCGAATTTCCCGTCTGTGCTTAGACACCAGTGTGCTTGGAAAAGTGAGGAAAATAAGAGCATTAACATATCTGTCTCCAGCAGCAGATATAAAGTAAGCCTACTCAGAGTTTCCAAGAGCGATCAGAATAAAAAAGCACCACAATTGTTTAAATGTTCCATGCTGTAATCGATTTCTTGGCAAATTCATTAAATAAACTATATTCCGTACACAATCCTGTATCCTCTAAATTGTTTAGATAAAAAGGACTTCATAGACTGCAGTCAATTTCCAGACAAATTCTTTAACTTAGTAAATAAACTATATTCCAAAGATGGCCTTGAATCACGTAAATTGTTTAAATAAACAATATTCCACACACTGTCTAAATTGCTTAAACAATATTCCATACACTGCAATCGATTTCCTGACAAATTCATTAACTAAATAAACAAATTATATTCCATGCATTGGTATAATTAATAAACAATATTCCACACATTGTCTAAGTTGTTTAAACAATATGCCATAAACTGCAATCGAATTCTTTCCAAATGACGGATCAACTCAGTCTTTTTCCTGCAAAATTCCAGGAGGGGATGGGGAGGGCTGAGGGCTTTTCTGCCCTGTGGATTTTAGTGATTGACTAATTTAATTAATTAGTCAATAAAATTGATATCAAACGTGTACTTGTGTTGGCGAGTTCCCTGAGACATGGGGAGGAGGAGGTGGAGAGGGAGGAGGAGGAAGGGGTAGGGGAACAATAGGCTAGGGACCTGTCAATCAAAAGGGTGGATTATTGCAGGCAGTCATAAACTTTCAATCAGAAGTGTGGATTATCCTCAGGGGGTCTTAATCCTTCTAGCAGAACAATAGGTTAGGTACCTATCACACAAAAGAGAACAATATGTTTGCCCCTGACCGTATACTTGCCCCTGACATAGGCTACCAGCAATGTGCACTGATGTCCTTGTTGCCCTACTACTCAACTGTACTTCGAATTCGTGATATGTCTGAGGTGCTTCTGTTGGCCAAAATGCGACATCTCCTTATGTAGCCTCTGACAAATATCGTCTTTCCAGTTTTTAGGCGTTACACCTTGGAAGTAATTTATGAAAGTAACTAGAAATAATAGCATTTCATGCTTTCTATCTATGACTCAGTAAAGCTGCCAATGCTGTAAAATATTGGCTTCCATACTGTTCATCATCAACAGTGTTTCTTTCCTTTTCACTTTTTATTCCTTACTTCAAGAATCGGATTGAACAGTTTGAGATGTGAGTCATTACAGAGTTGTGGTTCTTTTAAGGCAAATGTCCCAGTAGGCTGGGAGGGGGACGGACACAACCCCAATTGGGAATATTTAGGACATGTTTCCAATTCTTGTGTACATTGGATAACCAGGGGAAACCACCCCAAAACTTTGGTTAGAACTGGGGGATTGCATTTAGGTATTTTAATTTATTTCTAGGACGATGTTATAAACTTTCCTATATATATATATATATATATATATATATATATATATATATATATCTGTGTGTGTGTGTGTGTGTGTGTGCACTTGTCAGTTCATACAGGACCTTGTTGTACTTGCAATATTTCCTCTACTTTTGGTGGATTTCCTACCTACATCTTGAAATTATACATTTCAGGCCAGATACCTTACATTATTGACTCAGTTACTTCTGATACTCCTAATTTTTTCACATGTGTTCCAGTTTCACAATAGAATTTTGCTTTACCCACGTTAGCTATGACTGTATCTTTGACATTTTTCAATTCCTTGCGAATGGTGTCCTGAAACCTACCTGATTTCATTGACATTTTGAGCACATACTCTATGTCATTTTCAAATGCATCTAGCTGCGATCTTCTTCAATTTACACATTAATCTTACCTTCATATACTTTCTGAAAATCATTCTCTAATCCTTTGTCTTGCAGTTTTCAAGACTCAAAGAATTTTTTATCTTGGACTTAATGCTATTCACTGAATTCGGTATCAGACGTTTTCATAATCTGCTCCCCTTTGTGCTCTACACATTGTAATTGTTCCCCCTAAATCTCTGTGTGTATACTGTTATTCATTGGAAGACATCTCACTGATTTTTATCATAAGTTACATGATGGGTTTACAGACTATATCCACTAACAACTGAAAAACCTTATAACTGACAGTCTGGTAGTTTACCAGTTTCAAGTCCAAAACAGTTATTTCATTCAACACAATACTGTGCATTGTTGGTTGTATTCCAAAGATCAATATTCATATCCAATATATGTGTTAACTGAAGTTACTATCTGATGCTTCAACTAGTAAATAATGAGCAAAAATTTTCCATCCTACTAAAAAAATAACAGGTTAGGGATCCCAAATACATTCAATACTCATGTACTTCGAATTATAGCTCAAATAACTATTGACCTTATATCTATGTAAGTACATATTCAAACTTCTGTTCTTCTTGGAGTTGGCTTGATTGTAATAATACTCCTTGAATGAAATAGCAGCATTGAGTATACAATCAAATGTTATCTGCTCATTGCTACAGTTAGCCTACTGTTAAATTATGTCTCTGCAAACTGAGTAATCTCTGGGCATGTTAATTTATTTTTTACCTACCAAGAAGAAGTATCATCCTTGGTACTTTACGAACTCTGGTAAATAGTCGATTAAGCTCTATTCTGGTTCATATGGTTCAAATGGCTGTGAGCACTATGGGACTTAACTTCTGAGGTCATCAGTCCCCTAGAACTTAGAACTACTGAAACCTAACTAACCTAAGGACGTCACACACATCCATGCCCGAGGCGGGATTCGAACCTGCGACCGTAGCAGTCGCGCGGTTCCGGACTGAGCGCCTAGAACCGCTAGACCACCATGGCCGGCGGGAGAAAAGGAATTTGTTGCACAACTTGACCAAAAGAAAGGATCGGTTGATAGGACATATTGTGAGACACCGAGGGATCATCAGTTTAGTATTGGAGGGAAGTGAAGGGGGGAGGGGGTGATAATCGTAGATGGAGACCGAGAGATGGATACAGTAAGCAGACTTAGAAAGATGTATGTTGCACAGTTATTCAGAAATGAAGATGCTTGCACAAGATAGAGTAGCATGCAGAGCTGCATCAAACCAGCCTTTGGATTAAAGACCACAACAACAGTAGCATGCAACTGATATCAGTACTTCATAAATGATATATTACTGTATTATTTATATATACTAGGTGCCTAAAAATGACCACTCGTGCCAAAATAGTCTCGTTTATTTGCCATCTGTTATAAGAGGGTGGTTAGGGAAAGTTCTCGGAATCACCATGAGAGATCAGCTCTAGCGCAACGATTTGTTCTCGTGATACTCAACGGACTGTTGCCAGTAAACACGTACCACGTTAGTGCTCTTGGAAAAGAGCTGTGGCGGTGACGTAGCTCTGTTGTCGTTCCCGCGTAGTGATTTGCGAAGAAAAATCAAGATTCGAGCAGTGATTAAGTAGTTCGTAAATAAATGTATTAAAGCAAAGGACATTTATGCCGATTTCCAGAATACACTGTGGGACACTGCTCCTTGATATTCAACTGTTGCCAAGTGGACAAACGAATTTAAATGTGGTCGGGAGAGCTTAGATGATGATCCGCGCAGTGGCCGGCCAAAATGTGTCCCTACTCCAGGAATCATTGTAAAAGTGCACAAAATGGCCATGGAGGATCACTGACTGAAAGTGTGTGAAATTGCTCACGCTTGCCAGATGTCATCTGAAAGGGTATATCACATTTTAACTGAAGAATTAGAATGAAACAATTATCTGCGAGATGGATGCCGCGGGTCTTGACATTGGATCAAAAATGCATGAGAATGGATATATCGGAACAACGTTTGGCCCGTTTTAGGAGAAATGAACAAGATTTTTTGCGCTGGTTTGTGACCACAGATGAAACTTGGGTGCACTACTATACCCCAGAGACAAAACAACAGTCAAAGCAGTGGAAACATGCTGATTCTCCTCCACCAAAGAAAGAACAGACAATTCCTTCGGCGGGAAAGCTCGTGGCATCAGCGTTCTGGGATGTGAAGGGGATTCTGTTTGTAGATTATCTCCCCTCTGGGCAAACAATTACTGGAGAATACTATGCTAACTTCCAGGACAAATTGCAACAAAACATACGCGAAAAAAGGCCAGGAAGAAAGTTATCTTCTATTAAGAAATTGTGTGCCTGCACACATGTGCTGTCGCCATGGCAAAATTACATGAACCAAGATAAGAATTGTTGCCACACCCGCTTTATTCACCTGATATGGCTCCGTCAGACTGCCATCTGTTCTCAAAACTGAAAATTTTCCGTGATGGACGAAGATTAGCTTCAAACGAACAATTGACAGCCGGAGTTGACAACTATTTTGCAGGCCTGGAAGAAACTCATTTTGGAGATGGGATCAAGGCATTGGAACATCGTTGGACTAAGTGCATTAATCTACAAGGAGACTACATTGAAAAATAAAAAAGTTTTAGTGATGTAAGTACTTTTTTTCTATTCCATTCCGTGAACTTTTCAAACCACCCTTGTAATTGCTGCAGTACTAGAAATGTAAAGGGACTAAGTTATAGACGAGACTTGGTACCAGCATAGGAGATCCATGTCGAGCCATTGCCAGGTAGGTCGCGGCTGGCGAAGGGACTAGGTGGTCAGTGACTTTGCATCACATTTGTGACGACAGACTACTCTTGCTGCAGGCACAAGCCACAGCCTGCACGAATATTGCAAGCTAGTTATGACAGCCAGGGGTCACCGACACATTCCACACGATTCAGCACAGCACGCTAGCTGATGTAAATGGTAAAAAAAAAGCATAGAGATGCAAGCCAGTCCATCATTGGCAAACAGCTGGGAAGTAATGTGATGTTGAGCCTAAGCTACTCTGATCTGTGCTGGTGAGGCTTTTACCTTAGCTAGGACACGAATAGCTGCCTGTCTACCAAAAAGGGAAAGGGAGAATTTGGGGAAACAGGAAAAAAGAGAAGGTTTAGGCAACAAAAGAGAGGCAGTTCTACAGTTAGCCCAATTTAGGCCACACACAGGAATAATAAGGTAAATAGGGAATGGCAAGATAACTGTATATGCAATGTGTTTAAGAATTACATGTGTTTTCTTATTAATTATTTGGTTTTATATGTGTCTTCTTCCTGATTATTTGGGTTATCTGTGTGTGTATATTTTATGGATCTATTTATGTCTCAGGAAGGTCTGTGTTCTAGTGGATGTTATTTTTATGAAGCAGGCTCAGAAGTGAACATAAAAGAAACATTTGGTGTAAGTTCTAGATACAAGGAGTTTTAGGGGAACTATACTCGCAATATTATTGATTGCAGTTTAACTTCAGCACATAGATTAATAGGAAAAATACCAATTATGTAGTATGAAGAGTTAATTATTTTACGAGGAGTTCATGTTTAGCTGACAAGGTAGCAGTTGTTTATTCTCAGCAGGCTTGGACAGCAGGCTTGGACAGCAGGCGGATTGTCACTCGTAATGAGTGGGTATTTCTGTACGTGTTAGTCAGCTTTACAGGAAAAGTTTTTTGCTAACTTTCTTTTGGATTAAGACTAACATCAGACAGTTTCATCCTTATAAATCTGTGATGGAATATCTAAAACAAGACAGGTCAGATAAAAAGACTTTCTTTCAAAGAGTGGGTCTAGATTGGTTGTATTCCATAGCAAACCAAACATTCGTTATCTGTACTTGTTACTAGCATGGTCAACAAAGTGTTTAGAACTAAATGACCAGGAGTTGTTAATCAATTGTACCCAATGTGACATATCTGGACCGAACTTCCAATCGATTACCCGCCACTGTGACAGGAACCACCAGCCTGAATATAACCCACACATTGGTGTATATCTGATCTATTCCTTGCGATTTTATCCGCAAAAATATACCTTCCTAATAACAAATCAGACCTGACCGTGCTCGCTTAATATGGCCACATGTCAATGCAACACCTGTTACAGAACATAAAAAAGTACCACAGTAAACATCAGCAGCGAGTTACTTATAAGATCTTCAACCTCAGCTGCCTGTATAACGTTCGCCGTAATTGAGATCCTTTTCTATCAGTTCAAGCGGAAAATAGCCCAAATTCCATCTCTGCCAACCTTCAACATATGGCTTCAAGGTAGTCACAACGGTACCAACCACAAGCTATGTGGCGACGGACAAAGTGCACCATGAACAAAGACTTTTGTGCAGAGATAAGTACCGTACTTGTGAAGTCGGACAAATGTGCAGTCGTGTGAAAGCTTGAGCGAAGCAATAAATACTGTAAATAGTTGCAATGGAACTTGTGTTCTTATGTCGAAACCAGGCCACTAACAGTCGGTCGCAGCTGACGAGGGGCTGTGTGGTCAGCGGCTTTGCAACGCTTCTGTCATGGCAGATCGCACTCTCTGCTAACATATGACGCAGCCTGCAGAAGTATTGCAACCGCAGGGGGTCACCGAGACGTTCCAGACGATTTTGTGCGACGTACTATATTATGTAAACAGTAGAAATCAGTATGGAGATGCAGTATTTAGTGACATGTGAACCAGCCAGTCACGTCAAACAGCTGTGCAGGATGTGATGGCGACATGTGCTAATCCAGACAGCAAACATGACGCAGACGCTTTTGTCTCAGCTGGGACACGAATCACTGCCTGTTACCTAAGACAATGCGCGCCAGGAGCAGCCACGCACTTGGGCACCGTTCAGGGAGTATGACAGGAGCATTCAGCCAACACTGCCCTCACTGGGGTTCCAAGAGAAGAACTCTACACTCCGAGCCCAGGAGTGTGGCAGAGCCTGACGTCACCTTGTCGCAGCCGCCAGTCACATTCACTACAGCCAGGAAATACAGGAAGTAGGTGACGCAGGACCAGCAGCACAGCAGCAGAAAGTGGAGTCAGCAGCTGGAGGCCATTGCCAGTATGGAAGACATCGTTATATTCTCCGAGCCGCCCAGTAATGATTGTAAATAACCCTCAATAAAGACATCATTGTAACTATCTTCAGTCCTTCTTAAGCTGGACAAAAGTTTCCACCACCAGAGAATATATAATTCACACCAAACTGTCAGGGCTGTCCTGTTACAGAAAGAACTTCTTCATTTTATTTACCAGACAGTGCCAAAGAGGGACTTATTAAAATCGAAAAACCACTCCAGTCTTGGGCACTGTTTGTATTAACACTTCTTTCAGTACAAGACAACAACATTATAATTATTTATGTAGCAAAAAGTTTGATGGAACAGTAATGTCCCGAATTCACTCATCCACACTACACTTATAGCAGAAAATACTGTTCACTCTATTTCCTGTTGGGAATGATCCTGTTTGTAAACACCACAGCAGTAAAGAACAGCTTTCCGAGCACGAGGTCCCGGGTTCGATTCCCAGTGGGGTCAGGGATTTTTACTGCCTCGAGATGACTGGGTGTTTTGTCGTCTTCATCATCATTCATTTCCATCACAATCAGAGGAAGGCAATGGCAAACCACCTCCACTAGGACCTTGCCTAGTGAAGCGGTGCGGGTCTCCCGCATCGTTCCCCTACGCTCTGTAAAGAAGCATGGGACTTCATTTCCATTTTTTATATTACAGAGATGCTTTGGGAATTGAAATGGGAATTCCTGGAGCAAAAGCGACGTTCTTTTCGAGAAACACCACGAAGAAAATTTAGACTACCGGCCCTTGAAGCTGACTACAGAACATTTCTACTGCCGCCAATGTACGTTTCCCGTAAGCACCATGGAAGTAAGAAAGTGGGGCTTGCATGAAGGCATATATATAGTCATTTTTATCTCGGTCTATTTGCAAGTGGAACAGGAAAATAAATGACTAGTACTGGTACAGGGTACCTTCTGCCATGCACCATATGGTGGCTTGCATAGTTTGTATATAAGTTTGGATGTAGAGCGATTGTAAGCGATGTTTTTAAATTTCCCTTGAAGTGTGACCCAGATTATTTCACATAATTTTTTCTTTCTTTCTGAAAAGACTGTTCAACTAATGAATCATCTACTACTGACGCTCAGATACTTTACCTCTGGCGATTTCAATTGTCTATTGAAGACTTCATTGGTATTGTCAAGAGGAGAAATAGGAGAATCATTAGAAGAGCGGATATGACAATGGACAACATGTGCAAGTGACAATTTTGTTAATTATTTCAATTATATTTTACAAACCAGGAAATAAAATGGCATTGTACAATGCACACTGCAAGTTATACCGTGGTTAACTATTCCTCAGTTAGCTATTCCTGGATTTATCCCAAGATTATACATCCACCCCTAAAAAGAGTTCTGCCAAATGTTCTCTTTGAAATTAAGTTACTGAAAAGCTTATGTACCTGAATGCAATCTATATTTTTTCCTTTTATTCCCTTTAGAGCAGAGTTATATTTTTTCTGTTTTATTTCATTAAATAGCGTCAACTGAAACAGAATACAATGATGAGGCGAACACAAAAGATTTCAGTTCGAAAATAAAATAAATCGTCTAATTTAACATTTCACTTAAGAGCACTTACAGCACATTTATGAACTGTCATTTATAAAACCCCACTACCTATCTGTTTGGCCTGGCACGAAATAACAAAAAATTTAACACAAAAAACACTACCCTATTAGTAACATTTTTTTACAACAACAAAAATAATATTTCACCATTCAGGCATTAGCTTCTACATCAGCATCTGTGTACATGCTCCACAAGCCACCATGTGGTAAATGGTAGAGGGTTCCTTGTACTGATCCTTTTACCTGCTCCACCCACAAATGAAGTGTGGGAGAAATGACTGTCGGGGTATGGCTCCTTATGAGTACCAATTTCTCTTATGTTGTATTTGTGGATGAACCCTAATTTCTCTTACCCTCCTGCATCCTGAAGGCACATGTTATTTCTTCTAATGAAAGTCTATTTCTGGGCTACTACATGTATAAATTAGTACAAAATATTTTTTTTTCTTTAATTTTTACTTCAATACAATTTTACAGATATCATTTTTGGGTTGTGGGGACACAGATATTACATAATATTTATGAAAGGAGAAAAACATATTACGCTGTTACGTTGCAAATTTAAGCTCCAACTTCAACTAATGTAATTTTTTGGTTAGATATTGTGAAACTTCACGAAACAGTTTGATTCACTTATGATGCATAAAGATACTCTGCATTCTGTACAACGAATGAAGGTGAAAACTATACATCCTGTGAACCTACATTGGGATATGCTCTTTTGCTGAAAATTTCTCATCTCTGGCAAGTGTAAGGCATTTCATGACCTACACTGAACTGGTGGCATCGCCTGAGGCAATGTCGGACGTTTGGACTCTTGCTGTCCATCATCCTCTTCTGAGCTGCTCTCATTTCGTTCAGCAGGCCTCTACATTACATTACATTGCATTAATACTTGTTCCACGGGACATGAATACGACATTTTGTAATGATGTGGAAGTGTCAGTTTAATGCAATTTTTCTTTAAAAAATGTAATTAATTTTTTAACAGTTAGTACTTCATCTCTAACAATTCATCTATTCAGTAGAAGGAGTTGGCATTCAGAAATTCTGTTAATTTGTTTTTAAATGTTGGTTGGTTATCTGTCAGACTTTTCATACTATTTGGCACATGACCGAAGATTTTTGTGGCAGCATAATTCACCCCTTTCTGTACTGAAGTCAGATTTCACGCAGAATAGCGAAGATCATCCTTTCTTCTAGCGTTGCAACTATGCATTTCTTCATTGTTTTTGACTTAGGATGGGCTATTAATAACAAATTTCATAAGTGAATTCATGTGCTGCGAAGGTGCTGTGAACATCCTGAGTTCAAAAAAAATGGTTCAAATGGCTCTGAGCACTATGGGACTCAACTGCTGTGGTTATCAGTCCCCTAGAACTTAGAACTACTTAAACCTAACTAACCTAAGGACATCACACACATCCATGCCCGAGGCAGGTTTCGAACCTGCGACCGTAGCAGTCCCACGGTTCCGGACTACGCGCCTAGAACCGCGAGACCACCGCGGCCGGCCATCCTGAGTTCCTTAAATAAGTTGCAAGGTGATCTTTGGTGGGTTCCAGCTATTATTTTGATTACACGCTTTTGTGCAATGAATACTTTTTCCCTTAATCATGAATTACTCCAAAATATGGTGCTATATGAAAACAGTGAATGATAATAAGCACAGCAGGCTAATTTACTCATATGTTTATCACCAAAATTTGCAGTAACCCTAATAGCATAAGTAGCTGAATTTCACCATTTCAGCAGACCATCAATTTTTTTCCAATTCAGTTTCTCTTCAATGCACACACACAGAAATTTTAAATATTTTGCCTTAGCAAAAAGACTTTTCTTCAAGGTCTATACTCATCAATGGTGTTATGCCATTTACTGCACAGAATTGTATGTATTGTGTTTTCTCAAAATTTAATGAGAGTCGATTTGCAGAGACCTACTTAATAATTTTTTGAAAGACATTATCTACAATTCCCTCAGCTGGTTCTTTCTTTGCCGAGTGTGATTACTATACTTGTATCATCAGCAGAAAGAACAAGCTCTCCATCTTCATGGATATAGAGTGACAAGTCATATATATTATTATTATTATTGGTGTTTTGCCCTTAAAGAGCTCAGTTGGACTAAACTACATGGCCAGTTCCTTTTGCTGCCTTCCTTGCTTCCCAAACTTCCTCATTCGCTCACTGTGTTTCTGTTTCTGGTCCTCTGTCCATGCTTCTTGTCGGCTTCGTGTCTTCGTTTCATCTTGATTGCCTTTTTGGTTGCCCATATTTCTTTCATCTTCTGGCTGTGATCTTGCTTGCGTTCTTTGGTGCTGATTCTTTCGTTTGGCGACGAAGAGTCGATTATGCTGTCCATGATGGACGTGTGTACTACAAATCATGTGCTAAAAAGCTATAGGTTTTTCAGTTGTCACGATGGTTTTCCTTTGCATATTCTGAAGTTCTCCTTGTTGAAATGGTCTTCATCTGTGAATCGTGTTTCTTGCAGTGCACATATTTTGATCTGGATTTTTTCGAGAGTGTCTGTGAGTTGTTTCATCTTCCCTGTCTTCATCAGTGTGTTCACGTTGAGTGTGCTGATGTAGTGTATGCGTTTGGTCTTGAGGGAGTTTGAAAAGCTCCGATTCTTCTCATGATGTGAGTGAGCCTCCGAAATCCGATGCTCATGACGATCCCAGTCTATTGACTGGGGCCCAGGGTAATGAGATTTTTCTCGTTGTACCATCATGATGTTTAGTAGTTGGATATATGGCATGCTGCCGAGTACAACCTGACTTTCCAGGTCAGGAGGTTGGTTGAGGCCACCAGTGACATGTAGAGCAGACAGCTTTTGTAGCCACCCACTGTGGGAACAGACGCTACTAGTAGTTCTTGTCCACCACGAGTATTTCATTTCCTTGGTACCACCGATATCTAGGAGGCATTCCCCTACCCCAATGAGGGCCACAAGACTGAACTCTGTGGGACACCATTCCTGATACCTCCCCAGTTGGAGGAAACTGCTGATTTTTGGGGACTATTTGCATTCTTCCAGTTAAATATGAATTAAACCATTGTGCACTGTCCCTCTCATATCACAACACTTACGCTTTTATAGATGAATTTCATGATTCACACAGTCAAAGGCCTTTGAGAGATGACAAAAAATCCCAGTAGGTGATGTTCATTTGTTCAAAGTATTTAATGTTTGATCAGTGAAAGCATACATAGCATTATCTGTTGCAAAGCCTTTCTGGAAACCAAACTGATTTTTTGTCAGTACTCCATTTTTACAAATTGTGATACTACTCTTAAACATATGACTTTTTCAAGAATTTTGGAGAAAGCTGTTAGATTGAGATTTGGTGGTAGTTGTTAGCATCAGACCTATTTCCTTCTTTTATACAATGGTTTAACAATAGTGTGTTCTGTCTATCTGAAAAAATATCCTATTTCAGTGAGCCACTACATATGTGGCTAAGAATCGTACTTATTTGTCGAGAAAAAGCTTTTAGTGCTCTGTTGGAAAAGCCATCAATTCCATGTGAGCTTTTACTTTTGAGTGAATTTATTGTTTTCCTAATTTCAGTAAGAGAAGTGGATTGAATTTCAGTTTTATAAAATTTTGTAGGTATTGCCCCATCCATATACTGCATTGGATTTTCTAATGAATAAGTGTGTCCTGTTTTCACTACAACGCTTAAAAATGATTATTAAATATGTTTTCTACTTCTGACTTTTTGTTAACAAACTTTTCATTGAGTTTGGTAGAAATACAGTCTTCCTGTGCTCTTGGTTGCCCTGTTCGCCCTTTAATAATACTCCAAATTGTTTTTATTTTATTATCAGATGTGCTGATGTTAGACATAATGCACTTACTTCTGGAGTTTTTAATAACTTTTCATAGTACATTGCAGTAGTTTTTATAATGTTTCACTGTTTCTGGATCACTACTATTTCTCACTATAAGATATTTTTCCCTTTTCCGTTTCCAAGATATTTTTATCCCTTTACTAAGCCATGGCTTCTTACATGGTTTCTTACTATTACACTTCACTGTTTTCTCAGGGAAACTGTTTTTGAATATACTTGCAAAGGTATCATGAAATAGGTTTTACTTTCCCTGTACACCTCTTCCCAGTCTAACTGTTACAAGCTTTCCCTAAAAATTTCAATTGTTAAATCATTAATTGAATGTACTATTCTAGAGAACTGTTTTGCATTGCTGTATGGAGCTATGTCATATAATTTAAACTATAAACTACTTACATTGTAAGTAGTTGTGCATCATGATCAGACATACCATTGGTAACAGGAAACGTTTCTATTTGATTAAATTTATTTTGGTTTATAAAAAGGTTTTTATCAGTGTGCTGCTTGCCTGTATCACCATGTAGGAAAATCAATAACTGAGGTCAAACTGAAAGAACCGAGTAATACTTCAAGGTCCAGCTTTCTATCGGAATCTTTCAGCAAATCTACATTGTAATCCCCACAAACAAGACTTTGCTTCCCACTGCCTGATAGATTCCACAAGAAAGAATCCAAATTTTTCAAAAACAGCTGAAAATTTCTCAATGGGGATATATCCATAGTTACAGTTATATAAGTACCATTATTTAGTTTTAGTTCACATACACATGCTTCTGTATGTTGCCCTACACGAAATTTTTTAGTACCTAAATTTTTCACACTGTAACAGATTTTAACGTATATGGCAATTACTTCTCTCTCCACAGTACTATATATATATATATATATATGTGTGTGTGTGTGTGTGTGTGTGTGTGTATGTATGTATGTATGTATGTATGTATATAGTACATCTATTCCACACTCAGATTCTAAATCTTCTAAACAAACAGGAAGTTCATCTACTTTGTTTTTCTGAATCCCCTAATATTCTGATGCAAGATACTAACATTATTTTTCACTGTGCTTTTATGAGAATCTTGTGACATACTAACATTATTTTTCACTGTAAGTTTATGAGAATCTTGTGATATTTTCACATCTCTAGCACCTGAGCCTCTCATTAAGATTAATTTCATTTAATTTTGAATCATTGGGCACTGATCTTAGCCTAAAAATGTTCCCATAAGCTTCAATGCCCCCCCCCCATAAAGATTTTATCATCCCAGCCATTTCTTGTGAAGTCCCACCTACCAACACCATGAACAGGAACCAAACCTATACCTGTCAAAGTAGCCACCTGATACATCTGATATAGCTCCATATTGACCCTCCAGACAGAGCTGTTCAAATGGGACCGATCATACAGCATGAAAGCAGGAACCAAGACAACATTGTATGGTTCAAATGGCTCTGAGCACTATGGGACTTAACTTCTGAGGTCATCAGTCCCCGAGAACTTAGAACTACTTAAACCTAACTAACCTAAGGACATCACACACATCCATGCCCGAGGCAGGATTCGAACCTGCGACCGTAGCGGTCGCGCGGTTCCAGACTGTAGCGCCATTGTATGGTTCATTGCAGATGCTATTTTTACCAGTTAACACTCAAAATGGTAGCCCTGATCCCTATCAATACAGTTTCACACTAGCCCACAACATGATCCTCCTTTGTAAAACCTTTGCCCAATGATCCTACATCCTCTATCACTTGGCTAGGACATGCACTGGTCTTGTAAAAACTTGTGACCTGGTACCTGTCACCTAATTTTTTCTTACAAGGTCTGGCCCACGCCTCTTCCATGGCTACTACCTAACAACAAAACTTTCCTCCCACTTTCTATTTTTTTAAACAGTTGGTTTCTGGTGAAAGTCTGTTGAGTGATGACTATACTTACATCTACCTGAGCGTCTTCCTTAGTTAATGGAGGCAGCAAGGCAAAATCTGTTGTTTGTGCCAGTGACGAAACTGTCAGATACCGTTCTCTTGCTGTGGCCCCTGTTCCTTGATACCATTTTCCACTTGCTGAAGGCCCCATTAACCTTTAGCACTCTAATCTTCCCTTCCTGTTCAGCTATTTTCCAATCCCTTGAACATACTCTGTAATACCATGGGAGAGACACATTTACTTCCTCAATTCTCATGCCACTAAATTCCTATCCAGTGTAAACATTTATCGCAACAGCTGCACAGAACCACAGAACTAACTTTTCTATGGCAGCTCAAACACTTCTCGCTCATGGTCGTTTCTAATATTTTTACAAAATTTTCTAACAGTAATATTCTACCAACTACAGATCTCAAGAGTCACTAAAGCTATTTGGAACACTAATATACATATACATTATTAACATAGAAACATAATCCACTTAAATTAACGTTAAAACTCAAATCCGGTATACCAGAAAAATTAGGACTAAGATCACTAGTGAGCAATATGGACTTCATAGATTTTGAAAGGAAATAAACGATAGAAGTTAAAAGCTTTAATTCCGCACATAGACGCAGAACTACTAAATATATGTGTAATGAAAAAAACATAAATTCTTTACTTACTAGCTAAGTAAACGTCTTAAATTTGAATGTAAACTTATGAACCAACGTACTCGGAAACGGAAATCGGCCCTTACATTATGTTTTATTTGTTCGATAAATGCTTTGAAACGAGTAAAATCTTCAATAGATAATATGAAGTAGACACTAATTAACTTCCTTACAGTGTAATATTACCTTAATTGACAATTATTATAGAACTGACTACTTATCTTCTCGAGTCCAATAGTCAAGCATGTGCAGGCTGCACCATGGCTGCCGATTTTATTGAGATCATATTTTGAGCAACATCAAGTTTAAATGCATAATACTGCAGTATATCCTTTCTTGCCTATTTGTTTTGGATTGCCTCCTGTCTGTATTCTAGCAAAGCAGCAGCTGTATTGAAGTCCACAAAACGATGTCTTATTTTTCCTGTCCATTTTATCTCATCCACTGGGGGTGTTGCAGCCCAGACAATTAAATCAGCATCGTCTTCATCTTCAGATCATTCTGCATCAGAGATATATGAATCTATCATCCTCAAGAGCTCCAAAATCTCATTTTCAAGCACAGGCAATAAGAGTGTGAATATAATGTCAGTTATGCACATCATCACTGTAAGAAAACAGATGCTTTTAAAATCATAATGCCAAAGGCATGATCTTTAGGCTTAAGTAGCTCAGAGTGCACTTATAAACTGATATGACTAACAAATGTAACTGAGTGATAGAGGCCCAAGAAATCGTGGGTGATACCACATAGAAAACTGTTTGTTAGTAATAGTAATATCACTTTCGAGCAGTGGATTTTGTGCCTTTTAGTTCGAAGACATTTTAAAAACAAGATATAGAAACATTCAAAGCAATAACAATTGATAAAGCTATTTCATTTACCTTTGTTGCACCACATGTCGTTGCAGCCGAAAATCAACTACTACTCAACAAGTCCGCCGCCTCCTTGGATCGTTGAGAATGTGAAACAAGTGACAGGTGGTAAATGAATAACCTATAACATATAATACCAGTGGCCCAACTCGCAAGCAACAATGTGCAACGAAATCATAAAATAAGAATCCGTGGTATTCTGTGTGGTACCAAAGGATGCAGGAGATTATGTTGTATTTGTGTTTCTTATGTGAGATGTAGTTAGTGGAGTAGAATCGTTCTGTATTCAATTGCTGGTACTCAAAATTTCCTTCATAGTGTTTCACAAGCAGAATATTATCTTCCCTCCAAAGATTCCCATTTAAGTTCACAGAGCTCTTCCATAACATCTGCATGTTGACTGAACTTGCAAGTAACAAATCTAGCGGCATGCTTCTGAATTGTTCCAGTGGTTACTTTTAACTTGGCATCTGAAAAACTTCCCAGCCCACTTTATTCAACACTGATATGGTTCCACAAAGTAGACATGAAACTGTAAAGTGCTATTCATTTTTTGATACTTATACCTGTTCCTCATTAAACCACTATTTCAAGATATCTTTAAGATATATACTATGACATGTCCAGCAGAACAGACACCACATACCCAAATATACATGAGCAAGGATGGCTCTAGGTATTGGAAGTTTCTTTTAAAAGTTCTTTTTGTTTGATTCTGAAATCGTACTGGCTTTTTTGGTTCGTTGTTCCTTTGCCATTGTAAAGCTTTGGTTGACTGTGTACATTTTCAACTGCAAGAGAAAACAGTATATCTGACTGCGAGTATACAACATAAATTTGATCCTGTTTCATAATCTTTCTAAAAATGTGGAAAATGATTAAATTCTGACCTTTACTATAAATCTCTTTAATTAAACAAAGTGGTACCTGTGCCTGTAATGCTCTTCATGAAACAGTCGCTACATATTGATAATTTTCTTAATAAACTGATCCTGAAATGTAAATATCTTATCTCATAATGTAATTGGCTGGAAATGGATTCATTGCTCCTCTCTGTGCGCCAGCTGCAAATTTCTAACTACAGTTTCTGAGAGCTTAGTGTAATACTCCAGACAACAAGTAAACTATTTTACACACTCTGTAAATGAAAATGACTTGGTTTGAGGATGTGGACAATGCTCTTAGTTGAAATATTCATTTAAAAAACTGTTTTTAAATTATCTGATATATTACTACTTGCATGAAATTCATATTACAACACTCATTATCATTGACAAAGGGCAACTCTTGCTCTCACAAATGTTAGAGAAATAATTAATAAACATGAAAATCCCTTACAGTGAAAATTATTCAATCTTTTATGAAAAATCTATAGTTCAGTGATATGGATATCACATTCAACAATGGTTCCAAACGACACATAACTACAATGCAACTAAATAAAAAATATTACCTTCACTCCTCTTCATATGCTTTTCTAATCTCATTACATCTCATTTCATCATAAATCATTAATCAAATATTTCTCCTCTGTTTCACAATGTCGAAACAAAGATCATTTTTTTAAAACGTTGATGCACTGAACTTTACTTCTATATTACCAGAAGTCCTCTGCTCAGCGTCTGTCTCACTACTCCTCCAATGACAGAACTCCTGTGCTCATCGCTGCCAAGCAGCAATGACAAAACAAGTACCCTTTCCATAGCAACAGTTGAATAATTTCTAGTGTTTGTCCACTCGTCAGCTTTGATCAATGTTTCATACTTGAGGCAAAAACGCTACATAAAGGCAATCTGTGAATGCAACAGATCGTAATCGTAAACATACTTATATAGGATGCATAGGATGCAATAAAATTACAATCACATTTCTTGCAGTTATTTACTTAGTTATTGATTGTATCAAAACAAATTGATGATAACAAAAATAATTAAGACAAGAATTTTAAAATAATTTCACATCTGGTAAGAATTAGTCTTGTAATATATGAGAGTAGAAAGGCACAAAGAGCATTTAAATTGCATTAAAGTAATGCACATTGTGAAGTCATACTATTGTAAAGTATGGTCAATTTTGGGAGAAGAGTAGGAAAGTAGAGCTTTTGGGCGGGGAGGAACTAAAAAGTAACAGAAAAATGGGAAAATGAAATGAATGACAACAGACATGAAACATTAGCATTAAATGTGGAGAAACCGACAGACTAAATCCTAAAAGAAAAGGCAGTACATATCCAACGAAAATCCACAAAAAATAATGAATATTGGAATCGATAACTAGTTTAACCTATGTAGGTAAATTCCAGTCACCGATTCTAACTTTTCCATGATTCTCAAGTAAATTATTTCTGCAAGAGTTGTATAATCTGAAGTGTAATAGCATTTCTACGTTAGTAATTCCTCTCTAGAACTACTGCAGTGAAATAGTAGTTTTTGCAGTTGTTCAGTGACCACTTAGAAGTTTATAAATCCTATTAGCCTACCTTTTACTGCACACATCTGCTGAAAAAACGAACTAATTAATGTACCATCGAATGGTTAGAATCGGTAGCTAAAACTGAACACTATAGGAGGTCAATTCTAGTTACCGATTCCTGCTGTTCTATGTGTCATAATTTTGGATATTTTGCAGCAAATCTGTGAACTATGGTTTTTGTAAGATTTCTAGATTTCTTATTGATCTGAGAACTACCAAATGAAAGTAAGAAATGTTCTAGGTACAGTTTGCAAATTTTTCTCTTTTTCATAGTAGTGAAGGCAGTAATACCAAATGTAGAAATCCTGTAACTTTTTAGTGCACACATTTGTTGTTAAAAAGGTCTAAAGAACATACAGTGGAATGATTGGAATCGGTAACTAGAAATAACCTATGTAGGTTCCAATATTAGTCTTTTTCCACAGAACTTTAGAGACCAATTACAAATCTAGAAATCCTATTAAATTTCAGTGCACACACCTGTTGAAAAACCAAGCTATATTATGTACCATGGAATGGTTGGAATCGGTAACTAGAATTGAACTATTTAGCTTAATTCTAGTTATGGATTCTAATATTGATTAGACCTTACTATTTGTGATTTATCGTTATTTGTGTACAACTCCCATTAGATTTAAAAATTATTAATAAAACTTAACTTTATTTCACAGTTTTATAACTTCATCATGCCCTGTACTGTAATGGATTTAAAGTTTCTCTGTGTTTTTCTTACTCGGGCCAGTCACAATAATAATTTATTTCAGATATACATAATTTTCTTTTTCTGTTCTTATTAATTTTCGTTACCTTCAGTTCTCTTCCATGTAATTTGTGGCGAAGTACTTAATTATGTGATCTGTGGTTGTAATTTTATCTTACACTAAATTAATTTGTTTATGAATACGATCAGCTGCTTTGAAAGATTGGATCTATATAGCGTCTCTGCCTTAGTGTGACGTCACTGATGAAAGCCGATGTGTGGAATCAGACTCCAGAACTCACTACAATAGTTACTCTGACGAAAGACTGTGCAAAATAATAAGGAATTCAAAATTGTCGCTTAGCGTTTCAGATATCCAAAACATGTACAGATTCCAGAAATGCAAATAACAAATTCCCAATAGACCTGTTTCACTATCCCATGACCTCTCTGGCCAGAATCTTGCAGGATGACTGTTGCATGTGGCAAAGATTACACAGAAAAATTGCTCGAAAGTGGTAGTAAGCTAGGAAAGAGTACAATATAGCAGAGAGAAACATAAAATGATTACAGAATATGCAATACATAGGTGTGACGTGCATATGTGCTATGTAAAGAAGACATGAAGAACTTTTTTTGCTTCGCGAGTAGTGGTGCTTAGTCGTATATAAATTAATCATTCAAAAAACTTTGTGCATTCCGTTCTCAGGTGCACTCCAATTGAAATTACAAATATTGCTTACACTGGCACTCAGGAGCAGTTAGAATATTTTAAATTTCGTTTGAAAGAAAGGTGCTCAACTTGAAGAACATTGTCCTTTAGATTAGTGTGAACGAATTTTAAAGTCATAATAGTGGAGAAAAAATGAAATTCGTAACGTTATTAGTTTTGCAGTTATTCTGCACAAAAGCGTGTGACATTGAATGTGATTATATTGTCTTTTAGTCTTAGCAAATGTGTGTTAAAGCAATGTCATTTCGTGACTCTTGTGCATGAAGCTGTTGATATGAGTATGCATAGTACATTACCTAGCACATGTTGAAGTGTCTTTTAGTACTTATAATGTTGTAATAACTCATCAACTGAAAGCATTGTATCATGATTGTTTTTGGGGTAGCTATGAGCAGACTCTGTGGATGCAGTACACCCATTAGATTTAAAATTCAGTGACAACTCAGGGCCAGACGACTCACAAAAGGTACTACTATGTCATTTTCACCAAATGTCTGTGAAGTTATTAAAATCTTGACACTCAATGTGACATGTTGTGTGGTAAACGAAATGTTCATAATATGTCGAACTTTCTCACGGTGCAGAGAGTAGCTCTAAGTGACCCCATAAATGTGCTGCTTTTGCAAAGTATATATATTCTGTTACAATACAGTGAAAGAAGCTAAGACATGTATCTAAAACAACATATTGTAAAATCTCAAATTACATAGCAAAGAATAACAACCATTTCCTATGAACATCGAAATTACATTTTGTACTGATGTGTCGGTAGTGACATCTCACAGCAAATTATTATAATCGAAATCTCTTTAATGCTGCGAGACAGAATAAAGATTAAAATATAATAATCATTACACATACAGTGCATGGTGAAAATATCAATAGGCAATCATTGTTATCAGTCATCTACAGTTTTATGTGAGTATGAATGGACTACTCATGTTGTTGTCACAGTACAGTCATAATTTCTGCAGAATGTGTATTTTTTGTACTAGAGGATACAGGGTAAAAAGAAAGAAAAGGAAGTAATGTGCACAATGTTTTGCTGCTGTAGAAAAAAATAAATTATTATATTTGTCTGTTGTCTGTTAATCGAAAAATATAAAGGGAATGTATATATAATATACACAAGAATATAAAGGTAATTCGACTCAGACAATTATCTCTCTACGATTGTAATAAAATTTCTCCCATCTAAAACAAAAAAGGTGACTAAGAAAGTGATCAGGTACAACACCACTACAGCTAATATTACAAAAGAAAATATAGAAAAATTTAGAGAAGAAATTGAAACAAGTAAAGGTGATTGGCGTGAACTCCAGATGCAAATAACTCAAGCAGCAGAGAAAACTTTAGGATTGGCCGAGAATAAAAAGAAGACATGGTGGAATGAGAAGTGTGAAGAAGCACTAATACAAAGAGCTCAGTAATGGAGAAAATTGAGATGTTCAAAAAACAGAAGGCCTTGAACAATTCAGACAACAAAGAAACGAAACATAAAAAATAATCTGGAAAATCAAAAGAAACTTTGAAAATTCTTAGCTTATTGAAATAGAAGAAAATTTCGCCAAAAATAATGCTAGAAATTTTTACCAAGCTTTTAAAGACATACCTAAAGGATATCAGCACCAATATGTGTTTCAAAGATGAAAATGGCAAAATGGGATTAAATAACAAAGGAAATTGTGAAATTTTAGAAAATTTTTTTGAAAAGCTGTTAAACTGTCCAGTTCCAACAGATAAATTAGAATTTCCAGTGACACCTCAAAATCTAGAGGAAGATTTGCCACCAACAGAGTTAGAAATTCATGAAGCCATCAAAACACTCAAAAACAATAATGTAAGTGGTAATTACAGCAGAACTATTGAAGTGATCAGAACCAAAAATCATAAAGGACCAAAACTGCTTCTTGAGAATATTTGGAAAACTGAAAAGATTCCAGTTGAATGAAAACAGCATTAATCCGCCCACTAAATGAAAAGGGAGACAAACAAAATGTCAATAATTACAGAAGAGTGTCACTTCTGCGAGTGTCATACAAAATATTATCAAAAATTCTACTGAACAGAGCAGTAGATAATTTAGACAAACAACTGGGAGCATATCAGAGTGGTTTTCGAAAGGGAAGATCCTGTGCAGAACAAATTTTTAACTTAAAGTCAATAATTCGCCATAGAATGTTAACCAGCAAACCAATGATAGTGTCATTTATTGATTTATAGAAAGCATTCAATTGCATAGACAGAATAACAAAAGATAAGTTCATTAGAGAATTTGGTGTTGAATCAACTTTAGCAAATATACTTTGTGTAACACGAACAGGTACAATATCTAAAGCCAAATTTAAGGGAGAAGTATCTCAGCCATTTCAAATAAAAACTGGTGTTACACAAGGTGATGGTAAATCACTTTTACTGTTTAATTGTGTTCTAGAAGAAATCGTAAGGATCTGGTATTTGGAGCTAAAAAATAACAAAATTGAACCAATATATCTGGGATGGAAAACAAATGGAATCAAGGTAAACTGCTTGGATTGTGCTGACGACTTTGCAATACTTTCAGAAAACCTGACAGGAGCAGTCATTCAGATAAACCTTCTGGGAAAAAAACAAACAGAACTGGTCTCAAAATTTCAGCTGAAAAAACAAAATTCATGACAAATATAAAAAAATGCGCCAAAATTCATAGAAACGCAAATAGGTAAAATAGAGCAAGTAAATAAATTTAAATATCTTGGAGAGACTGTACAACAGAATGGACTAGAAAATCTGCAATAGATGTAAGAATTAACAAAATGGAAAGAGCATATGGTTTGATCAAAAATATTTACAACAAGAAATGTATATCTCTAGAAAAACAAAACTAAAACACTACACCACAGACATATAGCCAGAATGTTTATATTGATCTGAATGCCTAACGATGAACTTAATATGGACATACTAGATGTACTGGAAAGAAGGATTATTAGAAAAATAATGGGTGCAATAAAAACTGCAGATAGTTGGAAAATAAGAAGTCACAAGGAGATCTACAAAAATATAGAGAAAATATCTGAAGTGATAGCCAAACGTAGATTAACCTTTTTCGGACAACTCTACCGAAAGGATGGAAATAGACTAACAATACAAATACTCCTACATTTCTGTAAAAAGAAATCGACAATAGCATTGATTAGAGAAGTAAGGAAAGATCTAGAAAGAAACAACATCAAAGAATCACAAATAGCAGGAAGAAACCGTTTTAAAAATAAAATACTAAATTTGGAAGGCTTTGAAAGCAGAAGAAATAAAAAATCGGGAATAACATGGAGAGAAGAAAGGAAGAGACTTCATGGGGAGAAAATGAGGGAATAGTGAAAAAATAGGAAACAACAACAAAGGAAGAACAGGAATCGAACTTGTTAACTTGACCCTAGTTGGTCACTACGACTGCAAAAAAATAAATAAAAAATAAATAAAAAATAAAAAAGGAAATGGAAATGTGATCAGAAAACCTTAACTGATGCATGAACCTATTATTTATAACTGTTGTAAAGGCAAAATTTGTGTGGTATCAAGAAAAGTACTTAATATCTACAAGCAAGCAGAGTCAACATGCAGAATGAAAATAGTTAAGAAATTGTATCTTTCCAATGAAATCGGTTAAGTGTAGCTGAGAAAGAATGAAAATGATATTATCTTGTGCATGGGAAAAAATCCATTAGTGCAGGCAAAGTCCCAAATTCATCAAAGCAAGTACCCTATTTGGCAACAAGCGTCTTCAATCCTTCACATTACTATTCACAGAAAAAATGCATATGGTTGAAACAAATTATTTATCTTCCTGTAAATTCATAGACTTGTGTTATCATTGTGTAACACCATATTGCAAACCATTAGAAATACTACTCATCAACGAAACACACCAAAACACAATTAACAAAGCATGCACCAATGGTAAAATTATCACGTAATCTCTAACAATCACAAACATCAATATTCCATACTTAATATCATAAACCATTAATGTCTGCATAATACTCATAAACACTGTATCACAGACCATTAGAAATACTACTCATCAGTGAAACACACCAAAACACATTTAACAAAGCATGCACCAATGGTAAAATCATCATGTCATCTCTAACAATCCCAAACATCAATATTCCATACTTAATATCATAAATCATTAATGTCTGCACTAATAAAAGGTTCGCAATCCTCACTTCTTATTATCTCATCATATCCTCATTATAATACCTAGTGAGGTGGCACTGTGGGCAGCACACTGGACTCACATTTGGGAAGATGATGGTTCAAACCTGCGTCTGACCATCCTGATTTAGGTTTTCCAATATGTCACTAAATAGCTTCAGGCAAATGCCAGGATGGTTCCTCGTCCTTCCCTAATCTGATGGGACTGATGACCTAGCTGTTTGGGTCCCTCCCCCGTATCAACCAGCCAGCCAGCCTCATTATAAAAATCCATAAATCATCACCTGACATACTTCATCGTCGAATCCGAAACGATCCGTTATAAAGTAATACAAATTACTGACAATTGTTCTTTGCTTTAGAAGAGAATGAGTATGCACAAACTAAAACTGTTTGTACAACTTCGACTTTCCAAGTGCAACTTACCTTCTTTTGTTGCATTTTCCTCTTCTCAGCTGCCTTTTGTATATTAGTAATTGCAATGTCAACCAGTTCCCTATGATGTAAACACTGTGACTGGGGAAAGGGACAAGTTCTATTGTTCTGTCTGATGGATTTTTATTCTTCAAAACCAAATGTGGTGTGAGCAAAGTTCAATCATTAGGAATTGAATTAATGGTGTCCTGAAAAATTTGAATATATCCATCCCATTCAATATGTTTTTTGTGGCAATAAAGACTACATAGTTTTCTATCTCTTTCATTATTCTTTCACTAGGGCTGGAGGAAGTGTGGCACCTGGAAATGGAAACAGGTTTAATCTTTCTGTTATGCTATGTGTATGCCCAAGTTGCGTAACGAAATTATGGTCCACTGTCAGATATAACCTTTTCCATATATCCTACGTGTGGTAAAAAATTCTTAGTGAATTCAGCTGAAATAGTTGTAGCTGTAGCCCTGCGAAGTGGTGTAAAAGAAACCAATTTAGATGTTAGCTCAAATGCAAAAAATATGTATGAAAAACGTTTTTTGCTCATTGGATTAGGCCCATAGAGGTCGACCGCTGCTAGTGAGGTAATTTAATGGGGATAATTGGGAAAGTGGTGTAGTGGGTAATTTAATGGGGATAATTGGGAAAGTGGTGTAGTGGAAGACTTTGTTTGTTGGCAGAGTTTGCATTTCGCCAGAACGCGCGTAATTCTTTTCTCCATGTTCACGAAATAGGAAGTTTGATGAAGTATGAGGAAACACTTTCTTGGTCCAAAATGAGCATGGCTCAGATGTATATACCCTATCGTTTGGTTGAAAAGATCATCAGGAATACAGAGAAGCCAAGTATTACTGTCCGATTTTAAATGTTTAAAAATGATGTCATTTTGTACCAAGTAAATATGTCTGATAATAGAATTTTGCTTGCTATGCCAAAATTCTTTGATATTCTTCCACACTGCATCCTTATCCTGTTCTTTGGCGGTATCCTTTTACACAGAAAACACAAAGTTTTCAAACACAACTTGCTGAATGTAGAGAAGACTGAAATTTGACTGACAACATTGTATGGAAGCAGACATTTGAGAACCAGTAAGATATCTTGATAAAGCATCAGCAACTACATTTTGTGTGCCTGTAATATGGATGACTGAGAAACGGAATTCCCGAAGATAAAGTTCCCATCATCCCAGACGATCATGTGAAAATTTAATGGACATGAGGAACTGAATTGCAAGTCGGCCTGTATGGACTTTCGTATGTTTGCTGTATAAGAAATAACGATTTTTTAAAAATACCATACGACTGATAATGTTTCGAGTTCTATAATGTAGTAATATATTTCTGATGGGGAAAGTACACAACTGGCAGAGGCAATACTTTTGAGATGATCACTCCATTTTCTTCTATTTCCTGGAAGAGATGAACGCCAAGGGTCGTTTCGAAACTATCTCTTGCAATACAAAAACCTTTGGAAAGAACTAGGTGTGTTAGCAGAAGAGCATTCGGTAAAGCATATATGAAATTCAGAAGTTTGGTTAGTGCCTGATCATGTCAGAACCAATTTGAGTTTTTACCACTTACCTGACAAGTCTTGCTATATCCAAAGCTGTATAATGAATGAAATACCTAAAAAGATTGATGAGGTGAAGAAGCTTCATACTTTTTTTTATAGTTGTAGAAACAATGATGTCTCTCATAACTTGAAATTTATCTGGGTCAGATTCAATTCTGTCAACAGAGATGATGTGGCCTAAAAACTAAATAGATGTGTTTCTGAACTCTGATTTATATAGATTGACTGTAATATCTTCGCATGAGAATGTATCTAGTTTTGCATTCAAAGTACTGTTGTGTTACCGAGCGAGGTGGCGCAGTGGTTAGACACTGGACTCGCATTCGGGAGAACGACGGTTCAATCCCGCGTCCGGCCATCCTGATTTAGGTTTTCCGTGATTTCCCTAAATCGCTCCAGGCAAATGCCGGGATGGTTTCTTTCAAAGGGCACGGCCGACTTCCTTCCCCATCCTTCCCTAATCCGATGAGACCGATGACCTCGCTGTCTGGTCTCCTTCCCCAAACCAACCAACCAACCAACTGTTGTGTTTATGCCAAGTTGCTTCCGCAATAAGTATGTCATCGACATACATTGTGATCACTTCTTTTAAATCATGGAAAAATAGTATTCATGCCACAAATGAAAGTTGCTGATGATATGGTAAGGCCAAAATATAATTTGCAGACTTGATAACAATTACCAAAGCATACAAATTCACTGCATTTACTACAACTGTGGTGAAATTCTATTTGCCAAGATCCAAACTTTAAATCTAAAGCCAGAAATACTGTTACTTCAAGAAACTTTTGTAGTAATTCATCAAGTGTCTGTTATCTATCTGTTTCTATAATTATAATGTTATTAATCTGTCATGAGTCTAACACAAGCCTCAAAGATCAGTCTTTTTTGGGAACCACATGTAAACGGCTGATATACAGACTTGTCGCCATTTCAGTAACGTCTTGTGCAAACATGGATTCTAATTCTCGTTTCACTTTGTATTTATAAATAAAAGGTATTGAGTAATACTTTGAAACATAAGTCTTATGAAGTTTTACTTGTAATTCATACAAAAATCCTCACGTAGTACCAGCTACATTGCCAAAAACGTGTGAATGTGATCGTAAAACTTGTTGTAATTGTTGTCTGTCTTCATCTTTTGCTGCTTGACAATTGTCTACCTTGGCCTGGATAGTCTGCAAAATGTTGAAATTAGATTCTTCATCTGTATTGTCAGTAGCGAACGACGTGCCACTGAAAAAAATGTATATCACTGTATATTCTTTGGGTATGAAACAAGTTCTAATATGTTAATTTCCTGTTCCTTCATAGAAATGCTTTACTGAAACAGTAACGCATCTTACTCATTATTCTTAAGCAGTAAACCATAAGAGATTTAAGTCCAAAGTCACTTAATGTTTTGTCAAGAAATCCATACCTAGCATAATTTTAGTTGTTAAAAGTGGGATGATCCAAAAATTTGCATAAAATGTGTGGCCATGGATAGTAAATTCTAAGTGTGTCTGTAGTTTCACATCTATTCCTTTTCCAGAAATTGCTCCTCTAACTTTTGTCTTTTGTAATGGGAATGTAGGGCAAGAATTACTCACATTACATTTACTAAATGCTGTGTGACTAATCACTGTAACTGGAGATACAGAGTCAATTACTGCAGTGAGATTATGTGAGTCAATTTGTATGTTGATAATTGGATGGTTCACATACTTTTGTGAGCTTTCTTTTTCCTGCAATAAAGTCTCTCTTATGTCTTCCAATGTGATTATGCATTCTGTTGATGCATTCATATTGTCTATAGATGACGTTTTGCTGTGGGCATCTACAGTATATTGACTTTCTAGTCAATGTCTGTCATTATTGTTTCTCCACTGATGATACTCTTTCAGTATTTCAATTATCTGTACAGTTTGTATGTATTGTTCATCACCAGATTGTGGAGGATGGAAACATATTTAATATGCAGTTTCGTTGCTGTCTGTAACTATCAGTTTGCCTGTTGTCATTGCAGTTAGCATGTGTGTAATTCTGATTGTGGTTCTGTTGTCTGTCATCGTACTTCCTGTTGTATGGAACATGACAACTGGAATGTTACTAATTGTTTCGAGGAACACGATTGTTTCCCTGATTATAGTTATTGCAGTTCTGCTGTGATCTGTAATTTTGCTGAGATTAATTCTGAGTGCTGTTATCCTGCTGGTGAAACTGTTGGTTATTGCCAGCAAAATTTTGGTTTTGTTGCTGGCTGTACTGAGTCTGTCTGTCAAAATTATTTCACCCGTTGTAACTATTCTGATACCGCTGACTATTGTCGTATCGTCTGTTGTGTCTGTTATTAAATGATCTGTTCTAACCTTTATTCCTGTTGCCATTGTAACCTCTGTTGTTTTGAAAGAAATTTTTGTTAATGAAAGAATAGTTAGATTGCTGAATTTCAAGTCACTGAAGCAGGTCGCGGAATGCATTGCCACTTTCTTTTTACTGACCTGTGAGTAAAGAAGCACGTTGTAACGAGGAAGTTTTGAGATACAAAGTTGAATGAGAGCTGATCGACTGTATGGCTTTGTTAAATGCTGATTGTGTTGCACAATGTGCTCAAAAAATAAAGTAATTGTCGCGAACTCTCAAAACTGGGTAGGCTCATTGACTGATCTTTGACGCCTTGCTGTGTCGTTTTTGACCAATACGTCTGTAAAAACGCATTCTGAATTCAACAGAATAGCATAGTGTGGCTACTGGGTGGATTAGCATGGCAGGTTCGGCTTCTAAAAAACTACAAATGAACTTTAATCTATGAGTTGCTGGCCTAGCTGGAGGCAAAGAAAAAGAGGATTGCCCTGTCCAATCTAATGGGTGCAAGTTAATATTTCCATTTTGAAAAACTGTGAATTTTCGTACAGAAAGAAAATGTTTATAGTCAAATCCGTCGTGTCTTGGAGAATTTTGTAGATCGTTTGTACTGTAAAATGTTTGTGAGTATTGCTGCTCTGCTTCGACTTCGTTGGTTCTTCCCGTTCTGCCTATGTTTTGTTCATATGCACATCCATCTTACTGTCCATGAAAAATGCTTGAAGGATCACAAGGGTTTTGTTCATGTGTCAGTTTTCGCAATGTTGGCAAGATTACTTTTTGATCTGTTAATCTCCTCTGCATTGATGTTGACCATAGTTTGCTGGTGATGTTGAAAATGATGTAATGAAAGAAGTTCTTCTGTTTGCGTAAAAGCTGTGGAAGTGAGTCTGCCAAATTTGAGTCTGTATTAATCTCTAATTGTTCGACTTTCTGAGAAATGTCTTCTATTTGTGCCATTAGAGATTGCAATTGTGTCATTGTATCATTGTCGACTTCATTAATTTCCGAATCCAAATGACTGATCTGTTCCAAATGCTTGATCATTTTACATTGTAGACTTGCGACTGCAGCACTGGGAACTATTTTATTCATTTTCTTGATAAGTAAATTTTTCTCTTTGCTCATTGTTTCTTTAATATGTTTTAACTGATTAGCTTACTGTGGTTTCATAATTTTGGTCAATAGCCGACTAACTAGGATTTTGTTACTTTCTTTCCGTGTCAAGAGGTGTAGCTATCATTTTGTTATTTTCTCGTTGTTGAGTCGTGAGAATGCTGTTCTTTTCCTGTTGTTTTGCCTCAAGCGTTTCTCTGTGTTTTTGCAATTTTTTGCCAGTATGAGTAGAGAGCTGTCTAACTAGGATTTTGTTACTTTATTGTTGTTTTTTGTCAAGATGTGTCGTTAGTATTTTCTTGATATCTACGAGTAAAATTTGAAGCATAGTCCCAAGATCATTTGCCTGTAAAGAACTGCCATTAATCATTGTGTGATGAACAGATTGTTCCTCAGTACTCTGTCGTGGTGGATTCCGCCTGTCTGGAGTCTAAAACTTGATAAAAGCTGAAGTAGGTGCATCATTGATGAAAGAAATATTTAGACTTCCAAACACGTTGCTATCCGAATACAGTAACATTTCCATATTTGTTGAAACATGACTGTTTTTAAGGGAAGAATCTAACTCTTTCAGTGTCGAGTTTGGCTTCTTTTCTAAAATAGGATGCAACAACTCGTCACAAATCTTGGTATTATACTATGTTGAAATGGACACAGCTAAGGTTTGAACAATACTAGCACAAGAGCAACTGTTTACTGTCTTACACAGCATTGCAATAAAGAATAATATTCACAAGAAAGTAAATTGTCAAAACGAAGTATGTTGACTTGTATGGGAAAGAAAACAAATTATTTACTCGTAAGCACAGCGCAAAAACTAACTGTGAACAAAATGTTAGAGAGAGCAGTGTACATATGTGACTACTAAATTCACAAAGGATTCCCTGACGCCCAAACCGAACAGAGCTGCTGCCTAAAGAAAGTTACCTTCAAAAATTATTATTTTTTATTTTGATCTCATACTGGCTTGGTTCATTGGTGGTAACTTTGCTGTTGTGTAGTTTTGCGTGACTGTAGATTTCCAACTGCTAGAGATAACATATATATCTGACTGCGAGAATTCAATGTGAAATTGACGATGTTTTATAATCTTTCTAAAAAAGGTGCAAAATGATTAAATACTGAACTTTACTATTAATCTCTTTAATTAAAGAAAGTGGTTCCTGTGTGTTAATGATCTGCCTAATAATGCTGTTCACGAAATGGTCCCTATGCATTGATGATTTTTGTAGAAAACTGATCCTAAAATGAAAATAACTACTTTGTAATCTAACTACTTGCAAACACAGTGCTTGCTGCTCTCTGTGCGCCAGCTGCAAATTTCTAACTACAGTTGCTGAGAAATTAGTGCAATGCTCCAGACACAAAGTAAAATATTTTATACACATCAGTTAGTGAGACACAGTTTAATTACCTGATATCTTATTACCTCTATGAAAGTCATTTTATAAGACTCATTAACACTGACAAAGGGCAACATTGGCATCAAACTCCTACTGTCACAAATGTTATACAAATAATTATTGAACGTGAAAAACCCCTTACAGTAAAAATTACTCAATAATTAGTGAAAAACCTATAGTTCCCTGATATGGATGTCTCATTCAAGTTTGGTTCTAAACTACGTGTGACTGCAAAGCAACTAAATAAAAAAATATTACCTTCATTCATCCTCATGTGCTTTTCTAATCTCTAACATCTCTTTTCATCATAAATCACTAATCGAATCTTTCTCCTCTGTTTCACAATATACAAACACAAATCATTTTACTTAAAGACAGAGGCACTTAATTTTACTTCTTTTGCCACAAGTCCTCTGCTTGTTGTCTGTCTCACTACTCCTCTAACGATAGAACTTCTGTGCTCCTTGCAGTCAACAGCAATGACCAAACAATTACATCTTTCAGTGATACAGCTGCTCTGACCAAAGACTGCATGTGAATAGCAAGCAATTCAAAATTTTCACTTAGCATTTAAGACATCGAAAGTCGAAAATCCCAGAAATGCAAATAACGGACTCCCAATAGCCTTGTTTCAGTACTTTCAGTGTGGATACACCATATCTTCTGAACTCCTACAGGGTGTATTCAGAAATCAAACCCACATATACTTAGAGACATTTATTTTACTTGGATTAACGTCGGAAGTAAAACTCTAAACAAAAAACGAAAAGCAAAGAATAAACATCAAACCAAAGAAATCAGCTACTCGACCAAAGAACAAACACAGCACTTCACTGGTCAGTCTCTTGTTCCCATACAGCCCCCCCTCAAAGTGCAGAGCACCTGGGATATAGGGGTACTTGAATTTGACTTGTCGTCCAACTATTGTATGGATTACCAGTTGATGCATCGCTGTGAGCACAGGTGTGACTGGTTGCTCTATAGCCCTCTGGCATCTTGGCATTGTCTCTTCAGTTCGACTGGGTGTAGGCTTGCTTGACCCTCGATCATCCTGAAGTGGAGGTGTGCTTTCATGCTTTGGTGATGGTAAGGTCCATGCTGGTTTCTCCCTTTCAATGGACACCCTGACAATTTTTCCATTTTGCGAGATGTCTGTAGTATAGACATTACGTTGCAGTACTTGGTAGGGCCCAGTATAAGGAGGTTGTAGGGGAGCCCATATGGTGGCTGTGCACAACATGACATGTGAGCAATCCGACATGCCTTTGTGCATGACAACCGGATCTTCACCATGGTGGGATGCTGGTGGCCCTCTCATCCTTGCTACATGGTCACGAATGCGCTGTACCAGCGGTGGTAGCTTCGTTTGTGGTTGTAATGGTGCTGCTGTGATACAGTCTGCAGGAATTCTCAATGGTTCTCCATAAACCATCTCCGATACTGATCTGCCTATATCCGCCTTATACGCAGTCTGTAGACCTAGCAGTACTGGTGGTAGCGCCTCTGTCGAGCTCTCTTGGTGACACATGAGGGCTGCCTTCAGTTTTCTGTGCCACCTTCACACCATCCCGTTGCTTTCCAGGTGATAACTGGTAGTGTGATGACGCTGGAATCCACACAGTCTAGGCAGTTCATTGAACAGATTAGACTCGAATTGTCGAACCTGATCAGTTGTAATATATAGGGGGCATCTGAAACGTGTTAACCAATGCACAACAAATGCCTTTGCTATTGTATCGGCTGCTACATCTGTCACTGGTATAGTTTCTGCCCATTTTGTGCATCTGTCTACACCAGTGAGCAAGTATTTATAACCCTCTGAGGGTGTAAGTGGGCCCACTATGTTGACGTGAACGTGGCCAAACCTTGCTGGCGAACTTGCAAAATTTCCGACCTCTGGCTGAACATGCTGTCCTACTTTACAATGCTGGCATTGAAGGCACGAACGACTCCAATTCCTGACATCCTTTTTAATCGATGGCCACACAAACCGCTCGGTTAGCGACTTGATAGTGGTGTTTGCACCTGGGTGTGGACACTTTGCGGAATCGCTGTGTGATATATGACTGTGGTCTCTGTTGTGATATGTCGCACCATATTTTGGTCTTGCTTCCTGGCACTTCTATTTGTTCAGCCCGCAATCCTGTGTGTCTGTCTGTTAGTAAGTCTTGCAACTCTTGATCTCTCTGTCGTGCCGTGGAGAGGTTGTCGTAATTTAAGTTGCTGAATAAGCTGCATACTCGAGAAAAATAATCGGCATCTACGTTTTCTGTGTCACTAATATGCCGTATGTCCGTAGTGAATTGGCTGACGAACTCTGTGTGTCAGAACTGTAGTTGCGAATATTTGGCGCTGATGTTGTGGAATGCTGACAATAGGTTTATGATCTGTGAAAATTGTCACTGGTCGGGGTTTAATATAAGGCCGAAAATGTCTCACACTCTCATACATCGCCAGTAACTCCCTACCACAAGCACTCCATTTTATCTGTCTGTGCAGTAACTTTTGAAAAAAAAAAAAGGAAGAAAGAAAACAAAAAACTCAAAGGCTGCCAGCGTCCATTCACTTCTTGGTGTAGTGTTGCTCCGATTGCGACCTGGCTGGCGTCGACCATAATATTCAATATTGTTTGTAATTGGCTGAAAGCGTTACTCATTTCTGGTGTCCACTGTGATAGTCTCTTGCCCTTGGCATTCTTACCCGTCAGTGTGTCCGTTAGTGGTACCTGGGTGGCAGCTGTTACTGACAAATGACGGTGGTGAAAATTGACCATGCCTAAAAATCGTTTAAGTTGCTTATAGTCCGTTGGCTTCGGTAGATGAATCAATGTCGCAATCTTTTCAGGCAAAGGTCGGATCCCATTCGCCGAGACCCTGTGGCCTACGAAAGTTATCTCGCTTTGGCGCGAGACCGACTTGTCTTCATTTAGCACCACTCCATAGTTACACAACCTCTGTTGCACTTGACGTACATGCTTCTTGTGAACTTGTGCATCAGATGAATATATTAATATGTCATCTAAATGCAGAAAGCAAAATGGCAAGCCTTGTAACACTTCGTCAATGAATCTCTGCCAGGTTTGGGATGCATTTTTAAGACCAAATGGGATAAACAAAAACTCAAACAGGCCAAAAGGTGTAATAACTGCTGTCTTTGCAACATCGGTATTCTCCACTGGGGTCTGATTGTGAGCTTTCCGGAAATCCAGCACTGAGAAAACTTTTGCACTGGACAGAGAATAGGTAAATTCTTGGATATTAGGTATCAGGTACTTATCTGGGACTGTTCTTGCGTTCAGCCGTTTTGCGCACTAAGTGTAACGGTGATGCCCATGGGCTGTCTGACTGTGTAACACCAGCACGGAGTATATCCTCAAATATCGCCTTAGTTTCAGCCAACAGTTCTGGAGTTATTCTACGGACGCGTTACGAAAACGGTGGACCTAGTGTCAAGCATATATAATTCACTGTATTATGCTTAACACTGCTTGGCTGTACCGACCTGTCAGGGATTGACTGCTTACGTGCACCATTAATTACTCCTATTATATTGTCCACAGAACCTCTCCGAATTAGCTTTACCCTGTCACATTGTGTCCCACTTATAAGGCAGCCATTTGCCAAGTCTACAACCAGTGCAAAGTGCGACAGAAAATCTGCACATAATATGGGTTGGGTAATGTCTGCCACCACGAAACTCCAATTGTATGGAGTAGGAAAACCAATGTCCATCGTCACATTTTTGCGACCATACGTTTTGATGCTGAAGTTGTTCACGACTAACATCTGTAAGGACTCCTGCATTGTCATCTTAACTGAGCCCATGACTGGAATGGTGCTGACCTCTGAACCAGCGTCTATTAAAAATCTTACGCCTGAAATCTTATCAATCTCGTGCAACCGGCGCGATGTCGTGCCGCGACTAATCATAAAAGTAGTAAGCATGCCATCAGGGGCCTTACCTTTGCCGTGTATCCATCTGTGCGTTGCTACAGTTTGACTCTTCTTACGTCAGTGGCGCCGTTTGTGAGTGTCGCAGCCCATGTTGTCTAATTCGAACTGCCCTTGCCATTTGGGTATTTACATGGTTTCGTGCACTTTGTAGCACGGGCGCCGAACCGTCTGTGGTACCATCAGACATCATCGGCAGTAGTTTGGCCTTGAGTGGTGTCTGACGGCTGTAGATTGGATGAACGAGGCGACCGCATTCTCTTATCGGCGTCCGTCCGCAACTCCAAGTTCTTTAACTGCGTGATCATTCGTCCCATTGTGGTCCGTAACTCTCCAAGTTCCCCAGCGATATCCAATGATAGTCGACAAGGCACGGCTGCACAATTCAACATCAGTTCCATCAAGAACTGCGAGGTGTGTTTGTCACATTCTGTTGCGACGCTCGTATTTGCCGCTGCTACGCATGTCACAATGGTTGATTCCAATGTGGCATATGCTCTATCAGCTACGTGCAGGAATTTATCTGATGGTTGTCCTCATACGTTTATTAATGTCAACTGTACTTGAGTCGGAAGCTGTTCTCGCCAGATATGTAGCAGCAGTTCATTAGATATTACGCTACAGTCCACTATCGCTCGCGAATGTCTCCAACATTCCGACGGGTTTCTGTCCCCACGTTTCTCCTGGTAAAGTACTCATGAAAGCCTCTGCTCGTGTAGCTTCGTGCAGCGAAAGATTAGCGAAGTCTTCAGGGCGAGGTATGCTTGCTGATGGGGTGGGAGTAGAATCACATCGGAAACAACTGCCGTCACTCTCTAGTCCAAAGTGCGAATTGCCAGCCTAAATTGCTCACTGTCCTCTGTGATCCGTTGTGCGAAAAAGATTTCCAAAATCGCAAACCATAAGTCCGGTTGTGAGGGCGTAAATGGATGTGCACGCAATTGTAGGCGCAGCGCAGTTGGCACGAACGAAACTGCACGCGGAAAATTTTCGGCGCATGTGTGGTGTCGCGGCGCTGTAGTCATCGCTGGAGTTTGTGATTTCGTCGTGTTGCTGTCGTGTCTGAGCGTCGACTGTTCTAATACTTCAATCTCTTTTTGCAACTGCAGGATCTCGTCATCGACGGTTTGTAAAAAATTTGTTGCGTCTTCCATGTTTAACAGATACAATGCGAAAAAATGTTGTTGCAACTTAAACCGGTCTTGTTTTCGAGGTCACCAATTATGTAGGTCAGAAATCAAACCCACATATACCTAGAGACATTTATTTTACTTGTATTAACGTCGGAAGTAAAACTCTAAACAAAAAACGAACAACAAAGAATAAACGTCAAACCAGAGAAATCAGCTACTCGTCCAAAGCATTAACAATACACTTCAGTGGTCGGTCTCTTGTTCCCACAAGGGCTTGTCGGATGCTACGACCAGTGGGGCTAGTGGATAGAGACACTACTTGTGCGTGAGAGGTTGAGAATTAGGATTGGAAGAGATGCGATCAGAAACATTGCTATAAACTTATAAGCCAAGTTTTGTATCACATGCAATGAATCATGGAAGAAAGGAATAGTTTCAGAGATTCCACATGCTAACATCAAATAACTTAATAAGAAGGGCGATAAAACAGGTCTCTAACTACTGCTCCATTTTACTAGCTACAGACATTTCTAGTCTCTCAAAATATTATGTGGAATAGGATAGTGGAACTTCTCGATAACCTCAAAATCCTCTATAACATTTTATTTGGATTCCAAAATGAAATTATTGTAGAATGGACTGTGCTATCATTGATAAATCAAATTTGAGATCATCAACTATAAAATGGCATCAATATGAAATTTTTGTGTTCCCTCTCAAACAGTGGACTCTGTGATTCATAGAGGTTTTAATAATTAATGAATAGCTGTAACATTTGCTCAATTTATTTTAGTTAAAGACCAGTTTCAGCTTTTAGACTGAATTCATTTTTTTCTATGAAATAGCTTCAATACAAGTGCCAAAAAGGGTTGTGAACTAAAATAAACAGCATTTTACCAACTGGAGCAGGTGTTCATTAATTCAGCTCATAGTTTCAGAGCAACAACACTCTCCAAACATGTAGAAATTAATAACTATAGAATTTTACTCAAAAAACTTAAACATTAGGCCTTAAATGAAGAAGCAGTGATGCAGACTGAATCATATTTAAATGGCAGGGAGCACCCCAGATAATTCTAAAAATATAAAACCAGCATCCTATTTCTGATGCATCATAATCTGTGAGGCCAGACAGTTTTGCTTAACGTCGCTTATTTTTTCTTATTTCTATAAATAATCTTCCACTCTCCACAAACCAAAAAAAGTACTTCACTCTATTTTCTGATGATTAATTTCTCAAAAATGCCTAAAGACTACTTGGATCATTGCTTTTATAAAGTTTATGAACACGGACACGTCCACCAGAACAGACGTCACATATATATGTATGTACGAGCAAAGATATCTCTACATACTTTCAGTGCAGATGCCCCATATCATCGAAAATCCTGCAGTACTTAGTACCTACACTACGAGCAGTGGGACGAATGAATTGGGGGCGCTACTTGCATGTGACGGGCTGAGAATTTGGGTTGGATGGGAAGGCTATCTGAAAACCTGAGTTGGTTAAGGCAACTGGTCTAGAGATGGGGAACATCTAGGTTCAAGTCCCAGTCCAGCACAAATTGTCAACTGTCACCATTGATGCATTTCAATGTCTTTAGGTGGTTGGAATCCTGATTTCTTAAAATATGAATTCTTTATGGCTGCTGCACCACTAGTGGTGTCTGTTCTGTCAGGCATGTCTAACAGAATGGACACCGCATTTCTAAATTTGTTATGGTGTCATGAACCACTTACTGTCACTGTCACATCATCCTTACTGTTCAGTAAAAGTCTTTAGTTGTTTCTGACAAAATAACTGACCATTAGTATTGAATCATTTATGTTATTTATTGTTGAAGAAATCTACCAGTAAAGTCATTTCTGTATCTAACAACCTGTAATATGTCTAACACATGACATATTCCACAGTAAAGCAAACTACTCACAATATGGATGCATGGAACAGGAAATGAATAGCTAAAACATCATATCCCATGTGTGTAGCTTACATTTGTGTGGAGATGGAAATACTGCTCAAAAAGAATGGAAAATTACTTTCGAAAATATTTTTCGAACTATATAACACTTTCCGCCAGCAGCTTTTTTATTTGCATGTTTGGAGCCCACATACAATTTCAAGGAGAAATCTATCCTCCCATTCTATGTTTGAGGCGACTTTGTTCTCTGCCTTTACGTTTCTTTAAGCTTTTGAACTAAAATCAGGGCAACTAAGTTTTCACGTCCACATATTACTTCAGTTGACACCATATTGAAAACAGAAGCAGTAAAAATTCATACCACACATGTGAAATAACTGGTCTCTTTGTGGCTGTTCCACATTCAACAAGTTGCTTTTATGGATACCTACAGATTCAATACAACTTGTGCATCCACACAAAGTTTGAATCCACTGCTGGCCTGCCAGCAGTGAGCCTGTGGAAGGAATTTCAGCAGCAAATGTTTACACTTTCAGAAAAGGATATTTCAGTTGACAACACTAATTCATAATGATGGAATTTCTTTTGTGGCCCGTATTTGTAACTTCTCTTTTCTTTTAAAAAAAGGCAAACAAATTTCCAGTGAATGATCTAAAGGTCGATTCACACTTTATGGAATGGAACAGGATGGGTTGTAATGGAATCTTAAAACACTCCACAATACATTGCAAATGGCTGCATTCATACAGGCCACCAACAGAATGGAATGGGCAGGACACCAATGTGAGTATTTCTTAGAAAGAAACTTTTGGCGTTGTGTTGATGGGGAGAAGGGTGTATCGTCTGCTAATAGCAGAAGTTAAACTATTTTCACGGAATTCACTCATTTTATGGTCAGTACTGAATGTTGTACTTCAGCATCTACTCAGTTTTTTTGTTCTTTCGCTTTATTTTCGTGACACTCCACAAAGTTCTGTGATGACCTGCATATTTTTTACATTGAGAGCTCTTCCACGTATGAGGTCAGATATATGAAAGCGAAAAATTATTTAGGTTTTACCTGATACCAACATTGTATAGAAATAAGAACATTTGATAAAGCAGTTTTATTTAAACGCTATTTTAAGTGATGAATTTAGTCTAGTGAGGGGAAAGATACTGTCGTTTTTGCAGTTATTTGCTGTGTAGTAGAAAACAACAGATAAGTTAAAAAGACTATTTATTCTCTTATAATGTAACACCCCACCTGTCAGTTGGTTTTGGCGTGTGTTCACCTCAACTAATTGACTAACAGATCAACAGAGAGTGCAAAATTGCCGCAATATCGGATAACGCAAAAAAGTAATATGCCCCTGATTGAACTGCGGTGGCAATGTTGACATTACTTTATTCAGAATTGATCACTTAATTAAAAAGGAGTGCACATTGATGTTGTATTCAGCTATTGAAGACCAGATGTAAATGTTGAACATAAAATTAATTAAGAAAGTGACTTAGGATTTCAACTACTTGATTGAAAACAGATGCAGTCGATTAACACAAATTTATTTTAGCTCCCGACCTTCAATCATCACATTACAAGACTCTCCTATCAGGCAGTGGTAGTAAATTGCGTTTGCATGGAGTAAAGCGCGATAACTCAAAAGTAATTCCTATTGACTGACCCAGGCGTAATGCGAAGTGCAAGAAGAATTGTACAATACACGGCCCATGAAACCCTTGTGGAAACTTTGCCGACGTGCTCCAACAAATTAATCAGTGGCCAGAGCAGGCGCAATACCACTGAATACAGCGTGGCGGAGCGTCGTCGTCGTGTGGACGTCGGCCGACCTCGTGGTGCTGCAAGGCTGCGCTCGTCTATTCACTCCTAGCTATCTTGCTCAGTACATAGCTGAACCAAAACTGTCTATCTCCAAGCTCAATCGTTCCATTTGCTAAGTCCTAAACTGCAGAGATGCTCACTCTTTCGCAGGCAAGATGAGTAAAGAACGCCACGTCCGCACTCTAGGCAAGCTGGGAATGGAAGACCTCTACGGGGACTTCTCCCAGTCCGCTCTTCGCCTCTGTTTCCCCTCCAGCAAAATCACTTACGCCAATTGCAGCGCAAGTCGCGTTAATTATGCGTCGCTTCCCAGCGCCGACCAATGCCTGCTCTGGGAAGTGAACAAATTCCCACAAAATTTCCCTTCCTCTTAGCTTCTGCTATTTAGCTCCTCCCAGGCCACCCATCAAGGTTAGCATCTGCACAAACATCAATTTTTCCGGAATTCTGACTCCCAGGAGAGTACTTCAAATTCCTCGGTCCTACGTTCCCATCGGAGGACGGCGTATTTCATTCTGTCGCTCTTCGCCTGATTTACTTCAGACTCTGCGGACCGTGAAATCAGCGTGAAGTTGCTATAGTCACGAACACGCATATTTTGACCTCTGCTGACCGCTCCACCATAGCTTTGCGCGGCTTTCTCGCATGTTTCCCTGAAAACGGGACGATGGACATTTATCAACAGGCATACAAGTTCTCCGTCTGCTTCCCGGTACACCAGCATGGGGTCGGGGTCAACCAGCCATGCTGTCACTCATCTTAAGGCGGCTGGAGGCGGCGCTGCGTTACCACTTTCTCAGAGCTTGAGCTGCCCTAAGCTGCCTATTGTCACTTCCCTTCGCCGTTCCCCAGCTGGCCACGGTCAACTCTAAATACTTCCCTGGGGTAAACTGGCGTCCAGTAAATCGACTCGTTTCCACAAAGTTTTCATGTCGTGTGAATTACTTTAAAACCATCACCTGACAATTATTCCAATACGTCCATACTATTCCCTCTACAAGATGCATTGTGCCTTGTCAGTCATTTTTCTCAGCCCTACTGTTCGCTCAACGTGAGTTAGGTGATCTTTAATGACTTCATGTAAGGGGTATAGTTCTTGCCATCTTACATAGCCCCTCCCTTCAAATTAATTTTGTAGTACAGGTGATGAGTCCTATGGTGTTACCACCCGTGGTACAAAATTAATATCTCCATAAATGGTATTTTTAATCCGTTCGTGTGAGTAGTTATGGGCGATTGATTACCACTGCCTCCTCTGATGCACAATCCCACTCATTCCTAAGGTACCTGCCTTCAATGACTGGATTTACTGTTAAAGACGTGGTCATTATTTAGTCTAATGATACTTTACTCTCTGCCGATTCCTGAGACAATTATTGGTCAGAGTACTCAAAAGAAAACTACAATTATATTACAAGGACACACATCGCAAAGGGCAAATTCACATGTTTAAGCACCTCTGTGCTTTTCATTTGAAGGACAAGACCCGCAATTATAACTTAAGGTACATTCACTCTCAGTTATCCATCCCTACTCGACTTAAATTACTAAAAACATACATGAACAATATTCGTGTAACATTTTGTTAAGTTTATAGTGGTTGCTCTCATTCAATTATATGTGAACGCCCATTTGATATTTTATAAATAAAGGTCTCACTGTCTCTGGACGTTTATATTGTGAATGGTGTGTCATCTTTACACAATTCAACAAGGTCTGGCCCAGTCCAGAGTCTGAGATTGTGTACACACATTTACCTTTTTATACATATCTATAAAACACAACCAAAATAACAAGAATCATCACGTATTGAGCAACCACTGTTGTGTATTTGTAACAAGGTATAAGTATGAAATGTTATTCTAACACAAAGAGACGAGGCATGACAAATATATGACGTTTTAACAAATGGCGCATTTATAAAATCATAACCTTCTTATAACATAATTCATAAACAGAACAAATGAGTACGTTCATTGAGGCGCATGTTATTCATTTGAATCCACACTGATACACACACACACACACACACACACACACACACACACACACACACACACACCACAAGTTTCTTGCAGGAACGGAAGTGACATTAGTTCTGACTAGCAAGTTGAGGGATGGCTAACGGCTGAGAAGAGAGAAATGTCGATTACGGAAATGGCGCCACAGGTTCCTGAATCTTCTTGAGGCAGGATGGCTCTCACATAAGAGCTCGTTGACATCTTGTCCGTCAGGCACAAGACCCCATCGGTGCATCTATGATCGGTGACCTCTCGCAGCTCAGCCACAGGTCATTGCTCCTTCTATAGACGTTTTAGGGCAAGGGAGGGACCGTGATAAGACAAGAGGCTATTTTTTGCTCAGGCCCTCAAAGTTGGTGTCCTTAGGCACAAAAGGTCAGCTGGGCTGTCGCTCCACCTGATGTGGCGAGCAGCAAATATAGAAAACTTCTTGGACCTCTTCACTGATGCCGCCAATCCATACCGTGTACAGAGACCAGGACCGACCTCTATGTTGTACACAGAGGTGCTGGATGTCACCTCTCCTTGGCTGCTGAGTTGACCACTGTCCCCGTCGATTCAGGGCGTGGTCTGCATGCCATCACCATCGTCAGCTGTGTGCTCCCCTCATTGCTGTCGTTCTCGTTCCTTGTCAGCTCATGTGTGGTGTGCCAGGTGTCGTAGCTTCAACTCCCTCTTGCTCAGTTACGCCACCTTAACACACTAAGACAACTAATTTTAGTACATGGAAAGTGCTCATGTTTAACCATCAGTACCATACCTTTTTTTTCTTTTTTAAGACAATGAACTGGTTTCATTACAAAAGGAATAATTTTACTTGTTTGTAATTCCACTTCAGGATCAATTAAAATAGAAATGTAACAAAACTTTTTTATACATAAACATAAAAATGTACAAGACAACTTGCTTCACAGTCGTACACACACACACACACACACACACACACACACACACACACACACACACACACACACACACACACACACACACACAATCAAGGGATAGGGGATCAAGATTATGTTGACAGCATCCCATCACCATTTCTAACTACCAATTCCTACGTCTAACATGGTGTTGGCCAACCCGACTACATATCTACTATTTACTATTTGTTATCTCTAATCTTTTGTTTTCTTCTGAATTCCCTATGTGGCAGACGTCTCTCTTTTGTGCCTGCGAACATGTATAAAACACAACAAACTTAGACATGTGTCAGTCTTACCAAGATTTTTGTTGGACGTTTGTATAGCGTCCTTTATCGTGTTCTATTGCGACACTTCTTCTCTCCTATTTTCTTCCCGTTTTCTCCTTTTGTCACGAATGGTTTTATAAGGCCTGTGAACATGTTTCGGATTAACAATGGCACAACACAAATATAGCTCACTGCTCACACTCGCAGTCGTTACACTATCTTGGTATCAACAAGTATTTCTCGCGTATTAATGCTGCTGTTTGCTCTGTAGATGATTACATCCGGTTGTTTTTAACATGCACTGGGTGCGCTAATTCACGCAACTGCGCATAGCTGTCCATCTCTTACGTATGCAGGGGCATACGAGATGCGTCGGAGCGACCTCGTAACGACCTACGGGACTGGCCACCTTAAATATGTTCTCCAATGACGGAGATACAATTACGGGGAACTTTTCTGTAATTTACAGAGTTCCTAATCTATCCTTTTCTAGGGTTACGCCCAGAAATACTTGTTTTCCATTCTTTAATCATGTGTTTTTACAAAATACTATAGTGCCCTTCACTTTCACAACATCGAGAGGCGAGATATTATTAATAATAAAACACGCAAAATATCGGCACATATAAATGAGACATTCTACCACTAAGATCAGTACATACACAAACAAACAAGACACTTTAGAAAAATCCTTATTCTAATCTTAAATATTTACTACGTCCGCGCTCTGGTCTAGTCATTTGTAATCCTGCCTGTTAAGGTGGGATGGACCAGGCTTCAGAGGGCGGACTTCGACCTCTTCCTGGTTGTTATTTTGGTAACCATTATTCCTGTTCCTTCCCGATTGCTGGTTACCTCCCCAAGTCCTTTGTAATTTATTATGTTGCACCGGAGAGTGTCGCTCTTCTTCCGTGTGCCTTCTTTTCGAGTTTCCATTACTCTTATCTTGATTGTGGCCGTTGTAGTTCGGTGCTGGCCTACTATCCCACTGGGGTCCATTATTACAACGGTTGTTATTTTGTTCACGCTGTCGGCGTTTCTCCCGCGCCTGTTCCTCTTGAAATGCGAATTCCAGTTCGCGCAAAATGCCCTTGAATACCTCAGCATCGCTACCACAACGACCGGCAAGTAATTGTTGGTACGAGATGGGAAGTTTCATGTATCATAATCTGATGATTTCCGCACTGCTACATGGGTTGTCTAGGTAATGGTTCCTTTTTGTCATATTTTCAAAAAATTTGACCGGACTCCGGTACCCTGCCCCTTCCATATCTCTCGACATCAATTCTTGTTTGATCCTCTTTTGGGTTTCTTTAGACCAATACTTGCCCAAGAAGGCATTTTTGAATTCTTCGAACGAGACGCTCGTCCTCCCTACATTTCTCATGTACTCAGCGGTCGCGCCCTCCATATGGGAGCACACAAAATCCAGCTGGTACTTCAATGGCCAGTGTGGGGGCAAAGATAACTCGAATTGTCCCATAAAAGTTTTTGGATGCAACCTATTACCTTCGTCCTTGTAGTGATGGAACTTTCGGACTGATACAAAATGCTTGTAGTCAAACCGGTCATCATTCCAGTTATTTCGCCCGTTCTTACAATTCGTATGAACTTCGGGACGTGGACTAATTCGTTCCGACACGCTAACGTCATCTCTCCCCCTCTGTATGTTCGACAGTTGTTCGGTACATCTAATCAGCCGACAGCAATTGTGCTCACTGGACTGCTGCGCGCTGTCCGTGTTTACCTCGGTCGTTGCCTCAGAGCTGTGAATGAAGGCGTGGCTCCTGTTGCTTATAGTGTCAACTTCGTCACACCGTGAAGCGGTTATCTGTGTTCTGGCAAGTGCCGGTTCAGTCGACGCAGTAATTACACCCTTCTCCTTTCCTGATGTCTCTGTAATGAGACGCTTTACCCCGTCCTCTAAATTTCTTTTTAATATCGCCACTTCTTTCAACATCTCGTTAGGCCCTATGTCCGGTTGCTCTTGTTGCTTTTCTTCAACACGTTGTATCCGGCTTTGTAGCCTTGATAACATGACCTTTCCTACTTTTGCTGTGCTTTGTGTGGAGTCCCGAGTTTCTCTCGCTATTTTCCTTGCACCTTTCGCAATTAATTTGGCTTCAATTGCCGTTCGTTTGATGATGGCAATCTTTATTTTGACGCCGAGATTTTTTACCTCCTCTTTTACTTCCCTATGAACTTCTGTGAGCCTATAGTTCAGCTCCGAACTCGCCTTTTTAATTTCGGCATTAAGGTTGGCGCTCTGCTCTAAGTTGACCGTTTGCATCTGTTGCAACAGGTCCGTAATGTTTTTGAGAGCAGCCGCATTTTGATCCTCGTCCTTTTGTGGTTGAAAATGCGACTCCTCTCCTCTGTTCTGAGGAATCCTTCGATATCTAGACAAGTACCGTCTCCGCGCCCCCGTCGGATCACTTGTGAATGAATCGTTTGATAATGGTCGGACACCGTTTTGTTCCAACACACTCTGGCTTCTTAGGCTGGATCTTCCATATTTATGGATTAATCCTGTACTCCCTGCGTCGCCCGAGCCCTCAGTATCACTGCCTGAAACAACGTCCTTGCTATTCAGCGAACTAAACCAGTCGTGAGACGCAGTTTCAGGAAGTTGCAACTCGCGTTCGTCATGCTCATCGGTAGAGCTTTCCCTACTCTCACCCTTGTTCCCCCTAGTAACAGTCTGCTTATATTCTGCTGTTTTCTTGGCTTTTCCCCTCGTTATCATTTGCACTTTTATGTTACACGTAAACTCAAAACCCAAGTACCCCCTACACTCAATAATTAGATAACGCAAAACATATCAGGACACAAATTGATACACTGGGTGTGAGCAGTGACCCAAAAAATAGTTCATGAAGCACTGCCCCAAAAAAGCAAAAAAGGCTAGTACCAATGTTTGTGTTGTGTGCTTCGCATCAGCTGATTATGGCACTGCACATCATAAGTACTCCAACAAATCACAAATACAAAGCACAGGCACCTATAAATGTCGATTTGAAAGGACAGCACATGAAGAAGACAGTGTAACTTGTTTTAACTAATGCTACACTTTTTTTTCAATTGAAAATGGCTAAGCAATGCATCACGTGGAAAAATTTCCTTTTTCAAGACTACTTCCTAGCAAATCCCAAAGTATCGTATCCTGGCATGGGTCAGCCATGTGTAACACCCCACCCATCAATTAGCTGGTTTTGGCGTGTGTTCACCCCAACTAATTGACTAACAGATCAACAGAGTGCAAAATTGCCGCAATATCGGATAACGCAAAAAAGTAATATGCCCCTGTGACTCCTGATTGAACTGCGGTGGCAGTGTTGACATTAATTTATTCAGAATTGATCACTTTTAATTAAAAAGGGGTGCACATTGTTATATTCAGCTATTGAACACCAGATGTAAATGTTGAACATAAAATTAAGAAAGTGACTTGGGATTTCAACTTCTCGATTGAAAACAGATGCAGTCGATTAGCACAAATTTATTTTAACTCCCGACCTTCAATCATCACATTACAAGACTCTCCTATCAGGCAGTGGTAATAAACTGCGTTTGCGTGGAGTAAAGCGCGATAACTCAAAAGTAATTCCTATCGACTGACCCAGGCATAATGCGAAGTGCGAGAAGAATTCTACAATACACGGCCCATGAAACCCTCGTGGAAACTTTGCCGACGTGCTCCAACAAATTAATCAGTGGCCAGAGTGGGCGCAATACCACTGAATACAGCGTGGCGGAGCGGCGCCGTTGTATGGACGTCAGCCGACCTCGTGGTGCTACAAGGCTGCGCTCATCTATCACTCCTAGCTATCTTGCTCACAAGGGAACCTCCCCATCGCACCCCCCTCAGATTTAGTTATAAGTTGGCACAGTGGATTGGCCCTGAAAAACTGAACACAGATCAATCAAGAAAACAGGAATAACTTGTGTGGAACTACGAAAAAAATAAGCAAAATATACAAACAAAGTAGTCTATGCGCAAGATAAGCAACATCAAGGGGAATGTGAGCGCAGGAGCGCCGTGGTCCCGTGGTTAGCGCGAGCAGCTGCGGAAAGAGAGGTCCTTGGTTCAAGTCTTCCCTCGAGTGAAAAGTTTCCTTTCTTTATTTTCGCAAAGTTATGATCTGTCCGTTCATTGACGTCTCTGTTCACTGTAAAAAGTTTAGTGTGTGTTTTGTGACCACACCGCAAAACCGTGCGATTAGTAGACGAAAGGACGTGCCTCTCCAATGGGAACCGGAAACATTTGATCGCAATGTCATAGGTCAACAGATTCCTCCACAGGAACACACGTCTGATATATCCTATACGACACTGGTGACAGCATGTGCGTCACATGACAGGAATATGTTGTCGACCCACCTCACTTGTACATTTGGCGAATGGGTAAAAAGATTCTTCTACCTTGCCCGATTTAGGTTTTCTTGTGGATGTGATAATCACTCCCAAAAAAGTGATGAAAACGTAAGAGATTGTCTCACAAACTGCAACAAATGAATGCAGCTGCCAGCCAGGGAGCCTCTTTAGCAGGAATACTCTATTCCATGCGTTGTAGTCGACTGATGTGTGTTTCGATGTTTGCTTAGGTGTAGCGTCCCCATACTACAGCGCAGTTACCTCGCATCGGACGGACGGACGGACGGACGGGCAGATAATTATCTGAAAATAAAAAATTAAAATTTTCACATGACAGAAGACTTGAACCAAGGACCTCTTACTCCACAGCTTCTCACTCTAACCACAGGACTACAGCGCTCCTCTGCTCATACAGTCATTGATGTTGCTTATGTTGCACATGGACTACTCCGTTTGTACATTTTGCTTATTTTTTTCATCGTTCTACACGTCTTCCTGTTTTCTCGATTGGTCTGTGTTCAGTTTTTCAAGGCCTATCCACTGTGCCAACTTATAACTAAATCTGAGGGGGGTGCGATGGGGAGGTTCCCTTGTCAGTACATAGCTGAACCTAAACTTTCTATCTCCAAGTGCAATCGTTCCATTTGCTAAGTCCTAAACTGCAGAGATACGCTTTCTCAGGCAAGATGAGTAAAGAACACCAAGTCCGCACTCTAGGCAAGCTGGGAATGGAAGACCTCTACGGGGACTTCTCCCAGTCCACTCTTCGCCTCGGTTTCCCTCCAGCAAAATCACTTGCGCCAATTGCAGCGCAAGTCGCGTTAATTATGCGTTGCTTCCCAGTGCTGACCAATGCCTGCTCTGCGAAGTGAACAAATTCCCACAAAATTTCCCTTCCTCTCAGCTTCTGTTATTTAGCTCCTCCCAGGCCACCCATCAAGGTTAGCATCTGCACAAATACCAATTTTTCTGGAATTCTGACTCCCAGGAGAGTACTACAAATTCCTTGGTCCTATGTTCCCATCGGAGGCCGGCATATTTCATTCTGTCGCTCTTCACCTGATTTACTTCAGACTCTGCGGACCGTGAATTCAGCATGAAGTTGCTATAGTCATATTTTGACCTATGTTGACCGCTCCACCGTAGCTTTGCGCGGCTTTTTCGCATGTTTCCCTGAAAACGGGACAATGGACATTTATCAACAGGCATACAAGTTCTCCGTCTGCTTCCCGGTACACAAGCATGGGGTCGGGGTCAACCACCCATGCTGTCACTCGTCTTAAGGCGGCTGGAGGCCGCGCCGCATTACCACTTTCTCAGAGCTTGAGCCGCCCTAAGCTGCCTATTGTCGCTTCCCTTCACCGTTCCCCAGCTGGCCATGGTCAACTCTAAATACTTCCCTGGGGTAAACTGGCGTCCAGTAAATCGACTTGTTTCCACAAAGTTTTCATGTCGTGTGAATTACTTTATAGTCCGTGAGACGAGTGATTGGTACTGACAGTTCCGGCGGGCAGACGGCGCTGTTGCCGAACGTGGCTCACAGCACGCGGCGCCCTGTCTGCTACACACGTTCTCTAGCAGCAGAAATAAAAGCGAGACAAAATACAAGTCGTATTGGTACGCGTGAGTTTATTTAAAGTTGATGCTTGAAATATATTAACTCGAAAACTGATAAGAGCTATTTAGTACAAGTATCTAAGATGCTGAAACATAATAAAGTTATTTGTTAAACTTCACAACTGAAATGAAAATATTTTCGCAAGTTGTTGAACATTAGCAGTTTTGGTTTCCATTGTTAAGTATTAGCATTATTAATTTGTTCTACTACAAGCTACAGAATAATTGGTCAGTGTATTAAGAGTTATAATCTGAAGAAAGTACTCAATGTGATGATCTGGTTGTAGATCGATAGCAAACTCCCTCCTTAGATTCCTGAATACGTTGTAGTTACTGTAATGGAAAAACACCACTCACATCACTGTCAGAATCTGATTTGACATTGTCTTCCTCAGCACTACTCGAACTATCACTGCTCTCTCCCAGATGTATAATTAAATTTTCGATGCATTCTTCCACACCCTTTCGGTTTTGGCCGCCTCTCTGATGGCACTTGCAGTGCTGTTTACAATTTTAGCCCACGTCTCGCTTGTCACTATTGATAGCTGCTGGAAGGAGAGTTTCCACTTCAGAGATCGTGAATTTTTTATTGTTTGCAGCAATGTAATTTTTTATCTGCGCCCACACTCCTTCAATTGCATTGAAGTGACAGTGGTATGGAGGAAGCCGAACGATTTCATGCCCGTGCCTTTTAGCAATCTCGTCAATCACATATGTTGGAAATTGGGGTTTCTTTTGTGCCACAATTTCGAGCAGTTCCACCTTCCTTAAATCTTCTCTGAAATCTACTTTTCGCCGTTTCAACCACTGAATGATATAGTCTTGTTTTGTTGCCAAGGTTGGTGCCTTATCGTGAACAACGGAATGATAAGGCGCATTGTCCATAACAATCACTGATGGACTTGTCAGATTCGTCATAAGCGATGTCTCTAACCATTCTTGAAATACTACACTGTTCATTTCTTCATGGTAATCTCCCGTCTTTTTTGACCGAAACATTTTCAAGCAGTTTGGCACAAAACCTTTTGATGTTCCTGCATGTAAGACAATAATACACCCTCCTTTGCCAACAGGCACTGCCATTGTCCCCTCGGGCGTTCCATCATTCCAGCCTCTATGTAAAGAATGGCTGGCACTGACCCGAGTTTCATCTAACCACACTATACTTTCGAATTCCACACTCATGATCCTGCACAGAAATCTGCACCGCCATTCAACTACATCTGTCCTTTCCATTAATATTTTGCGTCCGTTAAACCGTGAACAGCTGAAGCCTATGTCTTTCAACACTGTACGCAATGAAAATATGCTCCTTTTAAAAAGATCGTCTTTCTGAAGCGACACCTTGTAACGCCGGAAATGCATATCCTCCTATTTCCATCTATTGTACCATAATTTTTTCCTTATTTTGTTACCTGAAGATATAACATTTCTGTGTCTATATATTGTAATTGTTTTAATATTTGTGTGTAATATATATATATATATATATATATATATATATATATATATATGCATTTATGTCGATGTATAATTGGTTTGTTTTGTAAATATTATTTGTATTTTACGCTGGGTCTTGCCTAGGGAAAACTATGCTATCGAACGAATACATCGATAGGTCGTGAGAAGAACGACAGTGTGTAGGATCTTTGGTAGTGTTAACTCTGCCGCGTGGAGCGCGGGCAGCGAGAGAGAGTCTGGCTGGGGTAGTGCAGTGGAGCAGGTGCGTTGAGTGACGCTCCCGCGAGTTGCCGCGCTTTCGGGGTTTGGCAGCGTGTAATTGCGCTCGACTTGCTATGATAGTTTCGGACATGGTGTCGCAGACGGGAAGCGTTAGCTGGCACATATCAAGAGCCCGTTTTGGCTGGAGACCATGTCGAGAAGAAGGCACGCAAACATCCAGCTTCTGGAACAGCGACGGCCGACAATGAGTGACTGTCGCCACCTCCTCGATCGACGACTTCAAACCTTCAATCAACCAACAAGGAAGACTAAAAGCACGTAAAGTTTCAGAACTGTATGGCAGACCTCAGCTTTTCAAACTGTTCAAATCACAAAATTACAGCAACATAGCATGAATCTTTGTTGCTCATTGTCCAAATTGCATTGCCAAGCAGGGTCCCTTCCTTTTCCGAAATGAACCCGAGTGTCGTTGAAATTCAAACGCCAGCATTAAAATAATATAATTCAATTTCACTGCTTTAATTTCAAAGTTCAGTTAAAGTATTTATAGCTGGCTACAATATTTAGATTACACCAGCACAAAATAAGAGTGCGAGTTTTGTTACCGTATTTTAGCTTATCTGTGACTGCAGCTCAGCTTGGTACGTACAAAATTTTACTGTTAATTGTTCAGAATCATTTAATTCAAGTTCAAAGTTAAATCTCTTATTTCTAAATTGCGTAGAGTCAAGCTGCTTTTGTAATGATTGTTGAGGTAGTCCAAGACTAACCGTATTTTACTGAATTTCGATGTGCTTCAGAAAGAAACCTCACTATTAACTTCAGTCACTAAATTAACTTTCGATTTTCCGGTTTTATTAATTCTTTTGCTAAATTAGGTCAGAGTGTAGCGAAATTTATTACTTCTGACAAACTTCAGTTTTCACACTACACGTGTCAACCTTCAGTTGCCACGCTTCTAGTGCTAATTATACACTCCTGGAAATTGAAATAAGAACACCGTGAATTCATTGTCCCAGGAGGGGGAAACTTTATTGACACATTCCTGGGGTCAGATACATCACATGATCACCCTGACAGAACCACAGGCACATAGACACAGGCAACAGAGCATGCACAATGTCGGCACTAGTACAGTGTATATCCACCTTTCGCAGCAATGCAGGCTGCTATTCTCCCATGGAGACGATCGTAGAGATGCTGGATGTAGTCCTGTGGAACGGCTTGCCATGCCATTTCCACCTGGCGCCTCAGTTGGACCAGCGTTCGTGCTGGACGTGCAGACCGCGTGAGACGACGCTTCATCTAGTCCCAAACATGCTCAATGGGGGACAGATCCGGAGATCTTGCTGGCCAGGGTAGTTGACTTACACCTTCTAGAGCACGTTGGGTGGCACGGGATACATGCGGACGTGCATTGTCCTGTTGGAACAGCAAGTTCCCTTGCCGGTCTAGGAATGGTAGAACGATGGGTTCGATGACGGTTTGGATGTACCGTGCACTATTCAGTGTCCCCTCGACGATCACCAGTGGTGTACGGCCAGTGTAGGAGATCGCTCCCCACACCATGATGCCGGGTGTTGGCCCTGTGTGCCTCGGTCGTATGCAGTCCTGATTGTGGCGCTCACCTGCACGGCGCCAAACACGCATACGACCATCATTGGCACCAAGGCAGAAGCGACTCTCATCGCTGAAGATGACACGTCTCCATTCGTCCCTCCATTCACGCCTGTCGCGACACCACTGGAGGCGGGCTGCACGATGTTGGGGCGTGAGCGGAAGACGGCCTAACGGTGTGTGGGACCGTAGCCCAGCTTCATGGAGACGGTTGCGAATGGTCCTCGCCGATACCCCAGGAGCAACAGTGTCCCTAATTTGCTGGGAAGTGGCGGTGCGGTCCCCTACGGCACTGCGTAGGATCCTACGGTCTTGGCGTGTGTCCGTGCGTCGCTGCGGTCCGGTCCCAGGTCGACGGTCACGTGCACCTTCCGCCGACCACTGGCGACAACATCGATGTACTGTGGAGACCTCACGCCCCACGTGTTGAGCAATTCGGCGGTACGTCCACCCGGCCTCTCGCATGCCCACTATACGCCCTCGCTCAAAGTCCGTCAACTGCACATACGGTTCACGTCCACGCTGTCGCGGCATGCTACCAGTGTTAAAGACTGCGATGGAGCTCCGTATACCACGGCAAACTGGCTGACACTGACGGCGGCGGTGCACAAATGCTGCGCAGCTAGCGCCATTCGACGGGCAACACCGCGGTTCCTGGTGTGTCCGCTGTGCCGTGCGTGTGATCATTGCTTGTACAGCCCTCTCGCAGTGTCCGGAGCAAGTACGGTGGGTCTGACACACCGGTGTCAATGTGTTCTTTTTTCCATTTCCAGGAGTGTATGTGTAATAACCTTTCTTTTTCAGTTACTATAGTAATTGTCCTTAGGACTGGCGACCGTAATTTTCCCCAAATCTCAAATATCTGATTACCGCTAGTTGTTAACTTAACGGCCGCACATTTACTTTCTTTATTAACTTTACCCCTTTTCAGAATTAATTTCCACCAGTTTCATTTGCATTTTTCCTTTCATTTCGATGTAACCCTTTCCTCCCTCTTTACCGACAGATTAACTTTGGTGACTATTGCTTTTTCCAAATTTCCATTAGGTACACGCGGTTTAATTTTTCACTGTCATTAAGGTCGATAAGTGAGGGGGAGGTTACACGTGGCGACCTGGTGTCAGGACAATCTTCAGATTTGAGGTTGTTCTGGACACGAATTTTGTTTGGTGCAAATGTCGTAACAAAGTATTGGTTACGAACAGATAGTTACGTCAGCGAGATTAAGTAGTGGGAGGAATCCTAATTAGATTTGAGATTTGTTATTTATATTGAAAATTATTAAAACGAGTGAAGGCAACAATTACCAAAATTTGGTAGACTTGGATACGGAACAATCGGTGGAACAGTGGGAAACGCGCACCGCGGTACCCATTGTTCAGGGGCAGGCGGCTAGCGTGAAAGACGCGACCGCCGAAACGCAACAAAGAGAAGAAATGGAATTCCAAACTTTAGAAAATGTTTCGGAATCGGAAGCGAAAATCAAATCTGAACCCCTTGACGAATACGCGGGGACAATTAAAGAGGAGGCCGCTACGGAAGTAAAACCGGTAGTTTCCGGGAATTTAGCTGATTTATTGAATGTTTTGATTAACGAAATCAAGGCTCAGTCTAGCAAGATAGAAACTCAATCGGCAGAAATTAAAGCTCAGGCTGCCAAGCAAGAAGCTCAGTCTGAAAAAATTGACAGGAAGCTAGACAATCAGAACAAAGCTATTAATGTTGTTAACAGCAATGTTGGAGTTGTTAACGCAAAAGTTGATAAAATCAAAGAAGATATTGTTGTGATTAATATCGAAATCGGTAATCTTAAGCAGGAAATGATAGGCGTTCAGGCGGAAATTGCGAGCATAAATACGCGTTTTAATTCCGAAATTAGCAGAATCGGGAAAAGTGTAGGAGAAGCAGTTGCTCCGATCATCGAGAATAAGGTGACGGAACAAATTCAATTAGTGAAAAAAGAGGATCAAAAGAAGGTGAAAACTTTAAAGGCTTTAGTATCCGAAGTAGATACCAAAGTGACGAAGCAGGCTAATACCTGCGAAGAGAAAAAAAAGGAAGTAGAAACGCTTGCGACAACCACTTGTCAAGTAATTACGAGAGTGTCGGAATTAGAAAAGAAACTTGACGAAAAACAGAGCTATGTGCCAATCTGTGCACATAGTTCGGAATTGTTGACGAAAGAGGAGCGGTTCGACCCCTTGAAAAAAGGCGGTATACACGCGACGGATTTCATTAAAAATTGTGAAAGAGTTTTACCCAGATCATGGACTAATGAGAGAAAAATTAATGCGGTTATTGATGTGTTGGCTGGTGATGCCAAGCGTTAGGGCTTAAACCTCAACATTACGAACCTGACTTTTGAAGAGTTTAAAAATTTGTTTCTGGCTGAATACTGGTCAGAGCAAAAACAGCAAAGTGTCTGGCGCGAATTTGTCGTATCGAGGCCTTTCGATGCGAATTCGCGCGGCTCGATGAAGGAGTTTTGTGAGGGCTGGATCCGCAAGTTGGAATATTTGCGTGATCGCCGCACGGAATCCGAAATAGTCTGGGAACTCTACAAGAAGCTTCCAGATGATACAAAACGCTATGTAGGAAGCAATCACAGGACAATCAATGATTTCCTGGGAAGAGTTGAGGACGAGGACTATTGGCGCAATAATCGCGACAGTGGTGGAGGCCGTGGTAACAACGGGTACCACAGCAACCACAACAACGATAACTATGGGAATAATGCATACCGCAATCTTGGCAGCAATAACAATAGTGGTTCGGGCCGTAATGACAATCGGTACAATGCAAATAATAACAGGAATGACGGAAACCAGTATCATACTAGCGTGATACGGGCTTCGCAGAATAGTAATAACGCCAGAGGGTGTGATCAGCCGCCTCAGCAGCGTCCGGGGAGCAGATCTGCTGGGACGAGACAGGGAAACCGTTAGCCGCGCCGGTGAGGGGCCCACCGGGCGTGGAGAAATTTTGGCGGCCCAATAACAGGAGAAAACCCAGGTGTCGTCGTTATGAAAATTCCGTATGGAATATTCAACGGCGGGAGAGTGTGCCAGTGTTGGGAGAGAGGAGTGCACCCACAAGTAGTAGATCAGTTGTAGACACGGAAGTAGAAAATACATTCACTGTCAGTGAGAACAATTTAAGTAGTGTTCCGCAAATCGATTGTAAAGTGGCAGCTGTAACACCCACAGCGGAACTGGAGATTGAGTTTAAGAATGATTCGCAATTGTTGAGAGAAGATCAGATCTCGGGTAACACGTCCGTCATTGAGCGAGGTGATGCAGAGAGGGATGAGGTCTGGTTAAGGCAGTTCGGTCGCTTATACGACGAACTAAGAGATTATAGGGGCTTGTACAGGAGAAGTGTTTATGGGGAGCGCGGGCAGGATTTGCCGTGTCTCGTCCCGCAGGAAGATAGTGTTTGCGAAGTGATAGAAAGTTCTGGCCCTAACCGGCAGACCTTAACGAAAGTTGTAGTGGTAGAAGTAGCCGACCCATCCGACGCAAACCTCCAGTTTAAACATTGCGAGAGTATTAAGGAGAAAGATTACGAAAATTTTAGTGATAGACGGACACGATTGGTAGAAAAGCACGTAGATTACAGCGTGTATGAGGTTAGAGCTGAAGTTATACGGTCGCACGGTATCAGTGAGGGTTGCGCAGATCCAGAGGAAGTAATTGCAGATACTACTGGGCACATTTCTTCAGGCAGATTGGCAGATGAGATCAATCTGACCAAAGAGGAATCAACGAAGGTGACAATTAGTGAATTGATAGCAAAGCAACACTCACTAGTTGACGAGTTACAGGAAAAGGTTTCGGTACTGGAGGCGAAGCTACAGACTAAGCCTCAGGACAAACGTGTTGAAATTAAAACTGTATGTGAACAGAGACTGAAAAAGCCGCCAGATAAGCCGGATTTAGGCTCAAAGCCGGATGGTTTTTTCTGGAATGACCTGGATCTAGACGAGGATTTATTGTGGGAAAATAAAGAAACAGTCGAGGATAAGTGTAGGCAGATAGTAGTGTGTTAATATGCACGACCTACAACTAAACATTTTGATTGACACCGGTGCAGAATTGAGTGCGGTGTCTGGGAAAATATTTGAGTTACTGAAAGACAGACCTGGTATCGTAGTTATGCCAGTAACAGGAGTGAAAATTATCGGTGCTACTGGGAAGGCCAGTAAACCGGTCACAAAACAGATTTTTGTCAACTTCGAGATATGTGGGGCACGATTTGAACAAGAGTGTGTCGTCGTGCCAGACTTAACTACGGAAGTAATTATCGGGTTAGATTGGCTATTAAAGTACCGTGCAGTGATTAATTGCGAAAGCAAAACTTTGACATGTACGTCACAAGATCAAACAATAGTAGTAAGTTTTGACGAGGCAGGAGACGGCGTGCATAGGCAAAACCAGCCTATAGACATTGTTAACTGGCTGGATGCCATTGACGTAGGCATCAATTTGAACTGCCGTAACGTGAGGAATCTCAGCACTGACAAAAGTGTAGAAAGTGAATTGGAAGAGATAATCAAATTCCCTCCACGGATTGACATTAGTATTGGTGTGAAAAAAGATCGTTTGCGAGAAGTAATGAAGCTAAAAGCCGATGCTCACATACGTCGTCATGACGCTAAAGCGCGTTTTGCTAAGTTTGCAATCGGAGACTTAGTACTTGTAAAAGCTCATGAGAAATCGAGCGAGATAGACAATAAAATCTCTAAATTTAAGTTTGTTTATAATGGACCATATAAAGTATACCTCACACAAATGCTTATTGCTTAGAGTATCCAAGCTCTGGAAAACTATTAGGTATACGGAACATTGTAGACTTTAAATTGTACCAACCTAGGTTTGATTGATACCACAGAATGGGTAATTTGTACAGTATGTAAATATAGAGTAAGATTTAAGGATTTGCTAGGTTGCCATGCTTATGTCTGACCAAGAGGTCATTAAAGAAGTTGTAATTAATAATTAATTAATTTTGACTGAATGATTTAAGAGGAATTGATTAATAATCATTTGAAAAATCCAAGCTGCTAGTTTAAGTTTTCAGCTGAGTCACTGTAGATTAAGGAATGTAAATATGATTTTGTAACTAGCTATAAGATTCCATAAATATGTGATTTACTAGTCACTGCCGATGTACTTAGACGCTGTTTTAAGTTTCAGGCTAGTACATGCGTGTGATGGACAGTGTTGAGTTATCCACTGTGATAGAATTAATGGACTCCTTGAGATTACTCGGGAGTGAGTTGTTCCGAAAAACTCAGTGAAACGGACGTTCTGGAAATGCCGTTACGCAGGCGAGTGAGATCAAGCATGCCGCACAGGCGAGCGCAACAATACTGGCGAGGCGGAGCCGCTGTCGGCTCTTGTGCCGCTCTCGGCATTCTTTGTACTTGCGGGTACGAAAGGCGGAATAGTTTTTCTTCCCGGACAGCTGATGTGAAAGAATTCTGCTCTCAATATTTATGTTTTTGTCGATCTGCTGAATATTATTTTCTTGTTTAGCTTTAATTGGACTCTCATGACGAGAATATTAATTACGAAAAGGTTATATAAAAATGTGTATAATATGTAATTAATAATTAATTTGCGTATTTTGATCTACCTGTTTTTATGGCTATGTACTCTGATTAATTTTGTAAATAATATTCCATTTCTTGATAGTGTTATGAATTTTGACGATTTTAGAATAGCTAAACCATTTTCTATGTTTTCTATGAATTTTAATATGTTGTCAACCTGTTTTATTTTGTACAAGATGACAGAGTGGAATAAGATTAGGAGTGTCTCCACTCAATTATTATGGTCTAAAAATTGATTTATGCTTAATTAGACGAATGCTAAATTTTGTTGATGTTTTGAGCATATGCATTTCCGCTGTTTCTTTTTTGGGACATTTTCTGAGTCTGTTTAGGTTACACGAACATCCTCAGACAATGTGGGGCACGTGTTACGCCGGAAATGCATATCATCCTATTTCCATCTATTGTACCATAATTTTTTCCTTATTTTGTTACCTGAAGATATAACATTTCTGTGTCTTTATATATTGTAATTGTTTTAATATTTGTATATATATATATATATTTATGCATTTATGTCGATGTATAATTTGTTTTGTAAATATTTGTATTTTACACTGGGTCTTGCCTAGGGAAAAGTATGCTATCGAACGAATACATCGATAGGTCGTGAGAAGAACGACAGTGTGTAGGATCTTTGGTAGTGTTAACTCTGCCGCGTGGAGCGCGGGCAGCGAGAGAGAGTCTGGCTGGGGTAGTGCAGTGGAGCAGGTGCGTTGTGTGACGCTCCCGCGAGTTGCCGCGCTTTCGGGGTTTGGCAGCGTGTAATTGCGCTCGACTTGCTATGATAGTTTCGGACATGGTGTCGCAGACGGGAAGCATTAGCTGGCACATATCAAGAGCCCGTTTTGGCTGGAGACCGTGTCGAGAAGAAGGCGCGCCAACATCCAGCTTCTGCAACAGCGACGGCCGACAATGAGTGACTGTCGCCACCTCCTCGATCGACGACTTCAAACCTTCAATCAACCAACAAGGAAGACTAAAAGCACATAAAGTTTCAGAACTGTATGGCAGACCTCAGCTTTTCAAACTGTTCAAATCACAAAATTACAGCAACGTAGCATGAACCTTTGTTGCTCATTGTCCAAATTGCATTGCCAAGCAGGGTCCCTTCCTTTTCCGAAATGAACCCGAGTGTCGTTGAAATTCAAACGCCAGCATTAAAATAATTAATTCAATTTCACTGCTTTAATTTCAAAGTTCAGTTAAAGTATTTATAGCTGGCTACAATATTTAGATTACACAAGCACAAAATAAGAGTGCGAGTTTTGTTAAAGAGTGCGAGTTTTGTTACCGTATTTTAGCTTATCTGTGACTGCAGCTCAGCTTGGTACGTACAAAATTTTACTGTTAATTGTTCAGAATCATTTAATTCAAGTTCAAAGTTAAATCTCTTATTTCTAAATTGCGTAGAGTCAAGTTGCTTTTGAAATGATTGTTGAGGTAGTCCAAGACTAACCTTATTTTACTGAATTTCGATGTGCTTCAGTCACTAAATTAACTTTCGATTTTCTGGTTTTATTAATTCTTTTGCTAAATTAAGTCAGAGTGTAGCGAAATTTATTACTTCTGACAAACTTCAGTTTTCACACTACATGTGTCAACCTTCAGTTGCCACGCTTCTAGTGCTAATTATATGTGTAATAACCTTTCTTTTTCAGTTTCTATAGTAATTGTCCTTAGGACTGGCGACCGTAATTTCCCCCAAATCTCAAACATCTAATTACTGCTAGTTAATTGTTAACGTAATGGCCGCACATTTACTTTCTTTATTAACTTTACCCCTTTTCAGAATTAATTTCCACCAGTTTCATTTGCATCTTTCCTTTCATTTCGATGTAACCCTTTCCTCCCTCTTTACCGACAGATTAACTTTGGTGACGATTGCTTTTCCCAAATTTCCATTAGGTACACGCGGTTTAATTTTTCACTGTCATTAAGGTCGATAAGTGAGGGGGGAGGTTACAACCTGTAATTTAGATAGAGTGGGGTGTTCCCTTCTCTTATAATAGCTGTATATATGACGACGAATAGCGTCTTTCTGAAAATCGTTCAAAGCTGTCACCTGCTTATTCCTCGGTCGCTTCTTTCCTGGTGTGTGCAGCTTTGTTGTGCCACTCGTCACAATCTACACTATACTGTCCTTTCCCTATCTTTACAACAGTGTTCTTACTTATTTTCAATGCTGCTGCAGTTCTCTTCACAACCTGAACAACAGGAATTAAGCGCCCACCTTTGTCCTTTTCTTTCTCAAAGTAATCCCTCACAGAGCACACGAATTCACAGGCCTGGGTGTGTAGGACACTTTTCTTCCTCCGTTTCACTTGTGTTGGGCTGGTACTACCCGCCGCACTAGACATTGTTTACAACGAAACAAAGAAACACCAAAAACAACAAAAACGAAATAAACTGCGAATTCAACTTCAGACAAACGATGAACGACCGCACCGCCTGCACGCAAGACAATGGTAAGTTTCATAAGCGCGCGCGACCGGGTTTCAGAGCGGCAACGTGGCCCTTGCTACCCACTCAACGTCAGGCCGTCATTGGCTGCCTGCCTGCGGTCGCTAGGCAACGGAAAGACGCTACCGAGCTGTCAATACCAAAGACTCGTCTCCAGACTATAAAACCATCACCTGACATTAATTATTCCAATACGTCCATACTATACCCTCTACAAGATGCATTGTGCCTTGTCAGTCATTTTGCTCAGCCCTACTGTTCGCTCAACGTGAGTTAGGTGATCTTTAATGACTTCATGTAAGGGGCATAGTTCTTGCCATCTTACAATAAATACTGTTTGATGTGTTTGTATGCATATATTTTCACTACCAAAAATGTCGATGTCTTGAAATGTTGTTTCACTTTTAAGTGGATTACGAAACAAATCTGATCAAGAAGATCCATTACCGTGTTTATTTTCCACTAAAATACTTGTGACTTAATTCTGATACTGTATTTTTGTATCACAGATGGTATAACTTCACTTTCACCACTCAGTATTGGATGAGTAGCTTGACGTGGTGGTGATGATGCATCTAGTGTTAACACTTCATTTGCTGGTGAGTTTACTTTATGCTCCTTTGACATCTAGTATGAGTCAGCCTTATATGCTCAAGAAGATGGTTGATTAATCTACAGAAATTTTTATGTAGCACTATCATAGTCAACAAATCAAGAAAAAGAAATATAAAGATGCAAAATCACAAGCTGCGACATCGTCGCGAAAAAACACAGTACATGAAATAAGTTTCTTTAATTTATGTCTATGGTCACAATCTATGGTCATTAAAGACCGAAACCGGTAATCTGGTAAACAAAAGATAGTGACAATAGATGTAAATTAAAGAAATATTCATGCAAAATCACTCAAAATGTCTACTTTTTATAATAATGTACAAAAACATAATATCAGGTATGGAGGCCCTCAAGTGTCAATTCTGGGTCTAGCAGCAATAGATAATGGCACCACAGTACCTTTTACAGCTGACACAATTAACCTTATTATATTGTGCAATTAAGACAGTCCACAAAAGACAGCTGGGCCTCTAAAGCAAAGTTAGCACATTGGTTCAGAACTAACAGACTTATAAGGAAGTCTGAAAAAACAGTGACAGCCAAATTTCAATCTGCACAGAAACTCCACTCTGCAGATCGACTTTTAGCATTGATGGTAAAACTGTCTCTTTGCTAAGTGGGACAAAATTTTTTGGCTCATATACTTCGAAAAACCTGAAATGGGAGAGGCACCTAGATCTAACTAGCAAGCTGAATATATTTACATCATTTACATATGCTGTAAGAATTGTCAGACAAAAGACTAGCGATACATCAGTAGTCACCAAGTACCATGCCATTATCCAATCACAACTGATGTGTGGAATTATCTTTTGGGGTAGTCCATATTTAGCAGGAAGCATTTAGATTACAGAAAAAATGTCAGAACAATAAAATAAGGTAAATACAGAGACACTAATAGACAACTGCTTACAAATCTCCTGCCTTCTTTGTATGTCTATAAAGTAATCACTTTCACAAAGGAATTACCTTAAAAGAAGAATATATCCTCAAGCTTAACAGTAATATTTGCTCACATGACAAAAGACAATGCATGTCCTACATGTCAGTACAGTAAGTACAAACATTTGTAAAGTAGGATATAATAGTGGCATTTTACTCAATAACTACATTCAATCCATTTCGAAACAGATACCAAATTTAGATAAGTTTAAAGTGAAACTGAAAGCATACTCGCTTGATAACTGCCTATATTCCACTTCTCAGTTTTTAGAATACAAGACTGCAGTCAAAGAAGGGTACTGGGGGTCCAGACACCAATCAGTCAAATGATGTTATGCACAACCTAGTTGCCCTGTAGTGAAACTAAAACATATTGACACAATTAACCTTATTATATTGTGCAATTAAGACAGTCTCAGTGACAATGTTTAATGTTAACACTGGAGTCTTTATTTGGAGATTAGGTAGAATTTTGGGGTTACTTATTTCAGTAATTCGCAAGGCAATGACGTGGTAAATATCATTAGAAATAACATTGCATTAAAATCAGTACATTAAAATGGATTTGCCAGTATCGCCCAAAACTCGCGTCGATCAACAAAATTTCGCCCAACCTGCAATGGTTGCAATTTCCTTAAGAACTTTTGCTCAAACTTCTATCATTGGTAGCCCAAATTGCTAAATATCGTCCAATGTAAGAGGTACTCAGTTATTAAAACCAGTTTCGATATGGAATGATGGGGAGGGGGTTTGTGGAGAGTGAAAGAAGTATGTAATGACAGCACATTTTATAGTTCGTTTCTAAGAGATTTTTTTAACAGGATGCTTAAATTTGTCGTAGCCGACTGCACCCTGTATCCCCTTCCTATTTCGTCCAAAACCTAATTGCGCTCTTGTAGTACTACAATTATTTAGCCTGGAACTCCATGCACAATTAAATCTTAAAATATGCATGCATTCAAGCGCAATGAAATTACCGAACATGCACATTACAGGAAAAAACATGGCATATCAGATTCTGTCTTTTGTTGTGATGCATCATATTTTTTTAAAAAACAATGTACAACAACCAGTTTTTCCAGATTCTCCATCAAAGGTGGTGGGGGGGGGGGGGGGGGGGGAGCTCTGGGCATTGAGGTGGTGAAATAATTTGAAGTGAATCCATGGATACAATATGTTCATAATCCATCCCTTGGTGACCTTGGAAATGTTTTCCTGTCATTTCTTTCACGTTTCCAATTTAGACAAATGTTCAGATTGGTTCCTTACTATGGGTCACAGCCAGTTCCTTCCGAATTCCGTTCTTCCCTGACAGAATCCAATTCCCTTGAAGATGCAGCCTCTTTCCTTAAATGAAAATAGCTGCTTTAAACGTGAGGCGAACATCTCTTGGGAGACTCCCAACACTAAAATCCATATAATAAATAGATAATAATCCAAATGCTCCTTATTTAGGCTCACGCATTTACCTGCCAGGGCATACTTTAGCACAATATAGCAGTGTTGCTCAGAAGTTCAGTGCAATGTTTCTATGGACATGCTTGTTATGAAATACGTGAAATATTTTCGCAGTTGTGAATATGGACAACTGTCAACTGTATAACAGAATGATGACAATGAACATTTATGCCAGACTGAGGCTCAAACCCTGCTTTCCCACTTTTTATGAGCAGTAGTTTCACCATTAGGCTATCTGAGCATGACTCACAGCTGGACCTAAGCTCCCATGTTGTCAACGACATGTCGATAACCTGCAGTAGTACATCCATTATGTATGTTCCCATATATAAGCATAATGGAGGATGTGTGCAGGTATTAGACACATAGTTTACGACATAGGGAAGTTTCGGTGTGTCACAGACATGCTCAGACAGCCTATTGTAAGGTGACCGATAAGACTTCTCTCAATCCTGGGCTTGCACAGAAGAGAAATGAAACGCATGGTTGGACTATTGACAGGCCATGGGAACTTCATAAAATACCTACATACAATGAGGATAATGTAAGAAGACCCTAGAAGTAGGAAGTGTGGTGTGGGCGAGGAAACCACATCATATTTGATCTTCGAATGCGAGGCATTGAAGATTAAAAGACACAGAACATTCGGATAAGCCAGATATGAAGAAATTTCGTCTGGAAAAACACTGGTAAAGGACCTCTTTGCACTGTTCAGGGACATTTGGTGGCTTTACTAGACACACAGTGAACAATACCACACAATAAACTCTGTTTCGGTGCTGGCAGCAGTGGGCTTGACCAATGTTGTTTTTGTGTCCCTGATATCATCTAATCAAATCAAGGCGACCACTGGCGATAAGTGGTAAATCCAGGTTCAAGTCTCGGTCCGGTACAAATTTTCATTGTCATAATTCTAATACACAGCTGATGGTCTATATTCGCAAATGCGAATACATTTCCTACATTCTTCAATGCAGTAAATGATCTTTCTACGTTTCAAAAGTGACAGATGCATACATAAGTGACGAAATTTGGGAAAGTATAGGGTTGAATAATTCCAGAATCATTACATTTTTGGGATCAGAAATTTTTCTACTTCTATGTTTAACAGAATAATACCAGATCTGTTTATCCCAAAAGCCTTGTCAGTAATAATGATGGTGTCCCAAAACATTTGCGCTGATCCATTCCTGACCACTTCCTCACTCAAATCCAGATTGAAAGATGAAGAGCATAACATGTCAGGAAGTGTTATGTGTATTGTAATTGATACATGTTACAAACCAGACACAATGGGAAGGACCAGGCCCATTCGCTTTTTTCTTCTATCACTCGTTTATTACATCAGAGAAATACACATTTTAAGATAAAATTTAACTACATGAAATATTGCTCCCAGTAAAAGTTAACATAAGCAATGACAAAACTTAGTTGTCTTAAGGGTTTCTGCTGGCAACAAATTTTAAGGAGGCAATGTAAGGTTTATATCAATTTAGCTCAAACACGTAGCTAGTAATTGAATCATGACATACACTTCAACAATTTCGGTAACAAATAAATAGCGTGAATTTGTACTCACAGTAACCAACTAATCAACAGCCTTGCCACTGAATGAGTAGTAGGTCATTTAGAACGAATTAGCAACACCCCACAACTAGGGGAGTTAATACCAACAGTCTTTAAATGTCTTGCTCCCCATTAAATAAACAAACTTACATTAATTAAATGAACAACAAATCAAACACACTATGCTCCACTCAAACTCTTCAGTGGAACCCAAGCCAAAATGAAGATTCCATTAACTGACTAGCACTGAAGTCACACTAAAGCTCATCTGTGTTCCCAGACACACATGGGGCAAAATTATACAAGACAAGATTTTGAAGGGAGCACATCAGTAAAACCAGTAGTGGAGCTAACTCGTGCCACTGAAAATTAAGGTACTAGACTGAGGTGGTATACAATGAGGTTGCCTTAGTGCTATTTGCGCTCCAAAATATTAATTCAAATGGCAAATTCAAAATTAAGTACACATATACCAGCATTAATTAACGAGGAGTATCACCAGGTCGCTCGAAGGGATGACAACACTTAATTGAAAAGACAAACGCCGGAAGCGGCAGTAACATAAAACACCTTCTCCGAATTTTAACCAGAAGCCACTTCCCGCTATACAAGTAAACATTTAACCAAGCACAAGGAAGGAACCCGAAAGAGAAAATTCAAATAAAACCTCCAAAAGATTATAAAGGACAGGGAACCCTAACTATTTAAATTTAAAAGAATTAGCTCCCCCCAAAGGCAGTGTAAACGCGAAGGCCACATTTAAGAGGCCACCACAGTTGGTTACAAAATGTCTTACACATTTGCTCCTTTTCTTTAAAGAAACACCAGGCTGCTTAACGTCTGCTGGCTTCTGCTGGACGTCCGGTATGGCTCGTGTAGGATACACCAGGCGCCAACCCAAGCTAGGCAGTCGCAAAGCACAGCGAAAAAAATCAGGAGAGCAGACAGACAGGCAGGCAGCCAACATGGCTTCCATGCTGAACCGGCAGACCGCGTACATACCAACTCCACACATACGTGGTTGCTTCCACATCGTACCTCGCGGCGTCTCAGCAGGTAGCCCCAGCAAAAATCAACTGCCACTCGCCCCGCGAAAACGGATAACAACAAGGCAATCAAAGATAAGGAACATCGAAGGATCGATAATGGACATCCAAGAGACTGGCGCGCCAGTAACGAGAGCCACGGCTCAGTAATAAAAATAATATTATTCATAAATAAACATTACTAATACTAAATACTATTAAACATTCATATGAAGACACATTTTTGTAGGATATAATACGATTGCGTTATTAGAAATATTCTGTGTTTATTTGAATTTTTCTTGGCTATCGGACCCCATAGGTGTACGTCTGCCTTTACAAAAAAGTGGCATTTACTATTACCTATGGCAATCTGTGTTCTGTATTTTCTAAATGTGCCCATGTCAATAAAATAATTAACTTTAAGGAAGTTCCACTTCACTGTAAAATGTTAAATTTGTAATGGAAAAAATGCTTGATGCTTAACCAATTTAGTCTTACTGCCTGTAGCAGTTTGCACCTTGCAATTTTGTACAGGAAATGTTGAGAATTTGCCTCTCATCTTCAATTCACAAAAAATGCATTTGACATTAGGTTGGTAGTTGAACCTGTATCTAAAATTAACTGTGTGTCAATATTAAATATTTTCACCCTAATGGTTGCTTGTATTGGTTTTTCCTGGATTTTATCTACTATTTGTAACTCATGCTGATACAAATCATCCTTGTTGTCACCTTGTTTGTCAATCCTTATGAAACATGTTTGCAGTTTTACTTTGCCCCCACTCCCTGAGAAGTCTATGCCCGGGGCTTAACTACGACCGGTTGGTGTTTTCCGACGGCGTAGTGTGGCTTAGTTCATTACTTGGAGTAATTTCAGTGAGTTGCACTGTGTGTTTACTTCGGCAATTTGTTTCATTAGCTGCTGAGCAGTTCTTCGGCTGTCCAATGGTCGGCTGCAGTGCAGCGTAAGCCATGGAATTGTCGCCAAGCATCGGCCACTGCTGTGGCTGACTGTTGCTGTTCATGTTCGGTATAGGGCTTGGTGATCGTGGATTGTAATTCGCTCGTGCGTTGAAATCAGTGCTGTTGTTATGAAAATATCTTTTAAATCGTTTGTTTTTTCCGTTCCCGTTACTGTACTCATTACCTCAGGGTATGTAACTTTGCTGTTGCGTGTACCATCCTTGCTGTGTCTTTCGATCACCTTTTACTGACTGATTTACATAAATATGTTGTTGTTGTGCCTGATTTTCTGTTGCTCTATTGGGTACAGGTCTTTCCTCATAGATCAAGTCGATAGAATCAAACCCTGACAGAAGATATTGAGTGTCGTGCTCTGGCATTGTGACTAATTTTTCTCTAATGCGCAATGATAAACAACTTTTCAAAATTTTTAACACGTCTACCTCTGATATTGGGTTCGTCCAGTAACGTGTCTTGTTCAGGTATTTTTCAAAGTATCCACGTAGGCTACTGTATTTGCTACTGAACGGTGTGGGCTTGAAAACCTTGCGTCTGAGTCTTTCTTGCACCACCTCAGACCAGTATTTGTCGAGTGAAGCTTATTCAAATTGGATATAAGTACTGCAACTTTCAGCCACTTCAGTTGCACGTAAAAGCACATCGCCTTGCGTACATCCGACGACCAATCTGATTTTCTGTGCTTCCTTCCAGTTGCGTGGATATACACGGCGAAAAGCACTGCTAAATACTATGGAATTCATTCTTTTACCGTCGATAGTGAATGTAGGAAACTGTCGATGTCTCAGCAAACCTTGATCTGGAAAAATAGTTAATAGGCACATGGCATTTTTGGTCGTATTTGTGTGGTTATTGTAGTTACCTGTAATTCCTGTAGGTAATTACTCAGGTAATGGAGTTGTGGGTATGTTTACATTTTGCACTCAACAACTGTCACTGGTAGTTGCTGTGCGACTCGTGACAATCTGTGGATAAATACCAACAGGTTATGGTCTGTTCACTGTAGCCTGTGTATTATTTACATGCATATTTCGAGATCCGGTAATATTTTCTTCTAAAAGATTGCGGATCATATTTTCTGGAGCTCGTAGATTAATGTTTATCTTGTTCATTTTTCCTCGGGCATCGATGTGTGTGATGTCCTTAGGTTAGTTTAGTTAGGTTTAAGTAGTTCTAAGTTCTAGGGGGACTGATGACTTCAGATGTTAAGTCCCATAGTGCTCAGAGCCATTTGAACCATTTTTTTTGTTCACTATTTCATCTACTTTTTTTCTGAATAGCCTTTTCTACTACATCCATGTATAGCTTGCAGTCGGTTACTAAATTCTCTGCAATGGTATTACCCTTATCTAACGTACCTGCTTCAGCTTGACTAATAATATCACTCAGATTTTCATTGATCTTCTCTCTCTCCTTCTTGGCACATGCTGAGTCAACTTCAAATGTTGATCTTCTACAGTTAGATATACGCCTTCATGGTCTCCATTTAGTTTGTTAACGAGAGTGGTTACCTTTTTTTCTGTCAAAACCAACTGGTTTTGTGTGGCTACAATGTATGTGTTTGCATCTGTGATTTTCCTTACCTGTTGCTTTTCTCGATCATGATGGTCGTTAAAAGAATCTGCCTTCTGTTATAACTCCATAATGTTACTGTTAACATCAGAATGTACTTAATGCTTTGCCCATTTTTTCAAATCATTCAATTTTTTGTCAATTTCAGTGTGAAAATTTTTGGCTAAGTCATTGAATTTCTGTGAGACCCTGTCTTGCAAATCCTTGAATACCTATTTTGGTTTTTGTTTGATTACATTTAGATCTTGTGTGATGGTGTTCAGATTGTGTGTCAAATTTTCAATTTTGGTATTCATATCTCGTTTCATATCACTGAAATTGGTGTTCATATTATGTTTCATATCACTGAGATAGGTGTTCATATTATCAAATTTCATGTTTTTGTTAGATAGTGATTGCCATAGAAGTGCTTCAGTTGTACTACTATGATTGCCATCAGCTGTACTTTCGAAGTTAGTATTGGTGTTGTGAAAGAGTGGTATTTGTAATGTGTTGTCAAAATTCATACTGCATCACTCTCCAGTGTTTCATTCATGAGTGGTATATTGCTCTGGGAGATGCGTGAGATTGTCTCATCAATTGTAAACATTGTGTCCTACAAAGAAGGGAGATTGGAGTGGACTGTCTCTTAGTGGTTTGCCAAAATACAGCAGTCTTAAGCAACAAAATTATATTTCTGCTTGGTGAAAACTCCGAGAACATTGACAAATAAAATTACTTATCCATCTACTTGGAAATTCCATACTGCATCTAACAAAATTCAAAAATGCACTGTTATGCACAATGGCGTTATATAATACACTAAAGGCAGAACAAGGTGAATAATGTAGAGGATTTATGTGTAAAATTTGTGATATTAAGTATAAAATAATCAGCATATGTAATAAGCATGAGTGTACTCCTTGTAAGGTCAAAATATGCAAACATGCATAGGAAAACTACGGTTATATGGTATTATAGGCCATGAAATGAATACTACCAGAGTATGAAAAGTGTAGCCAACATACATAAAAACATGCATCTGAATGGAGAATGTGGCTTAAATAATAATTATAACCAAAGTGATTTTGGTTGCAGGTACCCTGTAAAAATGTTGATTTTTTACATTTGTTTGCAGTTGCCTATCACTCATATATTTTAACTTCGATTTCTGCAATCCAAATAAGTAAACGAGAAAATCAACAGTTAACTTTTGAAGAAAAATACAAGAGGAAAAATGATTTCACAACATATACCTTATAATCATCAACCTTAGTGAGAGAAGTGTTTCAGTACGTTATCAAGGTAGGTAGAGACCTAAAGAAACAAACTGAAAGTCAAAACCATCCACACAATCTCTCTTGAAGTGTATTACAGAAGAGCAGTACTGCTACCAGGAATAGATGAAATTATTAAAAAACTGGAGAAGAAATCATCAGGAGAATTTCAATAAGCTACCCAAATTGGAAGTTTACTTTGAGAATAAGGTATCACGAACCGAACTAGAAGCAGAGTATACAATACAGTGTCAGAAATGTTGGTATGAAAGAAAGTCTTCTGCCCTGTTAATTTTGTTTTGATTTTTGATGTTTGTAATAAGGACTTCTATCCAGACATACGAAATCTTTTGTGTGTACTTGCATCTCTACCAGTATCAACATGTAAAGCTGAGAGGTCATCTTAACAAAGAAGTGAGTGAAGCCTTGTTTCAGAACACAGTGGACAATGAAAGATCGACCAGACTAGCCTTAATGTTAGTACACTAATCTCTTCCTTTTGTGTCAGAAAATGTCTTAAAAAGGCATGACAAGAGAAGGACACTAAAACTTTTACTGTGGTTATCAAATCAAATTATGTGGTAGTTCTAGATGCACGGAAACAAATTTAATGTTATTTAAGAAAATTTGCTACAAATTTCAGTTAGAGCATAAATATTTTTAAGCAATTGACTGTGTAAGAAGTACACATTTTATGTAAAATAAATGGTTTTTTAGTTGACAGACATATCTGATCTCTGATTAATACTATGATTTTAGATGACATGTGTGGTGCACGGAAATGATATTTTCCTTTCGTTGTACAACATTAAAATACACTCTAAGCCAAAAGAAAAGATGCACCACGAGGAAATTGTTTGAATGGGTCGGAAATCGGTAGATGTGATGTACATGTACAGAAAAACAAGTGATAACAATTTCGGAAAAATTAGATAATTTATTCAAGAGAAAGAGCTCCACAAATTGAGCAAGTCAATAATGCATTGTTCCACTTCTGGCTCTTAAACAAGCGGTTATTCAGCATTGATGGATAGAGCTGTTGGATACCTTCTTGAGAGATATCTTGCCAAATTCTACCCAATTGGCACATTAGATCGACAAAATCCGAAGATGGTTGGAGTGCCCTAGCCACAAAGTTCCAATCGCTCTCAATTGTGGAGAAATCTAGCGACCTTGCTGGCTGAGACAGAGTTCAGCAAGCACAGAGACAAGCACTAGAAATCTCACAGTGTGCAGGTGAGCATTATCTTGCTAAAATGTTGGGCCAGGCGGACTTACCATGAAGGACAACAAAACAGAGAGTAGAATAGCGTCGACGTGCTGCTGTGCCATTACAGATGTCACAGATGTCAACCAGAGTGATATGAATTGAAATGATAACACTTCTGGATGTCTGGCCATATGGTGGGTCACAATCAGGTTGGTATCCCACCATTGTTTGAGGTGTCTCTCGACATGTCTTTGGCTGGAATCCTGTAGACAGGAGTAAAATTCCTCAGTGAATTGTGCGGTGTTGACAGCAAAGATGCATCTGGAGATGCCTCAGTCACCAGTGGGATACTAATCTGACTGTCACCCAGAATACAAACCGACGACCAGGGGTAATGATCTGGGGTGCCATTTCTTTTCATAGGAAGACTCTTTCGTTGTCAACTGTGGCATCTTTACATTATAGCGGTATCTCGACGATATTATTCACTCACATTGTCAGCTTAGATATCACCAAGATAATTCCCACCTGCATGCAGAGAGGGTTTCTACTTCTTGTATTTGTGCTTACCAAATCTTTTCTTGGGCAGTAACGTCCCAGGATCTCTCCCCAACTAAAAATATCGAGAGTGTTATGGGCAGTGCCCTCCAACCAGCATGGGATTTTGACGATCTAATGCGCCAATTGGACCTGTGTGGGGTTTGCTACTCCCCCATTGGGCGCGTCAGTGGGGGAGGGGATATAGAGGGTACCAGTTAAATAAAATACCTGGGGTGGATTCTGGGTATTTTGGCATGGGCAGGAGACTCTCACTCAGTTGCAGTGAAGGCAACCCTCCTAGGGTCGAGTACCTCAAAATCAAGACTCCTGGTCCTCCAGGGTGGGGGTTGGTATTGGGGCTAACAACCCTGCCACCTCAAAACAGCATATTGTTCAGCAACCAATTCACAGAGAGAACCGGACTGTCTCAAACTTACGATAACCAAGGCATGTCAAACAGCAACGATTTTAGTATATCGGGACATGGAATTTAAGAAGTATCTTCCAGGTGAGAGTCAGCAGGAAGCTCGAGGAGGAATTACTCAGCTACTAAATTGACATTGTAGCATTACAAGAGATAAGATGGAAACAGATAGAGGTGGACGATCTTCAACATTATACCTTGATCAATAGTGGGGAAGAAGAAAATAGATTAAGAGCAGATTTTATGGTGAAGAAGTCCATGAGTCACGCCATGGTGGAATATGAAACAATAAACCCCAGAATATCGATTGAGCTGAAGGAAAAAATTTCCAACTTCTCGCTGATTAGCGTGCATGCACTAACAGATGATGCAGCTGAAGAAGAGAAAGAAGAATTTTATGAGAAATTGGAGCAGGTATATGATAAGCTGTCAAACTACAGTGTCAAAATTTTCCTGGGGGATTTTAATGTTAATGTAAGTAAAGAGAAAGAGAACCAACCGGTGGCAGGACTTCATAGTAAACACCTGGAATCAAATAAAAATGGCTGAAAACTGATTGATTTTGCCTTTAGCAAAGGACTGGTGATTAAAAATACATGCTTCCCACACAAAGACTTTCATCAAGAGATTGGATATCACCAGATGGGCTGACAAGAAATCAAATAGATCATGTACTGACAGATGGACGGCATGCCTCAGATATTTTGGATGTGATCAGCAGCCAAGGAGCGGATATTGACTCAGACCATGTTTTGATAAGAATGAAAACCTTAGAAGGGATTGCAGTAAAAGCCAGAAGGGCTGGGTTGGAGAAAAGTGAGGCATACAACATGGCGATGCTTGAAGACCAGAAGAAAGAGGAAGAGTATAGGAATAAAGCGCAAGAGAAGTGGCAAAAGATCAGCAAGGTGGAGGAAAAGGATATCAATGTGCTGTGGGAGAAAACTAAGTTAGCATTGAATACAGCAGCTCAAGAGGCACTCGGAGGAAAAGGAAACAGGAAAGAACCGGATGGTTTGATAAGGAGATGTCAAAGGCGCTGGATGATAGGAATCAAGCTCGACACAAATGTTACAGAAGCACACACAAAATATTTTGGTTATGTTTAAAGAGATAAGAAGAGAAGGATAGCTAAGAATTTAGTGCAGAATAAAAATAAAGTAGAGGAATGGGAAAGGATGGATGAAATACAGAACAACTTTAAAAATAAGGAGGGGCAGAAATTCTTTTGTGGTGTGGTACAAACAAACAGAGGATATAAGCCAAGGGTGGACATGCTGAAAGATGAGACAAACAGTTTGATAGTTGGAAAGGAGAAAATAATAGATCATGCGCAAAACATTTTGAAGTGTTACTGTCAAACAGACATATCATAATTGAAGACAGAAATGGAGGGGCTAGAGAAGAAACTGAAGAAGAACAAGATGTGGATGGAGATGATGATGTAGCAGACACAGGACCACCCTTGATAGAAGAAATTATAAAGCAATCTAGGAATAACAAAGCTCCTGGATATGACCTCATAACGGTGGAAATCGCAAAACACGGAGGTGAAATATTAATTAGGAGGATACATAAAATAATTACAATGACCTGGGAAACAGAGAAAATGCCAGAGGACTGGATGTTAGCAACCATCTGCCCTATACATAAGAAAGGATCAGTGTTGCAGTGTAAGAAGAACCGAGGAATATCTCTGCTTAGCATCGTCTACAAAATCCTTTCTACTGCTATAACAAAGAGAGTAAGTAGAAGAGCAGAAAGGATTATAGGCGAGTAACAGGCAGGCTTCAGATCTGGGAGATCTACAGCTGATCATATCTTTGCAGAATGCATAATGCTGAAGAAGACCTACGAATATAATGTACAATTAGAACATCTCTTTATAGATTTTAAACATGCCTGTGATAGAGTTCAAAGATCAGCACTATAGGAAACAATACAGACATTCAAATTTCCTGAGAAGTTAATAAAATTAACTAAGATGATCCTGTAAACAGCAGAAGCCAGGTTAAAGTTCAGGGATGTCTGTCGAGATCGTTTACAATGGAAGAAGGCCTGGGACAGGGAGACCCATTATCCCCAGTACTATTCAACCTGGTATTACAGAATGCAGTAAGATCAATAACCACAAACCCAGAAGGCAATATTTACAACAGACTTCTTCAAATTTTAGCCTATGCAGACGATGTGGTGCTAGTGCTAGAAGTACAGAGGCGCTTACATCAGTTTTCAAAGCGATTGCAGTCGCTGCCAAGAACCTTGGTTTAGAAATTAGTGAGACAAAATCTGAGTACATGGTAGCTGAGAGAGTTTGAAGAAACCTAGATGATCTCCAGTTAGAAGGGTACAGCTTCGAAAGAGTAGACAGTTTAAATACATTGCTCAGTAATAACTTCAGGAAACAAAATGGAGTGAGATATAGCTAACCGAATTAAGCCTGCCAACAGATCATATAGAGCACTTTACTTCATGCTCAATAGTAAGAACCTAAGTAGGAAATTAAAGCTGACACTTACAAAACAATGATCAAACCAGCTCTTGTGTACAGGAGTGAGGCGTGGGTACCAACAGAGGCTTTGGAGAAGAAGCTAAATATCTGGGAAAGGAAAGTGATGAGAAAGATTTTTGGTCCTGTAAAAGAAGGAGAGGTATGGAGAATTAGGACTAATGACAAAATAAGGTCTCTGTACAAAGAACCTGATTTGTTAACCTCAGTTAAAATGGGAAGGCTAAGATGGTTAGGACATATCCAGCAGATGACAGAAGAAAGGCTCCCAAAGAAGCTGATGATGGGACATCCTAGTGGTAGAGAAAGGAGAGGATGGCCACATGTGAGATGACTGGAAGATGTGGAAGCTGAACTGAGACCAGTGGGAGTGAGGAGGTTGTGCAGGAATGCTGAAGACCGAGACGACTGGAAGTCTATGATTGAGGAGGGCAAGGCCCTCAGAGGACTGTAGTGCCATGGGGTAAGTAAGTAAATAATGCACCAATTGGACAGAATTTGGCAAGATACCTCAGAAGGACACCCAACAACTCTATCAATGCCAAGCCTAATAACTGCTGGTTAATGGTCATAGGTGGACCAACACCTTAATGACTTCCCCAATTGTGAAGCTCATTCTCTTGAATAAATCATCCAATTTTTCTGAAATTGTAATCATTTGTTTTTCTGTACATGTACATCACATCTACCGTTTTCCGTCACATTCAGATAATTCCATCGTGATGTGTCTTTTTTGTCTTAGAGTGTATTTTTAGCTAAATTGTTTAACTCAGTTTATAGTTTTCCTGTTACTGTCATGTAAAGATAATAGATATTTATGACATTCACATAATGTTATGTGTGACTGACTCTACATTAAATATTTCTCCAATCTATTGAAAAATGTTCAAAATCATTATTTTTACTCATAGTCTTTTGTTTAGTAGTTTTTTTATATTTTTCAGATGTTACATTTTATCTTCAAACTGTAAAGGTTTTCAGTTGTAGAAACTACGATATAAACATAATTTTTTTATTTTTGTAGCAGTACTTACGTTGATTTGGGTAATCAGGCAGACTTTGTTTTATGTTAATGTTGGCTTATATAAGATTTCGACAAAATAAATACATAGTTCATGGATGTTTATTGTGGAAGGTGGCTACTGATAGTCATTTTGTACTATATACCTGTGCATAAATATGACTCACTTGTGGAATGGCGATGTACCATGTCTTCAAATTTACTATGGTGAAATGTCTAATTCATAATATCCTTGGAACAATGAGTCGAACTGTCAAAATTCTAATGCACTTGTAAATAAACGTCATAGAAATGGTGACATACATTATAAATCTCAGAGGAGTTTTTTAGCATCGAAGACTTTATTTGAAATTCGTTTGCGAATATAGTGAAGTTGACAGAGAAATATTTAACTGGGGATTTGGCTATTTCTCATGTGTATTTAGAAATAATCAAATTTGTTTTTAGAATAAATGAAGAAAATGATCCTTTTTAAGGTCCTCTTTTACGAACCGGACCCTCCCCCCCCCCCTTTGGCAAAATCCTGGCTAGAACCTTATGGAACACCATAAAAATTTGTGCAACTTATCAAGTATTCACTAACATTCATATCGTTTTCTATCAGATTCTTTGTTTTTGTAATTATGTTACCAATATGCAACATGTATTGAATTATTGTTCCAAAATCATAGTGTATGTAAACTGAATTTACTATCACTATAGTACTATGTGCAAACTTTGTACTAAACCACAATTTACAGGACTGATAAATAAATACAAATAAAGTTAATATAGCTACTAATTTACTTTGCTAGGCCAACAATAATATATTCTCCTTGACTGTTTACAACAGTCTGCGAATGTGTGGGTAACTTTTGATTCGCAGCTGTAGAAATCTCATGATTTACAGGTGAAGAGCTCATTGAGCCATGTTTGGACCATATTTTCATCCGAAAAGTATGTTCCTTGTAGATTGTTCGATAGATAGGGAAAAAGGTGAAAATCTGTGGGCCCAACATCAAATGAATGAGGTGGCTGTGGAATGTCTTCTCAATGCAACTACTGTATAGTGTTTGTTGTCAGTACAGAAAAATGTGGGCAGGTGTTATAGTGGAGTAGCATCACTTCACATGATAGATATTTCAGGTCGTTGTTCCTGGACTGCATCTGCGAGATGTCCCAATGGACGACAATAAATGTCACCAGTGATGGTTACACCTGGGGGAAGCACTTCGTAATACACCACACAGTCGCTGTTCTACCAAATGCGTAACATTATCTCTTGTGGATGTGTACAGGTCTTTGTATGGGGGATGTTGCTTTGTTTGGGCTCAACCATTCCTTTCTTTTTCTTATGTTAGCATAAACACACCATCTCTGATCACCACTAGCGATAAGGGGTAGGAATGGTCGATGTTGTTCATGAGCCAGTTGATGGCGAGCAAGCCGAGATGCACATATGGCCACCAACTGATTTTTATGATTTTGCATTAGAGCATGCAGTAAATATACACCCGGTTTTTGAATCTTCCCTAGTGCATGCAAATGTTGCATGATCACAGTTGCCAGTTCTCAAGTTCACTTACGCTGATCTTTGTGTATTAAAGAGGTAAACGATCATCATCCAACTCCGAAGGTCTTCCTGAACATGCAGAGTGACTAATGTCAAAACAATCCTCCTCAAAACAAGAAAATCATTTTCTAGGCATGCTCCGTCCAGTGACATTATCCCCACACACAACACAAATGTTTCTGGCTGTTTTATCTGTTGTCACCCCTCTGTTGAACTCAAACAGAAGAATATGTAGGAAATGTTGGGTATTCTCCACTTCGCACTCCATTTTCTAGTGTCCACAGCTCCACTCACTACCTTCAAATGACAAACGACAATATGTGAATTCAAATAGCAACACTGAACCACAAATAAAATATGGAAATCGATTAATAAACCCATAGCGGCCGGAATACCAACATGCAACAAAGAAGCTACGATCGTGTGCTCCTAAACTCCGTCCAAATAGGACTTGAAGGCCTCATCTTCAGCCCACATGCGTCACTGGTTGCAGATATGAAGAGGCATGTGGCCAGCATACCACTCCCTCGGCCGTTGTCAGCTTTCGTGACCAGAGCCGCTACTTATCAATCAAGAAGCTCCTCAGTTGGCCTCACAATGCCTGAGTGCACCCCACTTGCCAAGAGCACTCAACAGACAGGATGGTCGCCCATCCAAGTGTTCGCCAAGTCCGACAGTCCTTAGCTCGGTATTCTGATAGGAAGCGGTGTTACTACTGCTGCGATGCCGTTGGAACGAAGTTATGCACCAACCGAATATTTCAACAAATTCAGCAATGAGTCCTCTAGAGCAGTGATGCATGTCAGTAATTTTAAATTTCATTATCTATGAAAAAAACGAAGAACACTAGACTCGGTAAGTAGTTGCCTCTAACGGCTTTTCGCGTTTCACGCTTGTGACTTATTTGCAGTCCTCAAATGTCACAATTTATGTACGTAGATATGTTTTGCGCGACTTATTTGAACATTGTTGCTCAGGCCAACAACACCATCTCCCAGGTTGCTCACATCTTATATCCGTGCAAGTTTCTGGTTGATACAACGATTTATATGCACAAATTTGGTGTGTATATTGGGCAACTGTGTGGGCGGGACGCGTGATCCAAATTTGTAATTCGTGTGACAATCTTTGAAAAACATATGGCGCCAATGAGATGGATGTGCCGTCTTTGATGATCGTCAAACAGAAACTTTGATATAGCGAGTAGCTGTACTTCCGGAGCAGCCATAGTGCTTTCTTTCTAATCGGTTCGTGGCGAGGAGGAAGTTAATGTCGTTGCCATGAAGGTATTTCTTTATGAAGTTACCCAAAATGACCTAAAATATTGTTATACAGCGGATAATATGTGGTATCTGATATAGAAATTTGATTTATATTTACAATTTAATTGACGATGATTTACGATGTTGTGGATTATACACGCACACCGTGTGTTTGGTACATGTGCTGTAGCTGATGGAAGTATCAATAACTGTTTTCTTTTGCAGCTTAACGTGTCTTACCCTGGCACTGGGTGCCAGAAATTGTTCGAAGTTACCGATGAACACAAGCTTAGAATTTTTTATGAAAAGCGAATGGGAGCAGAAGTTGAAGCAGATGCACTTGGAGATGAGTGGAAAGGTTATATAGTGCGTATTTCTGGTGGAAATGACAAGCAAGGTTTCCCAATGAAACAAGGAATTTTAACAAATGGTAATTATCAGTTCATGTTTTGTGTTGCATTTGATTGAAGTTGCTGTATATCGTTGCCGACATGAGAGTACTTGAAGTGTGAGATGTTTTTCAGAACAGTAGAGAATTGTTTGTGATCCGGTACAGCTTAGAGGAACGGTGCATTAATGTTTACAACAGCGTTATGTTTATTTCGTGTGCAGGGATTTTTAAGAGTAATTTGGTGTATGTAATGTTTACAAATACCACTTGTGTGGAGAGTAAGACTAGTTTTCTGTGTAACTGTCATTCGTATCGTTCTATCCTTGTGTAATGGGGTCCCAAATTATCGGATAATTATTACTTTGTTCATAATAACTCCACATTCAGTTCCAAAATCAGGACATACGTAGACATATGTTAATATTGCTAGTTCCGAAATGCGGTCAATGAAATGCCTATATATTCAGAGCTAGGATTGATGGCATGTAGGAAATCGTGCAATTAAAATCTCTTTACACCATTTTAAATTGGCACCTTACAGTTGACCACTATAGTACCTTATTGGTCATCATTTCTGTAGTAACTGTTGTTTTGCTTCCCAGTGTTCAATATTTGCAAACCTGAAGATGCTAGTCGAGCAGTTAAGGTAGTTCTGAAATGGATGTTAATGTAAAATAAAGTATATTTATGAAGTAGTTTTAGAAAGGAAATTGTGTAACTGGGTTTGAAGTTACCTAAGCTTTAAGTTGTTTCGCTTATGGTAAAAAAATGACTTGTCATGTCTATGAAGAAAGTGCACATTAAATGAGAATTGATCATTAAAGTGTGACGAAAGGTGCTTAAGGCACCATGATTTAAATTACACTATAGTCTAAATTATGCCAGTCTAAGAATTAGATATTTGAGGGGTCCTGTAAAACATTCCTTTCAACTTCTCCCTTTTCGAAATCAAACACTGAAGACTCCAGGCAGGAATATCAAATAATGTAGGGAAAGATATTGTTACTTGTAAAGACACATACTGTAGACAGGCGCAATTCAGATATTAACATAAGATGTTGTATTTTATAGTTTATTCTGTGTGTTGGGAAATAGGTGGTGTTATAATGTTTGGCATTTTAATGTGTATGGTTATGCTTTTGCTAATAATTTTCGTGTTAGGTAGAACTCTGCTTACAGCTGGGAATTTTTTTTATTAAAGCACAATAGTTTTATGGCTTTAAGCTGAATCAGGTGAACCTACATGGTAAAAAGCAAAGTACAGTGTGTGTCATCCCATCATGTGAATATTAAAAGTAAAGGAATGTCTAAAATATACTTAGTGTTAAAAGATCAAAGCCACATCCATTGCTCCTAGTCATAGTTAACTATTCAGAGAATATCATCAATACTGTGATGAACGAAAGGTAAAATTTGCCTGCATGTAAAAAGAAGGTATTTTATAGTGAGCAGACACTAAAATGTTAAATGTGACATCAGGGCAGCTTCGGGCATGGATGTGTGTGATGTTCTTAGGTTAGTAAGGCTTAAGTAGGCCTAGTTCTAAGTTCTAGGGGACTGATGACCTCAGATGTTAAGTCCCATAGTGCTCAGAGCCATTTTGACATCAGGGCAAGGCAAAAGCGGTACGCACGAACAGACTAGCTTGAAGCTGATGTCATTAGACTAGGAATGCTGGGTTGCTGCCTTCACAAGTGAGAGGAGTACAGAATTTTGTTACATACTAGCACCGAATCTTATAACCAAGCAAAATTAGCCAAAATGTTATGGTGCATGAATACAGATTGATTATTCAGTGTGAACTGTGCATTTTCTTTTTTGTCTAAAAATTTCCGCTTCCTCTAATATATTCAAAATATGGCTTTCTTTTTTAAATTTTCTTAAGGGCTTGTGTTGCTGTGGCCATCATGTAGGTTTGATGTTAATGGAGAACATCTTCCTTATGGGTACGTTACTTTCAATGTTTCTGAGTGTACTTCCATGTTCCCGCAGTGCCACCAGGTGTTAGAGATCTTGACATACTGCCTATTGGCTTCTGTCTCGGGTTCTTCGGCCAACGTTCATCTAATGATTTTTCTGATGTTTCGCCAGCACGAGTGGCTGGCATTGTCAAAGCTTCACCCTCCATTGCCGGTGGTGAACTGGAGCCGATCTCGTGGCCACAGACTATATGTACCTGGCGCGCCAACGTCAGAGGGCTTCTCCGCGTTCATTTCCGGTGCGGGTCTCCTCTTGCTACCTGCGACGGTCATTCGCTGCATTACGGGAAGCCAGGATCCGTTTACCTTAAGGCTTTCTTCTTTCTTGTTCAAACTGTTCGCGTGCTTTTGTATTTCTACAGCTTCTCTGAACAAGTGCGTGTGATAGTGCTTCTCTACAGCCCGAACTTCCGTGTCGGCGAATTTTATTACACTGACACTGTAAGATCTCTTAATGCTATATATGTGCGAACATACGTAAACATTTACTTGAAGCTGACTGAGTAGGCACAATTGGTCAGTAGTTTTGGGTTGACCGAAGCGTCTGATCCCACCCGTCGGCTTTGGCCCGTGACGTAAGGCTGTTGTGGTGTGTCACGTCAAGACGGCGCGGAATTTAGTTTGTGAGAGTGGTGTGTTTGTAGGTGTCGTTTTGTTGCGATCGGTGGTGCTCTCTGGTGGTGTTAGGTGATGTTTTTGGTTTAGTTCGCTAGTGTGGCGTGTGTGAGTTTTGGTAAATTTTTTTTTTGTCTGGTAGGTATGGATATGACTGACAGTTTTCGGTTGTCGGCTGTGGTGGCGGACAGTGTGTTGTCTCTAATAAAATTTCAACTATTCGGATTTTTGAATGAAGTCGTGAAGTGTTCAGTATGTCGTGAAGAAATGAGGCTTGCTTAAAGTTCCGGTGTCTCGTACCATGGACAGCTGTATGTGGAGATGTCGTAAGGATAACAGGTCAAAGGAAGTGTTCGATCCCAATGTGTGGCTGTGAATGTTGGTATTGGTATCGGGAGATGTTTTTCAGCTATATAGGTTAAGGGAAGTGTTCGATCCCAATTTACGAGATTGGGAGCTGCTGTTGAGCTATATAGGTCAAGGGAAGTGTCCAATTCCAGATATTGTGTTTAGTGGTATTTGGGGAGTTTTGTGATGGGTTTCTTTTGTAGTTTTGCGGGGTTTTGTATGGGGGTAGGTGTCTAAATTTGGTTATAGTTAGTTTGTCCCCACCCAAAAACCTCCTATTTCCCGCACTTGTTCCGTTAGTGTCACTAGGCTTTTTGTGCAACTTGTGTTTTTCGATTTATTTTCGTCCTCGTAATGTGTATAACGACTGTATGGCCATATTGGAATCTTGGCTTATGGTGGTTTCGGCCATATTTGTGACATCATGGGTCAAAGCAGATGGGCGGGATCGGACGCTTCCGTATTTCCATAGTTTTAAGCTAAATATTTTGTTTCAAATATGAGGACAGCAGTTGCAGAATTTTACAAATTTGCCTTCTGTGAAATTGTTTTTCGATCTTGTCTAAAACTTCCTCTAGGCCTGAAGTTTTCTTAATTTGTGTTTACGTCTTAAATTAATAGAATGCTATTCTATGGTAAATTGTAGACGGGCAGCATATGGTGTGTTATCATTTTAACTCCGAACATGGCTTCATATTTAATCCCAGAGTAGAATAGAAACTGTCAGTTGTACAGTTTCTTTGCCTCACAGAAAACCTTGTTAATTTTTTGCACATTTTGAAATAATAATGAAATTTATTGTCCTTTATTCCGGTGTAAGCTATACAAGAAACTGTTGTCCCCCCCCCCCTCTCTCTCTCTTTTTCCCAAGAAATTTCTGTTCCATCCTACTAGCTTTTTGCAGTGCTGTGTATAGATGTAAACATTTTGGAAATGCTACATAACAATATTACAGAGTACGAATTTAAAAAAAATCTGTCAAATTCACCCCAAGCTGTAGTCTAATTTGAAAATGATATTTTGCCAAGAACTACTTCATTTGCATCCTTTATCTGGGTGGGATATGATAAAACAATTGCTCTAAGTACAACTGTATGTCCTCTCAACATGCCGCAGGGCTGCACATCATCACGTGATGCCCCACCACGCACGAAATTCCACCAGAAATGTGACAAGTGTATGAGCAGAGCAAGCACCAAGCACGGGCTGCCTATGTCATCGTAGCTGCGCATTCGCAGTACAGCCTGTTGTCTGGCGATGTCTGGTAACTGCTCAAACGAACCTACTATCTACATGGATAGCTTCTGTTCTGCCAGCCAGCTAGTCTCTTTGTTAGTGTGGGCCACTTTTGCCTTGCCCAGCACAGTTGCCCTAGTGTCACACTGATATGACACTGCACTTGCTTCTTCCCACATAGTAACTTGTGTGTGCTGGGACTAATCATGTTATGTTACAATTCTTTATTGCCAATCTGGCCTTTTTTACAAAAGTGTCTGCTAACTTTTTGGATGCAGATAAATTTTAAAGAATGGGGCATGTCTGTACCTTTTTGCGTGCCATGCTATTGACGATATTCTCTGAATAGTAAATTTTGACTTTGAGCGATGGGTATGCCTATGATCTTTCGATGTTTAGTATATTTCACACGATGCAATGACACTGTACTTGGCTTTTTACCATGTTCACCTGATGCGGCTTAAAGCTGCGAAACTGGTAGTGTTTTAATAAACAGTTTTACCAGCTGTACAAGAACTGTGGTTGCCCAGAATATAAAGTAGTTTGTAATAATTTTTGGTGTACATATGCTCAAGTGGATTAATTTATGTCAGTTTTATATATTCTAATATGACCAAGTGCAGTGACTGTGTACACCACACACAGGCAGCTGCCAGTGATTTTGTGTGTGGGATAGTAGGTCCCTTGGTGATTTAAGGGTGCTGCAGAATGTTGATTTCAGTGTGACACTAATAAATTGTGCCAAATCAGGTGTTCGTGGAAGAAATGTAAATTTGCCGAAATATGTAAGTTGCAGGAATGTTGCCAGTAAGGTATGATGGGAGCAAAAGATTAGCTGTTTGTGCTAAGCAGCCAATGCGAGGAGAAGGCAGACCTGTTTGGAAGTAATAACGTTGAGAAGGAATGGCAAAACGTTGCTGTAAACGAGGATTAAAAATTTAATTGCTCTTTGAGTAGTAGCTGTCTGAAATGTGGAAGTATCTGCATGCCAAGGACAGGGTTGCAATCCATGATGTTCGAAAAAGTGAAATATTTTTCTGCTCTTTTGCTGCACAATTGATCCGCATGAGCATGCTAAGTGGATCAACGTTTTTAATTACTTGATTGGAGAAGTTTAGTGGATCAATGTTCATTAGTGTATTTAATGTGCGACTTAATTGAATTGAAAAACATTGACCCACTTCCTCAAAGTGGCTTTTGATGCACTTTCAGATGATTCAGTCCACACAAATGTTTGACTGTTAATTTCACTGCCACATTTACTATATTTTTGTCTCTGCAATTAGTCAAAGAGATACGCACCAATGGACAGTGTCACTGTGCACGGCTAAATCAGTTAACTTGTACACATTGGAGCACTTGCTGTCATAATCTCAAAATATCTCTTGAAATTAATACACCAACAAAGAGCAGTTTCAATTTTGATGCTAGAAATACAGTGCCTTTCTCACCTGTCATTGGTTATGTCAAAGAATCATCCCATTGGTTATGTTAAACTAATGCATTGCCAGCCTTTGAGCAGTAGCACTGTAGTGATTGCTACTGTCAGTGATCTAGACTTTAGTGCAGAAATTACATAGCTTTTGAAAAGTGGTCTGAATTAGTGTTGTCATGCTTTAATTATGCAGTCCAGCCTGCTAAGATACCATTTTTCCAGGCAGTAACAGCTTTGTTCATTAAATTGGCTTCACTATTGATGTATTTGTATATTGTTAAATTTTCAATTTCCACTTGGCTGAGAAATTTTAGCTCCTTCTCAGTTACAGCATGTATCCATAGTGCGGCAAATTCGCTGATTAAAAATAGTTTGCGGATTGACTTCTCTTGTAGCTTTCATTTTCTAGCATATTGCAAACAATTTGTTGTTGGACCATATGTTTAGTTTCATGAGGGGGGTGGGGGACATTGTCAGATACTGCAGTTCCTCCCCCCTTCCTGCACTAGTGTACTATGTGCTTCTGTGCAGTTAGCTGTTCCTCAGCCGCTGTGCTGTTTTCCATCTCTGCAACACCTTTTGGCCATTACTGCAGGTTTTCAGTGTCTCTCATTTCTCAACGTATTTTGTTGGTAGTATCTTTGGGGATTATTTACTAGGGCAGCCCTAAACTCCATAAATGAATGAAATTGAGTGTTTTGAAGTTGGTTATTACCTTCTTAAATAGTCAGGGACACAAGTGACATAGACAGTTCTGGTGACTGTTACAGAATGTGAGTTGTGACGGCTCTTGCCAGGTCGTTACTATTTGCATACTCGGGGGGGGGGGGGGGGGGAGGACAATAACACAGAAGCTGCTTGTGATACTTCAAAGTGTAGATGTGAACTACTTTTGTGACAGTGCTGAACAATAGTTTCCATTGAATATTTGCATTATTAACTGGTTCTGGTTACAATGATTTCATTGAGTTGTTATATTCTGAAAAAAACTTACATTGTAATGATTTGGCATATTACACATCTGACACACTTTCTTAATTCCTGGGTGATGCAGTTACATTAATGGAGAAAACAATCTCAGAAATTGATTTTGGCTATTTTTCTTTTGTGCTGTTTGACCTATCACTGCTCTCTCCCTAGTGTGTAATTAATTTTTTTCAGTCTTCCACTGAGCAGTGTGGCGCCGAGGTTAACACATTGGGTTCGCATTTGGGAGGACTGCGGTCCAAACCTGTGTCCGGCCATCCTGATTTAGGTTTTCTGTGATTTCCCTAAATCATTTCAGGCAAATGCCCAGGGTGGTTCCTTTGAAAGGATATGGCTGACTCACTTTCCCATCCTTTCCTAATCTGATGGGACTGACGACCTCACTGTTGTCCCCCACCACAGCTAGTTGTAAACACCACCATAGTTTTAGGCTCTCTGACTCTGACAACTGCAGTGCTGTTTTAGTTATCTTCCAGGTCTCACTTCACCGACACCTTCCACAATATCTGCTTTATGAGAGATAGTGAATAGTCTGCAGCATTGTAATTTATTTGTACGCACACCTTCAATGGTGTTAGTGACAATGATGAAGCTGAACTATTTCATGCCTGTTGCCTGCCTTTCAGCAGTCTCTTCAGTGGTGTATGAGGAAAATTGTTTTCTTGGCACCATAATTTCAAATTGTATTAGAGATCATGTTTTTGTGGTTCATCGTGGTGGGTTCCTGTTCTGTCCTAGTTCATAACCACGGGCAACATATGAGTGGCCAAGTAAGTGGTCCTGACAGTCGGGATACAAGTTGCTTTGGAATAAGGCTGGGCATCATATTGTGAGTTGTGGTCACCTTTGTGCTCAGACGGCAAAGACTACCAAATCCACTGGTTAGTCCCTCATCTGTTAGGGGTAAAACTCGATGAGACCTGGGGCAAGTAAGGCTAGCAACCCACTTCCCTGGTACTTTAAATATGATGCTGGCAACAATCGGAGCAAAATGTCTAAGACCTTTGGACGTGACGGAGTCCCACCTCTAATTGACAAACCAGGGACTCCTAAGATAGGACTCGGCAAACGAATGGTAATGAGATGGGGAGCTATTAATATCAATGGGGGCTACTAAGGGAAGAATGTAGAGCTGGCAGTGGCTGCAAGTAAGATGGGTTGGATGATTTAGCTGTTAGTGACATTCAGGTAAGGGGTGAGAAAGAAGAGGAAGTGGGAGATTGCAAGGTCTACCTGTCAGGAGTCAAAGCAGGAATAGCACAATGGGGTGTAGGGCTTTAAATCAGGAAAGAAATGGAACCCAGCGTAGTTGCAATAAGGTATGTAAACGAATGACTGATGTGGATAGATTTGACAGTGTCTAGCAAGAAAATGATTGTGTTAGTATATTTGCATTGTGAAGGGACAGATCAAGATAGGATGGATAGTTTTTATGACACACTCAGTGATGTAGTTGTTAGAATAAAGGACAAGGACAGTGTTCTGCTCATCGGTGATTTTAATGCCAGGATTGGAAATCGAACAGAAGGGTATGAAAAGGATATGGGTAAATTTGGAGAGGCTGTGGAGGCCAACAGGAACGGGAAACAACTCTTGAATTTCTATGCCTGTATGGGCTTAGTAATCACAAACTCCTTTTTTAAACATAAGAACATTCACCAGTATACTTGGGAAGGCAGGGAACCAGATTTGTCATTGACTATATAATAACAGATCAGGAATTCAGGAAGGTGGTGAGGGACACACATGTATTCAGGGGATTCTTTGATGACACTGATCACTATTTAAGCTGCAGTGAAATTGGTATTGTGAGGCTGAAAGTGCAGGAGGTCAGGTCCATATGTAGGTGGATAAGAGTCGAGAAACTTCAGGATAAGGAAATCAGGCACAAGTACATAAGTGATCTCAGAAAGGTACCAGTTAGTTGAATGTAGTCAATTACAGTCATTGGAAAAGGAATGGACAAGGTACAGGGACACAGTACTAGAAGTGGCTAAAGAATGTCTTGGAACAGTAGTGTGTAAAAGTAGGATGAAGCAAACAGCTTGGTGGAATGACAGTCAAGGCAGCCTGGTGGTGGTGGTGGTGGTGGTGGTGGTGGTGGTGGTGGTGGTGATCATCATCATGTTTTTTTCAACCACTGAATAATATATTTTCTTGTTGCCAGTGTTAGGCCTCCAAACGATTTGGGGCATTATCTAAAACTGCTCATAGTCTTCTTAGATTTTTCATAAGCTGGAAACCACATCTGGGAACTACACACCTCATAATGATAAATCATTTGATTTATTCCCGTAAAACATAACTGGGCAATTTGAGACACTATTTGATATACCTGTATGCTAGACTAATTCATCCTTTATGACAGCCTTTGTGCATTAGGCATTCAGTCGCTCTACATGGTGAGTGGCTAACATGAACACTGGTATTGCCTAGACACGCTAGACTACTGAATTTCACACCTGTGATCCTGTGTGAGGAATCTGCACCTCCATGTGACTACGAATGATATTTCCATTACAGTTTTACAAGCATTAGACAGTGAATAACTGAAGCCTATGCCTATGGACTGTTTTTGTAGCATCTGGTTTTGGCCAAATTAGCATATAATTTTCAAGCAATAATTAGATGGATAAAATATGATTACATTCTTGGCAACTGTTTCATTTAATGCTGCAGTTTTAGGTATGAAAGATAACAGGTGTTGGCAGAAAAAAAATTACTTACACATTTAAGAACTTCTTACAGCAATGACATGGTGCACTATCTACAAAAAATGTGATTGTACGTTTCTGCTCATTTCTTTGTTATTCAGACAAGAATGAAAAATATCACATCGATTATTTGCATGTCAAGAGACACCATAGGAGGAAATGGCATTGTTTTTGAAACCTGTGGATGATTTGCTGTTTGTATTACTAGTGGTTCTTCATTTTCACAGCAGATGTTAACACTTTCTGATCATTAATCTTTGTTTCACCATTTTGTCCCCTGTGTGCTTATCACCCTCCAGTTTAGTTAACATTGTCCTGTTCTGTAACATACCTGGGCAATTTGCAGTTGTATTCTGTATTTGACTATTTCCACAATTAAACTCATTCACTAACTTATGCTGAGATTTTCCTTTTTCACTCTTATAAGATATTAGCTGTTCTAGTGAAAGAACAAATGTTTTTAAAATTTGAAGCAGCCCTGATTGTTCACTACGGAACAGAAATTGGAAGCCACAAACAATAATAAACATCAAAATATCCACGGGTGTACTGCCGGTCTGCAGTGTCAAACGGGCACAATATTTTGGTGATCATACATGTCGCCATCATCAGGTGAACTGACGGACTGAGCTCCTGTGAACGTGCTGGCACGGAGATCCGTACGCTATGGCTGCTCAGAGGGTTCCCTCAGTGATTATGAAGGATGAGGGACACTGGTCCAGAAATGACAGTTGAAAGTTAGGTGTGAAAATCTTCCTGGGCACTTTTACTGCTAGCTCTTTGCTTTGAATATTTTGGGAGGAGGTAGTATGGGCCAAAACAAGAAACTGTCTAGCAAACATGGGTTTAAGCATATCTTCAGAGCTATGGGCACTTCTTCAGCAGAAGAGGTTTCAAAGTGCAAAGATGGAAAAAGTGGTCATAGTTTGTAAATATCCACTCTAAAGTCCATGTTTACTAATTTTTGTGTTTGGTCCATACTACCTCCTCCCAAAATATGGAAAACAAAGAGCTTGCAGTAGTGGTGGTTTGTGATCAGAGGTATAAAAGATTTTTGCTTATAACTTGACTCTTTTTGGACCAGTCTTACCAGGAGTTGATTAGCTTAGATTAGATTTACTTTCATTCAAATTGATCCGTAGTGAGGAGGTCCTCCAGGATGTGGAACATGTCAGAAAAACAATAATACATGACAAATATTTACAACTAAAACAAATAAGCTAATGTACCATTCCACAGGTCCCAAGTGGAATGATAATCATTTTTTAATGAACACTATATGAAAGTCATTTTACAAATACTAATGCACTGAATTTAAAATTAAAAAGTTTATTTATAAGGTAATAAACATGTAATAAAACTACAATACTTATTTACAATGAACACATTACTGCACTGAAATTGTGCAGAGGTTTTACTGAGAAATTCATCAATGGAGTAGGAGGAGTTGGCAATCAATAAATCCTTTAGGCTTCTCTTAAACTGAATTTCATTGGTTGTTAAGCTTTTTATGGCTGCTGGCAAGTTATTGAAAATGTGTGTTCCTGAATAATGCACACCTTTTTGTACAAGACTAAGTGACTTTAAATCCTTGTGAAGATTATTCTTATTTCTAGTATTGATTCCATGAATTGAGCTGTTGGTTTGAAAAGGTGATATATTTTTGATGACAAATTTCATTAAGGAATAAATATACTGGGAAGCAGTAGTTAGTATCCCTTGTTCCCTAAACAGGCTTCTGCAGGATGTTCTTGAGTTCACACCACATCTCTTACTACATGTTTTTGTGCCTGGAAAACTTTAGCTTGGCTTGATGAATTACCCCAAAAAATAATCCCATAGGACAATATGGAATGAAAGTAAGCAAAGTATGCCAGATCTTTCATTTTTATATCCTCTATCTGACAAAATTCACATTGCAAACAGAGATTTTTTAAGACGCTACAGCAGTTCTGTCGTGTGCTCCTCCCAGTTGAATTTATGTAGCTGTAATTCCAAGAATTTAACACTGTCCACTTCTTCTATCTTCTTGTCATCGTATGTTAGAAATATACTCGTGGGACACCTCTTAAAAGTTCTGAACTGCATGTAGTGTGTTTTTCAAAGTTTAGTGACAAGGAATTGGCTAGGAACCAGTGATTAATGTCCACAAATATTTTATTAGCTGAGCTTTCTAAGACTACACTTGATTTGCTATTTATTGCAATGTTTGTATCATCGGCAAACAAAAAGAACTTGGCATCTGGTAATGTTACTGATGAAAGGTCATTGATATACGCAAGAAAAGGTAAGGGCCCCAAAATGGAACCTTGTGGGACCCCACATGTAATTAGTTCCCAGTTGGATGATGCCTGATAGATTGATACATGTCTGTTTTCTAATAACACCCTTTGTTTCCTGTCAGAGATATAAGATTTGAACCATTTTGCAGCATTTCCTGTTACACTATAATATTCTAATTTACTTAAAAGGATATTGTGATTTACACAGTCAAATGCCTTTGACAGATCACAAAATATACCAGTTGCCTGCAATTTTTTGTCTAATGAATTAAGCACATTTTCACTGTTGGTGTAGATAGCCTTGTCAATATCAGAACCTTTTATAAATCACAAACTGTGACTTTGACAATATGTTATTTGAGATAAGATGGTTATAAAACTGACTGTACATTACTTTTTCTAAAAAATTTTGGGAATGCTGGCAACCCATCTTCGTCCTTCTGTATCATCACAGAATTGTCCTGTATCAACATAGGTAGCTTTTAAAGCTCAAAATGAGTTAAAACTTGGTGTTAGTTGATAAAGTTGAATTATACTTGTGCACTGGTAATTAAAGTATCCTGGAAGTTTACTTTTTACTTTCTGTGTAGATGTGAAGCCAGCATATCCCACATTGTTAATGGAAATCTTCGAGGAGCTGGTTGGAGCACGATAGAGGGAGTTCACATACCACTGGCAAGCATTTAGACGTATTTCAAACTGGTGTCAGTAGTCTCCAATGTAGTAGTATCACATTCTTCTACAATTTTGAGCCACTAAACTGTCAGACCCAGGATCACTAAAGTAATCCATTTTGATAGTGATGCCTAAGCAAAGTAGGTCAGACTGAAAGCTGTAGGCTACACAGTTGTACAAAGCCTGACAGTCTGACTACAAATGCAGGGCTTGGTGGTACCTAGAAGCCAAATGGCTATCAGTGCTGAAGCAGATGTGAGATTCTGTTTTTTCAGTCGTCTGCTCTAAAGTTGCAAGAGTGTACCCAGAATTTAAAGTTTCTGTCAAAATAACAACTTGGGACTTTGTGGCTTAATGAGTGCATTTGGTGAAAATGTTACTTAGTGTGAAATATTAAAGATTTGGACATCTTTGTGCATGTTGTTTGTTGAATAGATCTTCATTAAAGCTTTGACAAATTACAGGTAGAGTGCGCCTCTTGTTGTCAAAGGGTCATTCATGTTACCGCCCGAGGCGGGATGGTGAAAGAAAGCGTAAATCGGTTCGTGGGTGCATTGTTGATGCAAACCTAAGTGTGTTGGCATTAGTCATCACCCGCAAAGGAGAACAGGTAAGTTGGCCATGTGTTTATATCAGATACTGAATATTCATGGTGAAGGTCATTTGTAATTCTTAATAAGTAGATTTATTTAGATAATTGAGCACCCTGTGACAGCAGCATGGTGGTCTCTTTTGTTAGATATGCAATGCTGCGCACTGCACTAAACACTCGTCTGTTACGAAGGAATTTGTAGATTCAAATTTTTCTCTAATCATGTCGCCTTAATTAAATGAATGTGAATGGCTTATATCCACAGCACCAGCACTGTACTAAGTGGCCTTTGCTTGTACAGTTCTAGAATCTGTGGTAAAGTAATGCAGGTACTTACCACACTGCTCTGCAACCATTGGTGCAGTGGAATTTATCTGGCAACAATGAGGTTAAACAGTTATGCATAAAAGTTTTTACAGAAAAACTGATAAGACGTCTCCAGGTTTGTTAAATAAGGGCTAAGCACAAGTGTACATAACTAATATATGAATAAATTTGGTGTACAGCCTTTTATAGTTGCTTCAGCCTAACAGTTTGCAGGATCTGTGTACAGCATCTGAATGACTGGTGTAGTGAGGAGAAATGTACAGAAATTTTGAGATGTTGCTGTCAGTGGGTTTTGTGTGTAGAAGTTAAAAATTTAAGCTCACAATTGAACAAAGGCTGTATTTGTCTTAAATTTCATGTGTGCTTGTGTAAGATTGTTCCACCAGTGGGTGGCTCAGAACCAGAATCAGGTGCAGCATTGCAGGTGAACAGTGCTATTAAGTCTGGAATTGTCATTTCCAGGTTTTTCAATTGGCTGGTGTAGACATTGCTCAGTTGAAAGCCGTATATGGTTGCAAGTTACTCAAGTCTGTCTAGATGACACTGCTTTGCATGCTTGATAAGGGGCTGCTTCCAAAGTGTCAGGTACATGGCTTTCTTTTTGTAAAGATAATTTATATGCTCAGACCTCTGCATATGTGTGAAACTGTTAGTGTTTATGCTGGCAGAGGGGAACGGATATCAAATATGGCATGCTGTATAAAAATGTGAATGAATTTAAAGGCTTGGTTGCAATATGAACTTTCATATTAGAAAGGTGAAAGAAACTTGTCTTTTGGGAGCTTGAGGGACAGGCATGTTTTTTGTGCGCTGTATACTCATTAAATTGGTGAGATAGAAATGGACTCTGTAGGGGTCTCGGGTATGGTGGCTGTTGAAGACTGGAGGCCGTACATAAAGATTGAAACTTTAAATGGCAAAAACCCTGCAGAACTCCAAAGTTTACAGTGGACGGTAGTACAGTTTCACATTGGCTTAATCATTTTTGTGATGGTTGTATGAGCATAGACAATAATCGGACTCGGAAGGCCAAAAAGTCAACAGATGACTGAAATCTAAAACTTGTGGCAGATGTTCTTGAAGATTGCAGTGCAACTTCTGAGGAACTCTCTGAAGCTATGGGAATCCCCCCCCCCTCCCCCCGATCAAAATTACTATTCCGTATTCTGACAAATGATTTGAAGAAGAAAAATTTCTAAGAGATGTCACACACTGACTACTGAAGAATAGCTGAAATGTCTGCACATTGAAACCTTGCTCAAATGATGATTTTACCATGAAGGATGAGAGTTTTTGATTAAATGTGGATTACGGAGATGTTGAACCAGAGCTGAAATCAGTCCAGGTGAAGAGCTTCAGATTCTCAAAGTCCTAAAAAAATTTAGACATGCTTAGTCAAAGCTCAACTAAATAATTTTTGCATACGATCACCAAGAATCATAATGACAGATAGTCCCGTATGGAATAAGTGTCACAGCAGTGTATTATTGTAACTTCATGCAGAACTTGGGCAGAAAGTGCACGAAATCCGACCTCAGTTGCTGCTTGAAGCTGGGCCACTAATTCTCCACAGCAATGCTTGCACGCATGTTGCCAGTGTTGTAGCCAAAAACTGTGAATATGGGTGGAAAGAGTTGCTGCATCCTCCCCATAGCCCAGTCTTGAGTCAACCTGGCTTCGACTTGTTCCTCTAGTACCTGGCTTCGACTTGTTCCTCAAGTACCTGGCTTCGACTTGTTCCTCAAGTACCTGGCTTCGACTTGTTCCTCAAGTACCTGGCTTCGACTTGTTCCTCAAGTACCTGGCTTCGACTTGTTCCTCAAGTACCTGGCTTCGACTTGTTCCTCAAGTACCTGGCTTCGACTTGTTCCTCAAGTACCTGGCTTCGACTTGTTCCTCAAGTACCTGGCTTCGACTTGTTCCTCAAGTACCTGGCTTCGACTTGTTCCTCAAGTACCTGGCTTCGACTTGTTCCTCAAGTACCTGGCTTCGACTTGTTCCTCAAGTACCTGGCTTCGACTTGTTCCTCAAGTACCTGGCTTCGACTTGTTCCTCAAGTACCTGGCTTCGACTTGTTCCTCAAGTACCTGGCTTCGACTTGTTCCTCAAGTACCTGGCTTCGACTTGTTCCTCAAGTACCTGGCTTCGACTTGTTCCTCAAGTACCTGGCTTCGACTTGTTCCTCAAGTACCTGGCTTCGACTTGTTCCTCAAGTACCTGGCTTCGACTTGTTCCTGAAATTGAAAAAAACATACATGCGGGTGTGTTACCATAGCAATTAGATAGATGAGCAGAAGTGATGTTGTGGATGAAGTAATAGGGCTTCAGAGTTTGGGATTGTCATAGAGAAGGAAGACAATATTTAAGGACTGTAAAGAGGTATTGAAAAAACCAAATGTGTATGGAAAAGTGTGCATTTAAGAAATGTCTGTCTAATACATGCACCGATTTGGGTGATGACATTCAGTATTCATAAGTGTCCTATTGACTATTCATTTTTGCAGACATCCCCACTGTATGTTACTAGACAGTTGGCACAGTTGCACACATACAGCAAAAGCCTCCTCCAACATTGTTATAGTTTTGCTTGTAGAAGCATGTGACAAAGAACTCATGTGTAGTGTGAAATTTGTAGAATGAGTGCTAATGATGGAACCAACAAAAAGAAGGAAATACAAAGCAAGATTATCCTTCAAAGTCATAAAAAGGCAAAAGAATTGAACAGTTCTGCCTTAGGAAGGGTTTTTGATGTAATGGAAGACAAGTAATTGGTGAAAGAATGAAGATGCTGTTTAAAAAGTGTATTCTCGGAGGAGAGGAGTAGATTGCTGGCCAGATTTAGAGAATAGTGTTGCAGAATTGGTAAAAGAGGCAGAATTATGTTCCTACGAGACATAAGATTAGGGATTATGCATTGAAATGGGCACCAGCCAATCCAATTAACAGCGAAGAATTTAAAGCAACAGTAGGTTGTTGTAGTTGTTTCATTAACAGAAAAATATAAAATGGCAGAGAACAAAAACTGAGCAGAAATTTCTGAAAGATCTTGACCGTACAGTTAAGAGCTTTCATAAGTTTTATTCGTGTGAAGCAAAAATTAAACTTTCCAGGGTCTCATACTGGAAATATGAATGTAACAACAAAAAACTGCAATATAGTAAATAATACTGTGGGAACAAAAGGTGTAAAAACTTAGAAATACAGGCCATGGAAAAGCCAGGTTTACAGGAATATTAACATGCATGGTAGATGGCACAAATTAAAAACCTACAATTGTTTTCAAGCAGAAGACCTAGCTTAAAATTTTGTCCAGGAATTTTTGTACATTATCATCAAAAGTAATGGAAGGAAAGGTGTAAAATTGTGGATGGAAAATGTGTGGCAGAAGTCAGGTGTTCTGAAATATCAACAAAGTTTATTAATTTGGGATATGTTTTGCAGTCACATACTAGACTGACTACACCAAAAATCACATAACATAAAGCAACACTAAGATTGATGTTATACTGGGTGGTTAGACTTCAATGCTGCAAGCTTTAGATACCTCTTAATAAACCATCCAAATCACATCCACGAACAATGGAATGGTTGGATGATGAGTGGCGAAAAGTCATGTACAAAAGGTGGAGTTATGTGGGCCGCAGCATGTTTTGTGTGATTTCATGATCAAATCGTGGAAAAGAGTGAAAGTGAAAATAGTGATTAAATCCTTCAAGAAGTGTGGCATTGCCAGTGCTATGAATGGCACAGAGAACGATTTATGTTACTGATGACTTAAGTGGATATCGATTGACAAGATGCAAAATGGACCCATATGATTATCTTTTCAACAACAAAATTGAGGGTGTTCTTAAAGAGCTCCTTTTCTTAGATAATTGTAATAGTTGTATTTTGCATTGTTTTAAATTGAGTGATAATATATAGGTTTTAATTATTATAAAAATATAAATCTTTTATATGTCATATAAGACAATACTTTTTCATGCTTCAACTATCATGTTATTTGCTGAAATATATGGTAATTGCCAGTCATATCATAATTCTGATGTTTCCACAGCACCAGCGCTGTACAGGCATGTGCTTCTACAGTTCTAGAATCTGTGGTAAATTAATGCAGGTACTTACCACACTGCTCTCCAACTATCGATGCAGTGATATTTATCCAGCAACAAAGACTCCCCAAAAGTACTTGGGGCATCTGATACCTTGAATTTACACGTCGGGATTTGTTTTCTTGTTGGTGCAATGCATATAGCACACTTTTATTTAGTCTCTTAGCATAGGATGCTCGGAGCAGAAGCTTGTGTTGCAAAAAGTCTTGTAGCACATTGGCTGCTGAGGCAAGCCCCGCTGCCTCTTCCCAGAACAGTCAGTTTATAGCTCATAAAAGAAGCAGACATATAATGGTTTAATGTCACAGAAGTGACAGGAATGTTGGTGAGTTGCTAGATGAACCAGGTTTAGCCACTTCGCCCAGTTTTGTAGATGTTAACAGTTACTATGCTCAATTCTGCACACAAATCAGCTCTATAATCACAATGACACTACTGTTGAAAAACTGTCTGGCATCAAGTGTAAATATTTTGGAGCTGCACGAAGTCAGCACTTTCACCAATCAAGAGGGGCCAAGATAGTGTGTGACCAGTATAGTATTTGTGTGCTTGTCATACTTTGCAAATAAGATCTAGATTGGGTGAATAATTTTTACTGTAAGTTTATGTTGGGGCATGTGTTGAGTGGTAGATTTTAAAGTGCAGTGAAATGCCACAAGTCAAGATATTTGTGGCCATCTCAGTAAGTCAAACCAGTAAGATTCTAAATTACACTGTCTAGTCACATTGTGACCACAACCTGTATTAATGTCAAAGTGTAATAACCACTCGCAGGTGGCAGCATTGGCAGTGGAGGGCATATGAAGCTTGTTAGGTATGTGAGAAACAGTACAGTCATTGTTGTAATGTGGAAAGAGTGATATATCTGACTTGGCTTTTGGGCAAAGAGTGCAAGCATTTCCAAAGCAGCTAAGTTTTAAACTGTTAGTGTGCTGTCATGGTTAACAGTTTGAAGATTAGCCACTTTGAGGAATATCAAGCCTAGAAGATTGGCCATTTGTGCCATCATTTAAAGCTTTGTCACATGTGTAATACATATATTTTCAGAGCTAATGCATACCAAAAAAAGGTCCAAGCCTAAAGATTTTTCAAATTACTATAGTTGTTTGCTAGATAACAAATTTTAAAATAAAGATTAAGTGTAGTTGTCCTTCAAAAATGTTCCAAATGAGTTATTGAGCAATGTCCTCATTAGCTTCCAAAATTTCTAACTCATCATATGTGACCTATTTGTGAAAGTCACAGCAAGTTGCGAAACCTAAAGTGTACATGCATGAAATTGTCTGTGTTATCACAAACTGGTTCAGCCATTTGTGATGGCAGCTGGTAAATTCACTAATGTTTCTTTCAAATAATACAGAAATTAGCAAGGGGTGCAGCACCTCTGAATGGACAATTTGCAAGGGTCTGTACATTATCATGTGAAATGACTCCAGTTTTAGTGGTGCCTCGCATATTGAGAAAATCGTGGCCAGAGCTATACTGGGGCATGGTCTTTTAAACAGTGATGTTGCCCATGCTATGCTAGGACTCAGTCCCCAGAGTGGTGAAGTACAGTGTGCATAGCAAAATGTTGCTGCCCAAAACTGGCAATGAGACAACTGTGGTGTGCCGTGGGCCATTGTCAGTGGGATAAATGACAGCTGTGGAGTTGTCTGCTGTAGAATAGATTAGTAACTGATGGTTGAGATGAACCAAGGAGCATTGCTACATATGGGTGTCTGCAGCAGGTGCCTGGTACATGCACCCACATTGACTGCTGTTCATAGGTGATGAAGGCTGGAATTTTTACATTGGCAACGCAACTGGACATCCACTGACTTGTCGATGGGTGGGCTTTTCAGGTGAATCACATTTTGTGGTCTATCAGATGGTAGTTGGTGTGTGCAGTGTGGAATGTCTGAAACCAAACACTCTGCAACACTAATCTGAAGTGTCCAGGCTAGAGGAAGGAATGCTGTTGTGTGTGAAAATTTTTGTGGCATTCCCTGGGTGATTGTCATCCCTAAAGGCACAATGTATCAACCCAAGTATGGATCTCTCTTTTGGAGCCCATGCCCACACCCATACATGCAGTTCATTTGAGGTCAGCTGATGGCATCTACCAATAGGCTAGTGCAATGTCACAGTTTAGAGTGTATGTGCATGGTCTGAAGTGCACTAGGATGAGTTTACTATACTCCTGGCCATCAAACAATGGATTTAAACAAAGTTGAGAATCTGGGACCACTTTAATTAGGCTGTTGATACCATGGACCCTCAACTGAGGAACCTATAGCAGCTGGCCATGGAAATGGAGTCAGTATGACTTCGTATCCCTTTTGGAACCTTCCAGAACTGCAGTGACACACTTGCTGCATTTCTGTGCCGCAGTCCCCCTGGGGTTCGCAGCTCTTTTGTGAGGTCATGGGTGTTACACAGGCTACCAAGCTGTTATGGTCCATTCTTCCTTCCCGGGCTGCATTTATGTCCCTCCCTTCCTGTCCTCACTTGTCCTTCTCTCTTGATGTTCTTAATTATGTCGACCTGACTATCCAACTATTTTCTTGTTTTCCTTCTGGTTTTCACATAGCCTTTTCTTTTTCAATTTTACTTTTTGATGTTTTTGATTCCCCTTTGGGGGTTTGGCCTTCACTTGTAAATTTTCTCTTCGTAGTGTGAGCCATTTGACAAACTCCCTCAGTAGCACCTACAGTGTGGATTCCACACCCCCTCTTCCTTCCTCACTGTTGCCATGCTAGGTCACCAGCATATGTAGCCATCCTTGGGAGGTGTAGCTGAGCCCCTGACAACACAGGGACCACACTTCTGATAAGTGAACGGTTGTCTTCTGGTGCATGCCTAGGAGTGATTACTTACAATTGTGGCACATCAGAACTCCCAGCAACTCTCTTGCTAGGTGGCCCTGGGTGGTGCCCGTGGGAAGAGCCTGTTTGGAGCAGGTGGTATCAGGGCATATGCTTTGTGTATGAAATGTAATAAGCTAAAAAAGCTGGCCATTCTTCTATATCTGTCTCTTTGGTTGGTAATGAATTGTGCAGTGCAGCTTTGTATAACCCTGTGGCCTTCCCCTTCCCTGGCTACACACGGGAAGACCAGGCTCGCCACCTTGGGATGAGACTGTTTCCCTGCTATCTGGTCTGCACTAGGACTGAGCAGGTGACTTTCACTGCTGCCAAACATCTCTGATCAATCATCTGCTTAAATTGTAACCTCAGTTTGGCAGGGCTTTTCTCAGTGGTGCCATGTTGTTTTGTTCGATCTCCATAAGGCCTAAGACACAGCTTGGCTCCATCGCATCCTACTTAAGCTCTGATTGAGGTCTTTGGGGCCCCCTCCCCATTTGTCAGTACCTACCAAATGTGTCTTTTGTATTTCAGTTTGCATTGTTCCACAGGGCTCCATATTTTTTCTGATTGCTATTAATGGACTTTTGGCCTTTGCTAGACTGTTGGTCACCCTTGCTCCACATGTGGATGATTTCTGTATGTGGACTAGCTCCCACTCAGTGGCGTCTGTGGAGTGACAGCTTCATTGTGCCAGCCAGTGCACTTCTGCATGGAAGCTCTCACACAGTTTTAAATTCTGTCCCCTTAAGTTGGGGTGTGATGCATTTATGCCATACTGCAGGCAGTTGATTGGGAGAGCCACCTAGATGCCCAACACCAGACTAAGATCCCCCAGTTACATTTCTTGTCTTCCCTTTGACAACCAGTTTACTTGGTTGCCTTTTATCTGCATTTTGAAGGTTGGCTTTTTCCATAAACTCGATGTCCTTTGCTTCCTTGCCCACACCTGTTTGGGTGCAGATTGTTCAACTTGTCTCTGCCTTCATCAGACATTAATTCTGTCTTGTCTGGACTGGTTAAGTTTATGAATCAGCTGCCCCTCCATGGTGCTCCTTTTGGATCCTGTTCACCTTTGTGGTAACCCTGTAGCCACTGGATCCCTTTGTACTAGCCATGGTGTTAGTCTTTTGGTTGATGTTGGGATCCCTCCCCTTTTAATTTGGTGATTCCAGCACCTGGTTTCCTATGCCATCACTGTCCCCACTTTCTCTGCTCACACGTCATATTCTTTTTGTGGTGTCAGGATGTTGCTTGTCTGCTGGTAATACTCAGATGAGTTTACCAGTTGGTCACTGCCTTGCTTCTCTCTAGACTACATTGGAGTCAGTAATGGTCCATTCTTTGTCCTACTTAAAGGCTTGGCCAGACAGAACATGGACTGGCAGTGTGGCTCATGCCACAGCAGATGGCTGAGGTGTTCAGCAGCAAGAAATGTCATCAAAGTGAGAACGACTGGCTGTAGTGACTGCTGTTGGCGTCAGTCACACTATGGTGGTGGCTGAAACTTTGGTAGAAGCTTGCTTGTGTAGTGCAGTTGACGATACATTCAGCTGTCAGTGTGAGAACACAGCAGTTAAAGCTGCCAACAGGTGCTGCCAATTATTGCAGTGAATCGTATTTTCTGAGACAACATGGCATTGGTCGGTGTAGCAGGCCAGTTACTGCATTGGTGCTGCACTTTGTATGGACTGCACGATAAAATAACAAGCATTTCAATGATGCTGCTGTGGCTGAAGGGCTCTGGCCTTACTGCCAGGCCACATTGTCTGGCCAAGCCTTAGTCTGAGTGTCATCAGCATGAAAATTTCATACTTCATCTGAATAAGAAAACAGTAAGTTTGAGATATTGGTAAATTCCATACCTACCAAGTTTTCTGGTTTTCCCAGAAGATTTCTTGATTTTGGGGTAATATCCCAGTTTTCCGGATTTTAAACTTCCGGGCTTGTTCCCACCCTCTGCATTCATACCGCATTTCAGTTTTGACTTTAGTAGTAGCTGCTATTCTGAGATGCGAGTGTTTGAAATTGGATTCAAAGTCGGCCGATAATATCAATAGTTCCTTCCCGCACAATATTGCTGCGCTTTTGTCATTGTCCCTTGTTTGAAACGCTACCAGAGAAAGTTGATCAAATGTTCTATTGATAATCAAAACTCGCAGATTATTGCTGCATACTCCTTGTGCTTTGATTGCATGTTAGGGGGAAGGCTTTATGCTTGGTTTTATGCTGTTTGCTGCAGTTCTGGTATTTGTGAAATTCTGTAACGAATTTTTGTGCAATTTAGGGTTTTGAGTTCTACTAAGAAACAGTATCACCAGTCTTTCAGGGATGCATAGTCTGCCGAATTTCCGTGCATTATGCGATCGTGGAAAGGTGAAACATTCGCGTTCTGTTCCATGTGTTCATGTGATATAAACATTGCTTACGGAGGAAGAACTGAATCGTGTCAAATCTGTAAAACACGTCTCGAGTAAATAAAGGATAGCAGTAGGAAAATTCCTGGAGCTGACCTTGATGTAATAAGAGCAGAATGTTTGTTCACTTCATTTTTAATTGAATATAATAATTCTGTTAGCTGCTGGTGGTCATGCTGGTGCCCTTCTTAAGAAAACATTCTCTGGTTAGTAAATCGCAAAAAGATACTGTTTTGGTCGTACGAAGACTTCACATATTATGAAAGAAATGGCTACAGATTCAAGAAATGAACTCATTAGTTGCTTGCAATGTGAACCATTTACTTTGGCTACTGATGGGAGAAATGACAGTGGTGCTAAGTTTCATCCCTTAATCGTTTTGAGGAAAAGCAGGAAAAGATAGTTACTTTGGTGCTGTCGGTCCCAGCCTTGGTGGGTGATTCAGTGGGACATAATGTTGGAAATGGTGGATTTCACTGTTGGAGTATTACAAAATACCAATGGAAAATTGTGTAGTGTTCCATTCAGACAGTGCTCCGGTCATGATTGGAAAGAAAAATGGAGTTGTTGCTGTTTTAAAGGAAGCACAGCCATATGTCTTTGTGCTGGGTTGCTCATGTCATTTGATGAACTTGGCTGCTGAGAAATGTGCAAGCGGTTTGCCTGTTAAGATTGATGAACTTTTAGTTTACGTTTTCTATTAATTAGTAGAGAGTTGCAAGAGGAAGGAAAGTCTTAAAGTTCAAAGAGCTTCATGACAAGGAAACTAAGAAGATATTAAAAGATAATTACACAAGTGTGTGCAGAGACTGTTGGAGCAGTGGGATCCTTTAGTTGGGTTCTTTAAAGATGTGCGTTTTAGTGCTCAGTGTGCATCAAGTAGCTTAACATTGTTTACAATCCCAAAAGCTGAGCTTGGTGGTTCTAAAGACTGTAGAAAGAGGAAGGCTGTCACCAGAATTGGTTGCCCCAAAGAGATTTGCATCTGCCACACAATCTTACACCTGTGCTGAAGAACCTCAGCATTATTCACTTGTGAAGAAAAACTGTTTCTCTCTTAATGCTTAAACAAGCCATACTGTGCTTTCCTACTTTCAGTCCTGTATTGGCAGAATCTCAGTTCTGCACTTGAGTGCTTCCCATTAAATTCATAAACAGTTAAAACTAATGATGAACCTATTACAGCAGCTTCTTTCTGGGTTGTTAAACCTAAAGTTATAAAGACTTCCCTGTTATAGAAAGTTCAGTACCATCTTGTTGAGAATCAGAGACAACGTTGATCTAGTAATTAGTGTTCAGACAATGAATTTGGTGAAGAAACTTAATGATAAAGATAAATCAGCATTCTTTTCGTCTATCGCGGCTTCTGCTCTGCATGTGATTATATCATAAACAAGTATCCCCTCAGTGGTGAGGTACTGAAGCATGCAAAGGTTGCAGAATTTTTTAAAATTGATGATGCACAGTTTTCTTCTGTAGAATTTCTTACAGAAAGGTTTCCAGCATTGCTGCTGAGGAAGGGAAGTGAGTCAGCTGAGGATGCAATGAACATGCTTCAGAGCCAATTTGTGGCTCTGCATGTTGATGATTCTGCTATTGTTGAGTGCGAGAACTTGACAGATGATACCAAAGGGCTCACCTGATGAGCATTCATGGAGCTGATGGTGTTCCTATGTTCCTAAGTACAATGAGTTATCTAGGCTAATGCTTTGTTTTGACCCTACTGCACAGCAATGGTGTGTGTGTGTGTGTGTGTGTGTGTGTGTGTGTGTGTGTGTGTGTTTTTTTTCAGTTTAGTGAAGAATTGCAGTCAGTTTAGGTCCTCCATGTCAAATGAAACTCTAGGATCCATTTCTGTTTTGAAAACAAGAAGCAGTGGTCCATGTTACATCGATAGTTTTCCTTCAGAATTTCTGAAGAAATCGAAGAAAGCTACACACCTTTATCTCTCTTCTGGAACCTGTGATGGAATATAGCACGTTTTCTGTGAACTTGAGAAAATTTTGTAAACAAGTGTAAATGTTCAATTTAGTCTTTTTGACAGTGTCATCCATTATTGCAGCTTGCAAGATAAAGTGCAGAAAAGCTCATTTTCGTGCAGTGTGTAAACTGTTCCCAATGTTAAGTGACAACAAATGAACTCGCCATGAAGTAACTTGTGTGAGTACATAACTTCAGAGTTCGAAAATAGTGATCTTAAAATGTAGCGTACATTATATGCTTCAACACTTTGCGGCATGTGCGTGCATGAAATTCTTGTGATTTGGGATCTTCTGGATTTCTGTTTTTGAAAGTTGGCTGGTATGAAATCGTCAGATTTTGGTCGCATATTCCAAATTTTAAGTTGGATTTCAAAATTATCAGAGAATTAAGTAAGTTTCTTCCATTTTATCAGTGTAATGCCTGCCATTCATGGTCTAGTGGTGAGTTCACTGCCTCTTAGATTGTGGGGTCACAGGTCTGATTCCTGGTGAGATTTTCTTTCGTTGTGGGCTGAATATTTGAGTTGTCCTAATAATTTCCTCTCAAGGCACAAGTCTCCAAAATGGCATCGGGTATATATGCATTGTGTGGTTTCTCTGCCAGTGATGCCATACAATAATTAGTCAGTATAGTTAAATGTACAGGGGAAGGGTGCTTCACAGATTTGATGTGTTTTTGCTAGTTCAATGAGAATGACAATCATTGTTGGGTATTTTGTGGTGGACAACTATAGATTCTTAATTGCAAATATGTTGTAGGAAATCCCTGGCCTCACTGACAATACAATTCCACGTCGGTTGGGACCAAAGCGTGCTTCAAAGATTCGGAAGCTCTTTAATTTATCAAAGGAAGATGATGTGCGACAGTACATTGTGAAGAGACCGTTGCCATTGAAAGAAGGTAAAACTAAGCAACGTTTCAAGGCACCAAAAATTCAACGGCTTATCACTCCAGTTACATTACAGGTAAGAGTTACTGTTTAACATTACTGTGGGATATTTCTAAAATCCTGTTGTGTAGTCTAGGTACTTGTCTAAAAACTATCTGTGGGGTGCTGGCTGATGTTCTTAATGCCTGATATTTGATTTTGAATGCTGAAAAAGTTAGTATTACATTTTGGTCTTTGGGTATGACTGCAATACTTTTTCTAATTATTTTAGAGATAAATGAATCACTCCACTTGTGCATCTTTATAATTAATGTTATATACTCTAAATACACACACTACTGTCATACACCAGTATAATGCCCACACTCAGGCAGCTGCCAGTGGATTTAACTGTGTGGCGTTCATATGTGTGGAAAAGTAAAAGTCTCTCTATGATTTAAGGGTGCTGCAGAATGTGGTATTCTTAGTGTACAAGTGAGACATTAATAAAAGAGAAGTAATGTATGAGATGTGTTCAAAAAGTATTGGGAATTTTCATTTTTTGATCTAATTTTATCTACATAAATATTATCCCTCTGGGCAGTCCCCATTAGATACTATAAATTTATGCCAGTACTTCTTTCAATCCCCTAAACACTTCTGAAACTTGGGTAGCATTTAAATATTTTAGTGATGGCTTTTTAATCTCTTCTAAGCTTGTAAAGCAATTATCCTTTAAGGTTTTCTTCAATTTTGGAAACAGTCACAAGGGCCTTCTTTGGTAGATATGGAGACTGGGTCGTCATTAATGTTGTGTACAGAAATTCACAAACATGCAATGAATTGTGAGCAGGGGCATTATCATGATGCATAAGCTGTGAATTGTTTTCCCACAAATCCTGGTCTTTCAGGCTGCTTCCTGAAAATGGCATTGAACTTGTAGTAGTACTTTTTATTGATCGTTCAACCTTTTGGCAAGAATCCATGGTGTGCTATGCTTTTACAGTTGAACAGTGAGCAGAACTTCAACATTCAACTGCAGTTGCTGAGATTTTGTAGGTCTTGGCAATCCAGAATGCCTCCAATGGAACAACTGAGCCTCAGTTTTGGATTTCATACCTGTACACATTTTGTCACCTCTTGTGAAACATTTCAGTAGTTCTGCATCTTTGCTGGCTTCATTTAGTGACTCCCAAGTAACTTTGACTTGCCACTGTTTCTGCTTTAAATTGAATACCTTTGGCATAAGTTTTGCTGTCTTGTTTCATACTCAAAACATCCGAAAAGATTTCATGGCTTGAGCCAGTTGGAATGACATCAGCAACTTAGACCTTCTTGACAACTGACAACTGGTAAGAGGCTAAACATCTGATACAGTATACAGACATGTTTACCAACACAACTAAAAATTGTGCAAATTGGACAAATGCATGCTGTGATGTTCCAAAATTCCCAATACTTCTGGAACACACCACATAATTAGGCATCTAAGTCAGGAATCCAGTAGGTCATGTGAACTCTTCCTTATGTAGCAAGAGGAGGCGTTATGTGTAAGTTAGGTGAGAAATTAGTTACGTGTTAAATTAGTTATTAGTTATGTTAGCTATGTATGTAGTTAGCAGTAAAATTTAAGGTTTGTTTGAATATTGTGATAACAAGCTCTGTGAGCATCTTGATGTTTTTGTAGTAAAGTTGTAAAATTCCCTCATCAAAATAAATGTGGGATGTTGGAAAAAGTGTATGCACAGTTGATCAGGGAAATTTGCGCCAATAATGTAGCAGATGGGGTGTAGTAGTAGTAGTAGTAGTAGTAGTAACTAAAATGGGCTTTCAACCAAAATCAGCTGCAATACTTGCTAGTTATAAAACAACAAATTACAATTTTGTGGAAAGTATTTGAAGTTAAATGAGGTGGTCAAAGGATTTAGATTACTTTTGGAGAGCAAATAGTAATTAACTCACTGTGGATGCAGTCAAGTTTTTTAAATGGTAAATGTTGATGTGTAATAATCTGTGACTAGTCATTTATCTCGTACTTCCATTGCAATTTTCTTTCCACAGCGCAAGCGGCATCGCCTGGCATTGAAGAAGCGCCGTGCATTGCGCCGTAAGGAACAAGCTGCAGACTATGCTAAACTTTTGGCTCAAAGACAAAAGGAGGCTAAAGTAAGGCGTCAAGAAGAAATAAAGCGAAGACGGTCAGCGTCACTGAGGGATTCAAAGTCATCTAGCCAAGGAGCACCACATAAATGAAGTTAATGATGTACTTGTTTGCAAAATAAATTCTGGAAGTGACTCAGCTCTTTGTTTGTGCATCCTAATAAAATGTTTCAACCATTTACTAAAGAATTCCTGTCCTAAAGTTTTATTCAAAATCAGATATTTTAGTAGAAATGCAGAGATGAGTTTTTGATTCATTGTCAAAAAGACCACAGTATATGAGCTTAATTTTATCAGTCATTTATGAGAAGCATAATTATTTTTAATTTGTGTCTTGTAAATACATTATTAATTGCAATCAAGTATTGCAATTCCAGTCATAGAGTAGTGGGCAAATCTTAGTTTTCTTGGTGTTTAACAATAAGTTGGGTTGGAATCTGTAATTTATTTGAAGAAAGACTGTCACTGATAAACAGGAGGTAGGACATGTGGATCATTGGGCAAGAATTTTCTTTCCAAATACATTAAATATCAGCATAAGAATTTGACTACATGAGCTCAGAAGAAGTGTAAAAATCTAAAATGTGTGACTATAGTTTTCTTTATTGCACAAAATATTAAATTTTTATTTTGTGTACTTCTCATAAAGTAATAGAGCATTTCCACTCTGCATTGCTCACACCTTTGGGTAGGCACTAAACTTATTGAAATATCTAGGTGAACTGAATACATTCTACACTTAATTTGTGTGAAGGTAGAACAGAGGAATGGAAGCAGTTAGGCTTATAAAGTGTACCAAATGTGCATGACCAAATTAGGTAACTGGCAGTCCATCTAAAGTACAGTAGAACCCCTATAATCCATCACCTTCGGGACCGGGACCATGGTCGGAACGAAAAAAGTTCAGATTATCCAAAAAATCTAATATTTATTGCAAAAAATATAAAGACATTTAGTACAAAAAATTAAATGATTTAAGAACTAAAAGTGTCTACGGTCATATAAAAAGATGTTTTTTACAGTGTTAAACAATATACTAATGAAAAAAGGCTACACACTATATGTATTGGTTTTAAAAGGAAAACGACAAACAAATTACAGTATTTTACTGTACTTCATAACGTATAAACGATATTACTGTAAACTAAAAATGTTTATAGCACTGTACATAAATTTTTTTTACAAAGAAACAAACTACTGTACGTATAAACGAAGAAATGATTATACTGTATGCACCGGTTTTACAGTAAAAACAAAAACAAATTACATGGAAATAAGTCTGTGATACATTTTTGTTTAGCATATGTTATTCTAGATTTACTTGCAGTGTCTCTCCATTTTTTATCCAGAAAACGTCCATTGGAGTTGAGTTCAAATGGCTCTGAGGTCATCAGTCGCCTAGAACTTAGAACTACTTAAACCTAACTGACCTAAGGACATCACACACATCCATGCCCGAGGCAGGTTTGGAACCTGCGACCGTAGCGGTCGCTCGGTTCCAGACTGTAGCGCCTAGAACCGCACGGCCACTGTGGACGGCGGAGTTTAAGTTGGATTCTGCTCGATGTCAAATGGGTTTTTTCCATCATTGTGTGAAATCCGGGTGGGGGGGGGGGGGTTCGTCTTCGGCGTCAGTCCTCATTCACAGTTTCCTGGCTAACAGCGGCAACAATCAGGTTGTCATTGAGCTCTTCAAAAGTGTAAGTCTTTGTCACATTCATTGATCCACTCTTCAACTTCATTGACAGGGACGTTCGGCTCAAGAGTTTGTAGATCTTTAACGATTTCCGGTGCGTTGTCATTTTTCTCATCTTCGGTATGCTCATTTTCAGTCATAACTTGTCAAAACTTGCGCCATGATTTCCGCAGTGCGTCAGGTTTCAGTTCATCCCATGCTGCAGCTATTGTGTAGATAGCATCTTTGATGTTCTGGGATTTCATTGCCTCAAATAAGATATGACCTCCTTCAGATTGAGCTGATATACTTTCTGCAATATCGCCTTCTTAACCATTGGATAATGCCCTGATCCATGAGTGAGGTCACGTTAGGAGGCAGAGAGAGAGCTTTCATGTCCCCTTTCACCAAATCTTTCTCAGATGGATGTGATGGTACGTTATCCAACAGCAGTAGGGCACGAACAGGCTGATTTTTTTGCTTAGTCTTTTTTGACCGATGGCGCAAACTCGCCGAAAAACCAGGATTAAAAAGATTGCGTCCATCCAAGCAGAATTTTGATTGCGGTAATAAACGGGCAAGGAAGATAAGTTTATATTTTTGAATGCCCTTGGCTTCTTAGATTTGCCAATGACGAGCAAGGAGAGCTTGTGGGTACCATCTGCATTGCTACAAGGAATGACTGTTATTCTGTCTTTTATAAGTTTCGTTCCTACCACGGATTCGTTTGAAGCTATGAGCGTTTTTGTTGGCAACATTTTAAAGTTCAGCCCTGTTTCATCGATGTTATACACTTGGTAGGGTAACAGTTCATTTTCTTCTACAATTTCTTGAAACTTAACGGAAAACTCCTTAGCAGCTGCGGCATCGGTTGATAGTTTTTCACCAGAAATAGAAACAAATTGGACACCGTGACGAGTTTTCCAATGATCAATCCAGCCTTCACTGGCAGCAAATTTACTTTCGGCTTCCAGTTTTTTGTGCAAAACTATCGCTTTTTCTTTGAGAATTGGCCCGGATATTGGAGCTCATTTCCTTCTTTCTTGGCAAAACCACATCCACAATGTGTTATCACGCAGCTCAAATTTAGGCTTTTTTAATGTTTTGCGATTCTTCAGTGTTTTCACCATCAATCGTAACTGTATAGAATTCAATGTCTTTCCGATTCTTCCTCCAATCGTTAATTGTCATAACACCTACATTCAGTTCCTTTGCAATTTTTTGGAGCGATTGTCCTTTGTCAAGTCTTTGTAGCACTCCTAATTTTTCATTTAGTGAAAGAGTTACGTGTTTACGTTTGAATCCAGACATGTTGAAAAACAGACAACGGTACACACTGCACAATAACGTATACTATAACAATATGCACAGCAACAATGGCCCGACAGGCATCCAGTCAGTGACAAGTCGGCACAGGCTTGCGAGCCTGAGTGTGGTCGGACTACCCGTAGTGACGGACAATCCAAGGTCAGATTAGAGGGGTTCTACTGTAATTGGTGTGGTCCAGTGAATCGTGCAAGATTACTGTACAAAGAGTACTGACTGGCCTGTGCATTTTCCTCCTGCAATTGTTGACCCTCACAAATCCAGTGTAAGTATACCCTTAGATGCCACACGGCAGTGATACTAGTGTGGTTATCATGGAACAGTTTTTTACATTTTGGTGGGAATGCATAATTGCAGCCTGGATATTTTCATGGGGTATTGGTGAACTAAGAGAAAAAGGTTCTAGTTTTCTGTAGTCAAATTATCCATGCCTCCAATAATTCAGCCGTGCTACATGTACTGAAATTGGGCCAACCTTCCCTGGTTTGTCAAGATTAGTTTATTATGTTCTTTATTTTTGCTTTCAAATATGCAAAAATAAATCTCTGTGGTAAAAGGGACGGTGTTAAGAATAAATTGACACTGTGCATAGTCAGTTGCTTGTGAAAAAGTTTTCCTAAATGGTCTAATGCCCCATTGTAGGTAAACTTTACCCCATTCAGTTTTGTTTTGGAAAATAGCAGTTGGTCACTGTTGTACACAAGTTATGAAGAAATAAAGCAGGTTTTGTAAGTAAGGCAGGAAAGTTTTGGTACTGTAATGAAAATGGTACACACATTCATGGATCTAACAGAGGAGTATTAGGTTAAGTGTAGAATTCCGCATACAGATCTTTAAGCTGTGATTTGAGAAACATAGGCTGTAGTCTGTTTCAAGACCTTACTGCAATTTCAAAATACTCCTGTGGCAGTTGTATCAGTAAATGGCTGTAATTGCTATATTTTTTGGGTGACCTGCCCAGACATGTAAGTTGATGTGGAAGAAAGCTTGAATAGGAAATGACATACAACTAAACCTAGTTTTGATGGTATTCAGGCACATACGAAGGGGAACCCAAAAGTAACTGGAATCTTAATGCTGCACATCGTGTACTGGTAATAGCAGGTTGTGCCGCCAGAGGATTGTAGTAACAGCTCTGCTGAGTCATTCTGCCACGCGGCATCACCCAACAGTGAGAAGTGTGGTTTCTTTGGCAGTTCTTTGAGTGTACATACAGTGCAGACGTGACACTAGGAAAAATGGCTAGTTCTTACGAACAACATGCGACAGTGAAGTTTTGTTTCTTGCTCAGCAAGAACGCAGCAGAAACTGTTGATTCAGACAGCCTACAAAGACCATGCTCTTAGTAAAACGCAAGTGTACGAATGGTTTTCTCGGTTTAAAAAGGGAGAAATTGTGGTTGAAGATCAGACCCGTTCCAGTCGACTTTCAACTGCGTGAAGCGAAGACGACAAAATCCGTAATCTCATCAGTGACGAGCAACGCAGGACAATCGACAAACTTGAGAACTTGTCCGGGTTGGCCTGGAGCTCAATTCAGCGCATCTTGACCATGGATTTGGGGATGCGAAGAGTGGCAGCAAAATTCGTGCCGAAGCTTCTTACCGGAGATCAAAGGGATCGTCGCATTAAAGCCTATCTTGAAATGGACGCGTTCAAAGATAATACACATTGTTTTCATCAAAATCATTACAGGTGATGATTCATGGTGCTATGGGTACGATCCAGAAAGTAAACAGTCATCACAATGGAAGTCATCTGGCTCACCTCGGCCAAAAAAGCTTGACAAGTGAAATCGAATGTGAAAAGATGTTGATCTGTTTTTTACATCAAAGGGATTGTACACACTGAATTTGTCCCTGAAAACCAGACAGTAAACCAACAATTCTATTTGGAGGTTATGAAACGGCTTCGCAGAAGTTTTTCACGAAAACGTGTGGCTTTGTGGGATTCTGGCGTGTGGTTCCTGCATCATGACAACGCTCCTGCACACATGGCTCTCAGCATTCGCCAGATTTTGGCCTCAACGAAGACGAATACCTTGACCTACACGCCCTATTCTCCGGATTTAGCACCCTCGGACTTCTTCCTATTCCCGAGTATGAAAAGAGACCTAAGAGGGAAGTGTTTGTGGTTGTGGAAGACGTAAAACACAATGTCATGAAAGTGCTAGCAGGTATCAAAGAGGACGAATTTAAAAGGTGCTTCGAACACTGGGATGAACGTTAGGACAAGTGTATTAATGCTAATGGAGAGTACTTCGAAGGAGATTAAGGTTGTATTTGAAAAACAATAAAGTATATGCTTTTTATAAAGAAATTCTGGTTATTTTTGGGTCCCCCTTGTAATCCCCTTTTTTTTTAAGTTTATGTTGTAGGAAAGTTCTTTTTGAATGTAAATAATTTAGGATTAAAGGAGTACATTCACTTGAAGAATCTGCTGATGAATGTGAGTGCGCCCCCCCCCCCCCCCCTCCCGCCCACACACACACATTATGCCCCTACATAGTGCTGACTAAAGAGAGAGAGAGAGAGAGAGTGTGTGTGTGTGCGTGCGTGCGTGCGTGCGTGCGTGTCAAAGTCTACTCTAGCTCGACAAAGGATGACTTGGAAAGCTAGCAAGTAGCAAGGTTTTTCTTTTGTGTGTGCCTGTTGACAAATTGAAGCCTCTCCTTTTCAGTAAGTGGTCTCCTTTAATTGTAAAGTATTGTTTTACACTGAAATATTTGATCTTCCTCTGAATTTGTCTTTGTTCTAAACTTCTAAATTGATACTGTTATGTCAGTAACTGATTCTGTGTTCTTTGTCATATGTTTATTACTTACTCACACCACGAAAATACAAATCAACTTCACAAGCCATAGTCCATACCGATAGTGTCCTGCTGATACATATTCGAGCGACCACTTCCCGTGTATTATCCATCTCCTGCAGCATACTCCCTCTCCGTGCTCCTCTCGTTGGACCATCTCCAAGGCAGACTGGGGGCTCTTCTCTTCCAGGGCGACCTTTCAGGATCAAACCTTCACAAGCTGCGATCGTCAGGTCGCCCACCTCACGGAAGTCATTCTCGCTGCTGCTGAATATTCCATCCCTCACCCTACCTCTTCTCCACGTCGCGTACCGGTCCCCTGGTGGACCGCAGCATGTAGGGACGCTATACGTGCTCGTCGACGTGCTTTACGCACCTTTCAACGCCACCCTACAGTGGCGAATTGTATTAATTATAAACGATTACGTGCTCAGTGTCGTCGTATTATTAAAGAAAGCAAGAAAGCCAGCTGGGCTGCTTTCACCAGCACCTTCAACAGTTCTACTCCTTCTTCTGTTGTCTGGGGTAGCATGCGCCGGCTATCTGGCACTAAGGTCCACTCCCCAATTTCTGGCTTGAAGGTCGCGAATGAAGTCCTTGTGGCCCCTGAGGCTGTCTCCAATGCCTTCGGCCGCTTTTTCGCCGAGGTTTCGAGCTCCGCTCATTACCACCCTGCCTTCCTCCCCCGCAAACAGGCCGAGGAGGCTAGGCCACGTGACTTCCGCTCCTCGAATTGTGAAAGTTATAATGCCCCATTCACCATGCGGGAACTCGAAACCGCACTTGGCCGATCACGGTCCTCCGCTCCAGGGCCTGATTCTATTCATATTCAGATGCTGAAGAACCTTTCTCCTGCGGGTAAAGGTTTTCTTCTTCGTACATACAATCGCATCTGGATTGAGGGACATGTTCCCGCATGCTGGCGCGAGTCTATTGTTGTCCCGATTCCTAAGCCGGGGAAGGACAAGCACTTGCCTTCCAGTTATCGACCTATCTCGCTTACCAGCTGTGTCTGTAAAGTGATGGAGCGAATGGTTAACTCTCGATTGGTTTGGCTGCTCGAGTCTCGACGCCTACTTACCAATGTACAATGTGGATTTCGAAGGCGCCGCTCTGCTGTCGACCATCTGGTTACCTTGTCGACCTTCATCATGAATAACTTCTTGCGGAAGCGCCCGACCGCGGCTGTGTTCTTTGATTTGGAGAAGGCTTACGACACCTGTTGGAGGGCGGGCATTCTCCGCACCATGCATACGTGGGGCTTTCGCGGTCGCCTCCCTCTTTTTATTCGTTCCTTTTTAATGGATCGCCAGTTTCGGGTACGTGTGGGTTCTGTCCTGTCCGACACCTTTCGCCAGGAGAATGGGGTGCCACAGGGCTCAGTTTTGAGCGTCGCTCTCTTCGCCATCGCGATCAATCCAATAATGGATTGCCTCCCAGCTGATGTATCAGGCTCCCTTTTAGTGGACGATTTTACCATCTATTGCAGCGCGCAGTGTCCACGTGTCTTGGAGCGCTGTCTTCAGCGTTCTCTTGACCGTCTTTACTCCTGGAGTGTCGCCAATGGCTTCCGTTTTTCTGCCGAGAAGAAGGTCTGTATTAACTTCTGGCGCTACAGAGTTTCTCCCACCGTCCATACGACTCGGTCCCGTTGCTCTCCCACTCGTGGAGACAATCAAATTTTTAGGCCTTACCTTTGATAGGAAACTTAGCTGGTCTCCACATGTGTCATATTTGGCCGCCCGTTGTACCCGTTCTTTAAATGTCCTCCGTGTTCTCAGTGGTATGTCGTGGGGAGCGGATCGAACCGTCCTACTTCGTCTATATCGGTCGATCGTCCGCTCCAAGCTGGATTATGGGAGCTTCGTATACTCCTCTGCACGGCCATCCATCTTACGCCGCCTCAACTCCATACAACATCGGGGTTTACGACTTGCGATCGGAGCATTTTATACCAGTCCCGTAGAGAGTCTTCATGCTGACGCTGGCGAATTGCCACTCACCTACCGGCGCGATATACTGCTTTGTCGGTATGCCTGTCGGCTACTGTCAATGCCCGACCATCCTTCTTATCGTTCCTTTTTTGACGACTCTCTTGACCTTCAATACGGGTTGTATGTTTCTGCCTTGCTACCCCCTGGAGTTCGCTTTTGTCGCCTCCTTCAACACCTTCATTTTTCACTCCCTGCAACCTTTCGAGTGGGCGAGAGCCGCACGCCACCTTGGCTCCAGGCTCAGGTCCGCGTTCACCTCGACCTCAGCTCGCTCCCAAAAGAGGTCACCCCCGGTTCGGTCTACCACTCCCGTTTTTTGGAACTTCGTTCGAAGTTCAACAACATGACTTTCATTTATACAGATGGCTCTAAGACCAATGACGGGGTCGGGTGTTCCTTTATTGTCGGGGCACAAAGTTTCCAATACCGGCTCCATGGCCATTGTTCGGTCTTCACAGCTGAGCTCTTTGCCCTCTACCAGGCTGTTCTGTACATCTGCCGCCACCGACATTCTGCTTATGTCATCTGCTCAGATTCCCTGAGCGCCATCCAGAGCCTCAGTGATCCGTACCCGGTTCACCCTTTTGTACACCGGATCCAACGCTCTCTTCAGCAGCTGGTGGACGTCGGTACGCCGGTTAGCTTTATGTGGGTTCCTGGCCATGTCGGTATCCCTGGGAACGAAGCTGCAGATGCCGCGGCCAAGGCTGCGGTCCTCCAGCCTCGGACAGCTTCTTGTTGTGTCCCTTCGTCCGATTTTAGCAGGGTCATTTGTCGGCGCGTTGTGTCGCTGTGGCATGCCGATTGGGCTGCACTTACCGACAACAAGCTTCGGGCCTTAAAACCTCTTCCCGTGGCTTGGACGTCCTCCTCACGCCCTTCTCGGCGGGAGGAGGTCGTTTTAGCAAGGTTAAGAATTGGACACTGCCGGTTCAGCCATCGCCATCTGCTGACGGCTGCGCCGGCGCCGTTCTGCCCATGTGGGCACTTGCTGACAGTTCGTCACATTTTAATGTCCTGTCCCGATCTTAAAACACTGCGCCTCGATCTTAACCTGCCTACTACTTTAGATGCCATTTTAGCGGATGACCCACGAGCAGCTGCTCGTGTTCTTTGTTTTATCAATTTGACAAACCTCGCTAAGGACATTTGATGATGTTTTTTAATCCTATGCCTGTCAGTCTGTCTTTTATTGTGTTTTCCCTTTTAGTTGTTGTTGTCAACTTGTGCCTCGCGGTGCATTCTTAGAGTAGTCAGGGCGCTAATGACCATTGAAGTTGTGCGCCCGAAAACCACAAAAAAAAAAAAAAAAAAAACCGATAGTGTCCCAGTAGTCTGACCAGGTGGACAGTGAAACAAGATGCACCGGCGGGGTGCTCGTGTAGGTTATTCATGTTTGTCTCTGCCTGAGCGTGATGGTGGCTAAAGGCGCTTCCAGGTCGCAATGGTTTGCCCTCTGTTTGGTCTTCTCGGCATGCTGTGGCTAGTGTTGTAAATTTTTAAGCTTTACATGTAGCACATCCATAACAGTAGTCCAAACATGAATAATAATTAGAGACAATACTGATTTGAGACAGTGTTTATTTGGGGGGGGGGGGGATAATTTGGTTGAAATCAGACTTCAGTTTCTTTTTCTAAAAAAATACCATGATAATATAGTGAGGGCACAGATGTAAGAGTGTGAAAAGGGGGTTAGATGTTTCTCACTTCTGTGTGCTATAATAGTTGAATTGACAAACTATATGGTTCAGTTCATTCAGTCAATTGCGCTACTGAGTTATGATGGTGCTCCTTAGCAGAGTTGCAGTAATTCATCTCACAACCACTGTCAACTTGCCTTCATGCTAGAAACATTTGTGTCCAGAGGCATAACTGACGTGATTATTATGAATAACAGCCTGCAACACTGCTCTTCAAATTTTTATTTTATAAATCACTCACAATAACCCAATTTTGGCATATTACTCTTGCATGTAATATCGTTGCTTTCATGTCTTGACTCTTGGAATTACTAGTTTCTCATTACAAGGTAAATTCCTGATTGCACCCCTCAGATTTAGTGGTAAGAGAGCGTAGAGGAAAGCCCGTCAAAAACTGAAGACAGATCAAGCATTAAAACAATGTGTACTGGACTGCGAAAAAAATAGCAAAATATAAACACTGAACATTTCACGAACAAGAAATGCAATGTAGAGCAGCCATGAAGACAAATGGTCATGGTTATGGTGTTGGATTACCACGCAGGAGAGAGCTGCCACATATAAATAGAACAGTTTCTCTATCCTTTCAAAGCATATGCTTTTAACATTTTCGAAATGAAATCGCATTCTGTTTTGGAAGTCTTGACTCTTGAATTCCTTTATTGTACCATAGTTCACACCTGATTGTTTTCATTTGTGTGAGGCGTTTATGTGGTATCTCACCTGCTCTCCCTATTCATCAAAATTACGTGCGACGGTAAAGTATTCTTACATCTCTCATATTCTATATGAAGTGTATAGTATGACAACTGCCAAGACTACAGAAAGAGAAACATTTCAGTGACCAGGTGGACAGTTCATAATGTTTTGGGGAGGGGGGTGAGGTAATGGCATGAGAGAGTTTTGAACACAGCTCGCCCACTTGCCAGTCCAATTTCGACTACTTATCCACGATGTGGTTGCTGTTTGTCTGCTCTTTATTGCAGTTTTTGTTCTTGGACCATTCGACCATTCACTGTTTCTATTTTGCTTTTTTTCCCCAATCTAGTACATGTTCTTCCTGTTTTCAAATTAGATCTGTGTTCAGTTTTTTCCACACGGCCATCTTACTTCTAAATCTGAGAGGGGTGCAATGGGGATTTTACCTTGTTAGCTGTGCCTTAGAGACATATATATTTCAGGCTTAAGAGATTGTGCTATTGACACATCTCCATTTATGATTTTGCTTAGTGGCTCATCAATTAAGAGTATGAGCACATACTCAGAGCATTCTGCAATCATGACATAAAGAGCCTGTTTAGTCTGTCTCATGCGGCATATTTCAAGAGAAGTGCATCAAGTTCATGTGACACTCATTTTACTTTCTGCCGTGCAGGTCCAGGGGTAAGAATGGGCCTGAGATATTACTGCCTGTTATAAGAGGTCACTAAAAGAAGTTTCACAAGTTTCAGCTTTTATGTGATGGCCCCCTCTAGGGTTTGACCTACATTTTTCAAAATTTTCCCGGAGAGTGAGCCAATTGGGGAAGGGCGTCTTACATGGTGCATTGTGTCCATCGTGCATTGAGATCTTTAGCCCACTTTCTTGTACCATTGCAGTCCTGCCCATTCTCCATCTCTTGGGCGAGGACACCGTGGGTGCATTATAGTTTCGCTTTGTGTCGACGATGAACATGGACTTCTTTGCACCTGATATCCAGCACAGTAGCCAGTCCGTTGTGGTGGGGCTGCTGTGTACACTGTTGGTTGTATCTCCCTGACCACACAGGGATCACTCTGCTGATGCCTGCGCCATTAACTCCCCACATATGTCAAGGGGTAGATGCCCATCCCCCTGGGGCATCGGGACTCCCGGCAATTTGCTGTGGCTGGGTGGCAACCATGGGGAGGGCCCCTGGTCGGAGTGGGTGGCATCAGGGTGGATGACATGCGATGAAGCGTAGTCCATAATCTCTTGTGGTGGTGAAACACCAGCAGTCGGCAAGCGTTCACAAGCTCAATTCAGTGCACAGAAGTATGACCCCAAATTGTTCCTCTGGCCACACCATGGGAGGAACATCAGTCTAAAGCCGTCGGCACACGGACCGTGCATCCGAACGTTGAGCGTTGAGCGTGCCCAGTTTCTGACGTCATAGCGTGGAACAGCACGCTCGGCAGTCTTTCCGAACGTGCAGAGCAATATCTAGCATGTCAGATATTCTGAGCGTGCGTCTGAGCGTTGACCAATTAGATGGCACAACGCCACCTACGTCACACGCACGCCATCTCCCTTCAGCACAGAGTTGTGAGGCGCCATATTGGCACTCATTTCGAGTCTATACATGTATATGCCGTTTCTGAGCACCAGCGAAGTGAGAATCACTGGGAACCCCGTTGTTAACTGTGTGATTCGTTCCAATAAAATAATGAGAAACATCATAGTCGTGGCAAAAGAATTATTGTAACGAGCGTATTATGAGAGTAGGCTATTTGAAGGCAGCGACACACTGAAGATCCATCCAAAACGCATTGTTCTTAGTACAATTTGTTATAATTAAATTTCAATTAGTAACATAATTATCTACTATTAACGTATCTGGGAAGGGGTAATCCATTAAGATTAAGAACGTGGAATGTGTTGCATGTTTAGCGTAATGAGTAGCGTCAGTATCTAGTAATGAACTTTTGTTGGGGGCGGTGGTTCGCGTCTGAACAGGTCCAAATTTTGTTTCCCAACATTCGCGTTTTTATTAGGTTCTGATACTTTATAATTAGTTTAATATAAGAATATGCTACAATATTTGATGTTATGTAAATATAAGTTCACCTTTTTATGAGGGGTGACTTTGTTGGGTTGGCTTAATCTACAGGACAGCTTGCGCTACTTGTATAAAGATATTTTGCTCCTTTTTCTTTTACGCTTCGTAATTCACATGTTGCAGAGATTCTGCTGCTGGGTAGGAACAGTGATCAAGTAAGACTGACCTTGGGGTTTTACTAAAATGTGGGAATGATGAAATAATGTTCATCTTATTCGGAGAAGTATTCTAAATTTGTACCGCACTGTTTGTAATGGAACTTTTATAAGCCTGTGTCCTTATTGATTGGACATGGCACTTTCCTTTTCGTGGACGATAGAGGAAATGTGCGTTTTAATAGAGCTAACGTGGGAATTTTACGCGCGCCCGTTGAGTAAACAGTGTGATTTACGAACTAGAAATTCCCTCAAACTGCCGCTGGAGTGCGTTGCGATCGCGTATACCACGTTGGGACCCACCTACCGTATGCACAAGTCGCATCGTTCCTGAGCGTTCAGCAGCACGTTGGACTTGGCACGCTCAACGTTAACGTTTGACAGCACGGTCCGTGTGCCGACGGCTTAAGGATGGGGATTCTTTCATAACGATGAAGCCTCAGTTTTTTGTTGAGCATTTAGAGGACAAGTTTGGGGAGGTGGAGAGCTTGTCTAAAATGAGATCTGGGTCAGTCTTGATCAAAATAGCATCCTCTGCCCAGTCAAGAGCGTTACTAGCTTGTGACAAGCTGGGGGATGTTTGTTACCATAATGTCCCATAATAGCTTAAATATGGTCCAGAGTATCATATTTCAAGGGACCTTCTTTTGCAGTCTGACGATGAGCTGCGTGCCGATTTAGAGCGATGAGGTGTACATTTCGTCTGGCGTGTCCACCGGGGTCCAAGGGATAATCAGGTTGCCACGTGTGCCTTCATCTTGGTGTTCGAGGGTGGTACATTGTCTGAGAAGGTCAAGGTGATGGCTACTGCTGTGATGTAAAGCCCTATATCCCTCTCCCAGTGCGGTGCTTAAAGTGCTGGAAGTTCGGTCATATGTCTTCCCATTGTACTTCCTACCCCATCTGTCGAGATTGTGGATGTCCATCACATCCCAATACTCCATGTGCCCAACCTTCCATCTGTGTCAACTGCGGAGAGCATGGTTCGCCTTGCTCCCCAGACTGCAGGATTCTCCAGAAAGAAAGGAAAATCATGGAGTACAAGACCCTGGACTGACTGACCTAAACTGAGGCAAAGAGAAAATTTGAACGCCTGCATTTTATGCTGCTGCTACAACAGTTCTGGCACCATCAGCTCTGCCAAATCCAGTCACCTCTCAGAGCTGGAAGACTACACATGCCCCCTCGATGTTGAGTGGCATTTCGCTCCCTGAGCCAATGAAGTCCTCCCAGCCAGGAAAACCAAATGAGCAGCGAGAGAAATCCAAAAAGAAAACCCTTAAGGCCAAGGAAATTGCGGTGGCACCCACACCACCACTACCTACAAGCTCTGCATCTGAGGATGGGGTGGAGATTTTGGCATCCGATGAGGACCTAGATCTTGCCAGACACTCGGACACAATTGATATAGACTGCTCACGCAATAAGTGTGTTTAAGTCCAAAACTCAGACTGTAGTGAAACTGTGCCGCTTTAAACCCCTCTTGAAGCTGTGGCTGTCAGAATATGGACGACACTGGAAATAACTGTCTGCAATGTATATCTTCCAGATGGTGCAGTACCACTGAATGTATTAACTGCACTTTCCTACTTTTGGGAGATTTTAATGCCCATAACCCCTTGTGGCACGGCATTGCGCTTGCTGACCGAGGCAGAGATATCGAAACTTACTGACTCAGTTTGACCTCTGCCTCTTAAATACTGGGGCTGCCACACATTTCAGTGTGGCTCATGGTAGTTACTCGGCAATTGATTTATCAATTTGCAGCCCAGCATTCTCCCATCTATCCTCTGGAGAGCACACGACGACATGTGTGGTAGTGACTGCTTCCCCATCTTCCTGTCACTACCCCGGTGTCAGGCCCACAGACGCCTGCCAAGATGGGCTTTAAACAAGGGAAACTTTCATCTCTGCTGTCCCCGTTGAATGTCCCCCACATGGTAACATCACTGTGATGGCTGAGCAGGTGAGTACAACAATCGTTTCTGTGGCAGAAAATGCGATCCCTCACTCTTTAGGGTGCCCGAGGTGTAAGGCAGTCCCTCGGTGGTTGCTGGAAGTCGCTGAAGCAATTAAGGAGCTACGGTGAGTTCTACAGCGGCACCCTTCCCTGGTGCACCTCATAGCCTTTAAACAACTCCGTGCCCACATTCACCAACATAACAAACGACTGAAGCAGGAGTGTTGGGAGAGATAAGTCTTGACCATTGGGTGCCATACGTCACCTTCCTAAGCCTGGGCAAAGATCAAATGTCTTTTCGGGTATCAGACCCTAACAGCTGTTCCTGGTGTTACCATAAATGGTGTGTTATCTACCAATGCAAACGCGATTGCCGAGCACTTTGCTCGAGCCTATGCGTTGGAGAATTACACCCCAGCCTTTTGCACTCTCAAACTGCAGCTGGAAGGGAACATCATCTCATTCACTACACGCCACAGTAAATCCTGTAACGCCCCATTTACAGAGTGGGAGCTCCTCAGTGCCCTTGCACATTGCCGCGACACAGCTCCTGGGCCCGATCGGATCCACAGCCAGATGATTAAACATCTCTCGTCTGAAAACAAGCAAAATATCATCATCTTCAACCGGATCTGGTGCGATGTCGTCTTTCCATTGCAATGGCGGGAGAGCACCATCATTCTGGTGCTCAAACCTGTTAAAAACTCGTTTGATGTGGATAGCTATCGGCCCATCAACCTCACCAATGTTCTTTGTAAGCTGCTGGAACACATGGTATGTGGGTGGTTGGGTTGGGTCCTGGAGTCACGTGGCTTGCTGGCTCCATGTCAGGGCAGGTTCCGCCAGGGTCGCTCTACCACTGATAATCTTGTGTCCCTAAAGTCTGCCTTCCGAACAGCCTTTTCCAAAGGACAATACCTGGTTGCCGTCTTTTTTGACTTCCATAAAGCATACGACAGGACCTGGCGACATCATATCCTTGCTACATTGTATGAGTGGGGTCTCCCGGGCCTGCTCCTGATTTTTATCCGAAACTTCCTGTCGCTCCATACTTTCCGTGTCCAAGTTAGTGCCTCCCATAGTTCCATCCATATCCAGGATAAAGGAGTCCCGCAGGGCTCTGTATTGAGTGTGTCTCTGAATTTGACTTGCCTTCCTCATCTTCGTCAGCTTAAGCAGAAGTGCTGGCATCACCTCAATGCTATCTGCTGCCTGATCAGCACCAAATGGGGTGCAGATAGTTCTACTCTGCTGCAGCTCTATAAAGCCCTTGTTCAGTCCCACCTTGATTATGGGAGTGTGGTTCATGGTTCGGCAGCACCCTCAGTGTTGCATTTACTCAACCCTGTGCACCACTGCGGGGTTTGACTAGCAACAGGAGCTTTTAGGGCGAGTCCGGAGACCAGTGTACCGGTGGAGGCTGGGGTTCCTCCATTGCAAATTAGACATGAACAACTGCTCGCCAGTTACGTAGCACACATTCATAGACTCCTGAGCATCTGAATTTCCGTCTCCTTTTTCCGTCCACGGCAGTCCATCTCCCGCATCGGCAGCCCAGGTAGGGACTAATGATTGCTGTTTGCGTGCGGTCCCTTCTCTCCGAACTCGAGTCCTTCCCTTCCCCACCTCTACTTGCGTTCACGCACACCTCCATGGTGTATGCCTCAGCCACAGCTTTGTCTGGACCTTTCACATGGCCCTAAGGACTCCGTTAAACCTGCAGCTCTCTGCTGTCACTTCCTCTCGATTCTTGACGTGTCCCGAGGCTCTGAAGTGGTTTACACTGACGGCTCGATGGCTGATGGTTGTGTTGGTTTTGTCTACATTCACAGTCGCCATATTGAACAGCATTCCTTACCCGATGGATGCAGTGTATTCACTGCAGAGCTGGTGACCATTTCTCATGCACTTCAGTATCTCCGTTCATGTCCTGGGGAGTATTTTCTTTAATGTACTGACTCCTTGAGCAGCCTGAAAACTATCGACCAGTGCTAGACTCGTCATCCTTTGGTAGTGTCCATCCAGGAGTCCATCTATATCCTGGACTGGTCCAGTCGTTCAGTGGTGTTCGTCTGGACCCCTGGTCATGTCGGAATCCCAGGAAATGAACTTCCTGACAGGCTTTCCAAACAGGCTACACGGAAACCACTTCTGGAGATGGGCACCCTTGCAACTGACCTGCGTTCGTTATTACACCACAAGGTCTTTCAGCTTTGGGAGACGGAATGGCAGAATCTCAGTATGCACAACATACTGCGAGCCATTAAGGAGACCACGAAAGTGTGGAAGTCTTCGATCAGGGCCTCTCGCAGGGGCTCGGTGGTTCTCTGCTGGCTCAGCATTGGCCATGCCTGGGCGACCCTCGGCTACCTCCTGCACTGTGAATGCCTGCCTGAGTGTCGGTGTGGCGCCTGGTTGACAGTGACCCATATTATTCTGCTCTGTCCTTCTTTGGCTGCCCTGCGACTTCTTGGTTGCCGGACTCGTTATCATTGATTTTAGCAGACAATGCCTCATCAGCTGATTTGGTTTTAGGTTTCATCCGTGAGGGTGGGTTTTATCATTTGATCTGAGTTTTAGCACATGTTCTTTGTCCCTCAGTGTCCTCCACCCTAGTGCTTTTAGGGTGGAGTTTTTAATATGTTGCAGGGTGGCTGGCTTTTTCCTTTTTATTTTCGTGGTCGGCCGACCACTGTAATCTGCTTTCTTCTTTTACTCTCTTCTAACTGTTTCTTGCATCTCTCTGTTGTTTTCTTGTCCTTTTGTTCCTTTTAGTGCTCGTTGCCTTTCCTTCGTTTTTTCGTCTTTCCTTTCTTTCTGTTTTGTGTTGTATGTCTTGTCTGTTTTATTCTCACACTTGTGGCATTGTTTGTTTAGGAACAAGGGACTGATGACCTCTTAGTTTGGTCCCCCCCCTCCCTCCCTCCCTCTTTTAAAGCAACCACCCATTTTACATTGCTCTAGATTCCTATTTTCTGAGTCACAATGTTCCTCTAAATTAAATGCAGTTAATAAGATGCAATACTGAAAAACACGCAGCTTCAGAATCCAGTTCCACCCAATTCAGACTCAGCCAATAAATGTAGCTTGTCAAATGCTACATACAACCGTATATTGCATATCACTAAACACCAATAACTTTGTTTTTTAAGATTTTGACATGTGCAGATAAGATTTTCATCACATGCTGTAGTATTTCCTTTTGTATTGTAGATGAGAATATTTAAAAATAGACTAAGCAGTTGAACAGAGGCCTTTGGATGTAGAGAAATACATTGCCACCATCTGCAGACAGTAGGTCTCAATTCAGTGAGCAACTATCTCAGGTGAAGTCAACAGTGGGGGGCTCAGAAGTAGTGGGCGAGGAGGTATAGTGGTGTGCCGGGAAAGATGCTTTAGTGGTGCCTGTGGGAGTATGCAGGCATTTGGTAGGGGCAGGATGGTGGGCCACTGGGTGTAGCATCGCAAGGCCATGCGATGGAGGGGAGTGTAAGCAGGTAAAGGGATAGAGAGACACAAGTGGGGACAAGGACTAACATGAAGTTTGAGGCCAACGAGGTTACTGGAACATGGATATGTTGCAAGTAGTTCCCACATGCACAATTGACAAATTGTGAGGCAGCATCCAGATGGCACAGACTGAAGCAGTCATTGAAGTCAAGCACAAAAGGTTGGGCAGCATGCTCAGAACTGGATGGGACAGTCATGTCTTGGCCTCATGTTCGTGGTGGGCAGACAGACAGTTTCTTAGTGAGAATTCTGCACAGTGGTTGCAGCTAAGTTGGTATGACTACATAGCGTCTTTCACAAGTGGTCATGCTCCACTCTTCTCAGCACTGTAAACATTTCGATGGTGTGTAAAACTGCGCAAAAAAAAAAAGTGTGCAGCATGTTGAACAAGATTTCCTGTACACTGACATCAATTCAACCAAGAAATACAAATTAATGCATAGTACTGCACTATATAATGTGCTAAACATTGCGGAGAGTGTTGCCACTGGTGAACACATGCCATCATGCATGAATCTCTGCTGTGTCCGCATTTGGGCCTAATAGCAATCAACATGTTATGAGGAGGACTTTTCTTTGTGTCCAGTCAGTGGATATGTGGGGAATGGTAAGTGACTGGGCAGACATGATGGAAAGAGTAATTTCAGTCTGTGAAGGTCTCATTTTCTCTTCTGGGTCTCTCCTCTCCGCTTTTCCCCCAGCACTGCTTCCCGTGCTGCATCTAGCAGCACCTTCGTGTCCTTTCACACCTCCACAGGCAGCACTGCAGCATCTTCCCCCTTCCATACCCTGCTATCTGTATCCCTTCCACCCCACTATGCACGGCAACTGAGATGGTTGCTCATTGCAGTAAGGTTGTGGATGAGTGCAGGGGATAAGACAGTAAGTAATGGTGGTGGTGTGTGTGTGTGTGTGTGTGTGTGTGTGTGTGTGTGTGTGTGTGTGTTTTTTACTCCCTTTATTGACACTTCAAGTATGTAATTACAACTTTTTAAACTGAGCCAAAGGCTTGCAGTAGTGAGGAAAATTGATAATTTTTTTGTTGCCATTCAGGGCAACTGTAGAAACATAGGCTAACTTACCAATGACAGTACTTGTTGCCCATAGTTTGACTTTCTATACAGAAGCTATTCATGCCTTTTGGCACCATATTGCATGACGAGTTACAGTTAAAAACAAAGTGTGTGGTTTCAGAATGGGCGTGTCAGTCCAAGACCGATAGCTGCTGCAGCAAAAATTGTATACTCATGCAACAGAGATAAATAAAATACAACTTATCCAATTTCAATACGGTGCAGCTGCAGACCTTCCATCCCACAGCAGCACACCTCAGATCCGCAAGACTTGCAGTAGTTTCATTTAAGTTGTGTGTAGCACTTTATTTCCTTGTGAGTCAAAACAAGTGTTTAGTAGTTATGTACAGAGATGTTCATAATTCATAACAGACAACTGCTGGGGCACTGAATGAATTTAGTCAAATATGCAAAGATCTGTTTATTCACTTAGTCGTATACACAAGTGTTTCAGAAATTTACAGAAAGCAGTCACAATGAACAAGATGAAACAGAAAAATCATTCTGTCTGCTGGTACTGCAAAGAAAGCAATGACATGCCTTTTCACTGCTGCAATTCCCATAACACATACCTGGTAGCATCTTTTAGTAATTTGCTATGATGCCTGCAACTGACTGTAAAGTATAACATCACACACTATATTCTCAGAAAAACATTTTTCCAAATGCATATCTAAAGCTCCTAGGTAAGCTGTCCATATATGAAAGAAGCCCTTAGAAGAAACTTCATTTGTAGCTGTAATAAAGAATTACAAATATAGATAGCCATAGGAACAGTATGTCACAACTACATGCTATAAATATTTCTCAACACAATTAAGTGAGAGATCATCAGATGAAACTGTCCCAGTGCGTTCCAATATTGGAACAGTATTAGTGCCCCGTATACAAACATATCATCTAAGGAAGTTAATGTACAGTATCTATACCTGCCATTACTGAACTGTGATGTATAATGTGAAGTGGGTTGCTCTGAACAATAAATATTGGTTTTGCAATGTTTCTTCATTGTCTACCTTCCCAATTGGTATTATCAAAATATAAATGAAAATTTTACCTATCATCCAAGCATTCTCATTCATGTATATGTTCAAGTATACATCCTTATAAGTAGCTACATTAACGTTTCATATTAAAAGAGCACTGAAATTATGTAAGCAGTTAGTAATTTAGATCTTTTTTTTTTTTTACATTTAATTTCACTGCAGGTCATCAATTTCTCTGTAACAAAGAAAGCTAAACTATTTGAGAGGCTCCACAAATTCTTTGGCCGTCATTTAGTATCTCCATAACTCTGTCATTCAAACCGCTGAAAAGCAACTGCAGAGGGAAGAGTATGGTGCTTAACACATATCAGTTGTATCATCCAGTTTCAGCACTGGCAGTAGCTGCAGCAGTGGCAGCTGCTAAAGTACCAAGTCCTTTCTTTTCAATGGCAACAGCCACTGCTGCATCCAGGAAATCACTATGTTCAGCTACCACAGGCTCTGTGGGGGCTGAACACACAGGAACTGTCTGCCGGTGACGCTGCTGCTGAGTCAATGTGGAAGGTCGCTGCAGACCATGACTGTGTATTGCCATAAGTACAGCTTCATCTTCTAGCTCAGTATGTCCACCTCCTCTGCTGTCCACTGAACTTTGCTCTGTGCCATCCTCGAGAAGCGGTGGAGGAGGAACATTTCCAGGAGGCAGTGGTACCAAGCCCATGTCTTCAAGAACACGATTTATAGTGTTGTCCACAAAACAGCGTGCCACTTGCCTTGCTTGCCATCTGAAAGGATAGAAGTAAAGATTCAAATGTATTTGTGATTCATCATGAGACATCTAGAAATGAAAATGATAAATTTACACTGAGAAATAAATAAAAAAATAACTAAAGGCATACTTCCATGAAGGGTGTGAGAAGGCAAGAAGTAGAACAAAGATGATCTGGGAGAAGGCAAAGGACCAGAAATAAAAATGGGATGATGCTATGGGAAATTCTGCCAATTGAAAAATCACAATATAGGCAGTCTTTCCAAGCTTGCCATTGGCTGCGATTATAATATTTCTGACATATGTTACATCTACTTCAAACTATTCACTCAACAATCATTATTTGTCAATACCCGTAATATTGTGGCAATACCTTTGCTGGAGTTACAGGGATTCTATGTAAAAGAGAATTCTTCCATCTTTTGGCAATTTTAAGGACTGTTCAGCTTGCTTAGGTGTTGTCATTGAATACACTGAGCCAGATTCTGAACCTATGTCACTGATTTTATTGTAGTAAGTCTCTCTCTTAAGCTCAATAAATTCATTTTGATATGGATGTACCATGTGCAGATTCATAATCTGAACACTGGATATTGATTGGTAGACAAAATAACCTGGTGATCCTCAAACATTTCTCTCATCTCATCTTTGGAGCTCCCACTTTGTGCATGATGTCCCACTTGTGCCTGCAACCACAAACCACTCACTCTTCATTATGTGCTGTGTGAGAGACTTACTATGTGATGTATTACTCCATAAATTTACTAAGAAACAATTACTGGCATCCCTAGGTTAATCCTCTGTACTGCTACACAATTAAACCTGTCTAAATAAGGGTTGCCAGGCTCACTTTGACTCACAAAACAGGGCTTCAATTGTCACTACTCATACATCACTAATAAAATGCCCTACATCAATTCAACTAGTTTAAGAACGATTCTGCAATCTGACCCCTAGACTGGAAAATATACACTATTAACAGTTCAAATACTACCTCCAGCTGACTCCCTTCAACTTCTAATGATTAATCGACAGGCATACAGCTGAAAGTAAATTGTGAGAAAGACACAAGAAATACCACACTTCAAGTTTCCACTAAATCAAATGGAATTTGTTGGTTTCAATTAGACCTTTCCAAGCCCTCATCCATTAAACACACCTTAGAGTAGCTAATGTCTCCACAATTAATCTGAACCCTCTGGCAAATGAGCATGAGCACGCACTCTGAAAACTGGAAATTACTCAATCAGAATTCCATATCCATGTATGAGAACACACTTCCAAATTCTTGTAGGCTTTCAATACTTGAAAAACTAACTTGCTCAGCCACTGACTATCAACTTCACAAATACACTTCGAAATTTCACCTCTGCCCCAAGCAGTCCAAAAATTGCTGATACATCTACGAGGGCTGCTGGCTGACTATTCCATTTTGCAAGCTGCAAACCACTCCACAAAACTATTTCAACATTCAGGCAGTCAGCCTTACGGAGCAATATCTCGGCACTCTCACAGGTCATTTCCTGCTTTCATTAACACTATTACTCTGCACAATTCTGCTTCCCACCAGGGCTTTCAAAAGTTTGCTTCCAACATGTGGTGGAAAACAAATGTCTTCAAGGGAGACACTCTTGTCCTTGAGCTTCTATTGTTGGTTCCAAACATAACTGCTGGTTCCAACCGCAACTTGTTTATAAGTATTACAGAAAGACTGAGCCGTGGCTGGCTGAAAGCCTTCTGGAAACTGATCCTGGTGTCTATTATAGCTGAAAGGACATGCCAGCTGGCATAGTCTGGTGGTGGTTCTGATCAGGGGTCTGCGTGATTCACTTTAGTGGTTTTGGTCTGAAAGAGATATCCATGTCTGTTCCACAAGCAGCTAGATAAACACATGTGGACTCAGGCAGAGTTATTCATCTATGAGCAACTTTATTCACAAGATCTTCCATCTCCAATGACACACTACATTCTGTCATCACTTCACACAATGTTAAAGAGTGTATTGCACAAAGTTATTGGTTACAAGGACTGATGGCTTTCGCTGGTCTTCATCTTTTGAACCTTGGGTTCACTGAGCTCATTCCGAGTCTAAACTGACAAAGTTGTCAGAGTGCTCACCATTTGGTGGGATTCTAGTGCATTAATGAATGCAACGGGCTTAGCAAGTTTGTAGGTTAGACAGTGTGGTATGTCTGGAGTCAAATTTTACCAAAATGGAGACTTTAATGTAAGGTTTACAGAAAAACAGAACAGAAAAGAGTACTTACACTAGCTTTCAACCTCTTGCTCTTTTTCTAGCAAAAGTGCACACCTTCACACACACGCGCGCGCGACAGCAGTGAGACTGACTGTTGATCAGCGATTATTGAGAGCGGTTGCCTGGGCAGATGGAGGCAGGGAGTGTGTAAGGAAGAATGTACGAAGCAATTGATTAACTGATTGATAGATGGGGGTTAGGGGACTAAATAGCGAGGTCATCAGTCCCCTTGCAGAAGATAGAGGGTCCACTGAAGTGGGCAGGTCCAATCACAGGTGTCACACTACAAAGTGAAGAAGTAAAAACACACACAGGGGAAGACATAAAAGGGCACATCAAATCTAGAAACTGGAAAAACCGATGGATAAAAGAGTGGTCTTTGCATGGGGGAGTAGTCATGGGTCTCAGACCTAAAAAACAGGAAGGGAGGCCCTAACCACAAACAAGCTGCCCCTGCTCCAGGTGCAGAGCTAAACCTTATAACTGAAAATAAAAACCACTTTCACATAGGAAACTGAGGGCAAGTTCAACCAACTGTGAATTGTCTGCTAATATTAAAGACAAAAAATCTGGAATGCTATACTTAGTACAAAGGACTAAAATGAGAGGTTTTTCCACCAGTATATGGGATACCGTTAGTCTGGCTCCACAGCCACAGTGTGGGTGAGCTTTCTACGACCAATACTTAGATGGCATAAGACAGTGGACTCCTTCCGAGAGCAGCAGAAGGAAAGGTGACAAACTGCATTAGTCTCCTTGATGGTGCGGAGCTTATTACTGGGAGTGGTAGTGCACCAGGTATCATTCCACTTTCAGGCAAAGAGGGATATGATGTGTATCCGCATATCTGCACCTGGAATCATCAAAGGAAATGGAGGAGAAGTATCTACCTCTCTAGCCAAACAATCAGCCAGTTCATTCTCTGGAATGCTAACATGACTTCGGACCCAGAGGAAGACAACGGAGCACGTGGCACAGCCAAGGGCAGAGAGGAGGTCATGGATAGCAAAGAGCAAAGAGTGACATGAGTAGCAAGTCTATAGCCTGCAAGCTACTCATTGAGTTGGTACATATTAAAACACTGTGGAGAGAGGCCTGAGAAACACAATGGAGGGCCCTGTTAATGGCTAGCTGCTCTACTGTGAACACACTACATGATCCCAGCAGTAAATGGTGTGCCATGCCAGTAGGAGATGTAAAAGTGTATTTCGCCATCTACTGTTTTAGAATCATCAATGTAGAAGATTGTGGCACCCTGAAACTCTTCAAGAATGGAATGTACAAGATGCTGGAGTATCATAAGGGCAACAGAGACCTTATGATCTTTTAATAAATAGGTCGGTTCTAATCTGTGGTCTAGGCACCATTCAAGCAGGGGTGTGGGAGAAAATACACATTGCACATTCCAGTGAGTGGAGATCCCGAAGTATGATACATTCCAACTGCCAATTCCATCCAAGGGTATATATCAGGAGGTAGACTTCCAACAGTTGCAAAGAGGACAGGGTACACAGGATGGTCAGGGAATTGTCAAATGGTGATTGCGTAAGAAACCAGGAATTGGCCCCATCACATTCGTAGAGAGGAGACTGCTGACAGGACTAATGTGAAAGGCACTGATTGCGCGCCGCATCTCACAATGCTGAATGTGGTGACAAAGTTTCAGAGTGGAAGGAGCCACTGAGCTGTATACCTGACAACCATAATCTGGTCTGGACAAAACCAGAGTGCAGTAAAGACGGAGAAGAGCAGCAGGGTCTGCACCCCAAAATGTCTGGACCAGAAGGCAGAGAGTATTAAGCTTCTGCATGCAGGCAGTCTTCAAGTGGCAAATGTGGGGCGGCCACATCATCTTTTTATCAAAAATAAGGCCCAATAAATGGGTCTATGGTACAACATGTATGTGCTGGTCGCATAACAAGGTTCTGCATCAGGTGTACTACGGGTCGACAGCAAAAATACATAGCCCGCATTGTGGAGGGAGAGAGCTGAAAGCCATGGGAGGGTGCCCATGCAGAGGCCCATCGGATAGCGCCTTCAAGCTGCTGTTCAGCAGATGCTACCAAATGGGAGATGCACCAGTTGCAAAAATCGTCGACTTGCAAAGCTGGAGTTACCAGAGGCCCAACAGAGGTCACAAATCCCATTGATGGTGATGAGGAAGAATGTGACACTTAACACAGAACCCTGCGGGATACCATTCTCCTGGACCTGCGGGGTGTTGAGTGAAGTGACAACCTGAACCCAAAAGAGTTGGAGGGATAAAAACATGCAGATAAAACTCTGAAAGGGGCTGGAAAAGCCCCAGTCATGGACAGTAACTAAAATATGACAAAGCCAAGCCATGTTGTCGTTTTATGTAGATCAAAGAACACTGCTACAATCTGCCAGAGGTTTGTAAAAGCCTGTCACATTGCTCTTTCCAATCTGAGTGAATGGTCAGTTGGAGATCATTCTTCCCAGAAGCCACACTGATACGGAGACGAAAGGCTCCAAGATTCAAGCATCCAATGTAATTGGAAGCTAATCATTCTCTTGAGCAGTTTACAAAGTACATTCATCAGGCTAATCGGGCAGTAGCTGTCAAGAGATGTTGGGTTCTTGCCGGGCTTAGGGATGGGGATAACTACATTGTCTCGCCATTGCAAGGGGAAGGAACCTGTGAGTGAAATGCAGTTAAGACCCTGAGGAGATGTTGCCTCTGAGTAACATCCAAGTGTTAGATCATTTGGTTGTGGATGGAATCCGGTCTGTGGCTGTATCCTGTGAAGAAATAAGAAGCTGCAAGAATTCTCATTCAGTGATGGGTTCATAACAGGATTTGGCTTGGAGGAGGTTGAAACATAGGGCTGTTTGTTCAACTTGGTGTTTGTGCCAGAGAAAGGTAGCAGTATAGTAATAGGAAGTTGATGATGTCGCAAAGTGTCTCATGAGGTGTTCTGCAGGGAACAATGTACCAGTACACAGAGCACCCTGTAAGATGAGACCCTTGACAGTTGACTGTTACTGGTGGTCCAGAAGGCAATGGAGCTTGGACCAAACCTGCGATGAAAAGGTACATCCCCAGAGAGGAAAAAAGTGCTCACAGCATTCCTTTTTACTCTGCTTAACAAGGTAGCGAGCCTTAGCACAGAGATTCTTAAAAGCGATAAGGTTGGTCTATGAAGGGTGTCATTTAAATTGTTGCAGCTCCTGTCAGCACTCCTGGATAGCAGCTGCTACTCCTTGGTCAACCACAGTACCAGTCGAGGACTAGGGAAACCTGTGGATAGGGGGACAAGCAGTCCCAGTGGCAGGAAGAAAAGTAGCAGAGACGTCTTGTATGAACGTAGCAATGTGATCCGAGAGAGAGGTGTTGCACTTCACAGCATATAAAAAGGCTCTGCAGAATGCCCAACATGTGGGCCTGTCAGCAGCAAATGATAGAATCACAGGAAAGTGCTTACTGTCACAAAGATCATCATGGGGTGACCAATACAGGGAAGCCACGAGAGCAGGGGAGGAGACTGAGAGATGGATAGCAAAAAAGGTAACATGAGCGGTAATGGAGTAGGTAGGGGAACTATCACTGACAAGGGAACCTCCCCATCGCACCCCCCTCAGATTTAGTTATAAGTTGGCACAGTGGATAGGCCTTGAAAAACTGAACACAGACCAATCGAGAAAACAGGAAGAAGTTGTGTGGAACTATGAAAAAATAAGCAAAATATACAAACTGAGTAGTCCGTGTGCAACATAGGCAACATCAAGGGTACTGGGAGCTCAGGAGCGCCGTGGTTCCGTGGTTAGCGTGAGCAGCTGCGGAACGAGAGGTTCTTGGTTCAAATCTTCTCTCCAGTGAAAAATTTATGTTCTTTATTTTCGCAAAGTTATGATCTGTCCGTTCGTTCATTGACGTCTCTGTTCACTGTAATAAGTTTAGCGCCTGTGTTTTGCGACCGCGCCGCAAAACCGTGTGATTAGTAGATGAAAGGACCTGCCTCTCCAATAGGAACCGAAAACATTTGATCCCAAGGCCATAGGTCAACCGATTCCTCCACAGGAAAACACGTCTGATATATTCTATACGACACTGGAGATGGCATGTGCGTCACAGGACAGGAATATGTTGTCGACCCACCTAACTTTTACACTTGGCGAATGGGTAAAAATATTCTTCTACCTTGCCCGATTTAGGTTTTCTTGTGGATGTGATAATCACTCCCAAAAAGTGATGAAAACGTAAGAGTTTGTCACATAAACTGAAAATAAAAAATTAAACTTTTCACTCAAGGGAAGGCCTAGAACCAAGGACCTCTCATTCCGCAACTGCTCACGCTAACCACAGGACCACGGCGCTCCTGAGCTCTCACTGTCCTTGATTTTGCTTATGTTACGCATGGACTACTCAGTTTGTATATTTTGCTTATTTTTTTCATAGTTACACACAACTACTTCCTGTTTTCTCGATTGATCTGTGTTCAGTTTTTCAAGGCCTATCCACTGTGCCAAGTTGTAACTAAATCTGAGGGGGGTGCAATGGGGAGGTTCCCTTGTGAGGAGACACAAATCAAAGTCTGTAATAAATTGGTCAATTAGAAGACCCCAACCCGTTGAAGTGGCACTCCATCGCAGGGGGTTGGAATGCATTGAAGTCCCTGAGGAGGAAGTACAGAGGTGGGAGATGCTGTATTAAAGTAGGCAATTCAACATAAGGAAACAGCCTACGTGGAGGGGGGTAGACATTGCAAATGGTGATTGTTGGGGTCATTTGCACTTGTTCTGCTATTGCTTCCTGGTTGGTATGAAGGGGGATCAAGTCATTAATGGTATCGGTGGGAACCAAAGTGCAGACCCTTCCAGATGCTATCCCAGGGCCATCAAGGTTCTGACAGAGCACCTGATAATCATGAAATGTTGGAGAGTTATCATCACAGGAGCGCATTTCTTGAAGAGCAAGACAAAATGCAGAATAAGAGGAAAGTAGTTGTTAAATTTCTGGTAGTTGACAGTAATATCCATTACCATTCCACTGGATTGTTGTGTGGCAAGAGTCCAGGTGAGACAAAAAAAAGCCAAGGGGAGGTCATGTCACTGAGTCAGAGGTCATCGCTGATGAGGATAGGCTGACATCTATAAAAACCGTGTCTGATTCAGGATGAGGAGGAGGTGGCAAAGCCCCATGGGAAGCCAGGGAAGCCCTATCCCCGGAGGGAGAGAGAAGGTGTCGGTATTATCAGTAAGGGAAGGGGATGACTTCTCTGGCTGAAGAGGAAGAGGTGGGGCAGTTCCTTGATGGGAAGGGACGGAAGGCGCCAGGGAGGCAAGGGGAGAGGGGAGGTAGGATGGGGATAAGGAGGAAGGGAGAAGAGGAGAAGACGTAACTAATCCAAAGGTAGAGGAGAGTCGGATTGGAGGATAAGGTCCCTATGGAAAATTAAACCCTGTGTCATACTGAGCGAGGAGTGATATTCACTGGGACGTCTCCTAAATGATCACAGGCACGGAGGAAGGCTGACTGAGTGGTAGATGTTGTCTTTATAAGGGGGGAGCCAGATCTCATCTTGCTTAAGGACTCAACTTCCCTGAACTTATCGTCGATGTGTTAGGAACCATGGAAAGGGTTTCGCCTCAAGCTGGCGGGCTTGGCCCTCCTTTGTGAGTGTAGCCAAGAAGGGCAAGGCCAGGAAGGCAGAAACAGGAACTGAGACAAAACTATTCCTAGGAAGAGACGCAGCCACAGATGAGTGGCAGGGAGCTTAACACACTTCATGTGCCAAACATCGACCCTGGTACCACCCACTCCGTACAGGGGCTCACTTCATTGGTATCAGCCAGCTGCAGCAACAGCTACCTGTCTGGATGGTTGTTGTTGGGAGTTCTGGTGCTCCAAAAGGATGGGGAATCACTCCTAGACTTGCACAAGGTGTTCACAGTGCAGGAACCAGCAGCAGGATCCTTGTGGTGTCATGGGGTTCAGCCAGATGGGTACATAACAGCCCCACCACATGGACTGGCTACCAAGCTGGTGACCTACCAAGAAAGCAAAAGGGCTTTGGTGGGGAGAGAGTAGGAGGAAATGAGAGAGGAGAGGATGAGGAGGAAGGGGAGAGGAACCATGCCAAAGACACTATGGAGGAGTTCTTCCCCATCTGGCTGACAGTACATATTTCAGCTTTATAGATAAAGTTCAAACCCCGTGAGGAGGACCTGAAAAAGAAAGTCAAAAAAGAGGAGGAAAAGCAAACAAACCAAAACTGCAAGACAAAGTGAAGTCTGGAGGCTAGTTCGGCCGACATAAATAAGAACACCAAGAGAGGGAAAGGAAGGGGCTAAGTGAAAGATTAAGGACAGGGAAGGAGAAGGAAGAGGAAGGTAAAGCAACCCAGTAAAGAAGAAAGGCTGCAATAACTTGGGGACCTGAGCACGCCACACACGTATCCAGAAAAGAGCTGTGGGCCCCCTGGGAGGAATGCACAAGGCGGGAGGGGGTAGTTGGATAGTGTGAGCTATATCTTTCCACAGATCACTCTGCAGTTGCCTGAGATGAGTTTAGAGAGGAGAGTGTATGAGAGACAGAAAGATGGAGTGGTTAGGGGGAGGCAGGGGAGGAAATGAGAGGACGAATGGGGACCGAAGAGACAGTACACAAACTGGACAGCGAAGGAGTGATGTGGACAGAAAAGAGAATGAAAAAGATAAGCTGAGGCAGTGGGAAACAGGTTAGTGGAAGTTTAGGTCAAAAGAACTGGTAGAGCTTAAGAAATGCTGGAAACAGATTCCTACCTAGTGCTGATTTGGGTTGAGGGGGTGCTCGACATCATGGTCATCAGCGCCCTGACAAGAATTCAGCATGCGAATCTCACAAGTGGGGACGAAGGCTGTCCCCACATGCAGAGCAGTTTAAGTCTTCCGCACTTTCCCACCAATTTAGGGATGAGGCATGACAGTTCACAAAATTTCACCACCCTTGTAACACTGGAATCGTTATCTGCGAGGATAGTTGGCAGGTCTCCAGCGAGACTGAGGGCTGCCCTAATATCAGTATGTAGGACACGCATAGCCACAATATGCTGAACTGAAAGCGGCATGCCACAAACTTCGCAGAGTGGTGGTTCCTCCCACCGGAGGAGGAAGCCATGTGTTAAAGGGCTATACCCGATGCACAGTCTGGTAAGCAGAAACTCCTTCCAGCGGTGAGGCTGACATGGAAGTCCGCCATGCCTTTGTGGTCGATTTGAATGACCACAGTTTGTTGTCTGTCACCTGCAACCATTCAGTCTCCCACTGATGCATCTGTCAGAAAATGAGATGATGGCGTGCAATGGGATGGGACATTTATGGACAACACTCTCCCAACGTGCTTCCTTGGCAGCTTTGTCGGCTATGTCATTGCCCTGTATCCCAATGTGGCCAGGCACCCAGCAACCACCACCTTGCCATGGCGTTGGAGCTGCTGTAAGGAGTCATGGATGAGGTTACACTTGGTGAAGTGCTTGCAGTGCACTAAGAGAGTCTGAAAGGACAAGAAACCTGTACGGTAATGTCTGAACAATCTCCGGTGACATCAGAATACCATATAATTCTTCATCATAATTTGTAAATTTTTCTGAAAGATGCACTTCAAAAACCCGATCAGGGAAAACAGCAGAACAACCAAGAGCATTCTCTTGCTGGGATCCATCTGTTTAAACAATGATAAAACTGTGGTATGTACAGGGTGTTTCAAAAATGACCGGTATATTTGAAACGGCAATAAAAACTAAACGAGCAGTGATAGAAATACACCGTTTGTTGCAATATGCTTGGGACAGCAGTACATTTTCAGGCGGACAAACTTTCGAAATTACAGTAGTTACAATTTTCAACAACAGATGGCGCTGCAAGTGATGTGAAAGATATAGAAGACAACGCAGTCTGTGGGTGCGCCATTCTGTACGTCGTCTTTCTGCTGTAAGCGTGTGCTGTTCACAACGTGCAAGTGTGCTGTAGACAACATGGTTTATTCCTTAGAACAGAGGATTTTTCTGGTGTTGGAATTCCACCGCCTAGAACACAGTGTTGTTGCAACAAGATGAAGTTTTCAACGGAGGTTTAATGTAACCAAAGGACCGAAAAGTGATACAATAAAGGATCTGTTTGAAAAATTTCAACGGACTGGGAACGTGGCGGATGAACGTGCTGGAAAGGTAGGGCGACCGCGTACGGCAACCACAGAGGGCAACACGCAGCTAGTGCAGCAGGTGATCCAACAGCGGCCTCGGGTTTCCGTTCGCCGTGTTGCAGCTGCGGTCCAAATGACGCCAACGTCCACGTATCGTCTCATGCGCCAGAGTTTACACCTCTATCCATACAAAATTCAAACGCGGCAACCCCTCAGCGCCGCTACCATTGCTGCACGAGAGACACTCGCTAACGATATAGTGCACAGGATTGATGACGGCGATATGCATGTGGGCAGCATTTGGTTTACTGACGAAGCTTATTTTTACCTGGACGGCTTCGTCAATAAACAGAACTGGCGCATATGGGGAACCGAAAAGCCCCATGTTGCAGTCCCATCGTCCCTGCATCCTCAAAAAGTACTGGTCTGGGCCGCCATGTCTTCCAAAGGAATCATTGGCCCATTTTTCAGATCCGAAACGATTACTGCATCACGCTATCTGGACATTCTTCGTGAATTTGTGGCGGTACAAACTGCCTTAGACGACACTGTGAACACCTCGTGGTTTATGCAAGATGGTGCCCGGCCACATCGCACGGCCGACGTCTTTAATTTCCTGAATGAATATTTCGATGATCGTGTGATTGCTTTGGGCTATCCGAAACATACAGGAGGCGGCGTGGATTGGCCTCCCTATTCGCCAGACATGAACCCCTGTGACTTCTTTCTGTGGGGACACTTGAAAGACCAGGTGTACGGCCAGAATCCAGAAACAATTGAACAGCTGAAGCAGTACATCTCATCTGCATGTGAAGCCATTCCGCCAGACACGTTGTCAAAGGTTTCGGGTAATTTCATTCAGAGACTACGCCATATTATTGCTACGCATGGTGGATATGTGGAAAATATCGTACTATAGAGTTTCCCAGACCGCAGCGCCATCTGTTGTTGAAAATTGTAACTACTGTAATTTCGAAAGTTTGTCTGCCTGAAAATGTACTGTTGTCCCAAGCATATTGCAACAAACGGTGTATTTCTATCACTGCTCGTTTAGTTTTTATTGACGTTTCAAATATACCGGTCATTTTTGAAACACCCTGTACTTAAAATGGACGAAAAAAGTTGTAACAACAAAATCTGGAGTACAGGTTTTCTTATACTGTGTCAAGCTTAAAATCATTTTGGGCCCCTGAAGATGCCAAGGCGGCAATGCGGTCCATCCCTGGCTGTGTATTTTGATGCCTGAGAGACCCAGATCACCGAGAGTGTCTGTAGCATGTATACCAAATGGCTTGGTCGCATGGGACCGATTCCTGAACAGTCGTTCAAAGGTGGGTTGGATCACTGAACTAAATGTCCACGACCGAGGTCAAGCTGAGATTTTCAGCGTCCGTCGAGACAAATGATACATTACCGAATCCAGAGTGGGGGTTCTCCAGCCTCTGCACACAGACCCAGAACTGGGCTAGTCTGAAAGGCTCCAGTCAATATCCGAATGCCTTCATGGTGGACAGCATCTAACATACTGAGGTAGGAAGCATAGGCCAATCCACAGACCATGCTGCCATAATCTAAGTGTCATGGAACAAATGCCCTATAAAACTGCTGGAGGAGGGACCTGTCAGCTCCCCATGTTTTTCTGCTACTGCATTTCAAAATATTCAATGACTGGAAGCCACTTGTTCATAGGTCTTTCAGGTGTGGAAGCCAAGTTAATTTAGTCAAATAATAAACTCTAATGAGCATGGTTAAAATTGACACATGTAGTCTTCTCGGGGAGAATCTAGAACCAGTTGTCTGGGTCCAGGTTTCCAGCCTCCTAATGGTCAGATGTAGCTGCCTCATCAGTGGAAGGGCAGAAGATTGCAAAGTCATCCACAAACAAAGAGCATTTGACAGGTCTCCTGACTGTGGAAAAAGTGCCATTGATAGCAATGGCAAACTATGTGACACTGAGGCCACCGCCTTGGTGCACCCCATTCTCCTGAACATAGCAGTCAGACATGGCATCGCCAATGCGATAACGAAAATGCTGGTCCTCGAGAAAGGATTGGATCAGAAGTGGCAGGTGTCCACATAGTCCCCATTCATGAAAGTTGGCAAAGGATGTTGTACCTCCAAGAAGGGTCATATGCTTTTTTTGAGGTCAAAACCTAGTAGTGGAAGAGAGTATCCAAATGGATCACACAGTGAAGTAGCTGCAGAAGTCATTTGTGTTCGGTGCATTGCAAGTTCGGCAACTGGATGGTCATGTTTGTGGTTTGCCACAGTTTGGCTGTGGCCATTCATGTGAGTAGGGAGTTGGTTGCTTGCCATGCCCATATAGAATGTTCCACAGTAACTGAGCATAGCTAATACACAACACGGCCGATTTCACATGTGGCTCTGTCTTTTGTAGGGTTGGAAACGTCTGTGACTGGACTGTGGTAGCAGATGAGGGAAAGTGTATGGGACAGATCTTGCAACTGATTTGCTCATAAGGAAATGACCCATAGGGTGCAGGATTGCAATAGGGATGGACAAGGATAGTCTGTAGGTTGGATGGGTGGCGAAACACTACTTTGGGTTATGTGGGTAGGATTTTGGATACGATATCTGTCATCTCAGGGCATGACGAAGGTAGCCAAAACCCTGGTGAAGGATGTTGTTGAGCTTTTCAAGGCCAGGGTCTTACGGGGTGATCGAAGGAGTGCTGGCTAACAGGTCTACTAGTGTCTGATGAGGAGCTGGCATGGGAGATCTGTTTATGGGTGAGATGTATAGGATACATTTTGAAGTTTTTCACCTCAGCTGTTTTTGAGAAGTATTCATTTAATTATATTTTGCACAATTGGCCAATTTTGACCTTACAGGCTATTTTCAAGAGCAGCAAGTGTTGCTGTGTTGCACAGTTTGTAGTGGTACATGTTGCTATAAAGCATAGTAACACATCTCACTTTCCTTTGCTAGACTGATGAAAAATGTGCAATTGAAAAATGTTACTTTAATTAGCAGAAGAGTAAAGAGCATCTACTGTGCCCCTGTTTGTGGAATTTATGTGCAGACAGGTGAAAGAAAAATGGAGGCACAGCACAGAAAGCGACAGTGGATGCATAATTTGGACTCGCCTGTCATGGGTTACTTGCACTTTGCAGTCTTGCTTTGGGTAGTGTTGTGGACTCCAAGGAAAAAAAGGGGTCTGTTGACAATGGTCAAGCACTAATGAAAAATGGTTGCCATACAGAGTCTATGCCAGGCTATCTTGAGTTAAGTACAAACCGGTTTTGGTGAAGCATTGAAGCACCATCTATGAACATGTCTGAAAAGCTTTTTTAATTATCAGTTGTTATTTATATAGTTATTTATATTTATATAACGGGAAAGCGCTGGTAGATAGACACAATAAAAAAACACACAAACACACACACAAAATTTCAAGCTTTCGCAACCAATGGTTGCTTCGTCAGGAAATAAGGAAGGACAGGGAAAGACGAAAGGATGTGGGTTTTAAGGGAGAGGGTAAGGAGTCATTCCAATCCCGGGAGCTGAAAGACTTACCTTAGGGGGGAAAAAAGGACAGGTATACACTCGCGCGCAACACATCTCACTTTCCTTTGCTAGACTGATGAAAAATGTGCAATTGAAAAATGTTACTTTAATTAGCAGAAGAGTAAAGAGCATCTACTGTGCCCCTGTTTGTGGAATTTATGTGTGTGTGTGTGTGTGTGTGTGTGTGTGTGTGTGTGTGTGTGTGTGTGTGTGTGTGGGGGCGCGCGCGCGCGCGCGCACACACACACACACACAAATTCCACACACACACACACACACACACACACACACACACACACACACACACACACACACACACACACACACAAGCAGACATATTTAAAGGCAAAGAGTTGCCGACTGTTCAGAGCATCCTCCTACAGGCCAACCGCAAATTAGAACAGCACGCCACCCTCCACCTCAAAAAACTATCTAATCTCCTGGTTTCCCACCTCCGGAAAGGCAACTCACTCACCCTTCACAACCTTTCCAGCAAACCTCAACCTCCTCTCATTGCACACAGACCCAGTCTCTCCCATCTAATCAATCTCCCACTTCCGGCTCCACTCCCCCCAAAACCTCAAAATTCCAATCAACACAATTTGGAACCACAACACCCTAATTCAGTAGTTAACCTTTCCTCCAAACCTCTCCCCCAATCCGAAACCTCTGTCCTATCCAAAGGCCTCACCTTCAGCCCCACTCCCAGATTCAACCAAACCGCCCTTGTCAAAGATTTACTGTCCTACACCCGTACTCTCTGCTGGAAATATCACTTTGCCATGAAGAAAAATGATCCTAATCCTACTCCCCAAGACACTATCCAAATTGAACCCTGCCTGGAACAGTTCCGTCCTCCGTCACAGTGGGTCCCACCTCCTCTTCCTCAAAATCACCCCCTCCAAACCTTCCAGGAATTTCTGACTTCCAGCCTTGCCTCTCAATCCATCTTAAAAAACCTTAATCCTACTCCCAACATCACCACTGCTGAAGCCCAGGCTATCCGTGATGTGAAGGCAGACCGATCCATCGTCATTCTTCCGGCGGACAAGGGTTCCACGACCGTGGTACTTGATCGTCGGGAGTATGTGGCTGAGGGACTGCGTCAGCTTTCAGACAACACTACATACAAAGTTTGCCAAGGTAATCCCATTCCTGATGTCCAGGCGGAGCTTCAAGGAATCCTCAGAACCTTAGGCCCCCTACAAAACCTTTCACCTGACTCCATCAACCTCCTGACCCCACCAACACCCCACACCCCTACCTTCTACCTTCCTCCTAAAATTCACAAACCCAATCATCCCGGCTGCCCCATTGTAGCTGGTTACCAAGCCCCTACAGAATGTATCTCTGCCTACGTAATCAACACCTTCAACCCATTACATGCAGTCTCCCATCCTTCATCAAAGACACCAACTACTTGCTCGAACACCTGGAATCCTTACCCAGTCTGTTACCCCCGGAAACCATCCTTGTAACCATTGAAGCCACTTCCTTATACACAAATATTCCGCACGTCCAGGGCCTCGCTGTGATGGAGCACTTCCTTTCACGCCGATCACCTGCCACCCTACCTAAAACCTCTTTCCTCATTACCTTAGACAGCTTCATCCTGATCCACAACTTCTTCACTTTCGAAGGCCAGACATACCAACAATTAAAGGGAACAGCCATGGGTACCAGGATGGCCCCCTCCTACGCCAACCTATTTATGGGTCGCTTAGAGGAAGCCTTCTTGGTTACCCAGGCCTGCCAACCCAAAGTTTGGTACAGATTTATTGATGACATCTTCATGATGGACTCACAGTGAAGAAGAACTCCAGAATTTCCTCTCCAACCTCAACTCCTTTGGTTCCATCAGATTCACCTGGTCCTACTCCAAATCTCATGCCACTTTCCTTGACGTTGACCTCCACCTGTCCAATTCCCAGCTTCACACGTCCATCCACATCAAACCCACCAACAAGCAACAGTACCTCCATTATGACAGCTGCCACCCATTCCACATCAAACGGTCCCTTCCCTACAGCCTAGGTCTTCGTGGCAAACGAATCTGCTCCAGTCCGGAATCCCTGAAGCATTACACCAACAACCTGAAAACAGCTTTCGCATCCCGCAACTACCCTCCCGACCTGGTACAGAAGCAAATAACCAGAGCCACTTCCTCATCTCCTCAAACCCAGAACCTCCCACAGAAGAACCCCAAAAGTGCCCCACTTGTGACAGGATACTTTCCGGGACTGGATCAGACTTTGAATGTGGCTCTCCAGCAGGGATACGACTTCCTCAAATCCTGCCCTGAAATGAGATCCATCCTTCATGAAATCCTCCCCACTCCACCAAGAGTGTCTTTCCGCCGTCCACCTAACCTTCGTAACCTCTTAGTTCATCCCTATCAAATCCCCAAACCACCTCCCCTACCCTCTGGCTCCTACCCTTGTAACCGCTCCGGTGTAAAATCTGTCCCATGCACCCTCCCACCACCACCACCTACTCCAGTCCTGTGACCCGGGAGGTGTACACGATCAAAGGCAGAGCCACGTGTGAAAGCAACTACATGATTTACCAACTGACCTGCATACACTGTGAAGCTTTCTATGTGGGATTGACCAGCAACAAACTGTCCATTCGCATGAATTGACACAGGCAGACAGTGTTTGTTGGTAATGAGGATCACCCTGTGGCTAAACATGCCTTGGTGCACGGCCAGCACATCTTGGCACAGTGTTATACCATCCGAGTTATCTGGTCACTTCCCACTAACACCAACCTATCCGAACTCCGGAGATGGGAACTTGCTCTTCAATATATCCTCTCTTCCCGTTACCCACCAGGCCTCAATCTCCGCTAATTTCAAGTTGCTGCCACTCATACCTCACCTGTCATTCAACATCATCTTTGCCTCTTCACTTCCGCCTCGACTGACATCTCTGCCCAAACTCTTTGTCTTTAAATATGTCTGCTTGTGTCTGTATATGTGTGGATGGATGTGTGTGTGTGCGCGAGTGTATACCTGTCCTTTTTTCCCCCTAAGGTAAGTCTTTCCGCTCCCGGCATTGGAATGACTCCTTACCCTCTCCCTTAAAACCCACATCCTTTCGTCTTTCCCTCTCCTTCCCTCTTTCCTGATGAGGCAACAGTTTGTTGCGAAAGCTTGAATTTTGTGTGTATGTTTGTGTGTCTGTCGACCTGCCAGCACTTTCATTTGGTAAGTCACATCATCTTTGTTTTTATATATATATATATATACACACACACACCTGGTCCTACTCCAAATTCCATGCCACTTTCCTTGACGTTGACCTCCACCTGTCCAATGGCCAGCTTTACACGTCCGTCCACATCAAACCCACCAACAAGCAACAGTACCTCCATTATGACAGCTGCCACCCATTCAACATCAAACGGTCCCTTCCCTACAGCCTAGGTCTTCGTGGCAAACGAATCTGCTCCAGTCCGAAATGCCTGAACCATTACACCAACAACCTGACAACAGCTTTCGCATCTCGCAACTACCCTCCCGACCTGGTACAGAAGCAAATAACCAGAGCCACTTCCTCATCCCCTCGAACCCAGAATCCCCCACAGAAGAACCACAAAAGTGCCCCAATTGTGACAGGATACTTTCCGGGACTGGACCAGACTCTGAATGTGGCTCTCCAGCAGGGATACGACTTCCTCAAATCCTGCCCTGAAATGAGATCCATCCTTCATGAAATCCTCCCCACTCCACCACGAGTGTCTTTCCGCCGTCCACCTAACCTTCATAACCTCTTAGTTCATCCCTATCAAATCCCCAAACCACCTTCCCTACCCTCTGGCTCCTATCCTTGTAACCGCCCCCGGTGTAAAACCTGTCCCATGCACCCTCCCACCACCACCTACTCCAGTCCTGTAACCCGGAAGGTGTACACGATCAAAGGCAGAGCCACATGTGAAAGCACCCACGTGATTTACCAACTGACCTGCCTACACTGTGATGCATTCTATGTGGGAATGACCAGCAACAAACTGTCCATTCGCATGAATGGACACAGGCAGACAGTGTTTGTTGGTAATGAGGATCACCCTGTGGCTAAACATGCCTTGGTGCACGGCCAGCACATCTTGGCACAGTGTTACACCGTCCGGGTTATCTGGATACTTCCCACCAACACCAACCTATCCGAACTCCGGAGATGGGAACTTGCTCTTCAATATATCCTCTCTTCCCGTTACCCACCAGGCCTCAATCTCCGCTAATTTCAAGTTGCCGCCACTCATACCTCACCTGTCATTCAACATCATCTTTGCCTCTTCACTTCCGCCTCGACTGACATCTCTGCCCAAACTCTTTGTCTTTAAATATGTCTGCTTGTGTCTGTATATGTGTGGATGGATATGTGTGTGTGCGCGCGAGTGTATACCTGTCCTTTTTTCCCCCTAAGGTAAGTCTTTCCACTCCCGGGATTGGAATGACTCCTTACCCTCTCCCTTAAAACCCACATCCTTTCATCTTTCCCTCTCCTTCCCCTCTTTCCTGATGAGGCAACAGTTTGTTGCGAAAGCTTGAATTTTGTGTGTCTATCGACCTGCCAGTGCTTTCGTTCGGTAAGTCACATCATATCATTGTCTCTAGTTGTTTAGGTTATTCCACCAGCAGCTTTGATCTTAGTGGGGGAATCTGTAGTGGTACATCTTGCTATAAAGCAAAGCAAAATATCTCGCTTTCCTTTTACTGGATTGATAAAAGATGTGCATGTGAAAAATGTGACTTCAGTTAGCAGTAGAGTAAAGACCATCTACTGTGCCTGGATCTGTTCGAATTTATGTGCAGATATAAGAGAGAAAAATGTGGGCATGTTACCGACGACAGATGCATAATTTGGACTGGCCAGTGAGGGGTCACTTGCACTTTGCAGTCGTGCTTTGGGGGTGCCGTAGACTCCAAAGAAGAAAGGGATCTGATGACAATGGTCAAGCATTAAACAAAAATGAATGTTGTTGTTTAAAGTCTATGCTGGAATATCTCAAGTTAAGTATGAACTTATGGATTTGGTGAAGCATTGAAGCATCATGTATGAACATGTTGTCTGAAAAGCATTATTAATTATCAGTTGTGAGCTGATAACAAATTTGAATACAGAAGAATAATGGAAACAGCATTTTGTGATTTCATAGTGAGTTACTTAAATCTTCAAGCTGTCTTATAGGCCACACTCCTCTGCATACTGGAAACAAAGTCAGTGGTTAAATATGTGGCACTGCGTAGCAGGACCACAACATCAAGAGAAAACAAGATGGTGCCCAGGAAATACAGGAAAGAAGGTAACTGTTATCACATGGGGAACACTTAAAGACTTGGCATCTCACAATACATCGATCACTTACAGTCAACCCACAATACGAAAAACACCTCAAGTTATCCCATTACTAGACAGCAGATGTAGCCAGTCTCCCACATGTCCAACCCCTCATCTGCTTTGTGGGAGATGGGCAACAGCATAAAGTAGGGGATTACCTGTAGGGGCAAAGTACAGTGAGGACTGATATTTAATTTACACATCAAGTTCCATAGGACCAAATTGAGGAGCAAATGTCCAAAGTCATGGAAAGTGTCAGTACACAAAATTACAACATAAAAGTAATAACAGATAAAAATAAAATGTTTATGAGCCTGAAAAAAGTCAATCCTTTCGTACTGTCAAGCTTGTTCCGTATATAAATACCTTCGTTAAATGGTAAAGTAACCTTGGGCCAAACAGGTCAACTACAATAAGTAAGTTGGCATAGGATGGTGCTATGTGAGTACCAATGGCAATACTACTCATCTGTTGATAGATTTGGCTTTCGAAAGGGAAATAATTATGGGTCAGAAAGTGACTGGGTAGGAGGGTTAAGAAAGAGGTTGTGGGTTTTGTAGCACAAGGACATTAGGAAGGTTGGTATCCATTAGTTTGGAAGTGTTGGTCAACAAAGGTGCCAGCACTGTACCAGTAGAGAGACCTGTAGGGGTGGATTTGTGATGTTTGGAGAATAGGTAAAAGAAGTGTGTGTGGAGAATAGGTAAAAGAAGTGTGTGTGTGTGGGGGGGTGGGGTGGGGTGGTGGTGGGGGGGGGGGTTGCAGGTGAGAGGAGGGGGGTGGACTAAGAGCAGCACTGTCGATTGAGATTCAAGTTAAGCTAACTTTGCCGTATCAGAAGGTGTGTGTTGGTAGTGTCTGTCCTTATTTAGTGTGTTTGTTTAAAAGTGTTGTGAGTAAACGTTGCAGTTGAAGGCTGCAGTAATAAAGTGGTGTTCGGAGTTACAGTTACCCATCTTAAAATAAGAAGAGCAACAAACAATGCCTCACTGTGTCGTCCCAGCATGCATATCTGGCTACACAGAAAGTAAGTAATTTTTTTCTTAGACCTCCAAAAAACAAAGTAGAATTTTCCAATCGATGAGAGCAATACCTCGGAAAGACAGAGATGTGACTCTCATTGTTATGTGTGAGATTCACATTTCGCTGTGGAACTTATCACATAAACAGACTTGTTTGTCATCAACGGTAAACAAGTTAAAATGCCAAGACCAAGGTGGTCACTAAAACCAGGAGCAGTTCCTCATCTATTTCCAAATTTACCGAAATATTTATCGAAATTCGCCAGTACAACACTCGCAAGTGAGAAGTTGTGGCAAACAAAACACTGAACGAGAAGTTACGATGTCTCTCAGTTTCTTATATCAAAGAAAATTTACGGAATGAAACGGTACCGGATGCAGCAGTAATTTCATTAAAATGATCATTACAGAGTAAGAAACTATAAATTGTGCTATTATATAATAAACAAAGAACACCGACTGCTTAAATAAATCTTCTATGAAAGAAGCTCTCAGATGAACAGCGCAAGACGGCTGAGTCAAATCTCCTAGATCATTGTAAACTCTGTAAGAAACAGAACATCAGAGTAGACTCTATGATAAAAATATGCCAACTGAAAAACAATAAGGTAATCGGTATGATAATGAGTGTCTTCTGGACAATGTGCTATTAAAAATTAAGTTGTCCAATGCATACAGACACTATTTGAAGCACGCATTGTTGCCACTTGCTCCCGAAACAAGTCTACGAAATTTCATAAAGGGTCTCAGATGCTCATGCGGAATCAATGTGCACTCCTTGATTTGGCATTCAGGTACTTCTGCCCCCCATGTGTTGGTATCTGATAATCTAGACCACACAAAAAACACTGTCGTTCCAGATGTTGATAGACTTCTTGAAGAACTATCAAATAATATTGAAGTTACAATCTGGTAAGATGGTTCTGCTTCCTAACTTAAAAATAGATATACTGCAGAGGCTCTGAAAGTTCTAAGTAAGAGTCATGGCAAAAGAATAACGTGAAAGTACTTTGCAACTTCTTACAGGAAGGGGCCAGTTGATGGAATTGGTGGAGCTATCAAACGCCAAGTTTGGTCTCATGTAAAAAGCAGGCAATGCAACTGATTCTGTGAAAACATTGTTAAATTCTCCTTCTAATGTGATGGCAATTCTTATGGGTCTCTACCTGACAGCTGCCTTCACCTTTCTCAACAAGCATTTGATGGACCTACACCTGTTCCAAAAGCAATGTTTGATGACCTTCAGCACCTGAAAAAGTTTTGCCCTGTCAAAGCCCAAAAATTTTATGCATCGCTCCCCGTATTAGTTTCAGGTAATGATGTGGGCCAATTTATATCAAGTGACATTTTAACTGTTTCAAAAACTACCACACAAACAATATATTTATAGATTTCACTACAAATTAACAGGCAGTCATCTTTTTTGCCGACATTTTTGTGACATTAATCAATTATAATGTCAAACACACAAACAATAAAAAGAGGTGTGCCACAGGGCTCCATACTTGGGCCCTTCCTGTTTTTAGTGTATGTTAATGATATGCCACAGTATTTACCCTGTAAAACAGTCCTCTATGCAGACGATACAACTTTTATCAATTCAGGGACATACAGAAGCGTGTCCGCTTTGACCCATGACATCACAAATATGGCGGAAATGACCATAAACGACAATTCCAATATGGCGGATATAAAATCATTGCATACGTATCATAAAGACGAAAATACATCGAAACACACACACACACACACACACACACACACACACACACACACACACACACACACACACACACACACACGTTTCACAAAAAGCCTTATGACTCTAACGGGACAAGCGTGGGAAATTGGGGGGTTTTGGGTGGGGAGAAACTAAATATAAACAAATTTAGCCGCCCACCCTCATACAAAACCACACAAAACGACGAAAAAAATCGACATCACAAAACTCACCAAATACCACAAAACAATATTATCTAGAATCGGACACTTCCCTTGACCTATATAGATCTACAGCAGCTCCCGATCCCATAAATTGGGATCGAACACTTCCCTTCACCTATATAGCTCAACAGCAGCTCCCGATCCCATCTCCCAATACAAAAATCAAAATGCACCGCCAAACATTACGAACAAACACTTCCCTCTACCTACACATATCTACAGCAGGTCCCGATCCCATAAATTAGGATCGACCACTACCCTTGACCTATCTAACTCAAAAACATCTCCCAATACCAATACCAACCTTCACAGCCACAAATTTCAATGAAACACTTCCCTATACCCCAATACACAACACATACGCCAAAAACAAAAAAAATGAGAACTTACCACAAGAAAGTTCCAGCCCCACAAACTAGATTGGCCACCACAATCTCACACACACACACACACACACACACACACACACACACCACACACACACACGCGCAAACCAATGAAAAAATACTAAACCAAAAGAAAAACCCAACCCACCCACACCTCAACCTCCCCCCCCTGACCCCAAAATAAAAAACACAAACAAAAACCAAATGCAACATAAAAAAATTTCAATCACACACTACTACTCAACAAAAACTTCAACAAAATAGATCCTCCACAACTAAAACAAAAAACAAACAAATACTATACAACAAAATAAACCACCCACCCCACCCCGAGCCACAGCCACCCACCCACCTACCCAGACCACCCTAACTAACAACTTGCCTGTAGTAGGACCTAAATTTGTATCAATAGCTTAGGATAATGACATAGTGTTATCAACATGTATATGATAATGACATAGTGTCATCAACATGAATACTCCCTGCTTAATATAAATCTGTATAATGTTTTCCTTTTTATTGTAAAATTAATAATATATAAAATTCCAAATGTGTGCTATTGTACTACACTAAATTTCATACGATTTATATATACATTGTTATGAGAATGTAACCATCTTTATACTGTAATTGAACTTATTGACGAAGCCCATTGTATAAGAAAATACTGAACGGCTAATAAAGATTCTTATTCTTATTTTTATATACTACATTAATGTAAAAAGTCTACCTACATAATAAAATGTGCCAGACATGTTATTTGTCAGTGTAACATCATAATACTTATTTTTTGTTTAGGATCCAGTAATTTTGTTTGAAAATTAAAACCACTTTTTTTCTAAAAATTTTGTTTACTGGACTCTCGTCATGTTTTCCCTGGACTCTTCAAATATAATAATGTAACAATTATTGCGGTACAGGTTTATGGAACTTTCTGTATAAAGAATGTTTTGATTTATAAAAATAACTTCATAATATGAGTTACCACAGAATGACACTGGTGGGCTTTTTTATGTTGATGTGTCTACCAGTTTGTTAGCTCAAGACTTCGGAAGAAAGAAAATTGTATTTTTTTTTCCTTTATCTATTGGTAAGTTGAACACATCTATGGTTTATAGAGTTATTTTATCAGTCCTGAATCAGATTATAATACTGGAATTACTTAATTTCACACTCAATAAAAATGACTGCATGTTTAACACTATCCCCTACAAAATTACAAAGTGGGGTAATTGCGTAAAGATACTGAGTGGAGATTGTAAAATGGTATGATGATGATGATATTCCATATAATATTTTGAAAAATGCCAAGGACCTACATTAAAAAGTGTCTGTATTGCAGTTAGGCCTACACCATAAACAATGTGTCATGGGGTTGTGCATAGTGTTATAATAATATCAGTCATACACCACCGAGGGTGGAATTTATATTTTTCTGAGAGTCCAGAATTAAATCTGATGTTTCTACAGGACTTGCATAGTTTTGTTCTAATTTCTTTAGGTCAAAGGGTACAACTGAATAAATTAGGCCTTGAGCATCCCCAAGATCTTCCTCCACATGGTATCAGGCCTTTATGAAACACAACATGTGTATTTCTTTGGAGAAACCTGAGCACCTTCAGAAGTGCCAAAAGAATACCAGAGATTCATTTGTAATTTAGACCTTCTACAATGAACTGAATAATTTGTATTAAATATGTGAGCTAAAATATTAGTGGAAATCATGCTTTGTCATGAACTGCGATGAGTCTGGATTTGGCACTGATCCAACTTGAGTAGGAGCTGTTGGGAAAGGAACTGAATAGGGTGTATGCTGCATCAGGTAGAGACTCAACAACCTTTTGTGGCCTGTGATGCAGCAGAACACTCTTACTTGTCACCACTGAAAGTATGTAAGGGTGGGGCAGTTCAGAGTTGATGAATGTCTGAGCAATACCTACCCAGGAAAACTACGCTGCTGCTTCAACAAATGGGTTGATGGGGAAGGCTATGGTTCGTCATTGGTTCACTACAGATTTTATGACTTGTATAGAGAAATATTGTATGTATGCAGTCAAAGTGCCATTTTCAACATTTGATGGGCATGCTAGCCATGTTAGTCTACGACCAGTGGAAATGGCAATACAAAATAACTTGTTTAGTGTGCTCGCCGTGTCATTTACTTGACAGACTACAACCTCTTGACAAATGTGTGTTTGCCTCTTAAAATCAAATGAGGAAAAAAAGCTTTGCCATATATTTTTGTGTTCTCTTTACGTGTACTGCCTCAGTTTTAATGTTGTTTGATAACTTTCTTTCAAAATTGCTTATTTTGGGATTTGTAACAAATTCCTTTCAAAAATTGCTCATTTTGGAACTTCCATTACGTATTGGTTGGGGTAATTGAAAAATGGTACAATTATTCAGGGAAATGTTCAAAAGTTGTAGAAAAGTGTTGGCTTCGTTACCCTTGACAGCAAATCAATACTCAGTCCACAATATGATATTGCAGTTTACTTTTACCTCTGACCCAGTGGGGTAAAAGTGAACACATGGGGTAAATGTCAACTTGTTATAATGTCAGTTAGAAACAACAGATGAATGAATCCAAGAGCAGTGCTTGTATTTCAGGTCTATGTTTAAATTTAGCAAGCTAGTAATTACTTCAAATCAAAGTCAGAACTTCTCAAAATCGTTTACAATTGCTCCACCTGAGCCACAGATGGATAAAGATATTTTCTGTATTTAAAAATACCAATAAATAATCAGTAATACAGACAAGCAACTATTGTATTAAAAGCCATTCAAAGGACGCATGATTGCATTCATGTCCTAAATTTAACTTCTGCAATAGTTACATGAACTCTGAAATAAAAATAAGTTGATTACCTGTGTAGCTGCCATACATTTTGTGTGTGAGGTTGTGGCATCTCCACTGGGTAAATGCCAAAGAATGGATTTACAGATACTGTTGGCTTCCTATCTGGAGGCTGATCAATCACATGTGCATCTTTACTTGTACTTGGAAACTCACTGCATGTGCAACGTACAGGGCCTCCTCGTATAACTGAACGTTCCTCCTCTGACTTTTTTAGGTGATATTTTCCTTTAATCTGCCACACATATCTTGCCTTTTTTAGTGGTCGCAAATCTTCAAGGCTGTCTGATTCCGATGCATGGGCTGAAGTTTCACCTTCTTCGTCACTTGTCCAGCCCATAACAATTTTTATAGGCCCTAAAATATTACGCTAACTACACAATCACAATTTTCAGACTGTGTGATTTGCTATAGGCTTTACCTGATCATTTACTACCACTAAAGTGTAGTGCCATCATCAACTTTATAACGGTGAAGACACTGTAAACAGTTAATCCTAAAAGCTTACCTCACACCTGTAATTGCTCTTACAGCTTGCGCAGTCTCTACATTACACAAGTAACACTAAACTGAACTTCTTTTTTAGTTTGATGTACATCCCTACTTTCCACTGGGAGCATCACCTACGCAATTCCTTCTTTCATTGATCCAGCCAGTCACCTTTTAAACGGAAAGGTACACACACACACACACGGTCTAAACAGAGTACGGAGGTGCTGAAGACTCCTGAGCAAATAACAAAGTTATTTCATTTTGCGCTATTGCATGTATTCACACAATTTATAATACTTCCTTCTCAACGTTCTGGAATCAGCCTACACTCATACTGCCCATTTTCTGTCGCTGGAGGCATCATCGTTCTTTCAGTATACGAACAGAGAAGTAGCAGTTGCTATTGGAATGTAAGAGTACCGGTGAAATGTTTTCATAAAATGAAACACGTCTGTATAATTTACATACAAATATTATAAACAAATATCACAACACACCGCTTGCCAATCATTAACTTTAGCGATTTTTCCCACTGCCTCCTATACCGAAATAAGTATCTCTGCTTACAAGACGCGTCGTCCGAAACGATAGGATCTTCCTAAATACAGCTACTATATGCCATCAAAATTTTCTGCGCAACTGCGTTTCGCTTACTAATTTTGACATGCACATCAAAATATGACATGATTTTCGTACATTTCTTTTTATATATTGGCAGAACTGGTACTAATTGTTTTCCATCTCACGTTGTTTTCGTCTTGACCTGTTTGGCCCAAGGTTACTTTACCATTTAACGAAGGTATTAAAGTTGTAATGATTTATATACGGAACGAGCTTGACAGTACGAAAGACTTGAGCAGACGGAAGCGCAAAAACCCAAGGAATACGTCCACAACGTCAGGCTCCCGTGAGTTTGTTTCTAAAAAGTTAATTCAATATTGTAGCCGAGGACGTGAAATGACTGTTGTCAGCTATTTTCGATTTTGAATTAAATTCACGTATTGGTTATGAACCTGTCGTTAAAGTTTGTATCTAAAACTGAATTTTACCAGGTGCTGTTACGCAGTAAAGGATACAAAGCCAGCACAGTTCAAAATATAGGTCTATGTAAAACCGTTGCAGTACAGTAGTATTTTAAACTGTACTAGGGAGTACACTTTTGATAGTTTTTTTTATGTCTGCCGTTTAATGGGTATACTAGCGCATGATAAGTGACTCAATTTACAAGTTCTAATATGAAAATGCTTCTGAATAATTTTACCCGTGTGGTCTCACTTCGACACATTGTTTGTAAAGACCTGTCCCTAAAGACTAAGTTCCGTCCTGTAACTTTGATATTAAATGCGCGTTTGCCCGGTCAGACAGGGTAGTCTTGTACTATTTTAAGCGCCTGTTTATACCACTAGATTGTCTTTCAGATTAAGATAGCCAGTGGAACTCCTTCCTGCTCTTTTGAGTCTTTTCTTCATTCCGTTTTTCATAGAGTATGTTTAATTTGAAATAATATTCTCGTTTGCAGATGGGGAATGGAGTCGCAACTAATTTCACAGTTTATGTCAAACACAAGCAGCGATACAGAAACAGCAATAACCTGCTTGCAAGCCAGTGGCTGGGATTTGAAAAATGCTATTGAGCTCTTTCTGGAAAATGGGGGCAGTGTTAGAACTACTTGGGAAGAAAATGGCAACATCCGACCAACACTCCGCAAAACTCCTGCTGTTGATTTAGCTGACTGTAAGAGTAATTTTTTCATATTCATTCATGTACTGAATTTCTTATAGGCCTACTGTATTTCTTGTAACTATTCAGTAAGTGTGTGCTTAAACTGTACATTTGTAACTTCTAACCCTTTTTTAACCAATTATGGGGTAAAGTTGTTATTGGATTCCCCCCTCCCCCCTTTCTTGAAATCTTGGTTGTGTTGACAGATCAATCTGTAGCACAGCCTGAGGTGTAAGTTAGGAAATCTGGTTGTGATAACAAATTGACTGGTAGTGAAGCCTAAGGTTTACATCCGTGCCACATTGAAAAATGTGAGGGGGAGGGGGTCCAATATGTAACTTTTACCCACTTATTTTCATTTTGCTGATATGTCTTCAGTTAAGAGACAAATCGTGTTTTTACCAGTGAGTGTAGTAGATATTAAATTAATAATTGTTCCATAGATGCTATGCGCTTTATTATATTTGAATTAGGATAGGTTATTAATAACTAATTTCATGAGTGGATATATGTATTGTGAAGGCACTATGAATATCCCATGTTTCTTAAATAATTGTCTGCAAGGTGATCTTGAGTGGGCTCTAGCTATTTTTCTGATTACAAGCTTTTGTGCAATGAATACTTTTTCTCTTTATGATAAATTATCCCAAAGTATATGATTGCTATAGAAAAGCAGTGAATGAAAACGGGCTTAGTAGGCTAATTTACTGATGTGTTTGTCATCAAAATTTGCTATAACTCTAGTAGCATAAGTAGCTGAACCTAAATGTTTCAGCAGATCATCAATGTGTTTCTTCCAGTTGAATTTCTCATCAGTGCACACAACCAAAAATTTTGAATATTCTGCCTTAGCAACAGACTTCTTCTGTTCAGTCTCCCCAGTTAGAGGACACTGTTAATTTCAACCTTCTGCATTCTTCCAGTTGAATATGAATTTAACTTTTTTTGTGCACTGTCCCTCTCATATCACAATGCTTACCTGATTTAGAAGAATTTCATGATTGACACAGTCAAGTCTTTTGACAGATCACAAAAATTCCCAATGGGTGATGTTTGGTTATTCAGAGCATTTAATATTTTATCAGTGAAGGCATATATAGCATTTTCTGTTGAAATTACTTTTTCAAGAATTTTGGGTAAAGCTCTCGGAAGTGAGACTGGGTGGTGTGAGCATCAGACCAACCCCCCTTTTTTCTGCAGTGATTTAACAATAGCATATTTCATTCTAGTCAGAAAACCCCACTTCAGTGAGCTACAACATGTGGCTGAGACTCCTACTTATCTGTTGGGAACAACCTTTTAGTGTTCTGTTGGAAATGCAATCAGTTCCTTGCGAGCTTTTACTTTTGAGTGAATTTGTTGTTTTCTTAATTTCACTAGACAAGGTGGGTTGAGTAATTCTGTCAAATTGTGTAGGTATTGCTTCTTCCATGTACAACATTGCATTTTCTAATGAACAGCTGGCTCCCATTTCCTCTAGAACTCTTAAAATGTTTATTAAAAAGATTTTCTACTTCTGACTTTATGTTAACAAACATTTCATTAAGTTTGATAGAAATGCAGTCTTCTGGTGCTCTCAGTTGCCCTGTTTACCTTATAACATGATTCGAAATTGTTTTTAATTAGAACTATTAAAGTTCACTTTATCTGGTAACTAAATGTAAACTATTATTATTTTGTATTTATTTCTTTAACTCATAGAATATAATAAAAAGAAGTCAGTACTTAGTACCTTATATTCTATGATTTTACGTACTACACCTTTTGGTCAGGCAGAAGGGGTCAACAGAAGCGTCCGATCTCACGCGTCGGCTTTGACCTGTGACGTAAGGGTGTTGTGGTGTGTGATGTCATTACGGCGTAGAGTTTGGTTTGTGAGTGTGGCGTGTTTATAGATGTCGTCGTGTTGTGGTTTGTTGTGCCCTCTGGTGGTATGTTCAGGGTTTTCGTTTGGTATATTGGGCTCAGTTTGCTGTTGCTCAGTGGCGAGTGCTGCTTGCGTATTTTTGAAGCGGAATTTGTATCAGTGAGTTAACGGTTTTGTGGTTTTGTTTGAAGGTTAATGTAGTGATGATTGCTGTACGTTGGGTGGTTTTGTTATTAAGTTTAATCGGTTGTGGTTTTTTGTTCAGGAATGGCTATGAAAGATCAATAGTTCTCGGTTGAGGGCTATGATGGGGGACACAGCTTTAGAGCTGATTAAGTTCCTACAGCTTTTTGGCTTAATTGCCGAGGTGGTGAAGTGCAGTGTGTGCTGTGAACCAATGAAATTGGTTAAAGTTCCGGCCTCTCAGACCAGGGATGGTTATATGTGGCGCTGTCGCAAAGACGACATATGGCGTTCCATACGGCGCGGTACCTGGTTCGAGAAGTCTAGGTTGGGCATGCGTGAGATTGTGCTTGTTACATATTATTTTTGTTATAGATCCCCACAGAGTTTTTGCACGCATGAGACTGGTGTGAGTGAGAGGAGCGTTTTAGATTGGTATTCCTTTTGTCATGAAGTGTGTTTGGAATTTATTAAGTACAGGGGTAAGTTGGGGGGCATGGGGTTGTTGTGGAGGTGGAAGAGTCACAGTTTGGGAAAAGGATGTATGGGAGGGGGTGCCTGTGGCTGGTCTTTGGGTGTGGGGGGGTGTTGTTCCGGGGGGGGGGGGTTCTGAATGTGTTTTTAGGGTTGTGGAAGGGAGGTCCAAGGCTGAATTAGTGGGGTTAATTGAGGAATATATAGAGCCGGGGTCCACAATAGTTTTTGATGCTTTTTCTTCTTATAGGGGGTTGGGTGAGAGGGGATTTAATCATTTAGTAGTGAACCATAGTTTAGAGTTTAAGAATTATGAGATAGGGGCTTGTACTAATACAATAGAGGGGATGTGGGGGGCGGTTAAGTCAGTTCTTGGGAGGGGGAAGAGGCGCTGTTCCAACCTTCAGTCTCATTTAGATGAGTACTGTTGGCGGAAGAGTGTCCCAGAGGGCTATTGTATTTTTCGGGTTTTCTTAAGGGCTGTGGGTAAAATGTATAGGCCGAAAGTTGTTAGTTAGGGTGGTCTGGGTAGGTGGGTGGGTGGGTGGCTGTGGCTCAGGGTGGGGTGGGTGGTTTATTTTGTTGTATAGTATTTCTTAAGGTGGGTGGGGGGGAGAGGGGGTTGAGGTGCGGGTGGGTTGGGTTTTTATTTTGGTTTAGTATTTTTTCGTTGGTTTGTGTGTGTTTGCGTGTGTGTTTGCGTGTGTGTTTGCGTGTGTGTTTGCGTGTGTGTTTGTGGTGGCCAATCTAGTTTGTGGGGCTGCAACTTTCTTTCGGTAAGTTCTCATTTGTTTGTTATTGGCGTATGTGTTGTGTATTGTGGTATAGGGAAGTGTTTAAATGAAATTTGTGGCTGTGAAGGTTGGTATTGGTATTGGGAGATGTTTTTGAGTTACATAGGTCAAGGGTAGTGGTCGATCCTAATTTATGGGATTGGAGGCTGCTGTTGAGCTATATAGTTGGAGGGAAGTGTTCAGTCTCAATGTTTGGTGGAGTATGTTGGTTTTTGTAATGGGAGATGGGATCGGGAGCTGCTGTTGAGCTGTATAGGTCAAGGGAAGTGTTTGATCCCAATTTATGGGATCGGGAGCTGCTGTAGATCTGTGTAGGTCAAGGGAAGTGTTTGTTCGTAATGTTTGGCGGTGCATTTTGGTTTTTGTATTGGGAGATGGGATCGGGAGCTGCTGTTGAGCTATATAGGTCAAGGGAGGTGTTCGATCCCAATTTATGGGATCGGGAGCTGCTGTAGACCTATATAGGTCAAGGGAAGTGTCCGATTCCAAATAATATTGTGTTTTGTGGTATTTGGTGAGTTTTGTGATGTAGATTTTTTTTCGTCATTTTGCGTGGTTTTGTATGGGGGTGGGTGGCTAAATTTGTTTATATTTAGTTTCTCCCCACCAAAAAAACCCCAATTTCCCATGCTTGTCCCGTTAGTCATTGGGTATTTAGTGAAACGTGTGTGTGTGTGTGTGTGTGTGTGTGTGTGTGTGTGTGTGTGTGTGTGTGGGGGGGGGGGGGGGGTGTTTGTTTTTCAATGTATTTTCGTCTTTATGATACGTATGCAACGATTTTATATCCGCCATATTGGAATTGTCGTTTATGGTCGTTTCCGCCATATTTGTGACGTCATGGGTCAAAGCCGACGGGTGGGATTGGACGCTTCCATATTTCTGGCAGAAGATATAGATATGAATATCTTTTACGTGCTGTGCTTCAATTTCTGTTCCAGTGAAGAAACTTTCAAGAGGAATCTCAAGAGCAACGGACAATGTGAAGTTGGTCTCGCGTGCCCGCTCAGATATTGCTCACGAGTTTGGAGATACTGCAGTTTGCAACGTTAATCAGTTTTTCATCGAGACACCTGTATGCACTTTCACTTTGCCGGATTTGACAGTGTATCCTGGTATGAAAACACTTCACTGTTTGAAAATTAGTAATAAATCTGGATCTCTAGCAGGTAAAATGCAACTGATGATAGGAGCTGGCTGATGCCATCAGTGCCCTATTGTAGGCTTTCGATTATTGTGTAAGAGGGTAGATTGAAACAAACCTATACTGGACATCTGTTTTGGCCTGTGATGTAATGACGTTCGGGAGTGTGCCATCCTGTGTGCAGACAGAACAAACAGTACATTGAATTTTGGCTGTGGTGACAAACTGAACATACTGATACTAGATGTCAGCTTCAGAGAGGGTGACAATTATTGAACTATATGAAAAAACAGAAATTAGTTACAACCTATGACATGCACACACTATATTCAACATGTAAACTTCACTACAGATATTTAGATCTAGGTTGTGACATGTTCTATATGCCTGGCATCCTTGGCGTCGATATGGTGCATGACCCACTGAAATGTCGGAGCATTGATGCTGTCGATGACTTCCTGAATGGCTGTTTCCAGCTCGTACACCATATCTTTAATTTAGCCTCACAAAAATGAGTCTCATGTGTTCGATCTGTAGAATATGGTGGCCAATTGAGGCTCAATGCCAGTGGCCTCGGGATATCCCAGAGCCAGAATGAGGTTCCTAAAATGCTCTTCCAGGACATCAAACACTCTCCTGCTTTGATCTTGTAATCAGGGTCACTTTGGATAATGGGGATGGAATCATCTTGCAAAACATTCACATACTATTGGTTATTCACCATGCCATCATGAAATATTGCATCGATTAGTCCATCACTGGATCGTTGCACACCACACAATCGCCCATTGAGGGTGAAGAAACTTCTCAATCCTAAATGTGGATTCTCAGTCCCACGAATGTGCCCATTTTGCTTATTGACAAACCCATCCAAATTAAAGTGGGCTTTGTCGCTAAACCGAACCATATATGCACATACTAATTCCCATCGTGCCCCACGGTCAACTGTGCAATTTAAATGTCCTAATGCAAACCTTTCAGAAGTTATGACTATATTATTTCACATAGTTCAATAATTGTTACCCTATATCAAAATATAATATTGTTTCATGTAATAATGATATATGTGCAGAGAAAGAGAGAGAGAGAGAGAGAGAGAGAGAGAGAGAGAGAGAAGAAAATTGACAGTATGTCTTTCATCTAAGTTATATTAGTTTCTGGAGTGTAGTTTGTTGTGACATTGATCTTTAGTGCAGCCCGAGGCCTGTGTTAGGTTGTTGAAAGGCTACAGTTTGGTTGAGAGTGATATTGATTGCTTCAGTTAATCCAGTAGGTTTACCTGTAGAGTAACCTGTGGTTTACATTATGTTGAAAGGTGACAGTCGGATTGTGATGACACGAGAATATAATTCTTGTTAGGTTATGAGTCACTGGGATTCAGTGCGTGATTTATGTTCACCATTTTTATATTCAGGGTTAAAGCAAACGGGTAGTGCTATAGAGGTCTTTCCTACCCAGATCAGTGTGTGATGACTTCTTTGCTAGTTGCTTGATCTACCCTCTGATCTTGCAGCATTCTTCTACAGCACCACATTTCAAAACCTTATCTTCTCTTCTTGTCTGTTTTGTTTATAATCCACATGTCACTTCTAAATAAGGCTACACTCCTGGTAAATACTTTTAGAACAGACTTCCTGACACTCACAAGGGAACCTCCCCATCGCACCCCCCTCAGATTTAGTTATAAGTTGGCACAGTGGATAGGCCTTGAAAAACTGAACACAGATCAATTGAGAAAACAGGAAGAAGTTGTGTGGAACTGTGAAAAAATAAGCTAAATATACAAACTGAGTAGTCCATGGTAACATATACAACATCAAGGACAATAGGATCGCAGGAGCGCCATGGTCTCGTGGTAACGTGAGCAGCTGCGGAATGAAAGGTCCTTGGTTCAAATCTTCCATTGAGTGAAAATTTTTGTTTTTTATTTTCAGTTTATGTGACAAACTCTTATGTTTTCATCACTTTTTTGGGAGTGATTATCACATCCACAAGAAAACCTAAATCGGGCAAGGTAGAAGAATCACCAAGTGTACAAGTTGGGTGGGTCGACAACATATTCCTGTCATGTGGTGCACATGCCTTCACCAGTGTCGTATAGAATATATCAGATGTGTTTTCCTGTGGAGGAATCGGTTGACCTATGACCTTACGATCAAATGTTTTCGGTTCCCATTGGAGAGGCACGTCCTTTCGTCTACTAATCGCACGGTTTTGCGATGCGGTCGCAAAACACAGACACTAAACTTTTTACTGTGAACAGAGACGTCAATGAACGAACGGACAGATAATAACTATGCAAAAATAAATAAAGTAAAATTTTCACTCCAGGGAAGACTTGAACCAAGGACCTCTCGTTCAGCAGCTGCTCACGCTACCACGGGACCACGGCGCTTCTGAGCTCACATCGTGCATGATGTTGCCTATGTGACCCATGGACTACTCAGTTTGTATATTTTGCTTATTTTTTTCACAGTTCCACACAGCTTCTTCCTGTTTTCTCAATTGATATGTGTTCAGTTTATCAAGGCCTATCCACTGTGCCAACTTATAACTAAATCTGAGGGGGGTGCGATGGGGAGGTTCCCTTGTCAGTAGTCAGTGCTTGTTAGTGAATAATTTAGTACTTTGAATAGAGAAGTGTAAAAGTAAATGGCACTGTTCTAACATTTTGAACCAGGCTATTAATTCCTACCTTGGAGTAGAGCGGGTATATGTTCGAAAGGAAGGGAAGGTCACTGCTGTAATGTGTTTATTGATAAACTTCACATAATATTATTGTCTGTAAAAATAATTACATCCAAAACTTTTTCAATTTTTTTTTTTCCACAGAAGATTTCCGTACATTTTTGGAAAAGGATCTGATTGAAACATCAACCCTACAGTCTTTGGAATCTGCTGGTAGACTTAATTGGTGGGTTGAGCTTGGAGCATGTCAGTCTCTGTGGCCACTTGCTACGTCTGGAGATGGAAATTGTTTGTTGCATGCTGCATCACTTGGTGAGTTGTTGTAGTACTGTGGTAACACTTGTACAGTGCTTTACCAGCTAAGATAAAACATCATTTTTTTGCTAAGTTATCTCAGTCACTTGCAGAGGCACGTGTGGCAAAAACTGGTGCCAAATTTTACTGTTAGCCAACTCTTATGGCATGGCTCAGACATCTGCTGCTGCAGTTGCAGAAGCAACAGCTGCAGCAATAATAATACTAATATAAATAAAAATAAAAAATGACATATCATTGAATCGAGTGTACTGCAGGTGGTCTATGTTTTTCTAACACAATATTTCGACGTCGTACCGCAGAGTCTTCATCAGGTGCTTCCTGTGACTGAAACACAGGCTGACCGTGTCCCGTATTTATGTCTGGGTGGTGTCTGACGTTCCCTACACCATCCACTCCCACTAGACCATGTCGGTTGGTCGCCAGATGTTCCATCTTCCGTCCGCGCCCACTTCTGCTGAAGCGGGCGCGAATGGAAGATGAAAACCTGGCGACCAACTGACATGGTCGCGCTGGAGAAAGTTGAAACGGTCACCAACAGGCAACGCAGCCTGTCGACAGTGCTAGGAACGTGCATGGTGGGCGCGGACCTAGTAGGGTACACAGTGAAATGGCCGCCACCAGGGAAAAGAGCGGAATCGGGCATGGACGGAAGACGGAACACCTGACGACCAACCGACACGTTCGCAGCGGGAGCAGATGGCATAGGGAACGCCAGACACTATCCAGACATAAATATGGGACACGGTCAGCCTGTCGTTCAGTTACAGGAAACACGTGATGAAGACGCTGAGGTACAGTGTCGAAATGTTGTGTTAGAAAAACACAGACCACCGGCAGTACACCTGATTCAACGAGATATAATGATGATGACGACAACGATAAATCATAAGATTCAATCAACAACCAGACTCTTTCCCATTGTCGAAAAATATAACTTGATTTTAAGAAATTGTAACTAAACAAACATACATTCACCAACCAGAGTTCTAAAGTAAAATTCATGGGAGGAACATCTGATCCTGTTTTGGTCATTACCAGCTAGCAAGTGCAACATTCTGTCTGCAGCCTCTTTTATATTGTTCTGGATGCAATTATCCAAGAGTTGTTGTTGTTGTTGTTGTTGTTGTTGTTGTTGTTGTTGTGGTCCTCAGTCCTGAGACTGGTCCGATGCAGCTCTCCATGCCACTCTATCCTGTGCAAGCCTCCTCATCTCCCAGTACCCACTGCAACCCACATCCTTCTGAATCTGCTTAGTGTATTGATCTCTTGGACTCCCTCTACGATTTTTACCCTCCACGCTGCCCTCCAATGCTAAATTTGTGATCCCTTGATGCCTCAAAACATGTCCCACCAACCGATCCCTTCTTCTAGTCAAGTTGTGCCACAAACTTCTCTTCTCCCCAATCCTATTCAATACCTCCTCATTAGTTACGTGATCTACCCACCTGATCTTCAGCATTCTTCTGTAGCACCACATTTCGAAAGCTTCTATTCTCTTCTTGTCCAAACTGGTTATCGTCCATGTTTCACTTCCATACATGGCTACACTCCATATAAATACTTTCAGAAACGACTTCCTGACACTTATATCTATACTCGATGTTAACAAATTTCTCTTCTTCAGAAACAATTTCCTTGCCATTGCCAGTCTACATTTTATATCCTCTCTACTTCGACCATCATCAGTTATTTTACTCCCTAAATAGCAAAACTCCTTTACTACTTCAAGTGTCTCATTTCCTAATCTAATCCCCTCAGCATCACCCGATTTAATTTGACTACATTCCATTATCCTCGTTTTGCTTTTGTTGATGTTCATCGTATATCCTCCTTTCAAGACACTGTCCATTCTGTTCAACTGCTCTTCCAAGTCCTCTGCTGTCTCTGACAGAATTACAATGTCATCGGCGAACCTCAAAGTTTTTACTTCTTCTCCATGAATTTTAATACCTACTCCGAATTTTTCTTTTGTTTCCTTTACTGCTTGCTCAATATACAGATTGAATAACATCAGGGAGAGGCTACAACCCTGTCTCACTCCTTTCCCAACCACTGCTTCCCTTTCATGTCCCTCGACTCTTATAACTGCCATCTGGTTTCTGTACAAATTGTAAATAGCCTTTCGCTCCCTGTATTTTACCCCTGCCACCTTCAGAATTTGAAAGAGAGTATTCCAGTTAACATTGTCAAAAGCTTTCTCTAAGTCTACAAATGCTAGAAACGTAGGTTTGCCTTTTCTTAATCTTTCTTCTAAGATAAGTCGTAAGGTTAGTATTGCCTCACGTGTTCCAACATTTCTACGGAATCCAAACTGATCTTCCCCGAGGTCCGCTTCTAGCAGTTTTTCCATTCGTCTGTAAAGAATTCGCGTTAGTATTTTGCAGCTGTGACTTATTAAACTGATAGTTCGGTAATTTTCACATCTGTCAACACCTGCTTTCTTTGGTATTGGAATTATTATATTCTTCTTGAAGTCTGTGGGTATTTCGCCTGTCTCATACATCTTGCTCACCAGATGGTAGACTTTTGTCATGACTGGCTCTCCCAAGGCCATCAGTAGTTCTAATGGAATGTTGTCTACTCCCGGGGCCTTGTTTCGACTCAGGTCTTTCAGTGCTCTGTCAAACTCTTCACGCAGTGAGTTAAGTAATTGAAAATTCAAAGCTATTCAAAACCCATACAACTAGAGCAACAGAAAAATGTTACAAAATGGTATTCCTAGCCTTTGCAGATGACCTGGCCATACCAACAAATGACGAGTCCATTCTAATCAGATAGAAACCGTCAAAGAATAAAGTTAGCTTTCAAATTTCCTTTAAAAAAACAAAAAAGCTTCAGATGCTCAAAACTCAAACATTTTATACAAACTGTGGTCAAACAGAGTCCTTTACTTACAGTATGTTGGTGGGATCCTGGAACCTAATGGGGAAGAAGAAATAGCACAGAGAATTTGTCTAAAGCGACTAAAGATGGCCTGCAGAAGAACTCAATACGCCTACAGAAAAAGTTTCTCCACACATACCAAAATAAGGCAACAAAACAGTTAGCAAACCAAAAGCCATGTATGTTTGTCACTCTCTCGCCATTCATAAAAGGCAATGTGGATAACCTCCTGAAGAAAGAGTAACATAAAATTATGAGGAAGACTCTTGCCCCAATAAAACAGAAAATGGCTATTGACTGATGATCCAGGAAACAACAGAAAACTTCAACACAGGTATTGCAAAGAGAAGATTAAAATTTTGTGGGCCCATTCACTCCCTACCAGCAACAATACTTAACTACAAAATTTTAATACAGACAGATTGACAGGACAGAAGACTATACTTTGGATTCCATGAGTCAGAAAAGATCTAGGAAGAACCCATATAAACTCCCCAGAAGTATAGACCAACCTGTATGGACAAAAAATTGAGAGATGAGAAGTGCATCCAGGGAGTGGGACTACAAAGGAAATGGGAACAAAGTGGGGTGAAGAAAGAAAGAAAGAAAGAAAAATTCATGAAGGAACATTTAGAGCTGCAGGGAAACTGGGAAACTCAGAGCATTGAATCATAAAGTTCTGCTTATCCAGTGGTGGCCAAACATACCCAGTATTATTATAGTAGGAGTAGTAGTAGTAGTAGTAGTAGTATCTTTGGCATTGATTTGCATTAGGATTTTTGAACATATACCGTGTAGGGTTATAATGAAGCACTTCAAAGAAAAGTGTATCACATAACCAACTTGGGTTCAGGAAACATCATTCTTGTGAAGCATAACTAGCTCTTTATTCACCCAAAGTAATGGGTGCTATTGACAGGGATCATAAGTTGATTCCATATTTCTAGATTTCCAGGAAGTTCTTGGCACCATTCTTCACAAGCCTCTTCTAATCAAATTGTGTGTCTATGGAGTATCATCTCAGTTGTGTGAAGAGATTTGTGATTTCCTGTCAGAAAGTTCACAGTTCGTAGAAATAGAGAGGAAGTTGTAGAGTGAAACAGACTTCTGTGCTTCACCAAGGATGTTCGTAATCTATATAAATTATCTAGGAGAAACCCTGAGCAGATAATGCGTAATTTACCATGTAGTAAAGTCATCAGAAAATAAAAACTAATTGCAGAATGAGTTACACAAGATATCTGCATAGTGCGAAAAGGGGCAACTGACCCTAAACTATAAAAAATGAGAGGTCTCGTACATGAATACTGAGAAAATCCATTAAATTTCAGTTACACGGTAAATCACATGAATTCAGTGGTTGTTGATGTAATAAAATTCCTAGGAATTACAGTTAAGAACAACTTAAATTGGAACCACCACATAGAAAATCTTGTGAAGAATATTTTGAAGAATCAGCCTCAGTAGCGAAAATTTATGATCTTTACCAGGTTTCAGCTAAATTAATCTAGCCTTCTTCACAAGCATAAAATTATTATAACATGCCAGAGTAAGGCACAGTCAACATTAAAATTGAAACCTATAGTACCGTGGTACTATAGGTACGGCTGAAAGCAAGGGGAAACTACAGCCGTAATTTTTCCCGAGGACATGCAGCTTTACTGTATGATTAAATGATGATGGCGTCCTCTTGGGTAAAATATTCCGGAGGTAAAATAGTCCCCCATTCGGATCTCCGGGCGGGGACTACTCAAGAGGACGTCGTTATCAGGAGAAAGAAAACTGGCATTCTACGGATCGGAGCGTAGAATGTCAGATCCCTTAATGGGGCAGGTAGGTTAGAAAATTTAAAAAGGGAAATGGATAGGTTAAAGTTAGATATAGTGGGAATTAGTGAAGTTCGGTGGCAGGAGGAACAAGACTTCTGGTCAGGTGACTACAGGGTTATAAATACAAAATCAAATAGGGGTAATGCAGGAGTAGGTTTAATAATGAATAAAAAAATAGGAGTGCGGGTACTGCAAACAGCATAGTGAACGCATTATTGTGGCCAAGATAGACACAAAGCCCATGCCTACTACAGTAGTACAAGTTTATATGCCAACTAGCTCTGCAGATGATGAAGAAATTGATGAAATGTCTGACGAGATAAAAGAAATTTTTCAGGTAGTGAAGGGAGACGAAAATTTAATAGTCATGGGTGACTGGAATTCGAGAGTAGTAAAAGGGAGAGAAGGAAACATAGTGGGTGAATATGGATTGGGGGAGAAAAATGAAAGAGGAAGCCGTCTGGAAGAATTTTACACAGAGCATAACTTAATCATAGCTAACACTTGGTTCAAGAATCATAAAAGAAGGTTGTATACCTGGAAGAATCCTGGAGATACTAAAAGGTATCAGATAGATTATATAATGGTAAGACAGAGATTTAGGAACCAGGTTTTAAATTGTAAGACATTTCCAGGGTCAGATGTGGATTCTGACCACAATCTATTGGTTATGAACTGCAGATTGAAACTGAAGAAACTGCAAAAAGGTGGGAATTTAAGGAGATGGGACCTGGATAAACTGAAAGAACCAGAGGTTGTAGAGTGTTTCAGGGAGAGCATAAGGGAACAATTGACAGGAATGGGGGAAAGAAATACAGTAGAAGAAGAATGGGTAGCTCTGAGGGATGAAGTAGTGAAGGCAGCACACGATCAAGTAGGTAAAAAGGCGAGGGCTAATAGAAATCCTTGGGTAACAGAAAAAATATTGAATTTAATTGATGAAAGGAGAAAATATAAAAATGCAGTGAATGAAGCAGGTGAAAAGGAATACAAACGTCTCAAAATGAGATCGACAGGAAGTGCAAAATGGCTAAGCAGGGATGGCTAGAGGACAAATGTAAGGATATAGAGGCTTGTCTCACTAGGAGTAAGATAGATACTGCCTACAGGAAAATTAAAGAGACCTTTGGAGAGAAGAGAGCCACTTGTATGAATATCAAGAGCTCAGATGGAAACCCAGTTCTAAGCAAAGAAGGGAAGGCAGAAAGGTGGAAGGAGTATATAGAGGGTTTATACAAGGGCGATGTACTTGAGGACAATATTATGGAAATGGAAGAGGATGTAGACGAAGACGAAATGGGAGATAAGATACTGCGTAAAGAGTTTGACAGAGCACTGAAAGACCTGAGTCGAAACAAGGCCCCGGGAGTAGACAACATTCCATTAGAACTACTGATGGCCTTGGGAGAGCCAGTCATGACAAAAGTCTACCATCTGGTGAGCAAGATGTATGAGACAGGCGAAATACCCACAGACTTCAAGAAGAATATAATAATTCCAATACCAAAGAAAGCAGGTGTTGACAGATGTGAAAATTACCGAACTATCAGTTTAATAAGTCACAGCTGCAAAATACTAACGCGAATTCTTTACAGACGAATGGAAAAACTGCTAGAAGCGGACCTCGGGGAAGATCAGTTTTGATTCCGTAGAAATGTTGGAACACGTGAGGCAATACTAACCTTACGACTTATCTTAGAAGGAAGATTAAGAAAAGGCAAACCTACGTTTCTAGCATTTGTAGACTTAGAGAAAGCTTTTGACAATGTTAACTGGAATACTCTCTTTCAAATTCTGAAGGTGGCAGGGGTAAAATACAGGGAGCGAAAGGCTATTTACAATTTGTACAGAAACCAGATGGCAGTTATAAGAGTCGAGGGACATGAAAGGGAAGCAGTGGTTGGGAAAGGAGTGAGACAGGGTTGTAGCCTCTCCCCGATGTTATTCAATCTGTATATTGAGCAAGCAGTAAAGGAAACAAAAGAAAAATTCGGAGTAGGTATTAAAATTCATGGAGGAGAAGTAAAAACTTTGAGGTTCGCCGATGACATTGTAATTCTGTCAGAGACAGCAAAAGACTTGGAAGAGCAGTTGAACGGAATGGACAGTGTCTTAAAGGGGGATATAAGATGAACATCAACAAAAGCAAAACGAGGATAATGGAATGTAGTCAAATTAAATCGGGTGATGCTGAGGGGATTAGATTAGGAAATGAGACACTTAAAGTAGTTTAAGGAGTTTTGCTATTTAGGGAGCAAAATAACTGATGATGGTCGAAGTAGAGAGGATATAAAATGTAGACTGGCAATGGCAAGGAAATCGTTTCTGAAGAAGAGAAATTTGGTAACATCGAGTATAGATTTAAGTGTCAGGAAGTCGTTTCTGAAAGTATTTGTATGGAGTGTAGCCATGTATGGAAGTGAAACATGAACGATAACCAGTTTGGACAAGAAGAGAATCGAAGCTTTTGAAATGTGGTGCTACAGAAGAATGCTGAAGATAAGGTGGGTAGATCTCGTAACTAATGAGGAGGTATTGAATAGGATTGGAGAGAAGAGAAGTTTGTGGCACAACTTGACTAGAAGAAGGGATCGGTTGGTAGGACATGTATTGAGGCATGAAGGGATCACAAATTTAGCATTGGAGGGCAGCGTGGAGGGTAAAAATCGTAGAGGGAGACCAAGAGATCAATACACTAAGCAGATTCAGAAGGATGTAGGTTGCAGTAGGTACTGGGAGATGAAGAAGCTTGCACAGGATAGAGTAGCATGGAGAGCTGCATCAAACCAGTCTCAGGACTGAAGACCACAACAACACAACAGTACCGTGGTACCATGTCTAATTAAAACTTCTTAACTGAAGTCCAGCCCCAGCATCTCTTCACCATACAGTCGATTGGCAGTGGCAACTATGTTACTGCAGGGGCTGGACTTCAGTTAAGTAGTTTTAATTGGACATGGTACCACAGTACTATAGGTTTTAATTTTAATGTTGACTGTGCCTTACTCTAGCAGGTTATAGTAATATTATGCTTCTGAAGAAGGCTAGATTAATTTAGCCAAAACCTGGTAAATACCAGAAAAATTGCGCAACTGAGGCTGATTCTTCAAATTATTAGTCTATCACAGTTGCTGACGGGGCTGCAATATGCTAGAAATTCTTGTGGAGAAGGTGAACCAAAGACTACCTTCTAGTGACAGAAGACTGAGAAGGTGCAACAGATCTGCCAAAGAGACAGCCTATGCTACTTTTGTCTGTCCTCTTCTGGAGTATTGCTGTGCGGAATAATATTCTTAACCAATAAGAATGACAGAAGGCATTGAAAAAGTTCAAAGAAGAAATGGTAGAGGGTGTCATGAATACAATGTGGAATGGCAATAGAAATGTGATAAATGTTCAATGTGACCACCATTGGCTGCACAACAAACATCAGTGAGGTAACGAAACTCGTCCCACACATGCGAAAGAGTGTCTGCTGTTACTGAGTGCATGGCAGCAGTGATCCGGTTCCGCATATCGATCAGAGTGGTAGGTAGAGGCAGGATGTAAACAGCTTCCTTCACAAAACCTGATAAGAAATAGTCACAGGGTGTGAGATCAGGAGATCTTGGTGGCCAGAAGTGCAGAGCAATGTCCTCAAGTCCCTGTGACCGATGCAGTGCTGAGGAAGGGAGTTATTCAAAAAGCTTCATACATCATGGTGCCAATGAGGCTGAGCTCCATCCTGTTGGAAAATGAACCCTGGGAATCTTCCATAACTTGAGGGAACAGCCATTGTTCCAACACGACCAGGTATGTAATTCCAGTTACAGTTCTTTCCACAAAGAAAAATGATCCATAAACCTTTGTATGGGATATGGCATAGAATACGTTGATCTCTGTTGAGTCTCTTTTGTGTTGCAATGATGAATGTGGATTTTCCAAACCCCATACATGAACATTGCATCTGTTGAATTTTCCACTAAGGTGGAACGTCACTTCATCGCTAAAAATTACACTCTGTAGAAATGAATCATCCTCCATCTTTGCTAGCACAAAACCACAAAATGCAAGATGCTTCTCTTTGTCGTTGGGGTTGAGAGCCTCCACAGGTTGTAATTGGTAGGGCTTGTACAGCGAATGCCATGTCAGTACTTTCCTTACAGCTGGCTCTATTGGTAGACTTACTGGAATTGCACACACAACTTTCTCGAATCTGTCGGACATCATCCTCTGACAAACGAGGCCGGGTTGTGCTTTCTCCTTTGCACACACTACCAGTCTGTTTAAATTGCTTAAACCAACGGCTAATTCTTTTGCAAGTTGTGGTTGAATACCGAATGGGGTATGAAATGCCTGCTGCACTGCAATTTGCATCTCACTTTTCGTGAACTCAAGAACACAGAACCTTGTGATCCACAGTTGTCATCTCACTCACAACTGACAGTGAAATTGAATGTAGGCCCTATTGCCATGCGAACTCTACCGGATGCTTCTGAAACCATCACCGCCCGCCTGCCTCCTCTTTTCATTGGTAGAAAGCTTGTTCGTTTTGGATTTGTACTTGAATACATATAAATTTTTGTAAATGGGTCCATCATTTAGAATAACCCTGTATAACAAAATAGAAAGGACAGTTGGGCCCTAATTGCGTGGTGACAGCAGCCGTGTGTGTGTCGTATTGTGTGACTTTGTGTGTGTTTTCTGTTTTGGAAGAAGGATCTTGTCTGAAGGCTTTATTATTTTAGCAGTCTTTTTCATTGTATCATTCTGTAGATCAGTGCTGCCACTGTGTGGGACAAACAGGAAATCCAGGAAAAATGTGTCAATTTTTTGTCTCATAAAAACCTGTGACTTTTTAGAATTCCGGCAATTTTTCATTGTTCTACTTTCAGTTAATTTTTTTGTAATTTTGATTAGTAGTAACTGATACTCTAAGAATTTTACTTAAGCCCACTACTATAGAATTGTATTGCAGCAATAGAACATAAATGAGAGACTAACACCAAAAAAAACTTAAGTTGAAAAAAAAAGCTGCATTTCCAATAACAAAACACAATACACACACAATGGTCTGCTGACAGCTAAATGTATCAAAGGCTTTAGGATGCAGACCATGGAATACTTCATAACAAAACATTGCTTTTGATGAGTGCTTACATTTCTAACAGGTCACGGGAAAATATTGCGAATGTTGGTGTGAGAGGTGTCATTTTTAAAGTAAATTTCCTTTTACACAAGATGAATTAAGTTATGTCTGATGAATTTCTTAAAACATGGAATGTTTGACTCTCATTCAAAACTTAACACTTTGAGGGCCAAACACTTAGAAAATTTCGGGCCCAGAAGACTAGCCATTTATGCTATTATTTAAAATTTTAATGGCATGTATCTGAAAGTGTAATGCATGAAAAAAAAGGTCCAATATTATATATGAAATCTTAGCTTTTGTTTTAGATGTACTGTATATATACTAATTTAAACCATTAACTTCTCCTGTTTCTGTGTTTGTGTGGCTGTCATTGCTGATGAGATCATCGGGCATGTGCCATAGCTGGCTGACAAAAGCATATCACTCAGCACAATCTTGATTTCAGCACTTAGGAAGTTACTGTTCTGTATTTGGTGGAATTCGTATTTATACATTTGTAATACGAAAATATGCATTGTACATGATGCCACGCATCAAAGACCTCTCCCAGGTGTGTTATTTTTTTTGCTGGGTTTCATTTCCTAAAATGCTAGTAAGTTCTACACTGGTGTATAAAACCTTCACCATTCAAAGGGTTGAGAAGTTTTACAGTGCTGAGGGAATGAACATTGTCACTTAAATCAGAAAAATGTATTTTCACATGGAAAACAGTGTATTTTTAACCAGGAAAAATCTGGGATTTTTTTTTATTGTGTGCGTGGACACACTGGATTTAGGTGTTCACTTTTTCCGTGTGATGTTAGAGAGTGGAACTCTTGAAGAAATAATCTGAAAATGGTTCCATGTCTTCTCTGTCAAGCACTTCAGTTTAAATTGCAGATAGATGTAGAGTAGTAGTAGTAGTAGTAGTAGTAATCAAAGTCAGTAACTGTCTAGTAAACAGCTTATCTAGAGCTGATTATTGATTTGATGTGGCCAACTGTGAACTCATCTCCTGTGCCAACCTTTTCATGATGGAGTAGCAATTGCAACCAACATCCTCAATTATTTGCTAGATGTATTCCAACCTCGGTCTTTCTCTATAGATTTTACCCTTTAGTACCATGGAAGTTATTCACTGATGTCTTAACGGATTTTCTGTCATTGTGTCTCTTCTTGTTGTATTTTCCATCCATTCCTTTCCTTCTCGATTCTGTGGCGATCCTGATTTTCAACAGTCTATAACATCACATGCGAAACATTCTCGGTATTCTTGCCATGTCAGTTCGAGATAAAATCTTGAGCTTTCAACGATAGTCTCAATCATCATCGTCGGGAGCAACTGACTGTTCTCATATTCTCATTCTATAACACCATATCTCAAATGCTTAGGTTCTCTTCCGTTCCAGTTTTCTCACAGTCTGTTTTTCACTACCAGACAGTGATGTGTTCTAAATGTAAATTCTCAGTAATTTCAGGCACAGATTAAGGCCTATGTTTCATACTCGTAGATTTCTCTTGGCCAGCGGTAATCTGCTTTTTATGTCGTCATTGCTCTGTCTGTCATGGGTTATTTTACTGCTTTGTGATCCCCAGTTTTGATGTTAAGCTTATTTTGTTCTCGTTTCTGCTACTTATCATTACTTTGGTCTTTCTTTGATTTACTTTCAATCCAATATGAACTAATTAGACTGTTCACTCCAGTCAACAGGTGCTGTAATTCTTCTTCACTTTCACAGAGGTTAGTAATGCCAGCAGCAAATCGTATCACTGGTATCCTTTCATGTTAAATTTTAATCCTGCTCTTGAAGCAGAATTTCCTCTCCAACCTCAACTCCTTTGGTTCCATCAGATTCACCTGGTCCTACTCCAAATCCCATGCCACTTTCCTTGATGTTGACCTCCACCTGTCCAATGGCCAGCTTCACATGTCCGTCCACATCAAACCCACCAACAAGCAACAGTACCTCCATTACGACAGCTGCCACCCATTCCACATCAAACGGTCCCTTCCCTACAGCCTAGGTCTCCGTGGCAAACGAATCTGCTCCAGTCCGGAATCCCTGAAGCATTACACCAACAACCTGACAACAGCTTTCGCATCCCGCAACTACCCTCCCAACCTGGTACAGAAGCAAATAACCAGAGCCACTTCATCATCCTCTCAAACCCAGAACCTCCCACAGAAGAACCACAAAAGTGCCCCACTTGTGACAGGATACTTTCCGGGACTGGATCAGATTCTGAATGTGTCTCTCCAGCAGGGATACGACTTCCTCAAATCCTGCCCTGAAATGAGATCCATCCTTCATGAAATCCTCCCCACTCCACCAAGAGTGTCTTTCCGCCGTCCACCAAACCTTCGTAACCTCTTAGTTCATCCCTATGAAATCCCCAAACCACCTTCCCTACCCTCTGGCTCCTACCCTTGTAACCACCCCCGGTGTAAAACCTGTCCCATGCACCCTCCCACCACCACCTACTCCAGTCCTGTAACCCGGAAGGTGTACACGATCAAAGGCAGAGCCACGTGTGAAAGCACCCACGTGATCTACCAACTGACCTGCCTACACTGTGACGCATTCTATGTGGGAATGACTAGCAACAAACTGTCCATTCGCATGAATGGACACAGGCAGACAGTGTTTGTTGGTAATGAGGATCACCCTGTGGCTAAACATGCCTTGGTGCACGGCCAGCACATCTTGGCACAGTGTTACACCGTCCAGGTTATCTGGATACTTCCCACTAACACCAACCTATCCGAACTCCGGAGATGGGAACTTGTTCTTCAATATATCCTCTCTTCCCGTTATCCACCAGGCCTCAATCTCCGCTAATTTCAAGTTGCCGCCACTCATACCTCACCTGTCATTCAACATCTTTGCCTCTGCACTTCTGCCTCGACTGACATCTCTGCCCAAACTCTTTGTCTTTAAATATGTCTGCTTGTGTCTGTATATGTGTGGATGGATATGTGTGTGTGTGCGCGAGTGTATACCCGTCCTTTTTCCCCCTAAGGTATGTCTTTCCGCTCCCGGGATTGGAATGACTCCTTACCCTCTCCCTTAAAACCCACATCATTCAGTCTTTCCCTCTCCTTCCCTCTTTCCTGATGAGGCAACAGTTTGTTGCGAAAGCTTGAATTCTGTGTGTTTGTTTGTGTGTCTATCGACCTGCCATCACTTTCATTTGGTAAGTCACATCATCTTTATATACACTCCTGGAAATGGAAAAAAGAACACATTGACACCGGTGTGTCAGACCCACCATACTTGCTCCGGACACTGCGAGAGGGCTGTACAAGCAATGATCACACGCATGGCACAGCGGACACACCAGGAACCGCGGTGTTGGCCGTCGAATGGCGCTAGCTGCGCAGCATTTGTGCACCGCCGCCGTCAGTGTCAGCCAGTTTGCCGTGGCATACGGAGCTCCATCGCAGTCTTTAACACTGGTAGCATGCTGCGACAGCGTGGACGTGAACCGTATGTGCAGTTGATGGACTTTGAGCGAGGGCGTATAGTGGGCATGCGGGAGGCCGGGTGGACGTACCGCCGAATTGCTCAACACGTGGGGCGTGAGGTCTCCACAGTACATCGATGTTATCGCCAGTGGTCGGCGGAAGGTGCACGTGCCCGTCGACCTGGGACCGGACCGCAGCGACGCACGGATGCACGCCAAGACCGTAGGATCCTACGCAGTGCCGTAGGGGACCGCACCGCCACTTCCCAGCAAATTAGGGACACTGTTGCTCCTGGAGTATCGGCGAGGACCATTCGCAACCGTCTCCATGAATCTGGGCTACGGTCCCGCACACCGTTAGGCCGTCTTCCGCTCATGCCCCAACATCGTGCAGCCTGCCTCCAGTGGTGTTGCGACAGGCGTGAATGGAGGGACGAATGGAGACGTGTCGTCTTCAGCGATGAGAGTCGCTTCTGCCTTGGTGCCAATGATGGTCGTATGCGTGTTTGGCACCGTGCAGGTGAGCGCCACAATCAGGACTGCATACGACCGAGGCACACAGGGCCAACACCCGGCATCATGGTGTGGGGAGCGATCTCCTACACTGGCCGTACACCACTGGTGATCGTCGAGGGGACACTGAATAGTGCACGGTATATCCAAACCGTCATCGAACCCATCGTTCTACCATTCCTAGACCGGCAAGGGAACTTGCTGTTCCAACAGGACAATGCACGTCCGCATGTATCCTGTGCCACGCAACGTGCTCTAGAAGGTGTAAGTCAACTACCCTGGCCAGCAAGATCTCCGGATCTGTCCCCCATTGAGCATGTTTGGGACTGGATGAAGCGTCGTCTCACGCGGTCTGCACGTCCAGCACGAACGCTGGTCCAACTGAGGCGCCAGGTGGAAATGGCATGGCAAGCCGTTCCACAGGACTACATCCAGCATCTCTACGATCGTCTCCATGGGAGAATAGGAGCCTGCATTGCTGCGAAAGGTGGATATACACTGTACTAGTGCCGACATTGTGCATGCTCTGTTGCCTGTGTCTATGTGCCTGTGGTTCTGTCAGTGTGATCATGTGATGTATCTGACCCCAGGAATGTGTCAATAAAGTTTCCCCTTCCTGGGACAATGAATTCACGGTGTTCTTATTTCAATTTCCAGGAGTGTATATATATATATGGTGGTAAAAAAGAGGCACTGAATTATACTTTTGTTCATTCTGCCTGACATTATTCAGTTTCCAGTTTCAGTAAAGAGAATATGACGTACCAGTTGTTCAGATGTGATTTATTTAATTTAAAAATGTTACAGGAAGAAGTAATGCCATTATCACCTTCTTAAAATTATGCCATTAGGCACAGTCAAAAAATCTGTAAGCAAGGTATGTGCTTATTTTTGACTGTGCGCAATGACGTAATATTTTAAGAACTGATTGTGGGATTGTATCTTCATAAAATTATTGTGTTTTCAAATTAAATAAATTACACAGCTGGTGCATCATATTCTCTTTCCTCTAGTGGGATCACAACTCTTTTGTGAGTATGTGCTTGGCTACCACATGTCCCCAGCCTTTTCAGCCCTACTTCCCTTTCTGTGCTGCAAGCCTGTGCTATCTCTATCCCTTCCACTTCTGCGCATCGGATGATCTTTCTGGTGTACATGATTCAGGACTCTGGTTTTCCATTTCACTTCTGACACTCACTACACCTTTTCGTTAATAAATACATGGTCCCAATTGTTTGATTTGACCTGCAACCAGTTTTCCAGTAGTAGTCCTCTGACCATGCAGAGATCACACTGTTGGTGTCTGGGCTGATACCTCTCCATGTGTATGCCAAGGAGTGAATGGAGCACGGGGACTGTAAGCAGCGAATTATTGGTGACACCCATGGGAAGAGACCCGTTCAGTTTAGGTTGCACTATGGTGGATGACTTGCATATGAAGCAGGTAAAGCTTTCTCCCGTTGGTGGCCACATGGTCCCAGCAGTCACTTCTGAAGGAAAGAACTTGATCAACATAGAGATACAATGCCAAAATGTTTCCTTCCCTGGCTAAATTGTGGGAAGAATGTAGGGCTAAGTGACAAGCAAATACTCCCTCCATCCCCAATACCTTGTTTGTACAAGGCTGGATGGGGATACTTTTTGGCAACAAAGTGTTTATTCCAGGGGAAGCTGCGGCCATCTCCAAAATGGAGGCTGGGTCAGTTTTGATTAAAACACAGCCTCTGCCCAGTCACGGGTGTTGCTTGCTTGTGACAACTGGGTGGCATTCTGGTGACTATCGCTCCCCATAATAGTCTAAGCATGATTTAAGGCAACATTTTCCACTGTGACCACCTTTTGCACTCTGTTGATAGAGCTACACGCCAACTTGGAGTGTTGAGTGTCCATAGATGGCCAAAGGACAATAGGGTTGCTACCAGAGCGTTCATCTTATCCTTTGAGAGAATTTTTTACCTTCACTTCCAAGGTAAAGGTGATGGTATAGTATCATGACCCCGCTCCCATGCGGTGCTTTGAACATATGAATTTCAGGATAATGTTTTTGCATTGTGATGCCAGCCCAGTCTATAGGGACTGTGGATGATTGTTGCACACTAACATTCTTTGTGCCTCTTCCCTCCCATCTGTGTCAACTACAGAGAGCACCATTCTCCCTGCTCACCAGACTGCACTGTCTTTCAGAGAGAGAGGAAAAAAGTACAAGAATATAAGACAGGAGAGAATAACATACCAAGAGGCCAATAAAAGGTATGAGTGTCTATGCCCTGCATGTGTGACAATGTCGTACACTACAACTATTATGACTTTGCCCTTTCTGCCAATGTTATTCTTTCTCCTCCATTATGCATCCTACAGCAAGCCCTCAGGGCCGCTGGATTGTGCGTGCATCTCTGATGGTTGGAGGGTCTCCTCCTGCTGCTTTCTCCACACCCACTTTGGGAGCAATGGCTCCCCACCCATTGTGGATAGCGATCCCCGTCCCCCAGCTTGGAGATGCGTCACACTCATCCAGCTTCTTGCACCAGAAGGAGCCCGCTGGGACACTTTGCTCCAAAGTTTCTGCCAACCTGAAGCTGGACACCAGCCAGTGGCTGAAGGAGCCTCAGGCTTCTGGTTGTAGGGCTTCTCAATCTCCTTCAGTCACTGAAGCTAATTCAGAGAAGACCTCCAAGTCATTCAAATCTCTTAAAGAAAAGAAAGATGAAAAGGAAGCTGTCCAAGATGAAGGTAATTCCAGTGGCCCCCACACCCCTATGTGCTGCTTCTGTGGCATCACACATGTGCTGCTTCTGTGGCCATGGCAGCGATCCCCAAATCACATCACATAATGGGTCTTGATGCCATACCATCTCAGCCAGTGGCACGGACCCTGGGACATAACTTGCCTTCTCTGATCTTGTCACGTTGCAGCAAGGCGGGTTGGTCTCTTACTATCGTTTAAACAATCAGTCCACCTACCTGGATAGGTTTCTGTTTGTCTGCCCTTCACTCTTTGATGCTAGATAGTGTTTTAGCTGACAAAAGCAGCATTGACGAAAATTTGACTAAATACATATCATGCAAAGGCCGTCCTAAACATTCGCCGACCCATGACTACTTAAGAGTTAACACATTCAGTAGGCTTCATAAAGAAGTGTTCGCCTTAATGTCTCATAATCTGTATGAAATACATCATGTGGAGTTTATGTAAGACATGAAATGTTCATGTGAGAATACCTCCTAAAATAAACCACCCACAAAGCTCAAACTTTCACAAAATACTCAGTACTGTAGTTGATTTTTATTAACGACACAAGAATCAATGAAATGCATGAATTTCTTTATTTGGGTACAAATTTGATCAGCACATTTTAAAAGAGATGTTTACTCTCTCGACTAAGAGAACTGAGACACCAAGCACTAGTCAAACGTGCAGGAAATGCTGAATTCCTATTGGCTAGTGTGTTAAGCAGCCAATCAGATCATCTCAAGCACTTCTATCCTTGCAGTGTCTCTGTCAGCCAATCAGAAATTTAGGCTAGAAATCTCATACTTCATCATTCTCTCTCCGTGCCTCTTCAAAACATTCACACAACCAGAACATGATGAAATGACAATTTTCCAAAGTACTTCTAATTACATCAGAAATCTGCAGTAATGAAACTGAAGAAAATTCCAGAAAATTGGAATATAGAAACCTATCGTTATGGTTTTAGTTCCAATTGATACTATAGATGAATACGTTACAGTCCCTAACTCAGTTTCACAATGCCAGCACAGTTATTACGTGTTTTTGTTAAAAATTATATCTCTGAAAGTATTGAAGCTATTGATTTGAAATTTTAACAGTATTGTTGTGTTCTCCATAGAACTTGGTATACTATGTATGAAAAAGATTAATATTTAATAGTACTTCTTCAGGTGAATGCAGTCTGTGTGTAGTGTACTGCATTCAGTGTTGAGCAAGTACACGGCTCACTCAGCCCAGTAGCCAGTGCCAGCTGTGCCAACATGGGAATCAAAATCTGCTTTCCTCCCAGTTCCACAGCAAGCTACGTTTTCAATGAAAAATGAAAACTTTTAATAATTTACTATGTTGCAGCACCCTCACATTATACCAATAGCATGATTTTCCAGTGAAATTGTAGTGGTTTTTAAGCTCCTCCCCTGTTTTCTGCATTGCTATATAGGAAATTGTTTTTCCAGCAACACACACCCCTGCCTTCCGTGGCTACCTGGGATATTTTAAGAATCGTGGTGATTATGATAGGCTAGAGTGTAAGGTGGATTTGCACATATGTTCTAAACTCTCTGTATAGCAAACTTTTGCCTCTTCACACAACTGTGTCTGTTTGGGTAAGGGCATTGCAGAATTTTACCATTTGTAATTTTTTATCTCCTGATGGTGAAGTGCCTCAGGACATATTGTCGGCAATGATTTCTCAGCCCCCCCCCCCCACCTATCCTCATCTTGGGTGATTTCAGTGCCCATAACTCTTTGTGGGATGGAACCGTGATTGTTGGCCCCACTAAAGACATTGAAAACTTACTGGCAGTTCTCGACCTTTGTCTCTTGATTACTGGTACCTCTAAACTATTTAGTGTGGCACATGGAACTTAATCAGCCATTGATCTTTCTATTTACAGCCCTGGTCTTCTCCTATCTCTACACTGGAGACTCCGCAATGACCTGTGTGGTAGCAAATGCTTCCCAATCTTACTGTCCCTCTCTCAGCATCACTCCTCTGCTCAGCTGCCTATATGAGCTGTTCACAATGCTGACTGGGATGCTTTCACCTCCACTGTTGTTCTGAGCTTCCCACCAAATGGAGGCATTGCTGATGCTGTCCAGAATGCAAAAGCAGCTGTTCTATCGGCAGCCAACTTAGAAATCCGCTATTTTTCGGGATTTCTCTATTGGAAAATAGTATCTTGGTGGTCTTGGGAATCACTGAGGGCATTAGAGATGACAGGTGGGCTGTCCAATGCCATAAACAGTGTCCATTGCTCGAGCACCTCATTGCCTTTAAATGGCCCCTTGCCTGGGTCCGCACTTAATAAAATGACGGAAGGAAGAACGCTGGAAATGATACGTTTCCACTATTGATCCAGTTATGCCTCCTTCACAGGTTTGGGCAGAGATCAGACACATCTATGGATACCAGTCCTCTCCAGGAGTGTTTGGTATTTCCTCGAACAGTGCTGTTTTCACTTGTCCAGTTGCTGTAGTCAAACATTTTGCTCTGCATTATGCTCTTACCTCTTCATCTGTGAAATATCAACCTGCCTTTTGTGTCCTTGAAGAGCAGATGGAGTGATTGCACTTATCTTTCACTACACACCACCTGGAGCCCTATAATGCTCCATTCATGAGAAGAATTCATCAGTGCCCTAGTGCTTTGACGTGATACAGCCCCAGGACCAGACCATAGCCACAGTCAAATTCTCAACCACCTAACAGTGGACTGTCAGGGTCATCTTACCATCTTTAACAGTATCTGGAGCGAGAGTGAACTCCCATGTCAATGGCAGAGGAGTATCATCATCCTGGTACTGAAACTAGGTAAGCATCCCCTAAAGATGGACAGCTATTGCCCAGGTAATGTCACCAGTGTTCACTGTAACTTGCTCAAACACATGAGGAGCCACGACTGTGTTGGCTCATTGAGTCTTGGGGCCCTCTAGCTCCATCCCAGGGCAGTTTTCACCAAGGCCGTTCCACTACTGATGATTTGGTTTGTCTGGAGTCTGCCATCTGTACAGATTTTGACCGATAACACCTTATTGCTGTCTTCTTCGACCTACAAAAGACTTAAGACATTACATGGTGACACCACATCCTCACTATCTTACAAGAGAAGTCTCCCAGGCCAGCTTATGATTTTTGTCCAGAACTTCTTGACACACTACACTTTCTTCAGTTGAATACTTTCCACAATACCTCCATATTCAAGAAAATGGGGTCCTGCAGAGCTCTGTATTCAGCATCCCTCTCTTTTTAGCGGCAAGCAACGGTCTAGCAGCAGCTGTGTAGGTGTTGCTTAATGATAACTGCAGGGTACCATTTGAAAGGACAGTCATGGGGCCCCACTCATGGCTTTCAATTTTCCGCTGCCAAGACTGACGTCATGCACTTTGGTCACTGTCATACTGTTCATCCGCAACCAGAATTTTGTCTTGACGACCTATTACTCAATGTGGTGAAGACTTATCACTTTTTTGGACTGATTATTGATGCCGGCTGAGGCGGCTTCCCCATTTTCGCCTTTTTAACAAAAGTGCTGGCTACACCTCACTTTGCTGCCTCAGTAATGCCAGCTGGGATACAGACTGCACTACACTTCTGCAATTTTACAAAGCATTATTCCTGTCCTGTCTTGATTAGGGGAGTGTGACGTATGGTTTGGCATTGCCCTTAGCATTGTGGTCACCGGACCCAATACACCACTGTGGGGACTCACTTGCAACAAGAGCCTTTTGAACTGGCCCTGTGAACAACCTACTCACAAAGGGAGGTCCACCATCCAAATCACAGACCCAGAACTGAAATCACAATTGCAGTTCACTTCAATGTCTTTGCTCTGAACACCAGCTTCATCTGCTGTCACCTCTTGTCAGATAGCAATCGTGTACGTCCCCATGACGTGTATCATGACCTCGGACCTGTTGATTTATCTTTTGACCTGAAAGATTCAGTTGACTCTATGGTGTTTTGCTGTTTATTCCACTCTATGGCATTTTGCTCCCTGTTCCTGGCTCTCCACGGTGTAATTCAATGTTCAGAAGTGGTGTACACTGAAGACTCAGCAGTTGATGGATGGGCTGGTTTTTCATATACAAAAGCAAGCATAGTGAAGCGAACTATGCTCCTTGCTGAACGGATGGATTGTCTTCACTGATGAATTGATGGCCATCAAAAAAGCCCTTAGCCATTCTGGTTCTTGCACCAGCAGGATGCTTCTAATCTGCAGCGACTCCATGAGCAGCATTTAGGATACAGACAAGTGCTTACTCTTGTCACCCATTAGTCACAACTATCTGGGATATTCTTTCTGACCTCCATCAAGCTGGACAGCCAGTTGCCTTTGTTTGGACCTCTGGATATGTTGGGATCTCAGGTAATGACTGCGTGGCAAAGTAGACTACCAGGATGCTGATTTTGGAAAGGAGGCGGGAGGATAGACCCAGAACTGGACCTTCAGTCAATTCTATGCCATCAATTGTTGGATGTCTGTAACTCTGAATGGCTCGTCCTGGATTCCCCAAACAAACTGATGGTCAGTAAAGGAAACCACGACCATGTGGCAGTCTTCCCTTTGCACTCCCTGCAGGGAATCCACTGTCCTCTGTCAGCTACACATGTCCACACTAATGACACACAGCCACATTCTCTGATGTGAGGACCCACCTTATTGCTGATGTGGTGCATGCCTGACCTGAGGTGGTCCACATCTTATCAGACTGCCCAAATTTGGCTGTTTTGTGCCAATATATTAAACTTCCTGATGTGGTACCTCTGGTACTAGTGGATGATGCCAAATCTGTTTTTACGTTTAACCCATGAAGTGGTTTCTACCCGTCACTGTGAGCCAGCTTTGGCCTCATTGACCGCTTGAGAGGTTGGAGGGCATCCCTCACCTGCTCTGGACCAGGGGTCCCATGGCAGCACTTGCTCGGCTATCTGGCTTGGCCCTACCCTTCCCACATTTTTTCCTTTCTCTTTTACTTTTCCATTTTTAATGTTTTATCTTTCCTTGTGTGTGTTGCTCATTTCCTTGGGGTAACGGATGGTGAGGTGGCACTGGTGGGATGCAGAGGGTGCATCACCCACCATATCTCATGCTCCGGTGACCTCCAAATGCATTCTGGGCAGAGTGGCTCACCTTAAGCTTTTGGACAAAAAAGCCCTTCTTTGGAAACAAAAAACACACTTACAAGCACAACTCACACACATAAGGCCACTGTGGACTGCGACTGCGTCTGACATCAGCAACAATCTGGGGGTGGGTGCTGGGGGTAAGGAGGCAGCGTGGGGCAAGGAGGGGGAGGGATAGCAGGGTAGGGATGGGGGAAAATATTGTGCTGCCTCTGAGTGTGTGTAGGGATGTGTTGGGAAAAGGGTAGGATTGCTAGATGCAGAGTTGGGTGATTGTGCTGGGGACAAGGGGTGGAGGTAGTCAAAAGGGAAATGATAAATTGCATTGGTAGAATACAAAGTGTGTGTAGTGCTGGGTGTTGAGCAGGGAACGGTACATAGGTGGAAGACTGGGACTAGCAAAGGTTGATGCTGGGGGGTAGGGGGGGGGGGGTGTTACAGAAATGAAAGGTGCTTGTAGGAAGAGTTCTCAAGTGTGCAGTTAAGAAAAGATTGTGTTGTTAGGGAGCAACCAGCTTGGGTGGTCTAGTTGTCTCTTGGCCACAGCTCATCAGCGGCCACTCATGTGGAGCTTCAGCTCTGTAGTTGCAGTGTCCTTGCAGAAAACACCACATTTACAGCTTAGTGCCTAGTTTGTAGATTAAATGGCTGCTTTCATAGGCATTCCTGACTTTGATGGGATGCCACTGACAGGACTGGAGTAGGTAGTAGTGGGAGGATGAATGGGATAGGTCTTTCATCTAGGTCTGTTGCATGGATGTAAATCTTGAGGCAAGGAGATGGGAGCAGGAATATATTAGGGATGGCCAATGATATGTGTAGGTTAAGTATGTGGTGGGGATGAGGGATGAGGAGGGTGTTACTCATGTCAGTAATTAATGAGAGGTAGTTGAAACCCTGATGTAGAATGTGACTCAGTTGTTGCAGTGCTAGGTGATACTGTGTCAGTAGAGGAATGCTGTGACTGGGCAGTGGGTATGTGGGAGGTGGTAGGTGAATGGAGAGTCGGGGCATGGAAGATCTATAGCTATACAAGGTGGGGAGGCTAATTTTGGTTTGTGAAGGCCTCAGTGAGGCCCTTGGCATATTTGGAGAGGGACTACTTTCCACAGCATATGGACAACTATGGGTGGTTAGACTGGATGGAAGGCACTTTCTGATATGGGATGGGTAGCATCTACCAGAGTGGAGGTATTGTTGGTGGTTGGTATGTATGATGTGGATAGAGGGACTGAAGTAGCCATGCTTGAGGTGGAGTTAAACATCGAGAAAGGTGGCTTGTTGGAATGAGGATGATGAAGTGATGCAAATGGGAGACAAGGTGTTTAAGTTCTGGAGGAATGTGTAAAGTAATCTGACCCTCAGCCCAGATCGTGAAGAATCAAGAAATATGAACCAAGTGAAGGATATTGTGTGATTAGGAATGATTCCTTAGATGGCCCAGAATAGGATGGTGCCATACTATTGTACAAAGTATGTGTTTGTAGGTGATACCTCCAAAAGAGAAGTAATTGTGGGTGGTGATAGTTGATCATGCTCACCATGAAGGAGGTTGTAGGTTTTGAGTCAGTGAGGCATTGGGAAAGGTATTGTGCAGTAGTTTCAAGGCCATGGGCATTGGGGGTGTTAGAGTAGAGGGAGGTGGCATCGAAAGTAACAAGCCAATTGCTGGGTAGTAAAGAAACAGGAACTGTGAAAAGTCGTTGAAGCAGGAGAGAGCTTTACAGGTAATAAAGGTGAAGGATCTGGTCTACAAGAGCAGATATTTTCTCAGTGAGAGCACAGTAACTGACCACAATGGAGCATTTCTGGGTGATTGGATTTATGGACTTCAGAAGCATGTAGAAGTAGGAGTGTGGGGATGGCAGTTGGCGGGGGAGGGGGGGGCACTGCTGAGAGATAGGAGGGGGGAGGGAGGGAGAGGGAGGAGGGGGAGAGAGAGGAGGGGGGGGGAGAGAGAGAGAGAGAGAGAGAGAGAGAGAGAGAGAGAGAGAGAAAGAGAGAGAGAGAGAGATTCAAAGAAGAGTTGTGGAATTGACCTAACAATTTGAGGAGGGTCTGGAGGTCCTGCCGGATTTCTGGAATGTTTGGCAAGGTTTGTTGATGAACATATCTGACAACTGGCAGAGTTCCTCTACGAGATACTTGCTGTGGTTCATGACCAAGATGGTGGAGTTTTTGTCGGCAGGTCGGTAGGTTCTGAACTGCACAGGTGGGTATTGTAGGAAGGGTTCCCTCCCTTCAATATGTCCTTATATCCTTCATTCCTGTAACCCTCCTGGATTTAACCTTTGCCAGTCCTCCACCCATGTATCCCCTTCCCTGCTCTCACCCAGCACTACTCGTCTTGTATTTGGCAAATACGCCAAGTCTTTTCCCCTTTCCTATGTATCTCCTTTCCCCTCCCCTACCCAGCATCCCATTGAGAGGGGTGGGGGAGGAGGGGTCCTCACACTAATTCCCTTTCCATGCTTCATGTGTGTCTTTCTACTGTTCTTATTTCCTCTCTATCTTTCCATTGAATGGTCTTCCACTGGATCTGGTTTATGTTTTGGACACTCATTTTCATACCTTCCAGTCTTCTACACCTCATCCAAGTTAATTATGTGGCCTGGTTTTGGGTTTGACTTATACTTCTTTTCTAAATTTTACAGAAGTGCAAATCGTGCAGAGAAGGTTGCCCAGTGCAGCATGTATGCTGCCTTTGTGCCTCTCTCTCTTTGTACCCTTCTTTCTTGCAACATTACAGTATGTTTGCTGTCCCGTTGTTGCGGTTGGAGGTGGGGGGTCAAGTACCTGCACAGTGGTAGCCGCCTGACCACACAGGGATTCCAGTGTTGGTGCCTGAGCTGGAAACTCCCCATGCAAACCAAGGAATATGTGCCCGTCATGGCTGGGGCATGGGGACTCTGAGCAACAATTTACTGGCGAGGTAAGCTGCTGCGTGTGGGTGGTGCCAGTGGGGAGAGATGATACTTGGAGTGGGTGGTACTATGGTACAAGATTCGTCTGTGAAGTGATTAAACTTTCTTCCACTGGTTGCTGCATGGCCCCAGCATTCCCTTCTGAAGCTAAGACAGTGCAGAGAAGTATGATCTCAAAATGTTTCTTTCGCTGGCTATGCCATGGGAGGGACATGGGCTCAGAGACAAGGCGAGAAATAGTTCCCCCCACAATACTTCATTTTTTCTGTTATGGATGGGGATGACTTTTTGAGTACAAAGCCATTGTTCTTCATCGAAAATCTTGAAGACAGGTGTGGGTAAGTGGCACTGATTTTGAAAATGGAAAAGTGGCTCCTTTCTGCTTAAAATGGCCTCTTCACTCAGTCATGGACGCTGCTCACCTATGACAAACAGTATGATAATCCTGTCTCTGTAACATCCATCCCTCCTTCCCCCCCCCCCCCCCCCCCCCCCCAATAAAATTCTGAGTATGGTACAAGATGGTACAAGGTATCAATTCCATTGCAATCTCATATTACAGACTGATGATGAATGAGTTGCCTGCCCATTTGGAGTGACAAGAAGTGCATTTTGTCTCAGTCCCCATGGGACATGCTGGACAACACAGTTGGTACTGTAGCTTCATCTTGGTCTTTAGAGGTGACACATTGCCTGAGAAGGTTAAGATGATGGTGTATCACTTTGATGTCAAGCCATATATTCCTCCTCCCACGCAGTGCTACAGATGCATGTGATTTGGACATGTCTTCACATTACAACACCAGCCCAGTCTGTAGTGGTTGTGACATTAGTTACACATGAAAGCTACTTATGCCCCCTCTCCCCATCTGTCAGCTTATTCACCAGACTGCACCATTTTTAAATACAAAAGGATCAAGGAACAGAAGACCCCTGACCGCCTCACATATCAAGAGGCCAAGAAGAAATAAGACTGCCTACATGTGTGACAATGATCTATGCAGTGCTATGATGATGTCATCCACTTTAGTGATTTTGCCATAGCCCTCCATGTCTTCTAAGTCTGGCCCTTGGGGCTGCCTGGCGCCAACCAGATGGTTGGGGTCCTCCTCCTGCTTCCGCAACACCCTCTTTGGGAGTGTCGACTGTCTATCCACAAGGAACATCAGTCCCCAACCCCTAGTCGGAGAAGCAACACCCTCCTCTGGCACCACTTACCAGGTAGGGGTCCATCAGGACACTCCATTCCCAAAACTCTGCTGACCTGCAACCAGATGCCAATCGAGCCACATGTTGCACGTTGTAGGACTTAGCATTCTTCCTCTGTCAGAATCTAGAGTAGTCAAGCCCTCACCCGGAAGTCTAAATCCATCTAAGGGCAAAAAGTAGTTCTCCAAAAGGAGGAAGATTCTGATGGCTCCTGTGCTGCCAGACCCTGCATTTTCAACCTGTTTGTCTGAGGCAGCGTCATGGGTGTCCCCTATGGAACTGGACGGCTGTCGTAAGATGCAACTAAAAGGAGTCTCACACGTTTCGGCCTTTGTGTGATGGTCCCCCATAGGGTTTGACCTCCATTTTTCAAAATTTTCACGAAGAGCGAGCCAATTGGGAAGGGCGACTTACATGATGCATCGTGTCCATCGTGCATTGAGATCTTTAGCCCACTTTCTCGTCATCGCATTGCAGTCCCACCCATTCTCCATCTCTTGGGCAAGGACACGTTCCCTGGTGTGTTTTCCACATTGCAGTGTCACTTTCTGTGCTGACGATGACCATGGACTTCTTTGCACCTCATATCCAGCATGGTAGCCAGTCTGTTGTGGTGGGGCCACCATGTACCCTGTTGGTTGTAGCCCCCTGATAATACAGGGATTGCTCCACTGATGCCTGCACCATTAACTCCCCACATATGCCAAGAAGTAGATGCCCATCACCCTGGGGCATCGGGACTCCCATCAATGGCCATACTGCCAGGTGGCCTTTGCTGCGGCTGGTGGTGCCTGTGGGGAGGGCCCCCTGGTCAGAGTGGGTGGCATCAGGGTGGATGACACGCGATGAAACATAGTATGTCATCTCGTACTGGTGGTCCACCGCCAGCAGTCTCTAAGTGGGCAAAGTCTAACTTCAGTGCTAAGAATATGACCCCAAATTGTTTCCCTCGCTGTCCACACCCATGGGAGGAACAACAGGCTAGGATGACAGTGAAGCTTATTCGCCCTGGTACCTTGCATGTACGACAGTTGGTGGGGAATCTTCTATGTCCATGAAGCCTCAGTTTTTTGTGGAGCATTTGGAGGACAAGTTTGTGGAGGTGGAGGGCTTGTCCAATGTGCGCTCTGGGTCAGTTTTGATAAAAACAGCGTCCTCTGCACAGTCATGGGCATTATTCACTTGAGGCAAGATGGGGATGTTTCTGTTACCATCACGCCTCATAAAGAGCTAAGCTCTGTTGTTCCTCCCATGGTGTGGACAGCGAGGGAAACAATTTGGGGTCATATTTCTTAGCACTGAAGTTAGACTTTGCCCACTTAGAGACTGCTGGCGGTGGACCACCAGTACGAGATGACATACTATGTTTCATCGCGTGTCATCCACCCTGATGCCACCCACTCTGACCAGGGGCCCTCCCCACAGGCACCAGTCTGACAAAGAGCTGCTTGCCAATTTAGAATGGCAAGGTGTTCATTTCATCTGGCGCGTCCATTGGGGTCCAAGGTATAACCAGGTTGCCACCAGTGCCTTCATCTTTTCCTTCAAGGGTGACACATTGCCCGAGAAGGTCAAGGTGGTAGTCTGCTGTGATGTCAAGCCATATATCCTTCCCCCAGTGCAGTGCTTTAAGTGCTGGAAGTTTGGCCATATGTCTTCCCGCTGTACTTTCAGCCCCACCTGTCAAAATTGTGGCTGTCCGTCGCATCCCAGTACTCCATATGCCCCCCCCCCCCCCTCTCCATCTGTGTCAGCTGTGGAAACCATCATTCACCTTGCTCCCCAGACAGCAGAATTTGACAGAGAGAGAGGAAAGTTGTGGAATGTAAGACACTGGACCAACTGACCTACACTTCGCCTCTCAGAACTGGGAGACTACACCCGTCCCCTTGATGGTGGTGGGGCCATTCCCTCCCTGTTGCTCTGCACCACCTACTTCAGGAGCAAACCCCCCCCCCCTCCCATCCATCCCCCTCCCCAGTCATCGGGGATTTCAGACCCCACTTCTGAGCCAGAGAAGCGTAAGGCTTCTTCGTCTCCTCTCGCTAGAAAGGGTTCCCTTGGGTCACTCCATTCCAGTTTTTCTGCTAGTGGAAAGATGACACCCTTCAGTGGCTGCAGAGCCCAAAAGCAGCTGGTCGTAGGGCTTCACGCTCATCCTCAGTCCCAGGGACTGATTCAGTGAAGTCCTCCCAGCCAGGGAAACCCAAGGAACACAGGCGAGATATCAAAAAAGACCACCTCCAAGAACAAGGAGCTTGCGGTGGCACCCACACCACCGCTACCTAAAAGCTCTGCATCTGAGGATGGGTTGGATATTCTGGTGTCTGCTGAGGACCTAGATCTCGCTGGACCTTCAGACACAATGGATTTAGACTGCTCAGGCAAAATGTTGGTGGCAACAGGTGACCCTGCGGCGTAAACTGCCTCATTGAATGTTCCATGCCTTTCCAGTCTCACAATGACGTTGTCCTCGAGTTGAATTGCAGCAGTTTTCTTCCACCGCCTGGCTGAGCTGCGGCAACTGTTAAGCTTTACACTTGCTTTCTGCATTGCCCCCCAGGAAATGTGGCTCCCGGCAATGCGGACCGCTGCCCTTTGTGGCTGTAAGGGATATTACAGGAAGTGTAGAAACTATAATAGAGTGTCATGTGGAGTTTGCGTTTATGTCCTAAACTCAGTCTGTAGTGACACTGTGCACCTTCAAAACCCCTCTTGAAGCTGTGGCTGTCAGAATGAGGACAATGCAGGAAGTAACTGTCTGCAATGTATATCTTCCTTCAGACAGTGCAGTATCCCTGAATCTATTAACTGCACTGATTCATCACCTCCTAAACCTTTCCTACTTTTGGGAGATTTTAACGTCCATAACCACTTGTGGGGTGGCACCCATGCTTACTGGCACTGGCAGAGATGTCGAAACTTTACAGTCTCAGTTCGGCCTCTGCCTCTTAAATACTGGAGCCGCCACACAGTTCAGTGTGGCTCTTGGTAGCTGCTCGGCCATTGATATATCAGTTTGCAGCCCAGGACTTCTCCCATCTATCCACTGGAGAGTACATGACGACCTGTGTGGTAGTGACCATTTCCCCATCTTCCTGTCACTTCCCCGGCGTCAAGCCCATGGACGCCTGCCCAGATGGGCCTTAAACAAGGCGGACTGGGAAATTTTCACCTCTGTGGTCACTGTTGAATCTCCCCCACACTGTAACATCGATGCGATGGTTGAGCAGGTGACTACAACAATCGTTTCTGTGTCAGAAAACATGATCCCTCACTCTTTAGGGTGCCCCCGGTAAAATACAGTCCCTTGGTGGTCGTTGAGGCAATTACAGAGTGTTGACGAGCTCTTTTTACAACGGCACAAGCGGCACCCTTCCTTAAAGCATCTGATAGCGTTTTGGTGGTTCCGTGCCCGTGTATGCCACCTTATAAAATGATGGAAACAGGAGTGTTGGAGAGGTACATGTCGACCATTGGGTGCCATACGACACCTTCCCAAGTCTGGATGAAGATCAGATGTCTGTTTGGGCAACAGACCCCAACAGTTGTCCCTGGTGTTACCATCACTGGCATGCTATGTACCGACGCAAATGTGATTGCCGAGCACTTTGCTGAGCACTATGCTCGAGCCTCTGTGTCTGAGAACTACCCCCCAGCCTTTCACACCCTCAAACAGCTGATGGAAAGGAAAGTCGTCTTGTTCACTACACGCCACAGTGAACCCTATAACACCTGATTTACGGAGTGGGAGCTCCTCAGCGCACTTGCACATTGCCCCGACACAGCTCCTGGGTCGGATCAGATCCACAGTCAGATGATTAAACATCTCTCGTCTGACTACAAGTGTCATCTCCTCGTTTTCTTCAACTGGATGTGGTGCTGTGATGGCATATTTCCTTTGGAATGGTGGGAGGGCGCCATCGTTCCGATGCTCAAACCCAGTAAAAACCCACTTGCTGTGGATAGCTATTGGCCCATCAGCCTCACCAGCATTCTTTGTAAGCTGCTGGAACGTATGGTGTGTTGGTGGTTTGGTTGGGTCCTTGAGTCATGTGGCCTACTGGCTCCATGTCAGGGCAGCTTCCACCAGTGGTGCTTTACCACTGATAATCTTGTGTCCCTCGAGTCTGTCATCCGAACAGACTTTCCCAGATGACAACACCTTCTTGACATTGTTTTTTGATCAACGCAAAATGTATGACACCACCTGGTGACATCATATCCTTGGCACACTATACGGGTGGGTTCTCTGAGGCCCTCTCCCGATTTTTATTCAAAACTTCCTGTCGCTCCGTACTTCCTGTGTCCAAGTTGGTGCCTCCAATAGTTCCCCCCATATCCAGGAGAATGGGGTCCTGCAGGGCTCTGTATTGAGTGTATCACTATTTTTTTGTATCAGTTAACAGTCTAGCACTGCTGTAGGACCGTCTGTCTCACCCTCTCTGTATGCAGATGACTTCTGCATTTTGTACTGCTCCATCATTACTGGTGTTGCTGAGCGGTGCCTACAAGGAGCCATCCACAAGGGGGCAGTCATGGGCTCTTGCCCACGGTTTCTAGTGTTCGGTCACTAAGTCGTGTGTTATGCACTTCTGTCAGCATCATACTGTTCATCCGGAACTAGAACTTTCTTTACCTTCATGACAATCCACTCATTGTAGTGGAGACATATTGATTCTTAGGACTGGTTTTCGATGCCGGATTGACTTGCCTACCTCACCTTCGTCAGCTTAAGCGGAAGTCGTGGCAGCACCTCAATGCCCTCTGCTGCCTGAGCAATGCCAACTAAGGTGCAGATCACTCTACTCTGCTGCAGCTCTACAAAGCCCTGTTCAGTTCCACCTTGACTATGGCAGTCTGGTTTATGGTTCAGTGACACCAACAGCGTTGCGTGTACTTGACCCAGTGCACCACTGTGGCGTTCGCCTAGCGATGGGAGCTTTTAGAATGAGTCCGGTGACCAGTGTCCTGGTGGAAGCCGGAGTCCCTCCATTGCAGATCTGACGTGCACAACTGCTCGCCAGTTATGCTGCACACATTCATAGTTCTCTTGAGCATCCGAATTACCGTCTCCCTTTTCTACACGCAGCAGTTCATCTCCCACATCGGCAGCCCAGGTCATTGCTAACGATTGTGGTTCATGTGCGATCCCTTCTGTCTGAACTGGAATCCTTCCCTTTACCACCTCCCATCCAGGTTTGTCCACATACACCTCCACGGTGTACGCCTAGGCCACAAATTTGTCTGAACCTTTCGCATGACCCTAAGGACTCAGTTACTCGTGCTGCCCTCCGCTATCACTTCCTCGCGATTCTTGACGTGTTCCGGGGCTCTGAAGTGGTTTACACTGATGGCTTGATGGCTGATGGTCATGTTGGCTTTGCCTACATCCTCAGAGGCCATTTTGAACAGCATTCCTTGCCTGATGACTGCAGTGTATTCACTGCAGAGATGGTGGCCATCTCTCGTGCACTTCAGTATATCCGTTCATGTCCTGGGGAATCGTTTCTTCTGTATGCTGACTCCTTGAGCAGCTTACAAGCTATCGACCAGTGCTACCCTAACCATCCTTTGGAGGCATCCATCCAGGAGTCCATATATACCATGGACCGGTTCCGTCTTTCAGTGGTGTTTGAGTGTGGACTCCAGGACACGTTGACATCCTAGACAATGAACTTGCTGACAGGCTGGCCAAACAGGCTACTTGGAAACCGCTTCTGGAGATTGGCATCTCTGAACCTGACCTACGTTCTGACTTATGGCGTAGGGTTCTTTTGGCTTTGGGAGACGGAATTGCATAACGGTACACACAACGAACTGCATGTCATTAAGGAGGCTACAAATGTCTGGAAGACTTCCATGCGGGCCTCTCGCAGGAATAAGTTGTCCTCTGCTGCCTCTGCATTGGCCACGCTTGGGCAACCCACAGTTGCCTCCTGCGCCATGAAGACCTGCCTGAATGTCGGCTCGGCGCCCGGTTGACAGTGGCCCATATTCTGGTGCACTGTCCCACTTCGACTGCCCAGTGACGAAATCTTGAGTTATGGGACTCGTTTCTGCTAATTTTATCTGACAACACCTCATCGGCTGATTTAGTTTTACATTTTATTCGTGAGGGTGTGTTTTATCATTTGATCTAAGTTTTAGCGCATGTCCTATGTCCGTCTGTGTCCTCCACCCTAGTGCTTCTAGAGTGGAGGTTTAAATGTGGTACAGAGTGGCTGGCTTCTCCTTTTTTATTCTCATGGTCACCCAGCCATGGTAATCTGCTTTGTTGTTTTAATCTCTTCATCCCGTTTCTTGCATTTCTTGACCCTTTTTGTCCATTTACACGTTTGTTGCCCTTCATTGTAGTTGTGAATTTTCCTTTCATTCTGTTTTGAGTTGTCAGTCTAGTTTATTATATTCTCATACTTGTGGCATTGTTTTATTCAGAACAAGGGACTGATGACCTCTTAGTTTGGTCCCCCCCCCCCCCCCCCTCTCTCTTTTAATCCAACCAACCAACACTCCAACAAAATTACAAACAACAGACAAACCAGATAAATACCAAGGAGCAGGTATGTACCAGCTAGAGTGCCAAGAAATTAAATTAGTGTATCTGGAAACTTCAACACTAGATATAAAGAACATATAATAAGTTGGAAATATGAAAATAGTCATTCTACCTTGGCCAAACACCTGATCAAACATGGAACATGAGATGAGAGTTATCTGAGTGAATAATCTCAACAAAAAGCTGCTGACATTGCAAGAAAACTTTCACCTACAAAGAGTCATTGCAAAATATATAAAAACACACAAACAAAACAAATGAAAAATATCAAACCATACACACAACACAAACAAAAGACGACAGACACAATGACAGTTGACAACACTACACTCATCTTGATCACAAAATGAAAAGTGCGAGTGATATATACGATGTGTTGAATCAAATGTGGGTGAAAGAATGCTGTAAATCGGCCAAATGGAGCTTGGAAACTAACGAATACATCTCCAGCACCACACATGAGCTAACAGTGCTGGAAATTGTAAATAACGCCAGACGATAATTTCACAGCATGAAATTTGTGCTACAAAAGTCGATTCTGACCTAAAAAACAAGAGTAAAACATGACAAAATGTAACATACCAACATATTGTAACTACCACATAATACGTTTATTATGTATAAAAAGAAACGTATTACAGGCCACTGAAGATGCTTCACAAATAAACGAAGTAAAACGCATATGGCAATAAAAAAACTACCTTCAATTAGTTGTATAGGCGGAACATACCTCCACGAAAAACAACTGATAAGCGTTTTAAGCATTTGCGTAGACAGAAAATACTTCCAAGAATTTGAAAGCAACTAAGGAGACAGAAAACATTAAAAATGATGAGTTATCAGTAGATTTCCAACGTCACATGCTTCCCATTTTCAGTCGCAGCTGGAGCGAGGGTGAGATCCCATCTCAATTGTGAGAAAGTATGATTATCACAATACTGCAACTCGGTCAACACATCCTTGAGATGGACAGCTGTTGCCTATTTACCCTTACTAATGTCCTCTGCAAATTATTCGAACATATGGTGAAACCTATGGTTGTATTGGTACCTTGATTATCTGGGTCTTTTGGCCCCGTCCCAGGGCAATTTTAGTGAAGGCCATTCTACTGCTGACAGTTTTGTCTGCCTATGGTCTGCTATTCAGACAGTGTTTGCTTGGTGTCAGCATCTTACTGCTGTCTTCTTTGACTTGCATCGTGCTTATGACACCACATGACATCACTATATACTTACTGTCCTTCATAAGTGGGTTCTATGGGGCCAACTCCTGATTTTTGTGTGGAATGTCTTGTGTGGGCTGAATTTGCTGCTTCCCACAGTACTCCCCATATACAAGAGAATGGTGTTCTGCAGGGCTCTGTATTGCACGTGCCCCTGTTTTAAATGGCTATCGTGGACTATCTTTAGCTGTGCGGTCTACAGTGCCTCCCTCCTTGTATGCTGACAACCGTTGCATCTATTATTGCTGATCAACTGCAGGTATTGCTGAAAGCTGACTACAAGGTGCCATAAGAAATGTGCAGGCTTGGGCTCTTGCCCATGGCTTCCAGTTTTCTGCTGCCAATACATGTGTCACGCACTTCTGTCCTCGTCGTTCTGTTCATCTCCAGTCAGAACTCTACCTCGAGGGCCCAGTGTTCATTGTGGTGGAGTCTTTTCATTTTTTGGGATTGGTCTTTGATGCACGGTTGATGTGGCTTTCACATCTTTGTTAGCTTAAGGAAACATGCTGGTCACACTTTAATACTTTTCACCATCTCGGTAACACCGGCTGAGGTGCAGACCTCTCTACACTTTTGTGGCTCTACAAGGCTCTGATCCTGTCTCTTCTCGATTATGTGAGCCTGGCGTATGGCTCAGCATTGTGGATGCTGGACACGATACAACATTTTGGAGTCAGACTCGTGACAAGTATCTGTAGGACTGGGCCTGTGAACAGCCTACTCATGGAGGTTGGCATTCCTCACATAAAGATTAGGTGCCAACAGCTGTTGCTTAGCTGTGCAATAGACATTCACTGCTCCCCTGATTGTCTGAACTACTGTGTACTTGCTTGTGGTAGTTACATCTATCTCCCACAACAGAGGCAGTTGTCTGGAGTCACAATCACAATTGACATACAGACTCTCTGCTCTAAACTCCATCTTTCCCCACTGTAGCCTCTTGTTAGAGAGAATTTGCATGTGCACCAGTGGCATGTACCCCGTCCTTGGACCTGCCTCGATCTCTCCTTTGTCCTAAGACTCAGTAGACCCTACGGTTTTTTGCCGTCTGTTCCTGAATATTTGTAGGCTCAGAGGTGGTATACACCGATAGCTGTACGATCAGTGGACGAACCAATTTAGCCTATTCACATGCAAGATGCAGTGAATTGCCAGAGACCTCAGCCACTTTCCATTTTGTGCTGGCATTGACTCCTCGAGTAGTTTTCAGGCTGTCGACCAACACCCATCGACTTTGCCTGTACGTGATCTCCTGTATGACCTCCACCATGCTGGACGGTTGGTCATCTTTGTATGAACCCCTGGTCACGTTGGGATCCTTGCGAATGTACATTCTGATGGGTTGGCTATCAGGATGCCAACTTTGGAGATGGGGTACCAGAACCAGGCCTTCAGTCAACTCTACACTGACAATTGTTGGTTGCTTGGAATGCGGATTGGTGTGCCATAGTTTCTCTGAATAAACTGCAAACCATAAGGGAGATAACAACCGTGGGCAGTCTTCCCTTTGTGGTTCTTGCAGGAAAGCTACTGTAGCTTCACATTTGCCGTACTTGCTAACCCTTGTCCACATCCACTGAAGTGAGGATCCACCCCACTGTCGGTGTGTTGCTCATCTCTCGGTGGCCCACATCCTACTGGACTGCCCTAATTTGGCCACCTTACAGTGTACCTGAAACTTGCTGATACACTACCTCTGGTGCTAGCAGATGACGTCAAAGTGGCAGATTTGGTTTTACGTTTTACCTGTGAAAGTGTTTTTACTCCTGTCTGTGATGTAGGGTGCATTAGTCTTATTGGCCAATTGAGAGATTGGAGAGGCACCTCGTTGCCTACTCCAATCCAGGGGGGACAACAGCTGCACTTGCTCAGTGGTTTGGCCTGGCTCCTGCCCTTCCCCCTTTTCAATTCTTTTTACTCTTGTCCATTTGTTGTCAGTTGACAGACTCGTCATCACCAATCTCTTTCCAAGGTTTAATCTTGTCCGTGAAGTTAATGTTCTTATGATAAGGGAAGATGTGGAAACACTTGTTGGATGCAGAGGTCATGTCTCAGGTCACTTAATTTGTCTGGAGCCCTCCAGCTGCTTTCTGAGTGGAGAATTATCCCACCTTCACCCTTGTACCCCTATTTCACTTCTACTTGCTTCTCTCTCTTTGTTTTCTCGATTCTCAGATACAGTCAAATCCACTGGGATTTCCCTCCCATGTGCTTCCTCTCTGGGGACTATTCACAGCTTGACACGCAGGGAATTAAGGGCCCGATGACCTCGTAGATTGATTCCTTAAAACCTCCATCCTCTCTCCCTTCCCTCCCCCCTCCCGCAGTACAGATTTCTGATTATGCATCTAGCAGCACTTAAAGCTTAAATGTTTAGCAGTCTTCTCATAGTATCTGTCTGCACCTAAATGCCTCCTTTGTGTGGTGAGCAGCACTCTGTCCTTTTCATAATGTTGTTATTCCATCTTGAACCTGAAGTTGTTTCGTTTGACTGATTGTTGCACAAAATTACATAATTTGTTAAGTGATTACTTAATTCATTAACATTTCTTTATTTAACACTCTTGCAATTTCAGCTTAATAGCCATTATAAAGTGCACAGGTGAAACAGTCATTAAATATTCAACATGTCTGAAAGACATGTCCTTGTCGGAATATTACTACACGTGTGATCATATACAACAGTTGTTGCATTATGAGTGCAAATTACAAATAGGCATTTCTGCTGACATCACAACCAACAGAAACACACTCTGCTGTGCTAATGATGACTATTTTGGCACTCCATTGGCCATAATCGGCAACCGAACTGACTCTGTTACCAGAGTGAGAAAATTGTGCAGTAACCTCTTTCATATCTTCTTGTAAGTCTATATTTAAAAAGGGAAAGGGATAGGTTGAAGTTAAATATAATGGGAATTAGTGAAGTTTGGTGGCTGGAGGAACAGGACTTCTGATCAGGTGAATACAGGCTTATAAATATAACAGTTAGGGGTAATGCAGGAGTAAGATTAGAAATGAATAAGAAAATAGGAACACTGTAGTGCCTCAAGAATTTCGGGGTAAATTTTCTAGAAACACTCGGCCTTCCACCGTCTCGAACACCTGATATTTTAGGTACAAGTGCGGGAGAGTGAGAACGTTTCTACCGATCTACCTGTTTATAAGTGCAGGTCAGAAGGTTGTTATTAGAAGATTGTAAGAAGGGCGAGTCACTGACGATGACAAGTGTTTGCCACCAGCACCCCAGAAGACGTGATGAAAACTCTAGGAATAATTACGTAGTATTCTTTGATGTGTTAGTGTCTGTGGTGATTGTAAAAAAGACTGATGAACAATTGAATATAGATTGCTATGTACATGCATGTCTTGGACTCGGAGTAGTCAAGTCACATTTTCATATGGGTTTTAAACCAACTCTTATGTCTCAATGTACTTAATTATCTGTAAAGCTCGAGATACGAGTGAGACAATGAAGATATTTATATGTCTAAGAAGAGAATTATGTTATGCATAGCAGTTGTAATACATCATTCATCAATCCCTTCCCCCCCCCCTCTGCCCGCCACCCTCCCGCCCCCTCTGCCCCCATCCCTTCCGCCCCCTCTGCTCCCCCTCCCTTCCGGCCCCGTCTGCCCCACGTCCCTTCCGGCCCACGTCCCTTCCGCCCCACGTCCGCCACTTCCTCCTCCACAAGAACTGCTCACTCTTCATTTATAGACAGACTATAACTGGTCATGCTCCTTGGTGGGATCAGGAAAACTTTTCATAGTTCAAAGAAATTTGAATGTATGCAGTAAACATGTGCTCTTGCAGGAATGTGGGGCTTCCACGATAGACTGCTGACTCTGCGACGTGCTCTTCATGGTTTCTTATCGGGTTCTCCATGCCGTGAAGCTTTGTATCGACGCTGGCGATGGCAACAGACACGTGCTAATCTAGCTGCGGGTCTTGTATATACTGAGGAGGAATGGCAACGTGAATGGGACAGCATAATCAGCATGGCTTCAACTCAGCCACGGAAGTCAATGAATCGCAGACGCAGTTCCATTCTTATGGAGCGTTCCCTGTGAGTATACAGTCTGTTTCATACTGTTGTCCTTAATTGACGTATGGGTCTGAGGAAGCATACTGGCAGTGAAACTGGTCAAATAAAAGTTTAGATTAAATATCAAGAACAATACCAGAACCTCTATAATGATGTGCATTAGTCAGATGTCTGGTAATGTTCTGTAAAGCCAAAGCCTTTACACTTTAAAAAAATCTGTATGTAGTGGTCGGTAATTTAAGTTTCACATTGCCAAATACATTAAACATCTCTGCTAAGAGATTTCCCTTTGTTTTATTTTAATTTAAGGGAGGAGATACCAGAAAATGCAACGTATGAGAGCCTTGAAGAAGTTCACGTACTTGCATTAGCACACGTGCTGCGGAGACCTATAGTTGTCATTGCAGATGTGATGCTCAAGGTAATAACATTGAGTAAGAATTTTTCATTATTTTGGTTGACTGTAGCATGGATACTTTATGAAACATTATTAAAAGCTTGAGAGTGGAGTTCATTAGAAGACCTCTTTAGATGAAGCATTCTTGACTATTTTTGTTGCGTAACAAGAGTTTCAGGTTCTTTGCCCATATTGAAGAGTAACATTAAGAATAATACATTAACATTTCTGCCTTCAATGTTATGTTGAAAATAGACTGATGACTAAAAAATAATGCATTTGAGTGCAAGTGAGTTAAGACATTCCTATAAACTAGACTGACAATTAGTATTGAGTGTAAGCACCCTGGGCTTATTTGCGACAGTGCACACAGCTTACCTTTCTGCATTTGGCAAACTTATGATAGAAGTTACAGCATTTTGTCCCTGTGTGGTATCCATTGTAGCAGGTGCCTGTACATTAACTGTAAGTAAAGAAGTTACTCATGTGTTGGCAGCTGCAGTAATTGGTTACAAGCTCAGGAGTGCTCTTCAGTTAGTGGAAGTATTAATAAGTTGTTAGTTTATTTAGACAATAAGTGCCACTTGTATTTAAATACTGCAACAGGCAGAAGACTTGCTTTGTTGGTGCTGGCCATTTTAGCAATTTTGATCGAGGTAAACTTATGCTGCAATGTTCTTCTTCAGCACACCAGTGTAGAAGCATGCACAAAATCAGCTAAGTGAAAGATTTGTGCAATACACACATTTATTTATATATGAAAGCTGATTTAGGATTTTTTCTCCTGTGTGAGACTACTTGTACAAGAATGTGCGTTTATTTAAAGTTCTAGATTCACATATTTTACTGTTCTCATCACTTCTTCGGCGTAATCTTTCATTGATTGTATCAATACCTGTTTGCATTGTGATATATTGTGAAACTTCGAACATTTGCTAGCGCCGCAATAAACTAGTACTCTTACTGTCAATTGTAGGCTTAAAATAAATTGTGCTCTTTTTAAAATTCTTGAAAGCAGTAGACCTATCCTCACTCTAAAGAATGTTTTTCTAATTTCATTTCACATTTGTATGAGAAATAGTTTAGTTTCAGAATTTTGGGACCCTTACAAAACTACATTTTCATACGTTAGCAGTAAAAGTGTTTTGGATATATAATTTAATTCGTAGCAAGCCATCCTTTGTGGTTCACAGTTGAGCTAAAGTATACATCAACCCTGAATTTCATTGCATATCAACAGAGATAAACATGTGTTTTTGAGAATTTTTGGAAGCTACCATTGTCCTTTCATAATGCATGAGTAATTCGTAACAAATTGGCATTGATTTAGTTACTGTAGCATATTTTCTAAGTAACATATTGTGTTACATCTAGTTTCCCCTTAAAGAGAAGTAGCCATATATATTATCTGCATATATCATAAATTAACTTTATTTTCGAGTTCGCTAACTACTATAATTAACATCTAAATGTTTTAGGAAACGTAATTTTTCCCCACAGGTTTTTGAGTTGCCTCAATAGAAAACTTGTTTTGTGTGTTTGCTTCAGTTCTTATAGGGAATTAGCAGCTTTTTAGCTCAACAGATTAAAAGACAATCAGCAGGTTTAATTTAAAGTTATTTCTTCATTGCCTTGTAATACATTGTACCAGCCAAAAGCAACCCCATTGTGAATGCTGTTCTCAAACACAGGATGAGGTGATTGATTTTCATAAGCAGCTGGAAATTGCCCTGACTAATGTCAAATGAATGGCACCTACTGTGAATTGGTGTGTTGAAAGATGTCCCGAGAGTCCTGTACCTGTGATACCTGTACCAGAGGTGCCTCAAGTACTATCCTCTCCTGTGGATCCTGTCTCTTCTGAAGAAAGTACAGGATCTGTCATTACCTGTCCATTTGACTGCAGGTGGCATCCTTACAGGGTGATTGGGGACCATGGAGAACTCAGGATGTTGTACCAATACCCCTAACCACCTAGTCTGAGGTGCTGTCTTTCACTGAAAGTGAAACTGATCCAGTGGGACTCACTTCACCTGTTTTGGGGAAACCTGTTTTGTCCATTGTCAGGACACAGCTAATGCAAAAGGGTAGGAGTCTATTAATCTTTGACAGTTCAAAGGTATGGTGAATGATGGTTCCATTTATGGAAGTGACAGCAAGGGACAGGAAAGGACACCAGGTGCACTTGGTGTGTATGCCTGGGGGCCTCATTCAACATGTTGAAGAGGTTATTCTGGCAGCCATTGAGGAAGCAGGATACAACCAGCTGCAGATTGTGGCTTACATTGGGACAAATGATGCCTGTCATCTGGACTTAGAGGTCATTCTTGGGTCATTCCAGCTACTGGCAGAGAAGGTTGAAAACACCAGCCTTTTTGCATCGATTTTCAACGAAGCTCATAATTTGCAGCATTGTCCACAGAACTGATCATAGCTCTGTGGTTCCAAGTTGAGTGGCAGGACTGAACCAGAGACTTCGAAGTTTCTGTGGCAAGCTAGGCTGCAACTTCCTGAACTTGTGCAATAGGGTTAAAATCCTAAATAGGTCAGGTGTGCAGTAAACATTAGAGGCTGCTACTGTGGTAGCTGACTGTGTGCGGGGTGCACACAAAGTCTCTTTTTCCCCCCTTAGAGTAGGCAACTTTCCATCCAGTCCAAATAATGATTGCTGTGGGAAACCCAGAAGTATCAGTGTAATATTGAAAGAAATGCCTCCCACAGGTGAGAGTGTTAAAATCCTAATGGTAAACTGCCGAAGCATTCGCAACAAAATGCCATAGTTTGAAGCACTCATGAAAAGCAGTGGAGCTCACATAATACTAGGCATAGAAAGCTGGTTGAAACCTGAAATTGATAGCAATGAGATTCCTGGTGAAAATTTAAGTGTATATTGAAAGGATAGGCGAATGGGAAATGGAGATGGTGTATTCATCACAATAGACAAGAAATTCGAATCTGCCGAGATAGAAATTGAAGCTGCATGTGAGATTGTTTGGGCAGGGCTTAGTATCAGGATGGGCATAAAATAACTGGATGCCGCTATCACTCATCAGACACATCTCCTGATGTAACTGAGAATGTTGGAGAAAACCTTAGTTCACTTGTACATAATTTCCCCAAGCAATCTGCAATCATTGGTGGAGCCTATACCCATCCAAAAATTAATTGGGAAAATTACAGTTCTGTTAGTGATGGACATGGTAAGGCATCCTCTGAAACTGCCTAGACCAGGTAGTTAGAAATCCCAACTATGATGGAAAAATATTGGATTTGTTGGCAACGAATAAACCTGATGTCTTTGGGAACATCCACGTTGACATTGGTATCGGTGACCATGATGCAGTTCTGGCAACAATGGTTACCAAAGTATGAAGGACAACTAAAACACAAAGAAAGGTATATATGTTCAGCAAACTAGATAAAAAAATCAGTAGTGTCCTATCTCAGTGAGTAACTTGAAACATTCAGCACAGGTCAGGAACAGGTAGAGGAACTCTGATTCAGGCTTAAAAGAATAGTTGACAATGCACACACAGTGTGTTTTATCTTATATTAAAAACAATAATATTTGGCACAGCCAACAAAGCGGCTTACTCCATACCCAGATTCATTGTTTCTAACATGTTTCACCACTGGAACACTGTACCTTCACTTTGCATTAGGGGGCAGCATCAGTGATTCCTCATGCAGGTGCTATTGTTTCTCTGTGGCTTACAAAAAGGCCACTGTTCACAGGAGGAGTCAGTTTTGGCAAGATTTAGCAAACAATGTTATCATTGAAGATCATGGCCAATTGGACCGCTGAAATATTGTATCAAGATTATTTTATAATGTAGCTGCAACCTGGCAAGAATAAACTCATTAAAAGCCAGAGGAAACACTCTGTTACTTAATCTCATGTTGTAAAAACTGGGTTTCAGGCCACTGCTATCAATGAAGTCAGAATGGTAAAACATGAGAACATCATTTCGAACATTCTCTTTCCTTCTGGACAGAATGTTATTAAATCACTGTGAAATAATGTTATTAAATCACTGTGAAATAATGTTATTAAATCACTGTGAAATAATGTTATTAAATCACTGTGAAATAATGTTGTTAAATGGCTGTGTAAATTCAGTGTTTTAATCTGTCGTAAGTAACTTATACATGGACACTATTTGTAACTTTTATTTTTTAGTCACAGGAAAAAAAAAAAACCTGCAGGTTTGGTGGTGGTGGTGGTGGTGGTGGTGGTGGTGGTGGTGGTGGTGGTGGTGGTTTGTAGTTGTGCTATTTATGTTCCAAATATGCAAGCTCAAAACTTTTAGATTTGCATTTTATGCAGGTGGAAATTTACTATTTTTTGTAATAATAAAACATGTAGTTCCATCAGTATTGAAAGTAACAGTGTATTTCTAATGCTAACTTCTTACAGGATATGAATGGAGAGGATCTTGCCCCAATACCATTTGGAGGGGTCTACCTACCGCTGGAGTGCCCTCCAGCAGATTGCCATCGTTCCCCTCTCGTACTGGCATATGACTCTGCTCATTTTTCAGCTCTAGTTGTGATGGAACGAAATTCAGACGTCGTTCAACCACCAGGTTTGGATGCATGTCTAATTCCATTTAGAAGCAAATGATACAGTGTAACTTCTAATTGCTCTAATTTGAATATATGTGCATTGTTTTGTGTAAGATGAATGAGTACTTATTATAAGTAACAGTCTAGCTCTCATATAAAATTGCAGTCTTGAAGTTTATACTAAAAAGAAACTAAAATTCTTCATAGAATTAGGAGTTGTAATCGAGCTCATTATGACTTTGGCTTACAGCTTACATCATATTTTTCCGTCAAAAATCTTTGCCCTATGATTTTTTTTTTTTAAAAAAAAGCAGATGTCATCATATTTACATGAAACGTGTAAATATGACTGCATGTTCGAAGTCTGAGGAATGTAAGTTCAAACACTCACCTGCAGGTTAAACACATTGTTCATTTGCATGTCTGTTGCTCAACATATTTTCTACTTGGTGAATATTTGTCTTTCCTCATGCCAACACATGTAATGTGTCGAGAATTTGCCATTATAATGTAGATTTATATGAGCTATAATCAGAAAATGGTTTCATTGTAATGCATAGTAAATCATAAATGAATCCTATACACATGCATTTTTACAGTACCTATGCCCAATTGCTGCAGAAAATTAACATTCTTCAGGACCAATCAGCTCGGTGTTAAGTGTATACGAACCGTTTTTTATGTCCAGTCAACTTCTTAATGACATCACAGAAGTGATCTGGGATGAAATCGTGATGCTAGCTATCCAGTTGTAAAACCTTTTATTTTGAATATTTGTTTATTTTCAGCAAAAAGACTGCCACCTTGTTATATTTGTCATGACAACATCTTAAAAGTCTAGGTGTAGGGCAGACTCAATCCACAAAATAAAAAGTACTTAAATAGTAGAGCTGTTGTAGAGCAAGTGATGTCCAGTGGTTGTGAAGTAGTAAAACACATTGTGTTCCTAGCTGCAAATAAGATGCATAACTTATGTCCTGTAGTAATACACCACTCTAATGGACTGATCATTGCAAAACTGTAGATTTTATGAACATTTTTTGTAAATTCTCGCCGGCCGTTGTGGCCGAGCAGTTCTAGGCGCTACAGTCTGGAACCGCGCGATTGCTACGGTTGCAGGTTTGAATCCTGCCTCGGGCATGGATGTGTGTGATGTCCTTAGGATAGTTAGGTTTAAGTAGTTCTATGTTCTAGGGGACTGATGACCTTAGAAGTTAAGTCCCATAGTGCTCAGAGCCATTTGAACCATTTTTGTAAATTCTCTTTTTCTGTAGATATGCACAAATTCTGTGGATAGCAACTATCATATTTTGTTCGCAAACCTATTCCAGTCTTCAGCATTTACACATTAAGTTGATGATAACAATGTTAGGCATTGTGACTCATATTTGAATGTGCATTTGAGAATAGAAGACTTCATCGTTCATTCATTTCTTTGTTCACTCATTCATTTCTTTGTTCATTCACTTATTAATTCATGTTCCATAAACCTTATCAAGGGGAACCTTCAGGGATGTAGAATGAGTCAGTCCACCAACCATCACCAGTACCTGAATTTTGGTAGCACACCTTTCACACCAAAACATCACTCCCATATAGCCTTGCTACCTGTGGCTGACACATCTGCAGTGAAATCCCGTGCTTGGTGTTGTGAATGTCTCACTAAGATGTTTACCCTCAAACCTAGTCTGCAGAAAGATTTCCCACGCACCTCTAATCCTCTGACCACTCCGAAGAACCAAGTGGGAATGAGCTCACCATTCAGTGTCATACAGGATTGGAACTACTGAAAGATACCAATTGCCAGGGCTTCGACTTCTTAGCATCATATCTGAAAACGAGAAACATCCTACCTGCAAGCCTTTTACCCCTCTCAGTGGTATTCTTCCATGCTCCCAATCTACATAGTATCCTAGTTCAGCTTGTGTACTCATCTTATGCCGCACCTATTCCCTACCTCTTCTCACGTGGGTCATTTCCCTGTGAAAAACCAAAGTGCAATACCCGTTGGATACACCAACCCATCACTCCCTACTTCACTCGTGAGTGAGGCTTATCCTGTTGTATCAGAGGCAGAACCACCTGTGAAAGGAGGTCATGTACCACCACTGCTGCAATTTCTGCATATCATCTCGTGTACAGGACCAACAACCAGCTGTCCATGCAAACAAATGGCCACCACTAAATGGTGGCCATGAGCAGATTTGACTGTCCAGTGGCTGCTCACACTGTGGAACACAATAGGCTCCAATTAAATGGCCACTCCACATCTGGATCTGTATCCCCCCTTCCATTGCCAACTTTTCTAAATTTCGTGGGAGGTATTTTTCTTTGCAATGCACCCTTTATCCTCTAATCCTCCTGGGTTGCTAGCCTCCTGTCCTTTACCCACCTCTACTTTGCCCCCAGACCATAACTTCACGCATCCTGCACCTATAGCCTCTTCTCATGAGGCTCCCTTTCCTCTATTATGTCATCCCTCCCAATCCACTCATACATGTTATATTTCCCCTCTGTGTGTCCAGGGGTTAGAATAGGCCTGAGGTATTCCTTCCTGTTGTAAGAGGTGACTAAAAGGAGTCTCACACTCTTTGGCCCTATAAGTTCAGGTCCCATTTTATGGTTTGACCTGCCAAATTCTACAGAAATGCGGGCCATTTTGGGAAGGACGCTTTACGTGGTGCACCAGTTATCCATAGTGCCATTAGATTCGATCTCCTGAACCTCTTCTTTTCATGGCTTCGCATCTCCACCTGCAATTTAACTATTTGGACAAGGGCACTATCTGGGGTACATCATCTTTCGTTGTCACCTGTCCTCTTTTACGCCCATGACGATATTGGATTTCTCTGCGCCTAACATCCAGCACAGTAGCCAGTCCTTTGTGGTGAGCTGTCATGTACCCATTTGGTGGTAGCCCCCTGCCAACACAGGGATCGCATTGCTGATGCCCAAGCTGTAAACTCCCTCCATATGATAAGGACTAGGTGCCTGTCTTCTTGGGGCATCAGGACTCCTGGCAATGGCCATCATGCCAGGTGGCCTTTTCTGTGGCTGGGTTGTGCCTGTGGGGAGAGCCCCTGATCAGAGTGGGTGGCATCAGGGCGGATTACCCACAGTGAAGCAGACCAAGTCCTCTTGCTGGTGACCAAATGGCGTCAGCAGTCTCAAAGAAGGGAAAGACCAGACACAATGCTGACAAGTATGACCCAAAATCATTTCCCTCCATCGCTACACCATGGGCGGAATGTAGGGCTACAGAAAAAATGAGCCATAACCGCCTTGGTATTTAGTCTGTAGCAGAACAGATGGGAACTTCTTTCTACTTACGAAGCCTCAATTTTTTGTTGAACATCTTGAGGATACGTTTGCGCAGTGACAGCACTGTCCAAGATGAGAAATGGGTCAGTCTTGATTCAGACTGCATACCCAACCCAATCCCAGGCCTTACCTGTGACCAGCTGGTCGATATTCCTGTTTCCGTCACTTCCCATAAAAGCCTCAACATGGTCTATGGGATTATTTTCCATCGCGACCTCCACTTGCTGTCTTACAATGAGCTCTGTGCCAATTCAGAATGGCTGAGTTTCATTTCATCCGGTGCCTTCATCTCGGCCTTTGAGGATGATTCATTGCCTGAATATGTCAAGGTGATGGTTTACCACTGTGATGTTAAACTGTACATCCCTCCCCCTATGTGGTGCTTTAAGTGCTGGAAATTCAGGCACATGTCTTCCCATTGCAATTCCAGTGCCACATGTCGAGACTGTGGACGTCCACTGCATCACAATACTCCAGGTGCACCTCCTCCCACTTGTATCGGTTGTGGAGAGCACCACTCCCCCTGCTCGCCAGACTGCACAGTACTCCAAAAGGAGTGAAAAGATCCTGGACCGGGTGATTTACCAAGAGGCTACATGTAAATTTGAAAGATTACACCCCATTTGGTTGATGTCCACATATGCTGCAGCTACTTCAACATCACCACCACAAGTGATGGTAGTTCCACACTCTGTGCTGCGAACTGTGGGCCCTCTGGGCCACCAGAATACATCCGTCCCCTTGGTGGTAGGGGGTACATCTTACGTTGCTCCCAAAGCACCTACTTCGGGAGCAGTACCCCCACCTCCTACCCCCCCCTCCCTCCCCCCAAATGCAGGGAATATCGGTCCCCTCGCCCCCAGCCAGAGAAGAAACAGCCTCTTCCGGCTCCTCTTGTGCGGAAGGGGTCCCTTGGGACTCGTTCTTCAAAGGTCTCCACTAATGCCACAATGGACACTTGCCAGTGGCTAAAGGAGCCGAAAGCTGCTGGATGAAGAGCTTCGCAGTCTTCCTCCATGCCTGGAGCTACTTCGGAGAAGCTCTCCCAGCAAGCCGCTAATGAGTAGTGAGAGGGCAAGCAAACCAAGAAGAAGGCTGCTAAGAAACAGGGTCCTCTGGTGACCCCAGCACCACCACTCCATACTGGTTGTGCATCTGAGGATGAGGTGGAGATGTTAGCATCCCCTGAGGGCCTGGATCTCACTGATGCTTCATCCACAATGGCAATGGATACAAATACTCAACTGGTGGCAGCAGGTGATGGTAAGGCACAACCTGCCTCTTTGGTCACTACATGATTCCCCAATTCCAGAAAGAGTCATCATCCAGTGGAACTGCAGCAGTTTTTTCTTGCATCAGGCTGAGCTACATCAACTTTTAAGCGTTACTCTTGCTTTTTGCATTGTCCTTCAGGAAACCTAGTTTCCTGCATTGCGGATCGCTGCAGGTGGTACTACAAAAACTGTCCTGCCTGTGATAGATCATCAGGTGGAGTTTGCATCTTCGTCCTTATCTCTGTCTGTAGTGAACCTGTGCCCCTTCAAACACCTCTAGGAGCTGTGGCTGTCAGGGTGGGGACAACACAGGAAATTACCATCTGTAACATCTACCTCCCTCCAGATGGTGATGCACTGCCCCATGTATTGGCTGCTCTCATTTCACAATTCTCCCCCCCCCTCCCTCCCCCCACCTTTCCCCTTCTGGGTGATTTTAATGCCCATAACCCTGTGTGGGGTGGCACTAAGGTTGCTGGTTGTGGCAAAGAAGTTGAGGACCTACTAACTCAACTTGACCTTCACCTCCTCAATACAGGTGCCCCACACATTTCAGTGTGGCACATGACACCTATTCAGCCTTTGATCTCTCGATTTGCAGTCCTGGCGTTCTCCCATCTAGCCACTGGAGAGCGCATGACAACTTGTGTGGTAGTGACCACTTTCCACTCTTCTTGACCCTACCCCAGCATCCCTCATCTCGACGCTTGCCCAGGTGGGCTCTTCCCAAGGCTGACTGGGACACTTTCACATCTGCTACCAACGTTTAGTATCCATTGCGTGCCATCATCAGTCACTAATACGATTATTGCTGCAGCTAAATGGGCAATCCCTTGTTCCTCCAGTTGCCCCCTGTGGAAGTCAGTGCCTAAGTGTTCGCCAGAAATTGCTGCAGCCATTAGAGACAGTCAGCAGGGCCTCCAATGTCATAATCACCACGCCTCCCTGGAGAACCTTATTGCCTTCAAACGGCACCGTGCTCAGGTTCGCCTCCCATCAAACGAAGGAAGCAGGAGTGTTGGGAACACTATGTCTCCACCATTGGAATATGAACCTCGCCCTTGCAGGTTTGAACCAAGCTCCGCCGACATTATGGCTATCGGAACCCTGCAGGTGTACCTGGAATTTCCACAGATAGAGCTGTATCTGCCAATCGGACAAAATTGCAGATTGTCTTGCTGAGCATTATGCTCGCATCTCTGCTTCTGAGAATTACCACCCCACATTTCGTCTCCTCAAACAGAGGTTCGAAAAACACCTACCTGTTGTTCCACACCACCGTGAGCCTTATAATGGGAATTTCTCAGTGTCTTTGCTGACTGTCCTGACATATCCCCTGGTCCAGACTGCATCCATTTGCAAATACTGATACATCTGTCAGCGTATTCCCAACAACACTTCCTTGCCATCTTCAACCGCATCTGGAGCGATGGTGAATTCCTATCACAATGACGGGAAAGTATCATAATTTCCATGCTAAAGCTCAGGAAGAACCCCACTAGATGTTAATAGCTATCGTCATGTCGGCCTCACCTATTTCCTTCTGCTCCTCTTCTATTGTTGCGGCTGAACGCTGGCTGCAGGGAGCTATATGGAAAGTGCAGTCATAGGCCCTCAGTCATGGCTTTTAGTTTTCGGCTGCCAAGTGTTATGCACTCTGTCACCATCATACCGTCCATCCCCATCCAGAACTTTACCTCGATGAACAACTACTAGTTGTAGTGGATACTTACCACTTTTTGGGACTGGCCTTTGATGCCCACTTAACTTGTCTTCCCCATCTTTGTCAGCTGGTGGCACCTTAATCTTATTCAATGCCTGAGCCACACCGACTAGGGTGCTGATTGTCCTATACTGCTGCAGCTGTACAAAGCCATCGTACAGTGCCTTATTGATTATGGGAGCATGGTGTATGGCTCCGCATCGCTCTCTGCACTGTGTCTGCTGGACCCTGTCCACTGCTGTGGAGTTCGCCTCGCAACGGGAGCCTTTTGAATGAGCCCCGTGAACAGCCTCCTTGTGGAAGCTGGCATCCTCCATTGTGGCTCTGGCGGCAACTATTGTTTGCAAATTATACTGTCCACATTTGTAGTTCACCTCACCATCCAAATTACCATCTGCTTTTCCCTAACACAGTGATCCATTTTCTGTAACGGCAGCCCAGAACTGGGAATCCCTTCGCTGTCCGTGTCCGGTTGCTTCTTAATGAACTTGACGCTTTCCCCTCGCCACCTTTCCTGTGGGTCCACTTCCGGCCACGGCTTTGGCTGGAACTGTTGAAAGGCCCAAAATGCTCAGTTCCATCTGAGGGCCTCTGCTGGCAGTTTCTTTCTTCTCAGTGAATTTGAGGGCTCAGAAATAATCTACACAGATGGATCAATGGTCGACAGTCTTGTGGGCTTCGCTTATGCTCATGTTGGCCATAGTGAACGGCACTCCTTGCTGGGTGGCCGCAGCATTTTCACTGCAGAGTTGGTTGCCATCTATTGTGCTCTTGAGCATGTCTGCTTCTGCTCCGGTGAGTCCTTCATTATCCGTAGTGACTCCTTAAGCAGCCTACAAGCTCTCAACAAGTGCTTCCCTAAACATCGTTTGGCACTGGCTATCCAGGAGTCTCTTTATGCCCTCTGCAGCAGTGGACATCTCATGACCTTCATTTGGACCTCAGGACATGCCAGGATACCGGGCAGTGAACTTGCTGACCGTCTGGCCAAACAGGCTACCATAAGCCATATCTGGAGATTGGCCTGCTGGAGACTGATTTGCAATTGGTCTTCCGCTGCATAGTTTTTGCAATCCATGTTATCAAGGAGACAGCAAATGTGTGGTGGTTATCCATGCGAGCCACTCGCAGGGAATCTGTTGTCCTTTGCCAGCTACGCATTGGCCATATGTGGCTAACACATGGTCACCACCTCCATCGCGAGGACCCACCTCAGTCTCACTGTGGCTCCCCTATGACTGTTGTCAACACCTTGTGGGGCTGCCCACTTTTAGCCCATTTGCAGTGGACTTTTACTCTTTCCAGCACCCTACCTACGATGTTGGGTGACTATACCTCAACAGCAGATTTAATTTTGTGTTTTATTTGTGAGGGTGATTTTTATTGTACCATCTAAGGGTGGGCGTCTGGCCTCCTTTCAGAGGCCTCCACCCTCCCTCCAGTTTAACTCTGTCACCCTTTCTTTGCATTTGTTTGTCTTGGTGTTCACCTTCTCTCCATGTGTTCATTTTGCCGTGTCTTTTTGGGCTGGGCATTTTAATGTGATGCAGAGTGGTTGGCTCATCATCTTTTATTCTTGTGATCGGCCAGCCCAGACAATCTGCTCTCTGGTTTTAATGCCTTCCTCTGCTTTTCCCTGTGTTGTATGTTTTCCCCCTTTTCTTGTTCGTTTCGTTTTCTTTTTCGTTGTGGTTCCCAATTCCTTTTAACCCCTTTTAGTTTCTCAAACTAAATTTGGGTGTTGTCTTGCCTTGTGCCTTGTTTGTCAGGAAAAAGGGATGGATGACCCAGCAGTTTGGTCCCTTTATACCCCAAACCAACCAACCAACCAACCAATATGTTACATTTGTATGCTGCACAAACTCACTGAAGCTAGTGCTCTTGTCATTTTCCTATATGTTGCACATGCTTCCTCTCCCTCCTGCATTTCTGTCCCATACACTTGGTATATCCCTCCTAACCATCAGCTATCCTTCCCCTACCCTTCTTGATGCTCCCTGCCTTCTTTCTCCTCTTGTCTATTCCCTGACACAACCCCTCACACGAAATGAACCTCAGTCCTGGCAGAGTTTATTCAGCCACAGTGTAGGCATACAGGTGTGTGCATGTGCTTAGGAAGGGGGTGGAGGGGGGGGGGGTGATCTGGCCTGCATTTTTGAACAAATTGAGCTTAAACACCTGTCAGTCACTTTTTCCAAACTTCCAAAAGATGACATGAGTGTGGTTTATAACATAATGAAGAACCTATTCTAACCAATAAAATTTGCTTTCCAAAGAGTCAATGTTGTTGCAAACTGTATGTCATAGCATGAGATCTATTATTCAATAACCTGATTTATTTTTTGTGAGAAGACCATAGTTATATATAAATTAATATAGTGGTTATTGGGGCTGTTGGCATTGATATTTTTAATTTCTAATACTTTGTTTATTATTTTTTGTTTCCTGTTTATATATTCCTCCTCCTCCTCCTCCTCCTCCTCTTTTGTCTGATTTTTTGTTACTCAAAACTTAGGTTTGTGGTAACATCATCAGTTCACAATGGCAACAGAACAGTTAGCTGTAAAATGTTCTTGAAATTTAACAGGAGTGACACATAATACCAAAGGAGTGTGATAAACTTATTTTGTGACAGATACAGTCTTTGTGTTTATTTACATACAAGGGCTGGATACAAAATAGTGGTAACACTGCTGTAATGTCAAACCAGTGAGCTACCATCTGTGTTGACACAACGAAGGCCTGTGAGAAGAGTTTTACAGCGAATGGGGACAATACTCTGCAAATCTACAGCAGTGTGTAGCCCGTTGATCATCATAGTAATAGTGCAACCCCCTAACATCATGTCTACAAAGATAGAGCAACATTCTTTGCTCAAAATTGAAGTGGCATGACGTTGGAATATGTAAGAATGTTTCCAGGGACTGTCTGAAGCATGTGGTGGTGCAGCATTTCCATACAGCACAGTTGCACAGAGGGTTAAAGTGTTCAGATTAGGCAGAAATGCTGTACCGGATCGCCCCCATATAGGACGACTGCATGTGGAGGCTAATACAGTTAAACTCCTTTCTTCCTTGTTGGATGCTGATCGCCACTATACTGCATGTGAGTTAACAGCAAATGTCAGAGTATGCCACAAAACTGTGCTCCACATTCTGCACAACGTTCTGGGGTACAGCAAAATTGCAGCACGTTGTATTCCCCATGATATGGCAGAGATGCAGCAGTAGCACCACCATGCCATCGAACAGGGTTTGTTGAGCCAGTACCAAAGGGGAGGAAACGAATTTCTTTGAAACATTATCACCATCAACGAAACCTGAGCATGTTTGTATGAACCAAACTTGAAACACTGAAGGGATGAAGGCATCCTCTGCTCACTCTCCTTGTCCACAGAAAGTGTGCATGCTACTCCAAGTGCTGTGAAAGTGATGTTCATTATGATGTATGACACTGATAGGGTAATACTGCATCACACTGTACTACTAAGGGTGATGCTAGATGATGCCTACTACTGCACATATGTGCAACACCACCTTCATCCAGTGCTCAGGTGAAATCGATGACATGTCATAGAACAGCACTCCATCATTCTGCGTGATAATGCATGATGCCATACCACTGCTGCTATCCAGGACCTCTTGCGCTGCTGGCAATGGAGGAGCCTGAAACATCCACCATACTCATCTGACATGAGTCCCTGCAATTACAATCTCTTTCCCAAAATGAAAGAACCATTGTGAGGGATCTAGTAAAACACCAGAGATGACATTATCCATGCCACAGAGTGGTCAGTACGGGATATCAATGGAAATAGATGCACAGATGGTATGTGACACCTTCCGGACATTTGGCAAAGGATGCCACAAATAACGGGGCTGCTTATATTGAAGGTTTGTTACTATAAGTACGTCTGTAAATAGTCATTTCAGAGAAAAAGAATGGTTCTCATAACTTTTTATCCAGTCCTTGTATATTGTATGTGGGGTCTGTGACTGTGTTTTGGAATGTTCATATAGTCTAACTATACCTTAAGGTTTTGTTTAAAACTCATTGGTTTCTGTTTTCCTTCATTGTAGCTGCTGTGCCTCTGATAAGTTCTGACAGACAGCTTCTTCCTATACAATTTGCTGTGGATCCTGGTGAGCAGCTGGTATGGGGTCGTGATGAGTCCCAACCCCATTTGGTACGAAAACTCAGTCTTGCTCCAAGAGACCAACTCGGTCTTTTGGCAGAATATTTGGATGTGAGAGAACTTCCTCCAGGTCCTGATTCACCACCAGAATCCACCGATGATGGCTGCGACATTGAGAAAAGGTGAAGTTTTCATAAGATTTTAGTTATGTTGTTCACCATAATCTTTTTATTTGGAATATTGTGGGGAAATGTGTTTATAATTGACATAACCTAATGGTAAAATCATGGGTGTTTCTTCAGACATGGCAGTAATGCTGTTAATTACTTTGCAGACATCTAGTGACAAAAGTAGGGTAAAATAAGTGTAATAAGAAATTAACACTTGTATGATGTGAGAGAATTTGTAATGCTTAGCACTGTGGTTAGCTATGTAATTGCATTAAGCAGTTGGTATCTGTAGCATTGTAGGATTCTCCACATCAGTAGCTAGAAATATTCTCCCATTACCTTCCAATACTTATTTGACTAGGTTAAATAGAGATTTGCGTATAACATGATGGTGAACCAGAATCAAAATTGTTGTGGGACATATTTGCTGTTTAAATCATTGTTGTTGTCCTCCGCCTCTCCTTCTTCACGATAACTTACCCATTAATGACAAATCTGTTTCCGTTAAGAGAATAATACATAATATCATTCCAGTTTGCTCAGTACTATTAGAAGTACTTTGAAATTATTCTGGTCAACAGCTGATATCTTCTAGTTTCTTGAGCACAGGATGACACATCAGCAATGGTTTCCTCTTCGTGCTTGGCATTACAATTTGTAGCATGATAACCAGACCATATTTCTGGAAATTTCCCATGAATCTCTAGAGGCTTCAAATAATTTCCCCCTTTGGTTATTGGTACTGATTTCATTCTTTTCATCAGTCCATAACATAAGCTGAAAGATAGCTGAAATATTCCTTAGTTTTTGAGATCCAGCAATCTTGTTTCTTGTCAGATCAGGCTGCATCTTTGTAGTGTATACTTCTACAGTGCTTTTGAGTACTCACATAGCTCATCACGTTGTTTTCCAGATGCAGCAGGTCGTCAGTGTCTCCGGTGCTCATATTAAACATATTGTGTAAGTGGTAGTTAATGATAAAATCAACTTTATGCCTTTCTCATTTGTTTGGTCTTTTCTGCCCACATCCCACTCCTAATCCATTACATATGGAAACATTTCTATATATGTCTTTCTTGCATTTACAGTGCCAGATTTGCACACGGTTGTGAAAATTGGAACTAATTCCCTCTCCCCCCCCCCCCAAGCGTAATTAGTTTGCACATTAATGCATTAGAATATCTACCAAGTTTCGCTGATGTATGATAATTAAAGCCCACATTGGACCTCTGTGAGTAGCTGCACTGTAATTATAACGAGACAGTCTGTATGTTACTCATCATCAAGGTTTCTATCAACCACATCTGACCACCACAAGAATCACTGTATTGTGCGTCAAGCACATTGCACACCTTTCACATCTTGTGCCTACCATCCAAGAACAAGTAATGAATCCACCGCATCATTCTATGTTATCCCACTTCATTGATCAGAGACTACCAGATGTCAGACGAAGGAATTACTGTTCTATATGCTGGTTACTAACAGCACAGCACAAGCAGCTGCATTTGGAGTGGTGCTGTGACTGAGAAAAATGGACTGCTGATGAAAGGTGTCACATTGTGTTCAGTGACGAATTGTCATTCTGTGTTACCCCAGTGATGATTGTTGGTGAGTATGGCGGTGACATGAGTAGCGGTCCCATTCTTCCAGCTTGTTGGTGAGGTGTAGTGGTGTTAGTCCTGATTTAATGGTATGGGGAGCCATTGCATGTGCCTTCAGATCACAGCTGTTAGTGATTGAGGGAACTCTGATAGCATGACGGTATGTCACAGGCATCCTACGTCCTTTTGTTACCTCTCATGCAACAGTATCGAGGTGCCATTTTTCAACATGACAATGCTTGTCTGCACATGGCACTTGTCTCTAGAAACTGTCTACACAATGTTGAGGGACTCCCATGGCCAGTAAGATGCCCATATTTGTCCCCAGTAGAACATGTGGTACCTGCTTGGACATCAGCTTCATCCCAGTGCTAATATCTTGGATATCAAGGACTAGTAATAACAGTTGTGGGCCTGTTTGCCTCAAGAGAATGTGCAACACCTTTGATACCTTTCCCTACCAAAGCAGTGCATGCATCCAGGCCAGAAGGGGGTGCAACATTGTACAGATAAATGGGCTCATGCTACCAAGTTCTTTATAAATATGATTAGCTGTTAATCACTGTGATAACATCACTTTCTTGCCAGGCAGTGTTGTTTTGTTTAATTCAGTTTCTGATAGAATCATGGTCTCATCATTGTTTACTTGAAACTCTCTCCTTCTCTTCAATTAGTTCTTATCCCTTTTAAGATTTTCTTTTCAAATACTCTGTTTGTACCTGTAACATAATTTTTTTATAAGTTCCTTTGTTAAATAATTGCCCATTTTGTCTGTGTCCATATAACATTAAATTTTTTTTAGGTTCTCATCTTACTTAATTTAATCTGGTATGCCACCTGTTCATAAATATATTCTTTGATCTACATTTCTGACTTTTTGCATTATGAGTCTGCGTCTTGCAGCTCTATTTCGATTCTCATACTGTTGCGTTCTGTGCCATTTCTTTCATTGCTTAGTAAAATGTAATTAATGTAAACTGTATCTGACACAAAATAATTTTATTAATGTACACTGCATGTATTTTACTATTTACGTAAACTTCAAAATCAGTAATTATTTAATCAGACTTGCTATGTCTTTGATTTAGATTAACGGTATCAATTTAATTATATTTATGTTACGTAAACAGGTTTTCTGAGATGGCTTCTGACAGTGATCCCAGTGATGAAGGTGTGGCCTTTGGAGGGAAAGCAGCGAGGCAGTTCCAGACAGCAGTAGCAAAACAGTTTGGCAGCCTTAGCCGTCGATTGAGAAAGAACTTTGGATCACTTACGAGAGCATCTAAAGTCAATGCCCAAAAGAAAGACACCCCACTTAATAATCAGCAACAGGTAAGATTCGAGTGGAAGAATAAACTGTCAATCATTTACTGTCAATCATTTCATTTACATACCTACTCTAGCTTTCCTTTCTGGGTCATAAGAAATGTTTACTTACCCCTGACAAATTTTCCTAGCTTCAAGAAGACAATGAGACCAAAATTGTCTTAAGATTCATATCAGTCCAAAGTTGTAAGTGTTGTTTTTATTGAACATAAGGATCTGGAAGAGCCTCCCACTGCAGTAAGAATGTGGATAGCCCTCAAGCTTCGTCATCTCCACTTCTGTACCCTGAACAAATTCATTTGCCTGTTAGAGATTGTTTTTTAAGCCACAGCAAACCTTAACCTGTTTTCATTAATATTTACAGCCCCTTTTTGTAAGTTATTACTTGAGCCATGCTTTATCAAACAGAGAAGAAAAAATTCCTTCTTTTGCATGTGAATGTTTAATTTGTGTCTACCAAAGATGTTGTGCCTATTCATGCTAAGCATTATCAGTGGTCTATAATATAAAGGAAATTAGTTAATTATACGGATATTGGTGGGATTTCTGTAGTGATCCTTAGCAGCACATTTAAATTATCTAATATTACATATAAAGATGAACCAATGAGTTGCAGATAGCCACATTGAAAAGTCTGCTATTTTAGCCTTTGGCCAAAAGACCTTCTTTAAAAGTAAAAAACAAAACAGTCACACAAGCACAACTCTGGAATACACGACCACTCTCTCTCTCTCTCTCTCTCTCTCTCCACCTTGTCCCTGTATGCTCCCACAAGCGGAACTTCTTTACCGTATCCCACCCCTACCCTGCTATCCCTCCCCCTTCATGACCCAGTCTCCATGTTTTATTATTATTATTATTATTATTATTATTATTATTATACGTATCTGTGACTCCCCTATAGGGTGTGTAGCAACTATCCTTTTTCATAATATTGTTACCTTCCCTCCTGGATTTTCTGTTGTTTGATTCAACCATATATTTGTAAATAGGTAAAGAATTTAAATGAACTGTGAAGAATGATTTCAGATCTCCTATCAAAATGTGTATAATTAAATACTTTTCTTCGTACTACAGAACACTGATGATGTCTAGCATGACTAGGTGAAACAGGTTCAATAGACACAAATAATTCACTTGCCCTCTTTTCCCCTCATTTTGAGTATAACTGGTGCTGGTACTTTTCGCACAGTCTTCTCAGATTTAAGTCAGTGGGGGAAGGGGGGAATATCCAAAAATAAAATGTTCGCTATCAAAATGATGGATTGCTACACACCACAAAGAGGAGTTCTACTTCTGAGGAAGAAGTTTGTCTGAATGACAGGTGTAAAGAAAAAAAAATAAATATTTAAGCATTCAGACAAACTGCTTCCTCAGAAGTAGAACTCTCACACATTCACATGACAACTTGTACATATGTGACTACTGTCTCTTGGCACTAAGGCCCTATTTTGAATGTAATGAAACACTTTTCTCAAACATGAGTATATTTCTTGTGATCTGGCTTGCTGTAAATTTTTTTCTATCTTAATGAGTATCATTACTAGATAAGAGGCTACATTCATTGACTTTCACTGGGCTTTTTCTTAAAATACCCAAAAAAATTTGAGTTCACAAAGAAGTTTCTTTCGTAACTGAGTAAACCAACCAGATCCTTTGATTAAATTCATTTTTTTACAAATTATTAATGACCTGCATAGTTTTTTTATTGTTAACATTAGCTGAACATTTGTTCATGACATTAAAGTGCTATTACAGAAAATATATTGCCCATTGGAGAACAAAGTTTGTCTTTTTAGAATATTCTTAAAGTTTCAGTGTAACATAAAGTTTCAGTGTAATGACGACATTTATTTTTGTTTTAGGAGCGTGTAATATGTGCCCTTTTGCACACAGAAAAGAGGCATGCTTACCAAGCAGAAATGATACGCAACTACTTGGCTTGTGCTCGTGCCCGATTTGAGCTCCAGCAACAGAAGCAGTTACAACCTCGGCAGTCTTTTCAGTCTGAGGCTCATCCTGGTTCTACGGCAGCTACTTTCACTTCTGCACCAAATACAGGAGTAATGTATGGGGCTGGACGCTCCCGCTTCTATGCAACTGAAATGATGCGTCCCTCAGTTGAGACTCTTCCTCATCAAAAGGCACCTGGTGCTTGTGCGAATGGACGTACTCTGTTCCTTGCCAAATCGACATTTTATGATGATGATGAGGCATCACATTCTTATGTTGCACCATCGGTAGGAGAAATAGCACTTCTGACAACTTCCTGAGTTTGTGCAAAACATTTACCCTCGCTTTTTTGATTCCTGCTGTAGAGAGTGATGTGGCATGGTGATATTTTTTCCTATTGTAAAGTTGAGATTGTTCAAGGGTTACTGTTGAAGCATCTGGTTTTCGTAACTTAGACCATGACCTGAAGCTTGTTTTTGCATGTTTTTAAGTGTTCTTCTATCCATATGTGTGGTGTAAAATGGTGGTGTGTGCTTCTGTAATGAAGAAATGTTTAGAAAAGTTTGAGAAATTACCGTGTATTTATTATATTAAAAAAAAAGTGTGTGTGAGGAGGGGGGGGGGGGGGGGGGGGGGGGGGAAGGCTTCTGCTCTGTGACAGCTATTTTGTAACCCAATTGGTACAGAAAGTTCACTGAAGGTGAGTTACTGCGCTGCTGAAGGCAAAAGCAAATCTAGAGGGAACAAGCAAGGATTGCGTGTCATACATCATGCACTGAACATAGAAACACTAGGCCTCTTCTCACCCAGTATGTCATTCAGACATAGTTTACTACAGCATTTTAATCACCCTCCTAATAAGAATTCTATTTTATTGAATGTTGAAATAATGATTGTTTAGCATCCACAAATAAACGGAAAGTAAACAACAGCCCTTGAAAATCTTCACTTAGATTAATGTCCTGCCTCAGAATGATATTGCCACCACTAGTGGCAGGTGTATGTAGCTATGTTAATGCTTATTTACACTGTCCCGCATGTTAAGATAAATTTGAGTGGCCATTAAAATATAACCAAAGATTTGCTTTATGAACTTAATTGAGCTGTAAATAAATGCATTTGTCATATATAGAGTAGTTATTTCCTAAGAATTATAACTGGAAACTGATAGGACTACAAATTAAAAAAAAAAAAATAATTATCAGTGGAAGTTTTTTTATTTAAAGGGAGAATGTCTACAACATGCTCTTTCCTATGTATTGCGCAGTTAAAAAATAGGTGCGGAATATTAACAATACAAAGAAATAGCCTTATAATCGGGAATAACCATCAAGAATAATAAAGAAAACCAGTAAAAGTTTGTGGTCTCATTTGATACAGCAACTTATCAGCCCACATGTGTTCTCCAGTCTTCTCCTTCTGCAGATAGCTTTGTCTAACATGTCTGTGCTAGGATGATTTTTTAATCTAAGACTGTATCTGTTTCATTAAAGTAAATTAAGAATGCACTTAGTGTAAGTGTTTAGCTTCTAGTTTATATGCACCTTGTTGTCTGTGAAAGGTTGCAATCAATTGGGAGTGTGTGTTTGTTGTCAGCAATAACGAAGAGCTTACCAGCTGGTTTAATTTCTACCAAAGTCTTTATGGTACCAAGCAATTAAGAGTTGTATTTAATGTATACTCTGTTAGCTCTCTACCTTTCATTTGTGGATGTGCTGCATGTATTCAAAATATGCTACTTTGGCAGCTATTTATAATACAAGTCAGTTCTTGCTTGTTGAAAGAGGTCATTAGTGAGCTGATCAGCTGGAGGTCCTGCAGATTTGTTTTTAAGGACCATTTGCAAGTATATCTACATCTGTTTTACAGAAGCATAGTACAATTTGTGGCAGAGGGTACACAGGCACCAAAACATTTTTTACCCTTCCTCATTGCAGTTGCAGAAGACTAGCATGAGGAAGGATTGATACTCTTTTTGCATAAGCCTAACTTTATCTACTTTTCCTGGACTGGTCAATGTCATAGTCAGTTTACACAACACACGTGTTGAAGGAAATAGTGAAATTCTGTAGTTGTGTTGGAATGTAGCCTGTTGGAATTTTGAGAAAACAGCTGTCTTCGAAACAGCACTGTCTTTCCGATCTCTTCCCTATTTGAATCTGCTTGCACATCTTACAAAAGAATGTGCTAAGTCTCAACTTGAAATTTCATTTTTATAAAATTACACCATGCTGCCTTAACCTTGCTGTTGATTTCAGTTTTAGAACCTAAATCTTCTGTAGTCACACTTTTTAAGTAATCATTCCAGATTCAGTATGAGCATCTCAGACAATCAGTTTCATATTTACATGTAGATCATACTGAAAATTTATAGTCGTTGTCTTATTGGTATTGAAAGGAAGACCAGATTTTATATCAGCTTTTCTTGTCTTGTCTAACAAAATAAAAAACCATAAATATTATCACTGAATAAGGCAGTATTATTTATATACCTTGAGGATTTTTCAGAGTGATGGAATTTGTATAGTAGGGGTTAGAGATTTTGGTACTTGATGCTCTTATGGTTCATAATTTTCCTTCTGTCTACTACCAATAGGACTCGATAGTTTCCTTTCCATCCATTCACACTTCTTGAGGAATTTCTATCAATTTTGTTTAAACTACATTATGGGATATTTCATGAAGCATTATCAGAGGCCTTTGTTTGCAATCTATAAATTGGATGAAAACATTGTTATGCTGTTCATAACGATTCAGGACAGCATTTCATGCAAAAGATATTTTTGAATCGTGTACAGAAATTATAAATTTTCTGCCTATTCTAGCATGATTGGTGCATGTCTAGACCAAAAGCCCCATTATGGTATTTAAACGGCAATCACTGCATTTCTTTTGTTACTGTTTTTCAGGGATTGTGATGAATATTTGTTTCAGTTTGTCTCCTGGTGCGTCATTTAGGTCTAGTGGCCATTTATTTTCCATTGTAGAGGTTGTATTCATCACTTACAGTATTTCTAACCTGGAATGATCACTTTTGTACCAGATTATCATTTACAAAGATCAATAGAGCAGCTCGAAGTAAAAACTTTACACAAAATTGTTTTCGTTCCTGTTCTCCTTTGGTCTAAACTTGATCTGAAAGATCTCTGTGAACCTGTAACTGAGTTTCTGTATGAATCTCTGTAGTAATTACAGTGAATCTATAGATTTAATGTAGAGATATGATTGAGATTCTTATATAGTTTGTACCAGTTTTCGTGTGTTGTTATAATTGCATAACAAGTAAAATAACTGAATCACTACATCTATGTGCACACTGTGGACAGTGACATGTACAAAATTAAAATCCATTGTTGTATATGACTCATTATTTAAGATATTGAAGACCCTTTTGGAGTACAGTTTTAAAAGGCAACATTTTTCTGCAGCAATATTTATGTCCATGGTATCACCATTTACAATGATGCATAATTAATGAGGAATGTGGACAAATATTCCTCCGATCTTATTAAAACTGCTTGGATACAACTACTATATGTTTGGAATTTGCTTGGGATGTGCTTCACATGCAGTGTATCTTCTGGCTCTTTGTTTTCTGGAGAATATGTTATTTTATAAGATAGTGCTGAAGAAAGAAAATAAGTTTACCATTGTTGTTGTTATTGTCACCTCAAACAAGACACTTCATCACTTTAGATACTGTTTAAAAAAAATCCTCACATTTTATGAGAAATAACTGTACATTAATTTTTCCTCTTTGTGTGCAAAGATCAGTGGTAACTCCAGAATCTCATTACTAATGGGTCATAAATTGTATTAGTAGTGTGTGTGTGTGTGTGTGTGTGTGTGTGTGTGTGTGTGTGTGTGTGTGTGTGTGTGTGTCAGTGTAATTCTCATTTGCAAGGTGATTATGCCATTCTTACACTGAGAAATAAAGTGGAGTAGGAAAGGAAGATAGATAGAAAGTAATATGATGGTTAACAAAATTATGCTTAAAATTTTAGATCATATATGGATTGTAATCATGATGTTGAACACATGTGTGTACATCTTGGACATCTTGCCAGCTGCTGAAACAGGAACAATAGGAAATGGCCTAATAAATAATTGACATATGCATTTGTGTCTCTGGCTTCTGAATTTTTCTGGTGATTCCTCTGACAGAGAGGATACCATAAGAAATGGATAAATAAACATACAGTTTCTAGGCACTTGTCAGGAGGATCACAAGTTTAACAACAGGATGTAAGAGTAGCAATGAGCTATCAGATGATGTTCAAATTGCATAATGCTTATAAGCTTAAAGTACCCAAATGGCAAAATGTGATAAGTAAACTCAAAAGCCACTACAAGTAAAAAAGAAATTTCTTCTTTGTCCTTAATTATATTCCATTTTGTAGCAATACTTGAAGTAGTTACACCTCATCATAAGGTATTGATCATTTGATTCTAATAAATTGTGGTTCTGTGAGAAAGAGGAATGCTTCTCCTTAGAGAGATGGAGCATTATTTAATTTAAACTTATGGACCTTTTTTATTTAGTCTGATCAGATTACTTTTGAAGCTGATTACCAACCATAAGATAACTGCTCTTATTTGAGTCGCACTGTTGGAATAATTTGCTTTCCAGTACCTTGCCTTGATCACAAGCAACTTCCATCTTATGTTTTTCAGAACATTTCCAGCATCAGATCTGTGGTACAAAAGCAAAACCATGTACCGAGACGAGAGAGATGTAACATCTTTCCTGTCTCGTCTGTCGTGTAAATTTATTTGCTTCTGTACAATAGGTAAGATGGAAACATGCAGTATGTTGTTTGTTTATGATCAAGGCAAGTGGTTTTTTTAGTTCTCTGAATCAAATGGTTGCAGGCCTCTTAACTGACTTTGTCAAAAGTGATCAAAACAGAAATAAAGGAGAGGATAATATGAGCCTCACACTTGTACTTCATCAACTGACTTGTTAGTTTTGTCTTGAATTTTGTATTTCCATTGCTACTGCAGTCATTAAGAATACAAAACAAATAAACTGTGTGTGTTAGCAATGTTGTTATGTTGCTTAGCATGCAATGGCACTTGTAGGAAGGGAGCTGAGTATCTCGTTCAGAAATCGTTTGGGTGATTTTTCTTCTCTTGTCTTCCAAACCTAGAAATGTGATGGCCTTGTTAATTTTTAATTGGCTTTAGCCAACCATCTAGTTTCATTCATAATTATAGTCCTCCTTTCATTCTTTGTAGTGTTTAAGACATAAGTACAAAACGAGAGTAAGACTGAAATTCTCTCACGATCTGTTCCCCTTCCCCCCTTTCCCTGCCTTCTCTTGTTTTCTTTCCTTTCCAATACATGCTTTTTATTTTCATTTTGTGCTTGTGATATTTTTCAACTGTAATCTTGATCGATCATGAACTGTTAGCTCATTGTTACTTCCAGTTTTTTCTTTGCACCTTGTGTCTCTCAGGACACAGACTTTGGTTTAATTTATCCTTTCTGCCACTACATTTACACCTTATTTTGTATTCCTGTTCCTTGTGTGTACAATGAAGTAACTGCTTTAAAGTTTGAAATATTGCAAATTCAATCACTTTAACTCCAGTTTGGCAGCTGGTAAAATATCATTATTATTACTTTCTACAATTGCTTTGAATTGATGATGTATAGCTAGCACTATAGGTTTTATCTGGCTCTCGTTGAGCAAACTATATTTCCTGCAGAGATTTTCTTCCAGATGTCACGATTGTGAAATTTTGTTTCTTTAATGATGTCATGCTGTGGAATTGAGACAGTTAATACAGAGTTTGAATTGTTCAGAAGGGAAGACTGTTTCAAATTTTTCAATGAACCTTCTCATATTAATTGTAGTATATGGCTTAATTGGAAATGTTGTATAATTAGATGGGGTAATGACATAAAACATCTGTTCTTGTGTAGAATGTAACACCACAATTCTTGCACTATATTGTGGTTAACTCTTAATCACTATTTTCATTGTTGTTATCACACTGTGTATGTGAATGTGTTTTCATTTGTGTTGCTTTTCTTTTTCCTTTGTTGTTGTGTTTGAAACTATAGTTTTAACAAACATATTTGTGTAATATTGAAGAAAGACATTTATAAGTGTTTAACATCAAAGCTGCTATTTATTTATAGCTGACTAGTTGCAGGCTTTTCCCATTTTCACAAATAACAAATTTTGTATTTTAGATATGGTTAGTACATAGTGTCTTGTGTTCTGTAATACTGAGACTGATAATACATAAAACACATGAAGCTGTTTTGTTACCACCTTTGTTATCAATACCTTCATGCCATAAAGACAAATAGGAAGTGTGGATGTCACCTAAGCTGATTCAGAAGTTAAAACAGCTCAATTGACAGCACAAAAACATCTTGGAATGAGTACGTGGAGGGACATACAGTACTTGATGCAAGTGCATAAAAATAGTACATATTTCACTTCCGGACATTTGAGCAAGAGCGTTTGTGCCTTTCATGTTATCTGTACCACTATCTCCTTTACATAGGTGCAACTCTAGTGCTGTTTTGCAGGTGCAATTTGTGGACTCTGTCCTGAAATTTCACATTGCAGTTTATCACAGGTTTTAAATGTATCTGCCCTAGATTGCCAGAATTTCAGGTCAGGAAAGTTTCTCTTAATGAATTTGTTACAGTGAATACAGTTGACATTCTGCGGATACTCATGTGTAGACCTAGAAACTGCGTGTTAGTTTTTGACCTCGAGTAATGGCTTTCACCAAATGGAAATGAATCAATGAAGGTTTTCGCTCTGCACTTATCCATCTGTATACTTAGATGGTGCATTAGGTTTCCTGATGTCAATATAACTATCACTCTGTTTATTTTTAGAAATTATCACTTGTGTATATATATATTTTTGCAGCCTACATATGCGTGTTCATGAATGTATTTTTTCAAGCCTGAATAGTCACATCTTCCATTTGGGACACTGAACACTGCAATAATCTACCGTCTAGTACTACCTTCACTCTTGTTACTACATTTTCACTGCGTCTTGCCCTCTTCAAGGGAAATAGATTGCATATCCAATCCAGCTTACAAAATTCAATGAGGACATGCAGTTTTGAATCTCTGTTGAGTTCTGTCCATTAGATTTTGCAGTTACACACATTCTGCAAGAATGAATTATAAAGATGTAAGATACCAAATAAATAACCATAAACTAACTATTAATATGATTAATTTTAACAAGAATTTAACATACCTCAAGTACTGGTGGTTTCTTGTCTTCAGATTTTGCACTAGTAGGCTTGATCACAACAATAAAATATGGTCTACTCACTTTAAACAAAGGTAATGTATAGAAGTTTGTCTCATAAATCATGAACTTTATGGAATTCAGAACTGCCAACATTAACAAAGCTAATTTGCATCTCATCAGTGATAATATCAATATGATGCTTAAACTTTTCAAGAGGCCTTGACTGCTGGATTTGTCACCACTGCCATCTATCACCATCAGTTTCAATTCTAAGATGACAAACAGGAATATGTACGCTTTTGAGAGGAAAATGGCATTGGGTTAAAGCATTTTGTGATCAAAAATCTCTGTTATGAACAATTTGGCACTTGCCACCTTCGAGAATTTCACTCTGCAGATGTTGATGCAAAGAATTTTACAATAAGACCTTATAAATAGAACTGTCTACACCAAACACATCCTGTATACAAAATATGTCGCTTGTGGAAATGGGTAAGGCCAAAATAGTCAGCCAGTAAAAATAACAACATTTTTAAATGTCTTACCTTTGTACTGAAAAGTTTATATTTGTGTAAAAGTTACTCACATATTAAAATGTTATTTCAAGAATTATTGAACAGTATTGCATTTAAATTTCAGGGATATACAGTGAGTACATTTGCTTGTACTCCTTCTCATTGTGTTAGCAACATTAACTGAAATTAATATGGGAAGTTTTGTGGTGACTAGGCAAATGACAGATTTATGGAAATAGATAAAATATGATTGTCTCTTGTTGTGAGCATGCTTGGAGTGGTGAACATTTTTGGTAGAATTAACAATTTTATGGAACCTGTAGTGTATAATTTGCTTATCCAGATGTCCTGGATATTATTGTTGATTCACTTTGCTTAAATGCACAGTTTTGTAGAAGTGTATTGTAGTCTCATCACTAGTAAATACTGCAAAAAGTACACAGCCTTGAATGGAGACGGCTTTATTTTTGCTCTCCATAGGGCTATAATCTGAATGGCAGCATGAAATTTGTTTCATAATTTTGTTTGCACTTATGTAGTTCAGCATTTCACTGATTTAACTGTAATTTGAAAAAATATTATTTTTTACAAATGTGTTAAAACAGAAATATATATTTTGTAAAGTATTTTTATCTCTTCAATTAATTTTAATAAACACATTTTCTATTTACCCTTTTCTAAAGTTTATTTACCAGAATACATGAAGTCCAAATCTATCAATTCTGATTTTAAATTTTATATCCTGAATATCCGGTTGTAACTTTTTACAAATGGAATTAAATGCAGACAATTTGTTGATACTATTAATTAGACTTGCCTGTAAATGGTTGCAGGAAAGTTATTATTCAATATATTTTCAATCTTTAGTTTCTTTCATACATCCGGAATTTAATGGTAACGTGTCAATTTCCTGTGCAATATTTACTTTGCTTGTTCATGATATATTTCCACCCAGATCATCTTCCTGCTATCATAGCTCCAGTGCACACATCAATTCTGTATGTTGTTTTTAGGTAGTTCTAAAGTCAAAAATTATGACTCCATCATGTACACAATCCTGCACAAACTTATTCGTTTTTCCTTCTGCCGTGATAACCCTAGTACATATCCCAAGCATTGTAAAGTTTCTGTGATTCATTCAAAGGAGGATTGTTTTTTTAAAGGCTGCTGTCACCCATGCTATATGCATGAAATCTTTGTCTGATGCCATGAAACATGCATGAATCCTTCTGTACACTTTTTCATATGATCCACTTTTGGTGTGAAACTATCTGATTCTGTATCCTTCAGAAGCTACTCCATCTTGTTCCCAACAAGAACACAGTAAAGCAGACATAATGGTGGTAAGATACTGGAATGGTTTCCTTCTCCAAAACATCTTCTAAAAAGTAATTGGATCTCACTGTAAAGAAGCATTTTTCTTTTCAGGCATGTGTTTTACATAAACATAACATTTTTCTTTGACAGTAAATAGTAAGACTTGTTGGGTTTTGATGTGCAGTGTGCTATTTATAGTAGTGCCGTATCTGTACCATAATTATATCATGGTAGAGTTTCTTAGATGGTACAAAGTGCAATCAGATAGTTTCCATTAATATGTTGGTGACATATTTGTGGTCTGGTCTTGTTGTGAAATGGAGTAGTTTAAAAACTATCTAGAACACTTAAACATGATCCAGACCATCATCAAAATTAAGGAAACAGAGGTGGTCAGGCAATTGCTTTCCCTTAATGTTTTAGAAAAGCGTAATACGTGGCTTCTTGTACGGGAAATGAATCTTATAATTGTAACATCCTCACCTTCAGCTACTGTCATGACTCTGAGAAATACTCTGCTAAGAACATATACTCCAAGGCAGGGCAGTCTTGCTGAAGAATAGTTCAACCTGTCTGTAATTGTCAATAAAACTTGATATTCTGAAAAATTGAGCAAGTGGTGCAGCAAACTTTGTTGTTATCGAAATGGAGATAAAAGATCCAAACATTGCATATTTCACATATGGCAGTAGAATCGCTTTGAAAATATGTAGATTGTACTGAAAATGTGATCTTTTTTCCTTCCACCAGTAATTACATGTACTCCACAAGGATAGAAACAGAGTAGGCGTCTGAACATCAGATGTTTAGCATATACAATAAAAATGCCATTTCGTATGACATGGCACTCTCTGAAGAGCATAGGAATTAAATGAAAGGCATACCAGAGATTATAGTGACCAATCAGAACATTGATCACTTTCCATGTAGTCACCAGATGATTTACAACTAGGCCAGTTTTTTTCCAGATTTCTGGGGCAATGCCATTAACATTTTCTAAAATAACATATTGCAAAACCTAATAATTCCTATCTCCAGTATAAGGAAAGACCACTATCAGACATTCAGGTTAGTGCTGAATTAATGGAAATAACTCGTATGAGTTGTAGAGGTGAGAGGGGATGGACATAATTTGCAGGTTTCAAATATGAACATAGATATAAATGATAGAATACTTGCAACTCTGAGAATTTAATGACACGTGGGTTATCTTTACTCACCATCTCATTAGACTTGATACAGTGAGCACAACCAACATTGCTCACGGTTCCTCGAAGAGGACTACAAGGGCAGTAGATTAAATATTTTGCTGGCGAACCCAGCAACCAATTGGAATGCTGAAAGTGTTTTTTTTACCTCTTTTATATTTGTGTGAATAGGTCTGTTACACCCAGTTTTACTGAAACATCACTGCATTGATTCCTTTCCTTTGACAACAATAAAACTTCCTCCGTGCAGTGGTTTTGTCCTTTGCATAAAACATAAATTTAAGGCATTTACGGTGTTTATTTTGTAAGATTTCTCCTATGGAAGGAAGAGCAGCAAATATCAACAGTTACAAAAGGATTTCACTGCCAAGGGAAAGGTATTTACTATCACTTTATGAGTGAAAAAACATATTATGCTCACAGATTGCCCAGTCACCGCTTGACTTGTTGTTTGTCTACCGATTGCTCTGTCTCAGTTTAATCATCCATGATTGTATTGTTCCACTGTACCTATGTTACTGACCATGTTTTACAAATCTTCACCATTCTTTATTGTTGTTGTTTCCATTTCTGTTGTAGCCTTCCTTTTATAAACTGTTACTGTAACAACAGCATCTTGCTGTTCCTTTTCATCTCTCCAACCAGATAGATGTGTTTAGTAGCAGATGTTAATAATTTATATTGTAGAGAAAAGTAAATTGTCAGGTGGGGAAAGGCATAACCCTGTACGAATACAATATGTATGAAACATGATGATGGAATTGGAATAGATTTTGATTTCTAGGGCGAAAACTGACAGTAACCAGTTCAATAATATTTAATTACCTGGTAAGTGAGGAGAGGAAAAAATCTGTTAAGTGAATCTGTGAAATTAATTTTCGATTTCCCTCAGAAAGATATATCCAGATGTCAGTGATCTCTGTTTATAGTGCTCATGCAGAATAAAATATATTATGTCATATACATATGTATTTGTGTGCAGGAAATAGTCAGTGGGAGACACACACATGTGGCAACACTGACTTCTCCACAACTTTCGAAAGCCGGCCACGGAGTGGAACTGCCGCATGTTGAAAAAGCTGGCACTCCATGTAGAAATAATCACTGCCATTTCTATGGCTCGCCAGACTCTGACCACTATTGCTCACGGTATGTACTACATGCACTTCAGATGTACTGAGCTCTGTAGCATTTCATCATTATACATGAACTTGAGTCCCTGCTGCTAAGCTGCTGTTCTCGTGCATACTTTATTTCTTAAGCTGACAGCATGTCACAGTAATGTCTATGGGACAGAACGCAAGAAATTTAGTATGTTCACAGGTGCAGGAATCCAAGTCGTGCAGTGTCCATGATCATTACGGCTTTTAGATGCACCATATAGCAAGTGCCTATTAAAATTTTTATTAGATATTGTTGTCGAAGAAACAATACCACATAAGTGACTCTGTATCGATGTGCCATGTAAATACAAAAATGCATGCAGCTACCGCACACTGGTATTACCTGTTAGTTATCTCTGTATATTGGAAAGCAGTTTTGAGTCAAGGCTTCAGTTGACTGAAGTGAGTAGATTTTTTTCTAGACAATCTTTTCATTGCGAGTGAGTTTGTCACTCCCTTTGGAGTAGGGTATGACAGTGCAGTTTCATTTTATGTAAGAGTGATTGACTGTTGCCAGCCACTACACCAGTCACTAATCCCCTGTAAGTCTTCCTATATTTTGCTGCTGTATACTTCTAAAACTGAATTCTCTCAACAGATAATGGCATCACCCAAAACAGCCTTATAAGCCTTTTGATGCTTCAGTTAGGTTGTATTTCATTTTTTTGCAATTACACAGAAATTAAAATATTTTACTTTGTTCAGCTTAATTTTAATTGTAAAAAATTGCAAGTTCATCATTCTATAATAAAAGCAAGTGTGTGTGCACTGATGGAAATCCAGAAAATCAGAAAAGCCAGTTATGTTGTATTGTTCCTTAGATGACAATATTTTGGTACATTCACTATCAAGTTGTATGTCAGCTACACATGTGAGAACTAAAGTTACTGGACAGTGGGCATAATATGTTGTCTTGAAGTTTGCAGATGACGCATGAGCCATACACCAGCCTCCTCGCTCAGGTCACTAACTTGCTAATACAGAACCTCATGACTCAGCTGAAGCCTGCTATTAAATGAAATTTTAATTACAAAAATTGGACCAGTCAATGGCAGGCATATATTTCCTGTTACAAATGTATGTACTTACCCATTAACCCCAAATTGCTCTTTTGAGTAGGGACATTTAAGCTTGGTATCTGTTTTGTACAGTACAAAAGGAGTGAGTCATATTTTTGAATAGACATTCACCACTTTCTGCAGCTGTACAGGCTAAAACTACACTGAACTCTGATGTATATGCAGTCATCAGCTATGTATGGATGCCTAACAACTCTGCCTGACAAGCTATGCATGTACTCCATGGCACAAATGCACCTCCCTCCAATATTTAAACAATTAAGTATTTTGAGTTTAGATTAACCAATGCGGAGACAGGAAATCACAGGAGCAACTGAAATAGCGCATTGCTTCACTGCAATTTACATTTATTGTAACACTTGATAACAGACCAAGAAAATGTCACGTGTTACACTTTACGGATAATACCACTAGAATAATAATAAACACCTCATTCAGTTTTCTACACTTTAGTTAAAGTTCAGCAGGGGAACACACTTAAAAGTTCTCCCATAAATATAAATATGTGCGTATGTGCATTAAAGAACTGGTTATGAAACAGTCACTTATAACATCAAGGCAGGCACACTCCATGTAAAGAGAAAATAATTAGCAAGTTTACACATGGACTAGAACATTAAAATGAATAACAGGAAAGTGCACCATCCACAACACCTTACGGCGACAGTTAACCTCCAATAAGTTCCTTTCTTTACAATATGACATTAAGTACAGCTCAATAGTAATTAAAAATTTTAGATTCCACCCATATATATATAAACGCATATACTCACATAAGCACAATTACAAACTGGTGGAAAAAAACAATAAATTGGAAATTTACAAATCTATACTCAAAGGAGCCACACTCCATCCAATCCCCCCAAAAATGGCAACTTAATGGCTACCTAGAGTAACAAATTAAGAGTAGCATGCTTATAGATTGACTAGAATAAAGGAATAAATAACACATACACGGTTTCTGACAGCCAACAAACTATGTTGGGCTATTGAGCAGTGATTAATTTAAAATAGCCACAACATACACTAACCAGGTTAGCGGCTTATGTAAAGACAAGCATTGAGCAAGGACCCTGGTCAGAAGGTAATCAAAACTAGCAGGATTTCCTTACACGAAAGACGTGCCAACACATCCGTTCATACCCCAGAATTAACTTAAGAACTCCGTCGTCAGGTCACGAGTGGCCTACCGGGACCATCCGACTGCCGTGTCATCCTCAGTGGATGGTGCGGATAGGAGGGGCTTGGGGTCAGCACACCGCTCTCCCGGTCGTTATGATGGTATTCCTGACCGAAGCCGCTACTATTCAGTTGAGTAGCTCCTCAATTGGCATCACGAGGCTGCGTGCACCCCGAAAAATGGCAACAGCGTATGGCGGCCTGGATGCTCACCCATTGAAGTGCCGACCACGCCCGACAGCGCTTAACTGCGGTGATCTCAGGGGAACTGGTGTATCCATTGTGGCAAGGCCGTTGCCCCCAGAATCAACTAACGCAACATAAATCATTGACACATTTCAGATAATATTTTAAAACAACATACTTAAATACCTTGGTTTACCACAAGCCTTAATTAGTAAACAGATTAGGCACTGTTATTAAAGCCATGCAAATGAGGTAGCAAGTTAAGGTCTACAATTCTACTTTGCCATTTAAAACGCGTTGTGATGAGGAAAAGGAAGAATCCAGCTAATTAACTGAAAGACACTGCTTGGATTCAGTATTTGACGGTGCATTCAAAATCAACAAACAAAGGTGAGAGTCAAGTTTACACTCGCAAATAGTTCACACAGAATGTGTGGACATTAAATGAACTGCTCCTGGCTCAGTCATTTCCACACCGATGAAACAAATAATCTTCGCCGAATTACTGTAGATCTTGGAATGCCCAGTTGCTTGCAAATAACGCCAAATAATGGTCAAAATGTCTTATTTTAAGTCAGACGACATCCATAGGATAGGAGTTTCAATGGATAACCAGCCCTCATCCCCTTTGATCCATCTGCTTCCAAGACAGTAACATTGGCTGCTATCACGGCCTTAACGATGCATCACACCTGACACAAGTCACGCCAAACATCAACAAAATGGCATGGTCGCGTGTATGCTCCCAGATGTCCTCAATTAGAGTTCCTCCTCCAGACCGACGCTCTCTCGCAAATGTAGCAGGCAGCCGGCTGCAGCAATGCCACAGTGCCCTCTGGCTAGTGTAAGGCGACAACAGAGCATGAAGTGGGAGTTTCAAAAGGAACACGCTACAGACAAGGAGGAAATGCGGAGAACCAACTGTGAAATTTTGTCATGGTTCACTCCATAAAGTAAACGCAGTCACTGCAACAGAGAAACATTCATAACTGGCTTACTAAACAACTGATAGATCTCTGAACCAAAGGTACCATTTTGAGGTAAAGGCTACAAAATGTAGTCTGAGCTACATGATTATTTTATGGACACAGCCCAAATAACAGTAGTATTTGTGAAATGAAAAGTGGAAATGTCAAACATTTTAAGTGAAATTTTTTTCACAAAACAAGTTTTCAGCAGTAGGGTGTTCTCAGTACTCCACTGCATATCTTTAGACTTATTCCATGTTCCGTAGCATAGAAAAAAATGTTTTAAGAAGCATTACTAGATGCTGTGTGGTCTTTGTGCAAAGCAGTGCTTCCCTCTGGAGTTCAAAGCCCTATGTGTCAAGGCCTCCTCCATTTAGTTTATGCACAGCCTGGAATGATTTGAAGTGGTAACACAAGTTTTTGGTGAGTGGGCACAGCTTTTTGAGCTGCAAATAGATGAAAATGAAATGTCGTGTACTATAGCCTCCCGTCAGGTAGACCATTCGCCGGGTGCAAGTCTTTCGATTTGACGCCACTTCGGCGACTTGTACATCAGTGGGGATGAAATGATGATGATTAAGACAACACAATACCCAGTTCCTGAGTGGAGAAAATCTCCGATCCATCTGGGAATCGAACCCACTCCCTTAGGATTGACATTCTGTTGCGCTGACCTCTCAGCTACCAGGGGTGGACTGCAAAGAGATTTTAGAACTATAGAGAAGCGAATAAAGGTAAGCAAAGCCTTTGTTCTGCAAGATTTACTCAAGGTTGTTGAATCAGCTAAAATTGTTATACCATTCCCTGTAGTTCCAGTGCATACAGACGATGTCTTTGGGTTGGAATATGTTGCTGAAATATTGTTGTTTATAAAGGTATGAGAGATCTCTGAATGCAGTTTGATCAAAGTGTCTCAACTCGTCCATCTGAAATAGCTATTCAAAATACCTACACTGAAACAGAAGAAAGGAAAAATGTTAATGTATTCAAAAGAGGAAGTGCTATGCGTGATGCACGCTGCACTGCAGTTTGTTTGAAAAACCAACCATATTTATTAGTTGTAAAACTGAAAGACCTGTTGAAAACATTTCCATTTCTTCCTCAACAACACAAGAAGGTTACAGTAAACTTTACCACAAGAATGGAGCTGCAAAACAGAAGTTAATACTGAGAGATCTTTACTTAAATCTAGCTTTGTTATTCTTGTTAAAAACAATTAAGATATGAGAAATGGTTTCGTTGACTAATTCTACTAGTTAAAACATTACTGCTCTGTCAGTAGGTTTTGGAATTTGTACTCTGAAGACAGTCTAAAATACTCAGTATGTCATTATAGACTGTACCTTGTTTATCTATGTGAAATTTTAGCATTGTAATTTGTGTTTCTTGTGTAGATACATCATCATAAACTGTCTCATGTCTTTTAAAATCAGTGTAAATACAGCTAGGAGCTCCTGTTAGTGTTGTCTGGACTGTCTGTGCACTTTTGAGTTGTCTGATGATGGCCTAGAAAGGTGAAAGCTGGTTTGCAATGAAATATAAAATAAATGTTGTAAATATTGTTGTTGGGTTCAAATTAATGATATGAATATAATAGAGGGAAACATTCCACGTGGGAAAAATATATCTAAAAACAAAGATGATGTGACTTACCAAACGAAAGCGCTGGCAGGTTGATAGACACACAAACAAACACCAACATACACACAAAATTCAAGCTTTCGCAACCCACGGTTGCTTCATCAGGAAAGAGGAAAGGAGAGGGAAAGACAAATGGATGTGGGTTTTAAGAGAGGGGGTAAGGAGTCATCCTTCCCTCTTTCCTGATGAAGCAACCGTGGGCCGCGAAAGATTGAAATTTGTGTGTGTGTGTTTGTGTTCATGTTCGAAGACTCAAGTCATCGATAAGCACATAAAGAAGAAGAGAAGCTTTATAGCTTTTGGAAAAATCCTTTAATGGGCTAGAGTAGTGAGTTCATGTGGGGACTGATGGACTGATGGTGACGAAGACATGGAGATGTGGAATGGGAAGGGGTGGCAAAAGAGAAGGGGTGTGTCTGGGGTGAGGTGTTGGGAGTGGGAATAACAGTAGCATATATGGTGTCTTTGCCTTGGTGCAAATCATGAAGATAACATCAATGATTCAGAATTGGACAAGGATTTGGGTTACTGGGAGGCTGTAACGTTCCCTCTTGATGGGCCGTAAAAAGGCTGGCATAAGATCGTGCCATGTAAGTGATTGTAGTCACTGATTTGTCTTCCACACAAAGGAGGATAAGTAGCTGTGTGTAGAGATATAATTGGTAGAAGTTTTAAGGAAACAGATAATGGATTTGGAGTCGGAATGATGTTCGGAGAGGTAGTGTTAGATAGCAGCAAGGCTGTGAACATGAGGGATGTTGGTGTACAGGCAGGTGGTATCGACAGCAATGAATAGGAGAGCACATGATAGTGGGATGGATGGTCGTTAGTTGGTGAAGAGTAATCCCTCTGTCCGTCCGGTCCGTCCGTTTTGGGGAGGGAGGCGGGTATAAATTTTAGGGGGAGATCAAGATTTGATGACAGTAAAGAATTTAGGTGGATATATTATGTTGTGGAAGTTCTGCAGAGATGAAGAGGCTTCCTAAAGTCAGGCTGGTATGAAGAGCTGTATCAACAAAAGTTTCTGGCTTAAGAGCACTACAACAGCAACAGTTTTACATAATAAAGAAAATCGTGATTTATATATTTGCATTGTCTGTCATGTGTGAAATTCATTTGGCTTAGTAATCAAACAGCAGTTCCATTTTCTCTTCAGTGTCTTAAGAATATAATAAGTGATAATGGAACAGATGAATATAAAAAAAAAATAATAATATGCTAATGATGAATGTGGCCCCCTTCCTTTTTAGTCTCTCAATTGTCATAAGTGTTTTTGTAACAGAAGAAATTTTATTTTACAGATGCTATCGTGAGAACACAGTAACTGGTGTGAATACAGCAGCAGTGCGCAGTCTGCAAGTACAGGAAGTCAATCGATAGTGCACCATACTCACTTTTCTGTTCCTTTGCATCCCTAAAAGGGACTAAAACTATGTGTAGCTGTACTGTAAATAATGTTAATGAGCTTTAATGATGGTCAGTATTCCCTGAGAAACTGCTGCATACCATTTCGTAGATAGCATATTTTTAAACATCTATTTTCATATCATCAGAACTGTAGGCATTTAGCATTACATTTGCACTTGCATAACTTTGATTGTAGTCAAAGTTGTGTGCCAGAAGTTATGTAAGATTAATACATAGTTGTTGTCAGTGACAGATATGGAGCCTGTCCATGTTACTGAAGCACCTGCAGGTTTCAAATGAGTACTGCAATCTTGTGATTGGTGTGTTTATTCAAGCATCCTCTCAGAAACCAATTTTTGTTATGATGTTGACCGTAACATCGCTTTGTAATGGCCTTAGACAGATTTATACTGGTATCATGTGCTATACACAATTTGATACTGTATATTGAAAGTGAATATGAAAGTATTTGTGTGTTCAGATAATTTTCATTTCGTGTATCCGTTGTATATAAAAGTAACATGTCTTGGTACTCTGAGTCATAATGGGTAACTTCCTAATCAACTTTTACAGTGCAGTTATTTAGTATCTCTCTTTTGTTTAATGAGTTTGTGTGAAGTTGCAACTGTAATACACTTCTTTGTAACTTATAGCAGATGGAAAAACTGTGCAGTGTTGTGCACCCACATGATTTACATATTCATTATGGTTGTTGGAAGAATTGTCCATCACTGGGCAAATATAATATGGATCAAAGGTAGTGTGGCAAGTTTAGAGGCCCAGAAAGTACTTCAAAGCTATTTTTAAAAAGAAACTATTTAAAAAAAGCTTGTCTCTTGATTAACCCTTAAGGCATCTACCTACCTTATAGCAACTTAACAGGGTATTGTTATGCTCTTTAACCTGAAATATATTTTAAGAAGACATGTGCCTGGAGAGCTTCTTATTGTGATAAAATAGGTTATTTTGAATATCCATATACACAGTTTTGTTCCTTTTAAATCTTGTTTGAATATTAGAACATTAGGATAAATGTTAGCATTTGTACCTGAGTGGTGTTTACACCTGCCACATGTCAGGTGATATAAATTTTTCTTGTTTTTATTGTAAAGGACCATTCAGTCCTTTGTGCTGTTCCAAGCAAGGAAAATTTGAATGTTTTAGTCACTTAGTCCTAATTTTTATTATAAATTTTCATTCACTGGTAGTATCAGGCTTTTAAATGTTGATTATAAAGCTTGATTTTGTGTTGTTGAACTTCTTAGTTATTCTGAATAGTAAAGAAATATGCAGTAAGTGGCAATCATACTGCTTTTGTTATCTAAGTAGTGAAGAACATTAGATTAGCATTAGTACAATGTCAGATGCTCTGGGTATTTTTACAAGTGTTTTAATACTTTTCTACTTAATGTTTAGCTGTAAAAAATTTTTTGATTTTATATTTGTAATGTATGTAATGAAACATGTGAATTTAATCTGTGATAAGACAATGAGCATTACACAATAAGCTTTTAAAATGTTGCATGTAATTAAGTATTAATAGGAACCTCAACCTGAGGGTATTGTCCTTGCCATTGGACATTTGCTTGAAAATGAACCAATCTGTTTTGTATTGTGTAACTGTCTTCCAGTTTTAAATATTGAAAACAATTTGTTGTGTTTTACTTGGAGAATGTATTATGATGTGTTTACAACAAGTGTCCTGACAATATAAATTCCAAAACTGACCATAGCCATAGCTAAAGATATGAGATCTCCTCAGCACACAACTGGAATTAGTATTAAGATGATCTCAAAAGAGAATTACACACACAGTTTAAGATTTAAGAGACTATTAAAAGTAGTTGCTGTTAATTTTTATAGTGTACCCTGATTATGTATCATGCTAACAGTTTCTTAAGGACTATATTGAGAAGTGTAATTTCTGGAAGACAACTGCAACAGATACCATTCAATCATGAATGTTCCAATTGTATGTATAGCACTGATTTATTGGAATGGACATGGAATTTTGAAGAATGTGGGCAGCAGAAATGGGACTGAAATGAGGTGTATCCCATAGCAATAACTGGCTGTGGCAGCTGAGGATGCTGTAGTCGTTTTCTTTTCTTCCCTGTAGAATTCCCTCTGATCAATTTCAGATATCAGATGTTGTGCAATTGTGTACTTTCTATACACCTTAAGAAAGTTTTGGTCTCTAGGTATTAATTTTTCTTATAGGTTTTGATGGAATTTGATCCTGGCTTGTGTATGAGTCTACAAATTCCTGAAGTTATTGTGGGCTTTTTCTCCACTTCTTGTGTCATTTATTAAGTGTTCTTTCTTTGTTGTTTAGCTTTCTTCAAAAGGAGATGTCCACCCCTCTTTTCCTATTGTGTATGAAGTGTTTCTTTCTCTTTGGGGAAAGCAGAGAAACAGCTTCAGAAAGTGTGGTCATGTGTAGGCAAAGTGTGGACAGGGGGGGATGTTTGTGCTTTCAGTCAATGAATAGACCAGTACGTGAGCAAGCTTGATTGACATTGCTTCTAAATCAGTTATCATTAACAGTAATACAATTTATATAACTCGAGTGCCTTCATCTATTTTTCTGACAGTTGCTTTTTTAAGTTTGAAAAACTTTTGGAAAGTAAGTCATTGTTAATTTATACTATGGATAGTAGATAATTAAGTGGTTGTGAAGCATTGTGCAATTTAATGTATCAGCTTCATGCAAGTTCCTGTGAAAGGCTGATTTATTTCAGACAGGAAGAAATGTTTCTTTAAGAACTCTGGTCTGTGATTCTTGATATGTATTTCACTGAATGCAATAATCAGTGAGTTCTCAAACTAGAAAATGTGTTCTGTATTTGGAATTCCGAGCCACATATAAGTTTCCTATTTCACTTGCTATAGAGATACACAACTTTAATCCTGGTGTGTGTGTGTGTGTGTGTGTGTGTGTGTGTGTGTGTGTGTGTGTGTTTTCCTAGCTCCATCCCATCACTTGTTAACAAACCACCTTACATGGAACACTCCTACTCATTATCAAGACAGTTAATAAATTTATTTTTTGGAATGATATACAGAATTCTCATTGAGTGCTTCCCACATTTATTTCACAATTGATGATTGGAGGATTGTCAGTGTGCATTGTCCAATCTTTTTGATCCATCGTGGAACAGAAACCACTGTCAGCAGCTTCTTTATTGTCCATGGTCATCTTTACCTTGGACTAGTATGGCTAGTGACTTGGTTTTCTGAATAAGTATAGGTTTGGTATTAGTTTTATATAGCTGCCCTTCTGAGTGTTTTTTATCCTTGTTACTGAATCTAATAATGCCTACTTATGACATTTGCCCCTCAGCCAACCCAAGTAAAATGTTTGTCTATTCTGCATGAGTATTTTTACCAACACTACCAGTCTTTGTATGCCACCATCAGGGGGCATAGTTTTAAATCTTTGAAGGACTCTTTCATCTATCAGGGGAATGTGGGGCTCAAACCAGACTCTCTTTAAGTTTCATGGTTGATGTTCTAGAAATTGTGAGCCACATAAGCTTTCCTTGTGGCCCAGATAACAGTTTGTCTACTAATACCTCTTTTACAAGTCTTAACTTTGTTGAGCTTTAGCCGAGACACTGAGATTCTTGCTAGTGTGGCAGAAACTGTGCCGCACAGAACAACTAGGAGTAAAAACCTAAGGGGAATTTCTGCACTACTGACTGAGTTGTAACAAAGAGCAGTTGGCATTACTCTGTAATTGTTTAGCTCCTGAAGAACTGTCCTGAAAAGTTATCAGTCTGGGTTTGAGTCATATGTGACACATTGTTTTAATCTGCCAAGAAGGTTAACAGTTTGAGGCACAATCATTTGCACCTGTAATAAATTTCTGTTTTCATACCCAAGAAAATTTAAGTTCATGTGCCTTTTATTGCAATAAAGAACTACATGTTGAAGTCAACAATAAAATGTGTATACTTACTTCTTTACTAGAAACACTAGTTAATTCAGTAGGTGAACCAGAATTAAAATTAAATAGTAACAATTTCTAGATAGTCATTAACCTGAAAACACAGTATTTAGCTGAAGTGTTATTGAAAAGAGGAACAAAATGAAAGTATGATTACCCTTGACTATTTTCATCTGTCCTGATTTTCTCTCTTAGGTTACGATAAAGATCAGTGTTCTTCTCAGATCATTTTAAGAAGTCTCACGTCTTTCATACCATTTCCGCTCTTCTTTTATAGATTGAGGAGTGTCTGATATAGAAAAGATGATGGTGTTTGTTTTTTCTGTGTGAGAGTTTGTTGCCATGTAGTAAGTAGACATTCCTGCCTTTTAAAAGGTATCCTTTATTTCACCAGCTTAGTTGGATATTTATTTTTATGATGATTAATTTCAACCAACATTTGATTATCTTCGGACCCATGTTGTTGCATAAGCAACCTGTTGTATCTGTATGGAACTACGTAGTTCCGTAGGGAATCGTCAGCTTGCTTTCATAGTTACATAGGTCTGAAGATGTCACATATTGGTTGGAATTAGTCATTAAAAACAAATATCCAACTGAGATGGTGAATGTGTCAGCTGTCGTTAGTGATCTGTAAGCTAGGTGATCATGATAGGAAATATGATGACCAAGTGTTTCTTATGCCTAAGAGTACAACAAGATCACTGCATCACCCCCCCCCCCCCCTCTCTCTCTCTCTCTTGATGAAATATTTTGTTATCAACTGCTCAAAATTAGAAATAAATATAACTTCCAGTATGTTTCTGTTAGTAGTCAAACATACTCTAAAGGTGAGAGAGGTAGGCTGTCTGGGTGTGGGCTGGATTCTTTTTTGAAGATGGGGTTTGTGGACTGCAGCAGATGCGAATCCTGGTGTCAATACAACAACTCTTTATTAGTTCTTTACTAATTCATACAGTTTGACATTCTTCTGATTGTGCTCCATTCTCTGGTGCGGTCCGGAGCTCCATCGTAATGTTCTGGCATTGTAGTTGCAGACATTGACATATGGTAGGTGGTGTGCACGTGCTGCTCGGGTGACAGAGCACTGTGCTGGCTTCTCTGGTATGTATGGTGAGCTGAGATGGGAGGATGCAGCCATGCTGTGTTCACGGGCAGCCACCATCTCTCCTCTAATGCAGAAGGACCCGTCGTTCCAGTGATACGGTGATGGCATTGCCCTGAGTCAGAGTCTCAACCGACAATGAGGACCAGGGGCAGGTGAATGGCATAGTGTTGGCTCCCTGGGGTGGGCAGAGGTTTCTCCTTCACGTTCTGGTGGGAGCAGAGTTTACAGCAGGGATACCTAGCAGGCAGCAGGTGTGGCCCTGCCAAGCCCAAATGTGAGTATACCTGGGCCAGTCTTTAAATATTGGTTCCTGGCACTGAATTTGTGTAAAGGCTGTGTTTGTGGACCACTGTAAATTGTCTGGAACAGGGCAGTGACTGGGATCTGGCATAATCATTGACAATGTGGAAATCAGTTAATGTGGAGTGGTTTCTTGAAGGCTGGCGCCAGGGCATTAACACAGGGGATGGTATCACAGAAGTCTTGCTGCTACTGAGGGGTGCTGATCAAACAGGAGCAATGGCTGGCTGCAGCTGATTTCCATGGCTTGTGGCCTGATTTCAGCACCTACGGTCCGACGACACAGGAGCTGATTGTGCAGTTCAGTGACCAGCATCTGCTGTCTGGCTGCGGCCTCATTGCAGTTCTGGGCTCTGCCTTCTGCTCAAAGTTCTCATATAGTTTTGGGCTGATACAATCTCCTCTCCATGAAAAAATTTTTCCCTTAGATTTTACTGAAATAAAGCCACTACATAATTTACACTTTGTGTTTGTTCCTCCACTCGTGGTATCACATGGTACATTATTTGTCTGCCTTCACTGGTAACTACCTACACTTTCAAACAACCACTGTGTCCATGTGTTCTCATTTGCACATGGTTACATTAGTTCAGTTTCAATTCTCTTAGCAGTTATGTCATTCCTCTCGTGTGGGACAAAGGTATCAGGGAGGCATTGTAACCTTCTTATTTTCTGCATGCTAATTTTGAATTTCCTACATTCCCCCTGTTAGTTACGTCACATTCAACTATAACTCAAGGTACACAAACAGTATGATCCACTATCTGGCATTAACATAAAAAAACACACACACACTTCATGACTTGTACACTTCTCTTTCCGTTAAGCTGTACTGTTACTTTATCACTGTTACCTTGCAAACAATGAAGTCTAACTTTGGTGGAGCACAAGTGACCTATGCAAACAGAATGATTTATGCACTGTGCTAGTGTTTAGTGATACTGGCCTGTGTGAACTCTGTGGTTTGCACATTGTGCTGTTGCTCCACATTCTTATACCTTAGCAACTCTGAAAGTTTATTTACAGCAGCAAGAGATTCATGGTAATGTTGCTTTAGTCGCGGCTTCAAGATGTCATGACTTGGGAAGCTATCCAAACTTACTTCCCCACATACATCAATAAACATATTTAATACTCCACAATACTTGTAATGCCAAATTCTCATTTTTACAGTAAATCTCCAGCACTTCACAATAAACCCTAATAGCTCCATAACAGATACTTCTCTTTCTGAGAGCAAATAAGTAATCCAGTGGCATCGCCTCAAGATCTATCCAATATCACTGTCCAGCTACAGACAGTATAACAGGTGCACCTTTGCTGTAACCAGACTTCACATTTTCTCAGCCACAAGTGCTATATTTGCCCCACATGTGCTGATGTCAGATCTTTCGCTTGGTTGGCTATTGCTGCTGGTTTTACCATATCATGAACATTGCTTCTCAAGGAATCAGGAGTGGTTTAATTGATGTCATCGCAGCCAATGACATGTCAGCATCTGTGTGGTATATCAGTGCTTTGGTTGTTTTGAGACAATGCCACATGATGTAAAGGCAGTGAAATCTAACCAAACAAACCGTTTGGACTCTTTAATCTAGTTCTAATCCATCAGCACTGTACCACAGCTTAAACCTATGTTAATGAGCTAAGTAGTACCTGCTACTTGTTTTCCTTGGGTGTCACATTATCCAGATTGCATCTCCTAATATTCCTGGCGTAGCCATGATCTTGAATCCTACATTACGCCTATCTCTGATTACTAGTGTACATGGTACTCCTATCGTTCTTTCTCATCCAAAAACATTTACTCTGTACAATTCTTTGGTTACAACAAAAATCCTTATGTCTCTTCTGGCTTAACCTTAAGAAATCACCAAAGTGTATGGGGTATCCAAGGTTTTCCACATCTCAGCCAGGCGCACTCTTAGCACTGGCTGGCATAATGCCCATTTTTATGGCAAACCCACCATCGTACTGTGGGATGTGATTCAGTGCACGAGGTGGAGTGCCCAGGTAAATTGCGCTGAGTGCATGTTATTGGAGGTAATGGTCCGGCCCTCAGTCCCTTTCTAAACACCACAGCGGTATCTAACTCGGACATTAAGCAAAATAGTAGGAAAAGGTCAAACCAAAGGATGCAGGAAATCCCACGAGTGAAAGCAAAATTTTTTGTGCTACTTCTTACATATTTTGTTGCCCCATATTCTTGAGATCTGTGTCTCCCGTCTATCAACTTCCCTTTCCCCTTTGCAAAGCTGCTGCTATGGAACCATGGCGCTGACTACTGTCGTCAGAGTTTTCCATCTTGATGCCATCTTCAACAGCCCGTCTGACACCGGTGTAAAGGTGAGAGAGGGAGACTGTCTGGTAGTGGGCTGGGTTCTCTGTCAAAAATGAGGGATGTGGACAGCAGCAAATATGGGTCCTGGTGAAGATACAACAACTCTTTATTAGCTTTTTACCAAATCGTACAATTCAGACATTCTTCTAATTGTGCTCCACTCTCTGGTGCGGTCTGGAGTTCCCTCGTAATATTCTGGCATTGTAGCTGCGGATGTTGACACATGGCAGGCAATGTGCACACGCTGCTCGGGAGACTAGAGTGCTGTGCTGGCATCTCTTGTATGAGAGGCGAGCTGAGACGGCAGGATGCGGCCATGCTGCAGTCATGGATGGCCACCACGTCTTCTCTAACGCAGAAGGCCACATCGTTCCATTTTCACGGTGATGGCATTGCCTGGAGTTGAAGTCTGGACCAATCATGAGAAGCAGGGGTAGGTGAATGGTACGGTATTTCCTGCCTAGGCTGAGCAGACGGGCAGATGTCCATCCTTTGTGGTCGGGTGAGGGCAGAGCTCACAGCAGGGATTCCCTGCAGACATACAGCAGTTGCTGGGTGTGATCCTGCTGTGCCAGAATGTGACATACTTGGCTGGACCAGCGTTTAAATGCTGGTTTCCACCACTGAATTCGTGTAAGGGCTGTGTTCCTGGGCCACTGCAAACCATCTGGAATGGGGCAGTGATTGGGTCGGGCGTAATCATTGACCATATAGGAGTCAGTCGAGCTGGAATGGCTTCTTGAAGGGTGGCCCCAGGGCATTGGCAATTGGGATGTTGTTACAGAAGACTTGCTGCTGCTGAGGGGTGCTGATCAAGCAGGAGCGACAGCCAGCTGTGGCCTATGTCCGTGGCTTGTGGCCTGATTTCGGCACTTGTTGTCCAGTGACACAGGAGCCGATTGCGCAGTTCACTGACCAGCATCTTCTGTCTGGCTGCAGCCTCATTGCAGTTCTGGCCTCTGAGTTCTGCTCCAAGTTCTCCTATAGTTTTGTCCCATTACAATACCTTTCTCTGAGGTATTAGCTGTTCTTGTGATACGGGATTTCCAAGACTTGTAACATGGTTATGACAGGACTTTATATTTGATACTGATGATCATTATTTAAGTCTCAAAAGCCATAAAACCAAGGAGGGAATTTTCGTTCCCAGCAAAATGTTTTAAGTGTATCAAGTACAAGAAACACTCTTTTCTACACTATTATTGAAATTATTATTTTCATTTAATGGGTGCGGTGATGACTAGGCATCTGTCAGTCTAAAAAAAAAAAAGGGGGGGGGGTTATGTGGTCTAGAGTCAGCTGTAGGATATTTTATGCTGACACTGCTTTCACATCTGCCTTTCTCCACTTATGCCAAACATTGTCTGACTGTACTGTGGTTTGGATTTTAATATTAACTTTCATCATCATCAGTTATCTGCTATATTAGCAGGTTCTTTGCCTCTCCATTTTCTGCGATCCATTGCTTCCTTCTTAAGGCTGCTGTATGCTGTACTGTCTTTTCTCTCCCACTCTTCTCAGTGCTTTAAACTGCACACTATTTGGGGAGAACTTAGTTCTCAGGTCAGAGGAAGGCAAACATGTACCACCCTCCAAAGTCCATTTGTAGAACACTGTAGTTGTCAAACCAACTTTTGGATTCATTACCACTTTATTTTTTATATGTAAATTAATAAAATATTCTGAAGCAGAGATAGTTGAGAGAAATTTGTCGCCTTCAGTGCATGCAACTGTTCTGTAGAAAGTATTGCATTGTGTTTAAAGTTTTAATACTGAAAGTTAGTCATGTTTAATATTTTTAGTGCTGTATGTTAGAATGCAACATTGAGAGCACACTCTGACACTTGATAAGTCAACTGTAGTTTCAGCAACAGCTTTAATAGATGTGTGTTCTGCAACAGAAACAATTCATAGACTTCTGTGTCATTTTAAAAGTGAATATTTCACATCACATATAATATGTTTGTGGCTCAGGAGGTTGAGATTTGCAGTTTGACTGAAGAAATCTCGAATCTACCAAACCTAATTGTCTACTAATGAATGGACAGGAAACCGTTCCACCTATGTAGCAATGTAGTTACTTTGTAAATACTCTATGGCTTTGAAAAAAAAGAGAAAGAAATCACAGGAAGCTTAAAATATTAATTTCTCAGTAGTGATAACTGCACCATACATGTAGTGGTACCTCATAATAAACCTTTGCCCTGAGACTAAAATAACAAATATTTGTAACATAAGCCAATAACACCATTTGTCTAAATTTGATTAGGTCAGCGTCTAGATTTTCTCAAGGAATCCAACAATTTGTTCCCTGATGAGTTTTTGTTTTCCTGTCTCTTAGTAATTCCTATCATGCATCTGTCCACAGCACTTAAGTCAAAACTAGTAATACACTCTGTCGATAAATGTCATTTTTATTTAATTTCAAATAAAATGATCACATTTGGAAGTGACTTGCCCAACATTAAATATGAAACCTCTGTAATAAGTACCCTTAGCTATGTCAGCGAATGTACATAAAAACTAATGTAGGCGTAGATTCTCATTCATATTATCTCCACTAGAATTGATGCCTGTAGCAGCTTGGAATTTTCATTCCGAATTATTTAATCATCTGATGACATCATACTGTTGAAAGTGGCCCATCATAATATCAATGAACATTTGCTCAATTGGGTTTTGTTCTATTCTGACTTAAGCTTGAGCCTTCGTTTTCTCTAATAAAACCCTTCAATTGTAACTTGTTTTGGATAAATCTATCGCACCTTTGTTACCACATTAAAGTTTAATTGGGCCACTTTCAAGAACTGGAGAAGTTTCTTTTTCTAATCTTCACAACATAAATACCTTGTAACAAGCTGAAGTTGAATCCATATATTCAGCTCCTTAAGATTTCAACAGAAATCCAGTAGTTCCTTTGTCTCCTAACCTTTATGCATCATCATAGCTAGTGATAATGTGATTTTGTTCCCTAGAAAATGGTGGTATCAACTCCTTTCACTTTCAAATATTGAAGGATTATTTTAATTGCCTACCACTGACACACAATCTGTCATTGCTACTGCAACTTTAGTCCATGGTTGCATACACAAGGTCTTGTACATAACGGTGAATATATCAAGCTACCTATGGCTTCTCTGTAGAGAATATTTCCTCTACTGTACTTAAAGTATTCGACCATTGCCTGTTGCAGTGTCCATCCCAGATTTCTTCAGCCAGCTGAATTATAATTTCTGACTGTAAGGCTGTCTGTCACTAATTATTCTGTTCACTCAGTTTTCTTCTATTGCCTTCACATTGGTTTCTGAGGTAAAAGATATTTAATGTCATCCTAATGTAACTGTTTTTTAATCTGCCTACTCTGATTATCCTTTCACAGCTCAAAGAAATCTCATTTCAGCTGCATGGATCATACAGCCTTCTCATTTGTATATGGCCCACGTCTCAATGTTTCTTATTACTATTGTCTCTCTGTCCCAGGGCAGGGCTCATATGTCAGTATTTGAGTGCTGTCCACCATTGTCAATACTCATTTACAGGCCTTCATGTTTTATCTATCTAGGATTTGCTCTGTGTAATGCGACTGATCCAAGCATAATAGTTTGCTTTTGTGGTCTCTTCTGGTTCTGGTGCCCAGTGAGTTTGATATTTCTTCTGTAACTTTCAGTTGAAATTGCTCTTTTTTATTTTTTAAGCTTTCCTTCTTTTGTGCATTGTTACTAAATATCAACATTAATGTGTGTCTTCAATTATTCTACTGAGGAATGCAAGGATCAGTTGCACAGCTTTTAACTTTCAAGCTTGACAATGCTTTGTTCAGCTTAATATTCAAACTGCTGTACGTTATTTTAACCAATAAATTACTTTAAACTTCATATCATAATTTTTTCTGAACAATTTTAGTGACAAATCAATTTCTGGGATTATAAGATAAATCTTTTCTTTTAAACCACCATGTAATGAAGGGGGAAACTGTGTACATCTGTTGATTACTAAATCTCCCTTTCCCTCCCCCTCTCTCCCCTCCCCTCCCTCCCCCTCTCCCCCTCACTCTCGCCACTCCCTCCTCCTCTCTCCCTCCCTCCCCCCTCCCCCTCTTTCCCTCTCCCTCTCTCTCCCCTTCCCTCTCTCTCTCCCTCCCTCTCTCCCCCCTCCATCCCTTCACCCCACCCTCTCTCCCAACCCTCCCCCCTCTTCCCTTCCCTCTCTCCTCTTCGCCTCCCTCTCTCCTCTTCGCCTCCCTCTCTCCCCGTCCCCTATCTCACCCCTCTGTCCCCTCTCTCACCCCTCTGTCCCCCTCTCTCCCCCCTTACCCTACTCTCACCTCCCCCTCTCTCCTCTTCGCCTCCCTCTCTCCTCTTCGCCTCCCTCTCTCCCCGTCCCCTATCTCACGCCTCTGTCCCCCTCTCTCCCCCCTTACCCTACTCTCACCTCCCCCTCTCACCGCCTACTCCCCCCTCCCCCACTCTCTCTCTCTCGCCCCACTCTCTCTGAGGGACAGTCCACTGTTCCTTATATCTGATGTCATGTGTGTGGCATGAAATTTCTGTTTTTATTGCCTGAAGCCATTTGAGTGACTCTTTCCTTTTTAAAGTTTCGTATAATGATGTCACATCTGAATCCTGTGCATCAGTAGAGTAGTAGGACGTGCTGGCATCTATCCATACAGGTTGTGGGATTCTTGATGATATTTAGTGTTTGAACTTGGTGTAATAAATTTGATTTTTTCTGAGCTGATAAGATACTTCTTAATTTGCGACTAGTCCGAAATTTAAAGGTTCATATTAAACTATTTCTTAGCTGTCTTGTATAATTTAAATATTTCCAACTGTGAGTGGACCAAAAAATTCTTTCTGATTAGATTACCATTCTTCTTAATTGTAGTTCTATAAACATGTAATTTTGGTCAGGTGGTTTGAAATAGCTGATATGCCTTATTCTCTCCACAACTATCCTACTAGTATGCGTACAGTGTCCTATTTATGCTAGCTTGCTTTTGATGTGAACCTAGACCCACTCCAAAATATTCTTCAGTGCTCAATAATGAGCTCCCGGGTGTTGAGTCAGGTTATTGTTTACATTTTCTGCTCAGAATTTAAATGACCAACCCAGTCGTCTTCTTCATGTGCTGCAAGTTTTGCTATTTTGTTTTGTTATGTGTACTCACTGCCTGGACTCCAACCAGACTGTGAGCTGTTGCTGGTCTCTCATCGCTATTTATAGGTAAGTTCAGTTCCTGCTGTCCACTGCATGGTTTGATGCTGTTTTGTGTTACAGAGTATGCACTGATACGCTGTGAAATGCAGATTCCCTCAGCATTTTCCAACTTTGATGGGTGCGATGGTCGATGAGACTTTAACAGATTGAGTGCTGGAGCCCAGGTGTTATTTAAACTGAAATCACCATCCCTGTTTATTAGGTTTTCTAACATATTTATTTTGATTGACTCCTTAATTACGCTCTATCAGAAAATGCAATCAACAACTCACCTGGTAACCCGGAAACTCACTATTAATCAGTCATGCTGAGAAAACGGGAGAGATCAGTTTCTTAAATGCTGAAGATTAGGTTTCTTCCCACTAACTGTTCATTCTCCCATCATACTTTACATACACAAGCTAGTGATGAAGTACCCTGCTGTAATGTGCTCTCTTCCCCAATATGTATTTTTTGTAACACTGCATGAAACAGAACATGCCTGCCATTTCTGCTATAGTCCTGATGTATCTTTTTGCCACTTTATTCTGTTCACATGTTAAAGGCATGTTTTGAAGTCTCATTCCTTCATTCTTTAAGACATTTACTATGTTCTGATTTGTATATCCCTTTTCATTATGAGTACTCAAAACATGAAGTTTACCAAATTTTGCTACCAGTCTGTTTTTCCATTAAATATTTGAAATCCATGATACGAGGGTTGTCCAGAAAGTAAGTTCTGATCGGTCGCAAAATGGAAACCACTGGGAACATCCGGTAAAGCTTTGCACAGACATGTTGGGTAGTGTCTCTTGTAGGGCCGTTGATCGTGTCGTGTCACTTTTTTCAGTGAACAGTGAGCACGTAAAAATGCATAGGGAATAGTGTCTCCCGCCAAGTATGAGAGCCTGGTTAGAGATTTCGCCTGTGTCATGCAGCCCACATAACACAACTGTCGAGCAGTTCCTTATTCGTGCCAATTCTCGGCCGCACACTGCAGGGGCAATGTAGACGCTGCTGCAGCATTTCCGATGAGAAGTGTTTGATCACCCAAAATACAGTCCGTAACTGCCCCCCCCCCCCTCCACCCCCCATGAGTCTCATCTCTGCTGACAAGAAGCGATGGCTATGAAGACAAAATTTTACCACAGAGAACGAGCTGCAGACCAGTGCAGATAACTGGCCGAAAGCACAGGCGGCTGCTTTCTATGACGAGGATATTGGAACGTTGATACAACACTACGACAACACTCGAAGTTGGAGCGGCGACTATGTAGAGAAGTAGGTGGAAGGTGTTCCTAACTGTTGCAAATAAAACGTTTCTGGTTTTCACTGTGGTTTTCATTTCACGACCGATCGGAACCTACTTTCTGGACAACCCTCGTATTTCAAGCACAATAATCACTGAATATGTATAAAAACACATTTGCTGAGTAAAAGTATTTGACACCTCTGTGACTTTGTCTCCCATCAGTTCACCCAAGTCAGAATGTATTAATTCAAGAATACGTTTATATGTTCAGAAGAAAAGAGACCATTTTGATCCAGTAGCTATTTTGAATTAATACACAAAGGAATTACAGACATTAGCTGTGAATGGACATTGGTTTAAATCAGTGAGGAAAGTTGCAAAATTTGTACTGGACTGGGATTCGAACACTGGCCTCCTGCTTACTAGGCAGATGCTCTGACCACTAAGGCATCTGGGCACAGTGGTCATTGGAACTGCAAGGACCACCTTAGCACAGCTCCCATCGGTTCCAAATTCTCAACTTATCCACACACTACTAATTCAGTGCCCCTTGCCCATTAGTCTCATAGTGGCTACTGGATCAAAATAGTGGTGTCATTATGGACATGTCAGAAAGAATGGAACAACATATTTATAATTAAGGCAAGGATGGCCAGTGATCATTTCAGTGTGTATGCACACCGAGCTCAAACTCTTATGGGAATCAGCAAAATGCTAGAGTAATGAACCATGGACCTTGCCGTTGGTGGGGAGGCTTGCGTGCCTCAGCGATACAGATAGCCGTACCGTAGGTGCAACCACAACGGAGGGGTATCTGTTGAGAGGCCAGACAAACGTGTGGTTCCTGAAGAGGGGCAGCAGCCTTTTCAGTAGTTGCAAGGGCAACAGTCTGGATGATTGACTGATCTGGCCTTGTAACAATAACCAAAACGGCCTTGCTGTGCTGGTACTGCGAACGGCTGAAAGCAAGGGGAATCTACGGCCGTAATTTTTCCCGAGGGCATGCAGCTTTACTGTATGATTAAATGATGATGGCGTCCTCTTGGGTAAAATATTCCGGAGGTAAAATAGTCCCCTATTCGGATCTCCAGGCGGGGACTACTCAAGAGGATGTCGTTATCAGGAGAAAGAAAACTGGCGTTCTACGGATCGGAGCGTGGAATGTCAGATCCCTTAATCGGACAGGTAGGTTAGAAATTTTGAAAAGGGAAATGGACAGGTTAAAGTTAGATATAGTGGGAATTAGTGAAGTTTGGTGGCAGGAGGAACAAGACTTCTGGTCAGGTGACCACAGGGTTATAAACACAAAGTCAAATAGGGGTAATGCAGGAGTAGGTTTAATAATGAATAGGAAAATAGGAACGCGGGTAATCTACTACAAACAGCTTAGTGAACGCATTATTGTGGCCAAGATAGATGCGAAGCCCACACCTACTACAGTAGTACAAGTTTATATGCAACTAGCTCTGCAGATGACGAAGAAATTGAAGAAATGTATGATGAAATAAAAGAAATTATTCAGATAGTGAAGGGAGACGAAAATTTAATAGTGATGGGTGACTGGAATTCGAGTGTAGGAAAAGGGAGAGAAGGAAACGTAGTAGGTGAATATGGATTGGGGCTAAGAAATGAAAGAGGAAGCCGCCTGGTAGAATTTTGCACAGAGCACAACATAATCATAGCTAACACTTGGTTTAAGAATCATGATAGAAGGTTGTATACATGGAAGAACCCTGGAGATACTAAAAGGTATCAGATAGATTATATAATGGTAAGACAGAGATTTAGGAACCAGGTTTTAAATTGTAAGACATTTCCAGGGGCAGATGTGGACTCTGACCACAATCTGTTGGTTATGACCTGTAGATTAAAACTGAAGAAACTGCAAAAAGGTGGGAATTTAATGGGATGGGACCTGGATAAACTGAAAGAACCAGAGGTTGTACAGAGTTTCAGGGAGAGCATAAGGGAACAATTGACAGGAATGGGGGAAAGAAATACAGTAGAAGAAGAATGGGTAGCTCTGAGGGATGAAGTAGTGAAGGCAGCACACGATCAAGTAGGTAAAAAGATGAGGGCTAGTAGAAATCCTTGGGTAACAGAAGACATATTGAATTTAACTGATGAAAGGAGAAAATATAAAAATGCAGTAAATGAAGCAGGCAAAAAGGAATACAAACATCTCAAAAATGAGATCGACAGGAAGTGCAAAATGGCTAAGCAGGGATGGCTAGAGGACAAATGTAAGGATGTAGAGGCTTGTCTCACTAGGGGTAAGATAGATACTGCCTACAGGAAAATTAAAGAGACCTTTGGAGAGAAGAGAACCACTTGTATGAATATCGAGAGCTCAGATGGCAATCCAGTTCTAAGCAAAGAAGGGAAGGCAGAAAGGTGGAAGGAGTATATAGAGGGTCTATACAAGGGCGATGTACTTGAGGACAATATTATGGAAATGGAAGAGGATGTAGGTGAAGATGAAATGGGAGATACGATACTGCGTGAAGAGTTTGACAGAGCACTGAAAGACCTGAGTCGAAACAAGGCCCCTGGAGTAGACAACATTCCGTTGGAACTACTGACGGCCTTGGGAGAGCCAGTCCTGACAAAACTCTACCATCTGGTGAGCAAGATGTATGAAACAGGCGAAATACCCTCAGACTTCAAGAAGAATGTAATAATTCCAACACAAAAGAAAGCAGGTGTTGACAGATGTGAGAATTACCGAACAATCAGTTTAATAAGCCACAGCTGCAAAATACTAACACGAATTCTTTACAGACGAATGGAAAAACTAGTAGAAGCCGACCTCGGGGAAGATCAGTTTGGATTCCGTAGAAATACTGGAACACGTGAGGCAATACTGACCTTACGACTTATCTTAGAAGAAAGATTAAGGAAAGGCAAACCTACGTTTCTAGCTTTAGTAGACTTAGAGAAAGCTTTTGACAATGTTAACTGGAATACTCTCTTTCAAATTCTAAAGGTGGCAGGGCTAAAATACAGGGAGCGACAGGCTATTTACAATTTGTACAGAAACCAGATGGCAGTTATAAGAGTCGAGGGGCATGAAAGGGAAGCAGTGGTTGGGAAGGGAGTAAGACAGGGTTGTAGCCTCTCCCCGATGTTATTCAATCCGTATATTGAGCAAGCAGTAAAGGAAACAAAAGAAAAATTCGGAGTAGGTATTAAAATCCATGGAGAAGAAATAAAAACGTTGAGGTTCGCCGATGACATTGTAATTCTGTCAGAGACAGCAAAGGACTTGGAAGAGCAGTTGAACGGAATGGATGGTGTCTTGAAGGGAGGATATAAGATGAACAACAACAAAAGCAAAACGAGGATAATGGAATGTAGTCGACTTAAGTCGGGTGATGTTGAGGGTATTAGATTAGGAAATGAGACACTTAAAGTAGTAAAGGAGTTTTGCTATTTGGGGAGCAAAATAACTGATAATGGTCAAAGTAGAGAGGATATAAAATGTAGACTGGCAATGGCAAGGAAATCGTTTCTGAAGAAGAGAAATTTGTTAACATCGAGTATAGATTTAAGTGTCAGGAAGTCATTTCTGAAAGTATTTGTATGGAGTGTAGCCATGTATGGAAGTGAAACATGGACGGTAAATAGTTTGGACAAGAAGAGAATAGAAGCTTTCGAAATGTGGTGCTACAGAAGAATGCTGAAGATTAGATGGGTAGATCACATAACTAATGAGGAGGTACTGAATAGGATTGGGGAGAAGAGAAGTTTGTGGCACAACTTGACCAGAAGAAGGGATCGGTTGGTAGGACATGTTTTGAGGCATCAAGGGATCACCAATTTAGTATTGGAGGGCAGCGTGGAGGGTAAAAATCGTAGGGGGAGACCAAGAAATGAATACACTAAGCAGATTCAGAAGGATGTAGGTTGCAGTAGGTACTGGGAGATGAAGAAGCTTGCACAGGATAGAGTAGCATGGAGAGCTGCATCAAACCAGTCTCAGGACTGAAGACCACAACAACAACAAATGAGGATAATGGGCAAGGGCCACTACATTAGTAGTGTGTGAATAAGTTAAGAATTTGGTTCTGATGGGAGATGTGCTAGGGTAGTTTGCGCAGTTGCAATGGCCGCTGTGCCAAGATGGCGTAGTAGTCAGAGCATCTGCCTAGTAAGCAGGAGAGCTGTATTCAGATCTCAGTTTGGCACAAACTTGCCATTGATTTAAATCATTGCCCATTCACAGCCAATGTCTGTAATTCCTTTGTGTCTTAAGAATACAATTTGTTCTCAATTAGGAGTTTTGGAGCTCAATGTTGTCTGTCTATCTAGCAGGCATGTAATGCAGGAAGAATTATTAGTTTTTTATATTAATTCTTGTAAAGTTCCATTGTGTCAGGGCTCAAATGTCCACAAGTTTGCATCATTTGATAGTGATACTAATTAGTTTTCAATTCAAGATTGTCTGGCTGACCCAATATGCAATTGCTATTATTGAACCACACTGTTGGAACTACCATCTGATTAATGTCACTTGTTAGTTCATGTTTGTCACTTAACAAGTGCTGTTAATTATGTGTAATGTGGAGCAATGTTGGCAGTGGCCAGCGTGAGGTACAATAAAAATGTGAAATGCTCTGTTGAAAGCTGATTTTAAGTTCCCAATGACTGAACTGTGGCAGATGGCATGTTTTCTGTGGCGAATTTAAACTCGTGTCCTAACTTAACCGCAACTTCATGATGTGCCATTTATCCAAGAAAATGGCAATTTACAACCTGTGACAGAACCGTTAATTATGCACAGTGTGTTCACAGCGACTAAAGCTAACTTGTACCAGCAAACTCGAGGAGAAAAGATCAGTTCTAATGCTGAAAGCAAACTGTAATTTCTCTCTTTCACTGGTTACTTCAAACCTTCCCCACACTTGCTGCATGACCTGTTGCATTATCAACCTACGAACAGTCCCGGTTTTCACTCAGTTACAGGTTATAGGCAACGCAGGCACCACAGCACATAGAAATAAAGCATAATGTTTAAAAGTAAGGAAACTTTTTCTTGTGTACATATCTCTGATAGATAGGTGCAGGCAACTGCGTTGTCCACAAGAGGGAGGATACCACTCATTTCAGAGTCACTGGAACTTTCTGAAGTGTGTGAGCATCTGGAAGTAATAAGAAGCTCCATAAGACTATCTTTGAGAAGACCATTATTTCGTACTTTGTCAACATCCAGTCCATTTCATTGACATTTTCTAGGCCCTGAATAGTGAATTACTCAATTTCACTCGTAGTAAACCTTTTACTTTCACGAGAAACATATCCATAATCTGATGACTCTTATGTACATAATTGCAAGCCCCCTTATTGATAATGCACATTTGGAACTGCAGCTTATGAAGTGTCGAGTTCTAATAATTCTACTTTTTTTATTGTATAATCCACAGTTACTTTGTGTTGGTGTAATCACTGTATAATGTCTTCATTTTGAGAGGACATAAACTGAATGGTATAGAGAACTGTTGAGAATAATTGCTGATGGAGTTTCTAAACTTGGTAACAAAGTATTTTCAAACAAATTTAACACATTCTTGCTAGAACTGTGAATTGTTTTTCTTGCTGTGTGGTGGAGTGCATATCCATGTTTTCCTCCATCTGGCAGTGATCCTTTCCCTGTTTCTCACCATGGGGCAGCGGTTGTATTCCAATACCCTAGGCTTCTATTTTAGTATACTGATCTTTAATTTTTAAAACAATAAGAGATCACATAAAATAATTGTACACTAAATTAATCAAAAAATAATTTGATATTTCATTTGCTCTGAAAGCTCTCTTGTTGAAGAGTCCCACAGAACTGTATTCAGAGGTGTTCATTGCACCTGGCTGACAGGTAATACATCACACATAAGTGTACTGCTGGTACCATAATTGGTAGAGGTGAGCATGAGCTACTGGTGGTACATGCCATCATGAATGCATTAAGAGTGTTCCATGATTCATCAAACTGTGGTGTTTTCTTTGGTCTGAAAAGGAGTTCACAGCTGGGAATAGCCATGGTAGGTACCAGAATGCAAAAGAATAATTTTACCAACTTTGCCAGTGGGTGGTGCCACGCCTTCTCCATTACTGTCACTCTGACCTTTCATAACAGTAATACCAGTATCCACCCACATTTTGTTAAACCCAACAATTCCCTCAAAATTAATGTATTTTATTTATTGCAAAAATCTTCATCACTCTCCAGCTAAGTCTGCTCATTTCATCAACAATTTACATCCTGAAATATTTATGTATTTAAAACTGTCACTCTACAGAACCAGCCGCAACAATGAATTGCTGCTGTGAAGAAGTTCAGCTTCACACAATGTAGTACGAAGCTTATCTAAAGTGAACTGATCTCTGTGATGGTGATGGTTGTATTTGTGATGCCAAATCACATCTTCTGTGAAAGGATCCACATTTGTTATGCATTTCTGAATACTTCTCTTCTTGCTCAGTATATGAAGATGAGAGCCGTGCTTTACTTCCTTCTTGTATTTTTCTTCATCAATATAAAGTAATCATTTCACTAACCTAAACTTAGCTGCAGTTCACAGAAATACTCTGGAAACTTATAAAAGATTACCCACATTTTCTGACTCCCTTGCAAAGTGTTTCCGTACATTGCACAGAAGTTGTCACTATAATATAGTTATTTGTCAGGCTTTCATTTCATAAACAGCATTAACAAAACGATGAAAGTGAAATGGCCATTTGTTGTGACAGTGCCAAACAGTTCAGGCGTGACAATGAGGAACCCAACAGGAGGAAACTAGATCCAGTGTAAGAAATGCTAATCAGCAATTCGTTTTAATAAGATGTTAGATTTTTGTCTGTATCATGACTGTGATAGCATCATTTATCAAATGTGATCAAATGTCTAAGTATTATTTCCCATCTGTCTGGATTACAGAAAGTTAATGTTTCGGTAACTATAGCACAAAATATGTTGCTCCCTTGCAAGGAAAGTGAAATAAGTTGAAAGTACGGCAATTTTTGGTTTGTTTCTGAAAATGTCCCATGCTCCAATGTGCAAGAAAAATACAATGGAATTTACTGTCAACAATACTTACTTGAAATTTAAAGAAAACATATTCTATTTCATTATAAGTTTTATAGAATTAATTCTTTAAGTAGAGTTTTCTCGGGTATTTCATTTTTGAGTTGTGTTGCTGTTCTTGCCAGGATGTGTTAAGTTAGTTCAGTTTTTGTTTCATCTCTGCAAGCTATTGCATCAATATATGTGAAACCATATCCTGTAACGAGTTACTTCTCATATTCCACTACTACCTCTGAATATAACACTTACCTATATGAAATTATTTCACACAATGACTTAGACAAGTATACTGACACACCAGATGGTGTACTAGTACTTACTTATGGCTTTACTAGCTACAGGAGCAGTGTGTAATGTCTTATAATTTTCAGCCCTTTCCAACGACTTTCCATTTGCTTTGGATGTGCTATAGTTATTAGTATAATGGAGTTATCTGGGGGTGTGATGATTTGTGTGTAGCTTTCAGGTGATCCTGGTAGTAAATTGCCTCCCACCCATTCATCTTTCACGTCAAAGTTCAGAATGTTTAAAACTTATTAGGATTGGAAATTATTTTGGAGGCATATTTTTCTACTGACATGCAGTTCTTCAGCCATGTTGTGAGGAGTGTTTTCAGCAAGCTAATTTTCAAAAAGTTCTGAGTCTTCACATACCTGTTTTAATTTGTCCCCGAGTTCTTTTGTGATGTTTCGAAGATGCATGTAAATTGCTGCTTTATATAACAGTATTATACCAGAGGTTGAAAATACCACTACAGTTGTAATGCTTTTTTATATTGTGTGTAGTATATTTGTTATCTTTCCTGTTCATCTGAAGAGCTGAGTTGCTCTTTAATTGTTTGAAACACATTTCAAATCAAAGAATCTTACAACTGTAGCGGTATTTTCAACCTCTGATATAATGCTCAGTTGCGGATGTTCTTCCAACAGGATTGTTTATAACAGTATTAGTTTTGCTCTAGCAGCACAAACTGAAATATTTTTATTGCATTTACAGTTTATAATGAATAAGAGGACTTGTTTTTTGTGTAATTCTAGCACACACTGTTCTAGGCTCATAACCTGTAATGTTACTATATTTTCAAATAATGTGATCATATTTTAAGCAAATCTTACAACATTTATTAAACACAGAGCACACATAGGAAATGCCCACATACTGTGTCAAAGAGGTGGAGAAATTAGTGGTGACAGATTCTCATTCATTACAATAAACTTTTCATATCAGGCACATTGCCAGCTGAATTTTGAAACTGTTTTGCTTACCAAACTGTTCCAGGCTATTGTTATTGCATGTGTTTATTTTTCCAGCTGTCGTGTACTTTATGCATACCAAAACTCATCAAATGGTTCTATGGATTCAATGCTAATTACTACAATTTTGTTTTCAGTGTGTTGATTATACATAGTTTGTCTTGTTCCGTGACAACTACAAAAAAATCTCAGTCTTTTTTTATTATTGTGGGCTCTTTATTTCTATAACAAAAATGCATACAAATTATTAAAATCTCTGGGTAATTTGTTATTGCTTTATTACTGACATTCAGTATCAGTCCCTAGCTGACAAACAGTTATGTATGAAAATCAGTTAAACAGTACATGAACCTTTGTAAAAAGTCTAATTCCAAAATAGGAAACTGTAGCTAAGTGCAAATTAACATTTCATTTCTGTGTTCCTCCATGGGAACATTAGGAAAGTGACATCAGAGAATATTTATATGCCACGATTTATTATTTATTTTGTACCAATATCATCTTAGTGTGTTGAGAATTTAAGTTGAGGTAGGACTACAAATGCTTACATTATAAGTTAGTGGATTTTTCACAATGTATACTCTAGTGTGTATTACAAGTTAGTACACCAGAATCAAAGATGTCATTAAAATTTGTACCTTCAATATGTCAGGGGTCTGATCTGTAATCTCCTTGCCAGTAACATGCCAGTGTTTTAACGTCATTATTTGATGCTGGTGCAGTGAGATATTTAAAGAAAAGCTTTGCCACTGGTTGATAGTGTCATATGCAAACTTTAAGTGATCATACTCTCACAGCTTTCTGAGTACTTCTTTTAGAAAACTTGAAGAGGTGAAAGTGGTGTCACTTGCTCTTACTTCACTGGGTGAGGGGGAGTACTAGGCTTAATCTGGTTGTTGTTATAGTACTTTCATATTTACTCATCTCCATCAGTATTTCACAGTATGCATTGGATCCATTTTCTTGTAATTGTTGACAGTGACTCGACCAACTCTACCACCACAAGAGTATATGCAGTTGACAGAGAAAAAAGTATTAATAAATGATTTTTTCAACAATATTACTGCAGATTTTTAACTGCATAATTTTAATGAAATATGGTGTACAGAAAATAAGACTATTCTCCAGAAGATATGAGAATTCCATAGTAGAACAATAATATTTTTGTAACTGCATTTAATTGGGCTAGTGATAAGTATGTGTACATTTGAGGCAACTATTTTGTGTTGGTATGGTAATGATCTGCAGATATACATTTTTTACAATTTTCATGTAGCCTTTTAGTTCATTAAAACAGCAATACAGAGTACTCATTCAGAGCTGATGGTACATCCAAAAACTACGTAATAAACTGACATTATCGTATTGTATCCGTTGGTAAGCAGTCACATTCATTCATAGTAATAATTATTATTGGAGCTGACATAAACACACAGTTCCAAATACTCAACAAAAAAAAGAAAAAATGGGAAAGAAAGGACTGGTGGGTGCATATTCAAAAGACTCTAACAAGAACAAGAGCCGCGCGGTTTGAGGTGCCATGTCACAGATTGTGTGGCCCTTCCTGCAGGAGGTTTGAGTCCTCCCTTGTGTGTGTGTGTGTGTGTGTGTGTGTGTGTGTGTGTGTGTGTTGGTGTTGTTCTTAGCATATGTTAGATTAAGTAGTGTGAAAGTCTATGGACTGATGACATTAGCAGTTTGGTCCCTTAGGAATTCACAAACATTTGAGCATTTTTGAAGAACGAGAGGCACATGGGAAATGAGAAATTAAATGATGATAAATGTCAGTTACCCTAACTCAGCTATTTTTTGTCAAGAATGCCTTAGGTTCCCTATGTGTTTTCATGACATGTCCTTTTCGCAGGCTGTTCTAAAGCAGCTTAATAGTTGTTTACCATTATGTTATCAACAACAAGCTTGGGTGCATTATTCAGTGTTGATTAGTTAATTATGTTTCATTGTGTTTAGTTTCCTTTTAAAACAAGTTTTGTTTCTACATGTAAGTGATGCAAGTTGATGCTGCTGTACAGCTTGTTCGGGTTATTACAGTATTTAACATGCAATTTTTTTTACTGTCCAGGAAGGTAAGCTGGTATACAAACTCACTTGTTGATAGAGCTACATTTATGTAAGATTTCACCATGACCTCTGACCTCACATCCTGTAGAACCCATTTTCACTGACTATGACAGCAACAGGACTTTGCCTGCATCTCGTGGTCGTGCGGTAGCATTCTCGCTTCCCACGCCCGGGTTCCCGGGTTCAATTCCCGGCGGGGTCAGGGATTTTCTCTGCCTCGTGATGGCTGGGTGTTGTGTGCTGTCCTTAGGTTAGTTAGGTTTAAGTAGTTCTAAGTTCTAGGGGACTTATGACCACAGCAGTTGAGTCCCATAGTGCTCAGAGCCATTTGAACCAACAGGACTTTGAACTATGCACTTAATTCCTTTTTGTTTTAATTAATGTATGTAGATAAGTGTGTGATCTAATTATCAGTTTTATTGTTGCCATTGCAATGCTACTGACAGCACAGTTATTGTGCACAGTGACACACCTAACATGACCTCTGGAAACACCCCCCAAACCACAACAAACACTGAAGAACCAATTCCACAGACAGAAAGTGAGGAGAGGGACTGTTGTAATTGGTTAATACAAACCACTGAGAAATGTACGGAAGTCTGATTTTCAACACATACTTATGTTTTTACTTAATCATTGCGATTTGTTACATTGTAAAATGTTAAGTATATCAAAAGTAATTTGTAATGTAAAATTGATGCTTGACACCTCAGATGTTCAATCACGTGTTGTAACAAACAAGATCTGTAGGGTATGTTTACAAAGACTACAGTGTTTATGAGTTTGGCTGTCTCTGTGTCTGCATTTAGCGCTTGATGAATTAGTCCTTGTGCTCAGAATAACAGTGGTGCACTGTGTTACTGGACATCTGTGATAGTGTACTGTACACTAGTAAGAACAGAAGTATGGACAGTAGGAACCTGAGAAGGTCGCAATTAAAACAGTGTGAGCAGTTTTGTAAGAGCTGTGCAAATGGTTTATTCTAACTCTGAAAAGGCAGAGATGATACTCATATATGGCGAGTGTAGCCAAAATGCAGCTGCAGCCTGCAGCTTGCATGCAGAAAGGTACCTGAACAGAGATCATCCAATGTGCCGCACATTTGAAAACATTTACAAACAGTTGTATGCCACAGGTATGGTCATAACACGCAAACTGGTCCATAACAAACCCATCACAGGAGAAACAGGTGCAGTTGGCGTGTCAGTTGCTGTTTCCGTGAACCCACACGAGTTCATGTGACATTGAGAGGCAGTGCAATGAGTCAAAGTAGTGTAATACGCAAACTCCATCGTCACAAAATTCACCCATATCATGTGTTGCTGCATCACATGGAGATGACTTTACTAATTGAGTGAATTTCTGTCAATGAGCATTGACAGAGAATGTGTTGCAGTTTTACCTGTTTATCAATGAAGAAGATTTCACAAACCATGGTGCTGTGAATTTATGAAACATACATCTGTGGAAATCCCCGCTGGCTTCGACAGGTAAAGCAACAGTGACCGTGGAATGTAAATGTATGGTGCGGAGTAATTGGCGACCATCTTATTTGTCCTCACTTCACTGAAGGCACCCAAATAGTTGCAAAATACAGCGAGTTCCTTCAAAATGATCTACCAACATTGCTAGAAAATGTTCTGCTGGATACTTGTAGAAGTATGTGGTTTCAATATGATGGTGCTCCTGCACGTACTGCAATGAAAACTAGGCTGACCCTTGACAGAATGTTTGACGGGCATTTCATAGGTCATGGTGGACGCATAAATTGGCCAGCCCATTCTCCTGATCTTACACCTTTAGACTTCTGTCTCCTACAACCCCAGAGGATATGAGACATCATATTGAGGCAGCCTGTGGCAACATTACACCAGATGTACTGCAGCATGTAAGACATTCATTGTATGGCAGCTAGCAAATGGTGGGCACCTCTTTGAACATTTATCGGTCTGAAATGTCAGGACACACTCTTTTCATTATGTAATTGAAAACAAGAAACAAATTTGTAAATTTAACTAAATTATCATGTTAATGTACATTTTCTTCTAACAAATCAGTGCTGTGCAGTATTCATCAGAGAAAAGACTAATAAAAAATATTAGCATGTGGACATAACATGCTGTTCAAGTCTCTTCTGTACCTATGTTACGTCATTGTTCTCTTTGTATCGCTGATTAATTTGGTTCTCTCTGATACACATGATTGAACTGCTGAGGAGCTATTCAAACGTCAACTTTGTTAAAAAATTACTCTGGATGTAATTAACATTTTACAGTGTAAGAAATGGCATTGATTAAGTTTTTTTTTTCTATTTTTAGTTATGCTAAAAATAATAACATGTTTCCATTACAAAAACATAAATATGTGTTGAAAAATCATACTTCTGTGCATTTCTCAATGGTTTGTATTAACCAGTTACACCAGCCTCTCTCCTCACTTTCGGTCCATGGAATTCAGTGTTTGTTGTGGTTTGGGAGGTGTTTCCAGTGGTAATGTTAGGCGAGTCACCCTGTATATGGAAACTATTTGTTGTTGATTTAAACAATAAAAAATTCCTTATTTTTTCATGCTTAGCATAATTCATTTTGAGAACTTATTCAGGTTCAAATCTCAGTTTTTGTTTATTTAAATCGTGAATGACACAGTAACATTCTCCATGGCAATCATCATTAAGGGATTTTAATGTTCTTAGCTGATTAATTCTTTTCTAGATGAACTCCTTGAAAACACACACACACACTCACACTCTTTTGTAGATGAACTTCTTGAAAACACACACACACTCTCTCTCTCTTTCTGTGATCGAGAGAGCCCCTCTATTAGCTGCCCTCCCCCCTGCCAATAATCTCCCCCCCCACCCCCCCCCCCACCCTCTCTCTCTCTCTCTCTCTCTCTCTCTCTCTCTCGCCCTCCTTTGCCCTGCAACTCTTTCTCTCCAGTGTGTATGGCATTCATGTTGATCTATACTTTTTAGTTTTGTGGTACTCTTTCATTTTCGCACCAAAATATTTGTGAACAACATTTGAGAATTTGAGAAAGAAAAATGAGTGAAGCTACAAGAGGTAAAACTGATGTAAGTTACTCAGTACCCAACATTTTTTTGTCAGTGAATGAATCTACAACTTCCAATCCAGATATTGATTTCTACCAGGAGTACGTAGGAAGAGTAAAAGGACTATGTTAACAAATATGAAGAAAATAATGATAATTCAGTTAGTCACTTTTGGCTATAGAGAAATTGGGAACAGTGTTCGAACAATCTTAAGTTTGAAACTTCCTTGCAGATTAAAACTGTGTGCCCGACGAAGACTCGAACTCGGGACCTTTGCCTTTCGCGGGCAAGTGCTCTACCATCTGAGCTACCGAAGCGAGTTTGAGTCTCGGTGGGGCACACAGTTTTAATCTGCCAGGAAGTTTCATATCAGCGCACACTCCGCTGCAGAGTGAAAATCTCATTCTGGAATCTTAAGTTTGTTGCTGCAGTTCTTAAGCATAGCATCATATGATGTAACACAACCTGTTGGAACGTCCAAGAATTGTAGCACCATTCATTGGAATCGGAGCCATTTGAAAATAAGTGTTGAGAGAGTAGATAGTGTTACTATTCTGATTTTTTCTGTTATGGTCCTCATCTTACAACTAATATTATATTCATTTTTTATTTAGGTGAATTTACATATTTTTATCTTAATGAGGCATAAAAGTGAATATAGATAACTCAGGAAGTGAAAAGATTGTTGACACTATATAGACTTTTTGAGACAACAATAGTTTTTCTAATACAACACATTTATAGGACAATCCAGGAAGTGATTGCAATGTATATTCAGTATAACTACACCAATCCGAAAATTCATTATGAAACATGACACTTAAAAATATATTAAGTCAGTAGAACTGTAAGAACTATAATTATTTTTATTTATTTGTGTGTGTGTGTGTGTGTGTGTGATTTTACCCTCGCAAAGTTTTAGACAAAATGTTGAGCACGTGTTAAAACAATGTATATGTTTCATGGATGTATGTTGACTGCAAAAATTGCATACTTAATTTACACATTCAGTAGTGTTTCATTTGTGAGAGGCTTAGTCACTGGTTTTATAGTGCATAATGGATACTGACAGTACTAGCATGTAAAATTGTCCTATTGGTTCCCCCTCCCCCCAGCCCCCTTGTAACTACAAAAAATTTAATGTATTTTTGCTACACTGTGTTGACTGCTACAAATCTGTAATATTTTTTGATGGAATTTGTAAAATAATTTTGTAAGTTGGGTTGTGCTAATGTAATTCATTGATTTCAATACAATTTACACTCATTGGCCTAAAACCAATTCTAGTCTGATTCATACGTGAGAAGTTAATAAAACTATAATACTAATAAAAAAGGCAGGATAATAGCACCTTCATAATAAAGCAGCTGAAGACACAAAAGTATAGTGATGTGATAATTGTTTCTGGTCAGCAATTGAGAGATTAAAAAATTCACATAAAAGTATTTCATTGTTTGTTTTCCCCTATGGTTAGAATTTCCTGTTTGTTAGTTTCAGTTGTGTGGTTAAAATATTTTCCTCCTTATTGCTAACGTACTGGTTTAAGTAATGCAAATTTATGATAGTTTCATTAAAACTGTTACAATCTGAAACACAGATTTTTGTACTAAATGAAACACCACATATTTGGTGGAAACAGATGATATGAGAATAAGTTTGTTATAATATCCTGTAGTCACCAGTACAGTAAAAAATGAATGGCTGTCTGTGATCACAACTAGGCAACTGGTATAAGATGACTGACCATAACTCCTGTTTGGCAAAAGCAAAAATGTTTAGTAACATAAGACTATTCTCTTAAAAATTTACAGCTTAAATGGAACTAAATGTGCAGTGAAAAATCATGACCTGGCCATCTGTTGAGTCTCTGAGAAACAATAGAAAAATGATGAGCGGTCTGACTGACGGAATCTCTTGTACATAAAACCTGAAGACAAGATTGTACTTGAACTTCCTGAGAGATCGAAACTGTGTGCCTGATTAGTATTCAAATGTGTGTTCTTGCTTTTCATAGATAATGGTATGTTGATTGAGCTAGTCAGGTAGAATTTGTGACCCTCTTTTAAATTTGATAACTTCAGCACAGAGAAGAAAGATTTATTCACTTCTAATTGGACACACATTTTTAACACTGTGTCTGCATATGGTGTTCTCTTTAAGATGTGAATAGAAAACTGAATTATTATATTTTTGTGAAGAACTGGAGAAAAGAAGTGTTCCAGAATCAGTGTGGATTAAGCAGACAATTATTATTCATCATGCTTCAATTGAAGGGAGAGTCATTTGAGGCAGAGCACATATTTGAATTAGATAGGGATGGCAATTAATTGCGACATTTGACTAAACAAATTTAGGGAAACCACACAAAACCTAAAGCTGTATGACTGAATGGAAATTTGAACCTCACTACTCCTCAATGAGAGTCTAGTGCCTTAATCATTTTGGCACCTTGCTTGGTATTTCAATTTAAACATACTAATCAGAATAACCAAACTGATTTTTACATCAAGTGAATGGTACAGTGTTTAAGGCACTAGAGTCATACTGAGTAGGAGCAAGATGTCACTTTGAGCTGTCAACCATTTGTTTAAGGGTACATTATTGTTCTCTTGCAACAGGATCTACATCCTTGATAAAATCCTTGAAAGAAACAAGTTCTTCCTGCATTGCCTGTTTTCCATTTCAGTTTTCTTTTCCTTTTGTGTTTCAGCTGTTTAGCCCTTATCAAGTAAAACATTTAATCCATTAACTACACGTGCTTTGCATTACAGTCATGTAATTTCATGGGCGGTCAGTGGTTGGCTGGACATGAGAGCCGTAGCCATGGTATTTGGTTCAGTACAAACAGTTTCACACAGATAGATCATTTGCTATCTTGAGGGAGTGCTGAACTGTTTGTACTACACTGAATATCATGGCTACAGCTCTCAAGCCTGACCAAACACTGGCTGCCCATGAAACTATATTACTGTAACCTGGAACATGTGTATGACAGTCATACTGAAAGTCATGGGCAACCTGTTGTTGAAATTCATATTTCAGCAATGTAACAAAAGCAACTGCAAGATTGTAATCTACAGACTGCCACCACATATTGCCATATTAGCATCTATCATGTGACCACAGGCAACTTCCAAGATGGCAGACATCAACATGCCTATAGCGATGTCTGAATGGGTGCTAGCAATGGTAGGAGATGGGTAAAACATTTCAAAGATGGGAATACTAGTATCCAAAATAAGCCTCGTAGCAATTGCCCATAAACTGCCTCCATGGAATGCAACAAGGAAAAAGTTGGTGAGCTCATTAAAGAAGACAGGCGCATAACAGTGAATCAAATTGCTGCTAAGCTTGCCGTAGGACACAGTGTACACAGGGGGGCTGCAACGCCCCTAGCTCTCAGGGAAAAGAAAAACATATAGTGCAGTCAGGTGTTGTTCTTTCAAACCAATGAGTGAAAAGTTAGTGTCACACAGGTACTTAACAGGATCAGAACTAGACCTTTTTAATGGCTATTTGCAAATCACCATTCATCTTCCCAGGTCTTGACCACCCCCACCCCTCTACAAACTATCATATGGATGTTCTTGGATCCCATAGATGATTTGTACACCTTTTTTTCTGAGCTGTGAATACTGTGAGTGGTCAGAGTTGCCTAAAAATATGATACCATCTAGAGGAATGATAAGAATAATCACCACTGTGACTGAAAATAAAAGCAAAAGCTTGTGTATTATGTTGGCTTGTGTATGGATTTTAAAAATGTCCCACCTCTGGAAACTGGCAGTTACGACAGGAACTGTCTTACAACTCATTAGTTGCATCTAAATTAGGCTGGTAACAGGAGACTCACAGAAGAGATAAATAAAGCAGTTAGAATGTGGCAGTAATCAAGAGTATAGAATAATTGATAAAACACAACCAGAGCCTCTTTAGAATGGGGCAAACATTATTGTACTATTGGATTAAAAGCAGTAATGCTTCAGTAGAATGGAGGCATTGTTCCAAATCAAGTGATTCACATTATTTCAACTGAAGGTGAGTGATACTGGATTCATACCTTGTAATAATAAAAGAAATTGATCAAATTACACTAAACATCTACCACCATAATCTCAAGTGAATTTAATGTATTAATATTTATTGAGTTGTAAGATGTTTCCATATTATGCCTTTCAGAACACTGGATCCCTCCAAACTCAATCAAACCATAATCAAAATATCCATGGGTGTGCTGCCGGTCTATAGTGTCCAACGGGCACAATATTTCGGCGATCATACATGTCGCCATCATCTGATGATGGCGACATGTATGATCGCCGAAATATTGTGCCCGTTGGACACTATAGACCGGCAGCACACCCGTGGATATTTTGATTATCAAATACGCCAGGAGAAACTCAAGAATCACTCAATCAAACAAGTCTCCCTCCAAAACTCTGCTGAGTCCTATTGCAGATCTGACAACTGCTGTGGAATAACAGCACTCTGCTATTGAAAGAATTGGAAGTCATTAGTGTAACAAAACGTCACATCACTTAATCTTGACAAGAACTTTGAGGTTGTAGCAGTCAGTCTAAAAAATAAATTTTATTTACAACTGTGTAAAGTTTTTCTTCATGAAAACTTGGAAATAATCTTGGAAAAATGAAATATCTGTAGATAAAGTAGTTTCATTAATTGTGATGCAGGGATAATTTGTGATGATGTAACATGGACTTCCTCACTGAAAATAAACACATGTGCACATTATTAGACCTAATGAAAGCATATAACCCAAAAGCAAGAGTAGATGTCCTGACAAAAATCACATCTACTACCGAAAGTCAACAATACCATACTTGCTACAAAATGATTTTGTAGATATGACAGTACATGCTAATGTTGTATTACATGATATAGTCAGTGAAATTCTTCTGGGTCTATAACCCCATTGTCAATGTGTAAAACTTCTAACATTTCGGCCACCACTGCAAGTGGCCTTCCTCAGAGTGTTTCTTTTGCTAACAGACAGTTAGCTAAAGAAGCACACTGAGAAAGGCCATTTGCAATAGCAGCCAAACATGTTAGAAGTTTTACACACTGACAGTGCAGTCACAGACACAGAAGAATTTTATTGTCTGTGACAGTGGATGCAGTAGCCTACACTTACATACATGATACAATGTTTGTATTAACCTCATGGAGAAATCAAGTGTAAAAGATGTTACCAGTGTAGTAACCCAAAAGACTATTTGAACCAAAAAAGTTCATGAAACAAATATATTTGATCCCACTAAAACAAAGTTATTTAACAACAAAAACAATCAATTATTGAAAAAATTATTTAATTGGATAGATAAAAAAATCTACTCGGCAAGTGGCGGCAGAACACACACATAAAAGACAATTGTAACTGGCAAGTTTTGGAGCCAGTTGCTCCACCTTTAGGCAGAAGGGTTGAAGGGGAAGGAAGAGGAGTGAAGGAAAAGGACTGGAGAGATCTAAGAAAAGGGACAGATTTTGGGAAAGTCATCTAGGACTGTGGGTCAGGGGAGACAAGAAGGAAAGTCTTTCCTTCTGATCCTGTACGCTAGGTCTCCCCTGGCCCATTGTTCTAGGTGACTTTCCCAAAATCTACCCCTTTTGCTAGGTCTCTCCACACCTTTTCCTTCACTCCTCTTCTTACCTCTTCAGCCCTTCTACCATCACTACTGTATGGTCTCCAGGAAAGCCTTCTAAAACCCATAGCAAAAGTTTACAATAACCACAAGTGAACTTTGTTAATAACGAATAAAAATATGCATGTATATGTATGTAAATGTGCTATCAATGATGAAATATTATTTTGGAATGAGAAAACTGTATATCTTGATGTGGTCTGAAGGTAAAAATATTAATAATAAATGTATTTCTGTGTAACAAATATTAAGAACAACAAAGACTTTGAGTATCTTGTGTCATGGAATTTCTGTATGAGTGTGGGGGCAAAGACTTGGTTGAATAAAATGAGGATAAAGACTTGGGTATATAAAATGATCACACTTATGTCAGTTCTCGAACCTATTGGACACGTTTGTATGATCTTGCTTCTGATTGCACAATTTTGTTAATTGTACACAAGTTTTTTCACAGTATATGTATCAACAGTATCTGTGCTTTTAATCTCATTTCATATCCCTCCTTTCATGTGAATATAATTAAGGAGAAACAATTAAGTATTGCTAAAATTCAAATTTTATCATTGGCCATCTGTCATTCTTTTGTTGTAATGGCACATTGGCAGCTGTTATGTGAAATATAATCAAGCATATGATTTGCAGGCCTCAAACACAAGGTAGCAGAAATATTTAAAGTACTTTTTTCTTGTTATCAGAAAAAAATATTTCTGGGAGAAAAGTTTCATTAAATGTTTATGACGTACGCAGAGATAATAAATAAAAACATGAAGCTCAGGGCTGCTTGAGAGTAAATTGCAGACAAATAAAAATCTTGTCTTCACTGTCATAAATACAATTCATATCATAATTAACAGTATATAAGGCCAGTGTTTAACAAAGAATTTATGTAACATTGAGAATGCTAGAGCAGCTACATAAGTGATTATATCTTGTCTCTCTCTGAAACAATATTTCTTTATCGAGTGTTAACTACTACAGTTTTAAACAAAACACATGTATTTTGAGTGAGCTATATGTGTTGACAGTATAAGTAAATTGTTACAACCCAACCAGTACCTCTAATCAGAATTATTTGCCTACATAGCAGCACTGATGATTGTTAGCGTATGTTAGCCACAACTCTGAATGTGGAAAATATACACGACTTCACAATTTATAAATATTTTCATTCACGATTCCAAATGTAACAAACCAATACCTTTCATTAAAAGAAAAGAAGAAAAAGAGCTGTCTCATTATTGGTTCACCTAAGGAGTTAAAGTCTTTAAAAGGAAATGGCTTGAAATGTAGATAAAATGTACCTGATCATAACAGTTCCTTGCTGATAAGAAAAAGAGCAACACAAGAACACACATAAAAACACTCTTGACAGCTTGGAATAATTCACCATCAATACCAGTGCTGCTGGCGGCAAACTTGGAAAACCCATTGACAGCTGCTTGCTAACAGTATTTATGCATATACATTTGTGCGCACACAACACAATTTGACACGGCACTGCACTGCACTGCACCCTGTACTGCGCTGCAAGGTAACTGAAATTGAAACTGATGCTTGGTCAAAAAATCAGCCCCCTCATCTGGGGGGAGGGGAGGGGGAGTGGGAGAAAGAGGGGGGGGGGGAACGGGAGTGGAGTGCCATCCTGACAGCATGCTGAGAAGTGTACTTGCCATCAGATCTTGTTGTGATGATGCAGATTGTGATGCTGGTACTGATGCTGATGGTTGTAGTCATGGGCTATCATGTAGTCGATCATTGTGTGAAATGTATGCTGCTTTTACCCTGTCTATGAAGACTGTAGGAGGCTTACCATTTACCAATAACTCGAAGGTGCATTTCCGTCATTGCAAACCCTGTAGGGATTGTTATATGGTGTTTACAACAAAGTGTTGACGACGTCCATGCACATCATGACATGGGTGAAAGTCAAAGATTCTAATGCACATAGGTAGCAAAGGTGTGATGTCGTAAGCTTGCTGTGGATGAAACTGGGTGCCAGGTTTCCTCAGTCAGTATATCAAGTTGCTGTGATTAAGGCCAAGTAACTATGATGGCTGCACATCTACAAACTTTCCAGGTAGGCCCAGGTCTTGCCGCAAACAAGTTTTGAAAGTGACATGTCTAAATCAAGTTTGTATGTCATCTGGAGGCCTAGTAATATCATTGGTAATGTTGTAGTCCCGTCTGATTCTTGGCTCATGATTGCTGCTTCGAGTGAGTAATTCTAGCCCTCAATCATACCATTACTGGCCGGATGGTAACTGGTGAGCTTATGGTGCATTGTGCTGCAGAACTTTGTTAGCCGTGAGAACAGGTCCAACTCAAACTAGCAGCCAGGATTTGTTGTTATGTGCAGTAGATGACCAAAGCAAGAAATCCAGTTTAATGTGAAAGTGGATGCCAATGTTTCTGCAGATGTGATATGCACTGGGGTGGCTTGAGGCCAGCGTGTAAGGTGACAAATTGTGGTACTGATATGTTGTTCCACAATTTGTCACCTTACACGCTGGCCTCAAGCCACCCCAGTGGTACTGATATGTTGTTCTTCCCCCATGAACCATGGACCGTGCCGTTGGTGGGGAGGCTTGCGTGCCTCAGCGATACAGATGGCCGTACCGTAGGTGCAACCACAACGGAGGGGTATCTGTTGAGAGGCCAGACAAACATGTGGTTCCTGAAGAGGGGCAGCAGCCTTTTCAGTAGTTGCAGGGGCAACAGTCTGGATGATTGACTGATCTGGCCTTGTAACTTTAACCAAAACGGCCTTGCTGTGCTGGTACTGCGAACGGCTGAAAGCAAGGGGAAACTACAGCCGTAATTTTTCCCGAGGACATGCAGCTTTACTGTATGATTAAATGATGATGGCGTCCTCTTGGGTAAAATATTCCGGAGGTAAAATAGTCCCCCATTCGGATCTCCGGGCGGGGACTACTCAAGAGGACGTCATAATCAGGAGAAAGAAAACTGGCATTCTACGGATCGGAGCGTGGAATGTCAGATCCCTTAATCGGGCAGGTAGGTTAGAAAATTTAAAAAGGGAAATGGATAGGTTAAAGTTAGATGTAGTGGGAATTAGTGAAGTTCGGTGGCAGGAGGAACAAGACTTTTGGTCAGGTGATTACAGGGTTATAAATACAAAATCAAATAGGGGTAATGCAGGAGTACGTTTAATAATGAATAAAAAAATAGGAGTGCGGGTTAGCTACTACAAACAGCATAGTGAACGCATTATCGTGGCCAAGATAGACACAAAGCCCATGCCTACTACAGTAGTACAAGTTTATATGCCAACTAGCTCTGCAGATGATGAAGAAATTGATGAAATGTACGACGAGATAAAAGAAATTATTCAGGTAGTGAAGGGAGACGAAAATTTAATAGTGATGGGTGACTGGAATTCGTCAGTAGGAAAAGGGAGAGAAGGAAACATAGTAGGTGAATATGGATTGGGGGGAAGAAATGAAAGAGGAAGCCGCCTTGTAGAATTTTGCACAGAGCATAACTTAATCATAGCTAACACTTGGTTCAAGAATCATAAAAGAAGGTTGTATACCTGGAAGAATCCTGGAGATACTAAAAGGTATCAGATAGATTATATAATGGTAAGACAGAGATTTAGGAACCAGGTTTTAAATTGTAAGACATTTCCAGGGGCAGATGTGGATTCTGACCACAATCTATTGGTTATGAACTGCAGATTGAAACTGAAGAAACTGCAAAAAAGTGGGAATTTAAGGAAATGGGACCTGGATAAACTGAAAGAACCAGAGGTTGTAGAGAGTTTCAGAGAGAGCATAAGGGAACAATTGACAGGAATGGGGGAAAGAAATACAGTAGAAGAAGAATGGGTAGCTCTGAGGGATGAAGTAGTGAAGGCAGCAGAGGATCAAGTAGGTAAAAAGACGAGGGCTAATAGAAATCCTTGGGTAACAGAAGAAATATTGAATTTAATTGACGAAAGGAGAAAATATAAAAATGCAGTAAATGAATCAGGCAAAAGGGAATACAAACGTCTCAAAAATGAGATCGACAGAAAATGCAAAATGGCTAAGCAGGGATGGCTAGAGGACAAATGTAAGGATGTAGAGGCTTGTCTCACTAGGGGTAAGATAGATACTGCCTACAGGAAAATTAAAGAGACCTTTGGAGAGAAGAGAACCACTTGTATGAATATCAAGAGCTCAGATGGCAACCCAGTTCTAAGCAAAGAAGGGAAGACAGAAAGGTGGAAGGAGTATATAGAGGGTTTATACAAGGGCGATGTACTTGAGGACAGTATTATGGAAATGGAAGAGGATGTAGATGAAGATGAAACGGGAGATAAGATACTGCGTGAAGAGTTTGACAGAGCACTGAAAGACCTGAGTCGAAACAAGGCCCCAGGAGTAGACAACATTCCATTAGAACTACTGATGGCCTTGGGAGAGCCAGTCATGACAAAACTCTACCATCTGGTGAGCAAGATGTATGAGACAGGCGAAATACCCACAGACTTCAAGAAGAATATAATAATTCCAATACCAAAGAAAGCAGGTGTTGACAGATGTGAAAATTACCGAACTATCAGTTTAATAAGTCACAGCTGCAAAATACTAACGCGAATTCTTTACAGACGAATGGAAAAACTGGTAGAAGCGGACCTCGGGGAAGATCAGTTTGGATTCCGTAGAAATGTTGGAACACGTGAGGCAATACTAACCTTACGACTTATCTTAGAAGAAAGATTAAGAAAAGGCAAACCTACGTTTCTAGCATTTGTAGACTTAGAGAAAGCTTTTGACAACGTTAACTGGAATACTCTCTTTCAAATTCTGAAGGTGGCAGGGGTAAAATACAGGGAGCGAAAGGCTATTTACAATTTGTACAGAAACCAGATGGCAGTTATAAGAGTCGAGGGACATGAAAGGGAAGCAGTGGTTGGGAAAGGAGTGAGACAGGGTTGTAGCCTCTCCCCGATGTTATTCAATCTGTATATTGAGCAAGCAGTAAAGGAAACAAAAGAAAAATTCGGAGTAGGTATTAAAATTCATGGAGAAGAAGTAAAAACTTTGAGGTTCGCCGATGACATTGTAATTCTGTCAGAGACAGCAAAGGACTTGGAAGAGCAGTTGAACGGAATGGACAGTGTCTTGAAAGGAGGATATAAGATGAACATCAACAAAAGCAAAACGAGGATAATGGAATGTAGTCAAATTAAATCGGGTGATGCTGAGGGGATTAGATTAGGAAATGAGACACTTAAAGTAGTAAAGGAGTTTTGCTATTTAGGGAGTAAAATAACTGATGATGGTCGAAGTAGAGAGGATATAAAATGTAGACTAGCAATGGCAAGGAAATCGTTTCTGAAGAAGAGAAATTTGTTAACATCGAGTATAGATTTAAGTGTCAGGAAGTCGTTTCTGAAAGTATTTGTATGGAGTGTAGCCATGTATGGAAGTGAAACATGGACGATAACCAGTTTGGACAAGAAGAGAATAGAAGCTTTCGAAATGTGGTGCTACAGAAGAATGCTGAAGATAAGGTGGATAGATCATGTAGATTATATAATGGTAAGACAGAGATTTAGGAACCAGGTTTTAAATTGTAAGACATTTCCAGGGGCAGATGTGGATTCTGACCACAATCTATTGGTTATGAACTGCAGATTGAAACTGAAGAAACTGCAAAAAAGTGGGAATTTAAGGAGATGGGACCTGGATAAACTGAAAGAACCAGAGGTTGTAGAGAGTTTCAGAGAGAGCATAATGGAACAATTGACAGGAATGGGGGAAAGAAATACAGTAGAAGAAGAATGGGTCGCTCTGAGGGATGAAGTAGTGAAGGCAGCAGAGGATCAAGTAGGTAAAAAGACAAGGGCTAATAGAAATCCTTGGGTAACAGAAGAAATATTGAATTTAATTGACGAAAGGAGAAAATATAAAAATGCAGTAAATGAATCAGGCAAAAGGGAATACAAACGTCTCAAAAATGAGATCGACAGAAAATGCAAAATGGCTAAGCAGGGATGGCTAGAGGACAAATGTAAGGATGTAGAGGCTTGTCTCACTAGGGGTAAGATAGATACTGCCTACAGGAAAATTAAAGAGACCTTTGGAGAGAAGAGAACCACTTGTATGAATATCAAGAGCTCAGATGGCAACCCAGTTCTAAGCAAAGAAGGGAAGACAGAAAGGTGGAAGGAGTATATAGAGGGTTTATACAAGGGCGATGTACTTGAGGACAGTATTATGGAAATGGAAGAGGATGTAGATGAAGATGAAACGGGAGATAAGATACTGCGTGAAGAGTTTGACAGAGCACTGAAAGACCTGAGTCGAAACAAGGCCCCGGGAGTAGACAACATTCCATTAGAACTACTGATGGCCTTGGGAGAGCCAGTCATGACAAAACTCTACCATCTGGTGAGCAAGATGTATGAGACAGGCGAAATACCCACAGACTTCAAGAAGAATATAATAATTCCAATACCAAAGAAAGCAGGTGTTGACAGATGTGAAAATTACCGAACTATCAGTTTAATAAGTCACAGCTGCAAAATACTAACGCGAATTCTTTACAGACGAATGGAAAAACTGGTAGAAGCGGACCTCGGGGAAGATCAGTTTGGATTCCGTAGAAATGTTGGAACACGTGAGGCAATACTAACCTTACGACTTATCTTAGAAGAAAGATTAAGAAAAGGCAAACCTACGTTTCTAGCATTTGTAGACTTAGAGAAAGCTTTTGACAACGTTAACTGGAATACTCTCTTTCAAATTCTGAAGGTGGCAGGGGTAAAATACAGGGAGCGAAAGGCTATTTACAATTTGTACAGAAACCAGATGGCAGTTATAAGAGTCGAGGGACATGAAAGGGAAGCAGTGGTTGGGAAAGGAGTGAGACAGGGTTGTAGCCTCTCCCCGATGTTATTCAATCTGTATATTGAGCAAGCAGTAAAGGAAACAAAAGAAAAATTCGGAGTAGGTATTAAAATTCATGGAGAAGAAGTAAAAACTTTGAGGTTCGCCGATGACATTGTAATTCTGTCAGAGACAGCAAAGGACTTGGAAGAGCAGTTGAACGGAATGGACAGTGTCTTGAAAGGAGGATATAAGATGAACATCAACAAAAGCAAAACGAGGATAATGGAATGTAGTCAAATTAAATCGGGTGATGCTGAGGGGATTAGATTAGGAAATGAGACACTTAAAGTAGTAAAGGAGTTTTGCTATTTAGGGAGTAAAATAACTGATGATGGTCGAAGTAGAGAGGATATAAAATGTAGACTAGCAATGGCAAGGAAATCGTTTCTGAAGAAGAGAAATTTGTTAACATCGAGTATAGATTTAAGTGTCAGGAAGTCGTTTCTGAAAGTATTTGTATGGAGTGTAGCCATGTATGGAAGTGAAACATGGACGATAACCAGTTTGGACAAGAAGAGAATAGAAGCTTTCGAAATGTGGTGCTACAGAAGAATGCTGAAGATAAGGTGGATAGATCATGTAACTAATGAGGAGGTATTGAATAGGATTGGGGAGAAGAGAAGTTTGTGGCACAACTTGACTAGAAGAAGGGATCGGTTGGTAGGACATATTGTGAGGCATCAAGGGATCACAAATTTAGCATTGGAGGGCAGTGTGGAGGGTAAAAATCGTAGAGGGAGACCAAGAGATCAATACACTAAGCAGATTCTGAAGGATGTAGGTTGCAGTAGGTACTGGGAGATGAAGAAGTTTGCACAGGATAGAGTAGCATGGAGAGCTGCATCAAACCAGTCTCAGGACTGAAGACCACAACAACAACGATATGTTGTTGTGTACTGGCAGACTGTAGTGGGCTCATGATGTGAACATGTGCAACTCGCATATTAATAACCAGTAAGTTCCCAACCAGTGCACATATGTGATGCTTGATGTAGTCCCATTGGCATCTGACATGTGCGGGTCCATTCATGGCAGTCTCTTTGTATTCTCGGCCACACAAAGTGGACAAACAAGCAAACTGTTGACCTCACACCGGGTGACTTAAGTTGTGTAGGTTATCAAAGACAGGCTTGTGAAATGGTACTGGAATGAACTGACTTGGTTTTTCAGTCACAGTATATTTTGGCATCAGCACTTAGCACATTGAATAACTTCGTTTCTAGCTCTGTCAACGGATTTTTCAGGCAGTTCTGAGGCTCTTGGTCAGATTTCTGTGCCCCTGCAAGTTGGATGAAATCCATGATGCTTGAGTTGTTCAAAATGTCATAGATGTGAGACAGGTAATTGGCCACCATGTTGTTAATACGTGATACATGCCTGATATCTGTGCTGAATTACACAATGAAAATGAATTGGTTGTGCTGGCAAGGTGAGCAGTTGTTGCTGTTCTGTGACTTGTGGTATGTAAAAAATCGTGAACTCCCTTGCTTCCAGCTGTGGGTGGAAGTATTTTATTGCCTTGCATATTGCCAATTGCCAGCAGTTCCCAGTTGTAAGTGCTCTACTTCTTTTGAGATGATGGATTATGAGAGTATAAGGACAAAGGTTGCCACATGTCCTCATGGAACCGTTGTAAAGTGGCCCTGATTCCTCCAGAACCTCAACAACATCTCTCCCATTTGATTCACCTGGTTCTACTCAACCCGACAAGCCACCTTCCTAGATGTTGACCTCCACCTCAAAGATGGCTACATCAGTACCTCTGTCCATATCAGACCTACTAACCATTAACAATACCTTCTCTTTGAAAGCTGCCACCCGTTCCATACCAAGCAGTCCCATACAGCCTAGCCACCCGCGGTCGTCACACCTGCAGTGGCAAAAAGTCCCTCTCAAAATATGCCAAAGATCTCACTGAAGCCTTCATGACCATAATTATACTCCCAACCTTATCTTTCCAGATTCCCACCACCTCCCAAAGTCCCACCATCTGGCCACAGAGGAGTGTTCCCCTCGTAACTCAGTACCACCCAGGACTGGAGCAACTGAATTACATTCTCCACCAGGGTCTTTTCATGACCCTGAAATGAGAAATGTCCTACCCACTATCCTTCCCAGCCCTCCCACAGTGGTATTGCGCCATCCACCAAACATACACAATATACTCGTCCATCCTTACACAACCCTTGCTTCCAACCCCTTACCTTATGGCTCATACCCCTGTAATAGACCTAGATGAAAGACCTGACCCATACATCCTCCTACCACCAGTCCGGTCACTGACATCACCTATCCCATCAAAGGCAGGCCTATCTGTGAAACCAGTCAAGTGGTCTACAAGCTAAGCTGCAATCACTGTGCTGCATTCTATGTAGGCATGACAATTAATGAGCTATCTGTCTGCATTAATGGACACCAACAAACTGTGGCCAAGAAACAAGTGGACCACCCTGTTGCTGAAAACACTGCCAAACATGATATCCTTCATTTCAATGACCACTCCACAGCTTGTGCCATGTGGATCCTTTCCATCAACACCAGATTTTCTGGATTGCTCATGTGGAAACTTTCCCTGCAATACATCCTACATTCCCGTAACCCTCCTGGCCTCCACCTTCGTTAGTCACTGTCCTCACCCATCCAGCCCCTTCCCTGTTCCCATTCCAGCTTTACATAGTGCTCATTCCACAGCATTCATTCATCACTCCCCCCAGTCCCTTTTACTTCTCTCCTTTTCCATTACCCCACCTCCAACTCACCTCTCCCCCACCCTCCATCTAACCTGCAGCACTTCACTGTCCACCACCCCACCATGCTCGCTCTCCCCCTCCCCACCCCAACCTCCTCCTTACACTCACCCAGTCGCCACTCCCATCATGCATTGGTGCTGCTGCTCACAGTGTGGTTTCAGTCGCCTGAGACTGCAGTCATGTGGGTGATTTTTGATGAAGGCCTTAATGGCCAAAAGCTTTAATTTTGAGAGTCTTTTTGTTGTGCCTATCTGTGACTCAGCATCTCTGCTTTGGTGAGTAGCAACTTTCCCTCTAATAATAATGTATGATATGCATATGACCTGTTATATAGGCTACTTCAAAAAACTCTTAAAGTAACACTGATACATCTGTGATGGTTGAATGTATGGAAAGAGAATGAAAGGAGATGTTATGGTCTTTTGAGAATTTTTAATTTTATTTTCCTCATGACAATACATACATTCTTGGATTTGTTTACTTTCAAATAAATTTATTGTGCTGTTGTTTTTAAAAAGAAATACAAGCTCTTCACTCCATTCCCACATGATGGAAGCAAGTTATCAATTTACTGTCTATTTCATGTCCCCAATTTGACATTTGAGTGCTCTGGCAGATTTCTAACAAACATTTATTTTCAATATTTTTCCATAGGAACACATACAGTAAGTGTACTTACGATATCAGACAACTAATACTTATGGCTATACAGTAATTACTTACATTTACAGATTCTGTTTCAAAAAATTGTAAAGCTCATAATATTTCTTAAAAGCATTCAATCTCCTAGGTATAGTGGTGTATCAAGTGAGGTTTCAAGTCATGTGCAGACTTAATCAAACACATATTGTAATCTGTGTGTGACTGACTGATGGAAACTGGGGTATTTCCTGACAGACTGTGACATATCATAGTGATATCAACCTACAAAAATAATGAAATGCAGAAATTATTTGTCAGCCCATCTCTCTGTTTCTAGTGTTTTCAAAGGTACTTGACAGAACAGTGAATGACGAACTTTGTAGACACACTACACAACATAGCCTACTCATTAATGATCTACCAGTTACAATTTACAACAGCGCAAAGATAGTGACGATGCTGCTGATAGTACATGCATTGTAGTCAAAGGGTCCATCTGCACTATGCAGTGTGCAGCCCACAGAGTGAATACCCAAGTATACAAGTGGATCATATACAGCAAATAGCCAACTCATGTTGTTGTTGTAGTTGTGATCTTCAGTCCAGAGACTGGTCTGATGCAGGTATCCATGTTATTCTATCCTGTGCAAGCTACTTCATCTCCCAGTACCTACTGCAACCTACATCCTTCTGAATCTTCTTAGTGTATTCAACTCTTGGTCTCCCTCTACGATTTTTACCCTCCATGCTGCCCACCAATACTAAACTGGTGATCCCTTGATGCCTCAGAACATGTGCTACCAACCGATCCCTTCTTCTAGTCAAATTGTGCCACAAATATCTCTTCTCTCCAATTCCATTCAATACCTCCTCATTAGTTATGTGATCTACCCATCTAATCTTCAGCATTCTTCAGTAGCACCACATTTCGAAAGCTTCTAGTGTCTTCTTGTCCAAACTATTTCTCGTTCATGTTTCACTTCCATACATGGCTACACCACACAAATACTTTCCAGAAAAGACTGTGACACATAAATCTATACTCAATGTTTGTTAAATTTCTCTTCTTCAGAAATGCTTTCCTTGCCATTGCTAGTCTACATTTTATATCCTCTCTACTTTGACCATCATCAGTTATTTTGCTGCCCAAATAGCAAAACCCATCTACTACTTGAAGTGTCTCATTTCCTAATCTAATTCCCTCACCATCACCTGGCTTAATTCGACTACATTCCATTAGCCTTGTTTTGCTTTTATTGATGTTCATCTTATATCCTCTCTTCAAGACGCTGTCCATGCCGTTCAACTGCTCTTCCAGGTCCCTTGCTGTCTTTGACAGAATTACAATGTCATCAGCGAACCTCAAAAGTTTTTATTTCTTCTCCATGGATTTTAAATCCTACTCTGAATTTTTCTTTTGTTTTCTTTACTGCTTGCTCAATATACAGATTGAATAACAACAGGGACAGGCTATAACCCTGTCTCACTCCCTTCCCAACCACTGCTTCCCTTTTATGTCCCTTGACTCTTATAACTGGCATCTGGTTTCTGTACAAACTGTAAATATATTTTTGCTCCCTGTATTTTACCCCTGCCACCTTCAGAATTTGAAAGAGTATTCCAATCAACATTGTAGAAGCTTTCTCTAAGACTACAAATGCTAGAAACGTAGGTTTTCCTTTCCTTAATCTATCTTCTAAGATAAGTCATAGGGTCAGTATTGCCTCACGTGTTCCAACATTTCTACAGAATCCAAACTGATCTTCCTCGAGGTCGGCTTCTACCAGTTTTTCCATTTGTCTGTAAATAATTCACGTTAGTAATTTGCAGCAGTGACTTATTAAACTGATAGTTCCATAATTTTCACATCTGTCAGCACTGCTTTCTTTGGTATTGGAATTATTCTATTCTTCTTGAAGTCTGCCGGTTTCATATATCTTGCTTGCCATAAGGAAGAGTTTTGTCAGGACTGGCTCTCCCAAGGCCATCAGTAGTTCTAATGGAATGTTGTCTACTCCCGGGGCCTTGTTTCGACTCAGGTCTTTCAGTGCTCTGTCAAACTCTTCACGCAGTATCTTATCTCCCATTTCATCTTCATCTACATCCTCTTTCATTTCCATAATATTGTCCTCAAGTACATCGCCCTTGTATCGACCCTCTGTATACCTGTACTCCTTCCACCTTTCTGTTTTCCCTTCTTAGCTTATTGCTGGGTTTCCATCTGAAATCTTGATATTCATACAAGTGGTTCTCTTTTCTCCAAAGGTCTCATTAACTTTCCTGTAGGCAGTATCTGTTATGCCCATAGTGATATATGCCTCTACATCCTTACATTTGTCCTCTGTCCATCCCTGCATAGCACCTCCTGTTGATCTCATTTTTGAGATTTTGTATTCCCTTTTGCCTGCTTCATTTACTGCATTTTTATATTTTCTCCTTTCATCAATTAAATTCAGTACATCTTCTGTTGCCCAAGGATTTCTACTAGCCCTTGTCTTTTCACCTACTTGATCCTCTGTTGCCTTCACTATTTCATCCCTCAAAGCTACCCATTCTTCTTCTACTGTATTTCTTTCCCCCATTCCTGTCAATCGTTCCCTAATGCTCTCCCTGAAACTCTCTACAACCTGTGGTTCTTTCAGTTTATCCAAGTCCCATCTGCTTAAATTCCCACCGTTTTGTAGTTTTTTCAATTTTAATCTACAGTTCATAACCAATAGATTGTGGTCAGAGTCCACATCTGCCCCTGGAAATGTCTTACAATTTAAAAACTGTTTCCTAAATCTCTGTCTTACCATTATATAGTCTATCTGAAACCTTCCAGCATCTCCAGGCCTCTTCCATGTATACAACCTTCTTTCATGATTCTTGAACCAAGTGTCATCTACGATTAAGTTGTGCTCTGTGCAAAATTCTACCAGGTGACTTCCTCTTTCATTTATTACCCACATTCCACATTCACCTACTATGTTTTCTTATTCTCCTTTTCCTACTATTGAATTCCAGTCACCCACGACTATTAAATTTTCATCTCCCTTCGGTATCTGAATAATTTCTTTTATCTCACCATACATTTCATCAATCTCTTCGTCATCTGTGGAGCTAGTTGGCATATAAACTTGTGTTACTGTGGTAGGCGTGGGCTTCATGTCTGTCTTGGCCACAATAATGCGTTCACTATGCTATTTGTAGTAGCTTACCTGCACTCCTATTTTTTTATTCATTATTAAACCTACTCCTGCATTACCCCTATTTTATTTTGTATTTGTAACCCTGTATTCACCTAACCAGAAGTCTTGTTCCTCCTGCCACTGAACTTCACTAATTCCCACTATATCTAACTTTAACCTATCCATTTCCCTTTTTAAATTTTCTAACCTACCTGCCCAATTAAGGGATCTGACATTCCACGCTCCGATCCGTAGAACGCCAGTTTTCTTTCTCCTGATAACGACGTCCTCCTGAATAGTCCCTGCCCGGAGATCCAAATGGAGGACTATTTTACCTCCGGAATATTTTACCCAAGAGGATGCCATCATCATTTAACCATACAGTAAAGCTGCATGCCGTCGGGAAAAATTACACCTGTAGTTTCCCCTTGCTTTCAGCCATTTGCAGTACCAGCACAGCAAGGCCATTTTGGTTAGTATTATAAGGCCAGATCAGTCAATCATGCAGACTGTTGTCCCTGAAACTACTGAAACGGCTGCTGCCCCTCTTCTGGAACCACACGTTTGTCTAACCTCTCAACATATACCCCTCTGTTGTGGTTGCACCTACGGTACGGCTATCTGTATCGCTGAGGCACGCAAGCCTCCCTATCAACGGTAAGGTCCATGGTTCATGGGGGTAGCCAACTCATAAATGATACAAAAACTAAAATTATGCAGTTTCAGACAGTTAATAAAATAAATCCAACATACAAAAATCAAGATGGGCAATCAGTCAACACAGACTGAGCAATTTTATCAGCTTCTCAAAAACCTTATCTCAGAGCTTCTCAAAAACCTTATCTCAGCACGTTTTGAATTGAGAACCATTTCTCACTTGGTTGACTGAAAAATAATGCTATTGTAATATTTTGTTAATTTCCATTTTATAATCTACTAAGGTATATTCTTCTGGAGAAATGCTGCAAGAGTTGAATAAATTTTTCAAACTTCAAAAACAAGCAGGGAGATTAAGTTATGGGGCTACTGAAAGAACATCCTACAGGGGCCTCTTCAAGTCACTCAGGATATTTACAGTTACAGGCAAAATTAAATAAGTATATGTACTCACTGATAATGTTTGTTGCCAACAATATGGAATACTTTCATACAAATTGAGATATTCACAACCATGGGATAAGACAGATGAAAAATTTTCACTTAAGTTTTGAAACTCTCACAAAAATATACAAATGTGTTTCTGAGTCAGACAAGCTTGCCATCAACATAAAAAAGGGAGTTAATTATGTACAGATATTTGAAAGGAAACTAAACACTCGTCACACACCCAGTTTTTTATTAAAAGAATTATTATTTAATAGTTACAAGACATTCCTTACTGTAAGAACAGAGGAACTCACTTTGGTAAAAAAAAATAAAAAAAAATATGCGGTGTTTGCTGCCACAAAGCTTGACTAATGAAAAACATATACAACTGTAAAAAAAGTCTTTCAGATAAAAATGTGCTGCTTCAATTTGTAATGAAGATAAAAATATTATACTCGAATTTAAACAAAATAAAAATTTACTTTTAAACAAGTCAAATATTGGGATGAGGCAACAAGAACATGAATTATGACAGATTGTTACTCATCACATAGAGGGCATGTTGAGCAGAGGACAGACCAATTTAAAAGCAGATTGTTGGAGCTATTGGATGAAGTCCTCTATCAGATATACAACAAAGGACTTCATCTAAAGCCTACATAACATCCAAGAGTCTACTTTTAAATGTGCCTGTATGCCTCTCAACACTTCCTCCATTTGGTGAGTAGCAGTATATCCCAATTCAATATGTACCGGGTGATTATAATTAAGTTGACTATATTCCAAGTGCTGCAGTGTAAGCTGTATACAATGCAGGATGCTGTAACACTGTAGGTATATTCATTAATTGGTGTGCTCATGGAGTACACTGCAAAAAATTAATAGTTCCACTCTCTGCACCAGGTGAGAATATGGCCCAGTAAGCAGCCAGAATGTGGTGTAGGTGCAAGGAAAAGTGGACGTTCTGGCACGTTTATTAGGATATGCTCACAAGTTGCAACATGTGTACAATATCGACTCATGCCTCAGTAACACATTTCATCTGTAACATGGCATGATCAACAGTTGCTTGCAGCATACCCAGTGTAATCAGAGTGATATTTCATTGTACGCTATCCTTCTGAACAGGAAGAGTCTGGATATATACAAGTTTGGTGTTTGGCATTGAGGTAGAGCTCTGGATCAGGATAGGCCCTAGTACAGTACAGAAATGCACCACCCTTGACTTAAGGGGAGAGAACTGAAACCTGTATGAGAGGTCCACATGGAAGCGAGTTGGATGGCACCCTGGAGCTGTCATTCTGCAGAGGCCACTGAGTGGGAGGTAGCCCAAATACCGGAATCATCCACAAACAGAGCAGGGGTGACCAGCAGTCCAGCACACGCCACCAGTCCGTTAATAGTGATGAGGAAACAAAGGACACTTAATACGGAGTTCTGTGGAATGCGGTTGTCACGGGTCTGCAGAAAGCTGTGAACAGTGCCAGTCCAGACTCTGAACAACTGGTGGGACAGAAACTGGTCAATAAAAATGTGGAGGGGACCGAATACCCCACTCATCGAACCTAAGAAGAGTGTGATGGTGCCAAACTGTGTAGTAGGCCTTTTGAAGATCGAAGAAAACTGCAGTTTCCAGTTGAAGCAGATGATCAATCAGAGACCATCCCTCCTGAAGGCCATATTGGTAAGGAGATAAAAGGTCCCAAGATTCAAGGACCCAACTGAGCCACTGAGCCACCATCCATTCAATAACTTGCATAGGACATTGGTAAGGTTGACTGACCAGTAACAACCAAGGGAAAAAGTATTCTTGGCAGGCTTAAGGAGAGAAACCACAAAACTGTCCTTGCATTGAGACGGGAAAATGCCTTGGATACAAATACCATTAAACACTTGGGGGAGATATTGTCACTGTCAAGGACTGAGATATTGAAGCAGTTGCTTATGGATGGAATCAGGACCAGGAGCTGAATTGTGGGAAGAAGAAAGGGCCAGAAGAAGTTGCCATTCTGTAAAAGATTCATTGTAGGATTCCACCTGACATGGGGTAAAACACAAGCAGAAAGCACACTGTTTCTGGAGAAGGAAGGCAGCTGCATTGGAGGCTGACACTGATGCGAACGCAAAATGGGTTGCAAGATGTTCCGTGAGAACTGATGGATCTGTCAGACGCCGCCTGGAGGGCAAGGCCCAGAAGGGAAGACTACCACTGACAACCTTGGAGGATGGAGAGCATAGCCCATACTCATGACAAAGGGACAGAAGAACCTAGAGAGCAGATAAAGCATTCCCAATACAACTGTTTGTTCTGTTTAATTAAGTAACAGACTTTGGCATTAAGAAGTTTAAAGGCAAGAAGACCAACAAGGCAAGAAGACCAGTGCTGGACGGGTGCCAGGCACAACAACAATCACGGATAATAGTGGCAATGGCCTTGCTTCACCATGGAACTGGCTGATGGTGAAGGGGGCTGTCAAGCAGGAAACGGCAGTGCCGGAAGTGCAGATTATCTTATTGGACATGTCATCGACAACTTCATCAATACAGCCTGACAATGAAGGTGAAAACATAACCTGGGAGGTAATAGAGGCCAAGCAGCATGATAGAAAGCCCAGAAGGGTAACCTGGTTAGCAGGGACCAGGAAGGGAAAGAGAGAATTAACGGGAATAGGTCACCATCACAGAGGTTATCATGTGGCAAACAGTGTAAGGAGGGAAGAAAGGGAAGGGGACAAGAATGAAAGATGAAAGACAGAAACAGTGGCATATGTGGGACTAAAATGAGTAGGGGAAACCATCATTACAAAGGCACAGGTCATAGACCACAAGAAATTGGTCAATGAGGAGCCCCCAACAAGATGAAGGAGCACTGCCCCAGAAAGGGTGATGGTCATTAAAATCTCAAAGGAGAAAGAAGGGAGGAGGGAGTTGCTGAAGGCAGGCAGTTAGAGGAGCAGATGTAAGTGACCTGTCAGGAGGGAGATAGAGACTGAAAATCATGATGCAGAGTCCACGTGGAACTAAACGGCAACCACTTCAAATGGGGTGCAAAGTGGGATTCATGTACAAACAATATCCACACAAACCAACATGCACAGTTGCCACCGGAAGCTCTGAAAGGACCATTCGGGTTCCAACAGCAAACATAGAACCCATGGAGGGTTGGTGAGAGAGCATCAGTAAAATAAAGATTCCTGGAGAACAACAAAAGATGCCGAGTAAAAGGCAATAAGGGATTGCAACTAAGGGATATGATGGTAGTATACATTACAGTTCCACTGAATAATCATGGAGTGGGTATCCAAATGGGAAGTGAATGGGTGTAAGCCAATCATGCCACCATGTAACAGATATCATCAACAGTGACAGGGTTACAGCCACAAATAAAATGTCAGACTCAGGTTGTGAGGGGGGGATATGGCACCACTGTGGGCACTGAGGGAGCCTTGTCCTGGGACTTAATGTTTCTTCTTTTCATCTTTCACAGGTTGAGGAGGGAAGAGCACAGAGGGAAAGCAGGATTCCACAAGATACGGACAGAGAGCAGGTGACCTTCATGCTAACAGACTGTGTGTTCTCTGGCTGAGTTGTGGCAGTAGGCCCCTGACTGGGGGTGGGGTCCTGGGAAGGAGCTCTATCACTAGCAGGCACCAAAGAAGGGGGGCACCTCTGTGGCCAGGGAGGAAAGCGGCATCTGGAGGGGAGGGTGCAGAAGTCATCAACACAGGATGAGTTAGTCATATTTCTGGCGAGCCACACCAGGGGCTCCCCTCATGGAGTGGGTGTTCACAATCTCCACATAGAGAGTCCTCTGTACAGTGGGAAGACATGCCCAAAATGCAAGCACCAAAAGCACCTCATGGGTGGTGGGAAGTATGACTTCTTGTCACACTGATGACACATAACCTAGACCTTCTCTGGGAGGTTAACTCCCTCAAAAGCCATAATAAAGGTGCTGGTATCAGTGGGGTTGTCCTTGTGAGCTTTCTGTACGTGCAAAACAAAATGAAAGACCCATTGTTTCTGACTGGCTCAGAGTTCATCAGTTTGAAGGATGAAACCCCATGAAAAATGAGTCCCTGGACTATATGTGACGACTGGTGAAATGTTATGATCAGCAGGATGCAGCCAAGATGATCACCAGCACAAAGAGATGCAGATTGAGTAGCAGAATAAGTTTTGATCAACAGGAAACTCAACTGAATTTTACGTGATTGACTCCCTTCCTCAACCTTTCCTAGGTATATTCCACAAAAAATAATGGCTTTGTGGCAGTGGATGGGTCCCCATCCATCCTAGTACAGACCATGTAGCAGGGAAAGTATGGTGCCAGTGAGCCTGGCCTTTCTCCCAGGGTGTAGCCAGGAAAGGGAGGACTACAGGGTCAGAAGATGCAGCATTCAGTGATCCATTACCACTCAAAGAGACAACTGTAGAAGAATGCCCAGATTTTTGGAGATTGATACACTTTATGCACAAAGCATCCACCCACTCCAGTCAGGGGCTCTCGCCATGAGCACCACTCAGCCACAGCAAGGCCTGTCTGGCACAGTGACCATTGCCGTGAGCTCCAATGCTCTGGAATGACATGCAACCACCCCTTGGCATACATGGGGAGGCCACAACTCATGTACGATATTGTTATCCCCGTGTTGGCATGGGACTCAGTCAGATGTGTACGTAACATCCATACCACATGGGCTGGCTAACATGCTGGTGACCTAGCTAAGTGTAGGGAGGCTACAGCGGTGAAGGAAGATGGGAAGGAAGGGGGAGTGGAGTACGTGCTGTAGTGCTGTAAATGTTAGGGAGCGTGTTCTTGCCCAAATGGTTCACACTACAAACAGAAAATTTAGATGTGTATATAAAACTCCAAAGGGGACCAAAAACACCAGAGAGGAAGAATGAAGGAGAAAATGCGAGGGGAACAAAATTGCAAGGAAGGCAAGAAACCAGGTGGATAGCCGCATCGACATAAATAAGAACCCCAAGAGAGGGGAAGGAGGAGGCAGCAAGGAAGGAATGAGGATGTGGAGGGAGTGGCACGGGGAAGAAAATGCAGAACAGGAAGGAAGAATGGTCTGTAATAGATTGGGACTCCACGGGGGCAATGAAGGAACCCACGAAAGAACCATGGACCACCTTGGGGGGAAATCTCAGGGCAGCAGAAAGAAGAAAGAACAGGAGTGGGATGGGTAGCAACTGGGAGAACAAGGCACACCGGAAACACTACACACATTGGGGCACCAGCACTGCTATGGACTGATCCCGACACCCACACCATACCATTATCATGATACAATGGGGATAACACCAGGGCAAGAAGACACGAGAAAAGGTGGAACAAAACAGCACACCTGCTGGTGTGGAGGCAAGGCCAAGGCCTCCGTAACCAATGCATATATAGGAAAATTCAAGGAATTAAACCTGAGAAGACAAACCATTTTCATAAAGAAAACCAAGGACAGACGTAACCACGCAAGGTAGTCTCCTAACACCCCGAGACTAGGAAGAAGGAAGGCTGTATTTAGTGAAGAGGCCCAAAATGCGGGGGCAGTCCAGCAAATCATGGGTCACCATTAGCAGAGTGTAGCAACTACAAAAGGGTGGTGGTTCATTGCAGAGTCAAGGCCCACGGATCAACCTAGTATAGCTAATAGGAAGATGGCAGAGGATGGTAGATTCCTACCGTGACAGCCAGAGGGAAAAACAGCGTGTGGTGGGAGTATCATTGATTGAGTGAAGTTTACTAGACAGGGAGGTAACCTCCCATGAGTTAGCCCTCACCCCCTGCCCCCAGACAGATGATCAGCAAGTTCATTACACAGTATAGCTATATGGCCAGGAACCCAAAGGAAAATGAACTGAAAAATATGCACCACCAAAATCAACAAGAAGGTTGTTGATGGCAGAGACCAATGTGTGGCTGGAAAAGCTCCAAGCAATGGCCTGAAGGCCAGTCATTAAATTTATACATAACAAAACTCAGATGAGTGAGGACTGTTAAATGAAGCAGAGGGCCTGATAGATAGCCATTAGTTCCACAGTAAACACCCCACACATTGCAGGCAAGGGGCCGTGTTCCATGCCAACAGAAGATGTGAAGCCATATCTCACACGATTGGTGGATTTCGAGCAATCAGTGTAAAAAGCAATGGCATCACGGGCATTTGGAACAAACAATGGAATGATGGAGGCTTTTAGACTCTGGAAGAGAGCCATTTGAATTCATGGCTGGGGTACTAACCAAGGGTGGGGGTGCGGGGTGGGGGGGAAGGTCGGGAGAGAAAGTGGGGAAGAGGAAAAGGGGCAGAGGTGGAAGTCATGGCAGAGAGAAGCGAGGTGGAGCCCAACCTGAAAACCCACAAGAGGGGGGACAGGCAATGGCCCGAAGCCACGAAGAGAACAGAATATGAGGGGTGAGCAGAGGAAGAGCAGATAGTGATGGCATAGCAAACCAGGAGCTGGGACCACTGAGTCAAAAGGGGGCGGGGGGGATCCCAACATCAATCAGAAGTCTGTCGACAGCACTAGTGTGAAAGGCACACTGGTGGCTTGATGGATACCTCGATGGTGAACTGGGTTCAAGAGGAGCAGTGTGGAAGAGACAGCTGAAACATAAACTTGACAACATTGGTCCAGACATGAGAGAAGTAACGCCCAGTAGATGCAGAGAAGGGCTGCACCCCAAGGGGTGTGGGCCAGGAAGCAAAGGACATTGAGTTTACGAAAACAGCCAACGTTGAGATGATGGATATGGGGCAACCAAGTAAGCATGTTGTCAAAAAGGAGACCCAAGAAATGGAATTGAGGGATCATGGTCAGTCAGTTGTTGGGCATCGAGATAGAGCTTCAGATCAGGATTGACCAGAGAAACACAAGAGAAATGCACCATCCTTGACTTAAGGGAGAGAACTGAAAACTGTGTGAGAGGGCTCACAAGGATGTGCACCGGATGGAACCCTGCAGCTGTCATTCTGCAGAGGCCACAGAGTGAGAACTTACCCAAATACAGAAATCATCTACATACAGAGCTGGGGTGATCAATGGTCCAGCACAGGCCATAAGTCCGTTAATAGCAATGAGAAAAAGTAGGACACTCAACATGGAGCCCTGTGGAACACCATTCTTCTGGGTCCATGGAGATCTGAGAACAGTGCCAAACTGGTACAGAAACTGGCAAATAAAAATTAGGAGGGGGCCTGAAGATCTCACTCGTGAAGCATAAGGAGTATGTGATGGCGCCAAGTTGTGTCATTGGTTTTATAAAGATCAAAGAAAACTGCAACAGGATCACAGCACTGAGAAAAGGCCCGGTGAACTACAATCTCCAATCAGAGCAGATGACCAGTCAGAGACCCTCCCTTCAGAAAGCCACACTGGCAAGGAGATAAAAGGTCCTGAGATTCAAGAACCTATTTGAATCTACAAGCCACCATCTGTTCTAGTAACTTGCAGGGGCACTGGTCATGCTGACTGGCTGGTAACTATCACAGGATGACTGATCCTTGCCAGGCTTAAGGACAGGAATAACAGTACTGTCTCTAGATTGAGAGGGGAAAATGCCTTGGAGCCAAATACAGTTAAACACTTGGAGGACATACAGTTGTTCCAGAGGGTCTGGTGTCGAAGAAATTGCTTACAAATGAAATCAGAGCTACCAGCTGAATCGTGGGAAGAAGATAGGGCCAGAAGAAGCCCCAATCCTGTATAAGGTTCATTGTAGGATTCTGCCTGACAAGGGGTAAAACATAAGTGGAAGGCTTCGCCTGGTGTTTCCAGAGGAGGAAGGAACCTGGATAGCAGGCCGACATTGATGCTGTCACAAAATGGGCGCAAGGTGATCCTCAAAAACTGATGGATCTGTACAAAGGGCAAGGCCCAGAATGGAAGACTGCCATGACAACCTTTGAAGGCGCAGAGTGTAGCCCACCTGTGTGACAAAGGACAGAGGAGACAAAATACTCCCACTTGCTCCACTTGATTAAGTAACAGTTTTAGCACAAAGACGTTTAAAGGTATGAAGACTGGTGGATGGGTGATGCTTACAATGGTGCATGGCATGATGACGGTCATGGATGGTAGTGGCAATGGCCATGTTCCATCATGATGGAACTGGCAGATAGTGAATGGCAATGCTGGCAGCGCAGATTATCTTATTGGACAGATCATGGAGGACTTCATCAATACAACCTGACAAATTAGGTGGAAAAAAAACCTGGGAGGTGTATAGAGGCCAATCAGCATGATGGAAAGCCCAGCGAGCTAACCTGGTCAGTGGTGGTGGGAAGGGAATGACAAAATCAATGAGAAGTGGTCACTATCATAGAGATGATGGTGTGAGGATCAGCGTAAGGAAGGTATGAAGGAAGGAAGGAAGGAAGGAAGGAAGGAAGGAAGTGAGGGGAAGAAAGTGAAAGATAAATGGCAGAGAGAATGCCATGTGGCACTAAAATGAGTAGGGGAAGCGTCACTAAGAAGGCACAGGTCATGGTCTGTAAGAAACAGGTCAATGAGGAGCCCCCAATTAGATGAAAAAAAAAAAAACTGCGCACAAAAAGGTGATGGGCATTATAATTCCTAAGAAGGAGGAAGGGAGAGTGGAGTAACTGAAGGAAGACAGGTGCCCTGTCAGGAGGGAGATATAGATTGCAAACTGTGATAGTAGAATCCAAGTGGACCCAGATGGCAACTGTTTCCAATATGGTATGAAGTGGGATCCGTGTACTAACAATATCCATATGGACCACAGTGCAGATGCCACCAGAAGCCCTCAGTGTGCTGACCCAGTTTCAACAGCAAGCATGGAACCCAAGAAGAATGGGTGAGAGAGCATCAGTAAGATGAGATTCCTGGTGAATGACACAAGCTGCTGAGAAAAAGACAATAATGGATTGCAAATCTGGGAGGTGATGGTAGTATCCATTACAGTTCCATTGAATAAACACAGATGGGTGTACAGATGGGAGGCGAACAGGCTGTAGCCAGTCATGTCACCAGGTCACCATCCATCACCAGTGATGGCAGGGTGACATCCATAAATAAGAGATCCGACTCAGATTGTAAGGGTGGCACTGACACTTCTGGGGGCATCAGGGGAGCCTCGTCCTGGGACTTATCTTTCTTCTTATTTTCTTCTTCTTCTCCCTTATTATTATTATTATTATTATTATTCTCTTTCATTGGGTGAGGAGGGCAGGGCATGGAGGGAGAGCAGGCTTCTGCAAGATCTGGAACCAAAAGAAAGTGGGCAACCTTGGAGTGCACAGACTGTGTGTCCCATGGTCGAATTGTGGGAGCAGACCTCTGGCCTGAGAGACACCGGGAGGGAGGTGTTCTGGGAAGAAGCCCCATCACCTGTGGGTGCAAATGAACGGGAATGCTTCTTTGGCCATAAAGGGCAGCAGTACCCAGAGGGAAGGGCATGGAAACTGCAGGACAGAAGGAGAGGAGAGGGGGATGGGACTGGGGTAAGGAAGAGGGAGGGGAGTCACAAAAGGACATAACAGAGGCAAAAATAGAAGCCAACAACACAGGATGATGTCACTCATATTTCTGATGAGCCTCAGTGTAAGATAAACAATCCAGGGACTCATACTCTCATATTTTCTTTCCTTTCTTGTAAGTCGGGCAATCTGATGAGTGTGGAGAGCAATGGTTGTGACAATTAACACACACAGGTGGCAGAACACAGGAGCTCCCCTCATGGAGTGCGTGTCCACATTCACTACATAGTGGGTCCACCATACATTGGGAAGGCAGGTGCCCAAAATGCAAGCACCAAAGGTACCTCAGGGTTGGTGGTACATACAGCTTCACATCACACTGATGACACATAATCTTGACCTTCTCTGAGAGAGTATCTCCATCAAATCATTTTGAATCTTGTAGGGATATCAACATTAAATGTGGCACAAAATCTTTTAAACTATTGAGCAGGGGAGAGAGAAATCCTGTGATACAACCTTAGTGCTGGCCGCAGAATTTGGGGCATGTGCTGCATGGTTAGCTATAGCTGCAGCAACTTCTTCAGCAGCTTCCTTGAGAATGGTCCATCTACCTCCCCCTGCTGCACCACCTAATTCACCATTTCTTAAATGATGTCATATAGATTTTGGCTGTTAGAATTTTATTTTACAAATTTAGTTTCAGAATTAAGCCATTTTTTAGCTTGTACAAAACGTAGTCCAACATAATGAGAATGCTGTAAAGTGGGATTAACAACAGGTACAACCAGTCTTGTAGTATGTTGGCATTCATACATCATACTTACATGATTTTGACATATAGGTTTATGTTAGGCAGAGATAACTAAGTAATACGCCCACCAAAGAATAATGAGTGAGCAATACTAATCAATATTTCATTTTATGTATTGTAATTTTGAGTAGAGTGTATGTATCCGACAACCAAACATGTTCACTTACAATACAGTAGAGTAAATGCGTAAAACAATCAAGAAAATTTTTATTTCTCAGGTGTGTTTGTTCACTGAGTATGAATTGTGGTTGTCCCTTGAAGGCAATTTCTTCTAGAGTGTCCATTAATCTGCCTTTGTCTACCTTATTTAGTGCCTTTATGGATTCCTCAGTGCTGTTTGTGTTATGACTCTGGTTTTGTAGATGTGAACTAAATGAAGATTTACAGTTCTCTGAATCTGTTGGGGAAATATCTAACAGTTTGTCTCACACAGAAATTTTCACATTCACCACATCTGATTTCATAAATCCCTGATTAAGTAAATGTTTTGCTTTGTGTGTGTTGCATGCCTAATAGTCATCCCTACTTTGTTGTGCATGCAGAACCTGATTTGTAAGATCAGCTATTCCAGCTGATGTGGCACCATAATAAGGTAAAGCACTGTAATTAGATTTTTATGGTTCTGCTTCTCTTGTTAGTGTTATTTCTTTATCTATATTGTTGCTATTGTTATTTAATTTTCTAATATACATTTTGTCTACCACATCAGAACTGATTATTATTTGTTGCTACATGTTTTAGTATACACAACTCTTGGGTATTTCCTTCTGATCTAATGAGAGGTTAAGGAATCTTTTGGTCATGCAGTGAAAAAAGGCTTTCTTATGCATTTCTGAGTGGCACAAACTGTTGTCAATTATTGTGTCAATGCAGGTTGATTTCTTAAATATTCAAAATTTGTAGACACTACTGCCGTCATTTACCATCAAATATAAAAAATTAATGAACTGTTGTTTTTCTAGTTCCATAGTAAATATGGTTTTTGGATGTACACTGTTAAATTGTGCCACTGAAGAGAACAAGAGTATCGTCTACATACCATCTGCATTTACATCTACATCTACTCTATTCTCTGCAAGCCACTGAGGTGTGTGTGGCAGAGGGTACGTCCCATCATACCAGTTATTAGGATTTCTTCCTGTTCCATTTACATATGGAGCACAGGAAGAATGATTCTTTGAATGCCTCCTGTGTGTGATCCCTATGTGAGTGATACATAAGGGGGTTGAAGTATATTCCTAGAGTAATCATTTAAACCAGTTCTTGAAACTTTGTTAATAGACTTTCTCAGGTTGGTTCACACCTATCTTCAAGGTCTATCAGTTCAGTTCCTTCAGTATCTCTGTGACACCCTCCCATGGGTTAAACAAACCTGTGACCATACATGCTACCTGTTGTGGCGTAACAAGCTAGTCACGCCACACTGAGGAGGAAGCCGAAAGGCACGCGTACACACACGCCGACTGGCGTCAAGTCTGGAACAGGATACGTATTGAATACTATAAAGAAAAAACATATCTTTGAAATATACTTAACTTTTAATCAATCCTTGTGATACATCTCTCTTGACTATACAAATGAGACTCGTAAGATACATGCACTGTGACAATTGGCGCCTTGCTAAGTCGTAGCCATTAACTTAGCTGAAGGCTATTCTAACTGTCTCTCGGCAAATGAGAGCAAAGGCTTCGTCAGTATAGTCGCTAGCAACGTCGTCGTACAACTGGGGCGAGTTCTCGTACGTCTCTCGAGACCTGCCGTGTGGTGGCGCTCGGTCTGCGATCACACAGTGGCGACACGCGGCCGATTTAAGCTACCACCTAGCAAGTGTGGTGTCTGGCAGTGACACCACATTCCTCCCCCGCAAATCGGTGAACGGTCATGTTATAAGGCTTCCGCCCGCCGTGGGGAGGACCCCATGTTGACGTATGCGATGAGGTGGGGAGCCTAACAACAGGCGAGGCTGTGCCACCCGCACCCGGCCACTCGGTCCGAGGGGAGCTAGGAAACGCCTGAAAACCTAGTCCAGGGTGCACGTCAACATGCGGCGTATGCGCCCGTAGAGAGACAGGAGGGGCCGAAGGGTCGACCTCCATGCGGTCGGGGCACCCGACGGGCGAAGACGACATCTGGTCCGGAGCGGGCAAGAGTTCCATGGCGGAGGACATCTGGTCACGGGAAGCGATCGGCGGCGCATGACCCAGGGAGGCACTCGGCGGCTGCAGCGAAGCGTCCACTGCGGGCGGCGCCGGCGGTGGCTGCGGCGGCGGCGGCGGCGCGACGCCATGGGGCAAAATGGAAGGCAGCGTCGGTAACACCTGGGGAAGAGGCGAGCCAGTAGATGGGTCCCCAGGGCGCTGACCGGACGGCACCGTCGCTGAAAGCAGATGGGGAGCGGCAGAACCCAGGCGATGACAGAGGCGCAGCTGATGGAGATGCCGACGCACCTCACCAGAGGCCCCCAAAACCAAATACATCGCGCGGCCGAGGCAGCGAAGAATGCGCCCTGCGAGCCAACGCTGTGAACCTCGATAGTTGCGATAGAATACAACGTCGCCTGGAGCAAAAGCAGGCGTCTGCCGCTGCACTGGAACCTGATGCGGCGGATGCAGCAAAGACATCAAGGTTCGATGAGGACGACCATGGAGCAACTCAGCCGGCGAGCGACCATCGCGGGGCTGAGAGTGATATGAAGACAAAAAGAGCAACAATGCGTCCTCCCGAGAATGCGACTCTTTCAACTTCAACATCTGTGACTTGAAAGTCCGGACCAACCGTTCAGCGGCACCGTTCGACTGAGGCGAAAACGGCGCGGATGTCAGATGTTGAATACCATTGGCCTTGCAGAATGACTGAAATTCTGCGGACATGAATTGTGGGCCATTGTCGGAAACAATAGTCTGGGGAAGACCTTCAATGCAAAAAATAGCGGACAACGCTTGGATGGTGGCAGATGACGTCGTGGAAGACATCCGGACAACAAAAGGAAAATTACTGAAGGAATCGACAACAACCAACCATCGAGCATTCCAGAATGGACCAGCAAAATTGATGTGCAAGTGTTGCCAAGGGGAAGTGGCTTTTGGCCACGCAAAGAATTTCCGCGGCGGGGCGGATTGTTGTTCGGCACACGCCGCGCAAGAAGAGCACATATTCGTAATCGCAGCATCGATTCCGAACCAAGTACAGTGCTGACGAGCAAGTTGTTTCGTACGCACTATACCCCAATGTCCGTGGTGAAGAAGCCGGACGGCACCGTCGCTGAAAGCAGACGGGGAGCGGCAGAACCCAGGCGACGACAGAGGCGCAGCTGATGGAGATGCCGACGCACCTCACCAGAGGCCCCCAAAACCAAATACATCGCGCGGCCGAGGCAGCGAAGAATGCGCCCTGCGAGCCAACGCTGTGAACCTGTAACGAACGTGGGACCACGACTCTGGATTGATCATTATCCGAACGCAACAACAAAACACCACGTCGTACAAAAAGTCTCTCCTTGTGAGCAAAAAATCGGCGAACCAGCGGATCCTCGATCCATGACTTTGACAAGGGCCATTGAGTAGCAACAAAACGCAAAACAGTAGCAAGGACAGGGTCAGCAGCTGTGGCGGTAGCCACACGACGAAAATCAATCGGAAACGATTCGACCACGTCATCGGTTTCCGAATCAATGAACATGCAAGCAAGTTCAGAAGAATCGAATGCTTTATCCTCAGCAACAGGCAAACGGGACAACGCATCAGCGTTTCCGTGCTTAGCAGTGGACCGATACAAGATATCGTAGCGGTACTGCGAGAGGAAAAGAGACCAGCGAATGAATTTCTGCGCTGTACGTGGAGGTACAGGCTTGTTCGGATGAAAAAGCGATGTCAAAGGTTTGTGGTCTGTGATGATGGTAAAGTGACGACCATACAAGAAATCATGGAACTTAGTAACACCAAACACGAGAGCTAAAGCTTCTTTCTCTATCTGGGAATAATTGCGTTGCGCAGACGAGAGCAATTTTGAAGCAAAGGCAATAGGGCGATCATGCGATCCATCTTTGTGCGCAAGCACAGCACCGATCCCGAATTCCGATGCATCGACCATCAACAAAAGGGGTTTCCGGGGATCGAATGGCGTAAGGCAAGTATTTGAAAGCAACGCCGATTTCAACTGGCGAAAGGCGCGTTCGCATTCCGTCGTCCAGACGAATGGAACACCTGTACGGCGTAAGTGATGAAGCGGAGCTGAAATGGTAGAAGCGCGCGGCACAAACCTGGCATAGTAGTTAATTTTTCCCAACACACTCTGGAGCTGTTTCAAGTTCTGTGGCGATGGCAACTCCTGTATGGCACGGAGGTGCTCTGGACTCGGATGTATGCCTTGTGCATTTATGACATGGCCCAGATATGGTAAGTCACGAGCAAAAAACACACATTTGTCCTTCCTCAAGTGAAGACCATTTTGTCGTAAGACCTGAAATAACGTTCGTAGGTTGGCTAAATGTTCGGCTTCCGTCTTTCCGGAGATCACAATATCGTCCAGATAGTTCGCAGTAGTAGGGACCGACGCACAAACAGTTTGTAAATATTGCTGAAACAATGCAGGGGCGGATGCACACCCGAATGGCAGTCTTTTGAAACGGTACAAACCAAGATGCATGTTAACCACCAAGACGCGCTGGGATTCTGCGTCCACTGGTATTTGCAAGTACGCATCTGCTAGGTCCAATTTCGAAAAATACTTTCCCGGGCACAGTTTGTCAAAGAGATCTTCCGGGCGTGGCAAAGGAAAAGTAGCAGTCACAAGTTGTGGATTCACAGTTGCCTTAAAGTCCACGCAAAGTCTCAATTTTCCGGAAGGTTTTGGCAAAATTACTAAGGGTGAGGCCCAGAGAGAAGCCTGCACACGTTCAATTACACCTTGAGATTCTAAACCGTGTAATGTTCTTGCGACCTCATCACGCAATGCGTGGGGAACATTGCGCGCTCTGAAAAATTTCGGTTGCGCGTTTTCTTTCAGTTCCAAATGTGCTTCATATTTCTTAGCGCAACCAAGGCCCGGTTCAAAAATGTCTGCAAATTCTTCACAAAGACGAGAAACACTGGCGGAAGGCACAGTCTGATTCACTGATAGGACCTGATTGACGATAGACAAGTTAAACAACTGAAATAAATCTAAACCAAACAAGTTCACTGCCGTAGAAGAACGAAGAACGTAAAATGACACAAGTTTTGTTTGTCCCTTGTATGTGGCAAGAAGGCTGCACTGTCCTAACACAGGTATCTGCTGTCCTAAATAACTATTGAGCTGAATATTTGCGGCACGCAACGGAGGTTTGCCCAGTTGTTTGTACGTTTCTTGATTGAGCAATGAAACTGCAGCTCCGGTATCGAGCTGGAATGGTATCACTTTGCCTCCAAAGTCTAAGTCTACAAAAAGTTTATTGTCCTGCTGACGACAAGAGTGACTTTTATGTGCAATATGAACTGGTACAGGTACAGAAGCACTGGCGACTGTACGGGATTTCCAGCGACGTCGACGCACACGTTGTGTGGGACGAACACAGTCACTGTTAGAGAAAGTGGCACTGGACGGGGTGGAATGAACGACATGAATGTCCATGGGCGAAGGTCCATGAGCCTGAGTGTCCCTGGTTCAATTCCGGCGCAAAGCAAAGGGCCTGGAATGGTTTTGAGTGTCTGATCTTAGCTTTTTCTGGCAAACACTTTGAACATGTCCTTTCTTATGGCAGTAAAAGCAAATAGCTTGGCGTGACGGGCAATTGTCACGCGAATGTCTAGTTGCACACCGCGGGCATGATTTGAGCACGGCATTGGCCTGCTTACGCGGCACACATGTTTGCGAGCTAGGCTGCAGCTGCTCGGACGTGCGCGAGGGCCGTTTAACGTCCCGTGCTGCGCGCCCGGCGGGCCGGTCAATGCGACACACTGCTGGCGAAGTTTCAAATGATTCCTGAGCAAAGTCAAGTGTGTCTTGCCTATCCAATATGTCTATCACTTGTTGAAGGGAGGGATTAACTAGTTTCAAAATCTGTTCTCGTATGCGAACATCAGAAACGTTCTGTGCAATTGCATCACGCACCATAGTATCTGAATACGGAAGCCCACATTCACATGCAAAATCACAATCCCTAGTAAGTCCTTGCAATGTTGCAACCCACTCCCTATTAGTCTGACTGGCCGTACGTTTGGTACGAAAGAACGTATACCTTTTTGCAACTACATTAACTGTTTCTTTGAAATAGGCATCTAAAGCAGACAAAATTTCTTCGTAGGACAGAGTTGCTACGTCGCGTCGGGGAAACAATTTCACTATCACACGGTAAGTGGACACACCGACACAAGAAAGCAAAAACGGCTGCCGCTCATTACCTTGAATTCTGTAGGTGGCTAGATGGAATCCGAATTGGCGTGACCATTCTGGCCACGTTTCTTGCGTTGAATCAAAATTACGGAAGGATGGTGCAACGGCGTGTTGTGGCTGCGGTAGCGATGAAGCGGCGGCGGCCGCATCGTGTTGCAGCGCACGTTGACCCTGGACGAGCTGTCCAAGGGCATCCAATAACGCCTGCGTCTGCTGATTCTGCAAGCGATCAAATTCGGACAGTACATCTGGAGATTGTGGCAAAGCCATGACACAAATAATTCAGAGCAAAGCAAGTAGAAAGAACACGATCCTTTAATCCTCGCCGTCAATCTGTTGTGGCGTAACAAGCTAGTCACGCCACACTGAGGAGGAAGCCGAAAGGCACGCATACACACACGCCGACTGGCGTCAAGTCTGGAACAGGATACGTATTGAATACTATAAAGAAAATACGTATCTTTGGAATATACTTAACTTTTAATCAATCCTTGTGATACATCTCTCTTGACTATACAAATGAGACTCGTAAGATACATGCACTGTGACAATTGGCGCCTTGCTAAGTCGTAGCCATTAACTTAGCTGAAGGCTATTCTAACTGTCTCTCGGCAAATGAGAGCAAAGGCTTCATCAGTATAGTCGCTAGCAACGTCGTCGTACAACTGGGGCGAGTTCTCGTACGTCTCTCGAGACCTGCCGTGTGGTGGCGCTCGGTCTGCGATCACACAGTGGCGACACGCGGGTCCGACATGTACTAATGGACCGCGGCCGATTTAAGCTACCACCTAGCAAGTGTGGTGTCTGGCAGTGACACCACACTACCCTTCTCTGTATACATTCAATATCCCCCTCATTAGTCATATTTGGTACAGGTCCCACACACTTGAGCAGTGTCCCATGAGTGATTTGTAAGCAATCTCCTTTGTAGACTGATTGCACTTCTCCAGTATTCTGCCAATAAACCAAATCTACCACTTGCTTTACCTATGGCTGAACCCATGTGATATTTCCATTTCATAGCCCTTCAGAGTGTTACACTAAGATATTTGTACGAATTGGCCAATTCAAACAGTGACTTGTTGATATTATAGTCAGATGGTACCATCTTTTTTCGTTTTGTGAAGTGCATAATTTTATATTTCTGAATGTTTAAAACAAGTTACCTATCTCTGCGCCACTTAAAAATCTTATCATCTCTACACCACTTTGAAATCTTATCCAGATCTGACTGAACATTTATGCAGCTTATTTCAGATAGAACTTCATTATAGATAACTGCATCATCTGCAAAAAGCCTGATTTTACTATTAATATCAAGGTCATCAATATACAAAATAAACAGCAAGGGTCCCAACACATTTCCGTGGGGCACACCCAAAGTTACCTCTACATCTTGACGATGACTTTCCATCAAAGATAATATATTGCGCCCTCCCTACCAGAAATTGTTCAATCTAGTCACGAATTTCACTTGTATCCCATATGATCATACTTTTGACAATAAGCACATGTGCAGTACTGATTCAAATTCTTTTTTGGAATTCAAGAAATATAGCATCTGTCTGATTGACTTGATCCACAGATTTCAGTATGTGATGTGGGAAAAGTGTACATTCGGTTTTTGAAATCCTTGCTAGTTGACATTGAGGAGGTCATTCTGTTCAGTATACCTCATTGTGTGTGATCTCAAAATGTGTTCTAAGATTCTACAACAAATTGATGTCGAGGATATTGGATGGTCGTTTTGTGGATCACTTCTAATGGGTGTGACCTGTGACTTTCTCCAAGAACTGGGCACAGCTTTTTATTTGAGGGATCTGTGATAGATTATAGTTAGAAAAGGGCTAACTCTGCTGCAAATTCAATACAGAATCTGACAGGGATTACATTGGAGCTTTGTCCAATTTTAACGATTTCTGCTATTTTTCAACACCACCAACACTATTACTTACTTCACTCATCTTTTCAGTGGTACCAGGATTAAATTGGGGCAATTCACCTGGGTTTTCCTTTGTAAAGGAACATTCAAAAATGAAGTTAAGCATTTCAGCTTTAACTTTGCTACCCTTGATTTCAGTTCCTGTCTCATTCACTAGGGACTGGAAACTAACTTTGGTGAAACTAGCAGCCTTTACATACAACCAGAATTTCTTTGGGTTCTGTAAAAGATCACTTGACAGTATTCTGCTACAATGGTCACTGGAGGCACCATGCATTCATCTCTCGACAGTCAAATGCATTTCATTCAGCATCTCTCTATCTGCAGCCCTATTCTTTGTTTTACAACTGTTTTGCAGTAATCTTTGTTTCTTTAGTAATTTCCTTACTATGACTGTATGTCAAGGAGGTTCTCTCCCATTATGAGTTGTTCTACTGGGTACCTAACAATTCAGTGCATGGTCAACTATTCTTTTCAACTTGAGCCATAGGTCCTCTACAGGCTGCTGCCCTCTGCTGAAAGTTTCAAGTTCCTCATTGAGGAATTGGAATATAAAATCATATTAGTCATATCAGTAAATTTCTCAAATAACTGGTTTCTGTATGATTTATAAAAATATCTGCCAGTGTGCTAGCAGTACAACTGCCCATTGCAGCCACATCTGGTTGTGAATACATCCCATCTTGGAATTTAAAATGATTGTAGCAAATCAATAATTTCCTCAGTTATGGCTATTCCATTTTTTTATGTTGAGTAGGTTTGTTTTTACAACATCACTGGTTTCTATTATTGGCAAGTTAGCAAATAGATTTACTATATCAAAAGAGACAAATTTTCATTTTATAGGTATGGTATGTCTTTAATCTGGGTGGCTACGACAATGGAATTTTTAACTTGTCGGCTGTTTCAAAAGGTGTAATTTTTTTGTTAGAGTATTAAGTTTCTTAATAATTCTGCATGCAGTACTACCAATATAATACACTACAGTGTGTATGGGATATTTGGTGTTAGGTTGAATGCAGATTGTGGGTATTGGTGGGTTCATGACCAAACATTCACTGACGTCCCTCTCTGTTAGTATGAAATTACACTTTTTAAAGCCTTGCTGATTAAAGCATTAAATCTGTTGACAGGATCTCTTTTCAATTTCATAACATTATTAGCGGCAGCGAAGTCTTGTGCCTCAATAACATAACAATTTTCATTTATAATAACTATAACAACACCTTTACCTGCTTTCAGGGGAATAGCTTTGCTTAATTTTTCATTTCTTTTAATTTCAGACACAAAACAGGTTTTGCATGAACAAAAAAGTAATCAGACAAACAACTCACAAAGCAAAACCATTTACACAATCTGGAACAAATAAAATCAGATTTTGTTAATGTGGAAAATTCTATGTGGAGCAAATAGCTAGACATTTCTATGCCAGTTTCCAAAGAGCACACAAACATAAGTGAGAGCTGTAAAAGTCTTTATTTGATGCACAGCCAAGAAACTGCAATAAAGCCTTAATAATGCCAATAGCATCAAGGAATCTTTAAGATACTACATACGGTAGAGACAGGCACTGCTAAATCTACAGAGCAAGAACCAGCTCATTTTGCCAACCCCCTTTTTTTTATGAAGGAAACTACAATAAACCACCAACAGTAAAACACACTTGAAAACTAAAAAACAATAAGGATCCCTTCTGTGGATCAAGTAAATAACAACTAATTCCTATAATCAGAGTTCTCTTTGACTCTATATCCTTACGACAGTTCCCCATCAGAGTCGGCTGTTAGCAGCTGGTAGATGGCCTAATACAACAGAAGCATCTTATCACAATCGTTGCAGAAGAGAGGATGGTCGAGGCGGCACACCGCTGGACCGGCCGATCTTCTCCACACTCAGCGAGTCGAGAAATGCCTGCTGAACGGCCGGGTGCCGCTTATCTAGCCCCAGGCAGAAGGGTATTTCCGGGACTATTTGCACACATATGATCGCCAGGAAATAGTTCGCTGATCATCATGCCCCCTTCCTTTGCTGCTGGTTGATGCCCTCTCGCAGATGTTGGCCACACTTACGTGTTTGTTGTCAACTGTGGTACTTGCTTGTAAACACTCTTGTGTCGGCTAGACCTCGCAGCGGATTCGGCAACCCGCATCGCTGATCTGCCTGCAGTGTTGCCGCTGCAGTAGACATCTGTGGTGACTGCAGCAGGCACATTGATGGACACTCTGGAAGAAACTGAAATGTATAGCACCTTCAAAGACCAATCACAATTCATTATCAATGAAAAAAAACCAGACTTCAGAAATAAAAATTTCAATGACTATTTTAGACATTTAATCTAATATTCTGTATGCGCACAATTTTTTGATGTGTGATATATACAATCCACTTGAAAATACCAGTGCATAAAATGGAAAATTGACCAGTATCACTGACTAGCTCTCCCGTATATATTACCTAGTTATCTCTGCCTAATATAAATCTATATGTCAAAACCTTGTAAGTATGGTATATGAATGTCAACAAACTACAAAATTAGTTGTACCTACTGTTAATTCTATCTTACATTGTTCTCGTTATGTTGTATTATGTTTTGTAAATGCTAGAAAATAGCTTGATGCCAAAATTGGAATTATAAAATAAAATTGGAACAGTTGAAGGCAAGATTACATTATTTTAAAAATTCATAGAAGCTGTGGACCAATAGTGCAAGAAAGTAGTGGACCCAAATCACCTGTTTCTTGAAATTTCTTGATTGTATTTGATAGCCCATTTCTCGAGATGGGGCCTCTTCACAGCTGTTTCTGTCTGCAATATTACCATAGTGCAGTGCTGCTATTGCTGTCTTTCTGGTACAAACCAACTTTACCAGCAATGTACTGTCTTTCTTCTCAGTAGTTGCTATATTTAAAATGGAAATTTTCAACAGTGTAGGAGAAGGTAAGATTGCTACTTAACATAAAGATGACACATTAAGTTGCAGACAGGCACAATTAAAAGTCACTTACCCATAAGCTTTCAGCCACAGCCTTCGGCAGAAAAAAAGAAACACACATCACTCATTCACACAAACAAGCAAACCTCATGCACTCATGGCCACCAATTCTGACAGCTCAGACCTCTGCATTGGCAAAAGATTCTGAAATAGTCCCCCATTTGGATCTCTGGGAGGGGACTGCCAAGGGGGAGGTGACCATAAGAAAAAGACTGAATAATCAACAAAAAGATAATGTTCTACATCTCAGGGTGTGGAATGTGAGAAGCTTGAATGTGGCAGGGAAGCTAGAAAATCTGAAAAGGGAAATGCAAAGGCTCAGTCTAGATATAGTATGGGTCAGTGAAGTGAAATGGAAAGAAGATGAGGATTTCTAAACAGATGAGTATCGGGTAATATCAACAGCAACAGAAAATGGTATAACAGGTGTAGGATTCATTATGAATAGGAAGGTAGGGCAGAGGGTGTGTTACTGTGAACAGTTCAGTGATAAGAGTTGTTCTGATCAGAGTCAACAGCAAACCAACACTGACAATGATAGTACAGGCATACATGCTGACATCGCAAGCTGAAGATGAAGAGTAGGGAAAGTATATGAGGATACTGAAAATGTAATACAGTGTGTAAAAGGAGATGAAAATCTAATAGCCATGGGTGACTAGAATGCAGTTCTAGGGGAACAAGTAGAACAAAAAGTTACAGGAGAGTATGGGCTGTGGACAAGCGATGGTAGTGGAGAAAGATTAACTGACTTCTGTAATAAATTTCAGCTGGTAACAGTGAATACCCTGTTCAAAAATCACAAGAGTAGGAGGTATACTTGGAGGAGGCCAGCTGATATGGGGAGATTTCAGTTAGATTACGTCATGGTCAGGCAGAGATTCTGAAATCAGATACAGGTTTATAATGCTTACCCAGGATCAGATATAGACTCAGATCACAATTTCGTAGTGATGAAGAGTAAGCTAAAGTTTAAAAGATTACTCAGCAAGAATCAATACACAAAGAAGTGGAATTTGGAAGTACTACAGAATGACGACACATGTCTGAAATTTTCTAAGGCAATGAGGAATAGCTCATTAGGCAGTACAGTTGAAGAGAGAATGGACATACCTAAAAAAGGTCAATAACAGAAACTGAAAAGAAAAACAGGTATGAAGAACGTAAATGGGAAGAAACCACGAGTAACAGAAGAAATACTTCTGATATGGTTATAATAGAGGGAAACATTCCACGTAGGAAAAATATATCTAAATACAAAGATGATGTGACTTACCAAATGAAAGTGCTGGCAGGTCGACAGACACACAAACAAACACAAACATACACACAAAATTCAAGCTTTCGCAACAAACTGTTGCCTCATCAGGAAAGAGGGAAGGAGAGGGAAAGACGAAAGGATGTGGGTTTTAAGGGAGAGGGTAAGGAGTCATTCCAATCCCGGGAGCAGAAAGACTTACCTTAGGGGGAAAAAAGGACGGGTATACACTCGCACACACACACATATCCATCCACACATATACAGACACAAGCAGACATATTTAAAGACCTTAAATATGTCTTTAAATATGTCTGCTTGTGTCTGTATATGTGTGGATGGATATGTTTGTGTGCGAGTGTATACCCGTCCTTTTTTCCCCCTAAGGTAAGTCTTTCCGCTCCCGGGATTGGAATGACTCCTTACCCTCTCCCTTAAAACCAACATCCTTTCGTCTTTCCCTCTCCTTCCCTCTTTCCTGATGAGGCAACAGTTTGTTGCGAAAGCTTGAATTTTGTGTGTATGTTTGTGTTTGTTTGTGTGTCTGTCAACCTGCCAGCACTTTCATTTGGTAAGTCACATCATCTTTGTTTTTAGAAGAAATACTTCAGTTGATTGATGACAGAAGGAAGTACAAAAATATTCAGGGAAATTCAGGAATACAGAAATACAAGTCACTGAAGAATGAAATAAATAATAAGTGCAGGGAAGCTAAGATGAAATGGCTGCATCAAAAATGTGAAGAAATCAAAAAATAAATGATTGTTGGGAGGACCGACTCAGCATACAGGAAAGTCAAAATAACCTTCACTGAAATTAAAAGCAAGGATAGTACCATTAAGAGTGCAATGGGAATTCCATTCTTAAATGCAGAGGAGAGAGCAGATAGGTGGAAAGAGTACACTGAATGCCTCTATGAGAAGGAAGATTTGTCTAATGTGATAGAAGAAGAAGAAGAAGAAGAAGAAGAATAAGAAGAAACAGGAGTGGATTTAGAAGACATAGGGGACCCACTGTTAAAATCAGAATTTAAGAGAGCTTTGAAGGATTTAAGATCAAATAAAGCAAAAGGGATAGATAACATTCCATCACAATTTCTAAAATCATTGGGGGAAGTGGCAACAAAATGACTAATTATGTTGGTGTATAGAATGTATGAGCCTAGTGACATATCATCTGACTTTTGGAAAAACATCATTCACATAATTCTGAAGACTGCAAGAGCTGACAAGTGTGAGAATTATTGCATAATCGGCTTAACAGTTCATGCATCCAAGTTGCTGACAATCAGTTTGGCTTCAGGAAAGACTAAAGAAAAATCAAGACACATTCACAGGATTTGTCAACCTAGAAAAAGGTTTCAACAAATGTAAAATGGTGCAAGCTGTTCAAAATTCTGAGAAAAATAGGGGTTGTCTGTAGAGAGAGATGGGTCATATACAATATGTACAAGAGTCAAGAGGGAATAATAAGAGTGGATGACTAAGAACATAGTGCTCGGATTAAAAAGTGTGTAAGACGAGGATGTAGCCTTTCGCCCCTACATCTACAACTACATCTACATCTACATGATTACTCTGCAATTCACATTTAAGTGCTTGGCAGAGGGTTCATCGAACCACAATCATACTATCTCTCTACCATTCCACTCTCGAACAGCGCGCGGGAAAAACGAACACCTAAACCTTTCTGTTCAAGCTCTGATTTCTCTTATTTTATTTTGATGATCATTCCTACCTATGTAGGTTGGGCTCAACAAAATATTTTCGCATTCGGAAGAGAAAGTTGGTGACTGAAATTTCGTAAATAGATCTCACCATGACGGAAAACATCTTTGCTTTAATGACTTCCATCCCAACTTGCGTATCATATCTGCCACACTCTCTCCCCTATTACGTTATAATACAAAACGAGCTGCCCTTTTTTCCACCCTTTCGATGTCCTCCGTCAACCCCACCTGGTAAGGATCCCACACCGCGCAGCAATATTCTAACACAGGATGAACGAGTGCAGTGTAAGCTGTCTCTTTAGTGGACTTGTTGCATCTTCTAAGTGTCCTGCCAATGAAACACATCCTTTGGCTCGCCTTCCCCACAATATTATCTATGTGGTCTTTCCAACTGAAGTTGTTCGTAATTTTAACACCCAGGTACTTAGTTGAATTGACAGCCTTGAGAATTGTACTATTTATTGAGTAATCGAATTCCAACAGATTTCTTTTGGAACTCGTGTGGATCACCTCACACTTTTCGTTATTTAGCGTCAACTGCCACCTGCCACACCATACAGCAATCTTTTCTAAATCGCTTTGCAACTGATACTGGTCTTTAGATGACCTTACTAGACAGTAAATTGCAGCATCATCTGCGAACAGCCTTAGAGAACTGCTCAGATCATCACCCAGGTCATTTATATAGATCAGGAACAGCAGAGGTCCCAGAACGCTCCCCTGGGGAACACCTGATATCACTTCAGTTTTACTCGATGATTTGCCATCTGTTACTACGAACTGCGACCTTCCTGACAGGAAATCATGAATCGAGTTGCACAACTGAGACGATACCCCATAGGCCTGCAGCTTGATTAGAAGTCGCTTGTGAGGAACGGTGTCAAAAGCTTTCCGGAAATCTAGAAATACGGAATAAACTTGAGATCCCCTGTCGATAGCGGCCAATACTTTGTGCGAATAAAGAGCTAGCTGTGTTGCACAAGAACGATGTTTTCTGAAACCATGCTGATTACGTATCAATAGATCGTTCCCTTCGAGGTGATTCATAATGTTTGAATACAGTATATGCTCCAAAACCCTACTGCAAACCGACATCAATGATATAGGTCTGTAGTTTGATGGATTACTCCAACTACCCTTCTTAAACACTGGTGCGACCTGCACAATTTTCCAATTTGTAGGTACAGATCTATCGGTGAGCGAGTGGTTGTACATGAGTGCTTAGTAGGGAGCTATTGTATCAGCGTAATCTGAAAGGAACCTAATCGGTATACAATCTGGACCTGAAGACTTGCCCATATCAAGCGATTTGAGTTGCTTTGCAACCCCTAAGGTATCTACTTCTAAGAAACTCATGCTAGCTGGTGTTCAATCTGTACATTGAAGAAGCAATGATGAAAATAAAAGAAAGGTTCCGGAGTGGGATTAAAATTCAAGGTAAAAGGATATCAATGATAAGATTCACTGATGACATTGCTGTGCTGTGTGAAAGTGAAGAAGAACTGCATGATATGTTCAATGGAATGAACAGTCTAATGAGTACAGAATATGGACTGAGAGTAAATCGAAGAAAAATGAATGTAATGAGAAGTAGCAGAAATGAGAACAGCGAGAAACTTAACATCACAATTGATGGACCCAAAGTAGATGAATTTAAGGAATTCAACTACCTAGGTAGCAAAATAATCAATAAAAGACGGGGCAAGGAGGACATCAAAAGCAGACTAGCACTGGCAAAAAGGGCATGCCTAATCAAGAGAAGTTTACTAGTGTCAAACATAGGCCTTTATTTGAGGAAAATTTCTGAGAATGTACTTTTGGAGCACAGCATTGTATGTTAGTCAATCATGGAATGTGGGAAAACTGGAACAGAAGAAAATTGAAATATTTGAGATGTGGGGCTACAGACAAATGTTGAAAATTGGGCAGATTGATAAGGTAAGGAATGAGAAGGTTCTGCACAGAATCGGTGAGGAAAGGAATATGTGGAAAGAGCTGACAAGGAGAAGGTTACAGGATGATAGGACATCTGTTACCAGATCAGGGAATGACTTCCATGGTACTAGAGGGAGCTGTAAGGGCAAAAACTGTAGAGGAAGATAGAGACTGAAATACATCCATCAAATAATTGAGGACTTTGGTTGCAAGTGCTACTCTGAGATGAAGAGATTGGTGCAGGAGAGGAATTTGTGGTGCATTGCATCAGACAAGTCAGAAGGGTGATGACTCAAAAAAGAAAAAGTCTAGAACATTCCTCCACAGCTTTCTCTTCATATGAAATAATGTTTGACAGGAAGCCTGCAAACTTTTTGAATGAGCTCATTGACTTCCCTGCATGTAAACCAATCTCCATTCAAGAAAAAGAAGTGGTAGTCATGTAATTTATGAAAAAAGAAGGTAGGCTAGAAAGAAGAAACATAAGAGAGTAAAAGTTACTACAACAGAAGTGGAAAATCTAGAGTTTGTAATAATACATGAGATGTAGAAGTTAATCACTTTAGAATTGAAGAAATTTTTTTCTTATCTATATTGGACCTTTTGAAGTTGTAGAAAACTCTCACCAAAATGCATATCGGTCAGGCTGCTCAAGATCTAGAAAGCTGTTTTGTTTGAGGAATATAACAGCTTTAAAACATTATATAGAAATAGGCAAACCCGTTGTTTGGAATTAAGTGTCTTACATGGAAGAATGAAGTTTTTCACTGACATATTATCTCAGGGGGACACTCACTCTTTGAATATCTTGTGCCTAGCAAACACAAGGACCCTAGCTGTGCAATGTTGTCTTTTTATCTTGCAATGTAGTCTTTTTATCATCAGTTATTGGAATTATACTGAATTTTTGTCTTCTGATTTTATTACTACCTTTTCCCTGCCACACATTGCTGTGGTTCAGTTCAGTTAAATGGGAAAGAAACAAAAGAGAAAGCACATATTCCTAATATGTATGGGAACTGGACATAATTCTTAATCTCCCCCTCCCCTCTCTTTGTCCATGTCCTCCTCCCTCGTCCCCTCTCCCTGTCCATCACCTCATCCCCCCACCCCTTTCTCTGAACTTAAGCCTTGTTTATTGTTATTGCAAATTCAGATTCTGTAGTAGTATTCTAATCACAGTCGAATACATCATAAATACAACTTCCCCCCCTGCCACCCGAGATGTGATGATAGCAGGTCTGCAGCACAACATTTTCAATGTATTTGTGGCATCAAGGTAAATGAGAATCAGGGTGAGGATTTATCACTTTTATTTGAAAACAATTACAAAAAGTGCTTGAAATTATGCCCTCCTACTTGAATGCACACTGCGCAACAGCACGTGAGTGACTGTCACACTCTTCCAAATACACCTGGCAAAGTGGAAATTCCATCAGAGGCTGCCATAATGCACACTATCGACTCTTTATCAGTCTCAATGGATGATTCATAGACAACAGATTTCAGTGGCCCCAGAATAAAAAAAAACCAATGGGCATCAAATAAGGGTAATGTGCAGGCCATGCACTTGCCCACCATGCCCTATCCAGTTCTCACCAAAGTTTTCAACCAAATGCATTCACACTCCATATGTGAAGCACACAGGTGCACCATCATGTTGGCACCACATTCGCTGTCGCACATTGAGTGGAGCACGTTTCATCAACTCTGGCAGAGTTTCTCGTAAAAAGATTAAATATCTGTTTGTGTTCAGTCACTAGGGGAACATGTATGGACAGACCAGATTATCACCTACCTAGCCAGCCCCAATGTTGACAGCAAAGCCATCTTGGTGAGCACAAACAAAGGCGGTGTGCAGATTTTCCTGGGCCTACATGTGTTGATTGCAGCTGTTGAACACACCCTTTCGTGTAAGGGATGCCTCATCCGTGAAATGTACACGGTTCAAAAAGTGTGGTTGAAGGTCACACCTTTGCAAAAACCATGGACAGAATTCAATTCAACATGGAAAATCATCTGGGTTAAGGGCTAGAACCTTCCAAAGACAGAAGAGGTGCAAACCATCTTCATGCCACGTATGCCAAATTGTAGAATGGCTTACACCCATTTCCCATGCAACACACTGCGAGCTTGTAGAGGGTGTGTTTTCCAGCAGTGCTAGTGCTCCACTTCGAGCCCTGGTTTTAAAGTAGGCTTTAAATGCACATGTTCCACTTCGAGAGCATGCCAGAGGAAAAAGTACCTCAAATGAATGTGTCTCTCTTAGGAACCTGTGAGTGGCAGTAGATGCACATATATCTGGCACTCGATGATTTGGAAACCACCAAATGTACAAATGTTGGGCAGTGTGAGCATTTCCATCCACCACTCCTTTCCTCCAAAGCATAGTGCTCCATTTCCTGTCTGCTCCACACAGTAACAAACACAAGAGTATCCTTGTTTGAAGACAAACTGACAAGGGGTGAACCGGATTCCACAGTGTGCACAGGCACTGCTCACTGTGCAGCACAAATGAAACAGGCATCTGTACAGCCAAAAGCAACACGTCCATGTCCCAGTACGAGGCAGAAAACCCATTGTGTTGTCCCACCTGGAATATCCACAACTATGTCAACTACAGCATTTGCAAATAAATGTAATAAAATTTCAACAAGATGTCTCTTTTACCTTGATGTCACAAATACATTAAAATCATTGTCCTGCAGACCTCCTGCCGTAAGAGCTCAGATGGTGTGTTGTGCGCCTACCCTCCTGCTGGCGCATGACTGTTCAACGACACCTAGTGCTGTATGCTAATGGATGCGGACATGGGTTGCTGTATGAAATATGCTTGTTATGACCCACTCTACCAGCCCTCTCATTTTCTACATTCATTTCAGACACACCCTGTATATTAAAAAATTTATAGCTACATGTGTCCAAACCTTTATTACAGTAAAGTGTAAAAATTGGAAGTAAATTGGTTGAGTACTTTGAGATTTTTTTGTAACAATGTTTCCCCTGTATATATTACACATATATTTGTATATTAAAAATATATAGCCTATGACTGTCTGAATATTAACTACAGTGTTGTATAAAAATTTGAAGAAAATTGCTCAAGAACTTTGAGATTTCTGATGACAGCATTTCCCATTTGTATACTACATATTTATTTATATATTACATATGTGGTGTCACCGCCAGACACCACACTTGCTAGGTGGTAGCTTAAATCGGCCGCGGTCCAGGATCGCAGACCGAGCGCCACCACAAGGCAGGTCTCGAGAGACGTACGAGCACTTGCCCCAGTTGTACGACGACGTTGCTAGCGACTACACTGACGAAGCCTTTCTCTCATTTGCCGAGAGACAGTTACAATAGCCTTCAGCTAAGTCCATGTCTACGACCTAGCAAGGCGCCATTAGCCTTAGATAACTAAAGAGTCTCACTTGTATCGCCACAATCTCCAGATGTCTCATCAAGAACGATGTATACAAGGATGTATTAAAAGTTAAGTATTCAAGGAGCTACGTACTTTTCTTTATAACATTCATTACGTATCCTGTTTCAGACCTCACTCCATCCTTCGTGAGTTAGCGCGTGCATCTTGGCCGCCTCTTTCAATTAGTGTGCGTAGTGTTGGCAAGTCTGCCGACACTACAATTTTGGTGAAGAGAGTAAAAAGGGTCTTGTTCTTTCTCCTTGCTTCCATTTACTTGTCATGGCTTCGCCAGATGTACTGTCCGAATTTTATCGCTTGCAGAATCAGCAGACGCAGGCGTTATTGGATGCCCTTGGACAGCTCGTCCAGGGTCAACGTGCACTGCAAACCGATGCGGCCGCCGCCGCTTCATCACTACCGCAGCCACAACATGCAGTTGCACCCCCGTTTCATAGCTTTGACCCAGCCACCGAAACCTGGACGGAGTGGTCGCGACAATTTGGATTTCATCTCGCCGCCTACAGAATTCAAGGTAATGAGCGGCAGCCGTTTTTGCTTTCGTGTGTAGGGGTGCAAACGTACCGTGTGATAGTGAAATTGTTTCCCCGACGCGACGTAGCAACTCTGTCCTACGAAGAAATTTTGTCGGCGTTAGATGCCTATTTCAAGGAAACAGTCAATGTTGATGCAAAACGGTATACGTTCTTTCGTACAAAACGTACGGCCGGTCAGACTAATAGGGAGTGGGTTGCAACATTGCAAGGACTTACTAGGGATTGTGCTTTTGAGTGTGAATGTGGACTCCCTTATTCAGATACTAAGGTGCGTGATGCAATTGCACAGAACGTTTCTGATGTTCGCATACGGGAACAGATTTTGAAACTAGTTAATCCCTCCCTTCAACAAGTGATAGACATATTGGATAGGCAAGACACACTTGACTTTGCTCAGGAATCATTTGAAACTTCGCCAGCCATGTGTCACATTAACCGGCCCGCCGGCCCTGCACGGACCGCTAAACAGCCCTCGCGCACGTCCACGCAGCTGCGGCCTAGCTCTCAAACACGTGTGCCGCGTAGGCAAGCAAATGCAGTGAAATCATGCCCGCGGTGTGCTACTTGACATTCGCGTGACAACTGCCCGTCACGCCAAGCTATTTGCTTTTACTGTCATAAGAAAGGACATGTTCAAAGTGTTTGCCAGAAAAAGCTCAGATCAGACAATCACAACCATTCCAGGCCCTTTGCTTCGCGCCGGAATCGAACCAAGGACGATCAGGCTCGTGAACCTTCGCCCATGGAAATTCATGTCGTTCATTCCACTCCGTCCAGTGCCACTTTCTCTAACAGTGACTTTGTTCGTCCCACAAAAAGTGTGCGTCGACGTCGCCGGAAATCCCGTAAAGTCGCAAGTGCTTCTGTACCTGTATCAGTTCAAATTGCACGAGAAAGTCGCTCTTGTCGTCGGCAGGACAATAAACTTTTTGTCGACTTGGACTTTGAAGGCAAAGTGATACCATTCCAGCTCGATACCGGAGCTGCTGTTTCAATGATCAATCACGACACGTACAAACACCTGGGCAAACCTCCGTTGCGTGCCGCACATGTTCAGTTAAATAGTTATTCAGGACACGCTCTCCCTGTGTTAGGACAGTGCACTCTTCTTGCAACATACAAGGGACAAACAAAACTTGTGTCATTTTACGTTCTTCGTTCTTCTACTGCTGTGAACTTGTTTGGTTTAGATTTATTTCAGTTGTTTAACTTGTCTATAGTCAATCAGGTCCTATCAGTGAATCAGACTGTGCCTTCAGCCAGTGTTTCTAGTCTATGTGACGAATTTGCAGACATTTTTGCACCGGGCCTTGGTTGCGCTAAGAGCTATGAAGCACATTTGGAACTGAAAGTAAACACGCAACCGAAATTTTTCAGGGCGCGCAACGTTCCCCACGCATTGCGTTATGAGGTCGCCAATCGCTACGATATCTTGTATCGGTCCACTGCTCAGCACGGAAATGCTGATGCGTTGTCCCGTTTGCCTGTTGCTGAGGATAAAGCATTCGATTCTTCCGAACTTGCTTGCATGTTCATTGATGCGGAAACCGATAACGTGGTCGAATCATTTCCGATTGATTTTCGTCGTGTAGCTACAGCCACAGCTGCTGACCCTGTTCTGGCTACTGTTTTGCGTTTTGTTGCTATGCAATGGCCCTTGTCAAAGTCGCGGATCACGGATCCGTTGGTTCGCCGATTTTTTGCTCACAAGGAGAGACTTTTTGTACGACGTGGTGTTTTGTTGTTGTGTTCTGATAATGATCAGTCTCGGGCCGTGGTCCCACGTTGGTTACAGTCCTCTGTCTTAAAGCTTCTCCACCAAGGACATTGGGGTATAGTGCGTACGAAACAACTTGCTCGTCAGCACTGTACTTGGTTCGGAATCGATGCTGCGATTACGGATATGTGCTCTTCTTGCGCGGCGTGTGCCGAACAACAATCCGCGCCGCCGCTCGAAATTCTTTGCATGGCCGAAAGCCACTTCCCCTTGGCAACGCTTGCACATCGATTTTGCTGGTCCATTCTGGAATGCTAGGTGGTTGGTTGTGGTCGATTCTTTCAGTAATTTCCCTTTTGTTGTCCGGATGTCTTCCACGACGTCATCTGCCACCATCCAAGCGTTATCCGCTATTTTTTGCATTGAAGGTCTTCCACAGACTATTGTTTCCGACAATGGCCCACAATTCATGTCCGCAGAATTTCAGTCATTCTGCGAGGCCACTGGTATTCAACATCTGACATCCGCGCCATTTTCGCCTCAGTCAAACGGCGCTGCTGAACGCTTGGTCCGGACTTTCAAGTCACAGATGTTGAAGTTGAAAGCGTCGCATTCTCGGGAGGACGCCTTGTTGCTCTTTTTGTCTTCGTATCGCTCTCAGCCCCGCGATGGTCGCTCGCCGGCTGCGTTGCTCCACGGTCGTCCTCATCGAACCTTGATGTCTTTGCAGCTTCCGCCGCATCAGGTTCCTGTGCAGCGGCAGACTCCTGCTTTTGCTCCTGGCGACGTTGTCTTCTATTGCAACTATCGAGGTTCACGGCGTTGGCTCGCAGGACGCATTCTTCGCTGCCTCGGCCGCGCGATGTATTTGGTTTTGGGGGCCTCTGGTGAGGTGCGTCGGCATCTCAATCAGCTGCGCCTCTGTCGTCGCCTGGGTTCTGCCGCTCCCCGTCTGCTTTCAGCAATGGTGCCGTCCGGTCAGTGCCCTGGGGACCCATCTACTGGCTCGCCTCATCCCCAGGTGTTACCGACGCTGCCTTCCCTATTGCCTCATGGCGACATGCCGCCACCGCCGCCGCCGCTGCCTGTTCTCCCGCCGGCGCCGCCCGCAGTGGACGCTTCGCTGCAGCCACCTAGCGCCTCCCTGGGTCATGCGCCGCCGATTGCTTCCCGTGACCAGCTGTCCTCCGCCATGGAACTCTTGCCCGCTCCGGCCCAGATGTCGTCATCGCTCATCGGATCCCCCGACGCAGTGGAGGTCGACCCTTCGGCCCCTCCTGTCTCATTACGGGCGCATACACCGCATGTTGACGTGCACCCTGGACTAGGTTTTCAGGCGTTTCCTAGCTCCCCTCGGACCGAATGGCAGGGTGCGGGTGGCACGGCCTCGCCTGTTGTTAGGCTCCCCACCCCATCGCATACGTCAACATGGGGTCCTCCCCACGGCGGGCGGAAGCCTTATCACACGTCCGTTCGCCGATTTGCGGGGGAGGAATGTGGCGTCACCGCCAGACACCACACTTGCTAGGTGGTAGCTTAAATCGGCCGCGGTCCATTAGTACATGTCAGACCCGCATGTCGCCACTGTCAGGATCGCAGACCGAGCGCCACCACAAGGCAGGTCTCGAGAGACGTACGAGCTCTCGCCCCAGTTGTACGACGACGTTGCTAGTGACTACACTGACGAAGCCTTTCTCTCATTTGCCAAGAGACAGTTACAATAGCCTTCAGCTAAGTCCATGTCTACGACCTAGCAAGGCGCCATTAGCCTTAGATAACTAAAGAGTCTCACTTGTATCACCACAATCTCCAGATGTCTCATCAAGAACGATGTATACAAGGATGTATTAAAAGTTAAGTATTCAAGGAGCTACGTACTTTTCTTTATAACATTCATTACGTATCCTGTTTCAGACCTCACTCCATCCTTCGTGAGTTAGCGCGTGCATCTTGGCCGCCTCTTTCAATTAGTGTGCGTAGTGTTGGCAAGTCTGCGGACACTTCAACATATATTTAAAAATTAAGTGTACAAAAACAAATGTATTCAAATGCAACATTGTGCCAAATTTTCAAAGCAGTTGGTGAGGAACTTTCAAAAATCTAAGATTTTGAATAAACGAACTTTTACTTTTTTATATAGATTTGCCATATAATTAATTATGTACATATTTATACACCACATAGTGATGCACTAGGTATATAAAAACATATGTGTACTCAAATGCAATGTTATGTAAAAATGTCAAAGAAATCCAAGAAGAACTTTCAAAGATTTACAGTCTTGAACAAACAAACATATACATTTTATTTACAAGGGCTATTCAGAAAGTAACAGATGTTTTGGTCTATTGTGGCAGTGGACAGGGCTACAGCCACCACTTAGGTGCCATAACATTCCTACACCAAGTATGCATCCAGTAGTGGTGCTTTCTGTGACATGTTACAATGTACACTGCAATAGAAAATCACACAACCTGTGAGATGCATTCTTGATTAGATTTTTATTGGCAAAAAATTGCAAACCAATTGAAATTTATTGTGACCTTTGTGATGTGTACCAAAAAGGAATAATGAGTGAAGGCTGAGTAAGGTAATGGTGCATTGATTTTTTTTTTAAACTGTATCAATGTTCATGATGAAGACTACAGTGATAGCTCTAGCCTTGTGACTGATCAATGAAAAAATTTGTGAAAATCTTTGTTTCATGATTATGGAAATGTTGCAATATTTTCCCAAATTTCGCAGAGTCTGGTGCATGAAATTGTGGTGGGGAAGCTCAGTTCCCACTAATTTTGTGCCAAGTTGGTTCCCAAAATCCTAACAGAACACTACAAAAAACAGAGACTGACTGCAGCATTGACCTTCCTCAAAGGTTACAAGAAAAAAGATAACAAAGTTATCGATTATATTGTAACTGGGGAAGAGACTTGGGTGAGGCACGTCAGTTGTTTTTCATGGCAACCCAAGCCCAAACATGGCCATTCATACCCAAGAACTCCTATGGGGTTCTGGATGGGACATGTTTGGTCATACACCATACAGTCCAGATTTGGTGCCAAGCTACTATCATCTCTTCCCAGCAATGAATACATGACTCCCTACATGACACATTGGTACTGACATCAAACTGCATGCCAGTATAAACCAATGGTCACAATCACAGGGCTATATTTCTACAGAGACGGTATTAAAAAAATTGTAGCATGGCATCATAAGTGCCTCAGTTTGAATTCTGATTATGTAGAAAAATAGCATTAGAGTTCATCTTTAAAATATATATAATAAAATTTTATTTTTGCATATTGTTAATTTTTTATTTCAAAATGTCTGTTACTTTCTGGACAGTCCTCACATGGGATGTGCGCATATGTGTAGTTTCTCAAAAGTGTCTTGCACGTAGTTTGCAGAAATGAGAATTCAAGTAAACAACTTTACTTATGCTATGTTGTACAAGTAGGACACTTTAATTTAAGAATAATTATTTTTTCTTGTGAGCACGTCTCAACTAATTAACATGACATTTACTTATACCTCCTGATTTATCTCATGTAAATATTACTAATTTCTTATGAAAGTTATTTAACACATTTTTACCTTAAGTATTCATGTTTAAATAAATCCCTGTCTGAGTTAATTGGGCAATCTTTGTTTTTTTAGTTTACAATGATAAAACCTGTGTGCTTCATTAGATTTCAACTCTACTCCTACATTTAAAAGAAATTGAAAACCAAATGACTGCAGCCTACATCTTTATGAAAGACTGCTGACTTTTGAAAAAATTAGCCTTTGATACGTCTATTCATCACTTAAATTTGATGTTTTTTTCATACTTCTTGTGTGTAACATTCTTTTGTAATATTTACAGTTCTGACCAGTTGGGGTTGCATTACCCAACTAAATGTTAGTTCATTTTCTGAAGAATTTTGTCTCAGTATTTCTTTCTGTTTTTGTTCATGGATGCTCCCCAGTCTTCTAGTACTCAGAAGATTACAATTTTATCTACGTAGATAGAACAATCTCGGTTCTGTCATTGACAAAATAGCATCTGGAAAATCCAAACCAAAGATGAAAGGTCTGCTGCAGCCATAAAAGCAAGAGAGATGAGGATGAAAATCGACATCAGAAACTAGAATAGATCAAGATTCCATGGGTCTGGATGAATCGATGGCAGACAGGAGGTCAGAAATAGACAGTCAAGAAAACCTCAACAGGATCACTTTGTAAAATTTCTTACATTCTTTAAAGTTAAATGAAAATTCTGAACCTGCTATCACACTCCTTGTACAGACTCAGATCTTGAATACCAATTTAAAACTTTAAATACTATATTATATTCATTTTCACACATTGATATCTTCATTATATGTAATTATTCACACATGTACCAATATGTGGCAACATATAAAATTTTTGCATTTTTATTCTGACTTAAGAAATTTCTAACGGATACATGTGCAAAAATTATGGAATTCCATCCATTCAGAAAGAGTGTGTGTGACATGGAGTGGGGGAGGTTTATAACATTTTCAACAAGAGTTTCGGTTTATGCAGTTTGGAAATGAAAAGGGTTTTGATCACTGCATTCAATGAGGTGGGCACTGAGCTCATCATTAACATATTCCACATACAATTTCTGGTATATAAAATTACTAATTTAATTAACAAAAATTGCAGGATTATCTTTGAAGCTTATATTTGTACAATGTTACAATATACAACTTATATTCTTTCTGTTAGGAAAGGAAAGAAATGTTTTTAACAGACATTAATTACAACCATGCTTGAAACATACCAGTGCTTTAAACTAAAAAATTGCAAAGGAATTTAAATATGAACAGTACTCAATGTATTCTAATAACAACCGCATCTTCTGAATGAGACCCAAAAGCCATTTAACTGTTACAGGATATTTATGGAACATCATTTAGCAAAATACAAAATACAAATTTACTTATTCAGTAAAAGTAGTTACCTTTTTAAAGCAACGGAAAAAATCAGAGTAGAATGTAACAATATTACGAAGAGGATAGTTGCTACTCACCATATAGTGCAGATGCCAAGTCCCAGATAGACACAACAAAAAGACTGTCAGAATGTGAGCTTTCAGCCAACAAAGCCTTTGCTGAAATAGTCAATGCATACGTGCACAAGCACACATGACCACAGTCTCTGGCAGCTGAAGCCGGACTGCTAATAGCAGTGCATGATGGGAGAGGCAGCCAGTTAATGGAGGTAAGGAGGAGGTTGGAGTGGGGAGGGGAGGGGGGAATAGCAGGGTAGGGGTGGAGACAGTAAAGTACTGCTTATGGGAGCGAGCAGCAATGAGGTGGAGAGAGAGTAGAGCAGCTAGCTGCAGTCAGGAGGTTGGATGGAGGGAGAATCCTTGCTCCCTCTATCTGCATCAATACAGAAAAGTTTCCATATCCCTAACCAAAACCCAGTCCCACATACTGTTCTTGTGTTGCTGCTTGGCTCATGGAATCCCCCTAATGGCCTTACCATCAAATTACCAATCTCTGACTGCCACCATTCCTCCCAAAATGATCTCCATCTGTACAGATCCACCAATTCTTAACTCTCACCCACATAGTCCTGCAACACTATATCAATCAGGCCCTAACCTCCTTGCAGCACCTTCTCTCCCCCCATAAAATTCTCCACCTATGTAATCGCAAGTTCCTGGATGCCATAACACACAACTAAACCCTTGCCCTCCACAAACTAGAGCAACATGCACAACAGTACCTCAAAAAACTCTCCCTCCTGTTTACTTCCTACTCCTGCCTTGGACTACCACTATCCACCACCTCTAAACAACCTCCAAACTTCCTCAATGTCCCCTTATACATTTACTCCACCCCCCCCCCCCCTCCCTCCCAAATAAAAAACTCCCTCCCACCACCACACAGAATCCAGAATCCAAACAGACCCAAAACACAGTCTGGAACCTTTCCTACAAAACCCTTAGCCCAACAAAAGTGTCAGTCCTTTCCAAAGACCTCACCTTTTGCTCCAGTCCCAAATTCAATCATGCAGGACTTGTTTAAGACGGTCTCTCATTTTCCCAGTTCCTAAAGTGGAAACACCAATCAGACTCAACCAAAGACCAATGTTGAACTCAGCCTGAGTCATTTCACTCCTTGATCCAAACGTGATCTACCCCTCACTGCCCATAAAACTCCCCCGTTAACTTTCCAGAATTTCTTAACCTCGAACCTTACCTCACCATCATTTCCCAAATCCCTCAACATGCAAGCTAACCTTACACCCCCAGAAAGAACTGCAGCCCAACATCTCCAGTCACTCCTAAAATCCTTAGGCCCATCGCAGAACCTCTGCCTGGAGTCCATCTCCCTCCTCACACCTACCACTCCTCACACTCCTACCTCCTACATGCTTCCCAAAATCCATGAACTCAACCACCCAGGACACCACATTGTGGTTGATTACCCTGCCCTCATTGAGAGAATCTTTGCTCTCATAGACCAACACCTTCAGCCTAATACCCACAACTTACACTCCTACACAAAAGATACGAATTATTTCCCTGACTGACTCTCCACAGTTCCTGTTCCTTTACAATACGCTGCCCTGCTCATCACAATTGATGCCACCTCCCTTTAACTACCATCCTTAACGCCCACGGCCTTTCCCAAAGCCTGATGAATTCCAAATCAACAACCTTCTTCCTTGTCACTAAGACCAACTACATCCTCACCCACAATTACTTCCCTTTGAAGGCACTGTCTACAAACAAGTCCAGGGTAAGCTGTAGGCACTTCACAGCACCATCCTATGCCAATCTACTCATGGGCCATCTAGAGGAATTCTTCCAGAACACCCAGAATCCCTAACCCTCACCTGGTTCAGGTTCATTCATGACATCTTTGTGACAGTACTGAGGGTGAGGATACCCTATCTACATTCCTCCAGAATGCCAACATCTTCTCCACCATTTTGCTTCAGCTGTTCCTACTCAACCAAAAAAGACACCTTCCTTGATGTTGACCTGCACCTCAAAGATGGCTACCGCCACCACCCATTGCCTCTCCCATCATGTGCATATCAAACCTACCAACCACAAACAATAATACCCCCACTTTGACAACTGCCATCCATTCCATACCAACAAGTCCCTTCCACACAGCCTAACCACCCGTGGCCAAGGGTCTCACTAAGGCCTTCACAGACTGTCATTATCCTCCTGACCTTATACAAAAACAGATCTCCCATGTGTTACCTTTCCACTCACCCACCACCTCCCAAAGTACAGAGGAGCATTCCTCTTGTGACTAAGTACCACCCAGGACTGGAACACCTGAATTACATTCTCTGCCAAGGTTCTGACTACTTCTTGTCATGCCCTGAAATGAGAAATGTCCTACCCATTATGCTTCTGACCCCCCGCACTGTGGTATTCTGCCGCCCACCAAACCTACATAATATCTTCATCTATCCCTACACAACCCCTGCTCCCAACCCCTTGCCTCATGGCTCATATCCAGATGTGAGAACTGTTTCATACCTCATCCCACCATCACCTACTCCAGTCTGGTCACAAACATCACCTATCCCATCAAAGGCAGGGCTACCTGTGAAACCAGTCATGCAATCTACAAGTTAAGCTGCAACCACTGTGCTGCATTCAACATGGGTATGACAACCAATAAGCTGTCTGTCCACATGAATTGCCACCGACAAACTGTAGCTAAGAAACAGCTGGACCACCGACTAATGACCTCAGCAGTTGAGTCCCATAGTGCTCAGAGCCATTTGAACCATTTTGAACCACCCTTTTGCCAAGCATGCTGACTAACATGACATTCTTCATTTCAGTGACTGCTTCACAGTCTGTGCCATTTGGAGACTTCCCACCAACACCAGCTTTTCCAAACTGTGCGGGTGGGAACTCTCCCTGCAATATATCCTACATTGCTGTAACCCTCCTGGCCTCAACCTTCGTTAGTCATTGTCTTTACCTATCTAGCACTCCCCTGTTCCTATTCCAGCACTACACAGCCCTCTATTCCACCAACATACCCAGTCTTTTTCTTTTCTGCTACCTCCTCCACTCGATCGCCCCCCCCCCCCCCCCCCCCCCGACTGTACCTAGCTGTGCTGCCCTCTCTCCACCTCATCCCTCCTTACTCCCATGGACAGTACATTAATACCCCCACCCCTGCCCTGGTATCCATCGTCCTCACCACCACCACCATTCAGTTTCCTCTCCCATCATTCACTGCTACTTGCAGTGTGTGTGTGTGTGTGTGTGTGTGTGTGTGTGTGTGTGTGTAGGTGTGTGTGTTTTGTCTATTTTTGACTAAGGACTTGTTGGCTGAAAGCTCAATTTTCAACAGTCTTTTTGTTGTGCCTATCTGCAACTCAGCATCTCCACTATATGGTGAGTAGCAACTATCCTCTTCATAATATTGTTACATTCCATCCTGGATTTTCCATTGTTTGATTTTGTGTGATTGCTTTTTCTCCACCCAACCCAGTGCTGTTTTCCTTTGTTATTATTTCCTAATGCGATACTATACTCAGTGTCAATCCGTCCTCTCTCTTCTTTCCTGTTTTTCCCTGTTACCTTAAAAACTGCACTGCATGCTCTACTTATGAGCCACATTATATGAACCATCTTGGCCATGCACAAAAGACAGCTGCAAGATCATGCTGACTGTTGATGCAGCATTTCATGTTCCACATTACTCTCACCTATATCATTAATCCTTTACCTTGAAATCGATCACTCTCCCTGCACCACTCTCATTAAATTTCATGTGTTTTTTCCTGAACCTTTCCTGTGCCACATGAACTTGTATCTCATTCTTCCAACCCCTCCTCACCCCCCTCCCCCCATCTCCTCACTATTGCACTCCACACCTACTAACTTCACCTAATCTAGTTACATCTGCTGCCCCCCCCCCCCCCCCCTTTTGTTTGTTTTGTTTTCGCCTTCCACTATTGGCCTACTTCCTCAGACCTCATATTTCATCTTGTTTCCTCTTACTTAATCCAGTTCATACTATTTATTATTTTTTCCATGTGTCTGAATGCATTTTAGTAAATTTTTTCTGTGAAAATTCTCTGTTATTTAGATATTTTTATGCGATTTTATCATACACAATGGATTCTTGCTGCTTCCATCGACATCAATACAGAAAAGCAACTGTATCCATAGCCAGAGCTCAGTCCCACATACTGTTCCTGCATTGTTGCTTGACTCATGGAATCCCACAATATGGCCTTACCATCAAATAACATATCTCAGGCTGCCACCCTTTCTTCCATAATGGTCTCCACCTGTTCACATTCCATCAATCCTTAACCCTCACAAACATGGTCCTGCAAAACAATGTCAATCATGCCCAAACCATCCTGCAATACCTTCTCTCCATCCACAAAATTCTTCTGTTATGGAATCCCAAATTGTGGGATCCCATAACACACACTGAAACTCTTGCCCTCTAAGAACTAGAGCAACATGCACAACGCCACCTCAAAAAGCTCTCCATCCTGATCACTTCCTACTCCCGCCTTGGACTACCACTATCCACCACCTCTACAAAAACCTCCATACCACCTCCACGTTCCCTTATAGCTGAAAAACCCTGTCTCACAGGCCTATTACATTTACCCCTTCCTCACAAATTATCTCCCATCCCTACACAGAATCCAGAACCTAAACAGACATGGAAAAACAGTCATGATCCTTTCCTCCAAAATCTGCAGCCCTGCAAAAGTATCAGCCCTTTCCAAAGGCATCACCTTTGGCCCACTCCCAAATTCAGTCATTCACGATGTGTTTAAGACCTTCCCTCCTTATCCCGGTATCTACAGTAAAACAATTTTTTGCCACCAACCCTACCAATCAGAATCAACCAAAGACCAATGTTGAACCTTGACTGACTCAGTTCACTCCTCCAGCCAGCCGTGATCCACATCCACTGCCCCCATCCTATCCCCTGTAAAGTTTCCAGAATTACTTAACCTAAAACCTTGCCTCACTATCATTCCCTAAATCCTTTAACATGCAAACTGACCTTATATCTGCAGAAAGAGCTGCAATCCACCGCCTAAAAACAGAACCCATCTTATAATACTACCTGCTGGCAAAGGCTCACCAGTGTTGTTTGAACTGCCAGGATTACCTGGCAAAAGGACTCTGCCAGCTGTCTGCTTTGTCCACCTACAAACCCTGCTATAGTGAATCCATTCCAGAAATCCAGCAGGATCTCCAGCCTTTTTTCAGTTCCTTAGGCCCATCCCAGAACCTCTCCCTGAAGTCCGTCTCTTCCTTACCCCTACCACTCCCCATACTCCTACCTTTTACAGGCTTCCTAAAATTCATAAACTCAACCACCCAGGATGCCCCATGGCGGCCAGTTACTGTGGCCCCACTGAGAGAATCTCTGGTCTCATAAACCAACATCTTCAACCTATTAGCAGCAACCTGTCCTCCTACATAAAGATACCAACCAATTCCTTCACCAACTCTCCACACTTCCTGTTCCTTTACAACATTCTGCCCTGCTCACCACTACTGATGCCACCCCCCTTTACGCTAACATCCCTAATGCTCATAGCCTTTCCAAATTCCTCAAGGATTCCAAACCAACAACCTCCTTCCTAGTCTCCATGACCAACTATATCCTCACCCACAATTTTTTCTCCTTTGAAGGCAATGCCTACAAACAAATCTAGGGTACGGCTATGGGAACTGCATGACGCCATCCTAGCCCATCTATTCATGGGCCATCTAGAGGAATTCTTGCTGAACACCGAGAATCCCAAACCCCTCACTTGGTTCAGATTCATTGGTGACATCTTTGTGATATGGATCTAGTGTGGGAACATCCTATCCTCATTCCTCCAGAACCTCAACTCCTTCTACACCATTCACTTCACCTGGACCTGCTAAACACAACAAGCCACCTTCCTCAATGTTAACTCCACCTCAAACATGGTTATGTCAGTACCTCTGTACATATCAGACCTATCAACCACCTCCATTTTGACAGCTGCCACCGATTCCACACCAACAAGGCCCTTCCATACAGCCTGCCTAGCCACCAATGGCCACCACATCTGTAACTGCAAGCAGTCCCTCTTCAAATATACCAAGGGTCTCACTGAAGCCTTCACAGACTGTAATTATCCTCGTGACCCTATACAAAAACAGATCTCCTTTGCCTTACCTTTCCAGTCACCCACCACCTCCCAAAGTCCCACTGTCCAGCCACAAAGGAGCATTCCCCTTGTGACTCAGTACCACCCAGGACGGGAACAACTGAATTACATACTTAGTCAGGGTTTCAAGTACTTCTTGTCATGCCCTGAAATGAGAAATGTCCTACTCACAAAGTGGTATTCCGCCGCCCACCAAACCTACACAATATCATCATTCATTCCAAACAACCCCTGCTCCCAACCTCTTGCCTCATGGCTCATATCCCTATAATAGACCTAGATACAAGACCAGTTCCATACATGCTCCCACCACCACCTACTCCAGTCTGATCACAAATGTCACCTATCCCGTCAAAGGCAGGGCTACCTGTGAAACCAGTTAAGCTGTAACCACTGTGCTGTATTCTATGTGGGCATGACAACCAACAAGCTGTCTGTCCACATGAATGGCCACCGATAAATTGTGGCCAAGAAACAGCTGAACCACCCTGTTGCTGAGTACACTGTCCAACATGACATTGTTCATTTCAATGGCTGCTTCACAGCCTGTGCCATCTGGATCTTTCCCACCAACACAAGCTTTTCTGAGTTGCTCCGGTGGGAACTCTTCCTAAAATACATCTTATGTTCCCTTAACCTTCCTGGTCTCAACCTTCATTAGTCATTGTCCTTATCCAGCTAGCTCCTTTGCTGTTGCCATTCCAGCACTACACAGCCCTCTGTTCCAGCAATGCTCCCAGACTTTTTACTTCTCTCCTTTTTTGCTAGCCCCCTGTCCTCCCCCCTCTCCGTACCCTCTGTCTAACCTCCACACTGTACTCATCATCTGCCCTACCCTCTCTCCACCTCATCCCTGCTTGCTCCCACAAGCAGCACTTGGCCATCCCCCCCCCCCCCCCCCTATCTTGCTATCCCTCCCCCTCCCCACCCCAGTCTCCTCCTTACCCCTACTACATGGCTGTGCCTCGCATCATGCTGCTACTTGCAGTCTAGCTTCAGCTGCAAGAGAGTGTAGTCATTTGCAAGTGAGTTGTGTGTGTGTGTGTGTGTGTGTGTGTGTGTGTGTGTGTGTGTGTGTGTGTGTGTGTGTGTGTGTTTTTTTTTCGACAATTGCCTTCTTCGCCGAAAGCTCACTTTCTGACAGTCTTTTTGTTGTGCCTATCTGAGACTCAGCATCTTTGCATATGGTGAGTGGCAACTATACTTTTCATAATATTGTTACCTTTTTAAAAAAGCTCATCTGAAAGCCTGGGAAATTGATTACATGGAATGCATTTTACTCCTTCTCAAACTGACAGGAGTGAATTATTGAAATATGAAACATTTAATTTGTGACATAATTAAGAACACATGTGATTTGTAATTTTGTTAACATCAGAATTCTGTTTAGAGATTTACACTGTTAATTTAATCCTCTGATAGGCGTAATAATGAATAAAAAAATAGGAGTGCGGGTAAGCTACTGCAAACAGCATCGTGAACGCATTATTGTGGCCAAGATAGACCGGAAGCCCACACCTACTACAGTAGTACAAGTTTATATGCCAACTAGCTCTGCAGATGACGAAGAAATTGAAGAAATGTATGATGAAATAAAAGAAATTATTCAGATAGTGAAGGGAGACGAAAATTTAATAGTGATGGGTGACTGGAATTCGGTAGTAGGAAAAGGAAGAGAAGGAAACGTAGTAGGTGAATATGGTTTGGGGCTAAAAAATGAAAGAGGAAGCCGCTTGGTAGAATTTTGCACAGAGCACAACTAAATCATAGGTAACACTTGGTTCAAGAATCATGGAAGAAGGTTGTATACATGGAACAACCCTGGCGATACTGATAGGTTTCAGATAGATTATATAATGGTAAGACAGAGATTTAGGAACCAGGTTTTAAATTGTAAGACATTTCCAGGGGCAGATGTGGACTCTGACCACAATCTATTGGTTATGAACTGTAGATTAAAACTAAAGAAACTACAAAAAGGTGGGAATTTAAGGAGGTGGGACCTGGATAAACTGAAAGAACCAGAGGTTGTACAGAGTTTCAGGGAGAGCATAAGGGAACGATTGACAAGAATGGGGGAAAGAAATACAGTAGAAGAAGAATGGGTAGCTTTGAGGGATGAAGTAGTGAAGGCAGCAGAGGATAAAGTAGGTAAAAAGACAAGGGCTAGTAGAACTCCTTTGGTAACAGAAGAAATATTGAATTTAATTGATGAAAGGAGAAAATATAAAAATGCAGTAAATGAGGCAGACAAAAAGGAATACAAACGTCTCAAAAATGAGATCAACAGGAAGTGCAAAATGGCTAAGCAGGGATGGCTAGAGGACAAATGTAAGGATGTAGAGGCTTATATCACTAGGGGTAAGATAGATACTGCCTACAGGAAAATTAAAGAGACGTTTGGGGAAAAGAGAACTTGCATGAATATCAAGAGCTCAGATGGAAACCCAGTTCTAAGCAAAGAAGGGAAAGCAGAAAAGTGGAAGGAGTATATAGAGGGTCTATACAAGGGCGATGTACAATATTATGGAAATGGAAGAGGATGTAGATGAAGATGAAAGGGGAGATATGATACTGCGTGAAGAGTTTGACAGAGCACTGAAAGACCTGAGTCGAAACAAGGCCCTGGGAGTAGACAACATTCCATTAGAACTACTGATGGCCTTGGGAGATCCAGTCCTGACAAAACTGGTTGGCTCTCCAGGTCATTGCACCTGACTATGTCTCACTTACAGGGGTTCATACTTTTTGATCCCTTGTCACCAAAGTTGCCATTTTGCTCATTCAATGGATGAATAATGTGAATATTGTGAATAATTTGTGAAAACATGCAACATTTTGAGCTCAACATTTCAGGCACATCGTCACTCGGCTTCCTGGAATCATAGAAAATGCTAAGAATGCTAAAACTGCAGATGAATGATGGAATAAATTATTCACTATTGACATCCTCCACAGTATCATCAGATGCAAAAACCAATACATGGGTATTAATGAGGATCGTTTCTCCAAAGAGAAGGGAATTAGTTCTAAAGATGTAGCTGAACTAAGGGATTTTACTGGCTTGGAGCACACAGAGGAAATCCCAAGAGTCTGGAGGAACATGAGGGGACTGAAGATGACATATTGAAAATTCAACCTCATGATTAATCCCAAATGGTTTAACAGCCTGATATATTGCCTTCGTTTAGATGACTGAACTACCAAAACCCAATGGAAAGAATTTAAGTGACTAGCTCCGATTTGTGAAGTTTTTGAAAAATTCATGTGAAATTGTCAAAAGAGCTATCATACTGGAGATAACATCACAATAAATGAAATGCTCCCAAATTTTGCAAATAGATGTGTTTTTCAGCAGCACATGTCTTAAAAACCAGACAAAAATCAAATAAAACACTTTTCTTTTGTTGCTTAGATGACAAGCAGTCAACTTAAAGATTTAAGTTGGACTACAGTCAGTGGGTCCTTTCTTTTTCAGCAAAAATTGTAAAAAAAGAATGGCTGTCCCTATATTTGTATCTGTTCTCAATACCACCACTGGTAACCAGTTTTGACCTCCTTATCTGTTTGATCACAAAGAAGCTGTTGTATGTTCGAACTGCCAGAAAAAATAAAAGACAACTGCCATCTGATTTTGTTGATGCAAAATGGAAAAAACAATATAGCAGTACATTTGCTAATATTAAGCAGACATAGACACTTTCTACAAATCAACAAATTATTTAATTTATTAATTTTCCCCCATTTTCAATTTAATACTTTCCTTGGCTGTATGGGTGATTTTTTCTTATTTAACTTACATGTGTTCTTTTTTTTATGGTTTTCTATTGTTTTATGTTCTACTAGATTAAGTGTACATACTGTAATAATTGCTGGATGATCATCAAATTCAAATTATTCTTTACTAGGTGCTTCGCGTTCTGTTGCCAAAACTATTTCATATGAAGCTAGATTAGCTTTAATTGTATTATCTTTAGTTAATTTAATTCATAGTTTTAATATATTTGACTTTATAAGTTATCAGCATTATTGTTGATTTATTGTTACTCCTTTTCCTTTGGCCTTAGCTTATTTTGTTTCATGTTTGACTGAAACTAACTGAACCCCTTTTGATTTTGCTGAAGGCAAGAGTGAATTAGTTTCAGAGTTTAATACTGAATATGGTGAGGGTGGTTTTACTTTAATTTTTTTGGCAGACATTACTAGAATTGTATTTGTAAGTATTTTATTTATCTTTAAATTTCCTTACTTTCACTATTGGCCTAGCCGTGTGTGTGTGTGTGTGTGTGTGTGTGTGAGTGCGCGCACGCACGCGCCCATATATTTCCGCCAAAGGCCTTGTTGTGCCTATCTGCGATTCAGCATCTCCGCTTCATGGTGAGCAGCAACTATCCTTTTCATAATACTGTTAGATTTTTTTGGTGAAATTTTGTAAGAAAAGTTAATAAAAGAACTAAAACACAGTTTTACATTTTCAGAACATATGTTTTTCTTAATCTAACTAACCTATTTGATGTTTATTCCTTAATTAGGTTATACTGTGTGTTTACTACATGGACATTAATTAGGAAGTAGTTAAAGTAAATGATTGTTAAGAATTGTCCTGTTGTAATGTAAAGTTCTTCAAATAGTAATTTACCAGTTCATGTTAATAAAGATACAACAACCACTATAACTATAAATAAGATCTGATTAATTGGGTAGAACTGAATACCTCAAAATTGTGTATTATTATAAAATGATAAGATCATTAAGATTCCAATTGATAAAAAATAGTGCAATACCATCTACTAACTTATTTGGAATGGATCATAAAATTGTATAAGCAAATACGAAACATCATTCTGGTTGAATATGCTGCCACAAAGTTCTCTGGGTCTCCTAGAAGATAAGTTATAATTAAATAATTAGTAATTATGTTATTAATATAAACATAATAGAATCCTTGAACGTAAAACAAGAGCGGAATTTAATTTTTCAATATCCCCATTTAACCCTAAAATGTTATTAAACCCTCTTTAGTGAAGAAAAAGATAAATGAATTGCAGCTATAGCTGTAATAATAAATGGTAATACAAAATGAAATGTAAAAAATTGATTTAAAGTTGCTTAATCTACAGTAAATCCTGCTAGTACTCACTGAACTAAATCTGTTCCTTAATATGGAATTGCTGATCATTGGTCTGTAATTACTGTTGTACCTCAAAATGGTGTTTGACCTCCACAATAAATTCCTTGCCCTACATGAAGATAAATACAAATGAGAAATGTAGACGCTCCAATTGCATGTAATTTTTGAATGATTCGACCGTTATTTACGTCTCAACAGATATGTACTACACTATCGAAAGCTATTTCAATATTTGAGTTATAATGTATAACTAAAAATAATTCAGTTACAATTTGAATTTCTAAGCATAATCATAAGAGAGAGATCCAAAGTTCCATCAAAATGAAATAACTGTTGGTGCTGGTAAGCCAATTAAGGAGTTAATAATAATTTTAATTAAGGGGTGTGTTAATTGCAAGGGTTTATTCATTAGTATAATTATCATATTTTACAAATAGGTCCTTGATTAATGCTAGACTACTGGTAATAATGCTACGAATAAATAAATTATTATTATTGTAATAATGAATGTTGGATTATTATATAGGGTGTATGAAAAAGAATCATCTGATTTGGCACATCTGTTGTTGTTGTTGTGGTCTTCAGTCCTGAGACAGGTTTGATGCAGCTCACCATGCTACGCTATCCTGTGCAAGCTTCTTCATCTCCCAGTACCTACTGCAGCCTACATCCTTCTGAATCTACTTAGTGTATTTATCTCTTGGTCTCCCTCTACGATTTTTACCCTCCATGCTGCCCTCCAATACTAAATTGGTGATCCCTTGATGCCTCAGAACATGCTCTACCAACCGATCCCTTCTTCTAGTCACTTTGTGCCACAAACTTCTCTTCTCCCCAATCCTATTCAATACCTCCTCATTAGCTATGTGATCTACCCATCTAATCTTCAGCATTTTTCTGTAGCACTACATTTCGAAAGCTTCTATTCTCTTCTTGTCCAAACTATTTATCGTCCACGTTTCACTTTCATACAAGGCTACACTCCATACAAATACTTTCAGAAATTACTTCCCAACACTTAAATCTATATCCGACGTTAACAAATTTCTCTTCTTCAGAAACGCTTTCCTTGCCATTGACAGTCTACGTTTTATATCCTCTCTACTTCGACCATCATCAGTTATTTTGCTCCCCAAATAGCAAAACTCCTTTACTACTTTAAGTGTCTCATTTCCTAATCTGATACCCTCAGCATCACCCGACTTAATTCGACTACATTCCATTATCCTCGTTTTGCTTTTGTTGATGTTCATCTTGTATTTTCCTTTCAAGACACTATCCATTCCATTCAACTGCTCTTCCAAGTCCTTTGCTGTCTCTGACAGAATTACAATGTCATCGGCAAACCTCAAAGTTTTTATTACTTCTCCATGGATTTTAATACCTACTCCAAATTTTTCTTTTCTTTCCTTTACTGCTTGCTCAATATACAGATTGAATAACATCTGGGAGGGGCTACAACCCTGTCTCACTCCCTTCCCAAGCACTGCTTCCCTTTCATGTCCCTCGACTCTTATATCTGCCATCTGGTTTCTGTACAAATTGTAAATAGCCTTTTGCTCCCTGTATTTTACCCCTGCCACCTTCAGAATTTGAAAGAGGGTATTCCTGTCAACATTGTCAAAAGCTTTCTCTAAGTCTGCAAATGCTAGAAATGTAGGATTGCCTTTTCTTAATCTAGCTTCTAAGACAATCCGTAGGGTCAGTATTGCCTCACGTGTTCCAATATTTCTACGGAATCCAAACTGATCTTCCCTGAGGTCGGCTTCTACCAGCTGTTCCATTCGTCTGTAAAGAATTCGCATTAGTATTTTGCAGCTGTGACTTATTAAACTGATAGTTCAGTAATTTTCACATCTGTCAACACCTGCTTTCTTTTGTATTGGAATTATTACATTCTTCTTGAAGTCTGAGGGTATTTCGCCTGCCTCATACATTTTGCGCACCAGATGGTAGAGTTTTATCAGGACTGGCTCTCTCAATGCTGTCAGTAGTTCTAATGGAATGTTGTCTACTCCCGGGGCTTTGTTTCGACTTAGGTCTTTCAGTGCTCTGTCAAACTCTTCACGTAGTATCCTATCTCCAATTTCATCTTCATCTTCATATACATCCTCTTCCATTTCCATAATATTGCCCTCAAATACATCAATCACCCTTGTATAGACCCTCTATATACTCCTTCCACGTATCTGCTTTCCTTTCTTTGCTTAGAACTGGGTTTCCATCTATACTTTTGAAACTAATACACATATACAATGAATTTTGTTTTCTGTTGAACAGGAAACTCAAAAAGTATTTTTCAGCACCCCCCCCCCCCCCCTTGAGATGCACAGCAAATGTCAATGCGGTATTCAAACTGTTCCCACACTGCACTGGGCATGTCTTGCGTTACAGCTTCCACAGCTGCTGTCTTCTGTAAACTCCCACAAGAAATAATTGCACACAGTTAGGTCCAGGGACCTTGGGGGCCAGTAATGTAAGGCTGAATCATCTGTTCCAGTGTGACCGATCCACCGTTCAGTAATGCTTTGATTTAAAAACTCCTGCATTTCCAGGTGCCAGTGTGGTGGTGTCCCATCCGAAATGAAGTCATTTAAATAAAAAAAAATGGTTCAAATGGATCTGAGCACTATGGGACTTAACTGCCGAGGTCATCAGTCCCCTAGAACTTAGAACTACTTAAACCTAACTAACCTAAGGACATCACACACATCCATGCCCGAGGCAGGATTCGAACCTGCGACCGTAGCGGTCACGCGGTTCCAGACTGTAGCGCCTAGAACCGCTCGGCCACATCGGCCGGCTCATTTGAATCAGTCTCCAATTGTGAGAAAAGAAAGTTCTCAAGCATATTAAGATATGTGCTTCCTGTAACAGGGTTCTTGGCAAAGAAAAATGGACCATACACCTTTTCCTGTGAAAATGCACAAAACACATTAAATTTTGTAGTCTCTCTCGTGTTTTACAACTTCACATGGTTGTTCCATACCCCACATGCTCACATTATAATGTAGAACACAAAACGCTTTCTGTTTTCCCGACACCATTTCGACTAGAACTGAAGTGGGTGCATACTGCTGCTACCTAGTGGGAACCATATAAAACTTCAGAGTTTGCTCTTTCCAACAGTACCTCATTCATGCGCATATCTCAAATAACATAATCATTACAATTCTTTTTACATTGGCTGATTCTTTTTGATACACCCTGTATAATTTTTCTAAAGACTTCTTGACAATTAATTGAATTATTAATATTTATTGATCCAGTATTCTTAAAGAAGTCTATTTAGACCAGACTTTGACAAGTCCAGCATGGTTAAATTTTGGTGTAGGGCTAAAGGTGAGGCCTTTTGATAGGACTGAATCTTCTATGGAGGAAAGTTTAACAACAATGTTATGGGGATGTTTTGGCTCTGGATTTGGTGGAGACCTGGTAGGCAGTTTTGGGGGATGTGGCAAGTTGGAAAGGTCAGCTAGACAGGGTTTAACTGCTGTGAGGGGTAGATTGGAACATTGTGGGTACGACAGGGGCTGGATAATGGTGCCCTAAGGCAGCCGAAGGATGTTGGCAGCTTGGACACTTATGGAGGTGGTGTCTGGAATGTTCCTCCAGGTGCTAGAGAGAAAGGGAGAAGCTGCCCTAAGGCCTCACCTTCAGCCTTAGACCCAAAATTAACCACGCAGGACCTGTCACATATCTACTCCCCTCCCGATCCCTGTGATCGAAACACTTCTTTGCTGCCAACCACTTCAACCAAAACTGCCCTAATTCCAACATTGAACCCTGTCTCTTCCCGTCAATACAACTATCCAATCATGATCCCCCCACATAACCACCCGCTGGTCACCTTCCTTGAATTCCTTACTTCCAGCTTAGCCTCACCGTAATTCCCCAGGTCCCCTTCCTTGGATCTCCAACCTATCAGTAGAAGAATGAACAGCTATACAGCTATACACAAAAATCAACCTACCTGCAGCAAAGGTTTCACCATCATTGTTGTGAATTGCTGTGACTGCCTCACAGGAGGCCTCTACCTGTTATCTGATTACTCCACCTATAATCTCTGCCAGAGTGATCCCATCCCAGAAATCCAACACAAACTCCAATCCCTTCTTAAAGCCTTAGGCCCTTCCCAGAATATTCCCCCTGAATCCCTTTCCCTCCTCACCCCTATGACACCCTACACACCCACCTTCTACATGCTTCCCAAAATCCACGAACACAACAATCCTAGTCACCCCATCGTGGCTGGTTACTGTACCCTCACTGAAAGAATTTCAGCCCACATTGACCAACACCTCCAACCAATTGCCCATAATCTAGCCTCCCATGTCAAAAGACACCAACCACTTCCTTCACTGACTCTCCACCATCCCCACCACCCCTTTACCTCCTGGATCCCTAATTGCCACTGTTGATGCCACCTTCCTATACACCAACAACACTATTGAACACTAGTTTTTCCAATGTTCATCAGACTCCAGATCCACTACCCCAATCCTCATACACCTTATTAACTACATCCTAAGTCACAAGTACTTTCCATTTGAAGCGAAGGTATGTAAATGAATCCACGGCACCACCATGGGCACCTGCACGACACCCTCTATGTCAACTTTTTATGGAAGGAGACTTTCCTAGCCTTCTAAAACACCAAACCCCTAGTCTGATTCAGGTTCATTGATGATATCTCCATGATCTGGATTCAGGGCCAAGACACCCTATCATTGTTCCTTCACAGCCCCAACACCTTCTTCCCGGTGTGTCATCTTCCTAGATGTTGGCCACCTCCTATCTGATGGCTCCATCTGCACCTCTGTCCACATTAAACGCACCAACCACCTACAGTACCTGCATTTTGACAGCTGCCACCCCTTTCATACCAAAACTCTCCTCCACACAGCCTGGCTAACTGGGGAAACATATCTGCAGTGACAAAAACTCCCTTGCTAAGTGTGCCGAGGGTCTCACAAAAGCCTTCACAGACAGGCACTATCCCCAGGACCTAGTCTGCAAACACATCGCCCATTTTCCCCTCACACCTCGAAACCTCCCACCACCCCCAAGAAGCAGCAACAAATGAGTATCCCCTTCATCAGCCAGTACGACCCTGGATTGGAACAACTGAACCACATCCTTCGCCAGGGCTTTGATTACCTATCTTCATGCCCTGAAATGGAGGACATCCTACTTGAGATACTTCACACCCACTCTGTCCTATCATCTCCTCCACATTCTCATCTCCCACCATGTTTATTTGCAGCCCTCTGCCATTGCATTCGCCATCTTTCTCAGCTCCTCTCCTTTTTTCCCCCATCTCCCTGTCCCATAATTTCCTGATGCTGTGCCTGTTGGCAGTCTAGTCCCTGCACACTTCACCAGACAGCATTTGTCTCTCCCCCACCCGTACGCTACTATCCCTTCCCCTTCCATGCCCACTCCTGATTCTGCTTGCACCCCACATGGTAGTTGCATTCCAGCCCCAGATGCTGGATTTGGCACTCATGTGTACATGAGGCATCACTGCTTTGTGTGTGTGTGTGTGTGTGTGTGTGTGTGTGTGTCCTTTACTGATGAAGGCTGTGACTGAAAGCTTTATGTTAATGTCTTTTTTTAATTGTAACTGTCTGCATCTTGATGTGTCTTGTTTACAGTAAGTAGCAATCTGTCTTTTCCTACATTGTTGATGTTCCCACCTGGAGTTTATTAAATTTGATAGTGATGTACACTGAAGAGCCAAAGAAAATGGTATACCTGCCTAATATTGTGTAGGGCCCCGTGAGCACACAGAAGTGCCGCAACATGGTGTGGCATGGACTTGACTGATGTCTGAAGTAGTGCTGGAGGGAACTGACACCATGACACCTGAAGGGCTGGCCATAGATCCGTAAGAGTATGAGGGGGCGGAGATCTCTTCTGAACAGCATGTTGCGAGGCATCCCATATATGCTCGATAATGTTCATGTCGGGGGAGCTTGGTGGTTGGTGAAAGTGTTTAAACTCAGAAGAGTGTTCCTGCAGCCATTCTGTAGCAATTGTGGATGAGTGGAGTGTCACACTGCCCTGCTGGAATTTCCAAAGTCCATCAGAATGCTTAATGGACATGAATGGATGCAGATGATCAGAAAGGATGCTTACGTGCATGCTACCTGTCAGAGTCGTATCTAAATGTCGCATTGGTCCTATATCTCTCCAACTGCACATGCCTCACACCATTACAAAGCCTCCACTAGCTTGAAAAGTCTTCTGCTGATATGCAGGGTCCATGGATTTATGAGGTTGTCTCCATATCTGTACACATCCATCTGCTCGATACAATTTGAAACGAAACTCGTCCAACCAAGCAACACGTTTCCAATCATCAACAGTCCAATGTCGGTGCTGACGGGCCCATGCAAGACATAAAGCTTTGTGTTGTGCAGTCATCAAGGGTACATGAGTGGGCTTCAGCTGCAAAGACCCATATTGATGACGATTCATTGAATGGTTTGCATGCTGACACTTGTTGATGGCCCAGCATTGAAATCTGGAACAATCTGTGGAAGGGCTGCACTTCTGTCACATAGAATAATTCTCTTCACTTGTTGTTGGTCCTGTTCTTGCAGGATCTTTTTCTAACCATAGCGATGTCAGAGATTTGATGTTTTCCCGGATTCCTGATATTCATGGTAAACTCGTGAAATGGTCATACGGGCAAATCTCCACTTTATCACTACGTTGGAGATACTGTGTCCCACCGCTCATGTGCCGACTATAACACCATGTTCAAACTCACTTAAATCTTAATAACCTGCCATTGTAGCAGCAGTAACTGATCTAAAACTGCGTCAGACACTTGTCTGCAGCTTTGCCGACAACAGTGCAGTATTCTACCTGTTTCGATATCTCTGTATTTGAATGTGCTTGCCTATACCAGTTTTTTTGGTGCTTCAGTGTAGTTATTATTTTAATCACTTCACATGTTAGTTTATTAAAATGTTGGTTATGGGGACCGAGGATAGGAAACTTTTCCTACCTCTTAAGTTTTAAGAACTGGGATTAAGACTTCTTCCCGATTCACAAGATCGGGATTTTTTGTAAACTATTAAAACTAATATTTAAATTTCAAACAATGGAAAATCCAGGATGGAATGTAACAGTGTATGAAAAGGAAAGTTGTCACTAACAATATAGCAGAGATGCTGAGTCACAGATAGTCACAAAAAAAAGACAAATAAAGCTTTCGGCAAGCAAGGCCTTTGTCAAAATTAGACAACAGGCACACACACACACACACACACACACACACACACAGAGAGAGAGAGAGAGAGAGAGAGAGAGAGAGAGACTGCAACCTCTGACAACTGAAGCCACACTGCGAGCAGAAGCAACAGTGCATGATGGGAGTGGCAATTGGGTGGGGTTAAGGAGGAAGCTAGGGTGGGGAGATGCAGGAATAGTGGGTAAAGGTGGGGACGGGGAAGTGCTGCTGGGAGCATTCAGGGACGAGGTAGAGAGAGGGAAGTAAGCTATATGCAGTCAGGAAGTTAGACGGCTGGCAGGGTAGAGGTGGGGGCTGGGGGGGTGGGGGTGGGGCAGGGGTGGCAGAAAAGGAGAGAAGTAAAAATACTGGGTGCAGGCTGTGTAGTGTTGGAATGGGAACAGGGAAGGAGCTGGATGGGTGAGGACAATGTCTAATGGAGGTTGAGGCCAAGAGGGTTATGGGAAGACACGATATATTGCAGCGTGAGTTCCTGCCTGCGCAATCAGCTTGTTTGTTGTCCTGCCCACACAGAATGCAGCACAGTGGTTGCAACCACTGTGCTGCATATTATGTGGGCATGACAACCAACAAGCTGTCTGCATGATGGCCATTGACAAACTACGGCCAAAAAATAAGTGGGTCACCCTGTTGCTGAGTACAGTGCTCAACACTACATCCTTCATTTCAATGATTGCTTCACAGCCTGTGCCATATGGATCCTTCCCATCAACAACAGCTTTTCTGAATTGTGCAGGCGGTAACGTTCCCTGCAGTATATCCTACGTTCCCATAACCCTTCTGGTCTCAACCTTCGTTAGCCACTGTCCTCACCCATCCAGCTCCTTCCCTGATCCCACACAGCCCTCATTCCACCACCACATTCAGTCTTTTTACTACTCCTCTCCTTTTCTAAGTCCCCCCCCCCCCCACCTCCATTCCGCTCACCTCACCCCTCCCTGCGGTCTAACCTTCCCCTTCCCCCTGCACATACCCTCTCTCCACCTCATCCCTGCAGAACCTCACTTTCCCCCACTACTAACCACTACCCCTCCCTCTCCCCACCCCAGCCTCCTCCTTATGCCTACCCAGTCACCACTCCCATCATGATGCACTGGTGCTGCTGCTCGCAGTGTCTTCAGTTGCCAGGACTGCAGTCTCGTGTGTGTGTGTGTGTGTGTTGTCTATTTTTGACGAAGGCCTTGCTGGCCGAAGGCTTTATTTGTGACAGTCTTATTATTGTGCCTTCTGTTTTTACTTCTTTATGGTTTATTTTGATGGTGTGTATATTTTCTCTTCAAAATGTAAACATTTATTTAGAGTTCAATAATTCAATCATATGGTAATGATTTCTTTAATTCCTTTGGGTTATCTTCATGCTAAACATTTATTTACAACTTGCTTTTGATTCCTGTTTGTTTTTTATTAAGTGATTGTTGATGGTTGGTTCATTCTTTGATGTTTCTGTCAGGTTTTATTTTTATGATCAGTGTTTATTCTTCTGCTGATTTAAATATAATTAGATATTATTTTGGTACTGACTTTTTTTTCAGTTTAAGTTTGTTAAGTTTTTGAATACGTTGTTTAATAATTACTGCTAGAGGTACAATTTATTCAATCTTGTATCATTCTTTTCTTTATTTTTGTGGTTTTAATTTGTTATGTTGTACCTGTTTATGCTGTATTGTTCTTTTGCTAGATTGAGTTTACTTTCTATTTTTAATATATATTAGAGGTTATCACCCTGGGCATTTACAAGCTGCTGTTTATTTGATTTTTTATACTTTCGTTGTAGATTGCCTCTCTGTTGGTTTTATTTAAGGTTTATGATTTTGTTAATACTCTATTTTCCTTTTTTTAAATTTAATTTTGCTTCTTATTGTTTTGTATTTTATAATTTTATCTTTTTAAGTTAAGTTACCAATATTTTGGGTTCATCTTTGACTTCCAAAGGCTGATGTGGTCTCTATCTCTGGTAGAACAATTTTTGCTCGTGTGTTATTGAAGTTGGTGGTTAAGTTATTTTTCATGTAATAAAGATTGTAATTTATTTGGGTTTAAAGTTTAATCACTTTTGATAATCTTTAGGTTTTCCTGGTGGTGTTATTTGGTGGTGTTATTGTTAGATTTGTTTGTTTGCATCAGGATGATTTAAAGTTTCTGACTGCTTATTCTTCTGTTGTTCATATAACAATAGTTACTGGTGGTTTAACAAAAAGAAATTGATGAGGTTGCATAGTTTCATTTTCTTTAACGTTTGGTCATGGTTTACATTCTTCTGGTTTATTTTGTTTGTCAAATATTATTTATGAACATTTAGGTAGAGGAAAATTATTGATGAACAATTGTATAATTAATTTCTTATTTACAATGACTTTGTAATAATTTCTTTTAAGATCATCAAATATGGCTGCTGCTGCTGCTGCTGCTGCTGCTGCTCCTCCTCCAAATTGGTGGGTGAATTGAGATTATTAAATAGAATTATATCTTGATTTCCTTTTAGATTTTTGATATTTTTTTATCTTTTTTTTTTATAGCGGCCTGTACTTTAAATTCTTATTCTTGGCATGATTCTTCTTATTATGCTGGTGTTTACACTTGTTCTCTTCGTTATTTTTGTGAATACCATCATTTACTTTTACACTGGTTGCATTTAAAAATTATTTGCTTGCAGGGTAATTCTTTATTTAAACTTAAGTATTTTAATTAAAAGTGGGATCAATGATACGAAGTTTTACATTTTAGGCCAATTTGTCTATAACTACAATTTTTATTTTGGGTATTTATTACTTGATAATTGATTATAGTTTTCTTGTTGAATGGGAACTATTTATATTTTATGAATACATATCTGGTGAAAAAAAATCATTTTATTATTATTGTTTTGATGTTTATTCTTTCAATAGAATTTTTAATTAGTAGTCCAAATTTAATCAGCAGCTGAGCTGCTACTGCAAATGGTTGAAAGCAAGGGGAAATTACAGCCGTAATTTTTCCTGAGGGAATGCAGCTTTGATGGTTAAATGATGATGGTGTCCTCTTGCGTAAAATATTCCAGAGGTAAAATAGTCCCCCATTCGGATCTTTGTACAAGGACTACTCAGGAGGACGTCGTTATCAGAAGGAACAAAACTGGTGTTCTATGGATCGGAGCATGGAATGTCAGATCCCTTACTCAGGTAGGTAGGTTATAAAATTTCAAAAGGGAAATGGATAGGTTAAGGCTAGATATAGTGGAAATTAGTGAAGTTCGGTGGCAGGAGGAACAAGACTTTTGGTCTGGTGAATACAGGGTTATAAATACAAAAGCAAATAGGGGTAATGCAGGAGTAGGTTTAATAATGAATAAAAACATAGGAGTGTGGGTAAGCTAGTACGAACAGTATAGTGCATGCATTATTGTAGCCAAGATAGACAAGAAGCCCACACCTACCACAGTAGTACAAGTGTATATGCCAACTACCTCCACAGATGACGAAGAGATTGAAGAAACGTACGACGAGATAAAAGAAATTATTCACATAGTGAAGAGAGAGGAAAATTTAATAGTCATGGGGGACTGGAATTCAATAGTAGGAAAAGGAAGAGAAGGAAAAATAGTAGGTTAATATGGAATGGGGGGTAATAAATGAAAGAGGATGCTGCCTGGTAGAATTTTGCACAGAGTATAACTTAACATAGCTAACACTTGGTTCAAAAATCATGAAAGGAGGTTGTATACATGGAAGACACCTGGAGATACTGGAAGGCTTCAGATAGATTATATAATGGTAAGACAGAGATTTAGGAACTAGGTTTTAAATTGTAAGACATTTCCATGGGTAGATGTGGACTGACCACAATTTATTGGTTATGGACTGCAGATTAAAACTGAAGAAACTGGATAAAGATGGGAATTTAAGGAGATGGGACTGGATAAAATGAAAGAAAAAGAGGCTGTAGAGAGTTTCAGAGAGAGTATTACGGAACAATTGACTCTTAACGAGGGAAATAAATACGTTAGAAGAAAGAATGAGTAGCTTTGAGAGATGAAATAGTTGAAGGCAGCAGAGGATCAAGTAGGTAAAAAGCCAAGGGCTAGTAGAAATTCTTAGGCAACAGAGGAGATACTGAATTCAACTAAAGAAAGAAGAAAATATAAAAATGCAGTAAATGAAGCAGGCAAAAAGGAATAGAAAGTCTCGAAAATGAGATCAACAGGAAGTACAAAATGGCTACGCAGGGATGGCTAGAGGACAAATGTAAGGATTTAGAGGCATGTATCACTAGAAGTAAGACAGATACTGCCAACAGGAAAATTAAAGAGACCTTTGCAGAAAAGAGGAACACTTGTATGAATATCAACAGCTCAGATGAAAAACCAGTTCTAAGCAAAGAAGGGAAAGCAGAAAGGTGGAGGAGTATATGGAGGGTCAATACAAGGGCAATGTACTTTAGGGCAATATTATGGAAGTGGAAGAGGACTTAGATGAAGATGAAATGGGAGATATGATAACTGTGTGAAGAATTTGACAGAGCAGTGAAAGATTCGAGTTGAAACAAAGCTCCAGGAGTAGACAACATCTCATTAGAACTACTGATAGCCTTGGGAGAGCCAGCCAGCCCTGATAAAACTCTTCCATCTGGTGAGCAAGACGTATAAGACAAGTGAAATATCCTGACTTCAAGAAGGATATAATAATTCCAATCCCTAAGAAAGCAGGTGTTGGCAGGTGTAAAAATTAACAATCTATCAGTTTAATAAGTCACAGCTGCAAAATACAAACACGAATTCTTTACAGACGAATGGAAAAACTGGAAGAAGCCGACCTTGGGGAAGATGAGTTTGGATTCCGTAGAAACGCTGGAACACGTGAGGCAATACTGACCCTACGGCTTATTTTAGAAGCTAGATTAAGAAAAGGCAAACCTACGTTTCTAGCATTTGTAGACTTAGAGAAAGCTTTTGACAATGTTGACTGGAATACCCTCTTTCAAATTCTGAAGGTGGCAGGGTTAAAATACAGGGAGCAAAAGGCTATTTACAATTTGTACAGAAACCAGATGGCAATTACAAGAGTCGAGGGCCATGAAAGGGAAGCAGTGTAGAGAAGGGACTGAGACAGGGTTGTAGCCTATCCCCAATGTTATTCATTCTGTATACTGAGCAAGCAGTAAAGGAAAAGAAAAGAATTTTGGAGTAGGAATTAAAATCGATGGAGAAGAATTAAAAAGTTTGAGGTATGACATTGTAATTCTGCTGGAGACGGTAAAGGACCTGGAAGAGCAGTTGAACAGAATGGACAGTGTCTTGAGAGGAGGATATAAGATTAACATCAACAAAAGCAAAACGAGGATAATGGAATGAAATCAAATTAAATCAGGTGATGCTGAGGGAATTATATTAGAAAATGAGACACTTAAAGTAGTAGATGAGTTTTGCTATTTGAGGAGCAAAATAACTGATGGTCGAGATAGAGAGGATATAAAATTTAGACTGGCTACGGCAAGGAAGGTGTTTCTGGAGAGAAATTTGTTAACAGCAAGTATAGATTTAAGTGTCAGGAAATCTTTCCTGAAAGTATTTGTATGGAGGGTAGCCATGTATGGAAGTGAAACATGAACAATAAATAGTTTAGACAAGAAGAGAATAGAAACTTTTGAAATGTGGTGCTACAGAAGAACACTGAAGATTAAATGGGTAGACCACATAACTAATGAGAAGGTACTGAATAGGATTGGGGAGAAGAGGAATTTGTGGTGCAACTTGATAAGAAGAAGGGATCGCTTGGTAGGACATGTTCTGAGGCATCAAGGGATCACCAATTTAGTATTGGAGGGCAGCGTTAAAAGTTAAAAGTCGTAGAGGGAGACCAAGAGATGAATACACTAAGAAGATTCAGAAGGATGTAGGCTGCAGAACATACTGGGAGATGAAGCAGCTTGCACAGTATAGAGTAGCATGGAGAGCTGCAACAAACCAGTCTCAGAACTGAAGACCACAACAACAACAGATGTGCCCAATCAGATGATTCTTTTTCATACACCCTATATAATAATCCAACATTCATTATTACAATAATAATAATTTATTTATTCTTAGCATTATTACCAATAGTCTAGCATTAATCAAGGACCTATTTGTAAAATATAATAATTATACTAATGAATAAACCCTTGCAATTAACACACCCATTAATTAAAATTATTAATAACTCCATAATTGGCTTACCAGCACCAACAGTTATTTCATTTTGATGGAACTTTGGATCTCTCTCTTATGATTATGCTTAGAAATTCAAATTGTAACTGAATTATTTTTAGTTATACATTATAACTCAAACATCGAAATAGCATTCGGTAGTGTAGTACATATCTGTCGAGACATAAATAATGGTCGAATCATTTGAAAATTGCATGCAAATGGAGTGTCTATATTTCTCATTTGTATTTATCTTCATGTAGGGCAGGGAATTTATTATGGAGGTCAAACATCATTTTGGGGTACAACAGTAATTACAGACCAATGATCAGCAATTCCATATTAAGGAACAGATTTAGTTCAGTGAGTATTAGCAGGATTTACTGTACATTAAGCAACTATAAATCAATTTTTTACATTTCATTTTGTATTACCATTTATTATTACAGCTATAGCTGCAATTCATTTATCTTTTTCTTCACTAAAGAGGGTTTAATAACATTTTAGGGTTAAATGGGGATATTGAAAAATTAAATTCCGCTCTTGTTTTACGTTCAAGGATTCTATTATGTTTATATTAATAACATAATTACTAATTATACTGTACTTAATTATAACTTATCTTTTAGGCGACCCAGAGAACTTTGTGGTCGCATATTCAACCAGAATGATGTTTCTTATTTGCTTATACAATTTTATGATCCATTCCAAATAAGTTAGTAGATGGTATGGCACTATTTTTTATCAATTAGAATCTTAATGATCTTACCATTATATAATAATACACAATTTTGAGGTATTCAGTTCTACCCAATTAATCAGATCTTATTTATAGTTATAGTGGTTGTTGTATCTTTATTAACATGAACTGGTAAATTACTATTTGAAGAACTTTACATTACAACAGGACAATTCTTAACAATCATTTACTTTAACTACTTCCTAATTAATGTCCATGTAGTAAACACACAGTATAACCTAATTAAGGAATAAACATAAAATAGGTTAATTAGATTAAGAAAAACATATGTTCTGAAAATGTAAAACTGTAGTTTAATTCTTTTATTAACTATTCTTAAAAAATTTCACCAAAAAAATCTAACAGTATTATGAAAAGGATAGTTGCTGCTCACCATGAAGCGGAGATGCTGAATCGCAGATAGGCACAACAAGGCCTTTGTCGGAAATGCACGTGTGCGCACACACACACACACACACACACACACACACACACACACATGCCTAGGTCAATGGAAAGTAAAAAAAAAATTTAAATATAAATGTAAAAAATTGTTTCAAGCTATATACGCCCATTTATCATAATGAAAATGTGGTCAAGTTTGCCAGACCCAAACAAATCCAACAGAAACAACAGCAAGCTTAGTAAAAATATAAGAGTAAAAGCCACCACCTAAAAATTAAATCTAATGAAATACTTACAAATACAATTCTAGTAATGTCTGCCAGAAAAATTAAAGTAAAACCACCTGCACCATATTCACTATTAAACCCTGAAACTAATTCACTCTCGCCTTCAGCAAAATCAAAAGTGGTTCAGTTAGTTTCAGCCAAACATGAAACAAAACAAGCTAAGGCCAAAGGAAAAGGAGTAACAATAAATCAACAATAACGCTGATAACTTCTTGTTGTTGTTGTGGTCTTCAGTCCAGAGACTGGTTTGATGCAGCTCTCCATGCTACTCTATCCTGTGCAAGCTTCTGCATTTCCCAGTACCTACTGCAACCTACATCCTTCTGAATCTGCTTAGTGTATTCATTTATTGGTCTCCCTCTACGATTTTTACCCCCCATGCTGCGCTCCAATGCCGGCCGCGGTGGTCTCGCGGTTCTAGGCGCTCAGTCCGGAACCGCGCGACTGCTACGGTCGCAGGTTCGAATCCTGCCTCGGGCATGGATGTGTGTGATGTCCTTAGGTTAGTTAGGTTTAATTAGTTCTAAGTTCTAGGGGACTGATGACCTAAGATGTTAAGTCCCATAGTGCTCAGAGCCATTTGAACCATTTTTTTGCCCTCCAATGCTAAATTGGTGATCCCTTGATGCCTCAGAATATGTCCTATCAATCGATCCCTTCTTCTAGTCAAGTTGTGCCACAAGCTCCTCTTCACCTCAATTTTATTCAATACCGCCTCATTAGTTATGTTATCTACCCATCTAATCTTCAGCATTCTTCTGTAGCACCACATTTCGAAAGCTTCTATTCTCTTCTTGTCCAAACTATTTATCATCCATGTTTCACTTCCATACATGGCTACACTTCATACAAATACTTTCAGAAATGACTTCCTAACACTTAAATCTATACTCGATGTTAACAAATTTCTCTTTTTCAGAAACGCTTTCCTTGCCATTGCCAACCTCTCTACTTCGACCATCATCAGTTATTTTGCTCCCCAAATAGCAAAACTCATTTACTACTTTAAGTGACTCATTTCCTAATCTAATACCCTCAGCATCTCCCGACTTAATTCGACTACATTCCATTATCCTCATTTTGCTTTTGTTGATGTTCATCTTATATCCTCCTTTCAAGACACTATCCATTCCGTTTAACTGCTCTTCCAAGTCCTTTGCTGTCTCTGACAGAATTACAATGTCATCGGCAAACCTCAAGGTTTTTATTTATTGTCCACGGATTTTAATACCTACTCCAAATTTTTCTTTTGTTCCCTCCACTGCTTGCTCAATACACAGATTGAATAACATCGGGGGGAGAGGCTACAACCCTGTCTCACTCCCTTCCCAACCACTGCTTCCCTTTCATGCGCCTCAACTCTTATAACTGCCATTTGGTTTCTGTACATATTGTAAATAGCGTTCGCTCTCTGTATTTTAACCCTGCCACCTTCCGAATCTGAAAGAGAGTATTCCAGTCAACTTTGTCAAAAGCTTTCTCTAAGTCTACAAATGCTAGAAACGTAGGTTTGCCTTTCCTTAATCTAGCTTCTACGATAAGTCGTAGGGTCAGTATTGCCTCACGTGTTCCAATATTTCTACGGAATCCAAACTGATCTTCCCCGAGGTTGGCTTCTACTAGTTTTTCCATTCGTCTGTAAAGAATTCGCGTTAGTATTTTGCAGCTGTGGCTTATTAAACTGATTGTTTGGTAATTTTCACATCTGTCAACACCTGCTTTCTTTGGAATTGGAATTATTATATTCTTTTTGAAGTCTGTGGGTATTTCACCTGTCTCATATATCTTGCTCACTAGATGGTAGAGTTTTGTCAGGACTGGCTCTCACAAGGCCGTCAGTAGTTCTAATGGAATGTTGTCTACTCCTGGGGCCTTGTTTCGACACAGGTCTTTCAGTGCTCTGTCAAACTCTTCACGCAGTATCATAACTCCCATTTCATCTTCATCTACATCCTCTTCCATTTCCATAATATTGTCCTCAAGTACATCGCCCTTGTATGGACCCTCTATATACTCCTTCCACCTTTTTGCTTTCCCTTCTTTGGTTAGAACTGGGTTTCCATCTGAGCTCTTGATATTTATATAAGTGGTTCTCTTTTCTCCAAAGGTCTCTTTCAATTTTCTGTAGGCAGTATCTATCTTACCCCTAGTGATATAAGCCTCTACACCCTTACATTTGTCCTCTAGCCATCCCTGCTTAGCCATTTTGCACTTCCTGTTGATCTCATTTTTGAGACATTTGTATTCCTTTTCACCTGCTTCATTTACTGCATTTTTATATTTTCTCCTTTCATCAATTAAATTCAATATTTCTTCTGTTACCCAAGGATTTCTACTAGCCCTCGTCTTTTTACCTACTTGATCCTCTGCTGCCTTCACTACTTCATCCCTCAAAGCTACCCATTCTTCTTCTACTGTATTTCTTTCCCCCATTCCTGTCAATTGTTCCCTTATGCTCTCCCTGAAACTCTGTACAACCTCTGGTTCTTTCAGTTTATCCAGGTCCCACCTCCTTAAATTCCCACCTTTTTGTAGTTTCTTTAGTTTTAATCTACAGTTCATAACCAATAGATTGTGGTCAGAGTCCACATCTGCCCCTGGAAATGTCTTACAATTTAAAACCTGGTTCCTAAATCTCTGTCTTACCATTATATAATCTATCTGAAACCTGTCAGTATCGCCAGGGTTGTTCCATGTATACAACCTTCTTTCATGATTCTTGAACCAAGTGTTACCTATGATTAAGTTGTGCTCTGTGCAAAATTCTACCAAGCGGCTTCCTCTTTCATTTTTTAGCCCCAAACCATATTCACCTACTACGTTTCCTTCTCTTCCTTTTCCTACTACCGAATTCCAGTCACCCATCACTATTAAATTTTCGTCTCCCTTCACTATCTGAATAATTTCTTTTATTTCATCATACATTTCTTCAATTTCTTCGTCATCTGCAGAGCTAGTTGGCATATAAACTTGTACTACTGTAGTAGGTGTGGGCTTCCGGTCTATCTTGGCCACAATAATGCGTTCACGATGCTGTTTGTAGTAGCTTACCCGCATTCCTATTTTTTTATTCATTATTAAACCTACTCCTGCATTATCCCTATTTGACTTTGTATTTATAACCCTGTATTCGCCTGACGAAAAGTCTTGTTCCTCCTGCCACTGAACTTCACTAATTCCAACTATATCTAAATTTAACCTATCCATTTCCCTTTTTAAGTTTTCTAACCTACCTGCCCGATTAAGGGATCTGACATTCCACGCTCTGATCCGTAGAATGCCAGTTTTCTTTCTCCTGATAACGACGTCCTCTTGACTAGTCGCCGCCCGGAGATCCGAATGGGGGACTATTTTACCTCCGGAATATTTTACCCAAGAGGACGCCATCATCATTAACCATACAGTAAAGCTGCATGTCCTCGGGAAAAATTACGGCTGTAGTTTCCCCTTGCTTTCAACCGTTCACAGTACCAGCACAGCAAGGCCATTTTGGTTAGTGTTACAAGGCCAGATCAGTCAATCATCCAGACTGTTGCCCCTGCAACTACTGAAAATGCTGCTGCCCCTCTTCAGGAACCACACGTTTGTCTGGCCTCTCAACAGATACCCCTCCGTTGTGGTTGCACCTACGGTACGGCTATCTGTATCGCTGAGGCACGCAAGCCTCCCCACCAACGGCAAGGTCCATGGTTCATGGGGGGTGGCTGATAACTTATAAAGTCAAATATATTAAAACTATGAATTAAATTAATTAAAGATTATAAAATTAAAGCTAATCTAGCTTCATATGAAATAGTTTTAGCAACAGAACGCGAAGCACCTAGTAAAGAATAATTTGAATTTGATGATCATCCAGCAATTATTAAAGTATGTACACTCAATCTAGTACAACATAAAACAATAGAAAACCACAAGAAAAAGGACACATGTAAGTTAAATAAGACAAAATCACCCATACAGCCAAGGGAAGCAAAATAACTGATGATGGTTGAATTAGAGAGGATATAAAATGTAGACTGGCAATGGCAAGGAAAGCGTTTCTGAAGAAGAGAAATTTGTTAACATCGAGTATAGATTTAAGTGTCAGGAAGTTGTTTCGGAAAGTATTTGTATGGAGTGTAGCCATGTATGGATTTGAAACATGGGCAATAAATAGTTAAGACAAGAAGAGAATAGAAGCTTTCGAAATGTGGTGCTACAGAAGAATGCTGTAGATTAGTAGGTAGATCATGTAACTAATGAGGAGGTACTGAACAGAATTTGGGGGAAGAGGAATTTGTGGCACAACTTGACTAGAAGAAGGAATCAGTTGGTAGCACATGTTCTAAGGCATCAAGGGATCACCAATTTAGTATTGGAGGGCAGCGTGGAGGACAAAAACGTAGAGGGAGACCAAGAGATGAATAGAATAAGCAGATTCAGAAGGATGTCAGTTGCAGTAGTTACTGGGAGATGCAGAAGCTAGCACAGGGTAGAGTATCATGGAGAGCTGCATCAAACCAGTCTCCCGACTGAAGACTGCAACAACAACAACAAGTAAAAGAGCTCAGATCCCTTTTCTTCTTGACTCCCTGCAGCTGTGGCTTACACATAAAAACATATCCGTATGAGACCAGTTAAGTCTCTGAAACCACATTATTTCATTTGTGTAAGTACCTGCTCCTGGGTTCCAGACTGGCTCCCCCATTTATGTTTGAAGCTGAGGTGCTATTCCAGAACATAGAGCACCTCAGCAGTTTTGTTCGTGTATAAGTGGTAATTTCAAGTAGAGTGGGGAGGCAGTCAGAATTTGGACTGAGGAGGTAGGCATGTCAGGATAAGCCGTGTAGTTGTGTGAACCGCTGTGACAAGGTGGCTTAGTGGCAAACACACCTTCATAGTAAGCATGAGACCCTGGTTCGATTGCCGGCCTTGGTACAAATTTTTACTCGCTGCTTCAGTCTATAATACATAAAAACTTATTACTGTGGTCAACTTTTGTTACTGATTGGCTGTATAACTATATTTATGGTGGACTTGGGTGTTAATTTTGAGTGACTTTTTTTTTAAATAATTACTCTTTCTACTTTAAGTCAACTACATTTAATAATAAGAATTTTAGCAATTAGTTGTCTGAAGCTTGCTTTTTTTTCATTTGTTGGCTCATACATTACTGAAGGGGAGCAGGATGTCAAAAGGGTCGACTTTGAGCAGGAGAGGCCCCACAGGACATTTTTATTTCCATAGTCTATACTTTTACAAATAAACTCATAAAACTTTGCTAGCATGACCAGGAAGGATTCAAGATCCACACTCATAGCAGTGCAAGTTCAAAAATATAACAAATTTTTTTACATGTGAAATTTCATCTTTTTCACTTACCATTGGCTGCATTTGTTGCTATAGCTACACTTTTCTTCATAAGTAAGAGAGATTCTTTGATGAATTTTGCACAGCATACAAACCATACTTACAGGTGTATGAAACTCTACAATTTTCCAAATCTATTAAAATAATGGCATCCGTCCATCCTTGAGGGATGATGGTGTAGCATGCTTGGTTTAGAGTCTGCAGCGTCTGCTGTGGCTAAAAAGTCCCACTCGAGAGTGGCAGTCCCTACTGCAGTTTGGACATGTGAAATTTGAGGGACTTCGAACAGAAGCCGCTCTGTCTCTTCGCTTTGTCCTTTTTCTGATTTGTTCCTGTGTGCATTCATCCTCTGAGAGCTTGACACCGTTGCGCACAGTTACTCGCCACTTGACACGGTCATCTGCAATGCTTTCCCAGCAACTTGGATTGATTCTGGTCTTGGTCAGGTCTCTCTTGCAGACATCCTTGAAACGAAGATGCGGTCGTCCCACTGGCCTCACACCTTCCTGAAGTTCGCCGTACAACAGCTGTTTCGGTATCCGTTCAGGATCCATGCGCCTGACATGTCCCAACCATCTTAGACGTCGATGACTCAGGAGTGCAAAGATGCTGGTTGTGCTTGCACGATGAAAGACTTCGGTGTTGGGTACTCTATCTCTCCAAGAGATCTGAAGGATCTTCCGGAGACAGCGGGGATGGAAGCTGTTGAGTCGAGATTAATGCCTAGAAAGAGTTGTCCATGTCTCGCAGCTATAGAGAAGGGTGCTTATAACACAAGCACTGTAGACTTTTAATTTAGTTTTTGTGGTAAGCAGTCCGTTGTTCCATACTCTGTTTTTCAATCTAGCCATGACAGATGATGCCTTTGTGATTCTGTTAGTAAGTTCAGTGTCCATGGACAAGATGCTACATATTGCAGATCCCAAGTAGGTAAAGTCATCAACTATCTGGAGAGGATTGCCATCTATGCTAATGGATGGAAGGTTGGTAGTGCTCTGCGCCATGATCTTAGTCTTTTGAAGGCTGATGAGTAGACCAAACTTTTCACAGGCATTTGATAATTTGTTGATTGTATACTGCAGCTCATCTTCTGTGTTCGCTACTAGAGCTGCATCATCCGCATATAACAACTCACGGATAACAACTGTATTTACTTTGGTCTTGGCCTTGAGGTGAGCAATGTTGAAAAGATTTCCATCAGACCTCGTATGTAGATACACTCCCTCCTCACAGTCTTCAAAGGCAAATCCGAGCAGAAGGGAAAAGAAAATCCCAAATAATGTAGGAGCTAACACACACCCCTGTTTCACACTGCTATTAACAGGGAATGCTTCTGATGTTTTACCGTTGAAGCAAATTGTTGCTTGTGTTTTCTCGTGGAAAGAGACAATTATCTGTAGTAGTTTAGGTGAGCATCCAATCTTCTGTAACAGTTTGAAAAGCCCATTTCTGCTCACTAAATCAAACGCTTTAACAAGGTCAATGAAAGCAATATAAAGTGGCCTCTGCTGCTCACGACATTTCACTTGTAGCTGTCTTAAAGAGAAGATCATATCTACGGTTGATTGGCCGGGCCTGAAGCCACACTGAGATTCTGGGTAGATTCTGGAAGCTAAGATCTGTAATCGCATTAGGATGACTCTTGCATAAGCTTTCCCGGCTACACTTAGTAATGAAATGCCTCGGTAATTGTTACAGTCACTTCTGTTCCCTTTCTGTTTATATAGAGTAACTATCCTCGAATTCCTCATACTCATCGGGACATAACCTTCTTCCCAGCTGGTTGTGATAAGTTAATATAAATGTTTGAGAAGAACAGACTTGTTATACTTAATAACCTCTGCAGGGATCCCATCTTCACCTGGGGCCTTTCCGTTAGCAAGAGAATCTATTTCTCTACTAAGTTCTTCCATAGTAGGCATTGCATCTAGTTCTTCCATAACTGGCATTTGTTTGATGGCGTCACATGCATCCTTGCTAACTTCATTCTCGGCTGCATACAACTCGAGGTAGTGCTCAACCCAGCGTTCCATTTGTTTGCCTTCATCAGTAATGACTTCACCCGTCTTGGACTTCAGAGGAGCTGTTTTTCTGACAGTTGGTCCAATTGCTTTCTTAATACAATCGTACATTGCCTTAGCATTCCCAGAGTCGGCCGTTTTCTGTATACCTGCACATAAATTCAGCCAGTAGTTATTTGCGCATCTCCTGGATGTTTGCTGTGCCCTGTTCTTTGCTTTTCGTAGGTCATATTGAGTTCTTTCATTTGGGTTTCTTTTGTAAGCAAGCAGGGCTTTCCGTTTAGCCTCAGTGACTGGTTCCATTTCTTCCAAATTTTGCTCGTACCAGTCCTTATTTCTTTTTCCTTTTATTCCATAGGCCAATACTGCTGAGTTGTAGATTGCACCCGAGAGTTTTGCCCATTTCTTATCAACATTCCTTTCTGCTTGCACGTTTCCTGGGAAAGCACTTTCAAAATTACTGGCAAAATCCTGCTTTCTTTGTGTGTCATGAACATGATCTGTGTTGATATGGGGACGACCTCTCGGTTTAGCATGGTGACATTTCTTAGGAGTGAGCCTCAGTATGCACGCCACTAGGGCGTGGTCTGTGTTGCAATCAGCACTATGATAACTTCATGTCAGTAGCACATTTTTGACACCAGTACGCCTAGCTATGACTAAGTCAAGTTGATGCCAGTGATGAGAGTGCGGGTGTCTCCAAGACACCTTGTGCTGATCCTTAAGCTGAAAATATGTGTTTGTGATACAGAGTCCATAAAAGCAGCAAACTTCAAGCAGTCTCTGGCCATTTTCATTCATTTTTCTCACCCCATGAGGTCCCAGGCAATTTGGCCATATGTCGTTATCTGATCCAACTCTAGCATTAAAGTCCCCTAGAATATACAGTGTCTCGGTGCTAGGTACCTTGGCTATTCTGTCACTGAGTAAGTCATAAAACAGATCCTTCTCTTCCATGCTGGATGATAATGTAGGAGCGTACACATTTAGGATGTTGACAGTGCCACTTGAGGAGCTTATTTTCAAATCAATAATTCACTCTGTTCCACCGGATGGTGGCACATTACAGTCCAGGAGGGCGTTTTTAACAGTAAATCCTACGCCATGAAGTCTTGGCTCGTCTTGAGACTTCCCCTGCCAGAAGAATGTGTAATTATCCTCCCTGATAAAGCCCGCGTCTGGAATCCGCGTCTCCTGCAGTCTCGCGATGTCTACATTCAAACGATGGAGCTCTCTGTCAATTACGGCAGTCTTACGGATGAAATCAACCTCTTGGGCATCGTCAATGTACCTTGGACTCATGGTCCTAACATTCCAGGTGGCAATACGAAATAGTGATTTCTTTATTATTTCATTTTTGTTGTTGGTAGGTGTACTATATTAACCCACTTGTCGAAGATTACTTCTAAGCTTCACACACCCCGTGAAGCAGGCGGATAGTGGCGGGACAGCACCTTATTGGCTGGGGGCTGCCCAGCTTGAGGCGGGCGGTAGCTGTCCAATGAAATGCAATGATCTCTCCCACCGTCGGAAGTGGCCCCTGGCACTCGAGTCTTACGCCAATCAGACAGAACTTATAACCGGTAACTGCCTCTTCCCGTGTTGTGCCGAAGTCCTTGGACGTCGCTGAAGTGTCCTCTCCAGAATGCTACAAGCCTGAGCGATAAATATGAAGACACGGGAGTTGCCCAATCATCACGGTCTCCCTCTCAACCCAAATGATAATATCCAGAGGAAAGGAAGCCAATACGTCTGGTATCACTTCAGTTGCAGGAGCTGCCGAAAGGGGACGTAGTATGCCTTCCAACCGCCTTTGGGGCCCCACTCCAGATTTTATTTCAGGGTTTTCTCCCTTAGCCTTCATCCCTCCCGAGACCAACCACAAGGCAGTGGTGTGTTAAGGTAATTAGAGAAAGAAAAGGAATGGTAACTGAAGAGAGGGTAGGGAATAGGATATATAAGATATAAGATGGGTCGTTGTGAGGCACACTTTGTCTGGCTCCTCTGCTGAGACCTGCCTGGCTAGGTTGAACCTGCCAGTAGCTACGCTACCGCCGATATAGCTCTCAGCTTCCTTGGAGCACACAAACTCTCCCGCCCACACGAACAGTGCTACAATAAGGCGGTGCCTCATGGGAGAGAAATCTAAATCTATTAAAAACTGTGTTAAAAATGGACATAATTAACCATAAAATTTGAGTTTTTTCTAAACATGAAGTTTAAAATGCAACAACTCATTCATTTTTTCATAAATTAAATAAATTCTTCCTGGTCATGCTGACAAAGTTTTATGATTTTATTTGTGAAAGTATAGACAGTGGAAATTAAAATGTCCTGTGGTGCCTCTCCTGCTCCAAGTCGGCCCACTTAACGTCCTACCCCCCTTTAGGTGTTAAGTTCAATAGTCCATAATTTAATGGAATCTCAGAATATTTGTTTTATAGGTTCTATTGTGAATTTTTTGTCTTTTTCTATTTTTTTATGTTTCTAGTTTGTCTCTATGTGGTATACCTTTTTTGGTTGGATTTTATTCAAAAAGATTCAATTCTTGAGATGGTTTGTTTAAGATGAATTAATTGTTCAACTTTTTTCCTTTATTTTTTCTCTACCGGAGTAACAGCTTATTATTGTTTTCATTTATTTTATTATTTCATATCTCGTGATGATAACTTTTATTTGGGAACTGGGAAGTGCAAAATTGTTGAGCAGAAATGGCTAGAGGACAAGTGTAGGGGTTTAGAAGCACATATCAACAGGGGAAAGACAGATGCCGCCTACAGGAAAACTGAAGAGGCCTTTGGAGAAAAGAGAACAAACTGTATGAATATCAAGAGTTCAAATGGGAAACAAGCCCGAAGGAAGGAAGGAAGGAAGGAAGGAAGGAAGGAAGGAAACACACAAAACTGGAAGGAGTATCCTCCTGAGGCCCAAACTCCAGTGTACTGGACTTCACATTTAATATTTGTTCTGCTAGATGTCACAACTGTATCGTGCATTGCCTGCTGTGGCAATGCAGACCTGACATCTGACAGACAAAGTGAAGTTTTTTGAACTCTGAAGTCATTCTCTGGATTGTTATGATTATTCTAGGGAAATGGAGTCTTAAACAAGGAGGTTGATGAGCAAACGCATCAGAGGTAAGTAAAATACAAGTTATTCCGAGTCGAAATTATTATGTTACTGTAATGTATATGCATCTACATATATACTCTGCTAGCCACCAGGTGGTGTGTGGCGGAGGTCACAATTCGCGCCAAAGTCCTATTCCCTGCCCCCCACCCCCCAACTCTGTTCCACTCACGGATCATGCGAGGGAAAAATGACTGTTTGAACGCCTCAGTACGAGCTCTAATTTCCCTTATCTTTGAATGGTGATAATTGCATGATTTGGAAATTGGTGGTAATAATATATGCTCGGATTTCAGAATTTAGTGAGCAGCCCCTTCCGTTTAGTACACTGTCTATCTGCAAGTGTATCCCACTTCAAACTTTCTATGAGATTTGTAACGCTCTCGCAATGGCTAAATGTACCAGTCATGAATCTCGCCGCTCTTCTTTGGAAGTTATCAGTCTCTTGAATCAGACCCAACTGGTAAGGGTCCCATAGAGGTGAACAATACTCTAAGACTGGACGAACTAACGTATTGTAAACTATTTCCATTGTTGAAGGACTGCATCACTTCAGGATTCTACCAATAAACCACAATCTAGAATTCGCCTTACCCATTACTTGTGTAATCTGATCATTCCATTTGAGATCATTTCGAATAGTCACACCCAGATACTTGACGTATGTTACCGCTTCCAAAGACTGGGCATTTATTTTGTGGTCGTACATTAACGGGGATTTTCGCCTTGTTATACGCAGTAGGTTACACTTACTAATATTGAGAAATAACTGCCAGTCATTACACCACGCATTTATTTTCTGCAAATCCTCATTGATTTGTTCACAAATTTCATGTGATACTACTTTCCTGTAGACTACAGCATCATCAGCAAACAGTCTAATGCCGCTGTTGATACCATCAACCAGATCATTTATGTAAATCATAAAAAGCAGTAGACCTATTAAGCTGCCCTGGGGCACACCTGAAGTTACGCTTGTTTCTGTTGAAGTTACCTTGTTCAGGACGACTTACTGCTCCCTGTCTGTTAGAAAACTTTCTATCCAACCGCATATGTCGTTGGATAGACCATAAGCACACACTTTTTGAGGCAAGTGACAGTGCGGAACTGAGTCGAACGCCTTTCGAAAGTTGAGAAATATGGCATCAACCTGGGAGCCAGTATCTAGAGCCTGTTGTATATCATGCACAAAGAGGGCCAGCTATGTCCCACATGACCACTGTATCCTAAATCCGTGCTGGTTTCTGCAGATGAGCTTCTTAGAGTCTAGAAAGGTCATTATGTCTGAACATAAAATATGTTCCATGATTCTACAACAATCTATGACCCATCGTCCCTGGTAAAAGGCTACACATCAAAGTCCATTATATTGGACTTAAGGTTTCTAGTACTTGAAAGCTACTCGTAATTTTTAGTGTGTCATTTTATGGAGATTTTAATATTTAAAAACTTAAGTGTTTAGTGTTACATCACTATTAATTCCAGCTTCTTATAAAATATACTAATGGTGGTGATGACAATGATGATGATAATAATAATAATAATAATGGTGTGTGACGAGGGCCTCCCATTGAGTAGACCGCTCGCCTGGTGCAAGTCTTTTGATTTGACGCCACTTCGGCAACTTGCGTATCGATGGGGATGAAATGATGATTAGGACAACACATCCCCAGTCCCTCAGTAGAGAAAATCTCCGACCCTGCCGGGAATCGAACCTGGGCCCTTAGGATTGACAGTCCGTCACACTGACCACTCAGCTACAGGGGGCGGACATGATGATGATGATGATCATGATGATGATGATGATGACAATATTCATCATCATCATCACGTTATTCTTCAGTGTTGTAGGTTATTAGTAATTTATTTGGGGACTGTTCTAAACAGATTCCTGTGTTTGGTATACCATTAGTTGATAATGTTGGAAAAAATACCCAGCATTCTCAATGAATCTGTTTCAGTCTCTGATGGAGAAGAATAATTGATCCAGATGAACTATACAATATAATGCATCCATTATTGGTGACACTCCAGTTCCTGCGGACGAAAGTGGTGATGAAGACGATAATACACCTCACACTGCATTAACAACAACAACACCTATCAAACAGCCAACAACCATCAACATCAGCAGCTTCCTGATTACGACGGAGACGAAAGAGATGTTTCTCACCTGAACATCCACAGGTTTCCCGGCCAATTTTACCTCCACACAAGTGAATTCAGCTATTTGCAAATTTTGAACAGGACATTGACGAAAATGTTGGATTTAATTACTGAAAAATTGAATCAAACATACATATTAAAGAATGGCCACAGTCTTAACTTAAACATCACAGAACCTAAAGTTTTTATTGGTGTTAGTATGGTAATGAGTTGCTTACACTATCCCCACAGCAGAACATGTTGGGAGAACATATGGTGTGTTTCAGTAATTAGTGACAACAGTAATTAGTGACAACATGTCATGCACAAGATTTTTCACACTACAAACACATCTGAAAGTGGTGTTTGATGAAACTGTTCCAGGTAATGAACTTACACTAGATCATCTTTAGAAACTATGACTACTTATTGACAGAATCAGGAATGGATGTCTGATGCAAAACCACGGACAAATATGTATGTATAGATGAGATGATAGTGCCATTTTCTGGAGTGTGCAGTCTCGAAAATGTTTTTTGAACAAACCAATCCAGCTGGTGTGAAAGAACTTCTTTCAGCCAGTCGAAATGAGATTGTCTTAGATTTCCTTTTCTACCAGAATTAATAACTTCTGGGTTTTCATTGGGAGAGTCTTCTGTACTCAAATTTACTGAAAGTCTTACACCTGGTCACAGTATTTACCATTATTGGTACTTCACAAATGAAAAACTAGTCAATGAGCTTCTGAATCAAGGACTCCTATCTAGCATTCCAAAAGAAGCATGGCTAAAAAGTGATACAGAAATGAGAAAAGGAGGAAGAGATTACTGTAATATGTTGGTTCAACAAGATGAGAAACTCTGCAGTTTGAAGTGGGTGGATATAAAAAGCATGACCTTGATCTCATCAGTTCATGGCATTCAACCCATGGATTCTTCACAAGATATAATAACAAAGAAGAAAATATAACTTAAAAGACCATTTGTTGTCAAAGAATATAACAGAAACATGGGCGGAGTGGACCTTGCTGACAGAATAATGTTTTATTGTCCAGTGCAAGCAAGAACTAAAAAAAAATGGACAATTAGGTTCATTTTATATCTTCTAAGTCTAAGAGTTGCCCATTCATGGCTGCAACTTTGGCAGGATAAATGGCGCCAAGGAGTTCCTAGAAAGAAGATTCCTCAAATGAGAAAATACAAGCTTTCTTTGGGAGAAATGCTTGCCTACAGTAATGAAGGAAGCTCCCTCGAACCAAATGAAGATCCAGAAAATGAAAATGGACTTCAAGAACCATCAGCCAAAAAGAGGTGTAATCTAATTTCCATGCCATGTGATGCAAAAGAGAAAAAGTGATGTGGATCTTATGCCAGAAATAGCTGACATAAATAACTGGACAAAATGCAGGAAACAAGACTGCAAAGGAAAAGCCAGAACTTCATGCCAAAGGTGTCAAGTTTTCCTGTGACTGGTTCTGAATCAAATCTGTTCCAACTGAGTATGATCGGAACTGCAACTGTAGTTCCCATAGTTTACACTACAATCATATTTTTCTATGAAAACATTTGTTCATGTAATATTTGTGTAGTTTTGATTAATTTGGATTTTAATGCTGAATATGTTCAGAAAAAATGTGATCTTTATGTGTATGTGTATCAAAATGTAACTGTCACCATTTCTGATCATAAACAATAAATTTAGTACATAAAGTTTAAAATAGTTTAATATTTTACTAGCAGAGACCCAAAGTCCAATATATTGTACCACTTACTCAGGAAAAATAGCAAAAAATTTTTTATAGTATAATATGTACTTTCTTTATAATATGTACTTTCTTTATAATATGTACTTTTGTTATATGTAATTTTGTTATAATATGTACTTTGGTTACATAGGAGTATTGATAAAATTAGAGAAAAACACATCTGGGTCTCAGGAGGGTATAATGAGGTTCTATACAAGGGAGATGTACTTGAGGGCAATGTTATGGGAATGGAAGAGGATGTAGATGAAGATGAGATACAATACTGCATGGAGAATTTGACAGAGCACTGTAAGATAACAAGCAACCAACAGGAGACAATATTCCATTGCAACGACTGATAGCCTTGGAAGAGCCAGCCATGACAAAATTCTTCGATTGGGTGAGCAAGATGTATGAAACAGGTGAAATACCCTCATACTTCAAGCAGAAAATAATAATTCCAACTCCAAAGAAATTAGGTGCTGCCAGGTGTGAAAATTACTGAACTATTAGTATACTAAGTCATGGTTGGGGAATAAACAGGAATTCTTTACAGAAGAATGGAAAAACTGGTAGAAGATGACACCAGGGATGATCAGTTTGGATTTCGGAGAAATGTGGAAACACATGAGACAATACTGATCCTAAGACTTCTCATAGAAGATAGATTAAGGTATGACAAACCTATGTTTGTGGCATTTGTATACATAGAGAAAGCTTTTGAAAATGATGACTGAAATACTCTTTCAAATTCTAAAGCTAGCAGTTGTAAAATACAGGGTGTCAAAGCCTATTCACAATTTGTACAGAAACCAGATGGCAGTTACATGAGTTAGGGGCATGAAAGGCAAGTGATGGTTGAAAAGGGAGTGAGACAGGGTTGTAGCCTATCCCTGATGTTATTCAGTCTGTATATTGAGCAAGCCATAAAGGAAACTGAAGAAAAATTTGGAGTAGGAATTAAAGTCCAGGGAGAAGAAATAAAAACTTACGAGGTTTGCTGATGACATTGTAATTGTCAGAGACAGCAAAACACTTGGAAGGGCAGTTGAATGGAATAGACAGTGTCTTGAAAGAAGAATATAAGACGAACATGAACAAAAACAAAACAAGGATAATAGAATATAGCCAAATTAAATCGAGTGATGCTGATGGAATTACATTAGGAAACAAGTCATTGAAAGTATGAGGGTAATCCAAAAGTAAGGTCTCCTATTGTTTATTTCTAGAATGATTTACATCAGTTTACAGCTTGAACATTTAGCTATTTTTCGACATAACCACCATTTCTGTCGATGAATTTTTGTAAACACTGTGGCAGTTTTTGTATGCACATGTCATGCCATGCTGTTCAGAAAGTTATGAACCTCTTCTTTCACCTTGTTGTCAGAACTGGATCACTTTCCGGCCAAATATTCTTTTAACCTAGGAAACAGTTGATAGTCACTGGGTGCCAAGTCAGGACTATAGGGCAGGTGGGTGACTATGTGCCACTGAAACTGTTGCAGGAGAGCAACGGTTTGCCGAGCGATGTGTGGGGACGAGCGTTATCATGTAAAATGTGTGCGCCCTTGCTCAACATTCCTCTTCTCCAGTTCTGAATTGCCTGTTCCAGTTTTTTCAGAGTCTCACAGCACCTGTCAGCATTAATTGTGGTGCCAATGGGCATAAAGTTGACCAACAATACCCCTTTCCGATCCCAAAAAACGGTTGTCATTACTTTACCGGCAGACTGTGTTTGTTTGAATTTCCACAGCTTTGGCAAAGAAGGATGCCGCCACTGGTGTGATTGTTGCTTGGTCTCAGGTGTAAAGTGGTATGCCCAAGTTTCGTTACCCGTGACAATCGAGTCAAGAAAGTTGTCCTGTTCGGCTGCAAGGCGGTGAAGAAATGCACCGTTAAAATTCTGTGAGCAGTGCTTCGGGAAACCTCAGGAACCAGCGTGCGGAGATCATCCACGGTGATCCGCTGACCTTCAGGCATGCTTTGCTCAACCTTCAACACTGTCTCCTCAGAAATTGACAGTCTCCCGCTCCTTTGTTCATCATGAATTTTGGTCCAACCAGCTGAAAACTCTCTACACCACTTACGAACATTTTTGACATCCATGCACCACTCACCAAACACTTCCGTCAATTGCTGATGGATTTCAATTGGTGCAGTGCCCTTTGCATTCAAAACCAGAATAACTGTGCGCAATTGGCACTTGGCAGTAACAACCAATGGAAGCTCCATTCTCAACAGCTGCCAAGCCAAGACTGTGCGCCTCAGTGCGGCATGCGCATGTTTACACACAGTGCGTGAAGCACTCTTCATAACAGTGTGACCAACTGCCACACAAACAGAGTTCCGTACTTATAAAAAAATGGGAGACCTTACTTTTGGGATTACCCACGTAGTAGACGAGTTTTGTTATTCAGGCAGCAAAATAACTAATGATGGTTGAAGTAGAGAGGATATAAAATGTAGACTGGCAATGGCAAGAAAAGTGTTTCTGAAGATGAGAAATTTGTTAACAATGAATATAGATTTAAATATGAGGATACTTTTTCTGAAAGTATTTGTATTGAATGCAGCCACATATGGAAGTGAAACATTTACAAAAACCAATTAGACACGAAGAGAGTAGAAGCTTTTGAAATGTGGTGTTACGGGAAAATTATGATTACCCCCACCCAGTCACCACTTCCATAATGCAACGGTGCTTCTGCTTGCAATGTGGCCTCAGATGCCTGAGACTGCAGTCATGTGTGTAAGTTGTGTTTATGGCACAACCTGACTAGAAGAAGGGATCACTTGGTAGGACACATTCTGGGACATCAAGGGATGTACCGGAGGGAAGTGCGGGGCAGTAAAAATCGTAGAGGGAAACTGACAGATGAACACAGTAAGCAGATTCAGAAGGCTGTAGGTTGCAGTAGTTATTTAGAGATGAGAGGCTTGCACAGGATAGAGTAGCATGGAGAACTGCAGCAAACCAGTCATTGGACTGAAGACAAAGACCACCACCACCACCACCACCACCACCAACAACAACAACAACAAAACAACAACAACATTCTGAGTGTGTGTGAAAGACACCAGCAGTGTAAATGACTAAACTGGAGCTCTTTTGATTATATTTACTGTTTAGTAAAATTTATGTAGTGAAAAACAGCAACTGTTTCCAGAATGAGATTTTCACTCTGCAGCGGAGTGTGCGCTGATATGAAACTTCCTGGTAGATTAAAACTGTGTGCCCGACCGAGACTCGGAACTCGGGACCTTTGCCTTTCGCGGGCAAGTGCTCCACCATCTGAGCTACCGAAGCACGACTCACGCCCGGTCTCACAGCTTTACTTCTGCCAGTATCTCGTCTCCTACCTTCCAAACTTTACAGAAGCTCTCATGCGAACCTTGCAGAACTAGCACTCCTGAAAGAAAGGATATTGCGGAGACATGGCTTAGCCACAGCCTGGGGGATGTTTCCAGAATGAGATTTTCACTCTGCAGCGGAGTGTGCGCTGACATGAAACTTCCTGGCAGATTAAAACTGTGTGCCCAACCGAGACTCGAACTCGGGACCTTTGCCTTTCGCGGGCAAGTGCTCTACCATCTGAGCTACTGAAGCACGACTCACGCCCGGTCTCACAGCTTTACTTCTGCCAGTATCTCGTCTCCTACCTTCCAAACCACTATATGGTGAGTGGCAACTTTCCTTCTCTAATATTGTTATATTCCATCCTGGGTTTTTCATTGTTTGATAGATGTGGATGCAGATATACCTGAACTATTAAACATAGAAACTAAATAATTGTATTTCCACAAATAATGGTTGCTATATAAATACAGAATTTTTCATGAATATAATTAACATCTGCAAAATGTAATCAATCAATTGATATTTGGAGTGGATCAGTCATAATGGACAGTATTTCTTAATATTAAAAGTGTACAGACATATTTTTGGTGTGCTCTTCTATGTCAAGTAATGCACGACTGAGGCATTTCTTGTGAACTGTGTTCTCACATTGAAATAAACTTAAGTGACTAATGGAATAAATGGATCTTTGTAACTGCATAATTGTCTAGCATTTTTATTGGAAATACCACAAGAACCTGTTATACAATATCTGCACAAAACAGAATTGGATCTTGGAGCACTGACTATATTTTCTTTGCTAAGAACATTTCCCTTTGACATAACTTCACTTTTTCACAAATTTGGAGTTTGTTCTGCCAACATCATGTAATTTGTGATAGCTCTTAAGGATTCAAGCTGAGAACAGTGATATTTCAGCATATACAAATGTTTCTAGTAACAAATATTGTGTGTTCCACAATGATGTTTGTGTACAGCAAAATAAAATATATAGAACACCATTTCTAAACAAAGGAACTTTACAGTGTCACTGCCTCATAACTTGCTTGGGTTTTGGTCACTGCTGCACTGATAGCCTCAATTGTTCTAGCATCCTTTGCTCATAATTCACAGGATAGCTCAAGAGAAACTGTGAGAGCCTATCAAATAAGTCAGCCTAGTGTTATTCGCCTTTTCACACACAGATCATCCATCTGTATTGTGTCACTTTACCAGCAGATTGACCAACAACACTGCAGATAACACATCAAATTCTGTCACTTGGTTCTGATGCAACATCAGGACAATAGCTTCTTACTTCAAATAACTCCCTAACAATAAAGCTGAATATAAGGAATGTGTGATATTGGGTCACAGAAACCACACTGGCTGAGACAGGTTGAACATCACAGGCAGTGGAGAGAGAATGTTTTGGGCGGGATTGTTGCAGTCTATCTGATTGGTCTTTACTTCAGTGCAGAAACTTTAATACATAACAGCTATGTAGATTTTCTTACCAAAACGTTATTGGCTCTCCTAGAATAAGCATCACTTGAAATATGCACATGTAAGTGATACTAACATGATGACTGCTCAGCTCACTAGTCACTTGAGGCTACGAAAACACTCACCCGTCTCTTTTCTGATCACTGGACAGTGCATGAAGGTGTTATCAAAAGGCCTGCATGTTCAACTGATTTGACGTCGCCTGACTTAAATGTGCAATGACACTGAAGGAATCTTTTCAGTCTTTCCAGAAATCCTTATATCAATGACTGCTAATGTGTACTGCGGTAGACTAGTCATTTCAAACAGTTGATATAAATGGAATTTTAAAAAGAAATGTTTATGGCCATATTCTTTTGTGATTTCCTTTTTGCTGTAGTGCTGATGTAATTTCTGTTTCAATCCAGTGGGACCTCACTTAATGGGCACCTCCCATTATGTGCAATTTGCGTAATGAGCAAAACAAACTGTAAAAAAAGACTCACTCAATGAGCAATGTTTCGCATAACGATTGACAACGATTTAGTGTGATGTCACGAGCCATTCGCACACAGCTGGAGAAATGTTAATCAGTATGAACACCTTTCTTTGTCAGCAGCGGCATATGAACAAAGTCTTTAGTAAGTACTGCAGTCTGGGTTTAGCACTCTTTCTGCTGCCATCATAGCGCAGATTGCGATCACACAACCACACCCAACAAAGTGTGATAACAACAGTTTGAAATTTCTCCAGTATTCCACTTTTGTAAGTAGACACTTAGCTGTGCCAGGCTGGAATGTGCTACCAGCCTGTGACATTACCATGTAACACGAATTTTGCATGAGACAGCAGTCTGTTTTCTTTTCAAAACAAATACATGTTAAGCTTTGAATATTGTAATTTCACTGAAATTTCTAATCAGATTTAGGGAAGTGGAACACCACTGAATTACCCTCTTTTAGAAGTGCAACACCAGCCGCAAAAATTTCCACAGTTCCTTTTGGACAAGTAAAGTTGGTGATATCTTTAACAAATATGGCCATGAAAAGTGACACTACATTTTATCTATTGACAACATTTGTTTCCTCTTTGAGGGGTGCAACTTTTACTATTTGGAAAGCATTTCTGACACTACAGTATTTTAATGTACTTAAAATGGTGATGTGATTCAGCCAATGCTTTTGACAGATCACACAATACACAAGTATTTTATAATTTACTGTCTGCTGACTTAAGCACATTCTCACTGTAAATTTAAATAGCCATCTCAAAATCTGAACCCTTTTGGAATCAAAACTATAACTCTGACAATAAGGTATTTGTATTCTTATTTATTTATTACTTGTCATTAGCCAACATTTGTTGAAATAGACAGTTTTGACATTACATTTGATAGTGAATCTAAAATTGGGAAACTATGTACATTCAGATTACATTACATGAGGATAAAGAGTTATTCTCTACATTATAATTCCTTAACATCACTGGTACTCTCTACTACGTTCCAATTCCTTAACATCATAGTTACTCTCTACTACATTCCAATTCCTTTACATCATAGTTACTCTCACTCTCTACTACATTCCAATTCCTTTACTTCATAGATACGCTTATCAGCTAACAATTTGTGCAGCTGCTTCTTGAAGGCATCACCTTGTAGGTCTTTCAGTGATTGTGCTAACTTGTTATATAATTTTAATCCTGTTTGCTTATAGCTACTTTGGACCTTAAGACAGCCTAGTAAAGTCTACATCAAGATTGTTTTTATATCTGGTATCATGTGAATGAACATCTGTTCTGGAAGGTAAGGTATGTATTTGTTTTTATGGAAAGAAGACACATTTTTATATACAGAGAGGGTAATGTTAAGTTCCTTAAAGTGCTTTCGATATGATTCTTGGCTTTTAATACCTGCAATTGCTCTAATTGCTTTCTTCTGCCACATGAACACTGTCTGAGCACGAGTTGAGTTGCCCCATAATTTTATTTCATACTGTAAGTGAGATTCAAAGAAGGCATAATAAGAAGATAAAAGTTGTTTTCTGCTAACTAATATTTTTAGTTTCCTTAACAAAAAGACTACTCTAGATAGTCTGGTACATAACAGTTCCGTGTGGGTGTTCCATGTTAATTTCGGGTCCAGGTGGATTCCTAGAAGTCTTATAGAGTCAGACTCATTCAATTTTTCCTGTAGATTGTGCAAGAAGAAATACATAGTTTCAGTCTTGCTACCATTGAGTATCAGCTTGTTACTGTGGAGCCATATGGCAGACTTTTCAAGCATTACTTTTGTTTGTTTCTTCACTTCCTCCAATTTGTTATCTGATGTAATCAGGGTTGTGTCATCAGCATATATTATTGACTTGTGAAGCATGAAAGTAGGCAAGTCATTCATGTACACCAGGAAGAGAAAAGGTCCAAGCACTGAGCCTTGTGGCACACCTCTTACAACTGGTAGGGCATTTGATTGCTGGCTATTTACTATAACTACCTGAGTTCTGTTTGTCAGGTATGATCTGATTAATTCCAGTTCGTTATTTTTGACACCATAGCACTCTAGTTTATTTACTAGTATTTCATGGCATACAGTATCAAATGCTTTACTCAGATCTAGTAGTACAGCACAAGTGATGGAATTGTTCTCGAAGCCACCAAGTATGTCTGTCACAAGAGTTTCTACTGCATTTATTGTAGACAATCCTGGCCTAAAACCAAAGAGCGAGGAGGAAAAAAGATGTTGTTCAGCAAAGTAGTTGCAAAGTTGTGTTTTAATGTAGCATTCTATTATCTTCGATAATATAGGTATGAGGGATATTGGACGGTAACTTTCAGGGTTTTTTTTTCTCCTTTTTTATAGATTGAGATAACAATAGTAGCCTTCAGGACCTCAGGAAATTTTCCAGCTGTAAAAGTACTATTGATCAGAAAGGTAAGAGGGGGCAACAATAATGTCAATTATTTGTTTCAAGATGGTGTTGGAGATGCTATAGAGATCTTCACTGTACAAGCCATGTAGGTTTGTGATGACTTTGTATACAGTTTGGCAGGTCACCTGTTTCCATTTACAGGATAAGTTATTTAGGTCAGGAATGTTGTAGGTAAAACTTTCAGAAGTTGCATCATCTGGTGCAGAGGTAGCAGTAGCTTCGAACATAGTACTGTTAACAAAAAATTCATTTAATTTTTCTGGCACTATTGGAATTTCTTGTCTGTTTTTATGCTTCCCTGCTATTTTGTTTATTACCTGCCGGGCTGCTTTGCATTTGTTGCTGGAGTTTTCAATGAAAGCATCATTGGCTCTCTGGTTTGCTGTCTGTATTTCAGTTCTATAATTCTTCCTGGCTTCTTTATACCTCTGCTTCGATTCTAGGTTACCAGTTTTAGCCATTTTATGTAGGGCAGTAAGTGTGTTTCTCAGGTCATGCAGTTCAGGAGTGAACCAGTTGTGCTTCTTTTTTCTATTTGGTGCACTTTCTATATTCATCTTTTTGATTATTTGTGGGCAACAGTTTTGAACTAAGCTAGTTAGTATGTTCATGAATAAGTTAAAAGCATTATCGTTGTTATTTCAATTATATTCTCTGTCCCACTCAACTTCTGATAATTTTTGCCTTAACTTTGTAATGTTGTCAGGATATAATAATCTGATCCTCTTAATGTGTTCAGGTTGCTGAGGAGGATAGTTTTCACAGTTGACCATTAGCCATAGGCTGTCACGGTTAGATAAAACTGGATTTATCACTCCGTACTGACACTCATCTTTTGTCAAATTGGAGATTATGTTATCTAGGCAGGCATCTAATCTGGTTGGCTTGTTATTCATACAGTACAAGTTGTTAGACCTTAACACGTTTTGAAAGTGGGTGGTAGTTGGTGTTTTTAGTCATATGTCTATATTAATGTCACCAATGTATGCTATCTTGTGGTGTATGTATTTTACCAGCAGGTACTTATTTAAAGTCTCCATTTGGTCAATAAACTGATGAATATCAGAGCTAGGAGTGCGATAAATAGAGATGATCACTAATTTAAGTTTGGGAAGCAATAATGCAGCAATTTCAAAAAGTTGCTCTTTGCAAAAATGATCGACTTTTTGTGCCACATATTCAATGTTAGAGTTTCTCTTTATAAAAATAGTGACTCCTCCATGGCTACTTTTGGTTCTACAATATCAGCTTGCTAATTCAAATCCTTCTGGGGTATACAGGGCAATTTCAGCTTGTGTGAGCCAGTGTTGATTCACACAGAAAACATGGCATGGGTTTGAACTTAGGAACACATCAATTTCATCTATTTTGTTTTTGATTGACTGTACCTTTAGGTGCATAATTAAAGTTCTGTTTTTGAGAAGGATAGGCAAAGAATTAGATGCTTCTATATTTACAGTTTTTGTGGCACTGGCTGGGGGATGATAGCCCATAAAAAATCTTCACTGCAGCTACTCACATTCTTATTGCTGGTATATAAGCAAGTGGCAGCTCTATTGTTCCTTGTGGCTGTTGATGTGGCTGTATCCGCAGTTCTAGCTGGTGCAGTGCTGTTGTCCTCAGTTGAAGTATTTGTATTCGTATAATTAACAAGCCACTTTTACACCACTTTCTTAAAAATTTTAGAGAATAACAGAAAAAAGTGAAATGTGGGAATGTCTTGAAACAGCTAAATGTGTGTGGAAACTGGATATATGTTCCCCCTTCTCCGACCAACTCCTCCTCCTGCCTCTCTCAGTCCATATCCAGCTCCCTCCCCCTCCCCCCCCCCCTATATTTATTTCCCCATCCTTTCCGTCCATCTCTTCCCCCCCACCCCCCAGTCTCTGTTATTAAGCCTTGTTTATTGTCACGGCCAAAGAATCATTGACAACTTAAAATGAATGGGTAAATTGGTTGGGATCGTTGATTTATGGCATACGAGAGACTGCTCCTACTGCTGGATCTGTGAAGACAGGAGCTTCATTGACAAAATTTCACATTTAAATCATGCAAATGCATAGAATTACAAAGTTTTGGACAATTCAGATTCTATAATAGTATTCTAATTATTAGCTCATACACCATAAATACATCTTTTCTGCTTTCTGTGTAAACAGACTGTGAGGAGGAAAATAAAACAGCACAAAGTTGTGTATACAATTTTTGCTTAAAAATTATATATAAGGACAAAGAATATGTGTGGAACATAAGGACAAAGAATATATATGGGAAAAATAATTTGTCGAATGGTTTAAATGCCTTGCTAAACTACTGCAAGTTCCTAACGTTTATTTGAGTATTGGGTAAAAATTTGAAGTAAATTGTTCAAGAACTCGAGGATTTCTGGTAACAACATTGGACATCGGCTTGTCTTTTTATAGTAGTACAGATTTTAAATACAGATTTGTACACCAAATATACTAATGTATATGTCGACCCGCAGGTTTGTTAGAGCACCTTGCAAAATTTTTACACAACTCAGCCAAGCAATTTTTGTGACTAACATTAAATAATAACTTGTCTTTATACTTTAGTACAAACAAATGAGAGGTTATGCAAATAATCTGAAATGAAACTAAACACATCTTCATTAAATTTTGTTGATATTTATCAATGTTTTGTCATGTCATTGAAGTTTTAAAGATTTTAAGGCAGACAATGTCTGGAGCAGTGGTCATATTCATCATACATAAATTACTTAGGCAGACTGATCTTAGGTATTGTAGGGCATAATTCACTGTAACTTACAATCCACTCTTACCAATAAGAACTATGAAGAGTTTGCTGAAGAGGTTCACTTTGCTACACAGAACTGTCACTAGCGTATCATTCACTATTAAAGCTATCTGCACCACTTCTTGCTTGGTTCTACTAGGTTTCTTCTTCAGTATGTTCCATATTATCTTTATTTTACTGTCTGGTGTGGCTATCCTGTCCTCACAATTCATTTGCTTCAACAGTAGATTGGCATACTAGCCTCCAATGTATCATTCATACCAATCTTTCACTGAACCACTGACCCACAAAATCACCTGATCTCACTCTTTCAACTGGCTCAGACTTGAGCTTAAATTTTGTCAATGAAAAGTTTATATTTGTGGTTAGGGCATTTTTCTGGGAAAGAATGAAACTAGAATACCCCATTTAAAAAATTGTGATTCACCAAATTATGAGGGCACATAGCACATTCGAAGTGTGATCAAAAAGTAACGGGAATTCTTTTTCATAAGTTTGTGGGCTTTATACATACAATTTTCAATTTTTTTTAACTTCTTGGTACATCTGCTCCTGATGTATGCTTCCACTTTTGCTGTTTAGAATATTTAGTTTATTGTTGATGGTCTGAAAAGTTATAGATATTTTCCAAAGCTCAGTGAATTTCTACTTCCAAAAAAGAAGGGTCAAAGAATTTGCATTAAATTTTGCTTACAAAAATGAAATAAAGTGCAGCACCACATTAAAAATGTTAACTGTGGCTTTTCGCAAATCAATGATTAAGACAAGAATTTACAAGTGGTATAAATGTTTCAAAGTGTATCGAGAAGACTTAAGATGAAGAGCGTCCAAGACACCTTTGCACATCAGTTACTGATAACATAGAATATGTAAAGAAAATGGTTCTGGAGAATCATTGAATTACCATCAGAGAGATTGCTGGTAATGTCAGCATAGCTTTCATTTTCTCCCAAACAATTTTTTTGGTTATATTGGGCATGAAAATTTTAGCAGCAAGGTTTGTTTCAAAACTGTAGAATTTTGACCAGAAGCAAAGTCGCGTAGAAATCACTCAGGAATTGCTGAATGAAGTCAACAACAATCCAGAAATTCTAAAGAAGGTTGGTTACAACAGGCGATGAAACATGGGTATAAGGGTATGACACCGAAAATAAGGCCCAATTGTCCCTGTGGAAACTGCCTGAAGAGCCATGAAAAAAAAAAAAAAAAATATTGTCTAAGTTTGATCACATGTGAACGTGGTTCTCCCTGTTTTCTTTGTTAACCATAGGCCAAGGCATCATGAGTTCCTGCATTACACTCTTACAGTCCATAAGGCATACTACCTGGAAGTTATGCGCTGTTCGTACAAAGCAATTTGCAGAAAACTACCAGAATTGTAACAAAACCATCATAGAATTGCTCACACCTCGATGCTTGTTCAAGATTTTTTGGGAAGAAACAAAACCGTTATGTTGCCTCAGCCACCATATTTGCCAGACATGCCTGCTTCCCCCCCCCCCCCCCCCCCCCAATCCCTCCCTAGACTTCTATTCCTGAGGCTCAAGAGAACCATGGAAGGACATAATTTTAGCACCATTGATAAGATAAAAGCAGAATTGCTGAAGGAGCTGAACATCATAACAAGTGAGTTCCAAAAGTGCTTCCAAGATGGGCACAAGTGCATTATATATGAGGAGTACAAAGCTGATGTTGATGAAGATTCCTTAAGAAAAACAAAAATTCCCATTACTTTTTGATCGCATCTCATATGCTATATTGGGATACATAGGTTTTTTAACGCACTGACGACATGTTTTCATGGATTCCTTTGATGGATTTTATAAATAAACTGACAACTGAAATACGTAAATATATTTATGTAATTGTCAGAAAAAATTTTTATTGTTATATCTGAAAATACAATTTCAAAATTTTTAATACAAGGGGATTTCAATACTTAAGTTACACACTGTTATGGTAGGCCACTTAACTTTTATTGAATGCTGCAACACACTTCAAAGTGACACAGATACATGACACTTTTTCAACAATCACCAAGCCTCTGTAGACACCATTTGGAACGTTTTACCAATTGTGCAATTAATTGACGGTAAAAATCTTTTCTTTGGCCACAGAGCCTTTCGAGAACTTCTGCGTGAACATCCCCATTGTTGGAAAATCTCTTTCACCTGCAACTGCTGGAAGTAAATTCCTCAGCCACCTATATCTGCGGTCGATGTTGATGGCCTTCCTTTCTTCCTGTGTGGTCTGGGTCAAACTGTTGATGCAATTTTGCTGCAGCTTAATGCCACAATGATTTCATATATATACTGCCGGAATTTCATGGTGAATGTGTGCAATTCACAGATTTTGCACACAATATTCATACCCTATCACGTACTTCTTACTCTGGAGTACGTTTCCATTAAAGCACCATTTCACTCTCACACTTTAATGCGCCTGTCATCCAGACTACAATAAAACTGCATATTTCACAAAACCCAGAACATGTACTTTTTTCTGTCAATGAACCACTCTTTTTACATAATAATCTTAGCATGGGACAACATGTGAAACTTACTTTCTGAAGTCCCTACATATGTGGTTTATTCTGTCTCTATTTTAAGGAATTGTGAAAAACAGTTCCTTTTGTGAAACAAAAATACAGTTTGCATTCAGTGAACTGCACAAATATGAAACCCTTTTATCCAGGCAACCCACATTTAAAATGCATATTCATCATCTCGGGTAGATGCATGGCACGGATCATCCTTGCTGTTGGTGATGGCACAGGCATGGTGTTCTGGGACACTTCCTCATTGGAACTGTAGCATCCTTGTCACCCCCCCCCCCCCTGTTTCCTTCCTGCACTCTCCACTTTTCTTACTGCAATCTGTCTTGTGAATGGGTTGCCAAATAGATTGAAAAATGTACTGGTGTGTTGCAGTGAAGAAATAAACAGTAACTTATTCCATAGCATAGGTTATATTGGCATATTACATCATATTCTAAAACACATTATAGTTCAAAATTACTAAAAAGAACCAAAAATTGCCTTTATTTCTCGAAGTCATGATAACTGTTTTCTTCAATCAGATGCTGAATTCTATTGGTAGCCGGCAGAAGTGGAAATGAGTGATGCACAGGAAACAGATGGTGAAACACTGAAGTCAAATACATGAAGTTAAATTGCTTTAACTAGAAAAATTAAAGTTGGATGTAGCATAAGCACCAAGTAAGGGGGGGGGGGGGGGGGAGGCTCTGTCCCTGTGCCTCGCTTTCAAACCACTTTGGGTCAAAAGTGACATCACATGCAAACAGCAGTGAACACAGTAACTCCAGACATTTTCACAGATATATAGGACAAGTCTGATAATCATCTGGATGGCTGGTGGGGAGCACTCTGAACATTTGTGGAAGGTGAATGGAAACTTTGACCCTAAACGTAGCCATAGACAGTACCCAAAGGTGCTAAGTGCATGCATGTAAAAGATATACCATTGCAAAATAGGATTATTTTGTTTCACATAAAAACATTTTAGGCCTACAAGCACGATTCAAAATTGTGTCAATGTTTTTCCCACTTTGTTGCCATTTTTCTGTGATTCTTACCCTAATTTAACAAAAATTAGTTTTTGTATGAAAATTTAACTGAATTAAGATGTTTGAGCACTATGTGGGAAGGAGGAAGAAGAAGAAAAACATGTTACGAACTTCATATACATAATTATATTGTAATAAACAACAACAACAAAAACAAACTGCCAGCAGATTGTACAAATACAAAAACATTTCACAATCAACAAAACACAAGTGTCTAAAATAAATAACATGTATCACTCTTCACAGAAGATACTGTTTATCTTTTGGGTACAGTTCATCTCTGAAGATGTATAGCAACAATACACGATTGTAGGAGTTTCCACATGAGTGGTGTAATCTTCAATTAACATTTTGATTAATAAGTAAACATTTTCAACCATGCACTGACTGTACAAAACACATGACTAGATGTGACCAGTGATAGTATAACTGATGTCAACAGCCAAGTCTTCCAAGACTATTTTGCAGATTCTTTGTCTGTGTGTTCAGAGTTGTCTTTTTTTAAGAAATTACCAATCACTATTCCTAAAAACAATAAAGCTCCAACTTTTTGGTTAGAAACAAATTTTTTCTGACAATCTCTGACATTGTTAATGTCAAGTGTATAAATCTGAAAACAGGAGAAATTAATTAAAAGACTGATTTTAATGTAAACACAACTTAAGTTCAATTCTGACAGTAAAAAGAAAACATTTACTCTGTTGATAAAGTACACACAGAAACTGCTCACGACATTAAATGAGATTAAAAATTGTAGTAGAAAAGATCAAAATTTTGTCACCAACCTGATGTGCAATGTGCATTATTGTACATGTGAGACCTAAGTAATAAGGCCATGTCTGTTCAGCTTGAAACCCTGATATGCCCAGACCTGTTGCCATTGCTATGGTGAAACCACACAACCAAGGCTTAGTACCTTCTCCAAACTTTATTGCAGTTGACTTTATACCCAACAATAAATCATCTGCTTTGTCCTGGAATAAAAGAACGAATTTGTATTTCGGAAATATCAATGCCCAAGTGAAGAGTCAACAATGGCATCAAATACTTATCAGGTAACATGTAATAACAGAGCCATCTTACTGAAGTAATCTTTTCACAAACTTTACATTTCTTCGAATATTAATGGTCTATTATCATGCACCATTACAATGGGGAGTGATAATTTCCCCTCACTCCTTAACATAAATATGACATCTTATACATATCTTCTGCAATCCAAATCACGGCTCACATTGGCATTCATTAGTGCTGAAACAGTTCTTAAAGGACTATTAAACTGACAATTGTCACTAGCATTTGAATCTATGGCTTTAACAACATCAAGCATCACAGCTACTTCTACTAGATTAGTTAACATTATAATAGTAGAAAAATAAGGAACTTCACCCAATTTTTTTCCTGTCCGTTGTTTCATTTGAACTGTTGTTAATGTTTAAATTGGCTGCTACAACATTCATACACATTAGTTTTCTTTCACAATGGATTCAATCACTAAAATGTTGTATGCTGTTTGTGAACTTACTAATACGGTGTGCATTCATCACCACCAATATTTTTTTAAGCAAACTCAAGAGGACATTATAGTTTACTGAATCATAGTGTTTTAGTCACTTAACTTCACGATATTCCCATTTCCTATCACCATTACAATTAAGAAACATGATTTGCATACTACTGGCATATATGAAAAATTTAAATTTTCCAGTGTACTATCAAACTGTTAGAATGCAACTGCCATACAGATGTAAATGTCAGGATAAAATTAAACAATGGAAAATCCAGAATGGAATAATGACAATATTATGAAAAGCATACAGTGGTACTTACCATATAGTGGGAATGTTGAGTCGCAGGCAGACAAAAAAAAAAAAAAAAAAAATACTGCTTAAAAAGTACGCTTTCAGCCAGAAAGCCTTTTTTTAATTAGGAAAAGCGCAAGCATGACTGTCAGATGTCTCATGTGTCCACACACACACAAATGCAGCACTCTCATGCAAAAACACTGTCTCCAGTTGCCGGGGCCAGACTGCAAACAGCAGCACATGATTGGAGAAGAGGTAATGAGGACGCTGGGAGGAGGAGGGATAGCAGGGTAGGGGTGTGGAATGGTGAAACACTGCTTGTGGGAGCATATAGGGACGAAATGAAGAGAGAGTAGGGCAGCCAGATGCAATGAGGAGGTTAGACAGAAGGCAGGGAGGGGGGAGGGGGATTGCGGGAAACGAGATAAGTGAAAAGACTGCGTGCGTTGGTGGGATAGAGTGCTGCGTAGTGCTGGAACGGGAACAGATAAGGGGCCAGATTGGTAAGGACAATGACTAATAAAGGTTGAGGCCAGGAGGGTTATGGGAACATAGGATATATTGCAGGGAGAGTTCCCACCTGCGCAATTCAGAAAAACTGGTGTTGGTAGGATGGATCCAGATGACACAGGCTGTGAAGTAGTCATTGAAATGAAGAACATTGTATTGTGCAGTGTGCTCAGCAACAGGGTGGTCCAGCTGTTTCTTAGTCACAGCTTGTTGGTAGTCATTCATGCAGACAAACAGGCTTTAGGTTGTCTTGCCCGTGTAGACTGCAGAACAGTGATTGCTGCTTAGCTTGTAGGTCACGTGACTAGTTTCACAGGTAGCCTTGCTTTTGATGGGATAGGTGACATTTGTGACTGGGCTGGAGTAAGTGGTGGTGGGAGGATGTATGGCACTGGTCTTGCATCTAGATCTATTACAGGCATATGAGCCTCGAGTTATGGGGTTGGGAGCAGGGGTTGTTGAGGGTAAACTAGGATATTGCATAGGTTCAGTGGATGGTGGAATACCACTGTGGGAGTGGTAGGAAAGATAGTGGGAAGGACACTTCTCATTTCAGGGCACAACGAGACGTAGTCTAAACACTGGCAGAGAATGTAATTCATTTACTCCAGTCCTGGGTGGTGCTGAGTCACAAGGGGAATACTCCTCTGTGACCAGAGAATGGGACTCTGGGAGGTGGTAGGTGACTGGAGAGATAAGGCATGAGAGATCCGTTTCAGTACAAGCTTTGGAGGGTAATTACAGTCTGTGAAGTCCTCAGAGAGACCCTTTGGTATATTTCGAGAGGGACTACTCATAACTACAGATACAACAACCATGGGCGGATAGGTTGCATGGACTTCTTGGTATGGAATGCAGGGCAGCTGTCAAATTTGAGGTATTGCTGGTGATTGGTAGGTTTGATATGGGCATAAGTAACAATGTAGCCATCTTTGAGGTGAAGGTCAGCACTGAGGAAGGTGGCTTGTTGGGTTTAGGAGGACTAAATGAAGCAAATGGGGGAGAAGACGATGTTCTGGAGGAACGTGGATATGGTGCCCTCGCCCTCAATCCAGTTCATGAAGATTATATGAATGAACCTGAACCAGATGAAGGTCTTGAAGTTCTAGGTGGTTAGGGAAGATACCTGTAGATGATCCATGAACAGGATGGCACAGGATGGTGCCATGCAGTGACCATTGCCATATCACAGATTTGTATGTAGGTGATGCCTTCAAAGGAGAACATATAGTTGGTCATGGTGACCAGAGATGAGGTTGTATGTTACGAATGTGTTGAGAGTTCGGAAAGATAAGTGTTCAATAGTGGTAAATCCAAGGGCATTAGGGATGTTAATGTAAAGGAAGGTGGCATTAACAGTGACATGCAGGGCGCCACGTGGTAAAGGAATAAGACCTGCAGAGAGTCAGTAGAGGAAATGGTTAGTATCTTCCATATAGGAAGGCAGGTGCAGGTAATAGGCTCAATGTGTTGGTTTACGAGAGCAGTGATTCTCTCATCGGCGGCACAGTAATTGGCCATAATGGGGCATCCTGAGTGGATGGGTTTATGGACTTTAAGAAAAATGTTGAAGGTAGGAGTGCGGAGTGCAGGGAGCGATAAAGGTAAGAAGAGAGTGAGATTTGGGGGGGGGGGGGGGGGGAGGTTCTGAGCTGGGCCTAAGGATTTCAGGAGAGACTGGATATCCTGCTTGATTTCTGGAATGGGATCACTGTGGCAGGATTTGTAGCCACACAAATCTGACAGCTGGCAGAGCCCTTCTGCCAGGTAATCCTTGCAGTTCAAAACAACAGTTATGGAGCCTTAGTTAACAGGTAGGATTATAAGGTGGTGATCAGTTTTAGATGGTGGATTATGGTTCTTTCTTTAGATGTAAAGGTTAGCTTGCATGTCAAGGGATTTGGGGGATGACGGTGAGACAAGGTTTGAGGTTAAAGAATTCTGGAAAGATAAAGGGGGTGATATGAAGGCAGTGGTGGTGGATCACAGTTGGATGGAGGAATCAACTGAATCAGGCTGGGTTCCACATCAGTCCTTGGTTGAGTCTGATTGGTAGGGTTGATGGTAAAAAAGTGTTTCCACTGCAGGGACTGGAAGAAGGAGAGAAGGTCTTCAACAGGTTCTGTATGATTGAATTTGGGAGTGGACCAAAATGTGAGGCATTTGAAGACAATGGATACTTCTGCGTAGCTATGGCTTTTGGAGAAAAGGATCACGACTGTTTTGCCCAGTCTGTTTAGGTTCTGGATTCTGTGTGGCGGTGGGAGATAATTTGTGAGAGTGGGGTAAAAGTAGTAGGTCTGGAAGGCAGGATTTGTCAGCTACGATGGGGTGTAGGGGATGGTTTGTGGTTGTTTTAGAGTTGGTGGATAGTAGTAGTACATGGTGGAAGCAGGAAGTGAACAGGTTGGAGAGTTATTTGATATGACATTGTGCATGCTGCTCCAGTTCCTGGAGGGCACAAGTTTCAATGTGAGAGATGGTATCTGGAATTTGCCATTGCACAGCAGGAGAATTTTGTGGAGGGAGAGGAGGTATTGCAAGAAGGTTTGGGCCTGACTGACATGGTTTTGGAGGACCATGTCAGTGAGGGTTAAGGACTGGTGGAATCTGAACAAATGGACGCCACTGTGGAAGGAGGGATTGCAGCCAGAGATGTGTAATTTGATGGTAATGGCATTTGGGGGGGAGGGGATTCTATGAGCCAAGAAACAATGGAGGAACAGTATATGAAACTTGGCTCTTTACTGGCACAAAGGGAAGGATCAAGGATGCATGGTGGAAGATAAAAACGCGTAAGAATACATAAATAACGTAGAAATACATATGGGAAAATTTGCAAAAATGTGCTGGGAAAAAAAAATCACATTAAGATCAGAAAAGATGTAGAATGGGGAAAGAAGAGGAAACCTGAAAGGGTAGGCTGACAGTAAATGACAAAAATGAACTGAAATCGACATGAAAACACAATGAGCTCAAGTTAATAATAAACAAAATAATATAATGTTGGTTGCAGGTCTGTGGGTGGATGTGTACGGAGAATGCGGACAGCTGATGTGACAAGACAAATGTGGCCAATAAACAGCTGGACCACTCAGTTCCCAAGTATGCTGCCCAACACGACATTCTTCATTTCAATGACTGCTTTGCAGTCTGTGCCATATGTATCCTTCCTACAAACAGTAGCTTTTCTGAATTGCAATATATCCTATGTTCCTATAATCCTTCTGACCTCCACTTTGTTAGCCATTGTCCTTCACACACCTGTCATCCTCTTCCCTAGTCCATTCCAGCACTACACAACCTTCTATTCCACCAATGCACCCACACAGTCTTTCTATTTCTCTCTTTTTTTCTTCCACTCCCCTCATCTCTGTCTAACCTTCCAGCTGTACCAAGCTGCCCTACTCCCTCTCCACCTCCTCCTACATGTATGCACCAACAAGCAGCACTATACTGTCATCCACCACCACCACCCTGCTATTCCCCCCCCCCTCCTCCTCCTCCCAGGCTCCCCACACCGCCATATAACCCGACTGCTTCTCCCATCATGTGCAGTTGCTTGCAGTCTCGTCTCGGCAGCCAGACACAGTGGTCATGTCTGAGAAAGGTGTGTGTGTGTGTGTGTGTGTGTGTGTGTGTGTGTGTGTGTGTGTGTGTGTGTGTTTAGCAGTCATTTTGTTGTGCCTGGGTGCGAAAACATTTCCACTATACGGTGAGTACTGATTCTCCCCTTTCCATAATATTGACATTAAGTATCAATGTAATTATATTGTCATTAAGTATCAATGTAATTATATGAAAAGGAAAAATGAATAAAAAACTAAAATTATGAGACAGAACTGCTAGCCAGTATTTACTTTTTAGAAAGCGGGGGAGGGGCCACAATAATTAGCACTGCCAATAGAAATACATAAAAATGCAAGACTATCCCAGCTATCTGAACGATTAATTGGTTCCAGAGGTGGAGAGATCAGCAAAAGTTAAAAAGGAATGAGAGATCAGTCACATGTTGAGATGAGAGGAAACCACTTGTAGTGAGGATGGGATTGGAAGAGCTACACACATGTTCTTAGATGGGCACATCCTAAGCAGTCTGGCTTTTCTGGTTGGAGGACACTACAGCATCTACATCTTGACTTTGGTTGAGGATACATGTGTTTCTGACAAGTAATGAAGACAATGGCTATTGCTGATGTCAGTGCTGTGATTTAGAGGTATATTTGACCAACATTAATTAATAGAAGAAAAGACTGAATAACATGATTCGAGCAAAGCTATCCTGGACTGGTATACACAGTCAGTGACAGCAGAATCAACAATTTAATGTGGACTCTAAACCACAGTGTAATTAAGATTTTTCCACAATTTAAACCATTGCAAGAGTTGAAAGGAACAGTAACTGACAGGAAACATCCAAGGAACAACTAATGATTGAAGCCTGAATCTGCAAATTTGTGGTCTGACACTAGTACCCTTACCCAAAAAGAAACATTTCATTTCACCAACTCCTGGTCTGTACAGCCACATGCATTATACCAAAGAAAAACACTGTGTTACAAAATATCAAATAGATTGATGATGATGATATGATATGATTGGTGTGGGTGCATGATAGCAATGTCTTTAGTGCACATATTAAAAATAGTGCCCATATTAAAAAATAGTACGAGACAAGTGTGGATAATGTGCAAAATTATTAAAAACCAGTTGCAGTTAACAAACTACTGTTGTGAGGCTGGAGGTGGAACAAAAGACAGAAGTCAACAAAGAACAATGGAGAGGATGTTTAGCTACTGACTTGATAGTACTAATAGGTGTGACAAGACAGTCCGACAAAATACTACCTTGAGGGACACCGTTCTCCTGCTCAAAGCAATCAGGGAGGATATCCCCAACTTCACATCTAAATTGTATGGTTACAGAAACATCCACATAAGAATGGAAAGACACCCTCAAAAAACCCATGCATGGAGCTGCCCAAGGGTAAGAAGCTTCCAAATAGTACTGTAGGCCTTCTCAACGTCAAAAAATATACCCACTAAGTGATGCTGGTGCAGGAAAGTTTGTTGTCCAACCACTTCTAGGAGGGACAGATTATTAACGGTGGAGCAATACCTCCCAAAACCACACTGAAAGCAACTAAGAGATTGGATTCTAAGATCCAGACAAGGTGGCAATTGATCATCTGCTCCAAGGGCTTTCTCATGCAGCTCATGAGGGAAACACTACAATAACTATTGTGGTATATGTGGTCCTTCCCAAGTTTTAAATGCAGAAGTAAAGCAGCCTCCTGTCATGTGTTGGCAAAGTGTCCTGGCAATCAGCTGAGGGTATAAAGAGCAAGGCGGAATCCTTTGCTTGCCCTGTGAGATGCCATAACATACTATAATGGAGAAGGGGCAGTTGTGTCCTTCAGCTACACCAGAACTGAAGTCTCAACTGTTCATCTCTGCAACAACTCTATAGCATCAGAAAGCTGAAATCTGTCTGACAGTGGTGGTAACTGTGACAAAAAGTGTTGCCATGCCCTGGGTAATGTCTTATGTCTTGGTCTGGAAACTTCCATTACCCATTACAGCAGCCACGGGAGACACCCCCCCCCCCTCCTCCTCTCCCAGAAATGATCTCCCATATGACAGTAATGTTAGCGGAACAGTTTATGATGGTCAGGAACTGTTGCTATGATCTCTTTTTTCTGCCTAGTAATTCAGCGACATTTCTCCCTCATTATTGAAAAGGCTGCGAAGTTCACTACAGCGGGCTGCCCACCTGGTCCTGATTGCAGAGCAGCATTTGTCACTCCACCGAAGAACAAGCTGCCTTTTCAGCTATCCTGAAGACAGTGGAATGGACGCTTCAGCAACATGATGGATCATTTTGATAATATGACACCATCATGGTGTTTAAACACAGCAAGTTTGTGTCCAGTCTGCTCTCCTGAGCACCTATTATGCCAGCTTTCTTTCGGGCACCACTCTGGTAGGTGAACCCAGATCGGGAAGTGATGACTTGAATGCATGCCATCAACCACTTCGCATTGAGCAGTGTGTGCAAGGGCAGGAGAATATATCGAGAGATCGATAGCAGTGAATAACCCTGCGGCACTGCTGAAGTGCATAGTCCACCATATGTTCAACAAACATGCACTTGAGCACCTGAGAAGATTCTAAATTGCTCTACCCCATGGACAGGTGGTTGCAGAGCCTGAATGGACATTGTGTGCATTAAAATCACCACAGAGGATGAAGGGATGGAGAGCTGAGAAAGGTTGTGATCGAGAGCCTTTTCATCTAGCGCCTCTTGTGGGGGCAGGCAGAATAATTTTTCTTTTTTCTGTGTGAGGTCATAAGCACCACGTCATAATCTTAGAACACCAATTAGTAAAATAAGTTAAAAGTGACTATGCATTAGGCCCAATCAACGGACGGAAAGACAAGGACTTCCCCTTTGAGACAGGTCCACAAAAATGCCACAGAGACAGTAGAGAACCCAAACCAAAGATTAAAATGTCCTTCATCAGATTGCTAAGATACAGAAAATGTAAAATGCAGTTGACGACCTGCGTGTCATTCACTAAAACGGCCAGTAATTCAAGACGGCAGACATACACTGGAACACAAGTGGTTAAAAAAGGGCATCGGGTCAGGAAATGGTGAACCATCAAAGACTGATGACAGTGAGCACAAAGTGGTGGGGGATCACTGTATAACAAAGGCAACGGCTAGAAAGATAGTGCCCAATATGCAACCTAGCTAAAATTATCTTCTCATGGTGAGAGGGCGTACAGGTGGTAAGCCAAGTCGCTGGAAGAGGTTTAATTCCCCCAGAGCTAGCTCCTGTGAAGAAAATACCAGTGATTATGCCAAAGTCATACCATCTTCTGACAAATGGCAACACAGATATTATCTGAAGGAATGGAAGAGCTAGCAGGCCGAGGTAGGAGGACTGCAGCCTTGGTAGCAGCATCAGTAGCCTCAGTTCTTATTTTTATTTACATGTCAAGTTCCGTAGGACCAAACTGAGGAGCAAATCTCCAAGGTCATGGAACGTGTCAGTACATGAAATTACAACATAAAAGTAAGAACACATAAAAATAAATGTTTATGGTCCCGAAGAAAGTCGGTCCATAAGTTTACTTAAACGCAATTGACAATACAATAAGAATTAACTTAATTTTTCAAGGAACTCCTCAACAGAATAGAAGGAGTGACCCATTAGGAAACTCTTCAGTTTCAATTTGAAAGCGAGTGGATTACTGCTAAGATTTTTGAATTCGAGTAGGAGCTTATTGAAAATGGATGCAGCAATATACTGCACACCTTTTTGCACGAGAGTTAAGGAAGTCCGATCCAAATGCAGGTTTGATTTCAGCCGAGTATTAACCGAGTGAAAGCTGCTTATTCTTGGGAGTAAGCTAATACTGTTAACAAGAAATGACTGTTACGAATATACATATATTGAAAGGCCAATGTCAAAATACCCAGACTAGTGAACAGGGGTTAACAAGAGGTTCGCGAACTTACACCACTTATTACCCGAACCGCCCGTTTCTGAGCCAAGAATATCCTTTTAGAATGGGAAGAGTTACCCCAAAATATAATACCATATGACATAAATGAATGAAAAAAAGCACAGTAGACTATTTTTCATGTCGGACGATCACTTACTTCTGATACCGTTCGAATAGTAAAAATGGCAGTATTAAGTCTTTGAACACGATCCTGAATGTGGGCTTTCCACGACAGCTTACTATCTATCTGAACACCTAGAAATTTCATCTTTTCAGTTTCACTAATCATTTGCCCATTCTGTGAAATTAAAACGTCAGGTTTTGTTGAATTGTGTGTTAAACTGTAAAAACTGACTCTTATTGAGATTTAGTATTAGTTTATTTTCTACAACCCATGAAATTAGGTGATGTACTGCACTATTTGAAACCGAGCCAATGTTGCACACAACATCCTTTACTAGCAAGCTTGTGTCATCACCAAACAGAACCTTTTGTTTAGGCCATCCAGTAGCTCACAGAGGAAAGATAATATAGCATTTTCAGTTGTTGAACAACGTCTAAAGCCGAACTGTACATTTGATAGCAAATCATGCGATATGAAATGATCAATTATCTTTACATACAGAGCCTTTTCAATAACTTTTGCAAACACTGATGGAATAGAAATAAGTCTAAAATTATCTACATTATCCCTTTCTCCCTTTTTATAAAGCGGCTTTACTGCTGAGTACTTTAATCATTCAGGAAACTGACCATTCCTAAAGGAAAAATTACAAATAGGGCTAAATACAGGCCTAACACGTGCATCACAGTACTTTAATATTCTGCTAGGCACTCTGTCATATCCAGGAGCATCCTTAGTCTTCAGTGATTTAACTATTGACTCAATCTCCCCCTTGTCTTTAGCTTACCACAGAGGAGTATTTCAGACATCAGTTTCAGAAAGGAATTTGCCAAGAGAATTATATGATTCCTTGTAGAAACTAAACTTTTACTTAATTCGCCAGCAGTGCTCAGAAAAGGATTGTTAAATACTGTACACATTATGATTAATCAGTAACAGAAATATTTTTACTATGAACTGACTACATCGTCGACCTTGTGTTGCTGACCAAACACTTCCTTCACAACTGACCACATGGTTTTAATTTTATCCTGTGAATTAGCTATTCTATTTGCATACCACATACTCTTTGCCTTCCTAATAACATTTTTAAGCACCTTAGGATACTGTTTGTAATAGGCTACTGTAGCTTGATTGTGACCACTTCTAACATTTTGATATAATTCCCACTTTGTTCTACAAGATATCCTTATCCCACTAGTCAGTCACCTGGGCTGCCTATTACTGCTAGTACCCCATTTAGAACATTCTAATGGAAAGCGACTCTCAAGGAGCATGAGAAATGTGTTAAGGAAAACATTGTATCTATCATCTACGTTATCAGCACTATAAACATCCTGCCACTCTTGTTCCTTGACAAGGTTTAAAAAACTCTCTATTGCTGTTGGATTAACTTTCCTTCACAGTTTGTAATTAAATATAACATTGGTTTGAGTACAAAAGCCTTTTAGTGTTAAAATTTGTGCATCATGGTCTGAAAGGCCATTAATGCTTTTACTAAGAGAACGTCCATCTAGTAATGAAGAATAAATAAAAATATTGTCTTTGGTTGTGCTCCTGTTCCCCTGCACCCAAGTTGGAAAAAAAACGCTGTCTGCATCAAATCATATGAATTTAGGAGATCTCCCAACATCCTTTTTCTTGCACCGTCATATACAAAATTAATATTGAAGTCACCACATACAACTAATTTCTGGTACTTTCTACAAAGTGAATCAAGAACCCGCTCTAACTTGAGCAGAAATGCTCTGAAGTCGGACCTATAAACAACAACAATTAGAAGTTTGATTTCACTAAATTCAACTGCCCCAGCACAACATTCAAATATCTGTTTAGTGCAGTGTCGTGATACCTCTATGGACTCAAATGGAATACTGTTTATTACGTACATAGCAACTCCCCTTGAGAAACAGCCAGCTAATCTGTATCCTGGTAAAGGAAGCCTCTGAATTGTCAAATTATTTAAGTAGTGCTCTGATATACCAATAATTTCAGAGTCAACATCTATGTGCAGTTAACTAACTTTATCTCTAATACCTCTTATATTCTGATGAAATATGCTAATTCCTTCTCTACTTCTCATACCCATCAGACAAATATGACCAGAAATCCACATGAATATCACAGTGGCTGCCTCAATGGAGAGCAAGTAGGAGTTTTCTTCAACCCATTGTACTGGAGGATGGACTGTGTACAGCACATAGAGGCTCTCAAGGGCATTGAGAGAATGCCAATTATGACAATTAAAAAAGCCTGTGTCGCCAGATGTACTGGGAGTCCTGATAGAGATGGTGAAGATCTCTGCTGTAAAAATCAAGCAATGTTCTGGAAGCCAGTACCGAAAATTCTCATTGCCAATGACGAAGGCGTACCTGACATCATGGTTGATCTTAGAGCCATCAGTGTACGTGAAGTTGCTGTCACTAAGTTGTTGTGGAGGTCGAGAAACTTACTGCGATGGACTGAATCTGGAGTAGTGTCCTTGGGAAGTGAATTAAGTCCAAGAGGAATGTGAAGTTAAGCTGCTAGCAGACAAGGGTGACATCGAAAAAAAAAAGAGACATAGGATGGGTGGCTGGCCATGGCAGACAAAACAGCACACGTACCCAGTGAGGAGGACATAACGCCGGTAGTTTGACCAAATGGTATTGTACTTATAAAGGAAAAAGTGCTTGGCCACAAGAGAAAGGTGCTCAACCTTTGGATGTTGACATCATCTGGCCCTGGGGTGGAGTGTCGGAATGAGGTGAGAGCACAGTCAAGCTCCCTCATAGTAAAAGCGGTATTGTAACATTCATGATTCAGAAGAAGATAAGAGAGGGGTATTACTAGAGCTGCCTCCACTCATTTCCAAGGGAAGAAGGTAGGTTAATACTGAGTGGAGCTCGAAATCACCACAAAATAGTGGCCAAAGGTGTTGGAGATACCAACAGGATTGACAATGACACAATCTGTTACAGTCAGACCAGAAATTGATGAATGAACCTTGGTCCCAGAGAACTGGCAGAGGTTGCCCTCACAACAGAAGAGGGAGTGAAACTGTTAAAAGAAATAGTAAAGGAAATCCAGTTAGTTTTTTATTTATTTATTATCCTGAAGAATGTGACGACACTGCACATGCAGCTATTTATAAAGAATACATTTTGTCATTGCAGAATGACTGAAAAACGCAGAGAGCACATCTCCGTGTGTGAATCACATTGTGGCATACCTCAGTCCTCCAGAGAACCAGGAAATGGCACGGTAAAGCACAAGTGTGATGTATGGAACATCATGTGGCAGAAAAGATAATGTCCGTAAGGTACTCTACCTGGTCTTGACATCTGGGGAAATGTTCATTGAATGTCACCAATGAGGAGTAAAGCTCCAGTCTGCCTTAGAGAGCTCTCAACTGGGTTCATATGCAGGTGGTGTAGGAGTCAGCAGACAGACAGTGCACTAAAAATAGTTGCTCAAGTACATATCAGAACAGGCCACTCTGGAGACAATGGGCAAGCTGGACAGATGAGGTAAGCCAAGAGGGAACCTCTCTGACAGGTCCATGAGAGCCCCAAAGCGGATGATGGGCACCAAGTGGCAAAAAGGCATGAGGGAGCTGACCAATAAGCTGGCATAATTCGTCTCTGGTGACAGCTAATGATAAAGGGAGGAAGATGTTACAAAAAGAAAAGATGAAATGAGGAAGGAAAATGCAGACTGCAATAGCTTAGAGCTGGGAGTTCAGCGAGATGGCTTGGCTGTCTACTTCATCCTAAACGAGCAGCATGACTCCCCTATGAGACGGAGTGCCATTGTCGATGAGAAGTCAAAGTGTACCGGGAGGAAACGACGACAGATCAAAGCGTTTGTGAGACTGCAATTTCATTTCTTGGAGGCAGCAAGCAACTGGGAGCTGCAATTCCTCCTTGTTGGATATAACACCATGAATGTTCCATTGAAGAGGAGTCATAATGGGGAAGAGCAAACGAATGGAGGGCAGTCACCTCAGCAGCTGCTGAATGCCAGCCTTCAAAGACTCACTGCTACCACATGCAGTGACTGGAGGTTTCTGTTCCATGAAATCGATGGAGGTATCAGCATTCTCCCTGGGTCAGCCTGCAGACTCCAAGGCAGAAAACCGGTAGGCAGTGCACACCAGGAAAAACCGAAGTCAGCCATTTGAGAGGATCTCCAAGCCGGAGAAGGAAATCATTTGCCTCTGATTTCTTAGAGCCTTTATGGTTGGCAGATGAAGACTCGCACTTTTGTCAGCTGGAGGGACATAAAAAGTCTTCACAGGAGTGTTCCTTTGGTCATTCCCAGCCTGCTGGTAGTGTAGTAGTGATTTTGCCACCAGGGGCAAAGATTTGGTGGCTTGTTGCGCAGCTGCAGGAGAAGGAGTCAGGAATGCCACCATGACACTGGGTGATCTGAGAACTGCAGTACTGCATTGGAAGTCTCAAGTCTGCTTGGCCATATCCTTTGTGGAGTGAGGAGTAGCAAGAACAGTACTGTAAGTGCCAGATGGCAAAATGCAAGGCTTTGGACTAGCCAAAAACTCGCAAGTGACAGGGTAGGGTACTTTTTCCTTCATTCGGATCTCCTGGATGGGCCACTGATTGAGATACATGGGACAGTTATGGGACAAAGGAGCATGGTTGCCATTATAGTTCATGCAGCGGAGAGAAGGGAGGTGGGCAGTCGTCCTCATGAGCATCTCTACCACAAGTAAAAAGTTTGGCTTTGTTTTAGCAGAAAGTGCAGTTAAAATGTTGATACTGGTAGCAATGTGTCGGGTTTGGAATGTATGGCCAGACCATGACGACTTCATAGCAAACCTTAAACTTCGATGGAAGTACTACTCGATCAAATGTGAGAAAAAAAAGAGTGCGTTTATGCACTAAGTTTGTATCAACCTTTTCCTTACCTGATGAACCACAGTGATGCCCTGATTGGAGAGATAATTTTGGATTTTCCTCTCAGTCAGACCTTCACACAGCTAAGGGTAAATAACACCATGCAAAGAATTCAGTTTGCGATCGGCCTCAACACAAACAGGATAGCCATGAAGGAGCTGTAAGCAGTTGTTGGAAATCACAATTGGCCTCCAGAAGCAAAGTCTCATTATGTAAGTAAGAGCAAGACTTCACAAGGCCTGCAATTGCAGTAACACCTTTCTGAAAAATAACTGGATTAACTGTAGCGAAACAAGGACCTCCTTCGGTATGTGAAACCATGAGAAACTGAGGTGTAGCTGAGAAAGTCACTGAATCTATTTGATTTACATTCAATAGAGACAGACTGAGATGGAGATTCAAATGACTGGTTCTTTGGAAAAAACACCTCCATGACTGGCAGCGTCACCAAGGGCATGGTCCTTCTAACTGGGGTCCCCTCAGAGGGAGTGCTCACCTGCCTTAGGTGATTGTTCACACTTCAGGTCACACCTCCCAAACTCCAGACAAAAGGATCAACTGGCAGTTGGGAAGGTAACAGTTCAGGCAAATCACCTCTCCCTGGGCCAGGACTGTACCAGGGGGTACATGGGAACCCCACCTGTTGACCCAGAGCTGGGAATTACACGTTACTCAGTCACCTGTTATGCGTCACATACATGGGCTAGCCATCTGGAGTACACAAGGAGGAAGAAAAGGCAAAGAGAAACCTCAAACAGTGAAGGTGGGGAAGGGGAGGGGAGAATAAAGAAAACAGACTAAGGACTGCTCCAACACTAGGCTACCAAAACTTCAGAATGCATCCCTGAAAATATACAATACATGTTCCCCAAGGGAGGAGAAAAGGAATAGCAGGGTGCTAGACATGCAGCATGAAAACTGAAGAGGTGATGCAAAGGCTGGGGTCCCAGGGTGGCTAAGCACAAACACATTAAAGGGCAGTGAGCCCCCTGGGGGGGGGGAGTAAACATGTTGTCAACCTATGACATACAGTGATAGAGAAAATGCTTGTAGGTCTGTTGCGAGGGAGAGAAGTGAGGACTGACACACTTTGTTTATGAAAACACTCCTCCTTTAGCCTTGGCCACTGAGGTTTTCCTTTTTATGGAAAATGCAACCACATCGCTCAGAAGTGCCAGAGAATTTAAAATATGTCTCCTGAAGGCAGAGACATACTGGTCTACTCACACCTGATCTGATGATATGGGATGTAGTTCCTCCACATGTAACCTGAACCACTTTAATTCCACTCACTCAAATATGGAACCTATCTTAACAGTGATATTTTCCTGGTCTTTCCCCATCAGACCACCCTGGTGGAGAGAGCAGTGGAAGGGGAATTACTTGAGGGACTCATAGATTCTTTCAGGCACACATCTACATCCATACCATCTATACATGATCATCGTTTGATCCATTAGACAGGATTATGGTTTCAGACCTGATCATTTTGGCCTGTTGTTCTTTGTCCCCAGCTTGAATTTTCAGGATGGTATTACAGCAATTTAACAGAAATAATTTGTTTGTGATAATCCTCAATATGTCACAGGGGCCTGTTATTCATTCTAACATGTTCTGCAGCCACCATTAGTCCAGTGGTAGGAAAGCTTGAGTGTTGAACTAGTAGTGCAGGTTTGCAGCTACATTTACTGGTGCACACTGATGAGCTCTGCTCGACCGTTGAAGGCTTGATGGCAAAACTAGTCTTCTGGACAGGCTGCTTCAAAGCTGAGGCAAGAATTTTTTTTTTTTTTAAAAAAAGAGAGGTTTGGCGTGGGACCTTAAACACATTTAATCTCTTGGATTTTCTTCTCTTCTGCGAAGACAGGATAGTCTCTGCTCAAAACAGAATGGCCTTGGTATCAACTGGCACAAGTGGGTGGGGAAGATACAGCTGAGCTGTATCTTCCATGCGTAGCCTGACCACTGCAGTCCATGGTATTATGTATGAAGCACTGACATTTAAAACAGCACATTGGACTAGGTACATGGAGCCTAACTTTAAGGTGGAGAAAGCCCACGATAATGTACTCGGGCAACTTTGGTAAATTTAGTGTCAGGATAGAAGGCGTTCACTTCCAGAGTTCACCATCACCCCTCTTCATAAAATTCTGAAGTTCAATCATAAATTCACTTTCCCCATTCCTGTTGGAGTTCTTAGTATCTGTGTGTCTTGGCACCCACCCTGGTTACAACAATTGAACCCAGTGTGCAGCTCACTTCTGACAGCATATTATCCAAGTTGTTCAAGTTGTTTGGTATTTAATATTTAATAACTTGGTTACTTGGATAGCTATCAGTGTCTCGATAAAGAATGTACCACTGTGCGGTTGACACACACACACACACACACACACACACACACACACACACACACGTCAAAGTTTAAATTATGATAAATACATTTTTGATCATAGGATTACTATTACTGGATGCACTAATATTCGTAGATGTCTCACATGGACTAGCCACATGCACCCAAACTACTGGGAGTAGAAAAAAAAATGATTTGGACTTTATGGGATTCCCACAAGCAACTACAGAAGTACATGTCCACCCAGACAGAGCCCAACACTTCACTTGCCTGAGGTGCGATAGGTTCCTCAGATGTTTCCTACTAATGACTGTTCCACCTAAACGATCATGCATATCACTGACAGCACACAGCACACCTTGAAATTGAGGGTTATATATATATAGGTTTCTACCATTCCTCATTATCTGGATGATGAAGCCAGGGTTCCCCAAGCTCAAACACAGCAAATGAATGCTGAGCTGACTGACATGCTTGCCATTCAGAACAACCCGGGGGATATGTATGGCTTTACCAAATGTACCATGCATGCAGTTAGCATTGCTCCCTAAATATCCAATGGGAAGCACGAACTACCACACTCTTTTCGAGTGAAGAAATTGCTATGAGACAAAATATCACGAGTAAAATGAACTGAAATGCTATAAAGATATACTTTCTGCTTATCTTTGCATGCATATAAGAAAAAATATTTGTATGTTCCAAGTAATAATATTTTTATGCACTTTATGCCATATTTTAGCTACCAGGAAGATAGGTTGTAATTGTGAAAGAATAAATACATAAAAACGAAGCACCTGTATTTATATCTGCAACTAGTATGCCATTGTACACTTCGTACATGATTTTAACCTACTTTTGAAATTGACATACCTGTTTTTAGATGCAGTAGTGTAAACTCTAGTGTTTAATTTTGATCTATTCTCTTACAACTAAAAACAATTATCTAATAGCTACAATAGGGCTTCTCATCTCACACGTATCTGCATAAAAACAACTACTACTAGTTATATACTAGTACAACACTTTTTACTAATATTGACACTTTAAACAAAACCAAACTAGTAGGTTTTTTCCTTCTTCTTCTCCTCCTCCTCCACTCCAAAATCCTCATCTAAAAAGTGCTGAGTAATCTGTTTCATTATTAGGTACTCTCCTATGGAAGAACTGTTCAACAGGTCATTCCAATGAAATAGAAACCTTGCTCGAATCCTGTTCAGAAGAAATATGTAACAATGATATTATTCTACAAGAACTTGAATCTTACTCCCATCATCAGACCAGTCACTCCAACACCTTTCCAGACTTGGCAGTGTTCTCATATGACCCTCAAGCCAGATGAGATACAGCTTTGTGTCTGGGACAACAAGCATAGAAATTGCCAGGAACAATCAATCACTTCAGGCAGCAAATGACTGTACAGAGATAAAAGATGACCCAGAATTTCTATCTGACATGATGTTTGGCAGCTTGCTCTAAATGTGGAAAAATTTAAGTTAATTTAGACAAGTAAGGAAAACTCCATCCTGTAATTTTTAAATAAAATATTAGTGGTATGCTTTTTTTTTAGGGCGCACAACTTCAATGGTCATTAGCGCCCAGACTACGTTATGAATGCACTGCGAGGCACAAGTTTAAAACAGCAACTAAAAGGGAAAACACGATAAAATACAGACTGACAGGCATAGGATTAAAAAAAAAAAAAAAAAACAGCATAATCAAATGTCCTTAGACAGGTTTGTCAAGTTGACAAAACGAAGAACGCGAGCAGCTGCTTGTGGGTCATCCGCTAAAATGGCATCTAGAGTACATGGCAGGCCAAGATCAAGACACAGTGTGTTAAAATCCAGACAGGACGTTAAAATGTGGCGGACCGTCAGCAATTGCCCACATGGGCAGAACGGCGCCGGCGCAGCCATCAGCAGATGGCGATGGCTGAACCGGCAGTGTCCAATTCGTAACCGGTCCAAAACGACCTCCTCCCGCCGAGAAGGGCGTGAGGAGGACGTCCAAGTCGCGGGAAGAGGTTTCAAGGCCCGAAGCTTGTTGTCCGTAAGTGCAGCCCAATCGGCATGCCACAGCGATAAAATGCACCGACAAATGACCCTGCTACAATCTGACGAAGGGATACAACAAGAAGCTGTCCGAGGCTGGAGGACCACAGCCTTGGCCGCGGCATCTGCAGCTTCGTTCCCAGGGATACCGACATGGCCAGGAACCCACATAAAGCTAACCGGAGAACCGTCGTCCGCCAGCTGCTGAAGAGAGCGTTGGATCCGGTGCACGAAAGGGTGAACCGGATACAAATCACTGAGGCTCTGGATGGCGCTCAGGGAATCGGAGCAGATGACATAAGCAGAATGTCGGTGGCGACAGATGTAAAGAACAGCCTGGTGGAGGGCAAAGAGCTCAGCTGTGAAGACCGAACAATGGCCATGGAGCCGGTATTTGAAACTTTGTGCCCCGACAATAAAAGAACACCCGATGCCGTCATTGGTCTTAGAGCCATCTGTATAAATGAAGGTAATATTAATGAACTTCGAACGAAGTTCGACAAAACAGGAGCGGTATACCGAACCGGGGGTAACCTCCTTTGGGAGCGAGCTGAGGTCAAGGTGAACGCGAACCTGAGCCTGGAGCGAAGGTGGCGTGTGGCTCTCGCCCACTCTAAAGGTTGCAGGGAGTGAAAAATCAAGGTGTTGAAGGAGGTGACGAAAGCGAACTCCAGGCGGTAGCAGGGCAGAGACATACAACCCGTATTGACGGTCGATAGAGTCGTCAAAAAAGGAACGATAAGACGGGTGGTCGGGCATTGACAGTAGCCGACAGGCATACTGACAAAGCAGTATACCGCGCCGGTAGGTGAGTGGCAATTCACCAGCTTCAGCATGAAGACTCTCGACAGGACTAGTATAAAACACTCCGATCGCAAGACATAAACCCCGATGTTGTATGGAGTTGAGGCGGCGTAAGATGGACGGCCATGCAGAGGAGTATACGAAGCTCCCATAATCCAGCTTTGAGCGGACGATCGACCGATATAGGCGAAGTAGGACGGTTCGATCCGCTCCCCACAACATACCACTGAGAACACGGAGGACATTTAGAGAATGGGTACAACGGGCAGCCAAATATGACACATGTGGAGACCAGCTAAGTTTCCTGTCAAATGTAAGACCTAAAAATTTTGTTGTCCCCACGAATGGGAGAGCAACGGGACCGAGTCGTAAGGACGGTGGGAGAAACTCTTTGTAGCGCCAGAAGTTAATACAGACCGTCTTCTCGGCAGAAAAACGGAAGCCATTGGCGACACTCCAGGAGTAAAGACGGTCAAGAGAACGCTGAAGACAGCGCTCCAGGAAACATGTACGCTGCGCGCTGCAATAGATGGTAAAATCGTTCACGAAAAGGTAGCCTGATACATCAGCTGGGAGGCAATCGATTATTGGATTGATCGCTATGGCGAAGAGAGCGACGCTCAAAACTGAGCCCTGTGGCACCACATTCTCCTGGCGAAAGGTATCTGACAGGACAGAACCCACACGTACCCTGAACTGTCTATCCATTAAAAAGGAACGAATAAAAAGAGGAAGGCGACCGCGAAGGCCCCATGTATGCATGGTGCGGAGAATGCCCGCCCTCCAACAGGTGTCGTAACCCTTCTCCAAATCGAAGAACACAGCCGCGCTCGGGCGCTTCCGCAAGAAGTTATTCATAATGAAGGTCGACAAGGTAACCAGATGGTCAACAGAAGAGCGGCGCCTACGAAATCCACATTGTATATTGGTAAGAAGGCGTCGAGATTCGAGCAGCCAAACCAAACGAGAGTTAACCATTCGCTCCATCACCTTACAGACACAGCTGGTAAGCGAGATGGGTCGATAACTGGAAGGCAAGTACTTGTCCTTCCCCGGCTTAGGAATCGCTACAACAATAGACTCGCGCCAGCATGCGGGAACATGTCCCTCAATCAAGATGCGATTATAAGTACGAAGAAGGAAACCTTTGCCCGCAGGAGAAAGGTTCTTAAGCATCTGAATATGAATAGAATCAGGCCCTGGAGCGGAGTACCGTGACCGGGCAAGTGCGTTTTCGAGTTCCCGCATGGTGAATGGGGCATTATAACTTTCATGATTCGAGGAGCGGAAGTTAGGTGGCCTAGCCTCCTCTGCCTGTTTTCGGGGGAGGAAGGCAGGGTGGTAATGAGCGGAGCTCGAAACCTCTGCGAAAAAGCGGCCGAAGGCATTGGAGACATCCTCAGGGGCCACAAGGACATCATTCACGACCGTCAAGCCAGAAACTGGTGAGTGGACCTTAGTGCCAGATAGCCGGCGCAGGCTACCCCAGACAACAGAAGGAGTAAATCTGTTGAAGGTGCTTGTGAAAGCAGCCCAGCTGGCTTTCTTGCTTTCTTTAATAATACGACGACACTGTGCACGTAATCGTTTATAATTGATACAATTCGCCACTGTAGGGTGGCGTTTAAAGGTGCGTAAAGCACGTCGACGAGCACGTAAGGCGTCTCTACATGCTGCGGTCCACCAGGGGACCGATACGCAACGTGGAGAAGAAGTAGTATGAGGGATGGAATATTCAGCAGCAGTGAGAATGACTTCCGTGAAGGTTTGATCCTGAAAGGTCGCCCTGGAAGAGAAGAGCCCCCAACGTGGAGAAGAAGTAGTATGAGGGATGGAATATTCAGCAGCAGTGAGAATGACTTCCGTGAAGGTTTGATCCTGAAAGGTCGCCCTGGAAGAGAAGAGCCCCCAGTCTGCTTTGGAGATGTTCCAACTAGATGAGCACGGAGAGGGGGTATGCTGCAGGAGACGGATAACACTCGGGAAGTGGTCGCTCGAATATGTATCAGAAAGTGCATACCACTCAAACCGGCGTGCAAGTTGGGTAGTACATATAGAGAGGTCTAAATGGGAATAGGTGTGAGATGTGTCCAAAAGAAAAGAAGGGGCGCCAGTATTGAGGCAGACAAGATTGAGCTGGTTGAAAAGGTCTGCTAACAGGGAGCCCCTTGGGCAGGATGCTGGAGAGCCCCAAAGGGGATGGTGGGCATTGAAGTCTCCAGTTAACAAAAATGGTGCAGGTAGCTGAGGCAATAATGTGTATCATGTCTGCCCTGGAAACGGCAGACGACGATGGAGTGTAAACGGTACAAATGGAAAATGTAAAAGTGGGGAGAGTAATGCGGATGGCAACTGCCTGCAGGCCGGTGTGCAATGTGATGGGATCGTAGTAAATATCATCCCGGACCAGCAACAGAACCCCTCCATGAGCCGGAATACCTACCACAGGGGGTAGGTCAAAACGCACAGAGGTGTAGTGTGCCAAGGCAATTTGATCGCATGGGCGTAGCTTCGTTTCCTGGAGGGCTACGACGAGCGGACGGTGCAAGCGGAGCAGCAACTTCAAGTCCTCTCGGTTGGAGCAAAAATTCCAGTGAATAAGTGCCATCGTAAGAAGAAAGGGAAGATGAAAGAAGGGGTCACCTCGAAGGCCGCTGAGGGTCTGGCTTCGAGCGAGCACTGCCGCCGCTGTCAGTAGGCAGATAGTCATCGTCCATTGGTTCTATATGTTCATCGGCCATCTTGGGAAGATGGCCGGGAGGGGGAGCTTCCTCCGCCGGTGAACGGCCAGATGTTCGGCTACCAGCGGTGCGGCCAGGCGAAACGGATGACAGCCTGGGGCGGCAACCGCTGGGTGGCGCAGGAGAAGAAATGTGCCGTGGCGGAGAAGGAGAACTGTGCTTCCTATGACCCTTCTTGGAAGGTCGTTTGGTGGAAGTACTGGTCGATGGCTGGGAGTTCGAGGTACGTAGGAAGTCTACACGGGACGGTTCCTTCTTGAAGGCCTGTGCATCTGACTTCTGGGTCTTCGTCTTGGCAGAAGCTGATGAAGGGGCTTGTGTCTGTGGGGTGACGGGAGGAAGAGGAGACGTTGACCGCGCGATCTTAGCACTGGCCGAACGGACGACCATGGTGCTGAAGGTCAGATCGCATGTCTGGGTTGCCACCTCCCTGGTAGTCCGAGGAGAGGCGAGGACAGTACTGTATTTCCCCGCTGGGAGCAGCGTGGGCTTCCTACTAGCAAATAGCTTGCAAGCAGCCGAGGTGGACACTTTCTCTTTGACCCGAATTTCTTGGATACAGAGTTCGTCCTTATAGATGGGACAGTCGCGGGAGGACGCTGCATGGTCACCCTGACAGTTCACACAACGAGGAGACGGAGGTGGACAGTCACCCTCATGGGCATCCCTGCCACAGGTGACACATTTAGCCGCATTGGAACAAGACTGGCGAGTGTGATTAAAATGCTGACACTGGTAGCAGCGCGTAGGTGTCGGGACATAGGGGCGAACAGAAATAACCTCGTAGCCCACTTTGATGCGCGACGCAGCTGAACACTATCAAAGGTCAAGAAAAGTGTCCGGGTCAGTACAAGGTCATTGTTGACCTTTTTCATGACCCTATGGACAGCCGTCACGCCCTGCTCAGCGAGGAAGGACTGAATCTCCTCGTCAGTCAATCCGTCGAGGGATCTAGTATAGACCACACCACGAGACGAATTCAAAGTTCGGTGAGCCTCCACCCGGACAGGGAACGTGTACAGGAGGGTGGCTCGAAGCAGTTTCTGTGCCTGAAAGGCGCTCTCAGTTTGTAGTAACAAGGTACCATTACGCAACCTGGTACAAGACTTAACAGTTCCGGCTATGGCATCTACGCCCTTCTGGATAACGAAAGGGTTGACAGATGAAAAATCCTTTCCGTCCTCAGATCGAGAAACGACGAGGAACTGTGGGGCAGGCGGTAGTACTTTTGTCACTGGTGGCTGGGCAAGTTTCCGTTTGTGGGCAGAAGTCGAGAGAGAAGAAGAAGAGAAATCCATTGCGGAGGAATCCCCCATGATTGCCAGCGTCTCCGATGGCGCGCTCTGTCCTTATGGGGACCCTCTCAGAGCGCACTCCCGCCTTAGGTGAATGTTTACACCTCAGGTCACACCTCCCGAGAAACAGACGGAGGGACCAATCGGCATGGTCAGAAGGTATCAGCTCAGGCAATCACCCCTCCCTGGGCCTGGCCTTTACCAGGGGGTACGTGCGTGCCTTACTTGTCTACCTAGGGCGGGGAATTACGCGTTACCCCATCACCGGCTACGCGTGTGAACGCGTGGGTCGGCCTTCAGGCGCGCACAGGGAGGAAGGAAGAAGAGGAAAAAGAAGACAGAGAGGACAGACTGTCTCAAACGCCGAGGCTGAGACCAGAGAAGGCAAGGGAAAGAAGGCAAGAGAAAGAAGGCAAGGGAAAGAAGGCAAGGGAAAGAAGGCAAGGGATAGAAGGCAAGGGAAAGAAGGCAAGGGAAAGAAGGCAAGGGAAAGAGTAAGGAAGACAGTGAGATGGAGAAGAACAAAGAAAGGAACCAACCAAAGGAAGGAGGAAACGAGAAGAAGTGAAAAACCAAAATGACCACAAATATAGGTCGTGGAACCGTCCGTCTCCGGACGCAGGCGCTAACTACCCCCTTGAGGGGGAGGGACTCCTTTAGTCGCCTCTTACGACAGGCAGGAATACCTCGGGCCTATTCTAACCCCCGGACCCACAGGGGGGGTTAGTGGTATGCTGTTCGATACTGCCATGTTGATTAAATATCTAGGTGTAACACAGCAAAGTGACGTGACGTGACATGACATGGAAAGAACCGTAAGGTTGGGTGTGGGGAAGGTGACTGGTTGACAGGTTTATTACCAGAATTCTAGGAAAGTGTGGCTCCTCTATAAACGAGACAAAGTACAGAACTCTTATATGACCCATTCCTGAGTACTTTTCGAGCATTTAAGACCCCCATTCCAGGTCAACTTAAATGCAATACTGATGCAATTCAAAGATGAGCTGCTAAATTTGTGACTGGTAAGTTCAATCAACAAGTAAGTACTACATAAACACTCCGTAACTCAAGTGGGAATACCTGAAGGAAGAATTTTTTCGTGAAACACAACTGAGAAAGTTTAGAGAACTTACATTTGTGACAAAGCATAAAGTCCACGAAGACAGGGTAAGGAAAATTCTGTCTTGTTCCATTTGCGAGAGGAACAGGTAAACGAATGACTGACAACCTTCTGGTGGCTTGAGGAATAGGTATGTAAATAGTACTGTGCTACTTACCAACTTATCAAGATTTCATTCACTTTCCACTATCTTTATAAACACTACATCTTGAGGTTCCATTACATATTGTTTAAGCTACACCAGGATTTCACCTTTTTTCGACATCAGTACTGTAGTGCCTCGAGAATTTTGTAGAAAATTCTACAGACACTTTTATTTTCACCGTCTTGAACACATGTTATTTCAGAGATAAGGGTGGTAAAGTAGAACTACGTCTATTGCCCCACAATTATGTGTGTACAGGACGGACGTGTATCGGACAGGCGATCGGCGTGAGCAGGTAGTCAACGAGCCCGCCTGAGAAGTTACACGTGCCACTTATGGAGTAAATGCATCATACTCTGTGAAATTAAAAAACATTGTTGGTATAAACATTTGAAGTTTGTTGAAGAAGAGACTTATTCATTCTCTCACTTACTCTCATAAAGCACAGAGTTATCGTGTTAAACTTTGAGTTAATTATAGACAGTATTTATAAAAAAATGATCGTGATGGTTCTTTCACGAACTCACGAAAAATGATGATTATATGTGAAAACTGCACTTATTCCTTCATTTACGTACTCTCACGTAAGGTCCTGCTGCATGCCTTGCCACAATAATGAACTATTTTATTTTATTTATTTATTTATTTATTTTTTTTTTTTGGGAATTTACGAGTGGTTATTACACCAACTCGTTTATATGATTGATTAAATGTGTTTCTCAATCTCGAGAGACGAGTACGATATACTGAGGAATGAGTGAAATATATCATTATATACGTTGACATTGAAGTTCATATACGTGATCATCCGATTACAGAAATAACAAGGTATTATTTAACTGCCAGAGCATGGCGACCAAAGTGAGCAGGACACGAAGAGGAGGAATTTTTTTGAAGAAGATTGAGATAACGCAGACGCAGTGAGACCCCATTGTTGCTGGTTGCCACTACAGTTTCTGACTTCACACCTGCTGACTCCAATGCCGCGACTAACGTGTGACGCTACCAGCGCCCATGTAGTTCACTGATGCCGTTCTTATACTTCACCGATGCAGCCTAAAATCTTATGACGGATGAGCTCAAAATAATAACTATTTGAATGTGAGCTAAGGTGGTTATTTGATTTTTTTTAATGCTAACAAGATCTAGAAGCAAGATGAGTAGGAATCAAGAGCAACAATTAGCAGAACCGGTCACAGCTACCATGGCGACTAGGGAAACACCGGACTTGTCTGAATTAGTACATTTAATTAAAGCACAAAACACTTCTTTGAAAGATGAACTGAGTGTGAATTTAAGCCTTAAGTTAGATTCAGTGAATACCCAATTAAATAGTAAATTATATGCTTAGAGTGAAAGTTTAAGTCTGCTAAGGACGGAATTTGATACTCTAATAAAATCAAGAATCTGAAAGTAGATTTAAAGAGTGAACTATCCAGTTCTTTAAATACTCATGTTAATCAATTATTTACTGAATTTAACCAAAGACAGGAGGAGGAATTACATAATTTGACCAAGAAACTAGAATTTGACATTGAAGACAAGTGTAGTAGTGCAGAGTCAGAGTTTAATGAAAAATTAGGATCATTTCAAAATGGTTGTAATGTTACATTCGACACAGTGAAACGAAGGTTACATACTTTAAATGATTCCATTGAATGACAAGACGAACTGTTCCCTATTGTCCAATTGCAATCTACAGGGGTCAAAACTCGTGTAGATGCAGTAGAGAGATTTTAAAGAAAAACTAGCAACCTCAGACACTATGAATATAAGTGGTCTGGAGGAACAAGTAGTGGAATTCATCGACTGGAAACTGGCCGAGAGGGTAAACACAGATAACATTCCACCACGTTTAGCGTCGGAACTCGATGATGCTAACAAGGTTGTAGACGATTTGTGGAAAGAATTCAAACTTGTCCAGGATGGATTAGAACATCAAATAATTTTTCCTAATGTGGTGTTACGTAGTAAAGGGGTGATTGTTTCATTGTGGGGAGACCTTGACATAAAGTTTAACGAGAAGTACTGGTATGCACTTGCTCAAGTGAGGTTAATATCGGATCCATGGCATACGGGCAGAGTCACATCTGTTCCCCAGGGATGTTAACATTCTGTGTTAATGGGCGGAGTGATGACCGTTGGATCCTGAGTTGGGTTCTGTCTTACTTCCTAATTCGTTTTCCCGCACCGAATTCTCTTCAAGTATTATACTATTCTAAATTCTGTGCTCATCCTAGTATATTGTCATACAGTTTAATACTTGTCTTGACAGGGCAGACACTCAAGCGTTGCAGCAAATCACTGATGTCAAGGTCATACTACTCCTTGTGGAGGTAGCCGTAAGTGGTCTTGTCATTATACTGTCTTACTTGGTTTACGTGTGCTATAATTCCCCGTTGTATAATTTCTATTTATGATGATTTTTTTTTTTTTTTTTTTTTTTTTTTTTTTTGTGGTTTTAGGGCGCACAACGTCAACGGTCATTAGCGCCCAGACTACTTTAGGAATGCACTGCGAGTCACAAGTTTAAAACAGCAACGAAACGGAAAACACGATGAAAGACATACTGACAGGCATAGGATTAAAAAAGAAAACAGCATAATCAAATGTCCTTTGAGAGGGTTGTCAAATTGATAAAATGAAGAACGCGAGCAGCTGCTCGTGAGTCATCTGCTAAAATGGCTTCTACAGTACATGGCAGGCCAAGATCGAGACGCAGGGTGTTAAAATCCGGACACGACGTTAAAATGTGGCGGACCGTCAGCAATTGCCCACATGGGCAGAACGGCGCCGGCGCAGCCGTCAGCAGATGGCGATGGCTGAACCGGCAGTGGCCAATTCGCAACCGGGCCAAAACTACCTCCTCCCGCCGAGAAGGGCGTGCGGAGGATGTCCAAGCCATGGGAAGAGCTTTCAAGGCCCGAAGCTTGTTGTCTGGAAGTGCAGCCCAATCGGCATGCCACAGCGATACAATGCGCCGACAAATTACCCTGCTACAATCTGACGAAGGGACACAACAAGAAGCTGTCCGAGGCTGGAGGACCACAGCCTTGGCCGCGGCATCTGCAGCTTCGTTCCCAGGGATACCGACATGGCCAGGAACCCACATAAAGCTAACCGGAGAACCGACGTCCACCAGCTGCTGAAGAGAGCGTTGGATCCGGTGCACGAAAGGGTGAACCGGGTACGGATCACCGAGGCTCTGGATAGCGCTCAGGGAATCGGAGCAGATGACATAAGCAGAATGTCGGTGGCGGCAGATGTAAAGGACAGCGTGGTAGAGGGCAAAGAGCTCAGCTGTGAAGACCGAACAATGGCCATGGAGCCGATATTGGAAACTTTGTGCCACAACAATAAAAGAACACCCGACCCCGTCATTGGTCTTAGAGCCATCTGTATAAATGAAGGTCATATTAATGAACTTCGAACGAAGTTCGACAAAACGGGAGTGGTAGACTGAACCGGGGGTAACCTCCTTCGGGAGCGAGCAGAGGTCAAGGTGGACGCGAACCTGAGCCTGGAGCCAAGGTGGCGTGTGGCTCTCGCCCACTAGAAAGGTGGCAGGGAGTGAAAAATTAAGGTGTTGAAGGAGGCGACGAAAGCGAACTCCAGGGGGTAGCAGGGCGGAGACATACAACCCGTATTGACTGTCGAGAGAGTCATCAAAAAAGGAACGATAAGACGGGTGGTCGGGCATTGACAGTAGCCGACAGGCATACCGACAAAGCAGTATATCGCGCCGGTAGGTGAGTGGCAACTCACCAGCGTCAGCATGAAGACTCTCGACGGGACTAGTATAAAACGCTCCGATCGCAAGACATAAACCCCGATGTTGTATGGAGTTGAGGCGGCGTAAGATGGATGGTCGTGCAGAGGAGTATACGAAGCTCCCATAATCCAGCTTTGAGCGGACGATCGACCGATATAGGCGAAGTAGGACGGTTCGATCCGCTCCCCACGACATGCCACTGAGAACACGGAGGACATTGAGAGAACGGGTACAACGGGCAGCCAAATATGACACATGTGGAGACCAGCTAAGTTTCCTGTCAAATGTAAGACCTAAAAATTTTGTTGTCCCCACGAATGGGAGAGCAACGGGACCGAGTCGTAAGGACGGTGGGAGAAACTCTTTGTAGCGCCAGAAGTTAATACAGACCGTCTTCTCGGCAGAAAAACGGAAGCCATTGGCGGCACTCCAGGAGTAAAGACGATCAAGAGAACGCTGAAGACAGCGCTCCAGGAAACATGTACGCTGCGCGCTGCAATAGATGGTAAAATCGTCCACGAAAAGGGAGCCTGATACATCAGCTGGGAGGCAATCCATTATTGGATTGATCGCTATGGCGAAGAGAGCGACGCTCAAAACTGAGCCCTGTGGCACCCCATTCTCCTGGCGAAAGGTGTCTGACAGGACAGAACCCACACGTACCCTGAACTGTCGATCCATTAAAAAGGAACGAATAAAAAGAGGGAGGCGACCGCGAAGGCCCCATGTATGCATGGTGCGGAGAATGCCCGCCCTCCAACAGGTGTCGTAAGCCTTCTCCAAATCAAAGAACACAGCCGCGGTCGGGCGCTTCCGCAAGAAGTTATTCATAATGAAGGTCGACAAGGTAACCAGATGGTCAACAGCAGACCGGCGCCTACGAAATCCACATTGTACATTGGTAAGCAGGCGTCGAGACTCGAGCAGCCAAACCAATCGAGAGTTAACCATTCGCTCCATCACTTTACAGACACAGCTGGTAAGCGAGATGGGTCGATAACTGGAAGGCAAGTGCTTGTCCTTCCCCGGCTTAGGAATCGGGACAACAATAGACTCGCGCCAGCATGCGGGAACATGTCCCTCAATCCAGATGCGATTGTAAGTACGAAGAAGAAAACCTTTACCCGCAGGAGAAAGGTTCTTCAGCATCTGAATATGAATAGAATCAGGCCCTGGAGCGGAGGACCGTGATCGGCCAAGTGCGTTTTCGTGTTCCCGCATGGTGAATGGGGCATTATAACTTTCACAATTCGAGGAGCGGAAGTTAGGTGGCCTAGCCTCCACTGCCTGTTTGCGGGGGAGGAAGGCAGGGTGGTAATGAGCGGAGCTCGAAACCTCTGCGAAAAAGCGGCCGAAGGCATTGGAGACAGCCTCAGGGGCCACAAGGACGTCATTCACGACCGTCAAGCCAGAAACTGGTGAGTGGACCTTAGTGCCAGATAGCCGGCGCAGGCTACCCCAGACAACAGAAGAAGGAGTAAAACTGTTGAAGGTGCTTGTGAAAGCAGCCCAGCTGGCTTTCTTGCTTTCTTTAATAATACGACGACACTGTGCACGTAATCGTTTATAATTGATACAATTCGCCACTGTAGGGTGGCGTTTAAAGGTGCGTAAAACACGTCGACGAGCACGTAAAGCGTCTCTACATGCTGCGGTCCACCAGGGGACCGGTACGCGACGTGGAGAAGAAGTAGGGTGAGGGATGGAATATTCAGCAGCAGTGAGAATGACTTCCATGAGGTGTGCGACCTGACTATCGCAGCTTGGGAATGTTTGATCCTGAAAGGTCGCCCTGGAAGAGAAGAGCCCCCAGTCTGCTTTGGAGATGTTCCAACTAGATGAGCACGGAGAGGGGGTATGCTGCAGGAGATGGATAACACACGGGAAATGGTCGCTCGAATATGTATCAGAAAGTGCGTACCACTCGAACCGGCGTGCAAGTTGGGGAGTACATATAGAGAGATCTAAATGGGAATAGGTGTGAGACGTGTCCGAAAGAAAAGTAGGGGCGCCAGTATTGAGGCAGACAAGATTGAGCTGGGTGAAAAGGTCTGCTAACAGGGAGCCGCTCGGGCAGGATGCTGGAGAGCCCCAAAGGGGATGGTGGGCATTGAATTCTCCAGTTAACAAAAATGGTGCAGGTAGCTGAGCAATAAGTTGCATCATGTCTGCCCTAGTAACGGCAGACGACGATGGAGTGTAAACGGTACAAATGGAAAATGTAAAAGTGGGGAGAGTAATGCGGATGGCAACTGCCTGCAGGCCGGTGTGCAACGTGATGGGATCGTAGTAAATATCATCCCGGACCAGCAACATAACCCCTCCATGAGCTGGGATACCTACCACAGGGGGTAGGTCAAAACGCACAGAGGTGTAGTGTCCCAAGGCAATTTGATCGCATGGGCGTAGCTTCGTTTCCTGGAGGGCTACGACGAGCGGACGGTGCAAGCGGAGCAGCAACTTCAAGTCCTCTCGGTTGGAGCGAATGCTGCGAATATTCCAGTGAATAAGTGCCATCGTAAGGAAAAAAAAAAAAAAAAAAAGGGAAGATGAAAGAAGGGGGTCACCTCGAAGGCCGCAGAGGGCCTGGCTTCGAGGGTGCACTGCCGCCGCTATCAGTAGGCGGACAGTCAGCGTCCATTGGGTCTATGGGTTCATCGGCCATCTTGGGAAGATGGCCGGGAGGGGGAGCTTCCTCCGCCGGTGAACGGCCAGATGTTCGGCTACCAGCGGTGCGGCCAGGCGAAACGGATGACGGCCTGGGGCGGCAACCGCTGGGTGGCGCAGGAGAAGAAATGCGCCGTGGCGGAGAAGGAGAACTGTGCTTCCTATTAGCCTTCTTGGAAGGTCGTTTGGTGGAAGTACCGGTCGAAGGCTGGGAGGTCGAGGTACGTAGGAAGTCTGCACGGGACGGTTCCTTCTTGAAGGCCCGTGCATCTGACTTCTGGGTCTTCGTCTTAGCAGAAGCTGATGAAGGGGCTGGTGTCTGTGGGGTGATGGGAGGAAGAGGAGACGTCGACCGCGCGATCTTAGCACTGGCCGAACGGACGACCATGGTGCTGAAGGTCAGATCGCGTGTCTGGGTTGCCACCTCCCTGGTAGTCCGAGGAGAGGCGAGGACAGTACTGTATTTCCCCGCTGGGAGCAGCGTGGGCTTCCTACTAGCCAATAGCTTGCGAGCAGCCGAGGTGGACACTTTCTCTTTGACCCGAATTTCTTGGATGCAGCGTTCTTCCTTATAGACAGGACAGTCGCGGGAGGATGCGGCATGGTCACCCTGACAGTTCACACAACAAGGAGACGGAGGTGGACAGTCACCCTCATGGGCATCCCTGCCATAAGTGACACATTTAGCCGCATTGGAACAAGACTGGCGAGTGTGATTGAAACGCTGACACTGGTAGCAGCGCGTAGGTGTCGGGACATAGGTGTGAACAGAAATAACCTCGTAGCCCGCTTTGATGCGTGATGGCAGCTGAACACTATCGAAGGTCAAGAAAAGTGTCCGGGTCGGTACAAGGTCATTGTTGACCTTTTTCATGACCCTATGGACAGCCGTCACGCCCTGCTCAGCGAGGAAAGATTGAATCTCCTCGTCAGTCAATCCGTCGAGGGATCTAGTATAGACCACACCACGAGACGAATTCAAAGTTCGGTGAGCCTCCACCCGGACAGGGAATGTGTACAGGAGTGTGGCCCGAAGCAGTTTTTGTGCCTGAAAGGCGCTCTCAGTTTCGAGTAATATGGTACCGTTATGCAACCTGGTACAAGATTTGACAGATCCGGCTATGGCATCGACGCCCTTCTGGATAACGAAAGGGTTGACAGACGAAAAATCCTTTCCGTCCTCAGATCGAGAAACGACGAGGAACTGTGGGGCAGGCGGTAGTACTTTTGTCACTGGTAGCTGGTCACGTTTCCGTTTTTGGGCAGAAGTCGAGAGAGATGGAGTGAAATCCATTGCGGAGGAATCCCCCATGATTGCCAGCGTCTCCGATGGCGCGCTCCTTCCTTGTGGGGACCCTCTCAGAGAGCACTCCCGCCTTAGGTGAATGTTTACACCTCAGGTCACACCTCCCGAGAAACAGACGGAGGGACCAATCGGCATGGTCAGAAGGTATCAGCTCAGGCAATCACCCCTCCCCGGGCCTGGCCTTTACCAGGGGGTACGCGCGTGCCTTACATGTCTACCCAGGGCGGGGAATTACGCGTTACCCCGTCACCGGCTACGCGTGTGAACGCGTGGGTCGGCCTTCAGGCGCGCACAGGGAGGAAGGAAGAAGAGGAAAAAGGAGAGAGAGAGAGAGAGAGAGAGAGAGAGAGAGAGAGAGAGAGAGAGAGAGGGGGGGGGGAGGGAGGGGGGGGGGGAGAGAGAGAGAGAGAGAGAGAGAGAGAGAGAGAGAGAGAGAGAGAGAGGACAGTGTCTCAAATGCCGAGGCGGAGACCAGAGAAGGCAAGGAGAAGAAGGCAATGAGAAGGCAAGGAGAAGAAGGCAATGAGAAGGCAAGGAGGAGAAGAAGGCAATGAGAAGGCAAGGAGGAGAAGAAGGCAATGAGAAGGCAAGGAGGAGAAGAAGGCAATGAGAAGGCAAGGAGGAGAAGAAGGCAATGAGAAGGCAAGGAGGAGAAGAAGGCAATGAGAAGGCAAGGAGGAGAAGGCAATGAGAAGGCAAGGAGATTATGCAGGGGAAAGAGTAAGGAAGACAGTGAGGTCGAGAAGAGCAAAGAAAGGAACCAACCAAAGGAAGGAAGAAACGAGAAGTGAAAAAGCAAAATGACCGCAAATAGAGGTCGTGGAACCGTCCGTCTCCGGACGCAGGCGCTAACTACCCCCTTGAGGGGGAGGGACTCCTTTTAGTCGCCTCTTACGACAGGCAGGAATACCTCGGGCCTATTCTTACCCCGGACCCGCAGGGGGGTTATGATGATATGACACATACTATGATATGATACATAGTTTTCTACTTATTATGGAATAATTTATACCTTTTGCAAAATGTGATATTAATGGGGAGGAGGGTTTGTATCAATTTTGAAAGGGGGTTGGTAGTGTAGGTACACAAGGTTAACACTACACACACACACACACACACACACACACACACACACACACACACACACACACACACAATCCTCGCAAACAAGTGTGACTGATTCTTCACTCCATAGGAGTTGCTAAGATCTTTCTTCGGGGACTTCAAAGGCGAAGGTGAGAATGTCCATTCTGCAGAAGACGTTTAACATCATACCACCTCCTGCTTCTCACTCAAGTACCAGCATGAAGTGGGGATCCTGGGGAAGGGGAGTGGGAAGGTTTTCCTGTCTTTGGGGCTATCTTCTTTCTATTCTTCGATCTTAGCAACCATTTCTATTTTTTCCTTTATTACTTCTCTTTTGAGTACAAGTCTATCTTTCCCTCTGTCAATATGCACACACTTCTATCGCTGAAGTCCTCCTCACTTTCGTTGGTTTTCTATAACCTTTAACTTATTTTACATCATCTGGCCAAAGAATGAGGCTACATGACTACCCATACGCATACACACAGTGAAATACAAATACGCAAACAGAGGGATATAGTTTAAGATAGTGTAAGAACCATCATCTGTTGGAGGGGGAAAATTGTGCACATAGCAATAGGTATACAAACATGGTCATGTGAGTTGACGGTTCCACATTACATAAAGTTATGTATGGAGGAGTATTCATGGTCATGTACAAGGATATTGATGTAGGTAAGAGCTGAGAGTATTTATGGTTATGATGACAGTATTATACTTCATGGTAGATGTACATTGGTTACAGAGTATAAGGAGCAACATCTTGTGAATCGTTACACTACAGTGTATACTTAAATGGACGGAATTGATGTCTGTTTAATGACTATTCTGACGAATTGTAGGATAATGGTATAAGCAGAGCATAAGTAGAAATCTATATAAACACACACACACACACACACACACACACACACACACACACACACACTCACTCTAAATAATATTCCCAAGTATGGTGTCTATTGAAAAGTTAGGACTGCAAGAGAAATGGAGGACACAAAAAGGGTTAAAGGAAATATTGTGAAGTGAGTGTGATGGATAAAGCAGGATATTAATTTTTCCGGGTAGTTTTGAAACAGAGTGTACATAAATTCAGGCAATGGACGAGGAAGCCTACACATGAAGGATAAAGGAGACTGCACCCAGAGTTGACTGGATACATATGGGCAGGCAGGCAGACTCAATGAAGGCTGACCTATACTGTGCAGGCAGGGGCACCAAGAAGGGGATTGACGTGTACCTTGGTGTACTAGGAATTTGTTTAAAGGGGCATACCTACCAAAACAGAAGGATGTAGTGCATTCATAGTGTCTACCATTGGGTAAGGTATAGGTACTGTGCCTAAAGGAAGAGGGCAGTACTGTGACAAAAGTCACACAATTTGTAGAGATTATTCTGGTAAGATTGAATTCTTGTTCCCACTCGCAGTGTTATGTTTGTGTGAAGACACATGTGTTGAGAAGAACACCTTTATTTAACCAGGGTTCCTCCAGACTGTAATAAATAGTGAATAAATACATACTTGGAGAAAGTAGTATGCAAAGTAAGAGCAAATAGCAACATGTGCTTGGGTAATGAACACTCAGAGTTTACGACTGGAAAGGGAACAGAGAAATCCTTGTCCTTACATAGTTTAAATTAATCCAAAGGTACATGATGTATTAAGTAATCAAGTGTTAAAAGGAAAACTGTTATAACCATGAAGTAACGTTATATAAATACGATAATACTGTACATAAGAACATGTATAAAATATCATGTGTTCGAGGTAAGGAGGGGGATACGAAATGCCTCGAGAGTTTCGGAGAAAATTCTAGAGACACTTGTATTTTCACCGTCTCGAACACATGTTATTTTAGAGATAAGGGTGGTAAAGTAGAACTACGTCTACTGCCCCACAATTATGTGTGTACAGGACGGACGTGTATCGGACGGGCAATAGGTGCGAGCAGATAGTCAACGAGCCCGCCTGAGAAGTTAAATGTACCACTGATGGAGTAAATGCATCATACTCTGTGAAATTAAAAAAACATTGTTGGTATAAACATTTGAAGGTTGTTGAAAGAAGAGACTATTATTCACTCTCTCACTGCCATAAAGTTGCAACTGTTGTCTTGTTAAGCTTGAAAAGATTTATAAATTGTATGTATTGAAAGATGATTGTAATAGAGTCTGTTGGTCCGGAAGGTGTCGATCTTACGAGAAATGTTTAGTGTATGAAAACTGCTACATGTTATGAAAATACAGTGTTCAAAGCAATCTCAAGTGTATAGAGTTATTTTAAAGTATACAAAACTCCTCCAGAATAGCATCTATTCTTCGGAGAAGAAGTTGAGCAGAATATCGCCGCCTGTTATCCTGAGAGAAGATCAGCGAAGCAGCTCCAAGTAAGTTCGACAACCAAAACGGGAGTGTGAGTCTTGCACATTAGTACCACACCGCCACCCCTAATCCCCACGACCACCAGAGTACTTGTAAATCATGACAGTACACAAGTGCAAGAAAAACAGATTTATGAAAAGATGAGGGCAGTAGATCTCAATTCACATCACAAAGGGAATCAGGACGATGAGAACAAAAATGAAAGAAATATTCAGATCATACCTGGTGTGCATAAATTGTGTCATATATGATAGTCCAGCATATACCAGCACAGTACAAAGGCAAGACAACTGGCCAGGAACATGAGCCATGCACTGCACTCCAACCCAACAAGGCACCCCAGTTAAAGGTTGCTCCCAGCACAAGCTGTGGCCAGTGTGTGATACGTTTTGCCAATGGATACATGGCAACCAAACCTGTAACATGTTATGTTTGCAAACATTTAAAAAAACATGACAATAATTATGATAAGACCAGAAAGTTTACTATAAAAAAACTTTAGTAATTACTATTATCTATTGTTCAGCTAAACATGAGGATTCACTATCTACAACTGACCATTCTTAGTAACTGGCTACAGTTCAAACTTTTTCTGTCTTCTTTTTTCTTTTCTATAATTTCTGTATCTGTTATAGCAACATCACAATAAAATATACACCGTTCACTGGGTAAAGCACTGAAACTGAATGAAAAAAACATAACCTATAGTATCTACAACTTTTATGGTGGATTCACTGCATTTGATGGCCAATGATTTCAGCCTATGTGTAGTTATCTTACTGCATAATCAAGGGATAGTATTAATTATTATTTTTCCAATATTTGTTTGTCTCCAGGTCAATCCTGCTTCAGGTCACTTTTTCTTTGCACTCCGCATTTAATTTTCGCTACTGTGATATTTTTTGTGTATTTCGGATGAAAAGGTGAAAGCTTATTTGTATTAGAGGTTCGTAGTATAGTATTTGCTTATTATCCTGACTACTCCAGTGAATTAGATGGAATTCCCCACCTGGTGAACAACGCTGTTCTACGTTCAGTAATCCCCCCTGTTCCGACTTCAGTTAAAATTTACACTCCTCTGTAAAAAAAAAGTATGTATTTACATAGATATCAAATTTCTCTTCATAAATATGTACTGTTCCACTGTGGGCAGATGCGTGCCACATGTAGCGGATGCAGTGGAAATTGATAATATTTTTACTTCTCAACTGCCCACCTGGCTTATTAAACTGTCTTGATTCATTCACACACAATCTTCCACTAGTTATATAATGAACAAAAGCTTTCAGAGACATGGAATAAGTGAAATCATACATTAACTGGTAGAAAGCCTACTAGAACATAAAACTTTTCTGAAAGTCATATGCCTATGGGTCAATTATTTTCACCTCAAGTGCTGTAGCTGTCAACTGACAGTCACTCCTAAATTCATTATTATTATAAACCACAAAACTATTAGGGAGTGTTAAGTAATGGCAGATACGTGTAAAAATCTTAAGGTCCTTTAAGAGGCTTCTGCACAATGCTCAGGTAACTTCACATAATGTTCTTCTGCAGAATTGTTTAGTCTAAATACATTTGTGACTTTGGCTGCAATGCCATAGGACTGTACTCTAGGAATTTATGCAAATTATGCTTGCGATCTTTCATATAGGTCAATACAAACACACTGAGTGAGATTTCTAAATGCAAAGAAGGCAGAACTGAGATTTTTGGTTAACTTCCCCACATGTTGTTGTCACCTCTGTCATGCAAATAGATGCCTATAAATTTCAGAGATAGAGTTTCATTTAGCGTGTATTCCTTCTCCATTATTCTCTACTTCTGATAGATGTAACAACATGAATCAAGGTACAAGAACAGATTGCCACTCTCACATAAAGGAGGCATTTAACAGTAGACCGGCACACTTAAAAGTAGTCCATGCTATTGGACAAAGTCTTCCTACAGACTTAGAATTAAGCTGTTTGCTATGAACTAACTGTAAATCTTTTCTACTAATATCATTTCCATTTGTTATACTTTTATCATCAGTAAACATTAAAACTTTCTGAGGAGCGCTGTAACATCTTTGGTAAACCAATATTATAGATCAAACATTGGAGCAAGGCATGTATTGAACCTTGAGGACACTAATGTTTCCCCATTCAGAATTCAGATTTTTAACTGTGGTATCTACCCTCAATGTGGAGCCCTTGATTCTATTCTTGAGATATTACTCCAACTCATGAGGGGCTGTCATTAACGCCACAATGTTGTAATTTTCCTGGAAGCATTTTATGATCCACACAATCTAAGGCATTTGTAGGTCAGAGAACATGCCAACAATGTTATAGTTTAGTTTTACCAGAACTTGAGTTTGTGAGCTCATAAGTTGTTCAATCCGTAGATAATATTTTATGTTAGACAAATTGAGCAGTTAAAAGATTAGTACTGGAAAAGTGAATCCATACTCTGCTATAAACTACATACTCAAAAATGTTTGAGAACATGAAAAGAAGAAGAGATGGGTCTCCAATCAGAGACCACTTGCATCTCCACCTTTAGGCGTTATTATTGTACCGTTCAAACTTCCAGAAAACAATCCTTGATTCACCAACTGATTATAAAGGTAACTTTTGTTGAAATACCACAACAGAAAAAAAGGGTCTAGTCTTTAGTG